>NC_141703.1:28656313-31056313 GCF_971803275.1 Cyanistes caeruleus
CAGGGCCTCGCTATGCTCAGTGGCACCCAATGGAGAAAGGGTGTGTGCAATGGGGGAAGGGGGGGCAGGATGGGGGGGTGCTTCACCTCAGGGGAAAAGTAGCCAGCAGATCCATTGCTGCCCTCTCCTGGAAGTGTCCTGGGAGAAAATGGCCAGGAGACAGGGGTTGGAGAGCGGGCCACAGAAGACATGCTGAATCAGCACATCTCACAGGAGCTCTTATTTCATTCTGGTTTTCAGTGGTGCTGGGCTGGAAACTCAGTCTCGTTAGAAACATAGCAGGGAAGAGACTTTCCTGCCTCTGCGTGTCTTCCTTGACTGGAGTTTCAAGTAGAAATTCACCACCTTTTAATGTTCAAAAAGCAGTGCATTTGGCAAATACAAGCGAGCCCACATTCTTCATGTGCTCTGGTTGAGCCTACTGACACCGAGTGCATCTTTGAGAGCCAGTAGTGCCTGAGACCATATCCAGCTCTTGGGTAGAGGGTCCAGGGAAAGACAGATGGCACTGTCTCTCTGAGGGACAAGGTTTCTCTGCCTGACCAGTTGTACTAGTTTGAAATTAAACCAGTGAGAGATCGCAAGTCAGAATTATAATTTAATAGGAAAATGATAAAAAGAATAAATGCAATAATATCAAAAAACACTGACAGAGTCAGAATACAGCCTGGAACCCTGTTAGGGTGATGGTAGTCGTCCAGATGAGGTGGTCTTGTTGAAGCGTGATCTTCTGGAAGAAAGGGGGTCTGGTCTTCAGCTGAAAGTCCAGCAGTAGCTCCTGTCCTCTGGAAGTCTCGTAGGTAAGGGCTGCTGTGGTGTTCGAATTCTCAGCTTATATCCAGTATGGAATGCTTGGCTCCTCCCTCGGGGAGGAGCATCTCACAATGGGATGGTGAGTCATGAGATAAGGCCTTGATGAGCCATTAACAGAAAACAGTCCAGGAGGAAGTTACCTCTGAGTCATGCAGCAAGGCAGTGGTGGGCCCATTAACAGGGGACAATACAGGGGGAAGTTATCTATGAGTCATGGGGCAGGGCATTGATGGGCCCATTAACAGAAGGTAGCCCGGGGGGGGGGGGGGAGGCAGGGAGCACTGCCTCACCTGGTTTCAACAGTACATGAGGATGGTGATAGAATATACTGCAACCCAGGACACCAGTATTTAAAGGTTTTGGTTAAATTTTGAAAAAGAATAATGGTAGATGTTCTCTCATTGAGGCTGAAGCTAGGACTGATAAACCGGTCAGCAATACCTCATCCAGCTGTTACAGCAGGAGTTAAAGGCTGGGATTCTTTCATCAGAATAAGATCTCAAGTCCACACAAGATTCTTGAGCAATTGATTGGCCTCATAACCAATCCAATAAGCTGGCCTGTTCAAACACACCAAATCTGCTGATTTTTGAATGGCAGGCACTTATTTGAAACTTGACTCAGGGGAAGAATGTAAAAGATATAATTGTCTTCTCAGATTATCAGAACTAAATCTGGGAGAGAGAACAATTCCCAGTTTGCACCATGATGAACGTTTTACTTCCATGAGTGCATCAGTCTTTATACAGGGAAATATTAAGGGTCTGCAACATGGGTTCCTTGCACTTCTAATTCCAGCCACATATTCAGTGAAAATATTAGTGCTCCAATGGTGTTAATATTTCACACAACACATTTTATTATGCTGTCTAGTAGTCTAAGAGAGGAAAATAGAATGGAACCTTCCATTTCGTTCAGATTACTAGCTCTACCAAGAACTCCATATAACCAAAATTGCCAACAATCCAAAAACTCAGTATGTAGAATGAGCTCAAAGAAAGCAACTCTCCACGTGGCTTTGTGTGCAAAAGAATTTCCATGGAGAGATGACTAATCCTCGAGTAATATGTCACAACTATAATTACTTTAATAATATTGTAATTAATTAGGAAATATTCTCCACCTTCTATCGCTTCATTCACCTTCCATTGCACTGAGTCAAATAAACTGCAGTTAACAAAGTACTTTTGATTCAAAACCCCACTATAAGGACAACAAGATGCAGTAGTATCCAAACAATAAGAAAAAAATAGTAGTTTTCTTCTGAAAAAAGAAATATTGAATTTTTACAAAAGAGGGCAGAGGAAGCAAGTATTGCTGGCTGACATCATCCGTCTGAATGTGCATTCATTAGCTTTACTATCTAAGCCTCCTATAGAATGTGGGAACTAGCAGGACCTTTTAAGGAGTACCTGTTCTGGTTTTCATAATGCCTCCTTAGCTGTGCTTCACCCACCTAAGGAAATGCTTCTATTTTCACATTTGGAGCAAAGAAAATCTCAGGAAAAGTGAGATTTAGAAGATCAGGAGATGGAGTCTTGTCTGCTAAAAACTGAACAAGTCTTTGTCTTTCAGCTGGACTAATATAAAACCTGAAGCCTTAAAAACTGATCTCAAGAGCTGAGTTGAAAGAATAAATTTTTCCTAAGATGAAAATTACTTAAAGTAAATTTTGCCTCGTAAAATTGGGAGTCACTTATATTTTCTAAAAAAAAAAAAAAAAAGGAATGGGAACACCTAGAAAAAGAATCCATAGAAGCAGTACTGAAGCAGCTATTCATAATTAATTATTGTGTTCACTTAGATGCTGACAGGACACAAAACAAATGAAGCGGAAAAGCTGCTTCTCCTAGAACTAGGCTACAATATATCTTAATACTTAGGAACAAGAAATTGGAAAATGGGAGGACTGCAACAGAGTGAAGAGCTGACAAAAACAGTCATGAGTGAGAAAGGCTGCATTGGCTATGATGAGATAAGTGAGGAAACTGACTGTGAGGTGAGGAACTAGGAAGCTTTCCATAGAGTGAGGCACTTGGTCAGGACTGCTGTGAGACCCTTGTCATTTAGATGATAATCTAGAGTAAACCTTTCCCATCTATCATGTGGCCTCGCAGGTGCTGAAAGAACTGACATCACAGACAAATTTTCAAATATGTAAATACAGGCAAATAAATAAAGGAAAAGCTGATTACAGAAAGACACCTGATAGCTTTTGTCTGAGATTCAAGTTAAAAGGTATAAATTATTCCCATAGCATGATTGTACAATAAAGTAAAAAACTCCTCAAGGAGAATGTTATATATTTCATTTATTATACATCACTCTTATGTTTACAACTGAAATACATCTTTTCTTGGGGACTGTACCATCATTTATTTTAAATCAATGTTTAAAATTAAATGGTAATCCTCAAGAGAGTGAAGACTCTTCAGTTACCAGCCCTTCCAATTCAAAATCTTTCTTTCATGTTTCTATTTAATACTCAATCCAGGGTTTGAAATTAATTAAAAGATATCCTTTCTCTAATCTTTTGATTATTAGCTTCAAAGTTGTTTTTTTTCTCTTTTCTTTCTCTTTTTTTTTTTTTTTTGTCAAATAAAATTATAATAACTTCATCTTTATCTTTTAGCAGTTGTATTGGGTTTGCATGGCCAGGTTTTGGCAGGACTATAGGGGTAGCTACAGGGCTTCTGTGAGAAGCTGCCAGAAGGTTCCCCTGTATTTGATGGAGCTAATGCCAGCTGGCTCCAAGAGCAGCCTGCTGCTGGCCAAAGCCAAGCCCATCAGCGACACTGGTAGTGCCTCTGGATTTAAGGGGAGGGAAAAGTTACTGTGCAACAGCATTCAGAGAAGAGGGGAGTGAGAATACATGAGAACAACAGCGCTGCACGCACCGAGTTTAGTGAAAGAGGGGGACAAGGTGCTCCAGGTGCCAGAGCAGTGTTCCCCTGCAGCCTGTGGTGGGGGGGACCAGGGTGAGTCAGGCATGCAGCCCATGGATGTCCATGGTGGAGTAGATATCCCCATCTGCAGCCTTTGGAGGACCCCAGTTCCAGCAGAGGTGGATGCCTAAAGGAAGCTATGACCCCATGGGGAGCCCACACTGGAGCAGGGACCTGGCAGGACCTGGGGGCCCATGGAGAGAAGAGCTCATAGTGCAGCAGGTTTGCTGGCAGGACCTTGTCCCCCGTGGAGGACCCACACTGCAGCAATTTGTTCCTGAAGGACTGCACCCTGTGGAAAGGGACCCATGGACCATCATGGAGATGCTCATGATGAGCTGCATCCTGTGGGAAGGACTCACATTGAAGAAGTTTATTGGAAATTGTCTTCTATGGGAGGGACGCCACACTGGAGCAGGAGAGGAGCGTGAGGAGACCTTCCTCCTCAGAAGAAGGAGCAGCAGAGACAATATGTGATGAGCTGACAACAGCTCCCATTCCCTGTCCCCCAGTGCCACTGGAGGAAGAGAAAAAGAGCATGGTGGGTAAAGGTGAGCCTGGGAAGAAGGGAGGGGTGAGGGGACAGTGTTTATAAGATTTGCATTTATTTTTCATTTTTACTCTGATTTGCTAATTAGTAAATTAAATTAATTTCCCCAAGCTGAGTCCATTTTGCCCTTGATGGTAACTGGTGAGGGATCTCTCCTTGTTCTTATCTTGACACATGAGCCTTTTGCAGTATTTCCTCTCCCCTGTCCTCGTTCCTGAAGAGGGTTGTGATAGAGTGGCTTTGGCCAGGGACAACCCACCAGAGCAGTATATTCAAATTGTTATTAAATGTACAAATTGCATTATCTTCTGACCAATAATTGAAAGAAAAGAGCTTGTTGAGGGAAAATTATATGATAGTCACCTCTAACTAGTCTATTTATGGTGTTAATTGTAGTTACCCTCTATCAAAATCAAGTATAAGTAGAAACTGTTAAAAGGATGCCAGGTTTAGTGTCACTCAGTGACTTGTTTTGCTGCATCTTGGGACACAGATTTGCTACATGATATTCAATACCCATTTCACTTGTGGAAGGTACCTTTTTCTCAAGATCTTCATGCAAACTGAGTACTGCATGTGGAGGAATGCAGCCACTCCCTCACAGTTTGCAGAGTCTGGCCTACATATGGAGCCAGGAAATCTGTTCTACAAATGTTTGTCATCTATTCATGTTTTCATCTCCTATTAGCATCCTGACCCTTTCATAGCATGCTTGACCTGATGTTTTGCTTGTGTGAGTTACATGGGAGAAATACAGGACTTCAGCATCTCGAACTAGCAATACAATGCATTTCATCACCTCCATAGAAGATTTTGAAAAGAAAAGAAGAAATAAGACTCATGGCTGATGAAAATATATTCAAAATCAGTGGACCCATAAAACACAAAGTATATTACGTCTGTGTTCTAGATCATTTCAGCTGTGACACTTCCACAGGCTCTGGTCTGTAGAGAAATAGCCTTGAAGTACTAATATCCCCAAACTCAGCTTCATGCTGCCCTGCTCTTATGCATTCATGAGGTCTTACTGTCATTCAAGGGGTCCACAAGGACACTCATCTTTGATTGCAGAAGTAGGGATTTATTGAATATTATCTGTACAAGATTGGTAAAAATGCACCCCCTCTACTCAAATATAGATTTAAACCCTGCACCAGATCTCTCTACTGAAAAGAGAACTCAAAACATACATGGCTTCTTACTGTGGGATCAGCCCCTCATTTGGATAGGGTTTCCTAAAACTTGTAGCTCTTCCTAGACATGGTTACCTTTAAACATCTCTGCAGCTAGGATTGTGGACTGAGAAGTACACAGGCTGGAAGTCTTCATTCCAAAAACCTACTTTGAGCCTGCTCCTAAACTTCTGTGGAAGGCATAGTCAGTGTATACCTTTCTTTATAAAGACGAAGTGAGCAGAGAGTGTGGCTGCAGGAATGCATGTATTTTCCAAAGGAAAGGGAGGAAAAAAGCCATGCAACAATACAAGTGTCTGCTAATGAGGTCACACTTCACTCAGTGCAACGAGCAATACAATTTTCTGATACTTAAAGAAAATTGTTAATATAATAAGACTTTTATCAAAGATTAGTTTGAAATGGAAGTTGCTAATAAGAGGATAGAAAGTAACTAGAACAGTAAGGGAAACATATCGTAACAGCAACTTTCACATAATTTGAAGACTTTTGTTCTTTCATGTCACATTAGTGACTTTCATATACCTTTTTGCAATTTTCATATGGTATTAGTGGCATTTGCGTCTTAGGAGCAACTTTTCATATATGCTCTCCGAGAGACTTTTGGCATGTGCTGGCAGCTTTCATATTTTATTTAGGATTTTAACTTACTGTCAAATGCTCCACTCCACAAAGATGAAAAGGAAGTCATTGATGTTACATTTCTTAAACTTCTTAATAATAGGGTAGATAACAATAGCTGCAGTTTGAGGAAAAGAAAATCCCACACCTTTGTTGCAATTTGGGGAGCAGCCTGTGTGGTCCCTGAAACCTGCAGCAACACAAATGGAAAATTATATTTTATGGATAATTAAAATTTCTCATAGGAAAGTGGCCCCTGAAGGTCTCCCAGAAAATAAATAGAAAAGGAATTAGAAACTTGTTGGTTGTTTTTCTCCCTTGAGCAGACTATTCATCCCACTGTAAGACTGCGGAGAGAATGAATGATGGAATATTTGACTGATGTAATTTATGGTGCTCCATATGACAGCCTATTTCAGAGCGCTTGAGGTTTTTACAGTCTCTGGTAGTAGTACCTGCTGCTGAAACAAGAGATTACTCTCCCTGGACAGACAGTAATTTAATAGTACAACTGTGTAGCTAGCCACCTCCTACTGTATTTCACCACCCACTCCAGTCAGCTTTTGATAGATAGGCCTCAGCACTTGGAATATGAAGCACTATGTATCCTGCTTGCAGTCTTAGGAGATACATCAAGGGTGAAAAACTGGAAAGAAAATAAATAAATAAAAGTATTAACAAAGTCAAGTAAGCACTGGTTCTCAGTTTTGCTGTTTTTACTGGAACTGTACACTGAAAGGATGAAGTGTCCACTGTATATTGGGTGCTGCTAGCTTTTCAGGCACATGGTCAACATGGCACATGGGAAGGTTTCTGGAAGGAAGGTTTGTTTTCTTGTTTGTTCCTTTGTTTTGAATATTTGACCACAAAATTATCTCAGTTCTCACTAAATTTTAAGAATCAATCTAAAATATATATTTGTGCCTTTTCACTAATTTTTAAAATGCTGCTTACTCTGTGTATAAAAGCAAAGTGGATTGGAATCTTTCAGATAAAAAATATTTTTTTTTTTTTCCTCCAAGAGCCACAGTCCCAAATTGCAGCTCTCAGACTTTGATGTGTTCACAATCATTCCATATGTCTCCCCCAGTTTGTATAGCAGGGTGGCCAGGGTCCTCACAGAAGACTGCAGAAAGGTTTTGCTACCAGGGCTGAAGGTATCAGCAGCACAGTGGGATTTCCCCGCCTGTACTTGGGGTGGCTGAATGGGATTTGCATCATCTTTTCAGACACTGCATCAGAGAGTGAAACTAGTAATGGGCTGTTTTTAAAGCACTGGGCAGAGCCTGGCCAAGTTTAGGGAGCAGCTGTGTGTCAAGGAATGTCAGGTAACCTGAAGGTGCCTCAAATGGTTGTTCACAGCTAGTTTTTCAATTTCTCCTCTTTTCCTTCTCTCTGGAGAGGCTCAGGGCTGAGCTCTTGCAAAAGGGTGTCAGTGGGAGCAGGAGCAAGTCTACTGGATCACTTGTCTGTTCCACTAAAAATGCTTCAAAGCTCATAACTCCAAGTCACAAGTAAGATCATGGCACAGTTGGAGACATGCCATTGTACAGGTGAAAATATTTGAATTAACCAGATAATGGAAAAAAAAGAGGAGCCTCTGTAACTGCTGATGAAGCTATGACATAGCAAGGAAGATGTCTGGCCTGGTCCCTGGATTAAAAAAACCTGTGGAGGTTTCCCACCTATGGAGTCCAGCATCAGCTAAATGGTGATTTCCTAATTGTCCAGCTCCCCCTTTCTGGTGAGAGAAAGCTTTCACTGGGACAACCTCGTCTTTCAGTCTGTTTTACACCATGTAGGCATGTAAGATATTTGTACCCTGTTTCCCAGGGCCATCAGTCGTGAGCCTCATGACTGAAGGCAACCCAGTTGCAAGGTGGAATGGTCAACTGCCTGATGAAGAGCTTCACTGTTCCTGGCTGTGCTAATAAGCAAATACACTTCTGTCTGACTACTACTTCATGTTTCTTTTTCACTTCTTGAAACTACTTAATTCTAGCCTTTCCAGCCATACTACAGAAAAAAAAAAAAGCTTTTAGTATAGCCAAGGGAGTTCTCCCAGTGCAAATAGTCCTATGAATATTTATTCATGATAGGATTTGCTTTGCTTTTTGTGAGCATTTCTGTGAATAAATTCTTACTCTAGATCTAACTAGATATTTGTGATTTAGCAAAAAGCCATGTAAATCAATGGATTTTATTTGCAAGAGTCTTTGTGAATCCTTCCTCTCCCTTCTCTTTCCCCTCCTTTCTCCACTTTAATTTTGTTTCTTGGCTCCATATTCAAAAGGAAAGGAACAAATATGCTTTTTCACCCCTTGCACACACACATATCAGCAATTGATTAAGAATGGGACAGGTCAGAGTAAAAAAATCTTGGACAGCTGCCAGTATAATTTACTACTAATAAGGAGGGGAAAGAACATTCAGCAACATTTATTCTCTGAGGATGCCATCCAGCATCTGCCAATCACTTCTGCAAGGATCTGAGTGCTCGCAGGCCCCACTGAACTCAGGTGGGCTGAAGGGCTCCCACGTGTGCTCAGCAGCTTGCAGAATCCATCCTTCGGTGCAAGGCTGCAGGAGCAGAGCTCGGTTCTCAGCGCTGCCACAGGGGAGGCTCTGCTATCAAACAATCCTCACTGAATAAAATCTGGGTTAAGTCTTCAGCCTTCTGCGGTCATGGTGCTGTGATGTCCTTACCCAGGGAACCGGCTTTAGGCTAAGAAGAGCACACCGAGCACCTAATCTGGGCACAAGGCGAACCTGGAGCTTTTCTTCACAGGCTCTCTCTGCTTGTCAGAAGTGTGTACATCCTCAGTGCTGCAGCCAGGTGTCCTGGAGCTGGCAAGTGTGCTTCAAGCTTTCTGCTAAGAAAGCCCCTGCTACAGCTCTCAGTCCTCAGATCCTGTTTACAATCTCCCAAAAGGTTTTCTTTCACTTTCCTTTGGTCCAACCAACCCATATTATATCTGGTAGTGTATCTCCCAGTGTTATTTTCTAGAAACCTTGGTTTTCCATGCTCCCTTTTTGCCCTTTCCAGCCTGTATCATACTTTTCGTTACTGCTGTCCTCTCAGATGCCCTTGAACCCTCAGAAAAAACTTTAATTAATTTTTGCCTCCTTAATCCACCACTCTTTTTACCTCCATGTAAATGTGGTCTTAAATACCTCCCCCTGTGCCTGACCCTGATTTACAGGTTTCTAATCACTGTATTTTCTTTGTTTTTTTTGCAACTCTTAAAGAAACAAAATCCAGGCCCAAATGATCTTTCTTCTGCCTTCAACTCTTCATCTTCAGTCTTCTTCCTGCAGGGAAGGACCCCAGAACTGTGTTGCTGTATTTTTAATACTAGATTCACTATTACTTCAGGAGAGAAGTAATAAAAGTGCAGATTTGAAACAATTTAAACTTGGTCTATTTAACTACTTAATTCTATCAGAGCCGTTTGGATTTGGACTATCCCATTCAAAAGGGTTCTCTAGAACACTCTGTAGCAATTTAAAGAGAGATCAAATGCCACTCTCTGAGTCATTGCTACAGATTTTCACTTTATATTTTAGGTCAACTTTCCCCTCAAAAAAAGCTCTGCTTAGTCACACAATTAATGGTTTTGAAAACTGAACCCTGTTTGTTAGCCACAGGGCAGGCTTGCTGCAGGCACCAGCAAAACAATAAATACCTTATATTTCCTGACCAGAGGCTCTTGAGTCTGACTTGACATGATAAACACCAGGGCTTAGATGGCAAGTCATATCTTCTAAATTTACCCTGCCTAGGCAAACAGATAACATTTGTGCTAGCTTTTGGGGCTTAATTTTTTTTTTTCCACTGCCAACTTTTGTCTTCCATAGGATATTTAGAGCTCAGAGATGGTCTTCATCTCACCTGGATGTCCTTGAGAGAGGATGCAAATTCAACTGGGCCAAATTCAGCATGGTAGCCCAATAAAAAAAAATGTCTTGTTTGTGGCATCAAGATAGCACATTCTTAACACTAGGCACCCTATTTTCATATTCTTAAATAGGATTTCAAGGTGAAATGCCACCCTCTACTCATGTCAGTACTTCTGATCAGCGTACAAACCCCACAGGCTGGGTCTTAACTGCTGATTATAGGCAAGGATTGAGGCTGGGTATTAACTATGTGAAGTGTCACCCAAGTAACAATGAGAAGAATATTCACGTGAATTCTATGAATATTTGTGGCATGTCATATTCCATGACAGCCATTTGAGCTCGGGAATGCTGCAATGGGCTGCGACATGATGTCACTGACACTGTGTTGGTTGTACCAGGGAAGTACTGTTCTGTTGGCCAGAGACATAAATGCAATGTTAAGAAATGCCTTTTGATCCTACCCATATCCATTTTAGAGTGCTAATAGTTTTCTCAAAGTTCTCTATTCTGAAAATAATTTGAAATCACTTCTGTAATAGACTGTTCAAAGATAATTCCTAATGTTCTGAATAATATACATTGACATCAGATGTTGCTGCTTATTATTTCTATTATTGTGATAAAAATGCATATTAAAATTTTTGGTCTCTTCTTTCAAGTTAATTCAAATACAGAGAAATAAAATTTAGAAAACATCCATAAATTTTGCAAACCACCCACTTATTCTGCAAAAAATCAAGCCTCTCAGATTATCTGCCAATTATCTGTCCTTCTTTCCATCTCCTGCAATCACTCCTGTGCCTGCTTTCTGCTACCAATGCAGGCAAGACAGGCATGCCCAATAAAATACTTGTATGGTGTTTGAAGAAATATGCCTTTAGAAGGTTCACAGTATCTACACATCTTCAGCTTCTGAGGCTTTCTAAATCCTGCTAGTAAGTCTTGGTTCTCACTGTGCATGTTTTTTAACCCCCCAAGTTGAAAGAGCAAAATATTTTTTTTTTCTTTATTATTATAAGGACTAAAAATACCCATATAAAATCCTCAATGAGCAGCTGCTCTGTAAGGACGTGATGAGTGTCCATGGTACTGCTGCAGCATGAGCATCTGTCACTCAAGAAAATGTCATCTTGCCCAACCAAATCCCTTGTGCAAT
Source organism: Cyanistes caeruleus (assembly GCF_971803275.1). Taxonomy (NCBI): domain Eukaryota; kingdom Metazoa; phylum Chordata; class Aves; order Passeriformes; family Paridae; genus Cyanistes; species Cyanistes caeruleus. The sequence goes on from NC_141703.1 coordinate 28,667,495, forward strand.
CAGTGTGGAGAAAGCACTTGTTTAGAAAGGTTTATGGGCCGACGTCTGTTTGAATGAGTAACATCTGGGCTAGGATGGGCAGGATGCACATTCCTGTTTCACCACGCCACTGCATCCTAATAGCAAAAGGTGTTCTTTAGCTCTTCAGTTCTTTAACTGAAAGGAGAACCTGAAACAAAGTCTTGAAACAAATGTTGCCACTTCTGTGTGTTTAAATCACATTATTTTCTAAGTCTCAGTTGGAAATAAATCCAGCTTTCACAAAAAGGCATTGATAATCTTTAGGCATCACGGTTTATCATTTGCAATAAAACCACAGCAGATATTTGAGACAAATATCATGTTATTTTTCTTGGACATGTTAATCAAATCAGGTCTTCAGAAAAAAAACAAAAAACCCTGCCTATTAAAAACAATAGCTTGCACAGAAATGGGAGCTGAACACAGCTTTCATCTGTGTGGAAGCAAAAACAATGGATTCAGGAATTACTTATGATATCAAGTTATATTATGTACCTAAGTGTCAGACAATAAAGCACAAATATTATTAGATCATGTGAAAATTATGGGTGTTACAGAACTGAGATTTTTTAATTTTAAATGGCTTGAGAAAATCTCACCAGCGCATGTCTAATACTCATATAAATCTACTGATTTTACTATTGTAAATCAAATTCTACCTCCTTCAGTAGGACTAATCAGCACTAATTAAGGAAGTTTTCTTATTTTGTTTTCACATTTAAAGGCTACCTTTTCAATCCTTATTATACACACAGCACTTGCTTTGCTAGAATGTGCCACTGTAGGTTAAAAAGTACTCAGCAGAGTGATTTGTCTGTTTCATATTTTGGCTTTGTTGTTGAAATTTTTCATTTGCTTTTGCTTTGAAGTGCAGAGCAGCACCCTTTCACTCACCCACTTTTTTTTTTGAAGGCAAAATGTAAATCACGAGAATTTATTTTCTTTGCTAACAAACACTTCTTCGTGGGGTTTTTATCACCTTTAGATATAACTTTCTAAAAGATACAAATTAAATCAGACTTTTATCAGTTTTCCCAGAGGAATTTCACCTTCATTTACAGATACAATGTTATGCTTTTCTCCATTCTTTCAAAGAATTAACAGAAAATGGAAAATGGGGATAAGACTGATTGCTAGACCACTAGTTGCTGATCTAATAGATCTGTTGATGCTTCTGTGCTTGAAGATGTGTCAAGGTGGTATATGTATACCTGGATGTATGTGTGGCACTCTCCACGCACCACACATACAGATACAGAACACTTTTGCCCCAAGGAATCTTTTACTTTAAAATAAACCCCATACTTTTCACCAAAAGTTTTTGCAATTCCATGCTAAAGATTATGAGGTGCTTTTTCTGCAGAGCTCTGATCAGCAGATTTGATATATGGGTATAGATCAATTTTTTCTTATGGCAAATCTATATGTTATTCTACTTCTTCATTTGGTACTATTTGCTGAGTGGCTGTTACTTGGGAGCAAAGGTCAGTATCTTGCTGTTGGAGCAGCCGAGTAATCTTTTACTCCTCATAAGGGTAGTCAGAGATATTAAATCACAGTTGACGTACCTGAAGCACAGCAACTTCATCCATATTTTATCTGCTGTAAATTTAATACCACAGCACTTTTTAGGGTGATGTATTTATTAACTGGCTGTGGATGAGCAGTACAGAAATTCAGTTTGTTCAGGAAAATAAAATGAAGACACTCTGACAAGTTTATGAAGTAAGCACAATAGCTATTTATTACTTTTTAAACATGCAGTGCACCTAAATGTTTTTAGCAGTGTTTGCCCAAATAAATGAATAAAGCTTCCCAAATCATCTCTGTTTACTTTTCTTTTGAATTTTAATAAAGTTTTTGCCTTATTTTAAAAAACACATGCTAGCTTCCTTCATAATAAAATGCATTCTTTATGGAAATAAACGTAGCTAAGTGTTCAGATAAGCTGGAGAGGGGCATTGTGGGAAGAGAAACAAATCATTCACAGCACACTGTATATTAATCCCATCTTTTCAATTTTTGGTTCTAATTTATTTTGTTCTTTACATTCTACTATAACCAAAATAAATGAAGCCATGAATACAATAAGTTTTTAAATGCAAGTACCCGCCTTCTACTGGCTTGTATTGCATTTGAATAGCACTTATTATTTTTATTCAGTGTTAGTCTTTGTATTTCTCATGGTAAATAATTCACATGACTTTTTCTTTTCTTGTAACCAAGATATCCTTATGTTAAAAAAAATCATTCTAGATATTTTCATCCTTCATTAACCATGACTTCCATCTTTTTATAACATGGCAAAGAAAGATATTTAGATGCTAAGAAGGCTTGCTATATTGCAAAAAAAGGCAACTGTGACCTTAATGCCTTTGTGTATAGAAGTGCTCATGATTTAATTCGTGATCTTTGAAACCTGATGGCCAACTCAGTCTGGAAATACTCAGATTTTGCCTACAGCCACCCCAGAAACATGCCATGTGTGGTGTGGTGGGTTTGCAGACCACAGTTACATCAGAGGAATGGCACTGGCAGAACTCGAGGAGCTGCCCGTGTTCTCCAAGTGGCCGCGGACTGTGAGTATTTACTCCTCGAACTCCGAAGGACATCCTCTGCAAATCAAATATCTGAGGCTATATATGTGCTTTAGATGTCAAGAAAGATATTCTGCTTCTCTAGGTTTGTTTATAAAACGGATGAATCAAATGACTGAATGACTACAGCAGCTCTTTACCACTCTTTTGGCTGTGGTATTTGTTGTCTTGAGACAGTCCATGAAAAAATAGCCACACAACACTGTAGCTTCTTGTTCTTTGCCTGCTGCATCATCAAAAATTCAGGCTCTTGGAGATAAGAGACCAAACAACAAGACCTCTCTCTTGAACTCTGCCCATGCTGAGGTAGGTAATTAGGCAAGTCCTTATTTGTGCCAAAAAGACAGGAACAGAAAGATAAATCCACAGGAAGGGATGCCTCAGACTGCATCTCCTATTTACCTCAGGAAGTTTGGAATACTTTTCATTTTTCTGCCTCCAGGTTTATGCATCTGCATTCTTTTATGGAGATAATATTGTATTGGTCTTCATCCATTTCACAGATCCTCACTGCTGGATCACCTCCTTTCTCTTGCTGTTCCGTGCTTACTGCAATTTATTACCCAAGGACCCTTATTATTAAATATAATCTCTCATTCTCACTTTCTTTTTTTTTTCCTTTTATTTCAGGTTCTCTGACCCATTTAGTCCCTTCTTGCATCCTTCTTAAATTTCTCACAGAGATTTTGTTCTGGTCTGTGTACCAGAGTAGAATTTAGCAGCCCATTGGCAGCACACAGAGGCCAAAGGGAGAATGCCCTTTGGTTTCAAGGTGCTCTGGATTACCAGCTAAGCTTCCATGACCACTTGTCTTCTCTGTTGTAAAGCTCTACATGAGTATTATGCTACAGAAAGCACCACTGCAGAGAAGCTGGGTGGCTCCACAGGCTCAGAGTGGAAGGCTATAACCATATATTCATCTGCCAGTCAGAGATGGGAAACCCTGGGGCAAAACTTGCACAAAATAAGCCCCATTATTCAGACTGCAAAGGGGAGGAAAACCAGAAAAATTTTGCATTCAGGGCTGACATACCAGCAAAGACTACTGGCACAGAATAATACTACTAAATAATAATAGCAATAATATTTGTACATAATTTATCATTATACACTACAAACTCAGTTCAAATCCCAGTACCATGCTATTCTTTTCCAGCTCCATATCCTCCTCCTGCTATACTCTTTTTATTGGCTTACATGTGCTGTGGAAATTAGTTTTATTCTAATTTGGAGCCTTTGAGGAAAGGCTGAAAAAGCATGTACTAGTCCATAGTCATTAAAAAACTCAAATGACAGTATTTCATCCTGCTTTTGAGGCTAAAATATTAGGCTTTGAAACATGAATCACACGGCTTAGTTGAGGCTGTGAAGAAGCTTAGGATCACAGTGTTAGTTAAAAATAAGCTTTAATACATAAAGCTGGGGAAGAGGAAACATAGCAAATACCTCAGAAGTCAAAGCACAGCTATGGAGCAGCTCTGAGTTTGTATATACTCTACTGCTCTGTTATTAACCCAGATACTGTTGGAAGCCACCAAAGGGGAAGATGGAGAAGCTGCCGTATTTAGAGGGAGGTCATGGGTAGCATGTAAGTGTGTACACAGTGTGTAATAGGTCTTAAAGAGTTAACTGTTTGCAATGTCTTTGTTTGCAGAATAACAAATGATATATTGCTTCTCAGTCTCTCACCATTCCTTTTTTAAAATATTTTTTTTTCCTTTCCCATGCTTTGTAAATCTGATATTGGCAAACAAAAATGAATGTTACAAAACACCCAAGCAGTCCATACTGAAATGTCCTTTTCAGTGTTCTGAGCTGCCAGTTGCTCTGACTCTTCTACGGTTTAAATACTATCCAAAACAAATTCCCACAGTGGCACACATCAAAACTTACATATAGCGAAGGGAAAAAGAGGATGAAAAACACATCTTCAATCTTAGCTTAGGAAACCTTAGGGAAGGTGTTATCAATGCCTCTTCTCACAGGACCAAGCCTCTTCCCTTCTCCAGACTGATCCTGGGCTACCCATGGCTTGCAGAACCGTGAGTTTTGTTAGGCTCATCCTGTCTCTTTTCCCTCTGAACAGCTCTGGCCCTCTTCCTTGCTATTGGCCATTGCAGGAGCCATGTCAAAAGGCTATTGTGAGTCTGCACAAGGGAAGGCCATGAAAACTACACTCTGGAGAACCGAATTTCAAAAGCTCAGTTAATTCCCCAGAGGAAGCCTAAGGTAAAACAATAATCATCACCTCGTTCCCCTCCCACCCGTCGGAGCACAAGTTCCTGATTATCTGGCTGGCTGCAGCGAGCGGAGGTTATGCTGCTGCTGCTTCGACCTCCTTCTCAGCCAGTGCCACTCAGCTACTTATCAAAACAGCATGAAGCCACCTGATTCTAGGGCTGCATTTAAAAATAGTATCCATTTATCTTTTTCTTTCTTTTTCAAGAAAACTTCTGCAATATACATTGATATTTATAGCTTAGATCCAGGCAGCACAGTTGTAATTTAGGAAGAATACCTGAGGTGCAATACTGATCATTTCTGCAATAGGCAGCCCATTGTTCTTAAAATTAAGGCACCAGAAAAATGGTAGCAAAAGAAGCATTTAAGTATCCAGCTTGCTGATCTCAACTCCATTTGCACTCCTCTACTCTGAGTGAGTTCCTACAGGGAGGAGAAGGGGCTTAAAGGCATAGTCCTCAGACAATAGCACTCTCAGAATGGTTAATTATAGTACAAAGCCCTAAGAAACTTAAGTGGATTTTGCATGGCTTTATGGAAAGTGGAAATTATTCTCTTTACCATTTGCCAAACCACACACATAACAGATAGAGTTTCAGGGCTTTCACAAAACCAGGTTACATATCAATTTAATTTATTTCACTTGGTGCTTGACAGTGTTGCACAAAAAGCTCTTGACCACATCCAACACACCCTATATAGCAGACACCTGGTATGGTCTCTGCAAATTTTTAATTTGATGCCAGCTCATACTAAGTTTTTAATATCCTCAGCAGAAAGGGAAAAAAAAACTTTTATGAAAGTATTTCCAACAGCACTCTTTAGGGAAAAACCTTCCCTAGCCATGCATTCAAACACCCTGCCACATGGAACAAAAGAGAAAATTACTATCTTGACCCACCAGCTCACATTTCTGTTCTTGCCAGCCACTGAGGTTATGCCTTAGTGTGGTCTCTCATCCGAAGGGGCAACCACAGAGGAGACTATAAACTGGAAGGTAATTTACATCTCATTCTTTTTAGAGTCAAGTTGGAGACATGGTGAAAATTAGGGTTCTGAGCATTATGGTTTCAAGATTTACACTGGAATGGAAGAGAGGGAAAACAAGGTGAAAAAGGCTAATACGTAGAGACAAAGCTTATGGACAGCCACAGTGTTTTAGGAAGGTCAGAGCTGCTGAGTAAACTATGCAGCCTTAATTAATGGACTGCTAAAACTATTAAAGTGTCCCCTGTTGTCATCCAAGACATGCTACCTGAGACCTTATCTCAGCTTAGATATGTGTGCAACAACAGACAGATATGTATGGATGGATGGGGAAAATGTGGTGAAGAGACTCAAATCACTATCCTGAAAAGACTTACATGTGTGCTTGGTTTCACAAAACTACTCTTTGGGCTTATTTAGCCTGTAGGAGGAAGGCTCAAGGGGTGACCTTGCTCTCCACAGTTGCCTGAAAAGGGGCTGTATCCAGGTGGGGATCAGACTCTTCTGTCAAGTGACAAGTGATGAGAGTAAATGAATGCAAGTTTCGCGGGAAGGTTTAGATTGGATATTAGGAAATATTTCTTCCCTGAATAGATTGTCATGCATTGGAACAGGTCACCTGGAGAAGTAGCTAGGTCATCATCTCGGGGGTATTTAAAAGATGTGCACACGTGGCACTTGGGAACATAGTTTAGTGGTGGACTTGGCAGCGCCAGGTTGGATTTGATGATCTCAAAGGTCTTTTCCAATCTAAATGATTCTATGATTCTATAAGTAATCCTACGGAAATAGTTTTATCAAAAGGCCTAGTTAGTGAATAAAGGTAAGCTCTGCATATGAATCCTTCCAAGGCCATTGTTTAGTTGTGACAGGGAGGAGGTATCTGTTGGGAGAAAATCATCAGGGTGTGCAGAAGTTAAACCACAACATCTGTCCTTTAGGATATGTGAGGTTCACTGAAAGTCTGGGACCAGTTCTTAACAGTCTGTGGCAGACTGAGTGCCCAAGGATTTGCTAACTAGATAGGCTTCTTATAGCTCCCAAAATAGACACAGGTTGCTGTACATGTAAATAGAACAGTTATTTTGGTTAAATAGAGCTTAACTGTTTCTGATACAGTCATTTATTTGTCAAGTCTGTTTTATGTTAATTTAATTATAAGAAAATTGAAAAGTGTGATACATAGCTAAGCCCTTAAGGCTGGTTAATCTATTTGGATTGTAACAAATATAATTTTTATTAGCTCAGCCTATTTGGATGGTAACGAGCCTAACCTTTCAGTAGACATTACAGACTCTGAATTATAGTCTATTTTATGTAAAACCAGCATTTAGTTCAACAAAAGAAAAGCTTTTTTTCTGTCATTGTGTTAAGGAGTTGCTATATTAATGGGGATGTAGTAGGAACCCAGAAGTAAGGGTTCCCTCCTTTCTGAATGTGCATGGAAAATTGCCCAGGTAAGTTGTAGAGGCAATAGTAAATCAGAATCTAAATATATATTTTTCCTTTTTTTCTGAAAATGACCATAAAGAAAAATATTTTTATGGGCATGAAGAAAAAAAGCAACCAACCACTGTCCAAGTAAAATCTTTCCCTGCACAACAGGGAGAAAAGAAAAATAAATCAAATCAAAACCCCTAGCCAAATTAAATCCATCTGAAATAAATAAACTAAACCAAGAATAATTGGCAAACAAATAATACAAACAGACATTGCCTACATTTCTAGGAAAAAATACCATGTTTGAAACTCACTAATCATTTTAGATCCCTTCGGGCAAAAATGTCCTTATTCTTACTCAGTTCACATTCTTAATAAAATGAAAAATGCCCTGCAAAAGTTGAGGTTCTTATCACACTACCATTGTGTAACATCTCACTCTTTTATAGAAGTGGAAGTAGGGCTTTCTTTATGTTTCAGAACACTTCTTGAAACTCAGAAGTGTTAACATTAAAAAAGTCCAAAAACACTATAAAACCCTCTCAGAATGCCCCAGTGGGGAAAAAGCCCAACCCAACTCATGAAACTTGTGGAAATGAATGTTTTCACTAGAAGCTCTTTGTGAGACTTGGTTGGGGTATTATTCTGAACCTGAGCAGCTGTAGCCTAAACTGCACTTTTCTCATGAGCCTGGTGTTGCCATGCTGATGTAAAGAGAGGGAATGTGCAAGAGGGACATACACTTTTCATTTTACCATATTTCAGGCATCTATATGAAGATAATGCATTGTATAAAGAAAATATTTTTTCACACTCTTAAGCATTCTTTGCATTTCCCATAGTAATGATGGACTATATGAGTGTTGATCAAATTTTTCTAACTGGAACCAGAAAAATGTCTTAGCAATGCTGAGAGAAAAATATTAGACCTATTATTATGGAGGATAAAACTTTTCAACTATGTGATTTTTTTTCAGAGAAGTTAAAAAAAAAAAATAACCAAAAACCAAATGAAAAATAGATTTGTCTACCAGTGCAGTTTTTTTGGTGAGAGGGAGAGTAGCTCACATTTTTATAGGGAGTTCTGACTTTTCCTGCTATGTGTGCCACAGTGACAGGTGTAAGAAATGTGCACACAACTGTAAAGGAGAATAATTGATACCTGAAGTGATTTTTAAACTTTCTTAAGTGCTGTAAATTTCAGGGGAACCTATGCCTCACTGAGATAACATATAGCTTTCTAAATATATGAATGATTTGAGTTTTCAAAAACTCTTAAAAAGGAATGTTCATTTAACTGAATTTTAAGGACAACAAAAATGTAAGAATTAATTGAGGGTGAAACAGTCAACATTAGTGGACAGAAATGCTGTTACATTTGAGCAGTTTTGATTTTTCATGAGAATAGTTATTTTGAAAAATGGATGACCAAGAAGGCACAGATTTTAGAATGACAGCCCTTATGTGAAAATGCTTTCTGCTGGGTCCCTCCTCAGGCTGTGAAAAGGATTCAGGAAGAGAAGGTGAAAATGATATTGAGATAGTGAAGAAAAGTGGTGTAAAGGGTGTCTGAGGTCAGATGTCAGCAGCAGTGGAGAAGGAAAACCTTAAATCACAGACACAATATATTTCCATCATTTATTTTTTCCCAACAGCAGATTGGAAGAAATGCAGCCCCATTTCCAAACAACATGACTTTAGAGATACCCCACATAACCAATGCCCTCTCACCCTCTAGGTTCCAAGGGAAATAAAAAGCAGAAGAAACTACTGAAGCCTCTTCCTACATGTCATGAAGGTAACTTTGCAAAGCACCAACTTTCTCTGCCTATCTTATTTTAAAACAAGCTGCAGGCTCTGCTCAGGATAACACTCTGTGAAAAACTTATATTGTTCAATCAAGGACTGCAAAACAGTAGCACAAATTTTCAAACTGTGAATGGACTGTACTTATTTCTCCAGTCTTGTTCAGTACTTTTAGGTCAGATTTGGGCTTTTTACTTTGAAAATGTGACCTTTTTATTATAAACTGCAGAGCTTTGCAGTGCGATGTTATTTCTTGGAAATTTGGAGAAGGCCTCCCTGCTTCTTCTTTCCTCTTTTTATTACATTACTTGTAGTCTGAAATAGAGCTTTATTTATAATTCTATCAAAGTCATAAACGGTGAGCTAAGTAGGAATCCTTTTAGTACAATTGAAGTCTCCCATCAATGGGATACTATCGAAAATGTCTTACTCTGCTCTCCATAAAGCCTAAAGAGAAATTTCCATGGAAAATAATGATCCAGTAAGCTCATATCCTACCTTACTATGAACAACTGTCTTACTTAAAGCAATATTTACATATTTCTTTCCTTAGGTTGTATAACCACTCCTTCTATCCCAAAGCATGTATACAGTAACTGCAATATATTCAGTACAGCCTACACACAAGCATTTATATTCTCAGTATTTTCACAAGACAATATTTAACTATTCAAATTTTTATGGGGTTTTATTTCCTTGGTGCAAACCCACTCCACATGGAACTGCCTCACCTCAGGAAGATTTTAGCAGTGTTGTTAATAACCAAGGAGTCACTTAGCAAAGCAATTGTGCTGAAGCAGATAATTTGTTAAAACCAAATTTTATCTATCAAACCAAATTTTATCTATCAAGCCAAATTATTACCTTGAGCTAAGGCAAGTTAATTCACAGTTGTACATTCTCTGGCAGGCAACCTCTCTGCCTCTTGGAAGGCAGAGGACAAATTAGCTCTCTGCTTACAGAGATTTAAGTGTATTGTATGTGCTATTTGGTATATTTGTATGAGCTATTCTTTGTGATGTTGTGAAACAAACTACTATTGATACTCCAGGCAACCATAAAATCCAACATCTGAGACCACTGTTTGTCACTGAATGCCACCGTGGTGCTCCAGCTCTCTATATAGGCAGGACTTACAGTTTTATATTATGGTCTGAGCCTCCAAATCTACCTGGTCTCTCTTTGTGTGATTTCTGTTGAATAAGCCATACTGTGGGGGTGGGGTGGATGAGCAGAACTGTTTGCTGCTCATCTCAGGAGCTCTGCTGGAACAGGCTTTCTAATTAACATGCTCACAAAAGCTAGCTGCAGACATGTTTCTAAGAATTATGGGTGGCTGATATATATCCATGGAAAAGAAAGCAGATATTAAAAGAATATTGACAAATATTCATGCATTTTTGAGTGCAGGCACTCAAAGTGGGTTTCTTAATTAATAAACCTTGCTTAGGTTTCATTATTTCATTAGGGCCTTACAAATGTCATACTGAAAGAATTTACTATGAAGCCAAAACCTGAAACTTTTCCTTGGAATTGGTTTTCTATGTGCCTCATTCCCTCAGGATGCATTTACCAAATCTTATCACTCTGTCATGATTTCTCTTTATTTCTCATGTATCTAAATAAAATAATGAGCTGGCTTTACTATTGAGTCAGCAAACATTTTGCACTTTCCCAGCTGGATCAACACCTGATAGCAGGGTGAGGAATCTCAGGGAAACACTGCTAGAGGTAAAAAGAAACACAGTTGTGATGGTGATGTTGGAAAAAAAAAGAATGTACTTTGATTAATTAGTAGTTTCCCCATAAAGAAAACTTCTCTTTTAGGTTCTTAGTCTTTTGGGAAAATCTTCCTCTTTTGGAAAAAACTTCTTCTTTTGGGAAGCCATTGTAATACTTGGGTGCTCAGATATGAGGCACTAAAAAGGATAATAAATTATATAAATATGTTGTGATTATTTTGTAACTTAGTATGACATTTGTATTTTTGAGGGAGAATCCCTCATACCCTCATACCCTTTGGGTGCAAAACCTTGAATAATGAATAGAGGAGGACAGACTAGGGAATAAAAATTTGTGGTATAAAAACATAATTCTGGCATATAAAGTAAACACTTGTTTTTTGCACAGTCATGATGCTGACAAAAATGATACATGTACATGTGTCAAATGCCTACAGGAAGAGACCATGATGGTCTATATGATCAATAGAATTCTTCAATGTCTAAACAGTCTTTGAGGTACTGTTGAAGCAGGTGCCTGGAGATTATACCTGCAATGATGGCTGCATTTATCCGTATTTTGCTCACTTGGAGGTCATGCTGTAGGATATACTAAGTGGAGAATCAAGAAGAGCTGTTTTATTAGATGACTTAACTGAGGCCATAATTTTTGAAGACCAGCCATAGTTGATACTGGTCCTAAACCAGAAGTGCTTAGGTCAACCAGTGATTTGCATGGCTCAAAGGAGTGGCTGGTGAAGAGACTATTCTGATTCAGCTCTCACTGGGGTCTCATGCACCTGAGGTCAGAATTTGCAGCATCAGAAAACCTCAGCATGAACATGGCATTGTCTTGGTGGTTCCTACTTTTGGCACAAAGCCGAACAAATCAAGCTCAAGGCAGCACAATGATTTCTGTGCGTATCTTGATAAAAGGAACCGATCACTTTCCAGGGACTGAAGGAAAAGTTGTTGTGGATATCACAGTTCATACAGAGTTGCTTTGGCAGTATGTGTTGTGCACTCATCCTGGAGTAAAATAGTTCATCATTTCAAATGAAGACATTCAGACCATCACTTGTGGTATCTTGTGGAATTACAGCAAGGACAACCTCCTTTTCTGGGGTTGATGTAGACATTGTGGCAAACTCTGTCAAAAGATGGCACGTAATGATATATGGGGCCTTGGAAACCAGCACGTTGAGTAAAGCCTCATGATTGCCACTTGAGTAACAAAAATCTTGTGTCTAAATCTGCCAAAGAGGGCTAGATGACAAGAGGAAATCTCCCAGCTGTCACAAGACTGAGAGATGGTGTGATAGCCTGATGTATGTTAGACCTAGAGATACTGAGAACCTGTGCAACTTTACCTGCCCTCTCAAAGAGTACTTGGAGGCATTCAGTGGAAAACAAATCAAAATCAAACCTCAAATTGCTAGGGTAAGTAGCTATCTGAGCTCAGAAACTTCTGGTTCTCATTTTTTAGGCAATTTCTGAGCAGATAGGGTAATAGATCAGCTGAACTGAATAAGCAGCTATGAAACACTGGACTCTGGTGAGCTTACTCAGGTAACAGGATTGGTGTTAAGTATGTATTTGATGAATCCAGCAGAGATTTATTCAGTTTCAAAGGCAAACCAAACAATTTCAGATGCATGTTTTGAAACAAAGTATACTCAGGGATGATGCCAGTGTCCTACAGCTGGGCAAGATTCCCCAGTCACCATGATCAAAGGCTTGGCTCAGGTGAACATACTGACTATTATCCTTTCTAGTCCCAGAACTTTATATATGTCTGATCATGATTCTGATCTCTGCTTTATACTGGCTAGAACTTTTAAAGTTGCCATAGTCAGAACTTTGTCTTATTTAGCAGTGTTAGTGGTGAGACCTCAGCCTTTGGCAGGGGTGGGAAGTTGTTCTGCTTCCAGATGGTGGCTCTTAGAAATGGAAAAAATAAGGACTTCCCAAAACTGAGCATGGCACCCAAAGTGATTCTCATCAAAGTTATAAAAGCTATGTGAGGCACTTTTGGGAAGGATCAGAAAAAAACCCAAAAACCAAACACCTTGTTGAGGTCCAGGGAAGGATATGGGAGGGGGGAATCTTAGTAATGGTCCTATTAATAAGACCTATAAATAGAAAAAAGTGAAATGTATCAAGGGATTTGCTGAAGTTCTTTTAGGAAATTGATGTTTATATACTTGAAATGCTACTGTGAAACTGAAAATTTTTGACGATTCAGATGTTTGGAAGCTCTTACAAAGTTTGCTTGACCATGTCCTTACAATATGTTGTTACATTTCTTCTGGAAAAAAATCCAGGTGAAACAGATCAACTTCAGTGAGATGGTTATGAGGAAAAGTACAAGATATCTGTGGGGAGGGGATGAGGGCTTGTGTCAGTCATTTGAAGAAGAATGAAAACAGCCAGTGACAAAGCACTGGAAACAGTAATTTGAAGAGGGATTGGAATATAATATTGGAATAGATGAGTGAACTAGAAAAGAAGGGATGAGGTATAATTGTACAAATTGCCAAGTCATGTACTTGAGGACTAATAACAAGAATCTCTGTAATAGGCTGACAATTCATCATTTTGAAATGACAGGAGATGGAAATACATAGGATATATCAGTGGATCACAGAAAACCTGTGAACTTCAGATTGACTTGGCTGTGAAAAGTACAAACCAAATCCCCAAATATATCACATGGGGTATTTTCATGAGGGATCAAGAAGTATTGATACTTCTATACATTTGGGACCTCATCTAAAAATTCCACACAGTTTGATTCAATTATGTTCAACAAAGAAGAACACGTGGATATTCAGAGGAAGAGAAACCATGCTTTTGACAAGAGACATGCAGTGGCTTAGTCTTATAAGGTGAAGGCTACTGCAGAATGTTTCTGTTTTGTGAATAAAGTTCAATATATAAAACCATAAAGGAAAAAATCTACTTAAGAAGCAAGGAAGAGGACATTATATGCACAAGAAGAAAATTGGATAAGATGGTCACGAATATAAGATATTAATAGGCTGCAAAAGAAGGTGGTTTCTAACAGCCATGAAGAAACAAAAGTGGAGGAAGACTCTTAGGTGCCTATGATTCTCTGGGATAGATGTATGTTCCTCATTCAAAGGTAGTTGGGGCACCTCTGTGTGCACTGCATTTTGCCATGGCCTTCATTACATATTTTGTAAATTAGAAGGGTTGTTAAAAAAAGACAGTGGAACAAAAAGCGTTTTAAAAAAATAAATGCATTTATTTAGAAAAAATGTCAAGCTTTAAGTCAATTTTCAAAACTGGTCCATGTTTTTCATAATAAATAGTTCAAACCTGCACTTCAGATGTAAAGTTAATGCTAGCTAGCTAGCAACAACAGGCTGAGTTACAGTCAGTACCTTTAGAAGACAAAGGAAACAAAATATATCACCTGCTTTTTAATCTAGTGGGGTAATTTTTAATATGGTTTATCTGTGTGTGAAAACTGAAACTGGCCAATATGCACAGAAAATCTTAGGTAGACAAATATTTCTGGTGTAAATTTAGACACAGATATGCTTGAATACTTACGAAAAAGCTTGGGAATAGAAAAAACCTTCCAGGTCTCTATATACCTGCATGTTTAAGGTGTGATTCCTTGACATAGGATATGGTGTTTCCTTTCAGCTGTACCCCATAAGCAAAACAATGAATACTAATAATGAAATAAACAGTAGATACAGTATAAAGTAGATTTTTCTTTTTGGGACCCTCATTTATACTAGATAATTTGCAATTAATACTTCATGAAAATTGCCTGTTTTGTATGCATGAGCAGACAAAAAGCTTCCTAAGAGCATCATTGTTTCCTTAACGAAAGATACAATGCCAGTGACATTATCAGTATTATACACTTGAACCACAGTTGGTGGAGACGACATCTTCTATAGTGTGCTGTCATGCATTTAGGACTAAATCTTATTGCAGCAAGTGGATGTTTTGCCGCTGTATTCAAAAGGATACAGATTTGGCCCTCATTACTTGCCTCCATTTCTCCATCTAATTAAAGCATTTGAATGCTGACAGGTCACTGGAATGAATGCCCAATTAATTACTGATTTGTTCATCATAGCCACATCCTGGATGCTATGAGTTTATACTGTAGATGCAAAATGATTCCTCCTTGGATTTGAGCTGTGCTCTAAACAATCAGACATTTTTTCATGGCACAAAGAAAAGCCCAAATACATGAATTTTAAAAAGTATGTTAAATTTGTACATTAAAAATGTATTGGGGATATCAGAAGATCTTTTCCTGTTACATATGCCACATACATATTATTGTTAAATACAAGGTGCATATTGTACAGTAAGTTGACTTTTCTGCCAGTTAAATGAAAAAATATGCAAATTATAAAGAATGTCAGAGCACTAAAGAAACATCTGCTAACCAAAGTAAAAAGTAATGATAATGATGGTAAATAAGGAAAGACAAAAGTAAGTATTGTTTGAGATGAATTTTCACCCAGCTGTGCATTATTATAAAGGAGTTATGAAAGAAGACTACTCTTTTAGCTGACTATCTCAAACAGGTTCAGAAAGCAATTTTTAAGTGTTGAAAGTAATTTTTGTAACAATTGTTTTCTCCATTTGTGTTATTCAGAAGTTCTCTGTGAATACATCCTCTCATTGGGAACACAGGCTGCTGGAAGGAAAAGCGATTTTTTGGAGTAGTTCAGCATTTTCAAATATGGCTTTGTTTCTATCAGAAGTAACTGTTACAACATAAACTAACAAGGATATTTTCTTCAAGGCTACTCTTACCCCAAGGCATCCTAGAGGTCTTAGAGGTGTCCCTAACAATGAGAACAGGAAAGCTCTGAGGGTCCTGAAGCTGTCGAACGAGCTGCTCAGTATCACAGGCTCTGAGCAGCCAATGTCTCCCATCAAATGTCCTCCAAGAAGCTGGGCAGATGACTTTTCAGATGAGAGGGAGGACAGAGAGGGTCCCCTGGAATTGTTTCAGTTACCTCAAATCTTTCAGTTTCACTGACTCAAATGAAATTCAAAGTATACACCACCCAGGTTAACAGAAACAACACTTCAGCTGGCATCATGACAGGCACAATTTACAACCATTTAGAAGTTTGGGTTGCAGATTTCTTTGTGTGGTGAATTGATGTCAAGATGCCTTTAGTTATTTATATGTGTGATGATTGTGTTATTCTTGTTACACAATGTCAGGACCTTGACTAATGTGAGCAGTATGTGAGTGAATGTGATACTGACTTCGGTGCTCGTTCTACAGACTGGTGGTCAACAAACACCACTAAAGCAGAAATTAGACAAACCACATGGCAAAATGGTTAGAACATTCCAGCTTTTACATTTTAGCATTAACTTCACAATTTTTTTGTGTTCATAGCTTTTTTCACATCCTATAACAAGCTAACTGCCAGTAATGGCATATTATCTCTGGATGTGCATATTATCACCTTCTCATCTGCCCCCTCATATCCTTCCTTTCCTAGGAAGTTTAATGATCATTTAGAAAAAATCTTGCTGAGGATTAAAAGCTTTCTAAACTTTCTCTCTGTCAGCCTAGGAGGTCTTTTCCTTCATGTAAAAATATAACAGCCACTTAGGGCTATTCAAAATACATTTCCTGTTCTTCCACTCTCCATAATATCCAAGTGGTAGAAGATTTTCTTGTTGTCACATGGTTGAGGTTGGAAAAAATTAACTCAGTTGGTCATAGCATGGTGATAATCAAGATTATATCCATATGGGCCATTCACTTGAGAGCTGGACTTGATAATCCCTGTAAGTGTCTTCCAACTCAGAATATTCTGTCATTCTGTGTTTCTGGAGGTCATATCATCCCACCATTCCTGCTCAGGATGGGTCACTTCCTACTTCAAGGATTGAGACTCCTGAGCAGCCTATTTCAGTCCTCAGTCACTCACACAGTAAAAAAGTATTGATGTTCAGACAGAGACTTCTTTGTTTCAGATTGTGTCTGGTGCCTCTTTTTCTGTCACTGGGCACCACTTAGAAAAGCTTGACTGCGTCTTCCTCAAACCCTCCCTTAAACTACTTATATACGTGGATGAGATCCCACCTTCTCACCTTTGGGTTGAACAGTCCCATCTCTCACCATCTCCTCACATGAAAAGTGCTTCATGTCAGCACTCTGGGTGTGGTCTCACCAGTGCTGACCACCTCCCCTGACTTGTGGGTAAACATGTACCTCATGCACCTTGGGACATTGTACACTTCATGACCCTGGTAGACAGCAACTTTAGGTGAGCTTTGGCTTTCCTAACATCACCACTGCTCACTCAAAGTTTAGAAATTCCTCCTTTGTGTCCCATCCCTCTTTCCACCTCCTATATTCTACCCTTTTTTTTACATTGAAACTCAGTCATATGCTTCCTGTTTAGCCAGTCTAGTCTCCTGATATCCCTACTTATTTTTCTGAGCAACATGATGGCCTGTAATTGTGATTGGAGATTGTATTCAAAGGCTTGTCAGCCTTCCAGAGCTCCTTCACCCTTCAGAGGTGCCACCCATGTGATCCCACACAGCAGTTTCCTGAATGAGGTGCATTCTGTGTTCTGCTACCCTCCTCCCTTAGGATGTTGTGATCCACAATTTCATGGTCACTACAGTCAAAGCTGTTGTTGACCGCCATGTCCCCAAGAAGTTCTTGGATGTAAAGAGTAGACCTAGCTGAGGTTAAAAAGACCCACCCATGACCTGAGACTGGCATTAATGCTTGTGACATTATATGTTAAAATTTTACATGCATAACAACAAACCAGTATTCCCAAAATTCCTGAGACAGGCCCAGTCTACTCACTGGAAGAAGAGTAGGGGCAGGCAAGAAAATATCCTAGTGCTAATATCACTGCAAATTCATCCCTGCCTTTAGTCTCCTTCTTATTAAAAATACACAGTAAAAATGTGAGATGAAATGGGAAATGGGAATTTACTTGATTCTTAAGATTATTTTGATTCTCATAGACAGTTTCTTTCTTGAATGTGTAGACTTGCGAAAAAGTCTTAGGAAAAAGTCTGGGGAAGTTTAGGAAAATTTTTGCATCCACTGGCATTCTAGTTGAAGTTAAAGTAAATCAGTATTATTTTGTGACCATTTTTTTTCCTGACTAATTTCCTCCCTTCTCAGCAGGTGAAATCTACTGCCAGTTAGAGACTCACAGTCAGTTCAGCATCCATTCTGATGCAAACTGAAAAAGGCAAGTCTCTTGCTGGCTGGGGACAATGAAGTCATTAATCAAAATCACTGCATCTCCACTGATGATGAAAGAAAAAGGTCTGTCTACTATCAGGGTGCAAACTAGAATCATTGGGCTATGACTTCAGAAAAGGAGGCAATTCGGAACAAGTTCTAGGGAAAATGATAGGAGGAGAAGCACATGTCTGAACCTCAGGACCCTGGGGCTGACCTTTGGATTTCATGGTAATTTAAAGTAGTTTCAAGGCTACCTTGAGGTATTGCTGATTCCTAAGAGCCGCAAGAAGTCCTTCTGATAATGGTAGGCTATACCTGGGGCACAGAAACTTGCAGTAAGTTCCTCTCCAGTAGTCATTCCATCCAAACATCTTTGAAGTGGAACTTGCAGTGAGGGAAAGGGAAAAAGCCATTACTACAGGATTTCTATACATCAGAGAAATCCTCAAAGAGATGCCTAAGCTGACTTTAAGGCTGCTTTGTGCTGCTACTATTGCACAGAACAGGATGAATTCCCCCATGAATCTGTCTTATAAATATTCTGAGGAGATAATCTTGAATTCTTCAAAGTGTTTTAATGTGGAAATATTTTAAAAGGCATGTGAAATTCTACACACATGTTACTGGTCTAGTCCTGTCAGTCTGGGATTGGTCAATGGGAACTTAGAGCTGAATACCTTTGAAAATGCAAGTGACACCAATAGCTAGTGATCAACACTAAGTAACTGAGACTTTCTACAGAATATCCCTATCTGCAGCAGGAATCATCTGCATGCAAGTAGCATAGGGAAGAAAGAACATTAATAAAGAGGTTCAGATGTGTTACCCCTTCTTCTGTTGCTATCCCTCTGACTTATAGCAACCTCCCTAATGGCTTTCATGTAAATCAAAACACCAATTTTTCTAGGAGAGTTTTCATGCTATGTTTTCATCTGCTGGCCTGTTGTAAATAGGAAACAGAGTAATACAAAGCTTTCTGGACAGTCTCACCAACTTTTGCAGAACTTAAGTTTCCTTTGATAAAAAGACCAAACAAACAAACAGTTCCTCTCTAATCTTCAGAAAACAAAGTCTTAAACCCCTGCCCCAGACTGGCAGAGTGCTGAGAAGTTATTTCTCCACTGTGTTAGCCCTGAGGAATGATGACAGTTTTAATGCCAAAGCTATGAATTATTTCAGGGCTAGTTCCTTTAATGGGGGCTTGGGTAGGGGGTGAAATGATCAAAATATATGAACTCTTTTATAGTAATGCTGGAAGAAGGTCCTATGTATACTTTTCAGCCTATATTCTGATTCATGTATAAATGGTTAATTCATAAAATGATATATGTCTTATCAAACAACAAAATAACATGCTCAGTTTGACAAGGCCAAAGGAAAGAAATGACAAATATGTACATGAAACAAGAGTATTCTCCAAAAGGGCAGTAAATTCTCAATGGATTACTCCTTAGCAGAGCTATACCGAAACAAAAACAATGCATCAAATCCAGTCTCGGGGATGAGTCCTGAAATGCACTGATCTCACCGAAGCCACTGGGATATGCAGGGCCCACTATCTCTTAAGATCTGGCCTTGAATTTCAAATCAAGTCTTTCATTTTGCTTGCAAGCACTAATGCCAAAAAACAAGCAAAAAGAAAATGATGTTTCCATCCCTCAGGTTTTTCCTAAAGAGATTACCTCAGGTTTGACACTTTTATCCTTAGGATAGGATACAAGAGTCTGTAAGAAAAGTGAAATCTGAAACAAAATACTCAAGAAATTGAAAAAATAAATTGTGATAAATTAACAATAGTTAAAGCAATTGTTAATGACACCACTGAAAATAAGCATGTCTAACATGTGGCTAAATGACCACACCTTTTCTATCCTTCAGGTCAGAACTTTAATCTATCCTTTAAGGATCACACCAAAGGAATTAAGTAACTCAAAACACCTATTGCCTCAAACTGGACCTCTCCTAATCTGCAGCTTTTGTTTTTTTCACTAATTGATTTCATAGAAACATAGAGTGGAAAGGACTTTAAAGATCATCTAGTTCCAGTTCCATACCTAGATGTCCCATCCCTGGAAGTGTTTCAGGCTAGGCTGGATGGAGCTCATAGCAACTTGTTCTAGTGGAAGGGATCCCTGCCAATTGCAGGGGTTTGAAACCAGGCAATTTCTAAGGTCTCCTCCAACAGGCCATTTTGTGATTTCATGATTTTATATTGCTCTCGTATTTCCTCACGGCTGGGCTGCGACAACCTTTGGAAAGATATCAAGTGCTAATAAGACAGATGACTTTTGTCTAGATACAGTACAGACATGTTAATATTTAAAAGACTTAATGCATATTTGTAAATGGTAATAGAAATATATTTTGACAGCTTTTTAGAGCTAAATTTTGAACATAACTTACCCTTAAACTTTCTGGTCACACTGCTAATGACCCTTTGACAGCAAGGTTAAATGACCAATATAATCATACCTTTGCTTCCTAGCCATTTTTTTATCCACTGAAAGGCTTATCTCTCATTACCTGCTTACTAAGTTTATTTAATTTATTTTCATAAAGTGATTTTACCAGAACCCATCTAAAAAGCTATATACATTGCATCAAAAAAATCCCTTCTACACAATATTGCATTAACTACTATAAATAAATTCATTGCTTTAGAGAGAGAAGTCAGCAGTAAATCACTACTTTAATTAGAAAACAAACTACTCTAAACAAAGATAGAAATCATGGGTTTGTCATAATTCAAGCTTATAAAAACTTATCTTTCTCTCTTGTGAAGTTTTTGTTTTCTGAGTTCAGTGAAGGCATCCTAGCCATCACTGCTTGCATCATCAGGCACAAGTACAGCCAGTCTTCCTTGTATTAGCTTGATGAAAACTGTGCAAATCCTCTGTGGTACATTTTGTGACTTCTGCTCCAAAACAGTGGGCAACATCATGTTACAGGACAGTGCTGGTGTGTTTATACCGGGCTTCAGAGCTGAACGCTCATAAATTCATATGCCAGTAAACAGGCAACAATAAATCTGACCTTTCTGATCCAGGGGGCTATAAACTTTGTAAAAAGACAATATGAAGCGTCACTTCAACTGATTGTAACAACACAGAGATTATCTTGGGTTTTTTCTGTCTGTAAGTGCAGGAAATACTGAGTTGTCAGATCATTTAAGGAGACCTGGATGTAAGGTAAGTCGATTGGTGGGTGATATATGAGATGTGTGAATGCAAAGAACTGAGGTTCAAGCATAGATAGGTGGCATTTTTATTCTTAATTTCTGTGTGTAGTTTTGGGACCAAACTAGAAAACAATACAAGCATACCACTTATTCCCTTTACTATTTTCTTTCTGACTTCTTTTTATACAATTCAAATAGAAACATAGCAGTATAGTTAAAAACAAATTTCTAAACCACAGAAAAAGTACAAAGAGAGATGTAATTACTTGCATCACAATAAATAATCCACAAACACAAACAGCAATAACAAAACCAAAGCACACACACCTGTCTCTGTGCAGTACTCAACAGTTACAGTCTTGTTAGGATGTAGGATATTAATTTGGGTGTTTCATGGGACAAAATTCAAAGTTCTGCCATTGCAACCTGCTCCAGTCCGTCTTCCCTGCTGTGTCTTACTGTGTCAGAGGATTTCTCCAGGATGAAGTGCATGTCTGGGGCTGGTGGCCAAGCTGGTCCTGTCTGCGGTGGCCACCCTGCTGGGATGCCTTTATCTTTCACAGTGTGCACACCACTAAAGTTCCATTTCTGTAACAAATGTAAGCTGAGTAATTCCTCTCTAAACCTCAGGGTCATTAGCAGGTATGGCATGACTGGCACATGACATTTAGCTTTTTTCTGTCTTCCTCCGTCCATCCAGTTCTAGGTTTGTCCTTGTGACTAGGTAGGGAGTAGGCAGTGAAGTGCATCAATACTGGGCTCAAAGAAAGTGGGAGGGAGTGTGATAATTTCCTAGCACCCAAATGCCAAAAGCAGGGTCATATTAACATGCCTACCTCATGAGTCTGTTGCAGATTTGCAAGTTGTTGAACTGCTCCATGGAGCAGATTCTATGACCTCTATGTGCTCTCTCAGCAGAAGTGACCAAGGCAGTGTCAGCAGTTGACAAGGCCCAAAAGATGACAAACAATTTTCTCCCTACCTATGTATGGGTGTTTCTTACCTCTTGCTGTCCCTGTGACTGGGAAAATGGGGAGAAAAAGTACATGCTCCACAGCAGAGCAACCCCAAAATAGCTCTGCAGCCTATATCACTAAAGAGGAGGGAGTAACTCACAAGAATTATCCTTTATAAACCAACCACCCCCACATTGTCTATCTTGAAGAATTATGTACACAATGCTGAATCACAAGTGGCTAAGGAAGGATAAGATTTTGGAGCCTAGAACAAGCCAGTGAGAACCTGTTTATGCTAGTGAAAATCCTTTGAGTGTTTTAAAACAAACCTACAACAAAATCCATTTCCATAGTTAAAAAAAAAAAAAAAGAAAGAAAACAAGAATTAAAAAGGAGATAAAGCTATTAAAATTGTGGCTGACTCATTACTTCACTCTTTTTGCATCTTACCCCTAAACTTTCTAGGTAATTCCTACTGTGATTGTCATCCTGTTTAAACAAATACATTTAAATATAAGACACATACACATAGGACAAATTACAATTATCGAGACCTAGGTATAGAATATAATCAATTGAGGGTTGGTTGGCAGACTCCTAGTGTTAATTCTATGTGTTGATTTATGATGCTAGAATTTAATCTTATCGTGAGATAGGATTGCAGCCACTAGAGATGAAGAAAACTTATTCATTTATTTCACTGACAGATAAAGTTCAGCAGCTAAGGACAACAAGAAAAATATATGCTGAAACTTTTCAGGTTTTCCAGCTTTCCAGCTTATACTCCTATATTTTTACATTACATCCTGATGTATTTTCTGATTTTATCTGATTATTTTCTGTCAATATGCTTTCTCAGTTATTTTGGTTACTAAAATTGACATGAAAGGGAGAGTGAGAAATGGGAGATATTTCAAGACATAATCCTCATGATGTATGCATTAAATAAAAAAGAGGCATTATTTGGTATAGTCCTTTTTGATAGACAGAATCAAGGATGATGAAGAAGAAAGATAACTGCCATGGGAGAGCAAAAGCAGGAACACATACCTTAGATATTTCAGGCTCTGCCTGAGTACCTCACCAGTAGATTGGCAGGACAGAAAATCCATGTCAATGCTTTGTCTTTTGCCCATCTGTAGAGTTCCTCTAGAGGCAGAGCTGCTGCCTGCCACTCCCTTATGACGGACATGATCAATGCTTTGTCCTCTAGTGGTTTCTTACACACTGGAAGAACTGATGTGGCTGACACTGGTTAAACGATACCTTCCTGACTTTCAGAGTTTTAATAAAAATAATAGATGTCTTTTCCCTTCTTAGAAATGGTTTGGTTTGTTGTGTTCTGTGGACATTTATTTAAACACAAAGAGAAGGAGTGGATTAGTTTATGTAGTTTAATAAAATTAATAGAAGATATTACAATGACTAAGGCAAACAAGATTTCAGTCAGTGAACTGAAATGCAGAAAAATTCTTGGAAAGTCAAGGTATACAGATCATGTGTATCAAACTTTTTCTAGAGCATTTGCTCTGTCCAAATGTCCAGAAAGCTGACTAGCATTTAGTTTACACTGGCTATGAAAAAATACAATTTTTTTAAAAAAATCATAATTTTTCTACCTCCACTTCCTGAAACTGACATTAAAAGCTATAATTTTCAAATGACAGAGAAGTACTGAAAACTTTTTTGCTTGAAAATTGCAAATTATTATATTCATAGGAATACCAAAGTAACCTCCATTTATTGGGCTAAAACTTCATTTAATCAAGTACCATTTTTCTTAAAGTGCCCTGACCTCACGTCTGTGTGTTACCAGAGAAAAGTTTAGGTGTAAAGCAATCCTTTCAAGAGCTGAACAATGAAAAGAGTGAGATTTAACAATATATAAAACTCTAATGGATTTATCATCCATTAATTCCTCTAACATCATTTTAGATACTTTTTTTTTTGAGTGTTCCATCATCAGTGAATTCCACTATTTCATTAGTGAGAAAAAAAAGAGTGCTTTTCTCATCTATTTTATACTTGGCATTTAATATTTTCAGTGGGTGACCGCTTGTTCTCCAGTTATAAAAAACAATATTCCTATTCACTTTTCCAAATGGACTTCTAGATGTCAGTCATATACCCCCACTGCTAAAGAGTTTCAGACTATAGAGTCCTTCCTCATACAGAAACTACCCCATCCTCTTCTCAATTTGCTCCTCTCTTACACTTTTTCCCTAAATTTCTTACAATCTAGGAAAATTCCAGTAAGCTAAAGTGCACATAATACTAAGGATCAGATGTGTTTGTCTTTCTGGCTTCTTCTTGTCATTGAGCTAATATTTGCTGAGAAACATCCTCAACTGCAACATATGTTTCCTGAGTGGTAGCAGTTAGCTTAGTCTGCATCATGTATACACCACTATGCAGCCATTTACTGAAATTCATTTACTATTGACATGTGAATATTTTCTGGAATACTCTATCATTAGTATCAGTATTGTCTTGAATTACTTGTCTCACTCCTACATTTTGTTACCTGACTATTTGCACTCTGTTTGAGGTCATTTATTAACACACTGGGCAACACTTGTGCCAAGGGCACAGACAACCATGCTATTAATAGTCTATCATTGTGAAAATGCTTTATTCCTACCCAGGTCTTCTTCCCTTTTAAACAATTATTAATCCAAGGGATGGCCTTCCTTCTTACCCATGACAGCTTAATTTCTTTTGAAATCTCTTCAAGGGACTTTGTTGAATGCTTTTTCAAAATGTAAGTACAGAGTCATAGGGTCACCATACTCCCTTGCCTTTATGACTTCTCAAGGAACTTCCATTGATCTGTGGGAGTAGACTCCCTTGATAGAAGCTCAGTTGTTTCTTCCCTGTAATAGACCACATTTATCTAGATATCTGTTATTTCTCTCCTTTGTTATAGTTTCTTTCATTTACCTGATATGGAAGTCAGACTCACTGTAGCTGTCCGAATCATTTGTGAGGCCTCTTTCAAAGACTGAGAACTCATTAACTAACTTATACTTACCTAGCACTGAAACTCATAAAGCAGTGTCTCACATACTCCTCAGCAGATAGCTCATTGCTTAAAGTCTGTGCTTCTTGAGGACTCTTAGGAGAATATTGTTGAAGACTTCGGCAGTCTTGTCAAATTCCATTATAGCAACCCACTCCTGAGATCAAAATATTTGATAATTTTAAATGACTCAAAATGGAGAAGTCTGGGTGCTGCAAGGCCCAAAATTTTGATATACTAAATAGTAGCCCTGGCAGTATGATACGTGATTAAGTTTAGTTTCTACTTTTTAGTCTAAAAACATATTTGGAAATAACAGCTTCCACCTCACAGAGACCAGTAGTTGTCATTTCAACCTATTTACATTTAGTAATCTATTTACATTTAGTAATTCACTAAGCAAGATTTCTTTTGATATGGCTGTGGTACTGTATCACACAGGTGCACATGCAGGCATTTAGTTAGCATGTCTTTTTTTGTTATTGGTGAGAAAGTAAGAAGAAAATGGTACAATAACCTCCCTTATATTTTCCTAAGTATCATTGTTGTACTAGTAAGGTTTTTTTCCAAGAGTATGTGTTTTTCAGCTTTTGCTAAACTCCTGCTTTGTTTACTGGATTTTCCAAATCATAGACTGCAAGCCTTTATGCCAGACTTTGAGGATACTTGAGGCAGATGTTGGAAAATATGGAAAATATACATGGAATATATGTAGTTTCACAATTCTGCATTTGCCTTAACAGCCTGCTTGGGAAAACAGAAGACAAAATCCTTAGAGTGGTCACCACAGAAGAAGCATATAATGGAAAGAGGATGGTTGAGAAAATACAGAGGGCAAGAGTGAGAAATGACCACCATTTATCACAGGAAGCTAAATGAAAGATGAAAGGTGTTCAGCTAACAATATCTTTAACATATATTTGTTTACTGTTGAAAACCAGCTACATGTATATTTGCAGGGAACAATGCATTACAATATGAAAAATTAATATAAAACTACATTTAAATAACTAATGTGTTGGCACCAGAACTGATGCAGACCCAGGAGAAATGTAGTTCCCTTGTTAAAGTAAGTTCATTAGCATAAGAAGCACAAATATGAAGGGCAGGAAGGGAGGAGGGTTCCCATGTTAATAAATATTTACTTCATGATTCCTGAATGACAGAAATCGACAAAAGCTAGGAAGGAGAAAGTTCCAGCAAGCATTCCAACCTTAACTAGAAAATGAAATCAGAAGCTTGAACCCAAATTTTGAATTCTTTCTTTTTTTCTTAGCATGAGTCACAAAATACAAATTCCCCCTAGTTTTGCCTGCAAAGTTTGATTACATGAGTAAATAAGAATGGCTCCCGCTATCCAGCCCTTCTTTGCCTACACTGAGGTCAGAATATCTAATCTCCTGTTTCTTCTGTAATGTTTTTTCCACAATAAAAATAATAAAGTGGAAATATTGTTTTCAGTAATGCTACTGTATATTTTTATAGTACATTTTATTCTAAAAGATCCCTTATGTTTTCTCTGAGAATATGAACCATTTCATCTGCTCCTAAAATACAGCTAGCTGTCAAACGCCTCTAACACTACACAACTCTGGGTAATATCAAACAATATTTTAAATTAAGCAAGCAAAAGACAGGTAAGAAAGTGTGAGAGATGGAAAAGAATAAACTTTTTTCTTTTTGGTGACTGTTTGAAAGTGGCTAAACACATGATTTAAGGTCTCTGCCGCTGGCATGCTGTCACATATACTGACTAAAAGGAAAGACAGAGAAATAGGGTCCAAATAGAATCAAACCAAAAATATCAGCTCTTTTTTTGGAAGGATCCTCCATAGGACTGATCCAGCTATCTCCTGCTTCACTGCTCTAAAGAGAATGTGCTCAAAGGTTGTCAGCTATTGCTTGGGAGGAGGAGAAGCCTCATTAGTTACTTTCTTTAAAATGCCACTGCTGAAGAAATGAGTCTGTATTAATGAGATTAGTTAAACTACATATCACACTTGAAGATGGCAGGGATTTGGTTTGCTTTGTGAAGCTGTTACTGGACACACTACTCACATCACTCTCCCATGGCATCAGGTGGGCAACTGCTGTCTTACGTAGGGAAACATCTCCCTTCCACCAGAGAGAGACGATGCACGTGTTGCTATGAACTTGCACCCTCTCTCTGAGCACAGCCATGGCTGGTTTGTGCAAGCAGGCTGGAAGCAATGAGCCAAACTCATGCTTTATGGACTTTCCAGCATTCACTCTGTATAAACTTGCATGGTGTAAATTAAAGGATGTCTTTTAGCCCCTGAGCTAACTGCTGTGAGGGAATTTAATAAAGTAACTTTAACGGGAAGTGGTAAAACACATTTTTGAGCTGAAAAGTAGAGAATTAGAAACATGGAAATGTGTGCAACCTGATTAGTGGCTCTGTGAGCGTCCACATGCTTGTTCAATAGAGAAATAGAAACTGTCTGCTTCTAAAATAAACATAAAACCCCTTCAAAGCACAGCTCTAAGATAGATTTTCTCTTTTAATGCCTTTTACTTCATAACTCCAGTGATGCCCAGCATCCACTGTCTGTTTTTGCAGCCTACACTGACACAGTAATATCTAAGACCAATTTTAGCTATCCAAAATTCCCTACCATATGGGAGTCAATAGCCTGTTGAGACAGCTATGGTGTCTGCTTTTTGAAACACTGCTGCCAGTGTTGGGATTCATAACCTCTTTGATGAAGATGGCCCTCGAGGTGTGCTTGCAATGGTGCCTCGTGCACCTACATAATAAAGAGGCATGCCTGGCTTGGCCACCTCTTAGGTAGGGTTGGCACTGGAAAAGTAAAGCTCAGAATAAACACATGGAGAAATTTTCAGATGTCACTACCGCAGTTGTAGCCAATGTTAAAGCAATTTGAACAAGAGTGGGCTCCAACCCATGTGCCTGTTCCCTGAAGTAAGAGGCTCTGGTTGCCATGAGAAATACACGCTTGGAAATACATGCTGCCTGGGAGAGGTGAGTACCCAGCCACACAAACCTTGCCACAGACACACCAATTGTCAAACATGAAAAAGGAAACCAAAGCAGATTCACAGATTAACCCTAATAAAGGAAAAAGGGTATTACATACATCAAGGGCAAGTCCTACTCAGGAATACAGCTATACTCCAGAAAAAAGGCACCACATCTTTAAATAACTGTGAGAGGTAGATAAAGAGTTGGAGCTGTGCCAAGGTAAAAGTTGTAAAACTGGATTGATTTTCGCTACAGCTTGCTAAGGGCTCCCTAGAGCAAGGATGCAATGTTCAAATATAATAATTGATAGCTGGAAATAATATTTCTGATAAGTGTGCAAATGTAACACAGAGCCCTGTCTGAGATGAAGCAAGCTTTTGTGTCCCAGCTAACCTGAATACTGGGGTGACCCAGATTTGCTGTTCTCTTCACTGATTGCAGTCACATCCTTCAGCAGGAAAGAAAATGGGCCTGGGCTTTGAACAGGGTATTTTGCTAAATGCAGTTGTGGAAAAGTAATTACTCAAAAGCCAGACCAGTGCATATGTAGGGGGAGGGTCTGTGGGAAGAAGGAATTCACATTCATTAATAACACCCCAGCAATCCCTAAGGGAAGAGGAGTTAGTGCTAATCTAACCTCTTTTCAGCCTTCACCTTCGAATGGTGACCACCTCAAGCTCTGTGTATGTGTGTATAAATTGCTTAAGATTCAATTGAACACATTAAGTTTTAAAAAGGATTTAAGTGAAAATATTCAATAGCTTCTGAAAGGGGATAATTTATTAACTCTGAGTAAATTAAAATCTCAAGCAGGGGTAAAGACTTTAGAGATTACTTTAACACATTTTATATGCTTTCAACAGAAGTGTTGGTTTAAATGGTCCAAAAATCAGCTAATTTTGTCCTATTTAGTAAATTACCTCCTAAGGCTGTAATGTTACAGATTACAATTGCTAGAAAAAGTTCTGCCTTATCAAATAGGAATAAACTGCATTTTTTTATAGGTTTAAATATAACGCTTTTTTCCCCCCTCTGTGTTCATAATTCAGGCTGGTAAAATGCTGCATTAAAATAATGCCAATAAGGGAGTGTATCTTTTACATTCTTGTTAGGTCAGATGATAGTGCAACAGAGTGTCATGGCTACATCTCCCATATACCATACTAGCAATTTAGAGTCTATTTTGTCTTTGAGATCAGACATATGATCAAATTACTCTGGTTAACTGTCTCAATAAATGCCTGTGCAAATGCTCTTAGCCCATGGCACACTGAGAGTAATTTGGCTTAGGTTAGCCCCTTTTCACTGTGGGCTAACGTATGTCACATTATCTTGTATTTGTAGTGGACAGTTACCGCAGCCTTGTTGATGTGCAATAACATGCTGTGCTGAGCCTATTTGATTATGACTGAGTCCTGAATTTGTCTGTGAAACCACTGGTTTCCAGGTTTAAGGTCT
The DNA here is from genome assembly GCF_971803275.1 of Cyanistes caeruleus. NCBI lineage: Eukaryota > Metazoa > Chordata > Aves > Passeriformes > Paridae > Cyanistes > Cyanistes caeruleus. The sequence continues at coordinate 28,697,166 of NC_141703.1, forward strand.
CTTTGGGGAGGATGGCAGGGAAAACATTGGCTCTGAACAAAAGCGTGCACATTCATCCTTTACACAGTCAACAGGCTGCCTTGCAAGTAGTTTCCTTTATGGCAAGAAACCATACTGCCTGCTCAGCAGAGAAGCTGGCTTGGCTTTAGGCAGTGCTATAGCTATCAGCAGCTGGGAAGCCAATGACTACATTTCAAAACCAGAAATCAGTTTACATAGGGAAAAGGTTTAGAATTACAGTTCTTGCAAGCCACAGAAGTCAGCTGTTCCATACATCACTGCCTTAAGGTTGTTTCTGCTGCTCATGAGTATTTTTGTGGTAGTAAATTTAACAGTGAAAGAAGTGGGACTGGAACTTGATTGTTCATTTTGGAAAGGTTGAATGGTCTCTGAGAGGATTTTTTCCTGGGCCACCAGATAGCCCTTACTCTTCTCCTGGGAAGGATTTGGGAAATAGCAGAGATTTGGGAGGTGGTGGTAGGGAGGTGCTGGAACTAGCCAGCCCATCTGAACAGAAAAGCTTGTCAATGGGTGTCACTTTGTTCCAGTTTGCCTCACTGTGGAATTCTTTTCTTCTTTCCCTCTACCCTTAGATATAGGGATATTGTATGATATACCTATCATCCCTAAATCGTCTCCATCTCTATGTTTTGTGTTTTTATGTTGTTTTATGTTCTCTGGCATCCTAGCTCTTGCTTTTGGGCAAAGGTTAGTCATTATCTTCAGTTCTCACACATTGGATTCTCAAGGGTCAGATAAACCCTGGAATACATTGTGAACTTTTTACCCCATAAAATCAAGAGATTAAAAGAAAGTAGTAGCCACATTAAAATCACTAAAGAGATATTAGGACATACTTGATTGTATTACAGAAGGCATGAACATTTAAGGCCCAACACCCTAATATTGGAGATTTTGAGACTGAGTTTGCAGAATGCTTACAAGAATTTTTCATTTAGTTTTTTACTGAATTTACTCTCCAATTCTAGCTAGGATTTAGCTGCAGTAATACAAATTTAATTCTGACCCTTTAAAATTATTCACTGACCACTTTTCACACTTGTTTTATGAAACAGTCAAAATATTTCTCACTCCTCTTCTTAAAAATTTTTGGATCTGTAAATAGAAACATTTATTTTTATCTTCTATCAACTATTAGAAGCCTTCAGGCTGGTACACATATTGTGCACTGACTGCAAGAAATACTGAAGCACAGAAATGTCAAATAAATCTACTGTTTCAAGAGACAGTCTACATTTATCTGTCCTTGTGCAAGAATCTTTCTTATGGTCATGGTCACTAGGAATGTGTCTGACTAGCAAAAAAAAGAGAAAGGGTGAAATCTCATTGGTTTCAGTGGGATCAAGGTTTCAACCAATTTCTTCTTCCCATAAAAGAACTCTTATGAAGACTTCTAATGTGTTTCTTTAAACACATTCAAAGCTGATGAAACTTTGTCTTTTAGTATTTTTTCCCAGATATTTGTGTATCTAACAATATCCCTAAATAGGTGCTATGTTAGTAACTCCAAAAGTTTTGATTTTTTAAAGGTAGAATCTAATTTTAGAAAACCATTAGATAACTTAGAGTGAAAGATTCACCAAGTAAATAGTGCTTTATAAATCTTCCCGTCTAGATGGATGAATTAAATCCAAGATTCTGGTTTTATTTTTACTTACCCAGGGTTTGAGACTACAATGAAAACCAAACAGGAATTTGTTAAGAACAATGAGATAAACATCTTCTAATTGCAATATTTTTTTAAAATTTTTTTTATTTTTTCTGCTTACTGAAGGTACAGAGCATATGAGATCTTTTTCTAGATGACCTGATTCTCAAATACCAAACACTGAAGACTGGAAAGCAAGGCAAGAGCTAAAGATAAATTTATTTTTTTTTTTAAATCTGCATTTATTTGAGCTATGGATGAATAAAATATAGGGCACATAAAAGTGACAGTGCCTTCTAGGCTAGTAGATTGCACAATCTGGACTTTCACAGCTACAGTATTTTCTCATGCCTGTGCTACACTAAGAATACTAAAAGTACCTAGATTTAAAAGGTGATGCTGACAGGGCATCTAAGTAATGATGAAATACTCAGATACGCGTGAATTGCATCTTCCAATGAAGTGTTCTAAAACTAAGTGCAAAAGCTTTCATTCTCTACTTGCATTGATGTAAATCAGAGGAAACTTTTTGGGGTGAAAGCTTAACTATACAGATGCCCACAGTACAACTGAAAAAAGGTGATGGCAAGCTTGATTTGATAGAGCCTTAAACTCCTGGGTGCAGTCACAAAATTATATCTTTTCACTATTTTCTTTGAGAAATTATTAATAAAGACACAGACATTCAGGCTGCAGAAGTCTCTTGAATTCTTTCTATTGATGTCTTCTCTGCTGGGAAAACAAAAGCTAAAATTTGTGTTTCTTCATTAAAACAGACAAAGCCATGTCCAGATGAAGTCCATTGGGGTTTGCCTATGCTGCTGTATTAAGAATGGCAGGAACCAGTTCAGACATAGGAATCTTGATCCTCTGTTGTGCTGATTTTTCCATTATTCCCTGTTTACAGACATATTTTTAGCAGACTTTGTACCATCAGACTATCATGCCAAACTCTACGGCCTGCCACATGTGTGGTCACTTCCGTGGTATAACAGTCACCAGTCTTGTTGGCTCCAGCACAACCCTCTCTGATGTCAGACTCTTTGAACTGAAATAAAGAGAAGCTTTAGGGTCATGAAGACATTGTATGGAGTCTAGAGGAGAGCCAGGGTCAAGAGCTATTACTTCACAGGCCCCACCTGCTCCAGACAGGATTAGTCTGTAGCAATGTGAAAGCCAATCAGTCGATGCCACACAGACTACTGCCTACAGTTCCTAAGGGAGGATATTTTCTACCTGTTTTCAGATTTTAAACTAAAATGAAGAATAATTTGATGGGCTGGAAAGTTAATGCAAATCATGGGAAAAGTATGTGCTCTGACTCTTTTAGTTTTATTTTAATACATTTCCTGTAAAATACAAGGCAAATGACTCTTGGTAAAAAAGATGAGCTGGTTTGTTGTTACTGCGAGACAGTGGTAAAACAGTTATCTCTGACAGAAAAAAGGAGCATTCAGAAGCTAGTCAGAGTCCCAGCTGAGTGTAATGATGTTTTGGAGCCATGTACTTCACTAAAATTGCCTTTCTTACTTTTTTTACAGAGACTCTGACACACATGACGTATCAGTGTAGTTATATGCACGGTCACATTAATTGCTGTTCGCTAACAAGCATGATGCTATTTATGCATTTTTAATGCAGAATGCTTCCAATAGCCACCATTAATAATGTTGTCTTCAGTACAGGAGAGTAAGGTTCCTCCTGTGTTACTTATGCCTAGGATTAGATTTCATCTCACTTAACTTCAGCTGTTAAGTTTAAGCAACTCACCACAGTCCTCTTTTGTAGTCACTGGAGAGACAGAGGGAGAGGCATCTCCAAAGGGTGGTTCCTTCCACCTCTCTTCAATACCTGTCTATGGATGGGGTGAATCACCCCTGGAAGTGCCTATCTCTCTCCATGTCTAGAGATGGAGTCAAGCTGACTTTAAGTTACAAGCATCAACAGAGACTTCTAACTTACAGATAGTGAAAGTGAAATGAATCCCACCTTCAGCATACTGTACTTTAAGTAGCTCTCGGCTTGGTGTAAAGAGGATTGAAAGAAGATTTCTCTAAGTGCAAGCATGATTTTGTTGCTGCTGCTAGGAGTGCTTTGCTTTCTGCTTTTGGCTCCCTGAGATGCTGACAGCTCTGATGTTAATAATGGAGCACCAGTCGGGCTTCAGCGATTTGCAGAAAAAAGGCAAGTTATGTAATTTTTTGAGGTAATAGCTGCAGTTGGAAAGAATTGGCCTGAAACTGTCTGAAGCTGAGAGAATCTTCCATGTTAAATAGTTTAATTTCAGGATATTACAACCATGACTTGAATAAAAGAAAAAAAAAATCTAACCTATTTCATATGCTGTATTAAGTATCTGCATTTGTTCCTAATATTTTTAATTATGCCAATTTGAAAATTTCAGTACATCATTTTCAAGTATGAAGGGAGAAAATTTGGCAATCTACAACTGCAAATTCATACTTTAGTTGAAAAAAGCAGCCCACATACCCTTGTGTGGTGATAAAATAATGTTTCATGAATTAGACAAAGAATTTATGATGTTGATAAATAGAATGGCTTCATGATCTATCACTTGATGCTCTCCCAGCACTTATCCATGGCCTGGATTCATCCTTGCTTTTCTTCCTAAACTGCACAAGTCTGTGTATACATTGAAAAAAAAACCCCAAAAACAGAAACAAAAAGCAGTTTCATGAAATTACTTCAGAAATATGAGAAAACTGGTCTTGAAAGGAAAGACTCTTCATGAGGTTGCCAAGACTTGTAATTTAATCATGCATTTTGCAACAATTGGTGTTTTTAGTGTCTTAGCTTCAAAAATCCTGTTATTACCTGATAATCGCTGTTTTTATTAAAGAAAAAGAAAAACATTCCTAATGGTATTGACTACAGAGGAAAGTTCAAAAATATGAGCTGTAAAAGCTTAAATCAAGAAGGTGGAAAGTGAAAAGGAGCAATTAATGTAACACTTTATAATTTTTGGAGGCTCAACTTGATTTCTTTTCCCCCTCAGCTAAAGTACAGATTTCCCATAGGATTTTCTTTTCAAGATCACAGTTGTTGATGAGGTTGAAGTGAGAGACAGGGCTGTGTGATAAATTCATGCTTACCCAAGGTGTCAAACTAAACGCCATGCATCTCTCCAGGTTCAGATATTTTCTAAGGCAGGGATTTAAAGCAGGATGGATAAACCTGAAAATGTTCCTGCCCATGGCAAGGGTGTTGGAATTAGATGGTTGGAAGGTCCCTTCAAGTTCTGTGATTTTATGATTTATATGGGGCTTGCTCCATTTTGTAACAAAGTCTTTGAATCAGAGTTTGCAGAAAACTAGAAGGGTGATCTGTCCTGAACTGGAATGCTGCAAAGAGGTGGATGTTATCCTAAAAGAAGTAAAACAAACCGAGAGACTTCCTGAAAAAAGAAAATTATAAGGCACTTCCCAGTGTCTATCCTAAAATGAAGTGCTTGAGGTAGGAGGTTAATTTCATAAGGCTTCCTGTCTAATCCAAAGAAAGGGCAAGACAGTCCTGGAAGGCACCTCTCAGTGTCCACCATGTCCTTCTTCCTGGAGAAGACCTCATATTGAGCAGTGCTCCTTGTTCCATTAATTTCATGTGTCACTGGTGTGGGACATGTGGTGAGAAAGGGAAAGGGAAATAAACAACTCCAAGACCTGTGTGGATATGGCTATGCTCTGCAATACTACTTTTTGCACCAGAAGTCATTGAAGAGGGGACTTGCTTCAGGCAAGTATTTGGAATTGCAGAGTGTTAGGGGAAAGAGGAAGTTTGGAAAGCTTCACTGTTCTGACTTCATATTTCACAGAGCATATATAGAGGAAAAGAGAGCTGTTTAGACTAAATTTGTGAATGGCTGGTACCTTCATTAAGGTTTTTGAGTACCTGACCTAGGCTAGGCTGAATCTCAGCAATCACCAAGGAATGTCAGGTGAAAACCTGCATTGCTCCAGCAAGAAAGATACCCATCCCTTATAGCCCTTGTTGGCTTGACCTGGGCCTGATGCCAGGTGGCCACCACTCCAGGTGCTCTATAACTCCCCTCCTCAACTGGGCAGGAGAGAAAATATAATGAAAGGTTCATGAGTTGAGAAAAGGATGGGGAAGATCACTCACCAGTTACTATCAGGGGCAAAACAGACTTGACCTGGGGAAATTAACTGCACAGATCATCAATTAAAATCAGAGTAGGATAATGAGAAGTAGAACAAATATTTAAAACACCTTCCTGAACTCCTCCCTCCTTCCTGGCCTTTATTCCCAATTCTCTACCTCCTCTTGCCCCACAGTTGTTCAGGGAGATAAGGAATAGCGGTTACAGTCAATTCTTTTTGTTTCTGTCACTGCTTCCTCCTCATGGAGAGGAGTCCTATCCCTGCTCCAGTATGGGATCCTTCCCACATGAGACAGTTCCTCATGATCTACTCCAGTGTGGGTCCCTTTCCATGGGGTGCAGTCCTCTAGGAACAGATTACTTCAGTGTGGGTTTCCCACAGAGTCACAAGTGCTCCCAGGAAGTCTTCCCTAGCATAGGCTCCTCTCTCTACAGGTCCACAGGTTCCCATGGGGTCACAACCATCCACCTGTGCCAGTGTGGATCTCCTCCATGGGATCCAGATGGATCTCTGCACCTCCATGAACCTCCAAGAACTGTAGGGGCACAGCTGCCTCACCATGATCTTCACCATGGGCGGCAGGGAAATCTCTGCCCCTGCACCTGGAGCACCGCCTCCCCCTCCCTCTGCACTGATCTGGCCATATGCAAAATTGTGTCTCTCATATTCTCACTCCACTCTTCTCTGGCTGAAATTCCTCCTGCATAATAGCTGTTTTTTCTTCTTAAATAGCTTATCACAGAGCCACTTTTGATTGGTTTGGCTTTGGCAGGTGGCATGTCCATCTTGGAAACAATTGGCATTGGCTCTCGCAGACATGGGGCAGCTTCTGGAAATGTCTCAGAGGAGCCATCTCTATAACGCCCTTGAGTACCAGAACCTTGCCACACAAATCCAATACAGAACCACAAAAATGTGAATGCTCAAGAAGTTCACAAAACTCACGTCTGTTGCAATTTTGAAAATTAACAGGAATTGTGATAACCCCTCTTCCTGAAAGATTTGTCATGCTTTTCATGAAAAAACCTATTCAAGTTGCCATTATACTGCACTACAATGTAAATATATGTCCCCCTTGATTGCTGAACTTTGGCACTGATGCTACTGTGTATATTTAGTGAAGTCTATTACATACCAGATTGTCTTTACTGCAATGAAGATCGGGCCCTGCATTCTGCAAAACATAATTTTCTTTTACCCAACAGATTTTAGTTTAGAAACACCTGGGTAACTTCAGTGACTGCTGTTTTTAGGTTAAGCAGTCCAAAATCTGTGCTCAATTGGAAAAGAAAGTTCAGGATTAACATGCTGTTTCTGCAAATCCATAATCAGAGCAGCTTTGTAGCAAATAGAAGATTAGGAAACAAGTCATATCATGTACAGCATGACCCAAAACAGATGCACCTACAAAGTAAAGGAGGACTGGGAAGATTCTGCTTAGTGAAATAGGTTCCCATTGTATGATGTGCCTAACTTACTTGTTTTTCAATTTCATCTAAAATATCCTTAGACCTTCCTTCCTTCCTTCCTTCCTTCCTTCCTTCCTTCCTTCCTTCCTTCCTTCCTTCCTTCCTTCCTTCCTTCCTTCCTTCCTTCCTTCCTTCCTTCCTTCCTTCCTTCCTTCCTTCCTTCCTTCCTTCCTTCCTTCCTTCCTTCCTGCCTTCCTGCCTTCCTGCCTTCCTGCCTTCCTGCCTTCCTTCCTTCCTGCCTTCCTTCCTTCCTGCCTTCCTTCCTGCCTTCCTGCCTGCCTGCCTGCCTGCCTGCCTTCCTGCCTGCCTTCCTGCCTTCCTGCCTTCCTGCCTTCCTGCCTGCCTTCCTGCCTTCCTGCCTGCCTTCCTGCCTTCCTTCCTGCCTTCCTGCCTTCCTGCCTTCCTGCCTTCCTTCCTGCCTTCCTGCCTGCCTTCCTGCCTTCCTGCCTTCCTGCCTTCCTGCCTGCCTGCCTGCCTGCCTGCCTTCCTGCCTGCCTGCCTTCCTGCCTGCCTTCCTGCCTGCCTTCCTGCCTTCCTGCCTTCCTGCCTTCCTGCCTTCCTGCCTTCCTGCCTGCCTTCCTGCCTGCCTTCCTGCCTTCCTGCCTTCCTGCTTATTTGCCTTCCTGCCTTCCTGCCTCCCTGCCTCCCTGCCTTCCTGCCTCCCTGCCTGCCTCCCTGCCTGCCTCCCTCCCTGCCTGCCTCCCTGCCTGCCTGCCTGCCTGCCCTCTACCCTGTTATCCAAAATAAATATGGTTTCACTTATACTGCATTCAAAGTAAAACTAAAAAATCTGCTTGTAACCCAGCATTAATGTGTTTACATAGAGTTTTTACTGAATTAACAAAACTAATTTTAAATTTATTTAAATCAGAGCAGTGCTAGAACTGTGCACAAACAAAGGTTTAACTGGAAGATGATTTATTGAGTATGGATAATGCAGGCAATGGTGATGGATATGAAAAAGAAAGAAATCAGGATCTGGACATAATGAAAAAACCTGAATGTATATGTCCAGGCAGTATTGTGCAATATCCAGACACATAAATAATGGGAAGAATATTTAGATTGTAGCCAGTTCCCTACATAATATAAGGTCCCAACACATAAATATGCAACGTTAGATACAAAGGCAGATGGCATAAATATGGCAAAAAGGATGAAAGTTTAAAGTGGATGCATGGGGAAATGGTCTAAACTAGAATAAAAGGCTCATGTCCTTAAAGGCAAAGAAGCAAGAATGCCACTTGGAATACTGCTGTGGGAACAAATACAAGCAAATACAGCAGAAGTGATCTTACCATCTTACAACTTATTTCCTCCTAACTTCTCAAAAGTCTTGACATGTTAATATAGTGGAGGGCAAAAATAATGCAAAGAGCTTTTTCTGGTATTGTTTGTGATTGCTTTTTTTTAGAAAAGAACTGTTTAACTATCTAGAGTCCCTCAAAAAATGAAGATATTCTCAGCACAAAATAAAAACTGGTCATGAAAAATATAAATGCTGTTTCAACTAGAGAAGGGAATCACTTCATAATTTACACTATCTCTACTTGAAAGGAGAAGAACTTCACTACTCATGAGTTATTGGTTTTCCCCTCTTCATTAAGCATTCCTTATCTGTGTTTCTATCTATTTAGTGCATGTTCTTCACACTCCCTTGTCAATGCCCTTAGATACAAGGGATATATTTGAGACTTAGTGCACAAAAAAATTTTCCCTTTAATACACAGCAAATTAGAGGCACTGCACGAGGCTGAATGTGCTGTACCAGAATATTAACCTCTGATGTGGGCTCATCCTACCCGGATAATCCTTTGCCCACATCCCAACACTGTTTTCAGACATCTGCAAACCAATTAATTTATCTCTCAGAGGGAGTGCTTTGCTGAATTTACCTGTGACGATGTATATAAAAGAGGATACGTTAAATGAAACCTGAAGTGTTATTGTTGACAGGAAGCTGTCAAGTGATATGAATTGCATACAGCATATACAGAAATGTGTTTGCCCTATAATGTTTTCTGTGTTTCTAAACAAAGACAAAAACAGGTATAACTAGCCTGATACTGTTTAGTTATGTAACAGATTGAGGGTTTGGGTTTAAGTCACTGAAAATGTGATAAACAACATTGTGCATTAATGCAGAAAACAGATTGAGCTTTTTAATGGTACATCAAATAAGACTTTATTAGCATCTATTAGGTTCAACCCAAAGCCCGGGAAATAGCATTAATGAGCATCATATATCAGTCTGTCTGTTATTAGATAACATTATCCCTTAAAACTAGCAAGTCATATAGTACTTTATACTTTTTACCTTTATCTTTAGAATTAGCTGCTCACATCCTCTCCTGTTACACTGGCCTTACTATTAGTAATAGTGAACCAATTTATAAACCCATTAGTGACACTTTTTCCCGAAGATAAAAACAGTCAAAATTATCTGGCAGCAATTAATCTTAATGGCTGTATGCAGTAAACAGCAATGGGCTAATTCCAGCTCTGTCAGCCCCATCAAACAATCCCACATTAGGCAGCTTTTCACTGATCCATTAAGCATATTCAGAACAACAACAAATTCAATGCTGAAGGCATATGCACTAAACATTACAACAGTGATCTTCTGAAGCCATCATTATCTCTTAAATAGTACTTCCCCCATGTATTATCATTATGCTGTACATTAGAAATACTTTGATTAAACTCCCTTAATTCATAACAGCCAGCTGCAGACCATTTATGCAGTTAATCTCAACACAACAGCTATTGAGGAAATATAACAAATGAAGGCTGTAAACTGGAAGTCATTACTATAAAAGATACTGGTTTCCTAGCCCTCGTAGTGCAAAGTGCATGGCAAGATTGTACTTTAGAATGACAGTAATGCAGAGAGAAACAACTAATAGCTTTCCACATGTCCTGCAACATATGCAGCAGGAGTTGCAGCTGTAAAGATGTGTGCAGGAGTGACCTGACAAACTGTCAGCATGAGTGGCAAAAACATCCAGGAGCCCCATGTTCAAAGGACCAAAATATCACATGAGACCCAGCATGCAAACTGCAGCCTCTCCATGGCTTTGCTGGCTTCTTCTGGAGCACACTGTAATTTGTCTCTTTGAAAGAACAACTCTGATTTCTTCCTCTATGAAGCTCCAGTTAGTAGCAATGACACTTTGAAAGACTGCAGACCTTTAGTTTCCTTTCCTACAAGTAATAGCTGTTTTGAGAATTTTTATTAGACTGTTTTCTCTTTAAGGTATAATGGATATGGTGTGGCAAGAAAATTTGCATAAGCTTTCCATGGTGATGTAAACAAAACAATATTATCAGGATGGGAAGGAAAACAGTAGCTAATTTATATTTCCACTCTGACCTGAAATTCACATGAGGTATTCTCATTTAATAACATGAAAATGTTAAATAGATAAAAGTTGATGGTATTTTCTTAAGTTTTCATCAAATGTATCCCATAAAAAAATATGTATTAGAAATTCACTCAGAGGGTTTCATGCTGAATGTTAAAGGAAAAGCAGGAGCTAAATTTGTGTTACTAATCTAGATTGTACCCTTTTCTAATTAAAAAAATACCCTAAGAAATCTGTGGGATTTGGATACAAAAAACACTTTCACAAATTCTTTACTTGTCAAGTGTAAAGAAACCATAAAAATATTAGTGAATAAGGTCTATGTGTTTTACAGCTCTTTGCTATATATAAATAGTTTATTTTATTTTAAAGATATAAACCACAGACACAGTGTCTACCTTGCAATGAAATGATCAAATAAATAAAAGTTCAATTTGGCATGAGCCTAGCTGCCAGTTCTGATCTTAGTTCCAGTTCATAAGTCCAACTCACTTGAAGGTGGAATGCAAAACCTTTGCAGCACCTTCAGGACCTGTGTTAAGGCTCAGGCAAAGACATGCAAGAGGCAACAACACCCTTTAGAGGGCCAGAAGAATCAGCTTCCTCATATTTGGATAAAATCAAGGTGAAAAGTCTCACTACAAGTCCAGTTTCACACTTCCATTACTTTCTAAAGGTCATGCACTGCTGGAATATGTAAGGCTGTAGCTCTCCACCCATTTATGTGGGGAGGCAGACCTGCATACCATGGTCGATGTTGTGTACTGCCTAAACAATGTACTTAAAGACTGAATTTTGCAAAGATTAATCCATCCCAGGCTTTTACAGACTATCCTAGTGGTCTCCCTGTCAGAGGGAGCAGAATGGACTTGTGCTTCAGATACAGATTTCAAACACAGGCACTTGTCTTACCCTCCCACAGGCTTGCCTTATGATCTTAGGTAACCCTGATTGCCTTTCTTCATAATATCAATAAGGTGATGTTTCCACAAGGCAGAGCTGTTGCCAAGAAAACTTGGTGATGCTTTCAAGTGTTTGATCAGAACATTGACCAGAAAAAATAATTTTTATAATTTTTACATATTTATATCACTTGAAATTTGGAATTCAGATTCCTGGCTATCAAGGCTGACTCTCATTATCAGAGTTATTCAGGACTTTTAGCTCTCAGCAATTCTGTCTATAACACTGATCTATAACTACTCTGGATCATTGCAAAACCAGCACTGGCTCCCAGCAGGTCTGACCAGCTTCTGAGATGATGAAAATAAGCCCTTCTAGAGGGCTATGGTCCTCTAGAAGGCAAGTACTGAGCTTGTAGGAGCTATATCCCTATCTGCATTCTTCACTGCTATCACCACAGTAGGCAATCTGGTTTTTAGTAAGCAGCAGTTAAGTTCCAGGAAATTATTTCTCCATGTCAGTCTCATTTATGCTGTTCTGGAGGCTAGATGCCAATATTTGGAAGTAGATGAGGTAAGTTTTATCTTTAGCCTATTTCATGTGATCTGGAGATAACCTAAAACAAGCACCTGAAAACCAAAAATGGTGCTTTAAGCCAGCAGAAAGTGAAAGCTGAGTAATTATATTTTTTAAAATTTCTAAATTTATTTTTTTTTTTTTACACAGAAGCATTTCTAGGTACAAGAGCTTCAGACAACAAGAAATATTAGACACCCTGCTGAAAATCAAAATCTAAATGCCCAGAGTCTGGGCACTTAGAAGCAAGGCATCCTCTGATGAAGGATTTCTAAGTGAAAATTTTCAATTAGGTGCCTAAACAGTTGAAGTTCCCTACTGAACAGAATTCTCAGTGTTTCAGATGTAATTCATAGTTTCTTGTACATGAGCTACTAATTTGGGAAGACGTAGTTTTTCGCAAACATAAAGAGAGACTGACTCACCATCCTCTCTGGCAATCAGAAAGATCTGTGATATATGTGACAATTATAATTCATAAAGTGTGCCTGAATCATTATATGCAGCTATCTTTGTCCAGTTTCACATTTTGCTTCCTTTCCCATTAGGACTTATTTCTTAAAGCAGTGGAAAATGCCATAACCAACACATTTTCAATAATTTATTTAATTTTTTTTCAAGATATAATGTGCTTAGGTTTGAACAAATCCAGGTAGGTAAGTGCTAAACTTCAGAACAAAGAAGAATATTATTTCACCCTTCCCTTCCAGGAAACAGAGCAGTAAAATTTGTCATCTCATAGAGGGCCCAATTCTGAGTAGTAATGAGTATTGGATGCAGGTGATAATGAGTACATTTAAAAATGACAGATTATTCTCAGTTGTTACTTGCTCACCCCAGTAAAAAAAATTCACTTACTTGCAGTTTTACCAGACAACGTGACTTTTTTTTTTTTTTTTTCCCCTCCTTGGGCTTCTTATGGGGCTGATTTCAGAAGAATATATGGCTATGTATATACAGGGGAACTACTCTGCTTACTTTCCAAGGACCATTTACTAATCTTGAATTTAGCTAACCAAGCAGTGCAGCAGGGAGTTTATAAAGATTCCCATAATTCTGCCTAGCACACGATCCAAGCACAGAGCTCTTACTGTACCAGTAGAATTTGTGACTAAAGAGGAAATATACTTGCTGAGCTGCTAGTAGGATATGGATTATGTTAATTGCAGATGAATTTTATACATGGATTTTATTTCAAATTGTGGACATTGTCTCTTCTTATTTCGACAATGTGTGAACAGTCAGATGTGAAACTAGCTGTATAAGGTGTCCTAGTTTTTCACAAAGGGAATATAATATTGATGAAAACCACAGAATAGTTTGGTCATGTTATGACATATTTTTCTTATTATTGCTATATTTCAAGGGGGTGAAACGTGATTTCCAAAGCGAGGATATTATCCTCTTTCCTTTAAGCTAACTTCGGGTCACCCAAGAGTGGTAAGGAATTTTGAAAATATTTTGTCGATTTTACTGATAAAATTCCCAACTGACTATCTAATTTAGGGCTGCATTGAAGTGTGGATAAAAGTAGTCTAAACTGTTCATAGAATTATTGTTCTTAATGGCACTAATTGATAGCAGAAGAGCATAAGTTATGAATTAAAGGAGTGCATTTCTACTAAGAGACAACAGAGAAGTATATTTTTCAGGGTTTTAATTTGTTCACTTATTTATTTAAGTCTTGTTTTGCACAAAAATTTGTTGTAAGAGTTAAGTGAGGCTCTGACAGAAAATCTGGAATTGTCCAGTTTTATGGGTTTTTTTCCTATCCCTTAATATGTTCGGAAGAATTTCCACATTAAAGATGTTTCTTTTTCCTTCAGTGGGACTATTAATGTGTGAAAATTTTAGCTGGGTCCAAGTATTCTGTGTGCTGACAAAATGTTAGAAAATCAAGTCTCATGAGTGGTCAGACAGTGCACAAAAGTAACTCTAGAAATCATAGAAACAATACTGACTTATAGAAGGCTGTGCTAAAGAGTGTAGGGTTTCCACCTCTAAGGGATCAGAACATAAACAATAAAATGGAGAAGTGATTTTCAACCTTTTTGCATTTTGAGACAATCTAAAAAAATTTTTAGTGGAAAGGAATACCCTTGCAATACACTTAAACTTGCATATGATAAAGTAGCTTTTTCAGAAACCACTGACAGGAAGCCCAAGAATGGCCAAGGGATCACAGGCTATAAGCAAGAAATCACTGAAATTAATAATACCAAATTATCTACCCTGTTCTAGCTTTTTTTCATAGGTTTGACATATTGTCTTGAATCTGCCTTATTAATTATCTGGACTTATATTACTATGCCACTTACATACCTAAAATTCCAAAAAAATCACAGAAAAGTAAGATTTTGGAATTTCATTACATTTCATCGAGGAGAAATTATATTTTATGAAGACAATAAAATGAAAAAACAATTTTTCCATTCATATATAATGTGTCAGTAATTTATAACCAATTTATCAATGACCATGCAGCTGCATTCACTGTAATTTAAAAAAAAAAAAGCTCATATAATGCTCACATAGTCTCTGAAAGCATAGCATCTTAATAAAGGAAGAGGAAGCCACCAGAGTAATTAGAAAGGTATATTGTAGTGCATATAATGGCAGAAGGATGTTTGTATTATAGTCCAACACATCATTAAGGATACAATTGTTATTTAATGTGGCACAATCATCTTTCTACTCTTCATGAAATCCACTTAAGTAATTACTTTTCTTAGCTCATTGGCTGTATGAACTGACAGTTTAGCAAAGTGCTATGTCTAAAGAAATTCTGAATCTCCATTTTTATATTACCCTGTCTTTTTAGCTTGGCTGTTACTGCTTATTTGGAGTGTTGCTGCTTACCTGAAATGGCCATTTTCTCACTTGAAAAACTGATGAGGAGAGTGGGAAGGAAGGATAAAAACTGGGATGGGGAGGAGAGAAAGGAAAGAAATACCAAAAGCTTACAGGGTTGTCTTAAAATATGCAAATATTCAATGAAAAGCCTCACTTCCTTTTTCTCTACAGTGTACCCCTTTCCCCAGTATTATCTTCTAAACATATATACATAAATATATGTCATATTAATTGCTTGTCCAATGTTAAATCATTTTTAGTTCAGTTAGCAGCAGAACAGTAGCTCAGTAGTGCAGAACCTTGAGTTGCTACTAAGTTGTTTTTAGGAGGGAAAGTTTTGCAAAGCACAGTTTTCAAGATTTAGGAGACTACCGTCTTATGAAAGTTAGTGAAGAAGGTTAAATAACATTATTATACCTTATAATCTTTTTGCATTTATTAATGCAATATTATATGGAAGCAAACATCATTTGTGTACCCAGAGCTCATTCGTTTTTTTTTTTTTTCCTATCATGCATATTTTAATATAAAGTTCAATTCTGCAGAGCAAGCCCAACATTTAGCAGACACAGCACTGAAGTGCAACATTTAAATTGCCTAACAGAACAGTTTCCATTCTTTTTTTTTTCATTTTAAACTTTAAGCTCTCTTTCAAAGGAAGTTGTTGTCTTCGTGTTTGCTAGCATTACAAGAAGGTAAGTCTGAAATACCTTTATCTTATTTGGTAGATCTATGTTTGATGCTCTTTGTTTGAATAGAAGTGTCAGCTGTATTTTACCTTATTATATAAAAAAGTTTCAGAATTTAATTAAGGGTCAAGTACCCGCTGTAGATAAATGCAACAGCTAGAGCATATTTCTGATCTCTCTGAAGACTGCAATCATGAAAATTATTATCATTGAGTAAAACTGGTCTCAATGATGGTGACTGGGAGATGGAATCTGTGTTAGTCAGCCATAATTTACATAATAATGGGTTCTGAGTTTTCATCAGCACCTTTTGTTTTTACAGTGCTTACTGCTACAGTAAATTGTCAAAATGTCATTCCTATCCAATCAGCCAGAAAATATCAACAGTAAACAAGGCACAAGAAAAAATTCTCTGATTTAAAGTATGGTGGAGGAAATAGTAAAACAGGACACTGGAATAGTTGTAGCAGTCTTATTCTGCTATTTTCAACAACACTGCTGAACTACTTATGAAAAATTACTTTTTAATGAAGCAATGCCACAGAGGGGAGTGATGTCATTAAAAGAATCTCAGCAAACAGTTAGATAACTGGTTTGTTTACATTTGTGCTTGACATTACCTGTTTGTTTCCTCTTCCATGGGGCGATACATTTCACTCCTCCAGTCAGAATAGGATCAGCTGGAAAATTACTACAGTCTGGGTAGCCTCAGATATACAAGTGCCCAAAAGCAACTCAATCAAGGAAAACACCGTGTCCTAATGAAAATGCTAGCCCAAATAAGTCTATCTTCTCTCTCTGTAACAAACACACAAAGCGTGATAGTATTTAAACTGAAATGAATTCAGTGTAGCTTTCTGCCACCCTCTAAAATTCACAGAAGTGGAAGGAGAGGAGGAGCATGAATAAGTCACAGTGTAGGCTTTATGGCCATCGTCCTTATATACTATATTCGAATTAAAAGATTCACATTGTGTTTGAAATAAAAATGAATAAAGTGGCATCCTGCCAAAGAGAACCAGAAGCCATCCTTGTGTGGAACTGAAATAACTTGGCTCAAGTAGTACTTAATTTATTTTCAGAAAATGACAAGTTGTATAAATGTATCTTTAAAACAGAGAGGCAAAAACTTTAGAAAAATTTCTTTATGTAGTGGTTCATAAGGTTGACACAGTCATTGCCTGTATATAAACAGAACAAAACCTGATAAATGTTCCTCAAGGAGGGCTTCCAGCACTGTGTTCTTAAAAATCTTCAAAAGATGTGATCACATAGTTGAGCCACCACAGAAAAGACTCACAGTACCTTATTTTGGAATTGAATAAGAGTTTTAAAATCTATTGAAACGAAGTGTTGACATAAGGAAATATTTTGTAGAGCTTTCAGGTTTCTTTACCATTCACTTTATTTTACTTGGCTACTTTTAATTTTTTTTTTCCACTTCTCTTTGAAAATCCTGCATTGTCCGAGCCCTTTCGATTAAGCAGCTTGCCTGAATGAAAGCACTGTGATGAGGTGGCGGTGCATCAATAAACAGGGTGCCTCTCAAAGCAGGACAGAATGCTGAGAAATAGGGCTGATCAGCAGTAATTACTCTGACACTTCATGCAGTACAGGGAATTAACTCCTAGGACTTTGGGCCAAATGGAGAAGTAGTAGTTGATGTTCCACATTGTGAATGCCTCAGTGCCTGAACCCATTATGAGTTTAAATGGAGATGGGAATTCACTATATACAGGGCTTTTTTCTTTCCTTCCCCCCACCCCCAGCTAGGAATGTGAAGCAGAGTGCAGAAAATAGAAATAATTCGGGGTGCTGAGCAGGCTGCATTTCTGTTTTTTTGCCGAGGCCTTTGCATTCATTTTTCATTATATCACAAATAATTCAATAAAGGGATGGCCATAACAAGCATATTTATGGGAATGCACTGATTGTGTTGAGGAAGACACCCCATATGCCAAGTTAAGGAAGTGGAATTGCTCTAAGGCAGACCTGCAGAAACTAAGGTACACAAAAACACATAGCAGGAGGGGAAATACAGCTAAAAAGGCAACTAGTTAGCAGCTGCCACTATGACCTTTAACTGCATCCATGGTAACTGGGCTAAAGATGGAGTTCCATTTTATTATTCTCACACCCACAATGTTAAGCCCATGAATCCCATTGCAATTTAATGGCTGAAATCAGAAGGCAGATCTGTGTTCATTGGACCAGTGCCGACATCCTCTTAGCTAATGAGTGCAATAAACATTTTCATGCCAGGAAACCAATGCAAGTGGAAATATTATGCCATGCAGAAATCTATCCCCCAAACACAAAGAAATGGTCAGTAAAGCCAGTCCTTTATGTTCATTTGCATATACTGTAATTTTTCAGGGTTTAGACAACTCGTCTTTAAGCAGGAAGATATTTAACTCATATATTCCTTAATACTGTGCCATGCAACAGCATTCAATTTATATTAAGAGTCGTGGGAAGAATTACATATTCCAGAGCTAATGACTATAGCTGCCTCCAATTATTTTCCTAAAGGAATGTTATGTTTTCAAAAACTATTTTTGCTTTCATGCACCTAAAATATATTTCATCCATTTGCAGGCTATGTTCAGTACCACCAGCTGAGCAAAAAACAGTAAACCAGCAAACTCTTTCAACAAGAAAGAAGGCTTTGTTCTAACTTTTGTTGCTGTTGTAATGTGACTCAGAGAATTTTTCTTAAGCATCAGTGACAATAGTGTCATATCTTTGCCATGTGAGCTGAAAGCAAGACATATATCATCCTTATTTGGGCTGAAGAACCAGAGCAACAACGACAGCGGTTAAAAGGATCTGTGCTGGATGTGACTTTGAAATCTCTACCACTTCCACCTCTCAAATTCTGTGGTAACCTGTAAAATCAAAAATGAGAGGTTTGGAGTGGAGCTAAGAATTGATTTTTAAGCCTTTACCTGGGAAAAACAGAAACAATGAAGAGTAGCCATAATTATTTTCAAAAATCATAAATATAGCAATTTAGACACATTGAGTCATTTATCTGTCTTACCTCCCAGCCTCCTGTAAAGAAAGGACATCATTCTAATAACAAAACAGACCAGGGTGAAGAAGAGAGCTCTTAGTGCATAAATGTGCAGCTGGGAAATGAAGGTCACCAAAATCTCCTTGAACTCTTGGATAAACCCACCATATTTGCTTCAAAGTGGTGCAGTCAAAGACATAAAACTGCATTAGTACACTCATAAAGAGCGTTATATGAAACATCCCTGCCTCTCACAGTCAACTTCCTCCTCTATCTTAAAATACTCAGAATTTTATTTTTGTTAAAATGTTAGCATGGCATAAGGAGAGAGGGCTTAATGACTTCCCTTGACAAGAACTGCATGTATTTTTTTTTTTCTTATGGAATACTGCCAAATATCCTTTGTAATAAAAAGCTTGAACTATTTTGCTAACAGAAGTCGCTTGTTCTGGTAACTGTAAAGGTCAGACAGAAAATAATTTTGGTGTTTCTTATCTTTTAAAATAATGTCACTTTTTATCATTACAGTAACATTTTTGGACAACAAAGAAAAGAGAAAACAGTAGATGTGTTACCCCAGACCACCAGGTACACTATTTCTTAAAAGACATTGGGTTAAAAAAGCTGTTAGCCAATTATACCAAAGACTAGAAATGTCACAAAAGCCAATGAAATCTCCCTGGTAACATTCAGAAATAATATGCTTTGGATCATACGTTATATTAAATGACAACTGTCAATTTAAAAAAGAAGTCCTCCAAAATCTTTGATGTATGACAATTTAGAAGTTGAAACACACTGTTCTTACCATTTAATATCTTGGAGATAAAAAGCTTTTGACATGCTAACTAATGTGAAGGAATAAGTGCTTTTCTCATTTCCCTAACACAGTACTGGACTGCCCTAAGTAGCTTTTTGTGATAAATGTCATAAGAAGCAAGGTGGTATGTAACCATTTTAGTTAGTTAAGTATATGCACTTACATTACATAACAATAGAGACAGGTGAAATTTTTTCTAACCTAAATATTGTTCTTTGGTACTGGCAGTATTTATTTCAGTTAAAATGGGCATTTGAATAGGCACTGATTGTCAATATTATTTAATCTACTCTTCTATCTGGGGCTGTAGTGCAACATGATTCAGAGGAAGCTGTCAGTATCTGAATGTGCAGCCATTCCAGGATAAATGGTCTTCCAACTGCATGTTAGTTGCCTTTTTATTGTTGTTTGTTTGTTTTCCCCACCTAAAAATGGACATAATCTCTAGCTTCAGGCACCTGGATTACTTGGCTCCCAGGCAGCTGAGGAAATCTCCCTGGGGCAGTGCTGGGTGGCAGTGCTGGGTAGGACACTTCAGCCAGGCTTTCAGAGCCATCGACCTTGCAGGATGCTTCCTCCTACCCCAGGAGTTCACCTCAGCCATTAATGCAGAGGCTCATATCTCTGTGCCTTCAACAGGGTCCCAATTGGAAGTTTCCCATTTTAAGAATAATCTGAAGTTGAATCCCATCAGGTGCAAACTCTTCTCCTGTCACTGAAGAAATGGACTCGGTAATGACGCTCAGATAAGCCTGACCCTGGATAAAACAGGGTGTTAAAGGATCTGAGCCATTGGTGATCAAATAATACAAAAGAGATTCAGCAAAGACATTTAAGGCATGAATTTTGAGTTGTCCAAATTAACACCCTGTAAAAGGGGAGATTAGGTAGCTAAATAAATAGGAAGCTTCTAGGTATGTTGGCAGACTTTAATGAATTGTGAGTGTGTGCTAATTGTGAGGCACAGCATGGATGCGGTTTTGTGGTCTGAAAAATACCATGCTGAAGGCCTACACTGCTTAGTGGTTGGCAGACTATGTTTGAAGGTGATTCAAAGACAAATCTGCACCCCCAGAAAAAGAAAAAGTGATAAGCAGTGTAGACCTTACCAACTGGCATCATTGGACTCTGGGGAAAAGATTAGTTCCTGAACCTCTTCTAATTACTGTTATAGACACAGACCAGGAACATTGCTGCATATTGCCTCAGATCACCTCCAGATATTTCTCAATTATTTTGCTGAAGAACAAATCACAAGTTAACCATACCTCAGCTGGGAAGCTTTATGAACAAAATCAGTAAATCTCTGTACTTATGTTGTATTCACCAGAAAAAAAAATGAAATAGCAGATGAAAGGGTGGTAGCACAGTTGTGAAGAAGGTAATAAACATGACATTCTGGAAAATCTTTTTGACCCCCAAAACAAGAGCAAATGATAGAGAACACTCTTGTTGAAACTTTGGCTGCACAATACGTTTGAACATGGAAGTTGTGCTTTTGTGGACCATGGGGGCATTGGGACCTCATTCTGTACTGAGAGAGGAGGCCCCAGGTCATGGGCAGGGCAGGTACTATCTTTGTCTGGAGTTGATGGATGATGAAAAATGACATTACTAACTCAAGACTTTGTGTTTACAAATGTAGTATGGACCTAAGCTATGTATAACCCACTAGAACCCATAAAGTGCAGAAAATTAATATAAGTGGTTGTTGAAACCAAGCAAAAATGTATGAAAAACACAGGTATAATCAAGATGGCATTTTTAATTTTTGCCAAAGAAAATAATCTATTGTGGAGCTTTCAGAAAGTTGAAAAGAAACATTGCTCAGTATGATATTTAAAGTGCAGACTTAATAAATACTTCTGTTTTTGAATCTGATAAAATAAAATTATATATTTGGGTATGTTTTATGGATAATTTGTTCTTTGGTAAGGGTTATATTTAATTTCAGGTAAATATGAACAGATGTATTTTTTTCTTTCTATTTTCAGGACAAAAAACCCCAAACATTTTAAACAGCATTTGGATTTGCTTTTAATAGCCAAATATGTATCTAGGTACTTAGAAAATGTGGTGAAACTTCAGAATTTATCCAGTAAAGATCACTTTATCTCAGTGCTTACACCATTTTCTATGAGACAAGAGAACAGGAACCTTATTCCCATTCAAGAAGAGGGAAATTTGAGCTTTCCTTCCCCAGCTCATAGGCAATATATATATACACGTGGGTTATATATATGTATATGTTAAATAAAGCAGACTTCTTTATTGTTTGGGCATGATATTTAAATTCTGCCATACTTTTTTACTTTACAGGTGTTGATCCAGGTAATTTCAAATTCTGCTATAATTTTACACACATCAAAACTAATGTCTTTAGGTGACTTAACATTTCAAGGTTAAAAAAAAATAAAAAATTCAGGCCTACTGGTATCATATAAAGATAACGAAGAGGATTTCCCATTAGCAATCAAAAAGGGTATTGAACAACAAAAACAAGTGATTAACACTCTGAAATCCACAGTACAGGATAACCAGCACTTAAGAATTCCTACGAGCAGCTGGAGAATTTTTCAGCACATTGATGATAATTCTGAACGAGTCCTAACATATAATAAATGCTATAGAGGGTAGGTAACAAGACAATATGACTTGTCAGGGCCCTTTCCCTGCTGCTAGTCTAAAGCTAACATGGAATATTTCTCCTCTGATTTCACAAGAACTAGTATCAGAGGAATAACTGTGTTTTGTTAACAGTCCAGAAGTCAGAATAATATTGCTCCTGGAAAAAAATATGGATAAGTCAGTGGTAAAAAAAAAAGAAATCATTGTAGAGGTAGAAAAGAATGCTTAGTAAACTAAGTTATTAGAAATAGGATACTTTAATACAACCCAATGCTTACTTACATTTCTAGAGATGAGGATGAAAACCACAGAACAGAATGACTGAAATGATGGTCTTTGAGCTATGGAGAATTCATGCTAGATCAGCAACCAAAAAATGTCTCAGAATGGGGCAATGTAGAAAATCTCCAGCATGATTGCTGAATGGTCACTGAGGAAGCAGGAGAATTGATCTTTCTGTTATGACAGAGAGGGAGGAAAATTCTGGAGCATTGCATCAACTCTGCAGTCCTCATTTTCACAAAGACTCAATGAAGCTACTGGAAAGGGTAGACAGGAAATACAGAAGTGTTTCAAAAATGGGAAAAAATGCCTTCTGGTGAGAGATTTGGATCTTTCTGTTTATGAAGCAGAAGATTGAGAGGTGACTTGCTTATGGCATATATACCTTCTCAGGCAGAAAATAATGGATATGAAAGGACTCTGTAATCTAGTGGAAGAAGGCATAATAAGAACCAAAGGCTGGAGCCTGAAGCCAGATGAATTCAAATTGGAAATAAGGCACACACTTTTAACGCTGATAGCTATTAGCTATCAGAACACATTATGGAGGGAAGTGGTGGATTTTCCATCTCCTGAGATCTTCAAATCAAGATTAGATAACTCTCAGGAAGATATACTTTAGCTGCAGAGAAACTATTTGGCTCAAGGTAGGGATAACTGTGTGAAAGATAAGTGCCTATGATCAAGAAGAAAGTAGATTAGATGATCCAAGAGTTCCTCTTTGCTTTTTGCTCTATGAAACTTTGAAAACCCACAGTGTGTAGCTGGGAGTTAATCTGAGTCTTCCACCCCAGATTTAGTCCAATCAGATTACTGGTGCATTGAAGTGAAATTCATACCCCATCCCTCACTCTTTTATATTCTTTTGCAGGCTTTACCCAGAGGGAAGGCAGATTTATTGCTGTTTGCTTTCCTTCAATATGCTGCTAAGGCAATGCTGCTCCATGTTGGAGAAATTAAGGAAAGAGATCTGCAACAACTGTTTAGACTTTCATTCACGCTTCATTTCCAGAGGGGCTCAAAAGAGATATCAATGTCTCTGGCACGTACTTCTAAGATCATGGCATGGCAAAATGCAGAAAAGTTGTGTTGACTTTAGCACCTATTAACTTTGTTAATTATATGACTGTGTTTTTAGTCTTCACTTCCAAGCCACTGCAATTACTGGAAAATCCTTGCTTCATATGTGAGCAAAGGCATCAAAGAGAAGAGTTTTGTAATTTGTGGCATCCACAGATAGGTACAAAGAAGTTGGAATTCCATTATTATGCTAAATGGCATTCTCTGTTAAAGGGTGCTGTGTAGTGCAGGTAGGGAAACAAAACAGGAAAATATTTTGTCTCATCCTGGCCTCCCTATATCAGACAACTGGTGTAAATTATTTGGTTACAGGGCTTGTATTTCAAAAGACCACAGACTAGTGGTGACACTAACAATAAAAGTAAGCAGTCAGTACTGCAGAATCTCACAGTTTTGGTAATATGGCATGCATTTATTTATTTCAGATTTTGGCTTGAAATTTCTGACTTCAAGCCTGATTTTGTGATGGTGAGGGGAATAGAAGAACAATGTGCAAGGCTATGTAGGTACAAAAAAAAAGGAGATAAAAAGGTTGGTTTAACAGGGAAAAAGAGGAGAAGAAAGGGCCATCATATATTTGGAAACAAATAAAATGAACAGGTGAAATTATGGTGCAAAAGAACAAGTTTATGAATAAGAGTTCTATGGACTCTTAAGGCATATGTAAATTCATTTAACTTGAGCTGTCAGTGTCTGAAGTTGTCACCATAGATTCCCTCTAATACCAACGGAGAGAAAGAGATACTTTTAAAACATGATTCAGCTGACCTATTTTAGCCATCTACTTCAGGATGAGATGAATCATACCCTAAAAGTGTCTATTTCTCTCTATTGATTATGAAAAGAGTCCAGGGTGACAACTTCAGATGTAGAAGTCTCAGGTATAGATTTTTGTACTTTGTTGGATGAATCCCACTATTAGAGCCTATAGATTCTGACATATCTTGACTTTTTTCCATAATTTTTTATTGAAAAAACATCTAGTATGGAAAAATAGAGGAGATACACATACATTTGTATTGGGTGCAATTTACCGTAGAATGGCTGGAAAATTGACATTATGTGTGTGAAATGTTGTCATTTTGATGAAAAAATCAACCCCCAAAATTCTTTCACTTGAGAAAGAAAATATTTCTCTGTGGAAATACTGACATGTGGCCTCGTGCCAATGACAGGTGAGTTCCTCAGGCGTCCAACCTTCACTATAGGACACTGTTTCTGACAGGTCTACATATTCCAGGATTCATCCTGATTCCTTCCATTGGTAATCCTGGCTGCTTAGGATCCTTGTTCTAGTGACAGCTTGCAAGAGATGAACCCAGCTAAGCAGCCAGAGTCAGGCAAGAGAGCTTGGAAGCATTATTAGTATTAGTGAATTTACAAGTTCTGCAAGATGGGACAGTTTTAACTGAAGTATATAGAGTTTTGATACAATTATAGCATATTAATGTTTTAAACAAGCAAATGACATTTTTAAAAAATAAATAAATTAAGAATCAACAAGACTTTTCAACACCCAGACTGATTATGCACTCTTCAGAGAAATCTGAATTATGGTTGTACGCTTATTCCCAATTTTGTTACTGTATTTCAACAATCTTAATAATATATTCTAATAATATTCTAAGTTCCCTTTGATAGACTTATGATCATATTTTGTATTTCTGTATTTCCTTTCCCTTTCTTGTTCCCTTTCCCTTTTCTTATCCCTTTTCCTTCCCATTCTTTTCCTTGCTTCTTCTCAGCCTTTTGTTTTCTCCCTTTTTACCTTGTTGAGGAGCTGTGGATGGTGCTAATAAACTTACTACAAATTTTCCAATGTGTAGTTAGCAAAGATTACTTTCCAGTATGGAGAAGAGCACAGAAAACCACAAATAAATTGGATCTGTTCTACAGGTTATCAAATCAAACTTAAGTGCAAAGATATGCATAAGTTAAGTTCAGAAATATCTTTGAAGATAAATCTTATGCATAACATTTCTAGAGATAACATCATGTTCAACTTACAGAGGCTGCATTACTCATGTGCATAAAATAGTAACCTTCGTGAATGGTTTAAACAAGGTTTGCTCTTCAAGAAGCCAGAGATTATGACTCTTGATTCCAGCTGGGGGGAATTGAAAGGTAGAAAACTTAATTTCAGGGTTTCCTTTAAAAGAAAATCTCAATTTTAAAAATAAGAGCAAAGGCTGAACATCCTCTGAGGTTTTGAGTTTCCTTCAGAGAGCCCTGCTGATGTTCCATTATTTGTCAATAAAACTAAGGTGATGGAGAATAGGCTACTCTTAGTTTTATTTGGAATTTAAATTCAAATGCTTATAACAGTATATTATATGATGCAAATAAAAACTAGACTTTAATGATACACGTTACATGCAACCAAAAGCTCTAATGACACAGTCAAGAACTCAAAAAATTTGCCTTTTAAATATGCATAATGTTTTGCATTTGATTATGTATTCACGTATTATTTATTTTTACAGATGTCACCTTGCATTTTGCCAAACCTTGATGCCCTCTAAATTCCAATCTGACACAGCCTTCTCAGTTCAATGTCTTTCTCATGAGTGGTCCTTTAATTCAGCCCCATTTTCCCTCACTGTAGTGAAATCCTTTGTCAATTCAGCATGAGATTCACTGTTCACAGTAAAAGTCTCAGCTCAAAATTTTTAGTTGGGCTTAGACACCCTTAAGCTGTCCTGATCTCTGTTTTACCCATGAAATGAAGATCCCCAGCTGGCTATTTCTTACACCTTTTCTGTGCTGGTTTTACTGGCTATGCCTGACTCTCTACCTCAGAGGGCAAGGACTTCCTATTTCCTAAATACCCACCCCAGTTCATTATTCAGTGGGAAGTGTGTGTGTGTTATGTTGAGGGAACGATTA
Source organism: Cyanistes caeruleus (assembly GCF_971803275.1). NCBI lineage: Eukaryota > Metazoa > Chordata > Aves > Passeriformes > Paridae > Cyanistes > Cyanistes caeruleus. The sequence continues at coordinate 28,723,538 of NC_141703.1, forward strand.
TTCTCCTATGCATGGACACATCCAGATACTGTGTTTGGTTTTGGAAACCCAAAGCAAGAAACACATAAATCAGTGTAATCCAGGGCCTAACAGCACATTTCTTACAGAGGATGAACATCTGTGCCTGCTGAGTTTTGTTCAGCCTGGAGAGGTGGCTACAGAGGGACCTCAGAGCCAACTTTAAGCATTTATGACTAGGCTATTTAGATGGCAGAGATAATTCTAACACTAAGGTGCATGGCTAGAGAATGAGAAATAATGGACTTAGCTGGAATGGGAGGTGTTCTAACTGGATGTAAGAAAAAAGGTTTTGAGCTGAAGAAAATAAAGTACTAGAGTAGATTTCCCAGAGAGATCACTGAATTCACCATTAGAGGTTTTTGAGATCTGACAGGAAAAAGTCCTGAGCAACCTGACTTCTGAATTTGATGTTGAACTTGTTCTTAGCAGAAGGTTGAACCAGAGACCTCCTGAAGACCCTTTAAACCTACCCAAGTCTGTAATACTGTGAAACCTGTGTTGAAAATATTTTCCCAAAAGTTATTCACCTGTCCAAGTTAGAATGGGTTTGGATTTATATCAATCCTATGAATCCTTTTAAAACTTCAAGCCTTTGCTCTGAGGCACAGAATACTTGGAACTCTTCAAAGGAAAGACTGCCAGAATTTTTTCAATGTATACAAAACAAGATTATCTCCCTGGACTCTTTGTTGGATACTACTGAGTCTGGAATATCTGAAGAAAGAAAAATGAAGTCTGAGGCAAGGTGAATGTAAAAGAGAAATCTGAGTCTCAGACTCTTGCTGGCCTACCAATAGCACTACCAAAGCTGCTGCTAATCCATCATGACTACAGTGAAAGCTCAGCTCCCCATACCACCAGCTAAACATCACATGCTAAAACCAGGCAATTTGCCAGATGCTAGTTCTTTCTTAGTGGGAATACCTCAGCTTGGCAAATAAAGAGGTAAATTAGAATATAGTATATTATATCATCTGTTCTTAATGCACGATATTGTTTTTAAATCGAGTTGTACGGAATTAATAATTCAATGTATTGGCCAGTTGTAAAAATTATGCCTGGTATCAGCTGTAATTTTAGAACAGTATTTCTCCCATCCCTCCATGCCCCTCATCCCCCATCCACCCCCCAAATTATTTATTGCTGACCTGTCTTGAAGGTTTTCATCTGAGATTCCTCTAGTATTTCCAAATATGTGTCACTTAGCTAGGAGACAATTGCTGACATCTAGCAAAGTTAATTGAAAATGAAAACAATACTACATCTACAAGTACAAGACAGTCACCAACACAAAAAAGAAAATTAAGCACATTTTTTCATATTTTTTGATGAATAAAATAGAGCAACATCTACTGCTCTTCAGCTTGGAAGCTAGGGGTTTCTTGTAGAAAAATGTCTAATAAAAAAATTGGGCTGCAGAGAAAATTAAACTATAACATGACAGGAAGTATCTCAAAAGTGGAATACACAGAGAAAACCTGAAATATAATAGCTTAGAAGAGTATTTTTATGAATGAAATCCATTGGTATAGATACTTGTCTGCTTGTGTTTGAATGGTTATCAAAGGCAGAGTGTTGATTAAACTCATAAATGATAAGTGGACTTTATATGTGGAAGACCCTTTGAGAATTAAGAAACTATGTGCACTCTAAGCCTGACAGATGATGTCAACATTTTAATTCTATATTTTCTAAAAAAGCCAAGAAAAAGACAACCAGTCTGTAAGGTGCTCAGAATAGGCAGACTTAGAGCAGAAGAACTCAGATAGATCTACAGATTTATGTGCACAAATTTTCAGGTCTGGATTAGGAAATAGACTTTCTTATATTAGAAGGGGCAAGCTGAAATGGCTGTAAAGTCCTGAAAAAAAAACCTAACTTCAGAATATCTGCAGAATTTTTGCAAACTTCAGGATGCCACATTGACTCTGCTGTAAGTAGTAACTTGAAAGGCACAAAGATTTAACCAGAAAACTATGTTTCTTGTCATTTTGGTCCATTTATATTAGGTATGTGATGTCCTTTCATAGATTTTTTTATGGTTTGAAATATAACTCAGTAGGATTCTCCTTATCCACACCAATATCTCGTACATTTCTGACTCACCTCACTTGAGCTTGAAGGGTTGTTTTAGGGTAGCAGTTTCCTCGCTGGTTATTTCCAGGTGGATATTGACATTAGTTCTCGCAGTCCAGGAGTTTGGGGGCAGACATTAAGTGACGGCAGGCTTTGCCCTGCTCGAATTCTCTTCATGTAACCATCCACACCACTGCAGCCAGACCACCGTTTCCTGAGGCCTGGATAAAAATATTTCCTCTACCACAGCCACCCTAGGGGAATAAAAAAAACCCAGCAAAACAAAACTGAACTTTCCATACAGACTTTTTATTTTAAACAGCCAATGTTAAATTTCTGCCAAACTTCGAAGGTGTTTTTGATTATGCAGCTTTCAACTACCATGGAATTAATATAGAAAAACTTGTGTTCTTCAGGGAGCCCTGTCATACATCTGCAAAATAAGGTTCTTTTTATGTACCTACATATTAACATTGACATCCACTCCCTCATTTAATTAACAACATTTGAATGTCGTTTCTTTTCATGTAGTAATTGTATTTTTTATTCCTAAAATGATCTCTTGTTTTGTAGAGAGATACAATTGGAAAATGTCAAGATTTGTACAGAAAAAAACTTCAGTAACAATAAGGAGTTCCTTTTTACCTCGTGTTTTTGAAATCTAAATCTGGCCTTTCCTAGCAAGTTTTGAAAAAAAAAAAAAAATTCAATGTGGGAAATGAGCCTCTAGGTTTTGACTTGAGGGGAGAACTCTCTAAATTATTTGTTTCTTTCTTTCAGTGAGTTCAAAGCTAACATGCTGGGTCTGGGAACTCTCATCTCTTTAGGACCCTGGTAGCAATTATAAATAGTTGTGGCTGTTAATATAGGTACACACACTGGAGAATCTAGAGCATGTATTACATGTCCACCAAAGAGCTCAATTCCAAAGAAGGAGAAGCTAAAACTGCATTAGTAATGCTTCACTTTAACAGCCAGATAAAAGATATATGGTGGAGGAACGCAATCCAGTGTTCACTACCTACTTGAATTTCTTTAATAATGCCAATGACCTCATGAATATTGAAATGAGTCCTGGGTTATGTGTCCTTATGTAAGCTATTCCTCTTGTATCCGGTAAATGGTGTCCATGCAGTTATTAGAAAGAAGAAAAGAGAGGAAAGTGAGGTTAGATCACAGGGGAAAGGTCAACCTCTTGGGAGGGGTCTCAGTACTCTTTGTTCAGTACTTCATCTAAAGAATGAGGAGATATTGTGTAAACAGTTTGGGTTTTTTAAATCAGAATTTAAATGTGTGAAAGGCAATCCTTTTGTTTATGAAACATATGTGTGCACAGTAAGATAATATTGTAGTGATTTTTGTGCTGTTTTATTTACTGAAAAATTTCTTCAAAATAAATACATTAACAGAGCTGTGATAACTGTTGTCTTACTACAATAAGCCTAGTCCTTTATAGTAATTTTTCTGGTGATTAAAATATTTATATAATTATCATAGTAAGTGAACTGATGCACTTTGCTGCTGGAAGTAAAATAAATTTTTGCATAGATTTGTGATAAGATACTTGGACATTTCTGAAAAAAAAAAAACCAGTAAAAAGAAATAATTTTTTCTGAACATTTTTTATTTTATTGGTGAAATTATTTAATTAACAAATTTATTTTTGTGTGAGATTTCCTAGAAGTGGAATTTCTAAGAGTCATAAGATAACTTTGAAGATTACTCTTTCAAGGAAATTTGGAAAAGTAACAGGAATGAAAGTCTTGTAACAGACATTTTTAACTAGTTTTATGCATCCAAATGAAGAAATGCAAGTTCTGAATGGTTGTGTGAGCAATATCAAAATGCATGTTATTCTGGAGGTTAATTTCCATTTCAAATTCTGGCACTTCTCCTAGCATATATTACCTTTCTCTCTCTCACCAGTCTCCAAATTCATTTGCCTTGAAAAGAAGATATTTTGTAGTGTTTCCTGAAGAAAAGCAGTTTAGATCAATTAGGTCAGAAGCAGCTTCTGTATTTCTGAAACAAAACCTAGGGAAAAAAAAATTAAAAGCATCTTACAGGTACTAGTTTATCCCTGTAATACCTCCATTAATATTAAATAAATCCTGCAAATACAGTGTCTTGGTTATGGAAAATATATTAATTGGGTGTAGGTCAGGAATAAAATCCAGGAACTCACTTTTAATATTTCTTAAATCAAAAGCTTCTTGTTCTGAACAGCTAACCCATTTAGATTTTCCTTCCGCCTCTCCCAAAAGAGAGCTCCTTCAGCTGACTGCTGCACTCCAGTGCTGTCTGCATAGGTTACAAGCACTGACATGCATTACAGCCATCCTCATCTATACCTGTCCTGGTGTCAATGTTACTTCCACCAATGGCTGAAAAAATACACAATTTTTCGTAATGCTCAGAGCCAAATTTACTATCAAGCATCTCTGTAATCTGCAATGATATGCTGAGGGTTTTTTTTTGCATCTGACCCAAAGCAGCCTTCAAAAGCAAAAGAAAATCCTAACATGTGGGGTCTTTTTCTGATCCAATACGTTTCCATCTAGATCACAAACATCTAACTGAAAATAATTATATAAATGCAAACAAAATCAGTTAATTTAATTGAAGATTTTTATTATACATAATTCCTAGGTCCTTCTGTTAGGGGTATATGTTTCAGACATAGCTGGGCAAAAACAATCTATTTACTGATAAAGTAGGGAGCATGTAAAATTAGAAATCTCCTAAAGGCCCTAAACTTCAAATACATTTTCTTAAACATACTCCTGTGAAAAGACCCACTAAAATCAATGAAACTACTCATGTGCATAAATTTCAGATTATGCAAAAGTCCTTGAAGACAGGAGATTTAGCTCTTAATTATTTTAGGTCACTGAAGGAAATGGAGGCCACAGTGTCTCCCAGAACAGGTGACAAATCTGCTTAGAAAGGTAATATGGAAGTGGCATAAGGAAAAGGTGTATAAAGCAGTCTTGTCCAGGAATACATAAGCACACTGATGCTGCCATAGACTATTCAGCTGAGAAATGGCTGATCTAGCTAATTATATCAAAAGATCTTTAGAGGAGACATCCCATACAGATTTTAGAAGACACAGATTTGGGACTCAAGGTAGCTGCTGGATGCATAATTCACTCCAAATAATTTGTTAGACAAACCTCATTTCCTTTTTCTATTTGTGAATTGTATTAGAGCAGTTTATAACTTAGATTTATTATTCAGAATTATTCCCTGAATGAATGTGTAACATTTATGAGAACTTCATTGAAAGCGCTTGATATTCAAGATTTGGCATTCAGCATTGTTATGTTGGTTAGTTTGAGCAGAACACATCACATGTTGTGTTTCTCTGAGTGCGAATAACTTATAGTCAGATTTTCTATTCTAAATCATCATATTTCAGAATACAAAAATCACTTTCTGTTCCCATTTTGCAGAAATCAAAAGACGTCTCACAAACATTCTGGCTAAAGGCACATTTGTTCAAAATTAAAACATTATTTTTATGGAATTATTTTGTCCTATTATGTCCCTATTTATGTCCTATAATGTCTCTACTTCTCAGCTACAACAAGAAGGTTTATCATTTAAAAAACTAAACTAATGGGGATAATTTTGTCCAGCTGCATAATCCCCCAGCTGGGATATTGTCCCATGCCATATTCATCAGTCCTAATATGTTAAGAATGAGACTTCCAATAATGACACCAATAAAAACTTAAGTCTTTAGCTGTCTAAAGTCAGTAAAAGGAAATTTTTGAGAATGAAGAGATCTTGAGAGCATTTTCTTGTATGCTCATAATATGAGGAAAATTTCTATCTTGGTCCCGTTTCTGGAGAACTACTTCCCACATCACGGAACAAAACTTTTTTGGGGTCCTCCTGTTGCTGGAAAATGCTGTGATAAATAGAAGGTAGTAAAACACTGGGGGGGAGGGGGGGAGAAAGAAAACATCTTGAAATAGTTCCTAACTCCTATTTTTCTTCAGGAGGAAGAAAACAGAGAAAGAATCATAAGAGAGATATATAGAGATACTACAGTGCTCTTAACACAAGCAATATTTAGTAATTTCTTAGGCCTGGCTTGTAGTCATTCTAACCATCTGCTCAGAACTGAACTTTTTCTTCTTCTTCATTGTAGTTGAACTATATCAACAGAAACAATTTTTTTCAGGGAGAGTAAATGTACCGCTACGAACAGTTTGATGAAAGACTGAATCTTTGTATTCCTGGAAAGTAAGTCTTCCTGTAACAAGCAGCTTATGTTTGAACACGTCAAAGCAAGCCTTTTAGAACAGGAGATAAGAGCACTTGAATGATTTTTGCAAAGTGGTAACTGGCTAACTGGCCTAAAAGCAAATGTTGTGTATGGTAATTTATTCTGTGAGTTACACTTTCCTCAGACTTGAAAAGATCTTTACCATGACTCAGTACATTGGATTTGACTCCCACTCTCATCTGAAAGAATCAGGTCTGAAATACAGACCACTGTACAAGCAAATATTTTATTCCTACAGGCAATGATATTGGCATGGGCAGTGGTAAAACAATGGTCAGATTCTTATTAAGAATGGGTCATAACACAATGTCAGTCTGAGGTGGGGTGTTTATTCATGGTTTCAATTTTAACTATGCTGTTAAATGCTATGCTGCAGAAGCTTTAATGTTTAAGTAACTATATTGATCTAAACGTACTGTTATTGATAAAAATTCTTTGCTTTCAGAATTGGGGAATAACACACTGCCAGAAAGCCTTTATTGCTGGCATAAGTTACAGCTGTGCTAGAGGGGATAGTTACGCTAACCTAGTGTCACTATCTCAGCATGTGGCCTGTTCAAAGTCATTGTTTACATGGACTTTCTACCATATGGAGTTATCAATATTTTCTTACAGAAATCTCAGAGCTGCTTTGTACTTCCATAGTGAGAATATAGCAAGACAGACTTTGTTTTCTCTTTTTCTCCTTTGAAAAAGTAAAAAAAAAAAAAAAAGAGAAAAAGACAGGAAAAAAAAAAGATTAAAAAAAAAGAAAAACAAAAAGATTTCTCTCCATAGTTACCCTCCTCCACTAGAAATGTACGTCATTATAAATATTAATATGTTTAAGTATAGACATTTATTAATACATTGTTAATTCTCATATTTTGGGTATCCTACTCCTCACTCTAAAATGCCTTAGGCTGACTCTGCTGGCAATGTCTTTTCACCCTGAGAAGAGGAATAACTCATTCTCTGAGGGTGCCCTATGGTTGTCACCTGGGCTGGGCCCAGCTCTGCACACAGTGAACGCCTGGGCGGAAAACGCTTTAGCACACGCGAGATCCCGTGAGCCCAAACACACGGGGCATTCTTAGGTGGTATTAATATGTAAGAAGGTGGTTAGGACCCTGCCAGGCATGTTTGGGCACTCTGCCCAAGGCCCTGGTGTGGGCTGCGTGCAGGCACAATGCGCTCTTGTCTGCTCCTGGGAACGCGCTCTCAGTTAGACATACCTCTGGAAACCTGAGTAAGGCAAACTGTTCCGGTTCATGTTAGGAGGGGAAAGGAAATGAATAAAGGGTATAAATCTTCGTTAGCCCAGCAAGAGCAAAGAGCATTCTTTCATGCACAATAAAGAGTAAAGGAAGTAAAAGGTAAGTAAGAGTAAAAGGACATTTTGAGCCCTTCTCTGCTGAAAAAACACCATGAAAATCCCTTGAAAAACTAGGATGTGTGTAGATCAAAAAAGGTACTTCAGAAGCCTCTCTGAGAGTGTGCACAAACTTCCTAATAAAACAATGTATTCTGAGAAAAAAATCACTATACTGAGCCTGAATTTGCCCTCAAAACTGACAAATATTTTTGTGTTATAGATCTAATTTGAAGTGTATTTCCTTTCTGGCCTATTCTGAGCCTCTGAAGTCTTACACATTTACTGCTGAAGGAAATGAAGCCTTGAAAACTTGAGCTGCATCTCCTCAAAAATGGGTTTCAAAAGAGTAATACTGTAGCAGTTCCAACACAAAACTCTCTCCCAAGGCTTTTATGCCAGCAAGCCTAGGAGTATCTAGTCCTGCAAAATCAGAGGGTTGGAATTCAAAAGTGGCTGCATTCCCTCCCGCCTGCCTCCCAGATGGGTTTGGAATGCATGCATATCCCAGTTCTGGAACATCACCTGTCCAGGTTTCTGAAACAAGGTTTTGAAATTCCAGTTCATAGGGCTGAATATTTGATTTTATAATCGAAGTGGAAGGAGATATCACATCAAAATACACAAGTCCATGCAAATAAGAGAATTTGTTTTTGCATAATTATATTCTACTCTCCTTGCTGTTTTTATACATCATTGATTAGCTACGTACAATGAAATATTCCCTCTCCAAGGAAATAACATGTGTATATATATATATGAAATTCTTCAATCCCTATATACATAGTGGCAATAGTTGAGATTTTATGGGGATAAACATCAGATGGGGCTTTGGTATTGCTGATGAAAGAATTCAGCTACTGGAACAAGTCCATCCTACAGATGATATAGCAAAATTACTCCAATGGCTGAGGGCACATTGGTGGCACTAGGATGGAGATTCAGATCAGGAAAAGCCACATACAAATAAGTATGAAGATGGGAAGCATATGTGGCTGTATGGAAACTTAAAGCAGATGGTGGAACAACTTAAGAGCAGAAAGATCAAAGTTACAGATAAAACTAGTTAGATCAGAAAACTCCAGAGAAAGGAGTAGGAGTAATAATGGACAATATATTGAACAAGCAATAAAGGCAATGCTGCCACAGAAAAGACAAACGCTGCACTAGGTTGTGTTAATTGGAGCATCATGTCTGATACAAGGAAGACAATTTTTCCACTCTGTTTGGTTCAGCTGAGCTTCATCCAGAGAGACACATTTAGTTTGGGCTACCACATTTTTCAAAAGATACAGACAAATTAAAAGGACTTAAGAGAAGGACATTGAAAATGATAAAAAAAATTAAAAACAAGGCCCAAAAGGAAGCTTAAGAGGTTGTGATGAGTTCAGGCTAGAGAATGGAAACCAAAAGGAAGACAAAATAACTCTTGATAATTGCATGAAAGGGTGTTCTTAATCAGAAAGGGACCAATTATTCTCATTAGCCAACAGGGACAAAACAAGAAGTAATGGATTTCAACTACAACATAAATAATAGGATTAGATATCAGGAAAAACTTTATGACTTTAGGAAGAGTAAGGACATGGAGAAAACCATTGGGAAGTTTACCAGAATCACCTTCATGTCAGGATTTTAAGGCCAGACTTACTGTAGATCTTTCAGCAACATTTTAAGATTAATGAAATCACTCTTGACATGATGCATTAGGGAAGGAGAAAAAAAGACTGGGCTGAATGACCTGCATGGGGTATGTTTGCTGGTAAATAGCACTGTGATTCTCTGACCCTGTGTAGTACAATGAGAGGCTTATTTGCTACTGCTGATTTTTTTCCCCCCATCTGTAATTCCTGTCGTCATCTGAAAGAGAAAATGCAGAGATGCATTTTCCAGGCTTCAATTAATACTGATATGTATCCACCTTATGCATTTAGAGATGTGACCACATTTCCCATCCTCAGAGCAGCCGGAGACTGGTGTGCACTTAGGTGTCAGCTGGGAACAGAAGTTTTCATACCTTCCAGACACAGGGTGACTCTGGGGTCTAAGTAGTGGCTGGTTGTGCCTGACACCTTTCTGCAGCATGATGAAGGCAAGGGCAAGTCTTGTCTTTAAAGCCCTCTCGAGCCTTCACCTCCATACTTTCCATTAACTAGTCAAATCATAGTCTATACACTTTCTTTTCATGGAGCATGGCAAATGCTAAAGGAAATGTCTTTCAGGAGCACAAAGCCCCTAGGCTTAAAATCCAGGATAAATGCCATTTATATTAATGATAAACTTTATAAATTTAGCAATTCCCAAGTATAAATCCAAATCAGATTAAGATTTAAGCCAAAATTCTGACCTACAAATATACAATTAATAGAAAGGGAGAGGGTGTATATTTTTCTTTTTGTTGTCTACTGCATTGAAATAGCAAGTGTCCTCAAACCATTGCTTAATGACATAGACTGGAAATGAAGTAGCTGAACGAACCCCCTATATGGACATGCTCTGCCAACAACCATTCCAGTGCCAGCAATAAATTCCCAGACTAAACAGTTTAAATTTGGCATTCTCATTTGTGATGCTGTACTTATGCTACACTCACAAGATTGATTCTCTGAATCCAAAGTATTCTAGCAAATGAATTATTAGAAATACGAAATTTTGGCTGACAAACATATGTCTACAGTGAATTAATCTGATATTTGAACAAAACACTCTTATAAAGAGAAATTTGTGGTGGTTTGAACAATAATGGCTACAGTCAGGGTCAGTCAGGTTTCCAGTCTAATTTGTACTTTCAGGAGACTAAATCATCCAAAGCTGACTGGAGCCTGACAACCAGCTCTCAGATGAGACAAGATGCTTATTTTAGTAACCAATCAAATTTTTTTTTTGTATCAAATCTTGGTGAGTTTTTTCCTAAATTTCACCTGTTTAAAAAAAGAAAAAGAAAATATTATTCTTTTGTTGTTATAGTGCTTTTCAGTTAAAACTGGAATTTGTCCAAAGGCTATCTCAGAGTTGTTTAGGTATTCTAACAAGTAAAATGGAAGAAATATGAATGCTTAAAAATGGACTACAAAACAAAACAAACAGAAAAAGCTTCACAAGCATTTTGAAATGTGGACTTAATATGCATGTGCAGCAGCTGGATTGACACAATGGACCCTAACGGCTCCTTCAGGTTCCTTTCATACTGCATTATTCACTCTGCAGTTAGAGTACCAAAGACAACATTTTTGGGAAAAAGCCTATATTTTTGCAAACAGCTGCATTTAGACAATGACACAAGCGATGTTATCATATGACTGTAACAATAGAAAAGTGCTCTTGTTTAATGGAAGTATTTATTATCTGGATATAAGGTCGTCCATGGGTAGCATGGGATGCTAGACAGAGCACTCTCTGGTCCAGGACTGTGAAACATTTAGATGACAGATTCCATCACCAAAAATAATGTTACCTTGCCCTTTATTTCTCCACCTGCCAGTTTCCAAAGATCATTCAAATTTAAAAAATGTTACTTACATAACTAAGCTCATTTTCTGTTAGAAATAATGAAAGATGTTTTGGATTTATTGATCAATTTTATCTGATTTATGAAAACCACTTTTGTCCACTCTTTTCTATTACAAGCGAGTGTACTATATTGGGAATACTGAGCTAATGCCCTCGAGGAAGACCATGTGACTGCAATTATTTATGAATTAACATGTCACAGATTTGAAGCTTTGAGACAAACACATTTCCCAGCTGCACATTTGTGACTTCTGAGTTTGTAAATGAAACAGATGAAATAATGACTTGCTCTTCTTCTCTATTTCTCTTATATGTTGGCTAGTTTGCTTGCTAGATGTTTAAAGACAGGCACAAATTCTTGTGTAGATATTTTTCATTCACAGAGAGTGTAAATTAAACATGCCATTACTTTATCAGCTATGATAATAAATACTTGACGCCAGACTGGATTTCTCTACAAGTGCAGTTATCATTGTTTTTAATACATAGTTTGCCTTTAGAGATACAGAAATTATTTCTGAATATTAATGTTGCTTAAAGACAACACAGTACAGAAGTAAAGCCCTGCAAAAAAAGAGTGAATTGCTTTATAAAGCACAGTTATATGTGCTTTGTCAATGCTTTAACTTAATTTGTGCTCTGTGAGCCAAACAATAATTTGGCTGATATTATTAGATACATACTTGTTTGGTTTGTCCTGAAAACTTAAAAGTCAAGCTGAAATCAAACTCATATGTCTTAATCGATAGCACAAACATACGGGCAAGAAATAGATGTAGAATACATATGGTTTTCCTGTCAAATATAAACAAGTGTAGCTGATACACATACACACATATATTTGTTAGCTGACTATGTAAATTGAGATGAAAGCCCATTTTCAAGCATGACCTGTGATAAACAAATGCATATAAATAAAGAATAACTCAAGATAACTCTAGAATAACATCAATTAAAACAATTACAACAACTTCTAGTCATCATGAAGTATTGTTTCAGTTCCATCTTAAAACAGGAAAAGCTCTCAATTGTTCTTAAATCAACTGGTAACTGATTCCACATTTGTGGAGCCTTGAAACAAAAAGCTTTTTATCCCTAGTTTGTATTCATTCTAGGGCATGGTAGTTCCACAGAATGAATAGAGTGTAATGTATAAGCTTCTCTAAGGGAAAGCAGCAGGTTGAAATAGTGGACACTGATTGACACACCACTCTGATATTTTATATCCATATTTTAAAAGCAAGATTTTACAAGAGAAACAAAAATCATATCTAGAGTTGACGTGATTGGCAAGTGGAAAGTGCAATCTATGAGATTTTACGTAGCATTTGATAATATGTCAGACATACATGAGTAAGTGCAGAAAAAAACCCCAAAATATTAAGTTAGTAGAATGTAGAAAAAAAGATTTGGAATTCTGATTATCAGTCTGCACTATTAACTAGAATACTAAAACTGCCTCTTTGTGCTCCCTTGAAGACAGCAGGGTATAGAGGAACTTAAAACTGTTATATACATCTCTGTGTGTGCATATACAATGCATTTTTTTATCTCCTTATAAATGAATAAACCATAACAATTTTTTTTCCTGTCTTTCAAACCCATTTATTTTCCAGGCATTGATTTCCATGTTCTCCCTAGATCAGTCCCCAAGAGTTTGGAGAACTGCTAGGATTATGACGTCAAAAGCGACAAAAGATTGGAACACGTTTAATGACAGGAGGGTGGGATATTTGAATCATACTCTTTAATTTTTTTTCTCATAAGCAATTACAGGACTTAAATTCTTGACAAACACATGAGAAAAAGACAGTCAGCTCCTTGAGAAAGAGCTCTGAATACTGCCAGTTGCAAAGTTCCCTAGAAAGTATTCATGAAAAAGGAGGAGGGTATCACGATTTGATATTGCTAAAATTAAAAATAAAACAAAGATAAAAGTGAGAAAGCTCAGTGGCTGTTGTTTCTTTACAAATCACAATGACACAGTAAAGGACCCATTAAAAAGAAGTACTTTCTACCCTTCTCCCATCTTTTATAAAGGTCACATTCTGGGGATTTCTGTGCTTCCACTGAACCCCCGAAAAAGAATACTCTGAGAATAGAAAAAAGAAGGGTGGCATGACTAGAAAGGCGAGATGTCTGTGTGAGAAAGACTTTTTGGAAAAGAGCCTGTCGCCCACAAAGTACTGCAGCTTGAAGTACTCAAAGCTGCGTCTGAGGCAAGCCGTGGCTCCTGCAGACAGACAGAAGGGGAGGCTGATCTCATACCCTGAGTGGTCCGCACTGCTCGTACCCATCCCTGGGGAGGGCAGGATATTGCCTGCTCACCCTTTCACAAGCTTGGAAATGAGTCTTGCCTTGGCCAGGGCACTGTCACAATATTTTTATCACTCAACATCAGCCACTTCCCTTGTATCAGCTGAGGAACAGTGCAAAAATTATACTTTTCCAGAGAGAAAACTGCTGGGATGGAGGAAAAGGGTCTGTATATGTGGATTTATGACCCTTGGGATGGCAAACCTGCTGGACCACAGCCTTGCAAATGGAGTAAGAGGACAGTAGGTCACACTGAATACTTATGCAGAGATAGCTCACTTTCCAAGCACTCTGAGCCCTACCTCCCATGCTGCTGTCTGTGACAATGCCCTTTTATTCTGGTTTCTTACTAAGGATGAGGATTTTGAAATCTAATGCCAGGCCTGTCCAAGAGGTGAACTATGCTATTTTTATCTTCCCAGCACCTGCAAAGGCACAGAATGGACCTGTCCTGGAAGGCACAATTTGGTCAGCCCAGCTGCTTGCAGTAGCTAACACAGCCTTTTTTTATCCTCTTGTTTTATCCTCACTGCTATCCACTTACACAAAAATCTTGTGTCTTCCTTTGTGAATGCAGAAAAGTTTCTAGAGGGGAAAAACAAAACACTAAGATCAAAACCCAATGAAAGTAAAGACTGTATCCTGATTCTTGCCCTATATATCAAGAGAACTTTTTATAGGGGATCTTCATATCACTGGTAATCACTGTCTGATATTTAAATCTTGCACAAGATGAAGGATTGACAAATGTAGATAAAAGGTATATTATGGTATTTTTTACTCCATTCTTCTTGAGTAAACAAGAAGATATTTGATGCATATGCATATGCATATGAAATGTGCATGCATTGCATCATGCAGTGGACTAATAATTGCAGAAATAAAAACCATGGTCAGGTTTAGGTTTAGACACAACTTTATGAAAACATATTGGCACAGTTAGATTCTCACTAGTGAGAACCTCTGATCAGAACTGAGTCATTCTCATAATCACAGTGTGGAGTGTAGAGAAAAAACAAAAATCTGAGTTTAGAAAGGACAAGGAGAAAAGTAGGAGGTTAATATTACAGCCTCATGGGAATAGAGGGTTATCTGTGAATGAAATAATGATATTCAGTCTGAAAATTCTGTAGATCTGCAACACCTAAGGTTTGCAAGGGAGAATACTGTTTGTTGGAACCTGTGCTTAATCTGATTATATTATCCTTTAGTAGTTGGATAGCCCTTGTGTCCTAAAGTCCAAAAAACCAAAATAAAAAAAAAAATAAAAATAAAATAAAGCAATTAGTTGGAGAAAAGCCACACAGTAGGGGAAAATTGGCAAAATATGGGTCAACTTTTGACGTGGGCACACATAACCACAGTGATGTACCTTTAAACTTTGCACCTCTGTGAAGATCAACTTTTCTGAAATCAGGAGTCAAAGAAATGGTCTAACTCAGTTACAACACATCACCTAATGGTTGCCAGTTACAGAAAGCTATTTTTCTGCAACACAACAAGTATGTAATAATTTTCTGGAAATTAGGACAACTCTGCAGAAAACTCAAGCTGCTGCTGTGGTATTATAACTTTATAACACAGTCAGTAAATAACTTATCTCTAGTGGGTCTTAGAATGGCAGATGTAACTATCTCTGGGTTTGCTATTTTAGTGTCTTTATTGTTCACACAGTTCCTTCCCTGGCTCTATCCTAACATTGCTGAAAGAAACCAAATGACTCTGATACTCTTTGTCTGAGTAGCTCTAGTAAGTTTGAGTCCTTAATTAAACATGGTGAAGAATGGAAAAAAGGGAGAAGGATTCTCTGAAGTCTAAATTGTTTCTTTCTACTCACACAATAAGAAACAAGATTTTTTTTTTTGTTGTTGGTGAAAATCTCTGCATCTGTTTTTTTAAAAGAATCTTCTTCTGATACAGCAATCACATTACATTAAATAACCCAGAACTCACGACCAGATAAATCTTATTTTAAATAAAAGCTTTCTAACCTTGAAATTTCAGCCAAATTCTTTAGTTAAGATATTCTAAAGACAAATAATATGTCTTTTTTAAAAATTCACAGCAAGAAAGGTTATGTTCAGAAGCAAATGAAATTTTAAGTGCACCTGGGCACCTTTAGTTATGAAACTAAGCCAAGAAGAATAATCTGTGACTGTGATTCAAAAGAAGGTTAAACACCTTTCTCAGAAGAAATCACGATTTTCTGTATGAAGTGCCTAGTTTCTGTGAAAGGAGACTGAGAGATATCTACTTCCCAAAGAAAAAAATACATTAGCAACTAAAGAGCAGTCAGAGAAAACTAGAACTAGAAACCCAAGCAGAGTGATAGCCAGAAACAGTTGTGGGAGAACCTCTGAAACCCCACAGTTAATCTGAGAGTGGATAAAGAGAGGTGTGTTACTGGAAGATGTGGGAGGCAAGAAACAACTATAAGGTCTTGATACCTGTGAGTAGCATGGAGTTTAGAGAGAAAAAATCAGCCTGATGGAAGACAGCTGAGGTGGAAATAGGGTCAAAGCTGCTCACTTGGTGTTTGCTGAGTAGTCCCAGTTAGACTGAGTGATCTGCAGCATAGAGTAGGGTCCTGGGGGTTTTCAGGGTTCTCCAAACTCATGGATCCTCCAGTTCTCTGCCTAATTTTAAAGACTTGAAAGAAAAGTGAGGGTTAGGAGAATAAGAAGATGAAAAAAAACTTCTAAGAGTAAATTCTGTGCTAGATAGGTTAACCTGCTTTCAAGGGAAATTAATATCTCTGTTGTTGGTTACAAAGTTGTGGGAAACTAAGCATCACTACACCTCTCATATGCATAGAAGATGTGCCTTGGACTTTGTAAAAAAGAGACACTTTACTGGGATTGTAAGTTTCTAAGAATTAAAAATTAATGATTCTAAATCTTAGAAGAAGGAGATGTTTCTACAATTACTTTATGGAATGAGAGGGGTGACACCTTGGTGAACATAGGGAAAGATACTAGACTGAAAGACAATGAGTTAGCGAGTCAAGTGGTGCAAAAGAGAAATTGGTCCATGGTTCTATCAGGGTAGGAAGAAACCAATTAGTCAGGAAGATAAGGAGGACTAAGATTTGGGGATTCTGGGTAGCATCTTATCCATGATGCTGGAAATCAAATCATGAGGACAGAGGGGCAGGAAAAGAATTTGACAAAACAAAACAAAGAAAGTCTGGTAAAGGAACTAACTCCTCTTGTTCATCCACTTTCAGGTTGAGGCTGGGTTTTTTGTACTTGGTTTTTGGTGGGCTTTTTGTTTGTTCGTTTGTGGTTTTGTTGTTTGTGTTTAATTGTTGTTTTTTGTTTTTTAGGGGTTGTGGTTTTTTTTTCTTCTTTTTAATCTTTTCTCTTTGTTGTTGCTGTTGTTGTTGTTGCTGGTTTGCTTCCATTCACATCATAGTGCATACAGAAAGACCAAGCTTAAATAGATTATTTGACTGATATTTTTCAATTTCTCTGCCAACTGACTTACTATGAAAGATAATGGCCTGCTTGAAAAACTGCTTTTTCAGGCCTCCGACAGGAGCTCCTGTGAAATTGAGAGAGGTCAGAAGAAGTCAGCTGCCATTTTCACTCCCATTTTTTATGGAAATGGGCAACAGATTGGTGAAGACATTGCAAAGGCTCTAAGGCAATCACTCTTTCAATTTGTCCAATATTAGTTTCAATAAGAACTGAGAAGAGAAACAATTGCCAGCAGCCCCTACTTGATTTGTCAAGACTCACTCTTGTCCACTTCAAATCACCTTTGACATTTACGAGCTCAACTTTGCAAACATCATTTGAGTATTATTATTTTATCTGATGCCTCTATTATACCAGTGCCTAGGATACCATCATGCTAAAAGTGATGCATAGGTATCAAGAACACCACTGCTTCTTATGTCTCCACTTTGTGCAGAACAAGGACGCTCTTGCTGTTGTATACACACTAAATACCTCTTGTGTTACAAATGCAAGGTATAGGAGTTAAAATTTATATGTATACATCCAAAGTTAGTTTAGAAAAAAGGGAGATGTAATTTGGCAGACACTCACACTAACTATCATACTGATAGCAAACTAGCTTTTCCATGCACCTACATTCCCTTCTGCAAAAAACATTTTTTAGAACACATAGGGCATACAAGAAAGTAAAGGCTAATAGAGATAATAATATTAAAATAAATATAGGTTTTTACTCTTTGTAGCATGCCACAGGTTGCATGCCCACAGTTCTGCAAAGTCACAGGAGCAAGAAGCAAGATAAAATCATGCCAAACAAGATAACAATGGTATTGACAAATATTACTAGGACACAAATGCTCAGTGTGATTTACTCAGTACGAGCCCAGTGCATGCAATTTAGGTGTTGGAAGAAAACATCTATCTGGGTCAGAGGGTTTGAGATAGTGTCCAAAAAAGAGAAAAAAAATTATCACTGTGGGAAGGGGGTTGTTCAGTAACTCATGCAGATTCTTACAGAAAAGATGCCCCTTTGACTGAAGACAAAATTGTACAGAAGTGCTTTCTGCCTGTGGTCTCCTGTAAGGCTGAAACTATGGGACTGTCAAAAAAAAGGGAAATTAATTGGAATACAAGTGATATAAAAGTGGAATGGGGAATGTTAAGGGCCACTTTTAGAGACCAGGACAGCTATGTGGGTTTGAAAAGGTACACTATATCTGCAATAAATTCTGTGTCAGGATACAGAGAGAAGCAGGATGGCTTTGGCCATGTGGGACCCCAGGCAGGCTATGGCACATGCAGTCCTACATAACATTTTAAAAGAAGAAATAAATTCAAAAAAGGAAAGTTATTATTTGTCTGAGACTTTGCACATATCTGTGGGAGAATAATAATGTTTCTGGGAATATTCCTGGGTCAGGGAAAGCTTAATGATAATGGAGTTAAGCTGGACTGAGCAAAATTTCTGTAGTATCCTGTTTGTAGCTCCTTCTTAAAATCTTGCTTGCCTCATAAGTAACCTAGTAACAATATCCTTCAGGCATTCTGGAAATGCACTCTTGGACTTTAACATAGGTTCCTACTTGTGTGTTTGAAGAAATATTTAAAAGTTTATTAAAATACTGCAATGTAAAGAGTAAATAAATATGAAATTTGTAGAGCTAATATTAAAAAAAAGAGGTGATATCTTCCCCTCTCCTTTTTGATTTGGGTACAGACTAACACATGTTCCAAAGAATAAATCATCAAATATCCTCTATATGTAAGCCATTTCTCATTGGTTACAAGTAAGCTACAAAATTTCTATTGACTGCACTGTGGAAGGATCAAGGCCACTGACACCTTGATATTTGCTCCCACTTTCCATTTACTTTTCACTTGTGACTTTAGAATATAAGTGACAATGAAGCATTGTCTCTATGGTATATAAATGGGAGCTTATTTCCTGCATTTACTCTGGTTTTCCTAAGGGAAAGGGGATTTACAGTTAATAACAAATCCCGTTCCACATTTGGATTATTCCTGTGTACAGTAAAAACTCCTTGAATTTCAAATAATGCCAATTTCCATCTCAGCTGGAGAGGCAGTGGGGACCCTGGTGCGTGATTTTTATCTCAGAACTGTAAGTGCTATGGTAGAGGACTTGGCCACAAATAATCCCAAGTGTCACCAAGGTTAGCGTTAAGCAAATTCTTGAGAAGAGGCCCTTGCTCCCTAATCTTCACAGACCTGTCACCCCACACTGCAACAGTCTCCACAGCAGGTGAGTCTCAGTGATCAGCACAAGGCACACAGCAGGTCCTGCTGTCCCACTCTTTGCTCCCTGGGCTGTTCTGTGCACAAGTTGCATGGAAGTGTTCGCCACCCTTGATTGCTATCAGTAATGGATGGGCATATGGGAAATGATCCAACTGATTACCAAGTCTGTCTCTGACCCTCTTCCATCAGTTGGCAGCAACTTGCAGAAGGAACCCAGCAGACAACACTAAACCTACACCCCAACATTACATAACTAAAATCTTCATAGGAAGGGACAGACAAATTATTAGAAACACATCCTTCATTTTTCATAAGAGTACATTTCTTACAAAAGCTTTTTGTTTTTTAATAAAGGAAAATGAACAAGAGGATCATACTGAAACTGGAGCAAACAAAGGTTGTTAAAACTATGAAAAACTCAGATAGCAGCAGAGGTATTGTTTAGTTTATCTACTGCTATATTCCCTCTATTTAATTGTTTTGCCAGGTTTCTTTCTGGGACATCCATTATTACACTATACTAATATACATTTAATCCTAATACAACTAATTATATTTTCCCTTTAACCAGTATCTTACTCTCTGCCAACAGAATTAAACTTAATGAAATATATCAATATTGAAGACACAAATGATCACAGTTGCTTTGCCTACGAAATAATTATAACCACTGAAGATCACTCATATAATGTTCCAATGGTAATGTCTAGAGAAAGAGAACAGCACAGTAGTGATATTCCAACAGGAACCCAGCACCCCCTCAACCCTGGAACCACTAATAACTTCAGCTGGAACAATTGACAGAGGGGAAATGAATCATTCCCTTTGACAAGAACAAAACCATATTAAAATGTAGTAGTTTATTAAACAACTCACTTCAGAAGTTAAATTACTAAATTGTATCTCCATGGGTTTTAAGAAGTACTGTCTGATCACAATAATGGGTTGCCTACAAACTTTTATCTTAGCCATCGCCTCCAGAGTTGCTGTATTTAATTATTTAAACATTGTATTAATGAAACATGCTATACTGGTAAGAAAACTACTTTTATCACAGCACATGAAAGAAAAAAATTATGTGGTTTACACTGCACAACTGCATTTGCACCCTCATTGCAAACAGCAAAAAACATCCTCTCCCTGATCCTCTGTTTCCAGCTGCTACGCAGAACTAATTTAATGGCTGCCATTGCTCTTGATTCTGACCTGATTAAAAAAAAAACAAACCAACAAAAAATCCCAAACCATTTGAAACATTTTGATGCACCTGTTGTATTGCATTGTGACCCACTGTGATTTCAATTTATGTCACATGAGAACATGCTACTAAAGCACCAGATTGCACCATGTGCAAAAAACCTAGCAGTGCTGGAAACTGATGTCACAGCACATTTTACAATGCATATCTGTCCACATGATGCATTGAACACATAAATTAAGATTAAAAAGAAAAGGAAAAAGAAATTAGTCATGGCATGAATGAGGTTAGACAGAACCATTCTAATTTGTACATACGTCCTTTTGAAGCTGGAAACCTCTGCTGTAGAATGAAGACCTGTTTCATTTGAGCTGTTGAAAACCTAATTGCAATAGCAGATTACCAACCTTTTTTGGTGGATCAGCCACGAGAGGGAAGTAAGACAGAAGTGGGTTTCAGGTGTTTGCTGACATTAGAGTGATACTGTAAACTAAGAAAAATGTGGGAAAAAAACCATCTTCTGCATCTCGCAGGACCTAAAGACGGATGATTCTGTTTATCTCTGCTCGGTGTTCAAGCCTCTCCCTCAGGTTCTTTTCTGGTCCTATCTTCTCCAGCTGTCATTCTGTCTTTCTCCTTGACCAACGGTCCCAAGAGGGATAAAATAATTTGGCAAAGTGCTCTGGAGCACGTGAAAGACCAAAACTTAGGTACTTAAATTGAAAATGCAGAAATGAACAAAATATTAATCATTTGAGCTTATAGTTAAGCACCTTTGAGAGCACTTAAGAAGAGAGACTTGGTTTGGAAATCTGCACTATGAAAACACTCATTGAATAATCATATTTTGTGGATGAAGAATTCAAATGCACTGCAGAATCCTATGCAGAAGAATCCAGCAATGCTTTTTCTTCTCAAAAGACACAAGAAAAAAAGATATATATTATATATATATATATATATATATATTTGTAAGCACATTTTAAAGATCTGCAACCTCTTTGTTGGAAAAAATGGCAACAATAATATTTCTCTTCCTTACAGTTGTATTGCAAATGTTAATAATTATAAAATCCTGCAAGAACTGCTTGAAGAGCATTTAAAATGTTAAAAATGTTAAAAAGCCATTCCTTAACTGTCCAAAGAGTGGCTTAAAAATCCAACTGCTGTTAGGTAGCAACCCTCCACAGCCAGAAGAGCAGATGAACTGTGGATTAAACCAAATAAAAGACTTTTTTCTCAAGGAAGAAAGAACATAACCACAATCTGAGCTCTGCTTGTAACCAGTGACATTTCCAGTGATGTACTGTCTACTTTTGACTACTGTCCTTAAAAACAGATGTGAACTATTTGGAGAGCAGATGTCAGAAGAGAATGAGAATGACCAGAAGGCAAGACCTCTGAATGAAGAGTGAGGGCATTGTAGTTATTCTATCTGAAAGTAAAGAAGAATGAGAGAGAAATGATAGCAGCTGAGAGATATGTAAGAGAAAGTGAATAATCTGTATGACAAGCCCAATGTGGATAGGACAAGAAATAATAGCTTTGAGTCACAGCAAGAGGGATTTGGGTTAAACATTAGGAAAAAAATTGTAATTGCAAGGAAAGTTAAGCACTAAGAAAGAACACTCACCTCAGCTGAGGAGACTGTGGGATCTCCACCTCTGGGAGATTTCAAGAACAAGTGATGCAGATATCTTTCGGACACATTCAAGGTCCAGGTATTAACATGGGCTAACTGATGTAGAGTCCTGTTTCCTGTGTTTCTAAGTTGTGTATAATATGTACAGATAGTGAGAAATGGTTTGTTTGTGTGAGAGCTAAAGAGACCAGCCACTTAATGTGTGGAAGACATTAATGAAAAGCAAGGTTAATGGACCTTCCAAAAATATTCACCCTCATTTCAGTGTGGGAAGGCTTCCTGTTGCTGAGGGAATCCTGTTTGACTGACAGGAAAAGGACCAGGAAATTAATTCTCCCTGGAAATTTCCTTCTGTGGAGTAGCCAAGCCTGCAGGATGACCTTCCCAGGATTGTTCTCCTTCTACTTACAAGCATCTGCTAGGAAGTAGCTTGGTGCAGACTGAATAGATGGGATGGTGGTGAATTTGTGCTCCAGGAGGACAGGAAGGAACCTGAAATCTCAGAGGAGGGGTTCTGTTGTGCTATGACAGACCAGTTATTGAGAGTTTGCACTGAGGTCTTCTCTCTAGCTTGGAAGACAAATAGGGCTTTGAATTCTTCTGCAGATTGAAGCGGAGATTATGGGGCTGGAAATCAGCCAAGAGAAAGGAATTTTGCAGGGAAAGCATACCTTATGGAAGACTTGTACTCAGTCAAAGCTTCTACTTATCTTTAATGCCCTGCACCTGCCACATGGCATGGCTCGTGTTATAGTTTTTCTTTTTCCATGAATAAGCCTGGGCTGGAGGAAGAGTTTAAACTAAGATTTACATATTTCTCCCAGGAATATTGTGATTTTCCTGGGAGATCAAAGGAGTCAGGCTACCATGGTTGTGAGGGTATGTGGTCTATGTGTGATGTAACAAGTTTGTCTAGGACCACTGCATCTACAGATCATGGTATAATACAGGTAGCCTGTGCATAGCAAGTGGCTGTTTATCCAGGATTTCTGAGTGGTAACTCATTGCTCTGTCTTTATGAATTGTGAATGCCTTGAAATACTAAGCAAATTATTAGTGTCCATGAGTTTTGCTTAGAACAGGAAAAACATATCAGTCTTTTTGCAGGGCTATTGATTCAGATTTTTTAAATGCATAATGGCTTTTCACAGAACATGCTATCAAAGGCAGCTTTGGGCACTGTGGAGAGAAAACCTAGGCAAAAAGAATAGGTTGGGATCAGTGAAAATCAACATCTATAAATATATCTAGAGTTGAGATACTGGTGAGGACCAGCAGAGGATTAGGAGATAATGAGCTTTTTGATGAAAGCAGTATGAGGGATATTCTGCTGTCTCACTGGAAGGTAGAATACAACCAGAGAGTCAGGGGAAACTGTGAAGATATTGGAGGAAATCTGCATCTCTACTCAAGGAAATTAGGTAAGATTGTCCTATTCTAGGGCTGCAAACAAAATTGACAGACTTTCCAGAATCTTGACTCAGGAAAGTGCCTTTATTATAATACTAATTTCAGGAACCACCTGAAGAGCATCTTGGTTTCTAATATACTTTTAGAAACTTGGAGAGTAAGTGAAGAAACTTGGAGATCCATGTGAAGTAAGAAATCTTGGTTTCATGAGCCCCATGCTGTAACCACACCTGTGGTTCTTGTGGTTCTTAGCAGAACCACACAAGGCCTTGTCGCTTTCCTCTTGCTTCTTTAATTGAACCCTTCTTAGATAACCTGAAGCAAAGATGAGAAGGAGGAGGAAGGAGAGGAAAAGTGAGGAGTGAGGAGATCACTCTTTTGATCAGAAAATGCACAGCTGATACAGAGAATTTCAGACAGGTGTTTGTGAATCTCTGTTTCAAGGAGATCCTCAAATACTGACATTCCCAGCCTTTGAAGAGTGGCCAAAACAAGTGCCATCAAAGTAAAACCTTTGATGCAAACCTGGTAGAAAAATTGCACAAAATTCTGTCCCCTTAATCATATGAGAAGCTGGAACAAAACTTACCCTTCATTAGATTTCTTTTATTTTAACACACATAATCAATTCTAGCTCCCAAGGATTGTTGTCTCTGCTTTGTTTTGGGACCCTTCTCATGACTGTTTTTCTCATTTCCTCCTATTCTCCTAGTTCACTTCCTCCTTCACTGAAGCAAATACCAGTCCATTTCAGACAACCTACAGCCCCTGCTTTTCCCACTAGAAAAATGCACACTGCATTCATCGTGGGCTGTGGTTACACATTTGGGGGCAGGGTTTACTTGAATGCCTTTTAACATAAATGGCTAGGGAGGGCAGGGTTTTGGAAGATTAGGATCCTGTTTGTCAGCGTACCACAAATACTGCTGCTTGAGTCATGACTGCAAGAGAACTAGGAGTCACCCAGCAATGAGGATATGAGGCCAGATTATTGACAGTTGCCTATAGAGCATTTTGTTCTTTGTGTTCCAGGGAGTAAATAGCACTTTGGGTATCCACTGACGGCCAGTCCTTCATTTGGGAGAGCGGAGGTGTGATATTACACTTCTGCTTTATCCAACTTGTCCTCCAAGTGGTAAATATGTGTGTGGGGGTATGCACATATGTAAAGAAAACTTAAAATAATATTTGAAGGAATTACAGAATCCAAGATGCCATAATCTTACTAAAGTAAAAAAGAAAAAGAAACCAAAAAACCCCTCCTACATATGAGCAGATAAACAGTACTGCACTTCAAAGTACTCCTGGGATAAAGAAAACCCTGCTGATCTTAAATACACTAACAGAATTACACTGCCATGAAACAGTGTATCTGTGGACTTCAGCCAGATCAGCTACTCATAATATTCTCCAGTTTTGCCAACATATTATGATATGAGAAAACACCTGTAAATCATGATGTAAGAATGTACCCTGGGCTGTACTCCATCCAAAAACTTTCAATAGCCAATATATCAAATGCATAGCATACAACATGTCTGAATGTTAGGAAATGAAGTGCAATTTTCCCTTTGCTTTTAAAAGTGAGGAAGTATTCAACCTACTCCTGTCCTACCTTTGTCCTGCCCCCTTCAGATCCCCTGTGCCTCAGAGGTTCCCACAATTCTCTCTGACTTCAGTTATTTTTAATCAACCAAGTCCAGCAACACTTTTTAATCCAAACCTAAAAGAGATCAGACAAATTAGAATGGTGTTAAAGCAGGTGAAATTAGATGGACTTTGTGGTTTAAAACACAGATATGTTTTGTGGTAAAAAGCAATATTTCTGGCCAAGAAAGTCATACAATCCATTTTTTCAAGATAAGTGATCTACATTTACTGCCTGGACATATATTTTTTCTCATTGTAATTATTTGAGAGGGGAAGCTAAAGAACATTGTATTAATGTTGTAAAAGGAGGATTTGACAATGTATAGTATTTAGCAGAATTAGGGTAAGGTGGGGATATTGCACTGGGAAAGACTATTTTTTACTGACAACTTACTGTTGCCTTTGAAACTGGAAGGTAAATGGATGCATTGATCTCACAGCATTCCAGTATCAGATACAGATATATCTTAAAATATCATCGTAATACCATTCTTCCTATAATTTCTAAGAAGGCTTGTCCCCTGAATTGTCTATGAACTTCCCTCTTAACCCTGTAATATAAACATTCTCAAATTCTCAAAGGTATTATGTAGAGAAAAGTACTTATTAAAATAACATGGCAGGCCTAGCTAGGACTGAGAAAACCAAGAAATTCACAGCTGAGATTGAAACTCCATCTTTGAGACACCCCGTTGTGCTTCGTTGCATTTTAATAAGTGTTCATATGACCCTCTGCCAGTTAATTATGGGGATCTTTAGAATTTTGTTCTGGCCCCCTTGCTCTTCACTACAGATGTACTTCTTTCACTTCTATTTTTAGGGACCTAAGGTGACTTATCATTGTTAACCTGCTACCACCCAGATCTATTTTGCCATTTTAGCTGATCCTACTAAAAAAGCTTTTAGTCTTTTTGTCTTACCTCCCTAAAGTACAAATTTGGACCTTAACTGAATGTCTTAAAAAAAGAGAGAGGGAGGGAAGAATCACAAAAAATCAGATCCCTTTTCTCTCCCCAAAACCACTAAAAATAGCTCCAAGTTTTCAGTTCCATTAGATGAAAATCTATTTATAATTTACCATATGGCCAAAAGAATTGAGGTAGTGCTAGATCTTATTTAGCCATATCCTTTGGAGGAGTTGTGGGGCTATATTTTTTTCTTTTGTTTTGTTGTGGCGGTTGGTTTACTTTGGATTTCCCATTTGAAAATAAGGAGAGGTTGTAAGAATTCTGTAAATATTCCTATGGCATTACCTCTCTTGTTCCCATTTTAAGGTGCACTTTTTATTACCTACACAGAAGTAAGATCACTACACATACCTAGGCAAGTTTTTATTTAAGGGAGAGAGAAGTAAAAAAACCAACCAACCAACCAACCAACCAACCAACCAAAAAAACCTACGGATTAAAATGTTTCTTAGTAGCTCCTGTAGCTGCTTTCTGCATCAAGATTTTGTGGGTTACTTCTGAAGAAACATGTATTGGAAAAGGAATGAATTTCCTCTGAAATGTAGTCTGTCACCCATGAGGAAATATTGCTCTGCATGATAAAGTAAAGGAACCTCAGGAGCAGACAGAAGTAAAACTAGGCATCATTAACAAGCAACTAAAATTCTGATTTTTTTTGGAGGTTCCTAGATAAAATGAGGACAGAGGCATTTTTTTGAAACACTGTAGACAAACATTGGTATTGTTACACTTGTTTGAAACAATTGTTTGCATCTTCTGAGATTTGTCCATCACTAGAAACATTTAATGAATACTCTTTTAGTAGTGGAATTTTCCCATTGAATGCAAATAATTTCAAAAGTTTATTTTCAGAATGTTTTATGCTTGTTTTTGTCAGACAGCTGGTAGATGGAAAGGGTTTCAAAAATAAAGAAAATTATATACAATGAATTACCAGTTGCAGTAAACACTAGGAGATTAAATGTATTTTTATTGTGAGGACATAATGCTGCTATAACCTAACCTTCTCCACCCCCATCGGGTAAAGAACACTTAATGAAGGAGAGAATGCTTCTATTAATTTGTAATCCATTTCTGGTCTATATAACATCCATTAGACATTCACTAGTAATTTCTTCCATCTAACCCTTATTTTGGAGAAAAAAAATATTATTTCAACCTTTTATAAGAAAAGACTGATAAATAGCTGACTAAAACATGTCTTCTATTTTATTTTTTATATTATCGATAGCATTTTGACACATTTATATTCCTGGTTGCTTGAGAGGCCATTATGCATTTTTGTTTAGAAAATCTTTCAAGATGTGCATTGCCAGGACTTCTGTTCTTTGAATATCTGTCAAAATGTCCTTCTTAGAAGCTGTTTCCCTGGGTATAGCTTTTTTCTGAGAAGGTCATCTCAGTGGTAGAAATCCCAATGGTGTGTATAGGTTACAAATAACATGATTTTCTGGTCCATTTTTTCCTACAGTTTCCAAACTTCCTTCTTTCCTCACTCAGGAAATATTAGATTTCTCAGTGGCTGCTGGGCTAAGCTTTCTTTTTGCCTCTACTCCTAAACAAAGTTAATGCCAGCTTGTTGTCTCTGTTTTTTTAGCTTTGGTCCAAAACTCATTTTCAGTTTACACTCAGACATTTGATCAGCTACTTAGATTGTTTTATTAAATTTTTATTTAAAACAATAATTATAGGAAGAATACCCTCTTATAGTAGAGCATCATTAAAGCTAAGAAAGCCCCTGCTTTGCTTTTTTGTGAACAAGAAATGCAACTTTCTGGAAGTCTGAAACATTATCAAATGGAGGGC
Source organism: Cyanistes caeruleus (assembly GCF_971803275.1). Taxonomy (NCBI): domain Eukaryota; kingdom Metazoa; phylum Chordata; class Aves; order Passeriformes; family Paridae; genus Cyanistes; species Cyanistes caeruleus. The sequence goes on from NC_141703.1 coordinate 28,751,503, forward strand.
TAAGCAACGGCATTAATTTTTTAAACATTCTGTTACTTCAGTGAACTTCATCAGTAAGCCTAACTTTTCTCTTTTTTTTAAAAAAAAAAAATCTAACTTTGAGTTTTGCTTTTATTGTATCTAAGGAGATTGGGTAAAAATATCCAAAAGTAAAGCAATTCTGCTTCTTAACCCTGTAGGACTGTGAACACAAGGGGTTCCTATCCTCATACTTGCTGGCAGATATTACTGCTTTTCTTTGATATATAATTTTATAGTATCTGCTGCTAGTCAATTGCCCTTTGATATGCAATATTATAGTATCTTCTCTCAGTTTTTTAGACCTTTTTTATTGGTATTGGTCAAATCAGGTATATAAAGCAAGAACGTCAGTTCAAGGATTTTGAGTTGAATGAGAATGAGTTGTCCATTAATTCTGATGACAAGTTCCAAGTCCAGTGTCATGACAGAATTCTGCCACCTTTTTCCCCAAGTTTGTTAGTTTTGTCTTGGCCAAAGGGCTACTACCAAAACTTTAGTCCCTGATCTTGCAGTCAGATGTTCATGTGTGGGATCCTATTGACCTCAGCAAGTTTTTAAGCAGATGCTAACATCGGACAAGCATGAATTTGTTCCAGGAGAACTTCCTGAGATGATCAGCTGTGAACTTTCCGAGAAATTCAGATAGGCTGGAGATACTTGCCCATGTGACATTGGTGGAACTTTGGTGACAGTGTCCTCCATCCCTCTCTTTCATTCTCTGGATTTGTACAAATTAATTTACACATGCATACTTATCTATCTATATGTATACACGCTAGCCTCATGGAACCAATTTACATACATGTATATGTGTTATACAAAGGAAAAAACTCGTCTCCTGGGTGTTTATCCAATTTCCTGTTTGTTATAAATTCTCTGTTTAAGATGATCTGTTTTCTCCAAAAACTTCTGGGCATGCATATGACTTATCTCAGTCATGTCACCTGTTTCAGGTAAAGCAAAAAAAAGTGAGAGGAAAATGAAAAAAAACACTTAGAATTAATAAGTCCTTTGCATTAAAAAAATATACATATAAGTAAATCTATTACATGCCCAAGTACTTGGTTTTTTTGGTTTGGTTGGCTTTGGTTTATTGGTTTTGGTTCATTGTTTTTTGGGTTTTGATTTGTTCTGTTTTCTTTCAATATAGTGAATTATAGTTAGGTTATATAAGAAAGAGCTCTAAAGAAGTCCACTGACAGCAACCCTATATGTCTATCAAAGAATGAAGTCTTTGTTTCTGGACTTTATGCTAATATTTTTACAGTTTTCTTTCTGTGGAAGTGATAAATGCAAAACTAACTTGCATAACCCACTCACCTCTTTTACTTATCCATAATATGACTGCAAGATATAGCTCTAATAAACGAACCTAAAAAAGGAGCTCTGATTTCCTAAGAGCACCAGAATAAAGTTTTCATTAATTCCTGGTTAAATACAACAGTTAGAAAATTAATAAAAAAGCTATCCAGAACAGTAAGCACATTAAGGTGTTAAGATTATTTTACTTTACCATAATGAATATCACTCATTTAAAAATAGTACATCCCCACAAATTAAGAAACAATACTTCTGTTAATTTCCTTGAGTATTTTACATAAAAATGTCATATATTTACAACTCGTACACATGTAAATGTTTATTTTATCTAGTTTTAATTTCAATTCAGCTATTGACATAATGTAAAATACTCTGTGCAACAAAAATCTTACCAGGACTGTGAGTTCTGACATAAATGAACTGGGATATTTTGTCATAAAATACTGAATTTAACTTCTCTTAAAACTTGTATTTCTTTGTTAGAAGGAAATGATGGTAAAGTTGGAACTAATTTTTTTAAACTCTGATTAAAATGCAGAGGTGGTAACTTGGAAAACTTCCCAATCATACCTGAGGGGTGAGGCAGGAGGGTTAGAGATACTGAGTGAAAACCCACAGAACTGATCATTTTCCCCACTGTATCCTTTCAAAAAACTGTAGGTCTTGTTTCTTATACATTTAGCCACTTTGTAGTTTCTTTACAGCCTCAAATTTTTTAAAGAAAATGTGACATCACTACAGACAGCTTCCTTAAGTTGTTCCTAAACTCCATTTGACTCTGTTAATGTCTCTGAATAACAAAGTATGCAGGGTTGGATCCTGCCAGGTACAAGAAATCCTGTAGCAGTTTTTCAACGTGAATGTATATAGCTGACACTCAAATTTGGCCTACTCTCCCTTACACAGAGGCCAATGAGTTATCTTATTTTTACCTCTTTTCCTCCAAACTTTGTTTGGATCTGCCTTCATTCTCCAACCCACTTTTTTTTTTTTTTTTGTTTACTTTTTTTTTTTTATTTTCTTAAAGAAGCTAGGAAGAAAGAAAATTTTCTAGTCACAGAACTCTGCCGTGCAAGGATCTGTGTGGTTTTGCCAAGGGTCTGCATCCCTGGTCATTTTGGGGATTCAGAAACTGATGAAAGATGTAGAGTTGAAGTAAAATATAAAAGCTGGGAACAAAACTTGCTAAGATGAGCAGAGAGTGTTGTAATTGACCACCTACATTCCTTAAGACTTTGCTGAATAACTTGCTGTTACTAATATCATATACCACAAAGGCATGTTGCACACAAAAATCAAAATTTTGTGTTTGTAAATCACCATGAAGATATAAATGTGTATATGATGTCAGTGCTCTATAAAACATGCTACTTTTAATTTTTTTTTTGTTAAGGGTTGAATTTTTATTTGGAGCTATAATTGTAGTCTACCTTACTAAGAAAACATGACATTATCCATATCAAAATAGTAAGCAAAATTAAAATTTTCCCTTTGAGGTAAATTTAATGCTAATTTTATTTCATATAAAAAACTTCCCCCCCCCCCCCCCCGAAAAAAATAATCACAGACAGGATATTGCACAGCTTTATCAGAGAAATTCACTTTTGAGGAGTAAGTTTGTATCATAAAGAGTCTTTCAGAAGTCCTGGTGCCTTGTCCAAAAGATGGTCCAGAGGCTAAAACAGAGGTCGTTCCCCAATGCCAACACCTCCTCTGTATGAGGGGTAGCAGCAGCAAGGAAAGTGCTGTACATTCTCTCTTGTAATGCAAACTGGCTGTAAAATAAATACTAATATTTAGAGAAAGAAATATTTAGTGATATTCCCCATGCCAAACGCTGCAGATGTAACTGCAAGGCATGTGAAGATGGTAAAGGAGCCAGACCCCTTCCTAAGAGTGTTTTTATTTTTTTTTTTTTCTACTAACTGTAACGAGTGACGGCTTTTCTGCCTAAACATCTCTAAAGGGCTATGAAAATTGAAGTCCTTCAGAGCTGTTAAATGTTTCCTCAGATTCACAATAAAATTCTGCATTACAGATCTCCTAGTAAAATCTCTGAAGCATTGCAAGCGGTACTTACATAATTTTCTGTTAAGTCAGTATTTGTGTATTCAACACCTAGAAAATAAGGAAAGTGAATGTGGATAGGGAAGGGAAAAACAAAGGCGAAGGGGGAAGGGGGTGGGAGGGAAGGGGAGGGGGGGGAGAATAGACAAACCCTACCCTGAAACAGCCATGCAGCTATTAAACATATGCCAAAGTAAACAATAGTGAGAGGGTCTGCCATAGCTTTGCCCTGCAGGTAGACGGCAGGCGGCACAGAAGGAAAGCAAATGGCAAGGAAAAGAGAAAGACGGTACAGGATGTGGATGAGATGCCGAGCCCTGAGAGCATGAACGGCCTGATTGTGATCCTCAAGTCACACCATCAGCCATGCAAAACAGGACATACCTTTCTGGCTTGCTGGTTCTGTCGGCTGAAACAAAGCAGTCCCATTCTCAGCGGGAGGCCAAATCAAAATGAAATTTTATTTAGTCTGCACTGTCCCCAGATTGGGTTTCAGAATGACTGCTTTAGGAGATAGCATGGATGTGGCTGATGCATGCTTTGCATATGAAACTGCAATAGAGGAGGAAAAAAAAAAATCTACATAATCAAAAAAATCTGTGCCGTGTGGATGGCAAAAACCCCTGGACGTCAGTGAAGCAGCTACAAAGGATGTTTTAAAAAATGAAAAACAAAAAGAAATGCACATTTGTGCTTTGCAATACTATTTTCAGTAAATACCTAATAGATCACTTTGCATGCAATTATTCAGAAGCTGCCCTGAGAGACTGAAATATCAAAAAAAAAAATCCTATTTTTTTTTGTTTTAATCATGGAACAGAATTACAGTTTGGGAACAAATGCAGAGAAAATGTATATCTCAAGAGGATTGCTGTGTCTTGCAGGGGCTGCACCTCAAAATCCTTGTCAATTTAATTTTTAAGTCCCTGTTTCCTAGAGTACCTAAAGAAAGGCCTACTGCAGTAAAGAACATCTGCTTTTTGTACCACTGATCTAATGCATTCCACCTTGCACTTTTAAGAAAAGAACCATTCTTTGATTAGACACACTTAATTTTACAGACTATTAATAAATAAAAAAGATCATCAACTGATCACACAGTATTTTCATTAGAAGTTAGAAATAACTTACAAAGGCAAGGAATAGTCTGCAGAAAATGCAGGGCATACACCGTGTAATGCCTTTGTTGTCAGTTATGCTGCAAATGAGATTTTTCAAATAGGATTTGCAGAGGCAGGGCAGTGATCAGCACAGTGCAACATCCAGGAAAGGGAAGTTGAGCACAGTATTCTGTGAAACAAGGGGGCAGAAGGGAGCCTGTTTGTAGATACATATTATTATCCATAGAAAACACTTATCACTGCTTGATTTTGCTACACCAGCTAGTTGGAAGTAGGTGATACCAATAATTTTCTAAGTGCACATCTGTGTGGGAATGCGTGTTTGCATTTATCTGTGTGCAGGGCATGTAAGCCTGTAGTCTGTGCACATGTACAGGCTTGATGCTTACACTGCAAAAGACAAGCAAAAGGCAGCACAAACAATACATGTTTTCAATTGACAGATATTTCTCTGCTGGGACAAGCAGTGCTAACGCTGTGTTCTATATACATATAGGCAGCTAAAGAATGGGATGGAAAAAGCCCCCCCAAACCCAAATACCATAAAATCTTTCAGAATGCAAAAATGCAAGATCCCAAATAAACAATATAGATAAAAACTTGCAGCAATAATGAGATACAGTGCAAATCATTCACACAATGTGCTTTCACACTGCGATGACGGAAGTCACTGACAACAATGCAACCATGTGCAGATACTCCTTGGAGAAACAGTCGAGCAAATTTTGTAATTCTATCTCCAGTGCTTTGCAGCCTGAGTTTGAGACTTGCTGGAACAAAATGTGCGAAAATATTGATGTTTTAAAAATTAAGCATTGAACATCATGGAAGGTAACTTCATAATGAGTTCTCCTATTGCTATTTAAAGCTAGAAATCCATAAGGAGCACAGTGAAAAATATAACATTTGTTCTCCTTATGTCTTGGAACAACTGTTTTTATATTTGTAATCATCCTAACTGTTGTTCCAAACAAGATATTCAGATAGTCCCTAGCCTCATGCTGTATCTTATTTATTCTGATGCATATCTTACAGCTAAGCTTCATCTGTATGGAATTAATTTAATTTTTTTTGGAGTGTTATTATTTTTATAAATGCTTTTTTTTTCCCTTCACAGAACTTCCCACTTTAGGGAAAAAGCAAGATGTGATTGCTTTAAAAATAGAAGACCAAATACATAGCTAGTATTCCCAAAATTCAATGCACCTGGCATTCACTTTATACCTAATAAGCATCCGTGAATATGCAAATGTTCAATGTCTCTAGTAACCTCATTAATTTATTCCTCAGGCAATCAAAGAATGTGAACCAGTCCTCTGCTACTAATACTGGAAGTGGTACGCTGCTCAGCATTGCTAGAATAATCTGAAAGCACATTCTGCATATTGAAAAACTGTTTCATCTTTCTTCCTTCCTTTGCCACTGTAATTCAAACAAAGACTTCCTACCTCAGTTTACATAGCTGACAGCAAAAGTTGAAAAACGCCAAAAAATAATTAAGATATATATATTATCTTTCTCTCTCTCTCTCTCCCCCACCCATATACATATATATATATATATATATATATATATATCTCCATGTGCACACATGCACACTGGGAAGATAAATAGTTTAAAGAGATCTCAGCACAATTCCAGTTTGAAAACCACCTGAGTTTTCTTATTTATTTATCTGGAAAAGGGGAAGCTTGGGCAGGATGGAGGAGTGAGGGAAAAATGACCTGCCTCCTACTCTGCAGAGCAGCTGAATAATCTTTTCCTTTGCCCACATTAAAAGCCCTGAATAATGTTTATAAAATGTTAGGGAATCCCGGTAGGTTTCCTATTTAACAAGCCATGTATGACAAATCACAGTGTAATGTACTACGTTCTTAATCTTTAATTAGAATGTGAATATCTGTGCGAGAACGCAGTTAACTTTGACACATTAAATCTTCTGGTTAAAGTGCCTTACAGGAAGTGCAAAGATGAAACACTGCAACAATCTACTGCCTCTCTCCATTCACCCAGACAGTTGGGGAAGGATGATAACATCTTGTAATACCTGCTCTGTAGTAATTAATCGCTGTGGTATTTAGGACCATTCAAGTAGACAAATATGACAGAGACAGGGACAATTAGGAACCTTGTTCAAGCTACATTAACTTTTCCAGCTATTACAACACAGCAGCTCAAGTTTGCTTGTAAAAGCTGCAGAGGGATTGTTATGCATTAGCCGTGCGATTATTAATGAAAGAAAAGGAGAATTGTGTTTATTGTAGTTTGAAAATTGCAAATAAATTTCAATTATCTGCTATGTCATTTTGTTAAACATGCATTCTGGAAATGCCTTTGTACTCTAAATCATGAGCTACTTAGAGCAAACTAATACTAGAAAGCCTTTGGGAGATACAAAGTCAATATTTTTGTTGATCTGGCCTTCTTTCTTGTTGAAACCAGAGACAGACAGAGCTACCTGAAGATCTTTCAGATAGTTAGTGAGCCCCATGGACACTGGCATTCATTCTGACTCCATGTACCAATAGGCAGTCAGATCAGACTGACACATCACTGGTGGAATGTGAGCTCTGCTCCACAAGAATAAGAAAGAATAAGAAAGAATAAGAAACTTCCTTACTGATGGCACACATGAAGAGCACGCAGACAGATAAACAATCAACAGAGAGGGGAGAAAGCCCTTCAGAAAACCCTTTGCCTCTTTCCCATTATTGCCACAGTCACACCAGGACAGACCAAATGAAACTCAGGGAAAACCTTTGGGACTTGGTATGGATTACATATTGTAAAGGTTACACACTCTGCTTCACTTCCCTATCAATAAGGAGCACTAAATGTGCTGTAGAGTATAAAGTTTATTTTTTAACTATATGTTTGAGGCAGCATAATTTACCAATGTTGTTTGGTACCACATGAACACGTATCAGTTCTCAATATTGAAGGAGCATGGTCAAAAAACAACAGAACTGGGCAAACATTGCAAAGACTTTGGAATGAATATTCACTTGGTGGTTGTTTTCTTAAAAAAAATAATTTAAAAAAAGAAATCACCAAAACCTGTGGCCCCTTTATGTTCACTTTATATGAATATTTGAACTAGAGTTTCTTAGCAGCATGAATGCTTTCAGAAAGCTAATTTGAAAGTCATACGTGCAAGTGTTTGTGGAAAACGAATTCTAAATTTGCATGTGCAAATATTTGCACTGGGTATGCTGTCGTCTTCCCCCAGTCAGGGAGCAGCAGTGCTGCCACGTGTCTCACCCCACCAATCCTTCCCAAGGAACCCAGCTTGAGTTTCAAATATTGTGTCAAATTTGCCCAGTGAACTTGTTTACGATCGAGCCCCAAAGTAGAAAAAAAGAGAAGTGTTAAAAGTGTATGAAATGTACTTGAACAACAAATGTTTGCAGCGATGGGAGATGCGGAGCTGGGCATTTCGAAAGCAGGAACAGAGGCACACTGGCACAAAACAGAGTTTTGTGTTAGTAAGTGTTCGCTCACTTCTGGTATGACTGTTTTTACCTCCTCTCTCCTTCTAGAGGGTGAAAACCAGAAAAAACGAGGGGTAAAAATACCAGTCAGGACAGGGAAATATTTTGTGCCAATTTTCTTAGTTTATGGTCAATCTATTGAAATATTATCCTTCAAATTCAAAACATTTGTGAGGTTTGAAGTGCTTTCTGAAGGAGTAGGACAGGACTCCATTATTTATTTGAAGACAGATTTTTTTTTTCTTTTCAATTTTGGTAGTTACAAAGTACATTGCCTCACACATGCCTTTTTCTGCAACCTACATCATTGTAGTCTAGAAATAAAAAGAAAAGCCAGCTTAGCCCAGCAGAAATCTGCATCCCCACCCCAGAATCCGTTGTCACAAAATGAAGGAGGGAGGGGGCCGGGGTGGGGGGGGAAGGGAGGAAAGCAGCTCAGTGCACAGCAACAATTCCCCCTCTCAGCTGAGCTGCAATGATGTCAGCTTTCTGATTACAAACTGCTTATTTATGCTTCAACAGCTGCCAAGAGCAGCAAATAAGTGGCTAAAAGAGTGTCTAGACCAGGCATTCAGGCCTCTATTGTTTGCTGGTTGTTACCTGGTTGACAGCGATGGGTACAGCTGCCTGGTGTGAAAGAGAGCAAGGGATGGGGAGGCAGTGATTGACAGAAGGGCCCTCGGGGTCAGGCACAGCCAGCCCCGATGGCCCCATGGCTTTATGTTCCCCGCTCTAAAGGGAAAGCGATGGCTCTGCCTAGAGGTTGGAGGTGAAAGGAAATGTTTGAGGGTAATGAAAAAAATCCTTTAGCCAAATTTGTGATCATGAACAGTTACTCTGGGGAATTTAAGACCAAGTGTTAGGCAGTTTTCTCTATATACAGAAATTGTTATTGGTAACCACCACAGGAATAATAATGTGTTACATGTACATGGGTAAAAATATATCTTTGTGCTGTCCCTTCACATAGGAGCTTAAAACTGCTGGCGGTTTTATTTTTATTTAAGCTAAAACTGATAATGCTGCTAAAACCTGGTGCTATGCACTATGCAGAAATTCATTCTGCTTTAGGGCAAGCATTAAAAGCATTCCCAAGCTTTTCTGAAAAGTATTCAGGTGTTTGGGAGGGAAAAATAGATATTCAGATTAGAAAATCATCTATCGAAAGCTCCCACACACTTAGTGAGGTTTGCTCTCTACATTTATATTTTGGAGAGACAGTGGCTCTAAAAGCAACTCAGTGGGAACAGCTGGACAGTGAACAGGCTGACCCAAAACCATAAAACCCCTTTTTTAGTTGATATAGAGATGTCCTCAGTCTGGTTTTGATCTCATAGATGTTAGTGTGGTCCAGCCATAATCCTGCTGAAGTCAAAGGAGTGACATTGATCCAAGCCAACTGCAATCACTGGCAGGCTGACTGAATTTCTCACCTCTCATCCCACGGTGGGATACTGTTCAGCAAAAAAGACAAAATCTCTCAGAAGTTTTAAAAGGATGAAGCCAATGAATTTTTTTTTAATAGAACGACAAAACCAGATTCAAAAGTCTTTGAACAATATGCAAAAACTTTGTAGATATAGTATACCCTGGGAAAAAAAAATGAGACCTTTATGCTCACTAGAAGGTCTACTGCTATCTTTGTCCAAACATATGAAGATTAACTTGCTGGGGCAGTCATGAGCAGAATTAATCTTACTTTCCTGTTTGGCATTTTCTGATACCAGGCAAAGTCCCATGCCAAGGAAAAAAGTTGATTTTCAGAGCTTGTTACATATGACAGAATTATTAAATGTTTTATGACCATATGGTATAATTTTTTTTTACTGTAGTTTTTGAAATAGATTATAATTAACAAATGAGTAACCTTTTTTCAGTGAAAGATGAGAAAACACTATAAAATAGTCTGGATGTCAGTAGCAGCTAGAGAGGTAAAAGTACAGCAGAGCACCTGAGTAACAGAAGCTTAGTTTTACTATACAGTTGGCTTTCTACATATCTGATGCAAAAGCTGTAACTGAAATGAAATCATGTTAAATTAGCTGTAAAAAATAAGTTGATTTAATTAAGCACAGAAAGACTTATTAGATATAATAAAATGTTAAAAAGTCAAATGATGTGCAGTTACATTTCAGCTAACACTGCTCAACAAATTCACTAAATTTATTCCTTTCAATAATGATCTGTTTTGAGCATTTAATTAGATAAATAATATTTAATCACTTCAGCAAATTTGAACTAGAAAAATTCCTTGTCATCAGAGGTGACTAATTCTTGTTAATATCTACCTTTAAAGAAAAAGTAAAACTAGATGATCTTCCGGAGCAGCAAAGAGTATGAGGTACAAATGTGTCTCTAGGCCTCATTAAAAAAGCAAGGTTTGCTAAACAAACTATTATTTACAGTGAGAAGTGTGCATATTTTAATGGGAAGGAGCATTCACATGTTTGCCTCTTTTCAGCATCAGGCACTATAAGTAGATGATAAGAAAAGATATTCAATAGATGTCCTATAATTCATCATAATACTGTTTCATTTAATAACTACTTTGCTGAAGTGATTGGCATGATTACAGGAAAATTACTTCAAATTATCCATCTCTTATCTAGCATCTAAGATGTCCTAAACTTGCATGAGAGTTAGCATAATGGGACCTATTAATTACTAATGCTGCAAGTCCTTCACTACTTAAATATCCTTTCTACCAGGTGTGCTGTGTAATGCAAATAAAGAAATAGAAGCCAAAATGATCGCTTTCCAAGACAGTGTCACTGAAAGTTTAATAAATGAAATACGAAGTGCAGAAGTTTGTCCCACCCACCAATTGAAAATATCTAGATATTAATATATTTTCTCTGTATTTCTCTCCTCCTCATATGTATATATATTTGCAGGGGTGTGTACATATATAAAAATAAGTATAGGAACAGTATGTGGTATACATTGTATTTATTTCTACTCAGAGCTATGGATGTGCAAGGCTGCTACAAAAGATGGGCCAAGAACATAGTCTCTGCCTTAAAAAGCACCTTTTAATCTCAAAACCCTATACATCAAATGCTAAATGCTCAACAAAATTTACTCCTATGAGTAAACACTTTGAAGAAAAGAAGCATTATCTGGTAAGGGCAGGGAAGTTAGAGCCAAAATGGGCAGAAGCCGTATTTGTCCCCTCTGCAGTCTAGATTTAAAAGCCAATGTAAATTAGAGCAGCAGCCTTATACTTACACCCTTGGCATTCTAAAAGCCCTGATGTAAACCATCATGGCAGAAAACGGATATGTCCTTCCTATCTTTCTTTCCAGCCCACCTGTGACATGCCCATAATTCAAAGGGAAGCTAGGCTGCTTTTTAAAGCCACCTAAGATGACAAAATTTCCCAAGGGCCTGATTCTTCAGTGTCTTACACCTCAGAAACAAACTGTGCAAAGCACGCCCATGAAGTTACAATATCTGGTTGGTGCTGCTCAAAACTTCCATTCCAGAAGCATAGCTTGCTTTATTTTTTTTACAGAATCCAACTTCAAGTTCATGAACAACCATCTTATTTCCCTCTCTTTTATTTGCTAGTTTCTGTATCACATCAGTGCCTTAAGTTCTATTAATTATAGTTGTAATGTTGAATTAAATATACAGAAAATGTGGGACAGAAAACAAAGAAAAACAAAAAACAACCCCCCAAAACAAATGGTAAAAAGGATATAGGGACCTCAGAAAAAATTGATTGTTACTGATACATGGCAAGGGACCAAGCCTAAAGGCTCTGGGCTTTCTGACAAAATCTATCTTGAAGTGCAGCGTCAAAGTAAATTTCAGGAAGGAATTTCAGGAAGGAAACAAAATACGGCACTTCTAACACTCTATTTACCAGAAAATGTAGAAAAAAAACAATCTAATCTACCATACACAGAAAATCTAAGAGGGAAAGAAAATTCTTCAACCACACCTGATAAACTGTTGGAAGGCTTTTTAACTGTATTCTTATATAACTAAAAGAAAATTCTTGTAATTGTTTCTAATTGTGCAAATGGTCTCAATGAACTAGGAGACCCACCATGAGGCAACATTTGTGTGAGAACAATGCCTTTAAAAAGGCTGTTATATATTAGGGATAGGGACTGATAGTAAATTTTATGCTTTCATTCTGAGTCACCACAGCCAGCTTATGGAATGCTACAACTATAACACCTGAGTACATGACAAACAAGTCTAATCCCCAATCCCCTTGCTTTTTACAAGTGAAAACTTTCAAACCTCTACTGTTCACTTTTCTACTTCAAGGCAACAGAGATTTTTGGGATTCACAATGTTTTATTTTTCACTACATAGTCACTACTGAAATGGTATGAAGTCCTCTGTGACTGGTAGGCTTCCATGGAGTCACTCTGGTTTTCCTGTAATAACATAAACACAGTACTGCCAAACCAGGGATGCTGCAGTTTGCAAGAAACTTTGTCAAAATTCTACTACTTTTTTCATTCATAGTTATTTACTCGGTGGACTAAACAGATGGATATTTACAATTTATAATTCTGCAACTACTAATAAGGACTCTGGTATTAGAGAACAATATTCCTCCACTCCAAAAGTTAGAATTCTGTAGCAAGACATTTGTAAGACATTCCCCTGCATGGCCAGGTGCAATTATATCTGTTTTTTTCCATACATGACATTCCAAAAGTCTATTAGCTGCTCATTAGATCTGGTTTTCAGTGCTGGCTATCAGCCCTATTCTAAAACAAACATGCAAGCAGTTTTTGAAACATCATGAGTGCCATGATCATTGCAGGCTTTGCTGAGCTCCCATGGCTGGAAAGGTGCCTTCTAAACTAGTCTGGGCATCATGCAGAGAAATCTTCTAGATCATCTGTTGGAAATAAATTGTGTCTTCTGCCTCAGCTCACTGAAACCACAGATTTATCATGTCATGGCCTGGGTGATGGTCTAGGTGCCACAACCTTCCCAGAGAATCATCCTTGGAAGGACACTCTTGGGATCACAGGCACTCCCTGCCCTGCCAAGAGTGATCTCAGCTCTGAGCCCTGAAAAGGGCTGGTGAGCGATCACAACTCTTCGGGTGACATCCAGGTGACACAGAAGGAGGGACAGGAGCCTTGTGTGGTGTTCCACAAGGAGCCTTTATTCTCAGTCCATGGACAAGGAGAACTCTGGGACCTGACAAACAGGTCAGGGACAGAGTCAGAGACAAAAGACTCTGGATAGTCAGATGGAATCAGGAGTTTATGTAGAACCATCAGGACTAGTCGACTGAGAGTTTGGGGACGGAGCAAAGAGGAAGGACCAATGAGGTACATAGAATTTGCATGGGGTATATGAAACTTGCCTGGGCTGCAAGGTATGCTGGGGGCAACTCCTTTTGTTGCCCCAATAATGCAGGAACTTCCCTAGGAGCTTTCCCTCCAAGGGAGAGCTGTGGATTCTTTGTTAATTGGCCCACTGGCCTCTGCACTATCATATTTGTACACTGTTAAACAAGGAGGAGAAGTGATGGCTTCTAGAGAATCATCTCAATTTTTGCCTTACATAATAACGTACAATAATTTCCAACCAGATACCTTGAATGGCATCATATCTTCCTTGGCTTTTTAGGAACTTAAAATTACGCCAACATAATAGTGATTCAAGCTTGGGATATTTACTTCTTTAATTTTCCCTCTTCAGTTTATCTCCACAGTTTAGTAGACCATGTATGTAACAAACCCACAGAATTTGCTGCATGTAATTTCCTTTACTACTTTACCTTAAAAAACCTTACTAAAAACAATGCATAAGGAATGCAGTGGGATGAAAACAGATTTTGAAAAGTAATAATTAAAGCCAGCACCAGTTCACACTGCTAACTAATAATAAGGGGTATGCCTGAGAAAGCAAACTGATTCAGAGGAAATTATTCAGATCTCTTATTTTTGGATATATCTGCTTCATTCTTCTGGTAGCCTGAAATTCCTGTATTCTGAGGGCTTTAAATAATGTTAAAGAACACCTAAAATCTCAGCACTGAAAGACTGGGACTAATTGTCCCAGGTACCACAACCTAGAATGAAGTGTCCACATGGAATACTGGAATGGAATGATGCTGGGAAATACCTTCAGTTAATTGTCCCCAACTGGAAAGAAGTTTTGAAAAGTCTTCTTTTGCAGTCTTGTCTAATGGCTTAGAGAGACTTCTCCAATGGATCAATCAGAGGACAGGGACAACAGCAAGAGGAAACAATGCTAGGAAACCATCAAGCCCACTGACTGGGTAAAACAAGTAAAGCTATTCTAAGTGTGAGTCCTTATAAGAACAAAGCCATGGGGCCAAATTCACTGAGCATGGGTACCAGCTTCTGCTGATGCTTGAAAAAAATCCTACCAGGAAAAGAGTGTCTTGGTGGGAGGTGTCACTGATACACTTGTGGTTCTCAATGCTTACCATATCAGCTGGACTACAGCCTTCTAAGAGAAAATAACATGAGTTTCTTTGCTGTTTGAGCTAAACAGTCTGGATTTCTAGTTGAAATATCTGGGAGGTGAGTCCTTTGTAAGCCAGTTTGGGGGAGGATACTCAACACATACAAAGACTAATTGGCAGCAAGTAGTGTTGGTAACTCCTACACTCTTGAAGAACTCAGGCTTCCAGCCAGTTCTGCTACTGCAGGAACTTAAGGACTTTGTGATGCCCTTGAAACCTACCTTTTTCTTTTTCTTTTTCTTTTTCTTTTTCTTTTTCTTTTTCTTTTTCTTTTTCTTTTTCTCTTTCTCTTTCTTTTTCTTTTTCTTTTTCTTTTTCTTTTTCTTTTTCTTTTTCTTTTTCTTTTTCTTTTTCTTTTTCTTTTTCTTTTTCTTTTTCTTTTTCTTTTTCTTTTTCTTTTTCTTTTCCTTTTTCTTTTTCTTTTCCTTTTTCTTTTCCTTTCTTTTTCTTTTTCTTTCTTTTTTATTCCTTTGGGGTTGCTTTTCTAGATGCATTGATTGCATAGTATCCTGTGCATGAAGTGATTGGACTTGATGACCCTTTGAGGCCATTGGCCTATAAAAGGGCATCAGCAAGAAGCCTGGTGGAATCAGGATAGCAGCAGATATCTTTCTAAGAAAAAGCAGCAGCCTTCTCTCTGCTGCAGGTACTGGAGGTACATCTCCATCCCTCCAAACAGTTTAAGCTCATGTTGGATGCCTGGAGTAGAGATACCCCAACAGCAGTGTGTCTGTTGTGGGAGCAGTGACATGTCCTCTTGCAAAGACCTGCACTTGTGGCTAGGCATTTCGTAATGTAAATCAGCATAAGGCTGGATGAACAGAACTCTTCTTCCTTGCCCTGTGGTATCTATGTAAGGCAAGTGAACTCCCACTTGGGGTGCACCATAGAATGCTCCCTTCTGTGGGAAAGAGATGTCCAAAAAGCACTGCCTTGGCCAGGAAAGGTGACTGACCCTGAGGTAATCAGAGTAATTACAAAGACCAATCTAAGTGGAAGAAGAGCTGTATCAGTGGAGACATACCAACATTTTTTGTGTCTCTGACTCAAATTCTTGCTGTTTTGCTGAGAAATGCATCTTCCAGGTGATTCTAGGTGGCACACTGAGTAGGATGTGCTGCTGTCAGAGCCCTGTGGACCTGAGAGTGGAGCCCTGTAAATAGTGCTTCATCATGCAAACGGGATGTTACCTCTGTGCAGGCAGATGGTGATATGAGTGGGCTCTAAGCTTCACTACCAAGATGAAGTGAGACAGCACTTGTGACAACTTAATGCTGACTGAGTAACATCAACACAAGTCTTCCTTTCTGTTGTAGCTGTCTTAGGATGTCAGAAGATATGGATCTGAGATTGAAAAGACACTTTTGACAGCATAATGGCTGAAACAGTTTTGAAACATTTAAAGCAACAATAAAACGCAAAAGGGGAAAGAAAGATGAGGATAATGGGGTGCGACTTCTCAAAGGACATGAGGTTTCATTTTTCTTTGAATAATCTTTTGCCTTCAAAACTACTTCTTTCTGAAACTACAAGTTACAATTTTCCAGTAAAAGTCTGCCACACACCTAGGCATCTTCGGGAGGCAGCACTCCATGTTCATATTTTTTCACTGTAACTCTCACCCATTCTAGCTATGCTGACTTCACTTGGACAGGCATAAGTGTGTTGAAATATTTCTTTTTTTAGGATGCTCATAGTTCAGATGCACTATGTCTTCCTAAAATCATGACCGACTTGTAAGCATAGTAAAATGAAACAATAGACTTAGAACTGCACATATTCATGGAAACAAAAAAAAACACCCAGAAGAGTTGTGCAAGTGTTTTAACACAGCATCCAGCAATCTGTTTTCTTGAAAGTTTGAGTGGTTTTAGCATAATTGTGGCTTTTGGAAAATACAGAAAAAAATACACTCTGAAAAAACCCTTCTGATTTTCACACCTTAACTCCTTATAGAGGATTCCCCAATACTCTGTAGCAGTAATCCTCAAAAAAGAACAGATAAATATACAAATGTGATTAATGTCCTAGCAAATGATGGTTATATCAAAATTATAATCACAGTGCTTAGCATTTTGGCAGACTTCATGTTTGACCTCTGACTTTGCAACTGAACACTTTCAATTTGTTTGGGTTCTTCTGCTTTCAATTTTTTGTTTTTATTTTGTAAAATCAATGCATTCATCTCATCTCCACCTCCTTTCAAGAAAATATTTCTTTCAAGAAAATTTTATGTCAAGTATTTAAAAATAAAGAAAAAATCAGAAAAGAAATCAGGAAAAAGCTTTAAAAATTTACATTTAAAATTCATTCCAGATTTGTTGTATTCATTACTTTGATGTGGAGTTCAGAGGCTGCATTAGTACTGTACTTCCCCGCTGCTGTGTGATTGGACTTTCTGAACACTATTCCACAAAAATTAAATGGTGCTTTAAAAAAAAAATACAACAACAAAAACCAAACAGGTTTTAAATTTAGCTACTGTAGGGGGTAGAGCAAATAAAAGAAATTTAAAATCATTAAGACAAATTGATAATGCTAGCTATTGTTTTCTTCCTCAAAACATTTAAGCTTTTTTTTTTTTTTATATATTTTTTTAATATATTTTTATTTAGCACATTACTACATTTTCCCCCTGTTGGAAATAAAAGCTATAGGCCCAGTTCTGTCATGGCGGTGAGCAGGCAGTTGGATACGGTAATGCATGCCTGAAGCCTTCACCAAGGATGATAAGCCTGCATGAATTTTACGAGTCTCAGTATCAAGGTTGCCCTCGCCCAAGGGATTTAAGAATAAGGGGGGAAAAAAGAGAAGGCAGATGTATGAATAACTGGCATTGTAAATCTTCACCGTGGCAACCTACAGCTAGAAAAAGTCTGTGATGGGTTCATGACTTGAGAAGAAAGCGACACAGCAGAATGTGAATGGATTTTCTTCAGCTACTTAATACACTGCTTAGAGCAGCTTAAGGGTGTGCATGTGAGAGAGAGTGTGTGAGAGAGAGAGAGAGAGAGTGTGTGTGCATGTGTGTAAGGAGGGGGGGATCTGTGGAAATTTGTTAGAAGGAATTACTAGTGTTATACAGCTTGCTAGGGCTTTATTATTTTTTTTTTTTTTTCCTTTTTGGGGGAGGCTGTAGGGGAGGAGGAATACCATTTAGTCTCAGAATATAAATGACTGGATTTTGCTTGGGAAAGAAAAAAAAAAAGATGGTGGGGGAGGTGCATAGAATTATGCAGGCAAGTAACAATGAGCAAATTGGACCCTTAACAATACAGCACAAGGTCATAGTGAAAGTCACCAGAGTGGGGTGGTGGGGGTGGCTGGTGGTAGAAAACAGATCATGATAAATAGCTTCCCATTTTGCAAAATCTGGTAGTTAATGAAAATAAGATGCATTTGAGTTGTCTGTGAACACCTGATTTTTTTCCTCTATCTCTCTCTCTCTCTCTCTGGTCCTGCTGATGTATGAAAGCAAAGCACTGACTCTAATTGTGCAATTATAAAACGGAAATGATGCAGGTTTGGCAACACAGAGAAAGAAGGCAGCTCAATAACATTGTTTAATAACAAGCAAATAAAGCTCAAAGGGGAAAGAGGTGACTATTTCTGCTTTAGACTCATTAAGGAACCTGAAACATATTGTAAAAGAGTGATATTTAATTATGGGCTGGACTGATAACATGGAGCAGGGCCTCACTGGGAGAAAGAGACCCTATGCTCCTAGGAGTGAGCAGCTCCAAACATCAATTACTGTGATTATCTACCCGGTGCTTAGAAAATGCACCCGTCTCCGTGTTCCAGCAGCGACCCGTAAACAGGCATTGCATAGGCAAATTTATGGGCACAGTCAGCTGGGGCCAGGTGGGAAAGCAAGCTTTCCATTGGTGACTTCTGTGCAAATGGAGGAAAGAAGCAAAAGAAAGAAAAATCTGTCTTCTGCACTACTGAAAGAGCAATTTATTACAGAGCATTTGCAGGAGACAGCATTTGTTGCCCTGCTGCCTTTTTTGCCTCTGTTGGCTGTCTGAATGAGAAATGGGAGTATATTAACCAACTCATGGGTTACAGAAGACGGCTTGGCATGGGCCCATCAAACTTCGCCATGTTAAGGCGAGTCAAAGGTCAAGAGAGCGTTAGCAGCTGAGATTTAGAACCGAGTGCATCTCTTTAACCTTAACTGCTGGGAATGGATGGAGTCACTTTATTTCTTTAGTCAGGAACTTGGTTGCAGTGAAAGATGTCATGAGGAGGAGGGTACCATCCAGTTTGGAGCAGATGGGAAAGTATATATTGCAGTGAGATGTCATATTCTTTAGGGGTCACATAGATAAGCAACATCATTGTTGTGCTGTAGCCCCCTGTTTTCCATTAGGACTAGAAGCTGAATGTTTGTGCATCTTTGTTAATGCACCACAGACCAAAGAAAGAGAGACTAACAGTGAAAAGTAGGTGCCAAATCCATCCAAAGCCATTTAATCTTTCCTTCTATTTGCACCAACATTATTTTCACCGAGGAAAATCCTTAGTAAATGGAGCATGCTAATGACGTGTGCACTGAACTTTATTTTTAATGGCAGAGAGATTTCTCTGCCTGGAAAGGCAGTGTGTGAGGTGCAGGTTGCTGTGACCTGGTTCACAGCATTCCTGCCTGCCTGGATCTGCCACAGGGTCACTGAGCAGCCTTAAACTAATCACATCAACTTTGTGTCTTTCTCCCTTACCAGTTCTTCTGAACCCATGAGCTCCCTGAAATAGCAAGGTCTGTTTCTGTGGCACTTGTTATGTGTCCTGTTTCACCTGTAGTCTCTGTGGGCTGTAGGAATCACCAGGGAATGATTTGGCTCCACACCCAGTTCAGAGACTCATTTTGGGTATGAGTTCTATTAAGACATCAAGATACACTGTGCACTGAGGCATGAAGATATCTGTGCAGAGGACCATTTCTTAAGTTATTGGAAAGAGGTATGTCACTTGCTGTTTAAAAGTCGCCTGACAAAAACATATATCAGTACACTCAAGCATAAGAGAACATTTTTGCTCAGAGTTTATGATAAAGATCTGAAATTTGAATAAGACACTGAAATGCAAAGCTTAAGGGGGAAGTTTAGGTATAAGTAAGGTTAAGATGTCATGCAGTGTGTATTAAATGGTGTGATTTGTTGAATGGGATAACAGCCTTGAAGAAGACCTGTACTGTCTAATCTTCTAAATCTGAGTATTTTAGACAGCTGTAGGTATACAGTGTCAATGGTCCTCTGTTGTGGCTTTGTCCACAGTCAAACCAGTCAGGTAAATAGTGAGGAAAAGGGGATGAAGATACTTTAAAATAAATACAAAATTCTTGGGACTGGGAGGGAGGGGACTATGATATTTAGCTTAATTTTTTGTTTGTTTGTTTGTTTCCTTTTTTTCCCCCCTCTCCAGATTTTGGTCTCTACAGCCCACTGTGTCTTGATCTGTGACTGAGAATAAGCAAAGGATTACTAAAGATTTTTATATGCTTAATAAGACTAGGATCTCTACCAGCTGACTATAAGACCAGATCGGGAGTGTCAGACTACTTACTGCTTGTCCCTCTCTTAGCAGCAGAGCAGCTAAGAGTTCATTTTTCTGGCCCAAAATGACATACAGGATAAATCAAGATACAGGAGCTATGTATATACACAAATGCAAGAATGAGGCAAGGTACACAGTAACATTAAGACTGATGCATTTCCAAATCAGAAATGATCTAGCATTGGTCTCAATAGAATATGCCATGTCAGAGAAAACTTCAGGAGCAATTAAAATCACTTTATCAGAAATTATTTATGGGCAACATACACGTGGCTCCCCAAATAAGTGGAATGATTGAGAAGGATCATATCTCATCCCTATATCAGCAGCAGCCCATTGACCACATATTTCAAATGAAAAGTAAACAGGTTGGGGAGTGAATAAGCAGGAGGTAAAATAGTTGGAGAAGGTGGTTGGTAAATAATCAGAAAGAGAGATTCCATACTACGCTCCCAGCTCTGAATTATAAGTAAATCCTTTTGACCCCTCCCCCACACACATGCAGTGGTCCATAGACAAATTCAAAGAGCTTGCAAATGGTTTGGTCAGACACTGGACCACTAAAGATAAAGAGAACAATTAAGAATATTGCATAAAAATGAAGCAATTTCTTTGCATCTGCATTCACTATGGAGATGCCTTTTTCTAAGCTAATTATTTGCAGATAATAAACACAAGGCGGTATCAGAGATCAAGTTGTCAAAAGAAAGAATCTTGGAAGAAATTGGCAAAGAAAAAAAATAGCTTGGCTCATCCATTGTTGAAGTTCCAAATAAACACTAAAATGTTTAATTTGGAAAAATATGTTCTTCCATAAAAATGGCCATAATGTCTCACAAAGTCCTCAAAAAGGCACACGAGCAACCTGAGGAATCACAGATAAATTGACCTACAACAATGTAAGACAAATAGTCTGAAAAAATAACTAAAAATTAAATATTCTAACAGAACATGGCACAAGAAAGACAAATTGCATGGTTTCTTAAAAGGTAAATTGTGTATCTCTGATCAGTTGAAATTTTTAGACAATCAGAAAGAAGATTCAAAGTTTTTCAATAAGCTGCCAGGATTTGCAGAAAAATGTGCCCTAACCAGAGGTCTTAAGGAAGTGAAAGTTTCCCACCTCTCCCACCTTGTCACACAGACTAAGGAACAAGGTGTGATGCAGCCATGGAGCCCAGGACAGGGTGACATCTGAGTAGCAGTTATCTAGCTGAAGTCTTTGCTTTTCCATGAGAAAGGTTCCAGAGGAAACATGAGCCTTCCACTCTGAATTTCCCTATGGCCCATGGAAGACACTTCCGATAAGAGCATTGTTTACAATTTTAAATATCAAATTTTATCGTTTATGTATCATACACAATCACACAAAGCAGAAGGGCCTGGCTGGATTTACAGCCTTAATGATTCTATAATTCTGTGGGTTAACTTTTTTTTTTTTCCATCTTGCATTTTTTATTTTGAGTGTCTCTATCATAAATTGTTATTTACTGGTAAAAGAGTACTGGGGTAGTAGAGATATAAGGGATGGCCTTGGTATTCCAACAGCACAAGCGACAAAGGGGGTGACACTTTGTGGCCCACCAGCCCTCTCCCAAAATCTCTGAGCTCCCAGCCTGTGCTCATATTTATGCCTAACCTACTTTTCAGCCACTTTTTGTGCCATCACAGAGCTTTTGTAGATGCACCAGTGGGGGCAGGGAAAATGTATGAAAAAAGTGTGTTCCAATTCTGTAGCTATTCACCTGATTCTTTTGCAAATTTGGCCCCATACTCCCTGTAATTCACCAGTTGATAGACACTTGGGAGAGACTCCTGCCTGATAACATTCCTGTCAGCCATGTCCCAAAGAACAAAGGCAAGCTGAAGTATTTTTTAATTCTACCCTCTCAGCTCATCAACGCTGAGTTTACATAAAAATGTAAGAACATTACACTACACACACTGCTAATAATCAGAAACTAAAGCTTTGAAGTTTCCCTATTTCACAGCTACTGCCATGACAGATGCTTGCCAGAGAAAACTCAGGGGGCATTTGTTTGCAAGCATTTTGGCTAAGCATAGTGCCCATTGTGCCACTTAATATTTCAGCTATCTCTAGTGTAATCAGGGAACAGCAGTTACTTATTTCTCTCACGTCTTGCTCCTTGCTAGCTACCTACTATCGCCAGCATGACCTCTGAAGCACACACATTAATTTTACCTCAGTATTTCTATAGCATCAATTAATAAAAACTGACTATGTTTTCAACAAACGCACATGTACTGATAAATGAGGGTCCTGACTTAATTGCTCTGTAAATTAAGAGCTCACAGTGGTGACAATAGAGAATAGTTTTAATATTTAAAAACTCATTAAATTTGTGTACATTTTGAATAATTAAATCACATGGCCACTTTAAAGAGCTAATTTAAGTTTAATTCTTAAATGTATATCACAGAAGAACTTGATCTGTTGAAAATTATTGGTTAATTTTCAGAACAACTTAATTTGGTTCTACTCTTGCCCAGAAACCGTGCATTTATTTATATACTTATCTGCCCCTTCTACCTGCCAGAAATTCCTAGCAACATCAATTCCAGGATGATGACACCAGCCTGTACTTTTGTCAGCATTCATAAAAAACTCTGTAAACCTTACATCAGTGATGTGTTTTTCTTTTTTCTATGGTGAATCATAATAATTCCATATTTTAATATTTTAGATCTTTATCAGATCCATTCATTGATCAGATTTAAATAGCGGGCATTTTGGGGAAAACAATTTGCTTTTTTTTATGATTTGCACTGTGTGAAGATGAAGTCCAAATGCCCAAGTGAGCACTGTTTTGACAGAATCTGCACGGCTTTATGAAAACCTGTGTCCTTCCAATTATGTAAACTTAGAGACAGTCAAAGTTAAACCTTCAACTTGTGGGTTAGTATCATCTTCTTTTCACTCAGAACTCAGATTTTTAATATTGGGTAGTCATTTTAAGTATAACATCTGATTTTCAGACTGTCAGCAGAGATTCTGCTAACAAAATCATGGTTCACCCTCCCCACTTGATCAGTTCTGTGGAGTTTATGGGCACTACTCAAAAGAGAAAGCTGGTTTCCTTGATGAAGCTCATGCTGTACATAGGACAGAAACAATTTTCAGTTAGAGCAATTCACCTTTGTGCAGTTAACTTTTCTTTCTCCCGTTGCTCGTACGTCAATCTTCATATTGTTACTAGTATTTAATCAGTGATTAAGCTGCCATAGAGTAAATACAGACAGAATGTGCTGCAACATTTCTATGTTCTTTCAATATTATGAAGTGTAATATTCAGGTAGGTTCTTAGTTATCAAAGTGATAGACACTTAATACCTGAATGATTCTTGCAGTATCTTCACAAAGTGACTTCAGTACCTAGCTGTAGTTGAGAAGAAGAAGTGTTGTTCACTAAATTTTAATCAAGAACGAAGATAGTACAAATGTTATGTGACTATCTGTATGCTTTTAAAAAATTAAATTCCTTCTGGTTTTGTCTTTCTTTTTCACTGATTTTCTAATAAGGTGTTGGGAAAACAAGTTCTAGAGGAGAAGACGAACAGGCATGGTCTTTAGAACAGCACATTTAAACCTGTTTTGGTGAATTTTCACAGAGTGTGCACTCCAAACTCCTGGTCCTGAGTATTCCCATAGGAAAACTTAATTTCTGATGATACTTATGTGAATAGAAACATATCACATCACTTGTGACTACTCAAAACATCTCAGATTTTGCCTATAGAGGACTTAAACTGTTCACAGCTTTACCAATGATTACTTGCAGTGATCTTGTTTTAAGGCTTAATAGAGATAATTCTTTGTTTATTTATTTAGATTTCTAACCACAGTGCTGCATGGAAAAGCTGCTGTCTGGTGATTCCCCACTGTGGACAAAGTCTTTTTTGATGTCATTGCTTCTCAGAACAGAATTCCCCATCCTAAAATCACACACAAACTTCTTTCTTCACAGAGGTATGCAGCAGTAAAACGTATTTAATTTGAACTGGGGTTTGGTTTCCCAAGGGGTTCTAATCTCTCTAAGGAATAATGCTGTACTCTTATCATCATTTACCTCTCCTCCTATCTTTGTGTAATCTGCAAACTTTGTCAATCACCAGTCCATGTTTTCTCCCCAGTAGTTGATAAGATGTTAAATAGTAAATGGTCACAGCTTATCTTTGTGAGACTTTGATAGAAGCACACCATTAACAGAAATATTTGTGAGATCAGTTAAGTACTTTGAATCTACCCAAGGTGTGTCACAGGTACTTTTTATTGCTCTACTTCAGTAAATCTATTATGTACAAGACTGAGTGAAAAGCCTAACATAAATATGTCTACCATGTTGATGTGATTACCTTCAACAACCAAACTTGTCATCCTCCTGTACCATAACATTCAGAGGTTGTGAGGGTTCTGATTAGCAGATCTGCCATTTGACAGAGCCATATGTCAGCTCTTTCTCTGTGGTACAAAAGAAACAAAGACTACAAAGGCTACTTGGAGACCTCTGTTGCTACTGGCTGGCTTTAGGTATTGGGAGTTTTTTTGCCAGCTGTGATAATTCCTGGCATTTCTATTTATGCATGTTCAGCTGGCTAACAAATGGAATTCTATGTTTTCTTCTAGGGCTGAACTGTATTTGATCTAGACAACCTTTTTTTGATGGGTTCTCCAACATTAAGTGGTATGGTTTTTCCAAGACACCATATTTTCTTAATTTAATTTTCTTGCTCTCATTTTTTACAAATGAAAAAGAAAAGAAGAAAAAAATTGGAAATTTCTAGCTAGAATTTGTAGTGATATTCTATTTCAATCAGGGAAATGTGGAAATTTGGGAACAGAAACTGCAAACTGAGAGTAAACCAGAAATGTAACAGGACCATGAGTTCTAAATACATGTACTGTAGTCAGATACTTATTTTCTTTTAGTCCTCTTTCAAAACTTGACAATATTACTCAGCTTAACTTGAAACCAATCCATGCTTTATGTTCTTAAGGACAAGGTTTTAAGGTCCATAACATCTAAAGGTGTTTATTATTCTTTATTATTCTTTATTATTATTCAGTAAAGGACTGAATTTTCCTACTCAAGTCCTTATAAGATTTACAAAATTTCATAGTCCTTCACCTGGTAACTAGGGGGAAAATCTGAAAAGTGATATTCTTTGCAGTAATGCATGGTATTTGTGTTTAAACTGTGTACATAGTGCTGAAACATTGTGATAAATTGTGAAGCTTCACAATATCTGGCAGATTTCAGCAGCCCAGACTGGGGGATAAGAAAGAGGGAAGCGCACATTAGAGAGCTGAAGCTGCAGGGGAAGTTAAGCAGGCAGACTATAATTGCTCAAGGAGGGTCTTAACTAGGAGAAAGGAATTAACACCCATAGTCTTGTGAAAATTGCTTATGATCTGTAATGACATAAATTGGCATATTAGCTCGAGCTTCATTGGTGAGACAGCATTAACCAGTGGAGAGTGCCTTTTAAAACTGGCCCAAGATCTACTTCTGGTATCTGTTTTGGCTTTATTTTACAGCTTCTTGAAAGCCTGCAGAACATGTATGGAGACATAATTCTCATACAAAAATCCCTTCACATGTTGTCAGCTCCAGCTCTGGGGCTTTACATGGGAAAGGAGAACCTTTGCATTGTCTGGTAACACTCTGTGCAGCACCTGGATTTCCTGAATGTCTTAAACACTTAACTCTGTGTTTGTTGTGCTGTTGTTAGGTAATGAGTGGTGTCAAAATGAAACGTAAGATAATAAGGCTATATAGTGTTATCTCATCTCATGTGTTTATTATGTGCAATTAGTACCAAAAGAATGTGTTCATAATAGCAGCTTCAAAAAATGTTTAATGTATGTATTAAATAGTGTGAAATCAGTATACAAAAATCTTCCTTACAGAGAAAATACAAAGATAAAATCAAACAGGAT
Source organism: Cyanistes caeruleus (assembly GCF_971803275.1). Taxonomy (NCBI): domain Eukaryota; kingdom Metazoa; phylum Chordata; class Aves; order Passeriformes; family Paridae; genus Cyanistes; species Cyanistes caeruleus. Next base: position 28,777,516 of record NC_141703.1, read on the forward strand.
TTGCAAGGGTGATAGAAAACTTTATTTTGTGGTGTTTTGAGTGATTCTGTGGGGAAAGCATAATTTTCTATTAAGTATTAGTATTCTGATTCAACAGTCATGGGTGCCAGTGTAAGAACCTTGACAGATGGATGGTAGATACATTATTGTATTATTCTCAGTTGGAAGTCTCCATAAGGGGCACTAAAAGAAAAGAGAGCAAGACATTTTCTAATATATCTTATGTATGTTAGGAAACAGAACTTGTGAATTGGTCATCCACATTCCATTTAGAATATGTTTTGTTTGATACTTTCTTTGCCATGTTTTACTTTTTATTTTCACAAGTCCTACATTTCTCTCCTTCAGCATTTCCCATTCTCATACATCCAGCCCAATCCCTTAAAACCCCATCAAAATCTTCACAGCTTATAATAGATCATTTACATATTCACAGATGATATCATACCATTGTCAGGAAAAAACAACCCAAACGATAGAATAAAATTCACTGGCTGAGGTAAATCAACACGTACCTTATAAACAATGCACAGAGTATTTTGAGGATCTATATATGTGTGTATGTATAAATGTATAAACATATTATGGGCACAAAAGTATTTATGAGTGTTATATAAATATAAATGTGCACCCACACACACACACACACAGAGGCATGCACACATCTATTTGTGTTTGACATTTGTTGTTCCACCTTCATCCTGGCCATTACCGTTCCAGTAATGGATCCTGTTGTGCACTGAAATTCCCATTGTGGTCCATTACCACTTCCTTCGTTGACAGCTCTATTGCTTCCCGAGCTATTGTGCTATGTATGACATTGATTGGAGACACTGGATACACATTAGCAACATCACAACACGCATAATAACAAGGTGTCGCTCTGCAGAGAGTATCAAGAACGGGCACAGTGCAGCGTAGCCCACCACACACTCCACTCCGTGGGCATCCTTCCTCCTGGGGCTTGCTCTCCAAGGTCAGCCTCAGATCAGAGCTGCCATGACCAAAGGTGGGACAGTTCCTGGCTGAGATGTCCCACCCTGACAGCCTCCCCTGCAGTGAACCCCAGTCCTGGGGACCTGCTGCCTTTCCAGCACCTTGGCTAGTTATCAACTTGATCTGTAGCAAATTGAAAGTTTTAAAATATTTTCTTCTCCTCATTTACTTGCTTTAGTAGAAAAGGAGATAACACCAGGTGCTCTCAAACAGGCAGCTCTCTTGTGGCAACATCCCCTGCCCATATTTTCTCTAAGCCAGCACCAGCTCTTTTGGTGATGGTTCTCTCTGGGGTCTGATCAAATGTCATTAAAATGAATGGGAAACGTTCTGTTGACATTAACCAACTTTGACTTATATCTTTAAAATCAGGAAGCAAGAGAATGATAGCTGCAATGCTAGAAATATATAGAAATCTTTGGAGTTCTGTAGTCCAAAACACACTAATCCTTACTCTTTTTGAGAGTGTACACGTATGAGCAGCATGAGGGGTATTGATCCCCTTCAGTTGCAGCTCTCCAGTGAACAGAGAAGGAGCAGCCCTCCCCAGACAGGAAAAATATTATATTAATAATCTAATTCAGCAATATGTGCTTTTGAGAGGCCACTATTAAAAGAAAACTATGATTTCTAAAAGCATTTTCTTGACTCTAGCTTCAACCAGAATTGCTTCTCAGAGAACTTGGAGAAAGCCTGTATCAATTAACAAATTAGGAAAAAAAAAATTAACCACTGGCAAGGATTCATAGTGTGAAAATGATAGTTATGTTCCCAATTACTATCTGTTTCTTGATTGAAGTAGAACAGAGAAAATCCATACTAACTCTTATCCCCACAGTTTTAACACTCTCACAACCTCAGCAACTTCAAAAATGGACAGGCTGCTCCAGGTGGGTAATATTTTCATCTCACTGTGTTTACCTTCATTCATGAATGCTGGAAATTCTTGTTCAGTGCAGATCCCAAGCTTTTTCCTGCCTTGTGTCTCCTATTTGTTCTTGCTCATTCCAGCTTTTACAGTCCACCAACCCAGGTGAACCGACTCAGCTGAAGACTTTGAAAGCCTTACAGTTCTCATTCCTGGCTAAACTACTTTGCTCTCTCCAAATTACAGATAGACAGCTCACCCTTTGGTATTCACAGTGCTCCAACATTTCTCATTTCAACTTTTCAACTATGAAAAAATGTGTTCTTGTCTTGTCTCACATTTTCTCTGCAACTCGGTGTCCAGAATGCCTGGTACAACTTTTCAGTTTCCAGAAAAGTCATGGGATAAAGAAGGACTGATGAAGGAAACTTTGGTTTTTTTCCTTCTATTCCAGAAATTACTTAAACTGCTCTGTTAAACCAGTATCCTATCCTCATTTTCTAGTAATTTATTAAAATAGTTTCAAAAGACATGCAAGAAACTGTGTGGAAACAAATCCTTCTCTCTTCCTTTTAGTCAATTCCTCATATATCTATTGAGCAGTGGATCACTGGTTATTGAAGTCTGTTCTCTAGTTAATTCCCAGAAGTTCTATGTTTGCAATAAAAAAAGACTTGGTAGAAGAATGTCTGATTTTTATACTGGTTGAAAGATACATCAGATATGTCTCTTGTATGAAATAAGTGCTGTAAAACAGACAAGTTTTGTTCTGTTCCTAGCATTTTTCCCAGGTACCTTTCCCGGTGTGAGATGTTAAACCTCAGCCATTGTGTTCCAGGGACAACGTGAGCTCAGTCTCCATTGCCATTTAACCTCACACTAAAATGCATGCAAACAGTGCTATTCCCAACACACAGCACTTTTCCACTGTGCCACGAATTGCAAATGTGCAGCTCTTTTCACAAAAGCAGCCACGCACAGGGCAGCTGGAAACCCGGGAGCAGCAGAGTGAGTTGCGCTCTATTCAGGCCAGTGGCAGCTTCCAGCAACCTCTCGGCTCCCAGCCCTGGAAGCCAGCCTCCACATGATTCACTGCTGCTTTTTCACTGCTCCCTCTTCCCCATCAGGGTCACAAGTGACTTACTTTTTCCAAATGCCATTCTGCTGCGTGCTTCTTCCTTAAATCACTTGGTAGGCTGATCAAAAAATAATGTGTTAGCCGTCGTTAAAGAAGTGCATTACAAACTGAGTGCGTATCGTGTTACATCTTTAGAATATTGTATCATACAACTACTTATGCTTGGAGTTTCTAAACATTGATTGTTTTTAAAAAAGCAGACTTTTTCTGTTAAGGAAGGTTTTTCAATTGAATACTAAAAAAAGAGTTGATGGAATTATTTTCTTAATCTAACAAAATACATCTGTATTTCATTGTTTAACATTCTCCCTGGGGACTGGAAGTCTTAAAAAAACCCCTCAGCAACAAACGAAAAAAATGAAAAAAAAAATAAATAAAAGTTTTGAAGGTATTTTGTTTTGAATGTATAATTTTTGTCAAAATTAGTAATACTCAAGCTGTTGAAATTTTTTGTTCTTAAAATCACTCAAATTATTAATTGTGAAGCTTGTGCACTGTTTGAAGCAGCGTACAATTGATATAAAATTTACAGCTGAAGTACAGAGTATTTCTAGAGGTTCGTTTTATGAAAATAATAAAAATAAATTAATATAAATGCAATTTTTATGACAGTGTCATGGCAAATTATGCAGCATCATCATTCAAACTGAATGATAAAGCAGGCTAGCCCATAGATCTGGAATGGTAAACCTAATTAATCCTAAAATAGGTGGTATTCCAATAAATGAAGTATTCAGAATTTAAAATGTAGTAGTAGAAATATTTAACTAAGAGGACGAGAGCCATTATTGAAATGATGTCATACAATCTGGGAGGCATTGTCATGTTCAGTAAATTAGCATGGCCTAACCACAGCAGAAAATTTCCTTGAGCTGCAATAAAGACTAAATGCTTTCAGACTCCCATGATCCTTTGTAGTCATCATTTTAAAGCGCTGCCTTAGTGAGCTAAACCTGTAAAGTTTTCTTTTGAGCGGCTGTGAGTTGATTAGATCTATTTCAGCCTAGTAGTGGTAATAGGCTCCTCTCTGTGAAACTGCTTAGCCTCTGCTCCCCTGGCAGCTGGAGAAACTGGAATTAATCAGGTCTGCTGGGGACTTCTTCAGCATCTCCGCAGGCCAGCGACTCTGGAATCATTTACTACAGAATCTTACTGTCAACTCTTTGTCATTTAGGCTTTTGATTATGCTTGCTTTCTTCAGAAAAAATGGAAATGGGTGACAGATTATCCTAATGCAGAATTTCACTAGTTACTTTTATAGGCATCTATTATCCTCCTTTGTACTGTCCATAAAAAGAATGTAGGTGTGTGCAAAGATTTTTAGGGGCAGAGATATGAAGAATATGCTATTGAAATTAACATATTTCTTCTAATTAAAGTATGTTTCTTTCTAATAAAGAGATCCTCCCCCCTGAAATGACTGCATATTGTTTTGTCACTAGCACAATATATGGATTTCCTTTCTTTTTTCTTAAAAATTGATAGCTGGGGAAAAAATTCTTGAATATCATTACTTACCATGCTACTGTTCAATAACACTGCTTTCTACTGAATAAACTGTAGATGCAGATTGTTTTTTTTTAAAACTGTATTAAATATGAGCCTTAGAATAAATGCATATTTACATAGACTGCTAACTACTCTGAGCTTCAGTGAACAGAAAGTAAACAGTCAACACTGAAAAAAAAGACAATTAAATCTGCCTTCTTTTCAGCATTTCATCCCACAGAAACAGGGTTCTATAGACTTAGTGTTCTGTAAATAGAGTCAATGGGCAGTCTGGTGCAGTCCTTAATGAAATCATCACCCCTTTCGACACTTAAAAATTTGGAGATTTATACTACAAACAGTTATTATAAAAACAAAATTCTGCGTGACATTCTGAGATACAGGCTTTTCATACATTGTATAGGAAAATCTTGGTAATGAAATGGATGAAAATTTGATCAAAGCAGATGATTTATAAGAATCTTTTGTTTGATAAATTTATATGCATTTAATAACATGAAAATGGATATGAGAATTTGTTTGACTACTGTCCAGTGCACTCTCTAAGGAGTCTGGCAAAAGATATTTTTCACAAAAAAATTAAGCAAACAAATTGTTCCTTTTTCCCTGTTTTTTTTTTTTTTTTTTTTTTTTTTTTGTTTTTTTTTTTTTTTGTTTTTTTGTTGGGTTTTTTTTTCCTGTTCAATTTTTTTCTAGAGAGTAGATTTAAACAGGTTACCTTAACAGGGTAAATATATTAAAATTTTATAACTATGTTTAACATTTAAAAAAAAAAATGGCATTAAAGGAAAAAAAAGTTTATATTGAATATTGAATGATTGCTAAAATCACAAAACTGTTCCATTATGAGCATTTCTGAACAATTCTGTAAACTGCAGAAGCAGGCAATAGCCTCCATTATTTTGCCTCCAAACAGAAGAAGCTGCTCTATGTTCGTTAGTAGCCTTGGTCACCGCAGGAAGTTTGTACTCTAGAACTATCCAAAACACACCTACACCCCATACACCACCTAGACTTCTCATTTGTTTTGTTTGCCTATATCTGGTTTACCAGTGAACTGGCATCAAAAAACAGTAGTCCAGTTTTCTTTTGCTGAAAAATAAACATGCTAGTTCACAGCCTGACCCCAGAAGTTGAGCCACAAGGTTTTGACACCTAATTTCTATCCACTAGATTTCTTCATCTAATTTTCTTCTGTATTGAAGGGCTCTGGCTAGAAGTCGTTAAAAATCTGAACCTCATTGCTAGGCTTCCAGGTTTGTTTTTTGTAGGGACTGACATCATTGTCACTTTGCCCTGTGCTGCCCTGCCTTGTTTGACACCTCACAGCCATGGCTGTTTGGCAGCCCCTTCCTTCCAGAGGAGCAGGTCAGTCCTCCAGAGATCAGCTTCTCATAAGGTGCCCCTTGCACCTACTCTGAGCCTCTTGCTATCAGGCAGTGATGAAAACCCCAGGCTTTTTCCCCTCATATTCCTGTGTCCTGGCTCTCTGTTCAGTGCAGTAGGGCCCATAAGGCTGGGGCAGTTTGGCATTGTCCCTTCCACAATGAAGGGTAGGGTTGGCAAAACTGATGTGACTCACTAACTGAGCCATTTAACAAAGAGCAGCATGTCACCCAGAAAGCATCAGATCCTGATGTTGCACAGAGCCTTCTTCACCCTTTCAGATACAAAACCCTCCAACTTAACCCACAAATAACAAAAAAACTTCCATGCGATTAACTTGTGGCTTTTTGTTGTCTAAATTGTGAGAGTTATAAAAAAAAATCTTGAGTTTTACTTGATAATAAATAATCCAAGTTTAAAAAATTACGGAGGATTAGACACACTGAATAGGTAGGGTTTATTCTGTTAATGCTCATGTTCATGTTCTCTTTCTTTATTGAAAACTTGCCCTTCTTTTATCCTTAGACTGCTATGGTCATTTGTCAATGACAATTTGTTGAGTTTGGATGCGTTCCTCTTCTCAAGAAAAGACTTCAGATTAGATCTGTACAAATACTGAGGCAGCTAACCTTGGGAAGTGTCCACTGACATCACCATTCTTAGCTAATTGCAGATGTTCAGGACTGAAGTGGTAAATATTTAACAAGGGGGGTTTCTCTCCCCTCAGTATGACTCCCAGGTACTTGAGACACTGCATTATTTTAAACAAGATGCAATGTATTTTAACCAAGATCTGTCAAACAGTGTGCTGCAGGTGTTCAAACTAGGTTTCAAATCCTATCAAAGCGTATTTGACAAATAAGTGCTATCAAGCTGATGCTTCCAAATGAAAAGCATTACAACTCCTTCTATCCTGCTAACAAGCTACCTCTCTGCCTTCTTTTCCATGCAACTTATTTTATAGCAAAGCTATACATTGCAATATAAACTGTTCAGGATAAAGCTGGTTTTAAAATCTGGTTACTGGAATTAGCTCTGTCTGTTATGGAATAATCTGACCGGGCACTGTTCAGAAAGGGAGAAGTGATTTTAAGTTTCAGAAGAGAGGGTTAGGTAAACCTATAGTGGTATACAGAAGTCTTTTCTGGCTGCTGCATTTTCTAATTTGATGTTATGTCTTTTAGTCTCTTCATCTTTTGCTACTGCTGCAAATTTCAAGGAACTGTATGTCCCCCTTTCTTCTGTGGCTTGGTCTTTCCAACCTGTTTTACCTTAAAATTTGAAACAAATCCTTTATTTTCTGTTTTATTGTTTCGGTGGTTTCAGAGCATTTGTGTCTTTTATTTACATTCCCACCAGAACTTCCTCTCCCATTTACTTTTGTCAGGGGCACTTCAGGGGATGACCAACTCTGAGTGACTTGCAAACCTCTCCTTTGTTTATCTTGATTTCTTGTCTATCACAGTCTTTTAGAGCCACTGAGTCTCCAGGAGGACAGAGGAAAACAAGAATACTGTACCTTGAGGAAAAAACCTAGGCATCATCCAGTGCTCAGGTTTTCACTATGGAGCTCTGTGCAGCATCAAACCCCATCTTTTATCTCCTGAAATTTCACTGTTATCATGCTAAAAACTCACAATTTCAATAACTCTCTTATCATAATTTTAAATAATATCATGCAGTCAAAAATGCTTCTCATTCTTTGGCCTCTTGAGCAACAGCAATAATTTTCCATTCTTTTTGTTCCTCTAGCATGTACATGGCCAATCATATAGCTCCTGCAAGTCTGGTGGTTGTGTTTTTGGTTTTTTTTAATTTATTTTTCCTTTTTTATTTTATTGGTAATTTTTGTTAAGTAGATAGAGTAGAAAAATAGAGACATTGGAGTTTCAAATTAAAAAGGAGTGATTAAGAAGGGTAAGACTTTTGAACTGAATTGCTCTAAATGAACTGGGAGAGGTGCAAATCAGTCATTACAAAAATTATATAATTTTAGGTCTTAGGTTAAGTTCTGTGAACTGCTTAATGTTATAATTGGCTGCTGCCAAAATCGTCAAGTTGAATGAAGCTCCAAGTTTAAAATGTCATAAACTCTCAGTATAAAGATTTATATAACACAGGTATCTGACCTACCACCACATGACAGGAGGTATTTGTTAAGTCTTATTTGACTCTTGCAAAGTGAAAAAGAAAAGAACTAGAGAAAGAAAACATACATCTTCTGGACAATATCAAAACATTATGAATCTAGTCTGATATCTGAGCAGTGAATTCAGAAAGCTGTGATAAACATAGTTGTTTCTTATTAAAAAATAAGATTTTATACTTCAAGTGGAAAATTTGTGTGTTTATTATGACAAATGAAGGTGGTTAATGTCAAATCTCAACAGTGAGTATTTAGTAAGACTTTAGTGGAACATTTCATAAACTAAATATACACTTTCTGAGGTTTTGCAGGCATTCAATGGCTCTAACCCATACACATCTTCCCTATTTTTTTACACCAATGACCAAAAACAAAGTTGCACTTAATTAGTCTGCATACCATAACATAGGGTCAGAATATGGTGCCATTTACTGGCCTAAATAAAACAGTGTTGCATGGGGTGTTGCAGTGAATTCAGGGGCACAGGATAGGGGTAGTAGAAACCACCTTGCAAAATTAATTACGAGGTAACCACTCCTACAAGGAAAGCCATATAGCTTGGTGATGTATACAAAAAGTCGCAACCAAACCCATGCAAACAGATGCAAGCAACATTCTTTGCTTATTTCATAGTTTTAAAAAAGGCTGTAAGTAGAGCACGTAGAAGATATACAGTATATCTAAATATCCTTCCATATTAACATGAGTAAAGAGGAAATTCTCATATCTGCCATCTGCATGCTTGCAGCTTTGCAATAGTGGAACTTGTATGAGACAACAAAGAAGTGGAATGAGGAAAGGTGGATAAAAGTTTTGAAGTTTAATGGCCAGTGTGATAGATGGGCATTTAAGGAAAAAAAAAAAAGGAAACAGCTAAGGAAGTTGAGGCTGCTGGAGGCTGCTGGGAGTTTTTCTCCTAGCCAATAACTGTCCATTTCTGAGAATTGACAGTAGATTTGACCATTGAAAAGTGAGATCAATCTATGAACACCACCCCCCCCCCCAAAAAAAAAGCTTTATTCCTTTTAAGGTTTAAGCCTGTTTTGCCCTTCTCCTAATCCATATCTCACAGCAAGAAAGGAGTAAGTTTTCTAGTGATTTTTTAGCTAATACTTTAAAACCACGACAGCCAGCGAAGCTGCCTACTCATCATGTACAATGATACCCAAGGTAATTATTTTATTGAGGACTGGTCCTGCCTTCAGTTCATAGTTAAATAGCTGAAGCTTCATATGGACCTAGGCAAAGAATATTTTTTCTTATTTCAAACAAACAATTTATAACAACTTATCAGGCTCCATTTCTCCACTCTTTTCCAGTAACATACTTACCTCTCAACTTATTTTTTCTGAATAACCAAGGCTCAGAGAATTAACAGATGCTATAACCAGGCAAATATGCATCTCTTCTGCAATTTGTGCAGCACTCAGATTCACTTACAGTTTTGTGGGGTTGAGAATATTGTCCTAATATAAAACTTATGATTTACCTAATGCCTGAGACCAGAGCAGGGTTAATGGGAAATGTCTGCTCCCTTCCTGCACCGAGTTGAGAGGTGGAAGATAATGTAGGGAAGTCCTTCAGGAGTCCCGGCTTGTAAGGCAGACAAAAAACCCCAAACCACCCCAGTACACAAGCCTGCCAAAGCCTTTCTGTTTGCTTTCAGGTGTAAGAAGCCAGAAATATTTTGATAGGATGGAGAGTTCTGACGACTGGCATGCAAATGTTCATAACAACTGTCCCACTTTGCTCCAGTTCCTGTTTATTACTTCTTATTCTTTTCAGTATCAGCAAATCCCTTCAAGGCTTCTGTTATTATTGAAGAGGAGCCCACCTGGGAATGTTTAGGTCCTTTAGTAATAGCCTTAGGCCCAGATCTAATGTCTACTGAAAAAGGATTCACTGCTTAAAGGAAATACTGATGACAATTCGTTAGGGCATCATAAAAAAATCTGTTTCAACTTAGAAAAAAGGCTCCTAGATATATGAACAAATATTGTAGGTTAACACTTACTGTGTACAGTGTGTACAGACTGCAGGATACACATAGAGATGTCCTGTAGTCCAATCTTCCTTTAAATGTTTGCTAAGCCCTAAAAAAAATAAAAAAAAAAAAAAAAAAAGGAAAAAGAAAAGGAGTCCATAATGTTTTAAACCGTAATATAAATCTACTGATCTGCTATTAATACAGTTCCTGTGCTGTCTGAGGTTTGAGACACACATGTGTAATTCTTTAATGGCATTCTGTGTGTTATCTGGAAGGTCTCTCATTGCTGCTGCAATGCAAACCAGACTACACCCAGGCGAACAAAGGAAATTTAACTTTCATAAGTTGGTTTTAAAAATGCATTTACTTTGACTGCATTGAAAGAATCTAAAAAAAGATGAAAAGCATCTTTAGCATGCCCAAAACATCTGGTTTCATATTTTGAGACCAAAAGGAAATTGCATGAAGACTAAAATCTTGTTTTGATTTATATTATTATTGGAGGGCTGAGAAGCTGCCAGTCATAAAATAAAATTTTATGATGATAAATAAATAAGGAAAACAATCTGACAAAACATGTTGTGGAACAAAGCTCCATTTCAAGTTTAATTAACTGATAACAATGTTTATGATAGAAGAACTGTGCCACCAATTATACAGCTAGTAAATGCATGCTACCAAAGCAAAGACTGGCCCATAAAAGCCTGGCTAAAAAGGTTTCTCCTGCAGGAAAATACTTCCAAACACAAAAGAGAAGGTATTCTCCGTGCAGTAAATCATGCAGCAATTAAGACCCTCTTTGAAGATGTTTATTAGTCTTTATAGATTGTATGACAATTGCTCTGCTTCAATTGCACATTGTAAATTGCACAATAGGAGTAGCTCCTGCTTTCTAATATACCTACTGATGGTGCCTGGAGAAGCTGACAGTTTAGAAATTGTTACAGGAAAGATATATCTGTGGGGAGACAAGTGAAAAATAAATGTTTTCAGTTCTGCAGCACTTTGCCTTTTCCCAAAACCTTGTATGCAATCGTAACAAAGTGTTCCAGCAAGAAGATTATTTTAGAAACATGAAGATCAGCTGCGTTCTGCAGGGAGCAGTGATCCTTAATCATACATGTAAGAGTTCAGCCGCTTTTCTGGTAACAGAGGCTTGCATTGAAAATTGCTACATACTTCCAGTCCTTGTGGTTTAAAGACACTGGGATCACAGCCATGCTATGCAGTACAAATCTTTAACTTTCAGTTTATGCTATACTATAATTTGCCAGTTACTGTATAAAATGCAACATACAAAATACAAGATTTTGTATTACAGATATTATGAATCACTTGCTAAAATAATGCTGACATTTCTGTGGATATGTTAAAAAACTTGGCTCCTATTCTGAGACTACTCCTTTTTCAACTTCTGTAATAACAAACCACATTTAAGAAGCCCTGAATTCAGCTATCTGAAGGAACAGTACATTAACTATTCTGATCACATGCCTTATCACAGCTTTTCACCCCATTAACTGTAACTGAGCAGTGAACTGTTGGCCAGACTACAACCCCAGTACAAGTCCTGCTTGTCCCTTCCTATCTCCCTTCCCGCCTGCTGTTCAGCTTAAAACCACAACTCTGTCAGAAAACAAATAAACAAAACCTCCCATTCAAATTGTGTGTTAAAAAACATAGGAAGGAAATCATCCAAATATTTCCCAAAAGAAAACATATAGTGGCATTTGTATATATTGACAGCAAAGGTTTTCAAACTGAATGGAAAGATCTCCTTTGTCAAAGTCAATGCTTAGCAACACAGTAAACATTCAAAGGAAATCTAAAAAGTTGATGTAAAAAACTTCTAAGATTTTAGAATACATACATTTACTGCAAGGCAGAGAAAAAAAAATCAAAAACATTCTGAAGAGTGTTTGCTGCTTTAGTAACAAACCCAAAATACTTGGAATTTATATTTCCCTAACTTCTTTGTTGATACACATGCAATAATTTTTCCCTTGTCTGCATTTTTCTATTCTTTCTTTACCTGTCTTGTTTCCTCTCCTATTCTGCTTGAAATATGATAGTCTTCTCTGTCCTCTAGTTTGGGGCTGGTTTTTACTTCTTAGGTGTGTGTAAAGCTCACGCTTTTTTCCACCACTTAAAATGAAACTGGGGAAGCTATGCTTTTTGTGGTTTCTTCTAAATACACGTGCAAGCAACTTAACATCCTCTCTCCAGTCCTGAAGGGAATTACTTCTGGCATGTTTCGATTCATTATCTTGAATCTTAATCAGCTGATGAAAAAAAAATTAGTTTCATCAGCTGATGAAGGCCCAGAGTAATGAGTCAAAACATCCTGATCAAGACTCCCAGCTGCACTGAATGGGATGCTACAAGTTATGCTAACCCTCACTGCATTCTTACAATTAATTAATAAATTTCCCTCTTCTCTGAACCCATCAGAAATAAACAACTACAGGATATTAGATCATATGAAAGATTATTGTCTCCTTCAGTCATTTGGTGTCTTACTCCTGTAAATCTCCAGAACAGGTTGTGCAAATCTTAATGTGTTTAACTTCTTTGAAACAAAGTGAGAAAGGATGTTGTTGACTTTGAAATGCAATCCAGTCATTGCAATGGCCATGAGGATCTTTAAAATATATTAATACTATAATTGTCTGAAACTTCTTAGTAAAGGTTATGGTTTCAGGCATCACATTTTCCAACAGGAAAACAAGGAGAGAAAATATTTTCATCCCCAAACAGGTTTGCATATAAGGCATACATAAGTAAAATGAGAACATGTACCTGCTAAAACAGAAAGGTAAAAATAAATTGCACACAAAATTTTAAGAAATGTACAAAAAAAAGAAATTAAAAAAGAAGGGCAAATACTTTTGAACATTCTATTATAATAACTGTAGGTGTTCGATATAAATATAATAAATAAACCAGTTTAACACAACTATTTGTCTTTAAATCAGCTGTTCTTTCAAGCTGGTACACAAATATTGGGAGAAAAGAGCCGATAGCTCTCAGATCCCTTTTGATTCCTTGATGCTACCCTGTGTCCAAATAGCCATGTTGCTCCCTCCTTTCTCTTGGAGTCACAGCTATATGGCAATTGGCACAGTAATCACACCATACAGTTATCCCTGCATTAGTGACCTCCAGACTGCATTACTGCAACTCAGACCTAGAAATTAAGCCATACGGCCTGAAAAAGCTCCACATGAGGGAAAATATGACAGAATATCTGCTTAACAAAGCAAATTGCCACATTTATCCACTTCAAGGTCTCCATCTTGATATTTAAACCACTCAATGTGATATAAAATCTCTGTGCCTCTGCCTACAGGATCACTATGGCTATGATGTTCTTATCACTTTGAAACCGTGAAACTGATGGAGAGAAGGAGGAAATATAAAGTAGAATACTCAGAATCTTTACAGAAGCCACATCAAAACTTCAAGTTTCATATCCTGGTGACAAAAGCTATTAGAAACTGCTGATGTACCTCAGAAGCCATGGCCCTGTGCAAAACACATCTTTGACTTGTCTTTCCCTTCACCCACACAAATGTGAATCAAACTGTTTTCCCTCTAATCTAAACTCTAAAGTAAGAAAATGTTATTGTTATTTTCATGATGATGAATAAGAAGAGTGGAAGAAAGGAGGACGTGTTGATCACATAGATCTCATCTGGGGTGACATTAGGAGAAGTTAAACAAAATTAAAATGAATTTCACAATTTCATGAATAAACCCTGCATGTTGATGCATGGCCTTATGTGAAAAACTTTGCTTAGTTCTCTGTAACTTCTCCACTATGTTCCATTAATGATCTTTTTCTAAACAACATCATGTTCTAGCCAAATTTTCATTATCCTCCATTTGACCACTACCATACTCAAACGAAGAGACAGAAAAATATAATGCAAAGCACAGAGGAAACTCCACTTAAAAAGCCTAGAAATCTCAAGCACTGTAAAAATGCAGCACTTGATTGTAAGGATGAAGGTAAAAAGATGTCCCCAAGGCAATCAGGAGGTTTGAATTTCTAGGATATAATGCTGACAATAGCCAAATAAGACTGCCATGATCTGAAATGTAACAAATATTATTGCTAGCAATGTTGTTGTTATTGTATGTGCTATTAAAAAATTAAGCATAAAAAAATTATAAGATTTTTACATGTTAAGTGCTATAATAAGCAGCATATAAGAATCAGAAAACAGAAATAAGGATTGGACTTTTACAGATTTTTTTTTTACACTGATTTACATTCTGTGTCATCACACTGGCTGTTGTGACATTGCATATCTAATCAGGCTAGAACTGGCTGCTTTTAACTAGAATAGGATCTGAGACTGCTAATTTACCCTTGTTATTGACTTCACAGGCTCTTTCAGCAGCCTTATGACTTGGTTACAGGGGTCTCCACCTGACTGAGATCCCAGTTGAGTGCTTATGATTTGACAGTCTTTATTTGACACCTGGATATTTCAGTCAGTGATTGAGTCACTCCAAGTAATTCTGGAATGACCACATATGTTTCTACATGTAGAGAACTCAGCACTGGCAGATAGGGTGTAAGCCTGTCTGTCTGGACTCTTGGTGTTATAGCAGCTCAGAGTTCTTTTAGCTCAGTAATTTAGTCCCAAAAATGATAAGCCCATGAGGACAGTTTGCAGCCATGCTTTTCCACTCCTTACTTTGGTAGGGATGTGCTGTTAAATTCAGCGTTAGCATAAGCAGCTACCTCTGCCACTTGTGGGGATATCAGCTGAGTTTATTTACTTTGGTGCATCCTACTGCTTTTGCCTTGGCATTTCTGAGTTGCCCTGCAGTTATGCTGTTCCACTTGTGATATAGCTACCTGTTATATCAGTCCTCTCTTCTTTGGCCCTTTAAAATGCTTTCTTATTATGCTTTTTAAAACTGAGAAATTAAAAATAAAAATAAAAATAAAAAGCACTGGCACCACAATGAGCACTGATACCAAACTGTGTCTTTGTAGCAACAAAAAAGATTTACAGGAGACAAAGGAAGATATGTTGATATGGTTTCATGTCTAGCCTTAATGTTGCACACTCATAGAAGCAGAATAGCTAAGTTCTAATATTTTCATGGAAAAAGGATCTTTCTGCAGAGGAATACTTTGTTCTTGTAACTCAATAATCAGACATATGAATATACCTCACAACCACAGAAAAGAAGAGAGAGCAATTTAATGCTGTTAGTCCCCTTGATACTGTCTGGGTGGCAGCAGGTGTTACAGTTGGGACTACTAGATAGATAACATGTCTTCACACATGGGAATGTGACAGCATACAGAGCAAAAAGCATGCCTCGTGGAAGGTGCTTCTTTTCTTTCTTTGGTTGAAAACAAAGTAAGGCAGGTCTGAAAAAGGGGAAAAATGCTGTGAAAGAAAGGTAAATAATTGCCCCTCTGGGTTTTCATACACAACTTACCTCACATGTGCAGCAATGCCTGAAGCTAATCTCTCAATACTTTTTGTAGCTCCAGTTAGAGTGATATTTGGCAGCTGTTAGATGTATCTGGCTTATCTGTTGCCAAATGCATGCAGTACGTGTGTGTGGCAACTGCTGTCTTCACCAAAAAAAGATTGGCTCAACAGTATTTGTCGTGTTTTCCTTCTACTCTTTCTACCCCCAGGAATATAGCATTTCTGTATTGCTAACCATTTTATTTTTCAGTCTTTATCCGGCTACAGTAGCAGATGCTGAAGTGCTGCACTGTCCCACCAGACCTGTAGTTTGGTCTCAGTCTGGGAGCTTCTCTGCATACATCCCCAAACTTAGCATAAAACCACTTTCCTGCTTTTTTATCCACTAGATGACTGCTTTTTGAACTTTTCTACAATAATTTTGACTATTCTGTTTTTCTACTTGCTGAAGGGTAGTGTCTGATAATTTAAAGAACAATTCAATCACCTACAGGGCTTTCCACCATATAACTCAATTTGTCCCACAGCTCAAACCAGTGGGTTGCCAGTAAGAAACTGGTATGATCCTCAGACCACTTCTGACTGGAAAAGGTGCACTGCAAGGGTTGTCCATTTTTTACAGATGCCTCTTCTGCTCTGGAGGTGATTTTCTGTAATTTATCTGACCAAATTTAGTAAGAACATAGGGACTTGGAATACCCATCTCAGTCCATTTTAGATAACTAAAAGTGAAACAGAATCATAGAATCTCAATATCACAGAATCACAGAGTAAGCTGTGCTGCAAGGGACCCACAAATATCATCGAGTCCAACTCCCAGCCCCTCACAGGACCATGCCCAAGAATCACACCATGTTCCTGAGAGCATTGTCCAAATACTTCTTGAGCTCTGTCAGGCTTGGTGCTGTGACCACTTTCCTGGGGAGCCTGAGCCAGTACCCAGTCACCCTCTGGGTGAGGAACCTTTTTCTAACACCCAACATAAACCTCTTATGACAACTTCAGGCTAGTCCCTCAGGTCCTTTCCTTAACAGAAAGTTTGGGGTAGTATCTCAATAGTAGATACTTTAAATTTGACTGAAGCCCATTTTTTGTTGACCTGGCTCAAACCCCAACACCGGCTGGGATCACCAGGTACGCTAAAGCATACCACAATGGACCAGGAAAGCTGTGGGAGCCTTCTGGGTCTTCATTCAGTGCTTGGAGTAAGAAAGGTTCTGTGTCCCACAGAGCCAGGACAAGGGATTCTCCCAGGCTTTAAGAAGAAAGAGAATAAAAAAAAATCTTCCAAAATGACAGGTTTCTGAATTTCAAATAATGGCAGACATGATCTTGGTTGTCTTACAAGAGTGCAAGAAGGCCCTCTGGGGTCAAAGCAAGATGTTGATTGTAGCCTGTCTTTCTAAGTGAAGTATACTTTAGGAAAGGAGTATAAGAAATTGAGCTAATCTAGGTTTTCTGGTTATATTCAGTGCTGGAAATAAATATCAAGAAGTCCTCTGCTTCCTTTCCTTTGTAGACTTCTTTCAGCTTTTCACATTTTCAGAGGCATCCACACTTCCACAGCTTAGGTTAATAATGGATATCTCAATATTTTTTAAGGCAAAAATTTCAGAACTAATGCTAAACAGAAATAAGCCACCATAATGTCATACTCTGTCCAAATTTCATCATTAGAAGCCCAGTTGAGAAAATAGTACAAGTATTCCATAGTATTTTTGCAATTCTTAATCTCTCTAATTTCATCTACTAGGGTTAAAATAGCCAAAATGCAGATGACTTTTCAGTGATTGCCAACCATAGCAACAAACATAGTTTGCAAAAATAACTCATTTTATGGAGACAAACAGCAGGCTTTTGTAGGTCTTATCAAACTATGTTAAACAATTTTGTCCCAATTTCTCCAAATCGGATGACTAGCAGTCTTCTGGAGCTGTCCTGCATGGTATCTGCTGATATTCATGCCCTGAAAAAACTATTTTGACAAATGGAACTATGCACAGTAAATTGGAGTCCTGGTTAAAAATAATTATATTAATTAGTTTTAAAATGTGGATAATAAAAGTGATATATATGCTAAATAGAATAAAAGAAAAGCTGATGAGGTGAAAAACATTTTTAAGAGAGTACCACTAAAACCTGTGGCTGATCTTTTGCAAGAGTAAGCTTCTCTTGAAGAGTGTACTGAATACTTGATGTGATCACCACAGTCCCCGAGGATGTAGGTAAGCAGAGCAGCATCACACACTTAGTTTTGTCACTGGTCCTTGTGCCACATTTATAAATGGCTGCTATGAACAATGATCAGGGTATGTCTCTCTTCTGTCACAGTGTTCCTACTCTCAGAAAACCTGTGTGGAAACTTGGTGTACTCCAACCACCTTCATTCATGCTTTAAATGATCACATGCAAAAGTTCACAGGGTTCATGTCCACAGACACAATGGCTCTTCCTCACCCAGAACAAGATGTATAGAACCTGATCTCAGGTCTTCCATGGTTACTGGAGCAGGCCCTGAGGTGAAGAAGCATCCTGGCATGTTGGAGTAGAAAATAGCTATGAGCAAGTCCTGAGAAAGAACAGTTTCTGAAAATGCAGTCTATATGAGAAAGTCTGTCCTTGAAACCACTCTTGTCTAAACAAATTATTTTCCCACAGTAATCTGGTAAACTGTCTGGTATGCAATGGAGTTTGTCATCTATAGAAAGAGACTTGAAAAACTCTTGAAGGTGTCAAAAAAATACTGAGCTAAGTTGATCCCTCTTATGCATCAGCAAGTAGCTCTGTGTCACTGCATGAACATCCCTCTGTAACACTCCTATCTGCAATGAGGAAGGAACAGCAAGTCAGATGCTGCTCTTAGCAAAGTCAATAGGAGCATTTACGTTGATGTCAATGGGAGCATTTACATTGATCTCAGAGGAAGGAAGATTGGACCACCAGCAGAGAGATGCCATTCTTCCAGAAGTGAATCTAAAGTACAATTAAATCTGTAGGAATGTCACAGACCTTCTTTGCTTGAGCTTGCATATGTTTTAGAGGTAAGGTTCTGAAATAAGTGTTTTAAAAATGTGGTGCAGTGTTCTTTGCATAACATTCAGGCCTATTGTCTGCTCTCATCTTTTACATAGAACACACAGTAAGCACCTGCATTTCATCACTTCCATCTCAAGGAAGATGGTTCTGTTCAGGTAGTCTTTTACATTACTTGAATAATGTATATAAGGAATGAAAAGTAAGTTCAAATAAACTTTACAAGAAAACCTACTCTTATATACAAGGACTGATCAAAAAGTTAAGTGAAAAATGATAATGGCCTGTATCTAGCTTCAAATATTTTAAACAGAAAATGCATATAAGTTGTCTTATGAAGAAATGGTATCTATCTGGTTGCATTAATGCATTGGTATAATTAAACATGTACAAATTTTAAAGGATAAAGATACTATGGGCTTTAGTCTTCCTTAGCAAAGAACCCATCCTGTTCAATCAATGTCATCTAAGTAAAAAGGTGATAATGAAAAAACACTTAGTCATAGTAAAAATAAACCTTTCTTCTGCAAGCACTTTAAGTAAGGCTCCTTACTTCGAGACTTAGAGATAGCTGTCTGCTTCTGAATTATTTCAGAGAGCTTAACATACCTTTGTAGATTGTGGAGGAGAGTTAAAAAATTATAGGAATAAAGAAAAAGAACATCAAAAATCCTGAACATTTTTCTCTCTTTTTTTTTTTTTTTTTCTGAACTTCTGAACTGATTTTTCTGATGATTGAGATTATCTTCAGTACAAACCAGGAAGAAAAGTAAAAATTCTATTTCCCCTATCCTTCCCAGCCAGCCTCAATAATTCCCCAGTTTCTATTGCATATTTGCTTCATTCCTCCCTTTTTTTCATTCCAGTTTGCCAGAGAAAGCATGATTTTGTGTCCATACAGCTGATGATTTTTCATTCACAGCCTCTGAAACAAATGTGAGAATATGTTATATTCTCACATATTTGTCAAATATGTCATATTTGGTCAAACACAACCTGGAATAAAAAAATCACACACTGTGGATAGGTCTGAACCACCTGTGGGTCCCAAGGTGTGCCATCAGGCCTTGTGCAGACTTTAGGAACGAATCCTGTGGTGGTTGAAGGCAAGCCAGGACAGAGACCCCTGACTGCTTGCTTTGTGTTTAACAGAGCATTTAAAGTGCCTCCTTTAGCAGAAGTTAGGAAGCAGAACAAATAAGCATTAGGCTGGAAGAAGGTAGAGCTCACAGTCTACCTCTTGCTATAACTTTACTCCTGGGAAAGGCTCTATGAACAGTCTGAGAGCCATGGGACTGAGAAGACTTTCTTAATGAGAAGTGACCATCATCTAGACTGTCAGTTTGCCAGGACAGGATTTCATTTCAGGTTTTAAACCAATGACTTTTGTACAGTCTCACTATACTTTAGGTAGGAAGACGAGGAGGATTTTAAGAAGTGAAAAACTGAATTTTAGCAAAGATAGGTAGAACCAATTATTTACTATCACTGTGTATATGACCTTAATGTAGGAGGGGGAAATGTCCTTCCAAGTTCTGCTAGTGCTAGACATTTCAGAATCCTGGATACCTATGGATAAAACTGGCCTTTCATGGTTTTCATCTTTATTCCATTTATAAAATTTGCAGTGTAGGAAATCTGGTGGGTGAAAAGTAATGTGTAGGCAGGTAGCAATGCTGCACTGTTCAATGGATCTCACAGCAGTCCCTCCTTTAAAAGTACACACACTCTTGCACACAGTGCCACCCATAACGTTCCCCTTTATAATTTCAGGAACAACTGAGTGCAAGTCTCTATTTTTAACAATTATTGGTTTCTAATCTGCTAGAGCTAGAAATCCACACTGCCATCCATTCACCTGTGGACTTCACATTGCTTTGAACGGGAATTATGCAAGAAAGTCAATTGCAGGTATGAACACTGCATAGCAGTTTAAATGAAATGAGCTTTTGCAATGAAGAAATGAACACTGAAGCCAATCTAAGCCAAGAAAGGCACACTGACATCCTGAGTGAGAGCTGACCTAAAAGGAGAGAACATCAGGTGCAATTGCAATTTTTCAGTTTTAAGAGACAGATTGAGTGCTGAAAGCAGCTGGCAAAATGATAGAGATTATTTACAAATATTCTTGTCTTTTTCTTGAGCTGGGTCTTGTTCTGAAGGTCAAGAGACAGCCCCACTGCTGATCAAAAAAGAACTTTCCAGACACAAGACTGAGCCCATGCCACTGGTAAAGCTCGGTGTTTGGCCTTTGTATAACAACCTCTCAGTCACTCAACACCAACCTTCTAGACCATGTAACAAACGTTGAAAGGCAGGATGGAAACATCTGTTTTTTCAGTAGAAGTTTCTCCTGCCCTGACTCTTGGTGTTCCTTCAAGGGCACTGAGTTTATTTCCCAAAGGAGCAAGTTACTGGGCTTATGATTTAATGAACTCCAGATCTCCTGTTCACATGTCATTACTCCCCCTGCCAGTAACCTCTTGGAGCCACAGAAGTGATCTGCTTCTGAATGGACAAAGATTTTACAGTGAAGAGCTTCTATTTGCAAGGGTGGGCCTTTTCTATCTGTCCACACAAACTGTGATGGGGAGTGAGTGTGAAGAGCAGCAAATAAATTCAGGTATTGCACTGCCTTCCAGGGTAAAACCCAGTACATATTTGTCAGATCAGATCACAGTGCAGCTCTTGCCCCAGTCTCAACTCACTAGCCTACTGCTGTTGTGATGAGATCAAAGAGGAATTATCTAAGTGTAGTTAAGATTAGAGGTTTCTTAATAAATGGTGGAGGATGTTATAGGTAACTCTAGGTGAAAGTATGTGAAACTTCTCTTTAACCTTCAGGAAGGAAAAGCATCAGTATCTCTTCATGATTGCAGTACTTAATATTTTTATTTTATATAATTACATTGCACAGGATACATACATGACTGTGCCTCTTAAAATATACCAGTTTATGAGTACTTATCTCCTCAAAATCAGTCCCCTTTAATGTTTCATTTAAAACACCTCAAGATTACCTCCCATTTCATGAACCATACAAAATCATAAGTGGATCATGAAAAACTCCAGATGAAAGTGTATTTCTGTCTATGCTCCTGTGGTACAATGGGAAAAAGAAAACCAAGCATAACAAATCTAAAATAACAAAAATAAACAAATGCACCCCCATCCCCAAAACAAGCCCCAAGATTTCTTGCCCTAGGAAAGGTCTTCTAAATAGTTTCTTGTGAGGATTTCCACATCTCATGATGGAACTATATTACAATAATTGGATTTCTGGATAGAAAATGTGACACACATAAAGAAAGTTTCTGTCTATATGCAAGCACTCCTTAGTTTTTGAAACTTCCCTCTTCTAAAAGCTGTCATTAAAACTGAATTTTTGTCTCTTGCAAGAAAAAATTGTAAATGTATATAGTGAATAGATTTACTATAGATTTAATAGAATTAGATTGGTTTTATTATACTTTTATTCAAATAAGCTTCACAATATTACCTGGTTTTGTTGTATCTGATATCATTGTTTGGAGCATGCTTCACAGAGTAACTGAATTTTTGAAAAGCATACCATATGAACCATGATAATTTTGAAATAATATTGCAGCCTGAGAAAACATCAAAAGTCACTGTCTAGCACGCCTTACAAACAGGAAATCAGACTGAATCCAGGAAAAAACCCTGCTTTATAATATATTGTTATATTTTACACTCCAATGGTCTTTTTTAACTGTAAGACACTTGGCAAACATGAGACAAGATGTTATAATGTACTTCCTCTCTATTTCATGGCACTTTTGTTATCCAAGCTGCTGATGGAGTAATTGATAGAAAGAGGTGAGTAACCTTTCTAATTTCATGAATGGAATCATGATGCTGTTCAGTCTGGAGCTCAAAGAAGGAACTAAGATTGGTTTGTGGGTAAACTGTGAGATAGCATCAGAAGAAGAAAAAATAAATTTTTTAACTATCCTGAAATTTCACTTCAGATATCCCAAGGATTTGTGATTTTTGCTAACCAAGTGAAAACAATTTGCAGATTAGTGAATTTTTCTTAAATGGACAGTTCTTCTGCTGTTTAAGAAATGATCAGAATTATGCTTGTACCAAAATGAGATATGTGGCAGTGGTTATTGCTGGGATGCAGATCTGTGGCAGGATGCATTTCCTGGTCAGACAGAGTGTGGGAGGGAGAATGTTTTGCCTTAAGTGGAAGAGCTCTGTTTTTATGTTGTCTAAATTCATTCATTCCTGCACAAGAGTGGGGCTCACTTCACTTACCTTTAACCATCTTAATGTTAAATGTTTGTTTTAAGCTGGTCATCTAGGCTGCCTCTATAATTAATGGGTACTGATAAGCACTTCCAGCGGGCAATCATCCTATCCTAAAATAGCGATCTTCAATAGCAGTTTATTCCTAGCTAAATTAGCCATTTAAAACTGCTTAATTCTGGTACCTAAATCAGGTAAAATGAACCTCAAACCAAGAATTAACAAAGAGTAACAAGGCCAGTGAAAGTATCAAGACGTGTGCAGTGAGAACACAAGTATCTGCTGAATAAAGAATGTTGACAGTCCAAAGCCTTCTATGACAGCAGAAGAAAGTCATGCTTAGCAAACGTGCCTGGGCTGGTAGAAACATCTGGGTAAGACTTCTCATGCTGCAAGATTCTTGTGAGCAATAAAACACTAGTGCTGACAGAGAGATCCATAGTGGATAAGCCAGTGAAAGCTTTTACAGAAAAGCAGAACCAGTGCTTTAAAAAAACCCCATATTTTACATGAAACTATAGTTTTTATTCAGTCTAACTCCACCTGCTAACTGTGTCAAGTCTTCAGCATGAAGGAAGATTTTGTCCAAATACATTGTCCTGATGCAGCCTTCAAAGTCTTTGCATTTAGAGCAATAGAGTTAATGAGATAAGAGGACTAGGATGTGTAGAGGAACCCACAAAGCTTGGGACAGGTATGAGCTAGTAAGATGGGAAAGTATGTGGTAGGAAGCTATGGTACGACTTCTGGGCATGAATAATATACTGCCCACAGCTCTGCCACAAAAAGAAAGACAAGATTATTGAAAAATAATTCAAAGTCAATATGCTCTGCAAAAAAATGACTTGCCTAGGGAGTTGAGTTTAGAAGTAGGAAGGTTAACCCATGTCCTTAGGAGACTGGTGATAAGAGGAGTGGAGTATGATGAAGTACAGTACTCACTGATGCTTTCAAATGCATAGTTTTGCATTTATGTGGGAAAAACATTGCATTGTGGAGTCTAGTTGTTGACATCAAAGAGCTGTAGATGGAACCAGGTCTGAGTCTCTTTTTGTTTTACAGGGCTGTAAGTAAGAATACCAAGCAAACATGATGCCTTTAAGTGATCAAACCTGACAGGGCTTTCTGTGGACACTGGGTGCAGACAGAGGAGCACTTGCTCTGCCCACCCTGGAAGAAGAGAGTGCCTGGGAGAGGGGTTCCCTTGCTGGGAGAGGCAGGCACTGTGTGGGGTTCCTGCCTTCACATGACATCCAGAACAGGTCTGGCTCATATGTTGTTGACTCAGACTGGAGACAATGCAACATTTCTCTGTACACTTGTGCTGTTATGTGTGGAACTGAGAGCAGAACTTGGTTCAATACAAATGTTAATACTGAAGCAATAGGAATTCAACACCCCAAAAAAGCCAGGAGACTGGTCAGTCCCCAATGCATGCCCTGTCTGAGACCAATGGAGATGGACAGCAATCTCCGGGTCAACTACTCATTAAATAGCTGTTTCCAAAAGACACAGAGCAACACAGTCTGCTTCCCTCTTTCCACAGACTGGAAAAGAAGATTTGGACTAGATAGCCAGCCATTAGAAAGTCAGCAACAAGATGACTCCAGTCCAGAATACTATTTTAAGGCAAAGATGTATCAGTAATTTAACTACAAGTATTCTTCTAAAGCTCTTGCGGTTTCCCCAAGCCAAATGTCACAACCCCTGGAAATTCAGTGCTCTACTTCAGCACAAGAGGTGTCTCAAAGTATTTGGGTAGAGAAATGCAGTGAGGACATATGAATAACTTCAACTGCTCTCTGAAGTACTGCACAGAAATACACAGCAATTTGTAGTGCCAAATTAGACCAACTGATTTGAAAAGCCATATTACATTACTTTTTATATCTCACAAATATCCAGGCACAAATAAAAATGTAACAACTTATTCCCATACATTTTTTATACTAATGAATTCCTTGCTTTACTTACAGATTTTTAAATGAAATTTTATACATCAATGCTGATAATAATCTGGTTATATGTTGTATCAAGTTACATTTCATATGTCAATAAACACACTACTGTTGTAAGATTAAAGCTGAACAGAGTAGGAACACATTCATAGACTCATGCATAAGAGTTGAGGGAGACCAATAAAAGGAGAAATCATTTGTATGGTTTAAAAGTAGCACATCAGCCATTTTGTGGCCTTCTTCATACAGAGAGGGCTCCACAGAGTGTGACAACAGATGAAAAAAATTACACAATTGACTGAAGTGCAGCATTTTTAAAATAAGTTTTTGCCTAGAGCAAAAGGAAAGAATATATTCCTGAACAGATAACTTGTGTCCTTGGAGTTTAAGGGCCATAAGCTTCAAGAGTCATTTTTATGGTATCGTTTTTCTTAATCTGGTTAATGTTTGAATAGGAGATAAATAGCTTTATAATGAATAATAATAATTATCACATAAATAATTGCTTAAAGCAATTTTTTGGCTGTCATGGAAATTAGGACATCTAAATTAGGACATCTAAATTATCTTAAGAATAAGGAGATTCTGACAATATATAAAAGGATCTCAAGGGAATGTCTAAAAAACAATGAACTAGTGTCAAAGATTATGTGTCAGTTGTGCCTGTGTTTCATGTTGCTAAATGAGACAGGATGGCATGCTGGGAATACTTTTTAGGCTTTCTATTACATATAGAAGAGTACAAATTAATGAAAGTTTAAGTTTCTGAAGAGTGTATATACTTCTACTGGAAATCTTTATTTTTGCCTAATAGAAAGCATTAAAAGTGACCCAGTGGAGAAGAACCTAAGGGTAGTGTTTGGCACTTGTCTGAACATGAGCCAGCATGTGCTCAGGTGGCCAAGAGGGACAATAGCATTCCGGTCTACATCAAAAATAGTGTGGCCAGCAGGATTAAGGCAGTGATTTTCTCCCTGTACTGAGCACTGGTCAGCCACACCTTGAATCCTGTGTCCAGTTTTGGGCCCCTCACTACAAGAAAGATATTGTGAGGCTGGAGTGTGTCCAGAGAAGGACAATGGAACTGGTGAAGGGTTTGGAGCACAAGTCCTATAAGGAGTGGCTAAAGGAATCTGGGGATGTTTATCCTGGAGCAAAGGAGGTTTGGGGGTGTCTTTATCAGTTGAGGGTTGTGGCAGAGTGAGGTTCAGTCTCTTCTCTCTGGGAACTAGCAGCAGGAGAGGAGGACATACCCTGAAGATGTATCAGGAGAGGTCCAAGCTGGACATCAGACAGATTTTTTTTAATCAAAAGGGTGTTTAGGTGTTGGAGTGATCTTCCCAGGGAGGTGGTGAAGTCACCATCCCTGGAAGTATTCAAAAAATGACTGGACGTGGCATTTAGGGCTATGGTTCAGGTGAGGTAGTCCTGTTGGGTCAAAGGCTGGACTTGATGATATTGGAAATA
The DNA here is from genome assembly GCF_971803275.1 of Cyanistes caeruleus. Lineage (NCBI taxonomy): Eukaryota > Metazoa > Chordata > Aves > Passeriformes > Paridae > Cyanistes > Cyanistes caeruleus. Next base: position 28,803,738 of record NC_141703.1, read on the forward strand.
ATTTCCAACCTCAGTGATTCTTTGAAAAATGCAGACTGAAGAATATAAACAGAAATTAGATTTAAAAGTACATAAATGGGGGAAATATGCATTAAAATCTTATTTATCAACGTCCAAAGCTACAGAAACCTACCACTGAACTGCTGTATTCACAATACTCAATCAGAATTGTCATTACAGCTGCAGTGAGGTTACTGATGTACTGCTTGCCTAGAGAAGGTTTTATTACTTTTATATAGCTAACATCTTTTTCCTTACAATTTTGTTGTTTCTTTTAAATGCACACAACATATTTTTATTCAGAAGAGGACCGAAGAAATTATGAATCATACGTGACAGCTGTCAGTTAAGCATTGCTAGAAGACACCCAGATACCATATTGATGGAAGCACTCCAAGAAGCTGAAGAGAACAGTCCTGTGCTATCAGGAAAACTGATGTGATGGCCTAATAAATGTTTTCTGAATTTTAATATTTGGGAATTTTGATCTAGAGCTGACAGCCCACAAAAAAACACATGCAACTCATAGGCTACTGACAGTAAGAAAGACATGATAGGTTTAAAATGTGACTAATGATAGAAATGTAGGGGGGAAAATGACACTCACATGCTCACATGTGTAAGGGTAGGTATCCTCTTAAATTCATTGAAACACAGTAGAAACCATGAAATCACCTAAACATATGTATTCTTTGCACTGCATAGCAAAACTGTGATTTTAAAACTACATTTAAGGAGCTCCTAAATTTAAATTCAAAATTCAATATGTACCGTATATTAATGTCTTTTTTGGGGACACTCTGGAGCTCATTTTGGAAAGCATGAAGTTGTACACTTTCTTAACACAGACACACCAGTTCAGTCCATGCTCCTTCACCATGTGGCATCAATGTTTTGTGTGGCACCACTAAATATCCTGTAGAGACAGGGTGTTCCATTTGTGAGAAACTTGCTGATGATGGAAGAGCATGAAAGGTAAGGAAACTGCTTCTGCTACATTAATAAGACGGCATGTTTCCACCTTTTAGAGGGTTTGAAAGGAAAAACAGTGATCCTCTCTGGTCCCTTTGAGGGTTTTGGGAAGACTGTGACAATATTGTATGGGGGAGGATTAAGCCTTTGTGCAATACCAAGAAGCTGTTTTGATCTTGGCAATGAGACTGCTCTGCAGGGCTTTGCACTGTCAGCCTAGAGAGAAACTGAAACCAGAGAAATATGAGCGACTCAAAAGCAGAAAAAAAGATCATTATACTCAAAAACAGTAGCCAACAGTCATAATGTTTTTGCTTCTGGTTCATATCTGAGTTTCACTGGAATATAGCTGTGACAATAATAATTCTGAGAAGGGTATTATCATCAGCATGCTCAAAGTTAGCCTTTACAGTAACCAACCAAACACCAAAGGAATCAGAATGTTTTAGCTCCTTTTTCCTGTTTCCCTGCTTTGGTGTGTGTGCCAGTACAGGTGGCTAAGGCTGGAGAATCAAGTAGCATCACACTACTATGGAGACAACCAGGAAATGGGGCAGGGTAAATCCTTTGTCTGTTCCCTCTTCAATTCAAATCTGTCTTTAAATGTGTGACTGCTTTATTGGGTCAGTCCTCATGTAAAAAAAGTAGGACTTAAGCTGCCTTTTGCAGTCACGGAGAAAAATATTCATCTGTGAATGGTGATGCAACTGTGTCAGAGCAACATCAACATAAGCACACCACAGCAGCCCATTTCCTCCATGACATGTTCTGAGCTGGTCAATTCTCTGACCCTCCTCATTCCCACCATGTTTTAACCCTACTGTCTGTACCTTCCTATCATCTTTCTTCTAATGGCTCTGACACTCACATGAGCCCATGGTAAATCAGTTCAGAGCAATTCACAATTCTGATTAAGCAGAAAGTGAACCCACCAAAAATTGTGGGTGAGGTTCTGACAGTGCAGGAAGCTAAACTGCCTCACAGAGGGCTCAGACAAGAGCCAGAATGGGTACCAGAAAAGAAAGCAGGCAAGGACAGGAGATGGGGCTGCCTCTTTTGTGGGTAATAAGCTGTTTCACCAGCTCAGCTCTCTTGTTCTTCTCTATAACCCTGACAAATAACCTTTGAGCCAATGCTAAATTCAAAGGGTAGAGGTTCTAGATCTCTGTGACAGTGTTCAATCAAAATCAGAGCTTTCCAAAACTTTCAGAGAGCTAGGGACAAGTGCCTGTTCACAGAATATATGACTGCATTGAGTAGTGAATTGGTATTTTTCCCTCTCAAGGAAGCAAAATACTGAATAACACACTTCACAGATCCCTAGAGCCAGTGCCAAAAAGGGACATCCTGCATCTTCTATAATATAATCTAAATATTTCAATAGGAATTTGCTTAGAGTTGCTTTCTGCCCACCTAATCTACCTGGGTTTAATTTTACTGTAAACAAAAGGAAGGGAAAAATGCACCTCACTGATCACAGTCTTCATGGGAATTCTCCTCCTCTCCAAACCACCTAAACTCACAAACTTGATTTGCGCCTCCTTCTTCATGTAACAAAATGAAACAACCAGTACATTTCTCCTGGTCTGGACAAATAAAAATGAATTAAACATTTGTTTTTGAGCTTAGATTTGGCTAGATATGGTTTTAAAAAACAAAACATTTCTTTTACCATGTTTTAATGCTCAAGAAAATCAGTGCAGTGAAACTCTCACAGTTGAACTATGCAGCCAAGTTATAAGTGAGATGAGGAACTTTACACTGAAAATATGTTTAAGATATTCAAAGAACTTCTACCAACTTTAAGGAAGATGTGGCTAAGCATTACCTCACAACAATGTGACATTTTCAGTATTTATGTATCTCTTCTGGCCAAGTGCAAAGAGTGCTGGAACTTATCTACTATGTCTTAAATTAGTGAAGATATATATTAGTTGTGAAACATTTGTGGGACTAAATTACTTTTCCACGCTGGAATGCCGTGCTTCCTGCACAACATTCATCTGGAACAGAACTTGCCTCTTAGAAAATGTTTGTGTCCATGGGGGGAGCTTCTGATCCGTGTCAGTTCACCAAGGGAGCTGCTGGATGGTGAAAGAGTCTGAGAGTTTAAGAGCTGGGGACCATTTGTGTCTTCTCATCAGCTCAGGATCACAGTGCCCAGGAAGGCCAGTGATCTGCCAAGAACTCAGCTCAGACTCAACTGCAACTGTATCAAAATAGTCCTGACTCTGGAATATTCCACCCTCAGTTTTGATAAACTGGCATTTTCCTTGGATTAAACCCTAGAGTTGAGCATTCAGGTGAGCTCTGCTACAACCAGTCATCTTTAACTGGAGTAGGGACACTGCAAATCCCCACGGCATTATCTTCTCACTCTGCAACATCCATTCAAAAACCATATGTGTCTTCTGACTGCTTCTGCTCACTGAAGGGTTCAGAACGATACAAGTGAGCCACATGTATCCCCACCTGCTGCTGAGTACCTGTAGTAGTGGGAAGCTCAGATGAGTTGTCCACAACTCCTCTGCCGCAGTGACCTCCAGTGGGAAGCAGCAGAAAAAGGGAAAGTATATGGGTAGCAATCCAGCATTGCCAAGTTCAGAAAGGTCACAGGAGATGCATGACTCTTGGCAGCTGTGTGCAGGAATGGGGGGAGGAATGTGCACTGAACGGACTCAATCACCAGCATTGTTCAGACAAGATGGCCTTAGGAGGCCCAAGGTTCATGCCAACACAAACTTGGAGAATCACAGTTGCTCTGGGTCTCAAAGTTGAGAAAACAAATCCCTGTTAAACTTTTGGTTATATACTGCACTAGTTTATAGTTCGTCTCAACTCCCCTGGGGATGAAAGGGCTTTTCATGACCATTATTTCCTACTTCATTCAAACTCAGAGCTCTAAAGATAAAACTTGAAGTAAAACAAAACCCTAGCCACAATTTTCATCCTTGGTGAAGTAGTCTCTTCTCCTTGGAGGTCTCTACCTGCCTACCTGCCTCTTTTCTCCAGTCAGGTGAAGATGATATTTGTCTTGCTTGGGTGCTTACTGTGTCAACCAGTGTGGCTGTTTCTCTAATCTGAGCACAGGAGACAAATTCTCTCCTCCAGTTGTCTCCTCTCTGGGTATGCTCAATGAAGAAAAGGAGAACTTGCTGCTGATAACAAGAGATGATCAAGCTACTGTGAAGCCTCTGCCTTTTACTGCCCTTAACAAAATTTGTTTGTGAATTCCCCATACAGAGCATCATGAAATTTGTGCTTCTAAATATGCTTAAAATTAACATTCCAGAAATTAATATAAAACAATATGATGTTGGCACTATAATATATATATATTATTTACTATGTATGAATTTTATATTTATATATATTTTTACATTTACTATAATAAAACACCTAAAAATTTTAATATGCTTAACTTATGCAGTGAACACCTGATTTTTCTTACTATTAAGCCATTTATCAGTTTTTATACTCAGTGTAATTTCTATGTGACTGTAGTCTTCCTGTAGTTTCTCACTGTATCTTTTTATGGCTGTTTCCGTTCTGTTTAATATTTGCTTATTTTAGCCTAAATCCCTAGAGCAGAACCTACAAACCAAACAAATACTCATAGAAAACAGAGCAGCTCAAATGTCCTTGGAGACACTCAATTTTTTGTTTGCTACCATTTGTCATCCTCTGCTCAGAGAGAGATCAACAGTTTTTAGCACACAGATCAATATTCTCTTAACCCAGACCTAATCTAAGGAGAGTTTCCCCAGGTTTCACCTTGGCCTACTCCTATGTGCCATGGTTGCCCTTTTTTTCAGCAATAATTTTGTCTGTGTAAGACAGCAATTTTTCATCCTTTGGTCAAAACTGGTGACAAAAGAGGGAATAATGGTTCCTGACATATCAAATGATAGATTTGACACATGGCATGCTGAGCTGGGAGCTTTCACGTGCCAAACTAGAAAGACAGATAAGCAGCCTAATGGCCCTCCTGACATTGCTGCCTCTTTTTTTTTTTTTTTTTCCCTGGTATACCAAAACAGCCTGTGCTTTTTTCTTCTTCTTCTTCTTCTCCTTCTTTTTTTTTTTTTTTTTTCCCCCCCCACCAGTGAATTTTTTTTCTATAACTCTGGGCAGGAAGAGAGGAAATGCACTCCACTTCAGCCCAAAATAAACGTTTCCCTGTCCTGTAAAATGATCAATCTATGCCCTTTTCCTCCAGCACAGTAAGGGCAATACAACATGCTGCTTGAGGAAATACTAACAAATATAGCCAGTGAGAGAGAAACAGATGGGACTAAGAAATTAAACCAGCAGATTTCTGGAAGGTATTCAAAGAGGAGAGTTTATAATACTGAAACAGAACTGCTCTTTATTTTTTTTTTTTTTTTTTAAAGCCATGATCATCAAGATTTACCTTCAGCAGAGCTCACACTCCGTGCTAAATCCCCTGGAGGAATGATAAGAAAGGTCCTTTTTGGTACCATTCTGGCAAAAGTAAATCAAATTTCACAAAAGCCAGTGCCAGGCTGGAGATAGACAGGCTGCAAGTTTCTCTGTCTTTGGTACTCTGGGACAAACACAGAAGTCTGTGTACCATGGGGCATGGCTCCAGGCATGGGATCGTGTTACATCTTTACACACAAAAGCTTCTTTCAGAATCTAAACTAACAAAACAGGAACAACTTTTATTCCTGTATGGTTTCCTCTGGAGCATGTGTTCACATTTAAAATCCTGACCTGTGTGTCATTTGCTTGCATTCAAAGTTATTTGTATTGCTTTGGTATTACAAAGCAACAGCCAGTCCTAACATCGCTTACTCATCAATAGCCTATGGACTTTGGCAAAACGTTGTTTATCCTCCTCTAGTGTTGGTTCATAAATTCTTTTTCTCTCCCTTTTTTTTCCCCCTTTTCAATATTTTATGGCCAGACAGTTGAGTTAGCAGCCAGCTTATTTTTCTCCACAGCAATAGTTCTACGGACATTTTAAATGTGATCCAATAAAGGAAGAAAACAAAATGAATCCAACGAAAATATTTTACTCACAAGGTCATCAAACCTTGGAATCCAATGTTTGTCACCCTACATTTAAAAATATCATAGTGCTTGAATGTTCTGGGTTATTTCTTTACAATTTTCATAAATGTTTAAATATATATGTTATACATCAGGGAAACATTATATGTGTATAAATCAAATGCTTGGGGCTTTTTTTTTCCTTCCTTGTAATGCAATTTTTTTTTTACCCTTTTCCCCTTGATGAAAAACATTTTCCCTAAAAGTATATACATCGGCACATTCTATGGTACTTTTCACAGTTTCTACATATTTGACATTTCAACAAAACCTGCAAGTAGTAAGAAATGAGATTGAAGAATGTGAAACTACAACATGAAATTTTTCTCTTACTGTCCACCAGTAAATGGGAAGAGAAAATCAATCTTTTAAAGTACAAAATCAAAGCAAGCCATAATTGAGAAACCAAGACAATTAAAAAGTAATTATTTAAATAATTTTGATTGCATAAACTAAGAAAAAGCCTCATCATTGAGATATAAGGAAGTCAGTTCTTGGATGCACAAGTTCTGAACAGAAAAAAAGCATTCTGTGTTACTAAAAAAGGCACAAATAGAATAATTAGGCTTTAGTAACACCTCCTTATGAGAAAGTCTTTTTCTCTGAATGTGGTGAATCACAACACTGTGGAATAAGGCATGGTGAAGCACACTGAAACTATTTCTAACTTTCACTGTGCTGTCCTAAAAATAAAGTGTAACTATGGCTAAATATATTGTAAATGTACTATATAAAACAGATTTCAGCTTAGTAGATGAATGTAAATATTGTTAAAAGACAGCCTCTTGCTTCCCTTATAATAAACTTACTGCAAATGACTAGGTTGTGATATTGTTTGCTTCAACAAGAGCTGCAAGTATATGTTATTTGTCAAAATATTCTGATTTATCAATTTGGTTCAAACAAAAAACACACACAAGAAGATAAAGAGTTAAGATGATGTTTCTTGTTGTAGAATTAATCAGATTCATATTAGCAGTAGTAAATGTCATGTTGGCACCTTTTCTTTCTCACACATTACAGTTTCAAGTCTTTGCTATGAGGAAATAATGAAGTAAAGATATGCAGTGCCATATACCATGCATCTTTTTTGTCAGTCTGCATAAGAAATGAATTGTATCTGCTACTAAGGAGGTCACAGGGGCAGCAAGTTAAGAAGAATGCTTAAAGAAAGGACATGTCAAAGGAAACAAGAACTTATTTTTTCAATACTTTCTAACAAGTATTGCAGTTTTGGGGAAATTGAATGCTCATAATAAATACCCACCTATTTTGAAAGCATTTCTTGGTTTTCATTGCTGAAAAGTTAGCCCTGGTGACCAAATGACCTTGAAGTCCCCACTGAAAACTCATGAAGATCAACAAAAATGGTCTAATGTTACAAACCTTAAAATCCATGCTTCAGTAGTAGTGTGATCAGCAGGAAAATTGTTACTTTATTGTGAAGATAAAAAATTGAGGACTTGAAAAAAATCATGCCAGACAAGAGGTACATCTCATGAGGTTACCCCACAGTGCACTTTTTACTATTTTTTAAAAAAAAACCATACTTGATAGTTAAGCTTGAAAGGTAAAAAATGGGAAAAAATTCTTCTTTGCCAGCAAGAAAAAAAAACTGTTTTTGACAGTTGGATGATGCTTGTGTCTTGTGGTAAATTTTCAGCTTTGCCTACAAACAGAGCCTTTCCTTCCAGCAAACGCTATGCATAACTTAAGTGTGGAGTTAAGGCAGAAGCAAGCTATTGGTGTGCCAGATATTGCATCAAAATTACAAAATGCATTTTAATTTTGTGCAATGACTAGGAATTAATGCCAAGTCTACTGTCAGCATGCAGTAGAGCATCTCTCTGATCATGTGAAATGATTGCCTGAGATATAGCAGCCTCCACTGCCTTCCATCCTGTAGGTGCCACTGCTGCTAAGTGGAGCCTCTGAAGAAAACTAGATGAAGAGGCATGAAGCAGAGGAAGAGACGTGTGACTGTGGATTTTTAGAAATGAAAGACCCACAACATTCTCATTTACTTTATGGATACTTTCTGTCACTCTGGCAGTGCCAATGAGCTTGTCAATTTTCTTCTACTCTGAGGTCAAAATATACAAAGAAGTCTTAGTAATAAGCGAGAGTCACATCTTACGGGTAATAAATGGGTAATAGAAAATATGGTTTAAATAAAACTTTGAATTTTAAAGAGATGTATGGATGATCTGACTTAAATAAAACTACTGGGAACCAGTTTATCTTTCCACTCTCTTTCCCATCTAAGTCACACCCATCCCTCTGCCCAGAGAAGCTGATTGGGGCTCTGCTTTTGCTCACACACTTCTGAATGGAGAGAGAGAGAGCAGACTAAAGCAACATTATTATGGTGTAGTAACCACTTCCTTTATTTCAGCCCCATAGATCAGATTGTACAGCTTCCATCTCATCCATTTTCCTGGGGTTGTGATATGGTCAGAAATTTTATTTAATTAAGAAACAATAACTTTGCCTTGGTGACAATATAGTTCACACAGTATGTAGAATATCTAGATTCACATTTCCATGATATCTCAACCCGACCAAGAAACTAAACTGCATTCCAAGTTTTTTGCCATCACCATCAGGTTACATATACAATCCTATTGTAGTTGTTTCATTTCCTATAAGTAATTAAAGAACCTAAGAGCATGCCATAGTTGGACTGATATCTCAGCCTAGCAGTGTTAAACTGATGAGCAGGTTGATCCCTTAAGGAAGGGTCACAAAGTACAGCAGCATCAACTGTGCACATGAAGGAAGACCCAGACCCTGGTAAAGCAGGATGTGGGAGCCAAGGCTTAAGTCTCTGGTATCAGACACCTAGAGTGCAAAGTGGTACTTTTGCATTCTATTTGTTAGATGGGTGCTGTGCCTATGTTTGTATGGAGTACAGGAAAAAAGATTAAATTTTTGACATCAGGCATTCTTTGTTTCAATCAGATTTATAAGAAATACACATTTTTGCACACTCCTCAGATATTTCATGCTGATCAAGGATTTTTGTCAGCCCAGCTGAACTACTCACTAAGTAGTACACGAAAATCAGCCTATGAAATAATAATTTTGCCGGTTTAAATGGACTTCCATGGACCAGACAGTTACTGCAATGGGTCCACAATTTACAGGCAGACAGATGGCAAAAACACACCATGCAATCCTTCGTTCTTCTGTGTCCCCACCATTTTTCCATAGGTCCACGCTGCAATCACGAGTCCATCAAAATAAGAATCTGTGGGTTTCTCCAGTTGAAAAGTGTTTTTCAAGAACATCAGAGGAAGCATTTTCCTCAAATAGAAAGAATATAAAAATTCACATTTCACATCTGGGGTGTAATGGATGGCCAGGTGGCCAGCTATAGTTAACTGTCAACACTTTGTATTTCCCTTTGCCATCGGCAAAGTTTGCACTCAGAAGTGAGAGTATAACGTGAAGAAACTAAAGCATGAAACCACTTAATATCATAACAAATGGTGTTTGCAAAACCAAATTTTTTTTTTTCTTTTTTTTTTTTTTCTTTTTTAACTTCCCAAGGTTTCCTTGGTACTTGTGTTCACTGGCCTGCCTCTCACCAAACACTATTAAAGTAACAAGTAATATACAGACCTTCTTGGGATGACTACATCCCACTTGTATCACTTTTCCCTCTAATTTTTCTTTTCTTCTATCATGATAAGTTGAGAACTGACCAGTTTGTGATATGGTTGTGCAATTCTAACAATTCCTTCTCCATATAAGACAAATAACCATGTTGACAATGTTATCACTATCTTTAATCATTATGAACAGTGCATTATGCTGAAACTGGTTAAGAAAAATGTTGCTTAGCAAGTGAGCAGCTTAAACACTCTCCTCTTACTACTTTTTTGATGAAGATTCTTACTGTTAGATGGTTCCTCTTTGCCTCTAATATGCTTCTCCATACTGCTTTTTTTAATACATTTTTGAAAAAAGAGCTACATACACAGAGGTTGTTTTAGGGAAGGGCATGTTAAAGTATTTCAAAAGTATTGATGGTACCTAATAAGAAATTAGGTATTTGGAAATTCTTTTTTCATCAGCTCTTGATGACTGGTGCATAAGCAAGTTCATTCTGTTTTTGGAAGAGAAACTATGCCTAGAATTAGTTTTTTATAAATGGGAATTACGTAAATATGCCCTCAGACACACTGGGCATGACCTAGCCCTAAGAATACTTTCAATATTTTAATGTGTTATAATTCTTAGCAAATAGGTATTTTGTTGCACTTGTATACTATAATATAGTCCCCAGGGAGTGGGAGGAAAGTAGAAAGAACTATGGAACTGACTTTGATCATCTACATTTCCACTTTGTGAGAGTTAGAAAATACCTGGTACCTCTGAAAATTAGGTTTTACAGAATCTATCAGCAACTGTGAAAAAGTGAGCCATTGGGATGACTTTGAAGCAATGAAAGGCAGCCTCCAAGATATTTCCAGATACTCCGTGATCTATCTTCTGTCTAATCTTCTAAGTGATAAAACCTGAAAAAGGTGCAGCATTCACAGGGCCAATGGAATGAATTTAAAACAGAGGTGTACATTTCATCCACAGATTTATAAGTGTTCTGGAGGTGTTCTTTCCAGACAGGAACCAAAGCAAAATATAATCATTTCCTAGCTAAACCAAAGTCATGCAGATAAGCATTCCAATAGAAGAAGGAATATATTTAAGTATTTGTAACTTGCTTTAAACTTTTCTGGAAAAAGTTAGCATAGTGAGATTTCAGCTGAGGCTTGAGATACTAAATATAATCTTTTCAAAAATTATATATTTGAAAAAAATCATTGCATTTCACATTTACCACAGAAATAGTTTAGAAGAAATGAGGCAAATGAGAAATGATGGACTAGGTGCAGCATTTTGTGAAGACAAGGCTCCATTGAAATTAAAGATCACTGTACTAGGAGACACAGCTGCTGGGTTGGAACATCAACAGAAGTTGACTTGATAATTTAGTAGAAATATAAGATATATGAAAGCATTGTTAAATGAAATGAGTCCGTCTCCAAATTAATGTAAATAATTAAACAAGTGCCATGTCATGTACTAGAATTCTCAGCTTATTCCTAGAAAAAGTCCTGAACTAAATTTTACTCAAACTTATGATATCTTCAGGTTCGTCCTCTTTCCTCACCTCCTGATGTACATTTTTGCTTTTGACAGAAATAGCAGGAGAATAAGTTTTCTTGTGTTATTATGTGGCTTTAACTAGAAGCTGGAAGGATGGAAAATCTGCAAGAAAGCCTGCTGTAGAGTCTCAGGGAATTCAGCTAAAGATACAAGAATTCAAACCAAATCCAAATGCTGAACCTTTTGAGATGCACTATGCTTTGAAGGCGAGTGACTTTATTCTGCCAGATGGGACTTTGAAATACTCTGCAGTGCCCACATGACTCATCAACAAAATTTATTTGGCTAAAGAAGCAGTCAGGGAATATACTGTACTATGCAGTATGTGGCCCCTCTAGGACAGCTCCAGCTGGAGCCTTAGGCAAGATTTATGGAAATGGAAATCTTAGGAGCTTTCATGCCTTTTCTTCCCATTAGCTGTGTAGCATCAATGAAACAATTGCCTGCAATCTTATCACATGAAGGCAAATATGCTTGTTGGTGGCAGCACACCTTTAAATGAGAGCAGCTGCACAGTGGGGAGGTAAGTTCCATGCAGGGAGCATGAAGAAGGAGGAAAATTCCATGTCTTGAAATCATGGCTTTGGGAGAAGGGAATGGGACCACTTCTGTTTGGCAGTGTGAGGTACTGTTAAAGAAATATAACTGTTAATATTGTGCTCACATTATCTGTTTTTCTCTTCCTTTTCCTTCTTGACTAGAGGAAGAGCTCCTTGGTATCTTTTTACCTGGTCAGTGTTTCTCTTAATAGTAGGGTGGCAGGTCTGAGTGGATGACAAGCTTCTCCCTACATCTAATGCAGAAACTTTAACAGAGGCTTGTGTGTTTTGTACTTTCAGGGCAAGTTGAGAGACCACTTTTGTCCTATTAGAGCACATAACCATTCTCTTAACAATGGATGATACCACTAGGCTGAGTATATTAAATCCCTAGGCTCAGTGTGGCTTGGAAATGGAAATAGGTGAATAAAAGAAGTAAGGTTGTTTGCTGAGATTTAGGAATTTATTTAAGCAGGCACCTTTCAGAAATTCAGTTGATTATGAAGCAAAATATGAAGTAAATATTGGTCGGGTTAGGAGGCTTGGTTACAAATGAGAGTCTGTTGGTTATACCCCAAGCTTTGATGTGATTAATTTAACTTTTGTGCTTATTTTAGGAAATGGAAAGACGGTCAAAAGAATAGAGGCATTGAATTAAGAATGATACAAAGAAGGAATTTTTATCTTTTGATAAACAACAAAGATCTAATTTCAAGTCTCATGTTCTACACTTTGGCTCAAGTCACTTCATGAATTCTCCCTTTGCAAAGAAAAGGCTGTCAGCAGAGAATGACTTTTGTAATCTTCAGCTGACACTTTCATGAAGTTTAAACATTTGAATAATGGTTCCTCCTGGTAGGAAACCTGTTGTAGGTTAACCCTGATTAGAAGATCTACCCCAAGCAGCCACTGACTTCCTCACCTGTACAGGGATAGGAGACCATTCAAAGAGTAATAGTGAGAAAACTCATGAGTTGAGATAAAGCTAGTGTAACAGGTAAGCCAAAAGCTACATATTGCAAACAAGGCAAAACTAAGCAAGTCATCCACCACTTCCCATTGGCAGGCAGTTGTTCAGCCACCTCCAGAAAAGCTGAGCTCCATCCTGTGTAACAATGACTTGAGAAGATAAGCCCTCACTCTGAGAGTGCACCCTTCCTCCTTTTCCCCTCAGCTTTATGTGCTGAGCATGACACCATACAGTGTTGGATGTCCCTTTAGTCAGTTTTCTCCTGGAGGTGTCTCTTCCCATCTCCTTGTCACCCCCAGCCCATTCACTGGTGGGATAGGGTGAGAGACAGAAAAAAGCCTCAGGTCTGTGTAAATGCTGCTCAACAATAGCTAAGACATCCCTGTGTTAACAAAATTGCTGTGGTCACAAATTATATGGTCCACATATCCTCACACAACACACTGTGAAGAAAATCAGCTTTGTCACAGATAAAAACAGTACAGACACAACAGCAGATCATGACATAATACCCTGGGAGGGGATTATCAAGCTTTAGGTGTCTCAAGTTAAACAGCTAAAAGGTAAGACATGTAGTTCCACAACTGTCACTGGAAGTACTTATTTATTTTGACCTAATTGAATATTATACATGCAAAATTATCATTTAGGGATGATAGTACAATATTAGCTTCATATTTTAATTTTACAGTTCAGATGTTCTTACTGATTTGTTGTGCCTCATAAAAACATGCACTCTACTGAAAATATTTGCAAAGCAACAACTAACATTTCATTTTAGCGTGAAAGCAAGAATTAAGACATTGCAGCTGAAAAAACCAGTAAATAAGTATACATATACCTATGTGTATAAATGTATACATATATATAAATCACAGTGCATAACAATCACAAGTCAGGGAAGATAAGAAGCAGTAATCTGCTTTGCTGTACCCATGTAGCCTACTCTGAAATAAATCAAGATGTACTGAAACTCATATGTGAGACTGAATGAATTCTATCACCATGGCATGAAGGAAGATTTCAAAGCACTTCATTTATTTACTTACTAAATTTTTATTTTTAACAATGTCAGTATGTTTCTTAGAGAAATGTATAAATTATCTGAGTTTAGATGCTTTGCACCTAGAAAGAATTAGAAAACTTTTTTTTCCTTGGATTTAATTTGATATCATCTATGAATAATTTGCTAATTCTGGTGAAACGGAAAAGAATTTCTAAAAATATGTGAGATCCTGTACTAGTATTGAGTAAAAAATACTAGTGGAGTACACAGTAAATCAGTGAAGATCAGTAGTTTACTGGGTATGTAATAATATACTTTATTTTTTGAGAAAACACTAAATAAAGGCCTTTGGGGGCCTAACAAAAATGTACTTTTTTCTCTTTCAGTCTGATTTAAAGTAATACTGGTTTGTCTGTTGTCTTCTTGTAAACTTTTAATCTGCAGTGCTAACTTGCCTCCAGCAAATTATGTCTATAGAATGTTTTCCAAACTGAAAAATTCTAGAGGGATTCTGAAATGTCTCTTTCCAAATAATACATGAAAAACCTGTTACTTGAGAAAGACTCAGAGACATAAAAGCATTACAAAACATTTTAAGTAAAAAGCCCTTTTTAAAAAAAAGGAGAAATTTTAAAAAGTGATCTAAATAATTACTGCATTAATATAGCTCACGCCTATTACCACATTGGGGTGGAAGGAAGATGTCTGAATAACACTGTCAATTAACAGAAACTATTTAAAAGATTATCCCTAAGGCCATACTTTCAGAATGTCACTAAACAGTATAATACAAAACAGAGTATTAATTATAACTGATCAGAAATCTTTTTCATGAAGTTGATTTTCATCATAAATGTTCAAGCCATCAAAATACAAAGTCATCATGGGAAGGAGCATGTTAAAAAAAACACAACAAAACAATCTAGACTAGAAAAATTTAGACTTGGATCCATTTCTTCAGGTTCCATATTGAAATTCCCAGTGAGAGAAAACTGCTTTTTTTGGATTTTAGAACACTCATTTAGAATACTGAAGACCCAGGATCCAACCATTTTGTTCTTTTTAATGTCTTATGTTAACAGCTCCGGCCAGAGACTATGGTGGTCATGCTGAAGTTGACATTTTTTGTCAAAACTCTTCAATACTAAGTCCTAATTGCAGCAAGATCTTGACCCTAGGAATATTGTGGAGTCTGTACTCTGGCAGCTGGAGAAGGCCTGACTCTTTTTGGACAATAGGGAGTGATCATTATAATTTGTACAAGGCAGAGTAGCTGCAAGGCACAACTGGGAGACTCTTTGTGTCTGGAAGGCCCCATCTTGCAGCTTGGGAAATTCAGATTCCAACTCCTTCTCCAGATCAGGGAGAATGGTATTTTCCTTCTTCTGAGCCACTAATGCTTCAAAAAAAGTACAGCAATGACTAAGTTAGATTCCCTGACTCAGTACTCCAGTGAAAAAATGCTGCAGATACCTTCATGTTGTCTCTTCCTCTACTCTACTAAAAACAACTGTTACTATACTAGTTATTATACTAGAATTATAGTTATTATACTAGAATAAAATTTCCTTTACAATATGAAACACATTTTAAATAACAATTGTGATAACCACAAATCCTTGGTTTGAAAATTTAGTTTTTTGTCAAGCAGGTCAAATTGATTTTAATCTAACAAAGATAAAGCTAGAAGGATAATCTTGATTTCTCTTTTTTATTTAAACTTTATTTGTTGGAATTTATCTATCCTCTCTCTAATGCACTATATTTTTTTCTGCTCTGACACTCCTTTTTAAGAGGCAAAGATTTTGCTTGGAGTATTAGACAAAATACAAGTTATTTGCACAGGTACGTAATAAATGAGTTTAAAATAAAACTCTTTGTGTGCCTTCAAGTGAAAAACCCAGAACAGTGTAATTCATCTGCAGCTGCCTTTTGATTGCTGAAAGTAAAATCTATACAGTAAATCTAGGTTATGACAAGCAGAATTAGTGTTTTATGGGCAGCAGGAATCCTGATACCTCATGATTTTTGGATCTTTAACTCTGCATATTAAAAACTTTTAAAAGGACATGGTTCTAATTAAATTGCATGATTTTTTTTTTTGGTTGAAAATAAAAAAAGTAAAAAATCAGGGTCTATATGTAATGATTGAGCCATTATACAGAATGATATAGCTTAAGCCCTGGGTGTTCAGCACTGCAGTAATGCTACTGACCACCTGAAGGAAAGAACTAATTTTAGTGGTTATCTTGAGGGCCCAGCTGCAGTCCTGGAGAAAGGCACATTCCTGAAAATGTTTTCAGGACTGGTGAAGAAGAGTCTCACTCTTCCTCTCCCTATCTTCTCAACTGTATCCTGAATGGCTTCTAAGAGAATCTGGGGCTGAATACTGGGTCTGAAGAACTTTATGACGAAGAGAATTTTATTTCACATGAATTTCAGATGCATTAACAGTAGGTAGTACTGTGTGACTGCTGCTGTGTTCACAGATGATAAAGGAAATATATTCCAAATTTGTATAATGATTCTACATTTAGCACTTTAGTGAGGCATGTATATACCTCTGAGGGTACATCTCACCTTACTGCTGCTGGTTTCTGTTGAACATTGGCCATTTTGGTTCCCTGAATGAATGGAAGGGAGGCATTCCTAATTTCTTGTGACTCCCATACAGGGAACAAAACAAATTATGTTAAGCAGAATCACACTTTTGTCTATAACCTTCCTCACTTCAGCTGTGCTTCAACTGATTGTTTGCTCAGCTAGTGTAGAGTTGGTCTGAAAACCCATGGTGTGCAGAATTTGTCCATGAAGGACAGTCTAAGTGTGAAAACCCAACAAAATAAATATGCATCTTTCAAGAATATGAAGTAGTAGAATACTGCAACATAATAAAGGCTTTGCTTTGTAGTGCTACAAATGCTTAGTGTTGAATTTACAGACAGACCTCTTCCTGGGGCAAGGCCATCTTTTTAATATTAATTTTCTTGCTGGCTAATATTACTGAGCTTATGTTCTTAATGTGAGTACTGTATTTCATCATAATAGATGTGGTAAGTCCTTCTCTTTTGTACTAAAAGAACAAACCTAAAAAAACTACACGTATGAATTAATAATTACCATTCTTAAAATCCTAGAAAGATGATTTAATAATAGCTTTGGGGAAAAAATCCACTAACATTTCAATAAGCATTGTTTTACTATATAACTTCTTTTTGAGATGGGGCTATTTTAGGGATCAAATCTCTATTTGGATCTTGATTATAGAGCTCACTATTTTTAATCTAACTTTTTCCTGCTTTGACAATTGGAAAAGAGCAACACGTTTCTTTCCCTCCCCCTTTTAATGTCAAACATATCAAAAATTAGTTTTATTTGGTTATTTTTATCTACAGAATTCTGGATAGTATTCTGGCAGCATGAAAAAGAAAAAGTGTTTTATTAGCTACTACTTTCCCTATCTTATTTTGAAAATGCCATACATATTGAAAGTATTGATGAAATAGTATATAATTATAGACATCCATCAACACCATTTTTCCTTTTTTTTTTTAACATGGAGATTTAAGCCTGTAAAACGTGTAAGTCATGAATCTTGGAATGTAAAACTTTCAATGTATTTTTATAAGTGTTTCAAATAGTACTAAATCACTGGATTTAATTTCCTTATATGGGTTAACTTTAAATATAATTACCTTCCACTATTTTTAACTAAGTACTTAATGCAAAACTACAGCTAGTGAATTCAGCAACTGAACACTGGCTTAATCCTCACATGGCAGAAATAAAATGTGCTATCATTAAAACATCACTGAATTAATCCCATGCAGTAGTATAAACCAGATAGTAACAGTAATTATTTAACAGAAATTTAAAGGGTAGTAATTAAATTGAGCAAACAAAGTCTTGATCATACTCATCATTTACTCACCTGTGGTTTCTTGTTTACAAATCAATGTTTGCAGACACAGTGTAATTTGTTATTTTGAAACTAACAAAATTTTCAATGTTATCAAATAGCTGTTTTCTTCTTTATAGTTGAAGAAATATTCTTTGTATGCCAGAAGAGTTAAAGCCATTTCTAAGATGCCACAAATACTATGATTTCACTAGTTTGCAACAAGGAAGTTCTCATACAGTAACTTAAGAGAGCTCATTTGCTTTTAGGAGAGAAAAAACATGTAGACAGTACACTGAAAGCAGATGCTGTCATGAAATAGGCTGATTTTATGCTGAAAAGGTGGTGTGTATGATGAAGTTTGCACACACATAAAAGAGAATCAGGAAAGATTATACAGTAGGAACTGACACAGTAAAGGGGGCTTTAGTATCAATCTGAAGAACCCTAAATTAAGCAACAATGTACCTAGTTGGACTTACTGTCCAAAATGTCCTAGCGCATTTTGAGGGCATGCTTCCATTCTTCATGATACCATAGCACTGTCTTTATCAGTGTAAAATCTTGTGATACATGAAGAATCATAAATTACCATAATTTTCCTTATTTGTGACTAAAAAAGTACTCTATAAAACTTTTTAGAAACTTACAAACTTTTGGAGTAAAAAGTACTCCAAGTTTTGAAACAGGGAAATTTATATTTAAATAAAACAAATATTTATTTAAAATCTGTAGCATGAAAATAGTTTAAAAACCTGTAAGGTCTTGTTAGGGAGGTGTACCTCAGTGGTAAGGTCAGCAGGCTGTGATGATTCATGGTGATTCATAAGAAATATTTTGGCTTGGCAATGGTATTTGGGAAACTTGGAAGCCTTGGCCTAAAACTGAGGATTTCTCTGTATGATCACATTATCAAGTTATGATCCTGTGTTCCTGCTAAGAGGAAGTCAAGATTTCAAGAAATAAAGAAAAAAACTCTGCATGATGATTACCTTTGTATACAATGTATATTCAAGCAGACTGCACATTGGACAATTAGGTTTTTAACTTTTTAATTTGTTTTTGTTTATTTGTAAATTGTCTCTGGGTGCTTCATGTTCATAAGCCAAGAAAGTACATTTTATTATGTTATCATTAAAATTTACTTTACATTATATCTGTGATAGTAGCATGTCATGAACAATTTTCATTAGAAAATTCGAGCAATCTGCCTGATTTTGCATGAAAATAATTTTTGAGGGTAATTTTTGAAGGACATGAAAGAGGAACAGTTAGATACAAAGCTCATGAATTCAACACCAAAATAGCAAGAGTTTTTATATCTAAAGAAATTACTGTTTCAAGCTATTATTACAGAATGTGATGAAATCATCTAAATAAGGAAAACTCCTGCACTGTCCAAACACTTGCTACCATGTCATCTATACAGCACTGACTAGAAAGGACAAAAAGTACTTCAGAGTAATCACAATACATTGATAAAAAATGCGAATTGAAAAGGAGCTTAAAAGAGTAAGTCTATCCTTCCATGACCCTTTTGTTACCAATTTGTCCATTCAGAGGGACAACGTGGTTACATTTTTGACAGCTTTGAGAAAGTCCAGTCAGCACAAGTTGCTGTGCCATTGTCTCTGGAGCAAACTCCACACTAATCTAATCTCTTCTGCTCCAAGAAAATTCACAGCTCAGATAGACGTGAACCACCGGAACTCAGGATCAGGAACCTCAGTGGAGATTTTGACACTAAATTTGATGAAATGCAAAAATAAAGGAAGCTCAGGAAGAAAACACTGGCTTTTCCTGCCTGCTTCATTTTCTATACTTCAGCAGAGTTTTAAGTCAGTGAAGGTCTGCTTCCATTCAATGATTTTCAGTTCAGCATCCCACAAAAACAGTACATAAACCAGGATGCCAGCTCTGCTTTGACATTACATTTCCATGCTACTAGCCACCAGTTTTCCACACTTTGATGACAAGGCTTAGCTCTCCTCACCTTACATTAGTGGTTCTGTATTCCAGATATGAAAGATTGAGACCCTGACAGACTGCCAAAGCTAACATCAAAGTATAGCCTCACAGGGTAAGAGAATAAGCATCACATTTTCATCAGTAAGTGTCCCATGACAGACAGAGCTGAGACAGATGCCTTCTGCACATCACTCTCCTCAGGACTTTCTCACAGCCTGAAGCCTAAAGCCAGAAGGGAAAAACTAGAAGGTGGATTTAGAAGATATGAACTACAGAAGAATTACAGATGGGCTGTTGTAGTTTTAGATCTGGAATCTCTTTTTGATATAGAGGAAACCTTTGGGAATGCTCAGTATTATTGTAATAGGGTATGAGTGGACTGTGGTAAAATACAATATATCCTAAGTTATTGGTAGTTCCCAAATAGACAATTTCCTTATTTACAAGAATACCTGATACTGTTTAGCACAAATTCATTACTTTCCTCTTACATTATCTGAAGAGTTTATTTGGCACAGTTCTCCAGATTCCTGACTTTTATGCTCCAGATACTTCAGAGAATTCATGATCTTGGATGATTTAAAAGCTGCAAAACAGAGACACTTTCAAGTTTTCCCTCCGTTTAACTGTTTCTCCTGTAACATTTTCTTCCTGTTTTAGTAATTTGATAAAGTGTCCTCACGGTTAGTCCATTTCACCAATCTCAGTAAGTGTGTGTTGTCTAAGTCTCCTATGATAAACTGGTTTATGTAGGTATAGTTCATGTACAGATGAACAACAGTACATCTATCTGTATCTGTTCCACATTACCTTTTCCACTTGTAAGGAAGTATCAAGTAAATCTGGTTGTGGCATAGATAACTTACTGATGTCAATGTTTTTGAGTTGTTTATTTGACAATAATTCAAAATGTTACAGGAGACTCCTGTGCTGGATGTCCCCATATATAATTGTGTCACACATACAATGTAACTTAATTTAAATGGTGAAAAAACTATGAAGAACAATTTTAGATGTGTAACTATGTTTGAAAAGAATGAGTTCTTTTAATTTAAAACACCAAGTATTTATTTTGTTTAAAAGTATTCCCTATAAGCACACCTGTACCTTAGACTTGCATATTTTTCTTAATTTTTCATATTATTTCACTTATTCAGGCACTCTATTTCCCATAATATTGCAGGACACATCTAGCCAACAGCTAATTCAAGTTATGATGATGACAACTCCAGCATATTGCCCTTAAATTACTTGAGCTCACTTTAACATGCATTATTTCCATGCAAATCACTCTCTTTTCTTGCCTTACCGGGATAGCATGGAAAGACCTAAAATGTTCTTATCAGATAAAACCACTAATTAAAATAAGTTCATGGGGTAGCAACCTAAGGAAAAGTGTGCAAGAAGTGTCCTGAGCCACTAGATAGGCCATTTGTTGGCATAAACTCACATAAAAGAAATAGATATCACAGTGAACAATTTTTATTGCTCATTCCTCATTTTCAGTGGTTGCCTTTACTTAGGACTAGAGCTTTGCTGGGCTCAACTGCCAAGCAACTTAATCTGGTCATGAAGATATATGCTCCTGAATGTGCATATACTTTTATAAGTTTGTGAAAACACACACACATAAATGTAGAGTAATCATTCTTTTTTTTTCTGCTCTTGCATGACCATTGAGGATAGTGGTTCACACTTTTTGCAGAATGTGCACTTTGTCATATATACAAATATTTCTGACTATTTTTTTCCATCTTAGTCCCATTTCCCTGCAAAGGCTCCTTTGCCTGTATGGAAGAGTGCAGCCTCTGTATCCCTTTTCCTCTGGCAGACTGTAAACTTTACTTCCCTCAAATTTAGGTCTATTGTTCTGTACTGTTCTTCAGGTCACTGAACCACCCACAGGCATTGTCTTATAGAGGGGGCACTGTGCAATAGAAAGGAGGCTTACTCAAATTGCTTCTTTAGGAGCAAAATGGGAGCACTAGATTGAGGGCCTGTCTTCATTTTCTTCGAGCAGCAGAGTTAGACACAGCAGCTTTCTTCAGCCAGAAATGGAGGGCTTCAGACTGAGCAGAAACCTGTGTTAATAAATTGTGTTTACAGCAGTACAAATTCCACTACTTGGGAACAAAAACATAAAAACAACCAAACAAAAAAATAAAAAAAAAACCCAAACACAAAAGGTAAAAGGCCTTTTACTATTTTAAAACTTTTATCTTAGTAGCCACACTTGTATCCTTGTACAAAATCTCCTCTGTAACTGGCTTTTATGTGGGCCTGCTAATGTCTTCTGAACTCCTGTCTCTTAACTATGGGCTAGCAGCTATTTAACAGACATTATTTTCTACACCTTCATGAGCACAAACAAATCATTAGGTTATTTAGCAAATAAATCCCTACCAAACCCACAATCAGACATGAAACCATCCCAGTGATCCTGAGCACCATTTCATAATGCATCATCTCAGAACTTTTTTTCTTTTCCTTTGGGTCTCCAGCTGCTCCTAGGGCAGCTGGCAGGGATGGCTATACAGTGTATCATGGAGACACTCTTTGCTTGTGCCAGCAGAAACAGTGGGAAATGCTCCATCCAAGTTAATTTTGGTCCTTTCTTAAAGCAATGAGCAGGAGGGAAGGGTTTTTTTTAGGAAGAAAGTCTTTACTGTGAGTGTGGTGAGACATTGAACAGGTTGCCCAGGGAGGTTGCCCCAACTCTGGCAGTGCTCAAGGCAAGGCTGTATAAGGCCTTGTGCAACCTGGCCTAGTGGGAGGTGTTTCTCACCACAACGGTGGAGGGTGGTCTAGATGATATTTAAGATCCCATCCAACTCTTAACATTCTGTGATTCTGTGATTTTTGGCCAGCCTTGCTTTTGTGTCCGCTCTCTGCTTACCAACCACCAGTCAGGCTTGCACTGGCAGAGTGATGCTGACTGCCAGCCTGGAGTGTGGGGAGCCTACGGGTACTACAGCAGCAGTTTCACTTGAAAGCATTTGCTTCAAATGTGACATGCTATTTCAGCATGGGGAGGAGACTTTGAGAAGTGAAAAAAGAAACTTTAAGACTGTTTCAAAGATAGATTTCATTAGCAAAAAGTGCCTTGAGGAATATGAACATGCAGAATGTGCATCAGAGAAATAAAACGCCACCACGTAGGGCTGGGTGACAGCAGAAAGCCTCTGAAATTCACTGGGTCATTGTAATAAAGTCTTGTGTGTGATGATAATTTTGCAAGGGGTGACATTCTTTCATACACAGAGTAATGCAGAGGCCTGGGGCCCTGTGCAGAACTGCAGGTGTCATTTGTTTATGGCCGATTTTACACATAAGGCAGCCCTTCTCAAGGAGGTGTCATAAAGTGCCTCACAGCTGGTTTTACATGACCCACACATGCAACATGTCATGCACCTTGCTTACGGGAATTCATCCTCTGAGGACAGGTCATAACAACCTACCTACCTACCATGGCCATAAATGTGTCCCTGCCTATAAAAAACAGCATTTTCTCTCGCAAGTCAAGGAAACTGCAACCACCAGAATGCTCTAGTGCAGCACTAGTCCAGAGACAGCCTCAGGCTCAGCAGAGCAATCTGTAAAGGACACATGCTATTCTCCTGAAGTAGAGGAGTTTGAATTGCAGGTCAAACATGCCATGATAGGCCAGATTCAGACACCAGTCAGCCAAAAGCAGAGATGTTTGATGTAGTTTTCTGTCTTGTTGAGAAACAAGAAAGATGTACTTGATAATGCAGTGACCCAAAGTCCTTTGCTTGGTTTAGGAAAAAAAGTGAAAAAGAAGTTACAACAAAGCAGTGGTGAAATTAGAGAAAGACACCTCAAACACTGTAAAGATAAGCAAAATTACAGAAAAGTACATTTGGGTTATGCAAAGAAGTACTGAGGATGAGTACAGTTATTAGATGCCAAGAATATAGCTGCTGTATTAAAGAGAAAGCCCTGATGTTCCTGTGTTGTGAGAGATCAGGTGAAAATCCAGTAAATTTATGTCCTGATATCATGACACACATAAACCTGACACCCTACACCTACTGAGGACCAAAGCTTTGCACTACAGAGAGCAGAGAATACTGCTCACAGCCTTTGGTCTTATTGTCAAAGCACTCTGAGGACTGCTGGAGTGGAGTGCTTACAGAGCAGACTATAACACCCTCCATTACTAAAAGTTGGAAGCACTTGTTTAGAATTATTTATGGGAAACACAAAGGGAGTGAAATGTTATTTTTCCTTCTCTTTAGGTTAAGGTACGCTCCCTGCTGATCAGATGAAGTCCTTTCACAGATGCAAGAACTTGTTTCCTATCATGAACATCAGGTGCAATAACGTGGCCATCACCTTTTCAAAAAATGTGTGCTTGGTGATACACCAAAATGGTGCTTTCAGTGGGTGGTATGTCCATTGGACAAAACTACATAAAAAAGATCCTGTCAGCTGGAGCCTTTGGATACTCAAGGATAACAGACAGAGCCTACTGGTGTGAACGCACATCAGGAGATCAGACAGAATCAAATTTATGAAGGAAGGACACAGTTTCTACATTTTCCACTTATTTTAAGGAGTGCCATGCTCCAAAGCTGCAGAGCTGTTCTTTAGTAAAGCTGCTCTGCTAAAATGCTAAACAAAATCTGTTTCTTTGAAGCCAGCAGGAGTCCTTGAAGATCATTTCAGATGCAGTGTGAGTCGTGCAAGGAATGATCTAGGGCCTTGATCACAACACATAGGGAGGGATTGAATTACTCTTCTTACACAGTAAGCTGTGTAGGACATAAGGATTTTCATACAGACCAGATATTGAGGGTGAAGTGGACAAGTGGGCAAGTTTTGATATTAACAACGAGTCCAGGAAAGGCTGAGTCCTAGGAGAAAGGTCTGATTCTTTAATTAGAGCAGAAGTGAATTAGAATTCCTTGGCTGAGGAAAAGACAGTTCTTGTGATGGGATTTGGAAATAGTCAAGAGTAATTATCAAGCGGTTGGCTTCAACAAGGAACTGTAGAGGAAAAGGCAAAGTTTCTATTTTCAGTGTTCGTTTAACATAACCCTTTATTCTGTTTGCAGCCCACATGATGACGCAACATCCCTCCATTTATATTCCCAGATTTTGAATCATAAAAACATTAATTCACCTCTTAATTATTCATTTAGGAGTTTCTTTGTTGGGCTCTCAGGAGTACTATATTAGGCAGTTCTTTTGTAAAATGCAGATTTTTAATGTAAGAGGAATGAAGACTTAGTCTCTTTTGTAAAACTACAGAGAATTTTAGTGAAAACCATATGAAAACAGACAAACCTTCAATTAAAAAAAAATGAGTTTCCAAAAACACAGACTGCTAGACTCATGTTCTCTGCATATCTCTTTTCAAATATGTATCTTGTCTTTCCATATAAAAATGGAATAGGAGAAAGAGAAGTGTAACTTCAGAGTATTGTGTAAAAAATACACAAGATTTTAACAAAATTCTGACAGGTATATAAAAAATGATATCTTTTCATATCAGAAAGATTTTGTAAAAAACAAAGAGATTTATTGGCCTTAGAAGTACTTTGCTCACATTTCACAATATGATCAAGAGATTCTGTGAAGCTTTTTGAGGATAAATTTTGTTGTAAAGAGAGTGCCTAAATAGATCTTATTGCCTTGTAGTCCTTACTCATAATAAAGAAAAATGACATTAAGGACAGTGTAATAGGCACTAAGAACCCTGCACCCTTTTATACTACAGTGTTAATGGTGGTTTAGATTTGTCTGGAAGCATACTTTATAGCTCTTTATTTAATGACACCCTCACTCTTTTCAGTTTTATTACATTCAATGGATTCCTCAGTACGAGAAATACATGGGCCTGTTGGAGTGCATCCAGAGGAGGGCCATGAAAATGATCAGAAGGATGGAGCATCTCACCTAAGAATTCAGGCTGAGAGAGGTGGGGCTGTTCAGGCTCTGGGAAGATGTTATTGTGGCCTTCAGGAACTTACAAAGGCTTCTAAGATGGATGGAAAGGGAGTCTTTTTATCAGGACCTATATTGATACAGAGGGGTAAGATTCTTAAACTGAAAGAGAGCAGGTTTAGACCAGATATTAGGAAGCAATTCTTTGCTGTGAGAGTGTCAAAACACTGGAACAGATGCCCAGAGAACCTGTGGATACCTCATCCCTCGAAGTGTTGAGAAACAAGTTGGATGGGGTTTTGAGCAACCTGTTCTAATGGGAGTTGTCTCTGTCCATGCCAGTGGAGTTGAAACTAGATGATCTTTAAGATCCTTTGAAATCAAAACTACTTAGTGATTCTATCATTCTACAGTGATGGCAAAAACTGTTCTTCACCCCCTTCTCAGCTCCAAAAGTCCAAATGGCATCATACGGAACTGAAGTTGCAGTGAAAACAAAAAAAACCAGGAAAATTAGGATTTTTTTTTTTAAACAGAAATACGGGGATTTCTTTTAAACACAAACACAAAAATCAGACCATGGGCTTGACTTTTAACTTCTTTTCCTTGACAGTCTTCAGTGATTCCCTGAGCCGTAGTGAACAAAAGGATAATTGACCATCATAATCTACTGATAAAAGAACAAAACAAAACCAGAAAACCCACCAACACAAAAAAAAAACCACCAAAACAAACAAACAAGCAAACAAACAAACAAACAAACACCAAACCAAAAACAAACAAAGAGAAAAAAACAAACCTGTTCCCTCAATCCTCTATTTTCCTAAGCATCTAAATGATAATTTTATCTGAGCTGCTCCTGAACCTTAGTAAAAAAGTTTGGTATATCTGGATGTGATTAATAATTAATTTATTTCTTAAAATAAACACATTAAAAAGTCTGTAACTCCCTTGCAATAATCAAGGGATGTCCAGTTACAAAACAAAAACGTGAAAAAGAATGGCACTTGGATCATCAAGTAGCCTTTTGACTTGTCCACAAGGATACATATGCTGTAACATCTTGCAGATTTCCCTCCTGGGTATAGTTACACACACATTTATCATGCCATAGCAGAGGTGCAATTTTATGGAAAAGTCTGACGTGCATTAAAGATTTTATTAAGTATTAGATTATACTTCTACATATATCATGAGAATAGATCAAGATGAGAAGATCAAGCATCCTTTAAGTGACATTATGCCGTGGCTCTATTTATATAGGTTGCTTTCCTTTCCTAGAAAGAAATTTTACTGAGGGCATTTTGTTGATGTTTTGTGACAAAGGAAGCAGAAAATTACAGACCAGCATGAAAGTGGTACTTTATATCTATTCTCCAAGCAGATCTAAGTGACCAACTTGTGGTTTTATTCCTAATTAAACACAAAGAAATTTCCATGTCTCAGTATGTATTCTATTTCCACTTGGAAAGCAGACTTCTTGAGGACAACTGTAGTTATTCATTGATATATCATACACGTGTAATAAGCCTGTGTGTATGTGGAGCATTGAGAAATCTACCCTTACAAATTATATCCGCCTATGCATAGATACATCTGCTACATTTAGTTCTTTTCAGGTTACAATAAAGATGCAAAATCATGTGTGTGGGAAGGCCTTCTACTGACAGTGGCTGAAAAAAAGAGAAGTGAATAAAGTGGAAATGCTGTGCTTACCAGCTCCCACTGTTCAGGCCACAGAGGGTCACTGAACTGCAGTTCATTTCCTATTCCACTCTCTGACTCCAACACTTTGAAGACTGCTGTAGGGATGTAATCATTCTTCTCGTGCTCGAGTGAAAACCACACAGAAAGATCAGTCATTTGCCTGCCCTGTTATTCACCCTCCTCCTTTT
This sequence comes from Cyanistes caeruleus, assembly GCF_971803275.1. Taxonomy (NCBI): domain Eukaryota; kingdom Metazoa; phylum Chordata; class Aves; order Passeriformes; family Paridae; genus Cyanistes; species Cyanistes caeruleus. Next base: position 28,831,144 of record NC_141703.1, read on the forward strand.
CATTTTTTTTTCTGCTGTTTTAATGTATTTTTAAAGATCACTATTTCTTTGAAATAGTTCTAAATTTAGATTTTTTAGTTAAAAAATGATCTTATGATAACAGTGGATTACTTTCTGAATTATATTTGTTACACACTTCACAATGCTAAGCTCTTCCAGTGTTATCTTTTTCATGTTTTTGGGGGTTTTATTGAGATTCAATTTTCCAGAAATACCATTTTCTAAAAGCTCAGGTTTATCCTGAACAATGTATTTTATCCATCGCAAATAAGAAGTGTCTTCAATGAGCAAAATTTAATAAATCCAAAGCTAAAAGCATAAACACAGAACAAGGGGAAATGAATGTCATGAAAACTTAATATATATTTTCTAATATTTTCTTGCAATGGGATGGCTTGACACCTTAGATAAGATGACTTCAGTATGTATGATGTAATTAATGTTCTTGGAAAGCTAGTATTTTCACTTTCATGTTTCTTCTCTTCCAGTGTAAGACACTGGGATCACAAAACCTCTGGGTGATAAGAGGCCTGGCAGAGGTTGTAAGACTGCACACACACATTATCATTGTGGCACTCCTGATCCTGACACATCCCGAATGATTGCAGCTTCATGGCAGGGTTATGGAGCAGTAAACCTTGCTGCAAAAGGCTGAGTAAGCCTTGTGTACATCACATGGTGAGACCCATTCTCTCTCTGTGGGACCATGATGTTACTGGGCGGCTGAGTGCATAGTCTGACTTTGAGAATGCCCTTTGTCACTGTTACTACCTTCTCAGTCACTGCATTTCATCCCTCAGGAACACAGCTACTACACTCCGTTCAAAACAGAGTACAGACAAAACTTCATCACACAAAACAAAGAAATCATGGGTAAAAAGGAGGTGAGGTATTATCTATAAGAGCATGGGGCTGGGCTCTGCCCCTCCCTCTGTGATTATGCCTGGGACATATTCGGTGTTATGGTCAAACCCAAATCCTTGGTATGGCAGGCCTCATGACTGAGAAACTTAGGCAATCCTGTGATTTCCCTTGTAGCTCTGACATCTAGCTGCCTGATCTGTGAAAAGCAAAAGAAGATGCAATAAAATGAAGACACAGAACAGAAAAATATGATGTCTTAACTACTGGAAAAAAGTCTTCAAGCATTAGCAAAATGGTGTCCATTTCTACTTACTGTGAATGCTTGTTCCTTGTGTTACTTTAATTCACTTAGCTGTATTAGGAAATCATCCCCCAAACCCATGAAACACCTGAAATGTTCATTCCTGTAACACAGCAACAGGCTCTTAAAAAATTTTTATTAGACTATTGTTCTTACAATTTTTACCACCCCTTGTCAAAATAAATCAAACTGTGATAATCTCCATAAGCACTTTAAAAGGATTAAAATTATGGGGAATCATTTTATATACCAAATTACTTTGTATATTTCTATTCTCTTGAATGAGAGGGGAAAATGAATTGGAAATCAAAAGAGGGAATTGCTCTTTTGATACCAGCATTTTCTTTTCTATGGGTATAATTAAATAGATCTTAGAAGAGTGAGATGCAGAAAGGAGGGGAAAGAAGTAAAAAAGGAGAAAGGGACAAAGAGAGGTGGTGATAATATGGCCAGAATTAAAATATGTTCACATTATCTTAAATCTCTGAGAGACACAGTACATCAGGTTTTCATCTCAGCATTGCTATAGTCTGCAGAAGACCATTGATAAGTCTGAAGGACTGCCTGGGTAACTTTCCACTGTCGCTGACACCCCCAAAAAACAGTCTGGGTAGTGAAAGAAAAAGGACAGGAGACCAGAGGTGCATGTGGCTAAAGGATTCCTACCACAGACTGTTTGTTCTCTGCTTATGGACTATTTCCCAAGTGTCCTGGGTTGCAGTATATTCTATCACCATCCTCATGTACTGTTGAAACCAGGTGAGGCAGTGCTCCCTGCCTCCCCCCCCCCCCCCGGGCTACCTTCTGTTAATGGGCCCATCAATGCCCTGCCCCATGACTCATAGATAACTTCCCCCTGTATTGTCCCCTGTTAATGGGCCCACCACTGCCTTGCTGCATGACTCAGAGATAACTTCCTCCTGGACTGTTTTCTGTTAATGGCTCATCAAGGCCTTATCTCATGACTCACCATCCCATTGTGAGATGCTCCTCCCCGAGGGAGGAGCCAAGCATTCCATACTGGATATAAGCTGAGAATTCGAACACCACAGCAGCCCTTACCTACGGGACTTCCAGAGGACAGAAGCTACTGCTGGACTTTCAGCTGAAGACCAGACCCCCTTTCTTCCAGAGGATCACGCTTCAACAAGACCACCTCATCTGGACGACTACCATCACCCTAACAGGGTTCCAGGCTGTATTCTGACTCTGTCAGTGTTTTTGATATTATTGCATTTATTCTTTTTATCATTTTCCTATTAAATTATAATTCTGACTTGCGATCTCTCACTGGTTTGATTTCAAACTAGTACACCAAGGAACCTGGATACACAGGACAGATCCAACACAGCTGCTCCTAGCTGTTACTGGTCTCAGGTACAAAGATTTCCACCTGTGGTGGTCTTTGCTGCTAAGCTATGCTCAGCAAATACTAAGAAATGTCAGATCTAGGATGCTAGAACAGTGTCTTATGTCTCTAAGCAGTATAATTTTATAATAAAAAGAGGAAAAAATAGGATGAAAATGCATAAAAAGTATTCTATAGGCAGGTGGGAAAAGTCTTGCAATTGCTACCACTTGTTCTCATGAGGGACCTCAACTTCCCAGACATCTGCTGGAAATGCAACACAGTAGAGAGGAAACAGACCAGGAGGTTCCTGAAGTGTGTGGAAGGGAACTATGTGATCCAGATGGTGAGGGAAGCAGCTAGGGAAGGCTCCCCATTGGATCTGCTGTTTGTGAACTTTTATGGATGATGTGATGGTCAGAGGGCCTCTTGGGCACAGAGATCACAAAATGACAGAATTTTCAGTTTTTTGAGAAGCAAGGAGGGTGGCCAGCAGAACTGCTACTTTGGACTTCCAGAGGGGCAGACTTTGACCTCTTTAGGAGACTAGTTGAGAGAGCCCTTTGGGAGCCACTCCTGAGGAGCAAAGGAGTCTAGGAAGGCTGGATGTTCTTCAAGAAGGAAGCCTTAAAGTTGCAGAAGTGGATTGACCCCATGTGCCCAAAGATGACCCAGCAGAGAGGCAGGCCAGCCTGACTGAACAGAGAACTTCAGCTGGAACTCAGGAAACAAGACAAAATTCATGGCCTTTGGAGAAAGGGGCAGGCTACTCAGGAGGACTGTAAGGATATTGTGACGTTATGCAGAGAGAAAATTCAAACCCCAACTAGAACTTCATCTGGTTTCTTCTGCAAAAGACAACAAAGAATGCTTCTATATATTCTACATATGATGATATGCATCATCAACAGAAGGAGAGCTAAGGAGAATCTCCATCCTTTATATTCGATGGGGGGAAGGCATAGAGTGAAAAAAGATAAGAAAAAGGCAAAGGTACCTAATGTCTTCATACCTTGCTCTTTAATGACAAAACCAAATATTCTCCAGGTACCTAGCCCCTGAGATGGAATAGAGGGATAAGGAGCAGAGTGAAGACCCCATAATTCAAGGTGAAATGCTCGGTAACCTGATACACCACTTACATACATGCAAATCCTTGGGGACAGAGAGGGTCCACCCAAGAGTACTGAAGGAGCTGGTGGAAATGCTACTGAGGCCCTTTCCATCATTTACCATCAGTGCTGGCTAAGCAGGGAGTTGACTGGAAGATGGCAAATGTGATGCCCACCTTCAAAAAGGTTTGAAAGGAGGATCTGGGTAACCACAGGCCTGTATATCTGACCTTACTGCTGGGGAAGATCATCTTGAGTGCCATTGCATGGTGTATACAGGACAGCCAGGGCATCAGGCCCAGATAGCACAAACTTGGCTTTATGAAATGCAGGTCCTGCTGGACCAACATGACTTCCTCCTATGACAAGGTGACAATGTTTAGTGGATGAGGGAAAGGCTCTGCAGGGGTATCTGAACTGGATCAATGGGCCATGACCAGTTATATGGGGTTCAAAAAGGCCAAGTGCTGGACCCTCTACTCGGTCACAACAACCCCAGGCTGTGCTACACACTTGGGACAGAGTGACTGGAAAGCCGCCTGTTGGAAAAGGACCTGGAGGTGTTGGTTTTCAGCCACTGAACAGGAGCTGGCATGTCCCCAGGCAAACAAAAGCCACTGGAATCCTGGCCTGTACTGAAAATAGTGTGGCCATCAGGATGAGGGTATGATTGTCCCTCTGTACTTGGCAATGGTGGTGCCACACCTCAAATCCTGTGCTCAGTTTTGTGCCACTCACTACCCCAAACACCCTGAGCTGCTGCAGCATTTCCAGAGGAGGGCAACAGAGCTGGTGCAGGGTCTGCAGCACAAGTCCTGTGAGGAGAGGCTGAGGGAGCTGATGTTGCTTATCCTGGAGAAAAGGAGTCTGAGATGGGACCTTGTTGCTCTCTACAACTACCTGAAAGGAGTTTATAGCCAGGTGGGGGCTGGTTTCTCATCCTAAGCGACAAGTGCCAAGATGAGGGGAAATGGGGCTCGTGCTGTGCCAGAGGAGATTTAGTGTGCATATTATAATTTCTCCCTGTAAAGGGTTGTCAAGCTTTGGAACAGCATGTCAAGGGAAGTGTTTGAGTCACCACCCTTGGAAAGTGTTCAGGAAATGTGAATGTGGCACTCTGGGATGCAGTGGTTCAGTGGTGGACTTGGCTGTGCTGGGTTAACAGTTGGACTCAATGATCCTACAGTTTTTATTCAGTGTTTCTGTAACCATATATATAGGGTTTTATTAGAAATACTATCATTATCTTGTCATGATCCTAACACTCAAGTACCTTGGGCTACATCCTTCACTTCATCATGTATAGAAATAATGGATTTGGACTTATATCAGAGGACGTTCAAAAACATTAACAAGACAGTCTAAGTGGCTGGAAAGTAAAGTACAGGCACTATGTAGTATTAGGCAGTTTGCCTTTTCTGTTACTCCATTTCAGGAAAGGTTCCTATAATAAGGTCTGTTCATTGGACATCCAAGATTAGGTGCAAAAAAATGTGTCTCAAAGTTTTTTAGAGCAAAGTCTGTGTTGAGGTGAGATTAGAAGTTCCAGAGTGAGCAAGAAGAAGTTCCCAGATTTTAGTGAATTCAGAGATGCATCCTTCGATCTCTAGGTATCTTTAAGTCCTGAGAATTTCTACTCTTCTATAGAAGTAAAACATTGCCCAACAACACATTTATTTTTCCCAGACTTCCTCCTTATTTCATTTTGATGTAAAAATTGAGATATAACAAGCTTTCTAAGTACATCCAGATTTGAAGAATCAAGAAACAAAATTTTCCTTTCCTCTTTAAATCTTCCTTCTGTCACACCATTAATTTTATGCAGCTGAAGGATGTGTGTAGGAATGTAAAATGTCTCGGGAAACATGGAAATAAAAAAATCAAGCTGAAAATAGTGAAGTGAGGCACTATTGATGAAGGTTGAGTTAAGACCACATTTAAGAAGCAATGAAATGTCATCTGCCCTTTTTATATCTGACAGGTGCCTATCTATTAAAAGAAAACATGGAAAGTGAGTGTAATATGATATAATCTGGTTTCCATTGTCCAGGAACCTCAATATATATAAATTTTCAGTTGACAAAAAGGATTTTGAAAGATATATGAAATATAACTCACAATGAAAAAGGAAGTCTACTAGCCCTACTTAGCTACTTTTCTCTACCTACAAATAAAAAGTATCTAAAGTAGGAGGGAAAATCAGGTATAAAGCTGAAAAGTTGAACTGTAAAACAATTTGAAAAAGTTAAAGATGAAGATCCAGGGGAAATCTGAAGTCTGTCCAAAGAACCTGAAGATAAGGAGAGTTTATAACTGGTGAAATCCCCTCTGTACATTCCACAGGAGATCTCAAGTAACGAGAGCTAATCTGACAGGAGGTGAATGATACAGTGCATTTCCTAGGGACTCAAAAGACGGTTCATTTATAATGTTTGAATAGAAGGCAGCTCTCACTGTGGAAAAATGGTACTGAAAAATTAAAGTCTTCTAGCGAGATGTTCTGTCAGATGGACTGGGATTATGATTACAGTATGGCAGGGATATATTCCAGTTTGGAAAATAACTGATATTTTCTTTAAAACAGAGTGGGAGAAGAGACTCTCCAGAGGAGGAGCCATGTACACACAAACTCTCAAAAATAACCTCAGGATTCCAGGAAGCAGACTTCTCCTTTCATGCATTTTGCGTTTTTTATCTGTATATCTAGTTTTCTTACCAGAGGGAAAAGGTGAGTTGTGTGGTTAAGTCCTCGCACCCATCTGTTTGATGATCTGTCTGATCCATTTCAATACTACACTTTGTCAGGCATCTTTTCCTAGTGTTTCTTGAAAATATTGGCAGCATTTTGTCCCTTCTCTTGTAAAGTTTTCTAAACACTGAATTTAAGAAATTTACTCCTAACAGGGTCAATTCTGTCAAAGACTTGCTTTCATCAAAACCATTGAGTTCACTTTTTCTGTGGTTATACCTTTTTATGCTGACCAAACTGTTCTGGTGTTTGTAATTAGCAAAATGGATAACTGCAGAAGCAGAATGTTTTAAGTGGATGTAAAAAGATAGTTACTGAGTGAATTTTACTCCTGTGGGAGAGACTAGTACAAAATAACTAGATTCAACTTGCAGACAAATAAAAAAAACAAAACAAGACAAAAACAAACAAACAAAAAACAACAACAAAAAACCCCAAATACAACCAAACAAAAAAAAAAATCACAAAAGAAAAACCAAACCAGAGAAAGGAACAACAAAAAGTGAATGTAGGTCCACATATGTACTGCCACATATAATGACCTTAAAAACTCCCATTATCATGTCTCATTAAATATTTTATAAGCTGTATAAAGAGTTAAAATCGCTCTAATATATATGTCTGAATGAGGTAGAGGAAGATTTTTTCAAAACTATGTGCCCTCTTTCTAAGTAATTCTAACAACAAAACCTTTAAGGAATACAAAGAAAAGAGCAGGGAGAAAAGAAGGGTGTTGAGACCCAAAATGTATTAACTGAATGGAACAAGTGTTAAAATTGCTGAGAAAATTAAAGATGCAAACAGAATCCAGTAAAATTTTAAAGTAAATGATTGAGTTCAATATCCTTATTCTCCCACCCTGTACATAAGGATAAACCTGAGGATTCCCAGATTTGCTGAAAGAGTAAAGATAGCATGATTTCACAGAAAAATCCATTAAGATAGTAAAGTCCAACTTCAAATGCATTTTTTAATGCTATTTATTTTCATGATTTTTGAAAATCCCAGGATGATAAAATGTTATTTTCATTTTTGGAAAGTCTCATTTTAGGAGTATTTTTAATTTTTTAATTTTTTTAATCTTTTTTCTTCCTGCTGAGAAACACACAGAGATGGGAAGACAATTAGAAATACAAAGGGACAGAGATAGGAATAAAAACAAAGTGCTAGGTGACACTTTATTTCTCTCTTAGCTGAAGAACTTGTTCTTGCTTCACTGGAGCTCATATTTTAGGACAATGGAAAAGTAATTCAGGGAAACTCACATGAATTTTTTTCAATACAAAGAGAAATCTTATTAGAGAAATCTTTCTATAGACTACAGGAAGCAACAAATACTACAGGAATAGCCTATATATTAATCAAGAATCATATCTGACTGAAACTGAGACCTGAAGAGAGAGAAGAAAAAGAAAGCATTCTAAATGAAATGGTTTAAATATGTAGAAGATCCAGGGTCATACTACACTGACTTTGTTTTCTGGTTTAATGAGCACTGATGTGTCAAGTGGAACTTAGACCCAACATATTTAATTAAAATACTTGCATATACGTGCATGCACACATTTACACACATGCATGCACACACACTCAGAGAGGCAAAATAAGCAAGGAAATTCTTTCCGATAGGCAGTTTCAAAAATACAACTGTTCTCCTGTGCTAGAAGCTATTGCCAGCCAAATAAAATATCAGTGTTCCACTAGGAAATGGTTAGTCAAACAGAAAGTGCAATGAATCTGCAGCTGATGAATATAAGGATTTCTCCATGAAATCCCCTGTGTCAGAAATTATTATAGAGGCTTTCTGTAGTTTAGGACATTCCCAAGACTGGTTACTCAGTGTTATGTAAATGACAAATGGTTAGAAAAAAAATAACTTGGAACAGATGAATAAGGCATTTGGTTTGTAGGAAAAGGGATCAATACAGTTTTGACTAGAGGCTTGAAGTAACTTCTTGTGTTAAAAATAGCAACACTACAGTTCCCTTCCTGTGGCTATCATTATATCAATTTATAGACATTAAAATATGTTTCAGTATGTTGTAAAGAGTTAGAAGGTGTTTCCTTGCAAAACAGATGGCCTAAATGTCAGTGATCTTTTGCTTTTTACAAAGCATTATTTAGTACATTGATAACAGAATTATTATCTTTCATTTAAATCATTTTTGTTCTTCTGGTATGAATGATTGGGAGAAAATTAATGATGCATATTAATACTGATTCAGCAACTTGACAGTGTTTGGTGGGAGACATCTTTCGGGCTTTTTGCATTATCCTTTAAAGAGGCTACCAAAGACTGAATTTACAGGCCCTACACAGATGTGTGTAGGGAAGGTTGAAAGAAGGTTTTTCCGTTCACCACCCACACCCCGTGCAAGAACCAAATGTAAGCAGTTCCCAAAGAGCTGATGAGAACCAAAAGGAGTGCAGATCACCAGGGAGTGGTGTGTGAAATGCAGACCCATTGCGTGCTGGGTCTGTAAAGGGAAGGAGAGATATTTTTGACATAAAGCAGTCAACTGCAGTGTCTCATAACCAGGGGAAATGGAGTGCTGAATGTAGCTTAATATTCACAGAGCAAGGGAAAAGATCTGTGTACAGTAACTCCTGTCTTGGCTCACACATCTCAAACGCCTGATCTGATCTGTGGTTCTCTGAATTCAAATGAATGCTGACAAAGTCACTGCATAACCAAATAAACAAAGAATAAAAATATAATAAGAATTTCAAAATTTGACCCTGGAACACACAATTCTCTAAGTTGTATTTTCTGTTTATGGACATATGAATAGCCCACTCACGACTGGAACATCCACATTTTTGCTTTCAGATGTTCTACATGTCTTTGACAAGGCTCTTTTCTCAATAACATGTAGCTACTTTTAACCCCTCAGTGACTTATGTCTTTCTAGCCTATTTCTTATAGGCTAGAAATCTTAATCTTATATGTTGTCTTATAGCCACTTTCTTAGCTCTAATTCTGTTATCATTTGTATAATATGCTTTTAATACAAGAGGGATAGGGAACCACATGGCTTTCAAAATATGGTTTCACTGGTTTCTTACATAGCATTAGGGTATTTCCTCTGATTTAAATTCAATACCTCCATTTATACATGCCTCATTTTTGTTTGCTTTTCTTTTTTTTTTTTTTCTTTTTTTTTTTTTTCCTACCTTCAACTGCTGTTAAGCACCAGGCCAACTACTTTTGGGTTTTATTCACCACCTCATCCCTCCCTTCCGCTTCCCTTACTCCCATCCTGAAGAACTGAGTGTATGGTCATGAACAGACTGGTTTTTTTTGGGTTCAGCATAATTCACACACTATTTTGTTCTTCTGACTGCAAACTTGCTGTGGTATGGAACAGATTATCACCAGAGTTGAGTGAACCAATTTGGATTAAATTAACAGACCATTCCTTGCCTCACACAGATCTTTGTTTGAAGTTTGAAAATGCAGCTTAATTTTTATTCACCTGCTGCTCACTTCCTGGTTTTGGTCAGGACTGGAATGCTACAATATTAGGAGAAATTATGCTCCTTTGATATTTTCAGAAGAAATGGAAAGAGGAAATTGGAGATGAAGGACGGTCTTATGGTTAAAGAAACTGAACAGGGACCCTGAAGATAAAGGTTTAACACAAGTTTGTGCCACAGGCTAACTTTATGAATTCAGCCAACTGTCAGAACAGAGAAAATGCACAACTAGATCAGATCAGTGGTCCATCTAATCTTTTATCACCTCTCCATGCCTCCTTGTTTCAGCTTTACAGAAAGATGCAGGTCTCTGAAAAAAGGAGATATAATATGCCTATGAGGGTAGTTTCTCCCAACACCTTATATTCTGGGGTATTCTACTCCCTTCTACAATTCTTAGCTGTTTCTAAATCCCAATATTTTGCTTATTTTCTTGGCTGCTGCTGAGCACAGTGCAGAGATTTTCATTGAGCTGTCAAGTCTTTTTTTCTGAGTTGTTACAGCTGTTTTCTCTTGTTCTGCCCCTGTGATCAATGGGTGCTTTCTTGACACTGTCATCTTGTCTGGTCAATGCCCAGAACTGGAGGCCTTATAATTTCCCAGAACTCAGCAACTGCATGACTCAGAGCATGTGGTTATAATTGTGGCACAGTCCTTTTTCTTTCTCTGCTAGTTACAGCGCTTGAGCATGAATGATCTGTTCAAATGCTGCCTGGGATTTGAAAGGAACACTCCAACAGCATTCTTTTCTTCAAACAATAGGTACTTCTATGATCGAGGTATCGTTCCCTTTTAGACCATGGCCACTATTATCCAGGTTGTTATAACTGAAAGGTTATTATAGCTCGCTAACAACTCGTGGAAGTGTCTGGCTGCTGCAAAATATAGCTGTTAGGGTTCTCATGCTCATATGAGAAGGGTTTTCTCCTTCATCTTGTTCCTAAAACCTCTGTTGATAAGCAAAAGAAGACCCCTGCATTGGGAACAAGGAGCCCATACCTCGTTGCTTGGGGGTAAAATATCACTCATGAGAAATAAATCTCTGCTCATTTCACAATGCTCTGAAGAGTTCTGTTCCATGTCATCTATGATTTCCTGCCCTGTGACAACCTGATCTGTGGTGGAGGACCACTACCATGAGTGTAGCTAAAATGGTTCAACACTTTGGCCATTCTCATTGCTTTCTCAATGAACCACTCAGACTACTTGGACCACATTTCAATGTTACTTCTCATGCTGAATATTTCCCTGTGCAAACATTATCAGAGTTTGAAGGAATCAGATGTTATTCATTGTCTAAAAATAAAAACCAAAAGAGATAGTCTAGTTTTGCTTCTATGTCAGGTTCTTTTCCATCACTTTTAACTTTTATTTATACTGGAAATGATGCTTTGGGACCTTGGTCAAGGTCTGCCATTGTTATTGCCTTGAGTCATAACGGGTGTAGGGATGGAAGGAACAGCTGTAGGAACAGCTATTCTCCTCTCCAAGTGCAAGGATAGGAAAAAAGGCTTGATGATATGAAGAGATGAAGGAGAGTTACACTGATTACACTAGACTTATACTGCTGCATGCCTATTATCTTAGGTTGCATTTAAACTGCTCAAAGCATGCTGGTGTCTACTCTTGAATTACAAGATCCCCTTTTCATGTACTGTGTGGAGGGGGACTGGGAATAAAGATGAAATTTTGTTGAGAAATGCAAACAGATCTAGAAACTCAGATCAGCTTTCAGTTCAGTAACAGAATCCAAAGGAATCTTATGCCAAGATGGAGAAGTCAAAAACTTATGTTGCCTGCCCTGGGTGCTAATGGCACAGTGTCAGGGAGTCACAGCTAGCCTCATCCTGGCCATACAGTGCTTGAAGGGGAGAACTGAAACCCTGTGTCGTGCTCTTCTCTGGGCAGTACCCACAAGTAGACACTGTCCAGTTTCCCAGAACTCAGCCATTCTATGACTCACCACATACTGCTGTAATTGTGGCTGTCAAGCCTCTCAGTCTCCTCCTACACAGTTCTGAAGGCCAGCTTGTCTGCCCAAGCAGTGAATGAAAGAAACATAGCAGAGACACTTTTTGTCTTAGAAAAAGCATGTCGGGCACAGATAGAATCTAAGCACAAATGGTTGCCATTAGTAATATTTTGATACTGCAGCCATGTTGTGATTGTAAGGAAGCATGAGAAGTAACGTGTAACATGAGAAGGAACAAGCATCAGTAAAGGTGATGAGTCAGGTGCCATTTGGGGTCACATGCAAGAGCCCCAGATGTCACAGAACAGGTGATGAGCCTGGTATCCAGCACACAGTGAATGACAGAGAAACCACAGGAGGGCTTGCAGTACTGTCAAGGGTTTCGCAAGACTCACAGCAAACACTAAAGCTTCAAAGGTCTTAAGATTCAAATCCACTTTCTCCAGTGCACGCAAAAATAAATTTTCCTCATATATTCAGGTTTAGAAACCTGATATATAATTCATGCTGAACCTAGTCTCTGTCTTCCCCATTTTGCAGGTTTCCTATTCATTTATTTGTACTTTTACAGCTTTACCTCTGTATTTTTCAGACTCCTAGGGATTATTTTTTTCCCATCCGTATCTCTGTAGCAGGTGTGGCAGAAAGTGCTGCAGGAACTTGTCACTTTCTAGGGACCCTTTGTTCATCTCATCTTTAAGGAAGAAGGAATGGATCATAACTCTCCCTTTCTGCTCCCTTCTTGCCAGAGAACTGCATCCTGAGATGCTACATTAATTTAGTTATTTTTCTGGCCTTAATCTTAAAGTGGTCTTAAGTTGCTTCCTTCCTTTGAGAGTAATATCAGTTCCCTAAAAGAAAGGGGATGCGGGAAACCCTTCCAGGACAATTTTCTTTAGTGGGAGGACAAGTGGAAGGACAAAGGAGAACCTTTGAATTCTTGGTGTTGGAACAGGAGGAAGTGATGGACAGAGAAGCGCAGAATTTTTGAGGATGTAAGGACTTTTTAAATCATCAACAGTATAATTTGAACAGTCCTCACACAGGAAAGAAAAAAGTAACTTAGAAAAGTGAGTCAAGGAGACTGATAACTAGGTAACTTTGGGCATTTCTAGAGCATAAAATGTGAATAATCTGAGAGCAAACAAAGTCCCATGCACATTCTCTCCATTCCTTTTAAAAACCAAAAATAATCCAGTGTGAAGACAGATAACTAATCAGTACCACTGCCCATCAAATATCTCCAAAAACAGTAAACACCAGCTGTAGCTCAGTTAAAACTGACAGCTCATGAAGGACAAACTTTAGCTCAGAGCTTTATTTCTAGTGAGGGCCCTTTGAATTATTTTAAAGTAATTTTAATTGCAGAAATCAAAATGTTAAGTAACACAGAGAATAGCAGGAAAGAAATGAATACATTACAAGGAATAATCTAGTGTTCTTTACTATTGAACTCCATAGTTCAAAGATAGGTAATCCTTTCACAGCTATGAAACCATTCTGTATGCATAAAAGACCTTTAAAAAGAGGTCCAAAGTAAAAATTTGGATGCAGTTTAAAGAACCCCTGAGACTAGGGAAGCCCCCAGGTACCACAAAGACTTTTCTTTTTCTTGTACTCTCTTCTATGAATAAATGAAAGAATGAAGATTCCTTTTCATTCTTTTCTCTGTCACAGAAGCTCCGGTCTTATACCCTAACCTTTCCAACTGCCACCTTGTACACTACACAAGTGTTGTCTTCTCTTATTCCTCTGTCTGAAACCATAAAGGGTGACCTTGTTTTCCTTGTGCCAAGCAATAAGGCTTAAGGTCCCGTTGTGCTCTACCTACTCCTCTCCTTTTTCTCATATGGCTTTTCTGACACCAGCAAACCCTTCGATCAGAAAGCCAGCCAGATGGGTAGCTAACTATAAACTGGGGGAGAATGTGAAGGTTCTGAAATTTCACATGTCGGAATGAGTTAAAAGAACTATCAGATCCTTCTGCCTTGCATCAGAATACAGAAGCAGATGCTGAAATGTTAGTAATTGAACAGCTTTTTAAAAGACAGGGGAAAAAAATCAGTGGAATGAGTTAATTAGATAATGAAGGGGATAGATTTAGTAATTAATTCAGGTTACATAAAGCATTTGAGAATACTATGTAGAAAACTCATTGAGAAAGGTCCATGAGGGGCTTGAATGTTCTCCCCCTCCTTCTCCTGACATTTTTGCCTCTTTAATGTGAAATCGTTTCTGAAAAATGCTCCCAAAATTTGTGATAGAACTCAATATGTAGTCATCAGTGAGTACAGAATTTTTTTTCTGCTTCTGAACAAATGTTTAAGCCATTTGCTTTGGCAAGAAGGGTGAAAGATCTTGTATTAGATATGTGCAGATTAAGTTTCTTGATAAGAATTCTGCCATGGGACTACACCTGGGGATCAGTGCCAGAAAAGAGGACATATTTCTCTTACAGATGAAAGGGGTGCACAAATCCTATGTGCAAACATGCTAGCCAAGATGGAGTGTTTTTTATCTCACATAATACTAATTACTTTTAGTTAAACTTCTGTCTTATGTATCTATTTTATCTTTCATAGAATGACCTAAATTGTTAACAAGCAGGATCCAGACTTATAATGAATTAGAATTGAATCTGCAAAAAGATGGTGGAATCTGAATACTTACCAGCTGATGTCACCATACAAGAAAATTTCTAGAGGGTGATACCAAATGGTCTCTGGAGGTACAACCTTAGCAAGTCCATAACTGCATATGACAGCTTAATTACACTGCTTAATTGAATTGCCGATGTTGGAAAAGACCTCTAGGATCATTGAGTCCAACTTTAACCCAGCACAGCCAAGTCCACCACTGAACCACCCCATCCCAGAGTGCCACATTCACATTTCCTGAACACTTTCCAAGGGTGGTGACTCAAACACTTCCCTTGACATGCTGTTCCAAAGCTTGACAACCCTTTACAAGGAGAAATTATAATATGCACACTAAATCTCCTCTGGCATAGCATGAGCCCCATTTCCCCTCATCTTGGCACTTGTCGCTTAGGATGAGAAACCAGCCCCCACCTGGCTATAAACTCCTTTCAGGTAGTTGTAGAGAGCAACAAGGTCCCATCTCAGACTCCTTTTCTCCAGGATAAGCAATGCCAGCTCCCTCAGCCTCTCCTCACAGGACTTGTGCTGCAGACCCTGCACCAGCTCTGTTGCCCTCCTCTGGAAATGCTGCAGCAGCTCAGGGTGTTTGGGGTAGTGAGTGGCACAAAACTGAGCACAGGATTTGAGGTGTGGCACCACCATTGCCAAGTACAGAGGGACAATCATACCCTCATCCTGATGGCCACACTATTTTCAGTACAGGCCAGGATTCCAGTGGCTTTTGTTTGCCTGGGGACATGCCAGCTCCTGTTCAGTGGCTGAAAACCAACACCTCCAGGTCCTTTTCCAACAGGTGGCTTTCCAGTCACTCTGTCCCAAGTGTGTAGCACAGCCTGGGGTTGTTGTGACCGAGTAGAGGGTCCAGCACTTGGCCTTTTTGAACCCCATATAACTGGTCATGGCCCATCGATCCAGCTTGTTCAGATGTTACTGCAGAGCTTTCCTGCCCTCCAGCAGATCAATGCTCCTGCCCAACCTGGAGTCATGCGAAAACTGACTGAGGGTGCACTCAATCCCCTCACACAGATCATTGCTAAAGGTATTAAACAGGACTGGCCTGAAAACTGAGCCTAGTGACTAGTGACCAGTTAACATCTGATCCAACTGGGAGCCTTTCTTAGGTGCTTCCCTCATTATCTGTCAGGTAGTTCTCTTCCACACACTCCAGGAACGTCATGGACTGTTTCTTCTCTATTGTGTTGCATTTCAACAGATATTTGGGAAGTTCATGAGAAAATTAGCAATTGTGAAACCTTCTTATAGAATATTTTTTCTGCCTCTTCAGTCTTCATGGGTAGTCTATAATAGACTCTCCCCAGGATATCTGTCTTGTTTGCCTTTCCTCTGATTCTTACCCACAAACACTCAACCTTGTCATCACCATCATCTAGCTCTAAACAGTTATAACACTCTTTAACATACAGTACTACCCCACAACCCCTTGTTCCTTGCCTGTCCCTTCTGAACAGTTTACAGTCATCCATTGCAGCACCCCAGCTGTGCAACTCTTCCTCTATATCTCTGTGATGGCAATTGTGTAATGGTTTTCCTGCTGTGCAATGGCTTCCAGCTCCTCATGTTTGTGTGCCCTCCTCTGTGAATTGGTGTAGATTCACTTCACTTGGGTTATCAATTCTACTCTCTTTTTGGTGGGAGAAACTCCTATTCAAGTACAACCATTATCAGGTTCTTCTGTGGTTTCAAACACTTCAATAAATCTTGCATCCGTACTGCTGCTTCAATGACCCTTGTGTCTTGCCTCTAGAAGCCTACACTGCTTCAGAAGGGCAGAACTGAAAGTTCAGACATCCAGAGATAACAAGGAATCTGTAAGCACTCTGTGGGAGAGGCCCACCACATTATCTCCAAAAGTAGAGTCTAAATCCACAGAAGATTTTATACAAGATTTAAGTGTTTTAGAGAAATTTTGGGTATTCATATAGGTAGAGTTCACTGAAGTTTCCAGATGTCATTGTTTTCATTAGATCAGTTCTGGAGAATGTTATGACTGAATGTCTTCTGTCTTAACAACACTGAGGATCCTGGCAAATACCTCATTCTAGGCTTTGATTAGGCTTGAGCTTTTATATCTGTTTAAATGGAATGCTTAGTCATGTCAAAACAGGAGTGCTGGAATGGAAACTGTGCAGAACTAGCTAAAGAGCTCAGAGGAGCTAGGTGCCTCTGCACATCACAGGCAAAGATGCCCAGCCAGAGTACTTGATGCTCACTTAGTTTTAACACTTCTGACCTTGTGGCTATCAGGGGATCCTCTCCTTAGGAACTTAAAAATATCACGTAATAGTTAACTTTGCAAGAATCTTAGAATCATAGAATCATTAAGTTTGGAAAAGGCCTTTAAGATTACTGAGGCCAACTGTTATCTCAGTCTCTTCTGTCACAGCTGTTTTTAAGTATTTAAGTATTTAAATATTTAAGTATTCCCTGGACCAAAAAGAAAGAGGTTGATGGTATAACTGAGTTGCTAGAGCATTCATGTCCTCGGACACCCAACACATCACTTCCTCTCCTGTGAGTGACTTAATCACCAGACAAGAGAGTTCAGATTCTTATTCTAGAATTTGGTTATTCCAAATACCCAGACTCATGTGTGGGAACTTAAACCACTACCCCTAGCAGAAAGAGGCAGGAATGACAACAGCATCAAAACATTTGTTAAAAAAAATCCCATTAACTGTTGACACGGCTCCAGATCATGCTGCCTTAATAGATGTGTGTGTTGTCCTGTAAAAGAGACACTTGTATTTTATAAAATAGGACAGGCAGATTTTTAAAATGCCTCTCTCTTCTACTGAGCAATATAGGCTATCCCCTGATTAGCATGTCTGCCTTGCAGATCCCATATGTAGAGACCTTCTCCCTTTTACAAAAGTTAAATGGCATTTTTACTGTTACTTTGGGAGCATATTAAATTAATTTCCAGAATATACTCCAAAAATGAGAGAGAACTATTTGAAAACAGCTGATTATAATGTATTTAATTACACAGGTCCCCACACACTAGTATGTGTTAAAAAGGTGACCACTGACTATGGAGTGAGATGTAGAAGTGCATTTGACGCATATACATTAAATCTTCAAAAAACAGGGATATACCAGTTCATATAATTGAAAGAAGCAAACAAAATGTGACACCAGTACATTTGAACATTTTTTTTACCTTTGTAGAAGTAGGAGTCCCTTGCAGTTGTCAGCTATCACAAAATATTGGTGAAGGTTACCTCCACCTAATGTGAACACCATAAAGTTAAATATTCTATTTGTCCAGAAAGAACTGGTTAAGAAACAAATTATAGCTTGTATGATAAATCAGTTCTTCAAAATCACATTCTTTTGTGTGAATCTCAAAGTAGGAGCTTTAAAATTCAGATACCACACAGATGCCAAGAAACCAAAGAAAGCCATTCTTCATAGGACTTCACTGTGATAATGACCAAAGCAGTGGCAGCAAAACTATTACAGATGAGCTGCACTGAATGTGATATGAGTTAAATATCTGAAGTACAATTCATCAACAGTGCATAAATAAGTAGGAATAGACAGAGTGAAGTAAAAAACATATACTTTGTTCTAGCAAAGCATTTAGTAACTTTCCATAACCCATTTCATTTTTCCACTGATTTTTTGAGCCAAACATTCAAGACTTAGTTGAAACTGAAGATAATGTTAACACTTTGTCAAGCATTTGAATCACTTCCAGTATATTGTAGTATAATCCGCTGTCCACAAACATCCCCTTCATTATTGCCTAATTACATGCAAATTTCATAAAATGAATGAGTTTTAAGTACTTGTCAATCTGTCATCCTAGGAACCACTGAAACATTTTGACTGCTAGATAAATAATCAGCAATAATCACACTATGCAAATTTGATATTTTCTGTACAATTATCTGAAACCATAAATAACTGGACACAAAGACATTTGGCATTCTCTCAGAAAGACTTGACCTACAGGCTTTTTTATTCCAAACAAACATGCCAGCAGAATTTTTAAATTTCTGCCTAGCTAAATGTGACCAGTAGGAAAAAAAATTATAAACATTTAGTGTATCAATATTTTATTACAACCTGGGAAACATTTCTTTCCTTTGCTTTATTAGTAAAAAAAAAATATTAACAGCATTGTTTTTTCTCAATTATTCTTACTTACACAATTTTATTTCTTTAGTTCTTTGCTTTTCATCTGCAATTATCAAATCATGTTTTGTTTTTTTGCTTAATATTTTTCAAATAATAAGCAAATAAAGTGTTATGTATTGTTGACTTTTAATATTCCTCCCCTCTGTAGTTGCTGTAGATCTTCTATAATGTTTCCTACAATGATTCATTTTGACACTTCGGCAGAACCAGTACCAGGAGGCTAATTATCAAGATTACAGACAAGCTCAGAAATACATAAAGAGTGAATGCAGGTGAAATTGTAGAGTCCAAAACTACTTTTGTTTCCTGTTTACACTGAGGCTTGCATACGTGTGTCTGTGTGCATATATGTACATATGCAGCTGGCTGTGTGTATTTTATGAGTGTGTTTTAAACCCTTAATGTTGGCTCAGAATCTGATGTTTTTCTGTAAACAGTAATAAAGCTCTTGAAAACACAAACAAATAAGAAAGTAGTTTTTCATTTTACAAACTTCAAGTTTATTCTGAGATAAATATCTCTAATGTTTATGACTGAGACAGCACAAAGGGTAGATGGTACTAAGATATTATTTTATAAATTAATGCATATTCATTAAAGTTGCATCATTCTGTGTACGAATTCTTAGTTCTGATTTCTCTGCCACTGAACTGCAGGAATCTGTACTATGAAAGCATAAAATTTATTATATAAGGCTTAGTGTCATCCTTTCCACAGCTAAGACACTTGTTGATACAGAATTATTTATTTGATGAATTTCAGCAATTCTGTGATCTCAAACTATCCTTGGATAAGGGTGAGTTTCACTAACACATGTATAGGAAATAAAAATAATGAAATATAAAAGTTTTATACTAAATTACAGATATTTGTCAAAACCAATCTTGAAATGACACAATTAAATAAAATGGCTACAGGAATTTTTGGTTTTTCTATAATTGTAATGTAGAGTACCAAACAGTGTTACTGACAGCTGAACATTAATGCTATACTACTTTTCAGCAGAACTACTGTTGAACAGCAAAAACTATGAAGACTTCCAAATTATTGATCTATTAAAGTAATCATGGTTTACTACAGAAATAGTAGAACTTTTAAAATAATGAACAAATATGGGGATATCCCAGTTATCTCATGAATCATTCGTGAACTGCAAAAAGTATACTGAAAATCATCAGGTATATCATGCTTTTTGAACTATTTACTTCCTACAGAGAAGCATGTCAAAGTGTTAATAAATCAATGGCTTATTTTTCAATATCTGCCTATATATCTCAAGAGGGTCTTTTTACATATTTGCTTACCACAGGTAATAAATTAGCAGAAAAATTATCTGAGTACAAGAATCAGCATCCCACTTTTTATGAGCAGATTACCTTTTAAGAGATGACTAGGTAATAATCTTTAGGTAATGATAATCTTTATTTCTACTACAGACCAAACTTTGGCAAATAGGTGGTGGCAATGTAACTTTCAGCACACAGGTTCAAAATCACATCCCTGAAACCCTTTTTCTTATCAGAGATCTTAATGGAATTATTTTCTATCATCTTAGCTATTTGGTATTCAAATATTTGAATTCAACAGAGGCACATTGAAATGTACAGTTGCAAATTGTTTCAAGACTTTCAGGAGCAGCAACAAGCCCAGCCAATAAATGTGTACCTGCTGGATAAAAAAATATTAAATGTGTGTAAGGCTGTCCTTTCCCAAAACCTGACAACATAAGTAGGAACTAAAATCATAGTTGCATTGCAATTACCTAAAGAATCTACAAACCAGAGAGGTCCATGCAGCATCCTTTAAATTGTGATTGGTATGGATTCTCTAACAGAAAAATACATTAGGATTCTGGATCCAAAATATTTTTGTAAATAAAGTCTCTTGTGCCTGTTACACATTCCTTTTCTTCATTTCTGTGTATCTACTTTACATATTCTGTATGTTTAAAATAAAGATGATTTCAAAAGTTGGTTATAGACTGCAGGAACTATTATCATTAGCTGAACAGAGGAATGGCATCATGTAAAGACAGAGAAAAATGCACACAGATAAAGATGAGTGAGCCACAAAAGACAAATTAATTAATAATTTTTAACATTACAAACATACCAGGAAAGGATTTTCTCTTTTAAACATTCTTTCACTGAAAAGTGATATGTTGTTTTTGATGAGGTTAGAGTTTGTTTTGGGAGGAAAGGAGCATTAACAACAGCTACTTATTGCCAAATAAATGCCAAGTCTTACCTAGAGCAATGACTCTCATTGATATAACAAAATTTACAATTAAAAATATATGCACTTTCATTTGCTGTCACATAACAAAATATTTAATGCAAAATTGATGGACAGTTAATTATATATATGAGTATAGAATTTATGCTGTGTCCAAGTTACACTCCCGTGTGTATATTTCAAATTTCATTGTTGGTCACTGATAGTAAGTCTGACAGCAATCCATCCCTCCCTCCCTCCGTCCCTCCCTCCCTCCCTCCGTCCCTCCCTCCGTCCCTCCCTCCCTCCCTCCCTCCCTCCCTCCCTCCCTCCCTCCCTCCCTCCCTCCCTCCCTCCCTCCCTCCCTCCCTCCCTCCCTCCCTCCCTCCCCTCCCCCAACCCCCCCCGCTTTTTTTAGCACTTCTCATTCCCCAATATGGGCTAAGTAAAAGCAGTTAGAGTGACATTAACAGTACTGATTCCACTTCTCTGTCTAGCTGAGCACTAAGATAATAGGGTTGAACTTGTTTCCTTTTGTTGAGAGTAGGTAAAGAATTTCAAAGTTCAATTTGCCAGCAGTCCTGGCTCACTGGTGAGGTTCCAGATGAATGGAAGCTGGAAAATGTGATGACCATAAAAAAAAAGAGTGGGAAGGAAGACCCTGGTAATTATAGACTAGTTAGCCTGACCTCAGTACCTGGTGAGGTAATGGGACAGTTTATACTGATTGTCATCACACAGCACTTACAGGATGGCCAGGGTATCAGACCCAGCCAGGATGGGTTTAGGAGGGGTAGGTTGTGTCTGACCAACCTGGTCTCCTTTTATGACCAGGTGACCCACCTGGTGGATGTGGGAAAGGCTGTGGATGTGTCTGTTTGGACTTCAGCAAGGCCCTTGACACTGTCTCCCACAGCATTCCCTGGAAAAGCTGTCAGTCCTCAGCTTGGACAGGAGCTCTCTGTGCTGGGTTAGGAACTGGCTGGATGGCCGGGTCCAGGGAGTGGCAGTCACGTGCTCCAGGTGCTGGTGACAGCTGGCTGGACATGAGCCAGCCCTGTGCCCTGGTGGGCCAAGAAGGCCAATGGCTCCTGGCCTGGATCAGGAATGGTGTGGCCAGCATGAGCAGGGAGGTCATTCTTCCCCTGTACTCAGCACTGGTGAGGTCACACCTGGAGTGCTGTGTCCAGTTCTGGGCCCCTCAGTTTGGGAAGGACATTGAGACACTGGAGCGTGTCCAGAGGAGGGCAGTGAGGCTGGTGAGGGGCTTGGAACACAAACCCTGTGAGGAAAGGCTGAGGGAGCTGGGGTTGTTTAGCCTGGAGAAAAGGAGACTCAGTGGTGACATTATCACTCTCTACAACACCCTGAGAGGTGGCTGTAGTCAGGTGAGGTTGGTCTCTTTCACCAGGTAGCAGCTGACAGAATGAAAGGACACAGTCTCAAGCTGTGCCAAGGGAAATATAGGATATTAGGAAAATATTGGATATTAGGAAAAAAAAAATACAGAAAGAGTGATAAAGTACTGGAATGGTTTACCCAGGGTGGTGGTGGAGTTACCATCCCTGGATGCATTTAAGAAAAGACTGGATATGACACTCAGTGCCCTGACTTAGTTTAGGTGTTAGGACTAGGTTGGACTCTGGGATCTTGAAGGTCTCTTCCAACTTTGAGATTCTGTGATTCTGTGAGTTTCCTGTAGAAGTAACAGAGGCTTATGCTCAAGCTAGAGTATTATGATTTCTTCTCCTCTTCCTTAAATATGCACTGTTTTCTCCATCCAGATGAAAACACTGTACAAAATATAGCTGAGGGAACACCTGAAAATGACACCATTGAACTATGACAGATTTCTCAAATAAAGGATAGAGAAGAAATCTCATGAAGTCTACTTCATTCAAGAATACTAGGTCAAGTTCACCTCCAGTTTTAAAAGGGGAGAAAATGCATAAAAAGACTTAAAAATGAGAAATCAGATAAAAAAAGTAATCTTCAATAAAAAGTCCACAACCAGAAACAAAACAAAAAATAAAGTCAGTTTCTTATGGTTCATGAAAGAAGATAAAATCAGGTACTTTTTATGACCTTGTTCTGGTGTCAGCATTATGTCCAAGTTGGTTTTAACTTTGCTAAATCTAACATTTTGTGTATTTTGCAAGCTATAACAGCAAACACACAATATTACTGTTGAAGTGTTGCTCAATGCAGTACATTAGAAAAGAAACCCAAGAATGTTGCAGACTGTAAACATTTCACCCCTGTGAAAGCTCTACATGGAAACTTGTGTCATACTTCAGGACCATAAAGTATAGTAATAAGGTATCCTGGAAGGCACAGAAAAAAAGAAAAAAAATGGAATAATAGATTTACTTTGGGGAGGTTACAGGTTTATTGATTGAGCTCAGAGGAGAAGCGAGGCTACAGAAGGCTAAAGAACTGAGACATTTCTAAATGGACATGCTGCCTCCAGGAATAAAGCCAAGAGGGTTTCCATTGTTGTTTCAAACTCCTGTGCTGTATCCTAGAACAGGAAGGATAAAAAATATTTTGTTTTCCTTTGCTTTCCAGCTTTTGCCTTGTTAAACTTTGCCTTTATCTTGATCTGCTAGCTTAGCTCCATCACATTTTCTCCCCTCCCATCCTTGCTAAGGAGGGGAGTGACAGAGTGATTTGGTGGACAGCTGGTGTCCTGCTGGGTCAACCCATCACACAAATGTACAATTAGCTATTGCAGCAATTTCCATATAGCTTTTGGTGCAAACACTAAAAGACTTTCTTTTCCTTCCATATTTAATTTCTTCTTCTAAGATTCTTCAAGCCTTCCCTTCATTGTAGTTCTTTCTGTGGCCTTTAGCTGTTCTGCCTACACAAAACAATGAAGAATCTAATTACTGAGTATACTGAGTAGAATCAGTGATGGGGTGTTTTTTTTTGTTTTTGTTTTGTTTTGTTTGTTTGTTTTGGTTTCCTATGAATTTAAATGAGAATAATTGTCCAGATTCTTTAACATAACTTGAAATATAGAGATACTTAGAGACCTTGAAATAAACTTGACATAGTAAGGCAAAAATCCTTTCTTCATAGCTAAAAAAAAAAATCAACAAAATCTTAAAAATGCCTATTTTTGTGAGGTTTCGTGTTCAGTTAAGGAAAAGTTTCACCAGAAACCTTTCAAATTATTGTGATATTATGTAGAAAATGGACCATGCCTTTAAAAAACAACTATACTTGTCAAATTCAAGCATTTAAACTGCCAGCATTTCCAGAACCAAGCCAGCCGTTTCAGTAGGATAACTTATTTTGGCCAGCTAGAATTTTTCAGTGTAGCGCAGTGAACACCTGCTGCAGTTCATTCACTTCTGCACTGACTATTTCTTGTTCATCCCTCAGTATTGCAAACAAATACAGATGCTAACAATGCATGGAAAGCCCTGCTTTCCAATCTGCTGCTCGCTGCCTTATGAAAATATTGTTTTGCTTGGAAAGAAACTTGATGGGGAAATCATGCCCTGAGCTGCAGGCTTATATGGGGACATTCATATGTACTTATGTGAGAGGTACAGCACAGACTCACAGCACTTAAGAGCTGTGAGGAAATAAAGGCTGCTCACAGTCTTCAGAAAATTGCATCATAACTTAACAAGCCTGACCATTTTCTCTTTGCTCATCCCTTTTTCTCTGAACTGGATTTCAAGCAGATTTCTGAAAATTTGGAAATAATAGACTTTCTAAGCAGAAATGTTGTAAATAATCTGTTTAACAAATCATTATAGCTGAAATTTGTAAAATATTACAGGGTGAAGTAAGACATCTGTCCTTGAAAAGTTTTCAGCCCAAGTGGTTTATGCCAAAAGAAGTCAATGGCATAGTCATGCCAGTTTAAAATAAAGTTCTCTTGGAAATTTGACACTATTTTAATCATACACTTTCCTTCAACTCCATGTCATGAGTGCTACTAGATATGCATAGAATTTTAATCTCTGTGGTCCCAAAACATCATATTTTACAGACAAACTGTTTTATAAAAGGAAAATATTATGCTTTACTACATTGAAGTATATAAAGTAAACAAATTTTTCCTCTTTTGTTTTGGCATTACATGCATTTTTTTTACAAAGCTGTCACTGTTACTCAATTCCCAAGGTCAGTCTTTTTTGACGCTAGTTAGCCTGTGGAGGTAAGTGATATTTAAAGTATAATTCTGTCCATCAGCTTTTCTGAGTGCCAGTATCTTGACATGAATTGCTGTGCATTTATCAGCTGGGATATGGATAGTCCCATTAAGTTATCACAGCATTAGACTCTTCAGGAAGCCTTCCCCATCAGTTAAAATTCTTGAATTTATTTATTTATTAAAAGCATTACATGCGATGCTAATTCTTAGCTAAGGTGTTTGTATATTGTGTGATGTAAATTATGTCTCATGTTTTGTGGCCTTTATTAGTCATTATGCATCTATACCTGTTTCTCCCATGCCTTTGCTGCCTGTGCAATATGTCAGGAAGCAAGATGTCAGACACAGTGTGCTACTGCCAAATGCTCAAGTGACAGAGATTTACCAACAGAAATTCTGGCCTAGTGACCTCCTACACTGAACTATTGATTCAGAGCAAATAATTGGGTTTCAAGAACTTTTCAATTGGTTCTGCACAATTTTTTAGAGGGCAGAGGCAGTGGAAGAGTAATGACATCTGGGGACAGGATAAGTGTGGCTCCTTTCCTCTCACACATATTTTCCTCACTGGAGCTGGTGAATGGTTACCATCACTGCGGCAATTCACAGTGATTCAGCACTTTATTTAATGCATTAGGTGACTGCTGCAGTCGAAGTTTTGCGATCTTGATGGATAACCCTTTTTGTTCACATTTAAGTTTTGATTAAATTTTTCATCAAAGATTCAATTTTTGTTTAACCAGTTCACCTTTTGCCCCGGTGATTTCCCCTGGCTAGCTCCACTCTTGACAGATCGGGTAGACTTGTTTTATTGCTACTGTTGAGGAATATGTTAGGACTTATGGTGGAAGTCTTGGCAAAAAATCAGTCCTGAAATAATTGAGTTGTGATAAGTTGCAGCCTGGTCCTTCTGCACACTGAGGTAAGACATTGGGCTTATGTGTTAGATCTTACCCAACTGTGGACATCTTTTCACTGAGATGATAACCTTAATAACATAAAATAATAGTGAAAATATATGAAAAAGCTGAATATAAACCATGGGACAGGGACAACAAAGTATTTATCATTGTTTTTCAGTCAATCATAAAGAGCTTTTAGAAGGATAAAAGCACTGTTACTAGAAATGTATGCCTAGCATATTATTCACTAAAAGGCAGTATAATTTGTTAACTTATCGTATAAATTTACAGAATGTATAGTTTGTAATAATCAAAGGAATATCAAGGATCCAAACACACAAAAAAATCTAAAATTTGTACCACTGTATGATTCTAAATCAAATAAAAAATTTATTTTCTTAATTTTTTTAAAAAATAATGTCTCAAAAACATGAAATGGATTTGCAGTCAATACTTCAAATTTATGACCAGGCTGCCTTTTCAATTCAACAGAATCATATACATATACCCCCTACAAGGCTTGTGACTTGGTGTCCTTAAGAAAAAAATTTCATTTCTTATTCAGAACACAACTAATCAGTGTGATTTTGAAAGTCATGTGGGCCAAAACACAAACATTTTTTCAGAATAGGGTAGTAAAATGGATGCAGTTTATCAATAAATGAAAAATAAACTGATCCCTGGTTGAAGTGTATAATATTTACAGAATACCTGGCTTCCTTTCAGACCTCAAATTATTGTTGAATTCCCCTCACTGTCGGTGATCCACCACCTTTCTTTCCCTCACATAAATTACTGTTTTTCCATTAAAAAATTTACTGTAGAAAGTCTGCCTTTCTCTTCACTCTCGACCTTCAGTATCAAAAACAGTGTCCTGTTACTAAAGAGATACACTAACCTCACCTCCCACAGTTAATAATTTAACAATACATTTTTATTTTTTGGTACTGGTAGTGGGGAAGGTTGACACAGATTTCATAAGCTAATTAAAGCTCATAAGTACATCTTTCACACAGCTTTCTTTCAAAAGTGATCTAAACACTGTTCCTTGCTGCTAAACCTGTGGGATTTTTGTACTAGAATGGGAGATGAGGTATGTTATCAATCACACAAGGCTCTATTAATTTTATCACAACTCCAATGACTGTTGACATTAAATGGCACAAATTTGGCCATTGTGGTCCCTGAGGTAGTGCATCTTCACATCCTTTCAAATGCTAATTATATTTTTGACCTTAAAAAAAGGACTGTTTTTATCCCCAGCAAGTTCCCTTTCCCTCCTTCCTGATCGCAGCAGCATTTTCACAGGGCCATTTCTCTGCCTTCACTGTTTGGCTAGTGGGATTTTTCTCTTCTTTTTTTTTTTTTTTCTTTTATTTAATATAAAACAAAAGCATCTTTATAAGATTTCAATAGCTATATAAGGGAAGGGTTGCTACACAGTAGTGCTGACGTTAGCTTTCACTGAGATGAAGAGAAGAGATCGCTTGATGATGAAGACATTTCAAGGACACCA
Organism: Cyanistes caeruleus; assembly: GCF_971803275.1. Taxonomy (NCBI): domain Eukaryota; kingdom Metazoa; phylum Chordata; class Aves; order Passeriformes; family Paridae; genus Cyanistes; species Cyanistes caeruleus. Next base: position 28,858,597 of record NC_141703.1, read on the forward strand.
CTGGTATGGAATAGCTTTCTCTCTGGGTCAGTCAGTGTTTCAGATTGCTTAATTACTGCAAATTCACGCAGGTAACTGTGATGAACACATGGAAAGCCATTAGGAGGTCTCATCTATTGTTTAACTTTGGAGAGAAAAAAAAAATAGCTGTTAAAATGGGGAAAGAGTTCTGCTCAAGCTTTTCATAGGATACCACTACTTGTCTGTCACTGGGAACTGTCTGAACCAGTTTTTGTCATCTCTATATTAATATTAGGCACATCATTACTTTAAAAAATCTTGGCTGTGCCAAGGTCATCTGAATTAAAACGTCAGTTTTGTGTCTTTTTGCATAAAATAGAATATTTTGTACTCTATTTGGATTTACTTGTAGCTCTCCTTACAGTACCTTTTTTAAAATGTTAGTCTCTCCTCTGTCTTTGCATTTAATCAGAAATTAAAGCCCTTTTATCCTGAAAAAAAATCCGACCCCACACAAGCAGAATGCAGTACATTCTTTACTATTTAAGATGACAGGTGTTTATTGCACCCAAACATAGCTTCATGTTCTCAAAAAAAAAGTGTGAATATATGGGATTTTTGTGCCAAATTTTCCCTCAGCCTTTAAAATGAAATTCAATTGAAGTCAGGGATCTAAGGGCAGAATTCAGCCCTTTCATATAAGGGCAGTGGGTGATAAGTGTAAGAGTGAGGAAAAATTAAACCTAATATATATGAGCATGATGAAGATCAGAAGGTATTGATTCACAGGCTATCTATTATAAAATTAGTATCAGAATCCAGACTGACCATTCCCTCTCAGTTTCCCTGACCAGAGGAACCTCTATTTAGACAAAAGAAACTCAGTTTCCTGACTATGGGCTTGTAAGGACTCCGGAGGTATAAAGTGAAAAGGACAATTTCACTCTCTTTTCTGAAAAGTCGTGAAACTACACAGAGAAAATAGTGGCTTGTTTTGGGATGATACTAAAAGTTGCTCCATTTCTAAAGACAAAAACATGTTTAGGATATTTTCTAGCCTATGCTATGGAGATGGTTGGGTCAGAGGACCACGATCCTGTTTTTTGAGTACATGTAATTGGATTAATGGTTGCAGGTCCAGAAAATGGATGTCAAGTATCAGGAAAGCAATAATGGGTTTTCACAGAATAGCAACTGTAGCAATCATCAGAAAAGTTAAATCCTGGTCTTACAGGGGTTAGGACATAGTGCATCCATGTAGAACCTTCTCGTGATAAAAAGTCTACTCTTATCAAAAGCTGCTGCAGCAAGTATTTGTGACTACAGTGTTACTTCTTCCACAGTGATGCACTCTCAGTTTGCAACTATGATATTTGAAAAGAACATACCATATGTATATACACATCTGTATGGAACAATAGATTCCTCAATTAAAAACAAACAAAAAACCAGAAAAAAACAAAAAAAAAAATCAAACACCAAATCTAAACCCATACATTTTTTCTTTCCAGGCTCTATTTTTTTATATATTTGATTGAAAACTTTAAAATTGATACAAAACTTATGGGGTTTCACTTTGAAGTACATACCAACTCATTCATACTTTGAGGTAAAGTTTGCACCAGTAATTTCCAAGACTTCAAAAGATAGCAAATTCATACAGTGGGTAAAGCACTAGGAAGGTGTTTCAAGAGACTTTCAGTGCCTTGTTAGCTTACTCTACTCAGAGGCATTTAAGCCAGCTCTTTATTTCCCTTTGGTTCCCTGATCTATATAATATGGTAATGATACTTGAAATTTCTCCTAAAGCAATCAGATATCTTGGAAGGTGAAGAAACTTGTGTGGGAAATATATATTATTCTAGATATACACTCATGTGACCCATGATATCTTTGGCCCTTAAACTTGCACTTATAAGAATCCTTTACCCAAATGTACAAACACCCTTATGCTCCTCTGATTGCTGCAATGTGATGAGGCAAAAAAAGTGTAAAGTAAAAACACTAAAGAGAGTCCAATATGAAGTAACAGAGGAAAGCAAAATAGCTATAATTGCATGGTAAGAGTCAAAAGGTTTGCTTTTTTTCCCCCCTAGGAAATTGTTTTGTGTCTCTCTTAAGCATGTGGAATACAAGCAGCCTGAAAAAGTTCTTACTGTATTCTGTTTATGAATTATAACATCATTAGCAACCAGTCAGCAAGGCTGATAGGGCACGGTAAGCTTACACCTTTCAAACTGACCGACTTGTCTATATTTTGGCAGTTCCTATAGCTTGTTTTTTGGGTTGTGTACTCTAGCACTTTCCTTGGAATGAAAATATTTATTCAATGTATTCGGCAGATGCCTTGAATTCTTTATGATCCCCTTTTATAGGTATGATTTTGCCTGTGAAACACTAAATAATCGTGTTCTACTTCTTTTTTCCTAGGAATTCCAATACCTATTAGTCCATACCAAGAACTAATTGCTTGCCAAATTTCATTAATTTCATCTTAAACTAACAGATGAATTATACAAAGGAAAATAACCATTCAAAACAGATAAACTTCTATTATTCCTATACTCATATAATTTAAAAAAAGACAAACCAGAAAACAACAAAACCAATTTATTTTTCTTTAAATTGTCAACTTCTAGCCCCAAGCACATTTTTTATTACTAGTGCACAATCCTATAAAAATAGAGCTTTATAAATGAAAACATTGACAGACCCTTAGCGATAGTGGCACTACAGGGAATAGCTATAAACAACATTTTTATTCCTCGAGCATACCTTACCCTTGAAAGTTTACACTAATTACCTGTAGTTTTGTTAATGTTTTAAGCTGCCCTTCATCTCTCCCATCCAGACACACCACTCAGCTTCCTCAACAGATATATTCAACAGCTTCTGTTCACACCTGACATCAATTTCCTTTGATGTTCACAGTCTAAATGAGAATGCTACAGCAAGCTGTATTTGTGAAGTATACAGGATGCCTTTAAAATGATGGCAGGTATTTTCCTCATTAAAGCAGCCATAACAGATAGTTAGATATGATGCTGTCCCTCACCTTCCTGCTAATTAATGACTATGATTGCAACCCAAATAAGATCAGGCAATTAAATGTGATAACATTTCAGAAGTGAAGAAAACGTACAACAATCTTGGAATAGCTTCCTGTAGATAAATAAAGTTGATCTTAGCAAAATTAACATATAAATGTACCATTCTATCAAAAAATTACACAAACTAAAGAATGTGGTAATTTTACTTTTAATTGAAACATGTGCTAGAGTGGAGACTGGAAGTATAAGCAAGTCCCATATCTGATTTTTCATTTCTATTAGCAATAGAATAGTTTAAATTCTTCAAAGGAGGATTTGTGAAAGGATGTTTTTACCACTAAAATATAACCTGGAAAGATTTCTGCATCAAAATGGAGCACCTTTCTTCGTTCTGTGTACTGCACCTGGGCACTGTCTAGCAGAGTTAAACATTCCAGTGCTCCATGTCCCAGTGCCTGTAATGGCCATGATTATAAAATCAAGTGCACAGAAATGTTTAGCAGAGACACCATTAATGTCTAAATTTGCCATCATCAAGTTTCAGTTCAAGAAATGATACCTTTGGTAGTGACAGCGGAAAGTTGTGAAATTTGGAACTACGGAATCCTGACAGACAAGCACAGAACTCAGCATTAATCCATATTTCCTCTCACTCCAAAGGATTTCTGTACCAGGGCTAATGATTGATTTATTGATTTTGAAAGCTCAGGTGTTTAAGTTAGACTTACAATACAGTTATAAAATCTATACCTATTGAGCCAGTTTTAGTATAAAAGGAGTTCTAACAATGGAATTTTAGGAATAAAAAATGATCTAACTTTTTCCTCCTCCACCAGTGATAATATTTTTATGAGTGCCAAGTGCTGGACAAAATGTGGGAGTTAACATGCCTTCTTCTTTTTAGATTATCTGGAGAGCCATGAATTAGATAACAAATAAAATATTAAGAAGAAGAACTGTCCCATTAGAAAGGAAATGTTTTTGAGCACTGTGGTAAACATATTCCTCAAGAAACCCTGGGCAAACATTAAAACTGCCACATACTGTTTTTGTCCTCTTCTGGCCTTTAGTCTTGTTTTGAGTATATGGAATTGAGCAACAGCCATCATCTTTAAAGATGTTTAAAGAGGTTTAAACATCTCTTCCTACTGCTAAGCTTGTTCTCCAGAAATGAGCACCCTTCTTGAGGAGAATTTTCTGACTGGCCCACACCATATCTACAGCTCCTCCACACTAATGGGGTGATCCTAAATCACAGCTCAGCCAGCAGACAGGCATGTGCTCTGTCACTAAACCTCTGAGACTAAACCTCAGTCTCAATGCCTCTGAGAGCAGCAAACTGTGATAGAGGACTCTAAGTGAGAGATTAGTATATTCAGCAAATCCTTTGCCAGTCATAGGGAATACTTCTGGGGAAAGTGTGGTACTGTAAAGCCATAGGCATCCAGTCCAAGACCAACAAATACATATGTCCATATCTTCAGATTTATGACTACAGACTATGACAACTGCTGGCCAAAGCCTAGCAGAGGTATTCAAGTGAGGAAATAATTTTCTCTTTTCTGAAATGTAGATTTCCTTAAGGTGCAAGGTAAATAGGCAAATTAAATGGGTAAATGAAAGCCTCTTTCCTCTCCTGATTGGAATTGTATAGGGACAGACAGAATTTTGAAGCCAAGAAGAAATATCCAGAGCTGTGTTAAAACTTCACAAATATGGAAAGTGACAAGTTCAAGAAGTAGTGTTCTTCGTTGTTATTGCAGCACTGAACCTTTGGTCCACATCTTTGTTCCAGTTCCCCATTAAACCTGAAGATCAGGATTAAGGGGTTAATGCAGGATTTTCATGAACTATTAATTTTCTGCTAACTTCACATGCAGTAGTTTAACATTCTATGTACAGTTTAGTTTAAGCAGTGGCTGGGGACATGTTTATATGCAATTAAATGAAAAATAAGTTTTCCTACCCTCTCTCACCTCTAACATAAAGGAAACTATAACTGTGGTATGTTTTCTTTTTTGCTTACACATTCATTATCAAAGGTAAGAATGTGTTTGTGAACTACCTATATGTTGCTTTGTCTCATTGTTCAAGTTGTTGGGTTATTTTTCCCAAAGGAAAAACTTATAAAAAACACACTAATATTCAGTTCAGTTTTAGTTAACTACTTTTTCCTTCTCCCCTTGGTTTAACAATGATGAAAAGATAAGCATTCAAAAGCTGAGATCAAATTATAGGAGCATGGACTTTGTGAGAACTTTTAAGCATAAGTGATATCATAAGTCAAAACTGTGTTGCCATAGACCCTGTAGCTATGACCAATAATAAAAGAACTTGCAAGGCAATACAGAGATGTCTAGAGTCTGTGGCAACTGTTTAAGGTCATCCTAAATCTAAAAGGCTAATCTCAAAAAACATTTTGTCAAAAAAAAGAGGTAGATGATCCATAAAATGGCTCACAGAGGCTATAATACAGTTAACATTTTTACTCTGAAACATGTCATTATGAAAACATAGTCAAGACTAAAAAGTAACAGATTTTGATTTTACTTGTGTCTTTCTGGCCAATACAGACCTATGCCTTTCCATTCAGTTATGCAGCTAGGATTTTCATCCAGTCCCTCCTCCTTACATTATGTTATGCTGGGAGCATTGAAACCCTTTTTTCTGATCTGGAAATCTGATGTCTCTTTTTCAGACATAGAAGATCAGGGTTCTGGATATCAGGTTTGACCCTAATACCCCCTTCTGGTAATGAACATTTTACTATGTCATCACTCCAAAACTATCTTCAATTTAAAGACCTTCCAGTCTTATCTCCCTCATTTTACCTCTATTATTTTTCAATTTAGTGCTTTTTTGTGGAGAATGTCAGACCTCTACATAGTTTCCAAAAGATATCAGCCATTACTACTCTTCAATATGATATTAATTCAATTATTTTTATACTTTCCCCAGCACTTTTATACTTTCCTCATTCCATCCACAACCCACAGGTAAAACTTGTCTTAGCAATATATATTCCCACAAATCAGTCTGCTTTCCACATGAAATTTTCCAAACAAAGAGAAATGATCAATATAGCCCTAAACTGTGTGCACTTATGATGCTAATCAAAATACTTTCATTTCTAACCAGCATTCATTTTGTTCATCAGTCATGCTCACAAACTTGTCTCCAGAAGCCTGAAAACTTTGTCTGTAGCAAGAAGCAGACCTGACTAAAGCTTAATATCACTGCTTTATAACTTTTAATCCTCCAAACTGACAATTGAGTAGTATTTACTTTAAATATTATTACAGAGCTTGTTAAAAATCTCTGTGATCATCTGAGGTAAAACATACCAGAGTTTAGAACAAAACCAGCATCGTAAAGACAGACTTCTGGATATAACACTTACAGCTGAGCAGTGAGAAAGGAAGAAAACCATACTCAGCAATTATAACAGTACCAGCTCCAATATGTCTTAGAAGTTTAAGCTAAAGCATTTTAAGATTTAACAGAACAATAGAAACCTTTTTATTTCTGACATAAAGTGGTGATATCAATTGAAAAACAAAAAACTGTTATATGTTGAAAAAAAAATCACAAACTGGTGTGCATGTTTGGAATATTTTAGTATTTTTTTATGAATGATATAGGTCCACAGTACTGATGTAATCTTGAATATCATTTAACTCTCATCTTATTCAGCTGAAAGAGCAGTTTGGAGCAAAGATGAAATCAATGAAAATGCACTTGTATAAAATTAACTTTAGGAGACAATCAAATCCAAGAAGACTGACCACTGGAATTTTAAGGAAGAGGTACCTCAAATTTTTGCAGCTTTACTTCTGATTTGAGTCACTTACTTCTGAGACATTTTCTTGAGGTTTCCAGAATAAAGTTAAGTAACTGCAACCAAAATATTTTAATATCACAATTTCTCAGCCTCAGGACAAATTGTTTCTTTTAATATTGAACACTTGATTAGTTATTTTTAGACAGGCTTTTCTCTTCAGCCTGGATTTGCCAGCTAAGTAGCAAATTAACCATAGGCATGACCCTAATGAATTCACCATACTTATGCACATTGTTTAGTTCTAGAATGTTTATTTCTGTTTTTCATGAGAAACTGCAACTGACTTCACATCCTTCTCTTGTCTGTCAATTTCACATCAATTCTCTACGCTCTCTCCCCTTATTTTTGCCAAACACAGAAGATCTTTCTGATGGCTTTATAACTTGTTGTTTTGTTTCCTAGTTAGAAAAGGAAAACTGCTGGTAACTACCCATTGTTGGACCCCTATAATACTTTTTTTATATATATATATCTCTTTTAGGTACTGTTAATGCTATTTCACAGGCAGATCAGAGCTGAGCTGGATGAAGCTGAGACTTATAATTTTTATGCTGGTAATGATCCAAAACGGGGTTTACCAAAGAGTTACTTTAAAATCATGTTGTACCAACACACACTGGCCCAGGGACAAGACTATTGAGCACGAAACTTGCTGTGGGGAAAATTCTGGTTTTCTCTAGGTAGAGCTCAGGTTTAACTGTTTAATTGCCTGTGACTGCTGCATATAACATAAGAGGATTTTGCAGCCAGCCTGATTTCCCAAAGCCACTACTTTAAAGGAGTTACAAGCTGGCATTTGAACATGACTGAGTTATAGTCATGCCAGCCAAATCAGAAACACAGCAAGAATAGTCTCTTGTAGTATGTCAGTTTTCCACTGAAGAGATTTATCCACTCCACTAGAGAGTCAGACAACCATGAAAAACAGCAAACTTGAGAAAGTTAATAAAACTTTTTTAAAATCTCAGAAGGGGTTTCAGTCAACTTCAGTGTTAGAGAAGGTTTAGATTACAGTTTGTTTTATTCATCTTGACCTTACTCGTAAAAACTTTGATGATGGCCCAGACCAAGATGTGTTTATATGTCTTTTGGGGCTGAAAGGATATGCACAGGGAATTATTAGAGGTTTTATAAAACATAGGGCTAGTGTGAGCACACTAAACCCATCCCAGGAAACGACTTATAGCTTGATCTGATGGTCTTCTCATCCCATGAAAAGTTTGTATAATTTGGAGAGAGATCTGCTATACTCTCCAACCTAATCAAGCACTAAAACAGCCACTTTGAGAGACTGTACTTTTTCATTTCAATTGGGTCAAGAGTGCTTGGTTGAAAATTTTCCCCCAAAGAATTCTGCTTAACATTTCAGCAAACTGTTATTTATGCAAAATCATTTGTTATTGTACTATCACTATCAGGCTAAGCTCAAACTAATGCCTGCCTTAGATATAGCCAATACATGCCAGGAATCAGAAATATTCTCTTCAACATCTTTTCTTCTTTAGTGAGTCTTGAAATCCAGTTCCCTAAATAAACTCTTCTGGACACTGCACCTTTTCTTTCCTGAGTTAAAAAAAGAATCTTTTCTGTTTCTATGACAAACATAGATAAAAATAATAGAATGAAGAGTGTACAAGGGTCTTCTGTACTACCGTGTTTTTGGTAATTTAAGGCAGTACAGCTCATATAGATGCATAGACCTTGTCAGGAGATATCCTGAGGAATGCACATTGTGGTTCTTCCTTTCCTATGTTTGTCCATTCACCTGTTGTATTGTCAACAAGTTTTTTTCCCCATCACATATCTCCTGTCCATATCCTGTCATCTGACCAGGTCATGCTGTCCTCTGAACACAAAGAAAGGGTCCTCTGCAAGTCATCAAATATGTCCTTTTTACATGAGATGAAAGAAGGTTCAAAAGCTTCAGGGTGTCGTTCTGCTATGTGATGTCTCCACATCTCCTTTCTGATGATGTGGCCCACAGGGGAGAAGGCAGAATGAAAGGGAACTGCCAAATAATTCACAGGTGTGAATGACCACAGGTGTGTTAGATGAATTGAGCCAGGAACTCTGTTGGACCCTGGTCTTCTCAGGAACGAGATCTGGAAATAATTTCTTTCCTGACAGTGCATTGTTCAAGAATGAAAATTGCTATTTTATCTTCCTAAAACACTCTATAACTTTTTCATGCTTTTTACAGTATTTTTCCCTAATCAGCTCTGGACTCTTAGCCTGACAGAATTTTAGTCCCATTCCTAAGTTTTTCCAATATTTCACTGAGTCCTCAATGAAAGCTATATTTTGAAAACAATCTCTTGGGCTTATGAAATGTCTCTGTCAGGAGACATCAAAGTAATACAAAGATGAATATTTTATCATTTCTTTTATGAAGAAGGCAACTAAGGCACAAAAAGAGGCAGAAATATGGCTATGGTCAACCATCAGAAAAGCTAGAAAGAGGGCCTGGATCACCAGTCTGGTTCCTTCCCCCTAGAGATGGCTACTTTTTAAAGTTATAATATTCACAAAATCTCCTTTATGGTTATTTATTGTCTTGAATGACATAGCTATCTCTTTTTTAAAAAACCTCTCAAAGACCACCGTCAGCAGAAATGCTATCTTACCCTTATGTAGTGGCACAAAGAGTTTCAGAAAATAGAGATGAGACTGAGAGTTGATTATCTGATTAATTTTGCCAGGCACATATCGAGCATAAAAAAGTATTCTATGCCTCAAGCAGTGTAGTACAAATGTCCCAATTAGATGCATGACTGATTTTGATTTGGCTCATTATTTATGCAGAACATTGGCTACTGGCTTATTGTCTTACTAAGTTCTGCAATATGACCCTTAATAGAGATTGTGTCTAACACTAGGAACACAAATTCTCTTTTCTAAAGGCTGCATATATCATTATTATTAGAACTATTGTTAATATTATTATTATTAAAATAAAACTAATATGTGTTATAATAATATGTTATCTCTTTCTTCCCTGATAGTGACAGAGATCTGAGATAGAAGAGAAATAATTCCAACATCTTGAAAATAAATGCATGTAAGTAGAAACTTAACTTCATCTGCCTGGGAGTTAGACGTGGAAGACTATACCTAAAATGTCCTTTATAGTCAGTAGTGGGAAAGATGCACTTCTGAAAAGTAACTCATATATCAGGAAATAAAGTCTAAGACACATCAGAAAATTCATTTCCTGGAAGCAATAAGTTTGTTCTATTGATGATAGTGGCCCAGAATGGGATGCTCAAATTTTGACTGTCTTCATTCAAACATTTGAAATCTGTCCAAAGAAATTCCATGAAACTTTGAGCTCTCATGTTTAAAGAAAATCTTAAAGCCAACTTTTAGACTGCTTTCATGAAGTAGTAAATGTTGCCTCTAGAAGAAATGCTTTTGAATTCTTTTAAGTGAAGCTAAATATCTACTGAAAACAATGTTTGCTCTCTTCTCCCTGGTTTACTCTGCAGTTTTTCTTTGGATAATCAGTTTCTCTAGGTAACATTTTCTGCTGCTATATGGTCATGTTCAGGGCAAGCCTTTGAAACCTCTGCAGGATAATGCACAGATAGGTTCCTGCTGATTCCCTCTTGTCAGGTTCAGAAATGTAGAGCACCAAATATCCCTCACTAATAAAGAGCAATAAGACATGCAAGGAGATGGAATTGTGAGGCTTCCTCAGTGAAAGCAAGGGAATTTTTACAAGAAATTAGATGGGTAATTAACTCCCTCTCTCATTAAGAACACATATGGTTAGCCACCTGAGATTCTGGGATTTTAAAAGCTAGTGCTGGAGCAGAAGAAAACCTCAGGATAAAGTCCAATATAGTTAATGGGACTGTGGAACAACCAGATGGAGCTCACAACTCTTTTCAATCACATTCTTCTAATACACTAATAAATGTTTTGAGAGTATATTTGAAGCACCATAGTTTAAGATAGCATGGAAGATCAGTCTAGGAGGGCAATCTTTCAGTGTTTGTATTAAGACCATAGATTGAACTTCAGCCAGCACAGTTCCAGTTTTGCACACAAACCTTTAAGAAGTTACTCTTCTCAACCCAGGCAGAAAGTATTGTTCAGCAAATCAATTTAATGCATGGTTTAGAATAATGAACACATTTAAGAAAATGATGAACTGTTGAGAAGCAGTTCATGAGCATCGAAACATGATCTATAACAATGTATTTTTTTCTCTCATTTAGGTAAAATTAATTTCAAAATAAGGAGCACTAATAAAAAGGAAGAAATAATTCTATATTAAGAGGCCTAGACAACTTTTATCTCCCTTTACCTTCAGTAAGTATTGCGTTGACTTGGGTTTTATTAATATTTAGACACATAGTTCTGGAAAAGTACCTTGAAACATTAAGCAGTCATCAAAATTAAGGAAATTCATTATAAATGTACTATATATGTATAGCAACATAAGCAGCAAGGCTCATAAATGCTAGTCTCCACATCTCAAGCTTTGGACTCTCATGCTTTTATTATGTGAAAATTTCACAGGATTTTCCCTAGTGTGGAGATTCCTGGTATTACATGCTGGCATGATCTCTCTGGTACCTAATCATGATTTATCTTGAGATCCAGAATCTTTTTCAGTGAGGATGTTAAAAAAGGAGAATTCACTTCTACCCAGCCATGAAATTTGGTTAAAATTGGCCAGCAGGTACAAAAAATAGTGAGATAGATGCATACATGCACAAGGAGGTTTAAGTAATACAACTGTCACTATCTGCTGGCACAAGTGGGAGTCAGGAGAGGTTTGTTTGATCTCAGAGTGCAAAAAGAACACCAAGGGATTTCAGTTTAAATCACAACAGCAATAATGCATCTTTATTTTAGTGCCAGCATCATGGGTTATGCGATAGATGTGAGGGGGAGAGAGAGAGAGGGAGAGAGGGATAAAGAGGAAAAGTAAAAAGAGAGAAAAAGGGGGAGTGGGTTATAGCTCCCAGCAGATGAGATGGGGTTGCTGAGGTCTTCTTCCATGGGGAAATCTCTCTCTCAAAGAAAGTAACTTAGAAAAGTCACTTTTATAGTCTGTTTCTAAAAAGTGAGGGAAGTGAGGGAAGTTGGCCAAGAGGTGGGGAGAGTCACAGGCCATTGTGATGAGACCACTGCTTTGGGAAGCAGGTGTAAAGTACAGAACAGGCCACTCCTTACAAATTCCTGCTCACCAGAAGGAATGAAGGCAGTGCACTGTGGCACCACAGCAAGCACACCTGCAAACAATCACTTGGCAAGCATCCACCTCCACCTGTCCAGAAGCCCTTTACAAAGTCCCCTGGGGTCTTCAGGGTCTCTGTCTCTGTTCTTGCGATGGTCATGAGGCAAATGAGGGAAACTTCGGACCATCTCTTACAACCATGTAATTCTCACTCATTTCTCATTCAATTCTCAATTTATGAGCCAGGGTAAAGGTAGTTATCTGATCCTAAGAATTAATTTATTTTAAAAATTGAACTAGTACTCATCCTTTGAAATAAATGCTAAAAAACATCCAAACTTTTAGATCTCTGGGGCTACTACAAAATTATCTTCATACTCTGTGTGGGGAATCAGGTACACACAAAAGAAGGTTTAAAAAACCCTTAACTTTCATTTACAGTCCATCACTCATCTCATATTAAGGAAAGATCTTTAATTCATTCTGTTCTGCACCTTTCCATTACTCATCACCATCCATAAAGTAAAAATATCTCCTTAGAATCGAACTATGATGGATATTGCTCTTCTCCGGAATAATTCTAAAGCAGCAGGTGCTCATGTTTTGTTAAAAAAAAGTGATAACAGCTCAGGATTCCATATTGTACATAGTTTTTTGGCTTACTCAAGGTATTTTCAACCTTTATTCATATAAAATAGTGAGAGATGTGTGACAAACAACTCCTGTCCAGAATATCAAAAATATCAAGGCCTGTTTTGCTATCTCCTTCTAGAAGGCTTTTTCCACCCACCCTTGCACAGACTGTGCAAAGTGAAAGGACCTGTACCTTTTGTTGGTTCTTGCATCCATAGAAGCCACTAACAAGAATATGGAAAAAAGTCTCTGTGAAGCAGCGCTGTTTAATACATATTTCTTCCTGTGAGTAATAATTTTTATGTCACTATTAAACAAGAATTGTGGAAGGTCTCTTTCATAGCATTAGATATGAAATTATTAAGTAAACTACTTGAAAGCCCTCCTTAGGGAAAAGGATATTTAATAAGTAAACTCAAATCCAGTAAACTTCAGTGGCACTTCTGGTGCTTCTTCCTTTCATTATCTGGGCTGTTCAGATCACAAAAGTACATTTACCCCAGTTTTTCAATGACTACTAACCATAATGTGACATTTCTTTGTGTCTCCTCACACAGAAGAGCAATGTACAATGGTATAATGAATATAAAAAAGGTTGAAAATAAAATTTCCTTAAAAAATTCTTCTATCTACAATCAGAACTTTTAAAAGTAGCTTAGCCTCCCAACTGCTTTGTCGGTTTTCTTTCTCTAATTTCTTTGCAATTTTCCAGGAAACATCCAAGCAGTTTCTTGGAGAAACAGATGCTCTGACTACCTCTACAACTTTTTAGTGTTAGAGCTCTCTTCTTAGAAGAATAACATTAATAGTGAATAGACAAATTAATCAGACAACACAGCAACAGAATAGAGTAATCATTTCATAAACTATATTACTGAGTCCTCTTTTGTTGGTTTGGAGTTTCTTTTCCCTATTTGAAATTTATCTCCTGACGATGTCAAAAACAGAGCTGACAAATAAGATCCTACATTATTGTTAATATCCTTTAATTGATGTATCTCAACTTTTTGCCTGTCATTCATTTTCCATAGTTTCCAGTATTATTTTTATTAAAGATTTTAAAAAAATGTGTGCTCTTCAAGATGTACAGCACAGAACTTTAGTCTGCTCCCTGGTTATGTGAACTACTGTGAGATGACAATTTCTCAGGCAATAGTACTGGTTGTAAATGGTCACATAAACCAAAAAATTGAAGCATTCAGTTTATTACATATTATATGGGATGAACTGAGTGATATAGTGGATGATGGTGAACTGTGAGACAATTTATTTATCCTTTTTCATTAAAATTTGATATGCAGTCATAATTCACAGAGAGCAGAATGAAGTTTCCTAGTTTACAATAGAGCATCCTCCATATCTCATATTTTAAAATAAAGCGGTAGTTACTGCAAACATAACATTTCATTTAAGAATAACATTTGGATCAAAAAGATAAATACAGTCATTAATCAATACTAATTATGATTTTGATACCCATATTGGTCAGCTTGCTCTAAATGCAGCAATTTAACACACAAAATGACATTTAACATCTATTTATGCTGTTCTATAATTTACCATAGATAAAAATAAACATCCATCTCAGTTTTCCTTACAGAATCTATCTGGAATACCTATCAATAGTATTTTATTCATCTATTTTGGATGTATGTAAGAAACTCCTCACCATGACATTTGATGATCTCTTTAGTCATAGTTGTAAAAATAGTAACTCTAAAAAATGTCATGCTTCCTTTTGCCTGACTCTCCATTAGAAAAGCTAACAGTTCTGATCTTTTTATCCCTAAATAAGCATTTCACAAGGGAAAAAAAAATCCTTAATGACTGACCCTCAAAGACAGATACAGATGAATGAATAAAGGAAGGAAATTTTATAATCATCCAGAAATGCTATCACAGTATTACTCAGGAATTTTCATGTAATCTCTGTCACAACTAACCACTTCTGGATGGATGCAAATATTTATCTCTTACTATTTTTTATAATGATTTTATATGAAAGAAGAATTAAAAAAAATGTTTTCAGCCCAACTCTACAGTCATTAGCCATGACACCTCGCAGAGTTACAGACTTTCCTACAATAGGAATAAGCAGCCGGCTTTACAACACATATTTTTCTTAGAGGAAAAAAAAAAAAAAAGTGAAAAGTACTTACATAGTAAAAAATATGGCCTTCCATGACCCTTCTCACCCCGAGCAAACAATCTTAACAGGAATTTTTCTACTGGTACACTAATGGTGCACCACTTATCACCACTGCTGGAGACAGAACACCGAGCTAGGTAAGACCTTTGGCATGACCCAGTACAGTTATTCTTCTGAGCAAGTTACAATGGAAAAATTCTAAACCCAGAACAGTACAAAAAAAGTAAAAAAAGGGAAGAGACCAGCTGAAGTGTAAGGCTTATTTATATATATAAGCTTGGAGATTTACTGTAAAGATGGTATACTTAAAAGCAATATGGTAGTCAATGAATGCTTATTACAGGAAGGAAGAATCATTGAAAAATTCAAATCAGAATGAAAATAAAAATAAAAAATTACAGGTCATTCTGAAAGAATTTTACCCCCAGATTTCATTTTGAAAGAAAGGATGTATGTACTTTCTTTTTAAGGGATCTAATCAATAACACTTTTTTTTTTTTCTGTGGAGTAAAAAAGTACAACTTTCAAACAGAATATACATTTTTTTATGTCTGCATAAAAGTGGTATTTTTCATTAGCAAAAATTCTGAGAGAAAAATTCCAAATTGGCTTCAATATGCCTCTGTATGTGATACAGATGCACCAAGATGCATGTACACACACAGACACACACTTTAAAACTGAGCAGAAACTCTTTTCAGGTGTTTCTTTTAGTCTTTAAGGCCACATCTGAATATACTCTGCTAGTGTAATGGCAAAAATCTGTTAGGAGCTGCATCATTTTAAAATAGCTACCTTAAACATTATTAAAATGAAAAGGGACAAGTTAAGTCACTCTTTTGATGACATCCTTAGGAGATGGTCATCAAGAATAAGCCCGTTTCTACCCCCTTTTATTCCTCTTCTATCTGCTTTTTGGATGAAATGTTTCTCCTTGTACAGGGAGACCCACACAAAGCTTACTCACTTTGTAAGCCTTACATAAACCTATTTTCAGGCTTAGTAATGAACAGACTTTTCAGAAGCTTAGTGAACAGGAGTGAAAGTCAGCTTTTCCAAAAGTAAGACACTGCCTGTAGAACAGAAATACTCATTTGCAGATCAGCCTACAATCTTTCTGGAAATAATATACAGTTACACTCTGCAAACGAGATGTATTATCATTACGTTGATGAGAAGATCAAATATTTCTTTTTCTTCTGTAGTCAAAATATTGTTAAGGGATGATTTTCTGCCTGGAAGGACATTTTATTGAAATTATGTGCTGAGCCCACCATTCATTGACTGAATAAGATGAAAACAAATGAAAAAAGAAACCTGTATGAGACTACTTCATGGGGAAAAGTAGTAGAATCAGAAATTGATATTTTCATTCTTACTGTGTATTATATCTCTTTTGTCTTTCCTTTTAAATCTGCTCCTGTTGGATCATATGCTCTTCATAGCAGTGACTTTTTATAGAGATTTAAGTGAGTATTGGCAACAATGATGTAAATTCTTAGCTGTTCCTTAGGTATTGTTACAGTATCAATGAATAAAAACAGCAAGGATGTCTCCCTGAAATTCTTAACCATACAGGCCGCAATCTTCAGGGCTGCCATCACATTTCACTGAGAGTTTGGCAATTTTAGACTCCTGTCCTTCTAGACTTCAGTTTTGTTTGTTTGTTTGATATCTCGGTGTTCTATATTTATTTTTAAGTTTTTCTGTCCGGTTTTACTAGTTATTTTAAGTAAAATTATCAGTTAAAGATTATTTTCTGTAATTTTAAATGCATGATACATCAATCATTCTGTCAGTTGAAAGACAGTGCAGTGCTATGCTTAGCTAAAGTGGTAGTCTTGATGATGATAACGAGCTATTAATTTTGCTTATGCAGTGATGGAAGGAAGAGCCTAAGAATTATAATGGAAGGCAACATCCTCACCGTACGCACTTCTGGGTGTTTCTGCCAGTTAGAAAAGAAATATGTAAAAGATGGCACAGACACACTAACATTTGCACACCTTTACTTTGAACAGTATAAACCACCTTCAGGCTGATGCTACAGGTTCCTTCTCACTCCCAAGAATGCCTCCTAATTCTCCCCCAGTTCCACAGTCACACTATGCCACCAGCCCCTCCCAGGTCATTGAGGAAAGCAGTAATGACTCCGGGGCTATTTTTCACTTTCAGTTGCTGTTATGGAGTGTTTGAAAACTTGATGAATATCAGACTGCATTTTAGCATAATACTCAGGAACTGAATAAAACATGGAGATACAGAAGACCAATTGATATGAATGACATATCTCTGCTATCTATTAAAAAGACTGCATACACAATAGATTTTTTGGTTGGAAAAAAAGAACAGGAGGACTTTACTAGAGCCATTTGCCAGCTGCTCAGTGAATAGGTCAGTGGCATAAGAAAGACAGCTTCCCTGTTAAAAGTGTTACTTGCTTTGCTCATTCATCACGCACACTCACTGTGTTCTGGCTATCTGTAATAGCTGAGGTTGAGGTTGAGGAAACAGCTCAGTTTTGATTTCTACCAGCTTTCTAGTGAAAGCATATTATGGCTTTGATGACATCATAGTCTCCTAAAGTTTCGTAGTCTGCGTTATTACTTCAGTCCAAGATCAAGAAATACAAGACAATGCAATTTCAGTAGAAAATACAGATAGGATACAATAGGATACAATAGGATACACACTTGTTAACATTCGTTACATCTCACATATATCTTTGCTTGATTATACAAGGCTCTAAAACATATTTTATCAAATGCTATATACAGAATCCTACAGAGCATTCCTATCGAGCATGCAAGTACAGAGAAATAACTGCATAAGCCAACTTTCCTGGTTGCTTGGAGAGATGGAAGGGAACAGCTAAACACCCTGCCTGTTCCCTCACAGGAAGAAGTCAAAACAGCTCCTATCAGAAATGTGCCTTCCAAAAAAAGCCACGTGCAGCACAAGTTGCGTATCACTGATTTAGTCAGTTCTTCCATCTGCAAAGAGCCCAAAATGCTTTATAAACTTTACAAGAAGAATTTCATCCACCACTGAAGTGCAGCCGCCTATGGAGTAAAACTTGGCAGCTGTTTAACAGAACACATAAATCCTACACAATAGTTTAGGGGAAGAATTTTTAAAGAATAGTGCAGATGGGAATGTAGGGAGGTAGAATATAGTTACATAAACTGAGTGTATATATAGGCAGGAAATGCAGGTTGGCCAAAAGAAGCAAAATTAAAAAATTCTCATATCACAAAGCATCTCAGGCATTTTGATATATCTCTCAGAGAAGATTACTTTGGAAATGTTTAAATAATACTATTTTTGTTTGTTCACTTCTCCCCTGCTTTCTCCCTCCCCCCCAGGTTTATTTTAATCACTCTATCCATCTGCACATTAGTTGAGAAGGAAGTCATGTCAATGCTCAGAGACAGCCACTAACACCACTAGCCATGAGGTAAAATAACTTGTCAATAGAAAGAAATATTATCACATCAAATATAAAACATTTACAGCATTTTCAAAGTTGAAAGCCAGGTCTGTAACACTCATTCACTATGTGATTCTTCATTTTCTATAGTATAAAGTTCTCATTTTTCCTCTTCAGAACAATATTTTTAATGTGTTTTTTTTCACTAAGAAAATATTGATATGCCCAAATTTATACTAATCTGTTCAGTAAGTTAATTTTGCAGAAATTGTACAGGGAGAGAAAAAGGAAATGGAAACAAGACTTTGGATTCTCTTATTTTATGTTAGTTCCTTTATGAGCCCCTTTAGGAACTCTGTATGTTAGAAAGCACCAGCACTGTCTCTGTGAGGATAAGTTAAACGTAGATTCATAGAATAGTCATGGTTGGAAGGGATATTTAAAAGTCAGCTAGTTAGTAGTCATTAGTAGTCATTAGTAGTCATTAGTAGTCATCTAGTCTGCAATAAGAAGGGACATTTTCAACTGGATCAGGTTGCTCAGAGCCCCTTACAACCTGACCATGAACATTTTCAGGGTTTGGAGCATCTATCAATGCCCTGTGTGAGCTGTTCCAGTGTTTCATAGCCCTCCTTGTAAAATTTTCTTTCTTATATCTAGTTTTATTTTAGCTTAAAACTGTTACCCCTTGTCCTATCACTATAGGCCTGCTGAAAGGTTTGCCCCATCTTTCTTGTAAGCCCCTCTAGGTATTGGAAGGCCACACTAGGATCTCCCTGAAGCCTTCTCTCTCCAGGCTGAAGAACTCTAATGGTCTCAGCCTTTCCCTCACATGAACCTTCATTAGTTTTCCAGAGAATCGAAAGAGGGTGTGTGTGTGTTTATTTTAAGCATCTTTGCTGATTTAAGCCTGGCTCAATATTATTCAAATAGAGTACTGGGAAGTGGGGGGATTTCAAGTCATCCATTCATCCTGGGGTCTAAAAGGACAAAGTCATTCAAAGTATCAGTCAAAATGCATGGAAATTAAGAAAAACTATTATCAGTAAAATGTGTTCAGTAGAATAGAACTAAGTAAAAAAATCCTAAATGTAAAATCCTAATGGCTAAGGAGACTTGTACCAGATTAAGATCTGAAAAGCAAGAAAAATAAAGTTTCCACTTAAACATGTTGTTTGCAGTGTCTTTTAGGATGTCTGAGTATACTACTCAGTTATTGTTTCCAGTACACTGAAGCAAACTGCCTGTACTGAGTGATAATATTAAATACCAAAGTACTTGGAATAAAAATATTTTTATTTTATGTGGTTTTGAGGACTGTCTTTTGTTTATCTGGGGTTTTATGTTAGTTATTTTATTAATATAATGGATGGTAATTCTATATTCTCCTCAAATTGTTCATAAATACCCAACAGCTAACTTTTCCTAGCATGCTAATGAAGATGTTCTGATAATTCATTTAGATCATCAAGGCTAGTGACACACAAATGATTCTGAAACTTTTAAGACAGAAATGCAAATAGGCAAACTAGCTTTCCTAAAAATGCATCTCTTCGAAAAATCACAGTTTGGTATTTGCTGGCATCTCTTAATAAGCTCTTGAACTGTAATACTAATAAAATAATACTGTGTTTGCTTGGCACATCAGCCAAAGCAATCACATACTTTGCCAAAAAGGCAGGTGCTAACAAGTGCTTCGGTTTTCCTTATCAGAGCAGTTACTGCTCAGTGAATACCTGACCTTAACTTTAAAGTTTTTATTGACAATGTAATGACAATACTGGCTAAGGAGATTTGGCTGGGCTGCTGTAAAAAAGCAAGGAGACTCCAATTTAAAAACAGTAGTGCAGAGAATAAGATTTCCTCTCCTTCACCACTTATTGGTGTTAAACACTAAGCTGCTGTGCTTCCCTGGCCCCTGAGCAGGTACATATGCTCAGACTCACAGGTAGCCAGGAGTCAGTGCACAGCCTCTTTCCAGAAAGGAGGCTTGGGCATGACCTGCATGCAGCTGAGCACCAGGGAAGCTGTGAGCAGCCTGTCATTCTGATTACACAGCCTGTTGAGAACAAGGGATTTAAAACAAATGGAGCCAACATAAGCTGGCAGTTAAAGGAGAAAAGGTTGGTTATTGCCAGAATTTATGGTACAAAAGGACAGTCTTTGCCAGTATTTTAAAAATTATCATTCCTTGCCAAAAAGTACAATTGCCCCACATCAGAGCTTCTCAACATTATTTCTAGGAAGAGCACTTCTTTACAGATGGACTGGACATTCTATACACTGTATAATTACAGTGGATAACAGAGGTGCTAAATCCTTCTTTTTGGTAGAAAATCCACTCTGACAAAGCCAGCTGAATGGCTGCTATCTACTCTTGTCCCCTCTGACTCTGAATTCAAACCTGAGGTCACTCACCACACTCTGCTGTTTTTTTAACACTTGGAAGATCTTTACTTGACATAGAAAACAGAAAATTCTCTTCTGTGTTACGCACCTATAGACAAATCCATGATGGTACCCCACTCATATAGTGTCAAATATGCTTCAGGGCATCTTTTTAAATTTCTGCTCTGAATTCCTCTGTCATTTCCACTGGGAATATGCACTCCATCAGAGAAAACTCAGGGAAGAGACACAGAGTGTGTAATGATTGGGAAGAGTTTGAAGAAAGCTTTGACCAGCCTGTGTGAATAATAGCAATGCCAGCAAAGACTGCCTTACTCATCTCATATAACCACTTCAGAATGACTCCTTGAAGATCACATTCAACTAAAGCTAAAATGATTAGTGATGGTAAATAAATACTGACTGTTTCAACGTGTTAAACAAGCCTGCTAGTCCATGATAAATCCAGTTATACGAAGAAGTAGGAAATCCCTCTGTTATATATCTGCCCATAGGCTTCAGGCCAGGGGAGAGGTATGAGCAAGCAGGCCATGATGGGGGATATGTCAGAGAAAATTTTATTTAGCTTATATGAGCACAGTTACATCTACAAATCAGTCATGACTACAAATTAAGGTTGAAGCCTTGTTCACTTAAGCCAAAATCATTGGGAAAGGTTGTGATATTTGGCTATGAGCTGGGACAATGGGCACTGCAGAGCAGGTCACAGCTCCAGGCAAGGTTCCCGGTGCAGGAGCTCCCTGAAGAAAGCTGGTAACAAACAACTGAAAGACAACAAGTTCCACCCTTCACCTTGGCCAGTGCTGCAGGCAATGCCAGTGCTGCCATCTGCCCACACCTCTGTACAGGCTCAGCTCCACCTGCATCCAAATCCAGCATGGGGACAGCTGAGGAGACAGATGGGAAAAGCCTCCCACATCTCCCCACAAGAACAGGGCTCCCTTTGGTGCTACAGTGGTGACAACAATGGCACAGGTCAGCAGCCTTCTTTGGTGGGTTGCCAGCTAGACTGTGAATAAACTTGAGGCTGAAATCCCTTGCTCGTATAGACAGAACTTTTCTTGTCTTCCAGTGGAGTTGCTCCCCAGCAGGACAAATCAGCAGCTGGGGATAAAGAGGATAGCTGAGGAGATATGGATCAGGGGAGTGAAGGTGAGGCTGGAAGGACCATGAATTGGGAAGACTGGTAGCTGTCAGAACTCAGCACTAAATACCTTCCCAATATTAACCACTGCCCCAATATCTCTCTGCTTTCCCAGTTGGCAGGAGGCACTGCTCAACCAGGCAGCATTTGCTTTTGGTCTGGGTCCAAAATGCATCAGCCAGCCAATAAGTGAGCGTTATAAACACAATATACTGGACTAACTCTAGGATATATATTTTCAAAGTTCATATTTATAGTTTGCAAACTCTGTCTTTCAGATAGCAAGTCCTAGTAGCACCAGAAGCTGTTGAATATTCCAATCAAACACAAAATTAGAACAGGATTCTGTGCCACAAATACAAAGTAAAGCCATCTGCCAAATTTCTAAAATACCTCACCTAGAGATCTGGTAATTTCTCTTTTAACATGAGCATAATATGCATCCTGCCCCTAAAGAAGCAACCTCTGCTATATTTAGCAGATTTTATAGTAAATCCTAATCACTGAAAGCCTATTTTTATGTTATGTGTAGATTTAAAGATGACAACCACTCCAAAATTTCCAAAGAAGGGACAATATTTTTCTATTATTTATTAGTTCATTTTAGGTCACTGGAGGACTTCCAAAGACATCTTCCTTTTCTGTCTTATACACCCTAAGAGTTAAGTAAGTATTCTCAAATAAGCACAATTTACAGTATGTCAGCTTAAAATAAAATCATAACACATTTCTAAATTGATAGAAATTGCATAGCACCAAATGAGAAATAGGGATTTTATCCTCTCATTTATACATGCTTGTCTCTCTGTCTATAAACATATGTTTGCACATACTGTGTATTGATAGATTAACATTACTTAACTCTGCATTTGCAACACTGTACTTAAAGTTGTGTCTGCATTTTTACTTCAGAGGTTTATATCTCAGCTATAAAATATTCTCTCTAAGCCGAATCTTGGCAAAGACTGACAAGCTACAAATTATTATTTTCTTTTTGGAAAAATTAGAAGGAAATGTCAAGACAATAATCCCTTCTTCTTCATAGTGTCAATAGGATGCATGGAATGATCCAGAATGCAAGTTGGTAACTCAACCAGAGCCAAGAGAACAAATTTTCATTACTATGGACTTGGCTTGTTTTGCTTTTTGGGAAGTGAAATTCTGCACCCCTTAGTCACTAGTGTGCTTTGCATTCTTTCTCTGTTTTCAGCAACTTAAGATTTTCTCTATTTTTAGCAACTTATGAGAAAACATAATTTCCTTAAACTATTTAACAGTCATCTGTAAATGTTCATGATCAAAAAATCCATTTAAAATTTTAGTGGAAAATGGCAGAACTGATTCAGAAAGTGATAAGGACAACCTGGGATTTCATTGTAAGTGCTGGCTGATGATACAGAAGCAGCAAAGATTGAATGTTAACAGAATTAACATTCTGATGGAATTAACAATCTCTCTTCAGCCAACAACTGGAGCTGATTTTAGAGTAACTTTATATAAACTGTGGCAGGAGGAGAGATACAGGGCAATATACAAAGCAATTGTTCTTCAGCATATCCCACAGGTGGGCCCATTTCTCCCCTTCTGTCCTGTATACATGTTATTTATAAACCCTGGCACTGTGGAAATGAGGTAGGATTCATCCTTTAATACATCTACCCAAACTGCAATAGTCAATGAAATTTTAGATAATAATTTCTGCCACCAGAGCTTAATTAGTTCAAATGAAGTAGCATGGGATGCTGGATGAAAAGTTGATCATCATCATCATAAAGAACAGCATTAACATTTATTCTGAAGAGTGAAAAAAAAATGGATGAAGGATTAAGTAGGAATTTTGTATCTTACATGAGCACCATGTGCTAAAATATGCCACCCTTAGATAGAGCTTCTTCAAGCAGTCCCTGCAATAATTGCACTTCAATCCAAGATAGCAAATAAAATTATATGTGCATCCTATGGGATAAACTGTAGCTCCTAGAACATCTAAGGTGGGGAAGGATTATTTTCATAAGAAGCCAGTGAAAATTATTTGATTCTACAAAAGGATTTGAGATAACTATGTCATAGACCTCATCAGCCTTCACTGGCTGAAAAAGCACTGGGGCCAGTTTAGCACCAGTTTAGGGCCCTCTATGTCACTAACCTGAGGCAAAACTGGTAGAGGCTTTTTCAGGCTTAGAGCATTGATAGCATGAGGATAGACACCTATAGGCAGCAATATCTAAAGCTACCCCACATGAACTGATTGAGCAGGAGAGCAAATTTCCACAGGACAAGTTCTGCTGGCAGTCTGCATTGGCTGGGCAAGACCAGAATGCATGGAATTCTTATTAGGAAGTGAAGATCACTGAAGATCACAGGCCATGTGCAGCATCCTGGCTGCTGTGGCACACCCCAAACTACCCTTCATAAATAGTTTTATGAATTCCTTTTAAAGTTTAAATAGTTTTATAACTCTCTTCTGCTTTGCATGCTCCCACCTACTGGCAAAATTAATATTATAGTGGAGTGTAGGGAGCCTCAATAAAATACTGCTCAGTGAAATAGGTAGGAGTAAGTCACATTCTTCCATGTGAGCCCAAGTATTGGTAGAACAGAATTGCTTATTTAAGTAGATAACATTTCATCTACTTCCATAAAACATTTCATTCATCTTCATTTAACATCAAACCCTCAAATAAATCTATGTATCTAATGTATTTTAATTAAGCAGAGGACAGGTGAAGAGTTTTTCTTTCAACATCTCCAGCTGCACTCTGCTGCTCTAGTCAATGAAACTGTAAAAACACGCCTTCATTATTAACACTAATTTTTACTTCATTTTCATTTTTGCTCTTAGAGATTGGATTGTCATGCTATGCATACAGGAAGGCAGGCACTGGGAAGGAAGCAAACTCATTCATTCCAAGAGGTAGAACAGCTTTGTTTAAAGGTATTTTGTGGGTTTTACACCTATCAAAGGATCTTTAACCTTACTGGTGAAAAAGAGGCAGCTTCTCAGGATATGGGTTATCTCACAGACTTTCTTCTCCTCACTTCATGGTTACCATTGCATGCCCTCTTGTGCAAATGGTATCAGTTACTTCCACAGAAGAAAGATTCCAAAAATGCACAGTTTCAGAAGTGAGATGGCATTGCGTCTTCAGGCATTCCTGTGCTTATCATCACTGCTCTTCCAAGCTCTTTAAAAATGAACATTCCAGAACTGAAGTCTGATCTGCATGAGTAAAAGATGAGACTGGTGCAGACAGCGGTTAATTTTAGTGCAATTTTTTATTCTAACCCCAAATGTTCATTCAATGGCATCAGTTTGTAAGACCAGGGTCTTTGTCAAACTGTGTAAAGAAATAAAAATATCACCAATACAATATATTTCTGTTGTGATATATAGTCTTCTTTTAAAAGTGGTCATCATGATTACATGATAGTTTTGAAATAGTGTTTTTCCAGTTAAAAGGCAAATTATAATCTTGGAGGTAGAATATCTGCATCATCTTATCTATATATATCTATATCTATATCTATATCTATATCTATATCTATATCTATATCTATATCTATATCTATATCTATATCTATATATCTATATCTATATCTATATCTATATCTATATCTATATCTATATCTATATCTATATCTATATCTGTATTTGCCTGACACTTTTTCCTAAGCAATCATAAAATCTTTACATGTCATTGTATAACAGCACCTCTAACAGCAGGGTGGCCCCATGACACAAATCTGTCATACTACTTCACTGAAATAATGCCCAATAAAAAGTTAGATCATCAATATTGCTTCCTGTATATAGCATTTAAGTTTCCCCTGGAGCTTTGATCCGTGAACTGACCCAGTCTAATCCTACTTGGATTTGAGTTCAGAACATATGGAATAGGTGGCAGGAAGTCAGATGCTCAAGAGATAGAAATGTTCTATCTATTAGCAGTTCCAGAAAATAGACATGCCTTTTCCAGCCCTCTCAAACCAAACTGCATTTTACTCTGCAGGACTACAAAACATTATGTAAAATATTTTGTTTCTTGTACCTCATTACTTAGAATTATTTTACATCTTATTACCTTCAGGTAGATGATTATGATACAACTTCAGATAGTAGCTCTTTCCAAAAAAAAGGCAAAAGAGCAGTTCACAAAGAGAATGTAGCAAACCAAATTTTAGTATTCTTTCCTATAAAACTGTGTAATTTTTTCCTTGAATGGACAAAGCAATGGCTTCCTTCATCTCAGTAAGTCAACACATTTATTGCATAAGAGGTACAGGGATCTTCATTGTTTGCAATTTACAAATTAGACATGAATATGCTCCCTTTTGATTCTGCTTTTGGTTTGTCTTTTTTTCTGTCCAGCTTTGGTTGTTTTTTGGTTTTTTTTCATTCTGCATTGTAACTCAAAAAATCTAGATAAAACTTTTCAACAGAAATTTACCTCAGGTTTTTCACGTAAGTATTCTCACTAAACTTTTCCTCTGTGTGTAGCCCTATGCTGGAAAGATATC
This sequence comes from Cyanistes caeruleus, assembly GCF_971803275.1. NCBI lineage: Eukaryota > Metazoa > Chordata > Aves > Passeriformes > Paridae > Cyanistes > Cyanistes caeruleus. Next base: position 28,884,920 of record NC_141703.1, read on the forward strand.
AGTTGTTCCAGGGCGATGCTGGTTGACTCAATAAATCATTCTCAGAAAATTCTCTATTATATCTTCTCACCAGAGTAGGCTCATCTGCAAGTGATTGACAACAACTCAGCATTCATTTGGGTTTTTTGATTTATTTAAATACATTCATTATTGCTCCAATACCACAATGATGTGTATTAAAAATAGATGATACATAGCTAATCCTAGCAGTTCCATAAAATTGTAAATTATTATGTGGTAACTTTGCTGCAATGAATAGTCACATAATGCGTTCATTGTACCTTTCGGAAACACTACGGAAAGACAGTTCAAAGTCCACCTCATAAAAAAGGGTGTGCTTGAGTGTGGTAAAGACAGGGCTAAAGGAGGGTGAGAGTGCTATTTGTAATGGAACAGGGCTATCCAATCATCTCACTGCCACCCTGTTAGACCAAGCTGTCAATCAATCATTCGTTTAATAATCACCCATAGAAATCATCCCTAAACCCAGGTTATTTAGCACTTTATGCCCATTTAAATCGCATTATGACCTTGTAGTTAGCTTCAGTTATGCAAAATATGTATACTGCATTTTGCATACAAATAGCAAAGGCATGAAGTTAATCATGCTATTTCTAAAACAAAACAGCCCTAATGTTAAGCGAATGGCTTTTTTGCCATGGTTCAGCCAGGTAATGAAATGTGTGCCTGAATTTAAGCACATGAATCACTCTATTGATTCAAAAGCACTCTGCAGGTGCCTAGAGTTCAGTGTGCACTTGAGTTGTCTGATGGATCAAGGCCTCCATCAGTTACAAGAATGCACAGAAAGATGTTTTTCAGGTGCATTTCAGGATTGTATGTATAATACAATAAGACAATAAGAGAGAAAATGACAAAATGAAAAATAAAATAATAATTAAAAAAATTAAAAAAGGGCTAAGTCAAGAAAAGGAAGACACCAAGAGAAGTGGGATACCAAGTCTTGCTGTGACGTGAGCCCTTTGGGAAAGTTTACAGTGCTGCCCTGGCACCTGGCATCAGCAGCTTTTCCTAACTCTGCCTTTTGGCTTCCTCTCAGATGCACTGTGCTGCATACTGGATCTGCAGATGTACCTTACTTTCTACAAGTTTTCTTGATTGTGGCTCCACAAACCACCATAGCAACACTCCCTGGGGTAGGAGAACAGTGTGAGCAGACAGTTGTGCAACTTATAAACTCACTTCTGCCTGCTGAGTGCAAAGCAGCACACTGAATTGCACATGAAAACCAGTCCTTCATGTTTTAGGCAAGATGGGAGAATATTGGCAGATGTAATACAGAGGCTTCTCATGCAACTCTGTTTAACAAAAGAACTGTTATTAATTTTTACTGTGACTGAAGGAAGGTGAGTTTCTTTGAAGTGTATTCAGACAAAACTGTAAATAGCAGAACCTTTGCTACAGAAAGGACAAGTCTGAACACTAAAAGCCAAAACTGGTGTCTAAAGAAGATGGCCCAGCTCCCATGAACTACAAAGAGGCAAAAAGGCACCTTTAAGAGCACAAGATTTAATGCAGGCATGAGCAAACACAAAGCAATGGAGCATGCAGGCATCACTGGTGTGTGGGCAAACAAAAGAAGGCCTCCAGAGCAAAATGTGTTTTAATTTGATATTTGTAGGAAAAAGGGGGATAAGGGATTTAACTGGTTTATAAGTGTTAAAGCAGAGGATAAAAGAGAAGAGCAGACTAAAATTTGAGAGCTTTCTGAGGTCCAGATGAAGTGAGAGAAAGAGTCTGGGGGGGTAAAAGAGAAGGGATTGGTGAAGACAGGAACATAAACAAACTGGTCCACGTAGTGCATGGGATACAGAACTGAGTAAGTCACTTGTGACACATTGGAAGCTATGAAACTATTTAAAGTCAGAGGAGTACTAAAATTTATAAATAACCGACATATCTAACCAATATTTCCATATCTCTCTTAACAGGTCTCACACTCCTGTATCTCCCAGGCTGCAAGGACAGTAAATAGTTAATTCTCTGAATAAAATATCTCTCCAGCCCACTTGTGATCAGTATGCACTGAAATGTTCCTGCTCAGACAATCCCTTTGACCCAAGGAACATATAGTGCATTTATTAGCACTCTGTGCTACTGTCCAGGGTAGAAAGGGTTCAGTTCCTTCTAGTTTAGGCAATGTGCTGTTTCCTACCCTCCACTGCCTGACCTCAAGCCCTATGCTAACAAGCTTTCCAGGTTTCCACTGTAAGCAGTGATCTTGGAAAAAAAAAAAAAAAATAAAAAAATTAAACACTGTAGAAGTGAAGAAATCCAACAAAAACTAGTTGGATCATGAAAAGTGCAAGCAACTTCAGTGGGATTTGGGGGTACCAGCATCCTCATTATTTGCTCCAGGGCACTGTAAGGAAATAACACCAGCTTCTTGCGTTAGAGGAAGTCTTCTGTTAAAGCAAAGGGAATGCTTTTTTGCTGAACAGCACAAACCAGCACAACAATAGTGTTTATAAAGAACTTCAGATGCTTTACAATAAATCTGGATGTGCTTAAAAATCCCATAAGGGTTTTAAAAAAATCCGAATGTGTTTTCTCAAGTAACTATTTAAAGCATATTAGAGTTTATTTAATTGCATTGGGATTTTTCAAAGCATATCAGGGCAAAACAGTAGAGTATAGGCCCCAATATGCTAATTAATAGCTAGCTAGACCCCTGAAATAAACCTGCTACACTTCATTAATCAGACGGTAATTGAATTGGCACAGTACTTCTTTGCAAACTATATGTAGATTGAACTACCAGTCCTGCCAATGGAGAGGGTATCTTCCTCCACACAAGTATGATTTTGGACAATGCACTAACTTTTTTTTCTGTGAGCAGTTGGCCTTTATGATATTTTTCTACATGGAAAAATCTTATATTACTGAACTCAGTGAATTATTGCTCATGCTGAGACACTTTTTAAGGTAAGTACATTTCGATGACCACAAGTTCAGCTCAGGACAAAAGAACAAATCAGAGCTGATACACTTTGTTTTGTCATCTAAAGCCATCTGCTTATTAATGTCATTAGGAAATAATAGTGTTGACAGATGTTTCATTTACAACATTTATTTTCAACTCTATGAAAGCTACCTACCTGGGGATTGAGCTGGCAAATAGCAACTACTTTGCTTAGAGGAAATAAAACAAGACATTTTCCAGTAGACACCATGAAGTGGAATTTTGAATATTCCTTGTCTGTAGTCAGACCTGATAAAAGACTTAACTGGATGAAAAGAAAATGGACAGAAAAAGCTGTTTAAATTTATAACTTTTTAAAGTGAAATAACTACTGAACATTCCTTCAACTTTAGAAAAGAGACCACATATTCGTGTATGACCCTGGGCAAGTCACTTTGGTCCAAGGTACTTTTCAAGGTAATTGGCAGAAGCTGAAAGCTAGGTGCCAGAGGCAGCTTCCACAGCACTGAGCTATTTAATTCTAGTTTAAATCAGTGGGAGTCAAGCGCTGCAGCATTTCTGAAAGTTCAGAGATATGTATCTATGGGTCCCTCATCCAATCTGCTATTGCTTGCCCATCTTCACTGCCATCAACTTCTGTAGGACTGTCCACAGACTTCAAGTCAGATATCCATTTGAACATATGTCCTAAACTAGATCCATAGCATTTGGCAGCTTTGAAATTTTCAGCATCTTCTGTTAGTTTGCAAATGGTGTCATATCTACCTACCTACCTACACTTCATTAATCTCTAGAGGTGTGCAGCACTTATATTCAGGAAGAAGACACCTTTTGATTTCAAGCAAGCACAGCAAGTTTCAGTGGTAAAGTAAGACAGAGAAATTTCTAAGCAAGTGAAAATTATAAAAAGATAATGAAAACACTTGAACATTCTTAATTAACTATAAGAATTACAATTCACACCAGCTATGATGTGTCATACACTGCACGTATGTCAGAGTGTCAATACACTCAATTCCTATGGCAAAATAAACTAATCAGCAGAGAAGGATGGGATTATTTTTAAGATACAGTTGTATTAATACATGCCCATCAAGACAACAACAACAAATTAACGTCATGTTTAAGGGGAGAAACAGCTGTGATAGCCACATTGTTTATCAGAGGAAGACACAGTTCTTTGATCTAAGAAAAACAAAAGAAATTACCTACTGTTTTTTCAATGAACAGTTTAAACCGATTAGGTATTTTGAACTTCCATGCCTATTGAGGGAAACACTATCCTTAGACTTGGCTTGTTAACAAATACTAGTGTAACACTTTGGGGAATATACTCTCCAGCTATCTTATTTCTTCTAATCATTGTCCCCTTTCACTGGAGAATTTCACATTATTCAGCAACATATGGACCAAACATTTCTTCAGTAATCATGTCTGAACAAAGTAATCATTCCCTCATTAACCAATTATTCCTCAGAATCAAATGAAACAGACATATTTGCTAAGACAATTTCCTTTAATAAACCCTATGGAACCGTACCTTGTGCATACCCTACCCAAGTAGTTTAACTCAAAGATCAGAGTGTAGATGACAAAGAAGGATTCTTGTTTCACACAGGCAATAAGTGATCTCAGGAACAAAGTTAGGGATGAAATTAGTATCAGATTAAAGGAGAATAAGCAGTTTTAAAGGGGTAGTAATCACTGGTTAAAAATTAACTTTTTTTATTCCATGCTATCCTTTTTCTCTATGCTTAAGGCTCAGAGCACAACCCTTCTGATTTCAGAGAAGGTTGAACTATAGGTAGAAAGACAGCTTCAAAAAGACCACTAGTCTATGCGATACTCAAAACATACACAGAACCACAATGGAAAAAATATTTCAATGTTGGACAAAAAAAACATACCTCCAAAATATGTGGGAGTTCAGAAAGAACACAGGCAAAATGTATCTGGTGAGTCTTGAAAATTTTCTGGCTGTTTGGATTTCTAAGGCTTATAAAGAAAAATCTGAGCTTGAGAATTCAAAGTAAAATTTATCAAGCTGGTATACATTTACTTGTTGTGTACATTAGTTTCTTTACCTCTTTGTCAGAATATTTTTCACTTCTCTCTTTGGTAGCTTAGAAATTTCATTATAAACCCAGAAAACTGAAAATGCAATGTTGTTCTAGCGTCCTTTTCAGTAGTGAAACAGACAGTTAAAAAATAAACAATGAACTCTCTCCTTAAGACATAGCCAGGATTTCATCATTCTCCAATTCCTTTGTTTCATCATGCTGTATTCAGAGAAAAAATACAACCCAATGTGCCGTGGGAATGGTCAGCTGAAAAGCCAGATCCTTTGTTTCACTTGTTTAAAACTTCCAGGGCCTGAAAGTTGTGACCAATATCTTAAAATCCATTTTGAAAATCTTAAGCTCTACTTAAGTATTTTGGAAATTTTTAGGTTCTTCTTAATTATTACTATCTTGAGTTATTTCTGATTTGTGGTCTAGAGTTGGAATGGGAAACCACCTTCTTCTCTAACAAATTCTCCAGTGTTCTTTCTGCAGTAACTTGAAACTGAGGATAGCAGTACTATCCTCAGATGCCTCCTGAGCTTGAGTGCAGTTCATTTTGTGCAATTTTGTTCCTCACGAGAATAATTGTGTTACCTGAAATTTTCATTTCCGCCATAATTGTCAGTCTGTGAAGTCCCACACGTTATCAGAGTGTCTACCAGAGCATCCCTGCTTCCCCAGCCTGCAACTTGGTGGTTTCCCCAGCACAGCCAGCTATTTATAAAATAGTTCATTGGACTGCAGTAGCAGCCCATCTGAGTAAATACTGAAGTCAACATGTACTGCAAAACTTGAGATAGAAGCTGGGTAAAATAATCTGTTAGCCTGTGCTCATCTTGGCGAAAGAATCTGTCTTTTTGCATTTTAGAGGTCTTGAGTTATGTTGCCCTTACATGTTAATTCATTTGCTAAAGCAAACTTTTTGAACTGTAGTGCAGATTATGCATGCAGGAGACATTACTTACAAAAGAGAAGTATGCTAATTATAATTAACCCGTGATTATGTCCTTATTCAAACTAAAAATTAGCTCACAGTTGGGACAAATATGCCAAAAATACCTTCAAAAATGTCATTCATATACCCAATGGCCTGTCTTCGTACTGAAATTATCTTTTTGGTAGTATAAGGGTATTGTTTTCAGAATTCTTACACTTATTTTTTTTCTCTGCCCAAAAATCAGAATTATTGACCAGTAAGTCATTCACAAGTGCCAGTAAGACAGACCTCCAGAGAGTAATGGTGACAGCTGTCACCCTATTGTGAAACACTGTAGAAAGTTTTACTCTTTTCTCCTAGTGCTGAGGATATGGACACTTTTGATAGGGCTGTGTTGTTCTGTCTGTAATTTTCTGAATATCAGCATCAAATCAGAAGCCAGCTGAGTCATAGTTCTCATGCCCAAGGGATTCTCAGATGAAGTCACCACATCTTTTATGTTATTTTTTTTTTTTTAACAGAAACAATTCACTTTCACTTCTGGTTTAGTCTCAGGGTAAATAAATACAATAATAATTTCTCCTTATATTTAGATGTATTTCACTCACTATTATAGTGTTGCAGTGGTTCCATTTCAGCCATCATTTCTGTGACAAACAAATAATTAGACTTTAAGAATCCACTGACAACCATGTTATCTTCATGAAAACAGATTATTTACTTTAAAAATAAGAAAGCACTAGAATACATTTTATTGTTTTTATTATATTATTTATTATTATAATTATTATTTTGCTCTGTAAGTTTTTGAAACAGAGAACAACTGAAAAAGCTTTGGGGGATTCATAAGCCTTTCTATATAATTTCTCTTTTGTAACATACCATATATGTGATGACACCTCTGTGTCTTTCTGGCAAAACATTAAATTAAATAGGATCTTAATTCACACACATTACTTTTGTTTTGCAAAGTGATTAGATAGTAAGCAAAGACACTTTAACTCTCTTGCTATATGTGCTACTTATACAAACTTGGGATCACTGTAAAAATGTAGTGCTTTCACTTTTCCAAAGCAAATGCTGCTATAAATGAACACTCTTGGCCACTTGCTTCCACACAAAGCAGGCAGCACCTTCACTACAAACCAAACCAAACCAAACCAAACCAAACCAAACCAAACCAAACCAAACCAAACCAAACCAAACCAAACCAAGCAGGTGCTGCCTGTGAAGCACTGACATTAACTGTATTGACCCATAAGTTATGCAGCTACTATTATATGTCCTTTCATGAATGTTGTTCCAGAATTGCTATGACAAGCCAAGAACCCTAATCTCCACTTTAGGTATCATGAACAGTGTATTTTAATATGACAGTTTAAAGAGCCTCAACCTACATTTCTAAAAACTGATATGTTGATGACCCAGAGGTTTAAAGTTTCCCACATTACCCCATGTCCCCATGTGGAATAGGCTGTAATAGCTCTAGGGATATCTTTATCATGTCTCTGAAGAAGCATCTGGACATTAAGGATATCAGAAGAAAGCTACTGAAATTCTCTCCACGATTACTACATGTTTCTTCTAAGAATTTTGCTTCAATTGTCCTATGTTGATCTATTTGAGAAACTCTTCTGTCTGCCAGCTGAGTGCCTCAACAACTCTGCAAATGCTTCTTATCTGAAATAAGGCATATTGTCATTGGAGTGTGGGACACCTGAACAAGAAACTCTTCTCGTCTCCCCAAACTTTGCAGAAAATATTTGGCTTTTCCTATGCAAATTGCATAACATTACACATTCATTTATTCTTTTTACAGGTATTTTTCAAAATTCTACTTTTTGTTTTTGTCCAGCCTTTATCAGTATTTTTATTTATTTATTTTTTTTAAGTGGGACCAAATATAGCTGTTTGTTTTTTGGTTTTTTTTCCCCCATAATACATGAAATACTCAAGCACATGTTGAATTTGACAATATCAGCATGGTCAACACATGTGACAACATTAACTTTTCTCTGCTCCTTTTAAAAGATCATCTGGCAAATTCATCTTTTGATCCTGGGTTAGAATTCTTTTTGGGGAGGGTGGGGGATATGTTTGTTTTTTCCCCTGCACCCAAAACAGAAGAGGGCAGGTGCATGCACAGCACACACAGCAGAGAATGCAGCACAGTCCGGGAGTGTGGGAGCGGGGCTGCAGGGTGAAAAGCAGTGCCAGGTGATGTCCCTTGCTGGGCCCCAAAAGCAATATGTTTGGAGAGGAAAGACAATATAACTGAGCTACTAAGCCCCCTCTCGTTGCAAGGCTAATTAGTTTAAGTGGTTTGCCAAGTAAGTGCAATATTACTGCTTTTGGAGCTATCTCAGTTAGATACTATTTTTGGAGGCCTCTCCATGTTAATTAAACATATTTCACTGCATGTTGTGAACATGTCATTAGCTTCCTTTCTATTTCTAATTAATGAAGAACCTTGACCACAGCTATGCATCATTATATTAAAACTTTATCTTTTGTCCTATAAATGGATATATTACAGAAATTAAATAAATACAGCAATGCACAGGATCTTATCATTTATTTCTAAAGAAACTTAAAAGTTTTCACTACTAAAGCACAGGTAAAAAAAACCACCAAAACTGCAGTCAACCAAAAATTTCATGCAGCCCTCTATACAGAAATAAAAGTTGTCTTTCTGTTTCTGTAAGGTAGTCTGAACAAAACTATTAAACTAGTCCCAAAACCTAATGAGAATTCAGAGTAGGGTTTTATTTGGGTTTGTTTCAGGCAATTGGTTTCAGGTGATAGTATAATAACCTGTGAAGAATCTCCTGGCAGGAGCTTCTTGTGGATACAAATACCATATTGCTGACACTTTTCCAAATAGATTTTGAATGCTTCAGCATTGGAGCAGAGTTCAGCTACATAATCCACTTTTTGATGATCATATCTAGTAAGGTGTCTCTGCCAGGATTACACTGACTAACAGGCTGGTAGCCAAGGTCAACACATGGTACACCTTTTCTATTCTTACCATAAATAGGGATTCAGTTGAAGGTCTGTGCTGAGGAAGCCCAGCCTACTCCCTTTGTAGTGATGTGTCCTTATCAGGGCATCACAGAAAATTATGGTGTAGACAAGTTTGAAAAAAAAGATGCTAAGAAAAATTCATCTTGAAATCTCAGATTAGTTATCACCTTACTGAAGGGCCAGTGTGTTCCAGAGCTAGAGAAGCACTCTGGTGGTGAGATAAGAGGCAAAGCCTGCTTGGCACTGCTGATCTTGCACCTCTGGGGCTTGGAGGGACAAACTCCAAAACCTTGTCATACAGAGTCATTCCCTGCTTCCACTGTTTAAGACAAGGATGTTCAATTTAATTTTTAATTTTAAGGACAGTTTGCAGTCTTTAATATTTTGCTTTTTTGAATATGTTTTAGGTGCATATTGTTCTTGATATCAAACCCTGTGTGCTTCTCACTTAACTTTAACTTTCTCCTGTATCTTGGTTTCATCAAATAATTTTAGAAATTTTCCTTGTTAAAAAGCACTGAGGGACTGTGCAAAGATTTTCTTTGCCTTAAGAAGTCAAGAAAAAAAACCCCAAACAACATGCACTTCAGCAAAAATCATCTGAACAGCACTACCTGAGCTCTTCACATTGATGCCAGGGTGACTGGTATTTGACCATGAATTTAGCATGGTATGGGCAAATGGACATTTGTTGTCCATTTATTGTTGGTAGTCCTTTATACAGTGCACAAAACTGTTGTACTGGAAGAAAAACTTTAGAGTCAGATGAATTCTGTCATTTATTGTGAGCACTGTGCTGTAGAAAAAAAAAATATGCTTTTTACTGAAAGTTTGTTTTGCTGGTAGCGCTTTTCTTGGTCATCCTAATTCGTTGAAAAGGCATCTAAAACCATTCTTCACATCGTTCTCTCCTATAAGCACTTTCAATAGAGTTTGTCTCTGCTTTATTGATCTGAAAAGCCTTTAAATATTTGACCTAGTAAGGAAAGCAAGAAAAGTAAGAAAAGTTAAACAGTAAGAAAAGTAAGAAAATCACACTATGAAAAAACAAGCATGCTCTGACTGACATCCTGTCACAAAAATTTGTCTGGGAGGCTTTTCAGAAACACACACACACATGCCCATATATATGGAGAATATATTCACCAGCTTGAATACCAATGTTGTACATGAAAAATTTAAAAAATAAAATTAAAAAAAAATCTTTATTTTTTTTTTTACCTGAAAGTGTACAAATGGTGACATGATGTGGTTAATAAGGACTTGAAAGGTCTGAAACTTCCAGGAGAGGTTTGTGGGTTTTTTAATTACGTCAAAGGTATTTTGTAAAAAAAAAAAAAATTCAATTCGCTTTTTTCTTCATATACATGGCTGATTTGTGTAACATATGAAGAATATTTTTTTACATGGGAAATAATTCAAAAGTTTAGAAAAATGAAGATTATCTTCATGAAAGTGTTAAAGCTGAATATTTCAATCTTGCTGAAATGTTTTGTATTGAAACTAAATTTTTAAAGAAATAAACTTGCCTTACCCAAAATATTTTATGCTTTTTAAATAGGATTTTTCAATAGAAAATAAACAAGCATTCTTCTAGAAAATGTGTTTCTAAATCTAGTCACAGTATATTTGCATGTGGCCTTATCCTAACCGAGATGGATGGGGTCAGGTCTTTATGTGATTCATTCAGGTTGAGTTTTATATCCACTATCCTTGAGTGCCCTCAGACAGTACAGCTTGATATCAGTTCAAGGGAATTGCATTTCAATCACTAGAAGGTTCATAGAAAGTGATCCTAGAAAAGGCATAAACACAACAACCCATTTCTAAAACTGAAGTGAATATTCATCTTCTTTTTTGCAATACTCATTCAACTTCATAAAATATTCACTGTTCATAAATAAATCAGCGCACCTTAGAGCTACAAATACATTAACTAAGTTTCGTTTTCTGTCACTGGGGCTAATTTTAGAGCTGTATGAAAACGATTAAAATGTTTTCACAAAAAATTTGGCTTGTAGATTTCCATTTTGTTACTGGCAACGCCTCATCTGCAGAACACTTTTTTCTGCTCACTCTGTTTACTGGTTCACAAAATTTTTGCATTATTAAATGGAAGCAAGCAAGGTAACTCTGTCATTGGTTTCCTGCTGAGTACTGTAAGGGAGGAAAAAAAAAACCTGGAAGCAACTGTGTGAGGTTTTTAGGACTGTGGTCCTCCTCCCTCCTCACCAACCCAGTGAATGTGACTGCAAAATCCTGACCCAGGTATCAACACAAAGTGCTTTTCCACAGGTTCCTGTATGGCAATAACATGTCACTGGCATCAGGATTTTAATTATTACTGCTCAATGAAAATATTTTGCTTAAGGCAATCCACCAAAATGATAAAAAAGAAATGTAGGAAAAAAGCACTATGATTTTCAGTGGGAGGCTAAGTTTAGAGCTTTGTGAAAATGAACATGCTGAAGGAAACCAGAAAAATCCCCAGGATTTTGGTCACAAGAAAAAGATTCATCTCCATCCAACATTAGCAGCAGGACTGATGGAAAAAAGAAGACAAGACACTTCTTGCTGCACACATGGCACTACACTAAACGTTGTGTTAGAACTGCTCTGCCATTGGATTCTCAGGGGGTACTGAAGTGTGTCTGATCCTGACAGGCTATGGAATCCTGAAGTCCTACGAGTCAGTATGATGACTCATTAAATGTGCTACCAAAAATTGTTAAATTCACACAGGAATCTTCTTTTACAGAACTTCTAACTTGCTCCTCCACCGTCACACGTCTCACTGCTCACAGATGAAGTGTTACACTATCAAACTTGCAGGCTCACAGAGTCAGTCCCTGTACTGAAAATGCCAGAAGGAAAACATATTCTGTACCCAATAAATCATATACCCTAGCATTGGCCAAAATAGTCTCTTCATTTTTGTCATCCCCAGTCTGAAACGAGTGTGCTGTTTTTCTCTATTTATATATTACTCCTCTTATCATCAGAACTATGATACAAAGCAATATACATCAAACTTATAGTCAGCATCCTCAAGTTCTACATAAGTCTATCCAGTGAATAAATTATGGAATGGAAAGTCTACTCTGAAGCCTATGCAATAATCTACCAGTCAAATCAGTGAAAAGAAAGGGAAAAAAAAATAACATAAAGCCATTTGTATACTTCACTAAGGTATTCTAAGTAGAACAGGGAAATATGAGATAAATGTCTCCTAACCACCTTAATGGGTTAACTGGCTCTATTGAGGGCAAGGAAACCTGGCAGATTTTCACCAGCTGAGAGCCTATGCCAAAGTTTTCTGATTTTTTTAATTCTGGCATGAACCTGTTTTCCTTTGGTATTTGTCTATTCCTGGCATATGTCCCCCATTCCTTTTATGAACAATAAATCAAAGAAAACATTTAATTCTTCTGAAGCGTCTACCTCTCAATAAATTATCCTTCTATTCTCTTTGAGGCACTGCCGCCTCCTTCACTGACCTCCCATTCCTTAGAGGCTTGAAAAATGCCTTAATATATATCTAAACTTTTCTGTGATCCTAATTTCATTTTTCACCTTTGCTTTCCTCATAGCTTTTTGTGAAATTCATTCTCTAATACTGCCAGATCTCTCTCTTACCTGGGTGTTTTATACCTCACATATGCCTGTGTCTCAACCCTTAATTACTTTTTCACATCTTTATTTACCCACATTGACCTTTTATACTTTCTAGTGTATATGTTGCTGGATAGGACACGTAACCCTTGGCCACACATTAATTTATCATTGCACATTTTCCATTTCCCTTCTGTGGCCTTTGTACAAAATTCAATTACTTTATTGCATTGGATTTCAACCAAATCTTACCATATGTTTTCAAATTTCTTCCTCTGAATTTCAGCAACTTATCACCAACCATTTAGCTCTGACTTTATTATTAATGATAAAATCTGGGTTCCAAATATGTAGCCAGTTACACATACTCAGATGCACACAAGTTTTCTTTCCAAAGGTCCATACTGTGCAGCAGGCTGGGAGCCCTGTCAATGGAGCTCTACACCTACTCAGCCTCACACACAGTTGGAGAACCAAGGTCCTATTGAATTCTGGATTACTGCCAGGCTTTCACTGGGCATATTCTGGAATTTAATCAACACATTGGACTTATTCATAGGTGAACAGTATGTTTAATTAATTTCACTTCTTATTCTGTTCAGGAAAATAGTATTTTTTATTTAGTTGCCTCCTTTTGCATCTATGAAACGCACACACTGTCCCCTCAAACATAGACAAACATTTTATATTTCTGGATTTCTGTTGAAGTTGTGGAGTCAGAGAGTGAGCAGTCGTGAGCCTGTTGGCACTATTTATTTCTGTGTTGCTGTTGGATGGCAGTGGCCCTTGTGATTGGGCTTCCTAGCATAAGCACCCTGCAGCAGCTGCTTTTAAAGGTCTTTTTCAATAAGCAGTGGTGCCAGTAAGATGAAACCAGACTTGAAGCACAAAGAGGATGCAATCACAGCCAAATATATTTACTATGAAAATGTAAATCAATAATCACCGAAAATTATCTCTAGGGAGGGTTTTCCAGTATTATTCAGAGCAATCAAGGAATTGACCACTTATGGCAGCACTTCTACAAACAGATTTCTCAGGCCAATTGAAAATTAATCCTTTTCAAATTCCTGGCCAAACTGAAAAATAGATACATATTGTTTCTATTTGGTGTATACACGTTTGTCCAGCTCTAAGTTCAAAGTGTATGAAAGACAGGTACTGCCATTTCCTGGGACAGAAATATCATGAGTAATAGCTATTTGCTGAGTATTAATGCTGAAACAAGGAAGCTGGCTTGGGATCTGAAGCTCTCCTTACCTGGCAGAAAACTTTTTTTTTGGGGGGGATAGATTGTGTGGTTTTTGTGATTGCCAACAGCTGAGAAGTATCTACTAAATACAGCTAAATAATTCATTAAATCAGCCTTAAGATGATTCAGATAGGGCATTCAGAAAGCAAAGGTACATGGGTTCAGGATTTATTTTGCATAACTTGCTGAGCTGATAGCTATTCCCAGTCGCAGAACTAATTATGCTAAGCTTTGGTAAGTTTCATCTTTGCCATCTTTTTTCCCACAGTCTTAATTTCTCAGCTCTCTCAACCTGTTGCTTCATCCCGAAGAGTCTAAGGTCTCTGGCATATTGCTGCAACCTCTGATACAACAGGAAGCCCTCAGTAAGCAGAACTCCACAGGGTACTTTCAGGCAGAGAAGTAACACTGGATTAAATTATATGTGTAAAAGCTAGCAGAACTCTGGAAGGATTCAAGAGCGGTAGGGCTTGTGCAGAGGCAGAGGAAGTTGCAACACCCATGTAAGATGTGACACTTCCAGAGGCTTTGGCAGGACTCGGCTCTGCATATCTGCTACACAGATGCAAATGCACAGCACATGCTTCTCTGTAGAGCTGTTAGCCACTGTTGCTACAGTGCACGAAGAGGGTTATTAGGCAGAAAGGATCACTTCTCAAGACTTGCTCATCAGCTGCAAGGCAACACCGGCTCATCGTGTGGACTCGCTCTTGTCTGTGTACCTATGTTCAGGATATTTAATGTGCTGAGAAGCAGACACGATCCGAAACATCCACCATACGCAGATCCTGAAACACAGTTTCAAGTAAGATCTTATTTGTGCATTTCAGTGCTTGTTAATCATATTCATTCACATTCCTAGCAGGCATATGGGGAGAGTCTATACAGAAGCCAGCCAAGAGGAAGAAACAACTAAAATAAACAGATGGGTGGACAGGGAGGAAATAATATTAAGTAGTTAAATACATAATATAGTGTCTGGAGAGAAAAATAAAAGGGCTAAGAAAAAATATCAGGGAAGAACACTTCTCTCCTTCCTTACAACACATGCAGAGCAAGTGATAAAGGCTTTTGGGGAAAAATGCTGCGTCTGTAAACAAATAAAGAGATTCTACAGATTAATATAGGGACCTAGCAGCACATGTAGAGCAGACAATCTCCATTTTGTGTTACCCTGGAATAAATAAAAATAACTATCCTGTCCTTCAGTGAGGTTCTTCTAGATTTACACTAACATAATTGAAAGCAGAATCTGGCCCAGAAAGAGGATTATTGAATTTAACCAAAACATTATGATGAAGTGAAAAATCAGCAGAGGCTAAAATAGTGATGGATATAAACTCCAGCTGGTCAAATAATGAAAGACAGATTCATGAAGATGTGACTCAAATCTGATTATTTTGCTACCAGTGAATTTACTCTCTTCATTACTCTCCTAGTATCTTATTTAAAAGTTTAGTCATGTAGTCATGGCAAACAAACAATACCATGTGAAAACTGTCAGTGGAGTAAGCAATTCACCAAATGAACTATCTGAACTACACAGGAAAAAAATGAAGTATTGGTTATTGGTATTCACTCAAGTGCAGGGAAAGCAACTCACAAGAAGACAAATTCTTTGCCTCTCTGATTCCTCTTTTACTTCACAGCTAGCTCTGGTGTGATCATGCCCTCATCAGGTGCAGGGCCTCACCAATAAAATGTGGACAATACAAATCTTTCACTCAAGGATTTAAAGTCTGGTTAATGAAGAGCACATATAAAAGATACATACGAAGAGCACATACCAAAAAAATGAAACCATAATGTGTATATTGGGAACCCCTTAATTTCTCTGAGATGACTCATAGTGATGGTGGCAAGAAAGAGGGGATGCAAGTTGGATCAACTCCACTTCCAGTTCAGCAAAACTCTCTTCCTAGCACACTAGTACAAAGCTAGCAACAACACTCATCACAGAATAATGAAGAATATTGAAGCACTGGTAACCACAGGACAGAAGCGTAAAAAATCCAGTGTCTGGATTGGGTCCAACCTGCCTGGAATAATTTGAATTTACAGAATTTCACATTACATTTTAAATGCATATCTGTAGTCTGTGTAGCTGTGTAGCAAAAGGAGACGTTGCCTTAGCAGAAACAAGTAAGCTCTCCTTTCCTGTTTGTCAGAGTGAGAGAAAAAAACTAAGAAGGACACGAAGAAAAACTGAAAAGAGCAAAAAAGGATGTCTTGGAAAATAGTGATAGAGTTACCATTCAGTTAGAGTCTCCTGCACAATGGCAGCTTCATGGTTGTGCCCAGGAAAGCAGACTGCCTCATTTTGTGAAAGATGGTGACATTTGCTGCTTAGATGCAATAGAGGAAAGAACAACAATGCAGCTCTGCTCTCTACCTTTTCCAAGTGGAGAAGATATTCCAGGCTCTTAGCCAATTAGAAAGGTTTGGTGAGTGCATGGTACTTCCCTTTTCATTCCTGCTGCCTTCTCTCCTGTCCCTAAAGGAGAAGAAAACTATTTTGGACCAATGTAAATCCCAGTAATTCAGTGAATCAAATATTCATCTTCTAGGATCTGGAGTAGATAGAGAAAATACTGTAACTTAAATGTGCAGACAAAAAGCCTATCTTCCTAGATCTGCTAGGGACAATCTACTATATGTATTTTCTCTGTGAGATGTTTCCCTTCATCCCAAGAAATATGGTTATTCTACACATTCACTCAAATGTTGCTATTTAGACAACACAGCTGTAGGTACTGTGAATGCAACAGTTACTGGTTTGTTCTTTTGTTTGTTTTTCTTTGGTTTGGGTTTTTTTTTCTTGTTTTAGTTTTATTTTTTGTTTTTCCTTCTTAAACATGAAAATAAGTATAGAGGAAGGGGAGGAGCTGGGAGACAGTTATTGTGTTTCAGAGGTGCAAAAAAGTCTGAGGGAAGTCACATTTATGGAGAGACAATGATTTTATTTTGCTTTAGAGCTTGAGGGGAGTGGTGAGGGTATTCTGTAAAAGAAAAAGGTCTGCTCTGAGGCTGCTTGCCTGGGAATTACTTTGGGTTGCTGCTGGGAGCGAGGAAGAGATATCCAGAGGAGGAGAAAATGGTAATAATAAACCACAGGTTCTTGTGAAGATGGGAAAAGGATCTCAGGGAAGCACAAAGTTTGCTGTGCTCCTCGGGCTGGGCTACGCTAGTGCCATGCTAGCTCAGTGACTTTCTAGAGCAATAAGCTGAGTTTCCACATTCTTCTGTCTTAGGACATTGGTGTAGCTACAGACTACACCACTATCTGGTATTATTTCCAAGTTTATGAAGCCAGAAAAAAAAATAAAAATGCAAATTAATAGCACAAGTTGTTAGAAAATAATTTTAAATGATGATATGCAGGTTTTATTCTCAGGATCTGAAACATTTACTATCAGTAGTTTTCACCTTTTCACTAAGAGCAGCAACTTTCGGTTTCGGCTTTTTTTGCATTCAGATTAGCTTGACATTCCTCTACTTGTTGCAAAAAAGAACCTTTTGCAGACTTACAGGCTTACAGGCTGCAAATCATGGTATTTTTCAAAAGCCATTTAGGGTTTTAAACCCCAAACCCCTGGGGTTTTAAAAGATGTACCCAGAATTTTATGTTGCCTGCATCATCCCTCAGAAGATTAGCACAAGCTCACTAAATTCAGGGTTAAATTTAAAAATGAACATTTCTTATAATTCTTTATAGATTGTTTTCTCCCTTGAAAGTACACACCTGAAATTTCCCACATAGTAGATTCCCCCAGGAATGGCATACCACACTCTCCATTTTTGGGTGAGATATTTCCATACTATATTCAAAAGGCTCATATGAATTAATTGTTTTGGAGGAAATGACTCTTCACTCCAAAGGGAGTAGAATGGATGAGAAACTGGATTCTAGTTTCAATAAGTTTTACTAGCAGATCTGAAGAGTTTCCTTTCTATTTTTCATAAATAATGACGTTTTCCACACTACTGGGAAAATTCCCTTGCTTTGTGTTTGTGTTTAACTGCCACTTGTAAGAATTATGCAGAGACTTCAGTAGGAAAAATTTCAGTTCTTCAATTGTGTTCCAAAAGCATGGGGATAACTTTTCTTTATTATTATTGGTCTAAAAAGCATTAGTATTGACTTACAGATGGTCACCTATGCTGGAAGCTTATGAAAGAATCTTAAATTGTGGATAGATTATTCTAAATTTAGGGAAACATCAACTCCCTAATGCTAAAGGTGGAGTCATGCTGCTAAACATATTAGTATTTCTTAATTCAAACACCTGTTCTGCCTGAAAGATACATAAAAAAGCTCTTATTTATTGCTTGCATCTCCATTTCAGATTTAATCTCACTATAAATTCATCTCATGTTAATTTATGTGCAAACAAAGACACACACATTTTAAATATCCGAAATGCTGGAAATAAACTTATTTTTAATTTTGTGCTTGTTTTCCATTTGTCAACCAGCAAATGAAAGGACTGAATAAATCATGCACTAATTGCCAGCGGTGCTAAATTTAGTGTGAGATCTGGAATCCTTTTGATCAAAACCGCTGAATATGAAATCGTCCTCAGCTCTCTAGGCAACTTTATCCGCCTTTCTATTCTCCATCTGTCAGTCACCTGGGAATTTGTGAACTATTCCATATGTCAGGCTTGTCAATCACAATGGAATGTGGGAACTATCTGCCTACTGCATAGGAATTCTTGTTAAAAATTAATCTGCATTAAACTAGATGTTCTATATTTTGAATACCTTATTGTTTAGTGTTGCTAAACATTTTTACCTATATAAGGCTAATGAGAAATTATATTTGACATGATTATTTGGATATGTTTTTGCAAGATTTTTTTATATACACAGAGAAATTTTTTTTCACTAGTTCTGGAACACTTGGGAAATGTTCATTTTTTTCACCTATTTCACTGGTTATGAGTTTTCTCAATCAGTTCCTCAGGGTTGGAATTTTAGATTCTTTTTCTTGGTCAAAAGGTGATTTTTTGTTTCTAAAGAGAGGCAAAGAAGTTTGCTACAGCCACCTATGACTCTATAATTTTAGGGAGAGAAAATATATTCTCTCCAATCTCCTCTAAGTTGTTCTCTAGAACTTGTTGAACAATTGAACCCAGAAACTTTAAATGCATAATCTACATTAACAGAAACGTAATATACACATGGACAGTTGTTTCATGAAATGATAAGTGGAGGGAGCTTCTATTTTGAATTAAAGACATTTTATTTAAAAATTCTGTTTTCTTTCCCTGTATTTTCATAAAGAATGATTTAAATATGCCTTTTGTTATAATGGGGAGAACTAAAAAAAATCATCTATTGAATCTTCTGCTATTAATAAATGAATTTTAATAAATCACTTCAATTAAAGTTGAAATAACATCATTTTAAGCAGAATCAGTTCTAGTCAACTACAATTTTCTAAAGAAAGTTGAAAGAAAAGAACAACATTACATAGCCTTTCCAATAAATATTCCAAAAAAATTGTATTCATGTTTCTGGTGTTGCATTGCATGCAATTTGGTTTGGTGGGTAAGGAACACCTTGCTGAACAGCTCTTACAGTGGCTTCTTTTCTTATTCCAGCCCTTCCCCCTCTATGCCCTGCTTCCTGCTGACATTTTTTTCCTTGTAGTCACCCGTTTCCAGTGGCCCAAAGGTTCAGGTGGGCCAGGAGCTGAAGCTCACCTGGCTTTTCTTGCATGCAAAGGGGACACCCACTGAAATTCAGCTGGGAACAGGGGCTCTGGTACCCCACTCAGGGCCGAGGCAGCATCCTTCTGCCTTTAGCTGCTGTTTTTTTTTAAAATTAGTAATGTTCATATCCAAGTCACCAAAATAATAAAGTTATCACTGACAGGCATCTTACATTTTGTACACTCTCTCTTTTCTAGTTCTGTAGCAGCAGCATTGCACAACACATCTTTTTTGTTTCTAATGTCCTCATTAAAAGAAAATGTAAAGCTTATACATGTTTAAACCATGAAATATATACATATTTTTCTGTATGTCACTTAAAATCAGGCAAATATTAAAATCAAGTTTCTACTTTATCTTCAATATATAGAAGAAATGCTTGAAGGTTATTTAAAGGATATTTACAAGCATAACTTATATAAATTTTTAAAAAGTTATTTATCATATGAAAAGGCAGACATGTAATGAAGAATGATTTTCCTCAGACTTATAGTACATTCCTTGATAATTCTAAGTTAGGAACAAAAAATGGTATTTCACTGCAATGAATACTAACACATAGTGTTTCTCTTATTATCTTTTGTTTTAGTGCCCTTCTCTAAGGCACACAAACATGAAATTTAATTTTATTTGAATTGTGATTGTGTTACTATGAAGTTTTGTTTTAAAAAGCTATACTATCCCTTTACAAAGTTTTCATGACTTGTATTTCATAGCCTTTCTCAGGAACTAAAACATAAAGCCCAGTTTTATGCTGTCTTCACAGTCTACCTCTTCCTTCCTATTCTATACTTTTGACTAGTAAATTTTCGAGTATTTCTACAAACAGCACCACCTTCTTTTTAGCAGTCTTCTGAACTTCTGTAAGGTAGGAACTTCATAAATGCTTCTGAAAAAATTTCAGTGTTTTTTTTAACTATGTCAGCAATTTAAATAATTTCTTCCTTTATGGCTGTTAACAGTATCATATTCAAATAAAGGTGCAATAGTTAAA
This sequence comes from Cyanistes caeruleus, assembly GCF_971803275.1. Lineage (NCBI taxonomy): Eukaryota > Metazoa > Chordata > Aves > Passeriformes > Paridae > Cyanistes > Cyanistes caeruleus. The sequence continues at coordinate 28,905,466 of NC_141703.1, forward strand.
AAAATTGAATATAATAAAACAGCATAGAGTATATACATAACACTGAAAACACACATAGTGCAATTGAAAACCATGTACTACAGACCGACCTCAAAGGAAAAGAGTCTGCAGGAGAAAGGTTTGGTTCTAAATCCCTCTCCCACCTTGAAATGTACTCAGTTTTTCCTAATCTTTATTTTTTTTCCTCCTTTTAATGAGATTGAAACTCAGGAAAGAACTTTGTCTCTAATCCCATGACTACTTACATTTTTATTACAACCTCTCAGTTAGGACTCTACTTCAAGGCTTTCTGGAGAAACAGACACATTGTGTTGCTTGATAAAAGTGTTGTACTGCAGTGGCTTCTCCAAAGAAGCTCACCAGTCTGGAGGAAAATTATTTTTCCTTTCAGAGTCCAAGAACTTTTGTATGTATCAAACTGTAGCTATCTCAAAAATTTGTCACTTCACCTATGCATTACCTTCATGTTTTATTTTATGTTGTCTTGAAAAGAGGCTGGAGGAGTCTGTGGGTGTCCCCACCAGACACTGCTTCTGTTGCTTTTCAAGGGAAAATTAGCAGGAGCAGTTGTACCTCATGTTGACTAGCCATCATTAGGTAGTAAAAGCAACATGTGCATGCCTTCACCTCTAAATTCTAATGATTTGAAGCAGAACTAAAAAGGAAAATGAGGAACTAAACAGAAAATTAAAGCTGAGTCTCACCAGTGCATACAGGCAAAAAAGTCTTAATGCACTAGGTGACTCAACAGTTGCCCTGTTTATGGCTATCCCAAACCTGCTGGCTGGTGCAGGTAGGCACTACAATTTGCTGTCTCCAGGCCTCACATGTAGCTCTACATCAGTCTTCAAGACAATTGATAGAGCCTGGAGACAAGGCTCAAAACAGCTCAGGCTCATGCCAGCTGGCAAGTCTATTTTGAAACATAAATATTTCTGACACAGGATTTCCTTCCCTGATTTTTTTTCCTATTAATTTTCCAACTGAAAAGTAAAAGAAAAATCCAAATCCTAGTGATTTTCAAACGTTTGCTTTCAAATGTTAAATACTTTTAGCTCTTCAAACAATACTTCACATTGAGGACTGCTCTTCCAGGAACATCAGACAGCTCCCAAACACTGAGGAAGAAGATCTGCTGCTCACCTTGATGCCACCTGCTCCTTCACAGTCTGCAGTGATGTGACTGTCCTTCTCTGACATCATTGCTCTGTCCCAGTGAACCTGGATCAGGAACCAGGGTGAAGAGTCAATAGCCAAAGAATTTTGTAAAGCATTTAAAAATGTTTATATATTAGCATATTAAAAACAAACAGCCAAAAATGAACAGAACCATTATATGATATCTTGTGATTTTAAACTGATATGTGCATTTATATGTATTTTATAGATATATATGTATATATTATTATATATCTACATTTATATATGTATATATACCTATATCTGTATATACACACATGTGCTGTCACAGGTATTTTTTTTTTCAATTGCAACATATATGTTATAGAACTGGTTTCAATATTTTTCAGTCAGATACTCCAAATTGGTAAGAGGGTGAGCATGTAAAAAAAATTGAACAACCTAGAGCTGGGCAAAGGCAGTTGTTCCTTTTTAAGTTAGTGTGGTCCTGTGACCATGCTAAAAAATTATAGCAAAGTAACATGAGCTGCAGGGGAATAAAGGAGAGATCGAAGTTTCAGCAGCCTCCTCCCTCAGAGTGCTTCCCTAGAGTGCAGTTTTGTCTTGACTCTTAATTGTGAGACTGTGAGTTTGGAGAGGTAAGACTTTCAATGGTGAAATGATAAAAAAAAATGTTTATTGTTTTGAGAGGTACCATGAGTTCTAAAGACTGTATTTAGAAAGGATAGTAAGAAAAAAGAGAATCTTAAATGTGCTAGGTCTGATTTTAGCAGAGTTTTTCTCCCTGATCCTTACAGCAGAAAATTTTCTGTATGGCTGTATTTCCATGTCTGCATGCTTTGGCTGTACCAAATTATCCATGAAACTGCTGATTTACTATGAATTAAGAGAAAAGCAGATCTATGACAGTACAGCTGTTAATATATTTCCCTTTTATTGTGATTAGCTAAGACAAATAATGTTTCAATAAGAGAGGAAATTATCTATCTATAGAAAATGAGAGATATCCTTAATAGAAAGATAATCCATCTTCCAAAGTTTATACCAAAGAGTATAATGTCCTTCATATGATTTTTTTTCTTACAATCATTCAAAAAGAAAAAAAAAATCATTCTGTGCTGCAAAAAAAGCACATTATCTTTATTGAAGCCACAGAGGCTATCCAGCCATTTTATCAGGATATTGGGATGCTTAAGGAAGCAGCAGTCAATTAATGAACCGTTACATTTTCTTTCTTCCTCAATTTTTTTTCTTTCTCTTCTTGCCCTTGCTTATAAGAAAAACTGGAAATAGTAATAATAATAATAATAATACCTACTCCCCAGTATAAGTTATTGGATATATCTTTTACAGATTTTTAATCTCACTATGTACTGTAACTTAAAGAGAAATCCATCTTTTTATAAGTGGCCATCATATTTTTTTGCATTTTAGGTAAGGCATGTATGTGCACAAACACATCATACATCATACACTCACACAAAATGTTCAATATTAAAAGCTAGTCATTGCCAAACAGTTCAGTGCTGACCAGGAAAATGTAAATTCTCAATATAAGAGAAAGTCATGCTTAGTCTTATTTTGGTTTTGGTGATCCGTATATTCCAAAATATACTAGTAATAAATTTTTAAACAGCCTTTTTTTATTTTTCCTTCCCTCTGCTACCTAAGGATGACTTAAGCCTTGTGCTGTTGCTGAGCATAAATCTTTTCCTGCTTCTTTCCCTGATTTCCAGCAATGAGTAAGTATCACTTCAGCTTCTGGCTGATCACAGCTGATTGGCATCCAGGACAGAAGGGTCTCTCCCAGAGACCACAGGAAGATGCACTTCAATATGAAAGCTCAGCAGTCATACTGAGCTTTCTTACTATCAGCCATCTTCAAATAAAAATTAGTAGATGCTTAGCCTGCTTCTTTCACTGCTCTTGCCTTCCACTTGAGACTGCAGCTTGTGCCTTCACTGGTGTGGAGATTTTTGGATGACAGCTACTTATCAACCCTCAGCCCAAATCCAGAGACAGTCCTTGCTTTCCATTCAAAGTAATAGGCTTAAGAAAAAGATCTGAGTGGCTCTTGCTTTCTCCAGTTGGAAAGGGTGGACTCTGGCTGATATTACATCATTTGCAAGATGCAGCTCTTCCCCTGTAAATGAACTGAAAAAGGAGCTTCACTGTCAGGGAAATATCCAGGCTTGAATCTAACTTATGGCTGGTTCTATTTATTTATTTATTTATTTATTTATTTATCTGTTTTGGGGGCAGGGTTATCTTATGTTGTTTTGGTTGGGCTTTTTTTTTTTTTTTTTTGAACAGTGGAAGAACACTAAAGCAGTACTTTGAAAAATGTTACAAGGTATAAATAGCACTGCTGAGAGCAGAACACAGGCTTTGTTGTGTTATCACACAGCAGATCCAACAATATACTACAGATCCATATTGTCAACTGAAATGGAAAAGGAAAACAGTTCAACAAGAATGCTTCTTAGGAAAACTACCCAATTTACTCATGTGTGTCTCAAGGCCAAAGCATCTTATCTTTGCACAAATCATTCTTCTGTAGTGAGTAACAGCAATACTTCAAGTGGTTTTCTGTTGTGTGTCATAACAGGCGTTCTATTGATGTTGCTAAAAAAAAAAAAAAAAAAGAAAGCCTGTACCATGATTTTAAACTAGAAAGTGGCACACAGTTTTTATTCTAGAAGGAAGAAAGTTGAATAGCAGATATTTTAGCAGCATTAAGATCACAGAACCTGAACAAATACATGTTTTCCATAATAGCAATAATGTTTTTATTCTTTTATTATAAACACTAAGTTTGAACCCTTTTACTGCACACTTTGTTAGTTTGAGAGATTTTTTTTTTAATCTTTTGAGATTAATTTTATCAGTTTGAGAGCAAATCTTCCCACATCAACTGCAAAAAACTATTCAGCCAATAGTGATCACTTTTTATTGTGCAATCATTACTCAGTTACTCTAGTCAATGCACAGATATTGGCTCAAGTATACAAGGCCAATTAAAATAGGAACACTGGCAAGAAAACATAATGATACTTCCTTCAATTTATTAGTTACGGTAAATGGCTTACAACAAACCAAAAAGCCAGTAACATTCTGAGATAGATGCATTGCTTCTGTACTGTGGATAATTAAGTGTTTTGGTGGGAATTTGTTCGTAGGACTGATATACAATTAGACAAATTTGTTCACATATCATGTTTCATTGAAGTCTGTATGAGTCTTCTATGCTTGGCAATGGGTCCTGATCCTACATGCTTTTATGCCTGATTAATTGTCAATATTAGGCAGGAGTTTGCTCATTAGCTCCTAGCAGGGCACATCTCAAATTGCAGTAAGCTCCATTTAGAGATGATATGCTAACTGTTAATAAACTGCATGGATTGTGCGTGTGTGTGAATCTCAGCTGACTATATGCATATACATATACACATATATTATGTACACACACACACACAAACATGTACATACATGTATTTGTGTGTGTATATATACACAGACACATATACATAAGTTAGATCCATGGAAGAAAGGAATAAATACAAATTATTCCCATGTATACAAGTTGTGGCTGCAAGTGCTGCTAACTTATTCAGGACTCCCTAGTGAATAAAAACATCCCAACATAAATTTGCTGTGTATTATTCATGCTACATTTTAAGTTTTCAATCTGTCATGTCAACTGCTTTAAATCATATCTAAACCAATGTGCTAAACAGACATCACTTTTAAACAAAAGGAAGTAAATTAAAGAACATCTTGCTGTACAACAGACATTTGTTTTGTACATTCATTTTCCAAGGACTTCATTTCTTGATCAAGAGACATAGAAGGTTGACAGAGAAGTAACTGATAATGCAAACTATTTCTTTCCAGATCAATTTTTCCTCCTAACTAGTAATACTGCTGTGCTCAACAATTCAGCCTCAATGATAAAATCTGACTGTTCCCAGATTATAAAGCACTTATCATGTCTAAAAGTAAATATGCTTTATTAACATAATTGTTTCTGCTCCTAATTTTTAAAATCCTCCCATCAGCTGAAGTTTGTATGACAATATCAGTAAAAGTCTTTGTCCATAAAGCTCATTGGTTCCAACAGGAAGTTACAAAAAGGAATCAGCAAACTTCCCATTGTAAAAGATTATGTGTGCTGAGCATGAGCACTAAAGAAACCCTGTAAAAGTAAAGTAAAACAAACAAAGAAAACACCAAAACAAACATGTCTTATTTCAGCCTCATGTGTGAAGGAGCAAAGGTGTGGAAGCAGTAGTAAGGACTAGTATTTAGGTATAAAACCATGAACAAAAGCAGTGATCTAGCTTGTTTTATTCTTCAATGAGACAATGCTGCCTCCACATTCTCTGGTGCTGTAACTACATTTCAGAGATGACAATGAGATACTTTCATCAGGAGATCTTCTGTCTTCACAGTACCAACTGTGAGTTGTTACTCACAGTGCTCAAACGTGAGAAAGGCTTGTTTGTGTTTTTTCATGCAATCCCACTACGAACCAAAGATTACCAAGTTGAATGAATGCAACACTTAAACCTTGGGTTAAACAAAAAAAGACTACAGAAATATAAATATAAATAGCTATGCAGATCTCTGTTGGGAAGTACATGAAAAGACAAACAAATGTAAAGAAATGGCCTTTCAGAATACCCAGAAGAGACAAAATTTTGCTTTGATTAGTTTTTACAATATTTGTCAGATATAGTATTCCAGTATCAACAAAATAGGGCATTGACTCACATTTCAGTAACTTCAGTTTAAAAAACCCAAACTATCTTCATAATAGCACAAGGAGCTGAACATTTAAAGGTCTATAATCAGTCCTCACATGCTAACACGAGGTCAAACATGTTTGGAATATGGTTCTATCAAACATGGGCCATTAATCTGTTACTCAGACATCTCCTAAAGCAAGCAACTGCAGCAGAACAGACTCCCAGGCAGAGCTCACCAAACCTGGCAATAAGTAAGGAGCCATAGTTCTCTCTGAAACTGAAGCAGTTAAAATGTCATTTTTCAAGACTATGAGGTTTGAGGTAAAACTAATGCCAATTAATTTCTTAATTAAAACAGATATTTCTTTCTTTCTTTCTTTCTTCAGACTTTAAATTCTGCAGCTCCTATGACACTGAAGGAACATATTTGTATGTAATGCAAAAAATTTGGGGTGTGAGTTTTGATTTTATAGAGAAAATATTTTCTGATCATTTTCAAGGAATATGAGGCAGCATTTTGGTGACAGAGAAAATGTGCCTAGATTGGAAAGTCACAAATATTCAGTGACCTTCCTGCCATTGTCCTCCCATCCTTTCACACTAAATACAGATGAATCAAGGCATAGTTTTGGCACAAAGAGAGATCAAGTCACATCTGTTGAGGAGCAAGCTAGAAAGTGGTGAACATTTAATAAATTAAGATCTTTACAGTCTATGAAGGAGATTACTAAAACCTCATTTGAGTTTTAATCTAAGGATTAATCTAAAACTGTGACTAATGCACTTTGGGGGCTTAATGTTCCATCAGTTATGTTAAAGCATATGCTAAAATTTACATGATCAAGAATATGTCTAAATACTGCACTAACAGGAGTTGGTCACTGCTGAGAAAACATGTAGTGGGAATGAACTAATTATGAGGAAAAGCTTCCTTCTTCAGTGGAATTAATTGTGAAAAAAACCTCTTTTCCTTCATAATATCAAAAGGGAGTTCCACATTCAACCACAATGTGCGGACTAAGCTCACACTTTCCTCTTTACCCATGTTAGTCACATGAGGATTCTGCATTTTTGATAACTAAAATAACAGGAAACCTTACAACATAAAACCCTACAACCTCTCTAACCTACAACTTCAGAGGAAGAGGCTTTCAGGGCACACTTTGAAAGACATTATCTTTTCAAGGAAGTGTTGGATGCCTTTAAAATCATGAAAGTTTAAGCAGTTTCAAGTGAGGTACTGGAATCTCTCTCCTTCTTTAATAGACTCTTATCTGAACTTTTCTGCTCCTGAACCTCTAATAAACTTTACTTTGGTATCTTGCTGTTATTAAAACATTTTTTTTCAGGGTGTCACAGCGAGGTTAATGTATAGGAATCTCTTTTAAAGACAGAGATTACATTTTAGTTACTTCTTAGCTCCCTCAAAATTCTCCTGATTTGCTGGTGTATATAGACAGAGGAAATAAGGTTGACTAATAGAAGCAAAATAGCAGATAGACTTCAGCCACTACAAAAGAACTTGCAGCTTTTAAAATTTGCTCTGCAGAGCAACAGAGATAATAACTTTGTCCACGTCAGTATGGAGAAGCCTTCCTCTTCCTGATACCTGACACACTTTCACACTCCAGCGTTCACTATAAAGCAGAATATGTTTCTGCATTAAAGGAACAATCTCCAGCAATCCACAAAGTAAATTATTCATTTATCATACTTAGCCCTGTTTCAGAGCAAAAGCTTTTATGATGACATACCTGCACTCAGTTTCCTGGTTCTAGGGTTGTAAAACTAGATCATCTGTCATGATTGTCATCATTACTGTCATGACATGATGGTCATTACAACATGAGAAGAAAGGAATATTCTTACAAATTCCTTAGGCAAAGAATAAAGTCTTGAGCGATAGAAAGACAAAACATTAACCCTAAACCTGAGGCTGTTTCAAAAAGCCTTTGGAGAAAAGGAAGACAAGTTCAAAAGAGGGATGAGTTTTCTCTACCTTGGCTGGTGGTAAAATAAGCCTAAGCTCAACTCTTTGCATGATCAGCACTGAAGGAGACTTAAAAAAATAGAAGTGGCAAGGGTCAAGACTAGCTGGGTCTTTCATCTTCATCCCTGATCTTCTCCATTGATTTGCCAACTTGAAATACCTACTGCAGGATAATGACCAGTCCCCTAGAGGCATAGTATTTTTAAGATGTGAAGGTTGCTACTCCTCATCTTCCTCTTTATAAAAAAAAAAAAAGTCAAAGGTTCTTGAATCAGATGACTTGTTGACAGCAAACATGGTATTTGAATTATGAGCACATCAGAGAAACACATCAGTGAGTTTTGCCTCAAGAAATGTGGAAGATAAATACATAACTATAGAGCACTGGAGTACAGGGGCACTGAGCTTTCCTGCAGAGTGAAGCATTACTGGATGACACAAGCTGGTGTTTGGTGCTAAACATCAGCAGCTGCCCACTAAGTGTAAGGCAAGCTCCAATACAACCAGCTGTACGTGCTCAGCCAGCACGAAAGATTCTGAACAGGAAAAACTTCCACATTTAAAAGACATCTAAATGGAAACAGGGGAGAGACAAAGAAACAAAAACCAAAAAGAAAATGAGAAAAATTGAAGAAATCATGAGCTTGTCTCTCAACCCAAGTAGGCACACCTTTTCTGATGTGGTTTAGCACTAAGAGGAGAGGCGAGTGTTCCCCCTGATAGGAATGTTTGCTGGCCACATAAAAGACTGGAGGGTCCTGATGCAAGACCACTGTTGATTAATGCTTTTGCCTGAAGAAGCATATTTGCTTCTGTTGAATAGCCCCAGTGAATTATGTTTCCAGAATGCCAAGGTACAGCAAAAAACCCAGATCATCTCCATGCCTACTAAAATTAAAGTAACCCCTATTGAATACTTTAATACTAGTCTTTTCTGTCTGCCTAAATCAATAAGAAGGATTATCTGCTACTAATAAGAGTCCATGAAGAGACATGTTTTTCCCCAAAATACAAGGAACTGGAAGAAAGAACCAGAAGAAAAACAGTAGGAAAAACAGTGTGATTGTGCTTATCAAAATGCTCAGACAGTTATGATAGTTCATGCTCAGGACTTTCAGATACTGTGTTTCATGTCAAGAGGGATCCACTCAAAATCATTTCACAAAAAACTTGTTTGAAAATTGGAGATGGCTGACATGGATGGCATGTATTTAGGTTTTTTTGTATTTTTTATTTTTCTACTCAGACATCATTTTCTTAGCTTCAAAATTAATCATAAGCAGTGAGCAAACCCAGTATTTTTCCAAAGTAAAAAAAAAACAACAACTGAAAAAGCTCAGCAAGGAACTGATTTAAATTATTCTTGCCAAAAAAGTAAAAGAAAGACATGCTTCTATTGTAACTGGATACTGAATCTAAAATCACAATAACAATTCTCTTCTGAGAGGGGACGGAACTTAGGCCAATACATATAGGGGCAAAAAAATCTTTTAGAATGGTTTAAAGAAAATGTCACCTACATTTTTGGAAGAAGAGTTGACAATATTTTCATGATTTATTAACTTTCACATGGCCATGGCTGCTCTTTCAAAGAGAGGTTGCACAATCAAAACACCCACAACACTTTTTGGCTCCAGAGGTTTCCAAAACTTACTGACTTGGTTTTGAAGTAGTTTTTGCCTTTCCTTCTCTCAGGTCAAAGATACAAGTGGGCAGGACAAGTTTCTTTGTGGGGTATTGTGTCTGGAATGCCTCTCTTTCTGGGGAGAAGGTTAATGAGTGAGAAAAAAGAGAGACTGAGCTAATTTATAGTGATAACAGAAAAAGGAACATAATTTCAAAATCCAAACCTTATCTAAACTGCTTAGGGACTTTAAGTTCTTTTGTATTTTATCAGTATTATCAGCTGTACTTTTGCACTCTAAAGTTATTTTTAAGCCAAAGTGGAAGATAAAATTGTAAGATAAATACTAAAATGAAAAGAACAGAGACCTAGAAATCTCTTAAGAAAGACAATTGTGAAGACCTTTTCTTATAGTACTGACAAGTAAACTGTTCTCAATTATTTTGCCAAAATATTCAGAGGCTTTAACTCATGTAAACAGAGCCTTCCCCAGTTTAAACTGAAAAGTACACAGGCATACTCAGGCATATTTCATCCTTCTTTCCACATTCATTGCTAATTTTGTAGCTCCAACACAGTGAGTGGGGGCCCAATGTGTCTATTAGTGGTGAAACCGCAATTCCAAATGCCAGTAAAGACACTGAAGCCAAGCAAAATTTGTCACTGTAGAAATTTTGACTGGGTTCTTATGAAACCCAAGCATATTATACACAACTCCTTTGACCTCTCCAGAGTTTCTTCAGTTTCACCCTTGCTGGAGCAAAGTAAAATTTTTCTTTTTTTTTTCTCCAGTTATTTATGCTTCATTGTCTACTTTGATAAAACCTTACTTCCCAAAGAATTTTCCTTTGCATTTCTTTCCATTCTTCGGTTGCACAGAATATAACATTTTCTGAAGAGTTTACATCCTTGTGCTGGATCTAATAGAACAGTCTCAACATATCTGCATAGGCAGAGAAAACTCATTTCTAAAAGGAAGCCTTCCTTCCTTCCTTCCTTCCTTCCTTCCTTCCTTCCTTCCTGCCTTCCTGCCTTCCTGCCTTCCTTCCTTCCTTCCTTCCTTCCTTCCTTCCTTCCTTCCTTCCTTCCTTCCTTCCTTCCTTCCGCGCTTCCTTCCGCGCTTCCTTCCGCGCTTCCGCGCTTCCTTCCTTCCGCGCTTCCTTCCTTCCTTCCTTCCTTCCTTCCGCGCTTCCTTCCTTCCGCGCTTCCTTCCTTCCGCGCTTCCTTCCTTCCGCGCTTCCTTCCGCGCTTCCTTCCGCGCTTCCTTCCTTCCTTCCGCGCTTCCTTCCGCGCTTCCGCGCTTCCTTCCGCGCTTCCGCGCTTCCTTCCGAGCTTCCTTCCGCGCTTCCTTCCGCGCTTCCTTCCTTCCTTCCGCGCTTCCTTCCTTCCGCGCTTCCTTCCGCGCTTCCTTCCGCGCTTCCTTCCGCGCTTCCGCACTTCCTTCCTTCCTTCTGCACTTCCTTCCGCCCTTCCTTCCGCACTTCCGCACTTCCGCACTTCCTTCCTTCCGCACTTCCTTCCGCACTTCCTTCCTTCCTTCCGCACTTCCTTCCTTCCTTCCGCACTTCCGCACTTCCGCACTTCCTTCCGCACTTCCGCACTTCCTTCCGCACTTCCTTCCGCACTTCCTCCCTCCCTCCCTCCCTCCCTCCCTCCCTCCCTCCCTCCCTCCCTCCCTCCCTCCCTCCCTCCCTCCCTCCCTCCCTCCCTCCTTCCCCCTCCTTCCCTTCCGTTTTATTTTGAAATTATGAAATCAGGGGAGAAGCAATCCAAATAAGCTGTGGAAGTCACTCTACAAAAAAGAGAGGAATAAAGTAATGTACATTACCTCCAGACTATCCCACTGTTTTTATCTCATATATGTAGAGGTAAGTACAGTATCTATTTATCTTAAGAATTTCCTGAAGCAAAATGAATATAGAAAAATCTCAAATACATGTAGCAATGAGAAAAATCTGGGATGTAAATTCCAGTGACTGATTTACATTCAATAGACTCCTTTACCATTTGCTTCTCAGATTTCATTGATCCTCCTTTCTGCAACTTGTACCACCTGCAGGTTTCTTTCATTTCTTTATAAATAGAGTCACTTGAGGTAAACCAGGCCACTATCAAACACCCAGGGGCCAGTGCAGTGCAGTATTTTCTTAGAAAGTCATTGAGAGGATACAGGCTCTGGGAGTCACATCCAGGGTCAGCTCGGGCACTCATTTCTAACTCTGTGCTGGGCTCAGTCAGCAGAGATGCTGGCATCCTGATGAGGGCACAGGTTGTTGTTTTCCTGCGGCTGTTCCCCTGCACAGCCCAGACACAACAGGAGCTGCACAGAGGCTGTTGCCCCAGCTGCAGAGGTTGGAGTGGCACAAGCATTCACCAGTGACACAATCACTTAATCATGCTGACTAGTGGAAGGGTCAGACAATAATCTGACCTTTGAGGAGTAACTATTAAAACAAGGAGGTCAAAACCATCCGTTCCCAGAGACAGTGGTAGTAGCACACAACAGGTGTTCAGCTGGACTCAACAGTGGACTGTATCCTTAAGTTCTTCCAACATACAGACCACATGTTGTTACCAACAACAGAATCTCCTCTCAGTCCCACCTTCACAAAATTCCACAACTAAACTAGTATTTTTTAGAATACTGTTTATGAAAGATAGCTAATAAACTTTTTTTATGAATTAATGTCCTTTTCTTGGGAGAGGCAAACATAAGTTACAAACCCTATATGCCATTTTGCACAGAAAACCATAGGTGCTTCAGAATCTTCAGAAGAGCTCCATCGATGGGCAGTGTAGTGTGGTGAGACCTATTTGGTGAACTTGTGAGAGGACAGACAAATCAGTGCTAGTTCCTCTCATCCAACCTCACCTAACACAGATGAGTAATAGCCAGCTATTGCTGGTGCCATGGAGATGGTACAAAGCAACTGCTTGAAGACTGAAACCATGTGGTGGCTTTGTTGAATGCTGGAGATGCTGCTCAGCTCTGCACTCCAGCAGGGTTTCACAGAGCAGCTCTAACTCCAAAGACCACAGAACTGGATTTTCAAAGTCATGATTCATGCACATTAACTAGGAAAAGTAGGACATAACACATGCTCCTATTCTAAAGGACTTCAGTGCCAAGGCACAATGATCTCTGACCATTCTCAAATTGTAAATTAACTGCTGGGTTTTGTTTTCCTTGATGTTCTGTTAGGTCTGAAGAATAAGAATATAATGACAGTCACAAGCAGACGTAGGTAATGAAACTCTGTGACAGGGCTACTATTTTCAAAACTGCCTTCTGAAAATATTTTTTTAATTTCAAACACATATTTAAATACATATACACACATGCAGAGACTGAGAAAGCATGCTATCCAAACTTTAATGAAATTTGTCTATTTCTCTTCAGGCTAAAGAAGAAAAAGATTTTTTTTTTCTTTGTGTTTAGATATTCATCTGAGCCTCTGAGAGAGGTTAATCTGGAGTCTCATAGAGTTTGTGGTCCCAACTTCCTTAGAAACATTTAATCAGCCCACTAGAGTCATTGCACTTTCTGAGTCTGTTTTTAATTTAAGATCAGGAATACAGGCTTTTTTGAAAGAAAGTCCTTTTTCCGCTGGGAAGTGAGTTTTCCTGACTGCCTTTTAATGTCATATAATTAGGTAGAAGGATGCACTACAGGGATAACACATTATATGACAGAGGAGAGGGTGACCATAAGCTGCCTGATATTCTCCATATCAAATATGATTATTATATAAAATCGCTCTTAGGACACTTTCAGGGATTGATCAATACTCATTTTTAGGATTTCAATGGAGTCGGGTCAGATCATATAAGTGTTTTATTTTTAAATCTAAGTTGTTTTCCAGGTGCATTCTTATGTGTCTGTCACTGCTTAAATATCTTATTTAGAGAGCTAAAGAATGATATCTCACCACATAGGTAGTTCTGTGTGTATTTTGTTTTCCTGTCATAGATTATTTTACTGCGTAACTCACCTCCTTTTTGGAGAACTTTGCTACAGTTCACACAGAGGTAACCACAGATACCTGAAAAAAAAAAAAAAATGATCCTTTCACACTAATGGATAAGTATTAATTTCATGCTCCTTTTTAGAATTTAATAACATTGCTCTTGCATATAATTTTTAATTTAGAATTTATCTTATACATATATATAAATATGTTGTGAGCTTAAGACCAAATCCTATCCTTATCTATAATAATGAAAAAATATTAAAGAACAAAAAATAGTTCTTACTGACAAAGTAAGAACTGAAATAAGCTTCAGCTTTGTGTATTGACTTTAAGTCATGAACAATAGTAAGAGTAAGATAATTCAGCCTTTACAACCAGTACAGAAAGCTGAATCTGTCTCATTTTCAGCATTAGCAATACATGAAACCCACCTGGGAATCCTGGGAAAGCCCATTCAACACTCATTTTCAGCTTTGTTTTGTTTTTCTCCTCCCACTTCCCAGCCTACATGAACACTGAAGGACATACAATCCGTGTTGTTTTCCCACCTGTAATGAAGTACGCTGGGGCAAAAACCCCGCCAGAAAACTAGGCTATAAATGGTCTCTTAACCCATTACAGCTGCACCAGACATATAAATTGGCTGCATGTGTTGTGTTCTTTCACTTTAAATACACTCTACCTTTAGAGGTTATTCTTTAAGCTATCTTCTGTTGCCATAGGCACACTAGGTTGAACAGATCTAGTTAAACACAAACAAGACAAAAATAAAACGTGTGAACCTGTGCCTTGAGAAAAAGACACCCTGCCTTTTCCAAGGATTCCACAGAATGAGCATTTTTGACAATATTTATATATGCTGGGTTTTCAACTCTACCTTGGACCTCCAGCGTACAACGATTCTACACATACACACCCACACTGTACACACATTGGCATATGGTATTTACAGTACACCTTCCATATTATCATATAACTTTCTTATTTCCCACTATGAAACACAGAGAAAATTTATGCTGTGTTGCATACAGTATGCTGTGTTCAAGTGAACTTTACTACATACAAAGTTTCAAGAGCAGGTCTGTGCGAATCATTAACTTTTCAAAAGGCACCAGTTCCCTTCTATCACTAATGACATGCGTAACAGTTTAATGTAATGCTACTTTTAATTATCAGAGCCCTTTCTTTTAAATATCAAATTTCCCTCTCTAAATTGTCCTGAGTTCTCTTTACAGTCTCATCTGTCACTGTAAATGTCATCACTTTATTCCTTCTTTGGATGCAGTGACAGGCCCACTCTTATCCCCAGCTTTATCTCTTTTTCCATCCTTTATTGTACTACAAAGATCCCTCTTTCATAGTTTACAGCTGTATCCGCTTTCCACACGTGGCAAATGATTGCCTCGGTAAAGGTATTTTCTGTTTCAATCTTGCATTTTCCCAAGGGAGAACAAAAGGGACAAGCTTTCTGGAGTTGGTTTCACTGAGAAAATTGTTTAGAATTGCCTCATTCCTCAACAGATTAACGAATGCATACAATCCCGGCTTAAGTGCTATTGTACAGCACAATTTGTCCATTATACTTTGTCCCTTCCATTTATAAAACCCCCTCACCAATTAAAGTAATACAGCCTTCCAATACCTGCTCCCAATTAAATCTGAGCTGTATTACCTGCCTTGATGCAGCTGGTCACAGATTCCTACCACTTACTAGCATTCATTAGCCCAATTCATTATACAAGGGCTGGTGGCAGGAATTCAAGCTACCGGCTTTATTCAGGGGCCATCAAAATTATCAGCTTTCAGCACAAGGCCCCAGTAAGAACAGGATTAAGTGAAGGGAGAGGGAATTCATACAGTAGCGAAATGCCATTGTTTCTACTTTGCTCATGTCTCTTCTAGATCAGTGCATCAGGAGCATCCACTGGGTGTACAAAAGAAGACAGCTGGTCACAATTGGAAGAAAGCCTTTTGCTCATTTGCTTTCAGTATAGCTCCTAATTTTGTTTTCCTCTGCCTCTTGCCTCCCAGCCTCCTTGCTCCAAAAGATCGCCTATTGTCTGATCTAGAGCCTACTTACAGATGTGATCATTAACCACTTAATGTCTGCTGCTGCAGACTGGCTCACTACAGTTTAAAGACAAGCTTTCACTTACTGAGATGAAAAAAAAACCCTAATTTTTCTGACAAGATGAAAAATTGCTGGATTGCTGAGGTTTTACTGCCCAGTGTAATAGGGCTTTTCCAGGCCTTTGGTGCTCCCAGGATGCTCTGCTAGGTGATAGTGTGCGCTGTGGCAGATCGTGTAGAAGGAAAAGCCGTCTGCCGCTCTGAAGCGGTTTAAGTGTCAATGACCACTCTGTAGGTGAGCTTCCAGAATTTTCTGGCTGATGGTGACAGTAAGACAAGCAGCCCCATCATAAGCTTTGGGGCTATCACAAGGAAATATGACAGAGAAAAAGGGAGATTTACTCTTGCCTGCTGCTTGGAGGTGGCACAATGCTGTCACGCTCCAGCTCTGCCCAGTCCAAAGAAGACTGTGGCCATGTCATGGTTTGCTGCTGGCCTCTCTGAGGATGGTGCAAGCAAGGAGATTAAAGAGAGAGGAGAAAAAAAAATAATATTTCCTGTGAATGTAGTGAAGGGAGGGGCTTGAAAAATTCAATCTAGACAATTTTGGATCAATTTTAAGCTAATTCTTTACTGCAAACACTCATCTCTTGTCAAGGATCAGCAACATATGCACATCCATAGCATTTTTTAAGGTGGTGGAGGATGTATATTAGTGTTTTCCTCTCAATTAACTTCTAGGCAATTTTCCCAGCTAAATACATAGCATCTTTGGCAACATGCCAACCAAAACCTTAAGACCCAACACTAAATTCTGTACTTATACAGGCAGCTTAGATTTTCATGTGGTGAACTGGAAGAATGCCAGTAGCTCCCACCATAAACCTAGCAGTAGGAACACTATATATATTTTTTTATCAAGAAACTCTACTTTACTTTTCTAAGACCACTTCAAAACTGCACCATTTTAATGTTCCTTTAGCACAAAATAAAAGAAAGATTTAACCTGCTATTAAATTAACCCAATTAGCCATTTATTTCATGTAACCTTACACTTCTGATGGCATTAAATCAAACACACCAACATGTGGATTTTTTTCTTTTTTTTTTTCTTTCTTTTTTTTTTTTTTTTGTAAGTTATGGTAATTACACACTGCCTGCTAGACAATAAATTTCTCGCTAGCCTTTTGCCCTGTTCTTTCCCTGTGGAAGAGGATTATTAGAACAGAAGAATTTCAGGACCTCTCTTCATATAATGCTGTCCTGGAAAAAGATGGAATACCTATGCACCTTAAGGCATAAAATAAAAAAAAAAATTAAAAAAACCAGAGAAAAATGGGGGTTAAGGAAAAAACAAAAAGAAAAAATGAAAAAAAGGAGCGGGGGGAAGGAAAAAAAGTAAAATATTTACAAAGGGCTGTCTTCCAGGCATGAGAAACTGAAGTGCAGGTGAGAGCAGCCTCTATATGTTGTCCCTGTCATTGGACTCAGATCATGTACCAAAGGCCACTGTTAACTGAATTTTATGGTTTTTTTCCAATATCTTTTTTCTTTTTTTTGAGGGGTGGGTAGCTGAAGCAGGGAGTGGGGAGAAAGAAAACCCATTTCAAGCAAAAACTGGCCGGAATCCATGATCAGAATGTCCAAATCTGTCTCTGACACATTCGTAAAGACAGAAGCCAAACAACCATGTGTGGCACAACTGCCACCAAGGGTGATGCTCTGGCCCTCCTTTGCCCTCCAGGCAGCGTCTTTTGTGGCCAGGTCGCCTTTGCTGCTGCCCTGTGCCTGCAGGTAGTGTCCTGCATTTGCTGGTGCCGTTGTGTCCCACTGTCGGGCGGTCGGTGAGGCAGGTTTGTCCCAGAGCGATGAGGAGCTGCGGCCCCCGCAGCGTGCCCGGGGTCCCGGCCGCAGCGCCCCACGACAGGGCTCGGGGCAGCTCCTTCCCGCTGCACACCGAGCCTGTGCGCAGCTCGGGCAGGAAACTCCCAGCAGCATACTGGGCATCCTCACAAAGCAGGGAGAGTGCCCTCCTTGGTTCTGTTTAGATGTCTTCTTCGGGGCTTACTTTCAAAGATGGCTCTGACTTCTGACCCTGCTGCAGATGGCTTAACTGTTGCCTTGGCAGACTGCCACTCACATCCTGTTTCCAGTCTCACGTTCTCTTTCCTTTGCAACGTGGGTAACCCTGCTCCCGGCTTTTAATTTCTCCTCCTTTCCCCCCTTCCCCCTATCCACCCCTCCCTTCTTTTCCAGCTCCCCTGGCAGGCACAGCTCCTTGGCTCGAGAAGCTTGTTAGGTATTTGTCATCAAAGATTTTATTCTTCCTTGCATAAAGTTCACCCACGATGACAAAACTAATGAATGACTGTAAGAAGCACCATGATATTCTAGCTAAAGGAAGTGAAAAGAATGCTTGAAGTGTCTTTCCTTCTTTCTTTCTTTTTTTTTTTTTTTTTTTCTTTTTCTTCCCTGGCTGTCAATGCTTTAATTTATCAATTAACTTCACTTGCAACCCTAGTAAGCATTAACAATCTTTTGAATCTTATATGGGTTTTTAAATATGAAGAGCTTTGTTATCTTCACAGACTTTTAAAGATAGATTGATAAACTGTAAATAGTACAAATTTGATATGGCATCTTGAATTGATATATCTAGAAGACTTTTGAAATAAATTACTTCCAACTCTTTATCTGTTATTAACTCTTCAGGAATCACAAAGTATTCAGCAATGTGAAATATGAACTGTTCTGAATCTGAAAGAATCTGAAAATATATGCCCATTACTGTTTAATTCAAATTCAGTACTGGAGAAGTTCAATCCTTTTAATTTTGTTTCTTCACTCTTGAGAAACTTTTGCACGTCAATTCCTTACTTTACCTTTAAAAAAATATTGCTTCTCTAAAACATGTCCACTGCAGTTCTGGATTTACATATCTTTGTATTCAAATGTAAAGATTTAAAATTTTAACTTGTAAAATACTTGAAATCACACTTTTAATGCAGAATTGCACTCGGGTCTACATAAACACCCTTGGACTAACAAGAACCAGATTAGGATTCTTCTTTTCTGGTTTAATTCTAAAGTAGGCTGAAGCAGGGAGCAAAGGGAATGAGCATGTCCCAAGCTGACACACCTTATGGTGGTGGAGAAGTTAATAGAAAGCCTATTGGAAAAAAGCTGTTGTAAAGTCTGACCCACAAATTCTGACATAAAACAGGACATGTGTTTACACATGTGTTTTGCTGCTCTGAGATGCACTGTTACATACCGTACTGTTTCTACCTTTCTTGGGATTTTCACTTAATCCTGAAAAAACAAGGCTTGAAGTATTCAAGAAAAGGTAGTTCTTAGGATGAGAACAGAATTTCCTCAAAGGAAAATGAAAAACTTTGTTGTGGATTAACCTTGTCCCTAATTCCTATTACCTTTAATGTTTGATGCTGTTGTGTGGTCTGATTCTTAAGCAGCTAATGGCTACCAAGTAATTCAAAACATTCCTGTCTACTAGCTAAACAGATTTCTTATTTTAGTCCAAGCCAACTGCTCTGCCTCTGTGGAATCATCTTTTCCAGACACTAGGTTTTTCTGGTGAAAATACCAAGTACATGTGTGTCAGCTTCACCTTTACAGATCTGTGCTATGATTGCTTCTTTTTAGTTTACTCCTAGATATAGCACTGGGTAAATAAACAAGAACTTCCCATCTCTTCACCTCATTTATTTAAAATATGAGAGTTACTTATGCCCAAACAGACAAAAAAAACCCCACACACACAAAAAAGAAAGGGGTAAAAGAGAAAGAAGCATGCACACTTTCAGGATTCGTCTTTGCAAGAAGATTCTTCCATTTATTTGCATTGCCACAGCTGTTCACTGTGGTGAAAACAAACTTTGAAACACCTTTTCCAACCTGACTCAATAACAATCTCAGATGTTATGGTACTGCCACTTTTTGGTTTTGAATTTTTTGCCTTGTGTAGACTGGATCATTCCTTATTTTTGTGGGTATACAGTAGGTTCTTCTCACATCTGTAGTGCCTCCTGCCTGGGATGTATTATATTTCCAAAGACACTGGATTTTCAGAGATTTGTAGGATAACATCTGGTTTTCTTACATGCTGTTGTTCTCCATGGGAGGTAATCAAGCTTGCACACTGTGATCCCTTGGGGATCTTTGGCCGTAGATGGACAGTGTGCACTTGCTGTCCATGTTTCACATAAACCATTCAGCTGTGTGTTCAGCTACAATGCCACAAATTATTGGAACTTCACTTTGATATTTCAGACATTTCCATAAAAATATTCAGTGATGTGTAGATACTGCCTTTGAATGATTTTGGTCTTCCATTTTTCCAGAGTAGTGGCTTAGCAACTGCACACAGGAAGAGACTACTCTGCAGGTAGCACTGATGACACCTTTCTGCTCTTCCATCTGTACTCAAACTGAACAGGAGTTTCCACAGGTATGATTAGATGCTTTACACAGGTGAAGTAAATATTTTTACTGTCCTCATTTTTCTTGGCTAATTCCTCCTTGAATTTTTGTACAATTTCTGCTGTTGTGTTTTCCACTGTTGATTTAAGACATTGAGAAAAATAGACATATAAGTTTCTATGATTCACTCTGGAAGTAGTTATTCTTTTTTTTTTTATTTTCTCTCCTTTGGCACTACTCTGTTAATTCTGTGTTTTTGTTCAATATATTCTGTATCAAAAGCAAAAAAGCAAAGTTGTTATGCTTGTAATAGACACACCAACCTTACTATGTCTTTTGAAATCTACTTTTACTGCTTACTCTTTTTTGTTCTAAAAAAGCTGCTTGAAATCTTGTTTCTGATAGGATTTAGTTTAATTTACACGTGACATTTTGAAGTGCATACTTTCTTTCTGTGAAACTACATGGAAAAAAAGCATGTTCCATGGTTTTCTTCTATGGCTTCTCTTCATCTTCTACTTGCACTGTGGTTTTATGATCATGTAAGAAGTTGTGATGGTGCAGAAGTTGAAGCCTTGCCCCAGATGCTCTCCAGGACTTTGTAAAGTTCTACAAGTCTTGCTATTCCACCATCTACACAGATGAAATTTGATTAAATTTGCAACTTTCAATGACAATTTTTTTTTTTGTTTAATTTAAGAATAAATCATGCTATATTGATATCAATGGTCTCCACCTGTACCTACAAAATTGATCCAGTGATCTATTTCCATTCTCAACCATGCACAATAGCAGACACATAGAGAACAACATAAGAACAGGGAAACAGCTCTGATACTTTACAGCTCCCAGCACTGGAACTTATTAAGCCATGGATAGCAGCTTTGGGCTTAATAGTCCTTGATGGATTTTTTTCTTCCAAGAATAGGGAGCAATCTCAGAATTTCACACTGGTAACACCTTATATCAAAAATTCTACAACTTAACTATGTCTGCATTGACATTTCTGAGATCCCTGACCACAATTCACCCTTTCACATAACTTTTTGACACCATGTGTGTTCAAAAACTTGTGTGAATTTTCTGCATTTTTAAATTTGTATTTCATGTACCTTTTTATCTGATAAAACTCCATCTTCAGAAAGGAGTGTTGAAAATAGCTAAACTTTTCTCCAGACTCACCATAAGCTGATAATTAATTATCATTGTGGAATCCAAGGTTGAGGAGTTTATTTGGTTTTATTTTTGCAAGGATTGATTCGTGTTTTGACCTCCATATTTTTATAGGGGATTTTCTAGAAGATTGTGAGCTTCATAGCGTGCTCTCTTTCTCTCCAGACCTTTGAAGACATTGTCACCTGCAGAGTGGTTTGCACAGGCAGAGCAGTCTTGAATCTGAAACAATCTCATAGATACTACATGACTAGTTCCTTTCTGAACCAAAAAATCCTTTCTGATCTTTCTCCAAGGTACAAAACCTTTCTGTAATTCTAATGCCAAGTCTCAGTATTGGTTTGAAAGCAGAATAAACTTTTGGAAAGTTTTTTCTTTGCATTTATCTTTTTGTTCACACACTGGATATAACAGATGCTGTACACATCCTGCCATTTTCATGGATGTGGACAATATTTCTGCTGAGCAAAGTGGCAGACATTCCTTATAGTTTTTGCTCTGGGATGTCACTCATTCAGCCACATGGTCAGCTGTAAATGTTAGTATTATGTCTTCCAGAAACTGTATCCAGGAACATACTAGTTATAAAAACTGTAGAACCAAGGTATTTAGGCTTGATTCACCGTTTTCCTTTTCCTTATTCTGTTTTGTAACCAAACAGTATCATTGTTGCTAAAACTCTCTCCTTGTAGGTGTTCTCCAACTGTATTACTCCCACTGCTTCACTGCTTGCCTATGTGATGTACTCAAACATAATGTCTGGGGTAATTATCTTCCTCAGGAATGGGCGTTTCTTTTCCCTGGCATGGTGCAATCCAGGACTGTTGCAAATGTGCATCAGTGGATTTCTGTCACTCTTTTCAACAGAAATACTGCACAAAAAGGGGCATTCCTCTCCTCACTATGAATTCCTTTCTGGTGAAAGTATGTATTTTATCACAGCCTGACATTTGCATACTGGTACTTCTAAATAATTTCATATCAATTTAGATATCTGGATAAGTAAAATAATTTGAGTATCCTATTGAATTATTTTTCTAATGCTTGCAATTTTCTTTCAATTACTTTTGATTTGTATCCTGTATAGTACAAATTTTATGCATTTCCATATTTTAAAATATATGGGGTTTATTTCAATCTAGTGAGTACATTCTTAGCTATTTTAGTGGGACATTTCTCTAAATTCTCTCTTTTTTAATTTCTATTTTTTTTTTTTGTAGGAAATCTTGCACCTTTTATTTTTCAAGGCAAACAAGCTCAAATAGGTTAAACAGGCCATCTGGATTTTCTCCCTCTTCTTTACTGAACTTACTTCCAGCAACCCATGCACTGTAGATACTGCTGCCATTTTGCATGGTACATAATAGCAAAAGAATAGCTATTTAGATTTACAGATTGCTTATTAAGAAGATATGGTAAAGATATAATCTCATTTCATTCTTTCTGTCCTTAGTCCTATCTTCTGATTAGTTTCAGTAAGCCACGCTTTATTTCTAACACCATGATTTTTTTTTCCCTCCTTTGTATAAGGCTCACATAAATGTGGAATAAATAGAGAAGGGCATGCTAAAAAAAAAATAAAAAAAAAAATAGTATGACAAATTTGAAGTATACTTTCTATCTTGCCAGCTCAGCTGAATTCAGCAAAATGGGGAGAGGACGAAGTAAGATTGCTCCATGAAGATTCCTAGTGTCAGCCTTTGGTAAGAGATATCACTGCTTATGGAAAAGCTGCATTAACACTGTCCTGGATTTGTTATTTATTTAAGTGGTTTCACATGGGACACCAGATGTCTCTATATGTAACAGAGTAGATGGTGTGGAGAAAATACTTTCTGGAATCCAGAAGACATAATATATGTATATGAATATAAATATACATTCATGTGTACACACACACACACAGATAGATATAGATATATATATAAATATATATATAGATATATATATATATATTGCTTGCTTGTGTATACACATACACTGAGACAGCATGGGTGAACTTCTACAAAATTTCATCAGCCAAAGCTAGTGGATATTATTTCACAGATGGTTGGAAGGACCAAGAATTCTCTTTGTTCTAGGACTTCCGTCACTTCCCAAAGGAGCTATACAGTATAATCAGTTTGATATACACGTGCAGTCATTTATATTCACACATTTTATGCAACTTTGACTCACACTTCCTTTCTCCTATTCTCCATTTTGACAATTAATGTGTTTTGTTACTGAAGCAGCTAAAACATGCAGGATCATTTTTCTCCTATGACACTCAGTTCACCATCAGTTTCAGAGATGTCGTTCTCTGACAACACATAAAACAAGTATGAGCTTTATTTAGGCATTTTGGAGTCAGTTTTTGTTTTCTAATTCTCCATTTCTGTTTAGACCTTTAAGTAAAAATAGCTGCAAGACAGAAATGTCGCTACTACAGCTTCTCCTTCAGGGCTGTATTTCTTCAGTCACTGCTGCAAAATCTGTTCCATATAACTTTCTCTACAGGATAGAGAGGAGTTTTCAGAAACTCATTACTTCCCACCATCCCTTACTCACAATGTTTTTTACCTAACTCTTAGATTCACTCTCCTAAATCAGTGACATTGAAACTGCTGAGCCTTAGGTACATGCTTTGTATCTTCCTCTTTGAAGATGTGACCAAATGAAGACCTGATTAATGATATTTTGCATGTTGTATGCACACCAAATGATATGGAGTGAGACCTGGTATCCTCGTAAAGCTACATCTCTTGGCCATCTACCAGAATGCATGATGTGTGACTGTAGCTATAGGGACCTGAACATCAACTTGTTTGTCTTCAGGACTTCCAGACACGTAAGTGTCTAGATCACACCTTTTGATCCCTGTTGCAGGAATTGCAGGAAAACAATTTTAACCAGGCCTCTAATAGGTCAAAATGATTGAAAGAGTGGAAGAAGTGTTAACAAATAAAAGTCTGACCTACTGCTCAAGGCAGGTAGCACTACATGTCAAGACTGAGTAGAAGACAGGTTTTAAAAGACCTCATATCCCTGATGTAGGTAGGTTTGATCTTCCACAGGGCAAAGTATTTCAATCTCTGTAGGATGCCCATTCATCATTGTTCTATTCATCACCTCTGAAAATCAGTGGACAGGTTGGTTTTAGCCCAAAAACAGTATATGCAGTAGCATACTGAACAAAATAGCATAAGAGGAAGGCAGAAGAGAAAAAGAAGGGAATATTTGTACTTGTTAGCATTGAATGCTTAACTTAGAAGCCAATTTTTCTAATCCTCGGTGAAGAAAGACAGATTACCCTGGACCAAAAGCTCTTGCAGAGGTGTCCAGAGAAAACCCTTATGGTACTACAGAGAATGTGGCAAATGACTCTCAACTCCCATTACTATTCTCCCATTACTTCTATCTGCCCCTAATTCCATGGTGGGGTCAACCAGAAGGAATAGTGACTAGTTTCACACTCAGTTTCAGATATTCAGCATCAGAGCTGCAAAAAATAACAAAAAAGGATCAAGAAAACATAGAATTAAGAAAAAGGAGAATCCAAGGTCCCTTCCTTAATCTCTTGCTATAAATCCTGTTGCATATATTTTATTTGGCAGCAAGCTATTTCAATATATAACACTGACATTTTTCAAGCAAGTCAGTTCTGATTTTGAAACCTGAAAGTTTTCAAGGGTTGTGGTATCTGATATCTTCACTTTAATTTTTTACTTCTGATTCAATTCTATGATAATATATGTGAGTTTTATTTGTTTTCCTTATTTTTGATGCTTCTGCAAGTGAAACAGACAATCAGCTTCATATTAAGAGTCACAAAATCCACTAAGTGCTTACTGATATAAAATCAATGATTAACAAAACCTTTGCACACTGGTGATGCCTTTAATAATTATTTCACAAGTCTAGACCCAGGTGTCATGATAATTACAACCAATAATGGCTCTAATACCTTTTGAATTGATTACCATGGATTTGTTCATACTTGCCAGGACAGAAATAAACCAAAGACTGCTGCAGTTATTTTGATTTGTACCTGAAAGGTTTTCAGCCTTAAGAAAGAACTCTTTAAATTAAAAGCGAGTCTAAT
Source organism: Cyanistes caeruleus (assembly GCF_971803275.1). Classification (NCBI taxonomy): domain Eukaryota; kingdom Metazoa; phylum Chordata; class Aves; order Passeriformes; family Paridae; genus Cyanistes; species Cyanistes caeruleus. Next base: position 28,930,706 of record NC_141703.1, read on the forward strand.
TGAGTGCATTTTTTCCCAGACTTTCTAAAATAGACATGAATAGTGCATAGCACACACAATATTTTTAAAAAATAGATAGAAATAACTAATAAAATTTTACATAATTAATGGTAAAAGCAAGAGTAAGCTGTGAACAGCAGCACCATTTATGCTAATGTCAAGATAAAATTCAGGCATAGAAATTAATTATAAAAATTAAAAATTACCTTTCCTTCATTTGAGCCAAGATGCATAGTATTTGTCCCTGGAAATAAGCATACTGGGTACTGTGCAGCGAAGGAGGCTGACAGGGGTGCCACATTTCAGTAGAGTCCTATTTGCTAATACAGAATGGAGGAGCAGGGGACCTCTTTTCTATATAAGTGATTTCAGTCATTTATTCCTCTGGAATGTTTTTGAAAGTTAGCAGTATTCAAATCATATTTCAATTTTTAATATTACACAAAGCTCTTATGATACCCTCAGATCAGCTGATATGGTAATACATGGATGACTTGCCAAGTGATGGAAAAGCATTTGCACTATGCACTTTATTAAAACCTCCAGCTGTAATCTTTGTATTCTGAAAATGACAACATTCTCATTCTGAGTATCAATAATAAAAATGCCTAACATGTTAATCAGGACTTCCCATTTTACTTTTAAACACCTAATGAGACAGCAGAAAAATAGATATATGACATTAATTCATCAATATAATGGGGAAACCAAGTCATTAAAACCTCCTTTTATCTCATCTAAATTTAAAAAGCATTTTGGGGTGTCTAACTTCAGGTTTACAACTGTCTGGGGTCCCTACACAGACAGTGAGGAGAAAGAGGGAGAGATTAGGATAACCAAGAGAAATTATGCCACAAAGAAATGTGACATTTAGCTTCTCAGCAACCTCTGAGGAGGAATTGTGAAGGGCTACCTAATACTAGATAGACGTTGTTTGCATTTTGACCCAAAGCTTCAAATTTACTGGTGCATACAGGCAACCAGTGGCCTGTGCCACATCTAATTTGCTACCTATGGCCACAGTTCAGCAGGCCTAATGATACTTCTTGGTGAAAAATATTAGAAGAAGCTGACTTTAGAGCCACTAGGAAAATTAAAACCTCAGGACTCATTCCCAGTTGCTAGTAGAGTAATTAATAGATTACTGAAATAAACACAGTTCAAGTATTATAATTATAGCTGTAATACTCTCAGGGTATTCACACAGTACAAAGGCACAGGCCTCATGATTCATTCAGTTTCTTCAGATATCAGTGAACCACAGAGAAGATGTCACCAGAACAATTAGCATACAGGTACTTCATCCTTTGCCATGACTATAAGGCAATGATCATGTGCAAAGGCTGTCCTCAGAAGAGTTATGTTACTGGGTATGGATACAGGTTGATCTGGCTGCCTAAAATACCGAGTGCCATTTGACATTGTGTTCTGCCTGGCCATAACTGCTGTTCCAGAGGAGCATCATGAAGGTGTGGGTCTCACACAGATCCCATGTAACATCTGTCCACCCCAGGAGAATGTCTTGGAGTATCTCAAAACAAAATGCCTATATTTAGGCAAAAAACTGCATAACTGTAAACCAACAGAATTACTGAACAAACACATAACTACCTTATGAGAATTGAAGTAGCAGAATCTGATCCAGACATGTTTTGCTATTTGCACCCCATGGGATGAATTTGTGCCAAGTACGTTTAAAATGCTGTCTGTGGACTCTCTTTCCTTCTCTTGAGTTAGAGTGACTATTTATCTGAAAGGAGAAGCAGGGTAGATATGATCTAATTTACATTTGAAATATACCAGGATTTGTGGTTAAGGGTGTAAAACAATACACATTAAAGGAAATGTCAAAGCCATTCATAAAGTAAGATCTCTTTATAGGTTGCAATATAAGCAGAGATTCTATCAAGTTGTTATTTTTTCTACATTATGTTTATTGCAAATTTTATAAATTCTCATTTCATATTAATATTCAGTATTTGTACAGTATGTGGACACTATGTAAACATGAATGTTCACATTGTCATGTTGTTATGACAATTTGGTTCATTTTTTATAACTTCCATAAATTATCTATGAAACTGCAAACTAGCTTTATCACTGGCATCATCATTTTCAGAAGCATATTAAATATTTTGTGAAAAGTGTATCAACATAAAGGAACAAAGGGAATAGCTCATCATATTTGATTATTTTATGATATATTTATATAAATACTTAGTATGGTATGTTTGATGACTGCAATCAGGCACCTGGGACAAGATCAGAAGAAAAAAGCTTTACAAGAGTGTCGGTTCGATAATGAATTTAAATCACTGAGAATCTGCAAGTGAAAACAATAAGATTATTATATCTGTGTAATTTCTGGCTTTGGTGTAAGTGCTCTGGGACTGGCACCAGCATGCTTTGAACTGCTGTAGTGACCTGGTAGACCTTTAGCTCCTGCAGATTCATTTTAGTGGTCTAATGTCTCTGGATAGATTTACCCCATGAGTCAAGGGTTGAGAAAATTCATTCATGTTCATGCTTGTAAGCCCCTGGGACCAAGTACATGTAAAGAAGAGCCCATGACGTTGCATTAGATTTTAACAGCAGGAGCATCATCACCTTTCTGGCATTTTCTCTTCAAAGACAGACAAACATAAAGCACTTACTTTCGTCTTACATGAAAAGCTTAAAAATGCTACAGACAGGCCTGACACCAGAGTTTGTCTGTAATTGAATGGCAATCTCTCCACACAGCAGAAGTTTCAAAGTAACCAAGCATGCCTGTTGCTTGCCAGCAAGAAGGAAAGCGTGAAGCCATATGAATAATCTGTCCAACTAGTTGAACAAGATTTTATTGTTATAGGACACCATTTGGCATGGGTACTTACCCACTCAAAATCGTGTTTCATTTTAGAATTTGTGTTTTGTTAATTAAATTAATTAATTTGTTTTAGCATGGAATGCTATAGATAGGTCCTATTGGCTCAGAAAATGAAAAGACTTCCTGGCTAATTGGCCAGAACCAGTTCATACTGCCTAATTACTAGCTGATGAGACAATAACCATCTTCTTTTTAAATATCTCACACCATTTTGAGAAGTTTTAATGCAGTTACACACATACATATTCCTTGGCACATAATAGACAAGCAAATCTGACATAGTTTTCAACTTTTTTGTCAATAGTAGTACAACAGAGTTCTTACCCCAAGCATTATGCAGAGAAAGAGATGCCAATAAATCTCTTTTGCTTCTGCAGGATAAATGAATGAAACTCTGAGGGGTTTTGGCAAGTTACAGTGGTTTTCTACATATCAGTAATTTTCATTGTAGAGGAGGCTCAAACGTCACTGCAAATTATTAGGCACCAAATTAATCTGAAATCAGCAGGAAATTACACAGAATGTCACTGAAGGAAAGGTGAGGCTGTGCCTTAATTTATATTATTGACATATGTTAGTTCCAGCTGGGCCTAAACAAAACCTTTCAGGATAAACAAATCAGCATTTGCTTTGCAGGAAAACTTCTGACTAGCTTTACTGCCAATCTACACTTTCCACTGGCCTGTAGCTAGACCAAAATAGTTGACAATATGTGAGGTTTAGACATCTCTTCAAACCTCTGAAAGATGATATAGATTTACTTGTGTGCTCTTTCTTATTCCACTTTGATGACAGATCCCAATTTGTCAGCACCAAACCACAGAGTCTTCAAGATGAAGGTATGGGTCTGGGACATGCAGAAACACCATGCCAATGCACACTCATTTCACATGACTGAAATGCCTGGTGAAAGTGTAGCCAGTGATTAGCCACCACTGTTTCCCAGGCTGCTAGGAAATGTTTTATCATGGTGACAAGGAAAGCACCACCAAGCAGACCTTGTGGAACCAACTTCACAGTGGCAATATGGGACCATGAGTGCTTTTTGAAGTTATTTCTTAAGCGATGTCATGCGATGTTCAGACATGGACTTTGAAAACAACATTGTACTAGGGAATGAATTATGCAAATGGGTTGAGTTAGGACAAGCAAAGTACAGTCTTATGGCTCTTAAGTGATAGTATGGTTAAAACCATCTCACTGAAGAAAGACTAGGATGCTAAAGGAGAATACAGCAATCTCCATGGCCATCTATGAAAACAGATAATCACCATTTACAAAACTATGGTCAAGGAAGTTTCTTGTGAAAAATCTTTACTAGTCTGCTGTATTGGGTTCACATGGTCAGGTTTTTGTAGTAGAGAGGCTACAAAGGTTGCTTCTGTGAGAAGCTTTTAGAAGATTCCTCCATGTTCAGCAGAGCCAGTCTCAGGCAGCTCCAGCATGGATGTGGCACCAATGGACACTTAATGCCTTAAGTGTGATAACACACTTAAGAAGGTAAAATAAAAGTTATTGCACAGATGTAATTGCAACCAGAAAAGAGAGAAATGAGAGAATATGTCAGAGGAACAACTCAATAGACAGCAAGGTTACTGAAGAAGGAGGAGAAGAAGGTTCCCCAGCCTCTGGAGCAGAGATTTCCCTGCACCTCGAGATGAAGACCATGGCGAGGCAGCTGTTCCCCTGCAGCCCATGGAGAACCACCGGGATGCAGAGGTCCATCTGCAGTCCATAGGGCAGACCCACACTGGAGCAGGTGGATGCCTGATAGGAAACTGTCAACCCATGGGAAGCCCGTGCTGGGGCCTGTGGACCCATGAAGAGAGAAACCCATGCTGGAGAAATTTTCTTAGTAGGACTCACGACTCTGCTGGGAACCCATGCTGGAGCAGGCTGATCCTGAAGGACACCCATTGAAAAGTAACATTTTGTGGAGAGCTGTTTCCTGTGAGATGGACTTGCATTGTAGAAGTCCATGGAGGACTGTTTCTCAGTGGAGGAACCCTACTCTGCAGCAGTAGAACTCCTCCCTCTGAGTAGCAGTGGGGACAAGGTGTGATCACCTGTCTGTAACCCCCACTTCCCATCTCCCTACACTGCTAAGGGGGAGGAGGTACAGCTTGAAAAGAGGAAGGGACAGAGGAAGGTGTTTTTAAGATTTCTTTTGCTTTTCATTACCCTGCTCTGATTTTGTTAGCAATAAAACCGTTTAAATATCCCAAGTTGAGTCTGTTTTGCCTGTGAGAGTATTCTGTGTGGGACCTCTGCCCCTTATCTCAACTCAGTATCTCAACCTTAGTTATATTTTCTCCCCCCACTCCACTTGTGGAGGGGAGTGGTAGAGCATCTTTGGTGGGTGCCTGGCATCCAGCCAGGGTCAACTCTCTACACTACGTACGTTATATAAATTGAAATTATCTATGACATAAAAGATTTACTTAATGTGAATAACTAGGTATATATAGGTGATATCCATCTGGGTAAAGATGCCACATAGAGCAACCTCGACAGGCTTGAGAAGTCAGCCAACATAAACCTTAAGAAATTCCACAAGGCAAAGTTCTGTGCCTGACTTGGAGCAATCATCAGCATCAATACAGACTGAAAGATGAATGGATTTTGAGCAGACCTGCAAAGAAGGAGTTTGGGGATATTGGTAGATGAAAAGCTGGAGCCAGCAATGTGGACTTACAACTGAAAAAAAAAATCCAGCTGTATCTTGGGCTGAATCTAAAGTGTGGACGGAAGGGCAAGGGAGGTGATTCTGTACCTCTACTGTGCCCTCATGAGATCCCACCTGCAGTCCTGTGTCCAGCTCTGGGGTCCTCAGCACAGGAAGTCATGGACCAATCAGAGCAGGTTTCTTTGAAAACCATGAAGATTTGATGCTTCTATATTGAATTTCCTTCCAATTGTTTGGGTTTAAGAGTGTTGTAAAGTGGTCTAAAATTAAATACACACATCATACTGAAGCAAAATGCATAAATCATGCAAAGAAGGGAAGACTTGATGGTTTTGACCAGCTTTAATTAATGTGTTTCTACTGTTGGTAACCTTTTCTTTTTTTCTTTTGAGGAATGCAATTCAATATTTTGTCAAAATTAATCTCCTAGCTCAATGCTCATCTATATTTGCCTGTGCTTTATTGTGTAACTAGTTCTACTACACACCCCAAATAAGTAATTTCCTTATAGGTTCTATTAATAATGGCAGAATCAGTTTTTGTTTGTACTGGGCAGGGAGCATAAGGAATGTGTTGGTTTTTATTAATGAACAATGCCAGAATTCCTTTATAAACTCCAGAGAATTTTAGAGCATTATTAGAAACTCATTCATGACCACATATGAATCACTATGGTTTTCCTGAGCAAGAAAGCTTTACTCTGAGTAGGGTATTACACATAATAACTGTGCCTCTAGCAAACATCACTCTGTTATGTTTTGCTCCCTATCCACATCTGCTTGCCAGACTGTTCAGTAGCTGTTTCCCTCTGCCTCTGTTCAACTATTCTGACTCCTAAAAATCTTAGGGAACTTAGCCAACCAAAAATTTACATTCCCTCTTACTAATGCCCAGAATGCTAATGCTTTTAATCTGTTTTCAGAAATCAGGTGAAAGCAATGAATGGTCCCTTATTTGACATTCTTTCCTCAAAAATTTCTGAAAAAAAATGAGATATTTCCTAATTTCCTATTTCCAAAATCCTAGAAAGTTCTGGGAAGAAGCACCCTCATGAGCTCAAACAAAAAATACCTCTCTATCCAAGAGGAAACAGAAAAGACAGACAAAATAATAAATACAACTATGCAGACTATCCCATATTCATCCATCTATCCATGGGATTAAGTTAGGAACAGCCCTTAGCTCTTGTTACAGATGAAAAATAGAGGAAAAGGCATTCTTCTGAAGGCAATTCAGCCCTCAGTCAGGCTGCTTGACTGTTAACTGTATTTTAGCTTTTCTACTGCTTTTGGGGCCAAAAAGGAAAACCCAGAAAACAAACAAACAACAACAAAAAAAAAAAGCCAAAAAACCCACCAAACCTTAAAGCAACCTCCATTTAGATGTGATGAACCTACAACTAGGCAGGACAAACCTAGTCCTGAGCGCTGCTGGATGTATAACCTAAGTTGAATAAACAGTGAAAGACTTATTTTCCATTAAGAGCTTGACATTTACAAAGTGACTGCATGACATATCATGTCATGTGTTATGAACTTTTAAAATAAAGATCCAAGCTGAGCACACATTCAGGAATTATATTAAAAGAGGTTTGGGTTTACTCACCATTACGAATTATCCACAAAGAGGCTGTCTTCTTTTTTTTTTTCTTTTATCGCATCATTATGACAAATATGTTTTTGCTCAAAATAACAAATAGTATGTACTGTTATTATATTGAATTGATATCAAGTGTTTCCACAGCAACTTCTCTCACTCTCTGAGGAAGATCTCAACCTTGCTACTCCTCAAGGGAGCACAAAGATCTCTCCCACTCCAGTCCTAGGAAATGGCTAGTTTTAAGAGAAATGCCAAATTATTCCTCCCTTCTAGAGATCACTGAATAATCATAATTGAACTTATGTCATTCCATTTAATTCCTCTAATGACTCCATTTTTTCACCTTGTTCTGAATTCTCCTGGATTTTCTTTAAACATATAATACAGGACCTCTTTTCTTTTGCAAAGTATGTTTGGAGTTCTATTAATAATTTTGCTAATAATATTCTTTTTTAATGCTAGTCAGGCAAGTTCTTGCTTTTAGAACAAACCTTTGTAGCAATGTCAAACCTGTAGTTACAGTCCTGACTAAATGAAAATAGAGACTGAATGTGAAATGCTGTGACCTGGGTTGAAAACTTGAAGGTAGTATGCCTAAGAGGAGGATCACTGTGTCAAGATTCACCAGTTCCCCCTGTCCTGAGAAGTTTGCTACTGGGTCATGTCAGTCATTGTTTACAGAACTAACACTGATACCCAGGAAGATTTGTGAGAGCAAAAGTAGATGGTTTTGACATTTAGGTCCTTTCCCTTTCCTGCTACACTCTTTTCCATGTGTGGACTTTTCACCTCTGTCACAGTACCTTGCAAAAACACACATACCTCACATAGCAGAAACTCTCTTACAAAATACTAATTGAGTCCTGCATATTTGTGTGCCTTCAATGGAAGCAGCCTCACTGTAGCACAGTGTAAAGCCATGATGGGTGTAGGTGGCCTTATATCAGCCATGGCATTGTGCAAGTGTGAGAAGAGGCCAAAGACTGCCCAACGCTGTACACAGATGATGCCAGACACCTCCAGAAGGATCCAGGAGCCAAGCTGATATCACCTATGGTAAGGCATATTAAATAAATGACAAAAATTATGGACACACAGAGGAGAGAATAAAAAAAAACAACAATAAAAGCCAACCCAGGGGGCAGAAACAGCAGAGAGAGCACCAAGGTCAGAGCAGGAGGTGGAGGAGACTCTCAAGGTGGGAGACAGTGGATATTTCATGAAGGGCAAGGACCTTGAGACCCCATTAAGAACCCATGCTGGTTTAGAGGAAAAGTATGAAGAGGAAGAGGAGAAACAAACTGACATGTGCAGACCATAGTCCTCATTCTCCACTTGCCATTCTACCATGTTACATGAGTAAATGAGACAGGAGCAGAGGAGTGAGGTTGAGGCTGGGAAATGGAGCAGAAAAGCTATGGCTGTACTGTTTGTCATTTTATTTTGTTTGATTCTCACTATCCAAATTAATTTTAATTGTCAATAAACGATTTTTTCTGAAGACAAATCTGTTTTGCCAGATTTAGTAATTAATTAGTAAGCAATCTCCTTATCTTTACCTCTGTCCACAAACATTCTTCTATCTGATTTTCTTTTTGTCTCCTCTCATTCTACTGAGGCAGGGGAGATGGGTGAGAGTCTGAGTGGGAATTTGACTGTTAGTAATAGTGAACACACTGCTGAAATCAAAATGTTTTTCAAGTACAAGTTCTGCTTTATCAAGGTATGTAAAATCACCTGGAATATGAGGTGTGGAGGGTGAGCTGTTAAAGGTGAATTTTCCTCCATATAATTGTGGAGAAAAAGATTTTGTCCCAACAAAGTAGAATCTCAGCTGATGAATTTACATGTAATTTCAACATTCTTATTTCTTCTGCAATGTGTTGCCAAATTGCCATCTTTGATTATTTCTGTTTCCACACTGATAGCCTCTCCGACTCTTTTACTTCACCTGACTTCTCATTTCCTTTCCAGTGCTGGTATTATTTGACATGTTCTTCATTAAATGATGCTTCCACTTCAAACTCTTCACTACAGAATTTTCTTTACTCTTTGATTTCAGCCTCAAATATTTGTCCTTTTGTTTGTTCCTTTGTACTTTGTACAAAGCTCTGAGGGGCACAAGACATACAATTTGTCCTCATAAAACTTCTAATATTGTGGGTTGCTCTTCAGAAGGCTTTTTGCACACTTTTGCAATAAAAATATTTTGCATACACCATTGAAAGTACTCTGCATAAATCTAATCCTGCTGGCAATCTTCAGGCCAGGAAAGAGAAAAACAAATGGAAAAAATGGAACATCTGAGTGGAATTTGTATTACCAAATTTCAAGATCAAAGATATAAAACCTGTTGCAATCTATACTGATAAAGTATTGTTTTGACAAAAATGCAGGGAAATAATTAATAACACTTAATAACTTGGGATGTTTATATTGTTCGGGTTTTTTTTGTTTTTTTTACCAAAGTAATCCCTGTAAAATTTACTTCAAATCATCTTTCCTAAGTGTCTTTAGATAATTGGCATTATTATATAACATCATAAAATATTAGTATTAATTTCCCTCAAACCCAGAAGGAGAAACATCTTTGAGAGGTTTAAATTTGAAAAGGAAGTGATATATATTTGCAAAGTCATGAGATGTAGAAACAGACATAAAAGTATAAATGGGGCCAAGCAATCTGAACTCATTCTGAAACAACCAGCTCATTTTTAAAAGGAAAATCAAATTAATAATTAACATTGTTTACCTGAGACAGGGAATCAGTGTGATCTGTAGGTCAAAAGCCTTATAGTATTTTTGAATTGTACTGTGGTACCTCTGATTAAGATGGACATGTCTCAGAATTTAAAAAACAAACATACAAAAAAGCTGAACTTATTACTGAGAGCCTATCTAACACAGGACAGCACTATTTTCTTAACATTCATCTATGTGAACTTCTCTGGAAAATTTTTCTATACTTCTTATTTGGAATATAAAGCATGCATGCTGACTGAAATGCAATAGCACAAGGATATTGAGTAATAAACTTTCTGAGCACCACGGGTGTTTTTTCCTATGTCCTTCTAGGGTCAATGTGTGGTTTTTCCAAAATTGTTTGCATGTTGTGACATGCTCCATAGAAGAATTACCATCCATGGTACATTAAGATATCTTTTGATCTGTGATTTTCCATGTTGGCATGTCTATGTATTATATTCATATAAGTCTTCTGTGCCGTCAACAGTTTTTGAACATAAATCAAACATGTCCAGACTGGTCAGTCTATCCTTGAACTCCCAAGTAGGTATTTGAAAAAGTCAGTGATCATTTTGCCTTTTTTCACTAAACAAACTGAATGGGATGCAGAACACTTGATGATTTATTAAATGGCTCCATTGTAGTTGGAAAATTTTACAGCAGCTGGCCAACAGCTGCAGCGTGCCCCAGCAGTCAGTACCTCAGTCTTCAATCAGTTGGAAGGATTCCACTTTATTCACAACTGTGCTTTTGCTTTTCAGTGGGGTGATCCCAAAATGCCCAGGCAGTTTGTTCCATTCATGCAGTAAAAGGCATTAAATAATACAGCCGCAACATTCTCTAACACTGACTTCTCTGCATGAACCCCTTCTTGTTTTTATAGTAAGCCCTTGGAGAGTGCAAGTGTAGTCATTCATAATGTTCTCAGCTTAATGTCCATTTAGAATGTGTGAGCTTCTTCAGTATATGATTCTCTGTGTGGAACATAGATTTTTTCTTTTCTACATATGCCCAAAATAAACAGGATTGCAACAGTGGGCAAACAGTAGCGTGTTCCAAATCACACTAAATTTACTGGACTTGTGATTTTAGAAAAAAAAAAATAAATAAATCACTGTTTAATCAGATTGGTTTGGTTTGGTTTGGTTTGGTTGGGTTTGGTTTGGTTTGGTTTGGTTTGGTTTGGTTTGGTTTGTAATTGGGTTTTGGTACAACGTGAAAACCTGAGGAACATGGACATAAATCTGGTTTTTACTCACATGAAGCCCTTAATCTAGTCAGAATTACAAATATTACTAGCAGAAATAATACTTCTTCTATAAGAATGGACTTTTGATTGTTCACACAGATGCTGTATAATACAGACTCAAGCACATTCCATGGTAGAGGCTACATGCTGTAGCCTCCACTATTACGTCTTCTTACAGAGTTAAGCATAGAAATCATTGCTGATTATGGGGAAATTTGTCCTTTTTCAGATAGAAATTGTATCAGTCATAAAATGCATTGATTTTCTCTCATGTACTTTATTTTGTCTAAAAGCATATGGTGGTATATGGTGTCAGACACAGCTGATTGGCCTTTGAACACTGCATCTGTGCCCATATCACTTTCAAACCCAACTTCAGCAGGTTGAATGATGTTCAGTGCTCAGCCAGGACATACTTTTTCAAGTGTTACTCAAGCTTGCTTGGAAAGAAGGTGTTGTTCAGCCATTGGTGACAGACAATTTATAAATTACTTCACTGCTTTATCTTTAAAATCATATATTAGAGACATTGGGTTGATGGGGTTTGGCTCTGGAGCATCCTTCCTTCTTTAGAAGTGCTGTAACACAAGCTTGTAACAATTTCTTAAGGGTTGTCTGGGTTGTCTCTGTAGCTTAGCATAAGTTATACAATCAGATCAGCCAGGCATTTGTCACTGGTCCCAAATGTCATCCCTGAAATAAGTCCTTACTTTACTCAGGTTCACTTGTAGTGTAATGTGAAAATTGTTCGTATGATGGGACAGCCACTGGATCCAAAACTTTGCAGTTTGTCAGCCAAGAAGTCTTCCTGCTTCAAATTTTAGAGATGGCAGAGGAGCAGGTGTGGTTGAGGTGTCCTTGATGCAGATGCTTTTGCTGGTCAAGAAACATTACTTAAACCTGGTTATTCATATAGAAAAAAAGGAGTGCCTTTTCTTTGCCAAAGGAGAAGCTGTGACTACTTGAAGCATGATTATGACCTAACTTTCCAAATGCTAATTCACTAAGTCTTACCAGACCTTTTAGAAACTGCTGGAACTGAATCTGTTTTAAATTATTCTATTTTAAGTGATCACCAGAGTCTAGTCTGACATTCTGCATAAGGCAGGCCAAGGAATTTCACTGAGTTCTCCAGACCACAAATCCCTTCTTAGATCCATCAAACCTTCATATCTTTGTCATGCAACTGCAAAATCACAAAGGGTTTGTGGGGTACTTCCAGGTTGTGGATTTGTGGTTTTAAATCCTTTAGTTATTTAAGTAATAATATATTTTTGTTAAGACAATAAGTTTTATGGAAAACTGTTGCAATGTGCTAAAATTTCCTGCTACAGAGACAGGGAATTAAACCAACTATTTCCTGTAAGAATTTCAATGAAATAATCCTGTGTTTGAGCTTTGAAGTGTTTTTATTGTCATTCAGTTTTACACACATTTCCTTTTCACCTTGTAAGGCATCTTCAATAAGCATCTTATCCTGGCAGGAGTGCAGGTGAAACGGACCTCTGAATTCAGCCAGAATGGCCTGTCACTTTCCTGCATGACAAATGGGAACAGCAACAAAAGAGATATTTGTACTCCTTTATTTAAAAGTGTATTTTAAAATCTTTATTTTCTCCTAAACACGATAAAAAAAACTCTCATAGAAGTCCAGAAATTCTAAAAATGATAACACCAGGTGTTTTGAGGGAAAGCTATGGGAACAGATGGCCTTACTGGAGGAGGTAAAATAAAAATTTCTAGATGCTATATTTGAAACCTGGTGAAGAAGAGCAGCTGAATCTGGAGGATGGTGCCAGTATCTACCCTCTGATTTGAGTGAAGAACTTGACAGAAGTGCAGAACCAAAGCAATAAGGTCTGTATTCCTTCTTATTTCCAAAAATCATACTGAAGGCTGGGACCAAATTAATAATATCACCTTCATATGGAGGCTGTGCTCTGACTTCATGTGAGCTACCATGCATGGCCTTGATCCCAACAATTGTATAAGTCTAAAAGCTTCCATAGAGCCAGCACATGTAATCTCCACTGCTGGCACCAATTATGCTTGGCATTGTATCCAAACACCCACTTTGCACCAGATCTGTCAGTATCAAAGCCATGAGGCTGGAACTTTTCCTGTGCTCTGGAATACATTGATTCAAATAACTCGTCAAAGCTGTAATTACAAGTAACTGTTATATCTGCATGCTTCTTTGGGACTCGGTATCTTGAGAGCCTAGAAAGTTAGAATTAAGGTAATAACAATAGCAAACATACCATACCATACTATACCTTACCATGCCATACCTAAAGTCTGTTGTGCAAATGGCATCCTGCACCTCAGGCACTTAGGGCAGCAGGCTGCTGCCCTCTTACCATGTTAGTCTGTGGTTGAAAATGGTAACATTTACCTCCTTTTTAAGTCTATATGCTCTTAAGGGTTCATACATATAAAATAAAAATGCATTATCATTTGTAGGGTTTTAAACAGACATGCACACACACTTTAATCATATTTGTAAAGAGTAGTCTAGATTGTGTGGAGGCAAGTAGACCCATGAGACAGATAACAGGTGGGATCTATGGAGGAGTACAGAAGGAGCAAGAAGGCTCCTTGATGATGTACATGGGAAACCAGCAGGGTATTAATCTGTGGTCCACATGGTATAATTTGCTGTTCACCCAGCAACCTGTAAGAAGTCCTGATGAAATTCATGGGCTGAAATTCGTTCAGCAGGCAGCTTTGCATGTGCACATTCACCAAGGAGGCTCTTAGGGTTTGGTTGTACATTCCACCCAGGCTGGCGCAGAACACAGTCACACAGGTGAACAGCCCTTTTGTTCACAGCAGGTCTTCACCCTTTCCTCCACAGAATCTATTTTTCCTGAAAAATAGATTCTGTGCTACAACAAGCACACACATTGACTATTAGTCCTCATCACGTGGCTTGTGCCCCCACATTATAACAGTCATATTCATGTCAGGGAGAAGACATGAATATACATGAAAATGTTAGGTCCTCTCTCTGAAAATATCTTGAAATGTTCTTAGCAGAACCAAAATGTAGCCATACTAGCTACGCAAGTTGTTTTGTAAATTGTTCAGAAGAATGAAAGCTATATAAGTAAGAATTGAAAAGTACAATGAGATATGGATTTCTGAAAATAATTTTAGGGCATTCAGTCCAGCTGTGCATCTCTTTCATTGGTTCTTAAACACAAGTAGTCAATTATGTGAAATATTTAAACAAGAGACATTTTCTTTGAAACTTGTAACATCATTTACTTACATCTCTATTCTTTCGTATTAGCTTGCATTACTAGAAAATGGAAATAAAATATTTTTTACTACAGCTATATATCCACAATAAGAAAAATTTGTTGCATTGCAAAAATGGACAAACTGATGCAAGCTCTTTCAAATTTCACACATGTGGCAACTGCATGTTATGGTTTGATAGACATGAAAATAGCAATCAAAATACCAGTTTAACCCTCCTGTCTTGTATTACTCACCTCTCCCTTTTGTTCAAAGCTTTCAACTGCCCTCCCCTTTTAAAAAGGGCTTGCTTCCCTGAAGTTTTCCCAGTTTATTTCCTTAAATCTTGCCTCCCCCTGCTGGTTGTGCAAAACAGAGTTTCTGACTAAAAAAACCACCGTCCCAGAGGTAATTGATGTGAGACAATCACGATCAATAAGAAAGTCTATTCCCAACCTTTGTTCTGAAGTAGAAACAGCAAATCTCCATATATGGAATGGAGACTCTTGGACCTCTTTCAAGATGCATCTTTGCTCATTCAGAGAGAGCAAGATCCGCTTTCCTCTCAAGCATTCTAGTGCTGTTTTTGGATTTCTTCCTGTTTTTAATTAGTATGGGTTTGTTTTTTTTTTTGGTTGTTTGTAGTTTATTTGTTTTTGTTTTGGTTTGTTTATTTTTTTTGTGGGGGTGGTTAGTTATTTGGTTTGGTTTATCTTTTTTTGTGCATGAAAAGGGCAGTGCAACAATGTTTCTGTAAATAGAAGGTTCCACCTTTAATGATTGGATAAAGTTAGAAGAAAACACCAGTGGGCAAAGAATTATTTTTGGTTTCACATCCAGGGCATCTTTACTGAATGACTGAATGCCTATACTGTACGTTGGTGCATTTTCTAATCTGCTAAAAATTTACGGAACAGCCAGCAAATTATTTCTGTAAAGTCTTAATTAGCTTTAATTGCAATAGGTCTATTTATACCTATTTTCACCAATTTATTCAGTCTTCCTTTATGCTTACAGAACCACTATAAGAACATCTAGACTGTGAAAATGTTTTTCTATTTCAAACATATACGAACCACAGGATGTATAATTTTCAGAACTACATCTACATGGGCTGCAATTTACATTAAATTGCTGTTTTGGTTAAATGGCACCTTAGCTACCAAGCAACTCTTTGAATAGTTGTTTCTTTAATTATTATTTAATTTTGTGGTTATGACTGGTTTTCAGTTAAAGAGGGTACTACTGACAAATTCAATTAAAGGGAAATAGAGGACTTAATGGTCCATGCTAATGATTCATTTCATACATAATATTTTATCATTTTCTGTGCAAATTTATAATGAGTGCTTAGATTGTATTAATAAATGCTTACATTTAGTCTACATAAACTATAGTGATTAAAATATTTTGCTAATGATATCTGTTGATAAATGCTTTTAAAACAATTACGTCCTTTACCTTAAAGTACTTTATCAGCAAAAATTTGTATGAAAATGCATATTTTGTCATTAAGAAGAAAACATAAGTATAGGAACATAATAACATATCCATAAACAACACCTTTTGATATTAAAACAGCTCATGATATGCATCTGCTACGCTCAGGAAAACAAACTTTGAAGAATTATAGCAATCAGTTGAATATGCTATCTGATTTTATAGTATCACATGAAGAAGAAGGAGTTTGATAAATCACCTTTTCAGGTATCTGAAGTAAGAAGTACTTCTCTATTTCACAGCAGAGGCAGAAATTTTAGCTTCTAGTGTTTCTAAGTAGTGTGTGTAGGAGTGAAAGGGTGGGTAAGTAGCTATTACAGTCTCAATTTTGCATTTTGCATCCTCACTGATGAAGATAGATTGTCTTCCAAAGTGAATAAAATCATAATTTACAAACATTTAAGCATATTACCTACTTTTTTAAGATACCATGCTGTTTCATGACAATTTTGTTTTCATGGCTTTTTCTTGCACTGAGAAATTAGTGCACAATCATTTGCTTTAATAAAGAATGCTATTAGCTTCAATGGTAAAACAGACATATTGCGGTTGCTTCTGCAAACTGGTTGACTAGTACTATAGGGACTTAAAATATGGGATTTTTTTAAGGATTAAGGGCACAAGAAAGAAAACAGAAGGGAGGATCTGAATATTTTTAAGAGGAAAACAATAATTCTGGAACACGAGTCAAAGCAAATTCAAGAAAAGTCCCATTCCTAAATCACTTACATAATTTGTCCATATCCTAGTGACTTCTTCATTTAATTTTAGGTGGGGAGAGTGGTTAAGGACTGGGATAAGTGAGTTACAATTAGTTTAACTTCCTGTGTCTTAACAGTACTGAAATTCAGTATGCCATTTGGAAGTTGCTGTCAATTCTTCTATAAAAGGTGAAAAAAAAAGAGGTGCCAGATTTCTTCTTTGAAGCAAAAGATTTCTTAGATCCTTGCCTGAAGAAACTCTTTATTTTGGCAGTCACAGACAAAACCCTTGTGATTTGTGTTTCGGAAACCTCAACTGCAAAATCTGTTGATTCTGAAATCTCATGTTATTTAGTTTTCTCAGTAGTAAATAACAAGAATTTAAGAATGAAAAGAGATCAGGATTATCAGGATGAATGTATGACAATCAGAAGTTTGTTTTCCTTTGTCAAATAGTGATGGCAACATATTTTTCAGATTCAGTCAATAAGCAGTGAAGTTGCATTCTTTCCTCTGTATGCTTCAGAGCTCCATACAAGGTCATTTTAGCACTCATATGAATATCAGCAAAAGCAAAATGTTCTTTGGGCATGTTCTTTTTGTTCCTGGCTATTTCCAGAGAAAGGAGCTGAACACTAAGGTTTGCTTGTCAAGTAGAAGGGAATAGTCTCCATAGCAAAACCTAGAAATGGCAGCACAGTCTATGCCCTACATGGATGTGTTTTTTTCACATAGGAGGCCTACAAATGTAGATGACATACAAGGAATACAAATAAACTTGTTCTGTATGATGCATTTTCACCTCCTTCTTCAAATTTCAGTTAAAATTTCATTGATTTGTTTTAATATGTAGTCTATGATTTCTTGCCAAAACCTTGTTAAGACTGACTGCTCTGGTGGTATCTCTGAAACATCACCATGGAATTGACAGCCTCCAGTAATCTTAATTTCGGACAACTGGCTGAAGGTGACCTAAATGGGGGTCACCCACAGCTGATAGCTACTGATCTGCTTGGCTGTATCAATGCTGATTGAGGAAGCTGGTTCCCAGTGCCAAGTCACTGAATGGCAGCAGAAAGGCTGGGAGAGGGTGACCTTATCCTCTGTCTGTCTCTAGGGTTTAAACTGAAGTTAGGAATAATGCCATTACCCTCGTGTACTTCTTGAGGAAGTATTTTAATACACAACTTGTTATTTATCGGTTTTCCCACTTAAAGTTTTTCACATACTGAAGGATTCCCAAGTTGCAAGTAAGGAAAAAAAATCACCTGTCAAGAAAATTTAGTTGTTTATTTTTTAAAGTTTCTAAGGCATGGAGTGCTTAAAGCTATCAATCAGGGAACAAGCCAAACAGGTGACAGATTTTAAAGGATTCTTAGTCACTGCACAGACTTTAAGTGCTACACACTTGGCAGAGGGGTTATGTTGCATTCATAACTTGATGATCTGGGTGGATCCCTGCTGCAACTGATTGCCAAGTAGTGTAAGTTACTGTGAGTGCTTAAATGCAGCCTTGTAGCTTTTTCTTCTCAGTAAAGGGAGACAATGACAGTGAGATAGGCAGCCTCCAGTAGCAAACTCCATGGAGAGGTGCATGCAAGCATAGCCACTCCTCCTGCTGCCACTGATCCATTATGATTATCATAAAAAAATTGAAAGGACATTTTCACTTTTAATATTGACTGGTACTATCATTAGGAAATCTTCTCAGGAATCTTTTCCATCTGTTTGTGGTTATAATCTTTGTTGCTGCAATTATATAGCACAGTTGTTCATTTTGTGGCACCGTCCTCTGACGTTCTCTTTGGGGGTCAGCAATGTTTATTGCTGTAGCACGCTGGTTTTCCACATCTAAATATTTCTTAATATACTTGAAGGAATTTTTTATCATCACTGGTAGCCACCTCCACACTGAATATTCATAAAGACTGTGAGAGAAGGTTCTTATAATTCTCTAAGATACCTTGTAAAAGATATATTAAAATGTATGCAAAACAATGTCTTTGAAAGAGATAATTTTGAAATTGGAATGGTTAAGGGGAATTTCTCATAGAAGTACAGATTTGCTAAAAATTTTGTCTACTAAGAGATGCCATTCTAAGAGATAACTGAAAACATATTGCTAAAGAAAACCATACTAAATGTTGCTACCTTTACTAAAGATTTCTAAACATCTATGTTTGATATCTTTTGATATTGTTTGATGGGGAAGCTTTCTAACACGGAAAAAAACCACATGGACTCAAAAGTAAGTAATGTGAAAAGGCTGCAATATCTCCTGGATTCCAATCCCTAACCTGTTAAATTATCACAGATTTCACAGACTTCCCTGCCATAAAATGAAGTTAACAGAGTGTTCATAGGATCTCAGGCCCAGGGATTTTTAGAACATCTGTAATTTGGTCTTCTAAAGTCTCCTGATTTTTAGGTTTTTTTCTGAGCTTGCAGTTGGAGTAATTTTTAATTTTGATGTCTACAGTTAAGTGGGATGAATTCCACCCAAAAATTTTCTGCTTAGTCCAATAAGTCGTGCTGGGTTTATTTCTGAAAATGTTGCTATCTCCTGATTTTTAAGATGTTCACCTCCTTCTACATCAGTTTGATAACAAGATTATGGCCTAATTTGTGCAAGGCCAATGTTTAAACTGTAATAACACCAGGTACCTCAGATTTATTTTCACCAAGACTGATGATATGCTTTACAAAAGACATGGGAACTCATTGTCTGACTTTATTTTATCTTTCAAGGTATCTATCAGGTCTTTAATATGTTACTCAATTTAGTAAAATTGATTTTTTTTTGTTTCAAATCAGCAGCTTAAGAAAGTTGATCAAACCTGTCTGAAGGCTCCAACATAGCCTGGGTCATTTGTAGAGCATAAAATTTTACTAATTATTTAATTTTTTAACTGTACCATAAAAGACAATTTTAATTATTTTAAAGTAGAAAACAGATGTTAGTGAATTTGCATGGGCTAATTAACTTTCTACAAATACCTCACTGTGAGTTCAGAAAGCTTCAATTGCAGAAATTAAACATATCAAAAGAACACAGTCTAATATGCCCAAAACAACGTAGAATTGTCTGAAATGTGAGAAACATATTAATGGTTATTCAAAAATTGAATTCCATTGGGTTTTTTAATGTGAGCTGCATTAAAAATGAAAAAGAAAAGAAAAATAAAGAACACTTTTTTTCTTTTATAACTACTTTTTCTTTTGTAACTAGCACAAGTCAGCCCAGAAGTCCCACAGGTTAAATGTTAATCTGCAAATAAAGTAGTGATTCCTGTGTTTGTCCCTGAACAAACAGGCACTGTCACTTTATTTAGCAACCACTCCAGTCTGTGCAGTTGTTGAAGGGGTTGAAATGAAAGTTCAGGTCTTTTCTTGCAGCTAGCAGAATCTTTCAAGGTGATATCTCCACGGACAGATATTCTCCCCTCTGCTCTTCAATCCACTTGTTGGACCAATAATATCTAGGAAGACAATGATTTCTCAGGACTTTGAGCATGGAGTATTCTGTTTACACAATTAGTTAACAGTAAGTATGTTTTGTTTTGCACCTAATTTTTTTGTTTCTTATTCTTTCTTCCTCTTTCAGTCACCACTGTTCACTGCTCCTCCAAAAAACCTACTGTACTATTTAGACACCTAATGTAGAACAAAGTCAGGATCTCCTTCACGAAGTTAGTTGGACTTTCCATTGGCTGTGTGAAGGATGTAAGAATTCACTGTAGCATGGGTGACCACTTGTGACCACTTGAAGTTTCAGCATATTTTTGTCCCATGCAATTATTGCCTCATGTGGATATATTAGATCCAAATTATAGGATTTAACAAAAAAACTGCTTAGTTGTGATAAGGCAGGCAGGCAGGAAGGAAGGCAGGAAGGAAGGCAGGAAGGAAGGAAGGAAATGGGGCAGAAAAACAAATTGTAAGGTTTCTTAATCATAAGAAAAGACAAAACCTGGTATTAATATTCAAATATTAATATTCAAATATGGGAAGGGTGGCTTCAAGGAGAAAGACTTCAAATTGCTGTCCATGTTTGTTGAAGATGCAAGAGAGGATCATTATGAAAGGTGCAATATGGAGTTTTATTGAGTTTAGACATTAGGAAAGACAAAAGAAGAAACTGTGAGAACAGTGAAGTAAATGAATAGATTGCCTAGGGAATTTTTGGAATCTCCAGACTGGAGGTTTTTAAAAACGGGATAGACAAACATCTGTCAGGGAAGATTTAGATACAGCTGGTTCTGCCTCAGGGTAGGAGAAGGGATTGAACATTCTTTCTATCTCCCTTCCAGCTCTGCTTGCTATGAATCTATGATAAACGACAATAATACTTCAACAGTAGGCACTGAGAGGTCACTCAGGTAGGGACAGAAAAGAAAGAGTAATAGCAAGAAAAATCAATGAGGTTTTACCCATCCTGGGTATCTCTTGCTTCCTCAACTGTACCTTTTTTAGAAATGTTTCCAAAGAAGGAAAAAGGTATTATGAAAGCACATTTTATTAATATTTTGAGAAGCCAGAGCTCAAGACCAAAGTGGAAACATGATATGGAAGATAAGGCAGAAGACAAATTAAAAAAAACAGAATCCAAGCAGAGACAAGGTAACTGTCATAGACAAAGACTATTATTCCCACAGTGGTTTTAATTGTGCATCAGGCCAAAAAAGATAAGGCTTTTTATATTAATCTTTAAATGTTACAAAAAAGCAATTTTTCTTTGGGTCACTACCCAGAGACAATTAAGACAGATCAGATAGATGATTATGACAACATTAATACAAACATACAAAAAAGGTATTTCCCTCCCTAGGATTAATATGCAAAAGTATGTGATAGTTTGCATTAGAATATGCAATCTGAGAAGCTGATATATGTGACTATATTTGTGAAACTGATTGTATTTAAATATCTTTATTGCAAGGCACATGCACAAAACAGCGTTAAGACAATCACATTATTTTTTCTTTTCATGAATTTTGCATGTTTCGCCATAGAGAACTAATGCTGTATTCAACACTACAATGGTATAAAGCATTCCCCATTACTTAAAAAACATTTTTAAATATATTAAGCCTGTATTATTTTTGCTACATTTTAGCCTGTTAGAGATTCTCATGTTCATGTAATTTTTTTTTTTGTTGGGGGGAGAGAAACACAAAAATCACAACATCCATGTATACACTCAATCTGCTGTCACATCATAAGCACCCATTTTCTCTTTCTGAGGCCCAGAAGAAATTAATTTCTGAATCTTATTCAGATGTATGGTCAACAATTTTACTTCAAATGGCACCAAATGCAATATTTTAAATTCAAATACTGGTTTTTAAAACTTTGTACAAATTTTACCATTTTGTCTGACAGAAGTAGGTTATTTTCAAGAACACACCTGGAAATCCTGCTTAAATACATATGGAAAACAATAAGTAAAGGGTTTGCTTGATCAGTTCTATATTGAATGCTTTCTTTCTGTTCTTGTTTCACAGAAAATTACTGATTTAATAAAAATGAAGAACTTGCATATGCATTCATCCTTTAAGACCGTTCAGTCATCGCTATGCATACATGTAGGCAGTATAATGCATAAATGTAAACAAGGGATGTGTGTTTTTCTTCTCATTTATGCCATCATTTTATTGTGCTGTTCTTTACTTTGTATGCAGGCAAGGGGTCAATCACTGGACTTTTTTTAAGAGATTATTTCAGATACATATTAAAATGGAATTAATTTAAGTACTCAGATAAGACCATTTTTCACTATCTGCTGCCAGTTACTTTTTTTTTTTTTTTGCCCCAGAATGTCATTATCTGCAAAAAATCTTTTACTTTTTCACTAAAAAGAACTGAAGAATCAACATTTATCACTGGATCAGCCTTTACAGCACAAAATACTCTCTGATTGCCTTGACTGTTTGATGAGAGGGTGTGGGCAAAGCAAGAGGAGAGAAGAATCATAGTAGTATCCCAGTAAGAAGCAGGATTTAAATGGTATAAATAGCACCGATACGATGAAAACATCTCCTCAGCCATTCCCAGCTAAGCTTCACGTCCTGCATTTCTATTCCAGTGATCCTGCAGCCTGTAACAGACACAATAAAGGTTGTCAGAAAGAGCATGCCTGGGCTGACCACCTCTGAAAGCTCCAGGTCTGCACCGAGCTGCTCCCATTTCTGCCCAGACTTCTGCTATGTGATCATTTCCCAAATGCTGGGTGCAGCCACGTGTAACCTCAAAAGGGAATGAAAATGGGACAAGATAGGGGTCAGTGGCAAGTGGCCATGCACAGCTGGGGCTTGGATGGAGTGGAGTGGAACAAGGACAACAAAAAGGATGGCATTTTTTTTTCTCATGTTTTGACAGCAACTTACTGGAGACATTTCCACCCTCTCACAGACTCTGCAGAACAAACTGTCTTTTAGCTGAGAAGAGAGCCATAAAAGTCTAAGTGAAGATGAGTTACAGACCCGAGAATAAAATGTGTTTGGTGAATGAAAGTGTAAACATCACTGAATATACCAGTTAATACTTCAGGTATGTAATTTTCTCCACTATGGGTTTCTCCTTAAACCTGCTCATTTGTTGGCACTCAAACAGATCTAACAAAGCCCAAGAAAAAGCAGAGGATAAATACTTTGCTGCCCATGTCACAAGGAGACTGCTTTCAATATTTCTATGTTTGAACAAAAGTCTAGATTTTAATATATATAACACAATTTCCCACTGATTATCGTCCTTGTTTGCTATATTTAACATTACCTATGTTAAAATGGATTAAGAAATATTCTGCAAAGACACTGAAAAGACAGAGCTAGGATAAATTATGGAATAAACATAAAGAAAAACTGGCAAACATTTACAACTGTAATGTCCCAAACCAGTTTCATTAACTGCAGTTCTGATTTATTTCCCCATCCTACTGTTTTCAAGATCTGCACCTTTTCTTTCTTCTTTGGGATGAACAAAGATCATGGAACAGATTGTAAGTGAGGCAAATTACATGGCTGTTTATGGTTGTGTTACACATATTATATATATCATTTGCAAACTATTCCCTAAAGAAATGTATCAAACTTTTGGGGACAAGAAAGGAGCTGATGACAATCTGCTTTAATTTCTTTTCTTTCAGATGCTCCATGATAATTTAATGCTTTATTTTCTTAGATTAATTTCTTGTAGTGCAGCTACTGCTTTCCCATCATTGTCCATTTGGGGATTTTTTTGTTCTTTTTTGCTTTAATATTCATTAACTATATTATTTGATTGAATGATGCCATCACAATTGGAAGAAAACAAGTCCAAGTCTATTTGAACAAAATCATATATTTTCTCTGTAAACATTCTACTTTAGATAAAATACAAAGGCTTCTGTGTTTTTGAGTTTGAGTTTGGTTTTGGGGGAGGGGGGGGGTTGGTGCCTTTTTGCTTTTAATACACACATTTAAAGATATAGCAATATTCCAAAATCCTTAAGTTATGTACACAATTAATCTGCAAACTTCAGCACTATGGTAATTTTACATGGATTTTTTTATGAAGTGACTTAGCATGGATGCCTTTACTTTTTAAGCTGCAAAATTTTAAAATAAAGTTCTGTTCTTCATATTTTCTTCTGGGTAATGTCTGCACAGTGTTGGTTTGAGCAATAATTATCATACAGTTTGGATTAAAAGATAACTTCAGCTAAACACCAGAATCACCAAAGGTAAGTGTTCAGGAAAAAAAGGACAAGTCCTATGAAATGAATAGAATTATTAGCAGCATTTCCCAAAGACAGGACTATTATCAGCACTCTGGAGTACCTTTTAGTTAAACAAAAATCTATAAACTTTAATAGAACTTCCTTTAAAATGAAAATGACTGTTTAAAATGAAAATTAATATCTATTTTTTATTCCTTTTAAATCAGCAGTTTGGAAAACATGTAAATAAAAGAAAAATCTCCCCCTAACAAAAAAACAAACAAACAGACAAAACAAAAACAAAAACAAAAAACAGAAACAACGTCTTTAAATCAATAGGGTGTCATAAGTCATTTGAAGACAAAATCAAGCTGTTGAAAGCAGATGAAATTTAAATATTTGGTAGCACTCTATCTTGTGATCTAGAAAAATTAGTACAATGATTTTTTAAAATTCAATTTAAAAAGCAAGCAAGTAAACAATAAAGAAAAAGATACCGTTTTTAGCTATTTCATGGAAGGAAAAAAAGCAAAGGCTAACTCCAACCCAGGAAAACTTTCAGTCAATCAAGTTGCATCGCAGATTCAGTCAGTAAGTGTTAGGAAACAAAAACATTACAATGTAAGCTCATCGTATTTACAGGCAATATTTGCTTATTCAGGTAATTAATCATCATGATTAATTATACTAGAAGGTGGACAGATTATTTCAGTAAACCAAGATTACTTGCCCATGGGTAGAGATCTAGGAGCTGGATATGTACACTTTCACTAATAAATGATAAGGATCACTGGTGAGGAAGGTTGCAGAGCTTGGGAAAAGTAGTAAGTTACTAAGTGAAACTGCTTTTGGCAACTATTGACCTTTGAGTTCTTAAACTGGAGCATATATAAACAACACAATGTTCTCTGGCAAGTTTTCCCTGATAACCTGCTGGAAAAGGGACAGAATATCCTCTAGCCATTTTGCATGCACAATTTAACAATTATGTGGTCAGAGGAAGGATGATTCTTTTAAGGTGTTGGTAGATGAATGGTAGATGTTCACAGGCTTTACACATTTACAAAGGAATTTCAAAATCTAACACAGCGTAATCAATATCAACTCCAATTCTTCTATACTGAGATAAATGATATTGATCACTGTACTGGGAACACACACACGAGAACAGAAAGAGAGGAAGGATTCAGAAAAGCAGGTCATATGGATCAAAAGCATGGCACTGGCAATACTGGCTTAAGGAAAAAATGTTAAAGAGATGCTGTTTCACTCAGCATGGAAAAATTGTTTTGATGTATTTATAAGCAGTGCATTTTAAAAAAGAAGCACTGAATTTATTTCAAGTTACTATTATAGTTGAATAAAAAATTTCAAAATTATATCAAAAGTTAGTTTTAGATAATTATTATAATCAGGAAATATGCTTAGAATGAGAATACAAATTATTTATAATTCTACCCTTACTTGAAAATTAAATTTTCATTTCAAAGTTGAGTAAAAATTTTGCAAAATAAACATTTTGTAATACATTTTACAATGTATTAAAAACACAGCAATGCAATCCAAATTAAGCTGTGAATGCACACAGAGTTTGCCTTTTGAATTTCTTTTATCTGTCAGACCTTCCAAGTTTTCTGGGTTATACTCAGGAGCAGAGGGTAAGAGAAGCACATCCAAAAGTCTTAGCAGCCACAATTTTATTTCTAATTGGTGTTCCCACACTCTTCGTGCATTCATCAATCAGATGTAAATTACATGTATGCCTGATTGGGTCTCCTTCACCCTAACCATTCCCTGCTGACTGGCAGTGCTTGCCAACTGCTGCAGTGGGCAAGATGAGCAGCAGTAACAGCACCTCTACTGTTTTGGTAGGTCCTGGCCACCAGCAGTATCATAGATAACAACTGCTCACTTAACACCTATTGAATGTCTTGAGCACAATTGTCCCTTTGAAGAATGCAGCTGTCACCTTTGATCAAGCATGAGACATCACTGCCAGCATGTAATATAAAAGAGTAGGTCCATAAATTCAAACACTGTGGCAATTCCAGAGGAGCTCCTTTATTCTGGAAACAAGCACAGTAAAATGCCTAATCGGTGTGGAGGGAAGAGGCACAGCAGATAGAAGCTGCAAAAAAGCTTTTTTCATAATATTTAAACCTAGTGAATGATCAGACAAATTACTGTAAAGTCAATACTCCAAACAAACCAGAGGGATGGGTTGTGCATCACTGGAAAAATTTAATAAATACACAAGTTGAAATAGTTGAAGTCACTTTCCAATGTAGCATACAGACATTATTCTATAGTCTCCAGTTTGTTAAAGAACAGTTCTTACACTACATAAGCATAAATTTAGGGTATTTTAAAGCAGAATTCTGTCTAAAATTACCCTCAAACTGGCATACCCTCTTAGCTAGCCCCTTTGAAAGGATTGCCAAGTCCAAAAGGAGCCTGAAGAGATGTTTATGTGAAGTGGGGAAAGGGACAAGAAGAGCAGTGGGAGGAGAAGGGCAGACATGGTGTTGTTTGGCCAAGTGGACAAGGAAAAGAAATCATGAAAATTCATAGATCAAATTTTTTAATTTTTTAATTGAGGTGTGCCCGTTTAGTGGCAGTATAGATGGTAGCACTGCTTTTCATTGACCCCAGCAGTATTTCCAGGGAATGGGAATAATGAGTCCTGTGTGTGTCATTGACAGAAAGGTATGAACCATTCACAGTTTTATCATTGTGTTGGGCAGAAACAGGCTCTCTTCATCTTCACTGATAGATGTTGTTTTGTTCTGTGTTTTTCTTGAACCAATGTCTTAAATGCAACCTTCTCTTTCTGAGTGACTACGACTGATGTTCCCTCATTGCTGCCTGTGAATACTGAAAGTGAGTTCATTTTTTCTGTGGCCAGCACTGAGCAAAGACAGTGGAGCATCCAGAATGGAAAGGCAGAAAGGCTCAGGTTTGAATATCAGGAGTGGCATCTGGAAGACAAAAATCTTCAGCTTACATGAGAAGGAAATATACTATTTGGGGTACAGATATTAGTCCCTGTTATGAATATCTAAACTACATGGGGGTTACAAACATTGTCAAATATTAGGTAAAAGTGCATGGTTGAATTAATTTCATTTAATGATACACTGACTTTTGAATATATAATGTCTATAAGTGACCCAACAACATTTCTATCATCATTCATATATCACAACTAAATCACTATTATATCACAAAATACACCTCTGTATAATATTAGGAATATGTTTTGTAACCAAAGGAAGTGGAAGTGTGGGAGGAAAGAGCAAATGAAAAGTTTATGTGGGATGTATTATGAACATAAGAAGGTAAGAGGAGTGGTCAAATGCTGCCTGGAAAGATGGGCCATAGATGTGACCAACAACAGAAACCTTTCTGCTACTTCTACCTTACTTTCAGCAACACACTTTATAATCTTTGTGCTTCTATTTTCCTTTTCACCCTCTGCTTTTCCTGTCAATTAAGCTGTACATTCTCCATGGACAGAAGTTAGAAATGTACATCACACTTTAAAAATCATGAATGCAAATATGACTGGGATGCATTTCACCAGATGTTACTTTACTAGTAATAAACCCTGTGACTGCTTGCTTTATCCTCCAGAGCTTTGTGTTTTAGGAGATCCCCGTGTGCTTTGTCTCCCCTCTTATCCAATGTCAGGGTGGTTAGATTATTCCCCGAGGTCATGGAAGACCCAAGTTCAGATCAGCATATGTTTGCCTGGACAGACTGGCATTCCTGCTATCACATCTGCAAAAATCATGACATCATATGACACCTGAGGATGGGTTTCTTAACACGCTCTGCTGTTAATGCTGTTCTCAATGACAACAGGAGACTCAATTCCAATCAACCACAAGGTCACTGTATTTCTTTTAGTGCTGCTTTTCCTCCTTGACCCAGTGGAGTTAAATAGCAGCTCTTGCAGGGGGGAAGAGTTTTTCTCTCTCCTACTTCCAAGTCACCTCAGACAGCTGAGCTATCTGAGCTACATGCCTTATCAGTTAGTAAAAAGCCAATGACAGTGCTTTTTGAACATTTCTAAATGTTTCTTCAGGCACAGTTAGTTCACACATTTGAAATTAAAGTTACAAACAGATCTGAGTTGCCAGAAATTTCATTTCTTCAGCAAATAAATTCTTTCCCCTCCCACAAAAGGGAAAAAAACACCTCACTGCACTACTCTGTTCCATCACTTTCATAGCTTTACAAAGAGAGTGACTGAATTCATCAACCAAGCATGTTTGAAAGAGACAGATCCATCTAGGGGCCAAAAGTAGAGCATTTTGGACAGAAATTACCTAAAAAGGTAGAAATAAGTCAAGAACTAGGCAGTCTCTGTCAAGGAGCTCAGGATTACAGGCTGCCCGTGCACTTGAAGAGGAAATTCGGTGCCTAAAGGAGGCAACAAAATATTAAAGTCATCAATATATGCAGAAGATCTGAGGACAAGTCTCCAAAAAGAAACCAAAACAATGAAGGTTTGGGAAAGAATTCAGCAACCACAGATGAAAACGAATCCCAAGGGAAAAAGTTGCCTATGAACAAGATATGAGCAGGCTACATGGTGGAAGATAATTTTTATCGACAGGGTCCAAAATCCTGACTGAGGAAAACAACATGATAATTTGACTTTGAGAGGGAGTTAACTGTGGCTCTTTTACCATAATGAAGAAGTCAGATTACAGGGACTTCAGAGAACTGAATTCTCAACTATCTGACATACCCTGACAATTATAAGACTAAGCAAGCAACCATAGGAAAAAAGAATTAGAAAATAAGTTCTGAAACTCTGCATTTTAATTCATCTCTTCCCACTTTGGAGCCTGACAAAAAATGCATTATTAGAAATAAATAAAAGCAGGGCATGAAATGGCTTCCGAGAATAAACTGTAATTTATAGAAGGAAAGTAAAATTTCATCTATTTAAAAACCCCTGAAAACCAGAAATGCACAGAGTGAATGGATTTTGAGATATTCTTAGTGAAAGCAGAAAGTCACTAACACATCTGTAATTTCCAGAGGGCCTATTCTTCTTAAAAATTTATATTCTCAGGATGCCCATGTCATCACAGCCTGTTACAAGCAAGTATTTTGCTCTTTTGAAAAACACCTGCTTAAATACACAACATAAGTGGCTGTATTAAAGTACTTATCTCTGAATATGGAGAGGGCTTCTTTTTGGGTATGTAAATATTCACTTAAAAGAAAATACAATAGTAGAGTGACAAAAATTTTCCATTATGGCTCAAATTAAAAAAAATACCACAGTACCTTAAAAGTAATTTTCTTCATTTCTTACTTTATAGACTATCCTTCTAGAAGGAGCCAAAGGAGAAATATGTCAGAACTCAATTACCTTTGCTAGTGAACCACCTACAGATATTTTAAAATGGGTATCTCTCACAGATATCCAGTGTGAACCAAGTGCTTTTTTATGTGTGCCTCTCATATCTCATTAACATTATAAATTGCAACATGCACTTTTTTATGCTGCTGGAAGAAACAAAAAATGGTCATTCAAAGACTAAATGTAACTCAGTGGCCAGTAAAATTTTTTTCTGGTCACGCAAACAGTTTATTTTGCTTTACTTCTGTTGAGAAAATGAATGGAGGTCAAGCAGCTCAGTCAGATACAGTTTGGTTTACCTGGATAAAGCATCAAAAGATGAACCCTGGAATTTTGCTGTATTGCTATGAAAGTGCCAGAAGTCATTAAAAGGGAAACAAAAGCTTCAATAAAAGTTGTTTTCACTTGGTATCAAAATCCTGTGGAAACCACATGGTTTAAAAGGCAGATCAACAACCTTCTCCAAACATCTCAAAACCTCTCCAAAGCCAAACATTTGTTTATCCTTACGGGCCAATGAAGGCAGGAGTCAGAAGGTATATACCATTAAATGCCAGCATCTCAAAAAACTTTTTCTGCAGGTGTTCCAATCTTTATCCAGCATGGAAGAGAAATAATAGCCTATTTTTCTAAGGAAAGGTAAAAGGAAGATGACAACTAGAGGACTATGCTCTATGAAAAAAATAAGGAAATTTCTTACTTAGAAAATTCCACTCTACTTAATTTCTAGGAATTTCAAGGTGTGTACAGCTATCGTGAAACCTTTAACAATATCTCAGAAAGTTATTGAATGACTCATTTCTAAACCACCATTAATGCTCTTCCTCATCAAATTGCTTGCTAATTTCTTTTATATATCTATATATCTATATATCTATATATCCATGTAGATATTGTTCTTGCAATAATACTGCATCAAGTAAACATTAGTAACATGCTAAAAAGATTTTTTTCCTTGTGACATTATAATTTATTTTATTGATATATACCTGACTTGAAATGACACATTTTCACTAGAATTTTCCAGTTCTATTCATGCATCCTTAATATAGTTCCCATTGTTTCAGAGTAGCTTCTCCTTATTGACTTATTAGCATGATATTTTGATAAGGTACTCCACTACTAAAGATAGGAATCTTTTTTTGGATCCACACACTTTCATTTGTGCATAGGAATCTCTGATCTATATTTACAGTAGCTTTATAATTTAACAGATGTTTGGACAGTTACAGTCCCCTCTGGGACAGTACTGTGGGTTTTGAACTACTCCAGAGTTGTTCTATGAATATTTTTCCTCACTGTCTTATAGTCCTGGGGGTCTGTAACAGATGCTAATTGCAGCTTCTTCTTTGTTTTTTGATAATCTAGTCTTACCCAAATTATTCCACTGCTGCCCTCATCATTATTGAATTGTATCTTACTGAATTTCAAGGTTTCAAGCAATAGATAAGACCACATTATCTACAGCTTATACACACACAGCATAGCTTAAGTTTCATATGTGCATATGGAGATGGTGAGAGCATTCAAGAAATAGGGGCTTTTGGCAGAGAACATCCCACACCTCCTGTCCTTTCAGAAATATGCCTTGGAATAATTAGCAGCTCCATCTCAACTTCCCAATTTGCCACAATGCTCTCAGATATTATGCTGCTGCTCCACAGTTTTCAGAGGGGCTTATCATGCTGCATGCAGATCTGTTCTCTAAATCAAATGCTTTAAGACATTAATAGCATGACCTTGAAGCATTTTTAAACTGTTTATCTTATGCGAAGTTAGCCAACTTGTACAGGTGAAGATGCCACATTGTGTGCCCATGTTCACTGTGCACTACATATAGCTTGGGATCCTGCCAGAGTAGCCAGCTTGGTTCAGAGAGAATGGAAACCTTTAACAAATAACAGCTATAATAAATGTTCAGGTTGTACTTCATCTTTTAGTTCAGTGGAGGCAGAAGGCAAAACTATTTTGATAAAGTAGCAAATATTCCAATTCCAGAACTTAGGACTCCAGTGGAGAATGAAGAAGCAGACAATGCTATCTATTTATAGTACATTTTGCCTGAATCCCTTCTTTGTACACAACAGCCATGGTCTTTCATGCAGAACCACTGTAGATGGACAGCTGTGTGTCTAAACATCTGTGATGAACAGAACTCAGATGGGAGCTTAAAAAAAGAGAATACGGCATCAACATATTCATAAGTTGGTGTGTGAACAATGAAAGCACATATTGTAGGTCTGAAGGAAAAAGGCAGAATCAGCTTTTAAAAAAAAACTACGGAATTCTTTTTGCAGATGTCAGCATAAGCTTTTTGCCTGATTTAGTGTAGCAGTAAACTCAGGAAAGGGACTAAGAAATTGCTTTGACCAACCAGGAGTTTCAAGGAAGTACCTACAAATCTGAAAATCAAAATTTGACCATAACTTCATCCAGAAGAACTGTAACACCTTAAAAAAGAAAACAAAAGGGAAAAAAATAAACTGAATCAACTCTGACTTGATTGCGTATATTAGAGCAAGAACAGCCTAAAGCTGAAGACACACAGATAATAATTTCTGACCCTCCCAAGGTTCCACGAGTGTCTTTTATGACTACAATAAGTTAGATCCTTAAAAAAAACCAAAAAAAAAAGCAAAAAAAAGAAAATTTAAATATCCTGTATTGTTGACCAGACATCATCCTGAGTATCAGGCTTTGTTGTCCTCACTTGTACTGATGCTAACTTAATTTTCAAGTAGCTCTAATAATAACTGGCAGAAGTGATAACATATGACTTGAAGGATGTTATCAGGATCTCTCTTCTGCAGAGAATTATAATGAAGCATATAGAATGTATTTTCACCTGAATTTGATCTTTCTTGTTCATTTAACTGTTTACATGGTTTCTAAACTAATATAATTTTATTTACATTAAAATACATTGCCAGAGTAAGATAGAAGCTCTCTTCTCCTTGTCTTTCTTAAAAGAATATGAGTGGTGTTCTAAGTAAAATAAATGACCCTTGTCTTTCAAGTTTCCCTTTCTCTGTTCATAAGCAGTTTTCTAGAATACCTGGTGATATTCCTCTTGTGAGAGACCAAAACCCCACTAGAGTATATTTTCCTGATAGGAACTTCCAACAGTCTTCAGTGGTTTTGACATGTGTAAAAACAATGGGATACTGCAGCAGCACAGGCATACATTTAAAGAATATATTGCACCAAGCTGCATACGCCAGCACATTGCACAGTTTCCACTGCATTGGATATCTGCTGTTTCTTACTGCAGTTTCCCACATGCAAGAACAAGTCACAGCTTCTAGAGTGGAAAAATCAAAAACTTTCTTACCTGAAAGGCAGGGTATTATAATTTTCACTATTTAAAACTGCATGCTTCTTTTCAATAATCAAAAAAATCCAAGCCCACAGTACAAAATAATTCTGCCTTATAAACGCATGCTCCCTAAATGACCTTAAACTTTGATAAAAAGAGGCATAAAATCATTGTTTCTCACCTTTTAACTTGCCATAAATGAAAGAAGGGTTATCACAGGATGATAACTGTGAGTTATCTGTGAACAGACTCATTCTCTCAAACATATTTGTTATTCAGAATTAATGTATAATTTTCTGTGAGTGATTCCTAGCTTGATCACCAGTATGAGAGTGGTCTTTTGTAGACAAAATAATGATGACAAAAGATAGAGGTCACACATTACGTATCAGAGTCCCTAAGCAGTAATCTCAGCTCCAATACCAGCTCCAAAGTTACTTATTCACATCTTCTTGCCTTCTGGGATTGAGACAGTCTTCATCGATAAGAAATTTTAAATAAGAAATAATGAAGTGGTAGTCCATTTTCACAGACTGAAAAAGGAAAATCTGGCAAATTACAATAAAGAAGATATGCCAGACAATCATTCCTTTCTTAACTGCCACTAGTATCTAAAGTCTTTCCTTGTTCCTCATCTTCTTAATGAATGCTGACATGATCCAGGAGTTTCTTAGACTCTTCTGGGAATCTTCAAAGATGGAGAAATGACTGCCTATAAAAAGCTGTAGTGCTATCTTTACTGGAAAAGGTCTGAGAAGGGAAATATACTGAGTCCCATGTTAAGGAAGCCACTCCTATGAAAATATTTTAGTCAGTGTCAGGGTCTGCTCCAGAGCAGCCTGTCCACACATTGTATGCTTCAGGCAGAGGCCAATGTCCCTCTTCTTTCCTATCTTTAGAGCAAAGATACATCTGTCCTTGCCTGAATATGGGGACAAAAACATCTGCTCATTGATAAGTCTTATTTCACATCATCTGCACTCATAACTGAAATGCCAGAGTGGACTTGGCCTGAAGCACAGGATGGTCTCTGTCATGCAATAGTGTGCCCTGCCTTGGATGTTTACATAAAATGACCAGACAAGATCCTAATGAACTTGATTAGCCTTGCTTTGGTCAGGAGGTTGTATTACAGATCTCTATAAGTTCCTTCCAACTTCCTGTGACTCTAATCCACACTGGTCTTGTGACCAGTAGCAAAGATTTTTGTTGGATATTATTGAGAGTCAGAACTCTTACCGTTAAGAGGTAGAATTAATGAATATGGCAAATTGATAGCTGGTTAGCCATATCAAAACATGAGAGATTTAGAACAAACATAAATAGGAATTCAAAATTAGAAACATGGATGTAACTGCAAAGCTAAACATTTATTTACCAAACATTCATTGTGCTAGAATAAGAAGATATCTTTTTTCAGTGAGATGCAGTGACTTTTCTTAGAAAGGGGAATGGTGCAGATGAACAGATCTAGTCAAGTTGAAGTCATGGCCCTGAATAATTGACCATGTTCAAGTCACACCAAGAGCCTGGGAACGTTGTCCAAATGCTTCTTGAACTCTGTCATGCTTAGTGCTGTGACCACCTCCCTGGGAAACCTGTTCCAGTGCCCAAAAATGCTTTGGGTGAAGAACCTTTTCCTAATATCCAACCTAAACATTCCCTGACACGGTTTCAGGCCATTCCCTTGGCTCCTGTCACTGGTCACCACAGAGCAGAGATTACTGCCTGCCACCTCTATTCTCCTTGTGAGGAAGTTGTTGACTGTGATGGGGTTTCTCTGCAGTCTCCTCTCCTCCAGGCTGAACAGATTGAGTCACCACAGCTGCTTCTCATACAGTTTCCCCCAAGGCTCTTTACCATCTTCCTTGCCCTCCTTTGGACACTTTCTAATGAGCTAATTTCTTATATTGAGGTGACCAAAACTGCACACAGGACTTGAGGTGAGGCCATGCCAGTGTAGAGCAGAGTATTGGGCTAGAGGTGTCAGGGATAAAGGGAAATTCATGTAGTCTCAACACTGACATTGATAACCATCTCAGTGAGATTGCTGTATGATGGTGCTTATAAGCACCAATAAGTGATTATTATTAGAACATTGTAATCAACAATCTGATATTCCACCACTAATCCTATGCTCCTCCTGACAGACTGCAGTCAAGAGGACCAGAAGGGATTACCTCATTTTCAGTTGATTCTAGAAGCAGAGACTCTCCAAACATGGAATTTCATTTTAGGACTGGTGTGTATCTCTATACTTGTATCCATCTTGCAAACAGATGAGCAGGAAGGCAGGAAAAACAAGTTAATGTGTAAAGAAATGCACACAAGATACCAAATTTCAAAGTACCAGAGTAGGACACTTTGAAGGATTGCTAGTATCTTACATCACAACTACAAATGAAAAAATGTTATTTTCATTATTACTTTCACACACAGCAGATTCTGTAATAGAAAATGCTTATTCCTTTTGCAAAAGATTCTGTTCAGTAAATCCTTTGCATTCCCTATTTTTTCTACTGTTATGCATGCTTTACTGAGGAATGGAAGCGGACATGGAATTTAAAATAAAAAATGTTTAAAAAATAAATAAAATTTGAGTAACATTTTTCCACTCCTAGTTTTTGGAGTTGCCTCTCATTCATGAATAAAAGGTGAGGTTATAGGAAGGTATGTCAATATTTTATTTTTCTCCAAAAACCTATCATTCTGTGCAAAGAATGCAAAAGTTCTGTACAAATGAAAATTATAATGGTAAGAGAGCTGAGCAGAAAAATATTTGGATCTTCAAAGCATCAAATTGAAGAACCAACCACAGGAGTTGGTTTTGTGTTTTATCTTGTATTTGATTTTTTAATTTTTTGGGGGGGGAAATGCAATAGTCCTTATATCTGAAATTAATTCAGAAAACTGCAGTCATCTGCATATCTGCTTACATCTTCCTGTTGTGCTGAAGAAAGAGGAGTCCAGACAGTGAAGTATGGATTTACATCTAGATCCTTCAAAGCTTAGCTTGATTTGGACCAGCAAAGGAAGCTCAGTTTGATTTGTCTTCTAGTAAAGAAAAGATGATATTTGTCCAGAAATATTTTAGCTTAGTGATAGAGCCATAAAAAGGTACAAAAGACAAGCTGTGTGCCACAACAGGTAGTTTATGATTCAGAAAATGGAATGATTTTGGGATTAGGTTCTCCTCCCATATCTTTGAGCAAGGTGCATCTAATCTAAACTTGACCATTAGGGTCAAGGCAAGATCAAGCCTTGTTCCTCTAAAGAACAAAGGTTCCTGTTGATTTCTTTAAAGATAATGCACTTTCAGAACACAGTTCCTGTAATCTAAGTATTTGCACAGGAATAAGGATTGTGGTAGACCACCAAATATTCTACAGTGTCTCTAGACTCAAGAGACCTAGCTTAAACCCAGTGTTGAGATAGTGTCCTAAAGTTCCTCTGAAACAATCGATCTACTATCCCAAAATGTCACTTAGAAGTCCGCAGTCTTTCTTCCCATATTTGTCTTCATACACTGCTCAGCACACTAAATGGTCAGAGCTTTTTCCTGATAAAGCCAGGGCAAAATTACAGTTCTTATTGCTACACATTTTAAGTGTAATTTTTGCAGCTAAATGAGGTAACAATGCCTAAGAGTCAAAACTAAGACATGACAGGAGATCACAGACATACAAAAAAACTCACATCATACAAAAAAAACTCCCAACAGTGGAGCTGGAAAGGATTTCTAAGAATGAAAACCAAAAGGCAGTTT
Organism: Cyanistes caeruleus; assembly: GCF_971803275.1. Lineage (NCBI taxonomy): Eukaryota > Metazoa > Chordata > Aves > Passeriformes > Paridae > Cyanistes > Cyanistes caeruleus. The sequence continues at coordinate 28,967,456 of NC_141703.1, forward strand.
AAAATTCCTGTTGTTAAAACAACCTGTAACTTTGATATACGAAGAGAAAGTCTGACTCATAATGAATCAGAGATCTATTTCTCTTGATCTGAAGGTCAATTAAAAAAAATTAAGCTGTTGGCACATAAGTGGTATGCAGAAACCAATATATAGGCATCTTCAAGATCAAATGTCCATCTTGGTTTCAGGTACCCTCAAAAATCACTGATTTTCAGATTTCTATTGAGGTCTTCTATTATTTCTATTGAGCAGAAACCTATTTAAAACTATATAAGTTCAAAATAACCAAGTAAATACCCAATGAGTTTAAATATTGAATAATACATAGTAATACCTTCTGATTAAATAACCATTTTGTTCAGTGATTACATTCAGTTTCCCCAGTTGGTAATTATTGATTACAGGATGTAGTCATTTGTTTCTGCTAACCACTTGCCCTTGTAAGTGTAAACATCAAGGACGGGGCTTGCATTCCTCTATTTTCCATGGCACCAGGCTGCTGGGGATGTTGGACAATGATCCATGACATGGTAATGATATACCTTTTGTTGCAAAATGAAGAGTTTGCGTTCCTGAAGTTGTTTTGATACTTGGGATCCCTTCTCTCTCCTTCTTGCAGGATAAGTTTACATATGAATACTATAGGAATCATGAATACTAAACATCAATAACTGTGTGATAATTTTACATAAGTAATTATATTTTTCTGCATTTTTCTTTGGTGATTTTCATGTACTTTAATAACCAAAAATTGCTCTTTGCAATTTTGTCGAGCCACAAGGCATCTCCTGTTAAAAAATAAGTAAAAATAACAAGAAAAAATATGCAGATATCTATTAGACATGTTACAAAATTTGTATGGACAGGTCTTTTTCAGATGTCTTTCTGTAAGGGGTAAAAATTCACTCAGCTGTTGTTTCATGTGGATAACATGTTGTTTCCATGTGTCTAGTCATATGTTTGGACAAACTTTGTCCTGAAGCAACTCTAGACTCTTCTCAGTGGTTCAAAAGCATTCTCCTTTTTTTTCTTTTTTGTCCCTTATGTTTTGAAATATAACAGCTCAGGTCAGCAGTGCCCACTGCATATTTGCAGTAAGGGTAGTGTTGGTGTGTAGGAACACACAGATATGCACCCAGAGAGGTTGGTGAAGACTCACAGCCCTTCAGTGGTGAGATCAGGCTTTCTGAAAGTTGAAGACATCTCCAAAGACATGTATGAAGGAAGTTATGCTTTGCTTTAGCTGCATTTGAGACTGAAAAGTGATTCTGCAACTTTCTATCTCTCACTTTCTTATAGATCCCTGTTTTTTTTTTTTTTTTTTTCCAGAAAGTGTCACTACCTTTCAGTTAAAGATGCTTTCTAGCCAAGATCAGATGAAATCTTTTGGTTCTTTCCATATTCTACTGCTTATTCTTTGGATAATTTTGTCCTTTCTTTGCACCTTCTGTCTCATCTTTAATGCTTCTGAATTGCTCTGAATTTCTAGCATGAGAGAATATTATACTGAAGTTAAAATTATTTCCTGTATATCATTTTCATTATGAAACTCTACCCATGCAGAATAAAATGAAAATAGTATATATGCTTTTTTGTTCTTGACATGAAAATCCTATTTCTCAAGAACAACCATGATTGATAAATATGATTAATAAAATGGTTATATTTCATTTATTTTGAGTGATAGATAACCTGATAAAAGTTTCCATAAATAATACATTAAAAAGTCATAACACATAACATCTCATTAGCTGACGTTTCTAATTTTATGCCTATCTGAAATAGTATTCTGTTTCATTTTAAATCTCTAAATACATATAAAGTTTAAAGCTTCCTATAGGTTGCATTTTTAACTGCTTTTCCAAACCTACACCAGAATTTCACAGTGACTGAAAAACAGTCATATTTAAACTAGCTAAAAACAGCAATTGATGATAATTTATAATTTTTAACAAATGCAGCTACTTTTAACTATTAAAATATTTTTATCTTTAAAGTAATTAAGATTGATATTTTTCCTAATACAGAACTAAATTTTATATTTCTAGTGCTGATGTTGCTTAGTTGTAATTATTCCAATCTATTTGGGCAATATGTACAGTATGTTTAAGTGTCTATCTATTTCCCTGAAATGCAGATGGAAAATGAATCTTCATGCTGAGGAGTCCACAGTGAACTTTTCTTGACTGACCACAATCATTAAAACAGGTGGAGTGGTTATTGTTTGTACAAGACAAAGACCTACCTCATTCTTTTTAAACACATTGTAATTCACCTGATTTTTGAACAAAGTAATATTAACACTTTCAACTTATATATTTGCAGCCATTCCTTCAGAAAGGAATGCTTTCCTGCCAGGGAGCCCTCAGTACTACTGTGGATTCAGGTACCTCTACCACATCCCAGTGTTCTTGATCTTTGAAGTCTGACCACTTACCACAGGTTGTTACCACAGCCATCTTCTGCTCAACATGGCCAGGACATAATCCTTTTTGAGTAGGGTATAATTAGCATTAATTTTAATTACAGTGGCATTATTCTCTGTGGCCTTGAGGAATTGCCCTACTCATTTCAATCCAGACTGTTGCTATAAGATTCATTCTGCCGGCTTCATCAGTGCTAATCCTCTCTCACCTTTGTATTTTTTCTGGGGCTTGTTATTGACCATTGCACTAAATATAAATTTACACTCTTGGATTGCCTTACTGCCAAACTTGGGCTACTTTTTTATTTTTATTTAGTACAGTTAAGAGACAAGAGTTGGTAAATCACTGATGCAAATGTCCACTCTTTCATATGTTAAACTTTATTGTGAGCAGCAATGTGCTGTTTTCCAAGATGTTAATTTCATTTAGACTAAAGAGGATTTCTTTGGAAGAAATATTTAAACTGATTCATTATTCAGCTTTCAATTTCTCATTAAGTCACCTTCTGCAGTGCATCTTATAATCTTGATGTGTTCACAGGATCTACTAACTATCACAGCAAACCAACTGCTTCCTTGTACTTGGTTATTTATTTGAGTCTGTTTCTGTTGTCCTCCCTGTCTCTGGGGCGAGGCGGTCTGTCCCTTCTCTGTGCACCACCTGGCACTGAGAGTCCTCATTCCTTTGGCATTGTGGAGATGCAAACAGTGGACAGCAACAGCCACATAACATTTCCAGAGGTCAGATCTAAACCATCAGCAGCTTCATGGCACAGTGTACCCCGTGGTTGCAGTATTCCAAATATCAGGATTACAAACCTGGAAGCTCTTTAACATTTGTGGATCCCAGGGGTTGGATCCAGTCTGTAGAACACATGCATGTTGTGTTTACTGAATATTAATTCTTGCTATAAATGAAATGAAGAATGTGACCACCATCTCTATCCCTAGCCCCCCCCCAAAAAAAAACAAAGCAAAACCCAATTACCCATTCTGCCCATAAATTGGAAATGTATCAACACACTGAACTCTGTTCCATGTATCACTTAAATACATCCTGATCAGTACAATGCAAGTTACACATGGCCAACCACCTGTTTCTTTAAGGAGTATTATATTTCCCCAGCAATAGACTTGACTCACAAATTTATAATCACACAGTTTTGAACTACTTAACATAAAATTTTAATAAAAGCTACAGCATTTGTAAAGCATGTCAGCTTGAAAATAAAGCTAGGTATTTCAATAACACCCAGGTGCCCTATTTAGCATTTTTTGAATTGAACGTTTATTTCAAAATTTCTTCCCAGAGTGAAATTGCTTTTAGAGAAAATCATTAATAAGGAAATCAAAATGAAATATTTAAATTGCATTGAATAAAGTAAGTTGGCCCAAAGCATTATGGGGAAAATTTCATCATTTTGTGAGTAAAAAATCTGCTTTTGCTAGTTTTTATTCCTCTGCAGTATAAAAAAGATTTTTTTCTATTTCATTTTCATAACAGAATTTCCAAGAGAGATTTTCAGCCTTTAATCTAAAATCTCATCTTTTTTGCCTTTTGCTATACTACCATATTTTATATAAAACACAATGTGCTGAATAGGTTTCCCTCAGAGGTAATGCTAGTCTCATCCAAAACTCACAAAACACTCATTCTTTTTTAAGATTGATGTGACCATGTTGGGAATCTTGGTTATTTGGGAGCGAGAGACGAGGAGGAATTGAAAGAAGCAAGTTCATTAACTAAAATAGGAAGGGCAAACATCAATCTAAACTAAACACAGAATTTTTATTTTTCATTGCACCAGAAACAGAACAAACAACACAGAAATATTTTGTTTTCATTTTTACCTATGCAAAATCAGCTGTATTCATTTGGGCACTTCTACATAAAAATTGAAAGACTGAGGCCCTTTTTTTTTTTTCCAAAATTGCTAGAAGACACATTTTCATAATTAACTAAATATTTTAGATATTCTACACCTATGTACGACAAAAACAATTTAAATTTCCTCTTTTACTTGAAGCTGCAGAAATGTCCACCTCCCAGGAGAAGTTCTACAAATGAGAATGTAAATTTTTCTAGGAAAGTGCTGGTAACAACATTGATGCTTAGGAGACTGTTCCAGGAGAAGGTGAAAACAGTTAGGACACCCCTCTGTGGCTTAAAACATGGAAAAAAAGTCTCTTGTGGGTTCATGAAAGTATAACCCTTCCTCCTCCACTGACACTGCCCAATATATAACCCCCTCTTCTCCACACAGTGGCCAAGACTTTTCAGCACATAAGAACTATAATTTTCTTTTCAGAGAATTTACTGTCAAAGTTAAAAGAGAGATAAAAGGAGCAAGTCCTGTGTCGTGCAAGTTGATGAGTGAACTTTCTCCGTTGCAAGTTTATTTTGGGCATAGACACTCCCACTCTGGCAATTAAGAACTCCACATCTTCAGTCTGATGTGTTCAATATTCAGCATGAAAACTCTAATCTTGATATCCCCTCTGGTAGCATGATATAGTGGTACAAAATTACTGCAATGTCTATGAACTGTACTGGATTTGATTCTTCTAGAATGTACTCCCTGATTGAACTATAAATGGAGAGCAGCTAAGAGAGATTAATTAACTCTTCATTTCCTAACAAGGAAGATGTGTGATGTGAAGCTAAACATTTTCTGTAGAGAAATACATGCCAGGTGTTATTCTTCATCTTCTAAAAGGCAAATATAAATATATGCATGTCTTCCTAGGAAGCAGTTTTCAAATAAAAAACAGGTCAAAAATATATAGATTTTAACCATAGATCAGTTCTGAAAATTCATTACAGATTTCTACATGCAAGGCCAATAATATATGTAGCAAAATACAGAAATAATCTGTGACTAGAAGTATTATGGGAAACATGAAGCCTATAACTACCAGGCAAGAATTGGTTTATATTACAGGTGAATAAACACTCTCACTTCTTTTCCATTATGTTCTGAAACCTTGCCTTCAATTCCGTTCACTCTGTAATTTTATTTTTTAATAATTTTGAATTAAAACATTTTAAATATCAGGGTCTGCTTTCACATGAAACAGATTGCTCTTCAGCATCTTTATAAACAACCTGGACAGAAGACTAAAGGGATACTAAGTAAGTTTGCAGATAATACAGAGCTGGGAGCAGCTGTTGACTCCCTGGAAGGCAGAGAAGCCCTGATGGGAGAAAGACAAATTTAGACAAATTAGAGAGCTGGGAAACCAGCAGTTGCATTAAATTTAACAGTGGAAAGTGCTGAATTCTGCCCAGGGGATGGGACAACCCTGGATGTATGAAGAGACTGGGGAATGAGAGGTTGGAGAGCAAGCCTGGGGGCCCTGGTCAATGCCAAGTTGAACAGAGCCAGCAGTGCCCTGGCAGCCAGGAGGGCCAACCCTGTCCTGGGAACATCAGGCACAGCATGGCCAGCTGGGCAAGGGAGGGGATGGGGAATTGGGATGGCCTTACCTCAAGTCATGTGAACAGTTTTGGGTGCCACAATAGAAAAAAGTCTTAAAGCTATTGGAGAGCATCCAAAGGACGGCCACAAGAATGGAGAAAGAGAAGTCATAAGAGGAGCAAATGAGGTCACTTGGCTCACACAGCCTGGAGGAGAATGAGTGGAGACCTCATTGCAGGTCTACAGGTTCTTCATGAAGGGAAGTAAAGGGACAGGTACTGATCTCATGTTTATGGTGACCAGGGACAGGACCCAAGGGAATGGCCTGAAATGGTGTCAGGCATGGTTTAGGTTGCGTATAAGAAAAAAAGTTCTTTATCTAGAGGGTGGTTGGGCACTGGCTCAGGCTCCCCAGGGAAGAGGTCACAGCACCAAGCCTGACAGAGCTCAAGAAGATCTGGCCAATGCTCTCAGGCACTTGGTGTGATATTCTGGATGTTCTATTCAGGGCTAAGGTCTGGACTTGATGACCTTTGTGGGTCCCTTCAAGTCAGAGTATTCTGTGAATCTGTGATTATTTTGTTCCTAATGTTGGATTTTCATGCAAGATCTTAAATAGGCAGTTGAACTAGATTGATCAATTTTATGTAAGAAGCAAGACATTAAACTGCATGGCCTTCACCCAAGAGCTCTGAAGCAACATAGATCTGAACTTACAGGACTTTTGTCTGCAGTCTGTAAGCTACATTATGAAAGGTTACAGTGGCAGAAGACTGACAGATTGCCAATGCACCTCCCATCTCAAAAAGGTCTCAAGAAATGATCCTAGGAAAGGCAGGAGTCCATCCCCACTTAAAAAAAATAATAAAAAAAAAAAGTTTGTTACAAGGGAAAGAGCCTTATTTCTGTAAAGGAAATATTACCTTGCTACCCACTGTGCTGATGATGTCAGCAGAAATGTGGATGTACTTGCATTTCTGAAAAGTCCTTGACATCAAAGATTATTAAAGAAATTAAACTGTGCCAGGATTGGTAGAGGGCATCTTTTATGGATTAAAAGCTGATTAAAGGATAGGAAGAAAACGTCCTAACATAGACCTTTATAGACCAAATGTTCTTTAATTTTCTAGATGGAAAATAGTAGGATATTGTCCTATCAACTGGTGCTTGTGTTGCTGTTTTCCAATATAAATCATCAGTGGTCTGGAAAAGGGTGTGAACACTAAAATCTCCAACACTACAGACCATAGTAATTTTTTGGGGTTTTTTTTGTTGTTGTTGTTTTTTTTGAGCTGTGCAATTGTTGAGGACCTGAAAATGCTTCCCACAAAAAAGAGTGGCCAGAAGGGCAGCAGCTGGGCTTTAGTGGCTAAATATAAGGTAATGCATCTGGGGAATGCCAATGAAATCTAATGATTCTGCATTCAGAATGGTAGTTACAGCTCAGGAAATACATGTTGGATCATCCATAAAGAGTTCTCTGAAAGCATTGGCTCGATGTGCAACATAAGCCAAGGACAATGAATGTGAGTTCAGCACTGAATAGTTTAAATAAGGCATTTTTTTGTAACGTTAAAAAAAGTAAACTGGTATATCTACAGAAAATGAGACAACTTATTTAAAGGATAATAAGAAAAAATACTAATATTTTTGCGTTTGGGAGTATTTTCCTTTTTATTGTAGTTTGTAGATTATTTTCTCTTTTAAATTTTAGCTTTCTTTAATGTTTAGAGTTTTTCTCCTAGAAAAAGACCTGCTTCTAGCTCTCTTAAAATATATCTTCATAAATATGAGAACACGTATAAAATAATAAGTCAGCACTTTAAAGAATCCTAAAGCAAAGTAAGAACAAAAAAGTTTCTTATACCCACAAATAAAGTAGAGCCCTGAAGAATTTCAACTACATTCCCAAATTAAAAAAGTAAATAGTGAAGACTGTTCTACTGTCTTCCACACAGGGCTGTGGTAAAGACAAGGAGATGGTAGGGAAGCTCAGAGAGATTGAGCAGAAAGCAAAATAATGGAGCAACCCTGTTTATCTTGTGGGAAAAAGCTACACGATTTGCACGGTCACACTTGGAACAGCTAGGAAGCGAATTCAGAGCACAAGTTGTATTTTATTTAGTTCTGAAATAATCATTATCTCAAAAATTTAACATCAGATAGTTATTGTAAAAGAATGAGCATAAGATATTCAAACTGAATAAATGTAAGTTTAAAAAAAAGACTGAAAATTCATTAGAATGGTGTTTAATATTATGTAGGAGGACAACATAAAAATTAGAGAGGTAAAATACAGATGGTGGATGGTTTAAAGACATTAAAGACATAATTTTAGAGTAAATATAAATAAAAAATAATATTCTCTATTAAAATAAAAGATCTGTACAGGATTGCACACACAAAGAGAAAAAAATAAAATCTATCATTAAGAAATACAGCTATTTCTTGTCAAAAGTAATTTAATTATAGAATTGTCAGATGGCAGGAAGATACTTTCTTACAGCCTTCTATTTAATTATTCAAAAATTATTTAATTTTCTAATTATTCAAAGTTAAAAGCATTGCTCAAATTAAAAAAAATATAATCTTGAAATCTCCTTTAATGTTAAGAGAATCCAAAATATTTTTTTATAAAGAGCTTCCCAACTGCCTAAACCTAATACCTTATAGTTATACCTGTACTTACACCTTTTCCAGCAGTTGTAGAAAGAAATTGGTCATCAAAATGGCCTCTGTACAAGAGAAATGTAAATTAGCAATTGAATTTTTCAAAAGAATTTGGGGATGTTTAAGGAAATTAGAATCATCAAACTTGACTCCCATAAAGGAAAAAACATAGAAATTGGAATTGAAACAAAAAGTAGAGAAGACAAAACAGAATTAACAAAACCATGGATAATACAGTGGGAAGACAAGGTGCGGGAAGGGAAGGTGCGGGAAGGTACAGGAAGGGAAGGGAAGGTACGGGAAGGTACGGGAAGGGAAGGGAAGGTACGGGAAGGTACGGGAAGGTACGGGAAGGGAAGGGAAGGTACGGGAAGGGAAGGGAAGGGAAGGGAAGGTACGGGAAGGGAAGGTACGGGAAGGTACGGGAAGGTACGGGAAGGTACGGGAAGGGAAGGGAAGGTACGGGAAGGGAAGGTACGGGAAGGTACGGGAAGGTACGGGAAGGTACGGGAAGGTACGGGAAGGGAAGGGAAGGGAAGGGAAGGGAAGGGAAGGGAAGGGAAGGGAAGGGAAGGGAAGGGAAGGGAAGGGAAGGGAAGGGAAGGGAAGGGAAGGGAAGGGAAGGGAAGGGAAGGGAAGGGAAGGGAAGGGAAGGGAAGGGAAGGGAAGGGAAGGGAAGGGAAGGGAAGGGAAGGGAAGGGAAGGGAAGGGAAGGGAAGGGAAGGGAAGGGAAGGGAAGGGAAGGGAAGGGAAGGGAAGGGAAGGGAAGGGAAGGGAAGGGAAGGGAAGGGAAGGGAAGGGAAGGGAAGGGAAGGGAAGGGAAGGGAAGGGAAGGGAAGGGAAGGGAAGGGAAGGGAAGGGAAGGGAAGGGAAGGGAAGGGAAGGGAAGGGAAGGGAAGGGAAGGGAAGGGAAGGGAAGGGAAGGGAAGGGAAGGGAAGGGAAGGGAAGGGAAGGGAAGGGAAGGGAAGGGAAGGGAAGGGAAGGGAAGGGAAGGGAAGGGAAGGGAAGGGAAGGGAAGGGAAGGGAAGGGAAGGGAAGGGAAGGGAAGGGAAGGGAAGGGAAGGGAAGGGAAGGGAAGGGAAGGGAAGGGAAGGGAAGGGAAGGGAAGGGAAGGGAAGGGAAGGGAAGGGAAGGGAAGGGAAGGGAAGGGAAGGGAAGGGAAGGGAAGGGAAGGGAAGGGAAGGGAAGGGAAGGGAAGGGAAGGGAAATAATGCCCCTCAGAAGCTACTGATGGTCCTGCCGATGGCAGTGATAATGTGCAAGGATGTGTATTGCTCTACAGCCATCTCTATCTCTTCAAATTTCTCTGTAGAAGAAGTTTGTGTGGTTATCACTGGGCACTTGAAATGTTTTTAATTTTCTTGACTTCTTCCTGCAGCCTTCACTAGAAGCAGGGGTTAGAGAGCTTTGTTTTGAGCCAGTACAGCTTTTCCTATGCTTGCTCGTGACTGTTCTTTCTTACTGTCTCCTGTCTCTACCAGAGAAAATTTATGATCATGGTTGGCCATAGCTCAATCCTTGCCCTCCCACATGAGTATAAACAATGTCATCTGCACTGATATCTGCAGCAGACAACCCTCAGGGGCTGTGTGCAATCTCTGCTGGTACCCCCTCAAGCAATTTCTGTTCTGTATGGCATTGTCAGCCACTGATAGCACCCAAACAGGGTCCAGAAAGTTGTCAAGTAACTGTTTGCTGCATCCAGTTTTTCTTGCCAGAAGCCATCTCTGGCATCCATGACTGAAAAGACTATTGTGTTCGCTTGAGTTGGCAATATTTCAGTGACTGTTGGCAGGGAACAGTATAAGCACTTTAGTATGCTATTGAGGTCCTTTGGATTGATGCAGATCATCAGTTTGCCTGTCTTTCTAACTGCCACCATACTGCTGATCCAGTCAATTGGCCTTGCAACTTTTCTCAGCCACCTTGTTCCATGACAGTTTTAACTTTCACCTTGAGCTCTGCTTCAAGTGGCAGCACTAGCATTTTATATATAGCTGATGCCACATCATCTTAACCTTGCAGACCTTAAAAGCACTCATTATCCAGAAACCTGATCCCTTGACCAGAGACTATCTTTTAATAGTCAGAAAAGTAATATCTCATATATGTTTCCCTCACCCTCGGTTAGCTCTGTGATGCTCTGACTTTGCAATAAACAGTCCCATGTCCCAGTAAGTTCTCCACCAGACAATAGATTTCTGCATCCGTTCTACTGCAGGAAAGACATGAGCCTAATCTTTATTTACATGTGAGAACTTCACAGGCTTAATATGATCCCACTCTAAAAAAAAAAAAAAAATCCAAATTGTTTTATTTTTTACAAAATCTGTATAATTTACTCAGCTTCACCACAGAATCACATTCCTTTTAGTGAAAGCTTTCCTTTGCCAGTTGCTTGTCATTTCTCATATTCAGTTTCAGAACTGCATTATTTTCTTGTTACTGCCATTGCACCTACTTACTGTATATTATTCAGACCAGCTTCGTCACAGGTGCTCACTTTTCTCTTTTCAAGCACTTATGCAAATTCAATCACCAGTGTAATTTAGAATCTCTTCACTTGCATGTATGTGGTCCAAAAATTGTCTCATCCAAGTTCCAACTACACACAGGGTGACACCACCACTTGCTCTTAAGCAGGACTTTTAAACACTAGACCTCACACTTTTGTAACAAAAGAGGTCAATATCATTATCACAGTTTTATAAGGGTGCTGTGTCGGGGTGAAGTGACTTGCTCAAGGTCATCTAACAGCTTGGTGAGAGCAGAACTTAGGTCTTGCAAGTTCCAGTCTAGTGCTTTATCCAGCAAGAAACCCTGACTGTGCTGAAGTCTGAGGTCTCCCTGTCCTTGGCCTGTTCTATTAAAACGCTGCACTGGCATTCATATAAACCATTTACAAAGGGTAACATCCATTTGTTCTGCATCAAAAAGCAAGAGAGATTGACACATACATAATCTTTTCCTATGTGTGATGGATTGATCCTTGACTTAGGATCATTTCAGTTGCCTCTTTGTAGTCTCTCCATTACAACAAGAATTTCCCAGGCTTTCTATGCAAGATGAGAATGGAAAGCTGTTAAACAACCATTTTCTCATTCTTCCTGAGGAAACTTTTTACTGCCAATCCAAATTTGCAACACCTGCGGTGTTGAAAATGAAGACTTAAAGGCGTTCACTCTACATTTATGTTTGTCAAACAGTGATTTAAAAACACAAAAATTCATACAGCATTTTTTAAAACACTTTCCAGAGATTTTTTTTTTTTTTTTTCCCAGAATAACATCATGTCTAAGCACAGTGCATAATCCTCATATACAGGTTTACCTAGATTTTTGTGACATATTGGGATAAAAATTTCTAAGGACATTTGTGCCACATTTGTGTCCATCGATGGCTTCTTCTTCAAAGCATTTTGGGACTATGAAATAGGCCACCTTTGTAGTGAGAAACTCTAATAATACTTTGGATTTGGAGTATACAGTGTTCTGAAAACAGCCTTTCATTGGTACGTGCTGCTTGTGTTTGACAAGAACTTTACTGAAATCCTGAGGAGGGGATGGTTGCTGACCTTATGGGCAGCATACAAGAATCTCAGCCTGATTCACACACTGCTTCCCTTGTTCAGGTGATTCCTGAAATAGCAAAGAGGTGTTCCTTCTGTCATTTGGACCATGTCAGTTTGCAGCATTCCCACTTACAGGCACCCTGCCTGATTTCTGGTGTTCTATTCCCAAGCTGGGAAACTGGTTGGCCCTTGAAAGATCTAAACTCAGGCCAGAAGGAAAGAGTGCGCATCAGTGTGGTCTCATACAATAACAGCCTCAATTCACCACTCACCCTCCCTAGAGTTTAGCGAAAACTTGTTGGATTTTGTGCAAACAAATGACAAACACAGAAGATCCGCACAAACCTTTTCCTGGTGTGAGAAGAAGCAGCTCAGCTGCAAAGCGCACGGACTTCAGCAGAATTCATACCCCACCACAGACCACAGCATGCCACCTATGTACATGAACAGAAACTGATTAATGGGCTGTCACTTTATTTGTTGACTGCTGAATTATTTATACTTATAAAGTGTTTAATAATTTAGAGCTGGTATCTTAACAAATTACAGCTGAAAGTGACAAGGGGAAGGTGGCACAAGAGTCTCACTTGAGATCAATGTCCTTGTTCTCAGGGCACTTTGGAACATGATTTCTGCTGACTGTCATCAGCAAAAAAAGGAAGGGGGAAGTATGTTGATTTGATATTACGTGTTAAATAGAGAGAACTGCATATTTCAGTAATCAAAGGAAAAAAGTTGCTTTAAACCAAAAAGAACATGAAATTACTCTGAAGAAATCTACATTTCCATATGAAATGAAAATCATTGTCTTAAAAAAAAAAAGACTAAATAAAAGCTAATTACAGTGTTTGTTTTTAAAATTTTGTCTCAAAGCATTTTATCCATCTTTTCTTGCCACAAAGGATTTGGATACATATTGATTTTGACCTGCGTACCACATCTTTGCAAAAAAGCAAAGTCATCTTAATGCAAAGAGGTTATTTTTTACTGTATGAGGATGGAAACAAAATTACCATCTACTGGCTCTATGTGAGTTAAACTTAGAGAGCGCATGAGAAAGAGAGACATAAATTCAAATTTTTTAACAAAATCCAGATGCTAACCAACAGAAAGGCTGTCTGAGTCAATGCACCTGAAAACAAAATTCCTGTAAAAATCCTCTATATAGGTAAATAGCATTTCACTCCAGGATGGTTTTTCCTTCACAGACACTTCAATAGGGAAGAAAAAAAATATTAATGTAAATATCCAAAATAGTAAATTCCACTCTCTAAGAAGGAATTTCCTGGGTATTAACCTGCTCTATTTCCTTTAAATACCACGAGAATGCAGTGTCTAAAAGAATCATATTTTGGTGAAACAAATATTCTTAACAAAGGCACAAGACCCCTGTAACAGAAATTATACCATCACTGCTGCAAACAAATACATTTTTCAGGGTAACCTCTCCAGTGATGAGCACAGTTGCATCTTGTAACCCCAATTCTACAATGTCCACAATGGAAAAGCAAGCTGTGCTAACCACTGCTGAATTCCAGTAGCACTGTATATCCACATGCAAGATACTGTTCACCAGTGCAAGACTGACCTCTGCTTGTATTCCGCTTGCTTCAAGCAAGCACCATATGTCTTTCCATCACAGTAGCACAGGCACTGTGGCCTTGAACAGTGTAAATCATATCCAGCTCTACTCCCCCCCAATATGCTTAGGCAACCAGTGTTTTCTACTTTGGTGCATTCAGCTTGAATCCTATAAAAAATAATGTCACACGTGCAGTAGAAGCTTGGTTTTGTGATATTTCCCAGTATTAGCTTCTGCAACAGCAATTACTTTCTGCCTCTCTCTCTCTCTCTCTGTGATTTAATTTCTGTTTATCTCCACGGAGACCTTTATATGCACATGCTGCCAGCTGGACCAGGATCAGTAGGTGGCCATTACTGGACATTTGGGAGCAATGACTTGAATTAAGGCCAGATGAATCTTACTGTCTGTATTTTCATTCTGTCCTCAGATGGAGATGCTCACCCATAGCATTTCTTCTGCAATACAGACGTTTACAAGACTATCAGCCCCAGCAGCAGACTTCAATATGAACAAGACCTTATTCTTACTCTTGAACAATTCTACTAATTCTTCTAATGACTTCAAGGTAGAAACCTGACCAGCTACATAAGGGACTTAGGTCATAACTATACTGTAAACTGCTCTTAAGGAAGGCATCCTAAATTTCCTGTAGAGAGCAAGTGGTGAACTACATTACAGGGCCTTTCTGTTCCTCAATGTCCACTCCACAAATCTATAAAGCTTCCTCCTTGCCTTGACAAGTGACAAATGTGGTCTGATTTTCTTTATACCACAGAAAAATTTATCAGGAAAATAAGTTATATAGCAAAATTGGTATTTTGTATAGAGATCTCCCTATAGTGGTGCTATGTTTTCACTGGGGAGTGTTCATGGATGACTAAAACTGTTAATTTTTTTTTTCTGGTATAGAAATGAAAAATGGATAAAGGGAGCAGAATTTTAGCATGAATAACAAATATTAGCTGAGTATGTCTTGGTTTTTTTTAAAAAAAATTGTTATCTTTGCTTGTTGATGGATACTATATCTTTTTATATTTATTTTCTGGGTTCTCTAATATGAAAATGCTCTGTTCAACTCTTCCCAGGGCACCAGAAACATATAAAAATGAACAGTATTTTTTTACGTTTTGATGTGGGGAATATAATAGTGAAAAACAAAGATCATTTTTTGAAAATGATGAAGAAAAATCAGATTGAGTTGATACTTTTCCAAACATTTTATACTCAGAGATACACTGTTTCTACTGTTTCAGAGAGTATTTTTTTCTTTGGACAAGATTTTCTACTATTGAGTGTGGACACTCTATAAAAATGTGGGCTTTTCATGAACACATATGCTGAACATCTTTCACCATTTGACTAGGAGGCCATATTTATAATTCCTTCCATATTAAATCTAAATTATTAAAACTAGAGATGAGAATGAGCTCAGTGAAAATTATTGCTGTAAGTGTTACAAAAGTATCCAAGGCACATGCAGATGCTCCAAACAGTACAAAATGCAGCAGCACATATACCACTAATCCACTCAAGGTCTTCAGCCTGATCTTCGGGATTCCCACTGAGTAAGATCTCTACTATTTGGAGGGCAGTTTTTCTTCCCCTCCCCCACATCCTAGGATAGTAAATATGACCAGCAGGAAGCCTGGAACTGACAGTATCAATGACAGAGTGAAATCTGAAAGAGCATGGCACAGAGGTTTATTGGTCACAGGAGGTAGTCAGCTATGGCATTCCTTTCCTTCACAATTCACATGATGCCCTGACACCACTTCCTTGAAGATAGTATTCAAAAATACCCCTGAAATCTAAGCATAACAATAACATATCAATTACTTATACACTCAGGAACACGAACAGGATATTAAAAGGGAATTAGAGAAAATGCAGTCTTTCAGGTAGGTTATTGTTCTCTGGAATGCAAATTCATAAGGAATGTCTGGGATTAGTATCAGCCTAGCAGAAATGAGACCCGGTCAGGAGATGGTACAGAAAGCATCCCAGACTGATTTCTCCCTGTTTCTTTGAAGCCCACATTTCACTTCCCAGTATAGCACTGTGTGTGCATATTCATGAGTCGAAGTCTCAGTGACCCCTCAGCTCCACACCGCACAACAGAAATTTCGACTACTGTGTGAAATCCTAACCCCAAGAAAGTCAATGGCAAGATCCTTGCTCACTTGTTTGGGAACAGGAATTCACCCATGATATCTTGTTAGTTCTGGCAGGTTTTCAGGATTCAGCATGCTTTTTTTGAGATGAATCAGTAAGCACTGTGCTGCTTTCTTACACCGTCCTCTGCTTGAAACAGAAATAGTGTTGTACTGCACAGATTCTATTACCCTTGGCAGCTAATTTTCTCCATCCCTTAAATGCAACCCTCCATCCCTTACATTTTTCCTCCAATACATTTTTATAGAAAAACATAAAAATTGTTGTTAAAAAATCAGTGCTCTGCTATCATTTATGGTTTATGTTCAAGAACTGTGGACATCTTCCCACTGTTGGCCCAAAATTTTTTCACTGTTTCTGGACAGATGCCTTCTGAGGCTTCAGAAAGCTCACATAAAGCCTCTAACTTCCATATAATTTCCTAAACTAGTAGTCTTTGTCCACTGATTATTTTTATTTCTGTAAGATGTTGTTTCTCCTGCCAGAGCTTCTAGACAACAGCAAATGTCATTAAAAATTGAAGTGGACAAAGAACTTCAGACTACACTGTCAAGTAACAAACCTCTCCTAGCAGAAGGGAGGAGTTAGTGACCTAATAGGCTTTTCCCTATTTTAAACCCTTCAGACACATGATACCTCAGTTCCCTGACTGGTCCTTGACAACTCTGTGACAGAAAAGGAAAAATAATAAATCTTCAGTGATCAATGGTATAACAAAGTCCTGCTTATTATATGTTAATAATTCCTTTCAGACTATGCTTACTTTAACTTGGAGTGAGAGGTAATGTGGCAAAGTGCTCTAAATGAAAAATCTTCATCTTCAGTGTTGGTTATTATAGTAAGTAATATTTTTTCCTGATATGGCTTGAATATTCAGATGAACTGAAGAGGCACATTTTTGCCTTTTGAGGAGGGTCAGGATCTTTCAAAACTCCAAAGCAATGCAAAGGAGACACCAGGTTCCTTCCTGCAGGGAACCAAGGAGCTCCATGGAGCTGGGCAATATTAAGGCAATGGCAATGAAAGGCATTTGAGAAAAAATAAATATCATTCTAGAAAATCTGAGAAATTATTCATATTAATGATAAAAAAATTACTCCCTCTAAAAGTTCAAATGATCAGGTCTGAATTTTTCTTGGAAAAGGTCAGTATTTCTTCAAATTCACTGAGACTTGACATTAATAACTCTAGTGATCCATTTCCAGGCAAAATCCAGAAGTTCCAACATAGTAGTCATATTTGCTCATGTGTATTTTCATTTGAGGTCTGAAATAAAAAGTTCTACCAAAACAGCAATCGGTGAAGTCCCCAAAAGCTGAGCAAACCATGAAGAGAGGAGTGGATTACATGTACTCTTAGGAGACATTAGGCCCCTGCTGCTCTCTCCTGCTCTGTAGCTCTAAGAAGTTGTGCTGCTTAGGTACTATGCTCTCTGCCAGCTCTTGCTCTCTCTCCGTCACTTACAAAATTACTTTCTTTCATGATACGGAAATCATTATTAGACTACTCCAGATAAGGAAATTACCGTACCTAGACATCATCTGATGAGGGTGCCACATTCACAAGGGCCAATCCAACACTCCTTTTAGGACATAATTAGTATCTGAGCATACAGTCAGGATTTGGCTCTGGATTGCAGCTAGAGAACTGAGCAGTGAGAGCTTAATGAATGCAGGCATTTGAGTTTCTGCGCATCTCTATCAAAAGTTGAGCACAAAAATCCAGCTAAAATTATGTAACAACCATGGTAGGAAGGACTTCTTTTCTCTCTTCTTTGAAGCTAGAGAAAAACAGACACTATATAGTACAGCGAGTGACTACAGTAATTAGCCTTTTTTTTCCTAAATGCTATAGTAAACACTTTCAGAGTAAAACTCAATGCATAATCACTGCTGATCTAAAAATGACAGCTGTTCTGGAGAAGACCAATGTACACACCAATCCCTCCTGTAAACTATTCCACTTCCTTTAGTTATGTTAAGGGTTTCTTTTTCCAAACTGACTGTGACTCAGTTCTTTTATGTGTGTTTCTTTTGATTTGCAACTATACCTAGATAGACTTCTCAGTCTATCACTTTCAGTATGATAGTAAGTGGACAATTCAGCCCAGCAGCTAAGAGATCACTGAGACAAGTGCCCAGGAGAAGTTCTGAAGTAGGACAGTCAAAATTCTGACATCGTATTTCAACACTCTTGCTGAAATGTTTTTCAAGGATTAAAAAGCTTTTTCAATATTAAAGTAAATAACAGTGTGTCACATGGCTCTAACTAGGAACAGAATGATTGTCTATGATATTTAAAAAGTCAGAAGGTTTCACAATGATTATATAGCAAAGAAACATCGGAAGAAGGAGGTAAGAAAACCTTAGTGCTCATCAGAAAGCCTAGAGTTTAATCACTGAAAAATTTTCCCATTTATACTAACAGAAAAAGCACAAAAACAAGGTAAAGGAAGAACAAATGGCCAAAGCTGTAGTCATATCAGAGCAGACACTGTAGTATGAAGACATCATGAAACCTGAGGGAGACTTGCATTTTTTCGTCATTATATTTCCATTGCTGGGCAACAGTTGTGAGGAGAAAAAAGTACTATATTTTCCTCAAAATATTCTCCCTGGAATGTCAGGAATTGACAACACCAACGCAAAAGGAAACAATGACTGATCTCATGGTTCTGCAGTCATCCTCTTGCAGGCTTCCCTCAGTAAAACAAACCCTTCAGGTCACACAGTCCTTGGGGGCCATGCATTAAAATAACTCAGTTATATTCACAGTCTCTACTTCTCCCTCACAGACACCTTTTGTAGTGGCATCAGCATCCACCTCAGAGGAGACCATTTTCTCATTCTCATCCCAGCTGGAGAATAAGCTCTGCATTTGAGGTTATCAAGGGGACGGACAGTTAAAGGACAAAAAACCAGCAGCAATAAAGTAACGTTATCATGAAGGCATGGGGAATACCCTGAGAAACATGTAGGCTGACTTTTCTTTGGTATACTTAGTTTTGTCTGTGGGCAGATTGCCACAAAGGGAAGAAAAAAAGGAGGGGGCTAAAGAAAACCTATACTTTATTTATTATTTAAATAAACAGTTTTATGCTGCTTCCATTTTGTGCTCAGTTTTATAACAATATGAGTCCATTTCCACATCATTCCTTAATATCTATATTGTTTAGGACTTTATATACTGTATGATTAGTTGGCATTGGTACCGTTCAATCTGTACTAATCTGTATGCATTTATATTGTGTGAGCAGTTCTCTAATTGGTTTTCATCCAAGTAATCCCACAGAGAATAAGGTTACATGCTGAAAAGGGCTGAGGTGAGAGAGTGGTTAAAAGGGGAGTGCAAACTCTTTTCCCATCCTTATTAAGAATGCTTTACACATCTGCATTTTCTAAAAACATTTCTAAACTCCCTCTGTGTGAATAAGCATAAAGTCTATTCCACAGCATAGAAATGCACAGAGAGAAAATGAATTTGTTTCAGAGAACCCCACCCATATCTGCTTTATTTCTCCTATGTTGCTGTATTCCTTGGTCAGCTAAGGCTGTAAAAAGTAAATACTTTAAAGTAAATACAGTTTACAAAGGTGGAAAAATTAAAACCAAAACAAATCCATAATAAAATATGCCTCTTAGTTGAAAATACAAAATTAAGTTTAAGGAAACAGAGCAGAGATGAAAGATCTTTTCCTAAAGGGCTAATAGAATTGTGTAAAAAGAATTAAATAATACAAAACCCCAAAAGTGAGCCAGCATTCTGAAACTTAGTTGTTAAATCCATATTTGGCACAAATCACATATTGTACAACAATAGCCCAAATTTCAGATATTCCTCACACCAAAATTTCTGAAACATTTTGACATGTGTTGCAGGTACACTAGGTATTAATTTTGCAAATGCTGATGACAGCACTTGAATTTTAAGAAAATATATATTCCATAATTTTATTTAATTGTGCAATAATTATACACTTTCATATTTCTGGATGCAAGGACATTGGTTTTTCACTGAGTTTTTTAAAACGTTTTATATTATTGGTCACACACCACCTAGCAAAGAAAAAAAAGTTGTGA
Organism: Cyanistes caeruleus; assembly: GCF_971803275.1. NCBI lineage: Eukaryota > Metazoa > Chordata > Aves > Passeriformes > Paridae > Cyanistes > Cyanistes caeruleus. The sequence continues at coordinate 28,987,378 of NC_141703.1, forward strand.
AAAAATATTATGTATGAGTTACTCTCCTTTTCCTTACACATTAAAAATTTCTTTGTTTTCTTCATAGAACTTCATATTGAAATTTATCAGTACCTGTATATGATCACTGTCTTTATCAACTCCAAGATTAGAATTTTTTTTGTCACTCGGATCAAGTTTTGGCTTTGATTACACTTTTTTCTTCTTTCCTTAAAAAACAAACAAAAACCAACTTAAATCAACATACTGAAAACTTTATGTAAACCACACTTTTTATACATGCCCATGCCCACATTCTGAACAGGCATTAGAATATTTATTTTAAAAACACAGGGCTTGCTTACCATATTCACAACTTTCAATGGCTGTATTTTAGAGGAGCCTTTTTGAAATGAAAGTCTCCTTCTACTATACATTCTTGCCAGTGAGAAAATGCAATTTCACTACATACGGCTAGACAAAACCCTTTTTTACTGCTTAAGAAAAAGATATTCTCAAGTTGGTTTTTTTTGTTGTTCTTTTTTCTGGATTTCAAAATGGAATAAAAGATAAACTTTTAGATTTTACTCAGAGCCATATAGGTGAAAATTTTCTTCAATTAGTTATCATCCTGTCAGTGCCATGAGTATTAGTCTGGACTTGAAAGAAAGATAGCTGTCCCACTAAACTTAACAATGATTTACACCAAAGGACAACGTGAGCCTGTTCTTTCCCTCCCCCACCTACGAATGCCACCATGCTTCATTTCTGCATTATCTTCTGGTAACCATCTCCGGAATATTCTTAAAAGCTGCTAACATGATACATTAGAATTCAGGCATGTGACAGATACAAAATTAAAGTTGACCTTCTCTGTCAGAAAAAATAAACAGTAACCATTAGCAGCTTTGTACCTCTGCATTTAACTCCCTATTTTCTGCCTCCCTAGTTTGGGTCCATTAGCTGACTGGTGCAAAAAGGATCCCCGGCAACACTGACTCCCTGTGGATATATTACAATCTCTGGATATTACACTTGACTATAACCTTTCCTCCACAGCCTAATTTTATATTTGAAAGAATTCACTCTTGACTTGGTCACACAACAATATTGTAGAGAAGAATTGCCAAAATTTTGTAAAAACTTCTTATGTTTGCACGTCTGTCAACAACTTAGGGTTTGCACTAGGAGCCATTAAGATTTCATACTGACAGTGGTATTTCCATGATTTTATTAGTCACTCCATTTTTTTTTTTTATCAGCCTCATCAGTTATAATAAGAACATCCTTTAATTCACATAAAATATATTTTAAATATTATTTTATGGGGAAAGTATCCATTAAAATCACTAGAGTTCCAAAAGTCATTTTATGTTGTTGAATAGAACAGAAAGAAAATTTCACATCTACAGAACTTTTAAAACTTCAGGAACTTTCAGAGTAAATAAGCTGAATGACTGTCATATTAAATTTGATGGAAATAAACACAGGATTCCAGCGCCATATCACACAAAAGCACCTACTACACAGAATTAAATGGAGAATTTATACAAACAGGAAAGTGATTTTAAAAACATTGGTGCTGCAATTCTGTCATGAACTTTAAAAAATATGCAGAGTAAGACAGCACCCTTGCATTGATTTTGACCTTTTCCAAGCACTGCAGTATGATTTCAGGGAGTCACCATAAAGGCACATCCTGAGCCCTACTATGTCTTATAAATGTATTCCCACCTCCATTTTCTTTCAACAGCTACAGTATTTTTCTCTTGCTGTCTGCTGGGGTTTCCCCCATACCTTTTTTTGTGCTTTCTCTTGTTTCGTCTCTCTTTGAAAGAGAGAAACCCACCACATTAATTGTTAGATAGAGTCTGTATTAAATTGGTGGTGGGACAGGGATTATCATCTTTCCTAACACTAAAATATGTTGGTATATACCTCCAAATCAAAAATTCTCTTGTTCTTTGACCCAGGAAAAGAGAAATTTTATAATTCTTATTCCATCTTTGCTGTGGTGCATGCCATTGCTCTTTACATTTTGATATTTTCCTGTAAATTTCATATTTGTTCTCTGGCGTGACAATATTTAAAAGGTTCTTCTATTTTTCAATGCACACATAAATTTTTAAAACAGTAAACTACAACACACCCTTTTTTATTAGTGGATGCAGGTTGCTTTGACTTTATCTAAAAGATAACGTGTAAAGAGCATTTGAAAGTTTTCAAACAAAACCACAATTTCAATGTGAAAACTGGCACTGTACTGTCCCAAGTTTGTAATCATCCTGGTGTCCTATAGGATGGGCTTCTAACTACTTCTTAGAATCCCAGTTTGTAATGTTTTATCTGACTGATTAGATACCAAACCACCTTCAGAAGCCTGGTGCAGAACAGATGTAGCAAAAAAAAAGAATTTGTTTCTGCCAAAAACCTCATAAGCTCAAGGGCTGTTTAACTTAGCTCAGTCACTTAGTTTATTTTGCATTAGAGGAACTTCTCATTTAATTTACCAGTCTATAATAGGTAACTTTTTCAATATGAAGCTAAAGGTCACTATTATATGTAAGGAAAATTAAGCCAATGTTCTTGGTTGCCTTACAGTTCTCCTAGTTCAACTACTCCAATAAATGAACATGTACAACAAGCCGAAGGGCTTTTTATTACAAATTTAATTCATTTCTCTAGACAACTGTGAAATTTGCCATTGACATTAGTCATTACCCCAAGGCGAACTAAAAGATGATCTCAGTTAATAAATGATCCTTAACAAGGAACGCTCCTATCTTCTGTGATATTGGCACAGGCACATTTTATTAATGCAGGACTAGCTTCCTGCCAGAACACTAGCATTCATGACTATTTGGTGTGCTTGTTTCCTCTTCCTGCTCCTGATATTAATAATTATGCAACGGGATAATTAGCAACACAAAGAGACAGTACTATGTGCTTGCAGCTAGATTTTCAGCACGTTAACCTTCTGGGAAATAAAGAACAGAAGCAAAGAGTCTAGCCAAATAACCAATGCAGGTTGATTTCACAGTGTGTAAAAGGCTAATTATCTGTGAAAAGTCTGACCTCAAGTAACAAAATTACACAAATGTGCAGGCATTTTATCTTAAATAAAACTCAGATGCACTAGTTCATAATGTGAGGAGTCATGGTTAATAACTGTCTTCCAGAACTATTTATCTCTATATATGTTTATAAAAATAAAAATAAATCCAAGAGAGAAATAACAGTCTCCTATAAAATGTTAACCAGTTACTCAAATAACTGCAAAGGTAGGGTAAAATAGACTCCTGCCATCCCTCAACCATTGCAATGCTAAAAAAAAAATATAAAATAAAATAAAAAAAATACCCAATATATGACAGAAGTAGGTTAAGTGCATTTTGTTTACTGGAGACAGGCTACAATAAAAAGCAGAAAATATTACTACTTCTTTACAGATACCATGTGTAATTCATTCTGATATAAGAATATTTATCCACTAGCAGTAATAACAAACCACAATTTTTGTCATGAAAAAAATAAATTGTATTTGCAAAAAGCAAACACATTACGGAGTGTGTAAAAATGCAATATTCCCATTTTCTAGTCAGAGTTCCAATTTATTGAAGTAACAGAGCAGAAAATGCACTGACAGCTGTTACATTTTATTGCGAATTAGTATATACGTTTTATATCCAGTGAGCAAATGCATGATACATTGTATTCCAGTAATTGCCACTGGCTTTCCAAATGGAAACTGAATGATCTTAGTGCAATTACACTCAGGAGAGTAAGTGTAACAAGCTACAGTTCTACATTATAGCTCTTTAACAATACCAAGAATTTTACTCTGTTTTAAAAAATAAAATAAAAAGGTCAACTGTACATATAAAGAAAGAAATATATATTTTTCCATCCACAGATGACAAAATGAGATTTTCTGCTATTCTGGCTTAGATTTGGTTACATGTAACACAGACCTTATGTTTCAAAAAGTTTGTAAGAATGATACTTAAGTTTTCTACTAGTTTAGACGTTCCTTCAGCATCAATAGATTGGGGGGGTAGGGAAGAGGGGAATGGACAGAATGGTTGGAAACTTCGAACACATAAAATCAAAACTTCTCATTTCACATAGGAAATAAATGATTGTTATTCCTAGACTACACCCTAATTTTCCAGCATCCTTGCATAGAAAATTAAACATTTGCCTTGAAAGATTTAACACATTACCTTCAGACGTAACATTTTAAATGTTTATTACCGTAGTCCTTTTTTCCCTCCCCCAGTTATCACCTGAGATAGTAAACCCTCCTAAGATAGCCCATGTACTGAGCAGTTAATATTTAAAATGCATTAAGGGAAGTGGGGGCATGAGGGAAAAACATTTTATTTTTATTTTTTTACTAACCTTCATAACATATTTTAAACCATTTCGTTGGGCAACCAGTCTGGTGACAGCCTCTGCACCTTCAAGCTGTAGCTGGAGCGCTCAGTAAAGCCGGCAGTCTCCTCCCCTCTAGTGGCTACCAGCTCTCTTTGCAGCAAACAGGGGAAGAGAAAGGCCTTTAGAGGACCACCTCAGGGCCATTTGTGTCATTTTGCTAAGCTTACAAGGAGACAAAAAAAAAAAAAAAAAAAAAAAAAAAAAAAAAAATCCAAAAAAACCAACCAAAAGGACCCCCACAACAAAAATCGCCCACAAGCCACAACCGAACACAGCAGAGCAGGCAGTCTGTCACCGCAGCAAATAAAATTTATCAGTCATTTAAAACAATATGTTAGTAGTGACTATGACTTAATCAACACCAACCTGCTGACATAGATTTGCAATTTGAGCAGGTTATTAGTGATCGAATTAACAACATGTCACAACTTGTATCTGATTTATTAAAGGAAGCTGACTAATGCAACAGGGCTATAAACAACGTGCATGGAGACATTTTTCAGGCATGCTGACTACTGTTGTACAGTCAATGGAAAAGCAGAATAAGAAACAATCTCTCTGATTTTGCCTTTTTTTCACAGGTGCTTATAGACTATTGCATGCTGGTGTTACTGTGAAGCATGGCCATTCATGTCATAAAATTTTACCCCGGGAGGGGTCAGAACCTATGCAAAACAAAATTTCACTCCTAGTTACACCTAGTAAAGGAACTCAGTGGAAGGGCTTGGCACTGGGAAGCAATGAGAAAATGGGACATGCTGTGATCTCTGCAATAAAGTAGCCTAATTGCTGCCATTTTCTTTTCCTTTTTTTTTTTTTATTACTTCGGAGTTCTTGTGATGAAGGTTTTTAAGAGGGTATGATGAATACTAAAAGTGAGGTAGCATGGTTTTCTGGGCTTTAGCCATACCTCTTCCTAAGTGTGTGGGGTAGCACAGGAGAAAGCACAACCACCCTACGTAGTCTGTAAGTATCCAGCACTCGCAGTACTTTTGCAGGCATGGGCTAACATTGAACCAAAGGTACAAGGCAGTTTATATAGTGCATGGATTTAAAATTCTTTTCCTTTTTTCAAAATCTGTTTCTGAACAGGGCTTGCTTCAAATCCCACTCTTTGCTCATGGATCAAGCACATGCATGTCCATCAATATAAAACTAAGACCTTTCACAGTTTTAGACAAAAAAAAATTATTTCAGAGGAGCACTGTAAACACGGTTAAGCAGGATCTGTACAGATTAGCTTTGATAGTGTATCCAAGTCCAAGGGTAACCTGACCAGGTTTTCTTTTGCACCCACTTTTAATTCTGAAACAATTAGTTACAGCCCAACTAGAGGCTTGAGAGCATTTTCATGAGAAACAAGAATTTAACATAAATCCACATAACCGAGGAAATTCAGAATTGAGGCTGTCAATTCTTAGGCCCAATAGAACACATAAAGGGGCTTGTTAATGCTGAACTAATTGGCATTCTTGGCTTGACAGTCTCAGCAGAGAGACCAAGGAGTGAATAAGCATGGAGACTAAACTACCCTCTCGCTCACAGGTGGTCCCTCTAGGTTAGGACTAAAGCACATTTGGAGATGAAGAAATGAAGAGAAAAATGTACACCAAAAGTACTGTTTAATTTGTGAACAAGAGACCTTAGTCTGCACTGAAAGCGATGCAACCAATTCTTAACCAATGTCTACTCTTGCTGCTTCAGTTTAGCCTGCAAATAAGCAAAGGTTTGGATTTCCTTTTAACAATTATGTTTCATAATTAGGGGGAGAGGCTGATACCCTCCAGTCATCTCCATCACCATGTTGACTTCTATGAAAATACATGAAAAACCTTACCTGAAAAACTCTGTTCTCTACAAATTACCAGTACAATCACATTATTTTCAGACATGCACTTAGGGGAAGGACTTAACCTCTACCTCCTTGAGGCTACTTAATACAGGCCAGGAAGTAAGTGTACCTGCAGTCTTAGCCCCCCTGACACAACAGCTCACTCTCCAGACCCCACGTAAAAGTAAGTATTTCTCGGGCATTAATTGAGAGGTAAGGATATGGGCTTATATCATACTTGAGCCCCTATTTAAAGGTATGTGTGTAGTACTCAATGAGCTCCAAAAGGTTACTGATGAACTGTTACATCTGGAAGGGAGAAATAAGGGAGTAACACTATTTTTGCTTCATATAGATGAATAGTGCAGGGCAGTTCTCCATAGAACAGTGTAAAAAGTCTCCTACTCTAAAAAGTTCCCACCAAAAATGTTGGATTAAAAAGAGAGATATTGAGAATAAGATGCACAGTATTAATACGGAGGGTAATTAATCACTGGAGTAAATTACTGAGGGACATAGTTGATTCCTTTTCAGTGGGAGTCCTTAAATCAATACTGGATAGCTTTTTAAAAGGTACTTTCTATCTCAGCTGCAAGTTATAAGATTCAATGATAAAATTACAAGATGAAGTTCAATGACTTACGTAATACAGGATGTAAAACTAAAATATTGTCATGCATATTTTTGAGCTTAAAATGTATTAATTTATTAGTTTTAGTCTTCATAAAAAATGCATCAAAAAAAAAGAAAAAAAAAGAAAAGTAAAAAGTTGGGAAAGAATGACCAATCTTAACAAAACAGCTCTGCAGCTGATGCAATATCAATGGAAATTATTAAGGAGATCTTAATCCTATGCATTTTAAAAGTGACTATTTAAAAATAACACATTTATAGCACTCCAGATTTTTTCACTTGCCAGATTTTGCTGCCTTGGCTTAAGTACTTAGTGCAGTAGTGAAAAGTGGTGACAGAGACTGTCCCAGTTCCTGAGTCCTTCTTGGGACTGGTTACCCCCAGTGCTGTTCTGAGCAACCTCAGGACTGTCCTAAATTGTGCTAGCTGGCCAATGTGCCCTATAGCTGCTGTACTTGTTGATGAATAGTCAGGCCAAAACAAGATCCATAGTCCTCTACACTCATTCCTCTGGCAGTCCCCAAAGCATGTTTCCCAAAAAAAGCCTGGAGAGACAGAGGAAAAGTAGAAGGAGGAGTAGCAAAGAGTCATTGTGATCAGAATCACATCTCCTTATTGCAGCTAAATTTATGTATCTAAAAGAAATTCTTTAATTCTTACAAGCAATAGACTTAAAAAAAAAAAAAAGATAAAGACAGGATCTTCTTACAGGACAGAATCCTTCTTACAAATGAGTAGAATTTAAAAGAAGTTATTTCACTGTGACACTTATAGACATCAACACCATCTCTCTTGTGGAAAGTAGACTAAAACCATTGTAATTCTTCCTTTTCAGAAGAACTTAAGCTACTCAAAACAGGAGAATAAAAGCAAATCTAATTTCCTGAGACAAACCCACCAATTCTAATGCTAATATTTTAGAATTATGATCATCATTTCCAAAGCTTTTTTGCTTTTTAGTGAGGAATCTTCAAAAAAAAAATAAACAAACTGAACCCTTCAGTATTAAAAATTAAAAGTAACAGGTTTGGCCACCATCATCCCTTATCTTTTCTATGTTTGTTTAATATGAAAAATGAGATATGATGTTCATCTCTCTACCATGCTCTCTGTATATGTAAGCCTTTGTGATTTTTTTCCCAAATATATTTACCCCTTGCAAAAACATTTGAAGTAGAATTTCTGATAAAATTTTAAAAGTTGGTAGCATTTTTAATAATCTAAATGAACTTCATAGTCTAGTTATCAGCTGATCAGGAAAAATCTAAGTGCTGAGCAGCTTGTTCACTACTGTTTTGTTTTCCCTGAAAAACTGAGTAAATCTTCTAATAAAGGAAGAGTTATCAGAGACAGATCATAAATGATTCAAAATCAATCCATACACACACAGCCTTATTTTTGTGGCCATTTGAACTCAGCAACCTATATCTATAGTTTACAGACTCAAGATCTAAACTTTCTAATACCAGATTTTCTGGTACAGTTTCTGACTACTATGTATGTGAATGCAACAACTTTTAGCACTTTTACCCTGAGCGTAACAATTTTATCTCAAGACTCAATTTTTTTCCCCTGAAGAAAAAATAATAATGTAGAAATAGATGCTAAGTGTTGCTCACTACTGCTTCTTTGTTCTGCACATCAAACCAAATTCTACTTCCAGTGTCCATGGGAGATAAAGGGCTTAATCATTTCAGGAATACCTTGGCTGATGCACACTCATTTCAGCTGAAAGCACCACATGGAATCTGATGAAAGAAATGTAGCCTGGTAACTATTGGAACCTTGTTGTCCTACCTTAACATCATAAGCATCACTTGATGCTTTTCTTGGGATTTCCCTCATTCCTCTCTGCTTACAATAATTGAGGGTATTCCACAGTTACTAAGAAATAGTGCAAACAGGGAGCAAAAAATTTAGTGGATAACACAGTCATAGTGAATTTTCAGATGAAATTAGACAGTCTGAGATTGTGTTCTCATATCATCTGGCATGGCTAGAGATAATAATGGTCTTTTCACATCCAGCCACTACACAGAGCAGCAACATAATCATGACGAAATTCAAACCGAAAAGTAAATTATGAATGATGTGAAGAAGTTATATATATTTTGATTAATTTGAAATAGCTATCAAATCTGAGGAACTCTCTGTCTGAGAAGCTAAGGAGCCAAACATATTGCTTCTTTTGTGCTACCTGAAACATCTTTCTAGATATGAGTCTTACTTTTCAGAAGACCAACTGGTCAACAGGCAATGCACACCCAGCAGCAGCAGCAGCAACAGAAAAGAGCAGATCAGTTTTCAGCTACTCAGTAAGCTGTATTATAAACCAGTAGAAATGGAGACTGCTTACTGATACTGTATTTGCCTGAGCAGAGACTCGAGGATGTTCTGCGTTTTTAACAATACACACAAAGAGATGGATCAAGTTGTAGTTATTGCTCACGGGCAAAAGAGGAACATATTTAAGATTTTTCTGCAGATGAATGCAGAGGAGGCCAAGAAAAATATAATATAGCCCTACAGATGCATAGTAAGTAATTCTTTTTCCCATATTGCGGTATCATATGCAAGGGAACACATTTGCTCCAGGATTGCCAGTTCACAGAAGGATCAACGCACAGACAGGTTTGTAGAACCCCGTGTGAACCGACAGAGCTTTCCAAATTCAGGGCAGATGAAAGGGAGCAAACGATCTATGCAGTGCCAAATCGTATATGGTGCTATAGATAGCTGATCAATGCCAGCCATGTAGCAGACCCTTGCTCTGACAATCTGAAGGTCTGCTCAGGTGACTACAAACAGTAGAAGCAAAGAGAGAACACACGGAGCACAGCGTGGGCGTTATAACTAGAGTGCTGTAAATTAGAAAGGCACACATTTGTAATTGGCATTGCTGACAAAGAAGTGGCACTAAAGTTACAGATGGAGTCAGAGCTGATGCTGGAACAAGCAGCCTAAATAGCTTGTCACTCTGAGCTCATTAAGAAGTAAAATGCAGATCAGGGAACAGCTAAGCAGCTGGGTCAGGTTGTTCATTGGCTAATTTAGTCTAAACAAGAAAGAGGGAAGGCATGAAACATGTTCTGGAATAGTGTAAAAGAAAGCAAGGAACCAGAAGGGTAGGGGTGGCCAACCACTTGCTGCAAGCTGAAACACAGCTTAAGAGAAAACACCAAAGCCAAAGAAAAAAAAAAAAAAAAAAAAAAAAAGAAAACCTTGAAAAAAAACAAACCTCCAAACCTCCAAACTTAAATCAACCTTCGCCTTCTCTTCCTTTTTTTTTTTTCTTTTCTATTTCACTAAATAAACAAAATGCAAAAAATTGGGGTTTCAGCTGTCTTAAAAAATCATTGGAATCCAAGAATCAAGTAATCAGCAACACACATGCCAGTCAAGCATACAGCTATCCACGGCTGAAGACCGACACTGACATATTCATACATATGTATGAGCGTCAGTATTTGCATGTCAGAGCTAAGCATGTAACAATGCAGGTACTTGGGTTAGAAAATTTGGCAAAAACCCCTCTCTCTTCTCAGAACTGAAGCCAGACCTGCCACCGTTGCAGTCAGAAGGCTTGACGGCAAGGCAGCTCAGCACCCTCTTCTCCCCAAATTATGAACCACCCGCTCACCTTCTAAAAACCGAGGCTTGCAATCAGGATCTCCCAATAAGCACACTTGAACTGAGGACTCTGCAAGCTCAAATTCCTGCCAGAAAACCTCCAGGGATGCACCTAGGCTAGGCATTTACTACAGATCCCCTCCCAGCTTTGCCTTCCTTGCAGTTCCATTTTGTAGGCACTCCTTTTTCTGAAGGGGCTGCGTGGAATCAGCGCGTAACAGAGAGGAAGGCTGGTACAGCAACGTTAACTAACTCTTCTTTGTAATTAAAGGCGTAAAATCTGCTCCACACACAATCTTTATTTAGGTAAATTTCATGGCCGATAATCAGATCTTCTATGAAAGAGAAAGAAACAAATGAGCTAGAAATTCGTGATCTGTCATATTTAGAAGAAATCATCAGTCAACGCCAAGATGATTTTTATGCATGGGCATGTAGGTATGGGGATTGAAAGGGGCTCTTCTGTAATATTTGCATCTTCTGTGATCCATTACCATTCCCCCAAAATAAATTTTGTGAAAGGTTATGACTTTTTAGAAATATTACATACTATGATTTGGCCAAGCAAAGGAGAGCAGGTGAAGGAGAAGTCGCCAGAACCCCTGTCTGCATATCATATTCTGGCTTCCTGCAGAGCTTCCAGAGTCCCTGGGTGTTGCAGAAAATACATAAAAACTCAGGACAAACTCCAAAATTTTCTATAAAAGTGTCATCATCCTGGCAAGTTGTTGTGAAACAACAGCCTGTACAGAGGTTTTGTACTCCAGGTCCTCTTTCTCGAGATTTTATTGTCCTCTCAAACATTACCAATCTCTCTGACATTTTCCACTTCATTTTCCACCCCTTTGTTTGATCTACTGTGAATAGATCTGTCAGTGCTGCTAGAAAGGAAGTTGATTTTTAGATTTAAGGAAAAAAGGAGATAAAAGTTGAGAGTTTTCTATGTGAGGGAACTGTTATAATGTTCTATTATCCCTGCAGGGATGGAGAGAAATTCTGGTAAATGTTACTTATTTAACAGAATATTCTTAAACAACGTATCAAACTACTTAGTGAAATCATATGAACAAATCATAAGAGACTGGTGAATTGAAATGATTAAAGCTCGTCTAATTTCTTGAAACCAGGACATTTCCCCAATATCATAATATGGATTTGGGTTACAGTCTTGAAATGAGTGCTGGAAAAATTTTCTGTCTTAGCTATTGATGTAGTACAGAGTTAGCAGATAAAAATTCAACACACTGAGTAGGACATACCTCCTATTTTCCTTTTTTTTTTTTTCTGTTTAATTTTTAAATTATAATTTTATTTCTTGAAAAGATTTCTCTCTGTTAATGTGCTTATTGAAATAATTATACTGATATTTCAAATTGCCATTGTTCTCCAGACAAACACTTTGCACAGTGAGGAAGTTTTATCAGACTCTATATCCCTTTCAAGACATATAGAGAATATTGTCATTTAATTATTCATATTCCTTTTAGTACAGTGTTATAGACTGAAATAAAGAAGAGCTGATAAATTTTTACAGAATCTAAAAGAGGCAGGAGGAGGATGATGTGTTTCATTTATGGTAGCAGAATGAGGCTGTGTCAATTGTTATTGCAAAAAGAGTTTCCTTGGATGAGTAGCTCTACTACAAACAGCAAACACAATGATTGAGACTGCATACAGCTGATGTCCTCAAGCTACAGTGTCATGCTGTGAGCTGGACAGAATGATTTTGTGGATAGCACACAAGATTTAAAATTACTAGCCCTCAACTCTATTCTTTTTCCTGATACACACTCTAGATGAAATTCTCTTCTATTCCCAAAGACCCCAATCCTTAAGGAAATCAATGATAAAAAGAGGCATTTTTATTATTGATCAGAATGTCTTATGGGTAGCTCATTTCTCCTTTAGTTAGGCTTCTCCAAAAGAGTCTCCTTAAATTATTGGGCGCTTAAAAAATTGAAGCCAGTTTAAACAGAGGTGCTAAGTCTTCCTCTTCTCGCAGAAGACTTGCAACTAGTTAATATCTGTGGCATATTTGGAGGCAACAGAATGGAAAGTGTCCTAAAGTGTCCTAAAATTGCAACTATTGTCAGTATTATGAACGGATATAATTTGCATTTTCTTCAGCATTATTTTCTTTCTGTGCTATTTTTTCATATTTATGACTTTTGTGTATTCCTATGCATCAAAAATTAATAAAAAGATTTATTAAAGAAATGGCATTGCTATATCTACTCCAACTGGAAAATCAGTACAACTCCACAGACAACAAAGCAATATGTTGAATTTATGAACCTTGCCTCACTTATTTACTTTTAGCATACTTAAAATATTTGAACCATTTAGTTGATGGATTGGAAGCACATTAGGTTAATTAAACCTATCTTGCTATCCTTTTCAGAGTTTATATGCTTCTTATATTTGTTGTTCTTAGAAGAATATATGTGTTCTGGAAAAAACTTGCATGGTATTACACTTAAGTTCAGCAGTATTTCCAATTTCAGCAACATCTCAGTCTTTCAAGTAGGTCTGAACTGTATTGAAAAGTTTTACTGTTTGCTCTGACAGATGTGTTATTTTTCATTTTCTAGTTTAACTTAAAAGCTGTAATGGCTCTTCCTTCAATCTTTTGTCTTGTGATTTCTCCATTAGAAGCAGGATTTAAAAAGGAAATTTTTTCTAATAAAGTTATTTTTCTTCTCAGCCTGTGGAGTTTAGGATACTAAAGATAATGAAGCTCTACCTTGTAGTGAGTACCTAATTTCTGGATATGGAAGTTCTTTCTTATGTTTTTGACCTTCCTTTGGTGCCCCTGGAGAGGTCTGGGCTGATAAAAGTGCTGTACCAGATACCCTGAGCTTTCCTGTGCTGTGTCTCATGAAACAGGGTCTAAACAAGCCATCTGTGAATGATGAAAATTATGACTTTGCGCAAAAAGCCTTTAAGTCATGAATTCTGCACCAGAACTAGAGGTTGAGATTGATGCAGTCACTAAAGATGGGTTCAGGTTCACAAGAATGTAAACAGTGATTTTGTTACTGTCCTTTTCAATATTTCCATAGCTTGCTGACAGTTTTAATGGGCAGTCAGACATCCTGGCAGTTTAACACTGAACACTTTGGTTCCAATTTCCTGAAATCATATATGCTTTTGTGTGGTTGTAGCCCACATCCGGAAAAAAATTCCCTATCTGGATCTGCCATCAAAGATGAGGCCTTTAAAATTCAATGTATCCCAGGCATGAATCTGGCTCATTGCTGTCACATTTATCACTTCAGAAAGATTATAACAATGTAATGGAATTAATCTTTAATAGAATTAAGTGTTTGTGAATGGCTTGACTTTATTTTGCACAGAGACCAATGGAAATCTATCTCAATAGATCATGTTAACCTACAAATCTATGATGTTAGATCAGTTTCAAGCTAGGAAACCAAACTGAAATCTGTACATTCCTAATCAGAGAAATTATATCTGGCAGTTCAATTAATGTGCAATTACTCATACTTCAATCATAGGAGATACAAAAATTTAGTGTTTCATGCTAACTCTGTAAAAAGGAAATACATATTTATGAAAAAAATATTTTTATCTTTAATTTTTGTTTAGGAAACTTCTTCAGGGAAAAAATCCTAAACTACACCGGGGAAAAAAGCCTTGCACATACCTCTGAATCCATCATCTGAACACAATTCTCGTTACTCCTGTGCAATGCTTTTGCTAACTGGGTTTTTTATTGTGAAATGTTGATGCAATGACTAGTAGGTCCTGTAAGCAACAATGTTTGGGTCCTGCATATGAACTCAAAGCAATATATGCTAAAATTTGTTATGGAAAAAGAAAAGTTCTTTCTGTTTTTCCTAGATCAGAGTAATCCAAGTAATTCTTTCCTTACATCTGGCCAAAAGCTTCCATGGTAGGAAGTTGAAGAAAGGAAGTCAGCCGATGCTGAAGCCCCTCCAAACCCCATGATTAAACACCATCGGTTTGTCTATTCCCCACTGAGATAATAGTTGTCTCCTACTACAAGGAATAGCAGACTCAGCTGTGAAGGTTGTGGTTCAAATACTTGTTAGAGCACAGAATGGAGGGTTGTCACAACATATAAAAATTCGTTTCAGTTTCCTCCTTTCTTCAAAAGTCAGATGGCAAAAATCAAACATTTAAAGTTAGAAAATCCCAAATAAAAAATCCTGAAATATGTGATGGCTTATGAATAATTGTGTTCTGCTTTCCAGTGGGGATCCTAATTCATTCAGTACACATGACAAATAGGTAAGGGGGTATACACAATAATTTTAAGGCTATGTCTATAGTGAAGAGTATTGCATTGTGAAAAATACCCAGCTGGCTCTGAAACTGGAAACAATCACGATGTGAAAAGTGACCTAATTAGTCCCAGTGCAAATACCACATTCACATCACTATATAGCTTCCTATATATGAGCTAGTATACCTGTGTGGCATAGCAGAGTGGCATACACATATCCTCTCTTTTGGACTAACTTGAATAAACTTATGTGAAGTGTATGTGGATGTGCCCTACATTTCTCAATTATCCCAAGGTCTTAATTATATTCAAGTGCCTTGCTATCGGAACTCAACATTTTTAAAGAAGAGTTTATCAGTAGGTAATTAATATATCTTTATCTGTAGGCAATTAATATAGGCTTAAGATATTCAAGAAGAATAATGATTTTCAACAACCAAGAGTGTTTTAAAATAATTTGCTTTTCCAGAAGATGGGTGTGACTCATTTTCTTAAAATAAGGCCTCTGAGAAGCTGTCAAGACCACAGCTGAATATTTGTCTGTGAGACTCATTGGAATCCTAGAAGGGAATTCAAAAGAATTTTTCTCTTCTTGTGGAGAAGAGGAAGGGGAAATAGAACTCCATTGCTCCCTCATGCTTTCTTTTTTTTTTTTTATTTTTTCCTTTTTATCTTTTCCCTTTCATATTTCATTGATGTGGGCAATTTCTAGTGAGGCTAATACTTAAAAAAATACAATAGAAAGAAAATCCTTTAAAGAAAACCTTCTCTTTGCTCTTTATATGCTTCCAGGTTTTCTAGAGCCAGGAGAGGACACTATCATGATATGCTCTTTGTTTCTAGAAAAATGAGGAAGTAGCAAGGAAGAAAATAGCCTACATCCTGACTAGCCTCTCTCAATAGGCTCTTTATTTGTTGTGTAGCCTGGATTCTAATTTCAATTATATGAAGTTCTAAGTGTAACACCATGAAACAAAAATTTAACAGGGGTAAAACTAGTCTAGATGGCTTCAAACTCCCATGATTACCTTTTTTTACAGGCTACTTCAATTAATAACCTTCACAGAAAGTAGAGGGGAGCTAAGTGAACCATTCTGATTTAACTGAAGAAGTAATATTTTATACTGTGTTGGATCTTAGTATTTGTATTAAGTACAGAGAGAGTGCCTAGTGTTTTCCAAATATGTATGAAAGATCTTACCCAGAGAGCTTACAATATGAAAAGGCAGATAGAAAATAGTGGGAAAAAAATCACAGATAAGAAAACTTCCCTTGTCTAAAAGTAGTTTATTAGAATCCTTACATTCTAAGAATTAGTATCTAATTTTCTGTATTATTCAGAGCAATAGAACACAGAAGGGAACATCCCAGATGACTGTCTCTTTTACTTTTCTGCTAACATCTCAGTTGCTCTCAGGAACAGATTGTTTTCAAGCCCTTTCCCAGTGACAAACAGCCTTTTCCATTCATCAATAGAGTTCACTTGAAGTCAGGCTGAAGCTAGATATTATCTTACTGAGCAAAGTCAGGACCAGCTAATTTCAGACCCTGGAATGAGGTATAATGTAAAACTGTTGGACTTTATTTTTTCTTTAGTTTTTTCTATCTTATATTTATCATCCATGATTGCTGCTATTTTTTCTTTTCCTTATGAATGAAATTAGAATACGCTTAAAGCTTCTTAGTTATAACATTTACTTATTTTATTTAAATGTATGGTTTTGTCTTAACCCAATATCTAGCACTATGGCAATCCGCTAATAGTGGACTGCTAATCCCCCTTTGCTAGGTACAAGTTTTAATTCTGATGAATTAATTCTGATGTGCTTATTTTTTGAAGAAAAGCATGAGGAAAGGTCAGAGGTAGAGGAAACTGATTCCTTTGAAATCACACCCCTCCTTCTAATGAGAAATGTAGGCTTTTGTTCAGCTGCTTTTGCCACAGCAGCCACAGAAGGATCCAGCAGTTTGCCTCTCACTTAGGCAGAAAGTCTTGCAGATCCCAGCTTGGCCCTTCATCTGGCCTCTTCTGACCTCTCATACTTGAACCAGGAGCGTAGTAAACCCTGAAATCTGTAAAATATAGCAATTCCTTCTCTGATGAAAAACCAATCTAACCAGCTAGAACTAGAAGACATTTTTTTTCTTCTGGTCTGGGATTCGCTCTATTATATAGAGTTTGTTGTTTGGGTTTGTTTTTCTGAGGGTTTTTCCTTCTTATTTGCATGACAGACAACTAAATTTAGGCAGAATACCATTTTTAAAAACACATCAAATGAAGAAATCATCAAACTAATCCCTACTGGTTTTTTTCCTACTGTAAAATCCTGAAAGGCCTCATACTTTTTAAAAATATTTAAGTATCTGACAGAAAAATGCAATGGAACCAGAATTTTCCATAGTGCAACTCTGATACAAGAAAGTACACATAGACTCAGTTGTGTCAGCAATTTTTGACCTGTTTCTTCACCAAATGGCCACAAATCTTGGCATATTACCTGAAGATATATAGGAAGCTTCAAAAGGTTTGAAGAGATTTTGTTAAGAGATTATTTTTTTATCCATAATCTCTTCTACTCTTGTCTTATCCTTTGGTTGATCTCTGCAGTCAAACTGCCTTCTAACTTCCTACAGATACAGAAAAACAGAAGAGCTCCTAGCAGGCCACATGCATATTTTTAGCTGTACAATGTGCAGCAACTTATTGTATTGTTAAGGCTTATTGCATGAAAGTAAACAACAATTATGTAATTTCCTAAATACTGAAAGTTGCAGAGCAAAAATACTCATTCCTTCCCCAAAATCTTTCAAATCTTTGTCATTAGGGTAATGTCTCAGACCTGTGAGATTTAAACTCTTGTCTTGCAGAAAAAAAAAAAAATAAACTTTATGACTATTAGTAGGTGAAATTAAAAAAAAAAGACCTCTTTTTAGGGAAACTAAAATACATACAAGAAACAGAAGTAAATTTTCCTGCATTCTTTTCCTGCCTATCTTCATTTATTGCCATTTACAGAAGAAAATAGGCAACCCTTTTCTCTACATTAACTTTTTACTCTTACACTAACAATTTCAACATTTAACTTCTGCTTCTGGAGTCTCTGCAATCCACACATTCTAGCTTCTCATTATCCATGAAATATTAAATGTTTTCATATGGCTCCAGTTTGAAAATTCACAAACCTGTCAAAAGAAAGGGTATATTTCCTCTGGTAAGCAGTGCTTTAGCTTTCTGCTGAGGAGGGACAAAAACATTTAGAAATAATTTACTACAATTTCATTCATTTTGAATAAGTGGAAGATGCTGATTGCTTTATAATTTGGTTAGAATTATGAAAATATGAGTACTTTGACAAAAGCATATATGAAAATTCATACAAAAGAGCAATTACAATGGAATATATAAATCAAACTTATTAAGACCAATTGTTATCTAGAGACCTGTTGTCTACTGGTTGACTTCAAAAATGGACTTAAGTTTTTATTTTGTTAAGAATTGACAGGTATTCTCCAGCAAGAGAACACTGCAGGACTCTTCGTATTGCAGTGAGATGATTTCAACCCAATCTGCTGGAAGTCTCATGGGATAGACAAAAAAACAGGATTTATAAGAAAAGAAAATGAAAACTGAATGGGAGACTTGGCACTATAGTTTTGTGCTAGGACAAAACACTTCTGCAGTTCCGGTATTGGGCACAATTTTTTCATATACACATGAAGATGTAAAATTCAAAGATAGTAATGTAGGTCAGAATCCATGACAGCCACTGACAAATCTTTCTGCTCTTAGTCTTCCCTCTAGCCATGATCACATCCACCCTGCCCAGGTGAGGTGCTCCTCCAGAACCAGGTAACATTTGGATTTAAAATTCCTATTATGAATGAAGACATCAAAGTTCTTCCCAAATGTTGATTAAGACGCCTAAGTGTTTTTTTAAGATCTAAATTTAATAGCTAATGTATTTATTGATAGATGTTAATGTCCCTTGCCATTCATTTTGTTCTAACTACAGCAAATTAAGCTGGCAGCTAAAATAAAACAAAAATATCTCTATTAGTAGTTAGGTTAATAATACCTTAATTTCAGCAGAGAACTCCTTTACTCTAAACCAGGTTTGTGGAAGAAGTAATTACATGTAAAGAATTTAAGAAATGTTTTTTTTAGATGAGAAAATTTAAAGTGCTGATATTTACAATCTGTTCAAGGCTACTTTCCATTTCTCCTCCCTAGAGTGATGCTATGACTCTGACTTTTAAGTATGTTCTTCAATTATATGAATAGCAGCTCCTGGTGTCCTGGGAGTTAATATTCAGCTTGCAGACTTCCTGACCTTAGCTCATTTTAGAAAACTAAAGTTTTAGTATGTTCTAGCTGAAAACCAACTAGGTCATTTTTCAGGGTATTTACAAACTAACTATATTTGTATTGGACTGGGATAAAGCTAATCAAAGAGTCACCTTAGTATTTTTTCCTAGTATAAAACAGTAAATTAAAAAAAAAAAAGGCATTATAATAGCTATTTTGAAGTACTCAGGTGTTCGGCTCATTCTTGAGGTAGATTGGAAGGGGTCAGAACGGCCAGGCCCAGGGGGTGATCAGCTGCAGAAATTCTAGTTGGAGACCAGCACAAGCACCTAGAAGTGTACCCCATGGGTCAAGAATAGGTCCAGTTCTATTCAACACCTTCCTTAATGCTCTGAATGGTAGGGCAGAGTCTACCCTCACTAAATTTATAGATCTGATGTCTCCAGGGTGATGTCTGTTCAGTCTGGAGAAGAGAAGGTTCAGGGGGTTGTCATCCATGTGTACAAATGACTGAATGTGTGCAGAGACAGGACCAGAGGCATTGGGCACAACTTTAAAAATAGTTTCCCTCTAAATATCAGGAAACAGATTTTAAAGTGAGGATGACTCTGCAGAGGGGATATTCAAGGGATATCTGGGCAAGGTCTTGGCCAATTGGCTCTAGATGAAACAAGAGATTGGACCAGACAACCTCTAGAAGTGCCTGACAATCTCAAGCACTCTGTGAGTCTGTGATTCTGACATACTTCCAAGACACTTAATTGAAAACTGTAGAAAACCTATTGAAACCTAGAAAAGAGCAGATGAAGAGTGAAATGCTACTGAACCAGTAGGAAAGATTTAAGAGAGAATGGGTAATGAAACCTAATTTATTTCAGTTAGATAATTCATTTATGGTCAGAGGGAGCAGATCTCAGATACACTTTCAGGGGCTGAATATTTGGAGCTATCTCCATATCCTGAAGCTCAGATTTATGGCTTTGCCGCATCCTTATCACTAAAATTTTCACTCAGCACTTTAAGAAACTGTTTGCATAGTCAGCCCAAGATGCTTTCCGAGTGAGTTGCAGGAGCTTACACAAACACATTTTTTGTCAGTATGGGCTCACTGAAGAAAATTGACATCAATTTTACTCATTTTCACTGAACTTAACCCTATCACTTTTTTGACTACTAGCATGAGATTCCTCAAAGCAGAGGTTCTGTGTGGGGGCCCAGAGCCACATTCCAGGAGTGTTCCCTTCCCACCTTCAGGAGCTCAGATGCCTCGCAATGTGAATTGCCAACTGGTACACAGCGAAGAATTTCACATTCCAGAAACAATAGTAATTCTTAAATAGTGCATCACAAAATTGTCACATAGATACTTCAATCCCTGAATGGATTCAGCCAGAAGTAAGTCACACATGGCAAAAAAACACTGAAGAAAATAATACAAGCATAGAAAAATAAGCGAAGAAGATACATTGCAAATTTAGTACCCGTTGGAGTAAGTGTTGAGTAGGTAGAGAAAATGAGTAGCTGCTAAATGAAAAGGCTATCACTTCATTATGCAAAAACTCTGAATTTGTTGATATTTTGAATTCCCTTTGTGATAGTCATAATTATTTTTCCTCTTGAGCTTTCATGTGATCAAATCTTGCTCTCAGGAATGTTTGTAGGAAGATATACAATCATGAATATGACTGCAAAACTGCATTAATTCCAGCTCAGCATAGGACCATCTTGCAAGTTTCAGAGGAAATATAGCTGGAAAGAAAATGAGTGAGGTTTTTGCAAAAGAAGAAAATTAATAAAAAAGCCTACAAACAGGCATTGAATAAAAAGTCACAAAGTATGTGAGTGAAGAACAACACTGCTCAAAATTACATATATACATGGGTATTTTGAAACTGCAAATGTTTTGGTTACGAGTTGAGGTGCTAAACATTTTTCAAAATATCTTTCTATATTTTAAAAATAGAGATTTGCTTTTTTTTCCCAGGAAAAAAACTAGATCCAAGTAATTTTTTTTCACAATATATTTCAGTCCTATTTCATGAAAACATTTGGCTTTCAGTGAACAGATCATAAAAGACACACTTTGCACTGCTTTACCAGTTATACTAGTTTATAGAAAGGCAGAAAACATCTGGCTTCCATACATAAGTTGAACTTTGATGACAAACGGGAAAAAACATTTCCCCAGAACCAGTCTTTCTTTGAAGTCATAACCACGTATAGAAAGATGATGGGCTGTTTCTTGGGCCCTTATAGTAGTGGTAAGAAGCAGAAGGAAGACAAGAAATAGTTCTCAAAACTTTCTGACCAGAGACCTCCTCGTGGGGTAGTTAATTATAAGGAAAGAGTTTATTGTGGATCCTGTGTAAAGAGCTCTGTGTAGCAGGCAATTATGACTTGTTGGAGTCAGAGCTGGCTAGAAAATGAACTGTTAACTGGCAATACATCAGGTTGAAGAAATACCGTAATTAGAAAAATTATAGAATGACTAAGTGCTAGCTGCGGTGACACTAAGATTTAATAATCTTCCTTGTAAAATACACGAAATGGAAAAGAAAAAAGATTTGTTCAAATCTTCAGGGCCTAAATATCTTCCCTTATAAAGTCATCATTTCCCTTACTGACTCTCAACTTATATTATTTAAACTCTATGGAGGATTTTAAAAGTGCTAATAAGAAAGGGCTTCATAGGATTATTTTTACCATTATTAATAATCGCATATGAAAATATTAATAAGAACATTTTTATATTAAGAACAATTTATTGGTTTTGCTGTAATTTATCTTTAGCAGAGTTATGTGAGAAACTAGTTCAGTGAAATCTCAAATGTGTTTTATGTTTTATCATTGTTATTATTATTATTATTACTATTAAATATATTTTTTTCTTAAAAAAATAAAAAAGGCATGCAGCTATAGACTAGTTCTACTTTTTTTTGCTCATTTTTCTTACTTCAGGACATTATGTCAACATTAAATTAATTCAGGGTATCTTATAAATTAACATAGTTTTTAAGGTGGATGTTCAGTGTGTGTTTTGGTGTTTACTTCAACCAGTGAGATTATTTTCTTGCTACATGGATTATCTCCCTCTTTCTAAAGTATTTTATAACTCCTTTCATTGCAGAAGCATTCTTGCCAACCAAATATGTTGACTTTCGCCTTGTGATTTTCTTAAATCACTACTTTGTAGGGATTTTTACCCAAAATTATAATTCTCCTTCAGTTAACCAAAGTAGATCCTCTCACAATGAAGTTCTTAAAGGGATGAAATGTAAATAATCAGATAAAAATTTAATGTCTCTTTCCAAACTCCTTGTAAAAATTATAGTGTTTTAATAAGCTGTGTTGTTTTCATGGATCAACTATTACATTTTACAGGAGGAATACATTTTTTACTTTTTTTTTTGCTAATGCAATAGGATAATTTTAATATAAATAATTCCAGACAACTCTTCCTTTTCTTTTTTTTTTATTTTTCTTTTTAAGATTTTAAATTTAGAAAAACAATGCTTTACATCACCTCTCCTACATTCCTCTTTATTTTGGTTCATTAGTTGTGTGTTTTCAGCCTAGTTTGGGAGCGACTTTTTTCATTCCCAGAAATTTCTCTCAGCTTAATTTAACTTAATAATAACAGAATTCAGATATCTTCTCTTGAATGCAAAGTTAGAAGTACCTGAGTATTTTTCCTTGATGGTAAATTTAGCTCTAAAATATTTAATAGTATGCTATAACTCAAAAACAACCAGTGAGACTATCAGAAATTCTGCAGCTGTATCCCAAACTATACCGTAAGTTCTGAATAGCATGACAATGTTTATTGTAAAAAAGAAATGGAAGAGTTCTCTTGTAAGGAGACCAAAGGTTTATGCTACCAGTCAAATAAAACTATGACCAGTAGACTTGGTGGACTTGAATTTTTTCATGATCACTGACAAGTGACAGCCCCTTTCATGCGAAAGGTCCTTGGAAATAAATTGCTATTTCTGCCACAACCCTTGTGGTATGCATCTGTTTTAAAATAATTTCTTGGGATTTGCTTCAAATTTGGCTAAAACCTCAAAATCGCTATTGTGCTAAAGACTGGTAAGAATCACCAGCTCTGCTCCATTTGCTCTTGGAAAAATGAGATGCATAAATACAGGAGCACTGATTACAGAACAACTCAGAGGAAGGATTCCCCTGCTGAGTCAACATCAGATGCTAATAGATAGCCTAGATTTTCATCCATGTCTGTTTTACTATTTGCCCTATGCTGCTCATTATTGGTTTCAAAATCTTGAAGTTTTGCCTTGAAAATATAGATTCATTTTATATCGTCACATTGATGGCATTTCCATATGTATCCCATGAAAGTCACATCCTTAATACAAACCTGTTCTCACCTTAAAAACAACGTGATGGTTCCCTAGTTATTCGTAAAGTAGAGTTGGTCCTCTGGAGAAATTAATATCAAACCACTAATTATCACCACTCCAATGGCCCCGTGCACTCACAGTTTGAGGTGGTGGATTGGAGTACTTCAAATAGTTTCTCTATCTTGGTCAGGGTTTCTTCACTGAGAGTGGTTGAAAATGCCACAAAGAGTAATTTTGAATGGGGAGACTGAGCTGAAAATGATAGTCAATGAGTTACATTTGCACTTGGAAAACAAGGGATGTGGTAATGGTAAAAGTATATTTTCTTCCAAGGAGAACACCATGGTCCATAAAAGCATAGCATACCAGAATCTCATAGTCATTGCTATTAAGAAATGCTTAGAGTGGAAAAGGCAACATCATAAAGTTATGTTTTTAAATATATTTCATCAGTTACTCAATGAGTTCACCCTAAATTTTTATCATGTAAAAGAAGGAATTTCTACCTATTACCATTTCTTCACTCTAATACAACATTGGAGGACAAAGAAGATATGAAGACACATTTGAAAGGCCCTATTCTCCTCCAAGACAGGTTGATGCTGAGGCAGCTATTTAGCAGAACCATTTACCATAGCCTACTACTTACACATAATTTATTAATGTGTAAATCTTAAATTAAAAATAATTGAAAACAGCTAATGAGTATGAGTATTCTGGCAAGGAAGACATACAAATTATAAAGCCTAATATGAGCAATGCAGAACTAAGTAAATCATTGTCGGTGTTCATTCCTGAAAGTTATGCTTTTACTCTTATTTCCAGTGGTAGAGGGAGTCACTTCCACAGAAAAAAAAAGAAAAAAAAAGGAAAAAAAAAAGAAAAAAAGAAAAAGAAAAAAGAAAAAACAACACAAAACAAAGCAAACTTCTCTTTAAGACTGTACCTTTCCATACTGTATATTATGTCTAAACTAAAGAAAACGTATTTAAATATTAAAACTGTATCTAAATTGTAGCAAACTATTTTTACAGTCCTTCACTTTTAATTGCATCTACTTTTGATATCTCTCTGTGACTCATTTTACTTCTTGAGATGCTTTCTTTTAGTGCATCTCCTACCTCATCCTTTAATTTCCCTAACACTAATTCAAACCCATAAACATAGAAGCCAAATGAAGGTTCACCAAACCCCTTGTGCACCCAAGCTGCCAAGTTTTGCACAGCTCTACTTAAGACTCACATATGTGATCACTCACTTTGAACAAGCTACAATCACAGCAACCAAGGAATTTGCACCAGTTTAGAACAAAGCCTGTTTCTTTCACTTGAGCCAAAGCTATTGGCAAAGAACACAAAGTACTGGATTGGCAACTCAGCATGGATTTAATCCAGAATTCAATTTGAAGCTCCATTACCTACAAGCCTCAGCCTTCATACCAATTGAGGAAATGCCTCCTGCTTTTGATAACATAAAGGACCAATTCCCAGTGGAAATACATGAAGTTGTGCAGTGGCTCAAGAGCAGCTATGCTAGTGGAAGAGTCTTACAGTCTTTCATGAATGGAACAATTAGGAGTCGACAACTCCACTGCTCTCTCCCAAATTTTTATTGATGTACTGGAGTGGTAATTCCCCATGGACAGCCTGGATGACCAGAACCTGTGTTTTTGCTGGTCTTTGAGAGAAAACAAAAAACTGAGGTGGGTATAATTCAGATATTATAGCTTCACATGCTACTAAACTTCTAGCTTAGGTTTGCTTATGTCACCAAAACTTGGCTTTTGCAGTAGCTGCAGGTACAAATCTCTTATCCTTGTAAGCACCACACTTGGATTATTGAACTGCTGTGTTTATCATTTTTATTGTTAAAAAAGTCTGAAGAAAACACCTAAAATTCTAAACTTGTCAGTGTTTCCTGTATTTAATTTGCTGGAATATTTAAGGGTACCATATTTAATAGTCTTCTTTTTCCCCATCTTCACATATGCAACCAGCATAAGAGCAGGTGAAAGAGGAACTATTGTAGTCAAACAGGAAAAATGAGGTTATAATCTTTACCTGTTTGCAAACAGCAAGAAACACCTAGCAGAATCATAATACTTCAAAATATATTCCAAAATAATAAGCACTAAAACTATTGCACAAGCATTTACCAATTCTTTGTCAAAGGGAGCAAATAAAAAATTTAATTAATTTAGTTGGTCTTACAGAGTGGTATAAAAATTAACAAAAATAATGCTGCATGCCTGGAAGCATGAAACATTTTGAAAATATTTCATTCTCTAGAGGAAAGAAAAATGCTGTATAATTTTACCATCAGTGCTTGGCTAAACTGTTATGACTACCTACCATCTCTGCTAAGCCTGGTAGGTAAGACTTCATGGGAGAAGCCCTGGCCAATCAGGCTGCTAGATCAGACACTTTTCCAGAATGAATTGCCTTGTCCACTTCCTAGCAGTGCTTCATTACCCCCCTGGAGCGGGGGGGTACCAGCACCCATGTCCACACACCAGCAGATAATTCAGGGGCACTGTGGAAATTGTCTAGCACAAAGTTTTCTAAAGTTTTCTAAAGTTTTTTGGCTTAGCAATATGTGAGCTTAGCTAACATCTCCATCAAAAAGTGTGCCATGGAAAGGACAAACACTCTCACTAATAACCAAGTAGAAGAGATAAGAGCAGGACCTCTTGACCTAGTGCTGTATGCAGTACTGACATGCAGATATATAAACCCTGGCTTCTTTTATTTCTTTAGGTGGAATGGGAAACTACCTTTTTGAAACTTGGACTTCATTCCTATCATCTTTTTGTTCCTCATACCTGCAGTTGCCTACCTGCTTCATCTGAAATAGTCAGTGTGGTCATCTGTTTCTTCATTTTCTGTGCCCTAAGTGAAGGTGCTTTTGCAACTTTTGGGTAAATATTGCCTTTTAGCTAAGCTAGGGAGAAATATTGTCTTCAAGTCTTTTTAGTGATGGCTGTGTTCATACACCACAAACTTCAATGAACAGGCAAGATTTTTTTCTTTCTATATATCTGTATGTTTTCATGCCTTTTTAAATTACAACTCTCATTTTGTTGCTCAAAAATCTTAATAAAATGAAATTTTATGTGCCAGGTTTGAATTGAAAGTTACAATGCTTTTTGCCATAATAATATCCATTTTTTAGTGTTTATTTTGGTTTCTTGGGTTTTGACAACACTTCATATGTGTGTGTGATGAGAAAAGGTGTATTATTAAAGTCCAAATCCTTAGCAATATCTGAAAAAGGAAAAACGTAATTTTTACATCCAAAATACTTTTGCTGATGTCACAAGGCACACCGTTCTTTTCTGAGTTTTCTGCATATATTTCTCTTTTTTCTCAGCTTTCTCCTCCCAGTAAAGTTCAAAATACTTTCAGTAAGATTGAAAAATAACTGGAAAAATGTTCAGTGCCCACAGTAGGACAATAAAGTTACCTAACAAAAACAGCCTGTAACTGTTTGCTTTTAGTTGAGGACAATTATTTTAAAAACTAATTATTAAAAAAAAAAAAAAAGACAGCTAGCAATACTTCTTTTTTTTCCTGGAAAGTTAAAGCTTTGCCCCAAAAGAAAATCAATGTAAAACCATAGATCATACCTTTAACTATTTTATTAATATTGATACACTGCAATTGAGATATTAAATTAACATATATTATACCAGAAATGCTTATGTTTAACCATAGACATGAAGTAGTTCATCATAATCCTTCTGCTTGAGCACATATTTTATCACAAGAAGTTGACGTGCTGTATGAGCTTGGAAATCTCAAAGATATTTTGCATTCAATAGGATTGTACTTGAGTTTACATTTTAAGTGTATGTATAGTACTGAAAGAGAGATTCTAGGCCCACATCTTACACATATGAATAAATAATGTTAAAGCTAATAAGATCTCTGAGAGAAAATTATGATTGTCTTTAATCACTAACCTTAAGCAGCAGCAGACCATATTATCAAACACCTTCATTTCTTATAAAACTATCTATCACACACAATATAGACCTGATGAAAAGGAAGGTGGAAGTAATCAGGACAGAATGCCAATTACCTCATTACTTGTCATAGCACATTGTAACTGGAAATTGCTTCTTTCAGGTTCTGTTTGCTCAGGCAATTACAATAAACTCTCTGCTTGACATGTTGTTTGCACAGATGTAGTGCATTAATAAACATGAGGGCTAATCTGAATTATTGAACCAGCCGCAATAATTCCAACAAAGGATTTATAATAAGTCCAAGAAAGCTGAGGTATCACTGGAATTCCCTGTAAGCAACACTGACATACTTTATCACATGTAAAATCCTCAAATTTAATGTACAGTACTGGAATATGTCCCATAGGTATTTTATATTTTCTAGTACTCTAAGCCCTCAGCAACTTCTATTATGAAGGAGACTCAACACTGCTAAAGGAAATGGCAATATCACAGTCTCACTGGAAAATTACTTTATTTGCCGTATGTTTTACACACCTTTCAGACCCTTATTACTGCAATTTGTCTCCCCACCCCCTAATTTTACTAAAGAGAAATATGCTACATAGGAAAGCATGAAGGAGGCTACATTAAATGTTCCATATTGTCAAACACAAGAGCTCTAATGCTCATGATATGAGAGGGATATTTATTTATTTATTCCTTAAAAGTTTGACCAGTGAAATTGATCTCTATATTATCCCCTATACAGAACAGAAATCAGAGGACAATAGAGGAAACTACAGCTCAATAGAGAATGGCTGTTCCACCCAGACCAATGCATCTAATTTTTTTTATCTGATAAAGATTTTTTTTTTCAAGTACTGTGAAGCACTGAAAGTACACTGGGAAATTCTCTCTTTGAGTCAACCTGTTCATTGGTACATATGTGCAGAGATTTGCTACCTTTTTATCAAAACACCTGAGTTCCCAATATGTTGTCCTCATGTTTCCCATGTGACTCAAACACCATCTTTGCAATTCTGATCTGAGAAGCAGAGTATGATCCTGGTTACCTAGATCATATAGTGAAATCCAAACTCAATCTAATTATCACCTGCCTGTCCAATTCACTTGAATCAAATCTGATATAAAAAACCATTGAGCAAATAAATTTCTCTGCTTCTGTAGCCTGCTGGTGAGTGAGATCCCCACACTCAACATGCCACTCACAGAGTACACGAACAGCTGGTTCTTGCCAGCTTCTTCCCTTTGTTCCTAGAATTCTGAAGCTGCACAAAAGAGTGCATGAAGACAGGGCAGAAGGGACCAAAGCAGGTAGTGCCAATGGCATGTAGTTCTTCCCTCAACAATAAGAAATCTGATATATTGACCTGAAAGAAGCAATTTCCAATTCCAATGTGTTTGTCACAGAATAACAGTGGTGCGGTAAGGGGACCTATTCATGATTCTCTAGCTGTTCTAGTTCTAGTTCTGATCCCCTTAAGATGTTAACAAGCTTACATTGAATTACAGGACTGCTGATGTGGTGGAGGTTTACAAGCATGAATGTGCAAAAAATCACAGAATAAGTCTGACAGTCATTATTTGTTTCTGTGGGCTGTCCTCTGTGATACAGATTCCTCCAAAAAGCAATAAGGACTTCCTGGGGTTTTGGTGACAGAGGAAGAAGTTCCAAATGATGCAGTTCAAATCTACCTATGGGCACAGATGAAAAGCATTTTTTTTAATCTGTAGGAATTTTCATATGTCATTCAGAAATGAGTGTTAAAAAAGTAGCCTTGTAGTTGATTAAATTATTTCCCCTATGTTAAAAAGTATCCACTTTAATGCAAGGCTGATATAGGGATGTAGATTTACTTTTAATATTCATGTAATTATTTTATATATATCCTCACTGCCTGTTATGTCAAGTACTCCTTTCATGTAGAAGTGAAAGTATATCTTCAAGGAACTCCCAAATCCTAATGTCTTCTCTTTAGGCCTTATATTAACATCCACGTATTTCACAAGGATCCAAGACTTGGGATCTGAATTTACAAAGTAACTAATAGCAAGGTGGTGATATCTGTGAAAAGCACAAGACTCAGGCCGCAGTTTGATAATTCCAAGTTTGCATTTTCTGCCTTCAAATAAATAAAATATCACCAACATAATGGAAGACATTGATTTAACATACACTCACTTTCCCTATGTAATTTTACCCAAATAGAACTGTTGTGTTGTCTTTGGGAACCCCTGAAGTTCAAGCTGGCTACAAACCCACAGCTAAACTGCATCAAAATTGTGCTGACAGTGATGAATATCTCATGGAGGCATCACAATGCACCACTGGTATTTACTGCATTGTCTTCATGTGTGAGGCTGTGGTGTTAAGATCAAATACTTTATCTAAGCAATGGGACAACAGCTTAGGAGTAATTCTGAGATCTCAGGTTCCTCAAAGGTGTCCATCTCCCTGTCACGGTGGGACACCGGCAAAGCACCTGTCACTCCTCCTCCCTTCCCCACTTCCCTGTGCCCTGATGCCTGTGACATCCACAAGCTCAGAGAAACTTGACTGTGCAGCAGTGAGCTTCATAAAGGTCCCAGATAGGGTCGCTGGGAGGTGAGTGGTTGAAGACACACCACCATGACCACTATCCACAGATCTATGTGGACACAGGCTCCAAAGAACAGCATAAGAAATGAAGGAGAAGAAACTCAACAGAAAACTTGTAACTTTCCAACCTTTCTGGCATAAGAGATTTCTCAGCTTCTGGTAATTTATACCCTGAGTTTCCATTCCCTACAGGTACTCAGCTGCACTATTTTATTCTTGACTGAAATTTGAATTTATTCGGAAAAAAAAAAAAAAGTTTGTGGTTTTCTATCTTTAAAATCAGTATTTGTGTTCATTAAATCACTTTTGTTCTCATCAGCCTGGACATATTACAGATTTTTAGGCATCAATCCATGTTTTTCACCTGTTAAAAATCTGGTATAAAACTCTGTTTTAATAGAGGCAAATAATACTGAACTTCAATAGCCAGAACAGCAACCAAACCAGCTGGTAATTCTCAGGCAGAAATGAATAATGTTGTGAAAAAAAGTATATCCATTCACCTTTTAGAAATGGTATAAAAAATGTCAAGTTTCTGTGGTTCATTCATACATATGACAGTTCTTTCAGCCTCCACAAGGAAAACAGTCCAGTTGAATTTAATTTCTACATATTTCCTCTTGATCTCATCATCTGATGATTGAGACAGTGGTTTAAGATCCAGGAGACAGGTGGACTATTCTGATCTCTGCTACAAACATTTTCCACCATCTTCAAAGACATTTACAGAGTTCAACAAACCATTTTAGCTGCTGTCCGTACACCAGATGCTACAAAGTGTTCTATGAAATGACATTCCTTTCCTTGTCACAGTTGCTGGGAGATTTCAATACCCCTCAGTTCATCTTTCTGATCAGACTCCTGGATGTGTTGTTGATTAAAGTGAATTATGAGTACACTGATTAGCCTGCAGTTGTTGTATGGGCAGAGGAAGATGGGTGGGGACCATCAGAGGTTGTGCAAGAAATGGAGTTAGGGAGAAAGGGGGGGCAGAACTGAGTACATTGGTGGCACCTGGCTAAGAAGCACTTGTTTTGCAGTTCCAGAAAAGACTCCTTAGACCTCTGTCTGGGGGTGAATAAAGCAATCATATCCTAGAATGAGTGTTCAAACCACATCCTTACCCACTGGACTCCCTAAACAGACTCCTGATTTTGGTTGTTCCTTCCCTCAAACTCCCCTCATTGCACAACGACCCAGAATGTATACTAAGGCTTTGGATGCCAGTACAAGGAAGAGGCAATTGAAAAGACATGTCTGAAGCACTCAGGCTTGCACTGCATCTTGTCAAATGCAAACTTTAGCCTAGGGGAACTAATCATCCCAGGATGACTCCACAAAGTGAGACAAAGGGGAAGAAACTCCAGGGGTTGATTCAAAGCCTGTCTTCAAGTACTGTAAATCATACTCTGGAAATGTCTGACTACGGCTATCCTTTGTGAATAGTCCTTAGGTACCTTTCTAAGTTTATTCCTTAATCTCTTTCCTTCATCTTTGTAAAACAGATCTAATTGTATTTCTTTCCCTTAGAGGAATATTACAAAGATACCCTTATTAATGGCCAGAAGTCAAGTTTTCAAAGTAAGCATCCATATATCAATAGATAAATGCAATATATGGATTTACCCAAACACCATTTTTATTCTTGCAGATGTCTAAATGCATAGCACTTGTAAGAAGTACTATCACTGAAAAAACCCAAAGAACCCACAGTGACCTCTCAGTATATGAAATGTCTAACTCCTCAGTAGATCAAACAGATTGAGAGTGACTCCATTGAGAAAATACTTCTGTATTTTTTTTAGTGATAATTTTTTCCTTGAATAACTGCTATGAAATTCTTACCATACAAAACATTTTCTTTCTCAACTAAACAATAAAAATTCTATGATTAAAAAGCAGAGGATAAGATCACTATCTACCCAAAAATCTTTTTGATAACTATCCACTAATATGAAGTGGGGACTAAGAAACCAGGTTGAAATATGACATTTTATTTATGATATACACAACCTTTACCCTCTGTGCACAGAAACAGTGACAAATATCTGACTGCCTCCAGTGTTTCAGGACTGTGAACACTTTGCACATATTTTCTTCAAGTCCCCTTAGTACCAATATTTTCTTTGGTATCTTTATCATTGATCTGGATGAGGGGACTGAGTGCATCCTGTGTCAGTTTGCAGATGACACCCTGTTAGGTGGGAGTATTGACCTGCTGGAGGGCAGGAATGCTCTGCAGAGGGATCTGGACAGGCTGGATAAATGTGACAAGGTCAACTGTATGAGGTTCAACAAACTGAAGTGCTGGGTCCTGTACTTGGGTCACAACAGCCCCTGCACTGCTACAAGTTGGTGGCAGTGGCTGGAAAAATGCCCAGTGGAAAAGGACCTGGGGCTTCTGGTCCACAGCAGCTGAACATGAGCCAGCAGTGCCCAGGTGGCCAAGAAGCCAATGGCACCTTGCCTGTATGAGCAGTAGTGTGGCCAGCAGGAGCAGGGCAGGGATTGTACCCCTGTTTTCAGCACTGGTGAGGCCACATCTCAAATCCTGTGTTCAGTTCTGAGCCCCTGCTGCAAGAAAAACACTCAAGTGTTGGAGCTCATCCAGAGAAGGGCAATGGAGCTGGTGAAGTGTCTGGAGCATGGGTCACATGAGGAGAGGCTGAGGTAGATGGGATTGTTCAGTCTGGAGAAAAGCAGACACAAGAGAGACCTCATCACTCTCTACAAGTATGAGAATGGCTGTGATAGCCAGGTGAGGGCTGTCTCTTCTCCCAGGTAATTAGGGACAGAGCATGAGGAATTGACCTCAGGTTGCAGCAGGAAAGGTTTGGATTGAATGATAGGAAATATTTCTTCAAGGAAAAGGGTGTTAAGCGCTGCAGCAGGCTACCCAGGGAAATGACTGAGTCACTGTCCCTGGAGGCATTTGAGACAGGTAGATATGGTAGTTAGGTACATGGTTTAGTGGTGAACTTGGCAGTGTCAGGATACAAGCTGTACTCAGTGACCTAAGAGATCTTTTCCAGTTTAAAATGTTCTATGACTATATGAGTCTATATTAGGAGATGATTAGGCTTATGCGTTGAGAGGGTAGTATATGCCCTAGGGAGTTTTTAAATATCAGAATAAAATTGAGAAGTGTTTTTTCCATTTTTTAAAGAGAAAAACTGCAATCCTTGTTGAAAGCATAGAACAGGGTACAGATATTACTGACAGAGCTGAACCACTAGCCAAGAAATCAAAAAATGCAGGATCTCTAGTGATGTTCCCTGATTATTATTCCATTTTGAAAAAACAGCCACAGAAAGAGTAATCAAAGAATTAGAATTTTCTGTACATTCTTTGAAGTGAGTTGCCACTTTTTCACAGCAGTTCCTGTATGTCAAACAGGCTTGCATTATCCTACACTCAAGAAGAAAAGGACTGGTTTTACAGCAAGATACTGCACTTATGTCTGATATTCTAGATTATTCTAATTTTTAACCATTTCAACAGACAAAAATAATGCTCAATTAAGTTGCAAAGGAAAAGAGCCTTTTTTTCCCTCCTTATTTTATAGTTCTTAAACACTTAGATATAAGAAATTTCTTATTCCTTCTAGCTTTCTTCCTAATACTCACTGTAATTGCATAAAAAACTAAACCAACAAAAACCACAAAAAACTCCAAAAAACCAACCAACCAACCAAACAAGCAAACAAACAAAAAAAAACCAAGTAAAAGAAAGAAATTGATAAATATTGAAATCTAAGCACTGTCACTTCAGTCAGTCAGTCAGTTAAGAGTATGGTCCATGATCTGTAATCTCGGGTATGAATTTGGGTACATTTTTAGGTCATTTTACTGAGATTTACTTAACCATAAAATGGAAACATAACAACAAAAAGTAGAATGGAAACCATTGAAGCATAGATAAGCTGATAATTTGCTTTCTTCAGGTTAGCTTCAAAGTTAGGTAATAAAAGTTCTTTTTACCATGCTATTACATTTTTCTTTTTGTATCATTCTACTATAGGATAATCTTTATTATTTCACAAATTTTGTTTATTCCTATGGATGGATGACCTTCTTAAATGGTAATCTAAGCAATTCACTTTCAGATCTCTTACTGTACTGCTCAGCTGCAACAGTCAAAAATTGGCAGTCTTTCACAAAACTAGGCAAGGGTAGAGCTGATTTTCTGTTCTGATTTCTTTCATTTACTCAAAACTTATTTCAGTTTTATTCTGATCTTGTAATTTTCTTTCAGAAGTCTTTGGATGATTAGCATCTTTTTCTGCAGAACTGAGATGCTGAACACATTCAAATTCCCCACTGAACAGCAGCACATGCTGGGAAAGATTAAATAATACAGCTAATTGCACAGCTAGGATACATACCTCTTAAGTGACTATCACTGCCTTTGGTCAGTTAACAGTTAAAGTGTATAATCTGAACTCTTTTCTGTCCCTCTGGGCAATGTTTTCAGAAGTCAATCAATTTCCAAACCTGGGGAAATTTGCATCCCTATAGAGTTTCTTCAGACACTGAATGCACTCACATAATATAAGCAAATACGCACAAAAATGACTATTGCATTTCCACTTATTAGAGTTAGCAATATTAATCATGACTTTACAGCCTCCACATTCCATGTTCCATAAAATGAAATGTCGGTGATATTAGAAAAGGTCTAAGCCTATTTAAAAACATTAATACCATCAATAAATATCACTATTTGCTCATAAGGCTAGACACTGTAAGTGCTAAGTTCAACTCGTCACTTGATTATGATAAGCTTCTTCAGTTTCAGTTCGCAGTTGAGGAAAGAGAAGAACCTGCTTCTCAGTTTGTTTTCTCAGCTTAATCTTCAGTTAAATACTCCTTTCAATATTAAGCCTGATTAGCTTTATTGATGTTTAGAATATTTGGGCCCAAGTGATCCTTTAGTCTGAAAGAAAGGTGCTTCTTTTTAACATGAATGCAATAGCAGGCAAAGGCAGATGTTTCCAAGATTTTTTAAAATAAAGTCTATCAGATTCCATGATGTTATTTCTAAATATATCAAATATATGAACTAATTTATTATTATTTTTATAACAAAAAGTGGTTTGCATAATCATAATGAAAGAAGCAGGTTGGCTGCTGAAAGCCAACAGAAGAGTTTCTTACTTCTGATTTGCAAATCAGATGTTTCAAACCTTTTAGTCTTTCAAGGCAATGTCATGAGTGTACTTCTTGTAAGACTTCTGTTACCAAAAATCACAATACTTTGTAGCTGCTGGCCACATTCATTTAGGTTATGAAGTTGAAGTTGACCAGCCTGTAAGCAATTCCTTTGCACATTTATAAACAAACCAAAAATCAATATACTGATTTACACATAACTAATGGACTTGTCTGAAGGCTCAAGTGACCAAAGCACATTCCTTTATCTCAAGCAAATGCAGATAATCAGAAGTGCTATACTGAACCATGTCTCTAGAATATTACCACAAGCAGTGAAAAATCATGACCACAAAGAAATTGTGCTCTTTGAGATTGCTGTATCCCATGCATCACACACTGCTTTCCTTTGTGCAACAGAGGATACTGCATGTTTCATGTTAAAAAAATAATGATAATATTAGTAATAAAAAGTTTCATAAATGGTTTGGTGAATTTGGTTCCCTGTGATACGTTAGTCTACTATATCTGATGCAGTTAGGTATTTGGATGACTGCCATAAAGCACTGGATTCTGGAAGTTTCACGCTCATGGACGTTCACTGGCACTGTCAAAAATAGGTTGTGAACTAAGTATGCCCCATTTGATTGAAATGATTAACAGCAACAGAGGTATATAACTTACAACGAAGTCACCATACTATCATAACCTAGCAGAATTCAACCATCTTATATAATTACCTTCCTCCAAAGTGGTCTTTTCATAATCAGAAAGGAAATAAAAAAAATGATTAAAATATTTTAGGTGAGTTCCATCCAGTTGGACATAGACACATCCCAAATTCCCCAAAACAACACACTAAGTTCATGTGAGTAAGTTATGTCTCTGTAGTTATGCTTGCAAACAGACTTGTCTAACTGTTTGTCATTCGCAAAGTCCCATGCTTGGATTTTGGGTAAGTTTTCACTCTTAAAAGACCCTTGACACAGGTAGACACATAGGAAAGAGCAATGGATATTGTTCATCTTGACTTTAGTAAGGCTTTTGACGCTATCCTCACCGATCAGATAATGAAATACAGATTAGATAATCAAGTGTATTTAAAAGTGACTGAACTGCAAAGCTCAAAGGGTTGTGATCACCTTCATGAAGTCCAGTTGGAGGCCAATCAATAGCAAGGCATCCAAGAGGTTGACAGTGAGACCAATACTGGGTAACTCCTTCATTAGTGACCAGGATTTGGACAGAGCAGACCCTCAGCAAAGTTGCAGATGACATGAAATTGGGAAGAGTGGCTCATACACCATATGCCTGTGTTGCCATTCAACAGGCTGGAGAAATGAGCTGAGAAGAATTTAATGAGGTGCCGAAAAGACAAATTACAAGTCCAGGATCTGATTCTATGGCCAGTACAGGCTGAGGGCTGACTGACTGGGAAGAATCTTATAAAAACTTGAAGAGTCATGGTGTCATGTTGGACATTAGGTGGAATATGAGCCCACAGTGTTCCCTTGCAGCAAAGAAGGCAACTGTTCTCCAGCTGCTTCCTGGGCTGCATAAGGAAAAACACTGGCAGCCAGCCAAGGGAAATGACCTTCCCCTCAATGAGATCTGGGTCCATCTCTGCACTCACAGATGCAACAAAGACACAGACATACTGGAGATAGTCCAGAAAAGGACCACAAAGAAAATGAAGGGAGAGGAGCATTATTTCATATGAAGAGAGGTTGAGAGAGCTGGGATTATCCAGCCTGAAGAAAAGAAGTCTCAGGGTGATCTTCTCCACATGTATTCATACCTGATGGGGAAATAAAGACTCTAGTCAGGTTTTTCTCATTTGTGTTCAGTGACAATACAAGATGTGGTGAACATAAACTGAAATTTGGGAAATTCCACAAAAACGTTTTTAACTGTTAGGATAGCAGAACACTGGGACAGGTCACCCAGAGAGTTTTTGAAGTCTGCATCCTTGGTGATAATCAAAACCCAACTGGACACAACCTTGAACAGCCTGCTCTAGTTAATGCTGGTCTGAACAGGGAAGGTGGATCAGATGATCTCAAGAGGTTGTATTCAACTTCAACCATTTTGTGATCTGTGATTCTGTAAACAGATTAAGATAGAAGAGCATCTCACTATTTCATAAATTTAAGTGAACCTGTACTAAACTGAATCACATTCTTTCAGATGCAACACTTCCTTTAGAAATGCCGTTTCCTCCTTATTTACATTTTACAGCCTGCATAACCTTTCACTGCTCTTCTAACTCCTGAGATCTAGTGATCTTGGAAGTAATAATTGGGAGTGTTCATTCTCCAAAAGATGAGTACAACCTCTAGCAAATCAGACTGGAGTCTCATAATCATAATCTTCAAATCTTCTGGCTGTATCTTTTTCTTATCATTCATTTTCCTTTTATATTAACCATTGTTGTAATTGCCTCATGGCCTCTCTATCTTCCTGCAAATAAATTTCATCAACAATTAATTGTAACTCTTTATTAAATTTAGCTCAGACTTTGTACAGATTAATTTTTCTTCCTTTTAAACCACATAGGCTGCTGGACAATGATGGTTGTTTATTTGTATTTTTAATTCCCACTGCTTTGCTTAGAAGTTTATGCTAGCTTTTGTTTAATGAGTAGGTCAGTTCCATTCCCATGGAACTTGAAAAAGTTCAATTTAAACTCTTTAAAAACCTGGACAAGAATATCATAAAAATAGATTTAGGAACAGTGGATTATTTTCAGTTCCTTTAGATATTTTGATTAGAGTATCTTGGTGCCTCACCCTTACAAAACAAAACAAAAAAATCAAAAATCACTAATGCCAGCATGAACAACCAAACACTTAACAAGTTATTTAAGCATAAATTTTCCTGGCTACATAAAAATTGTTCATTATTGTAATCTTAATCAATTCACTTAAGTAAATACATTCAAGAGTGTTAATAATTCCTTTCTCTGCCATATATTGTGTTTATTGAATGAATATTTTCCCCAAAACCAAGAATTGAGTTCTTGACATTAGACAACAGTAAAAAGATTGTTTTTTTTCCTCAGTGGGCTTAGTTTCAGCTTTTCGGTTTGACATCAGAGATATCAATCTGCAACTTTCCATTAGCATCATGGTCATTGACTCAAAATAATTTGCAGTTTTAAGGGCGGATGAAGCTTGTCCAGGTAATGTCTTGATGCTGATGATTTTCTTTACATTCTACCTGTAATGAAAGGTTGTTCTTGATACTCCCTACAAACCAACAAATGCTCTAGCCTAAAGAGAATAGACTGTCTTCACTAAGAAAATGCATCTCCATAAGCAGAGAACATACTATCTGCAGCTGAAGAATTGCACAACTTTAAAATCTGGTCTCACTAACAATGGTGGTAACGGAGTGGATCAAGATCTAAACATATTAGGACCAAAACATTACAACCAGAAGTTTTATTTTTTTAATTTCAAAGGCCATAAGAGAACAAACCAAAGAGAGACATCTTTCCACCGTCATCTACTGAATGCGAGTAAATATTTTCTGAAGTTCTGGAGTACTTTTATGAAGCATTAAGTTTCTTATTAAGAGAGAGAAGGAGCAATGACTATAGGTGTACATGTGACAGAAGAGCTGTGAGCAAAAACAGAACTCTGCTCCCAAGTACAGAGAAGGAAAAGAGAGAGAGATGGATAGTCCCATATGTTTATAAATATTCTCACAATATGTTTTTATGTAGTGTACATTGTTTTCTCTTCTTCTGGGTCTCAGAAGTGTTGGTTGTCACTTGAGTGTCCTCTGTAGCTAATATTTGTGATTCAGTTCTCCACCTATGGAATAAGGATGCCACAAGTTACCTGTGGATAACATAATCTACTTTGTAAAGCATTCTGAGGTCACTCTTGGGAAGTGCTACAGAAGAGCAATTAACTACTCACTAATAAAATCTTTGTTGCTTAAATTTTTAAAGGGGCTCCCCTTTTTCTTGCCACAGTTTTTTGCAGCATGAGCACGTATGTAATTATTAAATATACATAAATTGAGTGAATTTCAAGTGCCAGGAGTGGGCACACACTCTCCTTACTCAGAATTTCATAAAGGGTGTTAATATGCAGAGTTGGTGTGTACACTTGGCAGCTGCACTGACATGATAGAGTGTCAGCTCCTTTGTTAATGATCCGCATAGGAAAGTATCCCACATAGGCCTTGACAATTGACATACCATTACAGTCTATTGCGCCAATAATCCATGCATTCAAGTGCTCCCCACTCTTCCAGGCAAGCCTGACACAATAGTCTATAATAGCTCAGTGCAGCATGTGAACACACGGCCTTGATATTAGACTGTGATGACTCTGAAAGAGATGATATGGTCTGGTGTATAAATGATCCATGTATTATTGTAGGTATACTGATCCTCAAGGATCTCTGGATCTGATACAGTTTCAAGGACAGTCTTCCTTCTTAAAAAAATAAAAAAAATTACATAGAATATTTGGGTTTTAAAACAAAAGCTCTTCTTTGTGAAAAATTACAGCAGAAATGTAGGCTGACATCTCTAACATCTGTGCAGGGAACTGGAGCTGGAAAATGGTACAAAGTCCTGTTCCATCTTGATGACATTAAAATAGCACCTTCTTCCTCAGTGACAGCTCTCTGTGGATTGAATCACACATGCTGGTTGCTGTGCAAAAATAACCTGTGACTCTTTTAGCACTCTACAGTCAACAAGCCAAATCTGTCTCTACACCACCATCACTGCTGTGACCACAGCAGAGGAGGCACAACAGGATTAGTTATCATTGCTACCGAGAGCAGTTTAGCAACTCCACTCAGCATGGAGCTTTGCCTGCCAGAGTGGTGGGTGAATATTCACTCAGGAAGTTCTTACTGAGCTCCCTGTTGTTCCATCTAGGTTTGTGGCATCTGAATTAGCTAATTTTTAAGCTGGCTTTCATATGTTGACAGCACATTGCAGTACTTGCAGCGTGGTCATAAACTAAGCATCAGTGATGTGAAAAAGCTTTATTACCTGTGCCAGCTCTAAATCAACAGCTTCCTAAATTCTGGGTGTTACTTTCCTAGCAACAAAAATAAACACTCAAAGGAGTGGAAAAAGAACTTGTATGCTGATGCCTGTCTTTCCTAGGGTATCCACAGAGAAATATACAAAGAGGTAACACTTGGTGGTAGTTGAAGGTGAAACTAAAAGTTCCCCATTTGTTTTCCACCATATTATAACAAGATGACAGTTTCCTGTTTCTGCTGTATTTTCTACATAACTGTCAGTCTAGTTTAACTACAGTGTTATTTAAGCATCTATTAGAGGCCCATAGTCCCTTAAAAGCTTTCAAGGGGCATCAGCCCTTGTTTTTGTTCAGACTTTACGTGTATGTTTGTGTGTGTATGCATTTCAGTGATGTGATCATTGAACACAAAAACAGCCAGTATCTAAACATGGATCATTGAACAACTATCAGAATTGATACCAAGTAAGAGCGAGTCTTTAGACCTTTGTGCAATATGCTTCCTTTGTACATTACTTTCTGTCATTCAGTACAAGTGGATTGCAGTCATTTTGCTTGCTTACCTACTGGTTTCATAAAGTTGAAGCTTCCTGACAGGTTGGGGTTTTGTGGGAATTTTTAGTTACTTTTTTCAGAAGAACTATGTTGGATGGTCATTCAGGCATGCCTTCTATGTTCTGAATGTCCAGGAAGTAGAGAAAAGTCAATTTTAAGAAATATTTAGGTTTTTCCCCTTTCCTTGTGTTTTTTTGGTTTTTTTTGAGATGGGTTCTTTGCCTACATGTTCTCTGAAAAGGACATTTCTGTAACCCAGGCTATACAGGAAGGAGGTCAGGAGGTTACTTTCTCCATTAATCCTTCAAACATTCCCTTTGGTCCTTTATTTGTCAGTTACTGTCAGCAGCTTTCCCAGAATGGAAAGAAATGGTGCTACAGGACCTACATCTTACCTTGGATGTTCAGCACATATGTCTCTCTCCTCTTAAAAAGAGAGCTGAGAGAAACTGGTTTTGGTGTCATTTAAACATATGCAAAGTGGATGTTATATGGTACAACTCTGACTTGTTCAAGAAAATGGCAATACCTATTATCTACTCAAACTGACTACCTTATTATTGTAACATTCATATGATCATTGTTCAGCAGTCTTTGGAAACAAAGGCTATTTTTAGTTAGTGACTTTTGACATTGCTTTAATATGCATCAGGGCCAGTCAGTATGTTCTTCTGGCATTTGTTGTAACAAAACTGTAATCTTAATCATGCTGGGCAGGATTTGACTCACCTGACTACAGCCCCCTGAAAGTTGGGTATCCTACTTCAAGTTAATCTTCTAGTCTTCATTTAGAGTCAGCAAAGTAGGCACTTCCAAAGGACATTATTCTAAAATAGATATATAAGACAGAACTAATTGGAAATGCTGATCTTTTGCATAGTTATATTTAGAGGAAAGGGATTCTGTGCATTTTGTTATGATACATGCACATCATGATAGAACCTCAAGGTCCCAGCTGGGACTGAGTTGTACTGAACACTGCACAGACTTAAATAGATTTATGAGTCATGATATTATGGATATCAATAGACCTGGAGTGGGGTGGGATGGAGGGGGGGGTCACACTGTCTAATTTTAGTCACATAACTAGAGCACTTAAGTGCTTTAGGTCAGTGCCTAAGCAGAAGATCTGACTCAGTGGAGACACTTATCCCCCTTTGTTTATGGTGGAGGGAGTCTCTTGCTCTCTTGAAAGCTCTGTGTGTCTGTGATTAAGCAGTGTGAATGCATTTTTCCCCTCTTTAGTAGCTACTCTGTAGCTACTTTCTGTAGGAGGGGCCTTGAAGTTTGTTTGCTGGATCAGGGCTACTAAATAGCCGAGGTTCACATCCCAATACTATCCCAAGGAGGATCAGTAGTCCCACAACCACTGTTTGAATGAGGAGAGCTCATTTAGAGCTCAGAAAATGGACATATAAAAGATGACAAAATGGGTGACAAATAAATACCCTCTTTACATATATTTTTCCCTGTTTACGTATATTATTTAATGCAAATAGTGACATGAATGCTATACTTAAAGCTGAGTTTATAATTGCAGAAAGTAAAAATTTCAGATTTTGTCTTCCTATCATAATACAATGGAATATCAAACACAAAATGACAAAAATCCCTGTGATTTTTGATCCTGAAATAAGGCATTATTAGCTGATTTTTTTTCTGTTAGAGCCACTAAGCTGTGTTTTCAATACTAGCAGCTTGTTATGTACCAGCTTGTTATCTGTACAAAATTGTTTACAGTGCTTCTGAGGTCTGCTTTTTCTTACAAGACCCTGAAGCTGGACTAGAATCCAACCAGTAGAGTATTGAGACTGGCAGGAGAGGGTGTGTGTGGAGTGAAGAAAGAAGAAATACCCACTGTGGAAGTTCAGTCAAATGGAATGGAACTGAAGATTTTTGGTGCGTCCTTTTTGTTGTTTTACTAATTTATTCTTCAATTAGAGTGTAAACATTAGTGACATGATATTATTCTGAGAAGCTTATTGAATTAAGCATAACCATGAACTGACACTTTTGGAATGCACAACTCCTTGGCATGGACCTTGGGAAATTAAAATAAAATGCAACACATATTGATGTTACAATGAGCTTTACTCCGCTTTGAGCATAACACATGTTATTCTTTTTTTATTTGAATTACATGGTGGCAGATTGGTAAGAATGGAGGAAATATCAACATTCAATTTAATTCAATATCATGGAGTTCCTGTACTTAAATGCATAATAGTAAAAGGTAACCATCATGGATAAATATATAGTAACCTGCTCAGCCTGTTCAAAGTTGTTGTTATGCAACAAAGCTTCTACCACCTATGGGCTGCACTGTTTTGCTGAAAGCTTCATAGTCTCACGATAGGTTCAAGGCACAGTATGAGTCAAAGTAAAGTTCAGGGAAATTATGTGATAGTACTGTTCATGTCTGTCCCCATGACTTCACTAGGTATGCATGATGTTAGGTATGACTATTTCTAAACAAGTAAGCCCTAGAAAAATGGTGGAAGCTGTAATTATATACAAGTAAGCCTTAGTTCTATTACAGGTGCTTCAGATGATGTTAAAATGAGCTTCTCTAGATAAAAAAACCTAAAAAATTATCTGATAGCTGGTGAGCAAGTATAACTTACTGTCATGAGTTACTGATGAAACTTACTATTATAGATGAAGCAGAATTCCAATTATAATCCTTCTCAGAAAGAAGTGTTGCCTTCATGATTTGTGGTCTGGATTCTACAGAAATAAATTAAAGAAATTAAGTCAGCTTTCCCTCTTTTCACTCCCTGGTCTTTCCAGAGTAAACCTGAAAGTATGGAAGATATGAGTGATTCTAATTCCATGTGTATCTTTCACAATGAGTTTTCATAATTAAATGGGCACTAAAGATGAGTAGTTAGAATGCAGAACTGAAACTTATAGTGGCTCGTATGTATCTGCATACAAGGATTTTGGTGTGCTCTGATCTCTGCAGATAGTCTTAAGAACCTGTTATTTTTCTGAAGCTGCTGCCATATGTTCAGCAGTATGATATAAAGCAAGCTGAAAATTATTAAAATTAATCTGGAATAGCAGATGACTATATGGAACATGCACGCTGTTTTTCATCACCCTGTTGGTTTTTGAAATGTGGTCAGCCTAAAAGGCTGCTAGATAGTCATACAAAAGGGTAAGACATAGCAGGATTTCAGAACTCAGTAAGAATTATTCCAATAGCATACATGGGAATTACAGCTGAAATTTGCTTTGAAGACATAGTCTGAAATGCTTGTATTTGTACTTAAAATGTACTTATTTGCTTATTGTGGACTTAGAGTCCATACCAGGAGACAATTGCCTGTAGAAGATGTATTTAAAAACTGTAACATATAGGAGATGTCAGCTAAATACTGATTAAAAGAGCAGCCTTTCCTCACCACCACTACACACCGATCTCAACTCATCCGATATAATTTGAAATGACAACTGTGTTTTTTACAGCATTAATCCTAGATTCCTTACCCTTGTGCAGCAACTTGTATTGAGATGCTGCTTTGTATAAAACATAACATTCATGTGTTCATTTTATTTTAAAAATGTCATTGTTTTTCTTGTTATTTACTTGATGTTTATTTACTAACTGCCCAGTAGTCAGAGTTATAATAGCAAAATATGTATGTACACCTGCACAAATATATGCACATGCATGTATTTCTTTATAAATATTAAGACTACATATACATTATCTTTTTTCTTAAAAAAATCCCAACACCACAACAAAACCACGGAACAATAGAATTAAATGGACCTCAT
The DNA here is from genome assembly GCF_971803275.1 of Cyanistes caeruleus. Taxonomy (NCBI): domain Eukaryota; kingdom Metazoa; phylum Chordata; class Aves; order Passeriformes; family Paridae; genus Cyanistes; species Cyanistes caeruleus. Next base: position 29,031,876 of record NC_141703.1, read on the forward strand.
AGCTGAAATAAATTGGCCTAACTGCAAATATGCTAAGGATCATATAGGATTAACTTTGAAGAAAGTTAAGTGTAGTGTAACACAAGCTGTGGAATGAATCTGGGCTAGAACATAAAGACATCCAAATGGTGGCTCACTCAGAACACACTTTCCTTAGGCGTACGCGAGGTTGGTTCTTTGACAATTGTTTACTAGCAGCTTTTAAGACACAAACAGCTGTGAGTGACAACAGTCTGTCACAAAATTTGTCTAAGTTCATGGCAGAGAGCTGCAAACTCTGACACCTACTGAAAGAGGTATCGTATTTGCAAGCAGTCAAAAGTGATTGAAAACCAGATGAATCTGTTAGGATACCTCATGCCATTGAACACTGTTGCCTATGCCAAATATGCATTCGTAATCTACAATCTGTTATCTACTAGCACTGATGCTATAAGGTAGCATTGTTAAGTTTTTTAATACATAGCCATCTACTCTGAAATAAAAAACCCATATTTAATCAAAAAGAAATAAACATGATTCATAAGATTCAACCAACGTATACCACAGATGGAATATTTAGACTACTCTCTCCTCTGAGTCGCGACACTTTTATGTGGTTTCTAACAGAATATAAAAAAAAAAAAAAAATCAACAGGAGGATTATACGTCAGGGGAATATGCTGGAAAATCTAATGCCTTTAATTGTACGGAATTATGCTTGGGATAACCACAGCCGTAATTACTTTACATGCATAGGCACTCTGATTGCATACCATGATGGGCAACAGATTTGGTAGTACTGTTTCTGTTATTTAATTATTAGAGTTGGCCTGGAAATGTTCCTCCTTGATTGTAGTTAGCTTAATCAAATATGACTTGAGCATCTGAGTTGGCACAAACCCTGCAGGAACCCACTGAAATGACAAGGAAGTGAAAAGCTACTCTTTCATTCCTTTACATCTTAATTTGGCAATTTCTGGAAGGACCAAGGAACCAGGACAAGTGCCAGGAAGAGGCGAGCTCTGTGAGCTCCTTTAATGGAAGTGTAAGTAATACAGCAGTGTCTGCTGGAGGGCTTGTCTACGTGTCAGAGAGCAGCGTCAGTGCAACAAGCTATGCAGATCCCAAGGCTTGCTGCTGCTTTTGTAGTCAAAGCATCTGCAATTAAGGCCATGGATGCTCCCAGTACGGGCAGTGGAAACACCCATGAGCGTCACAGGGCTGCTCCTGGTCACTGTGTGGATACTGTGTCTCTGTCAAGCTTTCTCTGCATGATTTTCTTTGTATGATATACTGTGGAAACTTTGCTGCCTCTGCTTGCCAAATCAGCAGTATTTTGTTTACAGTCTTATGTTCATTGTGCCAAGCCCAACCATTACTTGTGGATTTGGGTGTTTATGGCAAGGTGCAAAAATCATACATGGATTTCACTAAAAATATTTTCTTTTTCAGTGTTTAATATCAGGAATCCAAACCTTTATTATTACTTCTCTCCTTTTTCCCCCCTCTATTTTTTAATTGACCTTGAAAACAATTTAGTATTTGCCCACTCTTACCTATCCATTAACAGTACCTGTGCAGCACTGCAATCAAGATCATTCTGATGGTCATGGACCCACTCTGGAAGATGCAACGGATGTTATTAAATAGAGAAAATCAGATATAGCAAGAGAAAACATGTTTGGTCAAACAAGAAAAGTGATCAGAATAATAGATTCTTCACAGATTAGTTTCACATTTTCATTTACAGTATGTTATTTTACTTCCCACAATAAAGAAACAACAGAAGAGGGTAAAAAAGAGCATCACCTCTAAAAATTGTTCATTTGCTGAACGCATCTGTATTCTGTATGTTACCTGAAAAATGTTTACTACCTTTATTAATGTTGGTGACTGGATCAGCTGGGCTAATTTTGTTTGTTTGTTTTTCTGAATCTTTTTTAATGGAAAATCATGAATAATCTATAATAATAGTGTGAAGCTTCCAGGATTATTGATATGTTTTAAAAAAGATGAAATATAAATATTTTTACAATAACTCATTAGAGAGTTGCCAAGAAATGTCTTTTGGGGCACTTGAAATACCCTGATTTTTCATGTCACATTTTGTTTATTAATAGCTCTCAACTGTTTGCTCAAGAGACATTTCAAGACTGTATACAATTTGCTCCATGTTTAGTAGGAATAAAAATTTTGCAAGAATAAATGCTCAGTCAGGAACAATTTTTGTGATGATGAGAAAAGTCTGATGAGTGTAGTCAGCAATGTTTTGGGCATGAGTATTGATGTAATAGTAGTTTCCTTAGTATTTAATGATGGTGATATAAATTAGTTTAAGGTACTAAAAATTCAAGCTTTTTTTATGAGTCAAAAGTTGGAACTATCATATACATTTTTAGCAACATTTTAATTAATAGGATTTTTATTAAAATTTTGAGTTAAAATTTGACTATATTTTAGTGGCTTTTAGGCTCAGATTAACTCAGTCAACTGCTGGCATAATTTTGCTCTAAGTCACAGGACAGAGACAAATCAGATATTAAAAAAAGGGTCTTTTAGCTACATGTGTCTCCTTGACTTTGTTGTGCTTTCTAGATCACTACAAATATGAAATTGTCTTAGTGCTCTGAAGGAGCTTTATTTACCTAAGCCAATATTTACAGCTTTGTTTCTGTCTGTGATTCCAGAATATTTATTAAACAGCTCAGAACTGCTTCCTAAAAGTGTTGTCCAGATAGAAGTGAGCATTCAAAAAAGATTAATATTTTCTTAGAAAGAAAAATCATATAAAAATGTGGTGTCCATCTTCTCACTGTTAGACGTTTGTTAGAGCAAGATTTTCAGGTCTTTAATTTAATTTGTGAGCTTCTTCACCACCATTATGCAGTTACCAGTTTCTATCTTGCTTGTAAATACCTCCCTACTTGCACCTCCTGCAGTTCAAACTCCATTTCACTGTAGCATGAATGTTTCAAAGTTAAATGGTTAACTCTGTAGTCCCCCATTAATTTCTCCTTCCATCTTCCACAAAACTATTTTTGCTCAGAAGTATTTTACTTTTATTTTACTTTTACTAAGGGTATCTGTCATGATCAGTGAGGGCTTTGCACAGCTGCGTTGATAGAGGGTGCACTCCATGCTCCTGGGCAGTATTGTCATTGTGAAAACTCTGACAGAAGATAATCCCATCAGAATTCTTTGATAAAACACTATTTTTAGTCTGAAAGAAAATATCCACATTACTAAACACCACAGAAATCAGGGTTTTTTATTCTTTTATGTCTAGTTACAAATATGGTATCTTTCAGGTTTATCCAGTTAGAAGAAGAAATAAGTAATAAACGTTCTCAAGAATAGTTATAAAATGTCTTTGCAAATTCAGTTGTGTTTCTGTTTCTGTCACTGACATATGCTGAGAGACACCAATTATTTCCAGATCCTTCACAGAGTTTAATGTATTTTTTACAACTATCTTAAATGCAGAACTGCATTTTCAACCCTCAGTTTCAATGAACTATTTTAGACAACACACTAAGGAAGAAAGAGTAGGAATAAGGAATAGGCCTGTCAGGTAAAAATTTTAATTCAGAGTAGTGACTTTTGCTACTTGTTTTTAAATCACTGCACTTTATTTTAAACATATGGGGAAAATTAATTTGATTTTATTTCTCTATGTTCTCATTAGAGGATTTACTGCTAACATTACTATCAGTTATTATATGTGAAGGTAGTTTCCATACTACCCCATCTAAATGATCTTATGACTCTACTGCACTCGGAATATACCTACATGAAAGTGACTGCAGTGTAATTTGTGGTGAAAAGCCTGATACAGATATGTCTAAAATATACCATACCCTTCGTTAGATGTCTTTGAGCAGCTTGAAGATCCCTTTTTATATCCCTGATGTTTGTATGCAGGCTCTCTACATGAGGAGGGTATGTCTTGTATTGTTAGAAGACATTCTAGTTTAAATTAACAAAGCTAACATCCAAATTGTTCAGAACATTAACCTTAATTGACTAGTTCTTCGATTGGAGGTAGAGACAGAGGGCAGCCTTCCTTTCCTCCTAAGTACAAGCCTAGAAAGATCTGGATACCTAATGAATTTCTAAGCATAGGATTGTGGGTCAAGGCTGAATATAAATCTCATGTTGCTTCATCTGTATTTGGATGGTTTAAAGTGTCTTTCTGAATGTCTGAATGTTTACATTTGTGACTTTAGCAATGGAAAAATAAAGTCTTTTTTTGTCATATGACAAATAGGATAAATACAATAGAATTCTGTGAAACTTGTGCTGTAATGCTCTTTCTGTACAACAATTATCTTTCCTGGTTTAATAAACTTGTCACCTGCACAGCAGTTAATAAAATGTTTAAGCTAATGTTACAGAATAACAAACTCAAACAATGATACTGCAGATACATAATGGTAAGTGTACCTCAGTATGAATAAATTATGGGAGTCTCAGGGAGCACCAAATTAAGCCATTCTTAGAAGAAAAGGGTCTGAATGTTTCCAAGCAAGAATATTTTCATCCTGGTTCTCCAGGGTGAAGGGACTAGTAAGGATGCCCTATTACATCCATAACACTAGAGGCCTTTACAGACTTGTATTTCTCAATTCTATTTTTGGATGAAAATTGCTAGCAGAAAGAAAAAAGGTGCCCAGTAGGACTCAGCTGTGCCTTGATTCAAGTATTTCCCTACCCCAAGGACATGAGACACAGCACCCCACCCTGCTTTTGAGACAGACTCTAGGGCTTGAACCATCTAGGTTCGGATTTTGGTCTATTTTACAACACACACTTTAAACTGATATTGTGATTTTCCTTCATTCGACTTAACCAAGATTCTGGCCAAGGGAAATCTCATTGTCAATTTCTTGCCAGGATGGACACCTTGGAAATATAAATAACTTGCTGTGGCCTAAACTTCTGAGCTTACTTAGATGTTTTTCCTTTGTTCTCTTGCCCACTTGAGTACTGTGCATTATACCTTGAACCGTCATCTCTTTGATGTATGCCTCACATTATATCAAATTTATTGTCAAGCTTTTACTGAAAAGGGTGGCACAAGGCTGCTCTGACCCAGGAGCAGAAGTAGTGCTGTGTCCCGACTCTTTCCCTTAATTCACTGTAGGTGTTGAAGCAAAATAACAAGGTAATGATTTTGTGCCCAATGGGTAGCACAATTAAGGTGCAGAAGAAAAAACTCTTTTGGTTTTGTTGGGGTTTTTTCCATTTTTCCTGACTGTTTGTTCTCTCAGCTCTTGGGAAATATTGAGTCAAAGTGGTACCCTGACAGGGCATTTCTTTGCTTCCGAGTTATTTGAACAGATCAAATAGATAATGCTGGTATGGAGAATGAATCTATCAACTGGCAGACACTGAGACAGCATTGCCAGTCTATACTCACCATATAATTTTTTCAAAGATCAGTGTCAGCCTTTATCTGAGACAGGACAGGAAATTTACATAGACTCTTGGTTTTACCTACTATGGCCATTCAAAATGATTGTAGTGAGGTTGTTTCAGTCTCTTCTCCCAGGTAACCAGTGATAGGACAAGAGGAAATAGTCTCAAGTTGTGCCAGGGGAGGTTTAGATTAGATATCAGGAAAGAGTTTTCACCAAAGGGGTTGTTAAACATTAGAACAGAGTGCCCAGGGAAGTAGTTAAGTCATCATCCCTGGAAGTATTTAAAAGATGTGTAGATGTGGCACCTAGGGACATGGATTAATGGTGGATTTGGCAGTGCTGGGAGATTGGTTAGGCTTGATAATCTTAGAGGAGTTTTTCAACTTAAATTATTCTTCAATTCTATGCCTGCAGTGTTACATTGTAACAAGCCATAGAAATAATTACAGACAAGCATAGTATCTCAAGGGTTTTTTGTGCCAGGACATCACTGTTTCTTTATCATTTTTCACATGTTTTGCTCTGTTTTATTTTTATTTGTACCACTTGCAAGACCTCCTTGAAAACTTATTTTATTTTATATTTTGCCTGGCATATTGATATTCCAGCCCAAGTGCTTGTTCTCCCCCAAAATGAATTTCAAGTGTGTAAACAAACTCTGGAAACTCTTTCATGGCTAAACACCACTGAATTGAGAAGTAGTAAATGAAAAAGGCATGAGGAAAATTGCTCAGCTCCTTGGGATGAAAAGGGTCCAGCACTAATCATTGTCCAGTTAGTTTACACACGTTTCTTGCTACGTTGTTATTACTTCTGTCCTTTTTTTAATGAAGCAAACATTAAAGTAATATTATTTCAGTTGAGGGTTGGTATCTATAGCTTATACCTTGTGATGTTAATTAAAAACATAATTTTTATGTACTTATCACAAAGGAAATATCATTTCATTAAAATCCAATTAGATTCAGACAATATCTGTAAAGACTACTGAATAACTGCTGTTTGAACATAGTCTGCTTTGTTCTATTTTCATCACCCGAATAAAAGCAACCACAACAAACAAACCAAAGGATTTCTTTTATTAATCTCTGAGGTTACAGATCCACTCGCATTTAGAACAGTGTTTTATGTGAAAAACATACCAAAGATTTTATGTTTCACAGACTGCAGCACGAATGACCTTATTTTAGAAAATTCTTATTTTCTTTCCCATATTTATATAATAAAATATATTTATTTTGTAGAATTGATGTCCTTACATAAAAAATTGTCTATGATGAAGTAAACCAACATTTTCACTATTACCAGAATGCTGCACAGATTAATGAATTACTGCCTGCAAGGTAGTGGGGACACAGAAAAACACCTGGGGAGTGAAATACAGCAGAATTGTTCCTCCATTTTGTCTCATTATAATTATCCTCTTGCTGCATGGGCTGTTACCTTGCCATTGATTTACTCACTGAATTTCCTTGAATATCCTACTCTATGAACTGAATAAGAAAAATTTTTTAATGCAGGATGCTTTTTTCTGCACGAGTAAAATTTTGTGGGATATTTTTGGCTTTCGATCATGGGACAATCATGTTAACAATCAGTGGAGTCAGATTGTCACACCTCTTTCCAGTGGATGAAGAAAACAGAAGGAAAAAGGGAAAAGCACCACTGAAATTAGGAATTGACTAAATGGAGTTTTGTGTGGTGACTCTAGGCTAAAAGTATTTTGATCCCATCTGTAGCTTCTGTATTGGATTTTGTTTCTCTGTTTACTTATTTGTTTGTTTGTAGGTTTCTTTTCCTTATGCTACCAAAAAACCACCCCAAACCAAAACATCCTAAGGGGAGGAAGGCAGATAGTGAAGAAGTCTAAAAAGCCTGTGTTGGAAGGCTGTTTCTTCTGATTCAGCAGTTAAGAATGAGTGTCACAAAAACTAAGGTGCCACAGAGGAATAGCAGTTGCAGCATTTTCTGTCTGGAGTATCTGTAATCACAGACACAGGAATGCTGATTCAAGAAGTTTGCAAAGAAAGACACTGAAGTTGATAAAGGCTGGAACAAAATGGTTTTGTTTGTGCTAAATAACTGAAATTACAATCAAATAAAGATTTAACGAAAACCTAGAGAAAGATCAATGTTTGTATCTTAATATTTTGCAGACAACAAATACAATATTTGTTGAAGTTTGCCTTATCTTACTCAAAAAAAATCAGTAATTCTATTTGAGAATAGATTGTACTTTGATGATCTAGATCACTGGGGAACAAGGAAAAAACTGCTTTTTCTCTGCCATAGAAGGACTATGCAAAAAAAATGGGATTTCCTAGTTTTGGAGGTACTAGTCACCTTTTGGGAATGAGGCAACAGTACAAAGACAAGGAAAGACTAAAGGGGAAGTCTGTATATGCTGAGATTGAAGAGAGGTGCAAGACTGTGTTAAATAAGCTTTTAGTTAAATAAAGTGCTTATGAAACTGAATGAGAAGTTATGAGACCAAACTTCTTATGGCTAATATAGAAAATAAGGCACTAAACAAAAAATATGCTTTAATGGAATAGCAAATTAGCATAAAATTCTATCAGAATATATTTTAATTTTGCATCTATTTATTTTGGTCTTGACTGAGCAAGAGCACTTGATGGTAAAAAAAAAAAACAACCTTCTCTTCTTTCCAGTACTGTGCCTTACAATTTCTGAAGTTAGAATCCTCCTCTTCTTTCTTATAGTATGCCCCATATTTTTTAAAATGGTAGATATTTTGATTTTGGCCTCGGTTCCTAACTCCAAATAAAACTTTGCATTAACTCAGTTCTAGACCTCAGTTTGAAACCTGATGTTTAATTCTGACTCAGCTACTAAGTTTGTAATAGCAAAAGATAGCAAAAGATTCATGGACATTATTGAAACAGAAGTTTCAAGAACATTATGGGATGTAGCTCTGGCAGAGTCTGCTTGCAGAGAAACCTTTGGTGGATGAGCATGACACATTTTGTTGAAAATAAGAGTAAACAAAGAATATCTTCAAGGGCCAGCCCCATGTCTGATCCTGACATCATGCACACTGGCTATTTAGAGGAAAAAAACCCCACATTGTATTGCATATTATTTTTATTGTAACTCTTCATTCCTGGAAGTCAGCATGGCATTGGAAAACTACTGCACGATTACTAGATGAAAAAAAAAAAAAATCTAATAGATGAGCTTCACCAATCATTTCTGGCAAGAAAAGCTACATGAAGGCTAATCCTCTGCTTTCATTTAGAGAATTGTTGCTTTTGTTTCCCTTGTAAAACTACATATTTTGCCAAAAATCAAGTTGCAATGGATATTTAATAGGAGCCTGACCTGCTAGAAATTATTATTATGTATTGTCAAGGCAGAAATAAACCCTGGCAGTACCAGCATAGAGCCTGATTTAGTTCTCCTTATAGTCCAACTCGTCTTTTTCATTTTTACATCAGTGGGTATTTTTGCTGCACAAAACCCCTCAGAATAATCAAATATTATAATGGGGACCCCATTACAAAACAGTAGCATTCACACTGACTTCTCTGAGCAGTAGGCAATTTTTCCATTAGCAAATTAAACTTGGAGCTGTGTGAAACTTGTATTGTTCACGTATTTGTGTGAGAGAAGTGATAATTTCATTACTACTGTATTCAAAATTCGATTCAAGGTGGAATGACATTTTCCTTTCTTCAGAACTGTCATATTTTATAGGGTATGACTCAAAGCAGAAATGATTGTGTTCTTTCTGTCATCTTGTTAAATCTTAGGGTTTCCAGAGTATTTGAAGATTTTGTAAAGCGAAGGTATTTTTTTCATAGGTCATACTGTGAATATAAAACCAATGAAGGAAAATAACATATTTTAGAAAGATCCTTTTTAATGGTACAGGTGATTGTGTTAGTTCAGTGAGACTACAAACTTAACCTTTTTAAGAAGGACAAATTTTCTGTTGTTGTGTTTTCCTTCCCAAAACAATTTGCCCATTAAGTTTACTTTCTCTGTAAAAGGAAGGGGGCATGGCTTGAAGGTCACAACCACAAGAACCCAAAATCCTGAGAATGGTACACTTCAGGAGTCAGCTACACAGAGATGAATCAGCAGATCTAGCCAGTTTATCTTTACCTCCTCTCTTCAACACTGGCAGCTGATCTGCATTTTACTGTTGAGCTGAAATATAATCTGACCAGAATATTTAAGAGTAACTGAAAAACATTAAATAAATTCAGTTCAGGTCCTCTTGAGAAGGGAAAGCTTAATAAGCTATTCTAGTGAATGCATTTCTGCATTTTAAACTTTTGGTTACGTGGTCAGTTGGCAGGTTTTACCTCACTCTGCCTAATGACATCTTTGATACCAAAGTGGAACATGCTGTTGGAAAATCTCTGAGCAGATGTAGAAATTACTGGAAATACTTCTTGAACCTTATTCCTGTGAGTTTTTATCAATTATAAATGGCCACTGATATAAAACCTCCATAATTTTGATAATTATCTTGATCTTTTGAGGTATATTCCTCACTAGAGGGAAGCTAAGAAACCGTGCTCCATGAAGTAAAAAAATATGAAAGAAAGTTGAAATAAAATCTTGCCAACAACAACAATAACAATAACAATAACACTATAATTTTATTTTATTTTATTTTATTTTATTTTATTTTATTTTATTTTATTTTATTTTATTTTATTTTATTTTATTTTATTTTATTTTATTTTATTTTATTTTATTTTATTTTATTTTATTTTATTTTATCGTATTTTATTTTATTTTATTTTATTTTATTTTATTTTATTTTATTTTATTTTATTTTATTATTTTATTTTATTTTATTTTTTATTACAGAGCAGTTACATAACCATGTTTTGGGGTGTATTTTTTGTGGTGGCTGTGATGTCATGGGGGTGATGGTTGATTGCTGGTTCTGGGTGTTGGATTTTTTTTCAGGTGCCTTGTAAAGGAAACATTCCTCAGTTAAAATTATCATGGCAAAAACATCACCAAAGATACATCAGGACATACAAGTTAGTCTAATATGGTGCAACATTAGAGTGTTTTTTAAAAAAAAATTATTTAAATATTTTTTTTTCTTTATTTCTTTTATTTTCTTTCTTCTTTCTCTTTTCTTTCCTTTCTCTGAAAGAAAAAATAGGCAGCCTAGAAAGAAAGAAGAGGCAATTTGAAAAGTTGACAGATGGTAAAACATTGCGTCAGCAAATTTGAAGAATTGCTGATGTGGAGAAAGTTGCAAATGCTCTACCCAAACTTGTGGCATTGCATCATAGACAATCAAACAGTTTAACAACATTGATGGCCAAGAAAGCTAAGAACATCAAGTTATATCTGAGGAAAATTTATGTTCCAGAAGGTAGTGGACAGATTTTGGAAAGATGTTCTCCTTTAAGGTATGTTTGGCAGGATGTGTTCCCTGTAAGTGTATTAAAGAGCTCACAACTGCAAGAAATTGTAATTTCTCGAGGTTAGAAGTGAATTCAAGTGTCTATTTGGATTATTCCTCCCTCTCTTCCGTGGCCATCTGTTGGAATATGAACCACATTTCATAGTGAAGAGTGTCAGGACACTTCTAATTTCCCCAGCAGTTTCCTGGGACCCCAAACACAGCTACACCCTGTACCTTGTTCTTTCTCTTGTCCCAGTGACCAAGGAACAGCAAAGTCCAACAGACTTCTAGGGTCCTCCTGCACTCTTGTGCTTATGCTCAGAAGCCAGGAACTGTGTAGGTAACATGATTATGACTATGAAATTATTCTTAGGTTAAATTCTTCCCTTCACATTCTTCTGGTGGCATTTCCTCACCACAAGTAGTGATTGCAGCATTTCCAGCCTCAGCTGTTTCAGAACCAGGAAAATCCTTACATCCCATAAATTACACTACAGAATGCAAGATTTTTCTGTTTATAGAGGTTTTTTGTTGTTGTTTTTGTTTTGTTGGTTTCTTTTTTAGAATTTGCATAAAGCACCTTACAGATTGCAAGATATTTCTATTAAGTAGGATTCTGTTTTCATTTCCAATCTGGGTTTCTTTTAGCCTTATATATTCTGTGGGGTATTGTTTTGTTTTGTTGTTGCATGGGGCTTTTTTTTGTTCTTTTGTCACACTTCTCAAGTCTTAAAGCTTTGATTTTATGTATTTATTTAATTTTAATGAAAACAGAGATTCTAACATTACCAAATGAATACTGGAGCTAGGGTTTTAAATACCCTGAGACTCGTGATAAAATCACTGTAGTTGGCAACACTGCTTGAATTTGGCACAAGATCCTAAAGCTTTAAGGGGAAAAGTGTGACTCATCAAACTTGCCTGGAGAGTTAAGGGAGCTGGGGGCAAGGGCTAATGGGGGTATCCTTCCATTTCAGTACTTCAGAGAAAAATCTACAAGATACAGTCCAGTAATTGTGCCAAGGAAAAAACTGCTTGCTATACAGAGAATAACAATTTCTAATTATGTAACAGAATGAGGGGGATTGTAGAATGGCAGAGTTGGTTTTTTTTTTTTAAAAAATAGAGGTTTAAACATTTCCAATAATACAGAAATATTTTAACAAAGAGTCAGTAGTTCTTAGGATGGGAAAGTACCTCACATTTATGTGATATAAAACATAAAATTCTAAATACTCTTTACACATTTGAAATGTTCTTCTCTAATGATCTTTCCTTTCCAGATGAAGCGAAATACAGAATTTGATCTTATGTTTTCTCAGGGGAATTGTATATATATTTGTCATAGTTTTGATCTGTCACCAGAAGCTATCCTTAACTTACTGAATTATACATGACAAAGCATTAGATTAAATACATTTACATGTGTTAAGTCATAAAAATCAAATCAGTTACTTGCTGCTTTACCTTTCTGCAGGTGCTATGGTCTTTTGTTAATATGCAAGGCTACCCTCCTAAGCTAAACAAGCCAAACTACACAAGATAAAAATGGACAGAGACCTTTCATTAAAGTGGTTTTCCTCATTCTCAGTTCTTGAATTCTTGAGATGAAGTTTTTTGCTAGAGAATTTATTTTTATCAAAACTTCCACTGAGAAATCTTTTTCCATACCCAGAATATACATTTTAATGAAAAAAAATCATCATAGTCTGGTCTTTGTAAGAGCCTTCTGGTTAATTATGCAAAAGGAAACCATCTCATGTTCTTCTGCTCTAAGACAGATCATTTCTGATTTTCCTTCATCATTAGACATAGGTGGAGACTTTCTGATGCAAAGCTGTAGTGATTTGAAGGCTGGTTGGTTTTTAGTTTGCTATTTTTGTTGGATTTTGTTTTGGGTTGATTTTTTGTTTGGTTTTTTTAGTTGTTTGCCTGGTTGGTGTTTTTTGGTGTTTTGGTTATTTGGTTATTTTTTTGTACTGGACTTTTTCCTACTGGTCTTTGTATTTCTTTTGCAAAGTACTTCAAAAGATTTAAATTTGATGATATATTGAGTAGAAAAATCAGCATTTCAAGAGGAACCATAACTCGTGGTTCCCTAACTTTTGCAGAGTTCTCTGATTTTAAAATGTCTCCCCTCATTCAAAGCACTTGAAGCATACGGGAGCTTGTAGCTATACCCCATTAATTTTTCTTTTGTAAAGTATGTGTTTAAAAATAAGTATGCATTGGGGTTTGTAGGAGCTTGTGAAGTTTAGTTTGCTAATAAGCACCAAGATATACTATAGAGGTGTTACTGTGGATCTGACAGGGAAGATGTTGACTCTGTCCCTAGGTCAGAGGACTCACGAAAGAGTTTTAAGGATCCCTCTGTAGGACAGTTACCTGACACAGGCTGGGGGGTGTAATTTATTGCCTGCCTAGTTGTAGGCAGTCTCTTTGCTGGCTCTTTTACCACCCCACCCTCCTGTAGAAGTGCAGCAGAGATCCTGCATGGGCAGCAAGCAGTTTTTATATACAACACAGGGGAAGAGAAGCTCTTTTTCTGGAAGGGTAGATACCGGGAGCTCTCGGTAACAAAGTACCTGCCCCTAACATCCTGTTCTTTTGTGTGCTCACTCCATACTGTGGGCTAATGACCTGCAAAAGGTCAACCTAAATAACTGCATTAGTTGGCATTGCACAGAGCAACATTTGAACCTGGAGGAAACAAATTGTTTTTGAGTAGTTAATTTAATATGCATAAAATTTATAGGGAATTTTCTTACAGGCTGGGAAGTTGTATGTACCCAAATTTCAGTCCAGTGTGAATTTCATGACTTCAGTTTCCAAGACTAGAAAACTCTCATGCAGTGGAAGTGCTGATAGTCCTCTTATCACAGACTGTAGAAGGTGCCACTGTAATAATCCCTGTTTTTATAGTCATAGTCAACTTTTTTATACCCTATAGAAGTGGTAAATAATATTGGGACAAAATGAGTTAGGATACTTAGGATTCACTGTAGCAAAGAGAATCAGAACAACAAAAGCACTCTCACTGATGAAATTGGAAATGTTTTTTTTTAATTAACACTTCTAATTAGAATTTAACATCTCACTAGCTTCGTATGGGATTTTTCGCTTCCTTAACCTCACGGAAACCTATCTATTGGCTCTAAATAGACAGTCACTTACCATGCACCACTTGAGGATTTCAATTAATCCCAAATCCTCTAACTTTGGTGTGCGAACTTGCATTTTTCTCTGTATGCCATTCCCTCCTGTTTCAATTTTCTTACTAAGAACCTTCTCAACAGTATTTTTCTTCAATTCTTTGCCTCTCTGTTTACCTTTATATTTAAAAACTGTAGCATTTTGATTTGAAAATGATGGGACAATGCCATATATATGTAGGCACTGGTCAGGACTGCTTAACGTAGCTCTGGAAAGACAAACAGGTAGAGAAACTGTGCAGAAGCCAGAAGAACCTAACCTCTGTCAGCTTTTAAGTGGAAAAAAAAATAAGGTGTATTGAAATTTTTTGGCTAAATTAATAAAAAACCACAACAAGAAAAATGTATATTTTTAATTGCATTTATCCTTACATGATAAATTTTAGTATTTTTCTACAGCCATCTTTGGTTCTGATGAAACTTACCCCTCAAACACTAGCTGGGTTTTGGATTTTCATGTTTAATCTTAGTTTACTTGAACTCTCACTGTTAAAGAATCTACTTTCTCTCAACTGAAATAGAATTTCTATGGCAAATGGAAACAAAGACATTAATAAACCAATAAAAAAAAATGGAAATGTAAAATAATTTAGGTTAGAATGGAATTAATTGATTCCCTGTTGTCCAACCATGGCCATTTTAAAGAAATGACAAATTTGTCATTCTGGAGATGTGATAAATTAGAAATTTCACTGTAGCAGCAGGGAAGAAAAAGAAAAAATTAAAAAGATGAAAGCTCACAGTTTCTTTGTATTACTATTTATCTTCCTAAAGTGCTGAGTACTCAAGTGCCTCAGACTGATCACTAGTCAGTCCTCCTTCTGTATTAGCTACTTTGGAAGTGAGTTTACTTTCATGGCAAGCAAAGAAAAATGCTTTTGTACCAAGGGTTCTCTATGTCTCATTATTCACAAATATCCTGGAGTTTGTCTTAGAATTTGATAATTTTTTAAAAAGCAACCACAGTGGCACTAAATAGCACCATTGTAGACACACACTCCTGTTTGAAGTAACATATTTTAGAAAATATACTCTGTGTTATGGATTTTCTGTTTTGTTTGCAGTTGAAAAACTCAATTGTCAATCTAAGCAAACCAAAAGACCTCTAATTATAAGCATATGAACTGCCAGCTTCAAACTTCTCCATAAAAATAGTTTAGGACTATCATGGAAATCTTTTTGCTAGGTATCTTATAATACATGCTGAAAACTCAAGAGGGAAAATTAACTACAAGTAACTGTCTATAAAACACTGATGTAAATAGAGCATGAGAATGTGATTACAAGTGAACTTTCATCCTATGATAAATGGTAACCTCAGTCTGCTTGCATCTATTATAGCCAGAAAAAACAAAGAAATACATCTCAAATGCTTACTCTTAGATAATGAAGAAAATCAAAAGGTGGGGTTTTATCTTTCTCCTGTTAAATTGCTTACAAGAATCACAGTAGCCTGGAGATTCTAGGCAACCAAGTCTATATCCATACAAAAAGGTCTTCATCTAAAGTAATTTATCTGATGAAATATATCTTGAAATACATCTTCATCTTTCCAGTGAAAGTGGAAAATCACTTCCCTGAGTCTAGATCACCACTGGTCACTACACACAGAGATATACAAGAGATACGCAAGCTTTCCACAAAATGCTGTGTTATCTTTCCATTTTCTTGTGCCTCTTATGTTTTAACATGTACAGAATATTCCTCAAGTAGGACAACATCCATGTTCTTGTCACAAGAAAGAAAGCCATAGTATCACGTAACTTTGCTTGTAACTTCCAATGCACTAGTTTGCTTTGCACTAGAGGTTGAGTTTGAAAAGTTAATTGTTTTTTGATGTAGGCACATTTAGGCAGGTTGATCACAAGAAATATTGCACTAAATTGTCTTCCATGTGCAAGAGGACCACACAGAATTATCTGGAAAGGTGTCAACACAGTCATCTGACAGATGTTACACAGCCCTTTCCCTCTGAGAGAGATTGATGACAGCTAGAGTAACATTTATTTGAATCTCCATGAAGTGTTAATTAGGCAATGAGGACAGACAACTGAGACCCAAAGTGAATGCTAGAAGACACTCATCAGCACTGCCACCATCACTTCTCAATTGCTATGCAAAGGTATCCATTGCACTGTATTGTGTGGGCACTCCAAGTTTGCACAGAATCATACCAAAGCAAAAACCAAAGGATCCAGGGGTCCAGATAACACAGTGTGGCGAAGGGAGAGAGAAAACAGTGTCTTGACTAGAGCAACATGACTGATCTCAGCTGTTGTACCTTCTCAATGTTTATGAAGAGTGTCTCATTCTAACTTACAGGATGTTTTCCACATGTTGGTAGAAAGCAGCTATAGATACAGCCATTTTCAAAAGGGGTCATAGAAAGGCACAAGTTAAAGCTAGACTGGTAACAGAATATGATGTATTGATAAAGGATTATGATTGCTTCTTATTTCCCACTCTGAGGAAGCAACAGGGATGATATGTAAGGATGATATAGACCACAATAAACTCTGCTTGTGGAGTGAGATGACTTTGTCAGGGTTGTATGGAGCTCTCAACCAACCTTCCGTCACTATAAGCTTGACATCTTCAAGGCTGAACAGATCTGCAAATATATAGAAAAGGTGAGACATGAAGAAGTTGTACAGTTCTAGTACTACGTAGAAGAAATTTCTCTATCTAGAGTGCATGAATATTAATCATGGGTACAGGTGCTGCCTATTTAAAACTGATGGTTGGGATGATCACTTCTGAATTTTCAAAAAGTGGTGTTCAAATTACATCAACAAGCACACTCTGATGCAGTTTGATCTAATGTAATATGACTGTCTCTGTTTCAGCCTTTTCTATACCACTTCCAGTTCCTGAAGTCAGAGAAGAACTCTTCAGCATACCTGTTCACATTGCTGTCTTTTAATAAAATTGTTTAGGTGTGAGATAATCCAAAGAGGTAAGCACACAATATTTAACTCTCTTTTTCCACTCACCTTGGATTTTCACAACTGAAATTTGATATTAAAAGTCTCTTTCTGACAAGTCATAGGCATCCTAACACAAAACTCTTCTCTGAGAAACAGATGCTGGAAGTGCTAGCTTTGTTTCTCCCCCAAAAAGCACATCTTTTAATCAGGCAATGAAACTCCTGTTTCATTAATACATGTTAATTGTATTTTCAAAGTTCTAGGTATTTTCTATCACAAGGATGGATGTACCCTTTAGGGATAACAAGTCAGAGATTAATAACTAGAGTCTGCTGAAAGAAAGCCTTCAGCAAAGATATGCTGGAATCAGTCTTGGCATGAACATATCAGCCTGGGAAAGCCAGCCTCCTAGGAGATCAGAAAACACCTCCTTCTTCTCTCACATTTTTCCATCTCCACTCAGAAATCATTAATCCATTTCCTACAATGCTGAAAAAGCAAAGGGTAAAGAAAACATGTATAGTAATTCTTTCATATTGATCAAACTCTAACCAACACATCCTCTCATTCCTCCTCCTTCTTAATAGTCATTCTCCACATTTGTTTTCTGCTCCTCTCATGGACACACAGACCCTCTTGTCCCATTCTTTCATTTCATTTTTCTTACTTGCAAGGAAGAATAATTTGCAGTTTCTTGTTGAGGACCCATTTGAACTCATACTCAAGCTCTTCTAGATGTTACAAGTGTTCCCAAGGAAGCCATCAGCACAGTAACAAATTCATTTGGCTTATAAAAATCATTTGCATGTAAGCCTGTGTTGTCTACGGCTCTTTTGGCAGAACATATTTGCACTCCATGGGAAGGCTGGGCCTGACTGTGCATCAGAAGGGCAATATTTGCACATCCAAAAAAGGAGTTATATGAGGAATGAGAGGTGAGGGACGGGCACTGCAAGCCTGACTTGTCTCATATGCAAAGACTAGCCATACCACCACCTTTCCTGATTGATAGGAGGATGCCTGTTCTGTTTACTAGGGCAGCATTTCAGGCCAAATTCAGCCCTGCTGTGAATGGGCACAACTCCACTGGCTTTGTACAAAGGCTGCCTTCCTGAGAGCAGAACAGGGAAAGCTCTTTGAACAGTGCCAATAATTGCTTCTCTTCCTTTTTTTTTTTTTTTTATTCATTTTTAAAAGACAGTGGAAGATCAGAGGCGGCAGCTACAATCCACAGTCTACAAATAGCATTAGTAAGAACACAAATGAAAGGCTTTGTGCCACAGTTATATAGCACATCTCACACAAATAGCTAGGCAGTGAGTGGTTGTTGATTAGCTATGAAAGAGTGTAAAGAGCACAGGCGAAAGCTCTTCTACATAAGTCTCCTATGCTGGGGAAGTAGATTCCATTCCTGAGGAGGGGCCACTGGAGGGATGGGATGCAACTATAAACAGTGTTTTGGAAGAAACAGCAGAGGTTTTAAGGAAACATCTTTCCATTGCTATTTTTGGAAGGGCTTTGGACTGTGTTTTATTCAGGACCTGTTTGAGAAAGGCATGCTCTAGTTTAGTGAGAAGAAAGCCAGGGAAACTACTAGCAGGAAGTAGGTGGAAACTCTTATCATGTGTCATCCATATTCAGCTACTTTGTCCCAGTATATAAATTGTTTAATGCATGTAAGGCAAATCCAGCCACACTGCTAGGGTAGCTCACCAATCTATTGTAGCTGCACTGAGCTTTTGATAAATGATTTAATGTTTGACCTTAAAACAGCCAATCATTCTCCCTTTCTCATTTGGTGCAAAAAGCCGGTAAACCTAAAATGTTTCCCCTTAAACAAAATTGCAAATGTGATTGTTTTCAGAAATAAACAAACACTTCACAAAATTCCTTCAGGTGTAGCTCTGGATCTCAAAAAAATTGCATTGTCATGAAAAATTAAACATGGTTTTGTAATTTTTTTTATGTCAGTCAGTGCATTATTTTGTGTAGATCTTACTCATTAAAAGCTACCTGAACTTTATACAAAAGTATGCTTTTATCAAATATTATAACCTATAAAGGTTTAATTAAGTCAGTGAATATGTACAAAGCTTTTCACCTTTATCTGTTCATTTTTTTAAAAAATCTATATCTGTTCTGCATGAAGCTATTTCTCAGTCTGTCTCAGACAAGTGGACTTAGAATCTGGAATCTCTCCTGATTTTTGATACTCTAGTTTGCTGGAGTTCAGAACTCTGGGGGAAAATTTGCTACAGCCCTTGTTAGCAGGTGATTTACTGTCCTGCAGTTTTCTCCAAGACTTTGCTAAAACATACAAGGTAGAGCATTGTTTATCACAAACAGTGATGCATAATAGCAAGAGCTGACCAAGTTGTAATTATGTCACCAAAAAAACCTTTCAAATTTATCAGACCATTAGTGAGGGGACACATTTGTCTGCTGTGTGTATTCATCTGCCACTGAAGTCATATTTATAGGACTGCTTTTTAAAGGGAACATAAAGAATGTCCGGGAAACCTGCACTCAGATGAAAAACTGCATGATTGCTTTCATTGTTGCCAGCTTCCGAACAGTGGACATCACAGATTTTCATTCAAAAGCAGCCAAGAACTCTTTACAACTTTGCTCACAGCTAAGCAAGGGTTTAAAGGAAGATTTGAGGGTGGGATAAGTCATGGCAAAGTCTTCCTTTTGGGAATGAATGACCCAGTGTCTTAGGTAGTATAGCTCTGCAATCGCACTTTTTATGTGTGAACCCGATCACTTAGAAAAATTTCTTTGCTCTGGTCTCTCCCAAAGGATTATTTTTTTTGTGGACTTGAAAAACAATAAATGAATGTTTATATTGCATATAAGATGTAAGAAGCCTCAACCCCAGGTCTATTCCAAGTTAATGGGGCAAAATAAACAATTAGCTGGGATAACATTAAGCAGTACCCGATACCTAGAAAGAAAAATACCCATCACATGCTGCTTCTGCAGGAAAAAAGATTAGCACCATCTTAAAAAGCTATAAATTCTTCCAATTTAGTTATGCTGAGCCACGTAGAACAAAGAGCCATCAGAACTTAAGTTCTTCTGTCCTGGAACATTTTTTATAATAATTATATATAATGCAATACATTGGAGATATAATGATACATTTTGATGCCAGACCATGCAAAGCCTCTCTCTTCCTTGCTCTTTTTTTCTGCTGCTTCTCCCTGACTTGTTCATCACACGCTCACAATCCCTTTTCTTGCAGGTTTCAACATTCTAAAGTAACTGGGCATATTGCCTCTGCTCTTTGCCTCCTGCTTGCCTTGGAACACCTCATGCTAGCTTTCCCTTGCCATAGCTCAGCTCTACAGCTGTAGCAGGGCATCCTGTGTTCACGTAACACTTGCATTTTTTATCTCCCTACCACTGCAGATTGTTGTATTATAAATACGGAAATACCAATAAAGTTAGGGTATTTTTTTCATCAGGGCAGAAGATAGGTTGATTTGTGCTTCTTTTGTTGTATATTATACCATGCTGAGCTATAGGGTCCTGTGGGGAAATTAAATTATGTATATAGTATTGGTAGGTGTGCTAAACTTCTTCAAAATGCTTTGGATGTGCTCTTCTTCATTCTCTCTCCCTCTGGATGTTATTATTTTGCTTTTAACAAGGGCTTGTGCAGGTTGCCTTTGCATCTCAAATTCCCTCCAGCTGAAGGTGCTGGAATGTCAGACACTCACTTCCAGCAGGACTTTCTATTTCTCACTATTTTTAGACTACAGAAAAATATAACAACTTCTTACAACAGTGAGCTTGTAGATAATCAGAAAATATATTACAGAATATTTTTGCTCTCAGGAAAGAAATAAATAAACAGTGACAAAAGTGACCTTGAGGTCCTATGAGGAACTATAAGTAAGAAAAATATTTATAAAGGAATTTGACTGGATTAGGATATGCTACAGTTAACAGCTTGAGCGAACACATGCATCAATCTCTTTGGTGCTGTTTGAAAATGCTGTAAGTGATAATAGCAATATTTTATTTTCTTCTTTAATATAAATGACGTAGGACTTTTGTGAACACTATTAAGAAAAGTTCTATATCAAACCCTTAGCAGCTCAGAGTTGGAAGCAACAGATCGAAATTCCTGTGAGACAAGCAGGTCTAGGAAACACATGAAAGCATTAAGAAAAAAGAATTTATATTCTTGAACACTTCTAAATTTAGATGAATAAATACAAGTTCCATAGTACATGCCATGAGATTTCATTGTTATAGAAGATTTGCTGATTGCATGGGTGAGACCAATTTAGTCTAACTAGCAGACAAAGCTGATGTTGAATTTTGACCTTCTGACTCTCTACAGTCAGTGAGGTATTAATTGCATTTTTTTCTGTTTCATTAAGCAGTAACTGTTGTGCAATTTTTTTTCCTCCTCTTTGTGAAGGTTTTTTTCTTCATCCTTGTGGAGCTTCAAGAAATAACAGACCTTATGTCTCATATTTGGAATCTGTCCAGTGTTCAGAGTAGGGTTTATGACTAAGTCATGTAACTCTAACTAAATTCAACAGGGCAAATTTGTAAAGGTTATCATGCTTGTTCAAGAATGAAAATTTTTCTGGATGCATCAAATCCATCTCAGCTTGAGACAAGGAAGGGAAAAACTTCATAACAATTTACAGAATCATAGAATATTCTGAGTTAGAAGGGAACCCACAAAGATCATTGAGTCTAAATCTTAGTCCTGAATAGCACATCCCCAAGAGTCACATTGTGTGTCTGGGACCATTTTTCAAACTTCTTGAGCTCTGTCAGGCTTGGGCTGTGACCATGATGAGCCTACTCCAGCTCCTGACCCTTCTCTGGTGAAGAACCTTTTTCTGATACCCAATGTGAACCTTCACTGACGTGGCTTCACTCCATTCCCTTGGGTTCTGTCAGAGGTCACCACAGAGAAGAGATCAGTACCTGCCCCTCCACTTCCTCTCACAAGGAAGTTGTAACTGCAATGAGGTCTCCCCTCCATCTTCTCTTCTCCAGGCTGAACAGACCAAAGGACCACAACCACTCCCCATACGGCTTTAGATAGAATAAAGCCTCTGACAGGCTTTCTAAAAGAGTTTTTCTTATTTAGAGAGCTAAAGAAGGATGTTCTTCAGGCTTTCAAAAAGCTTATTAATGATTTTAAGGTGATAGTGTTATAAATCACAGCAAAAATTTCTGGATTTTAAATCCCCATTTAAAATGAACCAATATGAAGCAGCTCAAAACTGCTACTTTTGAAAACATAGTTCAATGACCTCACAGTATGAGTATTCAAAGGAACTTCCGGGCTCTGACATCCAGAAAATCCCAGACATCACACTCTCCAAATGTAAGCTGCAGTTACATTAGCAATTTGGCTGTAGTTGCACAGTGAATGCCCACAGGAATTCCATAAATACACTGTCCATCTTCAGTTGGACACAGTGATTCATTCAGTTCTTGGCCAGATTGTTGGAAGCAGAGGCCCCTGTCATCAGTTCTGGACAGTTTATATGGAATTACAGCTCCTCCTTGGACCATTTCTCCCATTTGAAAAATTGCCATAGTGAGTTCTCCAGCCTGCCAAGTTGGCAGACTCCATCCTTGAAGCTGGAGAAGAGCCAGAAATCTCTGTGCAATTGTGAACCTCCAGTCTCAGTCAGTCATAGCTTCTATCAGCACTCTTGCTTATGTTCATGGAGGAACTTCCTGATCCTAATTTGGGCTCAGCCAAAATCCGTCTTCATTTTAGGAAAATGCTGAGCGGGATCCTATTAAAATATTTGGATAGACTTATACAGTAGACCTAGTCTCTTGATAGATTTCCTGGAGACTTACTAATAAAATGTGCTGCGGATTTCTTTCTCGTATCTTTTCAGCATGAAGGGACATAGTCTAAATAGCAATAAAGGACTGAGAAATTGCCTGCCACTATGACTCTCATCTGTTTATTTATAATAAAGTCAATTGGTAATTTTGCTAATTTCAGCAGCTAAAAACTTCTCTGGAACTTTTGCATGCCAGCTTTTTCTAATTGTTTGGATACTACAGGGGCATGAAGAGCTATTGGAATGCTAAGTGATATACAGCCACATGCAAAAGCTCATAATAACATTTTTCCTTATCCTGAAATGCATAGGTAATTGAAAAGGTAAGGCTTGTAGAAGATTAAGAAAATGGGTGGAATGGTGGAGATTACTAATAAAAAATAGTGGGTCTAGCTGAGAAACTCAAGTTGGAATGGCAGGCTTTCCTTCCTTCTGATTTAAAAAATGCAGGGAAGGGAATTTTCTGTGGGAGTTATTTTCTCCTTTAATTCTGTGCTTCCATTTTCTCAGAGGAGATGAGGCGTGGGCCAGTGGATACTCTGGGAGCAAACTGTTGCAAGCTTATTCAAAATAATTGAGTCTCCACTCAATTCAGTAGCCAAAGTTCTATATATTTCAGTGAAATCAGGGCTGCATTACAGAATTAGGAGCAGCAGCAATTGCAGATCAGTCATCAGCCAGAATGCTGCAGCCTACAAGTTATTTAACAAAACCAGACAAACAAAAAAGATTAATATTATTAGTATGAGGTTATGTCATTAGAGGCTCCTTTCAACAAAGACCGAGGTTTCTATGAGATACAGAGGCCCCAGGAGCCCCAGGTACCCTGGCCAAAGGAAGAAACACAAGTCCCTGCCCTGATGCATCACAGGGGTGATCAGAAACAAGGCAGGGTGAGACCCACCATGGTGAGCTAATGGACACTGTCTCCCCAGGTGTTAACCCCACACAGCTGCTCCCTCACTCCCCCACCAAAAGGATCAAGGAGAGAAGCAGAAGGGTAAAAGCTGGAAAACTTGTGGGTAGAGATAAAGACAGTTTAATAGGGAAAATAAAAGCTATGCACAAAAGCAAAGCAAAGCAAGAAATTCTCTGCTACCCATGGCAGGCAGCAAGTCCTTATTAATGTTTTTATGTTTAAGCAGACATTACTGTTTACCTTTGGACATGAGGTAAGAGAAAAAAACAATGAATAGCAACAAAATTATTTCACATAAACACTTTAAAAGCCTTTTAAAAATTACTTTATATTCCTACAAAACTTTTAATATGTTGCAACTCTAAAACATCATCAGGAGTATATGATCTACCTCTTAAAGAAGGAGAGGAAGAGTTCTGCTTGCTGCTGAAAGTGGCTTGCAGAGCAGAACCCATCTACAGCTTATTTATCCACCAATTTATTCATGCATGTCCTATCCTTACATCATTCATCCACATGACTTTTGGCATTCCAATACACCCCTGGTGCTGCCAAACACGGAGGATGTTTTTCCAGGGCTAATGTCTGAAGTTATAGCACAGGGTGTGCTGGCTAAAGACTGCCAAACTGGCACACTGGTAACTGATTAAAACTATCACAAATACAACTGAATATCACTATTATCTTGGCCGGTCCCTCTTCACCCTCAAAAAAAAAAGGTAGAAAACAACATAAATCTCTCATTTTCTTTCCAAAGCCTTCTGCTGGAGGTAAAAAAAACAGGAGCTGGTTCTTACTAACTGTTTTCTG
Source organism: Cyanistes caeruleus (assembly GCF_971803275.1). Lineage (NCBI taxonomy): Eukaryota > Metazoa > Chordata > Aves > Passeriformes > Paridae > Cyanistes > Cyanistes caeruleus. The sequence continues at coordinate 29,056,387 of NC_141703.1, forward strand.
TGTCATTCTGTCACTGTCTAAATTCTGCCCATAACAAATTCTTCATGCCTTAATAAACTGCTCAGAAAAATATGTTTTTAACACAATTATTGCAAAACTCTTCTGACAACTGTTGGAGTGAAAGATCAGTCTACAGAAAGGCTGAAATTTTCTTCACTGATTAAACACCTAAATCTGGTATCTACCTGTGCGTGACATCTTCTTTGTTATAGGCAATAGAGAGCTTTTCTGAAGCTGAGTTACACCTCATCCACCTTTACATCCACCTTACATCCATCCAGCTATCTGCTCTGTGTGCCACTGCCTGTATTTCTAAGTGGAGCTATGTACCTGCATCAGTCTATTTTTAGCCCTGTTTATTTTTACACATGCCCTAAAAATAAAAAAAACCCCTTATTTATTTGGTACCAGCTTCTCCCACATACATTTGTCATTCAGACCATTCAAATGCTCACTTATTTTTCTGTTTCTATGTCTCCTAACCAAAGATACAAGCCGCTGTTATTTTTCTTTGCACCTAATTGCTTTGAATCTCTTTTTCTCTTTCTTCTTTCATTTTTTTTTCCCTGCCCTGGCTTTACATTGATGCCATTCAAGTTCTTGAAAAAAAAAGTAAAATCTGAAATTAAGCACTATGACAGTCAGGTCTGAGACTATAGTGCTTGATGGCACATCTCTCTCAGTGGGTTACAGGGACAGAAAAACTGATTTCACACTAGAGTTATGGGATTTATAGGAGCATGTTTTTGGTTTGCGTGCTATAATCTTCTACAATTTTCTTAATCAGGCAGAGAACAGATTTTTCATCAAAGAGTCTGCAAATTTTCATAATGATTTCCTCTTTTATAGATACAAAAACTGAAAAATCTTTCCATATCTTTCAGTTTTATTCTTTGGTTCAGTCCTCACGTTCAGAGAGAAGTTTTAAAATTTGTTCACTTCCTAAATTCTGCTGCTTTTGCCAAGGTTCATAATTCCATAACATGCATCTTCTATTATACTCAGCATATAATTCTATGACTATGATCTCCAGATTCAAGCACGTCTGTAGGTTTATTTTTCATGTTTATCATAATTTTATCCAGATACCATCTTCACCTGTCAGGTACAGTACCAATAAGAAATTTATTTGTACTGTTTTGTAGAGTTAAAGCCAAAGAAATAACTGATTTATCAGGTAAACATAGCATTATGCATTCATTCTTACAGAAAACCATTTAATGGTTAATTTTAAAAGCAGGATTATTTCTGTGTTTGCTCGTTACTTATTATGTTCTTCCAGGCTAAGATGGCCTTGTTTGAGCCAAAAGTCACACAAGTCTCCAGCACAGTCAAGAACAGAACAATCATCCTTGACTCCTTTTTCTGTGCTTTACAAGTATTCTGGTATTTGTGACACCTGGCTTTCAAGTTACTTCCCTGCTCTATCCATACATTTCACTGGGTGCTTTTATCATTTCTCATCTTGCTTGCTGATTTCTTGTTGTTGTTGTTTCAAAATCTCTTTACACCAGCTGACTTCGAGTACTTGTCAGGGTCATGATCTACCTATGTCATATTTTATTTTATAACTAAGAGCGTCTTTTTTCCTCTTCTGGGGCAGATATTGGTTATGGAATAATTCAGTTCATGACAATATTACCTTCATCATTTCTTTGACATTTCCATCTGCATTTGGGAGGCATCCAAGTGTTCATGCCAGTTGTGTTCATTGCACAAGAATTTTGGCATCAAAACCACTGATGACACTTTTTTTTTTTTAAGGGAAAAAAAAGCTAAAAAACAAAACCTAGCCAGTTTGTCAGTAGGCTTCCTTCTTCTTATTTTCAGTTCTGGCTGTCAACCCATAATATCATCAAAGTAGCTAGGTCTGTTGAGGATCGAGTACAGAGAGAAAGAAGTCAAGAAGCTTCAGAAGAATAAAAAAACACAGTGCAAAGCTGCCCAGTCCAAAAGACTGGGCTGGAAGTTTAGAGAAGTGGGAGCTAATTATATTCCCAAGAAGAAGAAAGGAGGTACGGGTCACAGTCTGGGAGATGGGGCACATCCCTTCCCTTGCCTTTGTAATCTGAAGTCTGTGGGGACAGCACAAGAGCAGAGTTGTATTCCAAGTAACTGCATTTTTTAAATATTTGTAAATGCCCTTTGCTGAGGTTTCTGACTCTAGGCACTTCTGTTTGGCTGCCAACGGAGATAGCTGACTACAAGGATTATACAATATTTAAAGCTGTATTGCCAAATTCCCTTTCACCACTTTCTCTTTTCCTTCTGAAATGAAGTGTACAAAAATTACAGCCGTGTTGCCAACCTATGCTGCAGTGCTTCACAGAGAGTAAATCTGGGAAATAATATAAATTTTCCATTCAAATAACATCCTACAACTTTTACAAGAGTGTCTGGAACAATATCTCCATTTCCTTCTGTGGATGCATTGACAGTCTTTCCTGGTAAGTAGTAGCTCAGCACCTTCATTTTTAAGATGGACATTTTCTTCATGGTGCTTTGTGGCATCCCTGGCACTCATTTATTTGCTTTGTCCTGTGTTAGGTCGCTGACACAGGAAGAAGCTGTTTGGAATAAAAAAATGCATCATGCAGAAACTCAGTCATGGTAAAATTTTATCTGCACGCTCTTGTAATGCAGTAAATGTCAGTTAATCAAAGTAAAGGTAGAGTTTCAGGAAAAATCACCAGACTCATGCATTATGATGGAGGTAATAAAATATTTTAGGCCTCTGAAATTCATGAGAGGCTGTTCATCTGAAAAAATGTAGAATGTAGTGACCTGTATGTGAGCTAGGCTGTTTTATTGGTCTGCCACTGATGAAGACTCTGATCTAGCACAGTTAATCTGATTTTGCAATTGATTTACGTATTATGTCAGCTTTATGTTGTCCTGCGAGTGTTTATTTCTTTCTTTTCAACAGAATAACATCTGTGGAAACTACTTCTGAGATGGCCTTTCACATTGTAGAAGACTAGGTTCAGGTGGCTTAGTGCTCTTCTAGTTGGTCTGAATCTTTTTCTTTGTTAAGAAATGTAAGGCTCCCTTTCTTAAAATTAGTGAATTTTTCTGCATAGGACATATTTTTATTTGTTCTCAATACCTCAGTATTATCCAGGATTTATCAAGAATCCCCACATTACATTTTCTTGGAACAGCTGAATTTTTCCAAGTTTTAATTCTGAAGTAATTTTTCCTATTTGTTCTGAGGTTCTAAATCAGACTCCATTTTAAGGCTCATCCCTTTCACTTGTAAAAACATGCAAATGACACTTCTCAATTGTTTTCTGAACTGAACAGTTTTGAGCATACTCCTTGGGCATTTCTGTAAACTCATGAATCTGAAAATCTCTTGAATCATCTTTCTAATGTGGATGTTGTTAAAAAAAAAAAAAAAGAGAAAGGGACATCTGCATGTGCCAAATTTCTTGAAGAATAAACAATCATTTTCCTTGTAGGACTGTAAAAGTGGAGCTTTTAGATGCCTTTTGCATTTTTCTGTCTACCTGAAACCATTTGCTTCCTGCAGACTCTTGCATCATGTTCTTATTGCAGCCCTTGAATGGCTCTGGGATCTCTTTTGAAAAAAAACATTTGTATTGTATGTTTTGAGGTTGAAATTGGCCTCAAACAATGTTTATTTCTGTATCCTCTCACTTTGCATACAACATCCTCACCAGTCCTGTTCTTAATCACTTATTCTCTCTTCCAAATGACAAAGGATTGCTAATTTTCTTAGGTTTTTCATTTACTTTTCTATGTTCCATTTTTACTTCAGAACCACCAGGAGAAGACTGGGTAGAATGACCAGTGGTTTGAGAATACACAATTTCATAGAAATATCAACTATCACATCAAAAGGTTTGTCTGCTAGCGTAAAAAGTCTTATTTTGACAGGCAACAAGTTACAGGTTTCAGTTCCCATTACGCTAAACACTTTTTGAAGCTTTTCCCATCAATATTAGTTATTACATACTGTGCCAGCCTTTTGACACAGGCAATCCACTTCTCAGCTGAACTATCAAACAAATCTTCATTCTTCAAAAGATGGAGAATTTTAATTCCTACCCTCACCCCCCACCCCTCCCCCAATCTATATGGGATGTTAAAGTCCCAGCACTGCATCATGCCATTTTCATTTCATTGTACATTTGGCTGGAGACCTGTTCTGTAGGACAAAAGTAACACTATCCATTCTAAAATCCAAGTATTCACATTTCTTAAGTATATTCAAGTACAGTGACCATATATCGTTGGGACTTCATTAGACAGCAGATTTTTATGTATGGCAATCAATTAAAAAACTCTGAAGTTATTGATGTCGTAATTACTTCTTGTAGAATTGTTAGTTGTTGATGTCAGGCTAAAGAGAAGACCTTATCCTTTGACATTTGGGTTAATTTAAATAAAACATCCTGGTGCAAAACTGTCACTTAACATGACCAAACATCATTCAAATAAACTCCATCTGACCAGCTCTCTAAGGCCTTGGAAAAAACAGACATCAACTATATTGATATATTTGGGCTTTTACTTTTGTTTTCATGTGTGTGCATATTTGTTCGTGCTTATATTTCATTTCCCTGCAGCTTTGGTTCAGTGGTACTTCTAGTGCAAGCTGATCCCAAGGACCCCACTGCAGCTGGAGGGAAAATTATCTTTGGGAGGTATTACTAATGGATTAGGTAAAAGGGCAAGGCAAGCACATGCCCATACTAACAAGTCATCATCAAAGAAAAGCAGCATTGTTCTTCTGTTTAACACAGGACCACAGCAATTCAATCTAGTTAGGGGATATATATATCTGGGAATATAGGCAGGAGCTGCAATAGAGAAGAGTGCAATGGAAGCAGTGGACATCTGTGGAATGAGAGGTGGTATCAAAGACAGACAACTGACTGAACGTTTCTGGTGTCATTTCACCATTTTTTGTTCCTGGGTAACTCACATTTTATTCAGGTATTTGGTTGAGAGTGTTATGTGTAAGACAGTATGCTTTCAAGCTGCCTGTGAATTACTGCAACACAGTAGAGAGGAACATATCTAAGGGAAACAAAATAAAGCAGAATGCATCTTGTAATCTATACACTAAAGGCAAAGGAAGCCACAAAGGCTACATTGTGTCACTGCTACCTGTTTCAGTAAAAGGTGAGGCGTTAGAAACTAAAATATGCTGATGGAAAATGAAGTGAGTATACAGGAAAAACCTATCTTCTAATGACAGAAGTGTGCTAGGTACTTCTATAACACATTAGAAAGAGGTATCATCCCTGTATCTGAGAACAATAGCATTTACCAGTTTTTACCATTGTCATGAACACACATTTGATGGCATTTAGAGGCTGGAGAACACATAATAGTGTTTGTCTAATGTACAAGATGTCTCTTATCTCTATTTGAAGCATCTATATACACCCAGAGAAACCATAGACACTTGAGAAGTATAGGCTGGCAGAAAAATATTGGAGATTTTTAAATGTAAGAAAAGCTCAGAGATCTCTAGCCAACAACCCTTTATTCCCAGGAAAAAATTAGCAGACTGACCCAGTGTCAGCGTACAATGTATTACAATACCTACAGAGCTGTTTCTTGTCTCCCAGCATGAGTTCCAGAAAAAAAGTCCATGTCCATTTGAGCAAAAAGTGGCCTGCTGATATGCTGAAAATACAAAAGTTTGCTCTTCTTGTTCTTGTGCATATCAACTGTAGCACATTAAAAGTAGTTCAACACTATTTGAAATTGTGAACTTCTTTATCATACACTGCAGACAGATGCATTTACACACATCTGAGATTTCTAGCTGTCTGCAGCTTGTATAAATATATCTCACCTACAGCCTGGTGATAAATGTGCTTACCTGAAACTGAAGGACAAGGAACACACAGGGATTTTTACCACAATGCTGAAGTCAAGAAACAATTATTTTCACAGTCCTGAGCTCATGAAGTAGTCTGAAAGATCAAGAGAAATGTTGTTAAATATTATTTTAATACTAAAACAATTCATATTCCCTAGAAAGTCAACTTAAACATACGCAAGAGCCTGAAAAGAAGTGATGAAATATGAAGCAGGAAATGGAGCCAGAAAAACTCATCTACTGGTCACTGTAATAACAAGTTCTATACAGGATGGGTCCCGAATGAAGGAATAGAAACATTTACCATTTCAACTGGTTTTATACACAGAGGTCATTGTGTTAGGAGTTGTACAAAAAACAAAACAGGTGGTCCCTATCTTTTTAACTCCATTTTAGGCAAGTGTGTCCATCGAGATATTAGGTGACTTATACATATGTGTGTCTGTAGTCATATGGGATGACAACATAGCACAGCTGAAGCCCACAAACGAGAGGGGACCACATGGCAAGGATACAGATATGGCAAAAGACATAAGTGTTTTAAGATGTGTCTAACAACTCCCTGGCTTTTGATGGTTTTCTTGATGGTCACCCAAACATAAAGATCGTAATTATGGTGATTTCATATAGAGTGTACTGTAGTAATCCACATCTGAAAGAAGATTGCATGTTTCTTGCCCAGCAAGAAAATAACCTCACCCCTGGTACAAAAAGATGATGTGGCTGGTCCATATGGATCATACAAAAATATGGCTGATATCACCGTAAGGGCTTGTCTACTGCTTTTCTTCAAACATCTTTACACTTCAGCCCTGTTTAAAAAAATGCAAGCCACTTACCTATCTATTGCTTTGTATCTGCTGTCAAGCATCACTCTGCTTACAGAGACTTGAAAATGGATGCATAAGAGAAGCTGTGTCATAATTTGACTCTATCACATAATAGGGCAAAAGTGGTATGTGCTATCAAGGATGGGAAATTTTTCTCTGTGCTGTGTTGCACACTGCATTAATTCAACTAATTGAATTTTCAGAGTTTTCTTGTGCTAACAGAGAAATGTGAAAACACACTGCCTAATGAAGAGAAAGACTGCATGCATTTTAGCAATTCAGGCTATTACAAATCGTATCTGATTTATTTCAAATTTTAAAGTTGAAATATTTTAAGCAATTTAAAATGTTTTAGGCATTTTCAAAATAAAACCAACTTGAATAATATGAGCAAAGTTAACAGGATTTCCTAGGTTTCAATGTTTTTATTGTACCACAGCAAACAATTCAAGGTAAATGAATGACCTAGATAACTAAATCAGTGCTAGTCATCATTAAAAGGAAAGAACAAAGGACTGCAAGCTAAAAGGGAAAGTGAGAGTGAAACAAAAGAAAGAAAGAGAAAATTACTTTTGAAAAGAAAAAATAAATGCCATTAAAATGTGGTATTGTGTGGATTAGATGCATTCTATTTTTTCACAGTGTTTTATCTTTTTTATCTGGTTTATCAGTGCATGAGTCACTTTCCTCAAACCTTTGTTTTCAAATGTCCTTAACTTTATCTTGCTTTTGTCTTGAAATTGGACTGCTACTATTTCACATGACAAAGTTTCTGTTTATGTGATAGTCTATTACTTGGCTGTGGGCGATTTTTGTCCTTCTAATTTAAAAATATGATTTTCCTTCTAACCTTGCCATCCTGAGGCATTTGGTCTAGCTGTGTGGTTAAAGTTGTCATTCACCCTTGAATCAAAAGATCAGTGAGAAGACAAAGTACTTCCTGAACTGACTTTATGGGCCAAACAGAATAGATGACAGTAAGGAAAGCATCAGTCAAAGATAACATTTGTGTCTATGCCTGTCATAAGAAAATATCTTTATATAACTAGCAAAAAAAAAAATAGGTCCTTTGCTAGAGTTGGCTGAATAATTCATTGTGAATAAATTATCCAGCAGATGTACTCCCCACACACTGCTTTTTGTTTGTTTGTGAATGGTTTGTGAACAGACCTTTTCTTCTGCTAATGTATTCCTTATTTGGAAATGTTCACCAGAGTCTTTGTGCAAATCAAAGATGCTTCCCGAAAGGTATTTTGTAGTAATGTTATCCCTCTGGGTCAGTCACATGGTTCACCTGGCTAAGTGTTGTATCAGTGGTGTCCATAAGAATGTTAGAGTACAAGGAAATAACAAATTTCTCATTGAGATTCTTCTCTTAGTAAACCAGTGATTTTCAAACTTCCATGAGAGAGATTACATCAAGGTTTCTCAGCATAAGTTTTTGTATATTCATTTGCCATGAACGTGCCAAGTTACTTTTTGGCTCACTGTGGCTAGGATTTTTCCTGTTTAATTCCATCACCAGTAATCAGCCATGCTTTTCCTGTTAAATTTGCTGCTTGGTCCGTTTTTCTGTTGTGGACATACAACTTCTGTGATGGTCACTGTCATGTAATCGTAGAAAAACAGTTACTGACTGTTGAGGTCACTTATCCTCATCTTTTTATCTTTTTCTGAAATTTTTCATATACCTCAGCCATCACCCTTTCGGTTTTCCTTAATTTAAATAGCTTGAATCTTTCATTCATTTTTCAGTGGTCCTCTTTGTAGATTTCTTATCCTTCTTTCTTTATTCCCTGTTCTCTGTGTGATGTGGTTCAGCAAGAATGTTGACCAGAGCTGGGTAGAGTACTCCAGCTGAGCTTCTACAAAGTGGAGCAAAGCTCAAAGATTTGCTCATATTTTTTGCAAGCTATATTCCACTTACACATCTCAGTATGATGTTTGCCATCTTCAGAACAGCATGATATTTTTGGTCACGTTCAGACCGTAGTCTAGTTACTTCCTTGGATCTCTTTCCAAAAACCTCCTATCAAGCCAGCTGTTTCCCATCCTGTGTTTGTAAAGCTGATTATTCTTACCTGTTTCTAATACAGCACGCTTGTCTCTGTTGGATTCAGGCCAGTTTTCCAAGACCTTTCCTCTAATTTACAGTGACCATACCTTCTACTACACTCTTGTGGGACCCCACCTGGAGTACTGCATCCAGCTCTGGAACTGCCAGCATTAGAGGGATGTGTATCTGTTGGAGTGGGTCCAGAAGAGGGCCATAGAAATGGTCAGTGGGCTGAGCACCTCTCCTAGGAAGACAGGCTGAGGGAGCTGGGGTTGTTCAGCCTGGGGAAGAGAAAGTTTCAGGGCACCTCCTGGTACCTAAAGAGATCCTACAGGAAAGCTGGAGAGGAACTTTTTAGAAGGCATGTAGTGACATGACAAAGAAGAATAGTTTTAAACTGAAAAGGGTAAGTGTAGATTAGATATTAGGAATAAATTCTTCCCAGAGCAGCTGTGGAAGCTGCATCCCTGGAAGTGTTCAAGGCTGGGTTGGGTGGGGATTTGAACAACACAATGTAGGCAAAGTGCCCCAGCCCATGGCAGGAGGGCTGAAACTAAATTGTTTTTAAGAACCTTTCTAACACAAACTGTTCTGTGATTCTATGATTCTACATTCTAGGTCTGAGTCCTATCTATTTCAAAGTCTCATTTCCCATGCAGATTTAAGAATCTGTTGTGGCTTGTTTGTTTCATTGTTTTCATTGGGGGCCTTTATTATTTTATTGTCTGTCTGCTCTGACACACAATATATATTATATATATATATGTATTATATATACATACTAGTATTTGTAGTGAATATTGAAGGAGTCCATAATCTGGACAGACCCTTTATAGAAATCTTTAAATTCTCTGCTTGTGCCTCCTTTCCAAGCAAAAAAGTCATAGCATATTTTTTCTCCTCTTAAATCCATCCTCAAGTGAAAGCATTGGAAGGAAAAATGGATTTAGTATCGTTTCATATGGAAGCAATGATCTTCAACTTCTGTGGTGCATTTTCAGCTCTATGGGATCACTTTTCTAAGGGGTATGTTGTAAAGAGCACTGTAGATATGCTTGTGTAATCCAGGTTCCTGTTTAATTCTTAATCCCTTTTTCCTAAAAAGTCCTAACAAATATTAATATTTGTATATCATACCATGCAATACTGATGTTCTTAGTGAACACATCACAATGACTATTGGTCAATTATAATGTATTTGGATCATTTACATTTAACTGCTAAGTCACTGGATGCTGTTTGTTGTGCTATCTGCTGTTGTCCTTGAATCTCGTTGATTAGTCCAGATCCAAGCTGCAGCAAGAGACAGCTGCACAGCTCAGATAGCTTTCTCTGAGCTTAAACTGTAAAAATTGTGCTTCTAGTGCTGAAATTCTCAAGTAAAACCTCTCTCCAGGTATTCCTTTCTCTTTCTCATATACTCAGTCACAAATTATTACAATGATATTACTACTTTTTAAAAATAAAAATTATAAAAATTAGTATTGTGTAGCAACAGAGATAATGGTCAAGTTAATTTTCTGATATAAGAAAAGATCCTACCAATATTTCTAAAAAAAGGAAACTACCTCCAAGTTCAGTTAATCACTATAAGCAGGCTAAATGTGCATTTAGAATTAGATTTATTTATGTATTTATTTTACCTTTTGAAAAATTTTGTTTGGTTCCCCTCCTGAAGGTTTCAAGATGAGTAGTGACTGTCATGTGTGGGAAACACAAATATATACTGTATACATAGTGTCCTATATGCAGCAATCAGTTACTTTTGAAATCTAATATTAACTAGTAATGGAGTAAAATTAAAAAGGATTACAACTGTGCTGAAGGGTAACTCCACTGCTGTCCAAGTGCTGATCATAACCTACTACATTCTGGACAAACTGGGACATATTACTCAACTCCTAAAATTAGTGCAATGTTTACAAATATTTTGTTAAGTTATTATTGAGATATATTTATGATAGGCAATTACTGCCTATTAAAAAAAATAGAAGTGCGAAAATTTGTTGAATTATATAAAAATATTACCCCTCTAAATTAACTTTTCCAAACGAATGGAATACTTTCACATTTTTATATCTTCTCTCATTTTCTTTAGTAACCTTTGTAGTAAATTTTATATATTTAAAGAGTAACTGAAAATATATTTGATTCATTTATTCAAGAAAATTGTGGGCTTAAACTGCTGGCACAAATTTACAATGTTCTTGATAAAATAAGTTCTAATACTATTTTTTATCTTTTTATAGGTGCCTTCTGCTTTCCCATGTCAAACTTTTATGAAGTGTGTTTGATGAAATCAGTGACATTGGTTACATTCAAGGTAAATTAATGTTAGCTCTCTAGTTTGCTTTATATTTTCCAAAATCCTTTTCTCTAAGTATTTTCTCCCTTGGGAAATACCATTAAATATGATATCTCAAAGGAATAAACAACACTAATGTGACTCTTTCAGTGCCTATTTTGGTAATTTCATCATGTTATTTCTTCAATAGAAAAATAGCTGTACTACCAGCCATAATACCATATTACCTGGCTGCTCCAAAACATATAATCTCCTATTCTTGAATATTTTTTTGGCCATGACCAACACAATGATTGGCAGAATAAGATGAAAGGATCATTTATCTTGATGTACTGCCTCAGCTGTCATCAGGCCCTTCACACTGGTATCTTCTTCTATATTTGTCAACATAGGTGTTGTATCTCATCTGGCTAATTCACTTCTAGTAGCTTCAATGAATATGTAAGACAAAATTAGTATATTCTGCATCGAATGGCAGTTTTTCAAATGGCCTATAAGTGTGATGCTCATCTGATTAAGCACAGTTGTTTTACCATGGAACAAACTGTCTACATCCTAATTAATAGTCTTAGTCTGTCTTTACACTCAGTGGACAGTAATTCTTGGGACCTGGTATAATCAACCTAAAATTGTGAATATGAAAATCTCTAAGCAAATAACATTTTGTGATCAGAAAAAACAGACTGTTTTTTAAGGAGAAAAATCGGGTGAACATCATAACATGGCATTGACTGACGTGTATTGAAAAGCAGTATGCTTTATGGGTACCTAAAGATGAAGTCTTAGTATGAAGTTCAGACATGGTGTTAAAACCAAACTCATGTCTGAATAAATTGCATCAACACACCTACACTGATTTACAAAAAAAAAAACCAAAAAACCCCAAAAACTCCCCAAAACCCCCCCAAAAAAACCCAAATAAGAGAAAGAAAACAAAGAGGAGTATGTTGCATTGGGGTTTAGCAACTTTTATTACTTTTTGGTAGCCTAGTTGAATTTTATGAAACAAATATAATGACTACACTCTGCTTTATCTGTGCATACCTTATTTGTAATGATTTCTGAATCAAGTGACTATATTTCATTAAATTCAATGAGTTTGTTTGTGTCTATTAATCCACATGTGTCCCAAAACAATAAATGATTTTAATTTAAATATGACTATAAAAATCAGAATTGTAATTGTTTTTAAAAGAAAGTCAGTGTAGAAGACTACATAGAGGATTATTGATCATTAGAGAAGTCTTGCATTCACAGTATTAAATTTTTTAATGCAGGTCTTTATTTTCTTATGCAAGCTGTTGTGCACCAGCTTGCTACTTCACTGGCAAAGGCATTGGTTTAAATGCCCTCTGTTTCAGAATTGTTTTGCATTAACATTTTAAAGCATTCATTTCAAGACCTATTGATTATCACTGTACCAGGTAACACAGCCCTGGTGAACAGTTGGGAAGAATTTCTTCTTACAAGTGCAGTTTCCAAGAGGTCATAGTTTGTCTTTTAAGAATGGGTACAGTCATTTAATTGCTTTTCTCAAAGGAAAGAAAGAAACAAACAAATGAAAATATGGGAGTAGTAGGGATCTTTGTATTCCAGTGACAGGTGACCATAAGTAATCTGTGTATGTGTTGCTCACACTGTGATCTGATCTTCCATTTGGGATGAATCTGGACCTGCCCCTGCCTCACTGAGCTCTGTGGGGCCAATTGCCAAATGAGCTGCTACCAAGAAGCCATCAAAGGCAAACTAATTCTGAGACTGCTCCCCCATGTTGTACACTACTCACAATAGAATAATTCAAAATAATTTTTAATGTTGGTTTATACTGAAATAAAAGAGCTCTATTAATTGCAAGTGGAAGTGCGTACAGTGAAAGGATGCTTATCATTTTGAAAATATGAATATACTATCACTTTTATTGTAGTAGCTCCAGAACCACTGGGTGCTACGTAATAACTTACTTGTTGAAGTTTCAGTGTGAGGAACTAATAGATTTTATTTAGCCTGAGAACCTCAGAATGATTTAGCATTACCTTATCTGTCACTGGTAGCAAACACTATGTTTTATGTACTGAAGAGCTACTTTGAAAACACTTCTCAGTATATTATACATAAGAATCAAAATAATTTATAAAATTTTCAAAAGTTATTTTAGAATATAGGCATGCAGTATCTAAGAAATCTTGTTCAGGTAAATTAAAGAATTTGCCTTTGGAGACCAAATCAAGGATACTCCAGTTTAAGTTTGTTGTTCATCACTTCCTTGCTTTTCAACATCAAACAGTTATGTCAAAACATTTCACTGTGATTTTAAGGAAGAATCAGATCAAAAAGATGCTGCCATAACACAGTTCCCTCCATCTCTTTAGCAAATGTATTTATGACAGGGTTTTCTGGATTTCAGATCATCAAATTCCTTGGTAGACACTGAGTATTCACCGATGTAAAGTGAAGCAAACACTGGATACTGATGTGATCTATCATTCATCAGCATTGTATCTATGTACTAAAATCATGGCTTTATATGCGCTGTTTGTCTTGCTTCTCATGGTTATAAAAGAAAAGGAACACAATTCTGAAGATAAAGGTTTCTAAGACCAGTGAATATACTCAGTGAAGAGTATAAAGTATTGAAAGAAAATTTTTTTTCTGACATGGAAGTGACAGGAAAAGGGTGAGGTTCTGAGGGCATTAGCTTAATTCTGGAGTAACACGCTCTGAAAAAGAGGCAATTAGATATGAAAACTTTCCTTAAGCTGTGTATTTGGGAAAAAAAGAAACAATATGATTATTCAAAAATTACCTACAGACTTACAACTTTGAATATATTCATTGTAACAGACAAATTTTTGCAATTAACAACTAAGTGAAAAAAAGTTATATTATAATAGATAAAATTAATCTTGGTCTAAAATTTAAAAAGATTGCTTCATAAAAGTAAGGATTCTATAGGATGCTCCTTCAAACTGCAATACTGGCACACCATGTAATCCAAATGGTAACATGTTTGTTTACTATTTCCTTTAGTAGAAAATCCCTAAATGCAAACAAATTTTTGACACTATCCAGTTCATGTAAATGCAAAATCTTCCTAGAGTGTCATCTTCCAGAATGCTCTGGTATTTAATCCACTCTGCCAGTTTAGTCATTTTTATGGAAATGCATCATAACTGGTTTTCACAGCATGCTTAAACTATATTTTACTTTGAGTCTTAAATATCATTGAGTAAGTATATTAAAAGGGATACCTTGTACTTCATAATAGAGCAATCAAAAATGGAATAAATGGTGTGTCCAGCTAGGCATATTATTTCTTTGTTTTCTAATCCTTTTGTTGTGCTTCATTTTGTAAGTCCTCTGTACAGCTGAATAGAAAATGTTATCAATAAAGGCAAGCCATTAATCCACCCATGACAAAAATTAAGATATATTTGTCCTTTAAGGCTGACTGCCTCTGTTCTGTTCAACTATGGAGGTCAATAACCTGTAAGTGTTTAATGAATATTGCTATAATGTTACTTTCATCATTGAATTAGAGATGGCTTTGAAGAAGACATAATAGTTTCTGTTTTGTTTTATATTTATTAAACTTTCAAAATCTATGAGTTATATTTCTTCAGTTAGTATTTTGAAAGAGGATGAATATTTACATGAGATTTACATTAGGAAAAAACATTTAAAATTTATAATAAATAATAATCTGTCTGTTAATTAATACGTTTCTAATTTTGTGAATCACAGCAAATCTGGAATAGATTTATTGCAGTGGACTATTTCACAGTCCTGGGATTAAATTATTACCATGTAATTTTATATAAATATTTTATATATTCATTATTGCATGTTAGTTAGTCTTTATTGTCAGCAGATTAAGAAAATGGAAGGGTCAATTAAAATCACTAAGATTTCACTGTTAGCACAGTAAAAATGTTTAGAATCAAGGTCCATTCAGAAAATGAACTTAAACCCAGATGTAGCTGATCTCTTCTTTCTCAATGGGAGCTCCTAAAGGCATAAAAACAAGATACTTTCATTTCTAGTAAATGTGCAGTGAACATGTCTGAGAACAGGTTTACCTCTAGCCATAACACTTTTCGAGTGTTCTACAGAAACTACTCTCATTAACACTTTTCTAAACATACCAGACAACATATTGAAGAAAGTTTCTGGCCCTCAGCCACTCAAATTGTACGAAGAGACCAAACACTGGTCTCTGAAACTGTCCTATATATATATTTATATGGCTATATTTTTGGCAAGTTCCAGCAAGGAACTTTCTTCTGCCTCCAATGGTGTATGGATTTTGTTAAGTTCCATAGTTGTAATGATGGCAATTCCTTATATTAAGTATGATTACATGGCGCTTTTCTACAGAAAGTCTAACATTCCAGTTTTCCTTGCAAAGCAAACTGGAACCTAAATTTTTTAGAAACACGAGTTGTACTATTTAACTCTTTTCAAAGACCTTCCCATATGTTGAAAATGAATAATTCTTAAACAAGCCTTTAGATAACAAACTGCACAAAGAGAACATATAGAAATCTAAATTATATTTTAAAGCCTCCTCTACTGTCATAAGTTCATGTCCAAGACTGCTTAGAGCAGTCAATATTGCAGTACAGGACAATGAACAGATTTATAATAGAAGATTCTTTTTCAATTCCATCTATTCTTAAAGTAAGTATGCACAGCCTTCAATTCCTTTGTGTTTCACAAAATCTTGACATTCTCCTTTGTTTTCTCTTTTTCCTCTGTTCTACAACAATATATCAGGTACAGGTTGACCCAACTCATGGAACCACACAGAGGTATGTATTGAAGCTATGATTGTGTTAGGCAGCTCAGCAGTCCTCTTACTTTGCTTATATGACAATTTCATGGTTATGTTTGCATTTAATAGTTTTTTTCCCTGACTTAAAGTTAAGCATGTAATAATGTTATTCTACCATATGAGTCAAACTATCCTGAAATAAACACGTCTCATGAAAAACAGACATACATATTCTAATGTTATATTAGAAATATAAGTAAATAAGAAAATTAAATTACAGGATAAAAAAAAATAAAACACCCAACACAATGGAAAAATGAGATTCAAATTATTCTTGTAGTGTTGAGAAAGAGGTTATATATACTGATATGTCATATCTGCTCTCCAAATGTTATTGCAATCACTTTCAAATGGGAAGAAATAGAAGGGACAAAAGGAGTGCCACATCTTAGATGGTGTGACCAATATTTCAACATTTCCATAAAAGTTCTCCTGTTGATCATTAGACATGTGTAATTTGAATTTAAAAAATATAGACACATAAGTTTTTAAAAATGTTGTCAAACTACCAATAAAATTAATGTGAAGTTAAAATTTTTATGCATGTGTGTGAAAGGACAATAATTGCAATCCAGTTTCTCAGCACAGTGGCAGGTCACCAATCTACTTTTCTTGCAGAGCTTTTAGAAATTGCTGTTTTATTTAGCAGAGTGTTTCTAGTTGTTATGGTTGCAAAGAAAATATTTGTGATGTGAAAAGGGTATTAAATGGAGCAGTGTCCTATTTCCAGACATAATGCCAAGTGAGATCCATTCATCAAAGGAGGCTATTAACCTTTATACCTAGATCCTCACTTGTCAATATCTTTAACTTTCATTCCGATGATCATTTTATCAGGAAATCTGATTCTTTAAGTCCCTCATTCCAGACTGCCAATCACATCTGCCAAAATATCTAGTTTTCTTGATGGCCTTCTTAATGTAATATGTTGTAAACATAATGATCTTAAATATATGAATCTGTGGAACAGTATAATTTAAACTGAAGAAAATAAGATAAATAGCAGTGCTTCTATTTTTACTTGATACAGATATTACTATTTATATTGCTAGAAGCACTTTCTATATGATTAGTCAAAATCTTCTGTTCTTCAGTTAATGCATTCTGCCACAGAAGTTATAGTTTGTCATTTTATGTCATACAACTCAAAATCTACATCTTAAAAATAGATCTATGTTTTATTTCTAAACAGGCAACTATATCTAAACATGCTACTGTGTGAAAATATTGCTATTCTTCCTTTATGTGTCTAGTCAGATCTTTTACTGTCATATTTTTCTTCAGTGCCTGAACTTGTTTCCTCTTTAGGTACAAGTTTCTCAATAATTCCAATGTCCTTTCCAAGACACTTTTTTCAATCCTACAACTCCTTAACCTTTCTCAATTCAGAGGATTGAATTCTACTTGCCATTACTTAACAAAAGTGATTTAGTTCTGGAGTCAGACGTCTAAATGCAGATGTCTAAAGGTAGACATGTTTCCTAGTTCAGTCCCTGGAGAGGTGTATTTCAATTTGTTTGATCATACATTTATTTCTAAAGCCATTTAAATACCCTATGGTAACAAAAGTATTTACATGGTAGAAATCATTACAGACATAGGTATATAATACAGTGATTTGGAAGCTGAGACTCTTCTGGTGCTCAGTTCTAGGCAACTACACAAAAAACTATTTGAAGGAAGTCCAGAGAAGGGCAAGAGCTGGGGAAGGGTCTGGAGCACAATGTCATGAGGAGCAGCTGGGGGAACTGGGGTTGCTTGGCCTGGAGAAAAGGAGGCTGGGGGAAGACTTTATTCTCTCTACAATTGCCTGAAAGGAGGCTGTAGCCAGGTGGGGGTTGCCCTCTTGTCCCAGGCAACCTGCGACAGGATGAGAGGACACAGCCTCAGGCTGTGCCAGGGGAGCTTCAGGTGAGACATTAGGAGGAATTTCTTCACAGAAAGAATTGTCAAGTACTGGAACTGTCTGCCCAGTGAAGTGGTCAAATCACCATCCCTCAAGGTATTTGAAACACTGGTGGATGTGGCTCTTGGGGACATAGTTTAGTGGAGAACTTTGCAGTTCTGGGTTAATAGTAGGGCTCAATGATATTTTTCAACCTTAAAAAAATCTATGATTCTATGCCAGAAAAGATTCACCAGAGTATCTCAAATACCTCTCACCTCTAGGTGACTGAGATTGGTTACTGTTTGACTTAAGCACTGGAGTCATAAAGCAGTTCAACTGAATGAAATCAGATATCTAGTATGAGGAGATAAAAGCTCTTTACATCCTGCTGGCTGTATTGACCAGCTCTCCATAGATGACAGTGGCTGCTTAAGATTCCTGGGGCACATAATGACGACTGTGAATAGACACAGGTAAAATGAATCTTACCTGTGCTCTTTGTTTCTCTTTTCTCCTGATATTTTTTTCATAACCTTTTCCACCCCTGGCAAATAATATTTTAATTATATTTTCCCTCACATTCATTTATCACAAACCTAAACACTGATTTTCTCTTCATCTGTTTCCATTTCCTCCCAGTTTTCTGTTTATATCCTTCCCAAACAGTGGGAGTTGTTTCAGTTGCTCATGTTTTCAATGTAGATATGAAATCTAGAGGTTCATCTTTGCCTTGCTTTATAGTCATTTGTAGAAGGCAGGTATTTTTAGAAAGGAATACATGGATTTGCTTTAAGTGGTAACTCTAAGATGATAATAATTATGACTCCAAGTGCCTATTTTATTCCACTGAAAATTTCTATTTAGGAAAACTGTGAATATAACATGAAAGTGCAAGCTGAATAAGTTCTGGAAAGTTAAGGATTTTCCATGTTTTATTAATATTTTTTATTGCTTAAACCACAGAAATATGTCTATTTCTAATTTAATGCAAGTTATCTAATAACATATCCACTCATATTTTACTTTTATACATGCAGCCACCATTCTTGACTTACTAACCTCATGTATTTTAAAACATTTAATAATAAAAATAAAGAAGGACCCCTTGCATGCAGTTTATGTGTATTTATCTGCTTGTTTTGGCATAGTGAAAAATAGAAGAGCCCAGGGAAAGCTCACTCATCCTTTGCAAACTTGCCACTTAGCTGCCAATATTTGATCTCCAATCTTACATCTTGTTTATTTTGTTTGTAGTGAATTATCGTTATGGCATTGTGCCTTTTGAACAGACTTCATTGATATAAAAATGTGCTCTGATCTGGCCAAGTGAAAAATATGTAATGTCTTCTAGCAATGTTTCCAGTGAGAGTCCTTTTAGGAACCCTTTTATAAATAGTTAGATGGACAAACTCCAAATGAAAGAATATTCAGCAGTGTAGCCATTATCAGTCCAAAATATCTTGCAAGTTAATAAGAATGAAAACCAATTCTTGATCAGCTATTGATTGTGATAGAAGCAACTAGTGTATAAGTCTGGGCTTGTAATTTCCTTACTGGATTACAAATGGGCACACACATCTTGTGGCAAGTCCCAGCTAATGGGACAAAACAAAGTTAGCAGTGTAGAAAACATAAAAACTCATAAAACTTGTGTGAAGAAAGAAAAAAAGAAATTATAATACATTAAACTGACATTTTTCTATACAATTAGAAAGACATCAATAATTCTACTTTGTCTCTATGTAATGTATAATTGAGAATTCAAGAGGCAGTTTAGAAAAAAAATAACTCAAATCCATTTTAGTTTGTTTGAATGTGGATTGTGAGTTTTAGTGCTGGGTTGCTCTAGTTCCACAATACACAGTAAGTAGATGTCAAGGAATATATTAATTTAGTTTTCAAAGGAACATACTAATTTAGTTTTAAATTCAATGTAATAATTCAATATTCTTTCAGGTTCTAATACTTTAAGAAGACTTTTCCAGAGTTTTGGGTTTGACACAAATTGAGTACAATTGAGGCTAATCATGACATGCAAATACAACCAGTGAACTCTAGTGTTGCATAATCTGGAAGCATCCCTCAAGATAAGGGAAAGAAATGTCTCTTTCTTGCTTTTCCTCTTAGTTACCTCATGATCCAGACTTTCTCATTTCCTTGATGATTCATAATGTGTGGGGTAGTTATGGCAGGTGGTGAAAGGACCATTGCTCCAGTCTCAAAAAAAGATGATGATACTGTCCTTACCATATGAAAGGGGTCAATTCAGTTCAATCCTGAGTACTTTGAAGTAGAATGCATTTCATTGTCAGAGCTTGGTTACAGATAGCATACAGTAATGATTATAGAGAAAAATAAATTTATATTAAAAAAAACCCAAAAACATACCAAAAACAATACAAAAAAATCCCCAACCAAAAATAAGAAACAAAAGATCCTCACTCTTAAAAGAACCCCACATTTATTTAGAATTAACTTTGTTTTCACCTCTGTGTAATTTGTGATTAGACATCACTGATTTACAGATAAATTATGTATTTATAGGTAGCAGGAAGGTCTGATTCTAGTAGCTTAACATAAAATAAATTGCATTTATTTAAATTCCTGCTCTAGGGTTTTGAACAATATCAGACTGTCAGCAATTACTTAGACACTGTATGGGGATCAAATAATTTCATATTTACTACCTGTGAGTCGGGGGGGTGTGTATGTGTATTTTTTGAACCATCTGGCACCAGCTGAGCACAGGATGACCATTTCAGCCAGGCTATAGAAAGGCTGAGCCAGGTATATGAACCCCTGGGGGTCCAACATCTTAATTAATGACATGGGTGATGGGCTACAGTGCACCCTCAGCAAATTTACTGATGATATGAAACTGAGAGGAGTGCTTCATATACCAGATGGCTGTGCTGCCATTCAGAAGGACCTCAAAAGGCTGCAGAAATGGGCTGACAGGAACATGCTGAAGTTCAGCAAAGGAAAATGACCAGTCTCACTCCTGGAGAGGAATAATCCCAGGCATCAGTACGTGCTGGGGGCTCACTGTCTGGAAGGCAGCTATGCAGAAACAAAAAGCCCAGCAGTCCGTTCCCTCTTGGCAAAGACCAGCTTCCTCATGGGCTGGAGAAGTATCACCTGAAGGCTGAAAGAAGAGACCCTGTCCCTCTTCTGAGCCCTGGCAAGGCACATCTTGATTGCTGGGTCAGGGTCTGGGCTTTGCAGTACAGGCGAGGCATGGACATGCCATAGCTGGTCCAGAAAAGTGCTGTGAAAATAATTAAGGGACTGGAGAATCTCTCCCTCAGAACTGGGACTGTTCAGCCTGGAGAAGAGATGGTTTAGAGGGATCTTAAACATGTATATAAATACCTGAAGGAGGACTAAAGACAACGGAGGCAGCATTTTCTCAGTGGTGCTCAGTAACAGGACAAGGGGTGATGTGCACAAACTGAAATTCAGGAAATTCCACCTAAACATAAGGAAAAGCTTTTTTTCCCTATGAGTGTGATCAAAGACCAAAATAGATGCCCCAACAAAGTTGCAGTCTTCATCCTTGCAGATATTCTAAACTAAACTGAGCATAGCCCTGAGAAACCTGCTACAGCCCTGAGAAACCTGCTATAGTCTGTCTTGGACTAGACAATCTCCAGAGGTGCCTTCCAAACTCAGCTGTTTTTTTGTTTTTGTTAATGATATTGATTGTAAATTTTAATTATGAAATTGATATATCTCATTATTATTGTTCCAACCAAAAAAAGAAAGAAATACAAAAAGCAACATACATTGTATTTCTTTATCTGAAATATAAAGGGGTTTTCTTCTGAAATTTTGATGTAAAAATTTCAATGTGAAAATTTCCAGTAATTGCAGAGGAGATTTGGTCTGGGAGATTTCTTAAATAATGACTGTAACAGAAATCATTGTAATGAGTCTGGTTGGGACAGTTTTGGTTTTTTTCTTCACAGTAAGCTATACAGTGCTGAGTTTGGAGGGGGGTCTGGGGGTTGTGATAAAACAATGGTGATATCACTTCAGTGTTCTAATTTCACTAATTAAGATGTCTTTATCTCAATCCACAAGTTTTTCTTGGTTTTGCCTTTCAATTTCCACCCCCACCCTACCAGAGGAAAGTGAAAGATCAACTGTGTGGGGACTTATCTGCCAGCTGGGTCAACCCACCACCACAATAATTTAGACTATTTAGATCAAATAGAGATATGAGCTCACATAGTAATCAAACAACAATTGAGGCTAAAAACAAGTACTGTAAACACATTAGTATTGGAAATTCTGTTATGTTAAGCAAAGACAGAAATACCATAGAGATTTCATGACACATGGAGTTGTATTTTGTATCTGCTAGAGCAAGATTAGTGATATAAATTACTCTCAGTCATCAAGATTATTTAGATATCATTCACAAAATTGCAGCAGCTCCAGACTTGTAGTGTTTGAATATCTTATGATAGCATTCTATTTTCTTGACTGTACACAGCCTAACAGTGACAGTTTTGCAATATTGCTTTTTATTTCACTTTACTTTTGCATATGAGAGACCACAGAGACATGAGCAAAAGGACAGTGAACAAGGCTTGAGAAAAATTGCAGGAGACAATCTTACTTCTGCTGTCATCTGAGTTTCACTGGTAATGCCTGACACTCATGGGGGAAACAAATTCATTAAATTTAAAATTAAAATAATGAAGCTTACAATAGTATTTAACACAAGCAGTCTCCTTGTAAAGTAGGACTGATTTTGGGTTTTTTGGTTCTTCAAGAAGCTCACACTTTTTGTATCCCCCTAAATCACTTTTTCCCTAAATCAATGTGCATCTCCAGTATCTGATCATTTGTTGTTCTTCATCTCATGCCTGGAGTTGAAGGACTGAGTTGCACTTTTCAGTTATGGACAATTGCAAGTGAGAAGAAACGCCTATTACTCATCAGTTTAGGACAAAAGTGGCTTTGGCTTTACAAAATGTGTTTCAGATCAAGTATCCCACTGCAGCATTTTCTCTGTTTGGAATTAATATCCACATAGTAAAACAGAGTATCTGTTTGGGTTTAAAAGTCACAATAAGCATGTTTGAATATAAGAATATTCATTAATGTGGAGTACATTGATATTGTATATAGGCCAGATACCAGAGCAAAATATCCTGGTTTATTGAATGGCTGGACCTGATGCCAGCTTTCTAGTGAAGACAAAGTCTCATTTTCAGAAATGACAGAACTTTTCTAACCAGATGCAGCTGGAGCAGCACTGGTTTCCCAGAGGCTACTTTGTACCCCATAGTTGATATTCAAGACACACTTCTGAAAATTTTGGACTAGAGGATACTAACCCCATTCATCCTTGTATTTATATCTGGAAATCAGTGAGGAACATATCTCTAGCCCGGTGGGTAGGGGTAGAGCTGCTTCTTTATTCGTATTGGCACTGTTTCCTAATCCAAGAGCAAAAGGTATTGTGTGCATCAACTCCTGCACACCACTCCCAAAGTACTAAGTATCCATCACCCTGAGAACTTGTTTGTGTTCAGATCAGGATTTATCAAGCATTAGGTACATTGTTTAGAATGAGCTTTTGGAGATTAATTTTCCCATTAAAATTAATTTAATATAAACACTTTGTGGAATTTGGGTAAATTCATTGCTTTTTCTAAATCTTCTGCCTTACTGGCTAGACTACATGAGGCTGTTCAAGAAAAGGTAGTGCATGGGAGAGCAAATCCACCCATAGGAATTCAATTCTTTTCAGTCACCTGTATGTTCACAAGACATTTTTAGTTACTTATGAAGCTCTTACTGGTAAATTTGAAAAACTCAGGACTAAAGAGATTTTTCTTGGCAAATGGTTAAGTTTTATATTTCGCCCTTAGAGTCATTCCTACTGTGCTTCCCTCAGTGGTAATGCTGAAATAGTTCTGAACTAGTAAAATAAACCTTTAAAAAGTTTCAAGCAGATTTTCTTGATTTAAAAATGATGATTTATGATTATGCGAACTAGGTTTAATATGCATTAGGAATTCAAATGCTGTTGCAATAATTTTTTAGTAAAAGCTGCTTTTTAGAACTACCTTTGCACATTCTCTCCACAAGCAATAATTCTTCATCTATAGAGTAATTTATTTCTTCTGGTTTTAATATGTTACAGATGAATGGTTGTATGTCTTTCCTGTTAGAGCATTACAAGACAGGCCACTTTTGCATTAGGCTGGTACTACAACAGATACCTGTGGTGCTCTTCATGGTTCATGTGGTACTAATTTAAATGGGAAGTTGCACATATTTCATTGAAACACTTGGTAAAGCCAGCTTTCACAGAAGGGTGCAAATGATGGACTGTTCTCTGTGTGCAGCTGAACTGCTCTAAATGTGTCAGTGAGGGTTATGGATCATTTCATTCACCCATCAGCTCTGGTCCGCTGTGTGTACAAATCACAGTATAGTGTCATCCAACAGAACATTCCTGACAATACTAGAACATTTATAGTACTGCCATTTTTAATAGGAGTTCTGCAACCCTGTTTAAATAGTATTACTTCTTTAACTCTTTAAACTCTGAATTTAAAGTAATTTTTTGGTTTCCTTCTCTGTCAGCTACAGTGCCCCCAATTTGGATTTTTTTCTCATTTTTCTTGACTTCATGGCTAGTGGGAAAGGAAATAAAAGACACTCAAGGTTAAAGGTAAGTTTCATCTAGGACCTACATAATCAAAGCTTTCAGTCTCCATAAATGGTATGTTATTTTCTGGGCTTTTTTCTGTTTTTTCCCTTAGAAGTGATCTTTGGATAATTCAATATCCCCTGAGTGTACAGTGCTTTTAAATATCAAACAGTCCACCTTCATTCACTGTCAGGAATTGATTGAATTGATGATAAACGTTATGTGATTAGTGAACCTTTTGTCTTTCCGTTGTCAGGATGAAAAACAATTTTGGCAGTTGCACTACAGTATTTTCCCATTACCTAAACATTACAGCTGAGAAAAGAAAGAAATGCAAATTAAACCTTTTCAGTGCCTTCTTCTCATGGATGTTAAGAAACTGCACCAAGAAACTATTATAATCACAATTGTTATAAAAGCAAAGACACACATTTTGTTTAGGGAGTGGTCAACTGTTTTAGTGCTTACTTTTTTTTTCTCTTACTTTTCCTGTGTTGGAACTGAACCCTACCATTCCTAATCAAGGGTTGTGAGTATTCATCTTCTCCTGAAGAATTTATCTAGGTGCAAGGGTGATATTCGCACTGGTGAAGGTTTAGATGGCTTCTTACTCTGTATTGAGGTTCTAAATTCTTGTTAAACCAAAGCTTACCATTACTGGACATTTCCAGTTTCCTAACTCATCCTTTCAGGTTTCTCTGTGTACTACAGGAAGATTTTTTGTCTACGTCAGGGACCAAAATGACATGTTTGAACCTACACCATATGAAAATCTTCTGGCTGGACAATTATGGATTTAGAAGCTTATATTTAAGAAATAGATTTTGAGAAGTTTTAGTTTAAATTTTGGCAATGGGTATCATCCCAAAACTATTATACTGTAGCCCTCGAGATTGGCTAATTTTTGGTCAGTGACATTTTATATACCTAATTTCTGAGTTTACACAACACAGTGTTCTGCATATCTCCTAGATAACACTGGGATTGCTCTGAAAGCAGCACTTGACAGAAAAACAAGGTAGAAAACAACATTATTTTTTATTTGGACAGCAGAATTTTTTTTTCTGAATGTGACTAAGCCTGCAAATTTTTCCTGGCTAAAGTTAATAATACCAGAAACGTTTCTAACACCACTTATCATTTCCTTTATTTGAAAGTAAGGTCCTGGCTCATCACTGGCAAATACTGTAATTGTAAGGGTATCAGCCATTGAAAATGGGTTATCTATTCCCTTCTAGCTATAGTAGAAAATACTCCCCCATGAAAAATACAGCACATGTCAACAATTCTTTATTTTTACTGTTTCAAACAAAACCCCGTGTTCATACTGTGTACACACATTACCAATGGACCCACAAATAGGACCATGATGTTTCATGTATTTTTTAAACTATTAATTAATATGTATCATGGTTAAAATTTCTCTTAGGCTTTTCATAGAAACTGAATTCTTTCAGTGCTTTTAGGTACCAGATTAGGGACAGTTTGGGGAGATCACTCTCCAAAGCCACATAGTGACATCTTCCTTCTGTCTTTTCTTTCCTTCCTATTGACAGGATGCAATGGCAGCTGAAGAGGTTAAAGAAATAAGAATATGAATAGGAATATCTTACAGTGTAATTTTTCCTGTTGCAAGAACTACTTACTTTATTCTCATGTTTCATGTCAGGGTAAGGGCCAAGTTCTCCAAGGTTGGAACAAAATTTCTGTCATAATTTTTAAATTAGTGATAATTAACATGCATTTTATTTAACTTGGGAGTATGGTATAATTACTTCTTGCATGCTCTTACTCCAGCAATTGCTTTTGCTTCTAAGTTTTTGATTTTTCTGTAAATTTAAACACATATTTGCGAACATATTTGAAAAAAAATTCAGACTGTAAAAAAAAGAAACTTATTAAGTTGACTGTGAAGATAGTTTTGAACCTAGTTTTCCTCTTATGTGTGTGATAGAAAGTTTTCTCTTCTACCATTGACTTAATTGAGAGTAATGTGAATTACTATTTCTGCTTATGTAAATTAATGAAACTCCATACTGGTGTCAATAAGCCTGTCAACATAAAAATAACTAAAGGATTTGATCATATTTATGTCTTTTGCCCTGTGAGATTTTTATTGGCTTTTTGGGTTTCTTTATCTTAGTTGGCAACATCTCTCTTCTCAGAGCTAGAGGGCAAGGGCCCATTCTTGGCTTCTGCAGATATGCATGCTGTGTTATGGAGACACTCCAGCTTCTCCTTAAATAAACCCTAACAATACCATTCATCCCCCCTGTAAATGAAAAGAAAAGCCATTATACTTTCCAATTTCTGAAATTAAAGTTGACAGACAATGGCGATATGCTCTGAATATATGATTGAAATTATTTGCAAGATTAAAACACATAAATTACTCCATTTCACACCATGTGTAAAATAATGTTTCTTTCTGCCCCTTCATACAAGACTGTATGTTTGGGAACAGTCACTTTTTCTTTAAAAAAATCTATTTGTAAAAAGTGAGACATGATTTCCTGCCAGGGAAACTGACAGAGGGAAAAAAATAGTGATGGAGAAGATTCTTTTCATCTGCTTCTGAATGATCACTGTGTGATGCTTCTTCCTAAATTCCCTAGCTAAAAGCCAGCCTCACTACAGAAAAATTACTCATATCCATTTCCCAAATTGAGTAATGGCAAGCAGAGATTCTTGGAATATGTCTGTGCTTCACAATGAAAGGCTGTGTTGGACGTACTCTGGCGCGCTCGGAGCAAGCTGCTGAGTCTGTATAGCGCGGATACAAGCATGTGACGCAGAAGCCATAAAACCACATTAAAGTAGCATAGCCCTGACAGACAGGACTAATAAGCCCATATGCAGCACCTCCTGCTCCAAAGATAACCCACTCCCAAATTGCTTGGGTACTGCAGTGTGGGACTTCACACACAGACAGTCTTGTCAAATGCCACACAGGAATTCTATTCTCTTCCCTGGTTTCTGCAAGGGGAGGCTTATGGCTTCGTCTTTAGACTTTAGATCAGTATAGCTGGGTATTTGAAAGGCTGTACAGAAATGGGGCAAATCAAGAAAAGCATAAAAGAAAATTTTGCTGAAGGGGGAAGTTCAGCATGGCTCACTGTTGCTACTGCTGCTAAATTGCAATTTTTTCCATGGGGAGTTCCTGTTTAGGAGGTTTGAAAACTGGTGATAACTATGATTTTTTCAAAAACGTGTTTTTTTGGTGTGTTTTTTGTTGTTGCTCTTTGTTTTGTTTTGTTTTGTTTTTTTCTACCCAATGTGTATCTACGTGCTGTGCACCAAGCAATTGACTTACACAAGCCTGTAGAGAAACATGCTTGCCAGTGGCACATGGTTGTGAGAAGTTCTACATTATCCTGAATATGTGGTGTGATTGTTTGACAAAACATTAGTAATGCAGGTTGTGTTTGACAAAAGAAATAATGATGAAAAATGTGATTAAAACTTTAAGAACTGGGCCACGTTTTACAAATACTGATTGCTTAATCACCACTTACCCATTGACCAATATGACTCTAACAATGGACATTTGTTTTCAAGGAAACATGGCAAGTTCCAAACTGATTAACAAAACATTAAATGAGTTTTTCTTTTCCATTGCTGTGTTCATTTTTGAGCCCCAGTACATCGTATTCCTACATCTCACACAGTTATGCAATGTGCAGGTTAGAATTAGTGGAATTCCTAACCCATGAGAGAATTGCAAACTCTTTTCCCATTGATATTCCACAAAGGAAGTTAACTTGGAAACTAATGTGGTTTTGGGGGAAAACCTGAATAGAGGTCTTAGTGGTGTTCAGTTTTCAGGAGTTGGCATGTTGTTCAGTTTTGTCCAATTATCAATAAATAAGAGGGATTAGCTGCTGGTAATGGTGCAGTGGACAAAAGATGCAGGTCACATGCAGTGAATTCAGAAAAGTGAGAGTGTACTTAGGAAAAAAAGCTTTTCTAAATTAGTAATAAAAAGAGATGATTAGGTTAACTGTTTAGTTTCTAAAGTAGATAAATCCTGATGATATGAATTCACTGCTGAATTATACCCTGAGTGATATGTCAAGGTTCATCTAACTTTCATCTTCTTACTACAAAATAACCATTTAGCTCCTCATCTAACTTGCTGCAAAAAAAGCCAAGCCTTTGGAAACTGATGAATATGACCTTGAGAACTGAAACTAAAAGAGAAGACAAACAGAAGAAAAGTGAAACTTCAACTGGTTAAAATGTAGATTAATGATTTTAGAAGTTTAAATATCACTCTGTCTATTTGCCTAAAATCTGTCCTGAAAGGAAGAATAAAAATTCTTAAGTCTCTAAGTACAGAATGTGAGCTTTAACAGAAGGTGTTCAATACAGAAAGTATGTTGATTTATGCTATGAACAGTTTCCTAGCTTTTATATTCCCTCTTTCAGTATCAATTTAAGCAGTGAGGTAATCAAAGTTAATTAAGAAAAGTTTGGTATTTAGAGTTTAGAGATGCAGATGCTTTGAGACTGATATTTTATACTGTCCAGAAATCTGAGAAACAGTAGATCAGGAGTGATTCAGACTCGCAAATTAGTTTGGAGGCTTGAAGCAGGGGATAGAAAAGCACCTTCCACTGAGCACATAGAATCTAGATATCCAGTATATCTTTGCCATACTAATTCTTCAAGTGAACACCAGAAAAGGACACAGTAAGGCATGTAAGCACTCAGCATCAGAAATTTTAGGCAGTGGAACATTATCTAAAATATGACATTATGCACTATGCCATCAGCTGATAAATCCTACTGGACAACACATTCCCAATAGGACATCATGCGCAAGTAGTTTCTATCCAATATGTCTGAATGAATAATTTGCGGAAGAAGTGAAAAGACAGCATATAGTATTTGCAATATATTTTAATTTTAAACCCCAAATTTTTCTGAAAGCTGGCATGATGGATACTCTCAGTTTCTCTTCAGTACATGGAAATTGATATTTCAAGTTAGTTTAAAGCCCTAGGTAACATGACAGGCACAGAAATGTCCACTTGTAGTTCCGTTGTTTAAAATAACTGTCTTAGTCAGATGCCTGTTAAACACCCTTTCATCATGCTTGTGCTGAGAGCGCCAGAAATAGAGATACCTCTGTCTGCTTTGTGTATTAGTTTTTGTCAACAAGCATCAAAAGAAGAAAAAAAGACATGGCTGTGCAGCTTGTTCCATGAAGAAAATAAGCCACCAGCATCTTACAGATATTCTTTACATGCCTTCTGTGTTCCCAGCACAAACATTCAAAGTTTGAGAATGTAGAGATGAAGGGCTGGGAGTGCTAGAGCAGAGCTCCCTTGTTTCATCCCATGGAGCTGACCAGAGCTGTTTAGGGGCTGTGCTGATGAACTTCCAGAAGTTTACCTCTTTTCCAATCAGCTACCATATGGTATTAAACCCAATGTACATAGCAAGGGATATTGTTCCATTTTGATTAGAGGAGGTTGGAGAGACATATTCCATTTTATGAACTAAAATACCTGCTTCACTTGGCTTGTGGATTGTACTTTTCTCAGGTATATGGCCTGGAAAATGGCTGATCTGTGCCAAGTAAGTGATGTTTATCAACTTGCAGCTTTTTATGAATGCAGGGGAGAAAAACGTGTATAACAGGATTATAAAGACTTGAATCAAATCCAGACAAACTGTTCTTGTTTTCTAATCTGCAAACATAAATACTGTTATAGCTCTGAAAGTAGAAAAAAAGTGTAACTTTCCAAATAAAATTCTATTAAACTCTGCAAAGTTAATTAATGCAGTAAATATGCCTGTGCTATATTAGATGACAAACCTAACGCTATTATCTCTTCCTATTTTCTTCCTGGGTAACTCACTACCATCAGTGTTCTAAGGCCCTGAACTATATATAGTGCACTCATCTAACTATCAGCACCCAAAGCCAAGAATTTCAGGAACATACAGCAGTGAGTTATAAACAAAAAGTGGTTATGATTATATCGAGTAAAGTTTGGAGCCAGGATTTTCTATTGCTGTTTTATAGTAGAATGTTGTATAAATTCCTTATTAAGAGGCTATAATTGCTGGAAGTGGGATAGAATGTTTGTTTTATGAGACTATGATTCTATAAAAAAGGTGGCAGTAGAGGAGATGACTGACAAAAGTTAATGACAAATATATTTAAGAAGTGTATTCTCTACAGTTTGTAGACCATGTCTTGTGGTGTCAACTAGTCTTGTCACTTTTTATTCAGGCTCCACTGATAACTGACTGATTCACTAACTTGGATTACCTTAGAATAGTGGATATTCCATGAATCAAGATGCTCGTGTATTTGAGAGAGGAAAAAACTGTACTACTTGGTATATCGGTTCATGATCTATAAATCACTTTTTATCTGAATTTTAAAAATTCAAAGATCAATCTCTTTTCCCACCATCTCTCATATTAAGGATATCCACTTTTTTATGAAATATCATGCTTGGGGTTGCAAAAAGCTGTAAATATGAGCAGTCCTTTTTCTTCCCCTTTTAAGGAACAAAAATACCCTCATCATATTTGCTACAAGTTCCCAGTGCTTTTGTCAACTGTACAATGCCAGCAAATGGTCCATTGTAATGAATTGTCATTGTGCAACATTTTCTCCCACCAACTCTGTGGGACTTTATTGAGAATAGTGTAGTGCTGGTTAAAAGTAAAAGCATCCAGACCCAGGCTTGCTACCAGAATTTCTCACTCAGTGGCTGATGGTGTCACTGGGAGGCTGTCTCTGCGATCAGAGAAATGAGGGAAAGGAAAGCAGTGTCAGTCTGAAAACTCCCATCTGTTAGGTGGATTCAGGGCATAGTGTAGTGACATACAGGTAAGAAACAGAAAAGCTTAAGCATTTAAAGAAAGGTGTTTACAATGCAACTCATGTTTGTGTTCTGACCGAGGATTTCTTCATATCCAAGTATATCACAAATCTAAGTTTTGTGTCCTTTGGCTCCTAAGGGCTCAATAAATAAGTTCTGAATTCAGTGCTTCCACAAAGTTTCCCAAACCTTATCCCCACTAATGGGATTCACTTCATGCAGCAGTTTATTCACTTTTTGATATTTCCTGTTCTAAGATGCACTAAATCTGACCCATACTTTCACTAGGCTTGCTGTTTCAAATTTCACATTGATTTTTTGAATTTCATTTGGACTGACACCATGGAATAGCACAAAAATGTGGTTCTATATTAATTAAATATCTAGTACACTGACAATATTTTAGTTCTATTGGGTTATAGTGACATCAATAATATACGGCTAGATATTTACCTTGTTCTTGGCAGGGAATGCTGGATCCAACTGGAAAAGAGTCCTTTGCTCAGCCTGAGCTGCTGCCAGCTATCACTGCTGTGGAAAAAAAAAGAAATAGAAATGGAATTTTTCCTTTTTTATTGTTGCTATTATTGCATTTGAGAAGTTATTAAAGGTTTGTTGGGGCTCTCCTCCTTTTTTCATTTTTTAAAAAATTTATTACGGTGGTTGACACTCCAGTATCAATGGCTGGGTTTTGCCATATTAAGAAATCATGCATATGCAAGTAGTGGAATAAATTTACACACTTAATTCTTCACAACAATTTTGGCAAGCAAGTGTTACTTACATTTTATCTTTCCTATAACTAGACTGTCTTTAATACACTATATTTCCATTTACTTCTGAAATCTCCTCTAAACTCTGGGTTCAAGGAAAGGCAATAACAGAGCCTCTTCAAAAAGTGTATGAAAGAAGAACAAGCAGAGAAAATATATATAAAACAAAAAGAAAGGTAACAGACACACACTTGTGTTTGTTTCCATGTGTGACACTGTGATACGGATATGCTTTTCTGCTCATTTGTTTAAACAAAAAAATAGTCTTTCAGGCCAGACTTTTTCTTTTACACCAATGATAATGACACCCAAGTATATGCAGGGTCTAATGGAATAGTTAATCTATCTTTGAGGTAATACATTAATTACTGTAAGTAAAAGTGTAGTGCTCTGGGCTTTCATTTATTGTTCATTGTTCTTTTTCCCTTTTAACAGTTCTGTCTGTGTTTATGGATATGCACATGCATTGTCTGACATTTCAGTGTATGTTAACTAACCACTATCTTACTGCCATGTAAGGTGTAAAGAGCTTAGAGAAAGTAGCAAAGCCAACTCAAACAAAGTTCATTCTCCAAGGGCTAAAGATTAAAGTTATTGGATTGAAATCATAATTTTCCAGGGAGATTTAAATTTTCTTTTTAAGAGAATATAAAATCATTTTCAAAAATTAAATTCAAAATTAAATTTGCTTGAATTTTCATTAAAGATGTTTCAGTAAAAACAATTAGGCATTTTAGTTACCTGAGAAGCAGTCTATGACTTCACTGCACTTCATGCATCATCTCACAAAACCCCTGGTCCCCAAATCTTTGCATCAGTCTTCACAATCACATTTCAACACATGCATTTCATTTGTTCTATAAAAACATCCCCTAAGCCCATCACACTGTATCTGTGTGAGATTTGCAAGCTGTGGATAAACATGCTATGATTGCTGACACTTGTGAGGCTGTAGGGAAGAGCAGAAATCTTCAGAAATCTTTAGGTTGGAGAACTTCCCTCACCAGTTAATCAAGCAGAATGCAGAGAACTGGTTCCATGTGACTTTAAGACAGCCGTAAGTCCCTTCTGCAACAATAGGGGCTGCATGAGAATGAAAAATACAAATGGGTTGAAAATGTCAACAAAGATGAGAAAAGGTTCAGCTCTGAAAGTTCTCACTTCACTCTTGCATGTGCACATAGGATGTTCCTCAGAAACCTGATTAAAACCCGTGGTTCTAAATATCCAAAAATGTAAAACTTTCTGCACAGAAGAGTCTTTATCCCACGATTTCTGAGCAGCTGATTGTGTAAATAGGAGCTCTACCACAAAAAGAGGTTTAGGTGTCAGATCCTACACATTGGGCACAATTCCCTTGCAAAGTGGGAACTTTTACTTTGCCTTCCCAACCCTAAGACATGGAAGAGAATGATGGAAATCCATGAAGAGTTGGTGCCCTGTACTGAGAGAAAAACTTTATCTCTGCAACCACACCAGGTGATGTACCATTATGCTCAAGGACATGAGAAAAACATTCTTTTTTATACTTGTGATGTCCTTCTTTCATCCATAGGCTCGTGTTTCAGCCCACTGCCATGGACTGGCCCCCTTGTACATGTCTCCTGGAATAATGTCTCTTCCCTCTCCTGCACAGATAGCTCCCAGCCTCCTTGTTGAAAAGCTCCTCCAATTTGTAGCAAGGGTTCCTGTAGATGTTGGTTGGAGGACATGGAGAACATGAGTGGTGGAGCATGGATCAGGCCACACTGCCTATCAAAGTGTTTGCTTTTGGAGACAGGAACTTCAGGCTGGGACCTTCATGGCTGTAATCTTTCCAGACTCCATGTGTACATACCTTCCAGCACACTCACAAACTACAGGTTTTCCCTTACTGTCCCAAATAGGACAGGTTACCTGCAGTGTAAAAGTATATTTATCTTGCTAGTCTGTGAGATCTGGGCTTTACCTGGTATAACAGCACTTAAAGACCTAAAGGTTCTTTGATATAAGAGATGCAGTTATGAATGTGTCTGAGAGATGTGCACTTTTTTATCTTCCTTACCATTTTCTGAGCTCCCCCTTCTGATCCACTGATATGTGAACAAGTATGTGTGTACTGACATATGTGTATATTCATATATAAATATTTTTTTATATGTGTGTATGTATGAGCTTCTTCTCTGATCCTCACATGAGCACTTTACAGGTAAGTTATACTCCTTAAAATTGCTGAACTTGTCCCAGACAGACATGGATAA
Organism: Cyanistes caeruleus; assembly: GCF_971803275.1. NCBI lineage: Eukaryota > Metazoa > Chordata > Aves > Passeriformes > Paridae > Cyanistes > Cyanistes caeruleus. The sequence continues at coordinate 29,090,688 of NC_141703.1, forward strand.
AATGATCACTAACAATACCAATCGATCAGAGAATCCTATTCTTACTAAATAGATATTAAAACAATGTCAAGATTCTGTATACCAATCTGAATGGTTTCAACTGAAAAAAATATCCTAATGTTGGAAGCCTAAATTATAAAAAAACTGTTCAGAAAAGCCCATCATGGTAAATGGATCTGCACCAGTGGGAAACATCAAAGTCAGCATGTCTTTTCCTTTGAACTGAATTCTCTTTTATCATCCATTTTTCTTCTATGTGTTTATATATAAAAATACAATATTATTAGCACTCTGTCTTCTTTCCACCAATATCATGAGTTAATACAAGTTAGAGCAATAGATAAATTACATTTTCTTTGGAGATATTAGTGGAAGCAGTGTGGCTTTATATACCTGTTCCAATCCAAGAACACGATGGCAGAATTTTCAAACATTTCCTGCAGGGGTCTGCTTCCTCTGAAATCACTATTGCTTCAGAAATTCATACAAACTCTGCTGCTTCCAAAAATCACATGAATTTTCCATTAGTGGAATTTCCTTCTGTGTTGTCTTAAGACTGAGCAAGATATAGATACTGTAAATAGATACAATAAAAACTGAATTCAGAAGATATCTTTGTTCTGTGACTAACTACGGGTGGGGAAATGCTGGGTCACATGCATGGTACAAATATATTCAGTGATACCAATTTCCTGTAGTGTTTGCCCAATAGATTGCTCATAAATATTAATGTATTTTTCAGCTGGATTTTTTTTTTCCATGTTATTGGTACCATTTTAGGGAATAGTCATAGATTAAAGGCCACATTTTGACAATCTAACAAGAAAATTATTCTGAAGACTTTCAAATATTAACATCCTTAAAATGAAGCTAAATATGCATTCCTTATCCATAACCCCATTATTAATTAAACAGTATTGTTGGAGTGCTCCTTTTCAGAATCTAAGTAAATTGCATCAACTTTAGGCTAAATTCTTCACAAAAGGTAGCAATGTATCATGAAGGGTTACTATTCATTTCAAGAAATCTGTCAAAACCCCTTGTACTCTTTTTTCCTCTAGGCACATGTATACTGTTAAAAATAGGAACAAAATATTCAACAGAAGATGAAATTGAAGCAAGAATCCTCTGTAATGAATAAAGAGAATACAACTTATGAAATCAGTAGTACTGCAAGCATTTAGGAATAGCATTAACAATATAAAATATATGAATTTTGAAGACACTGTCAGAGCTCATCTGCCATCTCCACATACTTTAGTCTTAGTAGTAACCTTCAGTTAAAAAAACCCCAAAACCATAACATTCTCTGCTTAGCAGCAATAATGATAGGAATCAGGAAATAAAATGGTTGTATGGGTTTCCCCTTGTCCTTCGCTATGCAAAGCTCCTTTCCCATGAAAGGGAGTGTTTTGGACGTGTCAACTTAGAATAATCTTTGTAAATCATTCTGTTGGGAAGTCACACTTTCATTCCATGTTTGGTTGTGAGAAATCTGTCCAGATCTTGCATGGAATAATTGGTGGAAACATAGAGAGCATGCAGGGCAGTCTATCACCTCAAGTGGAGACTTTGAGCCTAGGAGCCTAGAGAAGATGGTATAGTTTTTTTCACAGGATACAATATTCTGTGTCCTGTAGCCATGGTATCTCTCTCTGCTAGAGAATGAGCAGGAGCTCACACACCCTGCACACTCCTCTTAGGGGCTGTAATGCACATCTTTAGGAACTTTGTGCAACAATATGATGAGAGTGGTGTCTTTGTTGTTACCACAAGCCTGACAATGGTCCCAGGAGAGCATGTCCTTCATCATTGCGTGTAAAAAGATATCTTATCCATGCTAGTAAGTTAAGAGAATAGAGAGTACTCCCTGTCCATGCAGCTAGGTTGGAAGTATTACCTTATTTGTTTCTTACCCTTATTTTTTTTCTTGACTCCTCACCTTCTGTAGTATTATAGACAAATCATCCATGAAGACACAGCCTGTAAGGTTGATATTTCTAATAAATTCTTACTGAGACTTCCTTTACTCTCTCTTCAAAGAAAAAAAAAATACAAATGTAGAAATTCCTTGCACATACAGTTACCTGCTCTGTCTTTATTTTTATTCCTCTAAGCTTTAAACAGCCTCAGTTTGTGATTCTGAGATCTCTAATTACAGATACATCTCATTACTTCTTGACTGGCAACATTTTCTTCAGTTAAATCCAAAAAACATTGACCAGAAAAGCCTCATTCCTCTAGCAGACTGAATACTGCTCATTTATTTGGAAGCTTTCACTTGGGGCTCCTGAGGGTGTGAGCATTGTGCCCAGTTGAGCTATTAAATGACCAGCATTTCCCAAAAGAACATGAAAGGTATTTATGATATCTGCCTTACGCACTTGCACGTGTACAAATGCATGTTTTTGTTAACTAGTGCCATGAGTTTCTTCTTTGTTGCTATCCTTCTGTAATATTTACTGCATTGTTACCACTCTGTGCTGTGCTCTTTGATATAAAGCATCTTTCTACTTTTAGCTTTACTGATGTGTATTTATTTATTTTAGATATAGCTTGTGCTAGAACACAAACACATATATGAAATACATATGTGCACTTTAAAGGAGTTTAAAGTCCAAATTTCATTAATCAATCTGCATATTGTGAAAACAGGCAGTAATTCGAACTGAAAATATGACCATAGAAATCTTTGTAACATGTTTTTTTATTTCTTAAGAAGATATGAAAAAGATGATATACATTTATGGAAATGTTTCTTAGTAAGGGTAATAATATAACAAGGAGGAAAAAAAGAAGGATCAGTGATTCATTAGAAATTATTTTTCATTCTTCTGAAATATGAAAAGAGGAAATGAAAGAAAACACAGTAAAATCTCATTTACTCCAGAGAAGCACAGACTTGTCAAGGATATTATCATCAGGATTTGAATTTTCTTCACAGTTAACAGGATTTTTTTTTTTTTTTTTTTGGTTAAAAAGTCATTTCAAAGCATCATTAAAATAAAACACCACCTTATTAAAAAAAAATAACCTTAATTCTTCTAGAATTATTTTTACAATTAGAAAACACTTCTGGAGGGCAAGGTCCTTCCAAGCAGCTTCCCTGTTTATTTTGGTCTAAAGGAACAAAGAGTTAAATAAGTACACATCATTATGTTTTAGTAGTATATGAATTGTTATTATTTAATTTTCTTGTGCTTTAAGAGTTCTCACTGTAGGAACATCTTTAACTAGGAGTAAACACTCTGGAAGGTTATGAGGCAGATACATATTTTGTTCACTTTAAGCAGATTGCAAAGATTTCAAAAGTTTTGTTTAGTGTTCACTTTTGATGGGACTTAATTCTGAAACAAGATTGAGCTTTCTCTGATCTCAGAAACTACCTAAAAATGTTGAGAAGGACAGAATAAAATGTTGATTTTATGAGTAACCTTCAAAACATAAAATATGAGGGCTTTCCTAATGAAATCTTTTCTACTGGAAACCATCATGTTAAGAATAGCTGAGTAGGACAGATGTTACCCCAACAATACAAATTTACAATATCTGGTTTCTCTCAGGATAGAGAAACTTATGCAAACTGATCAACTGCAGGAAAATATGTGGCTGGGTAAAATACCATGTATAATTCCAGTAATTTTAAAGCATTGTTTAAGGATTTAGTTCTTTATAAACATTCTTATTCAGCATATAATGGAGGATTATTTTGAACTGGAGTCAAACTTGGAACTTTTTATTAAAAATGTTAAAATTAAATATTTGACCATTTAAGAAGTCTTTGTCTATAAGGCTTTAGAATCAGAAGGTTATTCCAAACCACTTTTTTCTTCCTCAGCACTTAATTTCAAGCAAACTGACATTTTCTAATAAAAATATCATTTGATTTTTGAACGCAGATTTTATTAAATCAATAAATACAAATTACATCAGACACTCCTGTATGATTTCCACCTTGTTTCTTGACGAGATCTTGATGGGATATCCACTTCCAGAGTTTACAAGGCTGCACTACAACTCATTTCTCTTTCATTCCTATTTAAGGGTCATGCTGTGACCTGCAAGCAGGATTCTTCATGGACATCGATAGAGGATCCTTTCTGGCACTTGTGTTGCCTTCAGTGCTGATGGCAGTGGTTGCTCCTCTTATCTGGATGAACCTATGGTGGGCTAGTTGCACTGACTGATAGCAAGCCCTCTCTCACTTGAGCTTGGACTCAGAGCATGGTTAGATGTTAGGGCAGCACTGCAGAATGACAGCTTTCCTCAAAAGGACAAATATTTTACAGATGCTGAACACTGCCAGAGGTGTTGGGTCACTTGAGTAAACATTCTAGGGTTCTAAACATTCTAAACATTCAACAGTGATGTCTGAGCAGATAACAGTCCCAGCATCTTTAGCCTTCCCTCCCTAGAATGTTATTGTTGTGCATATTGCATCTGTTAAACCTTTGGAGTATAGTTAGATCAAGGGTAAGCCATGCCTGGAGCAGATGTTTCACAAGTGGGGAGAAAAAAAAGAGAGTTTCTATGCCATGAAATGCTGGAGTTGAATTTTCTTAATCCCTCTGAGAAGTACCTTTCTTTATCTCTGGCTAGAAAATGTGTAACATACTACATGATCAAGATAATCTTGGCAATGTTAGAAGCATATATGAATGTGTATATATTATTTACATATATAGAATATACATATTATACATATTTATATTTATATTCTATTTATATATATATATATATATATAATAAGGTGTTTTAAAGGGATATTTTATATTTTAAAGATATCATTAATAATTAATAGCCTGCAAAATTAAACTGTGCAATTATTAAGGCAGAATATACTTCTCATACTACCCACCAAAACACCCAGCCACTGGGACCTTATTTATCGCTTTTGCGGTCTATTCAGTCAGTTCCCATATCCCCCCTCCCCACTGCCTCACCTGTCACTTCCACCTAGCAGACACAAAGCTCTGCACATGCACACAGAGAAACTCAGCATTTTCTGCAATCAACCAAATAGCCTGAAGTGAAAGACAAACACGATGCCTGAAGCAATATTGCTTGATTAACAATGAATAGTTCTTTAAAGTAATCACATGAACTTTAATCTGAAAGATTGCTTTGAATTGTTAAGGGTGGAATCTGTTGCTATGAGAGTTGTCAAACAACTGTGGTGAATTTAATGTGTAATAGATGATAACCTTTGTCGGTTTTAATATTGAATTCCATGTTACTGATCCTAGTAAATAATCCTTACCTTCCCCTAGTGAATACCTGCTACATCCCAAAGCTCTACGCAGTACGCAAAGACATTTTAGTAGAGCGTTTTTCATGTAAAGCACACATACTGTATAGATCTGACCTCATCACTGGTTGCCTCAGGCTATCTCCTGAATACCGTCTGTTTTCTTGATTTTCTCCTGAGGTTGTCATTATCTAAGGTTTGTAAATATTTCAGAAATTTGAGACTTATACAGCAATGGAAAATGCCATATTGCTGTTATATTGAACTTTCAGTAGATTTCAGACATTCATTCTTCTCTATCTTATCTATTTTAGTTCTGGATGATACAAATTCTACAATGCATGATTTAGCTGTAATTGAATTTGCAATCTATTTACAGTCGTTTTAACCAAAAGGCTCCAGATAAGCATAATTTTAATCTCAGTTAACAAAGAAACAATATATGTTGTTACTTTATATTGTACTATTTTCTATTTGTCAAAGTGCTATATAGATTTTATGGATATTTTATGCAAGTTTATGCATGAAACTCAGCTGTTTGTAGAAACTGCTGACCTCTCCATTGAAGGAAAAAAAACACAGAACAAAAACTGAAAACCCTTTTGTCCTTTAAAAACCCGTACGAATATAGTATGTATCATAAAGGACACGTGTACTTGAAACAGATTAAAAGAATTACAGAACTGGTTCCTTCCCCATATCTTAGTATATATGATTTTCTTTGTATTAAAGCAGCTGTCATTTACTGAATATTTTTGCTTTCATGTAATTATGTACATATACTTAGCAAAGTATCTTGTATAAAGCAGAAAGCTACAGAAGCCCTTTAAAATCTGCTTTGAAAATCATGTGTGGCATGAATTTTGGCAGCATTATCATCACATTCATTTTTGGAAGAATACTCCAATTTTTATATCAGCTCCTGTATCGTAGCAATAATTTACTCTATATTAACATTAGTATCCAATTTTCATATCAGATTCTTCATTCCAGTATAATTTACTTCAACGTTACATTGCTAGCTGTACCTGCCTACATTGTTCTACTTTTGCAGTTGCCTTCAATACACTTATTTTTAACATTCATTATGTTAAGACTGTGATGATACACCACCAAATGGGATAGAGAGAAGAATGTGTATAGTGTAAAAAAGATTGTGATGATGGGGAGGCTTAAGGGTGTTGACGGATTTTTAAGATCCTGCTAAATATTTTAAAATTATCCAATTAACTCAATTATATTAGGATCAGAAAGTTCATTTGCTTTGCACCAATACAAGCTTTACAGATAAGAGGGAATTCCTTGAAATTTTGCTTAGCATGTACTGAGTCACGTGGATTTCTATACTTTATCCGAAACATTTGAAGGGAGGCAATAATTTGTAAATGACATGAGAAAAAGAAATCACAGTATATTTTCTTTTCAAAATATTTAGTGTCTACAATTCATCTGTGAACCAAGTAAATCACGGCTTCTTCAAGTGCAAGGATCGAAACCAATTACCATTAGTGACCATCGGGTGCAGCCGATCCTTTCTGTCCTGTTGCCTGAATCTCAATGATCTCCCAAGTGTGCCCATGCAATTTAACAGGAAGATCAATACACCACGGCAGTTAGCAGCAGCTCTCTTGAAGTGCTTCACAAAACATGCTACATTTCTCTACCGAATAAATGTCAAAACATTCCAACAGCTACAATTCTTGGGAGAAATTGTTCTTGTGAAACATTATTGACATACTTTAACCCACATTTCCCGCTGCTCTCCAGCTTCCTACAGGCCAGTCAATTCTGATTTGGCAAGGGCCACATCGACACATGTCCCCTGCTGACTTTGTCTGTAGGCATGAAAGATATCACAATGCAGTGCAGAAGTCCTGGGTGTCAGGGGTCAGTGGTCCAGCTCTGACCCAAGGTCAAGGTGACAACAACCTCTCTCCTGGGACTTGTCTTCATCTCTAATATGGCCTTGGAAGCAATCAATATCATTACAGAGCTTACGTTTCTAACAGAGAGTGCCACCTGATCTAAGCATTTCAAGACGATGACTTGCAAGCCTTGCTGCTTGAAAATGTCTTCATTTTCCCACTATACCACAAAACATCTGTATTAGGTCTGCCATTGTTTTTTTTTCATTTGTTTAATGTGATAAATTAAATTGATTCTTTTCACTTTTTAATGGATTTCTGCAGCCTGGACTTTCTTGATCTTTTTTTTGTGTATACTTAGAATTATTATACATAGCTCAATACTTTCTCCCAGCATCCAATCTCTGAATCTTTTTTTCTTTTTTCTTTTTTTTGTTATTCTTGCTCCCTCTTATTGTTTTCCCTATTTTGTCTATTAGTATCCATTTTCTTCTTTATTTCTTTCTAGCTTTCATGAAAGGAAATCTCAGTGCTGCATCTGTATACTGGATTTACACACACACACACACACAAAACCCATCTTCAAATATCTTCTTAAAAATATAAATAGAATGCAACATCCTCACTGATTTTGTGAGGCCATAGAGAAGAAGTAATTACGCACATGAACAAGCTGATAACCACCAAGATAGACACTTTTATCACCTGTTTGCAAGAGCTATGGTAATTTCCAATACAACAAAATGTTGCTTTCTTCAGAAATCTCAACCATGATGCCTCAGTATAAAATTCTGCATATTTGAGGTTTTTACCTCTTTTAATGTGGGTTTTTTTTCCCCCTAGGAAGTAAAAAAGCTCCCAACAAACACAGACCCCAAACTAATTCAAATTATGACAAATTTAAGTATATTTAAAGACTTGTTCCTATTAATTGAGCTAAAGAATTGACAATGACTTACAACCAAGACATTAGAGGAAGAACAGAACCTACCTACACTGTGTAACTAAAATTATTCAGCTTTTTCATTGCACACAAAATTTAGCTTCAGATTCCCCCCATAATGGACAACTGACAGTGAAACCCAAAAGCGAATATTTAATTCAAGAAGATCAAGGTATCCTTACTTCCTACTGCTATGGAGACCTCTTGTGTCCTACATAGACTGGTAGATAAAACCAAAACAAAACAAAGTAAAGCAAAGTCCAAAGCCATAAATATTGCTTTAGATGTGAGTCACAGCAGTCTAATATATCTGTAATGTACCTGGAACACTTTGAGGTCTTTCAAAACAATTGCATCTTCAAAGAGACAGAGATATTTTTTTTACTCCAAAGGTTATATTCATAAGCTTCACTTTAGGTTTTATGTATACTAAATGAATCCTGAGATCCAATTTGGTGGGTAATTCCCTTTTAGAAAATGCAGATTATTCATCAGCTGTTCCTAGCTGCAGAAAGGAGTTAAAGCAGAAGCTGGAAGGATGGGCTTCCCCCTCTTCTCTCTCCTGTTTCCTTCTGCTTATCCTTTTGCACCCAATTCTCTCCTCAGATTTATGAGGCTGATGAGGCTGTTTCATTCAAGATGCAGTTGAATGACAGCATTCCCAATTTGTACCCCTGTAAAGAAGAAGGGAATCAGGCTCTTTCTCTACCCACAGCAGTTCACAAGGATGTTACAATCTCCAGGTCTCCCTGTTGCTGCTTGAGGGCTTTCAAGAGAAATAAAAGGGCTGGCAGGATCTTAGGTGACTGTGTATGAGAGCTGGCACAAGATGCCCCTGAAGCTGAGCATATACCTGCAAAGAAAAAGTGGAAAATCCTTTAGAGTAAAAACCTTTAGAGTTAAAAAAAAAATATAAAAATCTCTGTCTCTTTGAAGATGCTATTGTTTTGAAAGACCTCAAAGTGTTCCAGGTACATTACAGATATATTAGACTGCTGTGACTCACATCTAAAGCAATATTTATGGCTTTGGACTTTGTTTTACTTTGTTTTATTTCAGTTTTATCTACCAGTCTGTGTAGGACACAAGAGGTCTCCATAGCAGCATGATGTAAGGATACCTTGATCTTCTTGAATTAAATATTTGCTTTCAGATTTTCTAGATTTTTTGCATTTTCATTCCTGCAAAAATGTTATAACAGAAACTTCCAGAGTATGATAGCTAAGGTATGTTACAGACTTCTTTCTCTTCTCTGAAGTTAGGGCAGCTGTTCTCCTTATCCTTCTATCTATTTTTCTATCTATTTTCTAAGGACACAGCACAGATCTATCAGGACAGAAATTGCCAACCCAAAAAAAAAACAAAAACAAAAAAAACCAAACAACAACAAAAAAAACCCACCAAAAGCCATTCAATTTTGTGAAAGAGAATTACAAATTTTCTTTGTTACTTCTTAATTTCAGATGAAAGAAATTTTATCTTTCTGTTGATAGAAATTGCAGGATATTTCTGTTTGGAAACAAAATAATAGGGAATTGTCGGTGGATTCAAGTGCAATTGTAGGACATATATAAGTAGACTCCAGTGTGCAGTAAAATCAGGCAGAAGAAGAAGATTTATGTTATTAAAGAAATCTGGATGGTAAAGTAGATTTGTCTGTAATGTTACTTCTATGTTATGAGAAGAAACTTTTGGAGAGTAGAGAAAGGTAACAGTAGAAAAAAATAAAACTAATAGAGATCCTTTACTTTATTCAAAGTGACATTTGTGGCTGCCATAGAAGGTATTTTGCACTACATCTTGGTATACAATGTGGTGAAAGGATCTTTGCATTCTCTCCACATGTTGCCACATAACCAAAAAAGCAAAATACATGCAGATAGGAAAGCTTACTATTTTAAAAAATATATATGTATTTAAATCTCAGGGGCTAAACAAAATGTAGCAAACATTCTCAGTGCAAACATCTTCTCCTCTGCCTTGACGAACTGCAGGAAATAGTGAAGAAATTTGTGGTAAGGAACAGATATCTTTTTCAGCATTAGTTAGAAGAAATATAATCTGTTTTAGCGTTCTTGGCATATATTTCATTCTCAAGTCTTTTTGGGAATGTGTCTCCATATTAGGACCATCATCATTTGTATTTTAAGACTAAAGTAGTTTAGTTTCAGAATCTGAGAAGTTACTGAGACATCCAGAGCTAAGGTCCATTAAACTCTTTGACCTAAACCCTATGAAGAGCCATTAGTTCAGCAGGAAGAACATTATTGTGCCAGCACACAGTGTGAGGACAAATCCTCTTTTGCCTCTGTCTGCCAGCTTCCCTTCCCAAAAAGTATTACACTTTATAAGAAAAAGCAGAGAACTATGTGAGACCCTAATGGATTATCAAATGAAATATGAACTCCAATGGTTATGTATTATAGTCAATGCTTTATCAGTTCTAGTAAGAGCAGACAAAAAGCTTGGCTTTACTCTGTATTTTTCTGACTTCAGCTCAGTTCTGCAGAAATTCATTGTTAAATTATTTACCTCCTTAATTTTCAGCATCAAGTTGTCTTTGTCTTTCCATGTTGTCTCCCTCCATCATTTAGAAGCAATTTTTTATGGATAGATTGGATGGAAGATGGAACTAATTAAATGGTCCATGAGAAGGCAATTGCTGTTCTTCTAACAGTGGGTGACATGTTATGAATCTTGCTTAGGAAAGGAAATGGTGTTTACCTGTGATTTTACTCTGATGTCAGTCAAGGCTCTTTGAGGGGACCAAATGTGAAAGCTTACTTTAGGTACTCTCTTTCTTTTCATAAATCCTTTTTGTAGAAAAGAGGATTTTGGTTTATTCCACAGCTAAAGTGAACACCACAGTGTTTTGTATTGGCTGTTTACCCAAACACCTAATTTTCATATCCACCTTTTGCACTTCACATTGTTTCTCATGACAGAACTAGCCAGTTCCACACTTTTGAAGAAAAAAATGCAGACTTCACCATACAGACAGAACACACTTCCATATTCCATATTCCAAAGGAATAGGTATGACACTTCTTAGTCTGGTGATTCCCTGCAGGAAAGATAACAGCTGCCATCTGATGATCCCTAAGGTTAATGTATTTGCACTCACTGTTTACCGCCTCAAAACTGCACAATTCTGTACTAATGACACCGAGAGGTGTTTGCACTCATGTAACCTACTGCTCAAGCAGAATATTCCTCAGGAAATCATCCAGCTCCACAGAATCACAGATTCATACAATGGTTTGGGTTGGAAGGGACCTAAAAGATTGTCTAGTTCCAAACCCTCTTCCATGGGCAGGGACACCTTCCACTAAGACCAGGTTGTTCAGAGCTCCATTCAGCCTGGACTTGAACACTGCCAGGGATGAGGGACACACACTGGCAGCCTGTGCCAGCGCCTCACCACCCTCACAGGAAAGAATTTCTTACTTTTACCTAAACCTGCCTTCTTTTAGTTTACAGATATTTATTTTTTTTCCCTATCACTACGTGACCTTCAAAAAGCACATCCCCATCTCACTTCTAGTCCCCTTTAGATACTGGAATGTGTTGCAAGCTCTCCCTGAGCCTGGTCTTCTCCGGGCTGAACAGGAGAGGTTCTCCAGCCCTCTGATCATCTTAGTGGTCTTCCTTTGGTCTCACTCCAGCATCTCCTTCTTACTTTGGGTGCCCCAGAGCTGGATGTTCCTATGCTGGGCTCCCCAGAGATGGACTCCAGGTGGAATATCTCATTTCTCTATCCTGTATTGCAACGGCATTATACAATTATTTCAACTGTGCTTCTGCAGCTTTATTGCTGGTGCAAAATAGATTTCACTTACTTGACTTTTCTTCTGTCACTCTCAAGTGAAGCTGAGGCCTGATTTTAGTGTAATCTTCTCTAACACTAACCAGCAGGTGTTTCTTATTCTCTAAAGTGAAGAAGCCACAGAGAAACTCAAGAAAAAGTAATTTTCACTCTGCCCTGGAACCCTCAAACTCTAATCAGGTCCAGAGCATTGGGAACTTTGTTCATTTGTGCTTGGCAATTTCTTATAAACTTATTTTTGAAGTCAGCAGTTGTGATCCTCTATAAAATGCAGAATTTCAGAATTTAAGAGTTATCACCTGCAAGCTCAATAACAGCCTGGCCTTTGCAATATCACCTTGTTCTGGATACTAAAATTTAATACTTTACTTCAATCACAAGGGACATTGGCCTATGATGTTGTCAAGACCCATGATATAACAGATGCAGAAAGGCTGACAACAGAACAGCATGTTGCTTATAAAATCGAGCAAAGCACTTTTCTGTTTGAAAAGAACTAAGACAGCAGGTTTTTCTCCTCTTCTCTTCTAACAGTTTTCAAAGAATACTCAAATACTGCTTGAATAATTGCATAACTTTGTAAATACATAGCTTTCTTCACTGTGAAAAACCCTCTAGAAATGCTATCTATGTAATTTTTCCTCAAAAATCCTAATTTTGAGTGTTTGATGATTTTTTTAGAGCATCCAACAGTCCAACTCTAAGCAGTTGGTAGAACAACAGGTGGGTAAAATGATGTTTAACAAATGATTATTCGAAGAAATTGTCCATTGTAATGCTCTTTTCAGTATCTCTTTTTATACAGTAATGGTCTTGGTTACCAAAGACTGAGTGCATTTCAGCATTTTTATGAGCAGTTTTCTTAACTCATTCAGTTAGCAATGTTCCACTCCAGTGCTGGTGACAATACAGTTGCTTCAGCAAACAATGAGGTCAGAGACACTTGCTACTGACCTCAGCAAAATAATCAGATAATCAATTGAAAGGAGAAAAACACAGTTCTATACTCATCACCATAGTACTTAACTGTCATATATAAAATGAAAGTCACACCAATTAGCTTTGTCTATTATCTCTCTCCCCTCATCCTAAAGACCAAATTTCCCTGATCTCCTTCAGGTGCACTGTTCCCCGTAGGCTAAATCCTTCATGTTCAGTCTGAGGGAGTCACTCCATATTGTCCTGAGCATGAGGCAAACTTTATTTAACAATTGTATTCACCGAGCAGAGATATCCAAGAATAATCCACAATCTGTGCATAGTTTTGGGTTCTTAACCATATATTCACAGGGAAAGGATGCCAGTCCCCTTATGAGCTGCACTGAGATCCTAGGTTTCTAAGTAGGAGCCCCTGTGTAGCTCCAAATATGCAGTTCATTGCTTTCTACTGCGACTCTTAATTATAGAATTAAAAAAATTATAGATTCATTTAGGTTTGAAAACACATTTAAGCTCATGGAGTCCAAGCTCTAATGAAGAAACACAGCTCAAAAAAATGTCATGGGGAATAGGCAGAACTAAAACCTGCCTGACCTGAGAGGTTTGTCTTTACCCATTATTTTTTTTTCTGTCTCTGACAAAACTGTTGATGAACTAACCAGTAGACTAACCAACTTATCCTGCTTAGCACATACACAGCTTCTAAATTTTAGTGAGGTCCCATTTGTGCTGGATTATAAAGTCAGATAAGAGGACTAAAAAAGAAGGTCAAGCAACTTGCCTGCAGTCACACAGCAAGTGAGTGGCTTAACTTCCATCTGATGACAATTAAATGGGCATTAGAAATACAAGAAATTCAGACTGACTAAAAAATAACATAAATGCTTGAAAGCACAAAGTAGGACTGTTAAGGAACCTAGAGTTCCTGTTTTGTCCCTGAGGTACAAACCATTTCCAGTTTCAGTTCTTTTTTCTTTTATATCTAAGTCACAGATGGTATTATTTTCAGATCAGGGTCTTTTTCACAGTCCTTTCAGAGGTCTGCAGTCTCTGGCTATAGAAACCTGAAATCTGAAGGAACAGTTATTCATGCACAAACCACAGGTGGAGTGCTGAAAATGTGCATGTGATATTGTATTTTTCATCACTTTAATGCTTATGTATAGTGATGTATGTGATGCTTCATCAACATGCTCACCTTTGCTGTTTTCTAGTAAGTGCTATAATTTAATGATGTGGTTTTAGGGGTTAGGAAGTTTGTGTATCTAAGTACACTAACTCTGTGTTTAATGACACTTGTATAAATGGTAGCACCTGGAGTCTTCCTCTCAGTTTCAGCAAGGTACTTAAGCACATGCCTGGCTTAAAGCAAGCAAGCATTCCCATTGAAGTTAATTAGACTTCCCTTGTACTTAAAGTTAGGCATGTGCTTAAGTACCTTGCTGCATTAAGACCTTAATGAAGATTGGGGTATAACTGCCTTTGTTGCAGTGTGTGTAATGTGAGTCATTTAGTGCATTTAGTGTGGAGCTGGGAGTACAGTAAAGCAAAGCTGAGTGAGTACAGACACAGAAAGGTTAGGATATAGTTTTGTAGATGTTGTGGTCACTGCTCAGACTCAGCTGCTTATTTTAGGTAATGGTGTCTCCCAAGGGCTTATTTTCTATTTTTTTTTCCCTTGCAGCTGGCAGAACTCACAAGAAGTGTCTTTGTTGTATTTTAGGGGTTTTAGGTACTAATATTGATAGAGAGATATTGATTTCAAGAAGTTCTCTGGGCTGGTTTAAGGATGCACGAGTGTTAACATCTTTTCCCTGAGGGGCTGGATCTGAGGCCTTCTGAAGTCAATGGGAAGGCTCTCATCAGCTTTAATGGGCTTCGGATAAGGTCTTTAGGAGGTGACAGAATTTCTTTGAGATCTGTGTTTTCTATCTCAGCCAGAAGTCAGCATTGCACTGACTCCCAGCACAAGGGAAGCAAGCTAGATGAGGATGGGGGAGGAGAAGAGGGTGAAAGTATGTACACCTTTGACTGAGCAGTGGCTTGAATTGACACCACTCACTGCTGTAGCACCTACCAATAAATTAATATGTGGACAATACTCACTGAAGAACTGACTCAGTCCCAAGATAATTTACGAGGTCTGTGTGGATTGCAGTACAAGGTGAGATAACATCAGGGCAAAGCTGGAAAATTTGCTCTTTGGTATTTAGTGTAAAGCATGCAGAGACACTGACTTTGGCTTTTTTGTTAAATTTTACAGGATACAAAGATAGAAATATTAAAAGCAAAAGTTAATGAAGTAGCAGGTTATTTGTTTTTCTCACTTATATTCCTATTACTGAGATGAGATGCACCGTAAACAGCAGTTTCCAAGAGCTTTATTTACCAAGAAAAATCCTGGTGCCAACCCTGCAATTTCTATTGGTTAGAGAAATTAATCCCATGCTTTCTATAACCATACTCTTTAACTACTGCTTATTATAGATGTGGTGTAAGGTGGTAGGACTTATTTCCAAATGAACATTACAAACACACACTGATATCAATATAAATGTAACCTGTAAGAAAATTGCACCTGTACAGCCAATTCTTATTGGATATGAGTGTGGTTTTTGGACACATTGCTTAAAAAACTAATTTAAAACAATCTGGAAAGGAGGCAATGCCAATATTTGCTTGAGATCTTTTTAAAAAATCTGTTAATTTTGAGGAGGTTGAGGCTTAAGGATGGCAGGAGAGAACATTATGTACAGGTCATGAATGCTGTGATTTGAACAAAGGAAGAGAGGCAGTTTGAAAGCATTAAACATATATAGAGCAGCATACATTAGACCCCATCAGACAGAACCTTTAAGATCCTGAATTTATCAAATGACAACATTCATTTTGTACTATGTAGAAGACAACAAGAAAGTCAGCAACTTCGTGTGCTGACATTGCAGTAAAACGTGATTTTAATTAGCTCACACAGAGGACACATTGAGGAAAAAGTGACATTTCATTGAGGAATATACTATTAAACACAACCCTCCTTGACCTGCCATTTATCAGGGCGCAACACAAAAGTCACATGACTCATCCTGTCTTTCTTGTTGTCCTTTGAACCCTGGAAATTCATGGTTCATTTGCAGTGACATGGGATCCTCCTGGTTTCTTGACACACAGAAGTATCTGCTGCTTTTCTGTACAGTGATGGAGAGCAAGAGGCACAACTTTTACAGCAGTGGCCAGTTTGAGCACCAAAATAGCTACACGACAGGCAGTTCAATTCGGTTTAATTGAAGCTGTCAGCTGAGAGGAGTTGAGGAAAAAATGGAATGAAAAAAGAATCTTTAGAGAAGCACCAGATTGTCTTCAAATTAGAAAAATTAACCACAAACAAAAGCAAAAAGTTAAACATAGAGCAACTAATTTAGGATTAGTGTCATGCCAAAAACGTGTTAGACTTCAGTTACATGTAAGACTAAAGTATATCAGTTGCTCTTATTATAAACACTAATGAAAAAGGTGTGTTGTACTGATACCCCTATTTAGACCTCAGAGAAGAAGAAAAGTGCAAATAGAATTTTACCTTTTTTTCTATGTACTTAGCAGCTGCTAGACCCAACACTGCAGAAAAAATAAATAAAAAAAAAAAAAAAATCAGGATTCAAATATATCCACGATGATGCTCAGCTTCCTGTATTTCATCAGTCTCATTAATGCCCCTGGAGGAAAAATGCTGTGGTTAAAGTTCAGGAATGGAACTTGAGGGCTTGTCCAGTCCCTTATTCCGACAGATTTTCCTTCTGAAACTGAGCAAGCTAGTGGTCTATTAGTTCTATATCTACAAAATAGGGATAATGACTTTTGTATCTCAAAGAGGGGTTGTGAGGGTAAGTATACTAATACATCTAAGATGCTTAGATAGGAGGGTGACGAGTGCCATAGAAAATCCTATAAATAAAATAAAATAAACTGTGAGAGCCTGAGGCACTGGAAGCTGCTGCCAAGGCTGTGCATTTCCACACTCCCCTTACTGCGGGAGATGTGGCTCAGAGCCAATATGCAGTCTGAGAGCAGCTCCTGCATTAGTGAAGTGTGTGTGTTGTTTGTTTGTTTGGTTTTCACAAAGGGTACCCACAACATAACCAAGGTAACCACAGTCTGTTTAAAATGGGCTGGTGCTCTGATGTGATGAATCTGATGTGCCTGGTTTTGGTTGCTGTGTTTTTTTCCTTGTTTTTCTGAGTGACAAATATATTTCCTAAAACCATTCAGGAATCTTTTATTGGTGTGGGTAGATTCAATTGCTCTCATTTTCTTTGGGATCTCTGTTTATTTGCCTGTCAGGCTGTGCTGGCAGCTGTCAGGTCTCAGGGGCTAGCCCTGCAGGGCTGTTTCAGCCCGTCCGAAGGACAGGGCCAGCAGTGGGAAATGTTTTGCCAGTTTCTTTGGCAGGTTTTTTGGGACTAAGGTCCTGGCAGTGCAAACACAGAGAGGGGAGCTCCCACGAAGGAGATGACATTTACCACAGCAGCTAGTAAGGGACCTACTGAACCTTCACTGTGGTTTGGCAGCTTTACCCCCTGAATGCTCCTTGCTAATTGGTGAGTGAGCATCATATCACACCTACTCCGAGCAGCCAAGAGACTACATACATGTGTGGTCTTGGATTTTCTTGGTTTCAGGATTCCCATCTTGCAAAATCCAAGTGTCTGTGTAGAGATGATGCCATGGTAAGGAGAGCACAGTGTTGTTAACTCATACCCAGAGAGGAATAAACTTTCAGGACCAGCTAGAGCAGCTCCTGGCACCAGCTGGCAAGCTAAAGCCCTTGTGAGAAGGGACAGGGGAGTAGCAGTGCAGTCAGGGCATGCTCACAGAGTCTCAGTGGAGAGATCAGAGGGAGGTCTAGGATATCCAATCCTGTATGCTGGCAGAGGAGACACTGGCTGTTTGTGGAGTCAAGTACCTGCCCAAACAGATGTGTGATGAGTGAGCATGCTTGTGCTATCTGTGAGTTTCTGTATAAACTACTGTACAACCAATACCAATTATGAAACAGGAAAAGAAGAAACAACTGTGCTAAGATAGTGCTTTCCTGTAGTCTAACCAATACTTTATCCCAGGGGAAGAGACTATCACAGGAGCTGTGCAAAAACACATTTTAGACTAATCCAAGACTAGAAGAATTTATAAACTAGAGAGGAGAAGAAAAATCTTCACCCTCAACCCTCCAAAAAAAACAGGTTTTCTCCAAAAATGCCTTAAAAGACAAAATTGTTCCCTTGCAGTACTCCTGAGAGGATGAAGGTTTTCAAGTTCTCTGCCCTGAAGTAGTAAAGGGGATGAAATCCAGCAGGAGTGAAAATAAGCATAGTCTAGGTTCTCTAGTGATAAATAATCCATGGTTAAACTGCCACCCCCACGCTGGGGCAGAAGAGGTTGTCCACAGCAGCAGCTGGGGCTCAGTGAGCTCCTCTGAGTTTCCCTCAGCACCGTATCCTGCTGCTCTGTGGCTGCTTCCACCTTGCCCACCTCAGAACCCAAGAAATGGGCAAACACAGCAGGTCTGACCCCCTGCATTCTATCTCTAAAATCACAGAAGAGGAATAACTAACTGCCTTGTGGGAGTCTCCAGCTTCAGGCTTTTCCTCCCTCTTGAAGGACAGGATGGGACAAAAAAGGAGAAAGGGAAAGGAAGAGAAGACAGAAAGGACTAAGAGAGAAAGGAAAGAGATGCACTGTGACTGAAGAGACACAGAAAGACTGGATGTCTTAGAGTGGGGCAAATAAATGTACAAAGAAAGGCAAGAGAGCAAGATAGAATCAGTGTCATGGGAAAGAGAAGAGAAACCCTCTCCTGTTTTTTAAAAAAAGAATAAGGTGAGTGACATGTAGTGGACATTTGAAGTAAATGCAGTGAAATAAGGCATTGAAATAAGGCATATTTACATAAAACTCTGTTCTATGTAAATGTCGTGAAAATAGGGCTGGAGTGTGTTCAAATCTTCTTTGGAGCATGGACCATGAATTTCCATGAGTACCTGAATCCACCATGGATTCATGTGGATTCACCACCTCTCCATGGACCAAAACAATTTGTATATAAAAATTTCTGATCCTCAAGAGAAATCTTTCTTGTTGGATTTTGAGTCCAGACCTTCTTTTCCGATTGAGCAGGAATGAAAGTAACAGGCTTTTTTGTTCTTCTCGGAAAAACATACCATAACTCCCTTCTTTATCATCTTTAGATGAACTAAATGCATCCAGTCTTTTTGAAGACCTTCACAGGCTTCTGATCATTCAGATACATATCAGTTCAGAAGTGTGATATTCAGGCACTTTTATTAATACCTGCACAACACAAAATAAACAGAAATAATTATTTTGTTTTAAATATTTTGTATGTATATTTTTCTCTTTCATTTGCACCACAGAATAAATTTTGTTTTTTCTTCAGAAATTTGATGCTCATAATACATCAAGCCTGCAGTAGCTACCGATTTCTAAGAAAAATTTCTGTCTAATCAGCTACACTCTATCCTGAACATTTATCCTTTAAGTAGTGCCTTACACTTGTCCTTCATGAATTTCCTACTCACTCCCTGTATACCTTTCCAGACCATTTTGCAAATCTGTCAATTTTGGTCATTTTGAATTCTCAGCCTTTCTTGCAATGTGCTGTGGTTCTTTCTTCCTACCTTCCTGCATTTGCATGGCCAGGAAGGATATTTCTCCATTCCATCACTCTTTGTGTGTGGTGATACCCATGTTCCTGTATGAAAAAAGAAAATGGGAAGAGTGTAACTTTTGTGTATCTGATGTTGGATTATGCGTTAGAACCAAAATGAGATGACAGACGTCATCTAAGTGAAAATGTTGCTCAGCACCATTTTTTTCACTCACTGAAATGGATCATACTTGAGGAAAGCAGCACATTGGTTATTGATCAGTGCTGGTAATGTTAAAACCTACCACCCTACTTCAGGTTACCTTGGTAAAATGAAACTAGGGTAAAGAGCAATGCACACATATTTATGTACATTCTTAAATATAAGTATGCCTATGTGTGATGCATGTGTATGTACATACTTATCTATTTGTTGCTTCAACTGTTCCTAATACAACCAAATAATAAATAAGGGAGCCAGATAAACTAATAAAATAAAATGAACTCTTTGGAGAGACTCCTGTACTTCAATGGAAAATTCCCATAATTTCTGACACATTGATAGGACATCATCTTCCAAAATCACACTGTGTCTTTTTGTTCTGCACAGAGCTGAGACCTGAAAATGAATGTACTGAGGCCTATTTCCGTTGCTTTTGAGCACAGGCTTTTTCATTTACTTCTCAGCATAACAGTTGGACAGCACAGAAGCACTGGAGCTTAACAAAAAAGACTCTCATCTCAGACAAAAACTGTAATTATCACAGGGGAACAAATTAAACAGAAAACCCTGCTGGAATGAGATTTCCACATATTTAGAGTGTGTTAATACCAATAATATGGTACATACTAACAATAGAATCTTTCTGTTGCTTTTGTAGTATCAGATATGAATAAAAATATGTATGATTACACTGCCTCAAAAGAAACAAGATGCTCAAACTCTTTTGTGGATTATTTTTAAAATGTTTAGGAGGTGGAGAAATTAATTTGAAAAAAAATAGTGTATTTTATTTATAAGTGTTTCCATTTTAATCAGTACTGATCACAATGGTATTGATCTAGACAATAAAAGGGAATTAATTTCAAATGCATTTGCTAAAGTACAGCATGCTATGTACGAATATACACTTTTTTTGCATTTATTTTGCCTTTACTTATTATATTTTTATTATTTGCAATTATTTTTCCACCAGTTCTGTCATCTGCCAACCACATATATTGGGTATCCATTAAAATGGGTATCTATGAAAGAAGCAGACTCAGTATATCCAGCTTACAGTTCAGTGTATTTTCCTAAGGAGGAAAAAACCACGACACCACAATGACTGCAGATAAACATAGATATTTGTGCATATATATGTGTGTGTGTGTGTGTGTGTCTGTGTGTGTGTGTGTGTGTAAAAGATCAAGGTGCTAAAGATGGAAATTACAGAAGGGAGTGTGTCAGAAGACTTATTCATGCCACAGGTCTTATAGACAATAATTATTGTTTCATAGTATTACCAGAGTCTTATGTAGCAATATGTTTATAACCCATGATAAGATTTAGTTTTGCTTCAAAGTCCAATGATCCTTCCCCTAACAGTGAATGTTGTGTGCATCTCTCTTTCTAGAATTTGAGACTATGGCATGTATTAAGCCTGCCTACAAGTGTGCACATGTATTTACGCATATAAATCTCTTTTTATGTGCACATAGATGAATGTTACAGTTACAGTCTTCGGTTTTCAGATGCCCTCGGTCCCTGAAAGATTGACTTTTATTGATAGTGTTAGATAATACCATTCAATTCTAAAATAATTGTGATTTTTTTTCATTTTCTCTCTTTTCCTTCCTTTTAAAATTATTCTATTGGTACTAGAATGAATCTTGCATTTTCATTGAAATAAGTAATTTTTAAATTGTAAAGCTCTGTAAACAGCAAACATTTTTATGGCATGGTGGAAATATCCTGTTTGAATCTGCACAGACAATATTTATGTTATTTTCTTTTTTAAGGACTTATATCTGTAACATTATTGACACATTTGGATCAATACTTTTAAAGGTTTCTCTTTTTTTTTTTTTTTTTTAATATCAAATGCTGGAGTGATTTGTATGTTTACCTTGATAATATACACTTGTCTCTTTAAGGTGACAGCAGATGGTCCTATAAGAAGTGGCAGAACTAAGTGCTGAAAATATAGCAGCCCATCTCAAGCTCCCTTAACCATAAAATCTATGAATTTATGCTCAACTGAGCGATAAGACATAGTCATGAAATGTCCAAGGGTGAATCAGGGTGGCTGGAAGTGTACCTATTTCCCCTGCAAAATGAGAAACTGTTCAATGCACTGTCTAAATGCAGAGACAATATTTAGTAGCTTTCTTTATCAATTAATTGTTTCCATCATGTTCAGATTATGAACATCATAGAGTGCTGCTGAGAATTGCTGTGGTACTTTGCCTTCCAGGTTTCTGTGGGTTGTTTTGTTAATGCACATTTTGTAGCTCTCCAAGGTTAGTTTAATACTGGCATTGCAGCGTGAGCAGTTTGATAGTCTGGGGATTAAATCTTCAGAGGATGTAAGTCAGTGCATATCCACATGGCATCACAGTTTGCATCACAACATCATTAGGTCCACTACTTAACACATAATTTCAGGTTATGTGTGATTTCCCAGACAGGACTTTATCCTTCTTTGTGTCTGTATCTGTCTATCTGTCATTCCCTACAGCTCCCATTGTAGGTTGTACTCTCTGCTCCACCTGTTCTGCAACACACAGCCCAACAGAGTACCTATGGTCTGCTGTTTTAATCAGATGAAGAAGTTACACCAGAAAAAAATATTCTAAATTGTGGATTTTCTTCTGAACCGTGCTATGTGAGCTCCATGCCCTCATCCTCAAATTACTTCTGGTATCAAACAAGCTGATTGCAGCTCTGTTCCTCTATGGAGGCACAGCAAAACCACATTATCCATTACCTCTGCTGTATCTGTTTTCACCATCCTTAAGCTTACTGGAATGTAAAACTATTGCCAGCATCATCCAGATCATCTTTGGACACACAAACCAATAAATTGTGAATTTTGAAAAAAGCCAGTGTATTTTCTGAGAAAGCTCAAGGAAAGTGAATGTACCATTTGGTGTGAATAAAGCAGGCAGGCAGACAGAGCAGATCAGCATCCAGAGAACAGGAAAGATGCCATCAGAGAAGAGGGACTATTTATCATCCTTTTCTGTCAAGACATTATGGGTCTGGCTGTGATGTAGCATGGCCATTTTCTGCATAAAGTTAATTTAAGCAGCCCAGGACAGATTATTCCCCTGCAAGAAATAATTCCTGCTTATTCTCCAAGCTGCCAGTGTAACAGAGTAAAAGAGCAGAAGCAAAGGGAGGAGGGCTGTTGTACCTAATGCACTGTGTCAGTTCTCAGTCCAGGAATCTGAAGTTTCTGCATGGCTGAGATTGTTACAGTTATTTTACAGGTGGATAGTTTGGGAAACAAAGAAGTTCAAAGGCTTGAACAAACCAAAAAGCAATCACAGTCACCAGGGAACACTGGATCACCATTCTCTTCTTTCTGGAGGTAGGAGTTGGAGACAGGGAGAGAGAATATGCATAATGTATTTTATATGCAAAACACAGTACTATATAAAAACAAAGATCACTCACAGTTTTGCCATACATATATATAGCATAACATTAAAGAAATTGCTCATCAAAAAAGTGCAGTGATTACACAATAAAACATTTTGAGCAACAGAGATATAGCTTGGGCCATTCTCAAATGAAGAATTTTAAATTAACTAATGCAATTATTTTGACAACTGTAATTTCAGTAAAATTAAAATCCTTGATGTTGTATTTCATCATTAACACATGGTTACAAGAGCCATATATGTTTCCCTTTATATTTGTCAATGAATTGTTCCAGAGTGATACAAAAATATCCTTACTTCCTGTAGCTGCAATTTACTCTATATTTTGCCCATTTGCCAGCATGTAAAAGAACTAGTTTTGAGTCTGCTTTTGTGATTTAGAGTTGACTGTAGTGTTGTGCAGGGTCAGAGTGTTATAAGCTCTGTACATTGGTGGTTGTGGTAGACAAAAATACACCAGAAAAAAAAATGTATATCTGCTCGAGCTATTCAAAAAAAGTATTGTATATTACCCCAATACTGAAACAGAGTGCTATCCACCCCTTCCAGTGCCCCATTGCCCCTAGAAGTCATTCTGACAGACCAAGTGCTACAGGAGCAGGTTGTGCAGCTACTTTTCCCTCTTTACATATCCATTCCCATACCCTTTTCCAGATTTGTGATAATTTCTAGTGCAAGTCCTAAATTAAATTTTTTCAAATGCTCTAAAATCTGTGTAAAGTCATATTCTGTTAGATAAGGAGGAAATTAAGTTTATTTAGCTGATAATCTTTCACTTTTAATGAACTTTTAAATGAGCCAAATATTCTCAGCCAAGTGACCACCCACCTGTGGAGGGAGTAAAGGTTAGTTCTATTCCCCTTCAAGGTCCACTTTGCAAGTTTCAGAATCGCTGTTCCAAATTTCAAATAAGGAGGCACTCAGGGTGGAAATCTTGGGGGAAAAACAGCCAGAGCCTAGAGGAAGAGCCTGTGAGTAAACAAGGGGGATGAGGGACAATCTTTCCCCTATGTCAGCAAAGAAGAAGTTTCTTTTCAGAATACCTGAGGTACTAAGAGATAATGCATCCTACGCACCATTTTCTTTTTGGCTTGGGGCAGAGATGGGAATGTCTGTAGGATGTCTCTTCTGGTGGGCCACAATTTAAAAATACTCTTCCAAGAAGAACAGCTGTGATCCCAACAGAAGCAGTCTTCCTACTCAAGTGTCCTTATGACATTACAGTATATATATTTAAATCACTGAAGGTGTGATTCTATCCTCCCAGCTTAGGTGAATATCTATTCTCCTGGAGTCAGGCTCATTATTAATTGCATCTTCTTTCTATGCAACAACAGACAGCAGAGACTGCTAGGATAGCTATCTGCTACTGCCTGGTATGTAACAACACTGCTTTTTCAGGCCTGATTAATAAATGGAAACTGAGTGATTAATTAGCTTCAGTACTTTCACAGAGCTCCTGAAAATAATTTTGAAAGTTGCAATAGGTATTTTTAAAATAATATATCTCTCTATTGGGAAGAATATAAGAGAAATCATGTAACTATTAGAGACCAAAAATTCTGCTTTAACAATCTGGAAGGCAATCTGTGCAACTTCTTTTCATGAAATAAAGTGAATGGTCCTTGGAGGAATAAGATGCAAGTGATCTACTCACTTAAATTCTTATATTAAATAAGCTTAAGAATAGAAGTTTGCAAAACTATATCTCTTATAGTCTAACCATAAATTAAAAGCTGATGCAGAACAAGCAAAATGAAAACCCAATTTTTGTCTTCGTTTTTTTTCTCTTCTTTCAACATTTTTAGAGGCATTTAAAGCTTAGTATACCAGTGACAATAAAAGCTTTTGAGGAGCTTTGGATTCCTAAAAAAGCCATAGCTTTTACTATGTCAGAAAAATTCTTGTGTACTGAGTTGAACTGGGTTTCTCTTTCCAGTATCCATTTACTAACAAATAAATTCTACAATACAATACATTAGCAATTCCACTTTGCTGTGTAAACTTTATTTCTTTGCAATTGGAGAACTTGGGGTCTGTTGATCCCTGTAAGTTGTCTTCATCCCTTGCTGATATCTTTTTTCCTCAACATTTTAATTGCTTGCAGGGATTAGTCCCTTTTTCTACAGAGTCGTTACCACAGTTATTAATTTGGTGCTTCAATATTTTCCTAGGTGTCTTTTTGCTTGACTTCTTGACCCTCAGCATCTGCACATTGGAGTAGTCCTAAGGTCTCTGATTACCAGCCATGGCCAGTGCCAATGGTGTGTATGATCCTCAGGAGTTCCACTTTGGGAGCACAAAACCATGTGATTCTGGACATACTCACAGCATCTTCAGAGAAAAGTGCTGGTTTTCTTTGTGATATGTGTCAGAAAGAGAGAATCTCAGTTGATTTTACACTATGGGTTTTCTAAACGTTATTTTCCTTTACTGTCCCTTTCTTCCCGCCAGGTTCCCTTCCAGCTCCAAAGGATAAGAACAGCACCCACTTCTTCCACAACCTAAGACAGCTCAGGCTGAGCTCCTTGGCAGTGCAAACCAGCTCCAAGCATCTCTTTCAAGCTGGGAGATCCAAGGCTTCTTTGCAAGCTCAGCCTTGTAAACAAGGAATGGGATAATGTTGATGATTTTTTCTAATTGCTGGTCTCTCCTCTTTATCAAACATAACTCATTTGAGCTAAATTCTGCCATCCTTTCTGCCTCTGGGTTTATTTTTTTGTTTTTAGTTTTTTGGGTTTTTTTGTTGTTTGTTTTCAGGAAGCTCTTTCATTTTCTTTCCTTCACCACATCACCTATATCTTCTGCAATCTTGATTACACATTTGTCAGACAAGCTTAACCACACTGGCTGAACCTTGCCTTTTTTAAGATAGGCATGTAATTCCATGAGATTTTTTTCTGAAAATGGTTTCACTTTCAATAGTGACCACCTTTAGCAATTTACAGCCCTATACTGCTGTATAAAAGGACACAACAGTCCCCTTCATATTGTCAGCAGGTTCCTAACGTAAAGATCTTCTTTCTCTCTGGTTTCACATAAACTCTGTGATACAGATGCTTTAGTCCTTCCTTCATCATCTGAGACCTCTTGACTCCAGTACTGAAGCATGCCCCAGGTCTCACTTGCTGCCTGCTGCAGTGAGACACACTTAGGCAGAGACCAGAGCAACTTTGTTCTGGAGGCAGAGGTCAGCCCAGACAGAATTTGGTTTACGGACAGCTGTGCTTTGTGGACAAATGTCAGGCTTCTTTCTGCTCAGGATGGTGCTGGAGTGAAACCCAAGCTGAGGCTCCACTGAAGTCACAAGTTCAACTTGCCTGTTTTTTGTGTATGCTTAGGCGCTTCCCTCGTCTGAGCCAAAGAATATCATTCTCCTTTTCTTCCTCTAATATATAAGCTTATTTTCTTCTGTCTCTTTCTTTATTTGATCTTCTTTATTGTTTGTGTTCATCTCAAGTACTGTTCACACTGGTTTTTATTATTAATTTTTTTCTATCACTTTATCACATGTTAGAGGGGGATATGAGTGGATGCTGAACTAACCTGGTATTGGCTTTAAGAGTAGGTCATAAAATAATGTAATGGTCTGTAGAGACTCAGGTCATGTCTTCAGCTGAAGATAAAGTGGTTTTTACCTCTATCACTCCAAGAAAATTAATGTAGCCTCTACTTGCCTCTCTCCACCTTGGTATCCCTTATTAAACTTAGGGCAATTATGATCTGAACATTTTTAGGATGACAAACATCAGGGATCACCCGAGGTTAATGTCAATTAATAGCTTGTGGCAGTTATGGAGTAACTGGCAATTTGGATGAGAAAATGAAGGAAACAAAGAAGCAGAAAAAATGTAGAAGGAGATAATATTGTATGGCTCAGAAATCAAGTATAAAAGTTAATAAATACTGATACTGATAAAGGAATCATTAGAAGTTAAATTTTATAGCATCTGTCAGTCCATGCTGTTATGTCACACTGATAACTGCAGCATATGAACGACAGTGTCTCTATAGCCTATATTTTGTCAAGGAGTTTCACTGGGCACGTGGGAGCTGTCAAGGCCTGGAGAGGTGATCTGTCAGAAAGATGTCTGCAGCATTAAGTGTTTAATGCCATTTTAATAAGACCTGGAGCAACTGTTTTGCAATTCCTGTATGCACCTGTGAATGGCTGTGTAATATTTTAAAACACTTCTTCCTTTTTATCTTCAGGTATAATTGAGCCAGATCCTTTACAGACATAATTTGCTATGATTCTTTTGATTTCACCAGGACTGTGCCATCTGAAGCTGAGACCCAAGAGATTTTATATCCTCTGAGTACCATATATCCTGGAGAAAACAGATTTATGTAGAAAATGGTTTTCACCTGGCATAACATACTGAGAAGGAAAAATGAGAGACAAGAAAACAAACTGTCTGCTTTCCTAAGTTAGAACTTTCTCCATTCCAGTAAAGGAAGTAAATAATAAGACATTATCTATTATTGCATTTCTCTATTATTGAGTCAACTTTAAATAAAAGTCTTGATTAATACACATGGATGTATTTATGCTTTTTTTATACATATGAGATATTAAAAAAGATTGCATATTGGATCTGATTTTTCAATTAGACACACATTAAAATTTAACAAAAAATAAGTGTGACACTGTTAAATTTATATTAGGTTGAAATGATTTCATATCTCTTGGGAGATCATGAGCTGTTTCCAAATCTTGCTAAGTAATAGAAACAAAATATGATTTCATGAAAAAGCTGTTATCACCAGCATCACAGTAACTGCACCCACAAATTGAGCATACAACTGAGCATAAAATATATGTTAGTAATAAACCTGGATTTCAAACAATTATGTCTTGCACCTAACCATCTTGTAATTTCCATATTATTTTTTATCTGATATTAAAGGCTATAATTCAAGATATTTGTGATCTTTTGAAGATGTCGAGTCTAGTTTCTCGATACAACCACATTTGGATATATGAAATTAAAGGTAGGTTATGAAGAAAGGGTAAGAAGAAAATCCAAAGTAATACATAAATATGTGCATACCAGAAATACCAAATTCTCTTGGATTGCACCAGCTGTGTTCCAAAGACTTTTTCTTTCTTTTTTTTTTTTGATATTCCTTCTTTCATCTCAGACAATATTCAGGTGCTGCATTATAGTCACTATTCAGTGTCATTGCAATGTTCAGCTGCGAGGTTTTTGTTTCATTGAACTATTACTACTTTCCCTCCTATTTGACTTCATGAATTTAAGGTTTGCAATTTATCTTAAAAGCATGTGATGGGAATCCCTGAGATGATAGGGACTCACAAGGATCATCAAGTTTAACTCCTGACCCTGCACAGACCAATCCTAAGGGCCACACCCCATGTCTGAGAGCATTGTCCAAATTCTTCTTGAACTCTGTCAAGTTTGGTGCTGTGACCACTTTCCTGGGAAGTCTGCTCTAGTGTCCAGCCACCCTCTGGGCGAAGAACCTTCTCTAATGCTTCACCTAAGTCTCCCCTGACACAGTTTCATGCTGTCCCCTTGGGTTCTGTCACTGGTGACTACAGAGAAGAGACCAGTGCCTGCCCCTGCAGTGCTCCTCATGAGGAACCTGGAGACTGCAATGAAGTCACTCCACCAAAGAGACCTCCTGGTATGGCTTCTCCTCTAGACCCATGTCTAAGAATGAGTTTGCTTGCAATATCTTCCATGGGCAGATTTCTTCGGAAAATCAACTAAACTTGGTACCCTATATCAACAGGATTAAAGAAAAATAATGTTCTCTACCTAGCCAAAGCAAGAGTATTTGTAAATAGAAACAGGGAATCATGCTGTACTTTAATGGCTGCTTAGTAAATTAATCTGCAGCTATGTCTGAGAACATATTTTAATTTTAAGGCTTGGGAGTATGGTGAACACCATAAAAAGAATGCCCTGAACACAGATCCAGCATATTCACCAAGATGTTTCATTTTTTAATGCCCACATGGTAGTGAAAAATAGGAAGATAAGATGTAGATTATTTAAAATTACATATCTTCTTACTTAGAACATAAGTAATTGCATTAGTACAGTTGACTACAAAAACAAGAAATAAATTCACATTAGTTTGTTGAATCTGTGTTAGTGGCCATCCTTGGTGTGTAATTCAGATTAATATTTATATCTCTGCATGAATTTCTCGTACTTGGCTCTGTAAATTTAGCTTGGAGGACACCAACAACTGTGCTTAGTTTGTGATGGAATGAAAAAAATCCATGCTGATTGAAGTCCAAAATCATTTTCAAATATAAATGTTTTTGTTTCTGTGTTTCCAAAGTGGCTGAGATTAAAAAAGCATCTCAGCTTCAAGCTACGGTGTTCCTACATTATAATGTGAAAGATGAAATTCCACATGTGTGTAATTTTTTCAAAGCAAAAAAAGCCTCTTTGAACTTTCATCTTAAAATCTAAGTCATGCTTGAATCTCTTAGAAAGATTCCTCATCTGTTCATTAGAATTCTGTCCCTGCATTCATAGTTATCCACATCTTTTTAAATGCTGCTCTAAATATTTTTCTTTCTTCCAGTTTAATATTTTGAATTAGCAAGAGAAGTCTATTTTTTTCTACTTTTTCCATACTTTTCTGCATTCAGGAGTTCTAAGATCTTTCCAAACTAATCAAATTGACGTTGTATTGGGGGCTGTTTGCTGAAGCAAAAGGCAGCAGTACTGGCCACAAAGACAATAGCTTTAGTACCTGCAATACCCACAGAAAAGCTGTATTAAAAAAAATTATCTCATATGAAGGAAGGTGGGTTCTTGAGGCAACTACCAAATTATCTTCCACCAAATGGGATTTTGTACTAAAATTGTCTTCACAGGTAGCTAGAATTTATGAAGAAAAACATGTCCTCCTAAATAAGAAACAGCTATTAGGGTCTAAGGAAACATTTTAAATTAATAAATGCTCAGAATGATGCATAAATTGCAATGCTCATGTATTACCAGTTATTAACATAGAAGATATGGCCCAGATTAAACAAAGTCAGTGCTTGTGCCTAATTTCAGTAGACCCCCAAAAATATTTGAAACATTTTTGCCCTGTGTATAGGTAACACATTTTACATCCAGTGTCTGTATTCCCAGTTGAATCCATGGAGAGATATTTGTCTTGTCTGGGAAATGACAGTGAGCAAATCACAATACATTGAAATTTTACTTAGTTCATCAGAGAGGATTTTTGCTTTGATTTTGATTTTTGTCTTTTTTTTTTTTCTTTGTTTTTGTGAGCAGCAATATCTAGAGTAGAGGCAAATTATAGACTGTAGCAGTGTTTTAATAATAGTTCCTGACTTTATTTTCCTAAAGTGTGCATAGATGGTTTCCGGCTTTACTGCCTTTATGTGCTGGCTTTCTGACATTAATTTGAGATGACATAGATAAGAGAAGCAATTCCATTCATGAAATCAAATTCTGCTTGTAAGTATGCCTTTTAAGAAAAAGGAAGATCTGTATTTCTTCTAAGTGTTTGCAGGTCGTGCATCTGTGTTAACTCAAATAATGAAAGCCAGGATTGATGATTGGCTGATTCAGTGAAGCTCTTGCCAACAATTTTCAAAGATTAGGAGGTTGTTGGAAAGATATCAATGAAGGTTTAGGGATCACTGTCTGAAGTATTCTAAATTAACAGCTAATGGATGTTTTTAATAGCTCTTTTATAGATGAGTGCAGCTGAATGAAAACCGACAAGAAAGCTCAGCTTTGCTTGGTATGAGCTTTAACTTTTTTTCACACATGATGACCTGCTTCTGCACTAGCTTTCTCACTTTGTTTCTGCATAGGGTAAAAAATCATTTATTTTATAGTTAATAAACATATCCACACACACATTAATCTTTTTGGGTTTGTGGGGGTTTTTCTAAGTAGTAGAGACTATTTTTTTCCTCAAATGCTGCATATACCCAGTGCTGCATGACTCTTTTCCAAAGATTTGTTCATCCATCCTGCTGTTTCTGGCAAAGTTCAGTTCTTGTAGAAATGGTGAGCAGATATGAAAAAAAATGAATACTCTTTGATTATAGCTGGTGTAATCAAGTTGTCTGACCTTCCTGGTGCACAAAGAGACCTGACTTGGGTATTCAATATTCAATTTCAGTGGCCCAAAGAGATGAATAAATATAAGGGAGACAGAGTTCATATGAAAGTATACCATTGGGACAGAAAATAAATGTCTTGAGGTTGTTTTTTGCACTAAAGCTCATGTGATTCTGATCATCTCCGTTGACGACAATGGGCTGTCAAAAGACAATATTTTTGTCATAGAATGGGGAAAGATGTGACATCATTGCTTCTGCCTAGTTCACAGGTGTTTAAAATTATCTAATTGCTTTAACTCTCAAAATTTTTCCAAGAGGGATTCAGTGACTACCTCTTTCAATAAAGAACTATACTTGTGCTTTTATGTGTGCTCTTTTTCGCTTCTGCACTATGAGCATATCAGATCAAAAGAAATATAGTTTAAAATTTTGTATTTATCTTAAGGCAGACAAAATATTCAGGAAAGAAACATCTTTTCCTCATACTGAGGCTTTTTTGTTAATATAGAAACAAAATTTTAATAATATCCAAATGAAAAGCCACACATATTCTTAAAATGGACCTTACGTCAAAGAGATGACAGTTAAACGTCACTTTAGAACTATTTGTCAAATTGGAAAAAGTCCATTTCTACTCACACACAGGCTGTGCTAGGAAAACATGATGTTACTGGATGTATATGTCTGGATAGCTAAGTCAAACTACGTATTTCCAGTGATTGTAATTGTAGTTTAGACATCTAGGTACAATGTGAAAAATACATTTAGGCAATACATTTTGCTGTCTGAAACTGGAGCAGAAACCCACTATAAAAATCTTTGGATTATGTATAAATAAAAACCAGTTATTTCACTGTATTTCACCATGTACTATTGTAGTACATTCTGCAATGATGAATTCTATGAACTAGCTCATATTGATTGATGTCAAATACACAAGGACATAAATTCACTGTTTTAATTTTTAATAATTGCTATGAGAAGCAAGAAATTTCAAACTTTTTTACAAGCATTCTAAATTGAACATTTTTATGTGAATCTGAGCAACATCATGAACAGGGGTATTGGTAAAGTATATAAGGAAGCTTTACAAAAGATTTTAGTCTTTACTTTCAAGAAGAGTTGGCCTATTATGATCCTTTATTTGTAAGAAACCATTAACTTCCTAATGCATTGTGGGCAGTAAGATTCTTATCAACATATTCTCTAGCAATTTTAAATTTTTCTTTGATTCAATCAATGAACAGGTTTGGCTGATGTTGGAAAGAAAGCATATATTGTGCATTTTTTTTTTTCTGATACTCTCACAACAGAAAGGGATTGAAAAATACAATCTTATTGAGGTAATATTTCAAATTTCTTTAATTTTCAGAAATACCTCAGTAATTCCATACAATATCAGTAAGCCTAAGTCAGTAACATGTGCAAGTGATTCCTATCCTGAGGAACCATCACATAGACACAGAGAAAGAAACAGCATTAGTACAGTTTGTATCTTCAGATCAAACTCTTCATTTTTCTTTCATTTCACTTTTTGCTTTTAATATTTATATCCATCATTGTCAAGTATTTATATCAAGATGGTGCTTTCTATGGCAAAAAGGCTGACTTCAGTGATAGAATTCTATGACCAGAGTACCAGTCTGTCTTTAAAAAAATGTATAGTAGGATTGAAAAGAAAGTACTAAGTGCAGATGCAGCCTCCTGCCTACTAGGGAAAGCTAACTCCTCAAAACTGTATTCTTAAGCTAGCACCAAATATTTTAAAGGAAAATCTCAGGGAGAAAATCAGTATCATCATTTTTAACAGATTCAAGGTTCCCCATTGAAACAAGCATTCAGGAAATTTCTTCTTTCAGACTGGAGAAGAGTGCAGCAAAGTATAATTTTAACACATAACTAGGGAAGATATGCGTGAATTCCCATCTTAAGCTCTGTGACTGAGTGGCACTCAGAATGTACTCTGTGACTGAGTGGCATCTTTGGAAGAATGTGTGTAATGTCTTAGCAGCTACACTTACTACCTCTGAAACTAGACTTACCAGCCTCCCCAGGTCTTGCACCTTTTCTCATATTATTTTTCTA
Source organism: Cyanistes caeruleus (assembly GCF_971803275.1). Classification (NCBI taxonomy): domain Eukaryota; kingdom Metazoa; phylum Chordata; class Aves; order Passeriformes; family Paridae; genus Cyanistes; species Cyanistes caeruleus. The sequence continues at coordinate 29,123,977 of NC_141703.1, forward strand.
TCACTTTCTGCTAGTTCAATTGCTCTTCATTAATGACTCAAAAGAATCTTATGCAGATTTTGTTGGTGCTTTTCTTTGGTGAATTTTTCAAACAAGCATGAAATAAGCATCTTTGGATAACTGATGACTGAACTGAAGCTTCTAGGAGCTAGTGGTAGATGACAAGAGTACTTCTATAATTTGAACAAAGGGAAAAATAACAGAGCCTTGTGTTTTATGCATAAGGTAATGGGAAAAACACAGCTGGTGCTGGCACCAATGGACATGGGAGCACTCACAGTCCTTTAGGTAGGCTAGATAACCAGCATTGTGCAAAGGACCACTGCTCACTTGGTGACAACTTTTTAGGCCTTTAACTGAAGCATCTGAAGCTCATTTCTCTTTCTGAAGCTAATTTCTCATCTAACCTTTCTTGAACTCAGGCTGCTGCAGGTGATATTGCCTAAGTTTGGAACAGATATTCTGGGATGCCACCAGGCTGTGCCAACCTGGGTCACTCACACAAGGATCTATGAAGTCAGGGAAGAATCTCCTGGAGACAAATCCTGTGCTGGATCGGTATCAGAAAGCTTCAGTGAGCTGTGTGGCAGTGCATCCCCGCCAGCAAGAAACAGAGCTTGACTGAAGGAATCCAGAGACCATGAAACACCTGCAAAAGTGCCTCCAGATGAAGCTGGCTGGAGCAGTCATCAAAAACAATCTAACAGAGCAGTGTGGGCACTGTCATCACTATCACTGGGAGTTGTAAGAATGGTTTGAGGACACTTTTATTATCCAATTTGTACCATCATATTAAAATACTGCAGTGCATAGCTCTGGAAAATGGTATCTGGGAGTCATTAATAAATACCTGGGCCAGAATAAGGCAAGGTTATCACCTTTTTGTCAAAGTAATAGAGATACTTCTCTTAATGAATGGCCCCAATCACCGTTGGACAATAAATATTAAAGCATACAGATGAAAAGGTTTTTCAGACTGCAGAACAATAGCAAGATATTACTAGTTGGTTTCACCAATCCAGACAAAGTTAATTATTAGTAAAGATTCTTTTTTTTTCAAAAGAATTGCAATAAGATTGAATAGAAAAGGATATATCTACAAGAGCATTTTAATTTCTTAGTCTCTCCTTCCAGATATGGGAGAAATATGTGGAAGTGAGTCTGTATTTCCTGACCTTGGCAGATCAAAATGCAAAAGGTTTTGCCCTCAAATGTCACCAGTGGTTTAGAGTGAAGAACCTTTTATTAACATTTTCAGAGTTTCTGGGTATATTCCCTTTAAGAATTTCCTTTCTAAAATCTGCATGCTAAATTATTCTGCAGCCCCTCCAGATCACCTATGTTCCATTGAAGCAGGAAACATTTTTGCTTAAGTTATGCAGAGGAACAAATCCTCAGTTTTTAGCCTTCAGCTGGATTCTAAAAGTTAGGGTGGAAGAAAGAAATTTTCTGTAATGTTCAACTGAAAAAAAAATAAAAGCAAAAAAACTCTTTTTCATATTAAATGTAGCAATCTAGGCAGAAAATATATATCAAAATAAGTACTACGCAACTGAAGACAAAACATCTGTATTTTAAAACATTGGAATATTGTGGTGAATTGAAGAAAGTTTAAAATTTCTTAGCCTATGTTTTAAAGAAACAGATGCAATCCTAGTTTAAATATTATCAGTCAACTAGTCCTCCTGGTCTGAGCAATATTGAATTTGCATCTATTTAAAAATTAACCTCTCAAAATTCTTTAAATGAACCATGATATCTATTAAAGCAGAACATGATCACGCAATTAGTGGGTCTTATGCTTTATCTTGCTATTGTGTTTTGACCAAGAAATCAAAGAAATGTTCCTTAAAGTGATTGTGTAGTACCCTGAGTAATTTCTTTAATCTTAAAGTAAAATCTGAAATGGGTTAAGTGTGTTTTACACAAATACCTCTATCATAGCATACAACCAGATACCATTATGGCAGATGGTTAAACTTCATCAGGTTTGGGGAAAGGTAGAAATACCTTGATTATAAGAATGAAAGAGATTATCTGATTTAAAAACATCAGCCAAACTTGTGTGTTTGTATCTCATCATCTCCTAGATATTTTTTAACAGAAATTGTTTATTTCAATTATCAAATAATTGCTTTGATTGACTTTTCCTGCTAGACTACATCAACCTAAGTAAATACATATATTTAGTGATAGTCTATACATATAATATGGAAATAGTCAATTTTAGAAAAAAAACTACATACAACTGCTAGAAAAACAAGTAAAACAGCTAAAATGCAAAATTAAACATGTTACAGGTGTAAAATGCAATCCTGTTTTAAACAGTCTGTTTGGTGCTTTCCATGCTGATAGCTTCCAGTGGCCTTTTAAGCTTGCAGGTGCACACAGTTTTATTTAGGTATCTGTTTAAAAATAGTCTGTCTTTAGGAAATGTCATTTGTATAAGAACAAATGTAATTTTTATTCATGTTAAGTGACTACTATTGTGTGCATAAAATGTGGATAAAACTCATACACCTGGCTGTTGATCTGTACTTACCTCTCATTTTTAGCCTTGTGGATGAAAAAACAAAAGCTTAAACAATAAAGGAATATTTGCATTTTATTACCTTCATATAGGTAACATAGAATTAGGGAACATTTATATTTATTTTTTATATACTTGCCAGAAAATCTATATATAATGCCTGAATTTAACAGTATCATGATGTCATGCATATCTTTTATAGTTTAACATACATTTTTGGGGAGGAAAATAGAATTTTCTGAAGGGTCACTTCTTGAATCCCAGTAATAAAAATTCCAATGAATGCAAACCTGATTACAGTATCAGTGTCAAAAAAAAAAAAAAGAAAAAAAAAAAAGATGGTTTGCATTGGCAGTCCCTTGCCTTTAATTCCCTTGCCTTGCATCCACTTCACTCCCCTTTCCTCCCCTCCCCTGGCTTTTGCTCCTTAAGAATTTTAAGAACAAACTATTGACTTACCTGCAAAACCCATTAAGCCTTCAACTCAAAGATGTTATGACAGAGTTTGTAGGCAATTTATCCCTTGGGAAAAGCAGAGATCAAAATTTCTCTAAGGAAATTATAGGTTTACTGGTTAAGAAAATCTCAAAAGGCTTCATCTCATCTCCTGTTAAATTTGAAGGATTCACTTAGGTTCTGCTTTTGTCTCTAATGCATTCCATTCCTACATCCAGAAAAGAACCCCAGATGTTTGGATAGGGCTCTTGAGTAGTAAAATAAGGATTGAAGTTATTTGTGATTTTATCCAACTGACCAAAGTAAATGGAAGGAAACCAAAGCCAGCAATATTGCCTTCTGAGGCATATAGGAAGGACGTTTAAAATCTGTCCACTAAGAAGGCTGATCTTAACGCATTGTTCAGTCTGTGCAAAGCCAAAATGGAAAAAAAGCAGTCCAGCAGCAAGAAGTTGCAGAGCTGCTCAAGATATTAATTTTAAGATGGCATTGAGAAAGACAGAAACTGTAAATGTGCATTGGGTCTGGCTGAGCTGGAGTTGATTTTCCCTACAGCAGCCAGTGCTGTGCTCTGCACTGGTAGCTGGAAAGGTGTTGATAACACATCAGTGTTTTGGCTACTTCTGAGCAGAACTGTCACAGGATCAGCACTGTCTCTCTAATTATCCCCCCCCCATCAAGAGACTGGGAGTGGGAAAGATCCTGGGTGGGGACACAACTCGGCCAGCAGACCCAAATTAACCAAAGGTATATTCCAAACAATATGATGTCAGCTAAGATATAAAAGCTAAGGAAAGAAGGAGGAAGAGGGAGGACATTGCTACTGACAATGTTTGCTTTCCAGAACAACTGCTATGCCTGCTGAAATTCTTTCCAGGAAGTGGCTGCCATTGCTTGCCAATGGAAAGTAAACAATAAACCTATTTTTTTTAAATTTGCTTGTGCACATGTAAACATTCACTTTTCCTTTAGTAAACTACCTTATCTCAACCTGTGAGTCCTTTCCATCTTATTTTCCCTTCCCTGTTCAGCTGGGGAGTGATGGAGTGGCCTGGTGGGCACCTGGCATCCAGCCAAGGCCAACCCACCACAGATGGGAACAGGGTTAATTAACCACACAAGTCCAAACTCAGAAGATGCAGCAAGAGAGACAAAGTTTCCTATGATGGAAGAGGTATTTTCTCTGATATACCATTTGGGAGGTATCAGCACAGAGACAATGTTCAGCTGTGCTCAGAGGGTGACTATCTGACAACAACCCTTTTTCTTATAAACTCAGAAATTATGTGTATTTGAAAGTACTTAAATGAGATTTTTTTTTTTTTTTACAAATATATAAAATAATGAAAGAAGTGCAATGTAAGCAAACAACAAAATAAAAAAACCCAGATGCTTAGCTGATAGCTTTTGGATCAGACCAAACATTTGCAAAAAGTCAATTCATAGCAGTGAGATTTTCTATGGGAAGATTAAGGAACTGAGTTCCCTAACATGAGAATTGACATTACAACATATGACTGTCAATATATGTTAGATATGGCCTTAAGACAGAAATAAATTATTGGTATTAATTATTAATTTACAAGTATATTTTTAAAAACTAATACCTTTAAAGGTACCGTAAGAAGGTGATTTTTAATCAGAAGCTTGATTTGGTGGAAGCCATTTATCATGAACAGGCTGGCTTGGTCATTCAGGACTTACTCACCCACCCACTTCAGCACCAGTGTCCACAACTCTCAGGGACATCCCATGACAGCTAGAGTGTGCCAGACAGAAAAAACTCAAAGTGCCTAAATTCAGACTGGGTCTGGCCCCAAATGTAGTGGCAGACTTAAAAATTAATGCTTTTAGTAAAATTATGCTAAATTACAATGGCTTTCCTATAGAATCTTGCATTATATATGCCTGAATACCAAAAGAATTCATCATGATTAAAATTATTGCAAGAAATACCAAAGGAAGTAAGAATGATTTGCCACTTATTATAAAGTGTTGCCCATTTTGCAATAAGGGGGCAATCATTATTAATTCATTTGATATTTTTTATAACATTAATCATGACTAATTCATTTGGTATTATTAATATAGATATAACATGAAATTCCATTGCAATTTAGGTATTTATTTAAATGTATCATTAATTTAAAGAGTTATCAATCCAAAACGTCAGCAGTTTTACTCAAAGGCTTCATGTAAGGCACCTTCCTTTATTTTTACTTAGGAATTCTCTCCTTTATTTTTTTTATGGTACCAAATGATATAGCATGTATTAGACTTATTTCTATCACCTGAAAAAGGCAGAAGCAGAGTTATCCAGAGTCTAGAACTCCAGTCTTTCACCACAGTTACATATGAAACACCCTGCTTCTAATGACCTGCTAACATATTTAAGTTGAACACATGTTTAGGGACTTTTTTCAGATACAAGGTTTATTTCATCTCTATCTGGGAAATTTTTAGTCTGCCCAAGTAGATTCAATGTTTGGAAAAATTGTAGGAAAGAGACCATTTTGACACAGTCTGAAGAGTTTATAAGTACTATGGAACTTCTCACAAGTTTGGAAATTTTAGACAGTACCAATGCCAAAGTCCAATGCCTAAAAAGAATCCCATAAAAATACTTTGTCTGCTGGAAGAATTCACTTTCATGTTTTCATTAGATAAAATATTCACCTCTTCATTTGCTGAGCAGCATGCTTTGCTCTGTCAAGCAGTGAGACACCTTCTATGTTTTTATACTGAAGGAATTATTTTCTTTTCCATGTATGTGTAAATGGACGAAATCAAGAGCTAACAAGAAGTCAAGGAATTTTTATAGTGAAACTCCAATTGGCTTCACAAACATCACTGAGGTATAACAGCTGAAGATCAAGCCATTCATGGACCAGCAGAAACCCCCAGTACTGCAGAGCACTGAGCTGAGGAGCAGGTTATTCACCACAGCACAGCAGTGGCTTCCAGTGAAGATCAAACACAGAACCACAGACAAAAGTCCTCATGAGAAAAACAAGAAAAGTACAGATAAGCAGAAGAGGAAACAAAAAGACCAAGTAACAATAGGGGAAAAAAAAAAAAAAGTGAAAATTAACTGCAGCTCCTCAGATAACTGTAGGGAAATCTGTGAAGATTTTTTTGGTTTAGGCAGCATCAGACAGGCATATTTTTTTCTTTTATGAGATATTTTTTTATATTTCTGGTGTTCTTGTAAGAAAACTACAGGGCTCATATGACTGGAAAAGCCTTATATAAGTTCAAACAATCTTCTCTGGCTCACTAAACACTCTTAATGCCAGCATCAAAAGTCAGATATTCATGGATATCTGGGGCTGAAACCATCAGCCAGAACTTGGAACTGCAACCATTATTGAATCACCAGTGATTCACTCCTTACTCTCACAGTGTGCTTTCATAGGTTTTGCTTTTGAAATATTTGATGACTGCAAAGGGAAACTGTTGTCTTCAAATCATCAGCAAGAATTTTGTCCAGAATCATGAATCCCTGCAGAGAGAGAAGAAAGGTAGTATAGGTGGGCTACAATCTCTCTTCTTTAAATCCATTCCAATGACTCTTTTGGTAACCTCTGCTAGCAGACTGCACTAGAAGATGCAGTTTTACATCAGCCTTGAGGCTTTCCTCAAGGCCTCAAGGCAAGATGTGCCCCACTTTGATAGTGTAAGCAGGGGTTACTTCTGTAATTATAACTATTTATCACTGCCATCTTAATTTCAAAACCTATAGCTGGTATTACTTAATAAATCTGGACAAGAGTGAAAAAAAAAATTTGGACAATTTTCAAGTTGTGGTTCACTGCACTGCTGCGAGGGAGAAATTCTTCTGTGGGTGCCTGCTTATCACAATGTGATATGAAAAAGAAATATATATAAAACTGACATCCACTTCAACTTTGCTATAGAATATTCAACACCTTCCACTTTCATTTGTATATTCAACGATAACATTTAAAATTACTGTGGTCACCCTAAAGGATGTTAATTACAATGCAACTCAGCAGCCTTTATACAACATAATTGCAGGTTACTAATGTTCATAGTATCCATTGAGGTTGTAATGGGGAGCAGAATTTAGCTCATGGATTTTGTGATGAAGGTCTTACAGCCATTTCTTGTTATTAATCCTCTTTAACACTCCCCATGCATCATCTTTTGTTTGTTCCCTTAATTCAGAGTGAGTTTTATTTTTTATACATAAAGGATATCTTTCTTATAGGTCTGTCAGGTTCAGATTTACATATTGTAGATTTAATTGCTTCACATTTCACTTTTTGATAAGGTTCTCAGATCTCAGGCTATATTAAGAAGGGGATGGAGACTAATACAGGAATTATTATAATGTCATTCTATAAATGGAGGTTTCATACTCATGTTGAATACTCTACTGGGTTTCAGTCACATTTCAGAGCGATACAGTAGAAGAAAAAAGGTCTGAAAAAGGGCAGAAAATACATATTAGTTGGATAGGGAGTATTCATATGAAAAGAAATTGAAAAGATTATTTAGTGTGAAGCAAAAAGAATAGGAGATGACATATATAATAATGAGTGGTACAGAGAAAAGCAGTGAGTAGTCCTCACTACTCTGTTCTACAGTAAGAGACAGAGGGCATTGACTGAAAGGAAAAGGCAACAAATGTAGAAGTGATAAAATGAAATACTTTTTATAGCATTGCATCTTATAATTAGCCTGCTGAACTGACCACTGTATGTTATTATTGAATAATAATTGAGGGCTGCTTGGAAAGTTTCAGGAAAGATAAAGCAATTATGTTAATAACAATTGCATCTGCAATGGAACTAGGCAGAACAAGTTGGTAAGGGATATGAGCTCTTGCAAACCAGAGGAAAGTGTAATCAGGGCCAGAGGCTGCTCATGCTACTTACTATCATTGTGTTAGAACTGTACAACTAAAGAAGGCCTTCCCTTCATGTTTTCCACCTAAATCCCTGATTGGAAAGAGCAACAATCCTAAAAGGCACGGGATCCCATCTGGGTCCCACCAAGCTCTATAGATAATTACCTTGTTGGATTTATTGATGGGCAGGAAACAACATGGATGAGTGGACACATTACCTGAGGTGGCCCCAACAATGAACACGTAGTGCATCATGTTACTTGTGCTACAGGTAATAATATCAAAGGCATACAAATGGGATGCAATTTAATGGTGGAAAGAGCTGTGTGGAGCCATTAAATACAGGTTGCAAATGCAATCTCTCAGTCAGGAGACAACACAAGCTGCTGTATGTATGAAGATTTAGGAACAGAAGTACAATTTGCGGAATTTTCCTGTTGGATTTGCTATTGGCCACCAGCAAAGATGGGACTACACAGAATTTTCATGTAACAAACAACCCTAAATCTCTTATTTTATGTGGTTTTTGCATTGGTGTATGCTGGTTGTCTTCAGCAGGAGTAGAAAAAATGCAATTCCTTTATGTTCCTGAAGCTGATGTCATTACATGCCAGTGGCAGGACCATCGCTGGCAACCAAGAGCCACATCTGTTTTGTACAACAGACAGCCTTGCTGTCTTTCAGTGCTGACAGAGGATAAAATCTGTGATGTTTGTGGGTGAGTCTCAGTTTCAGGGAGACCATCTTTAGAACAGGCACCTCTGATGAAGATAAACATAATATCCCATTGATAGATTACAGAGGATTTGAGGTTTTCATTCAATAAAAGATGGATTGACTATAATTACATTTGTTTCTTTTGCAAATATTAGTCATAGGACAGCTTTAGGTTAATTTGACAAAGTATTTGGTGTCCATCAACATTGCCTAAAACTTTGCAATTTATGTGACACGTTCATTGTCCAGTAATAAAAATTTTCCATTTCATATTCAATATAATATTAAATACCGTTCTTGATCTAAACTTGCTTGTTTTCTTCAATACAATCACATCATTCTGAAGAGGTAATGCAGGATTAATACTGAGTTCTGGATTTTCATTTGTTATAAATATGTCTTTCACTCTTCTTTGCTGTGAATGTTTGAGTAGCATTAAGCTGTGTTATTGGGTTAATTTGATTTTGGTTGTTGTCTTTAAAATATTTCCCTTATTGTTAGTGACATATGAGAAGTTCGAAAACAAAACATTTTTTTCTTTAAATAACAAAAAGCCACCTGCAGTTCTAACAGACAATTTTCCGTGGCAAGACAGCTGATGCTTTGTCATTAAGGATTTGGACTTGTTGAACTCATATGACATACAGACTCATTTAAGTTTCAATGTACGTTTCCTGTTGTGTGGGATGATCCCTACTCCTCTACTGCGGAACTAAAAAGAAAAAAAAAAGCATGTAGGAACACAAAGAAAGACACAAGGTTAGGTGTCTTTCAGCACACTTCTATTTTTTTCTTCTAATTTGTCTCCTAAGAAAAAAGAGGACTTGTTAAAGTTTACTTTTTTTTGTTTTATTTTAGTAAGCTAAAAGAAAAAGGAAAATAGAATGAATGAATATGAAAATGTCCTGAGTACTGAGATAAAAGCACAAAGTTTTATGGCAAAATATTTCTCTGAATCTTCATGATATTCATCCTGTACCTCAAAAAGTTTTTTCTGGTGTGAGCAACACTTCTTGTCTCCCTCATGACTACTCCCAATACACATTTCTACCAGCCCACATCCAAGAGTCTTGCCAATCTGTACCACCTGCCCTCCACCCCTTCAACAGGCTCTCTGTACATTCCTAGCTACAGTCTTCATCCACACACCCCTGCTTCAGCTATTCAATCTGTTTTTCAGTTAGGGAAATGCTCTTTCTTGCATTTTAAATTCTGTTTTCATCATAACAAAAAAGTGTCCTTCAGAAAATGTCCCAGTGTCATTCCCAAAAGTATTTTCTTTGTGGAGATTTTGTTTAAGATTCCCTATTTTGCTACAGAATACTTCAGGTACATATTGTAAAAAGCAAAGCAAAAGGACACATTTCCTGAACATTACAAAGGAAAAGAAAATAACAGACAACCTTTTATTTTGGATTATGACTGTGCTTTACATTTTTCAGTTGGAGTGATTTTAAAGGAATCTTTACATTAGTTTTCATTTATATTTCATTTATCATATTTGTTGTTTACTGGCATTAGAAAACACATGCATTTTTGCCTTGGTCTAAATTACTAAATTATTGATGTAGTCTGGGAGGACATCTATATCCTCTGGGAGAACACAGATGGGTGTAGGGCCTGCATGGAGAATGGGGAAGAGCATTCAGCATCTTCCAGCAAACCCAGGTTACCATGGACCACAGAAGCACTAAAACATCCTGTCTTGTTTACACTATTAATGCTTCAAAAGTTTCCTGTTCTTCATTACCACCCAAGTTGAGTGGGCCCATTTATTACTTGCTTTTTAATGTAATATCATGAGCTGCTTTTCATAAATGCCTGACCCAGTGACAATCTGCAAAAGAGAGGAGCCATGTTTCTCCTCTTTTCATACCCCATAACTTGTCAAGGGGGGCACACAGTTACTCCAGTTGTGGGGGATGTTCAGGCAGAAAGCACCTGCTTCTCACCCCTGCCTGGCACCCATGCTTTCCCTAGGCAAGAGATGATAACAATGTGGAGATGAGTGCAGGCACTGTGAGTGCTGGCAAGCCGGGGTAGCAGCACAGAGACACCCACAGCCCTGTTACAGTCTGTGCCTAGACTTACAGGCAAACCCTAATAAATGTAAAGGACTTTAACAGTTTGGTACTTACAGGGGCAAAAGGCACCTATCTCTTAAGTCACCAGTCCTAGCTTCAAGTCAATGAATAATCAGGAGTAGAAATAACAAAGTAGAAAGTGTATTAGGTGATAAGTATTTTAAAATATGAAGAGTCGTCTGCTAAAATCCTTAAATTATAGTAAGTACACTAAAAATATGAATATTCTGGAAATATTCGTTGATGGGGAGTGGAGGAACATTATTCTGTTAACTGTATCGTCTTTGCAGGTGAAAGTGAGACTGATTCTGGCTCAAGTAACATCTCCCTCTCTAACTGCTTTCCTGCAGCCCACTGGAAATGTTCAGTGAACAAGGTCTCCCTTTTCCAGGGCAAGTCTTAAGAAAAAATGAGATTATTGTTAAAGAGTCTCTGAAACTTTTAGAGACCTCTTCACAAAGTCCTGATGATTTTTGATTGATGTCACTGTGTGTCACAGAGGAAAAGTGTATGTACAACAGCCTGGGTAGAGGAAGTGTTCAGAGTACTCATTTGTGTTATACCAGTGCAGAGAAAAAGAAATCACTCGATGCCCTTGAAATGAGGTCATTTTCACATTCACTAATCAACAATAAAAGAATGCCCAAATTGTCTCATTGATCTAGGAGAGTGTGCATCTCCTCCATCTAAGTTATTAACTGAGGAATTAAAATGAGCTTCCCTGCATATTTATTCCTCCTGCTATGTTTTATGGATGCAATATTATGTGGGTTATATATTTTTTTAAAAAATATATCAGTTTTGTTGCAATAATAGTTGTTTTAATTTTTTGTTTCTTTGTTTGTTTATTTGGTACCTGCTGTTGGGGAAATTTTGTGGGTTTCTTTAAAGTCTAAATGTAGTGCATTAAATAGCTTTGGAGGTAAAAAAAAAAAAGAATGGTTTCTAGCCTGCTGAGTAAACATAAATTTCACAGTTAAATACATAAAATAATGATTACATCCAATGGTCATAAGGGACATGTTTTTAGGAGTATACTAATTAAACTACATCCTTCAGACAACATGTTTCTACACTTGCTAGCAATGAACCATATCTGATTTGTCATTAAGTAATTATGAATGCTAATGCAAATAAAGCACCTTTCAAACAAGGCTTCAGAATAGAAATTAATCATATATTATTCTTTCTTATCCTACCACACAAGGGTCATTTAAACAAAAAAAGCCAAGGATATGAGACACATATAACAACAGAAGTTGCTATTTTTGCTCAGGGTTCAGTTCATACCTTTGTGGAGTTGTTTATGTATGCATGCATACACTTCTAAACAGAGAGAGAATGAAAAAAAAACTTTAAAGTATACTCAGTAATTCAAAACTTGATACAAAAACTGCTAAAGCTTATTGCATTCTTCCATCAGTAACTATAATAATTAGCAGTTCTTGCTCCTTTCCTTTTGCAGATCTCAAAGAACTCTACTAAAGCCCAGGATGAAAAAGCCCACAAACACAAGGGAGCAAGTGGGATGAAATTAATAAGCATGTTGAGTGTTAACTGCAGAACATATCAATGTGCACTACAATTTCTCTTGCTTTTTTCGGCTGGGAGATCTCAGAAATGTTCTGATGGCAAAACCAACACTATTTTTGACTGGATGAGGATGATTTCCCGAATTTAATCTATCACTTCACATCTCCTTCCTGTTTCGTCTCTCTTCCATTAGGAAATTAGGATGCAAAACTGTGATATGCATAACTCCAGGTACATTAGCAGATGCTCTGCACAGTTTTTCAGCCTCCAAACTAAGTTTCTAGTGGTGAAGAATTCTTCAGCTCTAGAAGGAAGTCTCATGAGATTGATTCCCTGAGCTATTTTTTTTTTCAACCTCTAACATTAGTCTAAAGATAGAGGTATGCAAAGTCTGAGCTCTTCAACCTTAACAAAAGGACCACATAAACTACTGTTATACTTTAAAAAGGACCAATAGAAGCACTTCATCTTCACTGCTAGAAAGGAACATCAGAGGTATTTTCCATCAACCTTATTGCAGCAAATGTGATTTGATTTACCTTCTCATTGTGTTGTAAATATTTTCCTTCCTCTTGACTTGTCTTTGTCCTCCCCTTTGTACAGCTAGTGAAGTCATAACTTGAAACAACTACCTGCACATTATAATGCTTCATTGCATAAGCAAGTAAGAGGTTGAGTTATGAAGAACAAAGTTCTATTTGCACAAGCTTCTATAATCCTTAATTCTGGGAAAGAAAATGGCCAATAACTTGTGAAAGGTACTGTGAATAGATGTGTTTAGGGCAGAATAATATGCTTTTAAATTGTGACTGGCTGTTTAGGACCATTTTTAAGGCAAGGGACCATGAATAACTGATAATCTATGTGAGGACAATTACTGAGTAAGGTACACTGAAAAATCATGCAGCACATCTTTTTCATATAACTTATATTAAAAGGTACTATTCAAACCCAAAGATGTCAGCTTGTAAATGTGAAACTTCTCTGTTGCATGAAAGAGAGAAAATGCAAATGAGACTATGACAAAATAAAATGTAAAAATAATACAAATGAGGAAAGCATAAAAACAGAATTATGAAAAAATGCAATGATCACCAGATCCTTCTGAGAGCTAGACTGATTAGGTTAAACTAACTTTTTTTGACTACTACTTACATGTGTTACACAGGTTAATAATAACCTTGATCAGGATTATATTTTAATTAAAATTATCAAGTTTTTACACAGTAAGTTAAAAAAATAAGTATTTTTTTCAGCACATGGTGTTTCATTTTGAATGAGAAAATAGCTCCAGGGGGAAATAGAATTTTCTATGGGAATCCTTTGTCTCCCTAAGATTTTTGAGAGGTCATCAGCATTTCTGGGGTGGGATTCATCCTCTCTGACACTGTCCTCTGATTTGTGGCCAGCTGCAGGCACCAGCTGAAGTGAGTATCCAAGCCCCTTTTACCATCAATGACATGAAGGCAATTTATCCCATATCAAGGTGGTTTTCTAGGATAACAAATCAAACACTAAAAATTTCTTTATCTCTCTCCCTCCACTTATAGATGAAGGAGGATAGAGCTGGTACACACTGAGTCTGTCGACAGTCTAGAATATGAATCCTACCTGAAATGCCTAAGATGTATTTGTCTAATGCAGGGAGATTTAATTCACTGTAAGGATACAGGCATTGTTAAATAATCACCAGGTGTAACTAGAGTAACTGGACACTCATTAAACAGAAACTGATGCTTAAGACAATGAAATCATCACTAGTCAGTCAGCAGTTTTCAGGAGTGATGCCAACACCTCTAGCTATTTCCCAGCTTGTGGGTGTGAGAAAGCCAATAAAAGACACAGATCTGGTAATTTCAAACTTTCTAGTACTGATTGCTCCCAAGGTAACAGATTCCTTATTCCTCACACACACTCTTTTAGCTGCCTGTTGGGATTTCCCCATCATGTACAAGCTTCTCCTGGTACCTGTTGCACTGAGGATGTTTGACCATAAAAGATGATTAGATATTTGAAGTGCAGGTGTATAGAAATTGTAGTGATGAAGGGAGAAAAATGTAGAGAAAAATTATCTATATTGTGGGCTAATTTGCACTGTCATGACCCCATGGACATGGCAGTTCTCCATGGCCATGTACACTAAATGTTCTCACCTGTTGCTCATTTGGGGTGGAAATCCCTGCTTAATTGCTCTGGGTACCAAGACTACAGATGGGTATGGTGAGCATCTGACCTGCTTTGGGATTAGATGAGTTGCATATCTTGGATTCCTAGTTCTTTGTAATGTGCTTAAAGAGAGCCCATGTTAGACTTCTACAGCGTTCAGTTAAATTAATTTCCCCACTAAATAAATAAATAAATAAATAAATAAATAAATAAAAGCCTAAGTTGATGGACAATCAAAGTAATTATCTAGGAAGAGCTACCTATAAGGATAATACCTTCCAAAAATATTTTTTTGAAAATCAGGTTTTTTCTTTGCTTGCTTTTAAACCTTCCCTAATAATTAGCATCCCAGTGTTGTGACACAGCTTTTTAGTCCTCCATACCTTGAGTATGCTGTGATAAATGGCCTGCATATTTTCCAGAAAATTTTGTCCTTGTACCCTGGCAGTAATCATGAAATGTGTTCCTGTGCAAAGCCATAAGGCTGAATATGACACTTATAATGGAATGCAGTGGGAAACATTTAGTGTATTGGAGGTATTATTGAACTGCTACATTTCCAGATCATTTTCTGACTTCCTTTGACTCAACAGCATTATATCACTTTCAGAATTAATATGCTGCAGGAAACACCAAGACAGTCACCAAAGAGAGCATGCAAACCAGGGGTATGAGCTGGGCTTCTGCAGCTTCTGAATCATGGCTCTCTATCCACAGTAGCATATGTATTTTTGGGCAGGGTTTAAAAACAAACCATCTCTTTCTGGTCACATCAAGTGAAACCTAGATTATTCAATTATGAACACAATTGTACAGAATATTTTGTGGAAGTTAGTAACACACCTAAGGTACTGAAGATGATCAAATTGCTTTTCATAGTATTTTAGCAGCAGTTAAAAGAAAACAATCTAAACTGTGCTAAGGATTATGGGGATAAAAACTGAGGTGGAAAATAGGGGAGATGGTGAGTTGTGAAGAAACTGTCCATTCATGTAGCAGCCCTTAAGACAACCCAACTTTTTTACCAGAGAACCCAGAGATATTGTTCTGTTGCCTGCACTGTTCACAATGTCCAACCATGCTTCAGTCTTCCAAAATCTCCAGGTTCCTCATGCAGATTTGCAGTGCTCAGCTTTAGGGTTGAACTTCATTGTAGACTTCATTAACAAGAAGAGGTGCATTTGTTTATATCAGCTCTTACCTGTATTTTTCAAAGGTGAGAACTGCACATCAGACAACACATTGCATTTTGTAACTAGACTAAAATACAATTTCTTTGTTGATTGGAGCACCTTGTGCAAAGCGATATCAAGGAAATTGCTTGGACAAATTGTGAGTGGAAGATGAGACATTTGAAACGCGTAGTTTATTTGTTCCTCTATCCTTCCTGGTGAAGTGAAAAGCATGTCACACATTACAATTTTGGATGTGGCATGCCTTTCACTTCACTGACAGGTATGTTATTTGTAACAAAACCCTACAACCCTTCTTCCTTTCTATTACTCATCCAAGTCATGACAGTAATCATGGCTTGATAGGGGGTCCAGCATAGAACAAGTTATATATATTTGGGCCATAACTGTAATTTCTGACAGTTTCAGTATATGAAGCTAGGATGATCCAACATGAAACATGTCAGATTAGCCAGAGGGATTCTTAGTTTTCTGTAGAAACATACTTGTAGTTCAGTTTATGTTGTTTCCGGCTACTGAGATGAGCAAGATGGGTCCAGCAGCAGATGAGAAAGCAATTTAAAATTGCTGGGTAGAATGAAAAAATTTAAACTAAACAAGCTATATACACCATACAAAAGAGATACTCTTGGGAATTGTACAAGCCAAAGGAATTGTTAATATCTGGAGAAAAAGTTCTGAGATAAGGGTCAGCTTGAAAGCACACACACTATTAAGAGTCAAATGCTGTTACTAGGTGACACAGTAAGCTGTTTATACAGAACATGCATGATGGTTTCACTCCAGTTAACATCTGCATAATGGGCCAGATGTTCACATTAAACAGGGCTTTTAGAGTTGACATTAACTGTGTTGGTGGTGGCAGCAAAGATACCAATATTTATCTAAGTTAGACTGCCTTCAAATATTTTCAAAGATCCTTATGCTCATTTTCTGTCTTATGTAGGCAACTAGAGGACCTGTCCACAAGGTCTAAAGCAGAAATATTAACTAACCTCTGGTGAATGTAACTCCCATGCACTGATAGGTTCACAGTTCAGCTCAATGGTCCTATAGACCTTTTCTACCCTGAATGATTCTGTGACTCCAAAGGTCAAGTAGCTGGGTGGATGTACTTCCTTTCTCCTCTCCAGGATAAAAGACACGTGGCAAAAGCCATAAGGTAACAATCAGATAGGCTCTTTGCCCTGGAGGGTTTGGCTTGACCAAATCAATTGTGATTTGGCTAAATAGGTGTGATAGTGTGTTCTATACATGTCTACAAGCTCTGGACTACATCAATAAAAATCTTTAGGGTCAGGAATCAGTCAGCCAGGAAAGAGTTCTAATTTTTTCAGGGGTCAGGTCTAAACAACAAAAGTTACTTCAGGCTGCCTTTCCTACATAGCCTGTCCTCCTGGACTAGCAACCTGATTTCCTCTGTTCTCAGATGGTGAATAGTGGCAGCACTCAATGCTGCCTTTTTCTTGCAAGAGCAACTCCCCCTTAGCCTGCTTCCAGACTTCAGACAGTTAGAACACTGCTTTTTTTCTTTGCCATATTGCGTGAGATTGTAAAATGTATGTGCAAACAGAGACTAAATGTTTTTTTTTTAGTTTCCCCTCTGACAGATTCTATTGTATTTCATATCCAAAACTTGTTCTGCCTATGTGAGAGATGGTCTATAACAGTAGCCTGTTTCCTCACAGCTCTTTCAGTTAAGACTCACTGACTAGCTGCTCATGCAGAGATGCTCTCAAAGGGCAGAGAAAAGTCTTGGGTCATCCTATCCTGATATAAACAAGATTTTTTGTTCACTTTCTTTTTTAGCCATGTCACCAGTTATAGCAGCTCAAATGTTAATGTTTGTAATTGTGCTGCTGTTTCAAATCAAGAGAATCTGTCTTTTTATAAATTCTAAATTTTGTGGAAATGCTGCTCATTTTCGTTTCGCCTTATATGCTTATTTTTTTAGGTTTAGTTTTTCTTTCTTTATCCCCCAAATATCTTTTGACAGCATCTATAACAAGATAAATCAGTATAATACTGTTGGTTTCATGGACCTATGCCAATCTTCAGCTGCTAGATAACTGTCCAAAGCTATTCTTAATCTGGGAGGCAATTTTAATATTTTCAGTGTTTTTCAATTTGGGATGCTAAATTTATTTGGTTTAGACTACAGTTTGTTGATAAAAGCGCTAAAAGAAAATAATACTAAAAAAAAAATAGAACAAGGAAAAGTGCTGAGGATTGATCAACCTTTGGTTCAAGCTTAAGCACAATTTCTTAGGTAAAACAAACAAAATGAAGAAAAAGCATGATATGCATTGCAACACTTCACCAGTTTCTCTGAAGCGCTGTGACATGACACATGATGTTCTAAAGTGGTTTTTAACTCTTTCAGTGTAACTTTGCCTCAGGATAAAACATCCTTTTAACAGCATGTGTGAGGAAAACGTGAATGGCCTGTAGACGTGCCTGTAGGCTATGTGCTCTCTGTCACCTGCTGTATTACCCTGACTTTGAGAAACCTTTACTTCCTTACACTTTAAGGAATTGAACATTTCTTTTTCACTTTGTCCACTAAGGAAACCTGACTAGCCTTATTCTGATGTCCTGGGTTTTAAAAGAGCCCTTTTTTTTGTCAGTTTCTTTGTTCTCAAGATTATTGTGAGTAGATAAAAAATAAAAGGCAGTATCAATAAAAAAAAAAAAAAGAAAAAAAAAAAGAGAGAAAAGAAAAACACTGTTTTGCTTTGGTTGGATTAAATTGTGCTACCTTTAAGCACTGCCTTAGGTCTGAAACCAATACCAATAAAACTACCCTCACAGGCCTGTTCAGATGGTATTATGATGCATCCTTGCCCAGCTCTCTATGTGTCAAATAAAATAAATGCAAAATTAGTGAGGCTTATCATTTCCAGAAAAAAGGATTTTTCAGATGTTAATCTCTCCTAAAAGTTGTTATACTTATAGCTTCTAACTGACCCGATTAATCAAAATTAGCATGTCTTATTTATTAGTATGTTTCTAAAGACAGCACTGTTTTGTCATAATATTCTTTCATTTATTCACTGCTTAAGAAGCTGTTCCCAAAGCACTTATCACTGGCTTAATTGTGATCGCAGAGAAGTAAGGAGAGGCTTGCCAATTGTTTTCAAGAAAACCCCACTGTATTATTAAAGACTGAATATGTTTCCCATTTGATATTGGCAATAAGCTAGTAAATATAGTCTGCAAAAATATATGTGTTTATATACAAATAAATGCATATAAATGTGTGTGTGTGTGTGTGTGTGTATATAGAGAAGGTCATTTTATATACAAAACAAAAACGGGGGGAAGGAGGGAGAAAATAACTGTATGTCCTTTAAAACTATCACAGATTATGTGAGTTGGTTTACAATAAATCAAATACTAAAAAGAGAAATACAGGCATAAGCTCTAATCTCTCTCTCAAGGATTCCATACAAAAATCACCTTTCCCAGAGAAGAAGGTTAGTAAACTCCACTGATTAATACCACGTTTTTGTAGCATATAAGGTAACAAAGTATACATTCCTACATTACCGTTTTAGTGCTGTTGTAGTGCATACACTATAATGTCTCCGTATACCAAGCTGCCGACCTTCTACTCATATACCCTTTTCTTGTTGAAATCTTACTCACTTGTCTTCATGTATCTGTACAAAAATCTCCAGTTAAATTATAAATTCTTTGGAATGTGAGATGCTTGCTTTTTACTGTCATCTCATGCTTGAGAAAGAATTGCTTCCAAAAATTCTGTGAAATTTCTGGGTTTAGGCACAAAAACATATCTAATTTCAGCTGGATAAATTTCACTCAAACACAACAGAAATCACAGAAAGAAAAGTTTGTTTTCAAAACACACTTCTTCACAGAAATGCTGTGCTCTCTCTTCTCTAGAGTTAATTTTTCTGTCAAACCAGTAGATTGAAAGTCTACTTTCAAGACTCCTGTTTTTTTCTTAAAGAGAAAATCTCTTAAATCCTTGTACCTAGTGATTAATGCCACATGAACATTTTTACTGAAATACTCCCCTTTACCCTTTTTTAAAATCTTATCTCCTATTGATGTATTTACTCCTCTGCAGAGCAGTAGCCCCTGAAGTGATGCCATTTGCTAGATGTTTCCTTCAAACTATTAACACACCAGTGTGCAAACGACCAGAGAGGAAATGGAAGGGTGAAATTGCAGAGCAGAAAAAGATGAAGAAATCTGAAGAGGGCTGAGCGATAATTTTATTTCACATCTTCATTACCCAGGAATGACCTCAGTCAGAAAAATACAAAGGAGTAAACTCCTGCAATGTCAGTTTGGTAGTCATCTGTACAATCCATTATTATTTAATATCTCTCAAGCTGTAGTGCTTTGTTAAATGTAGCACAGACATTTTATCTAGAACTGCTAAGGCACCACCAGATATATAGGCTACATGCAACTGAGTTTACAAACCAAAGATTTGCCTGGTTAATTTACTTCTACACAATAATTGATGAAAAATCTTTGAGGATAGATAGAAAGAATAAAGGACTTGAGCACAAGCTAGCTCAATTTGTAAAATCTCTCTATAAATCACCTCATTCAGAAAAACTAGATTTTCAACAGAACATTAAAGTGTAAAGATACATAACATCTGAAACCCACAAAACAACTCAGTAATTTAGAAGTTCAATTTTGATTTTTGTTATTCTCCACCAATGTCAGCCCTAAGTACATCAGCTGTAAGCATGGGTCATAATGTGACTAAAATTAGGAGGAATCAAACATGTCCAAAAGTGCTGTAGTTTCACATTAACTGTAGATCTCAGCTCACAAATATATAAAAGTATTGTTTTCTAGGTTCTCCCAGTACCTTACTGGAGACATAGGAACAAGGCATGAAATTTTTCTATGGAAATTATAATGTTCAATGTTAGGAGAGGTCTGTGTTCTAATCTAAATTGAAGTTTAGATTCTCTTGCATGCTTGCCAACACTAATAATGCTGCCTCTTCAGAAGTTCCTCACTCCAGGTACTATTGTTGTTCTCACAAAAATTATTCATACCTGTATAAGTATTTCAAATATTGAAAGCATTTTACAAACACATTCCGAGTTGGAATCATAGACTGAGCCTTGTAAGGCTTATCATCCTCATTTTAAAGTAGTAGAGGTGAAATGACTTGCTCAAGGCCATGACATAATTTGGCGGGCAGAACTGGGATTAGAGCGCAGGCTTTCATGCCTCACACCTCATTACTGCACATCGTTCTGTCTCTCAGGTTGAGAAACCAGGAAGGTTTTGGTAATAGATTTCCCGTGTACTTCGTGTTGGCATGTTTAGATGAGGTGTCAGAATGAAAGCTGGTCCGCACTGTGTGAACATTATTGATGCCTGCTCACTCTTCAGCAGAGTTTGAACTCAGCTCCAAATCTGCCCCCTCTTTGGCTATTTTCCCTGTCTCAGCAACAGCCACACATGTGCTGATGCCACTATGTTAGGGGTTGATGAAGACCTTCAGGATTCTTACCCACAAGAGATGCTATGTAAATCTAAAAATAATGCCACTTTTAGTGCTGATCCCTTTTCATTCTGGATTCTTTGATATTGCTATGATTGTAGTGATTATTATTATTATTATTACTACTATTGGTGTTTCCATGAACATTTTCCTTTGTTACCAGTTCTACTCTCTGTCAAATAGATTGCTCAGTAAATGGACCTATCTCTACAGAAAGACAAAACAGAAGTAAATCCATCCTGCTGCTGTCATTAATATGCTATTTAAAACCTATTTGAATCAATGTTACCTGTTTGCTGCAAATCTCCACACATGAAACAAAAAATGTTTTCAGAATCTTAAGGCATGTGGGAGATGCACCTGTGTTGCTAATTCTCAAGCAGTCAAATTGCTCAGTAATAAAGTGTTTCTGTAATGTAGATTTTTTTTTTTTAATGGTGATTTTGAACAAACACATTTTCATTATGTCTGAATTTCATTTAATGTGTTTTTACAATACATGTTTGTGGTGTATCATTCCAGAAAGAAAGTAAGCTACATCTAAAATCGCATTTGATTATAAGAGTGTACCCTCATACATATCTAATAAACAAATAAACAAATCAGTTTGATCTGTTATGCAGATAACACTGATATGTAAAATATGTTCAGGAACTAAAAATGCATTTTCTGTGCGGAAGTTTTCCTTGTAGAATGCACTGTGAATTTATGTGAACTGTATACAGCACTGAGACTCTTTTATGTAGCCTGTTTCCCTGGCTGATAGCTAAAAGAGGTTAGGCTGAATCTCAGTGGATCAATTAACAGAGGGACCTGTCCTTCAACAGAAGAAGATCTATTTCAGGATTTGCATATCACTGAAAAAAATTACAAAGCTGAGATAAATACAAGCCCGATAATAACTCACTGCAGGCTTGGCTTCATTCCTAGATTTCCTTGGCTGTTTGTCCTAATAAAGTGTCTCCATGGCACTTAGGGCAGGAAGGTTATTAGTAGCTGTCAATCAAAAGAAGGAGTATGCATCGACAGGAGGAGAAAGAGAAGAGAGGTGACATTCATCCTCTTTTCTCACTTATATTGGGTATAAAAGTCATTCAGAGCAAGTGGTTAAAAAGGGACAGGTCCCTCTTCATCCCCCATGGAAAAGAAGAAGAAGGTGGTAAAAAAACCTAACCAACATACCTGCCTTGGTTACCAACAATTTAATAATAGTGTGGAATACATCAGTCACTTCTCTTTAGCTTATTAATGCTGGGGTGTTTATTAATGCCAAGGGATATGAAGGACATACACACAAAGGGCAGGAGAAAAACTCCCGACAAAACACTTCTGGTTGATATTTTAGAATGAAAAAATGATAACTTGAAGCAGCTCCAGCTTATGATGAAACTTAAATTCTGTATCAAGAAATAGTATATTTATTTCATCTTTAAGCTAACATGGTTGTGGCAATGAACACCTTTAAAAAGCTAGTAACACAGAATGCACATTTATTTCTTATCTCATTTAAATCTAATACAGTGATTTAACTTTACCAAGTTGAAACTCAGAACTGATCTATACACCAATTAATTAATACTTTAAAGGTCTTTAATTTACTGTACCACTTTCTTAATTAAAGTATATCTGCTGCTAGAGCACATCATGTCTATATATGCATATTTTCATAAGTAACAGAGTCCATAGAGTGCTAATTGATATCCTGGTCTCCAGACAATACTTTACTAAATGAAATGACAATTATAACCAATTAAAATTCACTTTACATACCACTTCACCTATTTTGTATGTATTATGCATGAAGACAGAGATTACATTGCCTCGCTGCTCAGGATTTGTGTGCGTCTGTGCAACTGATGGACAGCTCCAAGGTATTCCTTTTAGCAAGCTCTTTACCAAGGGTCATTTTTCAGGCTCGTCTAAAACCTATACTTTGCTGCTACATAGATACATCAGTTAATAAAAGCTATTAATTGCTTTGTGAAGATTTTATTACTATTATTATTATTATTATTTTTTCCTTTGACAAATGTGTGTCAAATTTGCACTTACACCTTCAACTTGCTATGAAAAAAAAGGTTTTTAAAATAGCATGCTGCCTAATTAGAAAAGCTAAACTTCTCTTCAGACACATTGTATGCAACATATAAATGGCACAGCACTGCACACCTACTGAGGGGAGTGTGGGAGTAACGCAGAGGAATGAAGTCAGTGGGAGATGAGAGTGTTTGGAACAAGCACCTCAAGCTTGAGAGCACACGGCTAAAAAGAGACATTACACATTTCATGCTAGAAGGAGCTGCTCCCAGTTTTCCACTGAAGACTGAAAACTCTTGGTTTTGCAACTCGCCGCAGCAGAGCAAGGACTGCCTCAGCTGGGGCTGTCACTCTCTGACCTCATTTCATGCCTGTGGTGGCGAGCAGACTTTTCTCCACTAGCTGTGGTGGGACCTGCCCTTTGATGTGCACCTTCTGCAGCAGGGGCAGGTCCCAGTAGCACTTGTGTGTAACCTGCTGCACAGCGAGGTCTGTCCCCCAGGCAGTGCCTACAGCTCCAGTGCAGCCCCACTTCTCCAAGCCAGTCCTGGAGCAGCACGTGGAACTCACTGCATTGGCGCCACTGCCAGGTAACCCCAGGACTTTTGTAAGCAAGGAGAAAATTTACACTTTGGGAGTTTCTTAAGGAAAACCCACAAGTCATACAAAAAGTGGTGAGCAACATCAAAGCTTAAAAACAACACAAGTCTCTTAACTCTCTGTTCCCTTTATTCCACTTCTTCCTTTGCACAGACACACTCAGGAGAACCCAGGCTCTTGTGATAACAGGAAAAGCATAATAAATGGAGACATGGGCCTTAACAAAATTAAAAATAATTCTAAATAGAGAAATTTTGAGTAGAGAAATTTCTTGCTGTAGTTTCCAAAAAAACCCAAACACCTAATTTGTCTTCCATCCCTCCAGATCAGTCATGTGAGCCTATAGGTACTTCCCAGGCTGGCTTGTGTTATCTCCCCCAAACCAACCAGCTGAGTAAACTTCTACATTTTCATGCAGTGCATACCACCAAGTAAAGAAACCTTTATCCTACCTTTTAAATCTTCCCTGTTCACTCAATGAATCATTCTGAATGCTGGATGAGGTAAAAACCAGAGCCAGATCACCTCCTCCTGTTGTCACAAGCAGAGGAGAAGGCTTAAGGAAGGGTGTGGGTCGTTCCCACACATTTTTCTAAAGACATATTTGATTGCTACCCTGTCACAGGGATGGTGTTTGTTTTCTGAGGAGGAGGTCATGAAGCCTTTTAAACATGTTTATTTGTGTAAAACGAGGCGTCCAAACTTCAACAACAGACTCCCCAAAAGTGCTGATCTAGAACCCAAAAGTGTTGAGCTGGAAGCTGTACATCTGGACTATGTGTTCTAAGTCCCTCAGAACCAAGAAGGAGAATATTACATGGCCTTCTCACTTTTTCTCTGCTCTCTTTACCCAATCCACCTTAATTAATTTCAAATTACTATAACTCCACATCAATTTTCTC
The DNA here is from genome assembly GCF_971803275.1 of Cyanistes caeruleus. Lineage (NCBI taxonomy): Eukaryota > Metazoa > Chordata > Aves > Passeriformes > Paridae > Cyanistes > Cyanistes caeruleus. The sequence goes on from NC_141703.1 coordinate 29,148,571, forward strand.
ACGTGACAAATCTCTCATGGGAAACACCTCTAGGCTCAGGACCAGTGCAGAAGTGGTACGTCAGGACTTAGTAAAGCATTTCTCTCTGGTAGCCAGGGCAAATTCATTCATGGAGAAGGATCCTCCTGGATTCAAGTTTAAGATCTTTGAAGAAACAAAATATAAGAAAAAACTTATAACAAAGGGGCTTGGTGAGTTGGGACATTTTTTGGGGGGTTGTTTTTTGTTTGATTTTTTTGAGGGGTGGAAGATTGAGGGATTTCGTTTGTTTATGGATTTAGCTTTTTTCAAGTCTGTTTTGTGCTTATCTACGAAACTGCAATAACTGAAATTAGGGTATTGACATTATCTTGAACTACCTACTTTATTGTTACAGGACAGGGTTAAAGTCAACGAAAGTGCAAAATATGACTGCAAGTGTTTTTTTACAAGAACTGTTTTGTGGCAGTAGGACAAATCTAAGCCCATCTACAATAGGTGACATTTAAGGGTTGAAGCCCATTGTCTTCACACTGGATGGTTGATGAGTTCCCTGACAGTATGTGCTTTCATTCTTGTAATAGAGTCAAATAAAGTTATAAGCAATAAGTAACAGTTTCTCATTTTAATATGTGATCCCAATTTATAAAAACTCTAGGTTACAGTTGTACTCAAACTGGGAGAGATGGTTGTGCATCTACCATTGGTTTGGTTTTTTTTTGTTTTGTGGTTGTTTTTTATTATTATTTTTATTTTTATTTAATATGTTATAAAATGTCCTTAGTTTTTTAGATGGACAAAGGATTTTTGGTGTTTCTGGAAATTAAAACAAAATTCACAGTTCACTGCTGTCTGAGTATCATAGACTGGTGTCTCTCTATTGAAACTCTAGTGTTCTTATGCCAGCTAGGGAGGCAGCCTATTGACTGCAGGGGCAACTCATCAAAACTCAGTTTATTTTATCCACTACTAGGCCCAACTTTATTATGCTATTTGTAAATAAAAATTTTCCATCTCTTTAGAATCAAATTTGAAAGTAGATTTTTAAAAGATTCAGATTATGGATCTGGGTAGCTCAAACATGTTATTCAATATGGAGTACTGAAATATATGAAAGCTGTATTCAATTCAGTGCATTGTGAATGTATGATTTTATGAGAGCTGAAAGTGTCTTTGACTTCCTATTCTAAATGAAAGAAAGATATTCATGTAAAAATATATGAACTGTTAAGGGATAGTCAATCTACAAATATTCATGGCAGATTTTTTTTCTCATCTATTTAAGCATAGTTTAGGGGAAGAACAATTTTTTAAAGTCTGTTTAATGTGATTCACTTGGAGACAGGAATCTTTCATTTAAAGAAAGGAGGAGGGGAAGACAAAAATGACAGCCAAGGGCTCAGGTTCTCATTTTAACATTGGCAAAAATGTGAATAATGCTACTGTTTCAGAATTACTTCAGACAGTGGCTTTACACCGATATATTCTCTTTGAAAGCAATTCCTTTATGATTCTCTATCAAATAATATAAATGTTATAATTTTTTTTGTTAATATTAAATGTAATGTTGATCTAGATTGAAACATTAAATAGAATGAGATTTGTGTTTCCTCTTAGAAATAATTTCAAAGCTTATTTCTGATTTTCAAGAGTGTCTACTTTTTAAATTTGTTTCACATGAAATATGGTGGACATTTCTCAGATGCAAAAATAATTCCTGTATAACTTTATTTTGCAATTACCAAGATTGATTTTTCATTAAGTGCTTTTTTGTTGTTGGGTTTTTTTATTTTTCCATTTACAAAAGTTGTTTTGTGCAGTAAATGAAGTGCCAACGCAGACAAATGTAACCAACATTAAGCTAGCCAATAGAGTTCAACAAACTGCTCAGGTCATTAATATAATTTGTTTTGGCACTGTTACATTTCCTAGTGGTACTCTGTGTAGTTTGCTGGGCACATCAATTTGTTTTCAGCTATTGTGAAATTGGATATCCTGGCTTTCATCCAAAGCACCCTCTCAATTTGCATATCTTTGTTATCATTTCAGGTTCTCAGAACATACTGTGGACTATCACACCATCTGCACCAAGATCCTCACATCCAAACACAAATTAAAAATGAAACTGTAAAATTTGCAAGGAAACAATACAGACCTTTTATCTCATTCTCCCTCTGTTCATTTTCAAAAGAGAAACTTGCTTGTAGCCAAGCATAGCAAAAAAGGCTTTTATTAATTGGACTGGCATCAAGCATGCATACATAAAATTGTTTATTTTTTCCCTATAAAGGGGTTGCCTGACATAAAAGGGTCTTTGAAGATGACATTCAGATTTTGACATTTGCATGATATTGTATAAATATCAGAGGTAGGAGACTTTTCTGACAAACCAGATGGGTCAAAAAAAGCATTTCCAGAGATAGATATTAGTCTTTTACTTAAAAGATATTAGCTTCTTCTCAAAGCTTTGAATTATTAGGCAGCAAAAACAAACATATTTTTCTCAAACCATGGCTTATTTAATTCTTTTCAATCCAAGTAAACCGGGCTTGGGGAAAATATAAAATAATGTCATTACTTTTGAGGGGGGTTTTGTAATTCAATTAAGATCACAGAATATAATTGAATCTTGTCTTTTGAGTGTCACAGAGATTAAATCTTATTGCTGAATTTACTGCTTCTTGACGGAGCTAATCTCAATTTTAAGCATAGGCTCTGAGTGTTTTTTGAAATACAAAAAGGTACTTTAGGCCTTAATTCATCAATATTGGAATTATGCAGAGAAAAATTCTTCCTTTTAGCTTCATTCCTTCACGAGCTTTGATAGAAACCCGCAGTTTCTGTTTTTATCAAGGGTGGCAGAGGTGAGTGAGGAAAGAAAAAAATCTGCAAACCTATAATAATTGTAGAGGCACTTAGTAGGGAGGTTTGCTGACTGTGTACTTCAGCAAAGATTTCAAATGAGGGAAGACGAAACCTCCTCCTTTTGATCATGGGAAGGAATAGCACAAATCTGATTATATGTGTTGACCCTTCTTTATCAACAAAGAATCAGCTACTGTCAGCAAGCAGTGCACAGGAACTAGCGGGTTTCATGGCGCAGGTTGGGAGAATGACCTCAGCACTGGCTCTGAGCTTGCTGCTTTTGATGATGTGTTGCCATGCTGCTCAAAAACTCCATGGTGTGAACCTACAGTGAGAGGAAGAGAAAGGAAACAAGGAAAACAAGAAGGGAAGAGGGAGGAAGGGGGAGAAAAGGAAGAATGGAGATGAATAGAGAGGGGAGGAAAGGAAGCAGAAAGTAACCACTTAAACCCCAGCTTCCACTTGACATCTTCAGAGGGTCAACTTGCCCATATATTCTTAAAATTCTCATCTAGAGCTCATGACTGACTGAAAAAAAGAAACAGATTCTCAGAAAATCGATCCAATCCTCAGAAACTCTTTTTCTTTCATCATTTCTCCCTTTTTGTTGATAAAATCCTCCACTGAAATTAATGCATTGCCTTCATTTAGACATTTGACTTGTGGTAAGAGAGGTCCACTTTTAGGAACTTTATCTTGAAACTTAACACTGCGCTGGTCTAAAGAACAAGTTATAGCTGACCTGTCTTTATGTGCCTTTTTCTTCTCATTCCAGCAATCTTATGTAACCCTAAATATGTGGCTAGGGACTTCTTCCTTCTCTGATGGTTCCCCATGTCCCCTTTAATTATACAAATCAGCAGTGGCTTTCCTCTTCCTTACAACTCTAAATTGGTCACTTGTTCTTTCCATCCTGTCTTCTCCATCCGTCCTTCAGCCAGTGGCCTTATTCACAGTGCATATCTGGTTTTGCACACTCCTTTGGCCTCCAGACCCCCACAAATTCCAGCCATGCTTCATATAGTTCTTCCATTTCACATTTCATTAGATACACTGCTCCAAATTCATGATAGATACCTGGCTACAGTAAGTGACTATGGTAAAGTTGTCTCACAGATCCTTCACTGATCCATATTTAACATTTCCTTTTGTGTCTGTCTTTCAGTTTGTTTATATTTTTGCAGAGAAATTCATCCTGCTATAGGTGGTTGGTTTCAGAAGATTTAAATTACATGGCAATAATTGGTTCACAGCTAGATTAATCTGATCAATGATCAAATAATACTGGTGAGTATTCTTACATTCAAATATTATCAGTAATGGTGAACCATAGCGGTAATACAGGTACACTGTTTACTCAAAGAAATAATAAGGACTTTGATTTCAGATGATTATGAAACTTATTTGTATGTTGAGCTCCTGGGGGCAGAGGAGTGGGGATGGAATATTTGTGCATTCCTTGCCGTTGACTTTTTCAGTCATTCAGAAAGTTTGTGAAAGTAAAAGCATCACTGAGCTTTGAATTAGATCCATGAAAGGCCAGAGGAAGGTAGGGTTCACCTGAGGCTGTTGAAACATTGGGATTTAAAGTAGTAGGTGTAAAAACACGGGCATTGAGGTTTTTCCTCCCCAAACTGGGTGTTTTAGAAGCCTAGAGAAGAGGTCATCTTCAGTCCAGCTCTAAGTTGGGAGTGACATTTCTAATACTTCAGCCATTCTGACTTATCTAGCCAGTGAGATAAAGAGAAAAGAAGTAAGCAGCAACACTTAATCCCGGCCTCAGTAAACTACTGCTCATTTCTACATCACTTGATTGGTGGGCATTCTGCAGAGACCTAAAGCAAAGCTTAAGCATGGGTGCCTGAGTCCCTGGGAAGACTTAAGCACTGCTCCACTACACCCTGAGAATAGAAAGTTCATCGTCACTCAATACATCTGAAGCACTCTATAATAATGGCTTATCCTAATGAAAACATGAGACTGGTTGGCGTCAGCTCATATTATTTGTCTTGTAAGTACCAGTTGCATGAGGTAAAACAGCCTGGGCTTAATTGAAGCACTGCAGAACACTCAGTACACTTTTAGGTGTTTTATTTCTGGATAGAATTCTTTACTGTTGCTCCTTGTTCTCACTTCCTCACCTCCTTCTCTGAAAAAACACTGAGTCTTTGATTGCGGCCTGCTACTTTAAATAAACAAATCTTCATTAGAGGGGGGTCAAACCACATGTATTGGACAAATGCCAATTCAGGAAATTACATTCTCCTTACCTAAATAACCCTTAGAGTTTCAACTGTGAGGGAAAAAACCAGACAAAATGTATTCTTAGCTTTTGGTCAAGAGCTATAACATAGAAGCAGTCTATCTAGTCATAGATAAGCAAACTGGCTCAAAAGTTGTATCCCATTTATCTACTTTCAAAATATGTGGTTTCTGAATTTTTGTCAGAAGAACTGCAATGAATATTTTAGAATAGTGAATATACCATACACAAACATAAAATTCCAAAGTTTTTCCAATTTTGGTTTTTTGCTACAACTTATTCTCTGAGGACTGAGCCATATAATTTCTAAGGCCTTCATTCTAGGAAATTTTTAAAGAGAAGATTTATTCCATCCACTTGATATGAAGAATTTCATAGAACATCAAATACAGACTTGAAGTCTGAGATTAAAATGCAAGAAGTATCATAGGATATGATAAAAGCACTCATATTCAGACTGAAAAATACTTTCCATTACATGCATTTTTCTGTCTTTTTTTGAAGATATTTCTAGACCATCCATAATACATTGAAGGGGGATTGTCCTACATTTGTCTACATTTAATGGAGCAACCTATTGCTCTACAAGAAGCAATCTGCTCAGATTTCAACCAGCTTGCAAGTTGCTAACAATTATTTTTCCTGAATAAGTTTTTGGTTACTAGAGCTTATTCCTGATAAAGGCCTTGAATTTCTTGGCAGGGTGTCCTGCTATTAACAAGGACTGTCTGGATATGATAGAAACTGAATTGGGATATAGGTCACACAATGATCATTATTAAAATATTCTCTATTTTCCCCATACTATTCCTTCATCTAAGGGCTGGGAACCAGGGTATCATTAATTTTAGACTTGCTCCTACTAAAGAACTAGTGCTAGAAATTAAGTAATTTTTAACATAATGATTAATAATCCCTCTTATAAACTCCGTTTTGTACTGCACTGGGAAATTATCCACTATGAATAAAACTAGGCTTTCAGTACAATAACCCAAAATCTGAGACAATTGAGATTATCTTTTAAAAAGGAATTGCAAATATAAGCATTTAGATATTTTGTCCACAAAATGTAGCCATTTTTTATTTCAGGATCTTCTCCATCCTTCATAATGAATAAGACACCCAACATAAGAATATAACAGCACCATACAAACCATTGCCAGTAGCTGATGCTGTTGATAAATCATGAGTTGAGAGGCCTGAACATATTCTGAACTTCTTGAAAACAAATTCATACATGAAAGATTTTTTTTTGTTAAAAATAATTTTTAAAAAGCATGAAAACCAAAATGTCAACATATCTGTTTATATCCAGATGTTCTTTACCTCTCTTTCTTATTAAAAAAACTGATGGCAGAATTTGGTGCACAGCTGTCAACTTTTCCAGGGGAAGTCTTCCCTCCAAATATTGCATGCCACAAAGTTTCTCCTACTAGTATTAAAGACAAATTTTAGTTGCTTATAATAGTGAGGGACTGGTCTATAAGTCTGCACAGTGGCATGCACACCTATGGTGCTATATAAGTACATAAATAATAATTGTAATTAATGTGTCTCAGCTTCCTGATCTGGAAAGGATTAATTAGTTGAGGAGGATTAATTAGATATTGTTAGCACAGTACTTTGAAGATGTAAAGTGCTATATATAAGTGCTAAGTACTACTGCATCGTGATTTTCATGTTCTTTGTGCTATACTTAGTAGATTACAAGTTCCAAGATTTCATTTGCTGGAATATTTGAGAAACTGAATGTGTCTGTCTTAGAGAATCTGAGTCCACATAGTTATGTTTGCATATAGTTTAACACTAAAGCCTTGGGTAAACAGACCTGCCTCAGTTTGTAATTGTTGAAACCATCAGGGTCACATTGGCAACAAAAGTCTTTACATGCTTTGTGGTTGCAGACATCTGGTATACAGTTTTATACAAATAAATACTACTTTGATGAAACTTGAACTTCTATAGACTAAACAAAATGGTGCTAAAGAGAATTCCCAAGAGGAGGAAAAAGTGCCTTTGCAAGAGGCTTCAGAGATTCTCAGGTGTTGTCACAATACATACTAGGTCACATTTCCTGGCCATCTTAATAAAATGTCCATTTTCTTTAACTTGCATGACATTTGCTACATCAAAATATATGACACCAAGACAGTTAATGAGAAAATGAAGAGAGACCTGAAACTCTAGAAGTAATGTTAGGAAGTTCAGCTAAAAGTTCTGTAAAATATGGATTCGTTTTTGTAGCATGTTGTGAAGCAAGAAGACTTTTTAGTCCTGTTTGACAGATTAAGGGTAAGGATAGAAGGTCATTATGTGACTTTCTATTTCCCCAAGGTAAATTAAATTAAATTTGGTCAGATATACAACTATAAAATCATTGAATTCTTCCTTCTGCAGTCCCACAAAGCAACAGTCAACCCTCTTCTAAAGAATGTTTGGAGCAAGAGAGAAAAGAAATAATTTTCACCAAGTCCTGTATGTACAGCCTAAAACAGGAAACTTGCTATATTTCTCTTATCCTGCTATTTATGTTGATGTGGAAAGACAACCACATTCAGCAAAAGAATTGCTGAATTGCTGGGAATCAGTGATGCTAAAATGTTTCCTTGTTACCATCAAAACACCAGTGAACATAGTAGAACTCTATTCATGGTGAATAAATCCTATCAGTGAATGCTAAAGGCAAGGCCAGAGAGAAATAACATTTTACTTCCATTGTGCAACCTAGAAATGTCATGCATATCTCAAATCAATTAACACCCTTTATTAAAGCCTGCATGCAACTTCTAAAAACATGGCTATAATGAGGTATCTAGTCTCAAATACCTATTGAGAAGCTCTTTGTGACCAATAGGATAATTCTTAAAACTTTTCATCCCTCGGCCATATAGGTTGCTGACATTTGGTGTAGACCAACTCTGCTGTAACTACAGGTCACCCTAGCTGGTTAAAGAATCATTCAGATTTGTCAGTCAGCACAACACAATTTTCTCAGTCTTCCTATGCCATAGCTTTGGCTTGAGCTATATCAGTTTATGGATGGATGAGTTGCTTCTATTACGAAAGCAGAAGGAGGCACGGCTACATTCAACATTTCAGCCAGGCCCTGTGGTTATCTGTGTAAAATGGTGCAAAAAAACACTATATGAGCAATATATATGTACAGTCTGCCTAATTGTGCAAAATTCCAGTCTAGTCGTCACTCACCACTGCTATCTGGTGCACTCCCTCTAACAGATTTTTTAAGATATTATTGTAAATATGCCCTTTAGGGACTGAAAAGGATTCATGGAAAGAATGAAAAAGCAACTAATTGAAATGTCCAGCACAAAAGTTGGAATGAAATCACAGTTAGCAAAACAGTTATTCCTTCTCTTTCTTGCTCCATCGGACACTGAGAGTACTCTGATTACACAGCATCACACAGAATCACAAAACGGCACCACTGGAGATCATCTAGTCCAGCCTCTCTGCTCAAACAGGGTCCCCTAGAGCATGTTGCATAGGCTTGTGTCCAGACAGCTTTGATTTTGTCTAGTAGTAGGTTACTTTTTATTTTTTTTATTTTTTTTTTTTGGCCATTAAGGATCTGGGAACAGGGAATTGAATTCTTTGGTGTCTGAAAGGGTATGCCAAATATCTTTTTCTATGGATGAAATAGAGTAATTTTATGCATTTTCTTTTTCTATGTTCATTGAGCACTGAACTCAAACTCTAAGTAATCTGATGATGTGTAAGGTAACACCTTTTCTACCCTTTCTCACAGGTCATGTTTGTCACTAGATTTTAAGCTGTTTGATAATACTATCATTATTAGTATCTTAGAAAAATACTAAGTTAAAACGAGTCCTTCTCTCAGAAGCATAAATTAGCAGATCTTTTCTCTGTGACAGCATTTACCATGAATTTATCAGGGTTTGGATATTTTTCCTTATTTCTTTTCTCTCACATAGGCAAGACACTTCTCAGAGGATCTGAAGGCTTCATTTGCTGGCCTTTTGGCTGGGCTTTGGTTGATTTTAGCTGGTCAAGCAATGCAGGACACCAATGCCAACTCTCTTGAAAGATTCTGTCTGCAAAGAAATTGCATTAGATAATAAATAATAAATAGTAATCTGTGGCTGTTTTTAAACTTCCTGTATTGAGGAACATCTATTTAAATAATTACCCTCTTACAAATAGGATTTTATCATATCTGTTATGTCAACTGTTATTTCACTATTTGATGGTTTGCTTGTATTTTGCTTCAGATAATTTCTAGGCCTCCCTCTGGCAGGAGAGCAAAAGGCACTTCCTCAGTTAAGCATAGTAGCTTCTCCTTGGCCTCTTTCTGGAGCTTTCCAGTTTCTACCTCAGCTTATTTAGTTTTAATATTTATACTTCTTTCAACTACTCATGTGCGCTCATCCCTTGTACAGCTGTGTTGACATGCTCTTTGCTTTGAAACATCAGTAAGATAATTAGGGTGATGAAAATACTGTTCAGCCTGGTCTCAGTATGACACACTTAGGTTTCAAAGAGTCATGTGAAAATTATCTTAGCTTTCACTATATGATTATTGTGATTTATTTTGAGTTTTCCCTGTTGGCTGATGTACTTGTGGGCGGTGATACAGCTCAGGCTAACTTCTTGGGAAGATTTTTAGGTGCACAAAGAATATCCAGGTCCTGGAATTAAATGAAGAAAAACAGGATTCTAAGTAGCATGGAGAAGTTCTCTTTCTACATGGATATGCTGCTGCATCCTTCATGTGGTCCAGCTGACACTGAAGCCTTCATTGATTGCTAGTCCATAACTATAATAACAATAATTATCTAATTGGTAAGAGTATCATTTTCTCTTTAAAGATGTGCATATCTTTTAAGTTCCTATGTGGGCTGTATTTAAAAATCAGCCATGAAATATGCAAATTCTCAGAACCTCTTCTTCAGTATGTCTTGAAGTAAATTTGCAAAGTTGTAAAACTCCATTCTTAAATAAATGCATGGAAGCAATATAAACCAGCCTATATTGAAATAGTGCTTGACAATTTCTCTGTCAGCATATCCTACAATTGTGGATTAACTGCCTGCCTGAAGACAGGGTCAAAGTGAATACCTGTCTAGCATGGGAGGGAATGGTCACCTCATCAGAGTCAGCTTGTAACAAAATTTGGCTTTTGCAGTGAAGTGGGGAAATAGCTCTCATCATCTTAGACGACATATTTATGCAGGCCGTTCCTGCAAACAGTAGCCACCATGCTCAAGTCATACTTTCAACTTGATTTCAAATCAATTTTGAATCCATGACAGATATAAACCAAATTTGAAAGATGAATAAGATCAAATGTCAACAAATGTCATGAACCTAGACAGCTGAGCAGGAGGAGACCTTATAAATACTACCACTATAAAACAGACTTTAGCATGAATTCAATCTTTATGAAAATGAAACATTCTTTATAGGAAAGCAGTATTGTTGGTTTCCTAACTGTCAAACATTTTGTTTGGAGAAGTACAAAGCACAATATATGAGAAAATAGGTTTTCTTTGTACCACAGCATGTGAAACAGCTTTTTACTCCTCCCTTTTCAGCAACTGGTCACAACAAAGGTAACCAGCTCCCCCGTTTTGAGGAAGGCAAACCTCCCTAAGAGAAACAGATATGGAAGAAGACAGAGGATGTTGTTTTGTAGAGACATAAAACAAAGATCCTGACCACTAGATTATAACTGAGATGATTTTCAGGTATTGGGAAAGTTATATTTATTGGCACTGCTAAAAAAAGCAGATTGCTGTAAATTATCTGCCCTCTTCATTCCCCACTCAGCATTACATCTGCAGCCATCTTGAGAAGACACTTCTCTTTCTGTACTGAGAAACTGAAGAATTGGGACACTAATTAATGATATCCAAAAAAAACCCCACTCAAAACCACCATTTTGCAATCCATTTTGCACCTGAAGTCCTACAAACATTTCCAAAATCTACCTCATGACAGTAAGAGAACTGAATTTATTATGTCAGAGTGGCTGAAAAATGCTATGGCATCATTGCAAGTCAACATTTACTTACCACTATTTGGCCCTTATGTTGAGATCCACCCTCTCCAACCACAGGCCCTAAAGGCCTGTAGTCTGGAGTAGTTCCCTCTGCTACCCATGTCATGAATGCAAAGAGACAGACACTTTGAAAGGTTGTTCGATCTCATCACCTTAGGAAGAGATGAATTTTACTATCTCAGAAGTTACCGTACCTATTCACCAAGTGGAAGAAACCAGGCAGATTGGTTTGGATGGACTCTTAACTCTTTGGTTGATTTTGAAATATGCAGTGTTTTTAATTAATTCAGAATCGGTTTTGCTATTTTTCCAAGCAGTTCTATAAGAAGAAGTGATGTTGTGCTAAGTGCCCCAGTCCCCAAAAAGCAGAATGAGTAAGGCAACTTTCTCTGGAGGTAACCTCTGCTTGTGACCCAGTAGAAAAATAGTCTGAATTTCCCAGTCTGATCTTCCCAAAGGGGTAGGAAGGAGGTGCAGAAATCGAGTTACACTGTCTTTATAGTGCAGAAAATAGAATCCAGTGCCTTCCCTTTGCCCAGTATGGAAGCCATTCACATTTTTTGTCAGTTCCAATAACGCAAGGTTTTCCCAAACACAAACATTTTCTTCAAAAATAATAAGGTCTCAAGAGATAACAAAAGAATATGCTATTTCTTTTTTACTTTGCCATGTGGGTTCCAGAGTGAGAGCATGAATTTCAGTGTTTTCCCACATAATAAAATACTTTGTGTGCCCATATCCCCTTATGATTTAGGACCCCATTTCTAATTGTTAAATTGCCCAGGAAGGTGATACCACATACAGAAACTTTAATTCTTTCTATAACGAAGAAAGGGAACTAGTGTATTTAATTTTGGAATCATATTTTAGTGAGAGCAACAAGGTTTCTATTGACCTAGTAGATTCTTGTCATATCTAATTTACTGATCCAGAGTTTTGTAAAAGCAAACATATATAAATGTATAAGCTTCATCTATAATTGGGAAGCATAGATAAAAATAATTTGACATTGAAATTTACACTTAAGAAGTAGTGCACTTCATTGCAATCAATTTTTCATTATGTTGTTGAGATCAATAGCTACAAATAAGATATAAAAACTGTATTATTGATGTGGCACATGTCAGTATAAAATGCGCAATTTTCTGTAGCATTTCAGTGGAGGAAAATTGTATTATACCATTTCCAACATTATACATATTGGTCTGTAGAGAATGCTTATTAAAATCAATGTACAGTAAACTACACCCAGGGATACTTTACAAAATAGAGAAAGTTCAGAGAATTTATGAACGTTTCAAAAAAGACAAAATCACCTTGGTGTGTAAGTATTGTTCTAAACACCCCTTTGGTAAGGGGACCATCCAGCCTGGAGGATTAGGAAAGGAATGCATGGTCTCTGATTTCTTGGCCAGAGTATCAGCCTAGACTAAGCTGCTGGGAGGTTCAGGCTCCACTTGAGGGTAGTGCTGTTGCCTGAAAACAGAGACTCAGATCAGACAGAGCATGATAAACTGTCCCCTCTGAGTACCAGGAGGTGAGTAGCAGTATGCTCACCCACCTCAGACTGCACCCCTGGGCTAAACTGAGGGTCTGGAAAATAGTCTAGAGATAAAACTGGAAAGTGCATGTGCCAGGAGAGTGCTGGCTCAGCTCAGGTCATAGTCATGGAACAATCCACATGAAATCACAGTCAAGGACAGAACATCTACTGCCTATGGATTTCTTTAATCCAAACCTTAATCTGTTTGTTTTGGAGAATGGAAAGAACTTTGAAAAAGATTGGTGGATCTTTTCAAATAAAGTGATTATGAAAGAGGGGTTGGGAAATTTGCAATTATTATGGATAGATGAACCATAGAGGTTTTGAAAGGTAAGGTATACCTTTATAATCTATAGAAGAACATTTAACCTCAGATAAAATTATGAAGAATCATTTCTGTGTAGGCAAATCATGTAAAAACCACAACTTTCACATGTGCTTGGTTTCCAGTGAAAGTGCTATTTAAGATTAAAATGTTTTGGAGAAGCTGTTATATTTAGCTTTGTTATTTCTTTCCTGTCTTTCTCTTTTCTCAGACATATTCCAGAGTACACAACAAATATTATGCTGAACAATTAATGAACAGCTTCAGCATTTACTGAATCAACAAATTTAGTGGTAAATAAGTAGACTGCTTTTCTCAGGCAGTTCACCATCTTATAACCATAATTGTGTTGACTTAACTGATATAATACTTGATGACATTGTAAATACAGTTTTGTTTCTTTTCCTAATAGACTGTTTTCTACAGACATTGGAATGCAGGATACTACAAAACAGAACATTTGAGGAAAAAAATAGAAATTCTGTTAAAATTATATAATTTTGTTTGATCTCAGACCTCACTAATTTCCCCAACATATTCCTCAAGAGAAATTAAACATAAAATGTGCAGGTTGAGACAAAAGTTCTTTGTGGAGATGAAGATGCTATGATTTACAAAGAGGTTGTGTGTCTATTTCCTTCCACTTCTAGTGCCTCATGGCTGGTACCGAATATCTCTCTTATTCTCAGTTCAATGCAAATAAAGTGAAAAGACTAATTATTTGGTTGATCAGTATGAACTCTACTGTGCTGCTGTAAAAATTGAGTACTACATGTCCTGTGAACCTTGCACTTCATTATTTCTACAGAATCAACTGTGTCCTCTTGTGAAATTCTGATATAAACTGAGGTTAAACTGTTCAATGACAACACACACTCAACTGTAAAAAAAACACACCTCAGTTCAACTTATATAGTTAATAGTTGGGCCTGACTTTAGGTTTAAAGGAAAATTTGAAGGAGATGGCATACAATATGGGGCCCTATTAATAAAAGGGCTACAAATGCTTTTTTAGAAATGTCACTGTGATGACCAATTTAGATAAACTGGATAAATATTTGTTAGGCATTATAGAGCCATCATTATCATAAGAGTGGTAAACAGCATCACTTTAATGCACTAGAAAATGTTGCCTCGTACATTGATTGAGGAACTAACGAGAACATCTGAAACAAAGCATAGATTGACATTGCAGTGATTTTCATTAAAAGTGTGATGATTTGTTTAGATGTGCCACTGTGAATGTTAAAAAGCTACTCAGAACAGTTGAACATAAACTTTACTGTCATTGTGCAATAGCTTTACCTGTTAAAGTGGTGGAATCTTTACATGCTCAGCCTACATACAGCATGAGAACTGAATGCTCAACGACCTCCTATCCATCCATTCCTGCCTGCTTACAAGAGATGTTGAGAGTCCCTTTCCTTCTTGCAGGGTTCAGTCTTCTTTCTAATTTTTTGGGACTCCTCTCCTTTTAAATTTCTTAATTCTTTTCTCATGCACCCTTTTGCCAAAGATTCTGCATCCTGTGTTCTTTCTCAAATCCTTTGCCTCCAATCATTTTTCCATGCTTTTTTTTCCCCCTACTACTTGCTGCTGCCATTTCTTGGTGATTTTCAGTGCTTATTCTCAACATAAGAACACCAAGTCTAGAAAAACAAGGAGCTCAACATGCATGATTAGAGGTGGAGGAGGCATTACCATAGTTCTCAGGGTTAAAATGCATGGTTGAAAACTGTGGGATACTACAGCTAATGGGAACTTTGCCGTAGTTTTCCATAAGATTGTGATTTTACTTGGTATAATAACCATTTTGACTTCAGTCAAGATCCTTGAAGTATAGATCAAAAATATATAATTTTCTGTCATACCATATGCTAAATATCTGAATATCTCAGCATAATCAGACTTATGAAGTAGGAGTTTAACCTAAGGTTCCACCACTTACACCCTTCAGGATGTTTTCTTAATGACCTCTGACAAAAGACATACAGGGAAAATGTTTCCAAGGAACAGTTAATCAGATAAGTGTATCATTATTTTACCTAAGACCAAGTGTACTTTGCCAGGTACTCATTAGACATCGTTTTGTCTTTTAAGATAATTGGATCTGAATTTTTCTACATTTCTTGGAAGTGTCTTGAGAAGTTTTCTTTACCTTCATAAATTCAAGTTTCTTATTAAGAAATGACCTTACTGTCAGAGCTTAAATGCATAAAGCACCAAGTCTAATAGCAAGGCCTTTAAATAATTTTTTTTTTTCCTTTTCAGTTCTAGAAGGCTCTTCATATTAAAATGTTTAAAAAATAATACAAAATAATAATATTGAGATTATCTGCAAACCCCAAATTATCATTTTCTCTAAAGCCACTTTTACAGCTCGTTTTTCTTTTGTTACCACAAGGTATTTGGAAAAGTTCATTTGATGCAACCAAACTTAAGTGTTTTACAATTCTTCTTTTTGTGGGAATTCCAAGAAACCTCTCTTTCAAGATAAGACTAAATGGAAAGAGAGGTGCTGGATAGGAGTCATGATGTATAAGTAGATCTACATAAAAACTTCTCAGTGCTTGCTAAATATTTTCCCTTCTTCAGAGTCAATATCTTTTGTCATAAATGTGACAAACTTTTGAACCATTGTAGATGACTTTGGAACGTTATTTTTCAGTGCCTGCATGCACCTAAAAGCTTTTACCACACCTGCTTAGCAATAAAAGGATATAGTTGTGATTATGTTTAATATATGTCACACTACCTGGATGATACAACTGCAAATTCTAATATCCATATTATATCACATATATTTTTCACTAAGTCTTTATTCACAAAGTGTCACAAGAATTTCCTTCAGGAAATGGAAGCACCCCCTTTGTGGAACTTCTAAACTTATTTTTTCAGAAAGACCCTTTTCTGTTGGAGTCCAAGGAAGAAAAAAGTAAAAACAAATATTTTTCTTTGAAAATACGGGACTAATAATATGAAGTGACATGCAGATGCAAGAAATAAAATTGCAGCTGTTTACAGTAGAGGCAAGTTCCAAGAAAATTGCAATAGAAGAAAACTAGCAGAGTGGAATTTTTTATTCATACATAGATCACACAGTCTTTAAAAAAAGTTATGTGTTAAAAACACATTTTTAAAATGTCAATGACTTATTTTCCTTTGCCAGTTTGAAATGATTAGTTGTAATGCATTTGCAGATTGCCACCGAATGGCAGAAATCTGCTGACCCTTGGGGTAAACATAACATCTATTACTCTAAGATGTAATGATCCAAACCACAACTAGTTTATTCCACAATTTCTACTAGAGCAGATCCTGTGTATTTTGTTCCTTCTCAACACACTAAAACTGCACCTGTTTAATTATGTTATTGAATTGGATGACATTTCACCGTTTAACTCTATTAACTCTATTCTACTTAGTACTGAGTCTGCATGGGATGCTCAGAGCCCTTTCAAGCCAGACTGACAACTGTTGTTCTGGACTTGATCAAAGAATGGTCATGCAGAGGAGCTGCAGCAACTTCACTGAGACAGAATTTAACTAATTAATGTTTCCACTTTTATGACTAGACAAAAAAGAGATATAGATGCATCTTGCTCCTCCCTTTCTTTCCTTCTGTCATATAAGTGTATGCATCAGGCTGATTGGAAAACAGCTATGCAGGTGCACAGAGATCTGTTCACTGGTGATATCCCATTCCATGATTTCCAAAGTCTTCCTGTTCATTCCTCACTAAAACTAGGGGAGATTGTCTCCTTCTTGCATTTCATTCTGATCTTTACTTCCCCAGAGTAAAATAAGAGTAATGCTATTAAAGCAAAAGGAATTTGATTAAAAGCTCACTTTATTTCAAATCTTTGGGACTTCATCAAGATGTGCCTGCCCCTCATGTCAGGAGTTTAGAGCAAACACTTAAATCTACCGTAACTCCTTCCTGATCTTCAGAAAGTGTTTAAAGTCCCAAGCTCAAGAGGAAGGTTAATTTAAGCACATGGGCATTAATAAACTCCGCTACTGGTACTTCTCTTGGTAAGACACCACACAGACAATAGATTTTAGTGTTTCTCCGGAAAACGTGGGAGAGACAGCCTATTTTATGACTTTAAGAAAATCCATGCTGCAGGATCTGTGCCATGGTGCGAGCACAGGGAGATTCATGCCAATGCATGGCAAGTGTAAATCCATTCCACTGAGAGGAAACATTCTGTTCAGTAGGAAAGGGCTTGTGGGCAAAAGCTTTATTTCTCAGGACTTCTGCTCTGTATTCATCAAGCATAGCCTAAGACTGGTCCTCAACTTTAAATATTAGTCACCAAACGCTGTTTTTGTTTGCACCAGAGTAAATGTGAGCATTTTGGTGGATTCAGCTGTGTAACAGAAGAATCAGGGCTGCAGTAAAGTGGAACAACACTTAACCAGAATGGAGCAACTTCCCCTAGCATTTCAGCAGCAAATGCTTTAAAATCACATGTAGAGTTATACCACTCTAAAGCCACAGAAGGAAAAGCATAATCATCCCCTTATTGCTCATAATAATTTTCAAATGCATGCCTAAACTTTGTGTAGGGTCTCTCAATTGCCAGTATAGCTTGTCAACAACATTTTGGGACATATGTGACAACAAATGTTTAAACAGGTCTTTCCATTCAACAGAGACATTAAAAAACAGTATGTCCTTTCAAAAATTCTCTCCTGTACTTTAAATCCAAGAATCTTAATTCTCCTTTCAAAGCAGGGTAAATCAGAACAACTCAACTTATATCAAAGTTACATTGGGGAGTAGATCCCACATAATCTATCAAACAAATCAAATTCAGTGCATCTATGTACACTTTCCCATGTATTCTGTGCTATCATTTGATACGTCTGTTATAAAGAAAATGAAAATCCTTATAAACCCCAAGACAGAGTATATTCTTAGCTTCAAATGCAGTTTCAAAAAGATATTTAACCTTTTCTTTTTTTTTTTTTCTTTTGGAAAGCAATTAAAATATCTGGTGGAATATTTATGACTCAATTAAACATTTAAAATATTGAAAAAGCTTTGCAATTATATCTTTGGTTTAAACACTAAATATGTCTATGTCAGAAAATACCTGCAGTCTCTATAGATTCCTGACAGGATTTGTTTTTCACTTTTGCTGAAAAAGCTATTCTTTGTAAAATATTCCCACACATGCCTAAGTTTATTTCTCAAAAGCAATACCACAAAGGATATGACCTCTTTACTCCTAGTAACCTTTCATGGTGCTGAATTGACTTGGACATTGGTGCCAGTCAACACAGCTTGATTTGCTATGGTAAGAATAAGATTATATCTAACAGACTATGTCATTTCCAGGTTCAATAGGCACAGATTTAAAACTAGTCCTCTCTTTGACCCTCTGGATTCTCTTGAACTATTGCACCTTCTTTGACAATGTTTGTGAATGAATGAATTCATGACGACTCAAGGTTATTTTAATGATAATGGCAACGCGCTCACAAAGGAAAAAGGAAAAGGCTAGTAGTACTGGCACTAGTGCTTCTTCACCACAGACGACTTCCTTTTTGACAGACTGACTGTGGAGTGAATTCCTGTTTATGGTCAAAGGCTGAAAGCTGTTGTGTGTCTGCAGCAGCGCCGCTGCTACTGATCTGTGAACATGACATGCCTGATAATATTGCATTGCCATGGCAACAACAAACACGGGGCAAAATTCTATTAGCTGGAGTGACTCACTGAGTCAAACAGATAATGTGATGGGCCTGGCCAACTGCCCAACAAAGGCTTATGTGAAAGTTGTGATGAATTAACTTTGCCTTGTTATGTCTGTTTTTTGTATAAATTCTCTTCTCGTCACTTATTAAGTCCTCATATTTCTGGTGGTTGTTCAAAATATATATATTGCAGCGAAGTACTTCAGCAGCAATTAGCCAGCCTGATGCCTAATATAGGGCTTACGCTGCTTTGTTTAAGAAGTGTGGTTTTTTTTCTTTTTGTCCTTTTTCTTAATTTCTCTGCAGGTGATTTACGTGGAAAGAAACATGCATTGTTTCTCAAAAAAACCCAAAAACCAACAGTCCCCACCAAACTATTTGACAGTGTCTGAGAGGTGGGTGTGGCTTGGCACAGTGCAGTATTTGCTTATATATACTCATGCAAGCTTCGTTTTTAAATAGATGTTCCATAGATTGCTGCTCTGCAATCTGTACAAGCAAGCAAAAAACCCATACCAGGCATCATCTGGACCTCACCTAGAGTATCTTAGATCCCTACTAACTGAAATGAAGGGTGCCAGATAATGTTCTCTTTGGTGACTGTAAAAGTCAAAAGCAGTACCTCTGACTCACAATCATTCCAGAGGAACAATTAATAACCAGCGATGATTCAGGTATTTGCTTATGGACACTCAGCATTAATTCCAGTGTTCATATACTCAAGCCAACAGAGTCAAGACATTGCTGCAAGCCACCAAAAAGGAAGCATAAACCAGAAAATGGGTGACTGGCCTTGCCTTCTAATCACATTTCCATCACAACCCTTTCTGCAGAGAAGTTCCCATATGAAAGGGCAAAAGGTCAAAGCAGACCCTAAGGTCACAAAGGAAATCAATGTATGAGACCAGAATACAGCAGGGGGCACTAAGTACTTGCAGCCCTTCAGTCCTGAAATGGAAATCCCAAATAAAAGACTCAAAAATATGGAACTTTAGTGCTTCAGCACCAGGTCTGAGCATGAGAGCTTGCAACTGTGGTACATTATGGAGTAGGGTACTAACCCAAAAGAAAAAATGTCCTCTAAAACTAATACATTAGTTTTCATGTATAAGGGCCATGTTTTCCTCTCCTGAGGTGCAAAAAAAAAAAAAAATCCTGCAAAAAATGAAAATGAGAATAAAAGCAACCATCTTTAAATCATCATGCTGGGTGTGGTGAGTTTAGGGTTTGGTGCAACCTCCCATCACTTCTGTGACACACCCAATCACAAACACACCATGAAGTCAGAATATAAGAGTCCCAACGTCTGGAGGACATGAGCATGGAAGATGCTATTTTTGTCCAAATTCTCACACTCTCTCTTTTTGTTCTACATCCCATGTACTAACTGACAGGGTTTTCATGAGTCACAGTCAAGACTGCCACAAAGCTTCTCATGCAGAGAGATTCCAGGTCATATAGAGAGCTGTGAGAAAATAATGGAGGCATGGACACAGTTACAGCTATCATGAGCTTTCTGGAATCTAGCCTGCTCTGCTGGTTTATCCATTTTGTGCTGCTCCCCACTTCCTGACAAGAGGAGAGTGTTTTGCAAGGTGAAGAACAGCATTGCTTTACTGACAAAATGGTGAGATCTACACAGTCAAAGTGACATTCAGTACGCAGGTAAGATGATATTTTCTGGTTTTAGACTACAAAAGGGTCTAAATTGTATTTGTGGGACATTCAACTGTAGTTTTCAGCTTTGGTTGTCATTGATTGTCATTGATCTATTTGGGAATTTTAAGGCAAAAACCAAAGAGACTACATCATATTTTTCACCATTCTTACCATAGACTCCTGGAACTCAGGGCATAATTGTTTGACCTACAACCTGGCCTCAAGGAAAAATATTCAATGTTGATTTAAAAACTTTGCTTGGCAGAAAATTCATGACTACCCTAAGCAAGCTGTTTAATTATTCCCATCTCAAAATAGGCACTCTCTCTAAATTTCCTTCTGTAATAGTGCCACTCCCCAAGCAGTGCAATTTAAAATGGCCATATTATCTGACCTGTTGAATAATTTTCTTGAAAGTGTCCTTTCTGCCTTATGGCTCAGAGTTTGAGAAATATATCACAGCTATTTCACAAACATTGATTACGTTAAATTATAACTATTTTTTGATTAAGAACATCCCTCTAGCTTCAACCTCACTCCAAGGTGTTTGATAATGATCTTATCTTGGTCACAAACGTGCTGAAATAAAGTAGTCAGAATTTGTTTGAACTTCTCCTTCTTCCTCTAGGCTGAGAGATATATGCATAAAAAGGAAAGTTCTAGCAATTCTAATAAGGAGTCTCTCCCTTCCATCCCCACCTGCAGACTCACCAGGGAATTTACAAGTCAACCTAAAACTATATCTTCCTTTGTTGAAAGCATCCCAGCAGAGGTAAGTTAATAACTGAGACCTTGATCACTCTTTTCAGAGACCCACAATGGCATCAGTTAGTGTTCTGAACTGTGGTAGGATTTTCTTAAATATAATTAATACACATTTCACATGTTTTAAATATTGGTTTGGTTAGTCCCTTATTTTGCTTAGTCCTTCATTCAAAGAAGCTACAGCTCTACTGCAACAACAGGCTAAGTGCTCAGTGCTTTTGGCAGATCCCATTAATTAACTGTGGAGACTGTTTTTAATCCAGAATTCTCTGCCTGCCTCTGCTGCCATCCTGGTCCTGCTCTTGTGAAAGCATTGCCGACATTTAATTAAGTTGATATAGCAAAGACAGCTTCCATTGCTCTCCTAGGAAGCTCCAGCTCCCAGACAGAAGTTTGGTTACTTGGATGGAAAACCTATCTACCTTAGTTAGATAAGCTATTGAGTATATTTAAAGGTAATATTTTTTCCTCTAAAAAATATAATTCCAAATTTAATACAACAAACAAACAAATAAATGACTTTTTATAAAGTTTGAGCTATTTCCCTTTAAAAATAAATCTAATGAAAACAGACCCACAGCCATAGTATCAGACTATTTTCTAATCAGTAAATGATTGTCAGATTTCAGAGTGTAAGATGAAAGTAGATGCAGGTTGCCTGAATTAACCAGATGTAACCAGAGATACTGCTGTCGCAGATTTAACACCACACCTCTTTTCTTTCTTGAAATGAGCAAATACCAATCCCCCACATTTAGACAGTGAATTTAGGATTTCACCTTTCCAAACCAGACTAGGAAAAACCAGGGTTGGTCTTTTTTTATTATGATTGTTTTGTTGTTGTTTTTCATGTAGCTATTAGTTATTTGAATTTTCTGAGTGTGAATCAGCTTCAGCCGTGAGCTCTTCTTGTTCTCTGTTGTCATTTGGAACTACTTAGAGAAGGCAGCTGGGATTGACTTTAGGAAATGTAATAGGATGTTTGTCATGACACTCCTTCACAGAAAAGTTTGCGTTTTGCAGGATCGAGGTCACAGTGCATCACACCTGGAAGGACTGAGACAGGAATCTGCTAGGTTTTCAACAGATGTTTTGTTTTGTGAGATATTCATGGTAAGGGGGAGAGAAAGATAAAGTCTCAAATGTGTCCCTTTTTTTCCCACATAATTGAGAATACTTGTTTGTTGAAGTGCACATATGTATGGGCAGGATGGACTGCAAAGTTACCATCAAACAGAGCTACAAGATACAAAACTAAACAGAATGGAACCATGGAATCATAGATTTATAAAATCATTGAGGCTGAAAAAGCCTTCTCAGACCTCAAGTCCAGCTGTTTACCCACCACTAAGACATGTCCCTAAGCACCTCAGCTACTGGTCTTGTAAATAACTCCAGGCATGGTGACTCCACCACCTCCCTGGGAAGCCTGTTCCAGTGTTTGACAACTCTTTCAGTATAGAAATTATTTCTAATATTTCTAATCTAAACTTCTCCTCATACAACTTGAGGAAGAAGGGGGAGAACACGCCATCCTTACAGATCCTTTTCCAAGTATTTCACTAGACCTGTGGTGCCAGGAAGAGGAGCAGCAGCTGCCACTCTTGCTCATGGTGCTGTTACTGCATTGTCCAGTGTCACCTGGGGATGTTCCAGCAAATTAATGTTTCCTGAAACAAAGCCACAGTGATCTAGTGCTGGTTCAGATCTTGGTCCTGTTGTGGAAGAGCATTATCACCCTCTCCATTTATTCACCACAGGCAAGCCACTCTGCCTGGCTCCTTCTTTCAGCCATGGCTAGTAAGTGCAAAGCTGAGCGCCTGCCATCTCCATGCGTGCGGCTGCATCTCCCCATGCACCCAGGGGTGAAGGCAGCCACAAGGTCAGCTCTGAGTAACAGCCTCAAGGAGTTTAAATAAGATAAGTCACCTTAAATCTTTAGTGAGTACTTACCTCCATTTCAATTGAAACACCCTCATTTTTACATCTCAAATGGCTTGTCTGTTTTTATAATTTTTCATCTTTGCTCTTAGAATCTAACTCAGATGGAAGAAGACTCCTGAAAAGAGGTGAAAAAACTGTACTTAAATTGTCCAACCACACAAAAAATTGCACTAAATTAAACTTTCTTATACAAAGTTTGCAGTCTTGCCCAAGTAGGAATGTTAGGACATTTTTGGAGTAAGCCTGAGACTTATGTGAACACAATGTGAATGCTAAACTACATGCAGCCTCCCCACCAGTAGGTGAGAATGATCTAAAAGAGAATAATACAAAGCATAATTAAGAAACAAAAAGTTTCTGTTAATCAGTTTGCCTTCCCCTCACCCCAGGTTACATTTTCCCTAGCTGTTAATTAAGCTCTGCCAAACTTACTAATCTTGATGAACTTTTGGTAGTAGGGAAGCATAAGATTAGTGCTTATGGTTTTTCATGTATACTCTCTGAATACACTCAGACAAGCTCATTCCTTCTGATCCTTTTCTTCTTCTTGTTTGGATGCACACACATCACTGGAAATTAATTATGCTGGAAGATAGCAAAGTATTGGGCTGGAGTACATTGGTTTGGTATCTTACATAGCATGTCAACAAATCAGATTTATGCGCAGCAAAACATGCCTGGAGCAATGTTTTAATATACTTCTTTTTTCTAAATTTCACAAATTGTATGTTTTCCATTTTTTAATTAATAAATTATCAGGGACGCTCATGAAAGCCAGAGAGTAATAGCATTGCCTAAAACTAGACACAGAGTTGATTAGACAGAGCTCCTATTTCTCCTGCAAGTCTGTCAGATGAGGTACCTGCTCTGGAGGAGCCTGAATTAACCCCATTAACCCACTCAGAAGTTGTGCTGGGGCACACACACGGCAGAGCCAAACTGCAACAGATTATGCAACCCTGCAGTGTATTTTAAATAGCTGGTGTGGGGCAGAAACTGGGGGGTTTTTGTTGGTTCAGTTCCTCTTCCTTGGGATACCAATTTGTGCCTGAGACTTCTGTGTGACACCAGAGCAAAATCAACAAAACAGCTGCCTAAAAAGCAATCAAAGTTGTATAATTTAAACTGTGTTCTGACCCAATTCTCAGAGATAAGGTGTTATCACACTAAACCCTTGTGCCAGCCCAATTTCAGAAGATTCTCATCCTCTCTATTCTTAGCTTAAATATATTTAGAAAGATGATGTTATTTTAAATTAAATACATTTAAAATATATAAATAGTGCAAAGAAGGTGCTGGACCCAGAATAGCTTTACCATACTTGCAAAGTTACATTTTCATTTTAATGAAAAAATAACATTAAATAGATAGTAACATTTTCCTGTTGGGAGATGAAAACAATATAACCACAACATTGTATTATTCAGTGGCAGTAAAAGGAGATTTCATCCTTGGCTGTCTAGTGTAATGTTTATTCTGATATCTTCAACAAATAAGAGAAGCCACTGTAGAAGATTGTGAGATGTTCACAGATGCAGTAGTCAAGTAGGAAAGCCAAGTCACTGTCATCTGTCTAATACTAGATTTTTTTGGGTTTTTTTAGGCCTGAAAGATCATGAAGAGGACTCAGTATTATACCTAGACAAGAAAGAAGACAGTGATACAATTTTTCATGTTCCCAAGAAATCTTACTATAGAGATTAAAGAGATTCTTCCAGTGTGGTACTCAGCTCTCTAATCCAATCTAGTAAAATTAAGTAACAAATTGATCAAACTTTGTACCAATTATACACCCAGACTTTTTCTATGACCTTAAGGGAACCTGATTTTCATAAGAGATTTAGCAATTCATGGAATGACTGAAACTAAATAGGTAGTTTGTCTTAGAATGAGTTGATGGAATAGGTTTGAAGGCCAATAGGGGTGTTCTGGTTTCTGCTTGTTTTAAACTCAGCAGTGGTAGGTGACAGGAGGATCATTGTATGGAAAATAAACATCAAAGTCAGAAGCATATTCCATTAATTAGAAACTTGGGAACTATACAAGCATTTTGAATAAAAGGGATCTGAAAATCTGGACCTACATGACATTTTTGCCTGACAAGCACAGTTTAATTTTTGCACTAGTAATAGTATTAATCATGTATCCAGCTACACTGAGAAAAATATACTTTTTATACAGTTTATAAATGTTGATTTATCTTAATAATAAACTAAATGGAAATTTTGATCAAGATGTTGAATGCATTAATTCAAGATGTCTCTTGTAAAAGCTGATGATATTTTATGTACCTACTCATAAAAATGTTATATATATCTAAAAAATAAATATATTAAATACAAATAGAATTTATTATGGAAGATAATTTTAAATATTTGATGATACTGTTACTGATTGTTAATGTTCTTCATTTTCAGATTAAAAATTCATAGGGATTTCCATCCTTTTCATCTTTATTAGACAATGTCTTAGTCATAATTATTTGTTTTATATATTATAAACATTTTATGAATAAAAACTATTTAAAATAATAATAAAAAACATTTTCCTTTAATTTAATGACTGGAGTGTATGATATTTTATGCAGTTACAATGCACATTCAGCCATTATTTCTTCTACATTTTTTTTACTTGAGAAAGACAGACAGAGATTTTCCATTTTTAAAAAGCTAAAATTTAACAAAAAGCTAAATATTACTGAATTTTCTTAAAATGAAAAAGGAAAGGAGTTAGTCTAGAGTTCTTTGAGTCCATATTTGGAAAAAAATTATGGGTTTCCCTGGTATAATTTTACTTCTTTAGTATCAAGGTACTTTAGGAAAGCTCTCCAAGAGCACTTAGAAAGTGTTACTTGAGGAAATAATCTTCTACTTGGAACATGGTGTTTGAAAGGGCCCTTGTTGCCCAGATGAGCCTTTGCTATTTAAAGCTTGAAGATTTTTACACACAGTATCAATGCCATTTGCATCCTAGAATCTGTAGGGAGATGACTGGGAGCAATTTGGTTAGGCTGAAGAGAAAGCACGTCAGAAATAAGGCAGTGCTCTTCAATGTCCAGACCATCCCTTGTACTGGACTTTCTGCCACTGACATAAATTAATGAAAACCAGGAGCTGGGGGCAGGAGGTGACCTGCCTGCGTTCTCCCTTCCCATTGAACTGCAGCTGAGAAATTTAAAATGCACTGTGGGGTACCTTGTATCCCAAATTTTCCTGATTTTTTTTAAAAAACCTTAAATTTCATTTTGTATTTATTTATATTATATAAAATTAATTTATTCTATTATGATTAAAAGCAACCACACACATATTCTCTAAGTTAAACACTGCTATTTTCTTCAGGTAACAACTGATATGCATAAAAATTCTGGTTTTCATCAAAAAGTTTTAAAGTTTTTCCTCCCTTCCCCAATTGTTGTATCAGCTTTTCCTCTTTCTCATTTGGCATCTATCTTAATGCCTTTTTTTTATACTACAGATTCCTTGGGAGCTCTGGGGGCAGTCCTGCCTTGCTTAGTCTGGTAGCTCTAGCAAATGTTTAGGCAGAAACAATGGAAAAGCCCTGCATCATGATGAAAATTAGCTATTGGGTATAAGCTTTCACAGCTTTTCACAGAAAAGGGGGCATTTTCCTCCTTGGATGACCCTAGAAGAAGCTGGACTTGGAGGACAATCACACTGCCACAGACAGGAGGAGGCTGAATGAACCTTTCTTTCAGTCCCATGTTAGCGTATAGAAAAGGGAGGCAAAAGGGCTGTGGGCTTCCTTCCAGAGACATTGTAACAAGCCTTCTATGAATGGAAAGTTTGGAAGCAATTTTCAAGACAAGATCTAGTTGGGGTAAATATCTCCAAGGAAAGCAAAGCACGAATAGAGTTAAAGCAGGGGAGGAAACAAAGCAGTGAAAAACAATATATGAACTTTAATTACAAAGTCACTTTTAAAAAGACTTTTCTTGCTTTTATGACTTTTTTTCCTTTGAGGTCTATAATTTTTTTATATGTATTTTCACTTTTGGACTAGGAAAGAAAGGTAAGGATAAGAAATTGGATATGAAAAAAGTACGTAAGAAGAGAGGGAAGGGGATTAGAACATTGATTTGTTGTTCAGAAAAGCAGAAAAATAAAAAATAATATTTAACACTTTCAAGTAGAATTATAAAAAACTTTTTGAACTTTTTTCCCTCTCAAAGGAATTTCACTGGTTCTAAAAATTTATTTTTCCATGACTGAAAACAGAACCCTTTTAGAGTTTTCTGAAACTTAGTGAAAAGGCCATGGCCTTAATTCTAAAGATATTCCTTCTAAATCTTTCTGTCTTCCCTCTTTGCCAAAATCAGAGCTCAAGCATTATATAATCAGAACCTGGCTTGGTTTGAACAGTGCACATGTATTCTTCACTGACTTTGGACAAGTCATTTGGGATAGGAGTCATCTTCTCTATCTTAGATTTTGAAGTATACAGTAAGGCCCCTAGACTTCACTCCTTACCACAAAAAAAAAAGTCTTCATAGGATAACTACTCTCATCCTAAAACCAGTGTATGAAAGATGCTGGTTGAATTCTTTCCTACAACTTTAAAGCGAGACTAGGGTGATTTTCCAAAGTTTAGGAGGCTATATTTTAGTCATCTAAAGTTAGGCACTCATAATTTCTCTCAGTTTCCTCCTCTGTGCAAAAAAGAGATTGTATTTCCCTGCTTCCCTGGGATGGTAAATACCTAACTTAATTAAAGTTTGCAAAGCAGGTTGCATTTGCTGGACAAAGATCTTATATAAATAGAAAGTATGACAGACAGACTGATTGAATAAGAGGAGAGTAAAACTCTTTGGTGTGCTAAAATAGTATGGATGCCAGATGATATTATCTGAAAAATTCCAAACAGCAAAGAGGTCTGGGCTGAGTGGAGACACACTTTGAGCTCCCATCAAAGGGGCAGTGGGTTCAGTTATAGCATCCTCACAACTCAAAGGAATTCCAAAAATTTGCCCATTTTTGTTATTACACTTAATTTTCTGGAGTTACACAGGGAAACATGAAAAATATGCGAGTTTTACTGCTTATGCATTCCTGAACTCATCTTTATCCAAAGTTTTAGAAAATGCACAGAATTTCTTCCTGTGGACAAAGTATATAATTGTTCTTCTGATATTTTATCAGATTGGTTGTATGAAGGGAATGGCAATTTCAGCTGTGAAATGTAAATTTCACTTATGGTACTGATGGTGCCTATAGGAAAATTAAATATGCACTGTACAATGCCATATGTAATTCACAATTGTATATATAAAATGATTGATTCAGCAAAAGGTCAGCAAACACAGACATATCCATGCTATAAAAATACTATCAAAGTCATTAAAAAGAGAGTCAGGAGGAAAAGGAAAAAAAAAAGAAGAAATACCCAGGAAAACTAGTCAAACACAAGGCCTAAAAGTTTTGTAGCATGAATGTGTATTTCTGGAGACAACACTGCTCAAACAGCCAGCAGTCATTACCACATGGCAAAGGGATAAGCATGGCAAGGAGACAAGCATTTATGCTGTTCCTTGTTACTCTTTTATGGCAAAAATTAAATTATATCTGCAATGTGCCACCACAAGACTTCTGTCTCTTTTCTCTCCAGCAACCTGAACCACAAATTTTAGTTGGATCTACATATTGGACAGAGCCACCTGACTTGCAATACATCTAGAGACCAATATACAGATCTGGCATAGGGTGATTCTTCATGCACACACTGGGCACAAAGAAGAAACTTATAAATAATACACCTCAACTGAGGAAGCCTGCAAAAATGTTTAATTAAAGGTATAAATTCATTTTCCAGTAATTTTTGTATTTGTCTTGATTTCTTTTTCTTGGACAGTTAATTTTAATTTCTCTTGATATATTTGCACATGCTTTCAGAAAGTGTGAGGCAAGAACTTACATTAATTACTTCCTAATTGCATCCACAAATGTACCTCTGTACCAGTATTTTCAGTGTAAAGCTAATGCAAAAACCTCTCAGCAGTTACAATCACAGAGTGGATTGCATCCTCCACTAACATCTAGGAGGAATTTGCAAGTCATCCTCTTCACTAAATTGTGTGTGTTTGGGAACACATTAGATTTCCAAATATTTTTTGGTCCCTGGGGGAGATACCTTTTGGAAACAGAGAAAGGAGAATGATAAGCATTAAGTAGCTTGTGCAAAACAATGAATGACACACTTCTAGTCCATCTGCTTATGAGCATGGTGGAAGAATCTTGAGACCTGGAAAGTTTTTTCTTGAATTAACTTTCTGTTGCCTGGATACTAATGTGAAATGTCTAATATGAAACAATAGATAAATCAGAAATATTTCATGCCATGCATTTGCAAGTGTATATGTAAGTTATTTTTAATTATTATTGCCTGCTCTGCCTTGTAACAGATCCCTTGTTATTTCCTGTGTACTAAACCATGACAACAGCACACTACATTAGGTTAAAGAGATGAAAGAAGATTTTTTTCATTAGGGCTGAAAAGTGAAATGTTAGATCAGTCTCCAACAGTGAAAATCTAAATGCACTGGAATGAAGGATAAAATGTCCATCCATATGATGATAAGATCCACCATGACTGCACAAGGAGAGCCACAGAGGAACACGTTTAGAATAAGCATAGAGACCAGTACAATAAAATGTTCATTTTCCTCCAAAGATATTATGAAAATTCTTAGTCAGTCAATTCCAATCAGAGAGACAAGCATAGAATCACAGAATTATAGTATGGCTTAGGTTGGAAGGAACCTTAAACACCATCTCATTCCAAACCGCCTGCCATGGGCATGGGATACCTTTCACTGGATCTGGCTGCTCCAAGCCCCATCCAGCTTGGCTTGGAAATTTTCAGTTATGGAGCAAGCACAACTTCTCTGGCAGCCTGCTCCAGTGTTTCACCATTCTCTATATTGTATAAAAGAACACCAGCTCTTTATAAATCTGTATGGCACACGACCACAGTGAAATATGTATATTTAGTAGTAGCTGCACTGCATTAGTTTAGCCAGGAGATTTTCCTAAGCTCCTGAGATCAAACTGAAGGACCTTATGCAGAGGATTATTGCAACTGACTGCAGCTACCATGATTTATGTCAGCTGACTTTCTGTCCATGTTGTTCTCTAGGTTCAAATGTTTCTTACCCTGTATTAGCTTCAGAAGTTTCTTTCATTCCTTCATTTTCAAGACACATTATTGTGCCAATTTTCCACGCCATTGCAGATTACATTTGCCTGAAAAGATCACTACAGTCTAGCACAGATTTTATATATGAGTTTTCAAATAACAGTCTTAGGAAAAGCATTCGATAAAAAAAAGGAAAGACTTTGGCCTTTTTTATGAATTACACATATTACCTTTAACGTAAAAGAGATACTATCTGCTCTACAGAATTTTCCAAGGCCTTCAAAAAAAGGACTTATGTTCATTTTGATATCACCTAGCACAGTAGCATTTGGTTTTAATTTGAGCTTCTGGTTGTAATCACACTTATAAAGTGATGATAAGAAGAGCTGTAGTACATAAAAAGTCTAAAAACATTTTACAGTACAATATCTTGTGAATAGCAGATATCTGAGCATAAAACACTTTGCAACTATCCATACTCCATGGCCCTATGACATTACGGACTACTGTCACTTCTAGGTGGAGAAGTTTGTCATTCATACGGTGAGCATTGTCAGTAAGCAGATTTTTCCACCCACCCACCTCCCTTGCTTTCTTTGTAGTGTTAGCCCCCATAAGCTGTTGGTGGTGAATGAGACATGTTCATGTAGAGTTCCCTGCAGCAACCATTGCCAAAGAGCAGCTGAGAGACTTATAATGATTCAGTGGTGCACGATAGCTCTAATTTCCTCTTTCTGTTTTCAGTCTCTCAACATTTTCATTTTCTGATATTCCAGTGCCAGGACTGCTTTGTTCCTTTTTTGTAAGGAAACAGTCTTTGTTGTTTAATTGAGATAGGAGAACAGGACAAAATTTATTCCGTATATTTCTTTAGACCATTGCATGTGTATTTATATGTATAGAAAAATGTGTGTACATGTGTGTGTATATGTATACATGCATATAAATATATATATGTGTGTATCTAACTCCCTCTTTCACTCCATATAGAGTAGCAAATCCCAGCTTCTGCCACACAGTGTTACCATCCAAGAGACACAAGCTTTAAAAACAACTCAGCTATCCAAATTTGCCTGAGGAGATTTTCTTACCTCTCTACCATTCTATCCTTCCCCCAAATAACCCAAATATATGGCTTCTTGCAGTACATTCCAGCGAAGTAAATCAGTGACAGAGTAAAACCTTTCTTTCCAAAGATTTCACTTAAAGGTTTTAGAAGTCTTTAACTCCATTAAGTATAATATACTTGAGAAAAGTATAGATTTACCTTAGAAGTCTCTCATTCTCTGGTGCTGCCTTTTCTGATTATGTTTCCCCAAAGCACAGTTTAAGGTGTAGTATAAGATTATTTGAAGTATAATGTATACTTTATACAGTACATAAAATTTTACTTACCTTTTCTTTACTGTACTTTGTGAGGGGTGTCAAGAGGGCAGAACTAAATCCCAAGACATTGTAGAAGTGATTATCAACTGAGAGAGCTTCAAAACGGTATTACTTCTTCTTGTAATAAAAGATGTTAGATCTTTTTCCCTGGGTATAACAGCAAGTCCTTGCTTGCATCAAAAGAAGCTTGTGTTGCTTCTGCAAAATATCTTAACTAACTCTAATACAATGGCAATCTCTCTTGTTAATAACCCAACAAGCCTGCAGGTCAGATTTTTTACCCTTTAAGACAAATAACATATGGTCGTATGACCTTATTTCAGAAATTGGTCTGATCTTCCGGGTCTCCTTTTAAAATAAATTTTACATCTCTGAAAAAGGCAGGCTTGTTTAAGCCCAGTTCATGCAGAAAGTCTGCAACAAGCTGACCCCATTTTAGTATACACACAGGCAGACCATCCTGACTATGCAAGATACCACTCCTGCTTTTTCACAGAGTCTGAAGGATGAGAGGCTGTCATTTCCATCCAAAATGCATTAAAATATCTTCAAGAAAGTGAAACAAGGATAAACTAGTGAAATTTATCTCAAACACATTACACGTAACTCACATAAGCATAGCCCCTATAAAATAAAAAATTAAATCTATATCATGCCACACTATATTTCATTCAATAATTTTGTGTTCTAATTATCAAACAAATCACAGATTTTGTGCTGGTCACACCTAATTTATGAACTGTATAGTATAACAGTTAATGGACTCAGTAGTTAATTCCCCCTTGTATCTTCTCCAGTGATATTCAAGTATTTCAGCTGAGATTTAATTGATTTTCACAGTAGCCACTTGTTAATAGGATAATTTGTCAATACAATAATAAAACAATTGTTCCTCCAGTTTATCAGATAAGAAAGTTAGGGCTTGTTTCATTAATTGCAAGCAGCTGTAGGGTTTTCAGGATGAAAGATATAAATCTCAATGGCACTGTGGAAAACTAGGTCAGAGGGCAGGGGAAAATTAGTTAAGCATGATGGACCAACAGTGACCTGTACAGGTGTTTGAGCTCACTTTCTAGTCATCACTTCCTCTCTTCTTATTTGGTTCTGGCAAAGCCCATAGGTCAACACATGTACTCTTATGTCTGGTTTGAATTAAAAGCCAGTCTAGAGCTTCTTGCTCCCAAACTCCAGATAATGTTACCTACTGGAAGGAAAACATTTCACAGTGTCTTTATGTTGTCATGCATTTCCCAAGGAGCTTTGTTTATGTCCATAAGTGACTCTTGATTCTTAAAATAGGAAACTTAAAATAGCATTCAAATTATCTAAAAGAGTTGAAAAGGAGTATTACAAAGGAATAACTGTAACTTATGAAGTCTAGAAGACTGCAGCAAAATAAAACATCTTTTGAAAAAACAGTCCAATCGATACAAATATGTTCATCAATCACATGCAGCTACGTCCTCCATTCCCCTCCCAACATTAACAATATAAGCATTTTTTCCCCTCTATCAAACTTTGAGAGTAGTATTTCCCATCTCCCTTGTTTTCAGCTTTGGGTATTTTTCTCTGTACTTTACAACCTTCTGTCTTGATGTTATTCTTCATTAGGTGAAAACTGAAAAGAGCACAAAAAGCTAGCTAAAAACTATTACTTTTTATTGTAACTAATTAGCCTCAAGGTTCCCAAAGAGACAAAAGACACTGGTCTGACACCATGCATTCTGCATTATGTGAGCTTACTGTATTAATATGTCAGTCCGAAAATGCCAAAAACAAGTGTTTGATCTTGATTGAAATCTTTCAGCTATACGAGACACAGCTCCAACAAGCAGCTCAGCCTCCTACATAAGTAAAATAAAATAGTCACACTGCAGCAAGTAGGACAAGGGCAGTCTTAGTAAAATGGGTGTTTCTGAAGCATAAGTAGTGGAGGGTTTACTTACAGAAATGGTGCAGAAAGGAGAAGAAACAAGATCACTTGTCTTCAGTGCTTCTTGTAGAGAGTAGAGATCAGTCATCACAGTTATGTTCAGAGGTGTACTTTGGTGACCTTTGATGCACCTCAGCTCACTGAGCAATTTTGGAAACCGTAGCAGCTGTGGTATTTATGAGTGTAAGCAAGTGTGTATATTCACCTATGCAGGTCTCCTGATTTGCAGGTACAGGTGAGCCCGACCATGGCTTTGCCTGCTAAATGTAAACTACTGACTGAGGGACGTCTCCATGCCTGCATTTGCAGAGGCTTGGGAGCAGCCATTTTTGCAATATGATTTTTCTGGCTTATCATGGTATCCTTCCCTGTCTCCCTCCCACAGCTGACTTTTAGGCTTTACAGTCCGATTTTTATATATCTTATTTTGGGGCTTTCAAGTAGTGGGTGACACTGTTTGTTGGCTGTATTGCTAATTTTCTCCTTATCAAGTTGGGAATTTCAGAGTCTCATTCTCAATCTCCCATCTCATTTTCTAACCATAGAGGCAATCAAAGACCACAAAATAAAACTAAATAAATAAATAAATAAATAAATAAATGACCTGAAATAATTTCAGCACAATATGACAAAAATTTCTTTGTTTCAAATTCTCAGAATAAGGGCACAAGAACTGCAGAGGACAAACAAATAATTTGGAAAACCCCACAAAACAACTTGTGTGATGCTTAATGGTTCACATTTTAAGCAAGCAGGCTCATCTCAAAGAAAGCTTTCTTTGTTCAAGGAATACAAAGTAGTTTAAAACTGCAACCATTTTTAAGAGAGGTTTGGTTACCTTGCTGTTTCATGGCAATGAAGTCAAGTGCTCAATTGTCTGCTGGTGGGAGTTTCATTTTAACTTCCTCAGTTACAACATTGTTCATTCTTAACCTACCATAGAGAGCAGTTAATTCCAAACACCACTGAACAATATTCCTATAAAGTTAATTTCTCAATTAAATCTCAGTACTCTTCTTACATAATAGACATTAGGAAAATACAGTAATGTTCTTTGTTTGCTTGTTTGTACATATAAGTGTTATAGATATTCATTACCTCCTCCTTGCAAGGAGTGAAATATCTTTTTCCACTGGGCACTGGTGATACATTTTTCTCACCATGGAGATGAACATGCTATTTTGCCATCAAAAACTAACACCAGTACTACTAAATTAAATCTTACCTCGGTCCTCTATAAAGGAAGGATAGAGTAAGAAAATAAAAAATGAAAATTATCTCCCTTTCACAATATTTTCTAATTTAATGAAGGCGTGCTTATGTCACACAATGCACAAAGAAAATGTTATTTGCCAAAATATCAAATCAAATGTTAGTCACTTTTGCAGAGCAAGTACAGTAATAATTCAGTGTAATAATAACTTAAAATGTGTGTATATATAGAAAAAGGTGTGTCAAATATTAAGTCAGACCTCCCAACTACCTTAAACCAACACAGGTATTTTTTCACTAGAACTAGATCAATTTATGTCAAACGAAGAGCTGAACACTGAGAACAGTTATATTGATAATAGGAAATAACTTTTAACTTTTGTTTGACTAAGAACAGAATATTTCTGACAGCAAAATTAAATAAATGTTTTCATGTGTCTTTAAATCTGCCTATAAATGTAGAAATATATTTATGCTGGTTGAAATAAATATTTTCTGAAGCCTTAGAAATCATGTTATTTCTTTTGCTTAATTTCTAAGTAAATCACATGTATTAAGGGTAAAATACAAATGCTGCTTATATCTTTTATAATTAAAACTATAATTGATTCTGGCATTTCTACTAATGTGGTTTTGTGAAATTGTATCAAGAACGCTGTATTAGAAAACCTCCTGAAAAGCTTTTTTTCTATCACCCAGGAAAAAATGAAACAAAAATTCCAAACATTTCTTGTAGAATTACATGGTCTAAAAGTTTGTGCCTAGACTGTATGGAGGAGAAAAAAAAAAGTATATATTCAGAGAGACGGTACACAGAAGTGAAAGCAGCTGAACTTCTTGCAAACCACCCTCAGTTGTGAAAAGAGAGAGAACAGCGGCTACCATGTGGCACAAAAACTAAATATATATTATTTTGTTCCTTTTCGTTAAGACTGCATAGGGCATAAGTTGTTTTCAAGCATGCCTCGGACTCCTACAGCTCCAGCTGTCATGTGTAATTAAACATTTGGCCTCCACAATTACTCTACAGTGTACATATGCCAGTATTTCAAGCCTGGAATATGCATTTCAAAGAAGAATAATTCCCTGGAAATCCTAAATTGACAGGAGCAAAGACAGCCTGAAGGAAAGTAGTCAGAGAAAACTGTAAGGTCGGGATCTAATGATTAAAAAAGAAACTTCAAGAAGAACTTCAACCCTTAACTAAACCAATGGGAAAAAGAACGACAGTTGGCAAGCAGATTTCTGCATAGGGATCCTGATTAGGGAGCCTCTTGGGTTAATTTAATATTATCAGTGTTGTTCACCTTGCTGTAGTATGCCTTACCATTAATACCATTTAAACAGATTTCTTTTTTCTTAAAGCATATTTGGCATCATTTATTTTCCATGAATACTGATCATGGCAATATTAAATTTGATGATTCATATTGAATCTGAGGTTGATTTATAGCAAAGGGAGTTGGCTTTTCGGTTGGTTTGGTTTTTTTCTTTTTTTTTTTTCTTCCCTTGCTTCACATGCTTGCCTTTACTGCTGGTGCTGTTGTCCTAAGTAATGCTGAGTTTGCAGTTCAGTTAGGAACGTGGGTTTTTTAGAATTTTTTATAAGGACCATTTGTAAAGGAATAGTTACATACCCTATTTCCAATGTTAAGAACAATGGCTTTAGAGAAACCAAGATGCTTTTAAACAGGGAAAAAAAAAACAGAAAGAAGTTGGGCTGCAATAAAAATTGAGTGAATAAATTTATTGTGTACAAAAACATTTTCCTTTAGAGTGTGTCTGGGGTCTAAGGATCTGTTTTCCACCCTAGATCATCTGCTTAGTAACAGTTAAATGTGAAGGACTATGAATCCAAAAGCTTGAGGTATGGAGAAAAAAAATGGTAAAAAAAGGAGCATTCTTCTATTAAAACACATAAAAATGCACTCATCTACTTAGCTTTCTGAAAGTTAGACATTTAAGCCTGAATTGGTTCAACATAGGTTCCCTTTTGTACTGAACAGAAAAAAATAAGCATTTCCAGTGTGCAATGCACTCAATTCATTCTACACTAAAATTATTATGCATCTTTGTAATTATAATGCATTATTCTTCAATAGTTATTCAGAAAGACATTATAAAAGACAGATGCATATGACTAGAGCAGCCCTAGATATCTAAATTTGAAACATCTGCATTAATCTGGGCTGAATTCTTGCTTTATAATGAACTTTTTTTTTTTCTTGATTCTTAATATCCTTAATATCACTTAGCTTTAGATAAAGTAACAGGAGAGCAAGAGCACTTCCACCAGTGAAAGTGTATCAATGACAATGGAGAATTACCCCAAAAGGTTGTTATCAACCCTGCTAATCTGTTAGTACTGCAGGCATGCCAGCCTTTATGCCATTTCTGACTAAACTAAAGCATTTATCTTTAACTGACTGTAACTTACTATCTTAATAAAAAATTAAAGTTCACATCATTGTAAGGTGCCATGGCATGACAGCAAGTTACAATGCCTGTCACTGTGAATGATGGAACGACAATATATTCATGTGAACCCTCATGCACAAACACACATACAAGGAAACAATTTTTAAATGCAGCTTGGTATTGGGCTCCAGCCTGTCAGTGTTTTATACTGAAAAAGCATCTTTGGGGAAGAAGTAAGAGGACCACAATATGACTGAATCATCAACTTATTTTCAGCCCTATTCAGGTTAAAGTACAAGTAAAGTCACACTAAACTATGTGTCACTTTTCTCATGATTTTTGGTTTCACTTCAAAATCCAGCTCTGCCAAGTCTGAAGCTGTTGATAAGGAGTTGACTACAGCTTTTCCTTGTTAGAGCTGATCACTGAGGCACCAACTTGGTAAGTAGGAGCTATCAACTTCATTGACTTTAACTGCTAATTTCCATATTTCTTTTAATAGCTGCTAGTGTTGCAGACTATTCAGGAGAAGAGGCAGCCTACCTGCTAATTCTGGCAGTGGAAGTAGCTTCGGAGCACTGGCATGAGACTGGTCCTTCTGGTTAAAAACACAGAGGAGTAACTCAGAGACAACTGATCTGTGCTGCGCTTCCCACCGCTCTTCCCGATTCTGCACCAGTCAAGCCTGGAAAGGCCCTTGCTCCTGCACTTCAGCTCTGTCCTCTGCATTTAAAATAGGCAAGCTAAATCCACAACTCGAGAGAAATTCATAGGATTCAACTGTTGGAAAAATGAGCCACAATATAATTTTAAAATGTCAGTACAAAATTACTTCTTCTTAGAAGTCCCTGCCTGACTTTTCATTCCTTCATCCTGGTACAGAAGAATTCTGCTGTTTCAAAGCAATCTTTTGTTGATTTAAGTTGATCTAGATGTCTCAGAGGATAGGGGCTTCAAAATCAAAGCCCAGACATCCACTTATTGACTAGATCCTGCACATTAAGGGTGTGGTGTTAATGCAGGAAAATAATTACCTCAGCTTCCCCCCCTCCCCCACTTCCCTTTCACTGGATTTTCTTTTTTTTTCCAAAGCTATCTGACCTTTTCCTTTCATTCTGAGAAGATGACTGCTGGAAGGAGGAAGGATGCTGAGAGGGAGAAGATAGGAGAGAGAAAAAGAATGGGAAGAGAGAGGGTTTCACAAAGTTTAAGAAACTGTCAACATACTGGAAAGGCAGTGACCATTATAATTCTAGTAAAGTTCATGTAATTGAAAAAAACCTTGTGCTGCCTCAAGGCTGTGGATCAGGAAGTAAAATCTTATCTCTCCTCAAGTCAGTTGAAAAAATGTCATCAACTTTGGTGCACACAGGATATCTAATGAACCTTAAGAGGGTTCTTTAATAGTTAACCATGCAGAATTCTGAAAAATAAGGACATGTCTGGAAATTTCACTCCATATTCAGACCTCAGTGATATTTTTTAATGAAAGTGGATTGTCTAGAATATTGCCTTTCCCATTACTACCTTCTATTGTTGTTCTTTTTTGCCTGTTTTTTTATTATTATGCTCATTGCCTCTGTTATCAACCAATGCTCTTATCCTCAAGTTGCCTGTCCAGATGAGTTCTGGAATAGCATGTAGCTATTTTGATCCGTATCCAAAAATGAAAAACAGTATGAAGTGGAAGACACCAATTTTGTCTCTTAATGGATGCTCCACAGCAATTCTTTAAACTTGTTGTCCCTAAGGTGGTCAAATGATCCCATTCTGTCCCATCTTTTCTTTCCAGAACTAATTATAAGCCCAAAAGTAATTTAGCATGCTGGAAAATTTTACATGATGAAAAATAGGTTGTAGTAAGTGGAATTTGTCTTTTGATCTTTGGTCCCTTCTTCTTCGTACTGAAAAGTGAAAAACTTTTTTTAATGAAAACTTGCAAATTTTGCACCCTGTGGGGATGTCTGCCCACTCATTTCTGAAATCAGTTGAAGTCTGGAGATTTGGAAGCACTTTTTTCTTTTTAATCTAAAATTTTATGTGCACTTATAAAGTGAGGAATGACTGCCCATGCAGAAGTAGGACAGAAATGTGGGGCTCATAGTGAGTTGAAAATTAAATGTAAATTGATAACACAGTTTTCTTACCACGAGTACTCTTATTTTGTGGGGGATTAGCAGGGTTGTCACACATAAAATACAGAAC
Organism: Cyanistes caeruleus; assembly: GCF_971803275.1. NCBI lineage: Eukaryota > Metazoa > Chordata > Aves > Passeriformes > Paridae > Cyanistes > Cyanistes caeruleus. The sequence continues at coordinate 29,187,966 of NC_141703.1, forward strand.
ACAGTCCTGTCCAGCCTACCCTGGTGAGGCTGGAGTTCTGTGTCTGCTTTTGAACATCACACTTTAAGAAAGATAAATGGGAGAAACCCAGAGGAGAGCAAGAAAAATGAGATAAGGTTTAGAAGACATGACCTGTGAGAAAAGGTTGAGAGAATTAATTTAGTCTAGAAAAAAAAAAAGAGACTGAGGCAGAACATGACAGCCATACTCTACCATATAAAAGATGGTTATAGAGATGTTTTCTCCCCTATTGTGTGAAAAAAAAAAGTAGAGCAAAAAGGCTTAATTAAGAAGAAAAAAGAAAAAAACAAAAAAAACAGCCTAGATATTAGGAAAAAGCTTGCTATTGTGACAAAGCTCTAGAGAAGGCTGCCCATGAAGTTTCATTAATCCCTCCCTTTAGTGGTTTTTAAGTCAAGCTAGAAAAACACAAATTAGGAACATCCAAGGAAAACTTTAAGGTGAACTAGATAACCCCTTGAACTTCTTTCCATCTCTAAATTTCACAGACTCAACACCTTCTTCAGACACACCTAGACAAACAAAAGATGGGAGCACAGTGATAGCTGTTGACAAGGCTCCCTCTTGTTAGTCACACCTAGATCTTTGAAGCCCTTGTGTATGATGGGCCACAATACTGTCAAACCTGTTGTAATTTCAAAAGAAACAGCAGAACCTCTCTCCTTTTGGTGGAAGGGGCTTGGAACTAGGTGATCTTTAAGATCCCTTCCAGCCCAGACCTTTCTATGATTCTATGATTTGAAGACAAATTCATCTATTGAATCATATGTTACTGATGCAATGCTGTCTTCCTAATCTGGAGAATACTGAATCAATTGTTCTGAAAGATGTAAATATCTTTACCTTTTATGCATCTCCATTGCTGCTCTCAATGGAGTAGGGTGTGATTTATCTCGCCTGGCTGAAATCACTTAACGTAAAAGATGGGATTCAGTTAAGTGTAGCTCTGGATGAGTCCTCTATACTGCAAATGAGCAATTTCAAATGCCTAAATTTAGCAAATGGAAGTCAGATTATAGTTACCTTCAGTCAGTCTAGTTAATTCATCCTAGATTGTTTCTGGAGTATCTGTCCAAGCGTACATGTCTACTTGAAGGTGAGCTGGCTAGCTCCCCATAGTGTTCTGAATGGATTGACTTAGGTTTCAATGGACTCTAAAAGTATCCTGGAAATTAATTCATGCACAGACATTTGTGTGGGATGCCTGAGACACAGTATACCTGTCTTATTTTGGATTTTTACTGTAGGATGAGTTGAATTGGGCTAATTCAGATGCCCAGGCATAGTTTTTCATGCTCTATGTTGTGCCTACAGAATGATGCAGGTCTCAGTACTTCTATCAATCTGGCAACAGGCACCTATGTTCAGGCAACTGAACTGGACCTGTAATTTCTTAAAAGTGCCTGATTCTGCCCATTGATTATAATGGGAATTTTCTGAGTAAAAAGGGACAATCTTACTCTTATAAATTTCTTTACACCAACCAACATATGTGAAGTTACACAAAATGAACCGTCTCTACTATGGTTACACGGAAAATATAAACAAAACTTTCATGGTTAGGTAAGTGATTAGGAAGTAGGAGACAATGAAATTTTTTTTGGGAAATGTCAAAGAAATGAAAGGGAGCCATATAAGCCCAAAAAAGAAGTACAGAATTTGGAAAATGGGGGAAGAAAATAAAAAGGCCAGAAATGTGGTTGTCAGCCAGAAGAACTCCTTTCCTTGTTGCTTTTTAGTAAGATTAACAACATTGTACTAAGCAAATGCATGTTGAAAATAACTTAATTGTAGCCCAAAATAAAATATTTTATCCTAACTTCAGCATCAATACAAATAGCATGTAAAGCATATCTCTTTCAAACCCACATGCTTAAAATAAAAATGGAATTAATCTCTCTCAAATGAGTTTGACTCCCAAGTTTAAGAGGAACAGTGTGAATTTGAAGGTAGAGTTCTCAATAGGCATGGTGCAGATAATTAGTCAACAGTGAAACACATCTTTCTTAATATCACTCACAGGTGCATCCAGTCTGCTTGAGCATCATGAGGTAGTGTGTGCTACATTTCCCAGTTTGCTTCAAAGCTGAAGAGTTTGGGATTTTCTTTATTTGATTTCTGGGGCTACTTCAACTCTTTACCTTTTGCTACCATCAGCTTCCTTCTTACCAGGCTGAGTCTCTAATTGAATCACACATATGTAATAAATGACCCATTTTTAAACTTAAAAACTTACTGCAGTGATGAAAACACTTTATTTATATAAGAATCTGTAGGACTAAATGTTTTCACTTATATAGTGTATGAACATTAACTAATAATTATGTTCAGCAGAAAATTGTCAGTCTTTCACAATAATAGTACAAATAATACAAGAGCTATGAAAGAATAGCAAGAAAATCAATGATTTTGAAATTACAGCATAAAGTTATAAGTTAAAATATGTGTCATTACAATCTTTGTATACTAAGGTATCACTGAAAATTAGTCATTTTGCATGTTAACAAGAAGGAGTTGCAGCAGAGATTAGATGGGAATAAAAAATAAGGATACTCATTAATTTGGCAGGCACAGAATGTATATCAAAGGATGGCTATGAGGACAGTATAAAAACTCAGTCAATGGTCAGTTCAGAGGTAAGCTTATGAAATATGTCAGGTCACTAGAATTTCCCAGATACCTATTTCAGCTTTCCTCAGCACTGACCAGGAAGATTAAGCACTGTTTGATAAAAATTAAATAAATAAAAATAAAGCTAACATATTGAATTTACCTTCCCTTTTCCATGTCTCTGAAGTGACTGCCAAGAAGTAGCATGGTGTCAACAGAGCAACACTACTGATAGCTCCTGTAATGTAACATTTTCCATTAGGAACTAATTTGGAGCTGCCAAAAATTGTTTTACATACCATAACAGCTGTAGTATGGCAAAGTAATAACAATGGCTTTCAGCCAATCAAGTCACCTGTCTTTCAGCTGTGTGCAGATTAAAGTCTCTAAATTAAGCCACCATCTAAAATGTTCTGTCTGATGAGGTATACTCATCTGCTTGGCAGCTGTTTCCTCACTTAGGAAGCAATTCTCACCCACCATGGGCTCCTACCACGCATGCATCTTCTACTCAGTTTAGAGCAGAGAGTGTTTAAGGATCATACCTCGGTTTTTAGAGTGAACTGCACTCTCCAGTTCTACAAGACCTTAATAAAAATCCTATTGGAAGAGATTTTCTTCCACAAAAGATTTTTTTTATTGAAACGGCAAAAAGCCAGCTTAGCATCCCTTCAACAAAAGCATAACAGTGAATCTATTCGGTATTTCTTAGTTTGTGATAAGGTGGGTATCTGGCTTCAGATGAAGAACTACCTGGAATCTTCTGTAGCAAAGATTGAAAAGAAGTTTGCAAAACATTTTCCTGTAAGAGTCTGCTTTCTGAAGAAAATAAGCAAGTCAGTGTCCTGGTTTAGGGCAAAGGACACCCCAGGACAGTCAGTAAAATTTAAAATTTGTCTTGATATTAGTTGGTTTCATTATCTGAAGAGAGATTGTTATCACCTATCTCAAATCATGTATTACTGCTGCTGATGTCAGACTGCCCTGTTGTTCCAGAACTGCTAAAGATAATTTGTGTTCGTTAAATCTTGCAATGACCTGAAAATGAAAAATATGTAGAAAGAACTTCTGTAAGCCCCTTACTTATTTATGTCTTTAATTGCAGGAGAGACCCAAAGTCCAATGTTCAGCTCTACATTTTAAACATTTAAATGAATAAATAATAAGATTTCACAGGGTCACAGCAAAAGTGGCCCAGATGCAGGTATATTTAGGCTGCAGATTTGACAAGTGACTTAGAGCCACTGACTGGTAGATCTAGGTTGGGCTGCAATATTTTCCACATTTGAAAAGAGCAGAATCAGTGTGCCATCTTTACTCCCTTCATTTAAACTGTTTATCACTTCTTTACAACACCTTAAGTTCACAATTCATGTATATTACTCCATATCTCAAAGTGTAGAAGTAAGGTTACTGACAACACAGGATTCATAGGAAACCTCAGAGCCATGATAAGATTTTCAAGACACTTTGTTGTGGCAGTTGAATAAACTGAACTGAAAATTCCTCTTTTTTTTAAGTTTTTTCCTTCTTTCCAGCTACACAGCTGACAAGATCACAAAAATACAATGTCAAAATAAACACATGTCTACACAGGTGACAGCCTCAGGAAGAGTCTGTGACCAAAGTAGCATGGAAATATAATTATACTTTTGCTTTTGTGGAGGGTGGTCTTTGCAGGTCAGGGATGAGGCCCCTGGCTGTGTGGGGGAAGTAAATCACACTTAGATAGACACTTTATCTTGACTTGGGAATGTCAGAAAATTTAGTTATCTGAGACAAAAAATAATTTATATTATTTATTTTATTTTAATTTGGTTTGTTTTGTTTTTACTTGTTTTTCATCCTTCAAGAGAAATAGAGGAAGATTGGTAGAAGAGGGATGTAAAGGTCCATATTTCCTGAATGTTTATCCCACCTCCACCTGTAAGGAATGTCAGATTACACCTTGGAAGCACAGATCAACATAAATGGCTGAACATATTCAGATAGAGAACATATTCAAACATCAGCCATGGTAGTGGCTGGTTGTCAAGTCAATCAAGCCTCTTCCAGAAAGATCTTCAGCAGATCCTTCCTGCAAAGGATCCTGACAAGGAGAACTTCCCACAGTTTCTTCTCTTTGGCCATTCTGCTATCTGGTTGTTTTTCCTTCACCAGCCTCCTTTGGGGGACTCATGTTACAGGTAGCATCAGCTAAAAGCCACACATGCTGTGAAGTGATAGGATCATAGTTGTGGGTTAGGAAATTTTGTGGGAGCCCTAGGACCTCATTGTCCCTGTCCTGACCCTGTCCTTGTAGTGCCATCTGCAAGCACTCTGACATGCACCATGAAATGGTACTTGTCAGCCACTCTGCCCTTGCACCGTGGCAAGAGAGAACCATAAACCACAAATGTTTATTACTCAGACCTGTATAGTCGAGTTAAAATAGTTCTGTCTGACAGGAAAGGATCATTACCTTGAGAGATGCAAGTACAGTCCTACTGTCCTGTTGTCAGACCTTGTAGGACCCAAATTGAGCACAGAGCTGCGCTGAGTGGGTGCGATGCCTTGGAGGTACAGCACTGTGTTACAGCATCAAGAAGCTACGTTCTTCATCTCCACTCATTGTCCATTTTGGGATAAATACAACATATTGCTGTGTTTTCCAGAGCTGCTTCTGAGCTTTTTGGTGGTGTTGGTAAACTGTGATAAAACAAGGATAAAGAGGTGGTCTGGGGCTGGAGCAAAATTGCTTCTGCCATGAGAAGGAGCATGGAAGAGGAAAAAGAGTGATATGAATGGAAGGGGAAGAGAGGGACAGGTGAGCCATGAAAATTTGGGTCTGCTGCTTCTGCTGCTTATGCTGGTGAGATCCAGACTTCCCTCCACAGTGACAGCAGCCTGATTCTGCTACTATCTGAAGTGGCCATTCCATAGCCATAATAATATCCAGTACCTTGATTGAAATCAAATATATCCAGATTCAGGACCAGGAAAGAGAAAGTGCAGAATATTTCCCTCTATTCTGAAATAACATGGAAATGCTAAAAACAAAAACAAAAAAACACAAAATAAACCAGCCAAAACCAAACAGAAGACTCTTCCTTTTAGCATAATCTGTATTACTAGACAAGGATGTGTTCCCTAACCTTTGAGGGAGTATAATCATGGAATATTCTGAGTGGGAAGGGAACCACAAGGATAACTGAGTCCAGCCCTTGGCCCTGCACAGAACCATCCTCAAGAGTCACACCAGATGCCTGAGACCATTGTTCAAACACTTCTTGAGTTCTGTCAGGCTTGGTGCTGTGATCACTTCCATGGGGAGCTGGTTCCAGTGCCTAAACAACCTCTGGTGAAGAATATTTTCTTAATATCCAACCTAAATCTCCACTGACTCAGCTTCATGACATTCCCCTGAGTCCTGTCGCTGGTCAGCAGAGAGCAGGGATCAGTGTCTGCCCCTCCTCTTCCCCTCACAAGGAAGTTGTAGACTGCAAGGAGGTGTCCCCTCAGTCTCCTCCAGGCTAAACAGACCAAGTGACCTCAAACACTCCTCGTAAGTCTTCCCTTTTGGACTCTTCACCATCTTTGTGTCCCTCTTCTGGACACTTTCTAATAGCTTTATGCCCTTTTTGTATTGTGGCACCCAGAACTGTCCCCAGAACTCAAGGTGAGGCTGTCCCAGCTCAGAGCAGAGCAGGACAATCCCCTCCCTTGCCCAGCTGGCCATGCTGTGCCTGATGCCCCCAGGACAGGTTGGCCCTCCTGGCTGCCAGGGCACTGCTGGCTCATGCTCAACTTGCCATCAAAACTATGCACAAATAAACCTGTCACAGGTATTTTGGACGCTGCAGGTAAAAATAAACATGTGAGGTGATTAAGCTTGCTTATTGAAAAATATACACTTACCAAAATACCCTTAATTTGAGTACATCAGCAAATAATGGCATACTGAAGACAACATAGGGAAAGCAACGACGAGGTGAAAAAGAAGGATAGAATACATATTCAATACACCAAAATTCTCTACTGGTTTAAAAGTATAAAGCAATTTACTCAACTTATTAAAGTAAGAGTTTATAAAATACCCTTGGACTCTGGTTTGTACACTTATCAAATTCAAAACTTTATGTATAAAAATGACTAGAACTTGATTTCTTGTCTCATATAAAAAAAGGTGATTTATATTTGAACTAACAATAAGTCTCAAGACCCACAACTATCTCTTACTGAGGTAGTTTTTCCTCCCTGGGGGAAGAGAAAAGCTATTGGAGTACACATAAAATTTAGGTGCTTTAAGAATTTCTCCAGGACTTCTATTAGATTTGCTATCAGAAGAGACAATAAAATGGGAATTTATGTTTTTTCCTTAACAAATCTTATGCTTTCTGATGTGGTATTTTGTCACTGCAATTAGGGCTGTTCCTTGAAGTAGCAAACTGAAAAGTGGTGCCATGGTGTTTATTTTAGCTTTGAACATTTAAAGAATATGGGGAATGTTTGGAAAATAAAGTTCATATATGTTATTCACATTTTTTTTTCTGACAGATTGCCTCTTCACAGAGGAAGGGTATGGCTTGATCATGACTTACAGGAAGAGATACTGATTTACACTGCTTTCCTCAGTAAAGATTGCAGCCATGTAGAAAATAAATTTATGGTTGCAGTAAGAGAAGGCAGAAGAGGCTGTACCTCTTCTAGGTAAGAACATCTTCCTAATATGTCCCCAAAAGAACTGGAAACAAAGGAGTAGAACAATTGTGACATGTAATAATTTCTACTGTCCATGCTAAGTCATTTCTATAGTATGACAATATTCTGTAAGTCATCTTTAAATAGTTTGTGTAGGTTTTATCTCATCCATGCACCTCTTGTATAAAACCTGCTAGGGATAAGTTTCTTATTATAGGACTTATCACCTGATTCACTTAGTGAGCTTTCACATATGACAGTCAGTAAATCAGGGCTGGATACAGGAATTATGCTGGGGTACTCATGGCAAATGTAGCAAATCCTGAAGCATAGAGTGCTGGCCTCAGCTGGAGCACAAGTGCAAAGGAACCTCTTGGTCGTCCTTAAGCTCGAAGAGAGATGTTTATGGTTACTGGACTGCTTCTACTTTCATCCAATTACTGTCTGTATTAGTAAATGGAATATATGAACACTTCTAAGAGAAAGAGCAGAACCTCAAAAAAAAGTCTCTCAGCCGTGGATACTCACTATTAGGCCAGAAAAGAAGATTTATATTATTCTCTCATTCTCTGGCCCTATGATACTTTACATTTAGGACAATGCAGAAACACATTGATTATTACTCTTGTGTCTTGGTTAGTTGGGCTGTCTCCCAGGAAACAAGCAATAGGTCTGCACAAAATTTAGTCTTCTCCTACATCCCACCAAAGGTCTCATGCAGTGCTTTCATCTCTAACACTTTTAAAAACATGAATTCAATATTTGACCTGTCATTTTCTAGCAGCAGGAGGTCGATAGTCACATAAGAGCTCTGCACATCATTCCAGGTAGACACAAGTCAGCAGTTAAACTCCAGGCAGAAATCCCATCCTGCCATTTTTTTTTTCAAGCGAGCATGAAAGAAACAACATCCACTGATATTTCATATCTCATGTATGATTACTCTAACTGTAAATAGTAGTTTCTGTCATCCTGCTCCAGAGCCAAGGATCTTCAAGCCCAGAGTTTGGAGATAGCATTGCCTCCTCGCCCCACTACATTGACATTTCTGTAAAACCCCATGAAATCTTAAGTTTCACGTAAGTAACTTGAATATTGTATTCGGAAGGTTTCACAAACACTTAATTTGTTCTGAGTTTCTGCTTTTTCCTCGCTTCTATAGTACCATCTAGAAAACATATGTTATTTAACATGGAGACAATGAAGCAAGGGAAGAGGCTTGTGATCAATTAAGCTTGAATAGAAACCAGGTGATCATCAAGCCAATCTATCACTCCTCTGCTCAACAGGACAAGGGGAGGAAATGCAACACAAAGCACATAGGTCAAGATAAGGACAAGGAGTTTGCTTGTCAATTACTACCTTCTTCCCAGGCTCAACTTCACTCCCAGCTCTTCTACCACTTTGTTCCTCTGAGTGGTGCAGAAGGGTGAAGAAGGAAGGTTATGATCAATTAATAATGTTTTGTGTCTGCTGCTTTTTCTTCCTCATTCTCTCCTGCTTCAACATGGGATCCCTCCCTCAGGAGACAGTCTTTTGCTGACTTCAACATGGATCATTACTGCAGGCTGCAGGTGCTGAGGAACTGCTACAGTGTGAGATCTTTCTACAGAGTGCAGTCCTACAGGGACAGACTGCTGCAATGAGAGTTGCTCTTGGGGGTTAAAGATCCTGTCAAAAAAAATGCTCCTGTATGGGCTCCTGTCCACAGTCTGCATCTTCCCTCAGGTCATATCCATCTGCTCTGGCACGGGGCCCTTCGCAGCCTGCAGGACATCTGCCCTGCAGGCTGCAAGTGGACCTCTTCTCCAGCACATCAAGGAGTCCTCCCTGTCCTTCTTCCCTGATCTTGGTGTCTGAGGGATTGTTTCTCTCACACTCAGTCCTCCTTCACAGTTGCTGCACAGCGGTTTTTACCCTCTTGTGTATATGTTACCATATTCCAGTGTTGCTGACAGGACCAGCTATGGGCAGTGGCAGGATTTTTAATTTAGCATGGTACAGTAGGATCCTTTCAGGTAAAAGACAAAGCATAATTTAAAGATATGATGTTATTAGCAATTGAAGAGACGGACTTGTAACCCTGGGAGTTCTTAAAGCTGCAAATTTTTGGAGGTTGGGAGAATATTCTTGGGAAAACAAAATACTTGCTTTCTCTGATCTTGTATTTCAGACATTACATCCATATTGGCAGTCATGAGATGTGTTGGGTCTCTAAGTCAGAAACCATGCCCAGAAGGCCATCTACATTATGACCTGCACACAGGTAACACAATTAAAGAGCAGACAAAACAAGTAAAAAGCCTGTCTTGCACTCAGCTGTCTAGATGTTCATCTCATACAATGATCACCATATCACATTGTTACTAGATAATGGTTTGAGGTTTTCACATTTATCTTTTTTTTAGAAATGGCTGAGAATGGGTGAACACTTCTGTCATAGCTCAGTCACACTGAAAATCAATCTTTTCAACATCAGTGATGCAGCTTTTGTTTTGGGAAAATGAGGAATGAAATACAGAGTAGTCTTACAAGTTCTGGGGAAATTAATTAATTCTTTAACATATCTACAGTGCTTTAAAAAGAAAAAAAGAGTTATCCTTGATATTAGGTAATCTCATGAACCTAATGAGACATGTCTTACATGTCACCACTTGAAGCCATTGCCCTATTCCACAGAGTTGATTACAAAACATGCCCAAAAATGCAGATTATTTTTTAGGAGATCAGTCAACAACTTTTCACTTCTTATGAACAGACCAAACTCTTCAGATTTCTTTGATTTCTACAGTCAATTCAGTATGAAAACATGAGCAGTAAAGCTGTAATAAACTATCTCTTAAAGGAAAACAATCACAAATCTGGTTTATGTGCCCTAGTGGTCCAAATGTAAATAAGTACTCAGAAGGGGAAATTAGCATAATAAGCATGAATTAACTGACTGAGATAAACTAAAAAGTATTTCAGCTTCAAAATGGATCAAAATAATTCTGCATAAATGGAAAAATAACTTACATTTGTGCATGTCTTTTTAACTTCTTAACTTAATATTAACTGAAAATGCCACAATACTTCATGAAAGGTTATTTCTCTCGTATATATCCCTTTGGCTGTAATCTGGGAAAACCAATAAGTTAATATAAAGAGTCTGTTCTGAAAGCAATACTGTACTTTAACTAACACATGGCAGTACAGGAAAGCTAAATAAATTTGTTTTCTTTTGAGGCCATTAAAGAAGTAGGGATATGCTGCCAACAATACAATATGCAACGGAGGGGTCTTTTTCTCCCTACAGATATACATTTGACAAATTTTGTCTTTGGACTCGTTATGGGTTTTGTTTGGTTGTTTTTTCTTTTTTAATTTTGTCTCTCCAAACACTTCTGAACAGACTTAGCATTCAGGATTGTATATAACACTTGAAAACATTCAGTGGTGATTCTAAACAATAGGAACCTATTGAATGTTTTTAGAGTTCCCAATATTTGTGTCAAACACAAGACTTTCAAAACTGATTACTCATAATCTTTCACAAAAATAATGCATGACATACAGTTTGAAGTTTTGCAGAATCACATGCATCAAAGATTTTGTCTGCTTTCCATGGACATTTTCCATTTTTTCCATTTTCCATGCAAAATTCCAGTTCACATTTTTGGCTTCAGAAACAAAAGAAATGTATATCTAAATAAAGATTTGTTGGACTGTGTAAGAATTATATAAATAATTATGCCAGGTATTACAGTTTAAAATAAATGGTATATGAAGACAACTTTTCATCTTTGCCCTATTATGAATACATCTGGAATATTTTTAATTGCAGCACACCAGTTTTGATCTTTGTATCTATCTCAGTAGGTTTTTGAATAGTTTAACCAAACGTGCTTTCAGCATTGATTTGTCATTTTTTTCCTAAATGAATCTGAAATTTTATGTAAATTAATGAAACGGTGATTCTTTGAAAATTTTGTGTCCACAAATCATTTTTTTTGAATATTTTATTCCATTTTTCCAGCTGATCAAAGAGATTTCCTTAGACAGGAAAATTTTATAAATAAAACAAGCAAGCATACTGCAAATTTTAAGCAGTTTGGTAGATATGTAGGTAGAATCTAAATTAGCACATTGTCTACACTGACCTATTTAGCTTTAAAGCAGAGCTGTGAGAGAGTAATAATGAACTGTAACTGCTTTCTCTACATCACACTTCACACATATAATTTAAAATGTATTTGTTTAGTATTATCAGAGGACACAATGCAAAGTATCTGGCTTGTAAAATCCAAGTATAAGGTTAGAAATAACAATACTGTAAAGTCTGAAGCCCCGAAGCAGCTCAGTATTTTCAAAGTTTCAAGTTAGGTATTTTGAGTCTCAAGCAATAAAAAAAGTGGTTTTCTTTGGAGAAGGAATTAGCAATTGGAAATCTGTTTGCATGTACCTCTTGGGTGTTACAATTCCCTAGGCACTTTCTTTAAGAAGGAGGGCTTGGCTAGTAATTTTGAATCTGAGTCTTACTGTTCTCCCTTTGCTAACCTAAATACCCAGCTTTTCTTCTGTGTTTATTCAGAGCATGTGATCATCTGCCTGACTGGTAAATATCACTCACATGGGGAAAGAGGGCTTATTGAAACTTTTACCAAACCTGCCTCAGGAGACACAGAATCAATTGTATTTTAGAATCAATTGTATTTTAGAATCAATTGTATTTTTTTCTAGACAAAAGATTAACATACTTGGAGAAAACACAGTTTCTCATCTGAAAATCTTCTAGGATAATCAGAAAGTGATAAAGTTGGAAACATCAGTGAGATTTAAGGAGAGGTGGGATTTGGGGATTTTTTTGATGCCTTTGATGGAAAAAAAAAGAGGGGAAAACCAACCAAACCAACGCATTGTGTGTAGTTTATACAGACCAGACTGTGCAACAGAAACACAGCTTAAGAAAGCAGTAAAGTGAAAAACCAGGAAGCACCCGCAAGCACAAAAAGAGGGTATCTCATAAAAAGTGCTGCCACTAAAATGCCACAGTAACTAAATCCTGCTTTAGATTATCTTTCTTTGGTCTAAATATTATAAAAGAGTGAACAGAAAGATGTTCATTTTTTTTTTTCTGATAACTTTTGCAGTCTTGAAAATCTTTATATTTCTGCATGCTGTTTTAATTCTTTTCTAAATTAGGACAAGAGAAATCATTTCTCAAACTATATCTTCACATTCTTCTACTGCTGATAGCTGTCATTCAAAGTCCAGCCAGTTTGTTGTCTCAGTTTCTTGGTTACTTTAATAATTCCTTTATTGGTAACAAAGGATATACAGGAAATAATAAGTAAACTTCTGAATAGGTTAATGTTTTTAACATCAGCAGTTATGTTGGTGTTACCTGAAAACGAGTTAAAATTAAGAGTTCAGGCACATAGTGTACTTGTATTTTAATGAGGTGATTTGTGTAGACCTGTCATTGAGTGTTAACATTTACAAATGCAATTAATTCAGTCATATAAAACAAATATTAGATAGTTATATTTTAATGAATTTAAACCTATGTATAAATGCCAGCAGAAAGTTCCAATCATACTTAGTCAGGAATATGCATTAATCTTCCTTAGTTTTGCTCTATATGGTGCACTAGACAAGATCTTCTGCAAAATTAAAAATAAATGCCTACATTTGACCTCTGACTCATGCAGTGTGGAAACATACAATATTTAGGTTTTAATTGTGCTATTTTTCAGCTGCACCAAATCGGACCATCTGTCCAAAGTCTAAACTAGATTTGTTTCTCTACATATATTGAAATGCATTTTTTAAAATTAGGCTTTATTATTATTTCTCTGTAAAAAGTTCAGAAATATTTGCATATTTCCAAACAGGAACAGCCCAACATCCAATTAACAATAAAATATGCATTGAATAAGAAAAATAAATATTGATCTGCAAAATACCATGCCAATTTGTTCTCACAGTAAGCATCCTTTCCCTCCAATCAACTGATTTTCTTTGACAAAGGGAATGGGAAAAGAAAAGTGCTTACATGAAATATAAGTGAATGTTGTTTATAAAGAAGAAATGTATATACCGATGGCAAATACTTCAGGCCAGATTTCCCTACAAGTTTCAGTTTTTGTGCTTCACTCAAAACAAAAAATAAAACAGATCCTAAAAATCACATTTGAAAAAACTACCACAGATGGTGATGCTTATTTGTATACTCACTAGATAATGCTCACAGTATCATATATTTGCATTTTATTTTCACTCAGAAGTTGCCTCGCCATAATTTTCATTCCAATAGAGAGGTCTCTTCTACAGCAAGGAGGGAGACAGTGGAAAGAGGACTTTAGCAGTGTTAAGATGTGACCAGAGGCACAGAATGCTATCATTACAGCAGATCTCAGATCCTCTGGAAAGATGTCTGAAGAGCAGACAGGCTTGCAAGAGCCTGAAGGCTGATTTTCTGTGACTTAAGGCTGGTTGTTCAGAAGACCAGTGAAGAATGGACTCTTTGGACATCTGTGCCAATTAACACAAGGGATGGCCTGTTACCTTGATGAGCTTGGCCTTGCCAGGAAAAGCAAGGCTCCTGTACCCCTGCTTGCTTGCTCTCATCTTTGCAAAATGGCAAACCCCAGTCAAGCAGCAGTGCATTTGCACTGCCACATGCAAGTGTAACAGACGGTCTTCCCATCCATAAGAACAAATGTCAGCATTTAAGAAAACACTTGAAATTACTTTAGCCAAATAAATGCCCCCAAAAATTTTGAGCCGTGCCACTGTTCAGATTGTTCCGCTGTTTTTCTTCCTTATGTCAGCACCACTTCACACTCCAGACATGCTAATCCCAAAATATCTACACAGGAGCTTTAGAATGTCTTATATCTCCACAAGACACGGGGATGAAATGTAGATGTTTTCAAATCCGACATCCGTATCTGAGTTAATCACCTTAGCCTTTATAATCAGTGAGTGGGTAGGATAGGAATTTTTTGGGCATGGTTCATCTCCTTCCAAAGTAGAATTTTGTCAAGTGATTGATGATCTAAATGTACTTATTAGTCTCCAGAAGACCAGGGCATGACTATATGACTAGAAGTTAGGTAAGATGAATCCCACCCAGAGTGTGATGTATTAGATAAATAAATGGTATAAAAATTTCACAAAACATATTAAGTTGATGACTGCTACAGTTTAATATCAAACATCCCCCCTGAAGTGCCCTTTACTATATGTGTTATTGTCAAAATGAAGTCACAAGGACCAATAATGAACATCTGGAAAAATGCATGTTACATAAAGGTGAAGAACATCTGCAGTGTTCTACAGAGGATTTGATGGAGGTTTAATAGAGATGAATGTAATTCAATGAGATAGAATTGCTATCAGCAAAATAAAAAAGATGGAAAAAAGTAGAGAGGAAAAGAAAAATAAAGCTACCAAATTCCAGGCTATTATTTCTGTAGTTGAGAAACCCTGAAAACTTAGCTATTTTTGTTAAAGTTCCAATAATATCTGATATTTCTGTAACAATAGACTTGATGATTAGAGATATTGAAGACCCAGTGCCTGGAATACTGATTATTTTTTTTTTAAATTTGAATATGCACTTAAAATAACATGCTGAAAAGGATATATGACAAAAAATATTTTTTCAGAACGTGAAAGGGTATGTTTCAGAAAAACCATTTTCAAGGATAGAACCAATGTCATAAAGACTTTCTGTTTTGCTGAAGGATATCTTTCTGACAGAAAAGTAGTAAAAATATTTAGTCATCATGAGCAACACTGAAGTTATGTGAGTAAGCAATACCTTTTTGCTGCAGTTTTGTCTGTGACATAGGAATAAGTACTGAACTGCAGTTAAAATCCTTCATGTACTATATATGGGGTTCAAAGTCACAGTTTTTTACAAAATACTTGCTGTAAGATCTGTATTTATTAATAGTGTTCCTATCATTTTAATACTTTAAGATGAGCCAGTAGAGGTATTATGATACTGTAAAATTTTAATAGTAATAAATGTGCCTATGGAAATAAAATACGTGTAAGTTAGTGCTTTTATGAGTTTGAAGTTGATTTATGTTATGCTGTAACCCCTTTCTGAGGAGGATATCTTGCTGTACCTTAGAAATATGTATATTGCAGACTACTGTATTTCTCTTCACCATTCTAAACATAATAAACAGTTGAATAGTTGTGTAGAATTCCTAGGAAAACTTGAATTTAAATAGAATGGCATGCCAAATGATAGATATATTTGCCTTTTAATAGATTAGATTTTCAGTTTTAATTTCTTAATCACCTGTAATTTCAAAGATTTTCAGATTATTAACAGTCTATCAGTATTTTTTACCACCTAATACAGATAGAAAGAAAAATACACCTGAAATCATTTCTCTCTAAGATATTTTCCTCTCAGTGTTTGTTTACTATAGCACATACTCATTATTTGTGACTAGTGTGTATCCAGCACGAGACCTCAGAGACTATATATAGATTGCTGAACTAGAAATATTTTTTTATTATTATCTCAAGTATTGTTATTTATTTAGTTTTAAATTATGTGTACTCCTTTCATTATTTTATGATGATGTCTATTGTGCAGTCTTTTGCAGCAAACCATTAGAAGACTTGTTTTCTTCTAGACTGTTTTTGTTCTTGCGGGTTTTTTGTGCATTACCTTTAATGATAACTTATAATTCTTTAAATACAAAAATTGCTGAAGGCTCCTCAGCAGTGCTGGAAACAGACTCAGTTGGCTCCAAACTGTGTTTTCCTCTTCAATCTCTTGAATGTTGTGTACAAACAATACCTGTGAGACTAGAAAATAAAATCATGAAGCTTATACACATTTTTCTAGAACAATTTTTTCCCAACATGTAAATATGATATGTACAGGCACCTACAATTCAGCATTTTTTGTATGCTGCAAATTTGCCATCCTTACTGGTATAAACCACGTGAACTTAGTCTACCACTTGCATGTGTCATTGTGTGTGTCATATTTGTCATCATACACAAAAAGTATCATTGAACTTATTCTCCAGACTAAAGTAACCTAAAGCTAAACAGCTATGTCGGCAATTTACTTTTCTAGAGTGACTCCTTATATGGTACCTGTTCAAACAGCACTGTCATTGAATTAAGTGTCACAGACCTCACCAGCTTTTCCCATATTCCTTATGCATCTTCCTTTATGGAGTTAGGTAAATAAGTGGTGTCATCACTTCTACTCAGCTTATTGCTTTGTTTCAGGTCAGCGGGATGAGTAAAGCCAAGGTGTGCAAGGCAAACACCAAACACTACACTCTGAGACTGATCCTTTACAACCAGACAAAATCCTAGCAGTAAATCCTAGCAATATGTAGGCACAGTGAACAAAACAAAACATCACAACAACAATTAGGCAGTGTAAACTCTTTAATCCCTAAGTCAGAGCATTTGCTTTCCCTATTTTAAGGGTCTTGCAGGTTCTTGCTTTGATTTATTTACTACCCTTCTAGAAGTGGGTCAATAAATGTGCCTTTACTAACACTGAACACTTCTAGTCTCAGCAGTCTTAGTTGTCAGCATCAGTTGCCTACACCATGTACAATAAAACATTTTTGCCTAGGGAACTTCAAAAAATGTAGTTTTCAGTGCATTTTTCTCTGTGGCTTTGTAAATAATTGTAACATGGATACCTCTTCTCTAGGTGTTTTATCTTTTTCTTTTTTTTTCCCTAGAAAATCAGTATATATAGTCCAGGTCTGTGAAGAATCCCCCCCAGATATCAGTAAGTAAGTATTGTTGTAAATATGTAAGTATTGTTTCAGATTTAGTTCATGAACTTCCCTTCTTTAAGATCAGTTAGACATCAACAAGTACTTTAGCTCTAATTCTAAAGTCACAGTACAAATAGTTCTCAGAGGGATATATTGGCTATATCTTGAAAGAAAGTCACTACCACCTTCCCACATGCTCAACATCCATTCATGTGCTGCTATGATTTTAATATGAATGAAATTAAGATTGTAATAAATGAGATATACAAAAGTAATTGTGTGCTGTTGAACAAAGTGTTGTATCTTACTACATAAATAAACAGAAGCACACATATGCAGCATCGCTTGTGCTGTATATTTTACTATACACCAATAACATAGACATCTCCATTGCCATGAAAAATAGTGAAATTTTACAGGCTATTGAATTTTTGTATGCCATCACATTTATCTCCTGCATAGGTGCTTCTCTAATTACCACACACTGATAACATTCTCAATATTTAGTGATCATCATCCAAATTTCTAGTCCAGTTGTGATGATGATTCAGTATTTAAACAATGGGTGCCAACAGGAAAACAAGCCAGAACCTCGCTTCTCAGATTTTCATAGTTCACACTTTCCCTCCCATTCATCTAGCTACCTTGTCTGGTTTTATTTATGCATCATCTCTGTTTTCTCCCCCATTCCTCAGATATCTCTCCTGAGCCAGACGATCTTCATGGGTGTATTTTATCTTCATTAAAACATCATGGTGTGGTGTGATTAATTTGAACCAAACCTGAAGATCTTTATTTAGTCAGACTGAAGAATTTGGATCAGGAATTATCAAAACACACCCACTTACCCTGCTGAGCATCCCAGCGAGCATTTGTACCCTGCTGAATGAAGTCCTGGCACTTCCTGCTTTTAGCTTTCCTGAGTGGCTTGCATGATGAGTCATGGGGGCCTCAGCAGAGAGGGGAGCAGAGCAGAGCTTTTTACACTCTAAAAGTTGTTGTTCCCTTCATTCCTTCATTTATGATGATCTCTGGAATTCAGTAAGACACTAGTCAGCTTGAATAAAGACATTGTAATTCCATGCTGTGCTACTAGTAAGCTTGCTTTCAAGGTGCTGTAAGGCAGAACTTGGCAAGTAGTTACACCATTAAATAGAGAAACTCAGCTGTAACTATAGCTGAATTACTAGAACATGTTTTTAATGTATTGCTTAAAAAACTTTCACTCATATATCCATTTCTCCCCTCCTTCTTGTCTCAAAAAGGACTCATACAGACTTTCCAAATTTAAAATTTTATTTTCTGTCTGTAAAAACTCAGGAAAATCTTCAGTGATAACTCTCCCAGGTTTATTGCTCCTGTAATCTCTGAAGTCAGTTTAGCTGTCCAAGGGCAAGGGATAGCAAATGAACTGAGGTACACATACCACCTGATACCATGACTCTGACTAACTTTTACTGTAAATTCTGTGTATAGTCCTCAGATAGCAGAATGCCTGATGAAGTCCCACTTATTTGCCCATCTATATGCCCACAGGCATCGTATACGTGTATTTCAGAGACCTTTCAGCAGGCCTACTCAATAAAATTTCAGTCCATTCCAAGTTTATAAGGGTTCAATCAGGCAGATGTTAATCAGTGAACTATGCATAAAAAAAGGAGCAGCCGTTTCCACCGTCTCCAAGATACTTGCCATAGAATCTATTATTCCAGTACCACAATTGAAAAAGGGCTTAGGTTTCAATTGAATCTCTTTTGCAGTCTCAAAGAAATTAGGGCTCCTCTAGGCTGATACTTACTCTAATGAGCCTGAATACTGTGAAACTCTCCCTTTCCATCCCCAAAAAGGCTTCTCTGACCATAAACAAGACTGTATCTCTGGAGGATTTCCTATGCTCTATTGATCTAAAGTATGCTTTATAGTCTCTCAAGAATGGTATTTGTCTTTATATCAAGTTCAGAACCAGTAAAATTGCCCCAGACAATTTTATTAAGCTGATAAAGAGCTGCTCATTTTAGGAAGAGAGAAGGACTTTTGCTTTGTTGGTCAGTTAATCAGAAGGTTTTTATTTATTTCCTGTGAAAATTCTTTTTGGGTTTGTTTTTTCAGAAATCAGAAAGAATTTCAGACAATCTGAGAGTTACTTTGCTTTCTGGCATGTCTAAGAAGGAGTCCTTTCCATATAGACTTTTGTATTTTATTAAAAAAAAAAAACAAACTACATTATGTTTGATACCTAATTTAACTGACATAAATGTCAATAGAAAACTTGAATTGAAACACAAGAAAGCCACATTTCTGGTGAGGGTTTTAAAAAGACCTTGATTTCTGAACACTTCCATACTTCAATTCTTTGGAAGCAACAGGTATATTCTGGAGTTAGGTGCCACCTGTATGTATATACACAGGAATTCAAGTTGATTGGAGTTTATATATGCTATCTATCTTATCTCTTTATCTGATCTGCTTATCTAGATAAGCAGTACCCATAAAATAACAGAAGTGATGTTTCAACAAGCATGCAATCTAAATTAGTCAGGTAAAGGAGAAGAATAGAAAGAGAAGGAGTAGGACATGAAGAGTACACAAGGACAATAGAAGCCAAGGGAACACAATTCTCTTGTAAACATAACTAAGGATTATCTTTCACTTCTGCAGTGGAGGTGATGGAGGTACTGACAGGTATTACTAAGATATTTAAAACAAGTGACATGCAACTCTAAGTGAAGTCTTAGTTTGCCTGAAGTTTGCTGTAGTTTTCTTATTTGTTGCAATGTTGGAAGTGTACTCAAGATGTTGCTCCACTGAAAAAGGTAATATGCGGAGCAGAACTCCAAACACACCATGAAAAGATTCATGTCTGTTAATGTATATAAAATGCATGTATATGAAATCTAAGAAGTTGATAGGTTTGATAGATATGTCACTATTTGAATGATAGGACAGATATTCTATTAAGTATGAACTGATGTAATTCTAGTAGTATTTAGTAACTTAGTAGGACCTAAGTTACTGAAGAATAAAGAATAGAGACAAACATTAATATATAAGAGACAGAAAGAAAAATTCATTGGAATAGCAGCAATTGAACAAAGAAAGTAGCGGTATAGTTCTAATTGTATCTCTACTTACCAGTATATTGTAATAACCGTCATAAAAGTGAAGGAAAAAAAGAAAGTTCATTACAACATAGAAATTGTGCTTTATCTTAATTTCTTCACTGTCCTCCCCCTGTGGCTGACAGGACTTCCTTTAGGAATGGAGAAGAGTGGAGGGTGTTAAACTCATGAGTCCTAACATGATCATTCTAGTTCATTCAAAATACAATTTTTTTTTGTCATGTCTAAACAGAGATGCTACTTTCTTAAAGATTCTTATGATTTTTGGAGATTTTTTTTTAAAAATAAAACCTTTTTCTTCTTAAAATCATATCGTTAATTCAAAAATTTTGGAAAATGCTTGAATATTATTTTGATTTCTGTGTTAACTTCTATTTTAAATAAAGCTGCTTTTAAATGATGTTCCAAGTATGACCAGTGTTTCTCTTTGGGTATCAAAGTGTTTCCCACCTTTGTTTATTGGATTACCAAATGTTTCAGTTCTCTTAGTTCTCTTCACAGACCCTTTCTGCAGCCAGTCTTTCAAGAAAAAGCTCAGGATCCAACCAGTGGGACACCAGCACCACTGCATCCCAGTGCCAGCAAACATTCAGAGACTCGGCAGAGGAATGGAGCTGCTTACTGCAGGTGGTTTATCATGCAGCATTAAGAGTTTAAATCACTTAAGGGCAAAACACAATTTATATAACCTTTCTCTGAGTGTCTGTGAAGGCAACAGAACTGCCAGATACTGAGTAAAGTGAGCAGTGCTGTATTTTAATGACCATCTGAGGTCTCCAGTTAATTCCCCAAGTTTTTAGAGAACCATGAGATCTTTGACAATCCACTGGAAAAAAAAAATGTTGGTTTTGATTTAGTTTATAACACTCTCATTGATAATGGGCTGCAAAATGCAGGTATTCTTTGTTTCCTAGGTTTGATTTTTCCTTGTTTTCATTATCTCCACAAGTTGATGAGTTTTGCTGATCACATTCCTTTTTTCCCTTGTGAAAAAAGGACCTGCAAACTGTTTTTGTTTGCTTTGATTCAAGAAACACCTCTGTATTTCTATTGATGTGATATTGCATTACCATCTACGTGACCCATCTAAATAAAAAAAAAACCTTTAACCTACAAAGGAAATTTAGCAGGGTTTCAGCACTTGGCACAGAAGGGGATTGAGCTGCACTTTAAATTTGGAGTTTTACTGCTATACTATTCAAAACACAGTAAAAAACCTGACTCAAACTCAAGAGGAATAAAATAGTGGTCTCCTCTCTAGGTTTCTGAAGCCAGAGCACCAGGGCAGTGGTGGTTGACAATTGCTACGAGAGTTAAATCATTCCATCACTCTCATTGTATCTTACCAGACAGAAACAAGGAAAGCTTTATACCACAAGAGTTTTAGGACTTCTTCTTGAAGAGTACAAACAGAAACACTAAAAATTAGATACCAAAGCTTGACTAAAGATAACTTCTGGTTGAAGGATGCTGCAGGCCATGGTTGGTTAGCTTTGTTCTTGAGTCATGTTTGATGTTACTTGTCAAGTCTCAGACACAGAGAACTGGGGAGGGGAAGGGGACAGAGAGAGAAAGAGAGAGCTGCAATTAAAAATAGGTATTTTCTAAAGTGCAGACTTTTCTTTTTATAGCAGGTATATTCCTCAGTTCAGACCTTTCCCAGGGTGAAAGGAGTTGGTTATTTCTTGTACAATTTAGCCTATGTCAGGAGGGCTATTTAAACTGCAAAGAGAAATATGTGAAACTGTCAGCCACGGACCTTTAATTCCCAGGCTTATTTTTGTAAACAATGATGCCATATTTTTACGGCACACTCCCTTTCACAGAGATATAAAGATCAAACATGAATGTTTCATTTTCCATAACTCTTCCAGACAAATATAGCTCTTCCAGAAAAATAATAATAAAAACCCCAAAGAGGTAAACAACGTTCACAGAGGGAATATAGTTTAAGTAATTCACACAGTATACAAACATGTAATGGTACAAAACCTGCAACATGAGTTTTTTGTTACATTTTAACAGTGTTTCCTCAAATCTTCAAAGCTTGCTTGATGGTTTGCTGAAGTAATTGAACCACTCTTGAGTTGTTTTATATAGGACATCTTATCTTTCTTTCATTACCCAGTCCGTGGCTTCTTTTCTATTCCCATGAAATCCATGTACACACTTTAGAAGCCCTCCTGAACAAGCTTGCTTCTAACTTTCACAGAGCCCTTAGCACAATTTGAATACGAAAGAGATACTGAATAAAAAGCTTTAATCTCTTGTCTGCTATTCTTCTTTCTTGCCTCTTCATCTCCCCCCACCTCCTCTGTCCCCCTCCCCCTTCTTCCAAGAGCTTTTCTGTGTTAGTAAAGTGAACACTTTCTGTTTTAAGTAAGTGTAATGCTGCAGAAGATGCACTGGGAGAGTGAAACCGAAAGCCTGGCCTGTGAAGCCTCTTTGCCACAATTTAGCAATAATTGTGCTGCATTTACTTGCTCTTGAGCTTTTTGCAGGTAAAAGATTAGTAAAGAGCTCTCCTTAACAAAATCACTCAATCAGTAGCAAGCATAGGTAGTATCAAATGTGCCCTCTACCTCAAATACTGTGGGGCTCTTTCTTCTGATACCTCTTCCCTCAGTTAACTGGAACTGCTTTGAAAGGGCTTTCTGTTCTCTGCTCTCTTGTCAATTTGAATGCCAGGAAATGAGCCCCCTTTGTGAGATTAATTAATAGCAGGAGCTGATCGGCCCAAGCCCAATTGCCACGCAACAGAGCTGTAATTGCTACTTTGTGGAAAGGAAAGAAAAAGTTTTGGTTGCAGTTTAAGAAGAGGGTTTAAGGAAAGTTCTTTGAACTAGAGGTCTCAGTGCACGGGATTAAGGCAAGAAGCAAGGAGGCCTTTGAAGTTTGTTAAGAGGTTTTGGAGGAGAAAAAAGTTGGGTGGCAAATGGGAGCTGGCAACATCAAAAGCATTTAGCACCATTCCTCACCTGCTTGTATTCAGAGCAGGGACCACAGGCTGGAAGCATCATTTGCTTGCAGTTTAAATGGTCATTTTGGGACTCTATTTGTTTTTATCGGAAACTGTACCATGTATACGTCATTATGTATGTAAGGGTTGTTACACCTGGATGTACAAGAGCTGCATGTACCCTGTTACATACACATGAAGATGCACTACATGTAGAGGTATCCACAATCACCGTGTTCAAGGTGATAATTGACATGCCAGTTTTCTCCCTACCATGTCTTTAACTGCTACTTTGTTTATTGTTTGTACACTGACTTACTGGTAGTCACTGACTACTCATATTGCTGGTCCCTCATTCTATTAAAAGACTCGGTAGATAAAGGTTTTTATAAATCATTCTAAGCATTACATACATATATATTTGGCAATATCTCAAAAGTTAAGGTCATCTTCAGGCAATTTGACCAACAGAGTGGACAGAAATACCTTGAAAATGCCAAGACCAAAAGCAGACATAGCATAAATCTTTTCATGAGCTGAAAATACAAACTGTGTGATAAATTAATATCCATTCATCTTTTTAATATGTAATGGCAAGGGTGAGACTTTACAGGCAGAACACAGCTCTGAGTCCATCAGGGTAAAGATCCTCAAAAACCACCCTAATGGAGGCTGCAGGATTACCTTGAAGCCAGGGGATCCTCAAGTGCATCAGAGCCAAGGATCTCTTTCCACTCCACCCCACTGCAGGGCCCATGGCCAGAGCCTGTATATGCTGGTAACACTCTAAGTGGCACAAAAGCACCTTGGAGGATGCTGCAAGCCAGTGGAGCTTAGAGCAGCTTTGAGGTGTTCTGAATTACACAGATGAGCCACTGTCAGCCCTGAGATGCAGACAGGAAAAAGGTGGGGAAATCTGCTTTTCCTCAGCATTTTCCATTTACAACATCATAGTCCACAGGTCAAATTCACATCTCATGTGATCTGCATATAGCCAGGGCCTTCTGGAGGATGAATTTGGCCCGGTATCTATAGTCTCTTAGTAATAGGACAGGGCTGCAAATTAGGCCACACATGTCTTGTCACAAACTTGAAGTCCTTTAAACCATTTACATTTAGAGGGTGGTGACAGGTTTTTTTTTGCAATCTATTTCTACAGAAGCCAGCAGGAAGGACTTCTACCACTGAAGTGGTATCTCTAGTCAAACACGCAGTCCTCTCAACAAGCAGGTCTTTATGCTGTTAGTCTGGGTGGTAGGATGAAATTTCAGAGTGGTATCAGTTTGAAAATCATTCCGGTCTCATCTACTTTCCTTACAGTTTAGAAATAATAAGAAAAAATGGTTTCATTTTATTTCAAAAATTCCCAGGTTCTGTAGGTTTGTATATTTCCCCTTTTCAATCTTGCATGTAAAAATAAAACAGAAAACTAAATGTACCTTCAAATAAATGTCATTAGGTTTTTGAACTCTGTCTACACCTCTCAGTCCAACCCTTTGAGATGGTATTTGATCAGCAATTTTTCTTCTCTCACCTTCCAGTTCACTGCAGTACTTAGAAAGGTACAGTTAAAAGATAATGTGAAATGAAGCCTTGCTGAAACAAAATCCAGACAGAAAAAACAATTGAATGATGAGGGCCTTAGTAAGATTACAAATGAAATCTTAAAAAAACAAAAAAACAAATGACCTAACAAAAAAAGCCCCAAAACAACAATAAAAAAGACAAGCCATTTTAGGCAAGATTCATCTCTCCTAAGCCTTTGCCTTTTCCAGTCTCAAGCAGTCTCCCTCTGAAGCACAAATCTGCCTCTCTAAGACAGGTGAGACAATTTGCATAGCTGTCTTTTTCCAGTGTCTATAGAGGTAGCCTGTCCATCTGACTTAGGGCAGCATGTCTTGAAACAGTTAAGGCTGGGAAGTGGAAAGCCTCCCATCATGGGAGTTTTCCAAGCACTGGCAGTTGCACTGGAAAAAGACATTCTGTGATACCTGTTCATAAATGGACAATATATTCAATTTATTTTTGTAACTGTTTAAAAGAACACCCTAGAGTCAGACGTAGCATTAACAGTATCACCAGACAGAGAACAGTAGACCATGTTCTTCATGTTGTAGACCATTTGCAATGGATCCAGGTGTCAGTCTCTCTATCTATCTATCTATCTATCTATCTATCTATCTATCTATCTATCTATCTATTTATCAATCTATCATTTTTTTGTGTCAAAGACAAATTTATGTTATGTCAAACTTTGCAAAAGAGGGAAGCCCTCCTGAGGAGCAATGATTATTTCCCACCTTAAGCTCATAGTAATCATCCTATTTTAAACTCATGGGTGCACTCAAAAAATATTTATGGTGGGTAGTTGAGTGATTCTACATCATCTCCACTTGCTTTTTTCCTGTTTTACCATTGTACAGCCTCCCCACTGTCCTGCCATCCTCTCCCCAGAGTGATTACAATCTTCAGCTTCTCTAGAAGCTTATCTGCTTATACATCACATCAGAAGATGGTTTCTTTCTCATGTAATAACCAAGGAGTAAACAAATATAAAAATTAAAGGGAAACACCAATTCTGAGGCTGACTGGATGAGCTGTAGTAAGTGTATATAATATTTTGGAGAATATTATGCCATTGGCTTGTAAATTTATCTATTGAACTCATTGTAAGCCATCATTCATATCCCATTTCAGTGTCTCATTTACTAGAGGGTGACTTAATTGGGAGCCAAGCCTCAGAAACCATTTGCAATTCTGAGTATTCTAGGAGATCATAGGGAGACCAGTAACAAATGCAAGTTTTAAAGAGGCACCAGTTTTCACCTTAGGACATGTAAAATTCTCAGACCTCCATATCCCAAGGTCACATTGCATGTCATAGCAAATTTTACTTACCTTAGGCAAAGAAGTTATGTAGATCTTTATTTAAACACACAAATTAATTCACAAAATGTGAAAGTGAAAAGATGCTTCATTCCTGATTCACAAAATATCTATAAGATACCCAAGCCCATCCATATATCATTGTTTTTCAGTAAGGTTTTCTATAATTACATCTGTTAACAAATGTAGCAAATTCAATTAAAATTTAACTGGCAGTGCATGGAAGCAAAACAGGTTCACTTCTATTATGTCAAACACCTTATTTTATGCCATGCATGTTAAGGTTTACCACTCCTTAAGGCTTGCAACTGCAACATTTTAACTGATATCTGGAGGCTTGTAATTGTATGTGTGCACATCAATTATGGATTGGATTCAGCATTTTCAGATAACTTCACCAATCACAAAGAGAGCTCAGTGGTCTCCTGGCATTTTCGGAGCAGTTTGATTACAGGTGTAATACATACAGCCTTGTTAGCTCTCAGTGATGAGGGATTCCCTTCCCTTCTGGGTTCTAGCTGAGGCACTGACCATTGCTTTTCACTAACAATTTCTATCTGCTCCCAGGAGATGTTTTAATGAGCCCCTCCGACATGGCCAAAGGCAAGAAATGTTCTCTGGGCCAGTGAGGTGAAGAGCCAAAGCTTAGCCTACTAGGCAAGCAATAATTAATAAGGCATTTTTGATTCATCTCAATTCATTAACAAAGTTACTTTTTTTTACTATTATTTCTGCTAAGCAACACAACGTTAAGTCTGTCACATTACTCACAAGTATTGAATGAAAAACTCGTGCCAAGGTACGCAAAAAAAAAATTAATTTATGACAAAAATAAATGAATTTGGAATACTAATTGGGAGAAAGCAACTGACAGATAAAGTGAAAGATTGATTTTAGGGGAAATGGAGAAATCTGTTTTCTGCTTATTTTAAGGACAGAGAACGAATTCTCATTAGAAATACATAGCCAGCTAGGTTAGCTAAGGTTCTTAGATTTGTCTGAAATTTTCCTAAAATTCATGTCTATTTTCTAATTAGGCAGAGTGACTGTGGGACTCTGGTCTGTTTGGATTAATGACAATAGCTCATTGAGACCCTCAGACTGTGTAGTCCCATGAAAAACTGTTTGTCAGGTCACAAATATTGCTTCTTTGCAGTTAATATCTTTCCTTGCTTCTTTCCAGCTTAATATCAGGGATAACTGATTTACAGAGGACCAAACTTCTGCTGCAATAATCTAAACAAATTGCTAAGAGCTGATTAAGGAATCCTTCAAATTTTTGTTTTCATAAGTCAGGATTTTGAGAGAGACAAACAGCTTTGATAAGTTGTTTGGCATTTTGCTTCCTTCCTCTCTTCCCTACACTGAGGAAAAAGAGAAAGACATTGCCAGGAAGAGGAGTAATAAGAAATATTAGTTAAAAACAGGGTGCATCAAAACTGAAGCTCTTTAGAGATACGGAGGGGGCATCAATCACTTCTGTGGGCACATTAAGCTGTTACATATTATAGCCATCTCAGTTTAAGTGGTGTAAGGCTCATCTCATTTGCATTTGTTGTGTTACAATCTTGCTTCAGGCCTGTCTCCACAGTGAATAAGGTGGCTGTGCAAGGCAGCTTGTGGCTGGCATAAAGGATATGTCAGAGTCAAGCTGCTTCACTAATCAGCTTTGCTGGGGCAGATACATGATAGTCTATGTGAAGAAATTTAGATAATAGTATACAGCATCCACTGGAACTGTATATAGTGTATATAGGGCTTTAGACTAACTTCTAATCCTTCATGGAGAATTTGTAAATACTGCAGTGATGTTCTAGTGACCTCTAAAGGCAGCTGGTTCTCGCTGTGTAGCACTTTTTGTTAAACCTCCCTCTTTGTAAGGCACATAATGCTAATGTTCCTAAAGGCTCTTCGTGGAGAATTTCCCCCAGAAAATATGGTTCCTCCATTGAACCTTCCACGTTTATTGCCACCTTCCCACTCCTCCCCATTGTCGGCAGAAGCTGCGGGTGAACCCCGCACGCCATCCCTCCTGCCTGCCTGCATCCCCCCTCCCCTCAGCCTCTCGCCCTCCTGCCTTGCTCTCCCCCCGTTTCGGTCACGCTGCCGCCTGCGCGGGCCGGCCCGGGCTGGGCTGGGGGGGCTTCCCCGGAGCTGTGGGGCCCGCCCGGGCTGGGCTGGGGGGGCTTCCCCGGAGCTGTGGGGCCCGCCCGGAGCTGCGGGTCCAGCTCGGGGCTGTGGGTCCGGCCCGGGGCTGTGTGGGTCCGGCCCGGGGCTGCGGGTCCAGCTCGGGGCTGTGTGGGTCCGGCCCGGGGCTGCGGGTCCAGCCGGGGCTGTGGGGCCTACAGCAGCCACCGCCACCGTGACCCTCCCCGGGTCTCACCAGTGCTAGCCGGCATGTCGTGCTGTGGTCTCGCCTTCCGTTCCTCCTCTAAACAACTTGGCATTATCATCAACTTTCCTGCATCCAGCAGGCCAGGCCAGGGGCTTTATTAACATGGAGTGGCAGTACCTCACCACTGGCCAGCCAGCATGCTCTGAGTCGAGTGTGCCTGCACTGTTAAACTGGCTTAAAAAAATCTAAGTTTTTATGGACATTCTGTTTCACATTTACTATTCCTTTCCTTTTCCCTTCAGTGATTTTAAAATTACATTTATGAGAGAATTTAAAAAAATGAATTAATAAAAATGAACAAGAAGAGAAGGCTAAAGTTGAGATTCAACTGCCCTTCCCTCAACTCTTTCCAGCACAGCGTTTCCAGCTCCCTGTAGCACTGCAATCTTCCCAGTGTCATTCTCCTTCAAGCTCAGCTAGCATGTCTAGTGTGCCATTTTCTTGAGTGTCATTTTGCAAAGATGGCCAGATCACACAGATCAACCTCGCCCTGTCTGGGCAGGTCACTCCTGCCATGCACCTCTCCTCCGTGTTCAACTCCTCCACTCAGCAGCTCTGATGGGGAGCGTGAGACGCCGTGCTTTGTTTGCTTTACTCATGATTAAACAATTAAGCTGGACATTTGGGTCCATTTGCACAATGGTGCACACACTCACATGTTTAACAGCAGATGATAAAAAAAAAGCTATAAAGTGTTTTAAATGCAGGTGAATTCTACAGAATAATAGGTCAGTAATGTCTTTTCTTGCTCCCCTATTGAAGACAAGGGGAGAGTTTTTTAAAACAATCTCCTCCTCTTCCTCACAACCACCAAGACAACCTCCCCCCATACACACACACACACACACACACACACACACACACACATGATGAAAGACCTATAAAGTTGAATAGTTGGGAGATAATAACTCTAATGGTAAAGGTCCCAGCATACGTATACCACCCTGCCTCTGGCAGTAATCCTGGCTTTGGGGATCTGAAATTTCCTAAAGATGTATTAGTGTCTTATACACATGTGCTCTTGTGCACTCATAATCCTTTTCACTAGCTTCTTAGCTGCATGCTTTGTATTTAAATTTTCCTTCTGACCAAGTAAATCCCTTTGGATGAAGTGACAGGAGCTTTTCAGCACCCATAGCTGGGTGACAGCTGGTGTAGAGGCTCTGAAAGACTGCAAAGTGTTCCTTACTAGCTTTCTTCAGGACCAGTGTCAGCCACCAGCTGAGCGATTTGTTAGCTCCCCTTTGGGCATCAGTCAGCTGAAGAGGCTCACATTAAAGGCTAAAGTAATACAATAGATATTAATATATATAAAAAAAAAACAACACTAGTATGTGCTCTTGGTTTTACTGTGCTTTTAATTAGGTGCTTATTCATTATATGTGATTATGACACATTTTCATTAATTCAGGAAACCCTTTATTAATACTGTATAAAGTATGTATGCCTGCCTCAGAAATACACTGTTAAAACTTTGGCTTAAAAGACATAATTGTCAGAAGCTTTTCTAGGAGCATCACAGCAGTTGAAGCAGTTTACTTACAGATCACAGAACAAGATGTTTGTATTTATTTTCCCTCAAGTAAAGTTTCCCTGAAAATGTCCAGTGTGTAATATATTCTGTTATTTAATTCCAGATTTGAAGGTTTGCTTCTCAGGGGTTCTGGCAAGTTTTTGCTATTGGAATTAGTAATGAGGAGTTCTGGAACTGTGGAAGTAAATCGTGCAGTGTAATCAGGTTGTTAAAGGAAAAGCAATCCAAAACTGGGACTGTTTCAGAAACAAACTAGGGCTGGATACAGCATTGCAGGATGCTGCCTGCGTAGACTTTTCTAAGGGGGTGCAAGCACAAAGGCAGGGGAGAAATTCTCTACCATTTTTCCAACAAGTAAAGCAAAGAGTAATTTTAAAGAAGTCAATTTTAAAACACAGTGGCTTGTAAGATAAAATTTTTAATTATTTATTGATCTCTAAGGAGATTGCAGTACTGAGCTAGGTAAAACTCCCACAGTATTCAAGTAGTTTTGCCTGAGTAAGGACTGTTGGCTTAGACCAAAGACTTATGAGAATTGCTTTACAAAAATAATAATTAATATTCAAAACTTTGTCACCATGCCACCCACACACATATTTGTGAAAGTATCTCAACATTAAATAATAATCCAGACCTGTGGTAATCAAATATGTAGAAGTATTTCAATTGCATTGTTTTATATAATTTATGTTGTAATAATAAAATTCTCATTTACAAACTGAGATATAGGAATTTGTGAAGTTTCTTTCTCTGGGATGATATGTTTTAATAAAGTTGGGATGTGCGTAAAGAGTGTCTCTCTTGTTGGTTTTTTTTTTTCCTTGTTCTAGAAATGAATGGGGGTCCTGAAGGAATAAATCAAAATTCCAAAAAGACACTAATTCCCTCAAAGCTTTGAAACATTATTATTCCTAAAACAAACAGCTAAATTAAAACTACAGATATCTGAGGCCGTTCCCAATTCAAATTTTGTTCATGATGACTAAAATTAAACAAAATTTGGGTCTTTGATTCATGCTCAATAAAAAACTTTGAAAGTAATTTCTGTAAGAATGCTCATTATCAAAGAAATATAACAGTTTTCAATATCATGCATTTCACTCAAAGTTTCTTTCTATTTTAATCAGATCTGGAGGTTTATTGTCTGTTTTTTTCAGTGACAGTTCCTAATTGAATAAGATCTATTTTGTAGAAATAATAAAATTCGCAAGGTGCATCTTATCTGTGAGTGATAGATCACAGAAATGAGGGAGATTATTCAAATGAATTAAAATAAAACATAGGTTTCTGGCTCTTCTTTTTACTTTGGAAACTTAACGAAACTAATTTACAAAGAAAAAGTGAGGTTTTCTATTTTAAAACCTTTTAGATTTCTCTGCAGAGGCAGTTACATGCATACTACAACAACGTACAATGCAGTTTCAGTAAAGAGATAGCAATACTTTTCACAGACCAAATCACAGATGTATTTACAGTTCTCACTCCTCCTGTACCCTTTGAATGTATTTGTGCTATTCATTCTTACATCTGGATTTTGACCCTTCTTTGCATACATTTTTCGCACTTCCAAAATATACTGCTGTTGAGCCAGAAAATAAACACTCACTAAAATCTCAAATTAAGCTTCCTCCTGAATGAATTGTTGAGGGACCTGATCCTGCACTTGCTGGAGTCTGTGGAAGTTTTAATCACAAATCACACAAGCAAATGAGACAAGGGGCCTTATATAATACCTGGTCAACCTCCTGCAGAACTGAAAGCTTTTTTGTAAGTGCTGTAATTCTAGAAATCTGCTAATAATAAAAATGGAATTTGGGAAAATTTTAGTTTGAACTCAGGCATTTCACTTGGGTCATGATCCCAAGCACTTCTTCAGCATGTTTTCCCCTTATGAATTATTAATACAAGGCTTGTAATGGGCTCACAAGTGACTCCAGAGTCCTTATTAGTAAATCATGGTCACAATATCAAACTGAAAAATTCACAGGTTGTATAGTAAAGATAATATTTAATGATATTTGAGAGAGAAAAATACACAGTAGCAAAATATAAGAGTGTCTATTTCCTCTAAATATTAATTTTTGTTTTCCCCTAATTGGGTTAATCAAAGTTCCTTAATATTTTAGTTTTTGTTTTTTATTTTGTTGTTTTTTTAAAATTCTTGTTTTAAAAATTTTTTTTCTGAATATTTTGTAGCAGCTTGTTTTACAGTTTACTAATTCACTCTCTATATAAAACACTATTGGTGCTGTTTTATTTTTTTTTTAAATATACAGCAACTTTAAAAAAAATATAGGGCATACCTGTATGTTTGGTGTCTGTTTACATTTTCTGTAATGTAGTCATTAAGCATACAACGTAGACTTAAAGGATGTCAAAACTGACAACCACACTATGATTGATGATGCTGTGCTAGACTAATTCTTACCAGGTGTGGTGTGATGTGAATTCAAATGCAGCTCAGGGTTCTTATTTGTATTAGTAAAGTTGTGCTTTGTCAAAGTTCTGTGACTTTTTAACCCACTAAATCCATCTTCTAATCCAAGTTTTTTTTTTCGCCTTTTTGCTGTATAAAATATTTTTCCTCCTCTTTCTCAGCAAAGCAATCCTTATGATTTTGTCTGCAGCCAGGGTTTCTTAAGACATCCAGTTCGTGCAAATTCCAGAAAATACCAAGTCTGATGAGGTTATGTTAATTAAGTGTAAAATCTACGTAAAGGCTTCCTAAGTGACTTGAGCTAGGGTAGGCGAAATTCTGAAGGATGAAATTCACTCCATCAGCATAAAGCATAAACAGGAAGCTTTATGTGGATAAGGAATAAAATACATGATCTTCAACCAGAAAAAGGGCTACAACACAGACTTCTTTGGTCCCTACATAAATTATCTTCATTGTCATCCCTTGTCACTTGCAGAACATGATGAGGGCAGCTTCAAGTTATTACGTCTTGTTAAATGTCAGGGGTAAATATTGGGTGCTTGCACCTTTGAACAACAAATAAACATTTATGAGGTAGCAGAGAGTGTTGGACCTAAACTTTTAGGCTTTTTTTTTTTTTTCACCTCTCTCTCCTTTCTCCCCTCTCACCCTCCTAGATTTTTGATTCAGTCCTTACTGGTGCATTCTCATCAGCTGGATCATTCACTGTCAAGCCAAATGTCCAGCACCTTTGATAACAGAGAACTGTGTTGATCTGGGGTGGGAAATTGAATCGTATCTGTTTTCTGACTGAGAGATATATTCTGCTTGATTGTGTTTATCTTGATTTTATTTATATTTTATTAACAAAAGATATTGATCTTTCAAGCAGAGTCTCTAGAAAGTAGAAAAAATATCACAAAATTCTTAAGAGTCCAATTTACCTCCACAGGCAAATAAAGGCAAATATTCTAAAAACTTTAAAAATCTGATTGAACAAATCATAACAAACCACATCAAATGCATCAAATGCTATGCTGCATGAAATGAAAGCACCTATTACCCCGCACCACTACCTCCCCCTTTCCCTCACCAAGCCCTATTTCACTCAGGTCTAATTTTAAGTGTTCGCTTTCTCATGCAAATATCCATTGATTTGAATGAGATTTTGCAAGGGTAAAGGCTGAGTAAAGACTTTGGGATGCGATCTTCAGAGAAAAACCCAACCCCTTCTTTTTATGGATACAGAGAGTCACTGTACAGGAAAGTTATTGTACTATTACTGCACAAAAGTACTGGAAGGAGGGCCAGCATACAGGAAAGTGACATATGCAATCAGTCTGCCAGGGTCTGACAGGCACTGCTTGCACAAGCACCAGAGTGGGGGGGAAGGCAGAGGCTTTGGGCATCCCCTAGATTACTCAGATGCTTCTCTCCAGGATTACTTTGAAATACACTGAAGACCTCTTTGTTGAAATCCACAGGCAAAGCATGGGGTAAGTGGAGGGGGCCAAATTTTAAGTTTGCTGGTAAATCATGTGGTTGCCCATACATCAAAACATCAGAGAAAAAAGTATTACTTTAATTTGTCAAAATCTTGATAACAAGTTCTGATTTTATTTTTAATTTTATAATTAAACAAAAATAAGAAAAAAAAGCTGTTTTCTTCTGTTTCCTTGTATTTAGATAATTTTGTGTTTGGTTTTGGTTCTTTTTGATTTCAGTTGTAGTAGAGGCCTGAGGAAGTCACAGTGACCCCTGCAGGCAATAGAGCATCCTCCAGAAAGAACTCAGAAAATTAGTATTATTATTACATACATAAAACAATTTTTATCTATAAGATTGCCTGTTGTTGTTGTTGTTGTTGTTGTTGTTGTTGTTGTTGTTGTTGTTGTTGTTGTTGTTAAATCCCTTTTTCAGTTTCCTCTGCATTTCCAGTGTTTGGAAACATGCAGGTGAACTTCAGCAAGCTGGAGCAAGGATTTTAATGCATAGGAGGACAGGATAAAGAGGGATAAAAATTCACTGGAGTTAAACTTAGCATCTTTATTTGCTAATACAGTCTGTGCTTACAAAATAAATCCAAGTTTTTGACAGCAGAGCAATAGATGTGAGGAATGATCCCTAAATTTGGAGCCCTGACAACTCGTCTTTCTTCCCCTTGAACAAGTCTTGCTTTTCTAAATACTTGTTTTAAAGTCAACACAGGTAAATGCATTTCTTTCTGATTCATTACACTTATGAATTAAAATTCTAATTCTGTGTTCACTTTGAAATCTCTGTGATAAGAGAGATAAAAAAGATTGCTATGCCACCCACTTTATTGCAAAGGAACTAAAGTATGCCAAGTGCTACTTAATTAACGTTCATGACTAGCTTTATTTGCTATTTTTAAAGTCCTCCTGTATAGAAATAGCTGTCCAAAGAATTCCTAATGTCTCTATAAAGACTGTTGTCACTTACTTGAGAGGAGTAGGCATCCTGTGCCAAAGAGCATGAGAGCTGGATCACCTGGCACATGGCAGTCACAGGAAGGAATGGAGATACACTTCTTTAATATGAGCAGCATCACATCTGGGTGGAGCTCAAGAAATTCTTGGAGGTCTCACTACTTTTCACAGATCAGTCAGTACTGTTTTCTTTGCTTCACTCATACGTCATCTCAGTTTACTTATAGGCATTGAGTTTGTTTCTTCCTGCTGGAGTCCTCTGTTTGCATTGCATTCTGGCTAGTGCATTTTTAGTGGGCTGGAAAATACTTTCTTCACATTATCAGTTGGTGTTAGTGGTGGAAATCTGATAAAAGCAGATTTTCCAGGAGACCTCACTAGGTAGGGTTATGTACTAATACTGGTAATTGTTTGTTGCATCTATTTCAGACTTAACAATATTAAGCACCTCTCTGCATTACTACCATTGTTTTGGCAGCTGCAGAGTGTGTCCTGACATATTTGTGAAGGGATGAACTACTTAGTTATTGTTCCCCTAGTTTTCTTGTTATAGCTATTAAAAATGCAGCCTTATCTTTAACAGATCGTCTATCTTACTTACTGCTCTTTCTTTTTTTTTTTCTGAACCAGTAAGATATCTCAGTGATGGCTTAGCAGAACAGAAAATTAAAGCAGAAGAAAAACATCTGGAAGACGTGAGCTAAAATATTCCCATTTGCAAGCCATACGAGGTGCTCTCAACAATGTTCCTCATACCATCCCATTTATATGTAGCAGTCTTGTGGTCAGTTACTGTTTTTTTTACCAAGCCTCAGCTGAGCCATGGTAATATAATCTTTTAAATGTAAGGAGAACGTAAAATAATGAAACTTAATTTAAGGCTTTTTCACTTGGGGCTGCTCTAGAACACATTTTCTCACCTTTGTTGAAGGCTGAGGGAGCTCACAAAACTACCATGGTTGAGCTGCCACATAAACTTTTTTTGTCATGTCTTTGATCAAATGTCCAAGTCCTTAATTGTACTTTTATAATATATATTTATCTTTAATTTGTAGCATGATTAATCTTTCTTGGTAAATAAGTATTACTTATTTTTGTCTATTTCCATAGGAAGGAAAAAAAGGAAGAGGCAAGTAGTTCCAGACCCTGTCATCCCCACAGGAATTACAGAGGTGGAAGAAAGGCTGCCTGCAGCAGAAAGGACATGAGTGGGTTTAAGCAGAGAGCTCTGAAGAGGAATTATCTCTGAATGTTATGTGCTGGCCAACAAAGCACAACTGATAACTTCTAAGGCCATTGTGGACCTAAAATGCTAGTAGTGGTCAAAGCAAATTAAGACTTTTATTAGGGGACCCCTATGTATCATTTTCCTGCTGCAGGATTACACTGCCAGCCCTGCAGAGGGAGATTTAGCTGGGTAATTCTCATTAAGGGGCAAACCTCTCTGACTTCTGCAGGTGCTTTGCCTGATTAAGTGCTGAAGAACCAGGCCCTGTGGTTGGCCCAGCTGAGCTCTAACCTGTCTGCCTTTATGCGAGCAAAAACTTCATATATCAGCTCCAGCTCATGCTGAGGAGTCTTACTATGCACTCTAATCCTAAGGGGAAACATTTCATTGCAATGCACAGCAATTTGCATTCTTTCTAAAATTCTGCTATTACATTATCTATTTTTCTTTTGATTAAAAGTGATCAGGAACTGCATGTCCACACACTACACATACAGTTTTTCTATACAAGAGGCCTGGAACCCACATTCAAATTCTGGCTGGAGGAGATCTAGCAACTTCTAACTATTGATGGATTTATGCTGTTTTAATAATAGTCACAATTTTCTGATAATTACCAAGGAGGGAAGTTACCGGGTTTTTTTATTGTTGTTGGGTATCTAAGACATTCAAGTGTTTTCAGAAGTATCCAATGCCAAAGACTTCTTAAACACTGCAAAAGCTCTGAGTCTCTGAGGATGATTTTAATTATACCACAGAAGGTCAGCCTATGGTGCTAGTTACTGCCACACACCGACAGGGAACTGAACATACATTGGCACAGGGGAAATTCCAGAAGGTAGGCATGAAATTGTCCAAGTGTCCATGCCTCTAGTTTATAGTCTATGTTAGATAATTCATCTCCAACACCTTCCTTCTTGGGCTGCCCTGGAAAAATAACTACAAAAAGCAGGGCAGGGCAGGTACATAACAGCAAAAGGCTCCTTATGCTCTATGCAAAAGCATAGACAGTCTTTGAGACTCCCCATGCTTACCTTTTTCCTTTCATAAACACTAAAAAGATTAGGGCACGTGGAGCATGAAGCAATCCCTGGTACACCACTGACGTTTTGTGGGAATTTGTGTTTCTCTGTGCTTAGTGTCCCACAAATAAAATGTAAAAAATTACACTTTGGCTCAAAGGAAAAAGGAAAACAAGTACATTGTAGAGTAAATGGTAGTGAGGTGCCTACAGTACAAGGGGACTACATTAGGTGCCCTAATGATGGTGATGGCATAGTATTTAACGATGTCATAAAATTGATATGAGTATGCAAATTAGAAAACATTTATGCAAAAAGCTGAATGTCTCAACTAATAGCAAAGTAAACAAATGACCTAGTATTGTCAACATTGCCTGTTTTTCAGAATAGATTACTCAAAAAATTTGATTTTGGCTAAAAGTCACATATTTCTTCAGAGATAAGTTTGTCTTCCTCTCCAAATAGTTTCACTGTAGTCCTGGCCTGGATGTTCTGGGTGGAAATTTTTATTCATAGGCACATGGAGCAAGACATCCAGGCCAGAAAAAAAGGGAGAGAGGTGAAAATCTCAAACTAATTTTACATCTCTTGTTCTACATTTTTTAACCAGTGAGAAGAAGCAACGGTTTTGAGGCACTTACTCTAAAGAGGTACTCAAATCAATGATACCTATCCACACAGGAATTAGTAAATGATATATTTCTGGAGAGAATCTGGTTTCACAATAGCAGCTTGATCTGCTCAAATGAGCTACTAAAGAAGGGGTTTTTGTGCTTTTGTGATCTGGATTTTCTGCTTGCTATTGCCACTTCAAAAAGACTAAAAAACCTTCTGGGTCCAAAACTAGCTGTGTGTCCAAATACATATATAGTAGTTATAGGAGGTGCTGTATTTTATTCTTTTTTTTTTAATAACACCCAAGTAGGAATAAAATAAATTTTCCCTAAGTGAAAGAATAGGAATCTACCCCTGCCTGATTGGATATTTCAATAAAATGGTTCCCAAGATCATTAGTACTAAAAGTCCGCCTTTTAATTTATGACTAGAAAATAAGTAATAGTGCAAGGTATATAGCACAACTACAAAAAGGTAAAAGGACTTAGATGAGAACAAGAACAAAATTTTTCAAGAAGCTGAGAGACATCAAAAGAAGCCTCAGGCATTCTAGCTTTTCACAGCTGAGGAAAATTTGCTGTTTGTTGACTCTTGCTTCCCTTATGTCTGTATAAAGAAAAATAGTTCAGCCACTGAAGACTGCATTCACTGGACTTAGAGCTATCAGTCGAAGAGTCCTCACTCTACTCCCTCCTGGAGCACATGGAATTTTCTTTGTAACATTATGCTTTCTAAAATTACAGGAGTAGAAGACTAATACAACTATAAAGCCCTGGCAATTGCTTCCCATGCCCACCATGCTGTAAAACACTGTGTGCTGCACAACTGATGGTCACAATGGAAACTTGATTCCAGCTATACTTTGTATTTTAGCTGCAGGTCAACTGGCTTGAATCATGGCAAATTTACCACCTTAAAGTCATTTACAAAGTTTAATATAAACCACATCAACCCATAGCATAAACAAGCTTGAAATGATAAGCAGTTTGTGATATTTCAGTGAACAAAAATATTAAGAAATAAATATTTTCTTGGAATGTAAGTAGAATGCATGATCTATGTTTTCAATCCTAATTTCAGCTTCTGATGAGATGAATCAAATATTCACATCCCAGCTGCTTCTGAATGTTCTAAGTGGAATTTCTTGGAGCAGTGTGAGCAGGTGGTGTTCCCACACAGCTCCAAATAAAGTTTATACGTGCTGGGGAGGCTGGATGCCTTACAAACATGGATTCCAAAAACTAGTTTCTTTTAATGTATATGCTTGGTCATTTTGTCATAAGGCTGAGAGATCTTCCCAAGGACAAAGGCACAGGCATAAAAACATTGCCTCGAGCCCTTCCTTCTTCCAAGACATTGCATTTTAGGATGTTGATTGTTTCAAGCTTTTTCACAATGTTTTTTGTATTCTCTTGTGCCAAGAGTGCATTATACAGAATAGGACATGAAGTTATGGAGGATATTTGTGGCTACCAGGCCTGTTGGGGTACACCAGAAAAGTAGGTCTTGTAGGGTTGGGGTGGGGGGTGGGGGACTGGGGATGATGAAGTGGGGTAAGCCAGTTTAATCACAGCTCAAATCTGGTTTCTGTATAAAGACAAAATTATGACATGCTATAGCCCATATCCCAGTCCCACATGTGCCCAACGGGAAATCATTTAGTCTGCTCTGTATTGGAGCCCAAATTAAAATTGATTGTCATGCAGCACACAGGGTAGGGATTCCACACCTAGGAGACACATTGAATGTAAGTGCTCATGAAAACTTCACCTTTAGCAAGTTAACCCAATCTTTGACTTTCCTAAGCTACTTCTTGAGAGCACAGTCTTCTGTAAAGAAAGATTCATAGCTGCTCAAATACCTGATCTGAACTGCACCTTAGAGAACTCTTCTGGCTACAGAAAGTATGTAGGAAACTCAGCTTCACAACATTGGAGTCACCTTTTGTGACTTTTCATTCCTCTGTGGTCCATTTTGACTTGGACTTTCATATTTTTTTACTTGCTCAGCAACAGAGCCCGCATTTGTCATGCTGTGTTGCAGGCACTTTTGGTTTTCTCTAGTCTGTTATTTCAAGACAGTTTAAGACTCTGCCAGCTGGCTACTATCCTATGCTCGTGGAATCATGCAAGGGAGTGCAAAAGGGCAGTAGGAAGTTAAGTTTTGTCCTTTTTGTCTTACCAAAATCACAGTACTCCTCTAAGCAGAGGACACAGAGTGAAGCAATAGGACTAGAACTTCATTTTGGGCTAGATAGTAAGTCTCAGTCTGAAGAAATTTTGCTATGATGACTTGTACCATCGTCCATTTCCTCTGTTTTATGAAAGTGATGTGAAAAAACTTTTTAAATGATTCAAAAATCCCCAGACTTCTAATCCCCAGCGCAAAAGTTCCATCTAACATAACTTTTAACCTTGCAAGTTGCTTCACTGGCCATGTGGATGCAGTGCCATTTTCAGTGTCAGCACTTGATGCAGCACCAACAAGGGTGTTGGACTTCCAGAGCCCAGTGAGAAGCCTCACTCTGTCTTTTCACTGTAAGTTTGTTATGCTACTGTTAAGCAGTAGGGTTAGGAGATCCATCACCTAAGGAAATAGAGCCAAATATTTGCTTTGAATGATTACAGTTAAGATGTCCTTCCACAGCTGTGTGCCTAGCTTATTGTGTACTCCTTACTTATGAACACTGAACATATTTCAGTGAACAGAAAATATACTCTCCTGGTATTCTAAAAAAATAATGTACATTCACAAATTAGCTTTTACTCTGTACTTTTTTGACATAAGTAGTAAAACACTCTTTTTTACTTCTTTTTTTTTACTGCCATAGCCCCTAGAAGCCTTTAAGCTATCTCTCACTGTGCTAAACTTTCTTAGACAGCATCTGTTAAGAGATCTCTTACATTGTAAATAAGCAAGTTATGACTATTTTTCGTACCTTTGTATGTTTAACGATACTTTCTAAACTATGTAATTAGAAGGAAGGTATGAGAACTTTAACATTCAAAGTCCAAAACAGAGAACCAAGTCATCAGATGAGCCATCTGGACAGCTTAATAGAAAGATGAGAGACCTCTCTACTGATTTGCTCCTGTGCTACATTGTAGATCTCTTAATATTTCCTCACTGCTTCTAGAAGAACAGAGAATGAAACATATTCTATTGTTTCATAAAAGGTAATTGAAAAGGGTATGTAAATATATATTTTTATACAAAAATTTTCATCTGTATGCATAGATATCCACCTATTCACATATCTTACCCACAGGACTCTCACAAACACAAATATATTGAAACATATTACTTCCTCAGAAGAATTATTTTTTAAAAAGTGAAAGTTAATGGGACCTGGGCATAAACATGGGCCATTTTTCTCCAGTGGGAAGTAGCAGCTTTCAGTAAAGGATTACTACAGATGTTAACTTGTCCTGACTTCGAACCATTTGAGGTTAGTTTTATATCTCCTGATCCACAAGCTACAGTTACAGTTTTAGTTATTTCACATCATTTGATTATTGCCGTTTGAGGATACCACCAGTGTGACAAAATGAGCTTCAGGCACAAAAATTCTAACCCCTAGATTTTAATGTGAGATCTGTTCTAATACCTTATCAAATTCAATAAGAATAACTTTCAGAAGTCAACAACTGCAGTAAAAAGAGTTTCTGTTGCAGGCTTTCAGAATTTTTTTTTATATCCCAAGACTGGAGGCACTTGCAATTTTTTGTTTTGTTTACTGGAAACTAATAATAAAACGTGACCTTAAAATACATGTCCTCAACCACTCTGACCAAAGGAATCAAAAAATTTTGAGGCTTATCCTTATTGACTATCCACTCACTTTCAAAACCAGGTGGAGCAGATACATCAGGGCAAACACACCAACTCACATGAAAAAACATGTGAGTATGATTGGGATATAGGACAAAAGACCTATTCAAGACATCCAAGACACACAGAAGTGCTACTGTAATAAAATTCTTATCTTATTATCATAGAAGAAATAGATGTTAATTTAAAAAAGATTGATTTTTACCAAGGATACAAGAAGACACTAGAATTAGCATCTAACATGTTTTTTCTGGTAACAGAGCAATTAAACATGACCAAAAGGTCTACTCTCTTCTCTTTTTTTCTCTTGAAACTAGAAATATTTTCTTTCACTGGTGTCTAGAAGATCCAAAACACCTCTCTGCAGTCAGTATTCAGGAGACACACAACATATGGTTACTGAAAACTGGCAAGAGAACAGTTTCTCATTCTCCAGTCAGGCATTCATTGAAGATGCTCAGAGGACTATCAACACAGCAAATACTCCTTCTTGCTGATGCACTTTTTTGCTGTAGTGACCTAGATAATCTTCTGATAAAAAAAGGCATTTTAATCACAAAGCTCATTTTTTCAAAGTTAAGTGTTCAGTATACTTTGTTTAAATTACTATATATAACAGAAAAATTGAAGAGTCTTGTAGTCATGAACTTTGCTTTTTAGTTTGTTTTGGATTTTTTTTTCAGTAATTTCTGTATATTTTTACACATGGTACATTTTTGCATCTTTACACTCACTTCCGTCTAGTAGTTGAGGTCTTTCTAGAAGCTCATGTGATATTATGATCTGCAGGAAAAAAGATAGATGTAGTGTTTCTAACTCCACAAATTGAATATATATATAATTTATAGAAAAGATTGCAAAACAAAAATCAGAGCATTAGCCACATGTTTTACTCTCTGAATCTACCGGTCCTTTTCTGCCTTTTGCTGAATCAAAATAAATTAAGGATTTTCACTACTTTCCAAATTCCTTTTGTTATGAGTATTTACATAATTTCAATCTATGGCCCTGTCATATTCTAGTAGAGTCCATACAGTACCATTTTTGTAAATGAATTTTAACAAAAAGGCACTAGTACATTCTAAAAAGAGTTGGTAATATCAGAAATTCTTAAAATAGTCTTATTGCCATTGTTGTAGGCTTAAGGATGAATAATGACCTAGACAAGAACATGACCATAGGAAAATTAGGCTACCCTTACACTGAAATACAGAGTGGGAAAATTACTAAGATTTTATCATCCTGGAAGTATTTACAGATTTTTAAGAAATGGCATGTAACACACATCTTTTCTTGAACAGGACCAAGAAATAAACTTAGGAGGAAAAATACCCTCTCTAGACCTGATATCTTCAAAGACAAGGCTGTCCTCAGCCCTTCAGCAGGCACACAAAGGAGTGAGCCAGGACACAGGCCGTTCTATGTATATCCTCAGGGAAGAGCCATTGGCAACCCACTGACTGGCATTCAGTTGGCAGGTCCATGAAGAACTCACTGTGAAGGTGTCCACAAACATACCCAAAGATTT
Organism: Cyanistes caeruleus; assembly: GCF_971803275.1. Taxonomy (NCBI): domain Eukaryota; kingdom Metazoa; phylum Chordata; class Aves; order Passeriformes; family Paridae; genus Cyanistes; species Cyanistes caeruleus. The sequence continues at coordinate 29,231,024 of NC_141703.1, forward strand.
TGTGGATTCTCCTAGGCTGGACATACCCAGCAGTCATCTGGACAGGGTCCTGGTCAACCAGCTCTAGATAGCTCTGCTTCAGCAGGAGGTTGGACCAGATGATCTCCAGAAATTCCTGCTAATCTCTGCCATCCTGTCACCATGTGATTTGGTAATTGTTAAAGCCCTGAAATATCCTACATCCATAACCAACATAATGTAGTATAGGAGGTTTGATAGGCTCCTGCCAATAGCCTGAGCTTCATGCCTAAAAAGAAAAGGTTGAGAACTAGAATGAGTGGAGATAATTATCAGGTCTTTATTGTGAAATAGTAATTATGGCTGAGATCTTAAGGAATAGATTTCCTATGTCCCTCACACTTATAAATGGCAGTGAGAGAGCTCCCTATCTGAAAGGCAACCTGGAGTTCACTTGCTAGAGTGTGTGCTCAGAAGGGAAGGAACTGTTCATATAAAAGAGAGGTAAGTGGCAAATTCTTCAACCACCTCTCAAACAAAGCACAGCACCTGACTTCAACAGTGCAGACAGATTTAGTGTTTGTAACAAACCAAACATGAACACTAATCTGATGTGTTAGCAAGCATGGCACCTACAAGCCTGGGATCATCATTTATTTTACTTAAGACTGCCTAGTGTTATAGATGTACTTTCTAGCAATCCTGCCCTCTTTAAACCAGAGGAATATTGTTCCCATTGAATATTTGGCAGATGTTTTTTCTTCCAGTTCCTAAAATGAACCACCTTACAACATTTCAGAAATAGAAGGCTGAGCCTCTTTGTTGACTCTACAGAAAGATCAGACTTCAGAAAGACACCTTTATGTAAGACTATGTGTAATGATTTTCCTTCCCACTTCTCTCTCTCTGGAAAATAACAGCTTTTCTGTCAAGGGTTTTGTGTAGTTCTGTGAGTAAACTTATGCCTACACTGTAGAAAGATTGCAATACCTGTGTACAATCATAAGCATTCCCTTGTGAACTCACAGGGCAGGAAAAAATGTCAATGAAAGAAAAATAGAAGAATAAAAAAGATAAGATAAGTCTACTGTATGTTTCCAGATCTCTCACAGGTATACATTAAATTTCTTCGGAAACCAAGGTAAAAAATAAATATTTAGTACAAAACAAACTATCAGAAAATAATATTCAAGTAATAGGAAATGGGAAATTTTCAGGTCAGGGATTTCAGAGACTCCAATATTTTTATAAATTTCTTCTTATTTCTTGTAAACTCAACAGAAGACACAAAAATGACACGTTACATGATAAGTGGATGCTAATTTAAGCGGTCACTTACATTAGCATGCTGAGCACCAGGTCCACTTGAATGACATAAATGGTAACTTAACCACTTAACCAAAGTCTGGCACAAGCCCAGTCTTTCAGAAACAAGGTGCCTACTCCACACGTGGAGTGAGGACTTCCAGACGAATCATCAGTGGGAATTGGATATTCTGAGAACGGTTTCTGCCCGGACCTTTCACCTTCATTAAAAAAACGTTGTTGTTAAATTGACAAAGATTGAAAAAAGAAATTATCTGAGGCCTGGAAAACCTACCTTGTAGTAAATGGGTAAATCTGTTTCTTTTGCATAAAAAGGTTAAGAAATGACATGACAACAGTCTAAAATTGCCTGCATTATTTCTTGTAATGGAGTCTTTAATCTAGTAGATAAAGGCATAATAAGAAGGAACTGAAGCCATATAAATACAAACTGAAAATAATCTCTGATTTTTAGGAGTAAATGAAAATTACCTATTGAAACGGATGTGGTAGTTTCTATGGAACCTTTTTAAATCAAAATAGATATTGTGATTTTTTGTCTTCAATCCAGACACATATATAAATACATAGGGTGCATAAATAGTAGAATAATTAAATATTATATATATATATATGTGTAAGTATATATATATACTAATATATATTACATATATGTATAGTATATATATACTAATATATATAATATTGCATATTAGAAACAGTTGTTGATATGGTAATGATATATGCAAAAATTACTTAGAATTGCCACTTTTTTATTTGGGTGATACACAATTCTACATTAATATCAGTGTTAGTACTATCTGTTCAAACTGTTTTTATTGCAACCCAGAGCTGAATAAAGAGACTGCCTTCTGCGGTAAAGACAGAGCTGTTTCAATCACTAGGGGCTATGTGTTAATCAAGACTCCCGTGTTTTGGCATGATGCAGCTCTGTTGATCATTTATTTGCATGGATGTGTATGGTAGTACTTCATCAGTCCAGATTTTCCTTCTCTCTCAGCAGTTACACTAGATCAATAACCAAGTAGCTGGGAGGAAATTAAAATGCTCCATACATTTTTATCCATATGTGAAGGTGTAGTGTCTGATCCTTGCAGGTGCCTGAGATGTCACAGGACTGTTCAGTCTACAGAATAGTTAAGTTCCCTTGGTTGCCCTAAAATGCTCCTTCCTTGGCTTGGTCTGGGAGCACATGTGAGGCCACCCAGTCAGAGCCTGACAGCTGAGCTTCCAGACTGCAGTCCTTGCTGATTTAACCTGTCAGTTTGTCTCCTCACGGCCACCTTCAACATAGACATTACTCAATTTTCAGTAGACCAAGCTGCAATCTGAGCTCAACCAAACACTCTGGAAATCAAACTGATTTGATCAAACCTGGATGTTTGGCAAGTCTGAAATAAAGAGGCTGTTATATTGGTAGTAGAGAAGAAGAAAATATAGACTAAAAAAGATGAGACAGAACAATTCTCAGGAGTTGTAGCACTGGCTTTTAAGCATTTGCTACATATAAAAGAATGTGAAATGTCAGCCCAAATCCCATTAAAAATAATGCTTCATCTGACCCATTTGGAGTGCTGAGACAGTGAATAGATCTGACTGCTTATTTAGAAGTATTGCAGGCGTTGTATTGGAACAACTGATATAAAAACACGCTATCCCACGCTCCCACTTTTCCCTCTATTTGCCAATTTGTAATTACAGTATGTAAATACACAGCAGAATGGGTCTTTGGTTAATCAAATTGATTTAATTGCTGAATCCCCACAGATGAATGTGAACAGAGTCTTCTCTTTTCTCATTTTTTGTTGGCAAAACATAGCCACACAAATGATAAAATTCCACCAGAAATGGGAATGGGATTTGAATAACTCTCTTACTGGAGCACTGCTAGAACACCTGTAGTCAGATTCAAAAGACTTTAACAAGGTAATTCCTCATAATTTTAGACCTTTAAATTATGACATACCCTAGAGATACAGAATTAATTAGGCCTTTGTAGATAATCAATGTGTATATCTACTTTTTATGGAAATATGGCATTGTTTTTCATTTTCTGAATTACATCACTGAAAAGGCAGTAACACAAAAAAAATGTTGCAAAGGGTTCACCAAATATTCTAGTTGGTTCATAGCCTGGATATAAAGCACTTGTTATAGTTACTAGTGTTATTGTAAATATCATGTTTAGTACATGGCACATTTAGCCACAACATTATCCTGATTGCTTTTGGCAGGTAATTGATTCATATAATCTGAAGAAAGAAAGCCTGGAGATGTCCTTGACAAAATAGTGGGCCATTAAAATCTGATCATTTCATGAGCTTGTGGAAACACATATAATTTTCAGAGTTTTGGAAATTCATGCTACAGACCCAGGAATTTGAAATTTCCTCAGGCCAGGTTAAAAGCTCTCCCAGGTCCAAGCTCTATAAAAAAGCCAGACACATTTCTGTATAAGCTTTGGTAAACCCTTCTTTCTATTTTAAGAAGTTATGAATGCACACTGTTGTAAGGGTGGTAGCCTGAAGTATTTGGGTACCAAAATCCCAGACTCACTCCCTGCTATAAATCAGAAGTGCAGCCTTAAATCTGGTATTTGTGATAAAGCAAAGTAACCCCACTTTATTTAGAAGCTTTGCCTTGATCCCAGTCCTTCCATACCCTGGATGAGTGCTGTGACCATTCTTGTACATTATACAGAGAGAAAGAGGAGGAGGAGGAGGGGAAGGAATAGTAGTGGTGGTAGTAGTAGTAGTAGTAGTAGTAGTAGTAGTAGTAGTTGTTGTAGCAGCACATATTTTTCTTCAACTGTTCTTTGAACAAAGCCAGCTGTCACTGCTTACTAGGTCCCATTCTACAAGCATCTGAGTGGGCCTGTGAGAGTTTGCTCACATAGAATTCTGAAGTAATATCATGTCCTGATAAGGTTTGGCACATCTAGGGTTTTCTGGCCTGCTAATTTACTAAGCTGTTTTTAAGAAAACATAAATTTCATAGATCTTCAAGGTCTGGTTCAGTTCCACATCCAGAGACCTGCATTTAGATGTCCAAAAGTATCTGTCTGCATGTGAGGTGGAAGACTGGCTTCCCACCATATTAATTCAAAGCCTAGTCAACACAGTCGTATGAGTCTAGAGAGCTCTTTGGTTTACCAAATGAGATGTTTCCTTTACACTGAGTTAACTGAGCCTTGCTGACTAACAGCTCAGTTTATTTGCCTAGACAGATGCATTTGAGGTGCCTTGATAGCTTTCCCAGCCAGTTGCTATTAGTCCAGTAGACCTCACAACTCCCCTGTTATAGATGTCAAGCCTGTGTAGATATCTGAGGTACTCTAGGATGCCTAAACATCATTAGCTGAATATGTTTGAACATCTGAGCTGTACACCAGGCTTATACTGTTTAAGAGGCTTATCCATTAGCATACTCATAGACTCTTGCATTTAGGTAAATTAACCTAGATTTCTGAGTCTGAAGGTCGACCCTACTGGTAAAACTCAGAGGTTAGTTACCAGCTGATACAGTGTTGTCAGAATCAGTTTTCTAGTTAGGCACTGGTAAGTCTTATTCCAAGGTACCTATTGCCTTTATTCAGCTCTGTCCATAAATGCTTGGAGTAAGCTCAATCAATTCTAGACTACCCGAGCCTTGAAACAGATTCACAAAGGTCACTCATACTTCACAAATAATACCACTGCTAACTTTTGATCTCAGCAGTTCATGGGTACACTGATTTAAATGCTTACTACATGTTTCTTTAAGACTCAGGATAAAACTGCTGCCAGATTTCAATTCTAAACAAAATAAAATTCTTTACATTGCTTTTGTATTTGCTTCGTGTGATAACTACCTTTTCAGCCTATTACTAAACTCAATTAGAAATTCTTACTCATGCTGCAGTGCTTTGCTGAGCCTAATGAACAAAGTTTCATAAAATCAGCTTGTGACCATGTGATGACTATTAAAACTTATAAAACCCTTAACAATTATCATAAGGAAATCAGCATACTATGGCATTGTTAGAGGGTGCATCGTGAACCAAAGTACTTCTAGCTCATCAGAGCTTTGCCTGTTCATGCTGGAGCACAGACCTGGTTTTAAGCAAACAGATGGAAATACAAACCTCTGATATTCCTATTCCACTTTGTGCAACATGTTTAGAAAGAGGAATTACATTGACCTTGAAAATCTATTGCACTGTACTCTGTACAGTGTATTCCAATTTCTTCCTTCCATAGCTCCCTTTTCTATCACTTTTTATCAGTGTTATTTATGAAAGCAAGTTATTCACATTTTAGTTTTTTAAACTAATAGAGCAACTGCCACACACCTTTAATACAGTTTTATTCCAGATAAATTAGCAGGTTTCAGAAGGCTTTCATAATTGTCTTCCCTTCTACCCTACTGGTAACACAATACTATTACCTGCTGCCAGCCTGGATACTAATCCTTTGTGTTGGTGTTTCCTGCCCTAGTGTCTCTTCTGGCAACAACCAGAGTTGGCCCTTCATAATTGTCCTTCTCCTTCAGATTCTGGCTAGAAAACTGAGAGTGTTGTAGCCAGGCTGATAATTATTTCACAGTGGGACCTTCCAGTACTGTTCAGAGATGCAGAGAAACATTTGCTTTGGAGAACACCAGACATGCCTGGAGACTTACACAAGCTATAATTTTTCAGCAGTCAGAAGCTTTCCTAACTTTCAAGTGTCTCTGCGATTCTGTTTTTCCTGCTAATGTCCAGTACTTGGTTTAAGTATTATTCTCTTGGTATCTACATTCACAGCATGCCTGTTTTGTGTATTGTAGCCGACAGTGGGGCCAGGATACTTCTTCATGTAGTTATCTACATGTGAGCTGTTCCGACTACACTTTTCTCTTAGAGAAAACAGATGTCCATTTTAGCTTTTGCTCCACAAAGTCCTCAAAGAAGGTCAGATGAATTGCCACTTAAAACTATGAATTAGTCTCCACTGGCCACAAATGGATTTATTTTAACTAACAGAAGCATATATATACTTCAGATGTCTATATCTATACAGGAATTTGACCATAAAATGAGCATAAACTGTCTAGCATAAATCATATGACTTTTAATAATAAATTTTGCATATAAGTGGATAGCATAATAAAACATAAATATTTAAGCAGCATATTGTGTAGTCCTTTATACTGCTTTGCTTTCTCCACCCTGCCACAAAACACTTATAACTTCCCTGTTGTTTACTTTCTTTCTTGTGTTGAGCTTTCATCGTCCACTGAATACTTCAACACTGAAAGTATTGTACTTAACCTAACAGCCGCTCAATGAAGTAATCCAACAGCATATTATAGGTGCCTACAGAAACAGAAACATCCTGGCCATAAAAAATAATGCCCTTGAAAAGCTATTTGGAGAAACATTTCGTTCTCTTTAGCCTTCCAGAATGAAGATGTGTTGTATGAGGTATTTTATACATGCAAATGCTTCATTTTCTTTCTTTAAGTCTTTATAGTACTATTTGTTTTCAAATGAGTTTTGTGGTTGTTTCGTACAGGGAATGTAAAACCCAGGGTACATGTCACTATTCTGTGGTTTGCCATATACTTTTCTTTAATAAATCATCATTGAAGATGTGAACAAGTTTAATTTCACAATGTAAATATTTCCCTTTCCAATTTGTGTGTTTGTATGTGTGTGCCAAAACCAGATTTTTCTAAAAAGCAATAATCTAAAAACCCACAATTTCAGCACAGCATGAAGCTATGCCAAATAATACTCACATGGAAAAACTGAAAATGATACAGGCCATTTATATTTATGAATCCTGAGCTCAAAGAAATACCTATATTTTTATTAAACTTTGTTTGGAAGCCATGTTCAGTGATTTCTGGATTTTTGGGAACATAATGATGTATATGGATCATAAATGACTCTCCTGCTGTTTGTCTGCCCAGAACAGACCTTTAGGTAAATAAACAATCTCAAACATAACTAAAGTATTGGTATACTCCAAACTTAAGGAAAACTTTGAAAACATGAACACTGGAAAAAGTATCAGTTACATAGAGTTACAGAATAAATTAGTTTGGAAAGGACCTTTAAAACCAAAGAGTCCAATCATTGACCAAACACTGCCAAGCCTGCCATTACTTTATATTCTTAGGCATTATATCTACATGTCTTTGTAGAATGGTATGTAAAACAGTACTCAGTTCAAAACTGGTTTTCTCTATTTAGTCTACTTTCTCGCTCATGACCATGACATAGTGATTGGAAAGTGGAAATGCTAGTGGAGCCCACTGTCATCCACCTTTTGAAAACAGCTGAGCCATCTTTTACAGGTTACAGCCATGTTAGCCAGCAATAAAAAAAAAGAAGGGCAGTTGCAAACATGCTCCACAGGAATAGTTGAAAGAGATAGGCTCCAGCAACATGGATATCTGCTATGCCTCTTCTTCAGCTCAGGTAAATTAGAAGTGTCTCTGCATTGTGCTTATCTGTGAGAATGGCAGGAAGCCATGCAATTTTTGGAACTGATTTCACTGCTTATTTGGTTAATTGGACATCAAATAGAGCACTAAATGGAAGGACTCTGTTAGTGCCCACTAATCCAGCAGGGAATCACAGACTTCTGATTCCAGAAGATAGAGAATTCATCACTTGGGTGATGAATTTTATTGTTAAGAGGTTATGATTACACATAAAAAATACTTACCTTATTTTTATTGAGTTTCTTTCTGTTGTGTCTGAACTGGTTTCATCTCATATTAGCTGGATTTATGTCTCAGTTATTTGTTAGAACAAAAATTTTGTGGCATAAATGGCCTTCCAACACACTAGCAAAAATGGATTAGAAAGTACAAATCTACTTTTTGGAAGGGTCAATGTAACAAAAATAAAATTCTTTAATCCTGCTTGCTTGTTTTATGTGCTGGAAACCACTGAAGCTTAGACTGTACTAAGTTATACACCCCAGTCACAAGAGCAGCTACACAGACTAACACAGCCTTTGTGGGATCTGTACAGCTGCAGCTCCCATTCAGCTACTGTCTGAAGCCACCTCCTTTATCACTAACTTAGTGTCTATGCACTACCCTGACATTGTATCTCTGCTACCTCTGTGACAGCAATAAAGACATATTCCAGAAGGAACACAGCTGACGTGCTCTAAGTGTGTTCCAGTTACTGTGTCCTTTCAGGCAGTACAATGGAACTGCTAAATAAAGGCAGAGGTTCAACCATTTACCAGTGCTGTGCATCCCAGTTTCCTCAGGAGCATTACTTGTGGTTCAACAGTCTGTGCTGTTGACTCTCAGTTCAGCTAGATCTGGGCAGGCCAGACCCTGTAATCATCAGGGCTCACTGTCATAAGTGAGACTTTAATCACAGAGCTTTTTGGAAAAAAAACTCACACCCTTTCTCCCCCAAATTCTAGGCAACACTGGTGTCCAAAAAAATCTAAGGAAAAGAAATTACTTTGCCAGTTAGCCAATAAAAACTTGAAGCTTTAGAAGAATATATATCAGGGAGATTTCACATATGCATTCTCTCAGTCATACTTCTTCACTCTCGCTCTTCTCAATTTGTTATGTTTGGCCACATTGCTGGATCTGCTCTACTTCAGTTCTTTTGGACTCCAGGAAATGTATAATTATTATTTAAGAATCAGGATTTTGTTGAAGCAGTGCAGCCCAATTAATCTTGTTTCTTGTAATAAATCTAATAAAATTGAGGTTTGGAAAACATACTCATGTTGTGAACAGAAACAAACCACTGAGGCAGACTTAAATGTCCTCTGACTGGTTAAAGCTTTTTAATGATCTAATTTGCCCTAGAGCAAACAGTTACCATCATTTTGGACACTGTGATTTCCAGATGTAGTAGCCACAGAAGAGGAAAGCTCCAAGAACAACATGATTTCTGGGGACACTGATGTTTAGATGATTGGTTTTCATTATCAGACTTAGTGATTATTTTCAGGACTTATACCACAGTTACTAACATTGTTTTCATTAAACAGAAGACTGCCAGAAGCAAGTTAATAGCTAGGTTTTGAGTTATTCCCTGTTCTTAAGAGTAGTTTCATTATCAGATAATCAACTAGCAAGCTGCTTGCACTAGCTCTGTGCATACACACAGATCTTCCTGTGACTGGTTCATGCACCCTCCTCCCCAGAGATCAGGGGTACTCCATGCAAGAACATTTACTAAACAGAGTAAGGCACCACAGGCCAAGTGGCAGGCATAAAGCTCTGACTTCCCATCTTGTGAAACAGTGTCAGACATATTGTGTATGTATTTTACTTAATGGAATTCCACTAAAACCTGTGCTTCAGGGTGTGGCTCCTCTTGATAGAAATACAGCAAACAAATTAACTTCACTTATGTTTTATCCAAATAAAAAGTGCAAGACTAGGGAGATTGTTCAACAGAAACAAATAGTCCTACCTTCCCTTTGCCAGCCAGAAACTGATTGCTATTAGAGGTAAGGGAAGAGCCTTGGCAAGTACAAATATGCTGCAACAGGAAGTCCTTTAGCCTCTTAGAAAAGAAATTTCAGTACCGACAAAACGGAGACCACAAGAGCATCCAGACAGATTCTTGAAATTAATCCTTCCTGATTTAAAGTGGAAGACAGCAAAATTTTTATTGAATTGTCCTACTGCTCTCAAATTATAATGTGCTCTACTAGATTGCAGGTCAGTCACACCAATCTGGAGGATATTATTTTTTTCCCTTTTCCCCCCCACTTATTCTTTTCACTCAGACAGCACTATTGATGAAGACCTCAGGAAAAAAATACCAGCACCCAAGACACTTTGATGGCCTTTCCACTGTGTAATTATACTTACTCTTGATAACACTAAAGACATGCCTTATTGGTAGTGGCACAGGCTGCTTTCCTTTTCACAGAGAGATGGATTGTTTCTGCAGGCCTTGATGGCCTTCAAATTATCTGAGCACAGAAAAGAGAGCAGAGTGAATTTTATTTTAACTCATTTTATTTCTAAATTTATTTCCCAGTAGCTAGAAGGTGATGACTGCCCCAGCAGTCAAGTCAATTGTTATCTGTGGGACTTGATTATGTTTAGACCCAGTCTCTCATTTTGAGCAAGACACAGTTAATGAGGAGAGAAATGAAAAGTGCATTGAGTCACAGTGTGTTTGTGGTAATTTGTGACACATTCACTCTACTCAGTTCTTTGTTTATTCCTTCCCCCCTCCACACAGGTCCTGTAGAAAAAGGAACAGATAAGCGAATTCAGTGGTAGACAGTTAAGGGTGTTGAAAGTAATGAATCTATATCTCTCTATCTCTTTCCCCATTGTTGGCAGTAATTGGAGCAGTGTTCATCTATACAGTAAAATGCCAGTGAAGCCCATCTTAATGAAACATCTTTTTTTCCATTATTTTGCAACACATTTTTCATTGACACAGCTAGTTTTTATTTTCACTATATGCCCTTTTTTTTTGCAAGCTCTTTGCCACTCTTCTAAATAATAGTCCATTAAACAGTTCACAGTGTGTGTTCTGTAGAAATGTAAAAAAGTGATTGGATGATACTAATTAAGGAGAGATTTTGTTTCCACTTACTGCAGATCAATGGTGGGTTACATTAAAGCTGCATTTTTGTGATGAGTTTAAACACAAAAGAACAGCTGTGCTAAATACATATTTCAAGGCTTACAGGTAGGTCAAATAAATCTTTCTTTCTTTGCTTGTCTATTTTAAAACTATAGCAAACTGTATGTGAAGAATGGCAGTAAAATAAAAAAGGCAAATTTCTCAGTGCAAATATTTTTCACTTCTGGTAACAAGAACTGCTAATTCAGGAATGCCAATTGCAATGCATTGAGATCCTGTTGGCTTTTAATTTAATCTATAGACTACTATGCATTAATTTTAATGAGACCTTTTTTCTTCTGTTTTCTACAGTTGCCACTCTAAGGTATTCCCTCTCTGATTTATGGCAGTGCTCGATGCAGGAATAAAACATATTAGTGAGAAAACTCTGTATTTGAACCCACAGTTTTTCCTTTAATCCTAAATTATTCTGAGCACAAAATGTAACCAAAATCTCCATAAAGAGATATGCTCATATGCAAAGAAGAGTGGCAGCTCATTCCAGTCAGATCAATTAAAATAAAAATTCACTATTCGTTGGCATTCCTTGATCAGCATGAACAACAGTCAGAGGAAATTCACCTGGTTGCCTCCAAGTAACATAATGAATCCTGAACATATATGACAAGGAACTAAAAGAGAAAATGCTTTTCAGGCACTTGCTCTAAATATTAAATGCACAAAACTGTTTTAAAATCAGTTCACTCTATTTTAGAAATGTATTTTCTTTAATATAGGATTCTATATAAGGAATCTATAAGCACCCTGCTTTTATCCAGTTCATTTCAATATCAAAAGCACACAAGAATTTTTGTTCATACTTTCCTTGCATTTCAACAGTCTAGATCCCAATTCTAAACCACCATTAGCAGACTAGAATAACATGAGTAGGCTTTGTATTGCTTGAATTAAGGAAGGTGCCTGATACCTTTGATTTTGTAGAAAGCAACCTCACATATAGATTTACTATTATACAACCAAAGTTTGTACAGAACAGATAAAAAGGTCCATCTTTACTGTTTTAAGTTCAAGCTATTAAGTCAGTACTCTGTGCCTTTCCTCAAATCAGCTTAAATCAAAAGTTAGTTCAGAATTCATAATACCTTTGTTTCATGTTGAAATCTAGGGGTTCTCAAAACTTTTGCAGATTCTTGAAAGGAATCATGTATGCTGGAAATTGATCAAACCCTGGATGTGCTCACTTCTCAAAGAGGTGCACTTGTAATAATTTTAAGAAAGTCTCATTTATGTGTAATGAGCTAGACACCTGCACCAAGACAAGAATATCCATAGCTAGTGTGAAAGGCCTGCTGTGAGTCTGAAGACTACTTGTCTATAAACACATGGACAGTAGCACCACAGCCCCATGCCTCACTTCACAGTTGGTCAGTTACCTGTCTTTTCCAAGGTCATGTAGAGCTGGTGTTTTCCTAACATCATTATTAAAATGTCTTTTTTCCTTTACACACCTTGAAATACCAACAAAGCCCTTTTGCAGCACATTTTTGGTCCAGAATGATGCTCTGTTTAGCCTGCATATCAGCTGACTGATCCCATGAAAGAAAAGGTTACTCAGCCACAAAAATGTGAAAACTTGTAGGGTGTGTTACAGAATTTAAAAGCTGTGCTGAGACCAGGCAGTATTCAGCAAAGGCCTGTTTTCAAGAGTGACATCCACTCTTGAAGTGAAAACAAAGACAGTGGGAAAGCACTCTGCTAGTTATGGGGCACACTTCCAGTGAATAAAATGGTCTTTAAAACCTGCAGTACTGTGCACCCCACGCTGCTTTTACTGCTGCTATGAACTGGATAGATTAGGGTGAGCAGCACAATTTTTAGTTCAATTTTGCTCAGTGTGTCTGTGGTTGTAGAATCCACATGTATATAAACTCTTTATTCAAGCATGGGTTATCACTGGTATTCTCACAGCAATTTATACAAGGAAGCTTCTCCTGGTATAATTCATTAAAAATTAATCAACCCATTTCTGTGCAAATCTCTGTGACATGTGTTCTTTGATGCAGTGAGTGCTGAATAGTCTTTTCTTTATTATGAAATGACACAAATGGAACTTTCTAATTGGCTGTCAGTGATGTCATATCCAAGTAAATGCACAAGTTGGCTTATTTCTCTTATTATGAACATTCTCCATGACAGACTCTGACTTTCTGGAGAGCTCCTGTCCCTCTTTGGTAGTTAACATCACTTTGCTGGAACTATTACAGTTATGCCTCTGTAATATGATAGAAACTTGCTAGCCTGTTTTCCTGTCTTTGTTTGCATATGGGGGATACTTTCTTTCTTTCTTTTACTATGTTCCCTGACTGCCCACAAAGGCAATGTGGAACTTACCAATTGAAACAAGTGACAACTTTCTTAAGCATCCTTTTAAAGCTGTCTTTTTGGGTGGTTTCAAGGATTGTGTCAAAATCAACAAGAAATGTGGTCACGCTCATATCTAGCTCATAGTTAACAGACTTCGTATAATATGCAGCAGTTTCATCAGCACAACCACAAAGTGTACATAGCCAAGACACATATGGAAACAGTGAGATTTTGTTCTTGTGGTTTTCAGCTTATTTGTGTATTTGGTTAACCGTGCCTCGTTAATGCAGAAGGATTGCCACATCTCCAGCCTTTCCAGGAGGGTCAGCTTTCACTGCAGGAGGATTTGCGCTCCAAAGAATGTGCTTTGGCAGGAACAGTCTAGCTTACATTTGTTTTTTCTCTGTTATCCTTGTTATGTATTTACAGAGCTTAGATAAAGGGGAAATATTTTGCTTCTAGGAATCACCTTTCAAAATCATGTGGCAAGGTGCCACATTCCCTATCTATCCTCCATACAGCTCTCCAAACCAAGACTACAAATCCATAACTTCTTTACTACCTCAGCTCCTAACTACATTCACCCTGCTTTGTAAGCAGCTCTGCTTTCATGTGCAACCTTCAGCTTATACCCAGCTTCAAGATCCCCAGGCCTCTGCAATTTCACAGGACAGCCAGGACCACCCTCATTAAGACCACAGCCTCTCTTGCTCTCTCTGATCTCACATGAACTCTTATCACCTACTTCCAGTCAGTCCCAACCAGGTTTGTCAGGGGAGTGAGGCACTGCAGATGCTGTTGCTGGGGGGAGTATAGGGGTAGGCATCCTCTAGGATGGTCTGCTGAAGGCAAGGCCATAATCTGATCTTCAGCTCTACACCTGGACTCCCTCCTCATGTTACCTAGGCTGTGTTTAAGGTATAGGAAGTAACAGAAGATAAATTCACCTGGAGACTCCTGCTCTTTAGGTGATTTCCTTACTGGATGCTCTCCTCAGATACCTATGATTATTACTAATCACATGCACAATGAAAGTGCAGCTTTGGTAATTCTTATTCTCCAGGACCTGGAAAAAAGTTACAGAATATAATGTGCAGTAATCCCAGCTGACAGAGTTAGCATGGTGCTACTCTAAGTAAGGCTGGAGTTTAGCAATCAGAGTTACTTAATTAGAATATCAAAAAGAGTGAATGCAAAATATAGCTTGAAAGAGAGATGTAAGTGGCTTTTGCCAGTATCAAGTTGTCCCATCTTCCAGTCTCTGAGTATTCTTTGGTTTGTTTTTTCTTGTCTTAGAAAAAATAGAAGACATATTTCTTTCCTTGCTTTCTGTCTTTTTAATTTCTGTTCTTTTTTTTTTCCCTCATTTCTGGTAGACAATGGCTTAATCTAAAGAATAAAGACACCATATGATTATATCATTTTCTAATCCAATTACAGATCTTTGATATAGCCCCTTATCTTTTTTTCTTCATGCCGTGATATACAGATCACATGGTTCTTTAAACTTGAAAATATCTTTACTTTTCAGATCATGCCTTTACCTTTCCTTTGCATTTCACTAAAACACAAATGTGCAATATTTAATTATTTGATTTCTATCTTGTGAAAGGAAGATTAATAGAGACATTAATGAATGCAGTAATGTAATCAACAGTTAACTTTCCTAGAATAATTTGATTGGGATTTCATTTTACAATATAGGTGAAAACCTGGCTCCAGTAAAATTACATCATTCCCATAAGATTTAATAGGACCAGAATTTCATTACCTACTTTCTGATGACCTGAAAATTTTCGGTATTTGGCACCATGGTCGTTTGACAGCAGTGGAACTGCTTTGTTGCTTCAATGTGTGTTAAACTTCAGAGGAATACTCTCCCAGCTGCTCTGCCTTGGAAAGAGGAAAAGCCTTTTCCACAGCAAGGATCAACGGCCCAGTTAGACAGCAGCTGTTGCAATGGTGTTTAGAAGCATTCATTGTCACTATTAGGGCTGTTACATGCACTCCTATCAGTTTTTAAAACTTGCACATGCCCATTAGTGACATGAAGAGTATTAATCACAGATAGATTTTTGGTAAAAAACATCCATTTGTTCAACTATTCTGCCTCCCTATAGAAGTTGGAGATTTAACTGTAGGCTAAATTTAAAAGTTGAACTCTTAAATCTCATGCAGTACTTATGGAAGCAACAGAATTCTTTATGAGATACAGAGGAGGCATGAAAAAAGCATTGTGATCCTTGGTTTGATCTTTTATATTTACTGTAGCTCATTATTTGATTCAGGAAACCCTGCCTTGTTCACTTATCTTTGATGTTAGCAGTGTCAGAAAGTCTAATATAGACGTTCCTTTTTCTATTATTTTTTTTTTCCCCCAGCTGTTGTTTACATATTCTCCCCAAAGTGAAAGCAGTGGAGCTACAGTACTGGCCCTCACAAAGCTGGTTGCTGAGGTTCTTGTTGGTTTAATAGGGCAAATAACAGTCCAGTCTAGTTCCTTTTGCTCTTGTCATAAAGATGGTGAGACTTAAATTGCCCTTTTGCATGGAAGCTAGACTCCTGCAAGAGAAACAGAAACCCTGCAGCTGGACTTTCAGATGTACTGTGAGGAATGAAAATTTTTATCTCATCATAAGAACTCATCAAACGGACTGAATGGCCACGAAGTCTGGGAGCAGAAGCAGCCTGGAGAGGACAGAAGGTCAGCAGTCCTCAGTGACAAGATGATTCTGAACAGTTTGCTGTGCTGTGACTGACTTCCTTCCCTTTCATGGTGTACTTCCTTTCTCAGCCTACCAGTGCTCAGTTAACTAGTATACACAGTGGCAGCTTTCATGTGTTTTATCTGGGATAGTATCAGATAAAAATTTATAGTAGAGTTGTGTGAACATGCGCATATAAGTGTAAAATAATGGAAGTTCAGAACAATGTGGAATAAAACAAAAAACAGTAAAGTACTGAAGATAGCACAAAGATGAGAATGCTATGTTGTTACACATTGGAAATGCAAAAACTATGGTCATTGTCCTGGAGGTTTTGAGTTTCTTCTGTGCTCCCCATTACATTCTAAGGTCAAGTGGCTGTGTGTTATCTCTGCAAGCTTGGGGACAGACAGTGAAAGCTCCATTGATTCAACTGCACAGGCAATTGAATGAATAGATGCTGTGTAAGAGTTGATTATTAGTAAACAAGAAAATACATGTCCTTAAGTATTAAAATATTTAAGAATCTTTTTAAGTATTTTGGTTTGTTGTTCCAGGATATGGTTTGTTATGTAGTGGGAATGTCACTGAATATCTTCCCACTGTTCTTGGTTTCTGTATTTTTCTTTTAAACCTCTATTTTTTATCCCTACTGCATGCCGCTATTAAAACTGATCTACAAAAAAAAAGGATTTAGTGAAGTTTATAATCTGATTTTTGTTTATGAACTGTTGAAGATGGGCTCCCCTGACTCAAAGTATTACTGAGTATAAAATAATTTATAACATCAGAATTGCTTCCTTTTTGCTTAGGATGAACCCTTCCCCGCAGGTGCTATGACACAACATGGTCATGAGTTTTTGTAGTATTGTCTCATCTCTGAGACAAAGCCTTCTCCCAAGAGGAAAGATCTTGATGGAAGGCCCACTGCCTAGGCCATAATTGCCAGTGATTGTTTAGCAAATTGCAGGGTGCCCTGTGTGGGAAGCAGCTGCAAGCTGTCCTGTGATAGTCACAGACAGGTTCAGTCAGCTCTCAAGCTGACGAGAGCAGGGTGAACACCATCAGGTGTTGAAACCTGCAGCCCTTCAGGGCAGCACCCCACAGACCAGCTCTCACATGTTTGTGAAAAAGCTGCAGTCATGAGGGGCATGAAAGACATGGGGAGATGTCCTTGGGGACATGTGGCTGGAGACAGGCAGAGAGAGAAGCTGCTGAGGACATGGCTGGAGACACATTCTTGGAAGGAGGCACTCCATGATGGAGTGCTACCTTCCAGGGACTGCAGCCATGGGCAACCCACAGAGGCAAAGGGGCATGCCTGAGGTACCGCAGCTGTGGGCAGGGACATCCTTGAGAGCCTTTACTACTGGGTGACTCCCATCAGAGTGAGGACTTCCATCAGAGTAAGGGTACCCTTAGGGGTAGTGGCCATTGCTGAGCCATGCTGGGGAAGAGGAAAAACATTAACAAGTGAAGAGAAGCAGACAGAAAACATTAAGAACACAAACCAAAACCTTCTGGGCCACACATTTCCTCATCTAAGGAACTGGGATTGCCTGAGTGTAATCCGTAGGAAAAATGCAGGAAAAAGTGATCAAGAAGGCAGGGAGGAGAGATTTGGCTTAACAAGAACCCAGATCAGGGAGGAATCCCTTTACTTTTTTGTAGGTGTTTACTTATAAGTTTCTTACTTGCTGATAGAGTTTGTTTTCTCAATAAACAAATCACTGATTAGAAGTCTGCATGACATGGCAATAAATTTAAAAGGGTGAAAAATTATTGAGTCTAGATTGTTTACCCACTATAGGCACTGTGCTGCTGCTTGTCATGAAAGATATGATCAGTTTTAAGATTTCTTTCCTGTTTCTTTGTCTAACATTCATTTCATATTTCAAATGATGTTTAAGCAAAACACATAGATTTTCTTGTTGAATAAACTGTGTTTGAGCTTCTCTACTTCAAGTTCAGTTTAGTAACATTTTATCTTTCTCCAACAGTGGATTTACACATATATGTAAATGGAACAAAAGAATAAGTTCTGCAGACTGCAATTTTCTCTCAACCAAAAACCAGTAATTCTGTAAGAGGGTAGAAGAAGCACAGTAAACTGGGTTACCTTGCAGAAAACTCATATGTTGTTAATGAAAGGATTTTAGCATATCTTGAAGTATTTTTCAGCTTCCATGGACACAAAATGCCTGATATCTTAATGTCATCATAGAAAAAATAGGTTCAGATTCATAAATCATGATCAGTTTCCATTATCTGGCAAAATTAGGACCTAGCCTTAAAATTCCTCCATGGTCCACATTCAGTAAATCATCTCTACTTATGGTAGTAAGAGTCAAACATCAGTTTATAGTTAAGCACCTGCTTAAGTGCTTTTTTGGGTTATGTTCAAAAATTAAATGTGTTCATGTCCCTCATGTGTAGATAAGGGTCAGATATAAAATTAGAAGATAGATTTAGATTCCAGTCACCTTCTCTTTAATTAGTAAGTACTCAGATCAGAACTTCTATATGGGACCATCTGGGCAGTGCCATTTTTAATGCAGTTATTTATTTTTCCATTTCATCACTGAATCTCTTGCATTACAGGTCTGTGTTTTTAAACAGTATCAAAACAAAGATGACAAGCATATTCATTTACTGGCTCAAATTAGAAAAATAACTGAGGAGGTGTTGAATGAAGTGCATTTACTATTTTGAGTATTTCTTGCACACAAAATTTTGATTCTCAAAAATTATCATGAAAAAATTTGTTCTGCTAAAAAATCTCTAACAGATTATTTACATAAAACAACCATTTTTTAAAATTATATTTATTTATTAATGTATGTTGCTTCAGTGTAATACAAATTAATATGAGTATCTTATTCTCTACATCAAATTATGGTTTTCTAATGGCATGAGGGTCATTTTAAACATCATTGCTTCAGTTGTCAGAGAGATGGACAGAACATTTGAACTTTAACAGAACATCTGCTTCAAAGTGCATATGCTGTAATTTATGGCCATTTCGGTATCACTGAACTGTTGCTAAATTTAACAGGATTCAGTACTTCCATAAAGATTTTAGCTTAAAAAACAAAAAGGTGTTTAAGAATGAAATTACACATGTAGTATTATTAATTTTAAGAGACTGAACAAAGATTCAGATAAAGTGCCCATGAGACATCAAATATCATAAACAAAAGACAAAAGGGTTGGGTGTTTTGTGGAGAGGGCATGGTTATAAACAGGTCACTCTTCAACAGAAAATATTTCCTAAACAAAGGAAAAATAAAAGGTGAACTTTTAAACTCATTTCTGCAAAATTAGCAAACACAGCCTCTTCTCTCTTGCTAGTTACTGGATGGTGAAATCTCTCACAAAGTTTTAGAATTGAACAAGGAAGTGTCACAACAGTATGGATTGACATCTGCCTCTGTCAGGTTTTTTACAGCTTGCACAAAGGAGGATGAAGGCACACTATCACATAGGGAAACCTACCATTTGACAGAAAAGAGCATTTTCTGACCTGACCAACAGTGCTGGGACTTAAGTGAAGGCTCCCCAGAGTGGATGGTCTAAAACATTGATTCATTAGTCTGTTTAATCTTTATGGCTGCTAAGGGAGAGATCCTCCTTGATTTACAATCTGACAGACTGTCATCTCAAGAGGTCCCTGATCACTGTCCCTCCACCAAACTGATAAAACAAAAATATAAACCCTACTACCCATGATGCACAGAATTAGCATAAGGTTCAAGTGGAAAATGGAAATAAAAAAATCACAAAGGACTGAACTCAGTACAGGGAGAAGCGGCTGTCAGGGACTCATAACTCCCCACTTTGGAAATACATGTGGTGTTTTACACGCTCCAGATGTAGTGCAGCCTCAAGTGACTGAGGGAGTGTAGAAGCAGCACAGAAGAGCTCAGACCCTCTACATGCTTCCCACTCACCCTCATACCACCTACACCATGCTACATTTTGTTTACTACTGTAAATTGATGATATAGACCAGATAAATGAAATATTGTCACCTATTGCCACTGAAGACAAAGGTAATCTAGAATGACATGGCAAGGTTGGAACTAGATGATCTTTAAGGTCCCTTCCAACCCCGGCCAGTCTGTGATTATATGATTCTATGACCAACCAAGATGGAGACAGCTACTTTGTAGATACAGAAAGTTAAACAGGATGAATTTAATTCTGTATGAATGCCAGTATTTGGCCATAAATGACTCCTGATACTACTGTGGTTATGCAATGTACAAATATACATATACAAATGGAAGGATGTGAATAAAGAAAAAAGCAATGTGGTTATATTCACCTAGGGTGAGAATGATCTCTTTCTGGGGACAGCAAGGACCAGGTGGGAAACCAGGTGCTGAGGTAGATGCGAGGGTGAGGCCAAAATGTCAGCTCACAGTTGGTGATCTGGGGGGTCGAGATCAGACTCACTGAGGGAACAGGACCTGGCTCAGCAGGGACCATTGCCAGGGCTGTGAAGAGTTGAACACCAGCCCCACTGCAGTCACGCTGACTGCCCTGGGGTGTAACATGGGGCCCTGGGCCCTGGGCCCTGGGTAGGGTGCAAAGAGATCAGGGGTGGTAGGCAGGACCAGGAAAGGATGGTGGTGCCCTCAGAGCCCTGGCAAGCTACACTAGTGCCATTATACCCTTTCAGTAAGCTTGCTGGGTAGGTAAGATAGGGCAGGAGTCAGATTGAAAAGCATCATAATGCATAGAGACATGTCCATGTGGAAAGAGGAGGGCGAGGCCTGCGCAAGAGGCTAAAAGTCCACTCAGCAGAAGAAACCTTAGGGTGGCTTCTGACACAGCCTAGGACTGATCCTTGCTGAGATTGCTGCAGAAGAAAGTTATGTGAAAAAGACAGCAGTATAAAGCCTTCCTTGTCCAACTTTTCATAAGAAGAGTTTCAACACGGTAGAAAACTACCTAGAAAAAATGAACATAAATGCTCAGAAAAAGTCAACTCACTCATATTTTTGAATTACATTTCCCTGTTGCTCTTAGTAAGCGTCTTCTGTATGTCTAGAGAATGAGGGATTCTGGCAGTGGCATTTTTAGCCATAAAAAATTTTAAATCATACAAAGACAATCTGAATATCCAGAGCAAATTAACATTCTTCATTTCCTGTTAAACCTTGGTGCTTTATTTATTTTATCTCTCCAACTGTATTTTTGATTCTCAGGCACTGTAGCCTATATTAACAGTCACTTTGGGTTTAACATCACTAAACGTTCACTGTCAAGTCCCCACAAATCCCACATTCCCCTTGTCTCTCAGGCTTAAAAAACTCATTTAACACTAAGAGCTAATTAATTAACTGAGTTTTCCTGTATTTAATAGAGACTACCCTAAACCATAGAACCAAACCCCACTGAAATTTAGTTCACCGGGGCAACCTATAATTATACCCTACCAGATTTAACTACTGTTCTAATTCATATTTATTATTACAGTAGAAGTACATATTGTTATTATTATGAATATGCTCATATGGAAAATTGCACAAGCTACAGTGTACAAGAATATTGTATCATGAATGTACAGGAAGATCTGCAGAAGCAGGTGCCACGAGCATTAGAATTGGTTTTCATTCTGAATGAACAAATACAAAAAATTCAGGGTGAAAAAGGAAGACAAATGCATTATTTAACAAACCAGTAAACTCAACGAAAAAGATCTCACTCAATTTTTATACCATATTCACTAAAGTTTTTGCACACCTCCAGATGGTCAATTAACTTCTTTTTAGTGTCAGCAAACTGGTTTTCATTATTTTCATTGTCCATATTGGCTTCTGTGAAATTCATTTTTGTTCATTATCCTTTATTTATAGATGATTTCTAGATAAGCATATGAGTTAAAAAAGAAAATCAAAGAGGAGTATGGGTGCTACTTGATGTAGGGTGTGTTAGAAGACAGATGACAGTGGTGAATCAGCAATGAGGCACAAACAGGGCATATAGCACTGTATGGTTATGAACATCTGCTTCAGGTGTGTTGGTAGGACACAGAGGACTGGCACCTACTCCCTCTATGCTCAATGGGAACACTTCTACTGACATAAATTCACACAGTTATAGAAGAAAACATCCAGAGAAAACTTGCCTTTTTAGAGACTAATGATTTTTGATTTTACAAAATTAGTGAAAAATTATTTGCAAGTTTTTAATTTTTTCCAAGAACAAAACACAATCAAATTCTCACCCATCTTTACTCGGCAAAATGTTCTTTTAGAAGAGTGAAACATTTCAGTATGTTTTATAGTGCTCAGCATCTCTAGGTATTCCTTTGTCCTGAGATGCTATGCCATGTAGAACTATGAACAATCTTGCCCTATGTCCTTCTGCATCTTCATGAGTCTGCAGAGAAAATGCAGATAATGATGTGGATCTTTCCAGAAACCCAGCTCTATACTTCATGATGTATACCTGCACATGATATTTTTTCAAGTGTGGAACCCACCTTCATATCTCTCCACAATCCAGCCTTGTACCTTTGAAAAATTACTCTCAATGGAGTAGCAAGCTAGTGCATCAGAGATACAAATATTCATTAAATTCCTAAAACTAATTGAGAAGTCCACCTCAACAAGGTGGACTCAAACACATCCATGGCAACAGTCTGTTCATCATCACTGGAACACTGGACACAACACTCTGCAAGAAACAGCTTTCCAAGTGGTCTTTTTGTTGTTAATGGTCTTATTATTGTTAATCCAATTATATTCATTGCAATAATAATGCTGATAATTTTCCACTTGGGCTCTACAGTGAAGAAATCGATAAATACTGCGTGTATTTCTGCATGTAACTTTGTGAGTGCATTTAGTTTTGCCAAAGGCAAGGAAAAATCTTTTGGAGAACAGGTAATTTGAGTCCATTAGGAAACACTGAGGTTGGGGCATTCAGAAACCATTGCTTGTAGGCAGGTACACCGAGTTAGCACTGTCTGACAAAAAACAAAGGAGCAGCAGTGTTTAGAATAGGCAATAAGCAATAATAAGTAAGGAAATACAGACTTAAATTCCAATATGGGGTAACCAAAGCTATGGAAATGTTAATGAATTGTATTCATCAGAGGTAAAGTCAGCAGGGAGGAAAACACCAGTACCTGGCTGTGACTTAATTGTTACTTTACAAGTGTTTATGTGCTCCGTGTTTAATGAGTGCAGATTGGGAGTCCAGGACTCAATTAAAAATACTATAAACAAAATAGAAGAGTACAAAGGCAAGGAGAAAGCATGATAAGCCCACACTCTAGGGCATTGTGATTGGGAAAATATCATACCATACATAAGATGTCTCCAGATCTAAAGGAGCAGCAACAAATGTTCAAAGGAATCAATCTAAATGATTCAGGAGTAGATTTGAGAGAGTCTGTGACACAAGGATTAACTGCAGCTGAGGAGAAGATAAGGAGACCCTTTATCTTAAAGGCTGAAGTCCCCTACACCATACAGAAATTTGACATGGCTAGCAATTTATATTTAGTGTTGAAAATAATTTGCTTCACAAGTGTAGTGTGTTCCAGAGAATGTAAGGATTCCCTCAGAGCTGTCATTTTTCCTTTTTTAGTATTATAGGAGCATCAGTGCTCAACTGAAAACATGGTTCAAAGGGCATCATCTTCCAACAGGCCTAAACTCTCTCTGTGCTTCAAGTAACTCACACATACACACAAATCAAATCAAATAATCAGAAATATGAAGTGAGCAATAATGACTGATGACAGAAATGGTAATCAATGAATTACATGCCACTCTTTGAATTACCCAGTAAGGATTTAGATACTATGAAATCAGTGGCTGTAAATTCTGATGACAAGACAATTTTGTTGTGTCTTCTAGAGCCCCACAACCACCACAACAGCAGTGTTTCAGGCAGTGTATTAGTCAAGCAGGATGGAATTACCAACCACCTGCAAGTCACTACCCTAGGCAAACAAGTTATTGTCACTTTTGATTCTGACTGCTAGCAGTATCACTGGTTTCATCTCACAAGACAGTTGGTGTCTGTTAATAAAGCCATTATAATTAAGATAATCAGTTGTTGCTGCTGTTTTGATTTAGCTGCAAGAAAACAATAGTTAGAGATGTCAGCTTTCTAAAAAAGGTCAAAATTGAGATGCATATTCAGAAGCAGAACCTGGGACACCTGAGAAGACTGAAGTACTTGCAGGGTTCAAGGCCCTTCACCTAAACAGGGAAATCCTAAATGTAGCTTTAAGGATAAGGACTGCTTCCATTTTTAGGCATTTACGTCTTCACATTTGTCTGCTTTTATGGATGATGATTCTGTCTCCAAGATACACTTTTGCCTACAGGACTACCTTGTGACCACACTGTTGGTGTTTCCAAAGGAAGAAAATTTTCACTTCTCAAACCACTTGTGCATGGACTCTCACACCCAAAATGTGTGAATGGGACTCTCACACCCAAATCTGTCTCAGCAATCTCTGTTGTGGGGTCTCCTCCTGTGATGACCTCACATACCACTAACACCAAGGGGGCAAGATGACCCTCATTAAGAAAGGCCATGCTGTCATCAGCCTCAGGGTAGATGACAGCTGTAGGCAAACTGAGTTCAGAGAATTTTCAGGCTGTCAGCAAGGACTGTATGGATGCTGGGTACTCATGATGAGATATCCAGTAAGATAATAACAACTGTTTCATTATTATGTTGTGCTTAAAGCTATTCTCTCATTTTTCTTAATTAATGTTTGGATTGCACTTGTGGAAAACTCTATAAAAAGAAGTTGTCCATTATTATTTATTTCAGCCTGGATTTGTTATGATGCCTTGAGAAACTATTCAGAGATGCTACATAGTGATACTAATCCATTATCCACAGACCACTCCCTACACCCCCACCCCCATATTCTTCTATTTTACAACCTGCAATTGCATAGAATCACTTATTGCCAAGTGGTCATTTTCTCACATTTGTTATGACAACAGGATAAATGCCAACGTTTGTCAACATCTTGTAAATGATGAGTCTTAATGAGGCAATCTAGTGTTTCACCCCTCTGAGGAATCTCATAATAGGATGAGCAAAATATCAGGTTAAAGGAAGTGGGAGGTAATCCCAGGGGACAGACCTTTTCTTGTACAATATATTCCTCAAGGTTTTGCTTGGAGTGGGTTCTAGGATGCAGGCCAATTTGGCGTACCCCCTTGTACGAAATTTTAATTGTATTTTTATCAAATCCAGCAGAAATGCATTCTGCATGTTGAATCTGTCAGTAAGCAGTGCCCTGGGAGAAAATAACAATATGAGCTTTGAGAACTTTCACCTAATACATGAACTTAAAGTCACTCTTCCTAAAATGAAGAATATACCTAATGTTCATTCTCTTGATCTGTCCTGCTTTTTTGATTTGTTTGTTTGGGGTTTTTTTACTTTGATTTTGTAAAATATATTTCTGCCTTTTGTGCTTGCTAATTTATTTCAGGAGGTTTCTTTGCAAAAAATGCAAGGCACATTTCAGTCCAGCATTTTCTTTTTAGTTATAAGCCAAAGTGGAAGAGAATTCTTGCATCTCCTCTGAGCTTTCTGTTGTGTTGCTTTTTTAAAATATATGTATACTCTGTATTTCAGAATGCTACGCCTTAAAAACTTGAGTAAATAAAGTGTGTAAAGGGCCCTACAAAAGTAATGCTTAATTAGAACAAGACAGGTTTTTCAGAAACAAGTATTATCACTTCATCACTCTATAAATGATACTATAGGTAATCAAGAGATACTGTGTTTTGATAACAAGAATCATATATGATTTAGGATCCAACCAACTGTATAGCAGAATTAGAGTTCATTAGAAATTTCTGGGGGTTTTTTTGTATCTTGCAGGTTTGTTATTTATTTGGGTCCAACTCAAAGAATGTCAGAGATTTAATTTTGGATAATTCAAAAATAAGAAGCATTAAGTTATATCATTGTTTTGGCTTTAAAAAAATTCCACTGGAAAATTACTCAATCAAGTCTACATATTCTAGTAGAACATATTGAGTATCATTTAAATCAATCAATCAAATGCAAAATGATGGAAATTGTAGAATTTCATTAAGGTCATGTAACTTCATTTCAATTATTTTCTATATCATGTACAAAAACAGTAAGGCTAATAATGAAGTGCTTCTGTAAACTTATATTCATGTTTTTTAAAACAGAATTGTGGAATTTAAGAAAAATTAATTTCTTAAAAGTCTCAGAAATTTCAATTCTTTATTTGTTTTTATTCCAGCTGAAAATATTTCTATTTCTACATTTTTATTATTTTTATTTCAAGCCGAAAAAAAAATTCTGACATTTCAAAATTTCTTTTGGGACAGACATTTCAGATGTTACTACACATCACTACAAGTGGTCAGGGACCCACATTAATTCTCTAAGATATTTGGCTTCAGAGGACCCATGTCAATCTATGGGGCTTTTTTTCTCACCATATATCCTTTCCTCCTCATAGTGCCCTCTGCATCTCCTGGGATCTCGTCTGCAACTACAGTGCCTTGAGAAAGGCAATGTATTGATATATTCTGATTTCCACTTTTGCTGTTCATCTGCAAACTGGAAACATGGTTTAATTGGATTGGATTGGCCATGACTGTGCCTTCTCCTGCCAACGGAACTGATGTTATAGTCTTTCCCTACTAATTGTTTGTATAACAACTGTTAATGTTAATCAGAACAACTGCAACTGGCTCTGGTTTGCATCTGTTTTGTTTTAATCATCATTTAAGTGTTAACTTAGAGTCCAAGAAAGGAAGGGAGACCTGTGTTACACCTGGGCATTGCTAACAAGCCTCTAGAGCAGCATACTATTTTGAACTTTATTAGCCACTGAATTTTAAGTAGACCAAATTGTCAGTGTTTTCATTTATAGGTTCGTTCACTGAGACTGTTTATATAAATATAAGTGAGAGGGAAAGACTGGGAATGCGTGCAGGGAGAAGGACAGGCAGAGGTCAGTCCAACCGTGAACCCAAGTGGAACCGAGTTTTCTGATTTAGAGAATTTGTGTGAGGAGACATAGACTTTGGTACTCTCCTTGTCACAGAACAGATTTTGTGACTTGCAAAACTTACCCACTGAAGTCACCCTAAAAAAGGGCAGGTGAGTCAGGTATGTGCAGCTTTTGCAGATGAATGGTGAGGAGTGGCAACAGAGCTGATGCTACAGAAAACATCCATGCAGTAGTCGAGGACCTAAAACAGCTTTCATAGGAAATAAAATAAATTATTGGTTCCTTCCTTAACTCTGTGGAGTTCAGAGATAAATACATAGGAAAAACTTCATTCCTTGAGGCAAAAATCTAAATTTCAGATGGCAGTAAAGAGTTTTGGTACAAATGTAATGCATGTAATGCAGGACGTACTATTCAAAGGCAGACCATACCCCTTTAATCCCACTCTTGCTCTTTCTCCATTAAATAGAAGTGGCAAAATTTCAGGAATCATTTAGAAAGGAAGCTATAGTAAGATGTGGCCTTCTGACAATCCTCCTCCATCTCTTTGTAAGCAAAAGAGAGAAAACATTTTTGGAAGGGAACCAGTATGAACTACCAGTAACAGGAACCCAGTCTTTCTAGCACTCGCATTTTTTTTTTGCTGATATATCTCTAAATCTTCTCTAATCTCATAAATGCAAAGTACTTTCACATATAAAATATGTATTCATAGTAAAGATTGGGGAGGAGGGAATATAAGCAACTGGGAATTTCAATTGAACCTATAATAAGTGCTACATTCACTTTAGTAAAAGAAAATAATAAATAAATATTCAGCCACTCTTACATGATAACATATCGTATTTTCTTTAAACTAAGGCAGGATGGAAAATGAAGAGTCTCCAGATTATAGCAGACTAAAACCACTTATATTTATCCTGTATAAATTGTTTCCTAATATTCCTGAGACCTTTTCTCCTCTCTTTTTCCCTCCCGACCCTTCATTTCTTCATAAGGGCTGAAAATGAAACAACTCATAAGCATATTCTTAAGGAAACTTTTCATTTTCTATAACAAACATTCTCCTGGACCGTCAATATGTAAATTATTGACAGACTAGGGAGAAATTACCTGCAAATAACACTAGATTGTGTTGAATTCAGTTAGCTGTACAGCCAAAGGATCGCACATTTCTGACCAACACATGGCAATTTGAATGTCCCTCTCTAGAGGCAGAGTTTAGAGACAGAATATGTGGGAAGAATCACCTGCCACACTCTCATCTACTGTGAACATATTCTTCCTTTCCAATTGGAGCTTCATCATCTTGCATCCATTGTGGCTCACTTGCAGCTTTCCCGCCTTTATTAGGAGACTTGGACATTTCTGCAGAAGTACAATCTTCTTTTAAATTTGTAAATAATAAATAATAAATTAATAAATTAAAAAGAAGCTCTGAAAAATGCATTTTGCTGTCTAATGGATATAAAGCTTTTATTATGATCTGAAACAGCTGAAGAAATTATAATGCTAAATGTCTCTATTCCTTAGAAGTGACTGGATTCAAAATACATACAGTTACCTATGACAATACAGCTGTGTATAAGTGAAGGGCTCCTTGCTGAGTGACTGAATGTAAGCCAACACTAATAAAACTATACCACAGAAACCTTCTCCACAGTTCCTGCCTCATGTCCATGTTTCTGTTTCTCACCTCTAACCATCGTCAGCTCATGCACATCTATCATGGTTTAATCCCAGACTCCTACAAAGCTTCACACAGCCACTCACCCTCTTACCAGTGGGATTGGAGAGAGAATCAAAAACGTAAAAGCTGGAAATCTCATGGGTTGAGATAACAACAGGTTAATAGGGAAAGCAAAAGCAGCACCCACAAGCAAAGAAAAATGAGGAATTAATTCACTGCTTCCCATGAGCAGACAGGTGTTAAGCCATGTCCAGGAGAGCAGGGCCCCATCGTGCGCAAAAATTATTCTGGAAGACAAATGGCATCACTCCAAACATGCCCCTTTCTCTGTATACTTCCCCCTATACACTGAGCATGAGGTCACAAGGTTTGGACTATCCCTCTGGTCAGTTTGGGTCAGCTGCATTTGATGTGGCTCCTCCCAATTTCCCAAGGACCGCCCATCTCCTCCAACATGTCAGTGTGAAAAGCAGAATAGGGCTTGGTCCTGTGTGACCGTAACAAAAATATCTCTGTATTATCAGCCCTATGTTCAAAACACAGCCCCATGCTAGCCACTGGGAAGAAAATTAACTCTACTGCAGACAAATCCAGCACAACAACTGACCCAAAACCCCTCAGTGCAGCAGTGTCATTAAAACATTGTTCTTCAGCAACCCTTTCATATGACACTACCATGAATCCTTAAAGAGTATGGCCTCCAACGGCCTCCTTTTCTCAGCAGTGAGTGCACTCAGGTTCTCCAGGTGAGATGAGATGCTGCACATTTCTTTACTTCCCCATTGCAAATCTAGTCTCTCTATATTACAAAGTTAGACTTCCAACTGGTAAGGGAACACTGTTGGGAACATTAGCTAAATAAGTTATTTCTTTATATTTTTAAATTTACAAAAGAAAGCCAGAGAGGGACTTTGACCCAGACCCTCACAGATCCACTTTCCACTGAGGAAAAATTGGTTAGCATGACTTGCTCCTAACAAATAATTCAATCAGGCTCTATCACCTCCTAGAGAGTCTCAAGTGACAACAAAAGGTGACAGTATTGAATGATTCCACTTTCATCTATTCCACATGATTAAGGGGTTTAGTCTAATGAATTCCACTATATAAAAATAAGTATAACTGATGACAGGAAAGATGCAGCTTAGTCCCTGCATAAAGAGATTTGTTTGGTTTTTTTCCGCCTCACATAAATAGAGGTCTTTCTAGGAAGGTGAGTTTGTCTATACTTATCTTCAATTAAGCTCACGAAGCTTGCAGGGAGGCTGTAAAACTCTGTAAGCTCTTAAGACTGGACGGCACTACCGCATGAGCAGAGCATTTAAAATCAGTGGAGACAGAGAACCCCTAAACATAACTCCCTTTAAATAGTCAGACCTTGTTAATCCAAGCTTAGTTTAACCAAATGCCCGAGTATCTGAAATGCTTAAGTGGAAACTTGTCTCCAAGTCTGAATGTACCTTTGATTTGTTAATCTGATTGTGAGGGTGGGGGTATCCTGTATGAAATGAAGTTTGCAAACAGCTTTGGATTAATCAGTCTTACATGCTACAAAACAAAGTATATTCCTGCCACTGTATTTATCATCAGGAAAGGCTGGCACCCTTTCTCACTGGCTGATTTATAGAATTGCACATTTGGCATAGCAGTGTAATATTCAGATGGCAGAGTTTTCTAATAAGGATGTGCAATGAATGGAAATAAATGGAGCGTACCTGAAATTATGCATGTAACTTTTGAGTACATTATGTCCTGGTAGCTTAAAAAAATAAATAAATCTTTATTGGAATGCATTAAGTTTCTGGACAACCTGACTAGTACATAGCAAATTTGTCACCTTTAAAATATTCATTTGTGCTTATTTGGCCTCTTAGTCATGTGTTTATTCTGTTATGGTTCCAAGGAAATGCTACACATTAAATCTACTGGGTTCTGATATAAGGCTGCTTGTCATTTTGGTTCTATTCAAAGAATTTCTTATGTTTGATATCTACAGGACATTAATGCTGGGGCATCTGTCCATTTCCAAAAATGAGCTATCACACATCTGGCTGCTGGTAATAATTGCTTTATCAATGACTTCTTCTCTGAGTCAATAACCTCATTTGGACTGTAGTGGGACGGGTTTGGTGTACAGCCTAACTTACATTTTCTAATTTTGTAGCTCTGTTTCTGTAGTATACACGAGACTATCAGACAGACCCAGTAATTTGACTTCTTACCAGAATAAAATACATTTCTGAAGATGCAGCCTCATGTTATTTTTCCAGAACCAGAAAATAATTCTTCTGTATGTTTAATATTTTAACAAAATTCACGGACTGGAATTAACAAAGGAAGATTTACTGGATTTCTTTCTTGCCTTGACTATACTCTGCATGTATATTCTCATACATATACAAATATTTTGCCTCCTTTTGGTGGCATAGTTGCTGTCACCTGAGTTAAATGCAGTAATAATACAAAAAGCCCTTGTAATATTGTCAGAGTATTAATTTAACATACAGATTATTTATTATAGAATTCTTCCCCCAAATCATGTTTCTCATGTATTTTTCTTCTATCTCATTTATGAGGTTCAAATATATTTCTCATTATGGAGAGTTATTGCATTGAAACCATTGTCTTAACTACCATGTTAAGACAAATTACCATTTGCTTCAGTAAAATAACACTATGTAATTTAGATAGATGAAGCACTAGCCAGAAGTTTTATCTGATGAATGGTACTAGAGTATCCTGATGAACTTACTTGGGTTTTCAGAAGAGTGCAAATAACATAGGTTATATGCTGTACTTACCATTATTCCTGCCAAATGCACCCCAACCACATGTGAAACTGCTTATGATGAAGCAAAAGCATCAATGAAACTATGGGAGGAGATCAAGACTCATCTGAGCGAAAAAATTGACTTCCTGCTCTACTTTACATTCTGGACATAAAATATAAATATTTCAATCATAGCACTGTTTCTCTGAGATTTTTTTTTTTTTTTTTCACTTTTGTTTTGTCTTGTTATTAATTGGTTTTGATATTGCCTAGCTCAAAATGCTTAGCAAGTTCACTTGGAAGCCAGAAAGAGACACACTAAAACAGCCTGGAACAGTTTTGTGCACTGGAACAGATTGCCCAGAGATGTTTTGAAGTTTCCCTCACTGGAGATACTCAAGAATCATCTGGATGCTATCCTGTGCCACGTGCTCTAGGATGACCCTGTCTCAGCAGGTTGGAGCAAATGACCCATGGTGGTTCCTTCCAACCTGATGCATTCTATGATTCTTTGAAGCCTGAGGGTATTCCATAGGGCAAATATCCACAGAGCATCACTGACTCAGGCTGATAAATTGAGCCACTTTAGAATATCAATTTGTGGGTCAAGCTCAGAAGTCACACTCAATCTACTGTGCCCATTCTAAAATCTCCTCCTATCTTTTTGGGTTGGGCATATCACTTAAAAAAACAGTCATATGGCTCTGAATTGAGCTGTCTTAGGATCACATTTGATGTTTAATAGTTGATGTTTAAGGCCAGTGGTGATACCTAAGAATCATTGTTAACCAGCATTTTTCTACTCCTTCCTGCTCTGGTTGCTTGTAACTCAGGAAATTAACTTGTTTGGGTCTTTGACACTCATTATGTCCATTTTTGAGTCTGAAAAAGAATATTAGAGAATATTAGAGAAATTAACATTTTTCTGTTCTGATAGTATTGCTGTGACAAAAGTAGTAAAGATGTGAAACAAATAGCTATTGATATGACTGATCTTGTCTTCTTTGAAAGCTCAATCTACACTCATCCATTTCACTCCTCTTCATTCCACTACCCATACTGCAGTCATTCATGTCTTTGAGAGACACATGGTGAGGCTGACACCTAAAATGTAAGGTAGCCCCCAAAGTAGTTGTTTATACAAGCTTTCTTCAAGGCAGCTACAGTGACCACCACCCAGAATTGTGGAAAATTAAGGCAATATAAGGATCCTCTGCTCCTCCCTGACTGCAGTTGCATGAGCATCTAATCTCCATCCAGTTTTGCCCTCTGCTTTGCCTGGAAGTGAGCTATTGGTATGATCCTGCTCACTCCCATTTGATGCACTACTCATCACATTGTGCCTGCCATTTCTTTGGCATTACCTATCTGTGATATTGATGCATGGGAACTAATGCCATTAACAAGCTTGCAGGCTGATGAAAGTCTTACACTGAAAACACATCTGCATTCTCCTTCCTCTTTCTCCATTGCATAAAACTCTAAGAATTGATCTTCAGGGCTTACTTTGCAGCCTCATTGATATTAGCAGCTTGATGACACACCCAACGTGTCTGTTAGCACTGTTCTGTATCAGTGTCAAGCAAAACAGATAACTGATAATATCTGACACAACTAGGCAGGAATTCATAGCTTCACAAAAGACAGTACACTACCTTATCATCCTGCTGGTAGAGTGGCTTGGGAAAACTTATCTTGGCATGTAAAAGGAAATATGCTTGAATCATGGAATTCTTTGCCTAAAACTTACTATGCAATAGGGTGTGCCTATTTGTCTAAGATACCAAGCTCCTGTGTGGCTATTGCTGAAATACAGAAATAAGTATTTTTAAAAATATGGTTCTTTCTCTGTTATACTGCTTTACAGATGCCTTGAAAACCAGTGGAAAAATCAGAATCAGTTCTGAGGCCATAGAAAACAAAAACCCAGTATCACTCTAGAAGTTCCAGCACTATAGCATGAACTACTAGACAAGAGTAAAGTAGCTGTGGCCTGAATTTAAGCTGACAAATCACCCCATTGCATGTCGCCTTCTGGAGCCAAGGACTCAAGTTTACTTTAGAAGGAGCCAATTGCACTGGAAATATAGCAGCAAATACAGAATCATCTCATTAAACAAAAGCACATCCATTAAGATATTAGAGAAGTTTTTCCCAACCATGGAGCTGCAGCTAACCCATCTGAGAAATTCTGTATGCTCTTTTTTGTTATTTGTTATCCAGAAGAATGCTGCTATATGGGCAGTCACTTGCCTAACAAGCAGAGAGGGGAAAACCAATTTTTGATGGAGAGGTCATCGAGGTTTGTGAAGAAATTCATTTGATTATATCCCTCAGGGCTATCAACACTGAAAAAATTGCTGGAGTCACAAGGAGGTTTGAAGAAAAGGGCTTCCTGAACTGTGCACGTCCTAGTGATCAGACACATATCCTCATTCTGTGCCTGTGAATGTATTATCAAGACAGGATAATATTCCATTGACATTTATTGTGTAGACAAAGTAGAACAGTCATGGACACAAACATTGGATGCATAGTGTGCAATGCAATTTTTTAAATGTGCCTTCTTTCAATAAAGGTAAACCAAATAACCAAATAATTTGGATTAAAGCATCCACATCATGGTACAGCTAAAATTAATTTGGATTTTTCTGTCTGGTACAGAAAATCACAGAGCCAGAGAAGAACTGTTTATTTTGACTGATTCCCTATTTTTCACCTTTACTGGAAATCAGTAGGGTTAAAAAAGAAAGCAGACACATGTTATGCATAAATGTCACTGAAAAACATGCAAGCACTACTTGGAAAATATTTTCCCTCATCCACCTTATGAAATTCTTAATGAATTTCTCATGTCTCCAGTACTGCAAATCAGGTGGCTGCTGATAATTTGGAATCCTTTGGTTTGTCTCCAAGAAATGGAACAGTAGAGCTCAGAGTAATTGAGCTGAAATATGACCTTCTGGGTCTAAAATAGTCTCTTAGAGCTCCATCATGTTCTTCTGTCTCCTTTCTCAGTGCTATGAAATTCCTCTGCAAGTAACTCAGTCACCATTCTCTGATAGTCTTCAGTCTCATTTTCTTCTCTGTTTGACTTTACATTGACTACACTGTTCTTCTGTTTCCATTTCTCTTCATTCTTGCATTCCTTTCTTGTTTCCTTCTTCTCAACTTCCTGCTCTCTCATCGCTATCAAAGTACCCTATCAAATTCAGAATTCTGTTTCTCTGTTGGATGGTTTTCTACGTAAGAGATTTATCTTTAGTTTTTCAGACACAGTTGTAGTTTTTCCTGAAGAATGGAAAACAAGAAATTACAGAGCACTTGCATTCTGTATATTCCTTACATATGGTGCTGTATGTGAAGAAGTAAGTTTTATCTCTAAAGACTGTTCTTTCTCTGGGTTTTCCATTTTTATCTAAATGCAGATCCCAACATGTCAGACCTTCAGTAAAGAGCTGATGAGACAATTTTATCTTTAGAATTTACGAAAAGACTGTACTATGCAGAAAAGAGGAGGAGAAAGAATGAAAAGAAACAACACAACCAACAGATAGGATCAAAAGTGGATATCTTGAAAAATTTCCACACCATTATTACTTTAGGAGATTTCCAGTTTCAGAAGTTTCAGCTTCCTCATGGTGAGAAGGAGAAGGGCAGGCATTTATCTCTCCTGTACAGTGACCAGAAATAGAACTCAAGAAAACAGCACTGTTCTGTGTCACAGGCTTTTGACACAGTCTGATGACTGTCTCAGGGAATCTTTAAGTTGGGTATTAGAAAAAGTTTCTTCACCCAGTGGGTGATTTGGTACTGGAACAGGCTCCCAAGGAAAGTGGCCCCACATTAAGCCCGAGAAAGTTCAAAAAGTGTTTGAACAGTGCCCTCAGGCACATGGAGTGATTTTTAGGATTGTCCTGTCCATGTCCAGGAGTTAGAATTGATGATAGTTCTGGGTCCTTTCCAATTCAGCATACTCTATGATTCCGTGACTCCATGTCAAGATGGAAAGGAAAGCAATTAATCAACCCTGCTATCATTCCAGCTATACCATCTATGAAGAGGAAACTCTGTACATGATAGATCAGCTCCTAGGACAAGTTAAAAATACTAGGAAACTAAAATTGTCCTAATTTGTCCTGAGAATGTTAGATTAAGGATTCTCTTCATAAGAACCAGGCAAAAATTGTATTCTTTGTACACTTTGAATCAACATCAGGTCAGGAAATTTGAAGAGGTAAAAAGTCTCTTTATAAGAATTCATGACATCTGCTATTTTGACTGTTATATTTACAGTCCTTTTACAAACACAATTTCCTCTTCTACTCTACAATTCAGTAGAGGAAATTCTACAATTTCCTCTACTGAAGATCTGGAGACAATTGCTTGAAGTTGGGGCTTTATTAATAAATATATTTATTAACTTAAAACCCTCATAGTTTTGAAATTACTAATAGTAATTTAGAGAAAGGAAAAAATAAGTTTGTGGATAACAACACCAGAGGCAACTGCAGCCAAATCAAGTAGAGAAAGCAGATATGTAAGAACCTACTTATATATTTTGCATTATTAAGTATTACAACAGCCATTGTAGTAAGAATGAAGATAATTTACCTCCATCCTAGGCTTCTGTCCTGTCTGTACAAGAAACTTCTGCAGTCCCTGAATGTGTGAATAGCTCCTCAGAGCTGGAGATAAATGTCTCATTGGAACTTTATCATATTTGTGAAGAGATTGTCTTAAATTAAGACAGGCATTGTCTTCTGCTCATATTGCAGACCCATTCTCTCAGCTGTTCCTGACACATTTTAGTTAGAGCTTCATTAACAAAAATTAAGGTCTTTCTTGCCCTTTCAAGGTCGTATCTCAGACATGGATCCAAAGCAGCACCTGCACCTGACAATCACATATACCTACACCATGACTTCATTTTAACCTGCAGAATTATTCAGTTAGCATAAATTTGACAATCATGTAACTCAGCATGTTGCTTCCACATTGTACTGGGCTTACATGGCAAGGCTTTAGCTCTGCAGGTCTGTGGGTGTTGTCTATGTGAGGCCAAATGGCTCCAAAATGGATTCCCTGTTGTCCAAAGCTTAGTCCATAAGTGATGCTGGTAAATCCTCACATTTAAGAAAGGGTAAAAATGTTCCACAACAACTGTGAGGCAGAGGAGTGAGAGAAATGTGAGAGAAACAACCCTGCATACACCAAGGTTGTTGAAAAAGGAGGGGAGGAGGTGCTCCCAGTGCTGGAGCAAAGGTTTCCCTGCAGCCCATGACAAAGGGTATGATAAAGATTTCCCCCCAATGGAAAATGAAGAACCATGTTGTAACAGATCCCACCCAGCAGCCCACAGAGGACCCCACACCAGAGAAGGAGCAGTTATCTTTATATCAAGCGAGCAGCTAAGCTAGGTAAGATCCAAGTGTCGATCTTAACATGTTCTCCCAGGCAGTGGAAAGGCTAGACCCAGACCTGTGGCACAGATGTAAGGCTGAATTGCATTTTTCCCATCTATGTAGATAAAATAACAGGGAACCTAAGAACGAAACTTATAGAAATAATATATAGAGGAATATGACTCATAACTAAAATAAAACTTGTAAGAGCTCTGAAGCAAGTAGACCTTTAAAAAAAATTTTAAAGAAGTGAGATTCAAAACATAAATTTGACATAAATTAAATATTTTGTGTTTAAAGCACTCAGTGATCAGAATAATTTGAGCAATGTTATTTCTCTTCATTAGGGAATGGGGAGAAGGAGCCATATTAAAGAAACAAGTAAACTCACATAAGTTGTGATCTTCCCTATTTAGATAGCCTTATATGACATTTATGTGTAGACTCAGCTACAGAGAAGGCTGAAGGGCGACCTGACCTCTTTGCTCTCTACAGCTTCCTGAGGAGTTGTTGAGAGAGAGGTGCTGATCTCCCTGCTGCCCAGTGTTAGGACATATGGGAATGGTTCTAAGCAGCACCAGAGCATGTTTAAACTTTGGAACTATCTCCTTATCAAGAGGGTGGTTAAAAAATGTCATAGACTTCCTAGAGATGTGGTCAATGCCCAAAGTGTTTCAGTGTTAATGAAGCAATTGGACATTGAGCTTAATAACCATCTTTAACTTCTGAGCAGTCCTGAAGTAGTCAGGCAGTAAAACTAGATGATCACTTTAGGTTCTTTCCAGATGAAATATTCTATTCTATTTTATTCTATAAAAACTGTACCTGGTATGAATCTGTTTTCCTTACAGTAAAGTAGTCCTACTTTCAAGTTATTTGGAAATTGCAACTAAA
Source organism: Cyanistes caeruleus (assembly GCF_971803275.1). NCBI lineage: Eukaryota > Metazoa > Chordata > Aves > Passeriformes > Paridae > Cyanistes > Cyanistes caeruleus. Next base: position 29,268,694 of record NC_141703.1, read on the forward strand.
ATAATTCCTTTCAATATTCCCTGATTTCCACGACTCTGATCCACTCTCAAGGTATAAGAGTGCTGTATTCCATTGTCCTATACCTAGTAGGCTACATTTCTGTGTGCCTTTGTGTATGGCTTCTCTAAACATATAATGCTCTTTTTCTTGCTTCTGTATTAATTATAGGGTTTTTATTTCTTTAATTATACCATTTCAAAACTGCAATATCACTAATTGCTTTCCATAGTTTCTTCAAGTTCTTTCTCTTCATGGTCAGATTAAAATCAGTGCAGTTTACTGATGGATAGAAAAAAGTTACAGAAATGGTAAATCAGTTCAATGTACATTCCCATTTGTGTTGCAAGTCAGTATTCAATTTCAGATAAGAAAAAAAAACAGAAAAACTACTTTCTAAAGATGCATTTCTTAGGGTGGCATGTGTTTTCAGATCATCCTCTGAATGTGGCAGAGGTGTGGATGGGGAACACCAGTTCTGCCCCATTCCTAATCCACATTTAAGAGTATTTGCAAACAGATATTATTTCACAAGAAAAACAGATTAACAGATTGATTTATTTTCCCTCTTTCCAAGTGCTACTTTTAAACACAAAGAAGAAATAGGCATTTGGAAGCAGGAAAGCAGGAAAAGAATGATCAGATGCTTCTAGGCAGATTTGCCACTTGAATTTTCCATGTTGCATCCATTTCACAGCCATTCTTTGAAAATATTCACACTTTTTTTGTGGGTATGTGAATGCCCAGAATTAAACAGAACTGAATGCTTTAGTACAAAGCAGGAGCTGGTCATTTCCTGCAATACTTGGTCTATCTGCCTCATGCCTGGAGTGAGGGTATGAAGGAAGAAGGGAGGAGTGTCACAGTGGAAGTTCCATGGTGCTGAAGTTCAGAATAAATCTGTCTCCTGGCAACTCTGCACATTTGCTTTCCTTCCCTCTATCCAATGTTGTGGTACAGCAGAATACAAAGTCAGCAACAACTTTATATCTTCCTGCTGGAAAAAAAAAGTGACTGAATGCAAGACAGAGTAAACATAAAAGTGAATCAGAAAATGGAGTCTCTCCTACCCAGACATGTCCATCCTTCCATGTAAAAAGATGATGAAAATAGTACTCCTACATAATCATCTGGGGTTTAAATCAAGAGACTTGAGGAAGAGGAGAGGTTCTAGTGTTGATGCCTGAACAGAACTCCTGCTGTATTGCCCAGTGTTCTAGTAATGATACCAACTAGCTAAAACTAGTCCTCTACATCTACATAGTTTGCCTACATCTTGGTCTCTCCATCTCTTCCTAACTCTGTTTTCACTCTTGCCACTTCTAAATTTAAGTCAGATACCTTAAACTAGGACATGAATGTTTTAAGATTAACATTCAAAACTCAATTTTACATGAGCTTACTACTCTCTGAGCCAGTCTGGTTCTGGCTGCAGATGGACTATGTTTCCCTTTATTATCTCTTTACTTCTTGAGTCTCGGAAAGAAGTGAAGCAACCAGAAAAGTGATTTTAACTAACACATGATCGCTATCATAGCTGGGATTAAGGAGGTAATATCCAGCTCAGTGGTGGTAGCCTCTGAAGATGAACTAACTCTCTCTCTTTCAATTGTGATATTGAGTTCAAATCTGCATATATGATGGACAGGCAAGCTGTGCTTTTCACAGGCACTGGCCTCAACTTACAGATGGACAAGGCCTCAAATGACACAAGAAAGCTCCCTGCCACACTCCATTTGTCTAAATCACATTCTGCCTCTGATGATAAAAGAAGAAAATCCATTTTAAGAATGAACCTGCTCATAATATCCACATTTCCTAGTAAGGATTTTTCAGGCAGGAAGTAGTCCAAAGGAAAAGATTTAAAATATTCTTAAATTTCTTTTATGAGCCAGTCTATTAGCTCCTAATTTCATAGACCTTTTGACACAATCAAAGGCAGCTTTCCCTCTTGTCTTACAGGTACTCTGTTCCAAGCTGGAGCCAGAAATAAGCCTGTATGTAATGTGACTCAGGTGACTGATCACATTAAAAAGAGTAAAAACCAGTGACAGAAGATTCGCAAAGAACGAGTGGCCTGCTATGTTTTGCATGATTCATTGTTGGCCAGTGAATAAATTTATAAAATGACATCTCAGAGATGGGGGAAAAAAGAGTGGGTGGCAAAGAATACAATGTATTTCTATCCTATCTCTCCATCTCTATTAACAGAATGGCAGGAAAGGGGGGGTACCTGCTGGCCTAAAATTTAAGACAAATGCAGAATTTCCTTTGCTAAAGGTTACTTTACCAACTTGCAGCATGTGCTTGTTATTCCCCAAACTTTCTTTCTGCTCTGAAATCCTGTGCTACCCTCCTGTGACATTTTCTTGCATGCGCTCCACTGAAGTTTGGGTCTATTGTTTCCCAACAAGAGAGCTGATCCTTCAGCAGTTACTTATTTATTGAGGTCACTCGAGGTCAGTGATGTGGATTTTATGGGGTGCTTTTTCTTTAGAATACGGTCAGTCTGGTGTGTTGGAATTTCTTTAATTTTGCAAAGAGAGAGGCATAGGGTGGGGGAGTTTCATTTTAAAATTAGGTACATATCAATAATCACATAGGTCTATACCTGCACTGTATTCATAACTAGAAATTTTCAGTATGTCACCCTCCTGTCCTGATTTTGGTTTGGTATTAATGGGCTCATATAGCTTTTCATGAGCAGGATCTCAGTTCTTTATTCTTCACTGAGGACTTTTTTTTTTTTTTTATGTGTGTGTGTGTGTGTGCATTATGCAGCAAGGAAGGGCTACTCTGGCTTACCTCTCACATTTCCTCCTTGCCTGGGTGACAGGGGATTTGTTGACATTTGCTGCATGTCCTGTCGCTATTATAAATCGGAAGCTACATTTCAAGCTTCAGCACACTCAGAGTTAAGCTGCACTGGAAACTGACAATGAAAAATATAAATGGAAGAAATTTGAAGATGTGAAAAGGGAATTATTTGGGGGAGTCTTTTATTTTAAAGCATTTTAAAATGGAGTGAGAAAAAAAATCCTTGTACAGATTTTTTAATGTAAACTTTTTAAAGTTGGGTTGGGTTTTTTTATTTGTTTTCTTTTCCAAGCAGGATGCTTAAAGTTATGGTTCTAACTCTTTGTTTAGTCACCAGATTTTGCCACTCGAAAATCTTCCCCTGAAACAATCCTCAGTACAAAAAAAAATAGGATTTGTGATAAAAAATTTCCAGAATTCTGAAAATGCCCTTATAAATAGTGCTTGTCAAGATTTTAAGGAACTGAGAAATTTGATGAAAACCCCTCACATTTCTGCTTATATAATACACAATAAATGAATACCAACTATGGCAAAAATTAACAAAGGAAACTCAAAGTAAATTTTACAAATCATACCAAATAAAATATTTAATCTGACCAGACATTAATATTTCTTTTATAATTTCAATTTTTAGGAAATCTTTAGAAAAATGTTTGTTATTTTCTGTTCCATACCTAAATGGAAGGGAGGATTCTCATCAGGATATTTCTCCTTAAACTCCAATGGATTTTCTTGTTATTTTTGAGTTTCATGTGACCTTAAAAGGAATGTGAGTACAAATCAGTTTATTTATCTGGGCTACTTACAATAATGTCTGTTTAGTGAAGTGTAATTCAGAGGCTCAATTTTATTAAGGTGGCCACGATTCAAATCCACAATCCTTAAAAAAGTAGAACAAATAGAAAGCATAAAATAATAGAAAACGTGTAATTCAAAAATATTTTTCTTGACCTATTTTAACTTGTTTCATGATGTTTTTTTCTTTTTCTTGGGATAATTTACTTCATAATTCAAACCTGCAGATAATTTCGACCTCTTTTTCCCTTATTATTAGCTATTAAATTTTATTTAAGCTTGATCGTTTTTAAAGGGAGGGGTGGGATAAAGTGAAGCTTCTAATTTTGCATCCTGCTCTAATCTCCGATTTGAGAGTGCTATACTCTGGGGTTTTACATAGTAATATACGGGCAGCAGATACAGAGATGTGATACATACCCACACCTTTGCATATCAACCTCGAGGGGCCTGCATGTTTTGCACTGGTGGCTGACCAAAACCGTCCCTTTTGGACTTCAAATCAGCTAATCGCCCTGTGAGGGAACATCCTAAATTTTTTAGTTGGGACGGGCTTGAGGATTTATTTTTTGGGTGGGGCGACGGGTTGTTATTCCTAAACGGCAGTCCTCCTGCCCTTAAGTTTAAGGCTATTTTCAGACTTGGGAAAACGTTTGATTTTTTTTGTAATTATTGCTGGGATTTCCTCCCCCTTCCCCTCCCCCTAGACGAAAACTAAAATTGTGATTTAGATATTTGGTCCCAGCGGCCCTGCCTGTGCTCAGCAAATGGTTCCATGTCACTCGCTGCATCACAATATCGGAGTGGCGGCGCTCGGTGGCAGCTAATCCTCTGAGCCCGTTAATAAGCTTAGGAGCACGTTCATTGAAGACTGACGCGTTAGTCACAAACAGGGAGAAAATATCTACTGGGGGAAGCTGAATTGGTTTTAATCATCTGCTAATCACCAGTAATGAGACCTACTCTGGGGAAGAAAAGAAAAACAGATAGTCAGAGGGAGGTTTTGTTCTTCACAGCGGAGTAACAGGGAATGAGAGGGCAGCTGTTATTAGGAGAGAAAAGATGGAAAGAAAGGAGGGATTTGGCCAGACCAGATGAAACTTCTTCTGCGGCGCACTGTTTTGTTAGCTGAGTGTTTCTTTCATTCAGCCTCCAAAACTTCAGATCTGTCAGCCCCTCTGAAAGCCCCGGCCCACCTCTCCGAGCCGCCGGGGAGAAAAGGCGCCGCTACCCCGCCCCACGGCCCCCGGCCCGGCCCGGCTCCCCTCCCCCGGCCCTTCCCCGACCCCTTCCCGGCCCCTTCCCCGAGCCGGGCTCCTCCAGCGGCCCCTCCAGAGCCGGGACACGGCCGGCGGGCCTGGGAGCCGCGGGGCAGCCGCTGCCGGGCCCCGAGGGCTGGGGCGGCTGCAGGTGCGTCTGGGAGGGATGGGGCCTAGGGGGGATGCTCGGCCTTGAGGAGCCTTCCTGCCCCTCTCCTCACCCGTACGTCTCGGGAGACTGGGCATCAAGGTGGCTGCTGGGAATAATCCAAAGAGAGGGACACATCTGGCGCTGCCTGTAGCAGAGCCCGGCTGGGAAGTCGGCTCCCCTTCCCACCTGAGCAGAGCCTTTGCTTCGAGAAGCAGGCGTGACGTTCTGCAGGTGAAAGTGGAGCAGTAAGCAAAGCTCTGGTGCTTCATCAGAAAAGCAGTGAGCGACTGCGTTCCGTGCTCTGTGCAGAGCACCACGCTTGCTTAATTGCAAGGTGCTGGTGTGAGGACTTCTGCAAGGCACTGGATGTGGCAGGTCGCTCTGCTCCCTAACAGTAGGCCCCGGGTATCTCCTTCAGCTAGATCATGTTCACTTCTTTTTAAATTTTAATTTGGTTTAATTTTTGGCTTGTAATTGTGCATCTGGCTCAGAGAGAGGAAGAAAGCCCTTAGCTACATTTTTAAAAATCCAATCTTGGATGAGCTCTTTAAGTGATTATAAAGTTGACTAAGTGTAAAAGCTTTGCAAAGGCAGTAATTTCAGACACACTTCTGGCTGCTAAGACATGTCTGTGTTTCATTTTCTGTATATTTTTAGGGAGCTTAAGTGGGGTGGGTAGCTCACTCATTGGGAAAAAAAAAGGGGGTTTTAAATGTCATGTTTCATTTGGCTGTATGGAAAAGCTGAGTATCAGATGTCCTGTCAGGAAATAAGATACACTGATATACAATGTGCAAACATTTTATTTTGAAGAACTCCTTCACAGTCTCACTTCATGGAAGTGAGTTGCCCAACTTAGTCACACAGCAAAGAGCAGTCTACATCCTGATTTAGGTTTAATTTCTTGGTTTAGAGCTCATGGCAACAGGATATCTGAAAGGGAAAGTATGTCTAAGTTTTTTCTCTGGTTCAAATAATTCTTATCCTCACCATTAGGAAACACATCTCAGTACACCAGGATGTGGAGGGAAATTTCTCAGGTTAGCCCAGAGAAATTTTTTAACCTGTTCTTCATAACTTAATAAGAGTGGAAGTGAGAATGTCTGCCTTACTGAGGATCATCACAACATCATGTTTCTGATTTTGGAGAAGGGCTCTCTGGTGGTCTGGGGATAGCTGGTATCAATAAGAAACAAAGCACCATCAGGCAGATTTCCAAATTTTTTTGAACGGAAGCGCTTGAGAAGTGTCACACGTAGGGAAAGACGACACTTCTCTAAGTTATGGTATGACCATATTCTAGTACTATCAAAAGTTCTTTGTTTTATAGTGAGAAGACAGAACCTTTGTACAGGAAAACAGAAACTTTGTAAAGGAAAAGATGAATCAGGAAAATTTAAACTCCTTTCCCTGTTGTCCTAGAAGAACTGACCCACGTTTTTCCATTTACTCCTGTTGAGTTACTCCTTATTGTGCAGCTTACCTTGAATGAGGAGTAGATTGGTTCTTAAAAGTGGCTATTTGTTTTGGGGACCATTATCCTCACTGGCTTCTCACAAATAGCCTGAAAGGTCTCACACAAAACTAAGCAAAACAAAACCAAAAACAACCCACCCACCTCCCAAAAAAATAAAGCAAAAAAAAAAAACCAAACCAAAACAAACAAACAAACAAAAAACCAAACCAACCTGCCATTGGAAACCAGGCCTCTTCAGAGGTGTTCAAGGCCTGCCTGTTCAATAGCTCTAGGATTCTCAAGCCATAAAGTTATGGATTGTCACGTACCCAGTGATCCCCAGAAGTAAGGCAGTGTGCAGAAACTAATGTTTCAATATGTTAGATTACAATTTGAGACTGAAAATTAACATGAAAAATGTCCCTATTCAAAATAAAACAATCAGAGATGCCAGCTACAGTCTTAGTGATCTCATGTATACACTCCCTCCAATCTGAAGGCAACTTTTCCCTGATAGTGAGCATGTCATCAAAGCCTTGAGGTAATGTTTAATTGCACTCTTCTTCTTTTCTTTTTCCACAAGTATATTCAGCATTGTACTGATGTTTTCTCAGTTAGTTCATCTGTCTCTGTATTTTATCTTTCTGTCTGTCAGGCTTATTAGCATATTTTGACAGATTAAAAGGCTAAGGTCAAACAAGCAAATCCCCAAAGAAATACTGCTAATTATTGTCATATGTTTTTTAAATACTTTTGCTTCTTCAAAGAATTTCATAAGGAACTAAATTCAACTTTTCAGTCTGTTTCTTTCATGAGCCCCTCCTCTCTTTAACATCACTTTTTCTAGACACCCTCCAGTGCCCCTACCCTCACTCTTATTTCTTTAGGCAAGCAATTAGTTTCTTACAAAAATGCAAGACTGTATTTCAGGTAAGTTACATTTTGTGGAAGTATACCTGGAGTACATTCTAATGCACACCCAGTGAGTAGCGCTCAGTGAACCAGCAAACATGGGTTTGGATGTTTTGCTGAGGAGAGAAAAAGATCCTTTTTATTGTTGACAAAGCAACATAAATACCCTTCTTCCAGAATCCTGTTCAGGAACCAGTAGGTGTGTACACCTGTGGTCAACAGAGGGGTCCTTCACACCGTTGCATTTTCCCTCTCTTTGTAGGGTAGGGAGGATTGGTTAGGATCTGGAGGCAGAGTCAGAAGACCAATGAGCTGCATGCTAGTACTAGATGCAGTACAAACTTTTCTGTATCTTCAGCTTCTTAGAAGACAAATTGGAACAAGCAGATGGTCTGAGAGTGTGTGTAAAAATTAAAAAAAAAAAAACAAACAAAAACCAAATATAGAAGTCCAGCATACATTTAGTAAGGAGGAATTGTTACAACCACAATCTCTGTATTAGTTGTTGGCCAAGGTAAATAATAGGATAGGAGCTGGTCAGATAAAGGATGATACTGGCTTCTTGTGAGGATGAGACAACAGGTGGCTAAAATAAATAGCGAGGGAGTGCTTTTGGGACAAGATAAGCAACAAAACAATCCTAATTAACTTAATGATCAGACATGTATTTATCTTATGCCTCCACTTTTCTATTCATTTTCAGACACTGCTGTGTTTCAAGACAATATATCTGGTTTTTAAAGGATTCATTTTTTGATGGGTATGCAAAGGTAGCATTGCCAAACCTTGTTCATGGCAGGTAAATCATTACACGGCCTAAGACAGTGTTCATTAGCAGCATTGTCAATCATGTAGGAGTCCTGCCAGAGAATTGCTGATGATACGACAGGGTCAGAGACAAAGATATTCAGTCTCTATTCATCCATCAGATTTTTTTTTTTTTAAATCAATTTACAGCATGATAATTGAGTCAAGTTTATTGTGCTGCACCTCAAACAATGTAAGATTTGGTGATTATAAATCTCTTGGTACTGAGACCACACAAAAAAGAGAAAGAAAAAGAGATGAAAAGGTAGGAAGGAAGAAGAGTTGGGATAGTGTGGTAGGTTTAGATAGGTTGGGGAGGTGAAAGCTAATTGCTAAGATAAATATATGTAAAAGGGAAAGTTTCAAATGGACAAGATGTCTCTTTAAAGTCAGAAAAGTAGTTGAGAGATTAAGTCCTCAGTTAAAGAAACTCTTCACTTAAGGTGAAGGGCTAAATTGCCATTCATGTATCTGTATCATCTGAAATGAATTCACTGATAAAACCAATGTGTATCCATCCCAGGGGATGGATAAAGGAATACTGCCTTACTGATAATGAATACTGCCTAAAAAAGGATTGTTTCTTTATGCTGTATTGGAGAGCTCTTTTGTAAAGCATTTTTTCTCTTCATACGTGCAAATGTGCATGCCTGCTTGCACATGTGTGCATGTAAGGCCTGTGTGCTGAATAGGTCTCTGTGTCACAAGATTTAAAAAAGAGGAAGAATAATATGGAACAGGAAAGTGAAAAGTCTTTTTCTAAGGTAGAAATAGGAGTGCTTTCTACAGGGAGGAAAATGCTTTTCTGTCAAGCTGGGCATGGCTCTGATTTCCAGCACAAATGTTCAGTGCTGCATTTCCAGACCAGGAAAAAAGGGTTTTTAAGCCTCCCTCCCATGACCTCCTCCCTCCTCACATTTACACCAAAGCCTTAAAATGAGTGCCATTTCCATCATGCACAGGCTTTCTGTAAACTGATGTTACTAGTAAACATGTGCTTGCACATCTACTTTCCTCAGTTTGCTGTTTGGCTGATTTCAGACACATGATAAGTAGATCATTCCTAAATTTTCATATAATTATGTTTAAATATAATTTTGAGCAATTAAAATGAATGGGAGAGGAATTTATATGAAATCTGTCTCAAAATAAACCTATAAAAGTGTCACATTCCAGGGTGATTTCTTAAACTCCCTTTCATACAGCAACCATGCTCATGAGCTCTCCTCTCAGACCCCTGACTCTTTTCTGGGATTCATCAGGCTGATGCTGAACATATTTAAATCCTCCCCATAAAAGGTTTAGTCTAAGTTGCTTCTCCAGTACTTGTTTGAACATTAAATATGCAAATAATCATCATTACACTTCCAACAATTACACATGTTTGCGAGCACCATGTCAAGTACTGGCAGCAGTGCAATCATTTGTAAAGACAAATATTCCATTCCAAGAGATGTCATGCTGCTTAGAAGATTTCTTTTTGTATTAGTAGCCACACTGCTGCTTCATAAAGTGTGCAAATGAACGTGACAGTGCTGCCAATAGCTGCCAGTTCCTTCCTCTCGGCAGAGCAGATGTCAATCAACCATCCCAAACAGACAAGGCCTCGGTACTGCCGCAGACATTAAACATGTAGGATGGAGAAGGGAGGGCACAAACAACACAGGCAGTGCAGGGGCTCGGCATACTCCTCACTCTCCCTCTCCCTCCTCCTCCTCTCCCTCTCAGCCTCTCTCCCTCTCTCTTTCTCTCTGAGGAGGCCCGAGGCCGTTGGAATATTTTAATTTCTGATTTCTGACTATATTATCATGTGTTTGTAACAGATGAATTGTAATTTGTAGCTCTGAGGTGATATGAAAAGCTGCCTGCGACCGTAGGACAGATGCAGGCGTGTGTGGCAGACTTCTCTCCTCACTGCTCTTGCCTCCTTCTCTCTCTCTCCTGCTCTTTATGTAGTAATGGATAATTGTCAGCATTCACTTTTATCACATCCAAAGTAGCAGCTTAGAGAAGATGCAACTTTAGTCAGGACTAATCTTGCCTCTTCCTGAAGTGGGAAAATCCCAAGTATTTCAGGGTCCTATTGATAACCCTTGTGCTTTTTTTTTCCATAAAAGACGGATGACTCTGGCAAGCTTGGGAGACTGCAGATAATGGGATTGACTTGGTACTTAAATCTCAGTGAACCAAGACAGCATAAGTAATTAGTGAATTGGATCCATACTGGGGTGCTAATGATGGCTAATACTGCCCCACACCATTCTAAAACCCACAAGATACACATCCATCTCATTCAGATAAAACCGAGGGGACACTGTTTTGTGGGCATCATTTATTTCTTCCTTAGCACTGAATTTATACCCCTTTAAAAAAATAAATCTAATGTTCATGGAGTGACACCTAGAAGAACAAGTGACCATTCTGTCAGAAGAGTTCATTATGATCACAAATACCTCTGGTGTTTTTAATTAAGAAAGGCTAATTAAGAGAAACTATGCATTTATCTTCTTATCTAGTTGTCAAGGGGAAAGTCACAAACACTAACTATATGCTGTTTAAATGGGAGATGCAGTTCATATTTTTAATCTTTTTCTTTTCATTTTTACTTTTTGTTTTCTAGCAGACTGAATCCTCACAAAGGAGGAAGTTCATTTAAAGAAAGTATTTATTTTTTGAAACCAATGCTCCAACTTTTGTTAAGTGTAGTTCAAATTCTGATTTTCCTCCAGGTTAGTATAATTGGGTAGAAACTAGTATTCTGCCTCATTTTTCTTTTCCCACAGAGTGATAGCATTTTATCAGGATAATTTAGATAAATGTCTTTCCATAGGGTTTGCTTATCCTTCCAGGAGCTATGATCGACAAACAGCCACATAAGATGAATGGCATCGTGTTTTGATCAAATGTATTCTCATCTAAAAGTAGAGAGGGTTTCAAGGTGAGGGGAACGTCTGTTTTCCTCAGATGTGATAGTCAGAGGGTGGTCCTCCCCCCTTTCCTCCCCCCCTCCCTGTGCCCTCCAGTTTGTTACAGTGGCTGCGAGTTAGGATGGTTCTGCGTTTGAGCGTGCGCATTGCACGTATCAGACACTAAAACCAGGGACAGCTCGGTAGAAGACATTATAACTTAGTCCAACAGTCTTAGCATATAGTTTTAAAGAGAGAGCTGAAGATAGGAACGTTGTTTGTGAGGGGAGATTGACAAAGAAACTGGCAACTCAGGTATCCAGCTTTTGTGCTGCCACCTAAATCTTAAAGCTGGAAAACTCTTGCCTCTTTCAGCTTCTTATTTCCAATTCCTTTTGTTAAGGGACATTAAAAAAGGTATGACTCAAGGCAAATTTGGACTGTAGATTATAAAGGGTTAATATGCAACATTACAGACTAGAAACAAAAGAGTAGCCTGGCAAACACTATTTTTTTCTTTTCTTTTTTTTTTTTTTTTTAATTAAGATTGAGATGAAATTTTTCTTTTCCCCGACTGTCAAAAGAGCCTTAATTCTATGCTGGGTTATTTTAGCAAATACCTCTGTAGGTGTATGTGTGACCACAGTAGGAAATGCTTTGTAAGAAGAACTTCATATTCAACATTTGAGGAGAAAAAGCTGTTTAATGCAGGGGCTCTTCATAGTCCTTATAAATCTGTAACTGATTAGGAGGCATTCAGAGCTAATGTAGGATGAAAAGATGGGCAGACTGTCGGCTGAGAAGGCGGAAGCGGGGGTTGGTTGGGGTAAGGATCTGAACTGGATTATAACAAACGCAAGTTTTAGTTGGGATGGAGCTAAAGTGTTAGCCTGGAGGCAGACAGGCTGCTCTTCATCAGTTGAAATACTCTCACCTCAGTGACTCTTTCTGCTTCTCAAAAAACAAAGGTTCCTCCTGAAAGCAGTGCTTTGCAAATTGAAGCTTTAACCTTATCTTTTCTATCCAGCCCAGGGATCTTTCTCCCTTTCTTTCTTTCGTTCTGCACACAAGAACTTGTAGCTTGTGTAGATGTAGCATGTATTTATAAAGTGCCAGATATTTTTATAATACTAATAAATCACACAGTCCTTTAAGTTGAAAATTGAACTCTGCCACCTCCCCAACCAGGTTTCCTTTTGCATTTCTGCTTAGCACTGTTTTATCTCTCTTCTTCTATTTCTTAGGACTTCTTGTAATACTCAAAAGTAAAACAATTAATAATCTTATTTTCACCATGCAAGATCTGAAGATTCTTTATCTCAAGAAGCCTGAAATTTTTTAGTCCACATAAATAATGAGGATTCCTGTTTTATTATTAACAGCATTAATTGTGAAGCGCTGCAATGTGGAAGGATAGGGTATGAGATATATTGCTTTTAAGAGATAAGGATACACCTTCTGCAAAATTAGAATATCATTTGTTAAAGAAGCTCCTTTTTTCTTATATTTCTTACTATAATTGTCCGCTTCTATGATTTTAGCTATTGGAAGAGCTTCATTGTTTATCTTCCTAACAGCCTGCATTTTCCCTTGAATATGATGAATACAGCTGCAGGACCCTGCATCACCAGTTCTGGGATTTTGTCAGATGGTGGGAGTCTAAAGAGTTTTCTATTAGAAAAAAAGTGCCTCCCTTCTTTTGACCTAATTTGTTCAAATATTTAGTAGTTGCTCCCATTTCTGCTGTCGTCCCTAGAAATAGCCCTAGAAATTGCAAGCACTGATAGAAATAATAACATCACTGGACAATGTAATCTAAAACACTGCAATTTTCAATTTTTACTTCTGAAGTATTATTCCCATTTTTTTTCCTCACTAATCAACAAGACTTTGACAGAAATCAGAAAGGAAAAAAGGCTAGAACTGTTACATGATTTACCCACTTACACCTAAGACTTTCACATACTATTAGCTGAATTATAGGGCCTGTAGTAAACTGTATTAAACCTCAGACACTTGGCTAAAAGTAGGTCTATATCCAAGGTTAAAGAAAAGGAGGGGTCATTTTTATGAGGATACTGACCTTTTCCAAACTAATATCTGCCACACATTTCTTTTTCTAATGTTTCAAAAGGAGGTGAGTTCATTTCTACATCCTTTCTAACAGGATTTTGAAAGTTACAGTAACAAAAAAAAAAATTAAAAAAAAATTGCAGAACCCTTACATTAATCTGAAGGCAGGATAGACTGTATCAGTGAACTGCTTTTTGATGCTGAAGGGTGGAAGTCAAGATTGCACTTGTTTTTCCTACCGTTATAAAAACTAGTATGAGCTGCCTGAGCATTTTCAAAAAACAGGACAAATACAGAAGAATGAATTCTGAATCTTTCTTCCCTGCTGTAAAAAGCCCAGATTTTTGTTGTCTGATGTGGGAGACTTTGCAATGCACATGGATAAGTAGTAGAATCAGAAAAGGTTGATGTAGAAGGAAAGGGGAAGCAGTACACATAAACAACTCTTTCATTCGACTTCTTATTTTCGTTTTCCATAATTAACCATATAAGGCAGAAAGACAGAAAGAAGCAAGTCTTATTTTAAAGGAAGCAACTCAAAATATGATACTTTGCTTTTTACATCTTATACCAGATATCAGGATGCTGCTGAAAAAGTGCCAGAATTAAAAGTAATTCCCTCAACTTGAGTAAACAGTCCTGAAATCTGCCAGATGCTGGCATATATCCACTGGTTTGAAAGTTTGAAAGCAGTCTAAAAAAATTTAGGGGTAGTTTTTGTTTGTTTGTTCCTGATCACTGATAGCATGAGCTAGCAGCTGGTAGAAGAATAAAGGAAAATGTGTGTGTATTGGCAGCAGACAATTTATAACATGAAGTGATTATTCTCTCAGTCTTAAACATCAGAACTTGTGTCTTAAAAAATAATAATTTGCTTGGACAATTTTACAACTGAGCATTTAGTTTTTTCCCATTTTTCCTCCTTCAAAGATGTGTTGGAATTTGTAACCAACAAGATACATAATTTATCAATCTGGTACTTTTTTTTTTTTTTTTTTTTTTTTTTAAAAGAGGCGTTTTTCAATCTTGTTCCTTTTAAACTTATTGCAATCCTAGCTTGGTAAACCTACATCTCCACCTAGTGGTTTCACAGAAAGGGGACGCAGTCGTTTTTCAAACGGTGTGAGCTTCCAGATAACTTGCGTGTCAAGTCAATCTTCAACACCAGAGTGAAGAAATTGCATTCTTTCTGAAGGAAATATTTTAAAACGTGATTAAATATACAGAGAGAGAGAGAGAGAGAGAGACAGATGATAGATAGATAGATAGATAGATAGATAGACAGATAGATAGATAGATAGATAGATGTAGATAATTAAATGTTGACATTTCTTTGCTATGTGCAATTATATAATGGCTCTTTTATTTCTTAGTGTTAATACTTTCAACTACCAACAGAAAAACAAAATTTTAGCACAGCATGAGTTCATCCTGCATTTTTTCTAATCCCATTTTAAACCATGCTCGTGCAGTGCTGGAAGATTCCCATCTATCCTGCAGCCACATCTCTAATGCAGAGTGTGATCAAAGGTACAAACTAAGCACAAAACAACTACCAAGACTTTGAAAACGCCCTGAGACCTTTCCTTTGCACAGTGATGTGGGTTTTTTTTAACTTCCTGGTTCAGGATACTTTTTATCTGCCTTGAAAAACCTACAAAAAATCTGTGTATGGAAGAGGCATGCACAAGGCGTGTGACTTAAGTACCAGGCCAAGACAAATTTTTAAAGCTGTTCTGCCCTTTCCCCAAAAGATTAATAATGCGTTTACTTGACTCTCCAAAAGATCCTATCAACAATTTTTCTTTAAAAGAAATATTATGAAGTATATCTTTGAAGTCTCTTTTTCACAATAGAGGAGGTAAAAACTCCAGTCCCAATACAGTTGTTTACTATCCCATACAATCACTTTAAACCTATTCTGCAAGAGATACCTCAGCATATTAAGGCCTCTTCAAGTACACAAACTAATGTCTTCCAGTACCAGCAAACCGATTCCTTTTAAAAAATAAAATATAGGCAGAAAATAAATTAATCTTCTGATTCTGTCCAAAATATCTTATTTTTCTCAGCCACAGTTCTCATTCCTCTTTTATGTCTCTTCAGTGACAGCCACTTCATGGAGCAGTGAAACTCTGAGTGGTTTTTGGGGGGTTAGAATCCTATTCTTTTAATAAAACCATCAGTTCCATAGGACTATCCAGAGCATACAAAATTCAGAATGTGCCTAAACCTGTGCAATATTGAATCCTTCACATGGTCAGTAGATGTACTGTTAATTAAATGCTACTTGTAATAAAATATATTAAAGTGATTGAAGCTGCTGTAGCTGCAGTGGGCCTAGAAAGTACAATAATCCTTCACTGTAATGTAGAATCCTCATGTCAGAAACATGTACAGTGCTCAGAAAGAGTATAATTAATGCACATTAACATACATACTCAGAGACAGAATATATGAAGAGGGTGCTTTGGGACATGATTAAATTTTTTGTGACTTCAAATTAGGGAAATTTTGAAAACTTCCAGTTCAGCAATTTACAATGATTAAATGGTATCATAACTTTTCTCTAAAACCAAACAAATGTAAAAGTAATGAGAAAATATGGGTTTATTTCATTAATGAGCTATTTCAGCCTTAAATATTGTTTTCCACAAATACAATAAATATTGATTTTCTTAGCTGATTAAGAATGGATGGCCACCCACAAGTGATTAAACTAAATATTTAGTCTTGTATAGTTAAATGAAAAATTAGATGCTTATTTCAGAGCTGGGTAGCATGTAAAGATCATTAGATACTCCAAGGTCAGTACTGGATTAAAACTAAGATCTTCTGCAGAATAGCAAGGAGAGTTTTTGGTTGGTTTTTTTTCTGAGAAGGAAGGACATTTGGGGTGGCTTAGGCTGAGAACTGTTGCTATCTGAGATGCTCACTGAAATTCAGAGGTGAAAATTGGAGGTGAAAACGAAAGCTCATTTTCCTGTAGAGAAAGTTCACCCTTCCCTTGAATAGTGAGACCTGCAGGGCACTGTCAGTCAACACAATGAATTTACCAGCAAGAGATCCGGGCTGGGCTTGCCCTGAGCCCCGGTGGCTTGCTGGGCTCCTTCTGAGCAGCTAGAAACAGTGTCCTTTTGTGCATGCTCTATCTGACACGTACATGTCACAGATGGAGACCAAGTACTCTTGACAGCACCCAGTTAGAAGCCATTTGGGCAGACAACACAAGTGCAGCAAAACTCTGAATTAGCTTTTAGGCAGAAAATTTGAGCTGTTTGAATAACAAGAATGAGGGATGGCAAAACCACTTCATTTAATTTCTTTGTCACTTTAGCTGACTTCTGACTTCTTTACATTTCAGAATTAGATAAAAAAAAGTAGGCTACATAATTATCAGAAAACAAAAAATACCAATAATGTTTTTTATTCTTTCTTCTGGTATGTATGAAGCCTAAAAAGTGGAAATTTGGTCTCTTTAGGAAGAAGATACGGTCAGAATCCATCTGGGCTTACCCAGTCTTGCTTGCCAATTGTTTGTTGTGTTCTGTCCAGTTGTTTAAATCCATCCCAGCAATCTGAGTTTTTTAAGTAATCTAAGTATGCAATTAGAAACTCAGTATGATTGAGCACTCTTCATTGGCTGTCACAGCAATAAAAGGGCCAGTGTTTAATGATATATATAAGAGGATGAAGTATCTAGTGCTGCTACTCAAAAGATATTTTTGCTTCTTCTCACTGTAAAATTCATAGTCTTACAATATGGGTAGCTCTAACAGAAATCTAGGAAATCACTTTTTCATGAAAAAAAAACCAAAACAATTTGTGGCATTTAAAAAAAAGTTATGTGATTCTTTGGAAGAACTGGAGACACCACATTTATTCCAGAAAAATAAATAATCAAAATAGGAAATTTGCCTGGGTCCAGAGAGTTGCAAATATTTGAACCACTGTAGATTTCTCATCAGTTAATGAGACTTCTTATCAGTTGATCAGTTGTCCTCAAGAGAACAATCTGAAACTCAGCGATCCTAATGGGTCTCTTCCAACATATTTTATTCTATGAAACAAAACCAGTTTACAGATATAACCACCAAATGGCATTCTTCATGTTACATTGTTTTGGACCTAAAAGAAAAAGTAATTCTGAGCGTGCTTCAACAAAGTTTTTTGTTTTCCATGCCAATGAACAAAACTACATTATTTTCTATACCTTTGCAGGTTAAGGAACCATGCAATACCACACAGCTGTTGCATAACATAGCTGGAAAACTTCTGGTGATCTCATTGTGTGTTCTCTCTTGTGTGCTATGACTGGATTTTCAGAGTTTAATATTTAGAGTTTAAGGAAATAAGCACACACTCTAGATGAGTTATTATTTCTAAAATTTTTTGTCTCATGATAGATGTAGAAAGACCATCACACAAAGTAAGTTCGTCATTTACAGGCACATATTTTATCAGTTTTACTACAATAAGCTGATTCATGAACTCATTATAACTAATGTATAAATGCTAGTATAAATTTGTAAGTTCTAAACACATTTTGCATTTTCCTTCCTTTAATAACCCCACTGATTAAATTTTTAACATGTTATTTCTCCTGTTTTTTG
The DNA here is from genome assembly GCF_971803275.1 of Cyanistes caeruleus. Taxonomy (NCBI): domain Eukaryota; kingdom Metazoa; phylum Chordata; class Aves; order Passeriformes; family Paridae; genus Cyanistes; species Cyanistes caeruleus. The sequence continues at coordinate 29,286,483 of NC_141703.1, forward strand.
CAAGGTGGCAGGTGAGATCATATGGAATGAAGCATTTTCAAATATAAGCCAAGATTTCTCACATCCACGTCAATCTTAATATAGTTTTACCTAACTGTTCTTGGAAGTCCATGCATACCATGAAGCATTTTCTTCAAACCAAAACAATCTAGACTTACTTCAATTACAAGAGGAGTGACCTGCAGAGCATCCAAGCACGTACATGAGCAGGACTATAGAATGCCTTGTCCAAGCTACTGGTAGGAAAAAACAGCTTTTCTTCAGCCTGCTCCTCCTACTTCTGGGGTTTTCTTAAAGCATTTCCAAACCCTGGCCAAAGATCAAGATACACTCCAGTTTTATTCTCTAAACAAAAACAAAAACCAACAAAAAGACCCCCATCAAATAACACAAACCCCACATATATCACTTTCTTCTGTTTGTCAATATGTATTGGTGTGTATTCTGGATACATCTCATATGTACTGTGCACTAGGACTTCTGCACATATTGCAGTGCAAACTGAAAAAAAAAGAAGTTCATGGGGGAGAAAGGGGTGTTTGTATTTTAGTTGAAGTACAGCATGGCACTTATCTGGTGATTCCAGTAGAGAGGGTAACTTACTGTAACTGATAACAAAACCTTTTGAGTAATTTAATTGGTACACAGATTTGGAATCATGTAAAATATTTTTCTTACTTCTAGTAAAGCTATATGAGTGCACATATACATTTAACTATATAGCTGAGTAACTTAGAATAGGAGAGAATATAAATAAAATCACCTAGAGAACCATTAAATGATATTAACAAATACAAGTCATTGATGTGTCTCCCTTGTGTGCAATAAAAGTTGTAGTGGAGAAAAAGGAGAAGACAGTGCGAAGAATAAGCAAGGTACTTTCCGTAGAAGATGCAGGTTAAATGAACAAAGGTAAGACCAAAAAAATAAAAGAAAAAAGTTTGCAACATTTATTAGCTAAGAATATACCCAGAAAAAAATTACACATTATTCATATATCCAACTGATATATATATTTATCTTCAAATCTACTAATAGCAACTGTAGGTTTAGTACAAATAAATTAGATTCAGAGGTGAAGACACGCAACATAGTCCAGCCAAAATTTTTACAGGGGCTGCCAGTTTTTGCTTCAGATTTAAAGGTATTGTTAAGGTTTCAGCCCACAATTTGGCAAGAAGCTGATGAAACAGACTTGGAGATTCTCTTCCCTTTTGGCCTTAGTGATTTTCTGTGCCATTAATAGATAAACTTGCAATGGTTTTCTGTTATGAAATAGCTTCTGTGTTGCTGTATTGTGTGGTGTAGTTCAGCATTTGTAAGGCTCTAGGGCAGCATCTACTGCAGTTGATTTGATATGACTTCTCATGAGATTTTTAAACTTCAGCTATGTATAGAGTTCACAGGCTGAGTTGTCTTCTTCAGCTGTTGCAAGATGTCACAAAACCATGTGGACAACAAGGCTCCCTCCAGGTCTGACAGCTGGTGGTCCTCAGATGGATCAGTCTTGAAACCTTGGGAAAGCCAAACTGGAAAATTTAGCTGGAAAGACTTAAGTGTCTTCAATAATAGACTAGTAGGATTTTTGAAAGCCTTGAGCTCCACATGCTTTTGTGCCAAGGATTTTCTCTGAGTTTACAACAGTTTGAAGTGTATGGTTTCCAGCAGTCACAACCTCCACAGACTCTGTCAGCCAGGCTTCTGGGAGGCTTCTCATGTGTCTCTACAGCATGTGTGGCTTGTGGGACGCCTGTCCCCAGACACAGTGCAGAAAGGCTGAGCCCCTCAGTACAACTGAAAAGGCTCTGTTCTGTTCACTACCTACTCTTGCTGACTGTGAGAACTGGCATCTTTGGCTAAGCAAAATTTGCTCAGGTTTTCCCTTTAGAAAGGGCAAAAGTATGTAAAGTATGACTTTTTCCTTCTCCAGTTTTAGTCTTTTGAAGTAAAGATACTATGGGGACAATGCTGTACATTTTGATAACATAATTATTGTCTAAGAAAGCAATAAGATTGTTGAAAGCAACTGTTAATGTTCTCATACCAGTGACCCATATATTTTACGCAACTGTACAATTGCTCTATAGCTACAGAAATATAACCATAGGTTGCAATTTATAGCAGCAAAAACATTCAAAACACTCAGTAATATTCTTGGTAGCTAATTGGTCATTTGCTACAACTTCTTTCTTTACACACATAAACTCAGAGCACCATTAAAAGTTAGAGATCTAAAAGAGCTCACTCAAACTGAGCCCAGGTAGATGAGGGGTACACAGCATCTACCAATACCACCGTTTATCTGTGAAGGCCATGCTTGAAATACAGGTCAAATCGTCCATGTAACATGCTGAAAGAACTTTTGCTGTCAAGCTAAGCTGTAGTAAGTTGTTACATGGAACAAAAAATTCATTTCAAAAATCATGAAATATTTTAGAAAAGCCTGCCCGTGCAGAAGAAGGTGAAGTGTTGAAGTAAAAGAGGAGTTTATTCATACAAACTCTTCTTGGGAAGTTTAACCTATAAATACCTCTGGCCTGAAGGTATCTGAGTAACTAGTTCATTGGACTTAGGTTATACTTATTCCTTCCACTGCAACGGACTAAACAAAGGCAAGCCTGGGAGGGTTATTACTGCCTTATTCCTACTGCTTCTTCAACAGCTCTTCACTGTCTGGTGGACACTAGCAGAGCAGGTAAATCTGATTTGAGGTCTTCTTGCTCTATCTAGTTATAATAATAAATAATTTCCTCTCTAAGCATAAAACTCTCGATAAAGAATTGCCCTACACATACACAGCTACTTTTTTTATTATTATTTTTCATTTATATACAGTATACCAAATTTGGCTATGACAGATTTGCTTCTTCTCTACAACGTGACAGAGGAAATTTTTTGCATGACTTTCACCATGCTTGAAATGCCAGGGGAGCAATGTACAATCTGATAAAGTCCTCTTCAAGAAAGTTGGGGATTTTCCATTTTTTAAAAAATTCAACTCATCTCAAGTCAGAATTTCTTTGCAGAAGATATGCTCCAGCCTTAATTGGGGTGCTCAGTCTAGGGTAAATGGGTGAAATTTAAGGTCCAGAAATACATAAGCAGGTTTTCTCAGTAATCTCACAATCTCTTCAATTCTATGCATTTAAAATGAAGAATCTTGCAGTGTGCAGCCTGCAGTATGTTAAGTATTTTTGGAACATAGGCAAAGCATTTACACCAGTAAGTAACTCTACATCACTTGCACAGTGAATTCTTTCCTGCTATGCATAAAACACAGTATCACTGAGTACAAGTGCAGATTGGCAGAGTACAAGTGTATGGATGGTCTCTGCAATATTGCTTCAAAGCCATTGTTCAGTGGCAATGAAGCCCCTTCAGATCTCAACCCATGTCACTGAGATCTGTGAGTCTTAACACCTTGCTTTCTGCAGTCCAAAAATCTAGCCCTATGATGTCAGGGTGACTTTTCAATTCCTCTTATGAATGAGTCTTTCCAATGAGGAAAGACAAGACAGATCCTTAGAATCATGGTTTGAAGAAAACCTTTGCCATTACAACTACTAGCAATGACTCTGCTTTGCCAAAGAGTTTGAAAACACAAAGATTAAAAGGCTAAAAAATATGAAAGGAAGTGTGAGGCAGCAAAAGCACGTGTTAAGAGAAGGTAGAATGATGAGTGTTTTGAGAACAATTAATACCCCATCTGGCTTTCTATGAAGGTGTACATTACACAAGGAAAAATGACCAGATATTTTATTCTTTATCTTTACATGTCCATGTTGCCCAGAGGTATGGTGAACATCCCTCGTTTTGGTGGGAAACACATGGGAGCCTCATTGCGTCTGGCACACTATGTCAAGTCAAACACACGAGCTGAAGAAGTGCCTTGCTTTTGCTCAATTAGGACTGTTTGCTTTGTGGACCTCCATTAGCAAGTATAAATTTGTACAGTGGTCACCATTTAAAAATCAATATTTACCAAGGGTTATCACATCATCAAGCCTAGGACACTAAGTAGTTCCGTAAACTTTGAGTAGAAAATAATACTGCGATCTGGTAAATATTTAACACACGTATCATTTTATGGTTACCACTACTTTTGATACAGGTGTTCATTACCTCTTCCTAGCTAAACCCTCCATTAAATTACATTGCACTGGACTTAGGCTTCACTTCAGCCAGATTTCAGTTAAAGGAAGTGGGAAGAAAAATACAATGAAACTGACTTTATAATGAATATAATGAAAATAACTGTAATGAATAATCACTTTAATTTTTGATGCCCTCTTATCCCAAAGCATATGATTCAGCAGGGATTCTCTGTGGAAGTACTGAATAGATGGCTAAAATAGATCTAGGTAAAAAGAACTCAGGTTCCTTTCTCCTCTGGGTGTAGTAGGGTATTTTCTGTTTGGCAAGGAAGGCTCCCCAGTAGCTAGCTACACTGTCCAGTTTCTTTCAATATAACCACCCTTCCTTTGATGTGGAAGTAACAGATGTTTAAGACATAAGAAATTAGATAGACTGTGATTACTGAGAAACAAGTTAATTTCAATTCATTACTTGATGTTCTCATTCACTTGTTCTGAAAATGACAGTAGTTAGTAGGGTTGTTGGTTTTTTTAATTGACATATTTTATGTTTAACAATCAACTTAACCTATGCACACCTCTAATTTTGAAACACATCATTTGCGAGCTAATATGTTACTTTTTCATCGTAAATTGGAATTATTTCCAAAATGGCTTCACTTTAATTATATGTACGTGTACAACTTAGCCAGCTTGTTTTCTTGTGGGTAGTAAGAAGAGGTAAGGAGAACACAGGAAGTAACAGATTAGTTTTTCCTCTTTTCACAAAACAAGTTTCATTCCCCCTCCAGTTTCCTAAAAAAAGAGGTGTTTCAGAAAAGCCAGAGGAAGGGCTTGGCAGGGGAAGGATTAAGTTTGGGTTTTTCTGCTGGAAAGGAATAAGTATGATTAGGAAACTGTCTTAGCTCATTAGCTTTCAAATATTGGATGTGTTTGGTTGATGAAGGTATTAATGTTCACACAAGTACTGTAATGCATTTGACTTGGTACCTCACAAAATTTTGATTGAGAAAATAAAACAACAATAAACTCAACATGGTGTATCTTGAATAGCTTTAAAAGTATGAGGGTTTTTTTTGAAATTACAAACAGGGAATTCTCACAGAAATTATGTTTTCCTAGTCAGGTGCTGAGGGATCAGTTTTTAATGCCATGCTGTGAAATATTTTCATTGGTTCAGAGAAAAAGATTGAGAATAGGTGTTTGAAAGAACTTTCTGAAATACAGTACAGTTAACAAAGAAGATAACTAGAAAAGCTGATGGTTTCTCAGTGAAGATTTTTAGGAATTGATTAGTTGGTCTATGTAAGTTCACTTCCATCTGATATCTAGTAGAGATGTAGTCTAGATGACCCTTTGAGACCTCTCCAGAACTGCATGATTTGATGCCAAAGCGATCACTTACAAATTTTGAGCGTGGTTAGGAAACTGTAGCAGTGATAAATAAAAATAGGATAGACTGATGAGACAATGCCAGCTGAATCAGTCTCCTGATAACTCAGGTATAAGCAGCACAGTGTGGGGAATATCCCAGCAAGAGGACAGAGGGGAGAGAAGAAGACAAGAAGGGAGCATAAAACTCACCCTCATATAGCTGTGCATTAACACTGTGCATCACAGAACCTCTGTCACCCGCTCTGCTCTTCCCAGACTAGAGAAAAACCATCAGAAGGCAGTAGTGCTTTATAATTTGCCCTTTCAATAACTGACCCAAATAAACTATGCCTGCATGGTTCCTATGTCAGGCAAAATTTTCAGGGAGAAGTATTATTTTTTTATGTCTAACTCGTATCATTGATAAAAAACAGGTGAGCTCTTAGGTACAAAGGCACTAAATCTCTTTTTTTCTCAACTGTATCAATCTGTCTTATAAAAAATACTACTGGGCCTTATGAAATCTGCTTTTTTTACACCCTCTGGCCATCATAACTATAACAACCCTACAGTAGTAATAAATTGAAGTAACAAGTTACACTTTCTATCAGTGACAGTAATTAAGTCCCAAACAAGGTGTTAACACATTTAATAGATTCCACATCAGAAAAAATACTGAAACAAGTCTTGAAATTTTTAATAAATTGTGTAGCTCCAAGAGAAGCTGAGATTTGGAGCTAAACCGAAGGAGTTTAAAAGCCTTTTGGTCGTTATTAAATGGGAGGTCAAAAAAATGGCTGAATACAGTTTTTCTCTTTGGTTTCATAATCTATGAATCTAGAGCTCTGCAATTGAATACCAAGAGATGATTTTTTTTTTTAATAAAAAATGAGTAGAAAAGCTCTAAACACACTCTTATTCCTAGTTTATGATTCTAAATTTGAGACTTCTATATCTCTCAATTGTTTTACTGTGTTCACCTTGTAAAAAGAAACAGACTAAGGCTGCACAGGATGAGAGTCAGGCCAGTACAATGTAGACAGGCTTTTAAGCAATCTCCTCAAGCACCACAAATCTATGTCCAAACCTCACAGTTTATCATGTGTTAAGCCTATCCAGATGGTAGGTAATATTTTGGTATTAGCAGTCCACATCCATTTCCACTTCCTTCTCTATAGAAAATTGCCAGCAAGTCTCCCTGGTGGTCTTTTAAATGTAAGAGTACTCACATATATATGAATGTACACCACATATATTACAGTATCTTGCTCTGAAATAAAAAACAAGCTCTTAGTAATTTATAATCTGAAATATGTAGAGGAACACAGCTTCAAATGGTATGAAATTGTGCTATTCAAGTACTTTTCCTAACTGCCTATGACAGTCCCAGGCTCCTGAGAACAGGACTTCGAAAAAGACAAGAAGAATCCAAACTACAAGTGCTTTATCTGCCTTCCTGTGAAAGCTGGAGTGATGGAGCTTTGTGTGAATAAATGCAGGACTCTTCTCTCCATGTAGCATCACAGGCACTGCTACAGCTCCAGTCCACAGTGCTATCAGCTACATGCCCAGAATCAAATTTATGCCCAGAATCAATTTGGAAACCTGGAGATTTTTAGTATACATACCAGTCATTTTAGCATACATGCATACTTACATTTTGCATACATTTTAGTAGTCGTACCAGGCAGCAGAAATAAGCATGGAGTTACAGAACAGAATAAATTGTCAATGAGATGTAGTCACAGTTAATTGTCCAGTGTTTATAACTAAATGTGTAACGAGAGAAAGCCAAGCCTTGCAGTAGCTAGGAAAACTGTGGGTTTACACCTTTAAAAGCTACTTGCAGTTCATCATGGCTGCCTTTCAATTTTTCCAGGGGCTGTCCAGCTGTCAGTGGGTGCCAGCAGAAAACGCCTCAGCTCTCTGCTTCCCTGTTGCACTGCTCCCCTGCAAACACCTTGTCCTGCCTCTGTGAGTAATGCCTGTGACCACAGTCTCTGTCCCAGGAGAGGAAGACCAAGACATGAGGCAGACATTCAGGATGCACTGTACAGCTCTGCAGTTTAGATGGGGTGGAAACGAGAGTGTCTCAGAGCAAGAGCTAGCAGAGCTGTGTGAAACTGAGGTTCAGTAACACAGAAGTCTCCAGTCTTTTCCTGCATCCTTCTTTGGAACTCAGTGGATGTGCATCACTTAACAACAAGAAAAAGCCTGAATCCAACATCCTTTTTTAACCTTGGACACATCACCAAAATCTTGTTAACTGTTCCTTATGAAAATAGAGGTTTTTTTCCTTTTCTGTGTTAATCACCAAATTTCTTCCAGCAGCTTTCTCCTCTTTGTTATGCCGAGTAAACCACCAGGGTCTTTTAAATCCTCCAGATCTCCTATTCCACCACATGTCATGTGGAACCTCAAAAACTTCTGGATTGTGCCATTACCTCTTCCTCAGCTATATCTCCTCTACAGCACTAGCAGGAAAACTTCGCAGGCATCAGCCTGAGCATTCAGTAGGAGGGGACATCTGAGATGGTCTGGGTGGTAGCTTCAGGCAGCTCACTTAGATGTTTAATTTGAGAAGGGTAAGATAATTAAGTACCTGAGTTAAGAACATTCCTATCCTTTCTATTCAGCCAGAGACAGAAGTAGAGCACCTAAGCTCAGTTTCTTGCAAAACCTATTTCTCTTCATTGGAATATGGAAACTGAAGGAAATTTGCAGTTCTGAATGTGTGTAGTAAGTCCCTGCAGCTAAACAATATGAATATCCTGCCTACCTTCTTCCACAGTTCATACATCCTAAACAAGCTCAGGCACCCATAAACATTGGTGGATACAACAAGAGATTTTCATGCATAGCTACTGCCTTCACTGCTGCCTTTTTCTCTCTGAAGAACTGAAAGCATGCCTCGGCATTCAGAGATTATTACTGGGTGCAATGTGTTGTTATCCCAAGCTTGCAAAAGAGAGGTGCATATTTTTGCAGCTCATCTCTTTTTTGACACACACTCATCGTCTGGGGAAAATTTTCATTGCATCTGCTATGTGGTGTCTCTTGTTACCCCTGAGAGGTGCAGAAAGTACAGAAATTGTGTGAGTGGTCAGCAACTTAAGTGGCACAGAAAGTTTTTCAGCTGCCTGTTACTGAGACTCAGCAGCCCTCACAGGGTTAACCCTTAAGTGGGCTTCTGCCATGTCTTGACACAACTCGGAAGTTTGCCAAAGAGCATTAATTAAATTTCATGCTTTCTTTCAGACTTATTAAATGTACTCATCTCTACCAGCTCCCATACTGACATGGGCTATTATTGTTATTATTACTATTACTTTACAATTAGTGTGTTGTTCCCTAACCACCATTAAATATGTCTGGAAAGTGTTTCTGAGTTAATACTTTAGGACTAGACTAACCTATAAAAAGCACTGAGAATTATAAAAGAGAGCTTAATTTTAGGGGTCAAAGAACTTTTTCTATGTTAAATTTTTAAGGAAATGTGTCTTCCCAGCTGTGTCTTAACCTTTTTCAAGGCCTGCCTTGATCTGAGATACACCTGCATTTTGGAAAGGTGAGGTATATTTTGGTGGGGGGAAAAAGAGGGAATGATTACTACAAGTAAATGTGTGGTAAAGTATTTAGAAGTGTTTGAAGGAAAACAAGCTCTTGAAAATGCACAGATTTACTCAATTCTTGCCTTACATTTACATGATTTTTTCCATTATTTTAAAATTTAGCCTTTAATTCAGTGCAGCTATGTGAACTTGTTAGGATTCTGCTGCCATGGTATGTTTAGCCTAATGATGGATCTCAGATTGTGAGACTGTAAATAGAAGTGTACACTTGTCCAGCCCTTTGCACTGCAACCCATGAGAGCATCCTCATGGCAGATTATAGAAGTTGCTGAGAGATCACTACACCGTGTTGAGACCAAGTAAACATCATCCAAATCCCAACTCTTCATCACATGAAAGTGTATTGGAACAAATATACCAAAATATCTGGTATTTATAAATTTTAGTAATATGGAGTCATCATTAAAGACTTCCAGCATTAGGACTTTTACCCTGTGCTACTTTCAAGCTCAATGTAGAGAGCTGTCCTACTTTTCTTTTGTTGGGTTGTGCAAAAATCAACTTGCATTTTGCCTTGGGAAAGAGGCTCAATTTGTATTTGCTTAGCCCTAAGACTTGTGCAGAGAAAGCAAGTTTGTCATGTATCTGTCATGACATTATCTAGATAATCCCTTTTGATAAGCAGTATCATTTTTCTGGAGCACTATTGAAGAGGACTTTACCCTGAAGTGAATTGAGAGCAGCTGAGCAGCTGATGTGGTTGGATAAATGCTGAAGTTCTGCCTGGTAGCAGGTAAATATCTTCCATATGAGAGACAGTTTATGTTCTTTGATTGTAAAAAAAAATATCTCAGGTTACTCAAGGAATGATTCTCCAGACCTGATATTTTAAAGTAGTTTCTTTTCCAAATTTGGCTATTAATACAATCACAAAAAGCAGGTATTAATGTTACAACAAAGCCTTATACAGAGGGAGCTTGGAAACAAACTTGTTTCTTTCGTGGCTTCTGAGCTGTGCGGCTGGATTAATGTTTGAACCCCAGCATGAAAAACACAAGAGCTTTGGTGCACTGTAAAAGCTGAACAGAGAAACTATACTCCAACAGGAAAAAATTTCAAACTCTGGTTTCAACCTACAGCCACTTTCCTAATGGAATATTCAGCCATTTTCAAAAAAAGTCCTACAAAATTCAGGGTATCTAATCCCATAATTTCTCTGTACCAGTATTAAAATTGCTGCAACCTGCTTTAGCGCTGGTAGAAGATTAACTTCCAAAAATACCAGTAGGAACAAAACAGTAGAAAGCACTTTTTGTTAAACTTGTTCACACACCTCAAAGTGATCCAAGAAAGATAAGTGACTCTTTCTACTCTCCCTTCTGCTCCTGAATGATTGCTCCCTACCACAGCTTTTGCTGTGTCCTGCATGCCCACTCACAGCCCCACACATGTGCAGAATGGGTGGCACAAAAAAGCGGAGGAGAGCACCACTGATACCCTCAGTGAGTCAGGGTCTTTTGCACATCGAGGTGAGGGAGCAACAATAGCTCACACACCTTCCTCCATCACCTCTGACCCAAGTACAAAGGCCACAGCTATAGGAGCATTTGTCAAAGGACTGAGCAACTGAGGCAGCAGTCTTTTCCTACTTCCCACAGTTTTATTCCTCGTCTTGTATTTTTCTTAAACTGCAACCCCTGCAGGCAAACTAGACATCCTGAAGATTTTTGTATGTCATTAAAATTACATGCATACAGACTCACACATACACACTTTCTCAGGTATTATGTTAGTGGAGCAAAGCTTGAGAATACAGCAGAAAGAAAAAAACAGGCCAACTCTGTGGACAAAGGAAAACAGTACTTTTTAATTATTTAAACACTGTGAGCCAGCCTCATAATTTCTCAGCATTTGAAGCTGGCAATAATTTATATTGCCAGGTACATGGCTTAACACAGGTGGGACTTGTCTGCTTGAGAATCTGAAGGCAATATCTTTTATGGTCACAAAGCAGCCGGCCAAGTTTATTTTATTCCCGCTCCCATTTCCTTACAGCTCCCCAATTATTTTTTCCCCTTGTCCTTTTCTCTCCTCAGTACTCCCCCTACTCGTCTACCCTCCATCTCACAAAGAAGAAAGAGGCTTGTGAATTTGTTATATTTGGTGTTAGAGCACGGGCAAACTCTGGAGGGATCAGGCAAGCGTGTTTTCATCTTTTATAAGCAGCATCTCCCTCCCTCTCTGAGCTGCAGCCTGTGGTGACACTGACCTCTGGTGATCACACGAGTAACACTCACACTGAAGTGACACAGCTGCAGTTTTGAACTACAGTGCGATTTTTTACTAGAACAGTGTCTCCCCATTAATGAGACTGTATTTTTCAGTCTCTTTTCCACCAAGAAGGACAGACACACATTCATCTCCTATGGGCTTGCTCCAACTGTGGTCTTGCACATGGGAATTATCGCTGTCTTTCTGTTACTCAAATAAGTTTTATACATTTCCCAAAATACATATTGCACACGATAGAGAAGTTTATCTTGAAAACTGACTTACATATTATGTTTCACAGTAACCTTAATTACTAAAACATTCTGAATAAGCCCGTGGCCCATGCAAAAGTGACACTGTGCAGCTTCTTGCAACATGCTTCCACCTCCCTGATTTCTCCTTGCTCTCGCCAAACACGGCATTAACTCCACTGAAGTGAACGGAAACCAGATCTCCACCCAGGCTATTTTTTGTCCATTTAGCCAAGAAAAGCAAATAAATCCAGGGCTAAGGCTGCAAGTTTTCAATTGCTCATTTTAAATGTGCTCTATTATGATATTGGAATGATCTCAGCACACTGATGTTACAGAATCAAATATGTGCTGCAGACCTTGGCAGAAGTGAGCATTGAGTTAATGAAAAGAGTTTCAGCTTGACATTAGCTCTATTTTGTAACCTTAATTCCTCTCTAATTTATTCTTTGGAAATTTTAGAACTCAGTCCCATGCAGATGAAGTGAGAAAATATTGTGTTGCTTATTAATCGTTAGGGTAATGACACAGGTATTGGAAAGCACACTTAGAATGAACTTTAATTAAAAATGTAAGAACTGGTGATACTCTCATTATATAAGCAAGGTTTTTCGAACATCATCTGGTACTGCTGTAGCCCAGTAGTTATGAACAGTCCTTGATCTTTAGGATAGCTTAAAATGCAAGGAAAAGAGGGGAGGATTAATTAAAATCAGCCTATTTAAGTAAGCAAAAAATTGTTTTCCACAAAAAAACACATGGAAAGGTGTCAGATTAGATGAATGATATAGACAGCTAGATAATAATCCCCTTGACTGTGTGTTTAACTTTTCTTCTATTGATAGGTTTGCTTGAGTAGTATTAAAACATTTCATGAATCTGTTTAAAATACTACTTTACTATAGCAGAATGAAAATGAATGCTTAGTAGTCTGCTGTATGCTTTTAACAAACAGATTTCATTTACTCCTTTGAGCCAAGCAAAATTAGAAGGACCTAGGGGTCTCTGATCATTAGCCCAAAATTAATGATCAGTTATTGAATAATTAACTGTCATTGATATCTCATTTCTAAACAAATCAATGGACCCATTTAAGTATTTGTGTAATGATAGTAATATAATCATTCCTCATATGAACTGCAAGTGAACAGACCAAAGAGAAAAAGCACATTCTCCACCCGAAGTAATTATGAGACCTACTTAAAAACCATTTGCCTCAGCAGAAATGTAAAGTATTTTTCTGCATAATTTACCTCCAAAATGTGTGCATTTGGCTTCCACATTAAAAACTGAAACCTATGTCAGTGGAGGTAGTGCTCCAATACCCTTGAAATGTGAGCACATGGGTGTAGGAGATATTTCTAGGAGTGTGGTAAGGCACCCCCAGCCATGGTGTCTGAAGGACCTGCAGAGGAGGGAATCCATCGGTCGTCCCCTGGCCAGGGATTCGCGGGGGGCAGCACGCAACTGGGACTTGTGGAAGATGGGGCTAGGGAGGGAATAGGAGAGGCAGATCCCTGTGGTTCGTTAATCTCTTCCTCCTGACCCTGCATTGCTTTCCTTCCCACCACCCAGCACTGCCCTTCAAGGCAGCCAAACACGGTCTTGTAATCTAGGATTTAAATCAAGAGGGCTGTCTTTTTTTTTAAAATACTGCAACATGTGTAGTGCATGAACAAAATTGCTGTCACCAATGAAAATGGCTTTATAGATTACTCTATCCCTGGATTTTTGAAAATACTCTCCAGTGTCAAATACTACACTTAACACTGATTGTCTTAATAAAAAACAGGGGCATGCATGCTCTTGATGGGGAGGGGGGGTGTGTGGGGGTGGAGGGGGTGGCTGCTGTTTATTTCAAGGCCCAAGTATAGAAAACTATAAAACTATTCATACCAGAAATTATTTTAAAATGTAATTCAGTTCACTCAGACCATTGCAGGCTTACCAAGGGGGTTTACCCTTTCAGCTGGTAGGACAATGAGTGCTTGAAGCAGAATCACTTATTAGTGTTATGAAGAGATGCCATTTTGAGCATTTAGTAAGAAGTCTGTGAACATAACAAATACCACAATTGGAAACAGAAATGTTTGCCTTATTGCTTCAATGAATGTTTAAACAATAGCAGCAACAATTACTCAAAGCAGCAAGAATCCAAACTATGGGACGGAAAATCTTAACGTTCAGCTATGTTTAAGAAAATAATTGAAAAGAAAATCTAATAAAATAATAGCTATATGGGTGTACTAATCCCAATATCTAGTTAGTTTTGCTGGCACTAATTTACTCCCATCCTTTGGCAACAAGCACTTTTTCAGATTTGCCTTCAAGTTTCTATTAGCTATTTCTTGAAGAGTTCCACCCCCACTCTCCTGAAACAACAATTTTTGAGTATTTCCCAAGAATGCTGAGGTACACTCTCTGCCCTAGATGTCCGGTTTTAATAACCCACCAAGTTTTGCCTCAGTTTGGTATTTGTGGGTTTTCTAAGAGAACAGGCAGAATTGGTAAGGGATTAGAGGAAACAGACTTCCCTCCAGTCCAAGCACAGGGTCTGTGTTCTCTCTTGGTTCTGAAGAAGGTTTGTGTTCTGGAGCATGGCTGTCCCCTCCTATTCTGCTGAATTTACCAGCTGCCATGTGACAAGAGTGTATTTTAAAATGTTTGTGAGCTTCTTTTTCAGTGAAAAATCTGTAGGTCTTTCCCAGCCTTCCCAAATGTGAATATCTCTGAGACATATGCCAGCATATTGGAAATTTTTTTCTGTTGCAGAAATTACACTAAAAGCAATATGCATTTATGTCTGATTCCACTTGTGAGTGTGGAGTAAGCTGTGGGAGTGAGGGTGGTCCTTGTTAAAAACAGGGAAAGGGGAAGGCTGGTGGGATTTAGGTTTTGCAGGTGACTTGCTGCTACACAGCTCCATTTGTGATCATTCTGTATTGGGAAAATTCAGAACCAAAAGTACTCACATATGAGTAATATAATAATTTAAAAAATCAGTATTTCACAGTATTTCATAGTATTTCATAGCAATTTCTAAACACTTTCAACGCCGAATTCAGTGTATTTATTTGTAGAAGGAGTTTGTATGATAAACACAGGATAAGCATATACTGCCCCAGAGAGGGAGAGGATCGAAGAGCTCAGCTTTAGCCAATCCCATTCACCATGGATGTGCAGGCATCACAGCAGGTTGCAGCAAGCTCCCATCCCAACCACACAAATGCTCTCACGCATCAAGCCACTGTGTTTGTTCCTATTGTACCTGGAATGTTAGCAACTGAAAATGAGATGTCTGTTCAGTTGACATATTCACGATGTACAGAGCATTGAAAGAAATTAAAGATGCAAAAGCAATGTTGAAACAACCATTTTTTTCCCCCTTTTCAGCTGTTTGAATAGCAAGCTGCTTCTTTCTTTCCTATGAATCTACACTGATAATAAAAAGGAATTTTTAAAGAGAAGTGGTGAAGTTTCTTAGCTGAAAATGTTTATAAAATACCTACTTATCTCAAAATGATAATGATGAGAACAGCTAAGAAGCAATTACTATTTGCTTCAATATGCTGCCTGTGATCTTGTTCCATGATTTTATTTATTATTTTAGTTTCACAGTATTTGACAGAAATTGTATCATTTTTCTTTTTATTTTCTCTATATCATAATTTTTTTAGTTGGCAGTGACAGTCATCTTCCAGTTCTGCTTGGAACTATACCACGCAACATTTTCAATGTGTTTTCAAATAAAAAAAATATTATTTAGGTTTACATTGTTATTTAATTGTAAAAAGTGCCTGGTTTATAGCCATATTTATAAATCGCTTGATAAAAGTATTTATTTGTCAGGCTGGTGTCTCAAATAAATAAAGGTGACCTGCTCTTCTTTCACTTTAATAAAGGGTTTATGTGTGTGGGAAGTATTAGCC
The DNA here is from genome assembly GCF_971803275.1 of Cyanistes caeruleus. NCBI lineage: Eukaryota > Metazoa > Chordata > Aves > Passeriformes > Paridae > Cyanistes > Cyanistes caeruleus. The sequence goes on from NC_141703.1 coordinate 29,301,974, forward strand.
TAAATAAAGCCTATGATGAAGAATTTGTTTTCAAAGCCATGATCTAGTTCTTTAATTTGAATACAAACAAGTGTGATTTAGAATTAAATTAATACTTTGCACTGAGATTTGCCTCCTTCCTTTGTTTTGCATTTAATTTTTTTTCCTTATTCTTCTGTTCTTATTGTGGGTTCTAAATTTTGTAGCAATGAAGGCCAGCAAAAATGTTTCTCTGCCTCAGAGTCTGTACATATATTTTATATACAAGTTTTATTGGTTTTTTAAGTGAAAAAGCTGGTTTTGAAGCAATTCCCTTCAGAATATTTACAGCTCAGTAGGAATATCAGAGAGACCATAAAGTGAAGCTCGGAAGAAACAAAAGGAAGCCAGGCATGATTTCATAATTTAGGGAATTAAGAAGCTATAAGCAAGCAACAAGATTAATGAAAAATAAGTCTCCTTGGTTTTAATTCTAGATGATTTTATTAGTAAAGTGCATAAAGTTCTGGGATTTTTTATTTTTTTTTTAAGTTAACAGTGTTATTCTGCTTCTGTCTCTTGACAGTCCAGTTTTTCTTAAGCAAACCTGAAATAGATTTGTTTCAGTGTGCCTGAGTTCTGGCTTTGAAACATAAAGGTAACTTGGTTTTGATTGTCATCTGATACTATCCTTTATGGTAGGGTGGGTAAGAGATGCTGAATTAAAACAAATTTATTTCAGAATTTCTTGAATTTAAACACTAAGCATATGCTTACCTGAAATAACAACTCAAAGAAAAATTGAGGAAGGCAAAGAGCTATTTTTTTCTCCAGTTCAAGAATGATGAATGCTCTTATCCAGCTGACCAAGTTAAGAAGCAATTTCAAGTTTATCAACTAAAGAAAGGATAAAGGCTTTTTTTTTCTTTCCACTCTTCTGGTACTACTTCAGTATATTTATATGAGATGCAACGGAGAATTAAATCAAAACACTGATTTAAAAATGCATAACATTAATGTCAGAGCAGTGTTTTTATCAGCTAATGATAAACTCAGAACACCTCTCTTAGTTTACAAGGCTGATTGCAGCTAAAGGCAGTGCTAGCCTTCTACACATTTAGGAAACACATCATTATAGTTTTCAAAATCATTACTTTTTGCAAGCAAAATTTATTTTGTTTACTCAAATCAGATAAATGTTACGGGTATTTTATTAATCATTTTCCTGCTTATGTATATTGACATTTTTCACCAGATTCTTCCAGCGCTCCAAGTTGGGATGTCAAAAACTGTGCTTGCAGAAATGAAAGTATCCTCATTATGCAAATTTAGGTTCCACTGATAGGCATGTTCTGTTTTATAAATTACATCCTCTTGTCAGAAGTCAAATTGTATTTGAATAACTTCATGGAAATTGTCACCAAGATTTTAAATTGTGTGCCTTGTATGCCATTGTTGATTTAGTCAGTAAGTAAAAAATGGACATATGTTGATTTTTAAATATGTGCATGATTGTTTTTTCATAAATGTTATTTAAATGAAACCTAGATGCATATGTAATTTTTCATGTATATTTTTGTAAAGTTTTGCATTATATAAATAATCTTAATGTTTATATTTAATAAAATATGTTAAACAGTATTAGTTGCTGTATATTTTAGTCCTAACAAGTTTGTTTCCTATAAACATTCTTGAAAAAATTTCCTGTAGGGTAAAATAAATATACATGTTCCAATAAAAAATATTAAAACATAAAAGTTAAAATGAAAAGTGAATTTGAATTATGAAAATCGTTTTTATCTGCTATAAAAAGAATGACTTTCTTATTTACATTTTTATGAAATTTACAAAAAACAAACACAAGTATGTTTCACTCATATTGTTGAGAGTATTTAGTAATATTAAACTAAAAGTTCATTTCTTATTTTAAGATAAGCAATTTAATTAAAAATACATTTAAACTAATTACAAAGAATAAACTCAGTTCAGAAAAGAATATATTTAAATAATTTATAAAGAAGAGATTGTAATTTAAAAAATAACGTATTACACCCTTCTAAAATATAATTCAATGGGATAAATGTTACCAGCAAAACATGTCCTTAACAGAAGCTCATAGTTCAGTTGATCTTAGCTTGCAGAATGACCATTATTGCAGCTGGAGTAATCTTTGATGTTAAGAAAAGTGGAAAAATCAAAGTGAAGTGGTAAATCTGTTCATTTTTCAAACATATTAATCTTGTCAAGATAATACATAAAATCAATCTTTTTTTTTTTTTTTCAGAGCCTTTTATTCCCTTTTATCCAAAATATGAAAGCACTTAGGAGGATAAAGAAATGCGGATGACTTTGGAAAAATGATCTGAAAATATATTTTGTCTGTTGGTATTAAACAGTGACACAAGTAATGTGAACTGTGCATGGTCAAAACATGAATTACTTGTTCAACTATTGGAATTCATCGTATTTGTTCTGCTTATAATATGAATATACAGCAAATTTCTAGTACAGCTTTCTTAACAATTCAACTGAATTTCAAACCCTGACAGTAACAAATACAAATTGCACCAGCCCAAAAAAATTGTTGGGGCTAATTTTAATATTAATGAATTCTTTACAACCTCAGTTCAGCAGTTTCGATTAAGCTTTAATTAGTAGCCAGAGGGGAATCCAAAACAAAAATAAGGAGTTGAATTGCTAATTAAGTTAGTTTGATGAGGTAGAGTTTTAGTAAAAGACTGGTTGTTGTTGGCTGTGCGGGTTCTGACAGGCTAAAAATACTAAAGATTATCATTATTGTAACTAACATCCTACATTACCACCAGATTTCAGCAAGGAGCAGACAGTTCATTAGAGTACAACACTTTTGTGTGTCAGTACGAGAATTAAAGTCTTGTTAATAAGATAGCAGTGCATGGGAACCATAGACCAAGACAAGAAAACGTGGTTTTAAATTTGACTGGTGATAAATTATCTAGTTATTTGATACTCCAGTATGCATCTGAATCTAATGTGCATTTATTTGTTAGGAACTGCTTGTCAGTCAATTCATTTCCCAAACGGAATTTTGTTGATTAGGCTATGGGGCTTAGTGATTTTTCTTTTGACGTGTCCATCACAGTCACATATTTCTCAATTTACATTCTTTAGATGATAAAATGTTCACCAAAAAATAGTACTTAGTACTGAATGTGTAGATGTGAGTAGGTGCAGTGTTAGATGCTCTACCTCCAGAATCTCCATCTCAAAGCAGGCAATTTAAGAGAAATCTATAAACAGACTTAACTGAAGAAGTAGCATATAGTAAAATTATATAGCTATGTTTTTTTCCTAATGATCCCTTTGATAACAGGATAAAATCTTGGCCAGATTAACTCATTATCAAATGAATTTTTGCACTGCCAAGTTAACTATTGCATTCAATTAAGTATTTTTGACATTATAAGTGTGCTACCGTAGCTCCCAAAAGATTACTAATTATAACCACTAAAGCTCTGCAGTGATAGCAGTACGACCAAGCTGCACATAAGAAATGTGTTAGATATCTCTGTAAGGATCGTAAGGAATGTCATTTGATTTCACTATACTTTGATGTTTTCTATAATTTATATTTTGTCCTTTTGCTTAAGGTTTCAAAGCCTACAAACCCAATAACGAAGGGATAAGGGAAGACAGAAAAATAAATTATATTGTTTCTATGGCATTAAATATAAGCCTGCTATCAGAGCTACATAGCACTAGTGAATTGTAATCAGGTACTTTGACTTAACACTGTTTTGTTTTATAATAAGAGTGGTTGCCATATGTTGGAAGTCCTATCTGTCTGTGTCTTAGGGGTTTCATACCCCTGTAACAAATCCAAAAACTCATTTTATAATACCTTAAATCTACCCATTGTAATGTAGCTCCACTAGCGTAAATCCACATCAAACTTTCCTCATGAATGTTGCTAGAAGATTACTTATATTATCACTGAAAGCAAGGGGAAGCATTGAATTAGGATGCAGAAGATAGAGGGAAAATAACTTTCACCAAACCTTCTTTTAATGCGTAGTTTACAATTTTCTCTCATTCAGCATGAAACTGATTAAAAGCACATGGATGTCCCTCATAAAGAATGCTTTGCACAAATAGATGCATTGTTTAATATATTTACATCCTTGGATGCTTGGAGTTTGAACTTTAATGCAGCAATGTAGCGGTTGTTGGAAAGGAACATATGGTATCCACTATACATTTATTTGAATATACAGTACCTTCCTCTGCTGTCTCACTCTCCCCCAGTGGCATTCCCACTGGAAGAGCAGAGCCAGTTCCAGGGAACACTGCTGGTGTAAGAAGCTGTCAGGGGCAGCGTTCCTGCTGGGTGTGACACCAGCAGGCAAACAGGGTCATGCTAAGAGCAGAGGTACAGGTGTGCACAAACTCTACACTCACTACTTTATTTAGATGAAAAATGAAGCACAAATAAAATATTTTAAAGGAGGCATGATGAATATGATTTGTGTTATCTGGATTGTTTTCTTCAGTGCACATTTATCACAGATCAAGGCTATGTTTTAGTTCGCTCTTCCTCAAATGTCAGATTGACATTTTTCCATAGGGCTCACTTACTGTGTCAAAATTAAAGGAAAGATACAATTAATAAGAGAAGTACAACTACCTGAATGAAACTGGCATTTATTTAAAACACCAAGGAGAGATTTTTAGATTAGTGAAATGAAATGCAAGATCATTAAAAATCTTCAAAATTCCACAAAAGCAGCAAAGGAGTTCAACCAAATGTTATATTTAGAAGTTTTATATTACCAATATTTGTCTTCTTATGCCAGTTTCAATACTGGTCTCTCTGCTGATCTCAGTGTAATTGTTACTGACTGACAAATGTGAAAATGACAGAAGAATCAGACTTTTTATATGATGTAAAAAGTATGTGAAAATTATATCATTGAAGGGCACTCAATTACTGCCTGTTAATAAATATTTTTCCCATTCTGATTTTATTTTGATTTACTTTACAATCAAATGCAGACTGTTCTAGTACACAATGCTTGCAGAATGAGCATCTTTTCATACACTGAAAATCAAAATCTTTACAGTCACATTGTGTCAACCAGATGTTCAGTTTTATAAATTGAGTTAGTGTAGAGCTACTAATCATTTCAGCCTTTAAATACTCAGGATAATAAAAAGAGCAATACTATTAACAGAGTAGATTATTTGTTTTGATATGGAATGTTAAAATAAAATTAATGGAATAGGTTAAGTCAAAAAGAAATTACTTTTTGCTTTGGAGTCTTCATATAAGTACATATGTGTATGTGCATGCATGTGGATATTATTTCTGTGTGAAGACATATAAAAGTACAAATACATATGTATTTATAATCCCTCTGAAACAATCTCCTGTTTCCCCACCCTGCAAAACGGCAATTTTTTCAGCAGGCTCCCAGTCCTAGCTAGACATGAGTTTATGTGCCTCTAAATGTGTGTCAGTTCTCTGAGAGAGCACAGAGATGGGGGAGGGGGCTGCATTCATATTGTTTTGTTTAGAAATTTATTCTTTAATCAGTTTGTGCATACAAGTTGGGTTTATATTGATGACCTGAACTTAGGAATAATTGAATAGCACCTATCAGAATGAAAATTTTTATATATATATATAAAGAAAAATAGTCATATAACTTGTAATGTTCTGTTTGGCTGTAGTACGTTATACAGAAATTAAGAGAAAATGAAAAACTAGGATGTGTGACTTTTCAGGTACACAAGAGAATCTTAAAGTGGACAGTAGTAAGGTTTTCTTGGATAGAGCACATGTTGATTGCTCTTTTTTTATGTAAATTTTATACAAATATATCACCTTCAGAATTGTATTAAATACATCTGAAGCAGTATTTTGGACAGAGGAGATACTTAAAGGCTTAAGAGAAAGATATCTTCCAAAAACACATTGATGGTTCTCATGGACAATAAGCACTGCTCAGGAGGGAGACAAGTGGTTATGAGCAACCCAGATGGCCATTACAATGACTTAATAAGAAAATCACAGAAGAAAGTACATTTTTAACATGAAAACAAATAACTCAATTTCAATAAAATAATTTATTTTGAATAATCCACAGATTTTAACTGCATTCGTTTATATCCTGAGATATGTTACTGTATGAACTACAGCACAACTGCCAGCCCTGTGTTCAGTAGAAACCCAAAAATTAGATAAAAAACCCTAAATTCAAAGGCAATAAATTTTAAGAGCTCCATTGCTTAGTGGAAGATGTCTTGTGATGGCCCAGTTTTGAAGACAGTACAAAAACTTCTACCATCTCTCAGCTGAGCAGAACCCTACAGTCCTTTAACAAATTAGCTGCACACACTAGCTTTGTTTTAGTGGTAGTTTCTTCTAACTCACAGTTTGGATTAATAACACTATTTCTAGCTAGTGTGAATCTATTTCCGCAGGGCACCTCAAACACAAATCAGCTTTCGTCTAACCTGGCTTAATCAGGGTTTTCAAATCTCCTCTCTACAGCATCTGAATTGCTGCTAAACTTGCCATGAGATCTTGCCAAACATGCACAAAAGAATCAAATTTCTGCTCAGATTCATGTTCCCACTGATTTGGTAGGAGTTTGGAATGCGTTTTAACAGTGTCCACTAAAAAATCGATGTCTCTTCCCATATCGTTAGACAGATGGACAGGCTGGCAGACAGGACCAGCCTGGTTTGGGGGCAGGGACAAAAATAACACGATCATATTTCAACTCATTGTTCAAGTTTAATGAGTTCTGCCATAGCTCCAGCACTAGAAGGTTATTGTGAGGGAAAAACAAAGGGACCCTTCTTTTGTCTTTCTTCTCAAACTATCAGGCCCCATTACTGAAAATTAAGGTTCAATAAAATTCGTATTCAGAGATAATTAGCGGACAGCTTTGTGGTGCGGGGGATAATATGCCCAAAGTGCTGGTTCACAGCAGTGTGTGCTGAAGTGTGAAAGAGCAAGTTCTCCGTTGCTGCTTCTGAGGTCATACCCCCTCATCCTGCATACAATGTGGCAGTCAAAATGCAGCATTCTTACCTGCTGTGATAAAAAATACACCAAAGCAAATAAATTATTTCAACTCCCCCCTCCCCCTCACAGTTGTTTTTTTTTTAAAAAACAAAGCTAGATCATTAGTAATAAACTATGACTTCATTAGAATGTTCCGCATAACAGGATTACAGAGGAATGTGTCAATAACTGGCAAAGGTTTGTCTTTCATTAATTAACACTTTTGTATGAATACAAACTTGTTATCCTCACTTTTTATAGGTGAAATATTATCATTAAAATTAGACCTCGGTTTAAAAAAAAATCTTGATGGTGTTAATTTGTACAAGTGAACATTTTCCAAATATTGTTGAGATTGGAAAAGAAACAAAATTTGAAATGAAGCAGAGTTATGGAAGACTGCTTTTCTTTGCATTAAAGGAAAAGAAAGTTTCAGAGTTCTACTCTTTTATATATGTGTATATTGAAGTGCACATGCACACATTTTCTTCATATAGTAGAATATTTAAGGAAGTAACTAATTAAATATTTGTTCTGGTTTTGTTGCTTAACAGAAATGTACATTAACAACTTCAGCTTTGCTTTTCCCATCTGTCACTAAGGAAACAGCTCAAAAGCTTAGGGACAGTCTGTAATATTGCTCTGTTTATCCTGACACACAAAATTTCTGTGTGGACAAAGAGAAAAAAGGAAATTCTACCTAAAAAGTAGATTATTTTCCTGAGGTAGAAACACAGTAATTTCTATTTTTACCTCTTTTACCTGCTAGCTTATAGATGTAACTTTTGACATTACAGAGACAGTAACTGAAATATTCACAGTAGTGGAGTCCTGGCTACAAATAAGTTCTCAGATACTGATGTCCTTTTACTACTGTCATCTTTACATTATTTACTACTGTCAACTCAATAAAGAAGGTAAATTTAAAAAAAAAAACAAAAACAGTATTATGATTGGTGAAGAAAAGTAGGTCCTCATCTTTATTTTTCAGGAGCTGTCTCTGAAATTGCGTGGGCTTCTAGATTTTCCAGACACTTGTGATTTTTTTTTTTAATAACATCTTGCTGAGGGAAAATCTCAACACTCCATATTAGAAGATGGAAACCCTTCTGATTACAGTGGAACCAGTTTTATTAACATTACATAAGGAAGAACTTTCATCTGTGTTTCAGTATGCGGTGAACTTGGTATGTGATTAGAAAAGGAGGCTGTGTCTACATTAGCAAATAATTCAGTATGATAAGAGTAAATCAGTAGATCAAAGCAGCTAATGCTGCAGCTCTACAGCCTGTGGTTGAAAGTTTTCACTTCAGTCCAGGTTTAGTATGATATCCTGGTCTGAATATCTTCATTGCACACATGGCTCAAAGTCACCCACTCAGCATCCAAATGCTTATGGCTGCATCAGGGAATGTGTCACACCAAGTGCACCTCTGAAGTGGAGAACCTCACTTACTTTTCTCAGAAATTCACCTTGAGAGCATTTAGTTTGCAGGAACCAATCTACACTATGCAACAAAACAGAGCACAGTAACATGAGGAAACCAAAGGACTGTGAACCAAACAGGGGGTGTGATGCAGTCTAGAAGTGTCTTCTAGCTGGATGAACACAGGGTATAGAAATTCTTGAAATTTAAGTGGCTTTCTAAAACCTGTGCAATCTCCTCAAGTGTAGTATGCAGCCACTAACTTTCTTTAAAGAAAGTCCTGCAGCTCCCTCTACTCCAGAATAAGGAGTTGGACTGAAAACCCTCCTGCAGCATGCTGCAGACACTTCAGTAAACCCAGCACTTTCATTTCATCTGCTTTAGAAACATAATAAAGAAAATATATCATACTATCCATTGAACTCTGCAGGCATGGTAAATTTAGCAAGGATTATTCTTGGGTATGTAAAAGTAAACTACGGAGATCAGCAATATTCTGCCACTTTACAGTGGCATCTCAAGGGAGATTTCCTTGTGAGGAGCAGTGAGGATCTTTGCTCAGTCCATGCAGCATAAAACCACAAACCCTCTGTACAGTGCCGTTCTGGAGACAGTCTCAGTGAGTTATAGCCCTGTGACAAGCTGATAAGGACAGTTCCTGTCAAGGAGTTCATAAATCATCAGTGATTATTAGCATTGATTAGCACTCAGCACGGGCACTCCTCAAACTTACATATCCTGCTTCTAGACCTGAGAAACTTCACCAGCAGTTATCTTGGTTGTCTTAGCCCTGTGGTGAAGATGTACCCACAGTCTCCTGACAGTGCTTGAACTGCACCTTCCCCAAATCCTTAGGCAAAAGATATTATTCTGTCCTCTGTTTTTTTAGAGATTTCTTTCAAACAATTTAAGCCAGGTTATGCAATTGTTCCTTGTAACAGAGATAAGCAGTTTTCTAACCACATGTGAACTGGTATTAACTGTGTTTGAACTTTACTTCAGGACCTATAGGATTTTGATGTTTTAATTAGGTTTTTTATTTTGATTTTTGGTTTTAATTTTGGTTTTGATTTGGCTTGGTTTGTGGGTCTGACTGTTTTGTGGTTTTGACTGTTTTTTGTTGATTACTATAATGCTTACTTAATTGTTGATTCCTCTATAATACTTCCTAATGTCAATGTGATGGCTTTAAAATTCTCCAATAGCCGTGAGGGTCTGACATAGTTTGATGTTTCCATAATCCCAAAGTCTCACACCTGTAACTCAGTGTGGGCAACTTGTTTGTGTGATGAAGACAATCACAATCATCAAGCACAGTCATCTTTGGTTTATTTATTAATTATTTAAGAACCAAACTTAGAAGTCAAGTTTCACTGTGATAGAAGTATTACCCTAAAAACCCATATCATTCTGCATATCTTTTAAATATGAAGTGGGATTGGCAGGTATTTTATCTAACTGCTCCTCACAGCATAACACGCTATTCCACAGTTTCTCAATTACTCATTCATTTGATGCCAGACAATTTTCATATGCTGAGAACAGAACAAAGGGAAGAAAATAAGGGTTCAAACCAAAGTCTTAACAAAGGCAATGGAGAGAATTTTTTTTTTGCAGAGAATTGGATGAAATCTCAGTTTTAAAATTAAATAAATTGTATTTAAAATGAATGCTGAAAAATATTTGGGTTTATAAATTTATTTTCTGTGAAAGGAAGAAGAGGATTTTATATACATATATATACATATATATGCACTTTAATTGTGGAACCAGGGTCTGCTTCCACAGTCTTGTCCCAAAGCTATGCTCCATAAGACAAGGTGCACTCTGGATCTATTCCCACCCACCCCCTACCCACCCTCCTTCCATGGCTCTTTCTTGCTTGCTGCAGAAATCTTACTGAAAGCAGACAGACTGGACTTGAGCCAAAGAAAAGTTAAGCCTCTTATTGATAATCACAACAGGATATCAACCTAATCTAGGGCTTAAACTATTCTTTCAGTCAAGATTCCCCCCAAAAAATTTACGGGATGTATTGGATCTGGCTGAGATGGAGTTCATTTTCCCCACAGCAGCACTCATAGCACTGAGCTTTGTGTTGGCATCTAGAAGGGTGTTGGTAACTCACCTATATTTTGTCTACTCTTGAGCGATGCTCCACAACATCAGGGCTGTCTCTCCAGCATTCCCCCTCACCAGTAGACCAGTGTGGACAGTCTTGGGAAGGGACACAGCCCAGACAGCAGACCCAAAGTGACCACAGGGAGAGTTCATTCCATAGGATGTCTACTCAGCAGTATAAGCTGAGAGGGTAGGAAGAGTAGGGGGAATTGGGAGTGGGCATTTGTTATTACATTTGTCTTCCAGAGCTAATGCTATGCATGCTGAAGCCTTATTTTGTGGGAAGTAGATGGGAATCACCTGCTGATGGGAAGCAAAGAATAAAATGTTTTCCTTTGGTTCTGTGCGCAGCCTTTGCTTTTTCTTTATTGAAGTGCTTTTATCTGACCCACAGGTTTTTTTCAATTTATTTTCCCCCTGCTCCATGATAGAGTGGCTGGTGGTCATCTATCCATGGACAACTCACCCCACAACTGGTCCCAGAGCAGACCAGACCAGACCAAAGGTTCTTATATGCTTAATGTAGTCTAAAGTAAGGAGGGTACACTTCTTCAGCTAAAACAGCTCTGAGGCAGCAGTTCTGCTAGACACCTTCAGCTGAGAAAGGCTCATATTTTATTGTCTGCCATGCAGCAAGACTCTGGAGACAACACTGCAAATATGTCAGTGCCTGGTTTGGCATTGACAACTCACCTGTGCTATGATGTACAGCACCCTGCATTTTGGGCTGTGGGGAGGCAACACTGAACATTCAGTGCTCTCTTCCTCATTAGCCAAGATGCTGTGTTGTCCCTGTACACTACGGAGCAGCTCTCCACCAGAGGAGCACCTGACAAATGGAGGGTACATCCATCCTCTTGATACTTCACAAATGTTGATATGCCCCCACACTACTACTGCTGAGTGCACACCTGGATCCCAAACATGTGGAAGGTTTTGCCATTGTCACTGATCTAGGCTCTCCCTAGAGATATGTGAAGACATAGTCCTAAAACTTAAGTTTTCAGGTGGGAAATGTCCTTTTCCTCTTGACCTCCATTCATGAGTCCACAGGATGAGCTAGCAAGCTCCCTGCAGCATCAAAGTCTTCCCATTGTAGAAGGATATATGGAGTTTCCCTCATTTAGGAGGAGATCCTGGTACAACAGGAATGAAACTTCATTCACTTCAAGTTTTGACATCTCAAGTCCAAAGGGTACAGATAAACTCTGATGTTAACCACACTTTAAGTAGTGCATAAAATCAATTCCTAATGATTAATATTAATTTAATAATCCAGCAATCATTTGCTATTAAAGCAAGAAGAAAGCTAATGCCCTGTTTCTGAGTAAATTATACACAGTAAACAGACTGTTTATTGAGACGCAAATATTGTCTGGATTCACTTGTCTTTATCAGGAAGTCTGAATGATAAATGTGTCAGCCTCACAGTACTAAAATTTTTAAATATAAAGGCCGGTAATGAAAGAATAATGTCTATCCCCTGTGATTACAGCCCACCCACCACCACAGTGTGCCCATGGCAGGTGTCCCTTCCTAGCCTCACACTTGCTTTCAGGCACTCAGCTGCAGGGAGGCTACGAGTAACTGCAGTCCTTGCAGAACAGAGCTCTTCTGTAGCAGCTTTGGGAATTTGGTTATGTGAAAGTGTAACAAAATTACCCTGTGAAGTCCTGAAAAAAAAAAGGTAATGAATAAATAGCTAGGGAAATGGCTTGAGTTACTAAAAAATTTAATTTACTATGCATTAATTATTGGTTAATTAAGTATCTCTCTGAAAGTTTTACTGGTATTCAGATCTTTGGTGGTTCTAATTACTTTTGCTCACGGATGGGATAAGGGTGTTTTGGAAAATAGAGGACAACTTCATCTTTGTACCATAGAATATTTGTAGATAGAAGATATAAAAAATTGTTCCCATTAGAATTTTGATTTATTTAGAGGAAAACTAAAATTTTTAAAGATATTTATTTTCTGATTAGTAATTAGTTCTTTAAATTCTTGTTGCAACATCTGTAAAGAGTTTACTTCTATTTTTCTGTTTGTTTCACATTTTTATCTGTTGAGTATAAACAACACACGAAGGCCACAATTATGCTCACCTAGTGCTGGAAAGTCTACTGACTTTCTGATTGCCTGATTGGATCCTATGGAATAGCCTTTTCTTCTCAGAACCAGAGATGAAGTAAATGAAGATAAAAGTTAATGTTTATAGTTATAAATTAAAATTAGCTGAAGAGAAGGAGTAGCAGCTCACAGAATTGTGATTGTGTCTCACCTTGTCTGAGATGGCAGACATCATGAAGCTCCCAAGCTGCTATCAGGTCTCATGTCATGGGATCATTGAATTTGTGAAGGTTGGCTTTAATTTAAAACAAAAGAATGGCAAATACTCTGCAACGTTCTGACTGCTTTCCTGTAGATACAAAGGTGTAAATAACAATATGTAATCTTGCAAGTTTTGACCTAACTTTGTCCTATTTCACAATCACAAATAGAACTGCTGGCAATCCTTGGCATTAAGACAGTGCTATGTGCTTTCACAGCTGCCCTGACAGTATAGGTGGCCAATGAGCACTTCCCTTTTGTTACCATGTAAAAACAAGTAAGAAAAAGTTCCTTAGGTGGGTTCAGTGCCCTTGATAATCTTTCTTCATCCATAGTAACAAAACCCTCAAAAATACAGTATTGAAAAGTCAGTGATATGAGGTTAATTTATTACATTCACTTAGGGATAAGTGTATCAAATTTTTAAAAAAGGGAGAATGAAAATATTAAATTAGTACCTGATGCAGTGCAGAGTATCATTCCAGTTCAGAACATTCTATTTCTTGTGCAGCAGGTGCTTGAAGTAAATACCTCAATGCCTAGTTTCATTATATGGAGCTACTATTCTATAACATTAGGGAAGTGTTCACAAATCAGCACAAAATCTACTTTGTCTGAATCCTTCAACTTGCCTGCCTGCATTTTAAGTTTATCAGGAGTCAGTAATTTTCTGACTCCTGATTTCTCTATCACATTTTCTCTGTCAGACTGTTCAGAATGGATTTGGAAAGCTAAAGTTCATTGCTCTGTGCTGCTGCATGGGTCTGTAGCATTTTTAAGGCCTATTTTTGTATTTTTAATAGATTTGTGGGAATTCATGAAGAGTAATAGTGATACCTGAAACTCTGAGCAATGTGGCTGTGACATCCTGTAATATTAAAAAGGTCATAGCTTGTGAAAAACTGTACAAAACCAGAGACAACTGGTAAATAAGAAAGATGGAACTACAAAAAGTGCTTACAACAGGTACCCTCTGAAACCTGAGCTCATGGGCTTCCTTCAAGGTATGAATAAAAAGTCCTATTTTCAGCTTGGAAAACTCACTTCTAAATTATTTATTACTGAAAACAAGCAAAATCTTGAATTTTTTTTAGCTTTCTAAAAAGTTTCTCTCTGAGGTATCTGCATGATATGGACTTAGCATTTATCTTTTATATTTTTTCATCTACTCTTCACTGGGCAAAACAGAATTTGCTGTTTCCACATAAAGGTCATTAGTAGCCTGAAGGTCTATGCAAATCCTTCACACCAAACACTAATAACATTAGAATGGAGTGAGTGATAAAAGAACTAAATAAATGAAGATTAGAAACTACTCTAAGTACAAAAAGGGTGGGGGTTAGCAACATGTCAATACAATGTTTTGACTGTGGATGGTCATAACTTGTGTGCATTTGTAGCTAAGTTCAGAGTTATCCTGAAGACCTGCAAGATCCTTCCAGGTGAGCATCAGAGAAGTTCAGTTTGGATTTTGCAACGTTCCTTTCCTGGTATGTTCCTGTGTCATTCTTTTCTGAAGACATTGACCATATGATGATATTCAAATGGCCAAGCGTTTACAATTTCCAGACCTGCCAAATAGCAAATCAACCTTTATAATTAAAGGTGACAAGCTGACAAGGAAAATGAATGTAAAATTGTATACGTATATGAATTTTTATGTCAGATTGCCGTCTGTGCACTTGTTTTTTCTTTGTCAATAGCCGAAGGCTCATTTCTCTGTACTAGAAGTGCATTTTATATCAAGACCTTCAGACAGCTCCCCTTCGCCCTAGTGAATTTGCTGATTAATTTTGGATGCTCCTCTTAATTAACACCCCAAAGGAAGTCTAGATTTTCTAGCCTATATTCCATGTAAAACAAGTGAATCTGAAGAACAATGACCTAAGGAGACAGGCGCGCTGTGTCCGAATGACATTACAAGAACATTGAATATCTCACAAGTCAGGACCTGGTCAGGCAATGCCTAGGGAAAATGTAGGCCTTTAATCAGGGCAGAAATGAGATTCATATTAGTCCAATTTCATTTTCTTTATTGCTGACAAAGAGAGGCTGGGATGGATGCCACCTGACAGTTGAAACATGGTGCTCCTATGCAGGAACGGGTGCCTCTGGCCTTGATTAATAATTGGTACCATTTTGACTTGCGGGCAGATAAGTTGATGATGGATGAGAGAAAAAGAGTGAAGTGATTTATTATAAAATTAGGATAAAATAACGAACTGGCTAATTGCACACAAGCTTCATAAAATGTAGCTGTGGAGTCAGAAGTGCAATGCCAGGCAACAATAATTTCCACCTCACTTTTCACAATGAGATCTTAAAGCAAAAAAGGGTAGAGACAACTCTTACTTACAGAGATGCTATATGCAGAAAAAGCCTTGCCCGTTCTTCCACTTCAAGCAAATAAAACACTGAGACTTATATTTCAGGTTTTATTGTGACTGTTGCACTAGAAAAAGCAACAGTAGAACTAAACAGGCCTCATTAAACCAACTGTTGCTTCTTTTTTTAAGCTAATGAAACCTTGAAATTCTGTAATTTCTTTGCGTACTTTAGCAGGGTAAAAACAGCTAAACTTATGAAACTGACATGCATGTATATCAAAATCAAAATTCAATCCAAAAAAATCAATTTTCAAGGTCTATTGGCAGCTGTAGAAGTGTTCAACACTCTTGGTAGGTATCATTTTTCTAGTTCACTTTTTGGTGGTTTGAACTTCCAAACCTGTGCTCTGACAGCTATTTTAGAAGCTGAGTCATCTATTCCTCTCTATTTTATGCTGCATATTTCCAGCAGAGTACAATTGCAGATTAAAAATCTTGTTATAATAACCACTGGCTGTTATGTTATTTTGCTGTTATGAATCAAAGTCATTATATTCTTTTTTCTTTACAGGACAGATGCTTGATCACTTTTCTTTGGAAAGTTTTCAAGTCCAATCTGCTGTAATTTGTTGAAAAGTTTTTCTGCTAGCAGTTCTAATCAATATCCAAGAGATTTTTTTCTGCAATCTCAACTATTAAACAAGCTGAAATTACTAAATTAAATACAACTGCCAACAGTATTGTCCCAATAAGATGAGTTCAGTTATAAAACTTAAAATTAATATAGCATGGGGAGCTAAAATTTAATTTTCATGTAATTGATTTCTATTCTAGTCCTAAGACAAAAATGTGGCAATTTCTCCTTAAAGTCTCTCATACTGAATTTGCCATGCAGATTAGGAGGCAGGATTTTCAAACAATAATTTTCAAACAGTTTATTTTGATTCAAAAGCCACAATCATGGCTTAAGAATATTAAACTTTTTTCATGTACCTAAAGAAAAATAAAAATTACACATATTACCATATCCCTTAAACAAATATTACAAGTTTTCATATCTGATCCACTCTTGAATGCTTACCATGATTGATAATTTATTTTATGGGAAGATTTGAGAAAAGTTAACCTGAATTAATTTCTAAAGTGAATTCTTAAACTACATCAATTCCACAGGAAATTGTTTCAAATTTTTAAGGTGTTTTTAACATGATATAGCTTATGAATTAGAGTAAACTGAATTAAGACTGTTTCAAAATAAAAGAATCCACCATTTACTTAAATTCTTTTAAACTCGTGCCCCCATTTTATCTGGACTAACCTCTTCAAGTGTATCCTAATAAAAAATCTTTTCACACTGATTCACTGATCACACTGATTTTGGGAAAAAAGCGTATCAGGTGAAAGGTGATTTAACAGCAAAATTACAGAAGTGACATCCTTTTTTTGTCTGATTCCAAAATTATTAAATTTGTAATCATGTCTGTCAAAACCCAAAGTCTACATCCCATCATGGCCATCAGAACGCAGACTGGAGAAAAATACACATTACTGTGAAAAGGAGATAAGAGAGTAATACTGCCTGTGTTGTCCTTGCAAATTGCATTAATGTCTTCTCACCACCAATATCTATTTTCTTTCTATATCTTAGAGGTTTGACAGTTTAGGGTAAAGGGAAATCATCTTCATGAACTGTAGTGCTTTTAAGATCAGGAGATGAATAACGCTACAAGGACTGACTTGTGCTCTGAGCTTTTGTTCTGTACTCAAGCAGGAGCAGTGTGGCTGGCTCTGACAAGGACTCTCTTCTGTAAGCCACATTGTGAGAGGAGTTCAGGCCATCGTGTCCCTTGTCTGTATGAGGCTGGTGCCAGGCATGGACTGACTCCACACCTTTGCTACCTTGCCTCTGATATCTTTGCTACCACTGGGACTCACGTGCCTCGCAGAGCTGAGGCTTGCCATTTCTCCATACTGCAAACATGACAGCACTGGGGTAGCATCACAAATGTCTGGGAGGCTTGTGGCTGAAACAATAACTTTATATCAAAGGTTAGGACAGCTGAACAATTACTCACAGGTTATTGAAAGATATCTGAGAGCAGCTTTAAGATCAGAAGGGAAATTGAAGTCTATGTTCTCTGTAGAAATAAAATCAGAAAGACAAAAGCCTAACTAGAACTCAATCTAAAACCACCATTGCAAAAGATTTTAAAAAAAAATCTTTCTACAAATACATTAATATGAAAAAAAAAAAAAATATCCAAGAAGAGTCTCCACTGCAGATGGGAACATTGCCACCAAGGATGAAGAAAGGCCTTCTTTGTCTCAGTCTTTAACAAAAACATCAGTTGCACTCAGGGTACTCAGCCTCCAAGCTGGTAGGCAGAACAGACACCCTGCAACCCAAGAGAAAGTAGTTAGTGACCTGCTGTGCCACCTAGACATTCACAAGTTTATAGGGCCAGATGGGACCTAGCTGAGGGCATTGAGGGAGCTGGTGGAAGAGCTCACCAAACCATTCCCTTTCACTTATCCTCAGTCCTGGTTAACCAGGGAGGTCCCAGACTACTGGAAAATAGCCAGTGCAACCCCCATCTACAAGAACAGTTGGAAGGGGAATCCAGAGAACTACAGGCTTGTCAGTCTTACCTCAATTCCAGGGAAGGTTATAGAGCAGATTAATTTGGGTACTGTCACATGGCACATGCAGGACAGCTGGGGTATCAGGCTCAGCCAGTATGGGTTTATGAAAGGGAGGTCCTGCTTAACCAACTTGACCTCCTTTTAGGACCAGGTGCCTTGCCTAGTGGGTGAGGGAAAAGCTGTGTCCACCTAAACTGTAGTGCAGTCTTTGACAGTGTTTCCCACAGAATTCTCTGGGAGAACTGGCTGTTCACTGCTCAGACAGGTATCCTGGGTTTAATGGGTTAAAAAAATGGATGAATCACTGGGCCCAGACAGTGGTGGTGAATGGTGCTACATCCAACTGGCGGCCAGTCAAAAGATGCTCCTGAGGACCCAGTTCTGGGGCCAGTCCTGTTTAATATCATTATCAGTGATCTGGACAAGAGGATCAAATGCAATCTCAGTCAGTTTGCAGGTGACACCAAGCTGGGCAGGAGCTTTGATCTCCTGAAGGGTGGGAAGGATCTGGAAAGACTGGATAGATGGGCTGAGGCCAATTGTATGAGGTTCAAGAGGGTAAAGTGCCAGGTCCTACCCTTGGGTCACAACAACCCTGTGCTGTGACAGGGCAGAGTCTGTCTGGGGCAGAGTGGCTGGGAAGCTTCTCATCAAAAAAGAGCCTGGGGGTGCTGGTCAACAGTGGCTAAATATGAGCCAAGAAGGCCAGTGGCATCCTGGCCTGTATCAGCAGTAGTGTGGCCAGCAGGAGCAGGGCAGGGATTGTCCCCCTGCACTCAGCACTGGTGAGGCCACACCTTGAGTCCTGTGTTCAGTTTTGGGCCCCTCAATTCAGCTCACGCCGTGGTGCTGGAGCGTGTCCAGAGCAGGACAACAGAGCTGGGAAAGGCTCTGTAACATTAGCCTATGGCTGAGGGAACTGGGGTTCTTTAGCCTGGAGAAAAGGTGGCTCAGCGTCGACTTTACTACTCTCTAAAGCCTCTGAAAGGAGGTTGTGGTGAAGTGCAGGTTTGTCCCTTCTTCCAGGCAACCAGCAACAGGACAAGAGGATATAGTGTTAAGCTGCTCCAAGGGAGGTTCAGGTTGGATATTGAGAAAAGTTTAATGAAAAAGTGTTAAAGGTTGAGAAGAGGCTGACAAAGGAAATGATGGGCACCATTATTCACCACCACTGAAAGTATTCAAAAAACAAGAAGACATGACACCTTGTGATATGTTTGAGATGGCATGGTGGTATTCAGTCAAAGGTTGGACTTGCCAATCTTGGAGGTCTCTTCAAACCTTAATGATTCTGTGATTCTATGAGTTTATTTACCATTTTCTTAAGATTTGGTTTCAGGATTCAGAAACTGAGGAATATCTCTCATGGAACTTGTGTCTGCCCATCAGCTTTGTCACAGGTAGATAGAAAAACAAGAGGAGATAAATGTCTCTGGCTGTGCAAGAAGGTGGAAAAAATTAAAGAAATATGGTTTCTCCACACTACTGCATCCAAGAGCTGTCTATAAGAAGTCTAAGTGACGGCCTTAAGTGTGAGCTGGACTGTAGAAAACCTGCTTGAAAAACAAGAAATAAAGTTGTGAGTTATATGGGTGTTATTGAAATAACTTTTTTTCTGTATATGGGATTTTATTTAGAATTAATTTATTCCAAGGAGAGAAAATTGAATCTTATGAATGTTACCCATTCCTAAATAACTGAATTTATCCTTCTGACAAGGTTTCCAGCTCTTCATTTGCTTCTGTTCCTGTCATGGCATTGCAGCAGCTTTGGGATGTCAGCATCATGCCATCAGCATAGATGTTTAGATCAGTATAAAATTAATCTTACTGCAAAAATCTTTGACTGGGTCAGGCCTGCATCTGTGTCTGGCTCTGTCTCTCTCAGAAGACTATAACTTACTCTTTTAGCAGTTGCATTTGAACTTTGTTTTGTGTCAATGTGGGATAAAGAAACAAGAGGCCTGCATGTAATTTGGATTTTTCTAAGTATCTCATTTCAATCTAATGTACTGTTGTGTAATTAAGCCAGTAAGTCTATATGACCAGCCCATTTCAGGACTTGGTCTGCTATCTTTAGTCAGTGACAAATTCTGGTTTCCATTGCTTGTTCAGAGATGATAACAGTGTGATTTACAGGTATAAGTAACAAATTAGATCAATTTAAAAGACTAAGAGTGGCACCTGTCTAAGTGTAGGGTTGCACTAAATGATTTCCACATCTTTGTTTCCTGTAAGACCCTGCATTTCCAGCCTCTCCTCAGGAAGGTTAACAATGGGAGAGTTGTTTCTTAATGCTCATGAACCAAGAAAGCAGCCTTATCCTGCAGCCCAGGGATATGATTATAATCTCTGAGTGAAAACAACAGCCGTATTTTTCAGCTCCATGTGTACAAATGATCCCTGTGTTTCATACAGTTCTTGACTATGGCATTTTGGATTGCCCAATTTGTTACAAACCTGTATTGTGAGCTGCCTTTGTATAGTAGAGTTGAACTCAAAGTCATATGCAGCCCCTCTTTCTTTATGTACAATTCTCAGTATTTTGTATTCTTGTAGACCTTTACAAAATATTTCAAAGTTTTTACAGTCTTAAGGAATTTTCAAGTATTCTGATTTATTTTTTCCTAACAGTGGAAGGGAAGGTATGCCATTTTAAAATTAAAAGACCTAGATTTGTGATATTTCTATCCCTTCTATCTCTATTATTCTCTAATGAAACTTAATCATTTTATGATAGGCCGTATTAATACAGAAACTCCTTAAAGGCTGTGCTTAAAATGAATGATGAAATCTCTATTTTTATTATTGCACTTAAAAGCTTAGAAGTTCACCTGCAGTGTTGGAGCATGGGCTTCTTTGGACACTGAAGACTTAATCCAGTTGATTAGTAAATATTTGACATGTAACACTCCTCATGGCAAAATCATGGTTGTAAATCAAGAAAAAAAGTTTTTTTTAATAGCAGCTTCAAGAGGAGACATCAGGCCATGCAAGAAGCACAAGAGGTGAAAAGGACATGGACATGCTCAGATTCCTTGCTCTCTATTGCTTTTATAGTAACAGATAGTAACAACTTTATTAGTTGGCCCTGGAGTTCCAGGAAAAGAATAATGTTCCTGCTCAGTATATATATTCCAGGTCTTGGGGACAAGTGCTTGTTTGTACAATCTTCCTCTCAAGTCAGAAGTCTTTGGTTCCAACTCTTTCTCCTCTACCTCTCAGATACATCTGCCTCCTCTGAGATGTGCTCAGAAGTTTATACTTCTGCAAGCACAGTCTTTCACACATTAATACAATATCTTCTCATTACAATGGAAGTCCCAAGTGGGAAGGAACCTAATTCTTGATCTCACAAACCAGTCCCTACAATGTTTTGTGCTGTTGGGTTACTATGTAGTTTCAAAGTGATAAATACCATTTGTGCCCCTAGAGCTCTTCAGTTTAGATCGCAAGTTATATTTAAGCTGGATTGAGTACAGAAAAATATTTAAGCTAAAAATGTTTAGATTAGTATCTTAAAGAAAATGCAGTCTGAGTTAATGGAGGAGGATTAATATTCCTGTCATATTCCTTCTGAGAATCATCATCCAAAAAAAGAATTTGTCACCTTATAACAGGTTGAATTAAATCCAAGAACTAAGTGATGTGAATTACCTTCATATTCCTAGAGCTATTCCCTGTAAGTAATGGTGATCACATACACTTGCAAAGCAGCCCAGGAGAAATGGCTATACTGATGTCCACAGTGTGCCTGTACAGGGAACAGGGAAGATTTTTATGTAAAGTTCTGTTATTCTATTCATGCTGATGAGTTTTCATAACAATTTACTCTATGATGCTCCAATTCATATGTGGTTTTTGCACTGCAGCTGTTACCCCGTGTTTATTTGCACTCTGCAGACTCCTGTAAACCTGTGTGCAGTATTAGAGTGAAACAGGCCTAATCCATGGAAAACATTGCAAAGGTGTGAAGACAAGCAAAATGGGAAACAGCAATTGGGTGCAAAATAGTAAAATATATCAAGTCTTCTGTTCTACTTCAGAGTGTTAATTATATAGCCACTCTTTCTCTGAGTGCTGGAAATATCCTTTGTCAGAGGATCAAATTCTGGAGAGGAGTGCAAAGAATTATCCATTTTCCAGGTTTCCAGAAATGTTCCTAATATGTCCCTGATTTTTTAATGATACAGGCATTTCCTGGGAACTAGATCTGAAGGGCAATAGTTCATTTGCAATCCTATGCTGAGGAAAAGGTTTGAATCATTTATTTGGGATTGAATTTTAACCTGAATTTTAACCAGAAGCCTGTATGTGAAAGGCCCCAAACCCCATTAGTAATACTTTGTGGCATCCTAGAAATTAGGTTTCAAATTTTTTATAAGTATCAAAAATTTAAAATATTTTTTTATGTTTCCTTCTATGGAATCCCTACATTCATATATTTTCCCTTTATTTAATGCTGTGACAGAAGATATTCCTTGTCTTAAAGATACATTAATTAAAGTGTTCAGTTGTTTTTTTCCAAAATAAGTGGAATTGCTGAATATGGAAATTTTAGACAATTACATATAGGTAGCTCCTCATAAAATTGATGTGAGCTACTCTATAAGGTATTCTTTAGCTATCATTTAATGAATGTTATTATTGTCATTTGATGAATTATTTAAGGTTATCTTCAGGCAAACTTAAATGACTGTATTTATTTTTTAAATAAAAGATATTTATTGCACTTTGCTCTTTCTGTAACTTATCTGCTTTCCCCTGTCGCATCAACATCCTTTCAAGAGATGCTTATTCTCTTCATCCCATTACAGCACTTTTTTAAAGAAAATCTCCAATTATAGAGTAGATTTCTTGGCAGTATATCCTATAAATGCACAAACCTTTGAAAAAAGTTGAGAGGTGTAATGAAAAAATGTGTGACAATTTTCAAAAGAAGACCAGTAATATCAAAAAAAAAAAAGCCCCAAGAAATGTGTGCTGCTAATGCAATTGGGCTGGCAGGATGGGTGTTTATTTGGAAAGGTGGATTTATTACGGGAGAAGAGCTGCAGCAGGGAGATGATTGCCTTCTCCCTGGGTTAGCTCTTCATGGTGTTCCAGGAGTGGGGCTGCAGTATGAGCCAGACCCTGCCCCACCAACCCATCCTGTACTTCATCTGGCCCTGACAGGCTGAGTGAACACAGAAACCTCTCCCAGGGAAGCCACTGCCTAAGCAAAGCAAAATTTCTGTACCTTGAAGCATAAAAGAGAGCCCTTTCCAAGAGGGGTCATATTCTTGATTTGTACAGGGCTAACAATTAAAATTTCCCACAAGTTAGTGCTGATTATGAAGGCATGGAAAACACCTCTGTGGCAACTGAGCACTGAACTTTGGCCACTTACTCTGTGAGCTAAAGCAACAGGGGCTGCCCCACCACTTCCCTCTGTGGCTCTATTTGAATTCACTTGATTAATGTTGTATGTGCAAGTCTATTGAGGCGCTGCATTTAAAAGGATTGTTTACCATAGCCTTGTAATCAACCTGCCTTAGCAGCACCCTATTACCTGTGATAACAGGGCTGCTGCAATTTGGATCTGAAAGAAAACCACCTCAGATGGGCTCTCGGATGCTTTAAGTGCTAGTGTGCTGCCCTGTTATCTTCATTTGTAATTTGTTTTCAAGAACAGTGATTTGCATTTCAGTTGGATTACACCTTTTAATGTATCACAAACGTAAAGTGGCTGCAGTGAAAACTCAAATCTCCACTAGTTTTCAAACGATGCATTTGAGGCTTCAGTGGAGAGGATTACAATTGCAATTAAAATCAAAAGCTTGTTCATTCTTTTAATGACACATACTAACCCTTTCTATACCAAGCCTATCGTGGTGCCATACAATCATGATTTTTTTTAAATTTTTTTTTAATATTAAATAGCTGCATGTGCTCTGCCTTATCATCCACCACACACAAATGCTGTTTTCCTGAAACAGAGCACGTCCTGCAGAGTGAATTCAGAGGACAATTTACCTTGACAATATATGGAAGAACACACAAAAAGGAATGGGGAGAAAAAAGGTCCACTGGTGGGGTTTGGATTGATTTTTGGGTTTTTTTGGGGGAAGTGTTTTTAAGTGGAGCATATTTTAGTAACAGACTTAATTTTCCTAGTATCTACCAAGATACGTAGTTACAAAGATATCCATTGAAAGCATAATTTATTGGATTAACTCATTAATACTTAATATGAAGCTCAAAACTACACACCTAGACATCACAGAATCTGAAAAGTATGAAAGCTAAAACTTGAGATATTATTAATGTAAAATATGGGTTATTCATTAAGGAGAATTACATAAAAAAGGAAGGTTTTGTTCTAATTTCTTTTTCTTTTTTTAATCCTGTCATTTTCCCACAGTAGTAAATTTTCACTACTCTAAATTTACATGTTTTGTAGTAATTCACAATAATTTCCTTCTAAGGCTCATTATGTCACTTTAGAAGGACTTGCAAATGGCAGGCATTGATATCCTTACTTGGGTCTTACTGTGCAGTAAGTAATCTTCATCTGCAGATTTTTGGTGAGATTAAAATTTACTCAGATGATTCAGAAATATTTGGCTGAGAACCTTTTCTGTGGGGTTCAAAAGCTTCAGCTCCAAGCCAAAACCTTTCCTGGGCTCATGCAGTCTAATGGTTTATATGTACCCTAATTCTCTCTGTTCCTAATTGCCAGCCTGGGACCACCCCATCACCTCAAGCACATCTTCCCATCTCCTTGAGAGGTTAACCTGTGTCCCAGGACAGAAGTGATTCAAACTCCACCACAATGGGCTGAGGACTGCAGCAGGTGCTGCTCACCCTCCACAGAGGGCTACCAAACCCCAGCCATGAGGTGGTGGCATGGGCAGAGTCCAAGGCACTGTCTTCAGTGAGGACATGAGGAATTGGGGAAGGGAAGTGTCATAAACAAATAGTGTGATTTCAGCAAAACAAATAATCAGGTTATTTTTTTCTTGTTTTTCAAAGGCAACTGACAGTCCTGATAGGCTCTGATAAATGAATTTGTTGTCTCCTGGAACTCAGCAATGGCAATACCTACTGTTTTATGCTAGAGATTTGAATGCCTTATTGACAAGATGGCAAGGATCTCTCAATTACTTCTAAAAAGTCTGAAAGAAATGTTACCTGTTGGTAACATGGGAGAGTTTCAGCCTATTCTCTCAAAATTTCCTCAGCTAATGAAAAATTACCATTTACTAAAGCTATATACCTATATCCTTAATTAATATTTAAAACTGAATCAAATGTCTGAGTCAAGTCAAATGTCTGAGTCAAGTCAAAGTGGTTTTTGTTTCGATCTCTTACAAAAAGATAGATTAAAGCACCTTTCCAAAATGAAATATTGAAAATCAAGACTTCCAGTTTAACATTAACAGAGGAGTAGGTGGAATTTCCTTCCACCTACTGAATTGAAATGCTTTGAAGGCAAATGTCTGCTGAAAGTATGTCTTGGAGGCTTTCTCTATATTTAGCAAGAAGAAAGGGAAAGTCATGCTCACATGAAGATTTCTCATACCTAACCTGACCAATATTTGGTAAACAAAAGTTTCCTGCCTGAATGGTAGACCAAAATGGAATTTGCAAACAGGTAACACACAGCAGTCACACACATTTTAGCAAAACATTATCTTGATGTTTCTCTCCACCTACTCAAGTCATTTTATATTCAGACTAAGTTCAGTATTATTTTCCTTCAGGCAAGCCTTTCTTCTCTGGCATTCAACAGTATGGAAAGGGAAAGCTTAAAACAGATTGAAAACATCTCACAGATTACCTTAGGATCATAGCACATTAATGAAGAAATTAGATATTTTTTTGTTTTTGTGTAGGTATTTTTCATACTCATCACAAACAGCACAAAGAAACCTTAAATCTTATGACCAAAGTGATGACAGAGTGATTTACAAATGTCATTGAGGTGTTCCAGGGGACCTGCCTTTCAAACACCTCATACACTTCATTCATCTGTGTGAGATGATTTTCTGGTTGTTCTGCAAAAATGCATCATTGAACAGGTGGATCAGCCTGACCCCTTGGCATCAATTCACTGTTCAACAGCAAAACTGTGACTTCAAAAGTAAACAGAGGTGGTTTCAAAATTAGTATGAGATTTAAATTATTGTTCTTTTGTTGTTGTTTTGTTTCATTTTAACTGAGCTTTCCTCTTTTTTCAGTTGTCATACATTTGTATTGTGATTAGGTTTCATAGTGGTCACTTTCATGATTCTCTTTCATATTTAGTTTATGGAAATACATGTACCATTTCATAAAGGGTCTTAACAAAATGAATTTGATAATCTGCACTAGATTAGCTAATTTTCTCAAAAGACCCCAGTGAAAGAAATCGTGTGGAAGAAATCCCAGAAAATTCATTGGGAAGTGTGACCTTTTTTCCCCTGAAAGCTACCTTCACATGACCTACTCATATGTCTTGTGTCATCTTCTCCAAGTTAAAACCTAAGAAGTTCTGAAGTAGCCCATTTAGACACCACTGCAGGGCTCTGCTCCCCATTTCTCACTGTTCTTCAGATAAGGAATCTCTAGTCCTGCCCTCCTGCAAACTTGGAGGGAATCTTTCATAATTTTACCTGAGGGATGATCAGCTGCATACAGACCCTGTACTGCTTCTTAGTCACCACCCATGCCTTGACAACCTGGCTTGACTTGGCCCACAGCGATTTTCCCTATGAACATTCTGTCCATTAGAGAAAGGAAGCTCTTGGAAGAGGTGAGATGAGTTGGTCAGAGCACGGGATTATTAATTCCAAGGTCATGGGTTTAATTGCCATATGGACCATTCACTTGGACACCATGATCCTTGTGGGTCCCTTCCAGCTCAGAACATTCTGTGATTCTATGACAATATGCAGTTTTAACCTTCATGTATTAATTTCTGATGCCACTCTTGAAACTGACACCAAAAAAAATAAGAGGTAGTCAGAATTTTGTGAAGGTATGTTTTTGTTTATTGGTTATCCTGAAAAGCATCAAAAAGGGAGAAAATATTCATGGCTTGTGTGATCTAGGAGAAAGGGGTTTTTTGGACATCAAATAAAGTTTGCACTGGATATCACACATTAGTTAAAATTAAAATATTTGGCTTCATTTTTCATCATCTATTAGAGATACTTCAAAAGACAATCACTTCCAATTAAATAAACATGTTTTATAAATATGATCATAATTTTTTTATTTTAAGGATTTATCGTTATGATTTTAACAACAATTAAGATGAAACAAAGACATTTGGTACACTTCAACCTCCATGTTTCATCAATAGGCAAAGGTTTCACACAAGATTATTTCCACAAAACCTTAATCCATTTCAAATGGATTAAATTCAGCAATTCTCTGACAGACTACTTCTAAAATTGCCATCAGTCATTGTCCCTTACAATTCAGAAGTTATTCTGTTTTGATTGACCCATTTTAGGCAAAAAAAATAAAACAGTACCCATGTTTCTCCAAATGAGAAAGGGTCATATTCCTAATGGAACTGAATATAAATCCAATGTGATTTTCATGTTACACATTACATCATTAGCTACAGATTTATAGGGAGAGAGCTAATATATTAAAGACCATAACATAGCTTGCTTTCTCAAACACACCTAATTTTTGAACTTAGACAGCACTAAATTTCTTCCACTAAGAATATCCAAAGTTTTTTATCCTTTATTGGCTCTTTCCTTTAAGACTTCAGAGATGATGAATATTTCATGGGTAGAAAAACACCTACAATACAAGGTTTTACCTACAAAATCTTTGGGGAAAGGGAGAAATGATAGGAAGGTTCTTGTAAGGACAGTCTTTTTAAGAAGTCTTTGGAAAAGGGTCTCCATTTCATTTTCCACATCAATAGCACCTCCCTCACCCCTTAATACTTACTTCCTTTCATTCCAATTCCATAATGCTGTTCAGTCATTTTCATAGTTTTATTTGAATTAAAGAGTGTCTCCTGAGCTGGCTAAACCATTTTAAAGCTAAAAATTTAAACAGAAAATCTGAACAATGGAAAACATAAAAAGGACATCCAACTGTAGTAGCTGTAAATTTGTACAAATCTGTGATATTGAAATAAGAATCAGAAAAATATTCAAATGTATGTTTTAAATTGATTTCTTCCATGTTCTACTGTTCAATACTAATAGACTTCTCACCTGGATTTCAAGAACACATTTAAACTCAGGAGTATCAAGGGTAATAAAAATTTTGTTTTTCACTAAAGACTGTCCCATTCCAGATATTAGATGAACACTCATGAGCAAAAACATGTAGAACTCTCTTCTGACTGATGATTGCTAATAGGCAACAATAATACAAAAACAAAAACCAAACAAAAACAAAACCCTCTAAACAAACATACAAATCTAACCAAACAAACAAAAAAAATAAAAAAAAATAAAAAAATTAAAAATTAAAAACAACAAAAACAACAAAACACCAAAAATACAAAACAAAACAAAAACTCCACCACAACCAAATGCCAGGACAATACAACCAAAAAAGCCTGTTCGACCTATTCCAAAGAATTGTAAGGATAACAATCACTCAGTAAAGTCCACGGACAGCTCTTGTTCTTATATAAAGGTTTCTTAGGTAGTATGATGAGTAGTGAAAGTATAAAACTAGAAAAATTGAGAAAGAAAAAGAAAAAAACTCAAGACATATCTAATCCCCCTTCCTGTCTACAAGTGGTTTCATCCTTTGAAACCTTTATTTGTCATTCTGTTCTCAGGCTTCCACAGCACATGGTAGAAAGTACTGGCTTGTCAGACAAGAACAGAAATTCAATACACATGTTATAAATTTATACTTACAACCAAAAAAAAAAAAAAAATCTATGAGGCATAAGAATGTTCCTTACCCATCTAAGCCTATACATTTTATGTGTAAATACCTGAACATTGACTGTCTAGGCCCAGTCCTCTTTCTACGAAGCTTCTTAAGGAACCTTCATATACTAGATTTTCTAAACTGTCAGTCATTATTATTGTTTCCTTTTCACCTATTTCTGAAGTGGAAACTACATACTGGAGTCAGTGTGTTTGATATTTAATCTACAAGCAGGAGAAATTGCACTAGATTTCTCTGCTTTCACTTCTTAAGGATGTGTCAGTCTTGTAAGACTTCATAATTAGCAGGTTCTCCACCTTGCCAAGTATGTCGTTCTTAAATGCACTGATTTATGGTGGGGTTTGGTTTGGGATTTTTTGGTGTTTTGTCTTTTTTTAGAAAAGACTGCCTTATCCTGAAAATGTGAACTACCTTTCGGTTTTCCCAAATTCATCACCTTTTATTTAACTGGAAAGCATTAATGCTGTGTAAGTGAATGTATAATACATATCTCTTGCTAGAATTTATCTTTGTTATTCAACACAGAAGCTGAGATTATCTGCAGACTTTCCCAGCAAGAGCTTTTTATTTCTTTCCAGATAACTAGCAAAGATACTCCACAGGTCTCACGTCAAGAATAATCATGTTGCAGCACCTTTCAGGATTTGAATTACCAAATTTTTTATTCTCTGGCTATAATAACTTCTTCTGATACCTCACTTGCTAAGTGTTTAATGACTTTACCTTGTATAGTGAATATAGGAAAATATCTTAGAAGTCTAGTTCAAAAATTGCTGGTCAAACAAGATTTAAACCTCATCAGATAATTAATACTAGTCTTTTGTGACAATCCATTTTATACAAAGCCACCTTGACCCTCTGTTAGGCTAGTAACTTTTACTTCCTTCCTAATTTGTTGTACATCTCTGACTATTCTATTCATGACTTAGTTTGTGGTCTGTCAACCTAAATGAAATTTTTAGTGAATTAGATTATTCTGCTTAATTTTTGAAGGTACTCACAGAACGCTTGTGTTGCATCACATCTCTGAATTTCCTTCACCACTGCAAGTTGTTTTCAATACCAATACAATGGGAAGGATTTTATTATTTATCAGTATAATTTATATGGCTGTATAAGATTGGGTATGTCTTTTTCACCTGGTAGGGATTTTGTTTCTTAAAACTTTTATTTTCTGAAAATTATTTTTTAAACAAAATTACAAAAACTGCATACTTACAGGAAGGCAGTTGCTATCTATATCTTCAGATTAAATGTTTGATACTTGAGAAATGACTTTGACTTTTGCTTTCTTTTTCTTTCCTATTTTTAATGAATATGAAGGACAAAAACTTATTTAAGTCACACATTAAGGTTAGCCTTTCAAGCTTTTAAAAGCTGGGATATAGAAAAGGTTACCTTCTTAGTGCAGTCTTTCATATTCCTGCTTTTCTTTGTAAGTATATGTCTTACCTTTAAGTGTGGCAAAATATAAGATATGTCATAAAATACACAGCGTGGCTGAGATAATATTACTACAGGAAATGGTATTTCTTGACTTTCAAGTACTTTAAATTGTCGCCTTCCCAACATATTTTCTTTATGTGTGCAATTGCAGTCTCATTTGCTCATTTTTCTACCTGTGAGAACCCAGTAATATTCTTGAACATGAACAGATATTAGAAAAAAATGGAGAGATATTAGATACTTTTGTTTTTACTGAAAGATTTGTTAGGCATTGAAATAAGTTGCCAGGGGGTTGGTGGAGTCTCCATTTCTGGAACTGCTCCAGAGGCATCCAAATGAGGGATCCCAGCAGGGGATATGATTTTCTGGGTGACTATGGTGGTGCTGAGATGATGGTTGAACTAGATGTTTTTGAAGATTTCTTTCAACCTTGAGGATTCTGTGATACTGTGGAAAAAAAAAAATGGGGGTATTTTTTAATAGAAAACTCAGAAATTCATTTCTACTTTTAGAGGTACCAGTTCTATACCAGGCTTTACTTGTACATTTCACCATTCTCTCTTAGAGGCTCCAAGATTCATGAGAAATATAGGTGACCCAGCCTTTTTTTTACTTTCCTTTTGTGCTGCTCTCTGCTGAATGTCATGAATAATCTTGATGCAAGAATATTACTACATTTTCACTTTCACAGGTGGTCTTTTGTGAGGCTTTACTCTCACATAGCCTTTTTCTGCAAGGAGTTAGGTAGATACAAATTACTGTTCTGAAATGAATTTATAATGAGTTTAAAAAGGCTTGGATACACCAGTGTGGCTTCAACAATAGGGCTGGAGCCCTGTTTGTGTCACAGGGAATCATAAAACAGACCAGATTGGAAGGGACTTTCAAAGATCATCCTGTCCAAAGTTTTGTGCAAAAAAAGAGAGGCTGTGGAAAGCTGTGGAGACTGGGCTTGGCAGATCTGGAGGAGAGACAAGTTTAGAGATATTTCCTTACCATCTCCAACTATCAAAATAGAGAAAAGAGATCCAAATGTTCCTTGTTGGTGCACAGCTAAAGGAACAGAGGCAAAGGACACATGCTTCAGGAAGGGAGTTTCCCACTGAGTATAAGGAAAAATCTCTTTGTAGGAGAGTGATGAGGAACACACACCATTACATCTACAAGTCAGCTGGACAAATGTCTATCAATCTGCTCTACCTCTGAAATCATCACTGTTTTGAGTAGGGTGCTCAACCAGATGACTCATAAGGGTCCTTTTTCACCTGTGTTGTTCGGTGTTTCTAGAGTTCATAACTCAGTGAAGACCTGAACGGTTTTAAAGATCAGTCTGTTCACCTGACAGGAATTCACCTGTAGGGTAGCCCACACACAAGCCATATTATATTTCATTTCAGGATTTGAGTGTATGGTAGGTAAGGAGAAGGATGATTCTTTCTGAAAAAAGCCTCTTAGGCCTCTACTCTCAATTTCTTCCTCTTGCTTATGACCCTCAACTTGTCTTTGGCTCTGTATTGTACTTCAGTTTTACATATACTTTTCTCTTAATTTCTTCTGTTGATGAATCACCTCTTCAGTGTCTCCAGCACTACTCACATGGGTAAAATTTTTAGCACTTGAGTGAGGTTTTTCCCCCAGGATTCCTGTTGGCCTAAACCCAGAATGTCTTTACATCAGTAATTAGATTTTCATTTGTATCTGTACCTCACCAAATAAATGGGACCCTCATCTTGAGAGTGATATGTCACTACATATGCAAAATAAATGACAGGCATTAATAGTAATGCTCCCTTTGTCTCAAACACTTAGACCTTACATCTATGATACATCCACCTCACTTAATTTTCAAGATGACAACAATATTAGCCCTTGATTTACTTCTAGCAGAATTTGATAATGCTCAATTAGCCTTTTGCTTAAATCAATTTTTGGTGCTCATCAGTATTGCCCTCTAATTTTCCATGAGTACCTTATGAGAAGGTAGTAAGGAGTAGGCAAACTCTCACAGCTTTTTTCATTCTGCAGCCCCTAGTTCATTTGACTCTAAAGGAAAAGAAATCCATCTGCAATTAAATCTGGCCAAGGATGTCAAGGAAATCTTCTTGTCAAGGATGGCTTCTTGAAATGTATCAATAGAACAAGTAAAGCCAAGGATAATGTGTGCCTGACACTAAATGAAGGGCAGACCCTGGTAACAGAGGTCACAGAAAAGTCAGAGATACTGAGCACCTTTTTTATATTGGTCTTCACTGATCATTTCAGCCCTCAGGAATCTCTGACCTGGGAGACCAGAGTAAAGGTATGTTGGAGGGAAGCTTTTCCCTTGGTCCAGGAGGATTGGGATGGATAACACCTAGGCAAGCTCGACAGACACAGATCCATGGGCGCTGATGGGGTGCATCCACGAGTGCTGAGAAAGCTGCAGGACACCATAGCGAGGTCACTCAGGATCATCTTTGAAATGTTGTGGTGACCAGGAGAGGTGTCTGAGGACTGGAAGAAAGCAAAAGTCACCTGAGTCTACAACAAGAGCGAGAAGGAGCACCCAGGGTACTAGTGGCTCATCATTGCTACCTTGATCCCTAGAAAGGTGAGGAATGCCTCATTCTGGAGGCCATTTCTATCCACACAGATGTCAGGAAAGTGATCAGGAGTGGTCAGCATGGCTTCACTGAAGGAAAATCATGTTTGACATTGCCATCTGCAATGAACAACTACCTGGATGGATGAGAGAAGAGCAGTGGATGTTGTCTACCTTGACTTCAGCACAGCTTCTGACACCGTCTCTCACAACAGCCTCATGGGCAAACTCAGGCAGTGTGGACTGGGTGAGTGGACAAGGAGGCAGATTGAGAGCTGGCTGAATGGCAGATCCCAGAGGGCTGTCACAGTGGCACAGTGTCTAGTTGGATGCCTGTCACTAGTGCTGTCCTCCAAGGTTCAATACTGGGCCTGGTATTGTTTAAGTTACTCATCAGTGATTTGGAAAAAAGGTGCAGATGGCTCCTCAGCAAAATCACAGGTGACACAAAGCTGGGACGAGTGGCCAATACCCCAGAGTGCTGTGCAGTCCTTCAGAAGGACCTCAACCAGTTGGAGAGATGGGCAGAGAAGAATCATCCAAAATTCAACAAAGATACGAGCATCATGAAGAGCATTGCCAGCAGGTTGAGGGAGGTGATCCTGTCCCTCTACTCAGCCCTGTGAGGCACGCCTGGAGTGCTCTGTCCAATGGAGAATAACAAAAATAATTAAGGAACTGAAGCACCTCTTACACGAGGAAAGGCTGAGGGAACTGGGCCTGTTCAGGCTTGAGAAGAGATGATTGAGAGGGGACCTTATCTTACCTTATAAGGTATATAAGTACCTGAAAAGGGAGATTTCACCACTCTTTTCCTCTATGCACCGTTGGGAGGTGTCACAAAATCTCCAGAAAACCTAATTAAATGCTCACATATTGACTGCTTTGGAAAACAGCTGGAAGATGGTATCAGTCAGCCTGATGGACCTGCCTGGTTTGTGCTTAAAAATAGTCATTTGGTGAAATCAGTCCTTCTAAATTGAGTACACTGTGTTACTCTCACAGACAACAGAAAGAGGTAACACAAAGGCTTCTGAAGAAGCTTTTGAGCAGCTCATTTATGTGCCTGAACTAGACAGGCAGGGTTAGCCTTCAGAGACCTCCTCCTTCCATACAGAGAACAGAGGCAACCACAAGTAAAAGCAGCAACAAACATTGACCCACTCTGTCTGGTCATCACCAGAGCTAATAATTTCCCAGCCACTGCAAATGCCACCTTGCTCAATAAAGTAATTATTTAGAAAGCCAGAACAATACCCTCTTGTTTTATTCCTGTTTCCCTGCATATTTTATGCTGTCATGAAAACTACCTTTTTTTTTTCAGTTTCCCTCAAAAATATCTGATAAAATACATCTACTTAATTCTAAACCAAGCTCTATGTGTGAGGAGGTTTTTCTGCTTTAGTGTTTTTTGCAAATTTCCAGAGATGTAAGAAATATTATGGCTTAAACAGCATATTTAAGACAGCCTTGTAGAAGCTAGAAATAAACTTTATTGATCAGTAAACTCAATAACATAGATTTAGTATATCTCAGATATCCTTCATTTAAAGTAATTTGTAGTGTCACTTCTCTAACAATAAAAAAATAACATGTTTAAATACTATTAAAATTTTTTTTATCAATTTCAATATACCTTTTAATCTATTTTCATAGCTCTAATTAAATACAATGTATGAAGGTACTGATTTTATTTACCCATTTTAGTAGTTTTAATGTCATCTCTTTATACCATTAGTATACTTCTGAAATTTGTACTTAATAGAAACTTCTTTTTTTTTTTTTTTTTTTTTATTAACACTAGCTTTTGAAATATTCATTATAGACCTACTGGCTAATTCAAATTCTTTTTATATTGATATAATCTGAAAAGTTTTGTTCCTTATAATTAAAGTATCTGTTTATGATTAATAATTAAGACCCAATTTACTTTTCTTTTTAATTAATATTAATTATTTTTATTTATGATAATGTTTTTAATATTTCTTTTACCTAATATCTCTCACATTTAATAAATACATCCAAGCATTTTGGGAAACAGCTTAGCAACCGCCTCTGCCAGTTCCTTCAGGACCCTGAGCTGCCTCTCATTGGGTCCCATGTTTGGATAGCTCAGATTGCCACAAATCTGATGTTTCCCTATGATGGGTGGGACTTCATTCCCCTAGTCCCTGCCTTGAGATTCATGGCTTTGAAAGGTATGGGAAGGGAAATTGTCAATGAAAATTGGGAAAAAAGGTTGCCAGCCCCCTCCATGTCAGCCATGTCAGCTGTCATCAGATTTCCTGTCTCCTTTACTGGTAAAGTAGAATATTTTTGTTCTCCTTTTGTGAATAAGACACTTAAGAAGCCCTTATTATTCATCACAAAGCTCAACAAATATATCTCCAGCTGTTCCTTAGCTTTCTGATCCCACCCCTGTACTCCTGAGCAGCATCCCTATATTCTTCCTGCTTCCTCCTTCCACCATGTATGCATTTCCCTTGTATTTTAGTTTGACCAGCAGGACCTTGCCCAGGAATGCTGATGTCCCACCTTCCTTGCATGACTTCTTGCAAATGGGAAGTGAAAACTCTTGTGCTCTAAGAAAAATATCTTTAAATAGCTGATAATTATCTTCTGCTTCATCATTCCTGAGGGCAGTTTTCTGAAGGCTCTTAGCTACTACTTCCTTAAAGAAGCGTGCTCTTGGAATTTTTAAGACCTTGATTTTACCTTTTGTCTGTCCCTATCCCTTCAGATCATGATTTTCACCAGGGCAGTGAAAATCATTCATCGCTGCAGCTCAGGCTGTATGGACTTCTCCTGTAAGCTCTTCTGAGCTGGTAAGCAACAGATCCAGCAAAACTTCTCCTCTCACTGGAGGAGGATTTTCTGGATTAGGTTATCCTCAGTGCACTCCAAGAGAGTCCTGATGCTTGCAGCTTGCTGTGACACTTTTCCAGCAGGTGTCAGGTTCTGGACCTAGTACAAAATCATGATGTTAAATTCTGTAACAAGTCACATAAGAGTTAAAGAAAATTTCCACATTGTTCCCACATAAACCCAAAAAGGTGAGAACCTCTTAACCATATATTCTCAGCTATTCCAGTTTCATATCTGATATTCAAACTGCAGTAATACTAAATATTTAAACAAGATGGCAAAGATCACAAGAGGCAACATACATTCAAGAGTTGTTCAATTGCCCCTGTAAAAACAATAAAAAATAATTACTAATGTAGTCAACAACCCTTCCAGAACTGAGGAAATGTATTGTCTTTCCATGACCTTGGCAATATTTACCATGAGTCCAGAAAATCTTAATAGGACTGTGACAACATCAGCTCCAGTGTGAATTAGGTTATTAGTCTCCTTAATTTGTGTCATTACCAACTGTTTACAAAGCCTGTGTCTTTTAAGATGTTTGATTAAGAAATATTTTTATCATTTTGCAGTTGAATCACAGCAAACCCAACCGCTGTTGTCTTATCTCACATTTTGTAATGAAAAGTGATGCAATTCATCACTTCAATGATTTACACCTGAATCAGTACTTAATTCAGTACACCAGAGTACTGAATAATTCCACCTGAATGATATGCTTCATCTTCAGCATTCTTTTCTACAAATCCATTAACATCACTGTGTCTAAAAGCATGCATTAAACATATTTACACTCCTGTGCATCTGTGCACGTAACTCCAGAAACATGAACATCAGCTCTTTCCAACTGTCCTGTCCATGTGTAAGCCCTTTCTTTTGGATTTAGGACAATGTCAGCCAGAGATGCCAAATGCTATGGTGTTTGACTCACTGAAATATAAACATCTCTTATGGAAAAAAAGCCAACAGTAATAGATCATAATAATTTGCTTATTCAGGTTACTCAAGATGTTGTCAGGGAATGTTCATGTTCCTAAAGGAAATGCTGTGTTTGAATGTATATCCCTTGTCAAAGATGTTATAGTCTCTAGAGAGAGAAGCTGAATGAGTAATAATGACTCAAACATAAACTTCTTCTGGGCCTTTAAGCATTTTTAAGTTAATAAATATAAGGATTCCAGTGTAAAATTTACTACTTAGTCAGTTTAAGAAGCTGCTGCTGAGGCCATGTATATTTGTAGTGCTGGGTTTTGGGTTTTTTTCCTTTCAAATTCTTCTTCTCGCTTCTGGAGGAAATGTATTGCCTTTAGTAAGTCCTGTAGAGGTTAATACATTCAGCTTGAATAAAACAAAAAAGCATAGTAACATTTGACATGTAAAAGGATAGAGGAGCACATTAAGGGAATGCAAAGAAATGGCAGCTGAAAGGCAACAGTTGCATAATATTACCAAAATAATGAGAAGTGTCCTACATATTAATAAATATGTGACCTTTTTGTCTTGATTATTTAAAAATCATGTTATTTTAAAAAATGAATAAATAAATGCCTTGTTTATCCTTACATAAAGCCATAGTTTTACTTGAAGGACTATGTATGATCATTTCTGTAATGGTGACATGGAATGCAGCTGTACAGGTCATTGCATCACATCAATCTGCTCCTCTCGTTTTTTTAGCAAATTGCACATTAGGACAGTCACCACTTAAGCTAAGGCCTTAGCTGAAACAAGGGTATGCAAGTGTATTCCTTTATACATAATGAAACTTTAAATTCCTAAAAGACAAATATGATTAAAATTAAAGAAGAAATAAAAGAGAAAAGCCCTACAAGTAAGATTGCATTTAAGTTTGTTATATACTTTAATGAGTCACAATTTCTTATTTAAAGTTGTAGAGATTTGATTAATTTTTTATTATCCCTATCATTAATAACCATAACTGCAACTTCAGAGGATTTGTATGAAAAAAAAACAGAGGCAGCAGTTGAAACTGTGAAATAAAGAAAAGTGGTCTGTAACCTCCCATTAAATTTCTCTTCTATTATTAATTATTTATCAGATGCTAAAACCTCTGGGTCAATTCAATATAAGTAATTTACGTTATAAAATAAGTGCTGACGGTCAGTTAACCTAATATAACCTAAATGACTCAGCTTATTATGAGATAAATTATCACCTTTCCAGCAAGAGCTGAATTGTCCCAAGAAGCCACAGCTCCAACCCTGGAGTCCTCTGTGTGTCACAGAGATGAAAGCCAGGGCTGCTTGGGAGCCCCACAAGCCTGCAAAGAGCAGTTTCTGTGAGCCAGCTGTGCCAGGCAGAGGGCAGAGGACACTGTCCATGTTCTCTGTCCCTGAGCTTCCAGAGGCAAAGGAAGAATGAGGCTGCTCAGGCAGGGAGAGCTAACTGCTAAGGGCATTCAGCACGCTAGACTGATGTGTTACGTGGAGAACTTTTCCAGCATATCTGGTATTCCTTATTGAGGAAACTGTAGTTATGCTGCCCAAATCCATTAAGAGCCTTCCACTGGCTTCCTTGATTCCAGTTTCTATTTGCCAAATTGAGAGACAATTAGTTGCAATAACTGCCCTGTAAAGCATCAGTTATTTGTTCTCATAAAGGATATAATTTATACAGCCACAATGGCAAATACAAAATTTAAAAATGTAGTTTATCATTAAACTTTCTGGAG
Source organism: Cyanistes caeruleus (assembly GCF_971803275.1). NCBI lineage: Eukaryota > Metazoa > Chordata > Aves > Passeriformes > Paridae > Cyanistes > Cyanistes caeruleus. The sequence goes on from NC_141703.1 coordinate 29,340,317, forward strand.
TCCTAAATAGCTATTACAAGGAACTTAAGCAAATGGATCTCTCTTCCCCCACAGATCTGTAAGTTTGGTTACTTGAATGGGAGAAGAGGAAAATGGTGTCATGCCAATTATTTGGCAAGATGTGATTTATTTTTTTTTTGTAAGACTGGCAATCATATACCTCAACTCAAAGTAAAACCATTATTGAAGGATGTAGATCTCAGGAAATATCACACTGTGATAAAGCAAAAGACATATGGGATGTGTAACAGCTAAGGAGAAACAGCCTATGTGTAAGTCATGCCAATAATCCTCCCTCTTACCCCCCTATTTATTATTATTTCTATATCTGCAGCTACTGTTTGCATTCCAGTCACTTCTACTGGCTCCAGCTAAAGCCTCCATTGTAACAGACACTCTGCAGATCTCCTATTATCACTCTTCTCTGCTCTCCTATCCTGCAACTCTTTCAGCTTATAGAGAAGATAAGCAAAGAGTGCGATAAAGGACTTAATAGTGGTCCTGGTCCACAAGTGAGCAGCCAAAGTGAGGAGCTGAAAAATCAAATGACTTGATGAACTGTGCAAAGGAAGTGTGTGGTAGAGACAGCAAGTCACCGCAGCCATCTCATATTGCATTTCTCTGGTCTGACATCCAGGATCATTTTTGCCTGGATTGGGCGCTTTTACCATCTACTCTCAAGGACAAAGGCTCACTCACAGAAGAACTAAGTATCATGCAGAGAATTGATATGGTATAAAGTCTAAGGATACTAAAAAACCCCAAACACTTCCTTTAAAATATCCAATGAAAAAGCCATCAGGCTTTAGAATTGAGGCATGTTCCTGGTAGTATGGTAAGCACCATAGGTTCTTGAATATAGTGGGGGACAAGAAAAGAAAATATGAAAGATCTGCAGTAGTCTGAAGCAGGAATTTTAAAAAATCCAATCAGTTTGTAGGACATTACTTTTTTGATCTATTGACCTATTAATAATGGCTTAAGCATCAAACCTCTTAATTTCACTGCTAACAAAACTAACAAAACTTATAAACATATAAAATGCACAAGGTAAAACTTGACTGAGCTCTTATCAGAAAGGACACCTTCCCTGAGTGAAATAATCATCTAGGTAATCTACCATTATAAATCATAGCATTTTCCTATTTCTTGGTCTTGGTTAGAGGTCATCTTTAAATAAATGTGGCACTACATCATATGATAGGCTCTTTATTTTGAACAAGTAGGCCTATGTTAACATTTATATTTCATTTATATCTTGAGCTTTGTTTCTTTATTTGAGTCCATTCTCTTCAGCATGTGTTCAAATGATAGACAATGCATCATTCTTACACTGATCCATTCACAACTACTGTATTAAGAAAGCATTGTGTGCTTTGAAGGTTAATTTGTTGGTACTTCGTCTAAGTGGGAGACTGTTGAAGGCAATAAGCATTTGTTTTAACCAGTGGCATTATACACAAAAGTGTTTAATTCATTTATGTTCTTCTCTTTCTCTTTTTAATTTCAGAATGCTATTGTATTTTGCTTTTATCTGCTTGAGCTTCTGTTAGAATGTTGCTATTAACTTATTAGACTGGAAATAGATTGGGCTGCTTACTAAATGCTGCCTGTTTTCTTCCTGCTGGATTCTCTGTATGCAATTTAGAATTCTGTTTCTAATAAGATTATAAATGAAATAATGAAAACTGGTAGTATTGCTCTGGTAGAAAGTTTTCTTGGTGGTTAATGAGCTAAATAATAATGTTTCTATGGTCAAGTTCCGTCTCCAGCTTCACCAGTGAGAAGCCAGAAGTAGCTCCCTCGATGCCAATCATAGACTCATAGAATGGTTTGGAACTATTCTAGATTCACTGTGGTAGATTTAGTTACTGTGGTATAAATGATCAGAGAATTTGATTTCACATGTGTCAATAGTTTAAGGCTTGTTTGTGGTTTGTGGGTCTTTCTTCAGAAAATTATATACTTGTACAGCCTTTAAAATCACACTGCCAAGAACCTTCCTAGCAAGAGCAAGGAAGTTTCACTTTAACCATACAGCTCACAGAGAGGAGTAAGCCAAGAGAGACTGACTGTGAAGCAGGCTTACACATGTGAGAAATGATGAGTGATAATGGTTTCAATCTACTATCCTCACTCTGGCTGCAGGGCTCCTTTCTGACTGATATATGTGCACACTCTGCAATGTTTTCCAACATAAAGCTTTATAAAGCTTATACGGGGGCTGGAATGACCATCTATGGAGCGAGGTGGAAAGAAATGGAAATTGTAAACCATTCCTTAGACTCAGTAACACAGAATATTTTCTTGTCACTGGATGCAAAGAAAAAACCTAAGTTGTGGATGACATGTGTTTCAACATAGCAGCTCTTTCCTACATACATCGAGCAATTAATTATAGATAATCAAATGCCATCTGCCTGAAGCTCTGCTTTAAGATTGTCTACCAGGTAAGCTTGCCTAAGGTTCACCTTGTTGCACCAAAAAGCTGAGGGAGGAATGCAATCCATTCCATCTGCCCTTTCCCCGAGGCATTGCAGTGTAGAGAATGGGTTTGTGCTAAGACAGGTGGGTAAGAAGGGAAGTAGTTTCCAGTGCCTGAAAAAGAAGGGTGAAATCAAGTAAACAGACTAAAGTGCTATAGACCTCAAATGCCACAAAAAAATTCATTCATTCCCAAAATTTGTCAGCTTTATCTGTAGTGAATATACACATTCAACGATATTTCAACATCGATTTCTTTTCAAGGTAGATAGAAGCAAAAAAAGATTAAACTCAACAGTCTCTTTAACCTTCTTCAGTCTTTCCATTGCAATTTTGCTTCATAAATACAGACTTTTATTTTCTTTCTTAGGGACAGAAAGAGCAGAGGCTACCCCTCCTCTCTAAACCTGGCACGGTTTTGGACAATCAACCATGTAAGATCAAAATCATAAAAGTCTCTCTACTAGGTTATGGATTTTTTTTTCTATATGTATCTTTTGTTGTCATGTATGGAAACAGAGGATTGGCAGCACACTTTTCTTCTCTTAAACATACACTCTCAGACAAGGACTTGATTAGCACCTTTTTGCCAATAAAATAGGCTGTAATTAGCTTTTAATAATCAGAGTGGTTTTTGCTATATCAGCATGCAATTTAGACACTTGAGGTATTTTAAAAGCTCTATTCAGGAGCCCAGTATCACGTATTACATTTGGGGCAAATAAAGCTTTTAGAATAATGTTTGGAAAAGCAGCACCCTGTAAATATAAGGTGGTGTTGCACCATATGGAGACTGGCTTTATGACATATGGTTTGAATTAACAAGTTTAAAACTGTTAGGATCAGTTTTTCTTTCACTGAAGGAAGAAAAAAAAAAAACAAAACCACAAAATACATACAGTTAAATAAGCTTCAGTAGCGGATACAGACACAGCTTGTGCCAACATGTGCTAATTCAGTTAAAATACTACTTAGGCTATACGAGTTGGGTTTGGTTTTTTTGTTGGTTTTGGGTTTTTTCTGTTTTGTTTCTTTTTTAAGCAAACAGTACTGCCAGCTGTAAATGTGCTTTATTACTGTTAGTACAAGGACCATCGTCATCACCACCATCATTATGATTGTGGTCCTCATTAAAATAAATGATTGGCCCTGGTTTTGTATTAAAGCTATTTGAAAAGATAGGGCTGAACAACAGATGAAAACAGAGGATGGAAGCGGGTCTTCTGATCTCACCTAATTGAATCTTTGTTGGCTGAATTGATCTGAAAAAGTTCAAAGATCTGGGATCCATATTATAAAAACATTGTTTCATTTAATCAAAACACTCTTTGAAGTGCCATGCTTGCAGACCACCTGTAGCTTTGAAATCTGAAGTAGTGGGAAAGCTTCCCTGATGGTCCACAGATATGATATATCTGAGAAAAATAAAAAAAAAAAGGGAGAGGTCCTTGTAAATCTATTTTATATCCAGGTTTCTTTTAAGCACTTCTTTATTCCTGTCTGTGCTAGGTCACTTGGAGGAGCAAACAACAAATAAGAATAAGAAGGTACATATCTTCTTCAGTCTTTTTCACAATTTTAACAGTTGCTGCATTTACAGACAATTCCAAAGATAAATAGCTGAGGTTGTCTTTGGTCACAAATAAGTGTAGCAATACTGTAAGGACTTTCTTTCCTAAGACTCATCCTGCATCTGAGAAAGTTCAGCTCTGTTGTGAAACAAAAAAACCCACAGCATATATAAAAATATTGGCAACAGAATAAGGAAAAAAAAAAAATCAAAAAAAAACATTCAGAGCCAGAACCTCCTGCATCTATGCAGGTTATTGGCACAACAGAGCTGAAACATAGCACTCATGGTTGTTATCTCCTTAGCTTCAAAAATGTAATATTTCAGAACTTCCTGTCCTGTGAGTCAAACTGGATGAACATTCTTCAATACTATTTTCTTAGGAGCTCCTATCTGAAAAACATAGCAGGGACACAACTGGCATGCTCTACTTCTCAGCAGTCATGAGGCATTATGTCATTATGTGACCTTATCGCGCTGTACAACACCATGAGAGGTGGTTGTAGTCAGGTGGGGTTGGTCTCTTTCACCAGGCAGCAGCTGACAGGACCAGAGGACACAGTCTCAAGCTGCATCAAGGGAAATATAGGTTGGATATTAGGAAAAAGTTTTTCATGGAAAGAGTGATGAAGTACTGGAATGATCTGCCCAGGGAGGTGGTGGAGTCACCATCCCTGTTTAAAAAAAGCCTGGACATGGCACTTATGATTATGGACATGGTGCCATGATTGTTGAGGTGTTAGGGCATGGGTTGGACTCAATGATCTTGAAGGTCTCTTCCAACCTAGTCATTCTGTGAATTCTGTAATTCTTCCCTTTGGAATCATAGCCATACACTTTAATTTAGAGAAACTGTGAAGTTACTAAGAACTGGCAGAAACCATCACAGGATCACAGAATTACTCATGCTTACAGAGAACCTGGGTCAGTTTTTATTCTCCATGATTAAAATCTCAGGAAAAAAAACAAACACACTGAAAGGTATGTGACAAAAGATTAAGTTTTTTTAGCTGTAGATTACACCTAATTTTGCTGGTATTGGAACTGTGGGAATACAGTCCTGTAAAACTATCTGGAAATTGATAATCCATTTCTATATTTCTTCAGAAAAGTCCCAATAACATCCAGATTCCCCACCCCACCCCTTAAAATCAATCTCTCAATTTCACACATCAACTTCCAAAATCTCAGGATTGAGTTAGGGAAAAAAAAATATTTTCTTGCCTACACATTGCCATTTAAATGACTCCTCTCCTCATCTAGTTTAGAAAATCCTATTTCATAGTATACTGCAGCTGCCAGCTCCTTAGAACAAAAGGGACAAAAGCCCAGTATGTCAGTCTACCTGAGGTACTCACAGCACATGAATTCCCGGGCTGTTCAGAGCAAATAAAAATCTGTGCTCCTCCTTACTATGTAGATTATGTATTTATTGCAATGTAAATAGTCTCACTGTATAAAACATGAGTCTCTCTCTCTTTCTGGAACTTCTTAAAACAGGGTCCCAATGGAAGAGCTCTTATTTTAGAGTAATATTATCAAATAATTATTTTCTTAATAAAAGAGAAGAAACCATACTACTCTTTGGGTGCTACTTTAATGAAAATGCATGGCAGAATTCTGTGTGAATGCAAAATGTTGAGAAACATCAGGGAACAATCCATACGTATGTCAACTGTAATGGGAACAGCATGTGGTCAACTGATCGTCTATCACAACACAGTCAGCAATTTTCAAATAAGCCATTGACACCTTATCTCCTTCTACAAACTCCAGCATTATATCACAGAAGAGACTAAGGTGTATTAGGAAGAATATGGGCATGTGCTGTCCCTTAATGACACAAATATTTTATATAGGTAATGTTAAAAACATTACTTATGATTTCACAAGGTCATTGGGATATTTGCCTTGCATGTTCTCTTCTAATTGTCCCTATAGTTAAAATTAAGCGAGTTAAAATAAAACAGTTTCCAAGTGGAAACACATATTGGATACCTACAACATGGTGACCCAAGCGAATAAGGATTTGTACTCTGCATCTCCTAACTGCATGTGCAAAAATTCAGGTGGTTTATATGTGTGCGTGTCTGTGTGTCTGTCCAGCATGTCCACTGTGAACATGTGCATTTCAGAGCTGTCAAGAAATGATAAAAAGTTCACATGCAACAGACTAATGAATTATATAGGAATAATATGAGTCTTTCTGTATGAATGTGTAGATAGGCACATAGATAGAAAATTTTGGCAAATTAAGTCCTCTTCCCTTGCTGATAACACATCTGCCAGTAAGTGTGCAGTGTGACAGACTTTTGCCCTTCTCTACATTAATATCTGATAGTTAGGCAGAAAAGAGGCAGCATCATATTAGCATATCTATTTCTCTCTCTTTCCTCTACAGGTGCTAAATAATTAGTAGTGGTAGAATTATTCATTGCAAATAATATTCATTGTGAATTTAGCCAGTTTATTTTTTTATTTTGCTTACAAATCATTCAAGAGGCAATACTGAGTTCTGCAAATATATTCGTTACTCATAAGTATTCAACAAATAGGTGGACAAAGCTCTTTTGACCTAGGAAAACACTGGTTCATAAATCAATTTCTTTAAAAAATTGCAATGAATGACTTGTCATCATAAGCAGATGGTGTAGTTTCTCTGTTCTTGTTCATAGACTTTATTTTTTTAAAAAAATTCAGCTAGTGAAAAGTGCTAAGTAGCAAATAATCCACACCTGGAGTAAGTTTTCTGGCTCATAACCATTTATGAGACTTTGGAGATTAGCAAATAGAAATTACAGAGAAGGAAGAAACTTGTGAATATGCTAGTGAGTCTATTTTTTTTTTTTTTTTTTTTTTTTTTCAGGTATAGTTTAAGTCTAACCAAACGGATTTGGAGAATAGAAATTACGCTGTGACTGTGTTTCTAGTACAGAGTCCCAGTCTGGAATACAGCTGTATCACAAGCAGTAAATATAACGATAATCTAATAAAATAGCATAGGTAAAGCTTCACAGTAGGCCTGATTACAGCTGAGGAAAGGATGGTTACTTAGAAAGGCACGTTCTTCTCATCATTCTGGATTGGAGTTGCATATTGAGCACCAAGGCTGAGAATTGAGAGCTTCTTCAAAAGTGCTGCAAGTTTCCCATGAGTGTATGTGTATACAGGTATACATCACCTATCGTTTTAATCTAGACAGAAATCTCAGGAGCTTTAAGCTGAAAGAAACTTTAGCAAAATAAAAGAAATTAAAATGTGCTTATAAGACAGTTTTAAAACAGAGATTAGTGTTAGGCCTCTTACAAGTGAGTTATCCTTAAAGTCTTAAATAAAAGGAAATTTTTCTCTAATCCAGAGTTCCTAAGCAGATAGAAATGAAGGGCTGTATACCAAGGAAGGCCATTTGCAATGTCTTCTAATAAAAAAGGGAAGAATTGGATCTTAAAATATCAGCCAGTCACTCAGCACTATATTCATCCAGCACAGGAGGACAAATTATGACAAAATCTATTGCACCTCAGCTTTCTGTCCTTATGCATTTTTTGAAGACTTCACATTCTCTCTTACATATGAAAAGAAGAAAATTCTGCTGATTTTTTTATCACTACAGATGAGGAGAAATTCTGCTCAGTTATGGACATCCTGCAGGTTAACCCCTGCCGAGTCTATTTGCTGAGTCTTGAGAAGGTTACTGGAGCAGAAATATCACCTACTCTTCCATACAGAGTGACTACATGGCTTGCAAAAGTTAACATTTCCAGATTACACAATACTGAGTTCAATGTGCAACCTTCCAACTATGTAAATTCCCTGCATTTTATGAAATTAATGTAATCAGGTGGTCTAATGTCAGCCAGGTTCCAAAGATAATTGCTTCTCTGAAAGGAAAAAAAATTACAATAATCAGCATTATGTTATTTATAATTTTCAGCTAAACCAGTTTTATTTTGAGTCCCTCTCTATTTTAATTTCTGTTATAAACATTGTTAAATTACTTTTTCTTTAAAGTAACCTTAACTTTTGGTGAGTGCTTTGGTCTTTCTGCTTATGAGGAGCAACAGCGGAACAGAAAGACTGCAGATTCTTTGGGCCCAGAAACATTATTATTTACCATATTGAGATATATATTATTACCCCAAAAAAACAACATGGAATTAGCTTGACACCTATTTCCAGCTGCAATGGAGGTTGACACAAAAATCCCCACGAATGATGGAATGGATTCCAATAAACAAAACAGTCTGAGCATCAAAGTACAAATGTAACACTTTGGCCAACATCCTTATGGCAAAGTCAGGTTCAACAAGACAAGCCCTCATGATCCACATCATTTCACTAAGACACCACCAAGAACTCAAGTGGTAAGAAGACAACAAAAATTTTCCTCTGAAATTCCTTTAGACAGAAGAGGAAGTTTCCCTTCCTCTACATTGGAAAATAATAAAATGAGACCAGTGTTTGCTTGTGGCCCTTGTTTGTCTTGGACAGCACAAATCCTGCACTGTCACTTAAGCTAGTAGCTAGTTCTTGCAATGGGGTTGAAGATGACTTCATCCTTGATGAATGTACAAAAGAGCTTGCATAATTCCTCGTTTTTTTGAAGGAAGCAGGTGAGTAATCAGGATGCAGTGTTGTACTCTAACTTGACCTCACTTAGGCCAAGATGGTCTTTTCTGCTCCTCCAGTCAAATTCTCTTTGTAATTTCCTCTCTTTTCCACATGGTGATAATGAAAATGGCTTATTTTCATGATCAGCCAGTCTTATTTTGGACTTAGTTTTACACAGTTTCAGGGAATAAGAATCTAAATGAGGAGAGGCTGTAAAGGTTGGGGCTGCCATTTTCAGCAGGAATTACACTAGCTAGAACAGCTGCACCCTTGGGTTTTGGGCACTTATAAATGCCAGAATAGACTGAAAGACATATCAAGAATTTATTCAGTCCAGAAATTAGTTTCCAAGGGCTCAGGTTTTATAACTTGTAGTTCACTCCTAATGAAAGGATATAATTGTGTATAGGGTGACTGTTTTGGATAGAAATTAAGGAACCAGACAGGCAGCTGCAGGTTGAGGTTTTCAGACAAGAAGCAGGTTGAGACCAGAAGACCATGCCAGCAGCAGCATGACACTGGTTAATTAATTTCTCACTTTGGGACACTTCCATAGGCTTCATCCTGACACACAGCATGTTGTCAGGCCTACAGGGCTGAACCTCAAGAGCCTGTGTCTCTGCTTCAAGACATCTTGGTGGTGTTTCTCCTAAAGTAAGGAGCAGCAATGCCATCTCCAGCTGTGCTTAAGCTGTGTAAAGTTTAAGGACTGTCCAGCTTGTAATTGGAGCTCATTTCTATGTATTCAATGTAGTTTTTTTCTTTCCAGTTCTTTGATCTCACCAGGTCCCATCAAATGTTCAAATTCAGATGGCACATTATGCCACTAGTCTCAGAACCCTGGAATAATTTTTCTCTTAAAACCTCCAAAAATTTCTGCCATAAAAATTGTTTTACTTTTGAGTAGTTAATTACTGCAAAACTGGAGACAAGACTTATGTTTATTGCACTGAGACAGGTTTTTGAATCAATTTCTGTTGAGCTGAGGCCAGAATTTTATTTTTTTTATCTATCCCTTGTGATTGCTTTACACAGTGAAGCTGTATATAGTCTTGATTTTATTTGAATGAGCTCAGCAATATTCTATTTTTCTGACTGCACAGTATACTGTTGCATTCAGTCCTGTCCTGAATAGGGGGAGTTTCCTGTGTTCCACTCCTGAGCCAGTAGCCTGTTCTCTACACAGAAGCACTTTTAGTTGTTTGAAGTGTGAGAGTGTGACTGTAATTTGCTTTCTGCTTTAATAGATGTTTGTATCATTTAGTCAGTTAATAACTTCATGGCTGAATTATTTCTCAATTGTCCTCTATGCTTTTCTTTAATTTTTACTTGGTTATCCCTTACATACTTTTTACCTACATGTGAAATTACAGGGAAATAGCCATCTGGTTATTCTACAGAATGGCCCAACCCAGGCCAGTAATGTTATATCATGACCAAAAAAACTTATGAAAATAGATCTGTTATTTATTTTAGACATCTTAAAAGGCAGATTATCTTATTTGGGCTAAATTAATTGAGTTCATTAAATTAATATATAAATGTTGAGAGTGACACATCTCTAAAGCTTCCCAAATGTCTAAAATATCCATTCATTTGTATATCTGAGAAATGATGAAAAGAAGATAATAGGAGTGGGAGCTATTTGATATTTTATTTAGGGAAACACAAATATTATGGGTCTCCTATGACAGGAAATACATATTTTAAAATGTCTAAAAAATATTTACAAAAACAATCTCAGCCTGAATTTCTTTCCTACGCACCTGAATAATTTGAAACAACTCCAGGATCTAGGCTGTTGATACTGGCAACACAAACATAGTAGATTTTTAAATATACATTGTGGTCTGACTTTTATTTTTTATTTCAAGTCCTGTAAAATAAACGTGAAGATTATTTTTTAGTAGAAAGCAATGGCCAACTATATTTTATTTCACACAGAACTACTGGAGACTCCACACATAGACTGCAGCAGTGCACAGTGATACAGTGAATGATTCTGATACCAGAACCTTCCACACAGGATATGTGTGCTTTCTTACACAATGAAAATACAGATGTGAAAGCCATGGCAGCAATTCATCATGTATTATTTCTTAGTGGGCCTTATCAAATGTACAGGTAAATTTAGTGAATAAAAAAGCGTAAATGCTAGCAAAACCAACTGCCAGTACCTCGATCCTGAAAATGTCACACACTTATTACAATTTTTATTAAAAAAGGTTAAAAAAATTGAATATATCAAAAAAGGAAAATTAAATAAAATAGCAAGTACGAGAAAAAAAGAGTTGATTCCTTCAGACAGATAAAAGCTGAAAAAAATCTCTTACAATGAGAAGTCAAGCAGCTCAACCTACTCAATTTGTCAAAAAGGCTGATAAGAAGGAATTGAACACTGTTTATAGAAAGACATTAGCAATATTGGGGCTCGTGAGGGACTTTTCAGTCTAACTAATAGAGACATTAAAAGGTATGTTAGTGAGAAGACTATATTAGCTTCAGTCTTGAAATAAGACTCAGCATCTTACTGGAGAAGGTAAGCACTGGAAAGGCTTAGTAGATGTAAGTAGAGCAGCCATTGCCCAGCATCTTTCAAATCAAATCTTTCAAAATCCTAGTGTTGGATAATGTTTCCACAGGAAAAGCAGCCAGAGTTTTCAGATGACATGGCTGTGTTTTCACCCTTCTCACCTTTGGCACCTGTCAACAGACGCCTGTGGTGCTTCTTCTTCATTCCTTTTTTATACAGAAGACTGGGAAGCTTTTCACTGTCATCAGGACATATTTGACTTCACCTTATGACACAAGCTAGAAGGAAATCTCCTGCTGATAGGCACAAATAGTTATCCCCAAATGCTTGGAAGGACTTGTCAATTGACCAGATATATTCCTATCCTTATGTTTGCCAGGATAGCTATACTTGGTGTAAGGAAATTATTTCTCTAAAAATCTGCATTAGCTGCCTTTATTTCTCTCTGCAGTACAGGATACAGAATTCCCAGGAAACTTTCTTCAGATTGTAATGTGGTTTGAGCTTTTAAATATATATCTACATGTAAGCTAGTAGTTTCCTCTATGGCTTATGCCAATCCAGACTGCTCAGGAAGGCCAGGATGTAGATGAGCTGACAAATGCTGGTAGATGTCTCCTTCAGAGAGAACTAAACAGTTCCCTGGTCACCTTCAACTGTATGGGCTAAATCCAATTTCCCGTAGAAAACTTTACTTGCTCACATGGAGAGAACAAAATTTATTTGCAAAATGACTGGTTTTTCCCCTCTTTTGGTAGGAATACACAAGCCTAATGCATTTTACCAAATGACATGGCAGGGCTCTGGACACTCGTTTTCACCCGTTCTCTTCTGGATGCACAATTTCAGTGAAACTCAAGCTGTTGGCTTCAGTGAAGGAACAGCTACAATTCTGTGAAATTTAATGGTGTGTAATACATAACAAAGAAGGCTAAATGGTCTCTTCCAGCTTTAGGTGTTAATATGGTTGTTCAACCCTGAAATGAAGGGTGGTGATACTCTCTTTTTGTCAGAGGGTATTGTGCCTTGAAAAGAAAGTGGAATTTAACAAAATATTTATTTTTGCATTTGTTTCTTTAGAGATGCTGGCATTATGGCCCTGTCCAGAATATAGCTAGACATGCCCTTTTCCTCTTCTAGAAACAAAAAGCTCCTTTACAGTATAGCTTTCTCTAGAGGATTTATCAGCTCTGAAGCTTAGATTCAGTTTTTGAATCTTGTGCTTGTTGAAAATGTGCCCCAAGAAATTAATTGTCAGAGACAACCCCAGGGAGAACAAATGTTTCCAAAAGTACTTGATGATACTTATCATCTATATAATTTTTTATGTTTTCTAGCACAGCCCAAACACTCACAATTAACATTAATTATATCACCACTTGTAAAGTGACACCATTTCAGGGTGCAAAAGCTCATACAACCTATTTTACATTAAACTCTGAAGAATGAGATTTGTAAAACAAAATGGAAGTGGTTTTTTTGATTCCCCAGGTAACACAGCCATGATCTCAAAATCAGTACATGAGTCAGCTCTCAACTTGAGTGTTTCTGTAGAGGCTGTTAGCTTGGTTGGCACCACATTTTCTAACTCACAAGAACAGTCTGACCAAAAGCTCCTGAACAGAGACATGTGCAGTCATCATGCCAAAATTGCACTCCTGAGTGATTCCCACTAGATTCTGTGCCCTTTTCACCTGGCCTACCTGATGACTAAGTATAAAATTAGTTTAAAAATGCCTATTTCTTCACTGGTGAATAATATGAAAAACAATAAATAATGACTGAATATCTTTAAAAAGAAGAAAAATAGTATGGAATTAAAAAAAGGGAGAGGAAGTAGTGAGATGGGAGAAAGGAATGAAAAAAAAAGGAATGGGAGACCATGGTGCTGTATCTTTCAGTGACTAATCAAGAGAAATTTTATTTGATAGGAAACCAGGGTGAGGTCACCTTTAGGTACAAGATATGCAACATAGTGCCAGGCAAGGACACCTGACCTGCTCAGCCAATAATTTTAAACAAATGTAAAAATTGACCAAAGCACAATTAAGAATATTCTTTTTTTAATTTTTTTTTTCTCTAAGCTATTTGCTTTACTAAATATCCTCAGTTACAGAAGAGAGAAAGCAAATAAATCAGTAATGTCAAACAACTTTTTAGTACTAAAAGTGGAATGAAGTCTGGAGCATGAATAAGAGTTTTGCTGTGACTTCAATCCCAAATTTTCAGATGCTAGTCAGGCCTCTTGATCCCAAGGAACTGAGGAGGGAATTTAAATATTAAAGTTTTATTACACATTTCTTGCAATACTATCTTTGTTCTGGATGAAACAAAGCTTATAAAAAAGATTCAATTGAACATTGTTTAAGAAATTTAATCTGACAAATCTTTTGAGGTTTGCATTTGGTTTGAGGTAAAAGTTAGTTTGAATAATAACAGAAAATGATTTCAGGTAGGTCTGTGCCTTCCCTGCTGTTTCTGTCAATGTGCTTCTGTATTATTTTTTTAAATAAGTCTGCTCTTGGTGTCTTGGCTAAGCAAAAGACACATACTATCAAGGAAAAGGGTGACACTATCTATACAGAAAGACCTATCAAATACACATGTTGAACAACCAAGAAAATTATCTGTGTCATTTGTGGTTGTCATAGGACTACTCGTCACAAAAGCAGGTAGAGCAGTTTCAAAGTGCAGTTTCAGAGTTACACTGTCCCTTTTATTTCTGTAGGGGGTTCATTCAAAAAGACATACTCTGCAGGACCAAGTAGAAAGAGCTTCGATTAGGGCTGTACAGTATGTGACTAAAGGATTTGTTAACCTTAGCGCTTCAAAGCACACTTGAAAATAAGATTCAAATGGGCTCTTTCTTTTGTGGTTCTGTAGTGATAAACGAGTTCTCCATGCACCAATGCTCATGATTACTACTTCTCCAACATTGTGACTCTGGATGAACGTTAGATCAGTCTAAGTAATGTCCAGAACATTTCATCCATACTAAATAATGTATGTCATGGCAGGCCTCTCCATTTTGCTTAGGAAAGAGCTGCAAGTAGTCAGAGCATTTCTGGGTTTATATCATCATATTCAGGTGCCCCACATAACATGCAGATATTTGCCAGTAAAGAAAGGAATGGAAGGGGAAATGCAGTGGGTAACTGGGTTTCTTTGTTGGTTTTTTTTTTCCCCTCTGTGTTTTTCTATGGGTTTTTGCCTTTTTTTTTAATCTAAATTTAGACTTTTTTTTTTTTAAGGTTGATTCATAAAGTACATTTTAAAACCTGTATTCTTGAATTTGTGCAATAAACTTACTTCCTAATGGTCAGTTTATGAATTAGTGGAATAATTCATGACATGCCCAGTGGGTAATACCACACACATGATTCATCCCAATATAGCAAGTAGAACTATTGAGATACTAAAAGATATTCTGGGTGTAACTAATTAACAAAGTCTTTACTATTCACAGGAAAGTGAAATTTCCATTTTGCTCCTAGAGCCCACTGACTATATCATACTTAGTGTTCTTCTGCCTCTGACAACAGTGCATCATTAGCAATGTTAACTGTAGTTATTCCTGTCTCTATCTCAGTATAAGAAAGGCTTCCTAAATGTTGTTCTTCCTCAATAGCAAAAAAGTTCCAAAAAGGGTACCAGATCATCTCTCTCCTTCAAGGTTTTTTTGAGCCATCACTTTCTTGTCTGTAACTGATATCTGTTAGTCCTGGTAACTTATTGTCTGATTGAGACTTTTGTATCCTGATGACTTGTTTTCCTCTTCAAGGCCTGATTAAGTCCAATAATACAAAGCCTAAAAATTTAGAGCTCTGCCTTCACTACTTGTTAGTGATACTGCTTTATCTATATCCCTTCAATAGTTTAGTTTAGTCAGTCTGGTTGTCTGGTTGTCTGTCTACCTATCCTATTCTACTCTCTTCTACAGACAAAGCTTTGTTCATGTCTTTTAAGCCAGCCATAGCTCTGCTAGTAATCTTCCCAGGAAAAGAATCTTTAGCTTTGTAGTAAACATATTGGCAGCATCTATGAAACATTTGCATTATTTTATATAAATATTAAATAAATCTTGCATGCATCTGAATAACATGAATTTATTTCACTTTATGTAAATGACATCAGTCTTCCTGCATTTGCAGCAATATTCAGAGGAAGATGTAAAACAGAAATTTGCAAGGAGTTAAGATAACAGTGGCTGAGCAATGAACAAGGCTCTATCTAGACCAAAATAGTTTATTTAGTTTTCCAAAAGCTACAGCCTTTAAGAAAGGGATTGGAATTTCTACTGAAGTAATTCAGGTGAATTAGGTTTGAGCACACTGGATTTTTACCTAGTCTTGATCAACACACATGAGAAAAAGAGTAGAAACAGACAGAGAAGAAGATAGATGTGATCAGAACACACTTCTCCCTTTCAGGATGGACAAACTGAGATTTTGGAACTATTTACAAAGGTTACTACATTACTTTACTAAGTACATTACATTACTAAGGCTCATAGTCCTGGGTCATTTGTGATTTTATCCTTATCAGCTTGGAACCCTGAAACAAATATATTGTGTTGGGTTTTGCTTGTGGGTGGGTGGGTGTGTTTAAGACACTCCTTCAGCACTGCTGCAAACTCACACTGTCCCAGAGGAAGCTGTGACAGGTACTAAAACTGACAGTGTTCTACTGTAACCAATGGTGCTGCTGAACAGAAGCCTGGAAATGAAAATAGAAATCCTAGGAAATGGACAGGATCTGCCATTTTACAGTATAAGTCACATCCTTTTGGGAGATAGAACCAGAGCTTTCTGGCAGTCACCCTGTGTGGACCTAATTTTTCTGACTCTTGAGAGAGTTCCAGCCTGTCAGTGGCTGATCTCTTCCCAAGGGAAAGTCTCTTGAGATCATCTCTCGCTCAAGGACTATTTTTGAAAATAATTTCATTTTCTCAAATAAGTTCTGTACAGCTGTGGTTAGTGTGTTTTTCTCTTGACCCACCAATGGGACAGAGAGGTGGTGTTCCCTTTACCAATCATGTTAAACCCGTGGTGTAATACCCTATAAAAAGCTGAAAAGTACAGATAATAAAGCTTTTCCTGAGCATCTCATTCTGGCTGCTGTGACTGAATCCACACTTCGACTTCATGTCCAACAGCGACAACCCTGTGCATTAAACCACTCAATTCAGCAAACTGGAAAACTCTTGGTATTCCCTGTTTCCCTCAGAACTTCACTTTGATTCTCTGGGATAGTGCTGTATGGGAATATAATATATAAGCTTCCTCACTCTCAGTGCAATAGTTTGCCCTCACACTAAATCAGTCAAACCAACTGAGGGATAGCAAAAACTCTCTAACTCCTCGGCAGGCAGAAAAATCCATGCTTTGATTTAGTTTTGCTTTCAGTGATCTTTGCTCCCACCTGGTGCCTCTAATTGACAGCTTCTTTGTGGAAGATGGAGACAGAAATATTATTCTAGGCTTTAGCTTTAAATTATATTTTTAAGACCTCATGAGGAGTGATTTACTCAGAACTCTGATAAACCCTTTCAGCAGAAATGAGGGAAAGCATTGCAATAGAAACAGCCCCAGTTAGGCCCAGACAGAAGAGCAATGCAAATAGGAGGATTACTCACAGGGGACTGGCATGCAGCCACTGACAGGGCAGAGCACAGCAGGCTTGCTCCATCCTCCACGCTGCACAACCTGTATTTAAAACACAGTCAATTTTTGCCCCTCAGAAATCCCTGACAGGACAACTTTGCTGTCAGAGCTGTAAAGCTCTGGGGCCAAGCACTGGGAGCAGGTCTAGATCAAGTTAGATGAGCCCTACTTATAGACCAGCACTATCTTTGTTTTGACACTGGTCCCTATCCCCTCCAGGATTCTGGATTCAGGATTCTGAAAACTTTGTTTCATAGGAAATTATTATATAATTATATCATAATTATATATTATTATATAATAATATATATTATATAATAATATAATAATTATATTTGTATTTGGTTCCTATGTAAGTTGTGACTTGAGTGAGATTTTGTCTGAATTAAGAGGAAAACATATTGACAAAATTCTAAGGGAGGGATCTGTGTGTGCAGCAGAGCCGGTCACCCTGGTCATTTATATGAGCAGAGAGCATGGGGCAGCCATCCTGGTCACACACATGGTGAATAAAGAGTATAAAGAGTATGGATACATTCTGGGGAGCTCATGGGGAATTGGAGGAATGATGCAAAATGTGCAGAAATAGGCTCTTTTTCTGCCAAAGTTCAAAGGTAACATGAATATCTTTCTTTTATATCCACCCACTGCACCCTATGTGCATTCAGCAAGAAGATGGAGGCTGAGCCTTAAAACAGGAGCAGCTAATCATATGTCTGTTCTCCAGTGTTCCATCCAAGGCTAAAAACATTGCCTTACACCTGTTTTACTTTCCCTTCAATGCAACATTGTAGAGAAAAAGGATTAAGAATTTGGCTGCTCCTATCAGGAATCTTTGGATAAAATTACCCTGTAAGTCTCCATTCCAAGCACGAATATATATTCATTTTAAACAACAAGATCCTGATCTCAAAGCATGATTTCCTAATAGATTTGGTTTGGTTTGCTGTCTTCCACAGGATTCTTTTCAATTTGGTCATTAAAGAACTGAGAACTCCTTTTGCCTATGTAAGCATTAAAAGCCACATATACTTTAAATAAAATAGGGATGGATGAAGCATATTCCCAACGTTTTCCCTCTTTCCTCTGCCTTGTTCCCATTGCTATCAGATCTGCAGGACTCTATGCATGGTTTTTATGAAACATTTTGGGATACTTCAAAAGTAAATTCTTAATAAAAATGTAAATTATTATTATTGTAAAAACATGTTGGCACACTGTGCCATGTAGCATTCTCAGGAGCAGCATTCTTTCACACTGGGATTTGAAAAACAGCACAGAATTTAGCTTGAATCAAATGACATTATGTATTTAGTCATTTATCAAAGCCACTTGGTAGAAATTGGGGAAAACATTAGTTAATCTTATTCATGTGGGAGTTCCTCGTTATGCAGCAACACTCTTTCCAATTTCCTAGCTCCCCTTTCTTCTCAAAGGCCTGGAATGCTTCAGCCTCCTCTTGAGCTTAAAGCCAGATCATTTTAATGCTACAGTGTGTGAACCAGCCAACAGGGAATGCTTAAAGTTAGTGCAGGATATTCCAGGCATTGCAAGGAGCACCCAGGAAAAGTAAATAATGACCACAGCATGAGACATTTGCCTCAATGGGTCTGAATTTAGCTTCCCTCTGAGTCAGAGACTTAGCAAGGCTTTGGCCCATTAATTCAGCTGTTAAGTGATTTTGGTTGAGTTTTTTAAGAGTATTTTTCATCTTTGAAGCAACAAAAACACTTGGTCAGTTGCTGAAGGAGTTTGGGCCAAATTTTTGGGAATATGTGGTACACAGGAAAGGTGACAATTTGGCAGCGTGCAAAAGAGGAGTTGATAAACTGGCCAATGGCAGTTTAGTAGGCTATCTATTATTAGGATAACCTGAAATATACAACAGCTGCCCAGCTGGATCCCACAGTGGTCCATGGAACTTCTTTTTGCTTCAACAAGGTGACAAATTACAGCAATGGTTCATCCTTACAAAAAGTCTTTGTTTTATGCCCTCTAGTGTCACAGATATCTTGCTCCATTTTCCTTCAGCAGAGTCTGGGTGAGACAGAATTTATCTCTCTGTTCAGAGAATCCCTCTTAAAGTAGCTTTCTTTTTTTTCCTGTGGCAACTTTGCATTATTCCATCTTCACCAGTACCAAGGAAATTCCTCACACCTGTAAATAGATTCATAATATTTTTCACTTCACTAGACACATGACACACCATACAGGGATTTATCTAGCAATGACACATCTTATTAGAGAGGTCGACTCTTGAACCAGCTCTTTTCCCATTTGTGATCACATAGCATCTCACTGAAACTGTGGCAATTGTGGTATTAAGCAAGTATTTAGAGTTTTCAGAGCGTTTTTAGTGACACTTGCCATCTGGAACAAGGTCAAGAGACAGCATCATGCAGTTCTTTGGCCCATTACAATAAATGAAGAGTGATTTGTAGACTAGAACTGCTCCATGTGCCACAGTTTTGAGAGTGCTCTATTTTAAGAGTTCTGATTAAAAAAAAAAAAAAAGAAAAAACTCAAAAAACCAAAAAAAAAAAAATCAAAAAGAAGCAAACCAACAAAACCAGACAATTTACAATCATTATTAAGTTAAACAGAGAACAGAAAATGCCAAAAAACTAAAAAGACATGGCCAGGCTACTAGAAACATTCTAATGGTGTTGGTAGATATGGTAGAAAGAGGGTCACTGCACACTTCTTAACAGGCAACCAGAAGTCAAGCAAGATACTGTTGGCCTCTAAAATTACTCTAACACATCACTAGGAATTGCACTGTATTTGCAATTTTTCTACTGCTTACACCTCTATGGCAGAAAGACAATTTTCCCCTTAAAAGCAGTCACATTCCTCAGTAGAAAGAAGACAGTCTGCTACCTGAAGATATCATTAATTTGAGATTATTTGTTCAGAGTACTAAGAGATGATAGTTTTAAAGTGAAGATGGCCTGCAAAGAAAGAATGTGGCTTGTGTACCTGTTGTTCCATGTGTTCATGTGTGTTTAGGGATAAAAAACACAACAACTAACAAGTGAACATGTTCTTCTTTCTCTGTCTCTGTTCCCCAGAGAACCCACCAAAGATGTAGAAACTTGATGTAAGGAATGTAAGAACATCCATACCAGAGCCAAGAATCCACAAATCCAATACCATGTCTCCAGAAAACGACACTATTATTTCAGAAGGAGGACAAGTTTGTATTTCAGTTCCTGGGGTTTCAGTGTGGGGTTAAAGCTGGACTCTGGGCTCAGGGCCAGCAGAGGAAGGTGCAGTTCAATGCGGCAAATGCGCAGCAGCTCCTGCAAGGAGCGATGGACAAGTATTTTTGGAAATGCAAGGGGAGGCCACCGAGTTCACTGAGCAACTGGAGCAGAAGAGCATCACCATGCATATGGATTTTTTAAAGGATGCCTGGAGCATGCTTTCCAAGGCCTAGCAGTGCAGCAGAGCACCAAGAGGAGGCCAAATCCGTGCATCTTCTGGGAATTCTGCCTCTTTGCCAGAGTGGCTTACACTGGAAATAACAGGAAAGGACTTCCTCGGATGGAAAGACATAACCCATTTGAGCAGCTGGGAATGAAATTTGATTGAGGACATCTACATGATGTTTCCAGTCTCAGATCTAGTGGGTCAATGCACCCTCACTGAACCCTTACAAAGAAAAGGAGCAGACAGGTGCAGAGGAAGGAGTGCCAGGACAGGGTGACCATCACAAAAGAGGTCCAAATATTCTTCTAGACTGCAGCACTCAACTGTTTATCCATTTTCTAAAGTAAAAGTGATAGTTTTATATCTGCTAGTTTTAAGTGGATTTTAATTTTATCCATAAATTTAGGAACTTAGGTCTACAGAATGGAAGAAGTAGAAAGTTTTCAAAAGCAGAAATTTTAGTCTATTCTTTTAAAAATCTAGAGTTAAATGGGAACTAACAGGAGAAAGAGAAAAAACACAGATAATTTGGAACAGTCAAATACAGTTATATGGCACTTTTTTCCTAAAGATTTCAAAGCTCTGTTCAAAGGAAGCAGTTATGATTGTTCCCACTGTACACATAGGCAAAATTAAGCCCAGAAATACAGATACTGACCAGAAGTCATGTAGCTATTGCATAATGGAAGTGGACATTTATTTCAAAACTCAGCAACTGGGATCTCTTAGCTTAATAATAAAGCTGCTAAACAAAAATCCCAATATCTCAAAACCTATGGTGATAGTGGTGAAGCCAGGAATGCTTCCCAGATCTGTCTGGGTCTACTTCAATGGAAAAGTCAAACAGACTCAGTCTTTGCTTCATACTTTCCTGGTTTTCATGCAAAGTAAATCCAGATATGCAACATAGGAAGCAGCCACTGTGATCTCTAGCAGATCCCACCCCAGACTTGAGACCAAGGCTGAGGAGGTTTTACTGATTTGCAGTATAGGCACTGCTACAGGGAGTAAATCTAGTTTCAAATTCTCAGCAGGAAATACTCATGGCCAGAAAATAGGACAGGACAATATTGAAATGGGTTGCAAAGACTTAATTGTGTTACATTTAAAGGGGATAGCTCTTTGAAAAGCAATAAAGTAGTTCAGAATAAAATATTTAGCCTCCTCTATTTGAAATATTCAATTTCCAGTCTTCCAAGAAAAATAATCCAAATTTTTTTTTAAAAAGACATCTTAAAGTAAAACACTTCTTTATTTAAATTTTTGCTCTGTTTTGGTTTTGACTACAAAACTGCTTTTAAAGATCTGCTTGAGATTTTCCCCTATGCTCGGGTTTGATCACTGAATCAAAAAAACCCCACCTTATTGTTTGCCTAGTTATGTTAATGAGTCCCAGCCCAATGAGCTAACCTTCAAATCACACAACCTCTTCATTAGTCTCTCAGAATGCTGCAAATACCTTTAATTCTTTTGCCTCTGAAAGTTTCTCTTAGCAGATCTTGAAAGAAAGACTTTTTAATCTCAGATACGAACAAAATTTTAATTATTTTCTCAAGTAGTTGCCCGTGTCATATACATAACGGGGAATCTCAGCAGGAAATCAATTTGACAGACACTAATGTTGCATGTTCACCAGTTCACCAAATTACACCAGCCATGTCATCACAACGGGCATGAATGGCTCTGGCCCTGCAGTAAACCAAGGACACCTAATGTGGTCTAATTAGGACAGCAGTACACAGAAGTAATACAGTCTTAAATGAGGGTTAGAGTGTCTTTGAGCAAGTCAGTTAGGAATTTTCCTTTGTCAATGAGCTTTCACACACTTTTCTACGTATTTATGTATATTTCTATGTATTTCTAATATTTCTAAGAGCTAAGACACAAACATATTCTGTTATCTAAAACAATGTCATGGATAAAAATCCTGTTGTTGTTTTGTGGTTTTGCAGGGAGCATTTTTAAGCACTACATTTAAATCTCATGTTTAACTTACGCCAAAAATTTTCTTGAGATTGGAAATACTGTTTGCTTTTTGTTGTGTAAGATGAAGGAAAATGTACAAGTTTTTGTTTTGTTACCCCTCGCCCTTGAAGTGTTCTTCTGGAGGTAATCTATAAAAAATTCCATCAATGAGGACCACAGCGCACAGTAGTTGGTATTTCTGATAAAGATTACATCTTTAAAAAACAGAAGGTAAAAGATACACCATTACTGCAGGAACTTTAGGAGCAAGGAAGCAGAAATGAGCTTTCAGAATAGAAGGTGTTTCGGTATGGGTTTTTTTTTATTCCTGCTGAACAGTAATTGTGCATTTCCCTTTTCATCCTCTCACTCTCTTTATTTTTTTAATACTGATTTATAGACAGGACTTTAGAAAGTTTTCTCAACTTTTGATTACTTTAGTCTAATGTGCGGAAAACTGGCATCCCAGACATTTCTGCAGTACTGAAACTCTTTCAGAATTCCATCCACACACATCCTTGCAATGATAAAACAGAAATTCTATAAAAGTATGAAGAAAGGGACAAAACTAAACCTTTGGTTTCATATGGGGTATTATTTCTTCTTGGTTTTGGTACAAAGCTGTAATTGGCCTAGAGAGATCTGATAAATGTCTTATTATAAACTTGAACATCAACTGTTGGTGAAAAAAAAATATAATGGAACTTGTGACTGAGAGAAAAGTAAAAGGGTATAAATGACTGGCAGTTCCCATTTCTTTACAAGTGTTACATTTCAGTCCCCTGCCACTACCACATGTTTCCTGTTCACAGATAATTTGTACAACATATTTTATCATTCAGTTTTAGACATAGTTGAAAGGCTTTTGCCTAAGGCTTGGAACACTTTGAAAATTGTATACCATTTGCAAGGCTTTCTTCTGCTTCACTGTGCAATTAGGTGACTGCCTTTCTGCAGACACTGGATTTATCATATGTGGAATTGGGTTTTTTTTCACCAAGGTGAACTGGGAACAAAAATGCAAGAAGGTTTTCAGTAACCCACAGACAAGGGATTAGTGTGCTGGCACAAAGATTGTAGGCTGCCTGTCAGTCCCAAACTGGACGCCATTCCCTCACAGAAGGAGTATTGTAAGCCACAAAGTTTCATACAAAAATACTCTCAGTCTCCCTGCTCTTACATACCATGTCTCTACGTGATTCAAACTTCCATGGTGCAACAAGGGCATCTGATCAAAAAAATCTTTTTCTCTAATTTTCAGATGCGACTATTTACAAAACAATTGATTTTTTATTCCTTTGCCCCCCTCCTCCTCCTCCTCCTCCGTTCTCTCCCCCTCCTTTTCCCCAGCTCTGTCTTGACTAAACTTTGCTCTTGCCTAAAGTATGAAGATACTGATGTGCTAAGAGCTTCCCCTGCTGGAAGTTCCTAGCAAGAGGTGTTGTAGTGAAGTAGAGATGGATCTGGGACTAGCTCCCAGTTCAGCTAATTTATGTGCTCAGTTCCTGTCGAGCAGAGAGTACATAATGTGACTTGAGATGCTGATTAAATTTCATGTGTATTTCTATGTTCTAAATAAATCAAATTTTAAAGTCAGATTTGAGCAATGGTAGTTTAGAGCCCTCGTTACAGCAGTTTGCTTTTTTCCAATGAATTCTGCTAGGAAAATGGAGACAAATTCAGCCCTGTTGTATAATGTATTTATGTGCTTTTACAAGGTCATCTTCCAGTAGGAGATCTGGAGAATTTCTTAAGAAGTAAACCTTATCTGTTAAAATCATGTCATTGTTTAATGGGAACAGAATTGTGAATTCCTTCCTTGCTTTTGGTTGACGACATCCAGCTTGTGGAGCCGTGAGTGTGTAAGTGCATAAGGGAGCTGCAAGGAACGGTATCCTGTAGCATAATCCCATCAGAAGAAAGGCACTTTTCTTCAGACTTCACATCTTTCTCAGGCAGGAACTGAAATTTGCCTTTTCTGAAAGCTCTGAAAAAGCTGCATTTTTTAAATCAAAACTAAGAGACTTTCAATCTCAGATTTTACATATCCCTCTTAGAAACACCTGGTTGTAAATTCCCCGGATTTTTTTGAGTGCAAGGCAAAATATTATTACTTAAATAGTGTAAGCACAATAATATGCTCCTTCTGGACTATGCTGGAAACACGGCTGCTGCGTTTGCTTACTGCATCTGAGTGGGCAGGATTGTCTGGCCACTCTGTAAGGTGTCTCTGCCTTTGCACAGAGCAGGGATGGCACTTTGGAGTAAACTGCTTTGTTGTGACTCCCAGCTCTGTTGATTTTGTCTGGTTAGATTGCAGGAGTTTCCTGGGGCACAGTTTGACTCCCTTGCTGTGGTTTTTAAGCTCAGTGCTCTGAAACAGGTGGTGTTGCAATGCCCCTGTGATGGTATAACACAACCTGCAAGGTTGCAGTGAGGTTGAAGCACACTGAGAGGTGACTTAGAAGTCTTCATTGTGCCAAAGCACCTCTTCTCCCACCTGAATTATCCAGCTCACCTGGGGATGTATTTTGCTTCCTACTGAATTGTAGGCATTTGGGGCAAGAAGGAAACCTTTCTCTCTCTAGCTGTAGCTTCATGAGGGCTGAGTCACAGCAGAGCTGTCTTAGTGTGTGTGAACCAGCAAATATTTGGAGAGTTCCTGAGCTCCCACCATCTGTACACATGCAGATACACAAGTAAATGGAAAACTTCCAAGTTAAGTTCCCTTTCAATCCCCATAAAATTCCCTAGACCCAGCAAGCAATTTGAGCTTGGTGCAAGAGGAGCCAAGGATTTCCTTCAAATTCTCTACCAGGTTTATTTCAATCTCTTGCCTGGTAGAAGACTCAAAGAGGTTACAACAAGAAAAAAATAAATTAAAAGTACCGGGTCATGGTATTTCCCAATCCAAGAGTAATGGTAAACCCAGACTGACTCCCTTCTTTCTATTCTATTCATTGTGCCTTGTCCCAAGTGGGAAACACAGTTCACCAACACAGAGGCAACATACACTGTAAACAATGACAAGAATAAAGCTAAATATTATGCATATTCATTGCATGCAATCCTAACACAAACATCCCTACTGAGTAAAACAGAAAAGAAGATTTTATTATTTTTTTTTTCAACTAAAGAGCTGCTGGGTCTTTTTAACCCTTTATTTTCCCAGTCAGGCAATTTTCAATGACATGCAACAACAATATTTTACTACATATGTTATAAGCAAGTACTCTTTAAGTGGAGTTTTTTACTACAACTTAGCTGCATGATAATTCACTAATTTCTCAGAGTTTACTCATTTCAAGTTTCCAGAAAGCAATGGTACAATTGCTCACTATTCTCACTTTAGCTTTTCTACAACTTCCAATTTTCTAATCAATACATCTGATATGGGCTTCATTTTCTTTTATTTATGGATGTGGTTATTAATGGATGGATATGGTCATGTTCTACTTTAGAGTGCCAAGAATTCTGGTTTTTAATGTGAATCCTGAACAAACAGTGTAGGATAAAACATACTTTCTCCATGCAGAACATCTCTTACTTTATCCAAATTCTTAATGTAACATAAGATACATATCCAAACTATTATGCTCTCATTTGCATACCTATTTGTGAAATGTAGTTAAAATATTAATTGTTTTATTATAAAAATCAGCTCTCCATCCTGAAGAGTAAACCAAAAAGTCTTCAAAGACCCCAACCTATAGGGCTAATATTGAGAAGTGTAATAAACTCATGAACAAAACCCTAAGGAAGTCAGCTCAACCTGACCCACAGATTTCCTGGAACAGTTGTTTCCAGGTTTCAGGGTACCAAAATAAGCCATGATACTTCATTCCACAGCCAGAAAAAAATTTACTTATTTCTGAAGCAATGACTTGGGCTGTGACTCTGGGTTAGATTGCCTGATAAAAAAATGCAATTCTGTGGCATGTCTTCTTTTTTTTTTTTTTTTATGCCCTGTTTTCTTCTCATTTGAAAAGAAAATATTACAGTTTTCATTTTTATAGAAGTATTGTTCTTGATTCTTTTCTTTGTATAAAGCCTCTGCATTCAACTGTGTGAATAGTACTAATATTCAGCATCTAGCATCTCTTGTTCTTGCTCTTTTCTGGATCCTAAGCAGCACAGAGTGCATGAGGAAATCCTCATCAACTTATTTATTAAAATTAGTGGGCATGCATACTCAGCATTCTGGTTATTTAAAATATTAAGTCTGTGAACAAAACAGGTTATATCCAGATTCTGCATGCACCACAGAGTACCCATGTTTTACCATTGTGTGCTTGTATGATTATTTACCTTTGCTTGAAACATTCACATATTAATTATTAAATTATTTTCTATCCTGCTGATGCATGAATATTTACAGATAAAAACTACAATTTCAGCTATTAGTTGATTATCATTAATGCATAGCTATTAGCAATAGATCATCAGAAGGATACTCTTTGCTCACAATAGATATGGCACAACAACAGATTGTAAAATAAGTAGTAAGAGTAAAGAGTAAAGCCAAGACAAAACCCTAAATATTTCATTTAGAGCAGGACTATAAATACCTTGACATTATTTCTTAATATGTGCATGGCTGATCTCAGTCTGGGGCCTGCCTGCATGTTAGAGAATAGCCTGGAACACATAAAATAGACATGAAGGCCAAAACAGAAATTATATAAATAAGTGCTTTAGCAGAAGCAGAAAATGTTATTTGAGCATGAACTGACCACAAATCATTAGCAGCAGCAAACAGAACATTTTACAAGGGATAAGGATCAAGCACCACGGCCTGTCTCAGAGCTGTGAGCTTACATATGATAGGTCTACTGCACCTCCAAAAAGCAAGCCTGGAGTTTGGATTTTATATAGGTTTTGTAGAGGCATATATAAACCCAGCAAAATGTAACCCATCATTAACTGTGGACTTTTCTTTTGTGTGCCTGTTCTACCACGATTATTTTGGATCCTGGCCTGTACTGGTCACACTGAGAGGCATTAAGGGATTAAACATTACTTGAATTCCAGTTTTCATTTACAGAAACAACAGAGCTGGCGTGGGAACAGCCCCGTGTCCAGCCTTGGTTCAGCCCCACAAGCAGAAGCTCTGAAGCAGCCAAGCGCCCTGTGGCCATGAGTTGGACTGCAGGGAGAACAAGTTCTTTCCAACCAGACCTGCTGCTGTGCAACCTCCCAAGCTCAGAGCTGGTCTCCTCTGACTTGTCTGGGATGGGCTTCATCCTAACAAAAAAATATATAATGAAAAATCAACTAAATAGTCAGAGTTATGGTTTCACATTAGACTCAATTGTTCCTTTTTAGCCAACCTCACTAGAGTATGTTAAAGTGCTTGTGTGTAGGCTGAAATTTTCTATTGCTGAGATCAAAACAGGATTTATGCTATTTTCCCATCCACATCCTTCAATGTTCAAATGAGGCAGTATTAATTCACAATGATTCTTTAGCTAATTACTCCAGGAGAAACTCTGGTTTAAAGCTGTCTCCACTGACAAAAGCAACACCTGAGTGAGGTAAGAAATGACTGCAGCTGCAGCCACCAGGGTAAGCCTCAGCTGCTCCTGGGCTAACATACCTGAGGAAATTCAGATTAATCCATGTCAATCAGAAAATGACAGCAGCCTGCCTTTCTGCAGCTTTAATTGAGTCAGGTAGGCACAGTTTGACATTTAAAACATCTTTCTAGCATATGTGTTTTGTGCCATCTTTGAACATGTGGAAATACAGTTTTCCCTCATATAAAACATTTTTTCCATCTTTATAATAATCCTATACCTTAAATGTTTCTGATTTGACATGGAAATCTAGCATGAAAATAGCCTTTTTGGAGAAGCAGGGCATAATCTTATTCTGGACAAATTGATTTTGTGCGAGCAAGTTTGAGACTGAGAAAATGCAGCAGATCTTTTTTTCTGACTGATGCATACAGTGGTTGAGAAATGTGCAGGCACAGAGTTGATTTGAGTAAAATAAAAAAGATCCTTAAGTGTTACAGAAGTTTTGCATTCTTTAAGTGCAATGTTTGCTTTCTCGTATGTAGACTGTGAAAATAATTTATATTGAGGCTGAGCAGTGATTTGTATTTAGAGTATAGTTCTTTCTATAACTTCAATTGGCAGTCTGTATAAAAATTAATTTTACAGTTGTATAGAGGACTTTTCAGAACAGTTAAAGCTAACATGACACTTCCTTGCATTAGAGGCATGCCCTGCCAACGTGCACAAGGCAGAACTTTAAAGCTGGTGGAAGATACATGTTTCCTGAGAAACACATATTAAAATCCATAATCTAAGATGAAGCCACATATGCTGCTTAATTGACATAATGAAATTAAGTAATGTAACAGAAGCTGATACGTCCAACATAACCTGTTTGTCCCCTGACAAACATCTCTAAAGCTTAGATAAAAGACTAGGTGCTGCCTAAGACCAGTCAGGCTAATGAAATGGATTTTCCTATAGATTTGTGTGTTTTGCTTCTTTAAGGCTCTGCCTTGAGTAACCCAGTTTTCCCTCACAGTCTCTCCAACAGCAGACAAGACACAGCAAAGCTGTTAGACAGTATATCACTGCTGATCAGCTGCAAGCTGCTGCTGCCAAATGGGATGCATGAACTGAACTCTACCTGTCTTACTCTTACAAGAGGTTAAAGATGCTCTTTTACTCAGCTGCCAATATTTTTGAAAATATAAAGAATTTAAATGGCTGTAAGACATCATCATTTTTTGAATCTGTTTGATCAAAAAAACTTGTTGATCTCAACAGGTCCAAAAACAGGCAAGTGGATGGTAGGTAGATAAAAAGAGGAAGTACAGCTTCATAAAATGTGGGGGGAAATAGAAAGTATTTTATGGATATCTACACACAAAAAATCAGTAGCCCAGGCTGCTTGCTGCCTCCTGAGTGGTGTCTGAGTTACTGAAAAAATCTGAAATTCTTTTGGAATCCAAATAACAGACAGACCACCTTTTCCTACATATATCAATATCAAATATCATGCTGATCAGATTAGTATACTGGATCCTCAGGTTCCTAAAAGAAGGAAGTGGGGGTCAGTTTGATTCCACTTCCCCGGACTGGAAATGGTCAATACTTGAGGAAGGTCAACAGGAGACAAATTATTTGGAACCATTCCTTGCTTTCATTTGCATTTGCTGTCATGATCCTGGATTTTTTTCTACTGAGCCCTGGAGATGTGCCAAATATAGGGAAGACAGGTCACAGCTTTGTGTCAGAGAGCAACAAGCCAGCTGTAAGCTGCCCACCGCTCCACATGGCTCATAGCTGCTGCCACTCTCGTACAAATCAGTGGCTGGGACCAGACCTGTGATCAACCATGCTGCTCCATTGCTGTAATGAAGCACATTTGGGGCACATGTCCATATTAGTCTTTCAGGTACTGTCCAAGGAATAGGCTGGAGCAAGGACAGTCTCCAGGTGACTCCAGGAGGGGCAAGGCAGGGAGAATTCAGCCGTATAGACATATATAGCCTATATAGACATGAGTGCCTCAGAAAGCAGCCCCTGATTGTTTATTAATTAGCATGGACTTTGATCCTAGAGCCATGCCTGGTACTAACTGGCACTAAAAGCACACCCACCGCATTAGGGTGGCCTTTATCCATGGGCCAGGTATGAATATTTCCATCTCAGAAGACAGCCATTCTCATATTGGCTGACCTGCCCACTGCCACCAGCCTAAGCACACTATATATCTGTATATATGGGTACATCTACTCTTGGGCTGCTGAAATTTTTTTTCTCTGAAGATATTTTTAACAAGACACAGATTTCCTACCAAATGTGCTGGTTATCAACAAGAAAACCAGAAACAGATAACGGGGGTGGGGGGAAGAAAGATAAAGAAATTGTTTCGCTTTCAGTAAAAATTCTTATATTTGTTTCATTCTTTTGCTAATTGTGTATGGAATTTTATTTTTCCCAAAAGAAAGAGCACCCATCTCCTGTCCATCTTTTTCTATTGGTCTTGCTGTCATTGAAATATATGGCTTTGCACTCTTTTACTCCAGGAAGAAAAAATCAGCACAGGGGACTTTGAAATGGAAAAAGCAATAATATTTTGGGGGTTTTGGGTGGGTTTTTTTGTTTGTTTTTGGGGGGGTTTTTGGGGGGGTTTTATTTTTTATTTCCCATGTAAACTAAATTACTTCTTCACTCAGCCAAAATATGCACTCAGAAACATGCTGATGCTTTTCAAACTGTAGTAGATAGAGGCACTTAATCACCAGTTTAAGTAGAAAATGTGCACCAAGGGAATTTTCCATGGGGTGATTTAGTTGTATGCAAATCTGATGTGTACTGTAGTACTGAGGCGCTCAGGAGCTGAACACTGTAGAGCTTGTCAAGGGATTAGGTAACAATGAAGATTTAAGAGCCAGGACAAAGCTAGATGTAGGTTGGGAATAATATCCTGGTCAATATATCCTCTGGTGTAGACAGCTAGATAAACATGTAGATAAAACTTACCACAGCAATGTTCAAGCAAAATGCACCACAGGCAAAGACTTGAAGGAAAACTCCCACAAGGCGCTGACAGCTTTTTTTCCCTTTTTCTTTTTCTTTACTGAATATTATTGTATTGGAAACATCATGGCAAAACCTCAGGACTGAGCCCATTGTGAACCCAAACCTTTGGGGGATGCAATTTGTAATATTTCTCACTCACCTACTGGGATGGGATGGGATGGGATGGGATGGGATGGGATGGGATGGGATGGGATGGGATGGGATGGGATGGGATGGGATGGGTGACTGTGGGTGCATGCTAGTTAGTAGATAATTTATATGTGTAGACTAAAAGCAGTACTGCTGTAAAGAATATGCATAAGGATTTTTATAAACAAACCAAAGGTGTAAATAAATTAGAGCTTCACATGTTCATAGAGTCAGTGTTCTGCATCATTAAAAGGTCTACATTAAGATATAGTCTGTCATCCTCCAAGTACACACATCAATTTCATCATGCTCATAATGCTCAGTTGCTGCCTGCAAAGTAGCTACAGTAAAACTGCGACAAGCTTCCAGGACATGAAGAAACAATTCATGCTCCTACCCTTGGCTTGCCTGCCTGGGGATGGGTGGCTTTTGGTGCAGGATGGTTCCCCTGAGCCACCCTAGACAGATGAGAACTCAGTACAGAGATAGGTCAGCCAACACAGGAATCAAAAGATAGCAAAAGTGGGTTATAAAAACGTGACATCACAGGCATTTTGTTCAGTGGAAAGAGAGCCGTAAATACACTTTAAAAATATTTCAGTCTCACAGTTACCTCCATGCAAAGCTGAAACAATAAGAACTTTACATAAGGCAGTAAAATCATTCTTCAGCTATCTGTATTGAGCAGTAAGAAATGTTGGTCCTTAAGTGCATATGAAAACAAACCAAACGACCCTTAAGTTTTGTACTACATGTTGAGCTCTGAGTGTAAAACTGGGTGTGGAAACTGACTCTCCAAGTCAATGGCACAGATACAAGTATTTCAGTCCTCTGCCTCAGTCTGTTATCTTAAAATGAATGAGATTAGATATCTTTTTTCTTTCCTTTATCCTTCTTCATGTGTGTTTTGTGGATTGTGAGTCTGGAAGTGTCTTCACTATAAACAGTCTCCTAATTATATGTCTCTGTCAGACAGGAATGGTGGCAATTAATATCAATATTGCAGTTCATTAGATTTACTGAGTTCTGGCCCATTAGTTGATAGAAAAGAGCTTCTTTAAAAATGTAAAGTCAAAGTTATTTTTTACTGTGTTTTTTGGTTGTTTCATTTGGGACATTTCTGAAATGCAAGCTGAGGGAAAATGGATTTTTCTGGCTCTTGCTCTGAAAGTGCCCATTATTGTGATGGGACAGATTGGAGCCCAAGGTGTAAATATTACTGAGAACACCCTGATACAGGCACAGAGTAGTATTTTAATGAGGCTGTGGCTTTTGGTAGTAGGAATGCTCAGTTTTCTGCCAGATACAAGACCTGGCAATGAGGCTTTTCCTTTCCCAAAATCCATCTTGTAAACTGTAGATTTAGGTAAGCCTCAAAATGACCTGGGTTGGCTGGAACAAAATCTGTTCCACTAAAGGAACTACACAACCATTCATAATGACAGAACTTTTAATGTAGGTGGTCAAAATACAGGAAGGCCCACGTTGTCCCAGACAAGGTGCTGCTGAGGGAGGGTGGGCTGCCAGGATAGAATGGCAGAAGGCACAGTGGTGTTAGTGCCATTAAGTAGAAGAAATGGTACAGCACAGTTTGTACAGAGCAGCAAGCCAAACTTGGAGCTTGAGGAAGGATATGGCCCTGAGCAGTGTGACATGGTTACACCTCTCACCTGAATGTTACATGTCATGGGCATTAAAGATCCAGGGATGTCGATCAGCTGTGGAGTATTCTTCATGACTCCACATGATTAGAGGAGGACACATGATTACTTTTTATGTGCAAGATAGTCTAATTATCCTGTAGGCATCCATTTCAGATTACAGAATTATTATTGAAAGCCATTTAATTTTCAGTGGCAGTCACTTGAATGGACAAAGTAAAGTAGCACAAGAAAATTACTTAGCACAGATCCAGATCCTCTGTCATTTGCATACACACATATAATTTTTATTTTTTGCTTATACAGAACAGCAGTAAAATACTAATATGTACTGAATGCAGTGTGTTGCTAGTATCAGATTCTTAAAAGTATGAAAAAAATATATAATTTTTCATTTTACCTGCATAAATTTTCTGGGTAAAATGAACAGCAAATTTTTATGTTCAAGTGTGTCATACAGTATATATACAGTTATACTGCACATACTAAACTTCTATGGGCAATAACCAAAGTATCCACAATTATTGTAGCAAAGAGAAGAAGCGCAAACAAAAAAAATATTCTAAGACTTTTAGGAAAATATCTAAATTCATATGCTTCCAGGCATAAAACAGTCTGTAGATTAAGAAATGTTCCCTGTGGACAAGCAGGCTCTGTAGCAACCTGCTGCAGAGTTTCTGGCATGCTCATCTGAAGCTAGCCAATTTTATAAATGCCTTACTGAAGAAGGTGGACAACTTTTCTGATCCAGCATGTCCTCTGTGTGCTCACATGAAAAATGAGAGCCTCTTATATTATGCCTACCATGAGCAGTTTTGTCTGCTATAACTCTTTTCTTGATACTTATCCAAATGTAAATTAAACCAACTGGTGGATAAGGTTTCCTTTTCTGTATACCTTCTTTCCCTATTCCTGTAACCATTGCAGAAGACTGTAAAACGCCATCTCCTTGCACTACAGGCATATAGCATGTCTGGGAAATAACACCTGGAGCTCAGAGGAGCGTTGTCAGTACCACAGGAAGAGAAAAAGAGAGCAGCTGCAAGGCCCTGCTGGGTTTCTGCCCTAGCACTGGGTGATTCACATGAGGCTTCACTTCACCTGTTGCATATTTGTGTTTGCAGTCCTTCTCCATGATAAGGTGGCTTTAATTAAAATGGTAAGTAAAACTCACTGATGGGCCCCATCAGAAAGGGACAACCTTTCAGAGGGTTGAGGCAGAAGGTACAGAAACACTGACTCAGGAGAGGGAAAGCTCTCTTTCCAGTGTCTATGCAATTTAGGGCTTTTTAGGGATGGGAGCTGTAGGCTATAGTCCCCAACAGTACTATCTGTGACGTGGTCCACTTGGGCTGGGACACTCACACTTCTTCCCTCCATGCAGGACACAGGCAGGGAATTCAAAAGCAGCCATACTCCAGATTTAAAGGAAGGGTGCCAGTCACAAAGTGTGAGTATCCAGTCTTCCTCCCAAGGGATCTCCACTGGGACAAAAGTTCTGCTCTTCAAAAGGGATGAGGAAGTGTGAGGGCTGGGTTTGCCAGCATTACTATAGGCATTTAATACTGTATTTGTTGCTTTGATTTTGGGCATCTCAGTGTAAAGTCAGTAAAAGCTTCAGGAATTCAGCGTGCTGGAAAATCAGACACAGCTTGACTTAAATTTACTATCCAGGGCCAAAATCTTCTCTGGGAAAATTTTACCCTGATTCTGTAGATGCAGTTGCTTACTAATTTTTTTTTTTTTATTTAAAGGTATGACACCCTTCAGGTTATTGAAGAGATATTAAAGCTTACAACTTTCCCTTCACAATTATTTTGGTATTTCAGTTGTTTTCTGTGAAAATTAAATACTAAATTTTGTATTGCTGGTCAGTAAGCTTTGCTACATCTCAAATTTCTTTTATTTATTTATAGGGATATAAATTATCTGCCCTGAGATTATCTCACTGTGCTCCACAGAAGCACAGTCAGTAAGGCTGTGGTGAGGATGAGACTTGTCAGTGAGGGCAGGTGTCTGGGCAGTGCCAACTCATCTGGTCCTAAACACACAGGAACCTTGATTACAACCCATTTCTGGAGCCTACAGTAACCTATGGGCTCTGTCTCCCACCATGATATCCAGCCAGCTGAAAGTACCTCTGGGTACAGGGCCATTTCCACAACAGGATTAATTTTTGGAGCACTGACAGAAGTCTTCAGTGCTATTGTTCCAAATAAGTTTGGAAACTGCTGGATAGGACAAGTCACAGTTTAGCAAGCTGTTGCCTGAGGATTTTTCAGAAAAAAAAAATAGAAGAAAAAGGAGAGCAAAATAAAAGTATAGCAAAATAAAAGCATATGAGTTTATGCTAAAATGATCCTCTGACTTGGGGCATTTCAGTTTTAACTCAGAGAGGAGATTGTGGGAACTCAGAATTTTTACAAAGAAAGTCCAAACCCATGTGTCTTAAATTGACCACCCAAAGTCAGAAAGCTCTGACACTTTTTGCTTTTTTTTTTTTGGCTATGAATTATTAAACTGCTATGTATTATCCATTCATCTTCAGGCTTCTAAACTGAGTCTGAAACCTTGTACATTCTGTATAATACAGAAAATTAAGATTATGCAGATGGAAAATACTTCCCTGCTGCAGTTTTCTCCTAAGATGTCTTACAAATACTGAGCACAGAGCCGCCGTGCAGAATGCAGCTGGGTGCCATTCAAGTAGTTCTTTCAGGAATGGTACAGGAAGATGTGCACGGAGACAGGAGTGTCTGAGCCTTCCACCAAGAGGCAGTAATTCCAGGAAGCAATGCTCACAGGAAGGTGTGGTGCTCCTTTCAGCAGTGACATTAATGCTTGCTAATTTCCTTGAATGCTACTGCCTAAGCATTTTATGATTGCTTTCCCCATTCCTGAGAAGTTCTGTGGAGACTGAAAAACATTTGTGCTAGGACTACTAATAGAGTTGTACAACATATCATTATGCTGTAAGGCCTTGACAGGCCTTCCTCCAGAATACTTGCACACATTCTGCTGATGACCAATGTTTGCTGAATATGTTATTAAGTAATAGCCATCAATTCAATAATCCACCAGAAATTAAGACTCTAAGCTGATTTCAGTATTGGCTTTTACAGATTTCTCTGAAAGTTCGTCACATGACAGTTCTCAATCTCAGCTAGCCCTTCCAGGTCAACAAGTAAAAGGCAGTAACAATGCAAAGCAAAACATTTAACAAATTCAATGAGCATCTATTATCAGCCTGATTACACACTGCACCACAGAGAGTCCTAATGATTTCAGTGAGGCTCCGTGCAGCATAAGGAGTCTCCCATGCAGATTAGTTTACAAGATCAGGGTCTCCATATGGAACATCTCCTCCTTTCCCCCTATTCTCTTCTGAACAGAGCAGTATAAAACAAAGCCCTGCTTTTTCACAAGGTTAGAATTCTTGATAGGCTCGTACAGTGATTCAAATGACAACAGCTACAAAAATATTTCTCAGTGCTATTTAAAGCCTGTGTTGGCTTTTCTCACCTTGGTCACTCACTGCGGTCTTCTCTGTCCAATTACCTTCCTAATAATCATTTTGATGTATTTCAGCTGCCACAGCATTAGGTGTAAATGCCTAAAATCATACCATTCAGTTCCCAGGAATAATTTCATGGGAGGACTGTGATGGGTGTGTAATATTAAGGGGAAAAAAAATCAAATGTCAGAAGCTTCATATTGATACTTTGATCAGAAGCAACATGAGACTGAAAGTTTTTGAACAACAAACCATTTGAGAGTGTGTAACATGCTTGTGAAAATATTCATAGCATAATTAGATAAATAACAGATCCAGTGTCTATTTTTACTTTCCCTTGATGAGAAGCTTTGCAGGAGAGACTGCTGGTAGTTAATTCTCCCTAACAACAATCTGTGTAATCACAAACCCCAATTAGCTGTGCCTGTTCTATGCTATACAAACTATTTCCTTAGCGCTTCACATCACTACTTTGTAATTAGCTTTCATCTACACGAGCTTTGACTAAAAAAATATAAAAGAGTGTAAGTGATTGTACTGCCACTCAGTATTCTGCGAAATAATCGCTAGCGATTTCAATCAGATTAATTTTATCACCCGTATTAAGGAAAATTACCTCCCTCTTCACTCTCTACAGCTGAGGGCTATTTCATTTCCTGAGATGTTCATAAAAGCATAATATAAAGCAATCTGTAATTGTAAATATCCTTCCCTAATAACTTTGAGATATTTCCTTAATACATCTTTACATTTGGAGTTTCCGTTCCATAAAATACAGTAACAAGTGCTCTATTATGTTTTAAGTGTGTGCTGTTAAGCTGGACAACTTAGCGCTGTCCTTCCTGTTTTTACATAGGGTTATATTTAACTTGCAGATAATGGGAACAAGGTTTAAAAGTGATGGAGCGGAATAATGGCGTTACAGCAATAATATATCTTGCCTTTGTGAGGAATAGAACTTTACGGCCTATTTCAGGTCAGCCAACACCAATTCCATTTTTCACAGCCTGACAACTTTCACCTTCACCCATACTCCAGATGGATATTAAAAACTACTTTCCAAACAAAACTGAGGTTTGGCTATATCCATGTTTTACACCTGGGGAGAGTCCTTTGATACTTAAAATCTACATAAATAATATAAAATAAAATAAAAACGGGCAGCCTGCAGCAGCCTCATGCCACTGGCTTGTGTGGTGAACCTCCCAGCTATTCAAAGAGTGAGGCAAAGCTGCTCAGGTCCTGTGGGAAGGGTCATAGGGGAATTTCTGCAACTGCAACACTTTCATGTTCAACTTCTGCAGCAAGGACATGGCAGTAGTAAAAATTTAGCACCTGGTTTGTGGGAAATGTGAGGTGTGTGACCTCACACACCACAGAACCACAGAAGCTCAGTATAGCACCACCAAGAAGATTCATTTAGCTGTTCAGGCCACCAGCACTTTTCACTGAACATAGATCCAGATGTGCATATGTGATGACTTGTGTGAGAAGCTCTCTCCCTGAGCTGACTGCACCCTGAGTTGGTCTGCAAGTGTTGTTCCTGAATATATTTATGTATTCTTAAAAAAATTATAACAAAAGAAAACAGAAAAAAGGCACTGAGTGATTAAAGTGCATTCTCACCCATATGTGCTTGTTGACTGCATTGCAGTGCTTTCCCCCAAAATCCTCAGCTTCACCACAGAGGTACTGATACACTTTCACTGATAGAGAAAGCACTCATGTCAGGGCCAACACAGTTTAAGACTGTTTTAAACAGCCCCTGTTCTCCTCAGAAAGTAGTCTTCCAGCCTTTCAAAGGTAAAGGTATCTCATGATCTGAGTGGCTCTGTACTCTGCTTTATCTGGCTTTATCCCTTGGACTGCCTCATTCATCCCTAATTATTGAACTTGAGAGCTGCCAGTACACAGGAGGTTGCCTGTCATATTGGAGAGATGAGAAAGACCCAGATAGGTAAGGGAGCACCCCCAATGGAGAAGGAAACTCTCCCTGACTGCTGCAGTGGAGTCTGAAATGTCCCCAAATGGTGGAGCTCCAGGGATAAATGAGGGGAGCAAATCACACAGGTTGCCCCAGCACACTTTAAATCCACACACATTGTTGCACATGCCTTGGCACTTTGACACTCTGCGCTGTGTGTGAAAGGAATAACAGAGTGTATATGGAAATTTTAGGAATGGGGTGGGCGTTGGAGATGTATTTCAGTTTCAATAATGTCATGGTGTCAGGATATGGTGGATGTTATAGATAACACCTCACTGGAATCAAACATATTGCACTCACTGTTCTTTCTACAGCAGCAAGATAAACTTTCCAACCTTTTAGTCATGCATGAGAAGTTCACTTTCATCTAGAGCAACACCTTGACTGTTTACAAACATGTCTCTTTGTATGCATGGATGAGATACACCAGATAGATAGGCTGCAATGGGTTCATTTCCTTTGTTGTTCAATTAAGACAAAGGAGAGACGTTTATCTCCTCTCTTTGCCACTGTCTACGTTTCCATGTTGGTAGAAGACACTGAAGATCAGATTATACGCTTCACCTTAGCATGACAGAAGTTCTAAAAACTTATCAGAAAGTAATTTTCAATTGGCCTAAGTCTCTGCAGGAATCCCTGTGCCTGAACCCTTCCCAAGGATGTTGTCAAAGGAGAGGCCTGCAGCTGGTGTATCCCCACATGGCACAGATATTCCCAAGCGTCATTTTCCACTCCCTTTCTTTCTGCTTAAGGAGCGTGCAGGGACAGGATGCAGCAGACAGAAACACTGAATCCCCTGAGGAAAAGGAGACAAAATCATTGCAAGAAGAAAGGCTCAAGTTCATACATCTCCAGAAAAACTCAAACATATGCTGAATTTCAATTTTCTCATGCTTAAATTTCCACTTCTGAGAAGGCCAGCTAATAAACAAAGTCACCTATTACAGTTGTACAAATGTTGCATCTCCACTGTTTTATATTGTCAGGAAATAAAGTGAAACTAGTAAAAATTCAGTATCCCTGGCAAATATCTGAAACTCTTTTATGTGGAACAAGGATACAGCTAGGGCTGAAAGAACATGTGTTTTCAGTCCCACTGAAAATTTCACTGTCTTCATATTTGCTTTTATCCCAATTTGGAACAGAAAGTTAAACATTGACTACTGAAACTTCTGAAAATCACAAAGTTCAGAAATGTCAAAACATGTCACTTTAGTATTTCTGATCTAAAGGAAATGCTGAATATAACAAAACTGCAACAGTGAATAACATTTTCTGAATGAAACCAAAGCATTTCCTTTTAGCTCTGTTCAGTACTGATGTATGTCTCCCTGACATGATCTTGATACCTCAAAAAAGCTGGAGATTAGATGTTTTCCATTATTAATTTTTTGCTATGGACAGATTTTCTGAGTGTGCCACAAGGTATACATCACCCATCATACGAATCCCCAAGTAAGACATCCAGTTGCATCTTGTGAAGTATTATCCAGTAAAGAGATGTTTCCATTCATATGGAAATCCATCCATATGACATCTTGGTCATCAGGCTGTTAGGCACAACAACATTTCAGAACAGCACAGAAGAATGTTGAATAGAGCTGATACCAAATATTTAGTTTAATTGAGCAAGACAAATGGTTTGGGATTATGTTGATCCAATCCTAAACAAGACACAGTCCTCTAGACTTCTAAAGACATTCATGTAACTGTTAAATATTATACCAAATTACATGTATCTGTGCAGTGGTCATTCATAAAGATACTCTGGACTCCTCTGGGGTAAAACTAATGTGCATTATTGAGTAATTATACAGATGAATGGTGCCATTTTATTGTTAGAGATTAAAATACTGTGAGTTTTTTGACTGAGATAAAGTTAGCTAAGATAATGACAAGTTTTCTGACCACTATAAATACATTTTGCTGTCACATTTAAAACACTTGATAATTAATGCAGAGCCAGCTGCTACTAATATACAGTACTAAAACTTGTTAATACAAGGCTATAATAAAGCTGTTAATACTGATAATATCATATAGCATTCTAAACTATGGCAAAATATTCCTTAGAATATTTTCCTTGCTATGGAGGGGTTTGTTACATTTTGGGTTTCTTTTCCTAATTACCAACAGCATGTATCATGTTATCTGTCATAAATAAAGTCAGCCCTTGCCTCAAGGTTCCTGCAGTTTAACAGGCAACAACAAGAAAGTTGAGATGTGTTAGAAATCTAGAGCAAGAAGGATATGTTATTTGCCTTATAACAGAAGCTGGATACCCCATCAAGCACAAGACTTCATTGTTTGCATTTGCATTGCATACAGTCGAGGAAAGATAGTCTTTGTCCTGAAGATCTTGAATTAAAATATAAATCTAGAGGGAAGTACAACTTTAAAAAATTGCTATTGCCCTGTAAGAGTCTCTTCTTTCTCCTTTTCACTTAAACCCAAACTTAAATCTGCAGTGGGGATGGGCATTCAAAGGTTCAGTCAAAACCTCTTGAAATCTGTGAAAGTTTTGGAGTATGCTTTTAAAAATTGAACTCCAGTTATCCAGATGTCTGAGAAATATCCTACTGCAAATTAAAGGAAGGCATTCTCTACTAATTCTCTCACTTTTACAATAAAGCTAACTGAAAATGAGAATAGTTCTGATCACCAGAGTCCGAAATTGGTATTCCAAGAGTTTCATAACAGAAATTGGTTTGCCTCCATTTTACTAAATTATACTGTTCAGTAGTTAGAAACTCATTTTATAAGCAAATACATACTTACCTATTTTTAAGGCTCTGACCCACTGATCATCTTAATGGCTTATAACTACTAGTGTTCCAACTGGTTGATACCATCTGTCTGAATCTGCTAGACAAACGGGTAGCAGGCTAGATCTGTGGCTTTAGCTCATTTAGTTTATATTCAAGAAAATGTGACATTAGTCTTTGGTATGGAACACTGTTGAAATATTACAAAAGCCAAATGATTGTTCTTCTTTAACAGAAAAAGTAAAAAGCAGTGACTAATTAAATAGCAATAAAAAAGAATGACATGGCAGCTGTGGACTGTGTTGTTCTCTGGCCCCTAGATAGAAATGGCCATTAAAATAGCCTGTCTTCTGGGAATTCTGAAGAGACACAGAAAGGGAAAAGTAGGTTTCC
This sequence comes from Cyanistes caeruleus, assembly GCF_971803275.1. Classification (NCBI taxonomy): domain Eukaryota; kingdom Metazoa; phylum Chordata; class Aves; order Passeriformes; family Paridae; genus Cyanistes; species Cyanistes caeruleus. Next base: position 29,381,591 of record NC_141703.1, read on the forward strand.
AAGTGACCAAAGTTAAAACTGTCTCACAAAATAAAGCAAGAAGTAAGAGGGGTAGATGGCTGCACTGAATTGTGTCTGGGGACCAGATCTGTGGGCTTGTGTCTCATAGCTGCAGATGGTCCTGTGGTTGGCTCCCATGTGAATTTAAGGAACACAATCACCTCCAATGAGCAGAAAAGAATGTCAGTGATAGATGGAAAAATCCTCTCTGCCTCAGGAGGTGTCAGAAGAGTGTTCAGCACACGGATGTTAACTGCCTTCAGGCATAAGCAAAAGGCAAGTTTCTGTCAGTGACCAGCATAGTCTCTGACATGCTTTGCCCATGACATTGAATATTAAGGGTAAGAGAGATCAATGCCTCATTTTATTGAACTCAAGGTCTATATTTTACAAGCCTGCTTAGAACATGGTTTTCCCCATAACAGTTAAACACTGACTAGAACCTTTAGAACATAAAGGGTCCAATTTGCTCATGATCTGTGTCCATGTACAAATAAACTTAATAGCACTATTTCTGGAAATATTACAAGTATAAGTTTCACATTTGTCAAAGCTGTTCAAAACCATTAAACCATTTGGAGTATTTTTTTTTTTTTTGAGAAGTGTTAAAAAGATTTAGCACTTTAAGGAGAGATCAAGGATATTTTCAGGCAATTATTTGAAATTGTTAAAACCTGCCTCTGCTTTTTCTAAAATGAGCATTGTGATGTCATTAGGGCAGCTCTGACAGGAGTGTAGACAATGAATATTTTTTCCTTCTCCCTTTTGAATTTTTTTTAATATTGTTTGGAGTAGCTTTAAGGACTCTGGCCATTTGTATCTACATTTGTCTTGTTCCCTTGAGAATTATTAATAGCAATCTGTGAAGAATCAGAAATTCTTTTGTCTTTTTATACTGATAATTATACTTACAGTCCAAAATCTTTCCATCTGAAAAGTTGTCTTTAAAGAGACTTGGTGTTAGCAAGAATTTTTTCTTCTCAGCAGGAGGAATGCTCACAAAATTTAGATCAGGGTACAACTAAAAATTTAGTTTTGCTTTTTTTTTTTCACCAAAATTAATTAAATGTATACTCAGCTTGGTGCATAATATAGTTTCCCGGGTTTTATAGAGCTTATCAATCCCTGCGGCTGTTCTGAGCACCTTTGCTCAAAACTTTTACAATGATGCTTTTCCCCAAATCTAATTTGTCCTGAATCAGGGAACATAGTTAAAATACAATGAGCAAAGTTTCCAGTAATTACATCAAAATTAAAATTTCCTTTTACTCCAATCTAATTAAAATTAATTGAAAGCACATGCTTTAAACCAGCTTGCCATACTGTCAATGTGATCAGTTTGTCTTATTGTAGATAAAGCAATACCTGCTTGCTAAAAGTACACACGTTCTAGCTTCTTCTCCTGCCTTTGAATATTAATAAACTACCCAGAAGGCAGGTGAGAACAGTTTTCTCAGTCAATGCTTTGGCTTCTGGTGAAAAATACTTTCAGAAAATAAAACAGTAGTCATACTATCTGGAGACCTCAGCCAGGTCATGGAATGAAGCTGAAATGGGCTTTCAGGGGAATCTTCAGTGTCTTGAGAGATAGATGGTAGATGGGGAAGACAGACTCGAGGAGAGGAGAGGACAGTAGAAATGTTTAGCTTCAATAGATAAACAACCAACATCTAATATCTTCATAAATCACAAGGCAAAACTCTCTTCCTCATCTGGCACCAGGACTGCCAGTTAATACCACAGGATTCTGATTGTACGTAATATATGCCTGCTTATTGAATGAAATGAGAGAGCTAAAAATAATAATCTGATAAGTATTTCTACAGTGTTCCAAAAGGCATGGAGCTGCCTTCTTTTCCTGCATCTCCAATTTTTCTCCTTCCCTTATTTCAGTAGACCAACAGCTTTCTAGGTGAGGTACAGACACAAGTATACACACACACGCAGAAATATACACATACATCCACGCATGCATACATGTGTTAGCTTGTTATTTATTTTAAAGGCTGCTGTGAAAAGTCTGGTGGGCTAACAACATGCATCTCCAGGATAAACACACACTTAGAGTGTGTTTTGGAGGCACCACTTTGACTCACAAACAGTCCCACCTTTCCCAGCTTCAAATAAACATGGTAACTAGAGACAAAGTTGGTTTAGAAATCAAAATACATAATTTCCTGGCACTACCAGTTAGAGAAGTTAGGTAGGTAAAACAAAAATTTCAGCTTCTCATATGTTCCTTTCTTTCTGTTTTGTTTCCTCTTGTAAAAATGGATTCCTTTATTAAGAGTCACTCACTTTGCTCTTTTTGCAACCAGCAGTGAGTGTGTAGAATCAGTCCACTAATGCTCTCCATCTCTACTGTCACTTTCATCTAACATTATCAGAGGATGCTCCTATGATATGTAACCCCCACAATGCTAGTTGGAGTATGAGGCTCTCTTTTTTTACAAGTAAAATCACAATTGCTTTTTGGCAGCAGTGGAAATATAATTAACCCCTTTGCTTTCCCTTCTCCCTTTCCAAGGTCCTAAGCATATTTGTTCCAACCTTTATGTCTTGCACAAATGTTGGTGAGCCATGTGGTAGACAGTATCAGAGAACTAAATATGCTGATAAACCACCTTCCTTTGGGAGCAAAGGAAGCTGTATTTCAGCCAAGCCAATATGCAGCTGAGTTTCACCATGCACATTTATGCCAGGACAGCACCAGGGCAGAAACAATTTGCCAACAGATCAAAGGGGTAGTACTGTGCCTGCTAAAGCTATCACTGCCTTTGCATATCTACATATAATCTAAAAAAAAAAGAATAATTTACCTCTATTCTACCTCTTCTAGGATCAGAGTCAAAAATCAAATCTTTATTTGCACAGTCAAGGTCACAGAGAAAGTCAGCAGAGGCAGATACGGGTCCCAAAGTTTGTTTTCTTGGTCTGCATCAAGAAAATAGCTTTTAAAATAGCTTTTAAAAAGTTTTCAGCAACTAGTTTCTCAGGATATATAATTGCACATTACTGCAGCATTTTAATCACTTCTGAAAGTACTGTCTGGAATTGTAAAGTTCTTTAAAGACAAAGCAATCTCCAGCATGCATAGTTTTAAATGGGCTAGTGTTAGAAGTCTGTGCTGCTCATGCACATTATCCAGGACTTTTTCCCCCCTCCTCCCCTAAGCTGCATGCCAAAAGATGTATGATGCACTTTCTGAGCCAGGTCACCTTTAAGAGCACAGTGACATGTCACAGAATTATTCGCCAGTCCTCACCAGAGATGTCTGCAAGTGCAAAGCCTGTGACAAAGGACTGAAATGACAGCACTTTGACTCACTTCTACATTGTGTTTGTTTAGGAAGGTCCTAGAAATTGTATTTCACCAACCACATTCGCTATCAACACACAATTATCTGGCTTAATCATGTGGAACAGTGGCAAATTCACCTGGGGCTTAGGAACTAATGACATTCTCGTCTGAGCTGCTTTAGTGAAATGGCCTAGCACCTGAAGCAGGAACAGCAAGATTGCTCAAGAAAATTTGGTTTTCTTTTTTCATTTCACAGCATAGGGGCTCTGCTCAAATCAACAAACGCTCCTGATTAAATAGCTGTGGTAGTTGACTTATTTGCACTTGTGTGTATGGCTCTGAATGTACATTGAGAATCCCTAACCTTTACAGGAAAAGAATTGTCTGTGACTTGTTTTTAATATCTTGTGTTTTGACATAGAAAAAATAGTCAAATAATTTTGCATTTTATAATTTTGGTGTGATGAGATCTGTAAGTGTTTGTAACTTCAAATATTCCAAAACCAGCACGGGGCAACAGCAAAAATACTCCACCTTTTCTCACACATTCATTGAATGTATTTGTATCTATTTTTGTCAGCAGCCTGGGCAGGGCCATTTAAATTCTGCTTGCTCAACAGAAACTCAGATTCTTATGTTGGTCTCCCCCCTAGTATACAGGAGATGGGATGAGTTGTGCTGCTGCTGACTGCCACTAAATCTTAAAAGTTTAAAGGTGGGCAAAGATGAGAAATTGAATGTTCAGGCTCCTGAATGCTTAAAAAAAAAAGGAATGGGGAGGCTTTGGGACCATCCAACTCCTTCTATTTTGGCCAAAGGAAAGAAACTAGCCATATTTCCATGAATAAAGTATTTTAAAAATCATTCAGAAAGATATGGTACGGGAGGTTTTCATACTCAACTTTCATATTCACTTTTGGCATTTCATGTCCGAGGACTCCAGAGCAAAATACCCACAGTCTTGCCCAGACAATTCCTAAACAAGGCAGCCCAGTCCTGGGCTTGGTGTTGGGCTTGCTTTCATAACTTGGCTTTGCCTGTTATGAAAATTAATTAGCATTAACAGCAATATGGGTATCAGCTCAGACTGGTACAGAGATGGAATTGAGTTTATACAGATAAGCTGCAAAGCCACCCACTCAAAGTTGATTCTGCTTTTGACTACTGCTAATACTCTACTAATGCAGCATCAGCACAAAGCAGGATTTGTAGCAGAAGACCCCTCCACAGCCTCTATACCGTGATTGCTCCCACATCAGCAAGAGAAGCACTCATAACTCACTAACTTGTGCATAAAGCAGTTTTTTGCTAAGCCAGCCTATGCAGCCCACATTTTGGAATCCCAATGCCCTACCACATCCCATTGCCAGGCTCATTGTAATAAAGTTCTGGCAGCAAAAGCTTTGGCAATTTCTGGAGGAGTCAATTCAGGATCCTCTTAGTAAGTGGTCCTATTGCAGATAGTTCTGCTAGGTTATATGAAAATGTGCATTTCCCCTTTGTGAGTCAGTGCCTCAACACAGGCATAAATCTGGCCAAAAGGGTCACTGAGAGATTGAAAAGCCAAGTCCAGTTCTGCAAATACAAGGATAAAAAACATCCATAGTCTCAGAAGCCCGTGAGGAAACTATTCCATATGGTCAGAAATGAAGTTTGGTTTGATGTTGATCTCCAGAGGAAGTGATTGCTGATATGCCATGTCATTTAAACAGAAAGAGCTGAAGCTTTGCAGCAGATGGACTGAAATGGAAAAGAGTAGAGGGGCAGAGCTGTTCAGATTAGCTCTAAAGTAATGTTCAAGCATCTCAGCAGGAGCACAGAGTAACCTTTATTTCCTGAACTATCTCAACAAAACATTTAGGTAAAACAAGAATAATTTGGGAGGCTATGAGAGAAAATGGTTCTTCATAGCAAGCCTTCTGTGCTGCAAGAAACAGAGGCTTACCTGTTCATTACAAGACAGTCACCAGGATAAGCTGTCACCAGCACCACCTTTGAAGCCCACAGCATATTAAACTATCCCTGGAATTTCTCAGTCACCCAAAGGCTCAATTTCTAACATATTAGTCTACACCATTACCATTGATCTCTTGGGGGGCCTGGGGTTGCTGATAATATAATAATAATATAATATGTTAATAATAATAATATAATATTAATAATAATAATATAATATTTTAATAATATAATTTAATAATATAATAAAAAATATTTAGGACCCCTAAAAATATTCCACCTATTTCCTTAGCACTGGGCTTGGCACTGTCTCAGCAACCACATGAAAGCGCGTCCTTGGTGTCTATAGCGAGCTTTGCGTGACTGCAGCGATTATTTCCCCTTGATGTCTCACTCTGTCATAATTGTAGTTTTTCTAACACTCCAGATCACGGTGCTTTTTAAATCTTAGCTCACCACCAGTATAAATCAGTATAGCTAGACTGAAATCAACTGTTGGAGTATTGAGAGAGAATCCAGACAGTAAATACAACTCACTGAAATGAAGAAAGTTCTTTTTCAGTATATCTGTGTCACTGCTTCTGTAAGACCCCTATGTGCTCTAAGGCCATACTTTAACACTGGATCTGTATCTGTATCTAACATGTCAGGGGAAAGATCACAGTCACCAAACTGGCTGTATTTCTGTGACAGATAGGGGGATAAATGGACTCAGCATGGATTTGTATGGCTTCTCTGACAGTAGTGCACTGCCATCAAGAGCAGTTAAGTCAGTGAGTTCAACAGTTGGAGGACACAATAAATTCACTGTATGCCAGCAAAAGAATGTCACTGATAATGGGGAAGACTTGCTTCCAAATGGTCTTACCCTATGGTCATTTTGGATATTTTTCTGTTAAGGCTGTAGTACTGGTTAAGTGACAGAAAAGAAGCAAATGTGAGACTGGGTGCATTAATGCAGATGTGTATGTGAATCCTATCATTAAAGCATTTGATTCTAGTCCCTACACAGAAGTTACCATACATACAGTCACTTATCACTAATACTAGGTTTCATCAGGCGTATCTAAATCAGGAAATGATATGGTAATTTTCACAGTCACCAAGTGGAAAATATTTATGGTGCAGTAGTTTAATATATCTGTATTTTATATTTCTAAGATTGTACCTGATGACATAATAAGAGTTTGAGTTTAAATAACAGCTGGATGATTTCAGAAAGAAAAAAATTGTACTAGTAGAAAGCTTACTTCTTTATAAAAAATCTTTTCCACGTTCATCAGGATTGCCAGCCTGGGGCAAACTTAATTAAAGTCAATGGAGAAAAAAATTGAATACTTAAAAGTGCTATTTGGGGTTCATAGAGCTTGAATGACTCAAAATATGAAATATTCAATTACTAATAATTGTGGGGTTTTGTTTGGTGAGCATTTTGTCACTCACTCCACACTTCACATCCTCCTCCTTTCATTCTCATCTAGACATAAGGGTTAAAAGAGAAGAAAATTAGCAGCTCAAGTTCCAGTTCCCAGAGTGAAGAGGAACCCAGATTTCACCAACTCATTGCTCTTCACCATCCTGGTCTCTCCCTTTGATTCAGACCTTGTGCTTTCTGCTTTCTTGCTGGCTCCTTTCCTCTCTCCCTGAAACATGTTCTCTCTCTTTACAGTCTTTTTTTCACTTTTTCTGGGTGTGATCATGATTCATGAAGTGATGATCTGACTTTGAACATGTCCTTACATTTAGCAGCTCCCTGGCTTAGTTGCCAGGGAGGGTTTGAATTTCTTACTGGTTTGAACACACCATTTAATAAACTCAAATGCTTTAAATGGAGATTTGAAGGAAATAATACCATGAGATATTTTTCAGCAGAAGCTCAACAGGGCTTGTAAAGGGAAATCTGCTGGGCAAAGGCAATGAAACCTGAAATGGTTTTGTTTACTGGACTGCAGTATTAGAGGAGGTGAGCTCAAATTTAAATATATCCCCTGCTCAAAGTGGCTTCTGATTCCAAGTATTTAGTTTTATAACTTGGAGGACAGAGTTCATTCGGATTGATGCTTTAGTAAAGGACAAAATGCTGTGCAAGAGGTCAAGAATTTTCCTCACTTTTGAAATTAAAAAGAAATCAAATCAGCATTTAGATATATGTATTAAAGTAGGACATGAAAGGACTGAATTCAGTCTCACAGACCAATGTTAAATGTTTCCTAATTTCAAATATTCTCCAAGAACTATGAAAAGAAAAAAAGGACAGCTTGGGATCAGTTATGAGATATTCAACAATTCCAGAATTACTGAAAGAAATAAGTAAGGTTCACTAAGTGACTGATGAGGACAGGGTATTTGAGTGAAATTTTAAAAAATATTTTACTGTCTTACAATAAAATAAAATCCTAACCTGGAGAAATGGCAAATTAATTAACATATTCTCCAGTACTTAGTGACACCTCAGTAGAAGGAAACTCTTAAAATGTGAAACCCTTGACATTGCCAGAATAGAAAAATAAAGTACATGTCTCTCAGTGGGTACCAGGGACCTATATTATGTCCTACTGTTGGTTACAGAATTTTCAATATTTTCTTATCCTTTTTCACTCATATGAACTGCAGCTTATAGCAGTGGTAATCATTTCCTGTGTTTGAAAAAGAGATGAAAGCATTCATGGATGAAAGCAAGTTGGATTTAATCTCCTTCTCTCTCATCCAGTGCACTGTACTGATCATTTTCCAAAAAAACAAGACTTAAGCTCATTTTTGTCATGACAAAACTAGTTTCATAATAATCAGATGGCAATTCCTAGTGTACACAATTCTAATATAATTACCAGGAGGAAATGTAGAGGGAGTTGCAGGTTTGAGATAAAGAAAAGCCTGTGAATTTTGTATTAATGTCTCAGACTCTCTTATTTGTGCAAGTAATCAATCTTTCGGGGAGTAGAATAGTAATTCTTTGTGAAAAAATGACAAGAGTCTGAGGAAGAAAGAAGATAATCTGAGTTTCATTCTGTACACAGCAGGTCAGCTGTGATTGACAAAGCTCATCACAAAACTATAGCTCCCGGAATAATCCCAATAGCAGAGTTTCATTTGCAGCCGAAGCAGTGTTAATGACATGTTTAACAGCTGCTTGTTGAAGTTTGGAATCTGCATTAACCTGCAGAGCAGTGAACAGAGAAATGAGGGGAAGTATTGAAATCAAGCCCTCATTATGCTGACAGCCCAGGGTAAGGGGTAGCGAGGGGCTGGTGGAGCTGGAGTAGGAGAGGCAGGTTCGGAGGGCTCGGCTGCGGACTGGGACACTGGAGGAGATGGCAGCATCCCATCAATGAGCACAAAAGGCCACAGAAGGGAACTGACAGGCTTGACTGATGACAACGAGGAAGGGAGAAATTCAGCAACTGGAATGAACAAAAAGGGAGAGGTGGAAAATGGAGGACTGGCAGCACGTCTTGTGAGCTGGAGAGCCAACGGCAGCATTCCTTGCGGGTTATCACACTCCTCATCCAGCCCATTCTACAGTCTGTAGCTGTTCCTTTCTAACCAGGGACCTTTGTCCACCCTGTACAGGGGACTAACTTCACAGCATTCAGTCTCCTGCTGATACTACTTTTAAGATCAGATGATACTCCATAATGAAGAAACAAAGCCAAGACACTGCCTTTCCATGCCACACCGATATCCAGCAATCAGAAATTTTAAAATACTCATCTGACTCCAATCCTCCTACACCAATGCACATGTTAAGAGCCTGAGTGCACTTGAGCTGCCCATAGACTGTTCTACACCAGCTCCCTCTTTCACACTGCTAACATCGGTTTCACAAAAGCAAAGGACAAAGGCCTGGAAGTGTCTGGTTCCTGTGTGCATGCTTCAAAATGCTGGCAGTGCCAGCAGGTATCTTTCAATGGAGATGACAATTAATACAGAAATATATACAGTACCTTCACAGGTTAAACAAAATGGATCATTGTTATTCCTAGTACTGGATCAGCTAGGGGTTTCCATTAAAGTCATTTGAAGGCCATCCCTCATACCAATTTTACTGACTTTTCTTGTCTGAGGGGCTTCTTAGTCAGTGTGACTGGGTTCCTCTTCCTTCCTGACGTGAGTGGAAGGCATTTAATCCTTTTTAAAATCATTTTATGCAGTCCATAAATTGTAGGTGAAAGGCATTGAACTTTCACCTAAGTCCCAGATTGTCCTAGGCTTCCAAGCATGTAAATTCAAGAATGTTACAACTTGATCTGAAGAGTTTCTTAAGCATCTGGCTTAATGTCTTTCCAGAGACAGGCACTTGAAGAGAATGGTTCATTTTTGGTAAATTCTAGCTGGGAAGGACTCGGCAGACCCTGCAAAGTACCACTTATCTGCTACTATAGGGGCCTTTGCCACTAACCCAAGTGACCACTCCTGGGGAGCTGGAAAATATTTTCATCTTTAAGAATATTTGGTATTCAAAACCAAGACATTCCAAGGATAAGTAATGGCCATGAAAAACAAAACCAAATTTTAGAGGTGTGCAATTCTGACATGTTTAGAGGTCACGCTAGTGGTAAGGTCTACCATTCAAACCACCCACAATTTTCTTATTGTGCCTGCATCTCTAGTGTTTTATTTTCCAACTCCTTTTTATTTTTATTTTGAATGTCTTTGTCTCTAGTGAGGGTCAAAATCTCTGCTCTGGAAAAACATTGTCTGGGAAGCAAGCCAAAACACAGTTGATGCTCTCTGAAAAAAAAACAGGAGAAAGCAGAATGACATTGAGCTGGCATGGTCCAGAGGCTAGAGCAGGAGTCAGGGACCTGTGTTATATAAATACCTTCACAGTGATTTACCATAGCACCAATGACAATATTTCTTGACATTCTTAGTCAGAAGAGGTTTTGTTTACAAAAAAAATCAAAATTAGGCTAAATATTGACTGTTCCTGTGGTCATTTTCTCTTGCCTGCTTGGTTTCATGTGGTGAACATATTCGAGACCATTTTGGTTGGGAGTCTTTTCACAAACATTTTTGCAGACAGCCTTCTAAAATCTTAAGGTACATAGCAACTCAAGAGCTGCATTAGGGCAAAACTGGAGGTAGATACATATGTAATATACATCATCTCTGCCAGTTAAAATCTTCCACAACCTCAGAAAATACATGTGGTTTGTCATTTTAGCCTCTTGCCCAGAAAGATCTTTATATCCTGCAAAAAATTTCACTTACTCTCCTAGCTGTTCTGTGGTCTCAGGCACTAAAAATCAGACAAACTTTGGTAACGTTTTCTTATGTTTAAACAACCATTTTCTGACTCTGAATAATGTCAGATACTGCTTGTGGTTTTTTTCCTTATGTATACCTGCTAGCTATTGCATTATCGAAAGACTTAGATAGTATTGTTAATTTGTCCCCTAAAACATATGCAATGGATTTACACAGATCCTGATGGTTTTGACAGTAAAATCTACTCCTGGGAGAGTCTTCTTAATCCGTGTTCCCAAACAAACCTGAGGGCAAAGACTGAATGATAGTAAGCTGTTGAACATGAAAATAAATAACAAACAAAAGGAAATGAGATATATCTACGGAACAATTTGGCAATGTGTTTAAACACTTTTGTTGTGATTTTCAGAGCTACCTTTTAAATAAATCTACTCTGTTAGATAGATAATTTTCTCACAAAGGGCTTAGGAAGCCTTATTATTTTCAGCTCAGCCTTTAATTTTGCAGTGGCCAGGAAGTTTATTACAGAGAATATAAGGTCAGAAGAAGGGTTAGTCTTTGAATATAAATACACAAAATTCAGCCACTAGAAGTAACCACTATTCAGTTGCCACTTCATTCTCCTTCACAATATCAGAGCTCTATGACTTCTGTCGAATTTTAGAAAAATTTATGAATTTTAATATTTTCTATAGGATAATAAAAATCATTGGGGGGTGTTCCTAGCATTGTGTAGTGCTTGAGATCTCCATATCTAACTTTGTCAAGTACTTTATCTTCTCCTATTTGGCTTCTCTGCAATAAATACATTCTAGTATTACACTTCTAACAGTAAAAGATCAATTTCACCTGCCTGTGCAGAGTTTGGAAGGCAGGGATTTGCTGAAACTTGGAGATGGAGTCTGTAGGAACCCCAAACTATGAGAGTTACCTTGGAAATAAATATTTCCCACTGTGAGCACCACAACTCTGTTTGAGGATTCCCTTTGGGAAGCAATACTGCTGTTGCCATCTGCAATGACCATGACTGTATACCGAATGTTCTTCATTAATAGTATCCAGCTTTGCAAGAGCTTTAGAGAGACAGTAGAGTGCTTTAGTGTCACAGCGTCTGAAGCACAGAGAGTTGAAGGGACTTACCTGAAATCCCTCAACAGACCAGAGGGATACAGTTTCCCACTCCTCCTGTCACATAGGTTCCCTATGCAGAGTATTTTTGCAACCTGACAGTTAAACTAGGAGGTCCTTCCCCTTTGTCAAGGTAAATTGTCAGCAGTGTTCCAGGAAACTGGGATAAATATGTAGAAATGATGATGAAGATACTGACATGTCCACAAAGCCAGCAGTTGGAATAAGATACATAAAATAAATACATATTTTTGTTGATTTTACTGACAAATGAGCACCCTTACCAAAAACCTCTTTGACACTAAAGATGTTAATCTGTGATTGTATTTAGGCTTCATCATGAAGAAGTGTCTCCCAGGCAGTGGGATTTGAAACTTGCAAAAGAAGGAATTGTCAAAACAGGGACTTCCCTGTAGGAAAATGGGAGCATGTACAGATAGAGAATACACTGATTTTCATTCTGTTTCAGAAACAATATTGTAAAAATATTACAATCATCCTGTGGCTCTTCTAAAATTAAGTTGTTTAATTTCAGATGGAGGAAAACAATAATAAAATAATAAAAAATAAAATAGAAGCAAAACCTAAAACAATTAAAAAAAAAAAAAAAGAGGAAAATAAACAGAAAAGAGATTCAGGTTTTGCCTAAATACATGTACATTACACACACACAGATACTAATTTGGTGTAAGGAAGCGAGAAGATTTTGACACCTTTTATTGGGAGCATATGCTATATTTGCCGTTAGCATTTCAGGACCTTTTTTTATAGCTGGATAAGAATGGGCTGGCAGAAACATAAATGAGAATCCAACTCCATACCTGTCTGAACAAATTTCTTGCACTAATGGGTTGAATTACAGGAGATGATCTTGTTGCCATATGTGCGTTTAGCTGCTCTTAACCATTTGGCTTTACTGCTAAGCAAAATATTTCTAGATTTCTATTTTTTCATCCTCAAGCTGGGACAAATGTCAGCTTTTTGAAATTTTTCCCACATTGAGAATCAGGGAAAAAATTGCTAAAAGCAGTTAAAATATTTCCTTTATGTCTCAGACTTTCACCAAAGTTTACAGTAAATTACTCTATCTTACTAAGCAATCAACTATTTTTTGCTGGAAATAGTGATAGTTTTAATACAGCTAAGTTCAGAACAGACTGATAATTTATCAGGTTTTTAAAATGTATGAGTTTGAATGAATCAATATATTTAGCAAATAAGTGCCGTTTCAATTGAAAACTTTTTTGAGTCATGTCAAATAAATGTAATGCATGTCTCATGATTAGAAGAGAAGCCAATAAGCTTTTTCTTAGTTCAGAAAGTGACTTAGGGAAATGGGAAAATGGGAGAGGGAAGGTAGGCAGAGGCAGATTTTGTATAAGATCAGAGGTTTCAAATCAGGCATGGATCAGGACAAAATGAAAAGGTAAATAAAACGAGCAAATAAATTAGGAATGTCAAAGCAGAAGACACAAAAGAAAAGGAGCTTGCTAAGGGCTGTGACTTCACCTGTGGCTAAGCGAGAAAATATGAAGTCTGTACTTTGTCACTAAGCTAGCTATGGCTTAAGCAAATTGCTGCCCTAATTTTGGATTTGAGTCACAAAACCATAAGGTCATAAGAGGGTATTGAAATGGGCCACACGGGTGATAATGGCAACTAACTGCATACCTCTTAGCTTAGTTTCAACCAAAAGGGTCAGTTTCACAGATCCTTAGTCTCTACCCCATGATTTGAACCAAACTGCTGAGTAGAGCCAGGGACAGATTTGTTTCATGTTTCACCATGCTTATGAGCTGGGAATAAAATGTTGATGCACCCAGTCCTTGACTGGCTTTGTAGAGAATGATAGAAGCAGTCAGAGCATCTTCCCTTAGAAATTACTTCCTAAATTGAGTGAGAAACAGTGGAGAGCTAGATGGATGAGTGACAGCCTTCTTTTAGCATTTTCCCACCAATGTCCATCTCTCAAAATAAGAAAATATAAGTGATCCTTCCTCATTCCCTTGATCATAGACATGAAGAAAAGATCAAGACCACTGATTACCTGAAGAGGATGCTAAAAAAATGTAGAAATTATGTCCACCACATTACAAGGCAGAAATACTGTTTCTCTGCCACATTTTGGGGCAGAATGCAGCAAGAAGTCCCCAGTGGCCATAGCTAGGAAGCGTGTTCTCCAGCTAGATGACCACTGTGAACAATTTTCCTGCTTTTTTATTCCATGTTAAGAAAGAAGACACCTGGGATACTGACCTTGCCAGAGCTCTTGCCAGACAGGGCCTGCTCCTTTTTTTTAGCAAGTTTTCCCTTTCCTGATAAGCCCTTAGACAACTCATAAAGAGAGATCTTATTCTGCTTAAAATTGCAACATGGATCTAAAGCAGATGTATTCTCTGTATTAGTGGGAGAGTAGATATAGGCAGTGATTGCTTATTTCATAATCATTTTAGGTTTTAAGAAATCAATTAATGCAAAGCTAATGCACATCTTCCCTGATGTTTTTAAAGGTCACCCATCCTTTTCTTTCAAAGATCAAAAGCATGAACTAATACCATAGTAGATGTTCAAGCCTGCAAAGTGTCCTTCCTCCGTGACATGACTTAGGTGTTTGTTCCTTTCCATGCTTTGATCTTTTCCCAGTAGCATGCAGGCACTGTAGCCTTTAAGTCTGAATTGAACTTGCAAACTCTTAATGGCTGAGCAGGTTCAAAACTGAACAGAAGCAGTCTTTTCCATTCATTGCTAGTAGGAAGAGAGAAGTATTTCAGACTTTACATTGTCAGCATGAAAGAAGTTGCCTATGAAAATTTACTTTCAAATTAAAGAGAATTTTCTACAGCTTCTGCTAAAGCTAAATTTTACCCAGTTTCATGATGAGGCTGCTCTCACAGAAGTATAGTTTTTTTCAGTATCTGTCAGGAAAGGGAAATATTAGATAAATCCTTCAATGGCAACAAGAATTTACCCCCTTTTTCTGCCTAGCATGGCAATAAATATGCTCATGAATAACTTTTAAAAAAAGACCGCCAAATCCATAAGCTAAGAATTTAGGGAAGAAATTAAAAGACATTTCTGGAGGCTAGGAGCTGATACAATTTGGCCATTACTACCTCTGCTGGATTTTGGAGCATTATAATCTCTAGTGCAATAGCAGCAATCACTGAATGCACACAGCTGTGCATTCTTCTACACCAATTGACTCACACTGACCATTTGCTCACTACCTCTCCAAACCAAAATTTGTATTAAATGAAAAAACAAAGCATTAATATTAGATAGCTTTTGTAAACAGCTGTATTTTCCTGTGAGGGTGGACTAAGATGTTTCATTCTTGCTTAGGATGAAAAATTACTGAATGATGACAACCAGAATGTCAGTGCTAAAGCCTGTTACAAACGCACCAGCATTTTCTCCTTGAATTTAGAAGTATGACTTTACTTATGGTTTTGTGCAAAGACAGTGACTGAATTCCTAGGGTTTTTTTTTTATATGGGTAGAAAGCTAGGTGCTACATATCCCTCTTTATTATAACATTACATATTTAGTTATTTAAGAGCAAAATAGTGATAGTAAAAGATATCTTGGAGACTAGAGTGAGCAGTAAATCACTGTTAAATTTAGCTTTCTTTTTCACAATTCTACCCATTATTAAAATCTCTTTTCAAGTCTGTGAATTGATTTGAAGCAGAACTCTGTGGATATCCGATATACTCTCTCCAGGGGAATTTAGAGATTGCAGCATGTTCTGAAAGAGCAATGAACTTACTGCCCCTTTCCATGATGTCAAGAGAAACTCCTGTCCTAGACAGATAGCAGCCATATCTCAGTAAGAAAAGAGATTGAGAATTGCTGTTTTGTTCTGGGATGGTTAATTTCTTTATTAATAAGATGAGATTGATTTCTTATTCAATCTCCTTTTTGCTGGGGATGAACTGTGCTTCTAGCCAAATTTTACAGACAAAAATTGTAAAAAAGCTTATTTTTTACTGCATGTATATTTGTATACTTGAAATCCACTTCCCATTAAATTTGTATGTGTAATGTCAGACAAAAAGGACACTTAGACTGCAAGAAATGTTTTTTTCTTGGCACATGATCACATGAGTATGCAGGAAGTGGTTTTAGCATACTTCTTTTTCTTCTTGTTTTTTTCCAATCTGTTATTTTTTGCATTTGTACTATTCATTTATGTCCAATCTAAGAAACAGTAATTATTTTTAATAGTACTTAGCAAAGGGCACCAACATACGCAGAATTTGCCCAGAAACAATCTCAGCAAAAGTGGCTGATAACCACAAATTATTTTTCTGACTCTGAAGTATTATGAAAAAAATAACAGTCCTCTTGTTGCTCAGGCAGTCAGCATGCTGCACTAAAGCTAAAGTCCTACTTGAGGTTTGGTTATCAGAAAGGAGAAAAGTTTGATTCTCAAAGTCAGGAGTAGATGATTGCACATCATAGCAATGTTACGACCATTTAATCGTTTTTCCATAAGAAAAGATTAAAATGCCTTAGTTATGCTAGATTAAATGCTCATTCAATAATTGCAATGGACAGTATGCTTTCAGAGTAGGAGAATTAAATTAAAAGAAAGACAACTACAGAAAATGTACTAGTGGTAGAATTAGACAATGTTTCATCAGTCCCTGATGTCTCTACAGTAATGAACCTGTCAAAAGATAATAATATTTTAGTGAAAGGTGTGATTGGATAAGTCACATTATTTATTAACTGTTACCCTAAAATATCACTTTTGTCTTATTATTAAAGAATGGTTAGAGGGCAGCAGGGATGCCTGACACAAAGCATTAAAACATGGATTATGGTTATAACAGGCCATGAATTGTATATGCTATGCTGTAAACTCTGTAGCACAACTGGCTAATACCTGATGGCTCAGAGCACTCGAGAAATCATAAACTAGAAGACTTTGTGTAAGGGCCTTGGGTTGGTCTGCTAATTCAGTAGTGTATTTAGCTATCTTCCTGGAGCTATCTTTTTCGAAGCATCTTAACCATCCAGCGATTCTAAATTTGATTTTCAAGGCATTAAAATGAAACACTTTCTTCTGTTTTTTGTTTGGTTTCAGTTTTTGAGTTATGTTGGTAACGGTAGTAGGCAGAGGGTGTTATGGAAAAAGGAGCTATACAGCAGCATCAAACTCTGCAGAAAGTCATTGGTCAGAGATCACGATAAGGCCTCTGGTATTCCCACACCATGTGCGTTTTATAGCCTAGGTCATCTAGCTGTATGGTAAAGAAGGGATTTCTGTAAGTCCACTACACAAGATAATGAAGAGGGGAAATTTGCATGGTGGTGTTATGGATGAGAACAAAAGAGTTATTATGAGACAGGAAGGACGTGGCTCCTATAGTGAGGAGGCCATTCCTAAACCACAGGTAATATGTACAAAAAAAGTTTCACTCAAAACACTTCTTTCCTTGATTTTGTTAAAGCAACAAAAAGTCATGAAAGTGTGGAGTGAAAAATTAGGAGTCCAGACTTCTGCATTAATGCCTGACATTTTTACAGAAAGAAAAATAAGAGGGCACAAATAACTTTGCATTTTCCTTGGCTCAGCTCAGGATCAGCAATTACAAGTAAGATTCTGCCAAATCATATTGCCCTGTAGCAGTTGTTTGTTGCTCAGAACAATCTGTCTTTCCTGTGGCTGTTAGACCACATCACACTAATAAGATGCAAGATGTGGCATTGTATATAAAGGCAACTTTTAAACAACAAATGTACAACCTTTAGCTAAGCATATGAGCTTGCCTAAAGCTAGGCCTCAACTCCATTCCCAAGCAAAATGTATCTTGAGTTTCCATAAACTCTTTTAAGAGAAGACAAAAAGCTGCCAATTATATACCAAGAAAAACCTAGCCCTGTGGAAAGAGGAAGAGCTATTTAAAGTGAACCCATTAATTGATAAAAATGCAATTCTGTTAGATGCAACTTGATCCAAAGTGCTAAGTGTGGGGTTAAATCCCTCATGTTCTTCATTTCATGTTGAAAGACAAACCCTTCAATAGATACGGGGCAGGATCAAGGTTTTGACTTTTCCCATTACCGCCATAAGAACTTCTGCTAAATACATTCATTCAGGGAATAATAATGCAACACCGGACAACACCAAACTGGCAAAGTCCTGCAAGTACATCTAATTTTTTTATGTTTTGTTAGAAAGGTTACTCATGAACAAGCTAAGATGAATGACACACTGGGGCAGATACCAGGAGTGTGCACATCACCTCGGCTTCATCATCATCATTGGACCTCAGCACACACTCTTGTCAGCCTGCAGACGGGGCCTTCAGGGCTCTTAGAGACACACAGCACACCTGCATGCACATACACACCCCTCTGCAAAGACAAAACCTCACAGAGTGTGTATTTACATACATAATTCTCATGCTTTAACACTGAGCAAATTCCACCAGCTTTTTTGAAACAAATGAATGTTATCAAGACCAAAGCAGGTGCTGAGTTGCTGAGAGAACCCAAACCTTGGAGCTAAAGCTATATCCCTTTTTGGTTAAATACACAAACCTTGTCCTGGTTTCTTTTCTGTGAAAAACTGAAATCCTGAAAGTCTTCCTGAGCTGGTTCACACTTTTGAAAATGTAGCTGAATCAGTACCCTGGTACCAGGTTCCTGCCATACTCAGGATGATCATGAAGATTGTTCCCATGACAAACCAAGGCTCATTGCTGCTGAAGAAATGATGTCAAATATTTTTTAATGTTTGACTCTTCCAAGGATGATTACTGCCAACCTAATATGCAAATGGGAGAGTTATATGCAGAGAGAAATATGCAGATTATACATATTTAAACCCTAATACAGGATTATATGAGAGGACTTACTATTGCAGTGTTTGCCATTGACACAACTTCATTGAGGTAACTTGGCTGTAGCAACCGAGGACAACACACACACTGTGATTCCCAGTTTCACAGGAAGCGAGGAGAATGGACACAAGCAAAGCAAATTTGTAATTTAATGCAAAGATGAATGAACCATTGTTCAGAGCAAACAAACACCACAAAACACAAAGACAATCAACATACCCTGCAATTTGGAGACCTCCCCAAATACACTGCAAATCACTCATGGCAAGAATTGAAGGTGTCTGACAGTGGTTTGTGCAAGGGCTGTTAAATACCTTATTTGCACCTTTATGGTTAGCAATTAGCTGTTGTAAATGCCTATCTAATATCCCCACAATTATTATCTATATTATCTACACAATTACAAGAATGTTCTTGTCCCAGGGAAGTCCTGGACCACACAATATCCTTTGGAAACATGCTTCAATGGAACAGAAGATAGCCCACTGTTCAGGTTTCTAGAAAAGCAGTTAACAAAAAAATAAGGCAGAGGAAATATTTTTTTTCAGCTCACAATAGATGGACTATATGTAAAATGGCAAAGCAAGAGTTAATCTAATTCCCTAAAGCTCCTTAGAAAATGACAGTTCTTAAAAGGGTTGTACCTACACTTATAGCTAAAGATGCAAGTTGCAAGGAAGTGAAGAATCAGGCCCACTTGACTCTAATCCTACTGAGTAAAATATATATTTGTACATTAATCAGAGTGTGCACAGAAATACCTATATAACAATACATAAGGAAATGAACAGATTAAAGCACAGAAAACTCCAGATGCTGGAAAAGATTTTGCATCCTTATTTTTAGCAGTCAGCATCAGCAAGATTGTCTTTCAAAGGAAGGAGAGAAACTGACTTCACAAAGACACTTGCATTTCAGGTCAGCGGTACTTAGGGAGTATTTCTGTTCCCAGATGGCTTCCTGAGTATATTTATAAGACGCAGAAAAAAAGGACCTGCAAATATTTCCGCATTCACTGCATTTTAATCTGGACAAGGGATTAAAGGGAGGTGCTTCCCATTGCTTGCATAACAGTCACTAACACACTTCACATGCCCATGCCTGTCTGAACAATTTCCATGCCAAAAGGACAGAAGATACTCGGCCCTTGAAACCCTACTACAGAGGCCACAGAAAACCAAAGGATGCACACGCACATCAGTACCAAGGATCAATACCAAGTTATTGCCACTCTCTGTTATATTCTCCTGAAATTCTTTGCACAAGAAACAACAATGTAAAATGATCTGATAAACAGTACTGCTTTTTTTTTTTTTTTTTTTTTTTTCTTTCAAGGTCAGTTCCAAGAAACCCTTGCTAGAATCAGCTAATTAATTTCTGGCCTCTTTAACTACAGGGTATTTGAAGCCACATGTTATGAATCATTTTCAGTTGAGATATTAAAATCAGATTACAACAGAAAAGCCTTGTAAATATTTGCCTTCAAATGAGGCTAAGAATAAATATATATTCAGTAATTCATCCATATTTAGCAGATATTAAAGAGACAAAGCATAGCTTTAAATTCACTTATCATTTTATACAAAGAGGGGAAATATGAAACTTGGCTTGATTAGCTTGTTTCTTCCTATGCTTTGTAATACCTTATTAAAATTTGAACTTTGAAATTGATATTATCAGTCAAATAATGTCAGCAGAAATATTTAATCTGTGGTTAGAGCTTTATTAATAGAACTTTTATTTGAAGTGTTTTATGTCCAAAGAGGAAAAAAAAATAATAAAAAAGAAAGACTGAGATGGACTTGGAAGGTTGGTTTGACTTGACTGATCTCATTTTGAAACTCTACATAACATGCTGCTAAAGAAAAATCTCTAAATGTAGCTTCCCACATACACACACTTCAGAATTCCAAGACCTCACTGAGTAACCTGTTCCTTTTTGACTGGCAGGTATTCAGGTCTTCATGCAACACAGGGTCCAACCGCTCTTCCACATCAGGCAAACAAAGACTGTTGTGCTCACTGGAAAAGACTCATAAAAGACATTTTCTCTCTTCCTCCCTCTCCATAATATTCTAACCATTAAAGGCTGTCCATACAGTATAGAAGGGAAATAGGGAAATGATTGCTTCTTGTCTGGTTTTTGACAAAATAGTATTAACGCATAAAATAAATTTGTAGACCTCTGATAGACCAAACCCCAAAATTAAATATAATTATTCTGACAAAAATGAGAATGACATTGCAGAGCCTCCAAGGGTGACATTAGAAATAAAAATCACTTCAGAATTTTGCTTATACAGGATCCACATTTATGGAAATCTGAGTGTCTGTCATTCATAGTATTCCATTTTGTGCTATAGCAATGACATTGGAAATAGATTTCAGTTTCCCTGTAAAGTATCTTTTCATCTCCACTGACACATGCACCAAATACTGCAGAACACAACCTATAAAGAAATATATATGAGAAATAGAATCATGAAGTCTTGCTGTGTGTTCTTGTTTTTCCAGTAAATATTCTAGTTGTCAGCGCTGTCAGTTATAAATTTGGGAGGACAGAATTTGTCTTGAAAATAGAGGAAAGAGAAGAGGGAAGGGAAGGGAAGGGAAGGGAAGGGAAGGGAAGGGAAGGGAAGGGAAGGGAAGGGAAGGGAAGGGAAGGGAAGGGAAGGGAAGGGAAGGGAAGGGAAGGGAAGGGAAGGGAAGGGAAGGGAAGGGAAGGGAAGGGAAGGGAAGGGAAGGGAAGGGAAGGGAAGGGAAGGGAAGGGAAGGGAAGGGAAGGGAAGGGAAGGGAAGGGAAGGGAAGGGAAGGGAAGGGAAGGGAAGGGAAGGGAAGGGAAGGGAAGGGAAGGGAAGGGAAGGGAAGGGAAGGGAAGGGAAGGGAAGGGAAGGGAAGGGAAGGGAAGGGAAGGGAAGGGAAGGGAAGGGAAGGGAAGGGAAGGGAAGGGAAGGGAAGGGAAGGGAAGGGAAGGGAAGGGAAGGGAAGGGAAGGGAAGGGAAGGGAAGGGAAGGGAAGGGAAGGGAAGGATTAAGATACATAAAAAGAAACCTATCTAACTGGAAAAATTTTAATATGACTCCCAGTATTTTGGTGAGTATAGCAAGGAATAAAATGTCACAGGGAATCTCATTCCAAAAGTGCTCAATAATCTCAAAGTTATAATTTGAAAAATGTAATTCCTTTAACCATTACTTTGTTACCACCAAGGTCTTCCGTTTGTACGGACAAAATAGAAGAATTATTCATGTAGTAAAAAAGATCCCCACTAATGTATCAGACTTTCTTTTTGTCACACATACATAGGTCCAGGTATTTGATTCATACAGAAAATACAGGGCATAGCTCTTCGGAACAAAAAGGGAAAAGCTAACACTCACCACTTCATCATGGTTTTATCAAGTCGAGAACAAAGCCTAAAACCTAGAGGTTCTTGCAAAGAGTTGATCATCCTTTGTCAAAACTAAAAACAAAACAAAAAGCCTTTCAGGTCTCTACCTCCCTGTTGATTTGCGAATGTCTGCCTTTGATAATGCTCCATTATACCTGTAGAGGTTATGGCATTATCCACTGTGAGCAGTTCATGAAGACAGACACAAAAAAAAAAGTCTTTGAATTCTCTACTTGACATTTTCTTTCATAATGAATTTTATGAAATGTGTTAGAAATCACTCTACAGTAGCAGGGTGAAACACATGGTTTCCTGAAAACTTGACTAAAATCACACAGCCACAATTGAATTTCTGTACATAGCAAAGGGCACTAAATAAATTGCTTTCCCAGGACTGTGAAAGTAACGGTGAGAAGGGGGAAGAAGGGTGCTTATTACAAGTATGAAGTATTAAAAGAAGTTATATAATCACCAAAGCTGGCAACAGCTACTCTGCTGCTGGTACTGTTTTACAACTGGTTTGCAGAAAATCTCCATGTCTAATGCTCTTCCTGGCACTTCTCCTTCCATCCCTCAGCCCCATCCACAGGTGCTGGGTGCCATCCAAGACAGGAGGATCACATGCCATCTGTGGCAACCCTCAGGAGACCTCAGCAGATAATTGTAGAAATTCACTTGGATTTTTATTTCAAGCAGCATTAACCCTTAGTCCCCTCCCTAACCTTCCCACTCAGTGAAAAAAATCTTTATTTAGGTATAGACAAAAAAACCCCAAACAAAAAAAAACCCCAATAATACAGCTCCTGCTAACCAACAACTGATCAGAGGTAGAAGCTTGGGGTCCAGCTGTGCCTGGTTTACAGAGACAACTTTTCACGTCAAACAAGAAAAAATAATAGAAAATTATGGAGTGAAGGTTGCTCCTTTGTGCCCCTTCAGCCTCAGTCTGTTTTCTTTTTAGTCTGGGGATCTTTTTTTTCCTTTTTGTAGCAATATTGTTTGGAGCATAATAGATGCTACTGTTTGTAGCTTTTATCCTGCAGAGTTTTCTTTATCAAGACAATATTAGCACTCACACTTTCTTATAGACCTAAGCCATGTCACACTACTGGTATTCTAATGTAAGCTTTGATATTTTTATTACTTTTATAACTGAAAAAAATGCTATCAGATTTGAGATTGGTCACAAACAAAAAGACTGATAGCTGTTACACGAGATCAACTTTCTTTTAAAAGCATACATTACTAATGAATATAGTCAAAATATTTAGATATTATTTGGCTTATCTTAATATTATCTTAATATTCACAACTTACATTTTATTGTAGGAGAATTTGGAAACAAGAGTGCCATTAAATGGAAGATTGTCAGAGAGAACCATACAATTTGTGTCACTGGTCTGCCGAAGAGGTTCTTCCCCGAAGAGTAGCGGGAATTTTTCAGAGTCCTGCATCAAATTGGCAATAATATTAAATGGCAAGTGTTGCATGATTATATCAGCACTTCTCATATTTTCTCTCCAGCACCCCAGTACACTGAATTAATTCTGTATGTCCCTTGGGTTGGAGGCAGAAAATAGCAAGAAAAATGCAAAATAATATGCCACCATTTTTAGAGGAGGACTTATTTGTGCCGTTTTCTTTAGGACTGCAATCTCCTGAAGAGCCAAAGGGCACAGTTAGTTTAACAGGGTTTGTATGAGACAATGGCTCCACTATGCATCCTTTGGGCAAGTCCGTGGGACATAGCAAGCTGGGATGATCAAGCTGAAATGCACATAGACATCTCCCCTGGAAAGTAGCTGTGTTGAGAAAAGCCCACTTTCAGGCACACAGGGCTGGCTGGGAATCATTTACCACTGGCAGAGAAGCAGAAGCCTCATCATGGACCTGACCTGAGATTTACCTTCCTTCTCCTTCACTGAGCCCATGGCAGGAGCCAAAGCAGACACACTGACAACATGGTGGGAGCTGGAAATTTGGAAATGTGTAAGGAATGGCAGGGAAAAATGAATTCCAGAGACATGAGGCTGCTCAGGAAGGGAGCGAGGAAGGCAACGGCTCACCAGGCTGAGCCTTCCGTGCAGCAGAAGAGGAGCAGAGGAAGAGCGTGTGTGCTCTTCCAGGAGGTATGCCAAGCATATGATTGCTGCTGATGGGGAAAGAGTTTCTGCGAACAAGCACATTCTTTGTAATGCAAAGGAGATGTTTCATTACAAACCGGTTGAGGAGTGTTACTCAGGCTCTGTGGGTGCGTGGAACGGAGAGGCGGCGTCCTGACCCAGATGGCGTGACCCAGCTGTCGAGGCACCACGGCTGCACGGGCCAGGAAGCTGGGTTTCTGTGCGAAATATTGCACAGAGTCAGCGTCTACGTTTTTATATTTAAACCCTTGAATTTAAGTGTGTGGCCACTCCCAGAAGGAATATATCATACAGTTGCTCAGTCTGCAAGAATAGCTACGACCTCAGCATTTAAAACAATATCTGAAACACAATTCAGGCAAGAAAGCAGCAAAATCACTCACTTCAGTACACGGCTTAGACAAAAAACACAGACTGGTTGGCATCTTTTTGGCTTATAATTCTATCTACATGGCCACAGTGCGAAACTTGCCCTGGTGAAACTCTGCACTGCTCGGGTTGGAAATGCTGTTGAGAAATTTTAAGTCCCCTCAGGGGACTTTTGTTTCTAACCCATTTAAAATATTTCCATCCAGCATTTCTATCCAGTTCTGCAGTTTTCCCTTCTAATGATTGAAATCAATGTGCGGGGCCCAACTTTTTTGCTGCTCTCCTACCATATGAAAATGATGCTGGTCTGTGCTTCGTGCTGCCTTTCCCCATCACCCAGTGGGTGAATTTTGTAGCCTGCCTTGTTAGTGGCACAGCAGGCCACCAAAAGGAAACCGAGTTGTTTGTATGAGATGAGATGTTGGGCTGCCAACTGTTATAAATCTTGTGCTACTTACAGCTTCGGCTTTTCTTCAAGTCTACTCCACCCCCTGCTGTGGTTTCAACTGTTGGAGCAACATTAGGAGGCACAACTGAAAGCAGTAATACTGGCATTTGTGGGGAAAATAAGAGAAAATGCGAGGCACAAATGTTTCATTGCAAGAACTATATGCATAAGACCTGTAGCCACAGACATTTGGGCTCTGTGACGGTGGAAAGGGGATTTGTCCCCTGCAATATTTACCTGTAGCTGTATACATTGCCACCAGCTTGTTTAGTGAGTGTAACTGCTTGTAACCTTGCACGTGCTTCCCCACTGTCATATCATATTAAATGAGCTATAATTGTAGTCTATTAGAGTGCAATAACCTAAAAGTGATAGTGCATGACAGCACCTGTCAACACGTCATGGAGGATTGTACAGAATGCTGAATTATACCCATTTTATACCACATTAATGAGGCAGCTCATTCTTATCCAGTCATAAATAAACAGGTTTCAATTTCTTTATACACCATGAGAAGCTGGTTGTTTTTTTTCCTTTTGCACAGAGAGCTACAGAAGTCATGATAGGATGATCTGTTGCCTTAAAAAAAATATCAGAGTGTGGTCATTAATGACAGTGAGGATATTATTTTTATAATTATTAATTGATTTATGAATCCATCTTGGTGTGTCTGCTTTTTTCCATTTTTTCTGGGAAAAAAATATAGAAATGCATAGGAAAAAACAAGACTGTTTTTCCCTAATAAACTTTTAATATAAAATAAATTGTTTCAGCAGCACCCAAAGGAAAGAGTGATATGGGCAGAAACCTGATCCCCCTAAGATCAGTGGTTGTTCTGGGGTCTGGTTCTCCCTCATAAATTCTTTAAGTCAGGTTTGAACTGGGAATGGGATGAGAAAAAAGGAAAATGACAGTAGGGAGAAGAAACGAGAGGCTTTCAGACAAATTGAACAAATCAAAGGAAAAGCAAATGTATCAAAGCACATGTATAGTGCCCATTATTTTCTGTAACCTAACTAGATCGTGGTGTCCTCACTTTGGAGAGCTGCTTAGGCTTCAGAGCCATAAATAACTGTCTGTGCTCTTCTGCTGAAACCACATGAGGAGAGGTCAATACAGTGAGCAAAGATCTCACCCCCTGACCCAGACAGAGGCCCTGGGCACCAAATATACCAGGTCAGTGATTCTGAGAGGTGAGAAGGGTGGTCTGTAAGACAGCTTCTTTCCTTTTCTTGCTCAAAATTACTCAGCTAATAGAAGAAGTGGTCCATTCAGGAACTTTTAAGTGTATATATATAGTATAATGTGCAGAAATAAAGGACACTTAAGAGAGACAACCAATAAAGAGTAGATGGTATTTATAAGACAGAAAATATTTTCAATGTAATGAATATTAAAGGACTGGAAGAAACTGGCTAACAAACAAAATGACCACTAAATTCTGATCCTTTGCCAGGCATCTCCCACAGGGTCTGTGTAATGGGTGTCTTTTGGCTCCTGGGAAACAGCCTCTGCTCCTTCTTTGATCTTTGAACTGTTGCAGGAAGAAGAGCAAGCTTGAAAGCACAGCCCACAGGAGGCATGCCAGCTTTTCCTTAGGGAGTGAAAAAGAGAGATCCAGCCTTGGGAGCTGACACCTGGGCAGTCAGCATGACCAGACAATGATCTCACCCACCCTCAGCTCCACACAGGACCCCAAAACTGCCCTCTGCACCTCGGGTAACCACCAGCTTGCCGCAGGAATAATGACTTTGCAACTACAGGGAAAACCCCATGATGCTTATCTGAATACTCTGACACCACAGGCTATTTAATTCTTTTTTTTTTCCTCAGGACTGGTGATGAGTAATTTTGCCAATAGTGGGTGTTATGGACTGATCAAGTAAAATTTTCCTCATTTGTCAAGCCGTATTTAAATTGTTTATTTATTATTTAAAAATAAAAAACTAAATTATTTCTTCACTTGAATATTTTCTTTCTAATCTTAGTTTCATAATAGAGGAATAGGTTTAGAATTATGTTGTTCACGTCCAACAAAAGCAAGTTTGAAACCCTCATTTGAAAATCAATCCATCATTTCCCTCAGAGTTTGTTTACAACTTACCTTCCAACAAATGCACTGTCCTGTGAAAGAAGAGTTGAAGGACAGGGAAGCAGTGTTGTTAGGTACTAGGCAAACAAGTCAGGTCAAAATTGTTTCTGAAATTGGCTTGACTTTGGCTAATAATTTTGAATGAAAAGGACCACAGTTTCAAAAAAAAAGATAAATTATTTTCATATTTTCACAATATTTTTCACGTATTTTCAAAAAAATAATTTTTTGTTCAAAAGTTATTTCTAAACTTCTCTAAATTTAAAATGCACTTAATGAGCATTTCAATTCCTCAAATAAATTAATGAATCATTAACTTTGACTTGAACCCCAAATCATTTTCCCTAACATTTTTTTTTTTATTTTTCTGAGAAAGCCAATAAAATTTTATGCTTCAGGTCAATCCGAAATGAATAGTTTTTTCCTTCAGTTTGACCAGTGAACTGAAAAATCAATTATTCACACAACTCCTCTTTAAAATGGCTTGGAACCATCTAATTGTGCATGTAGGCAGTTACTTACTGTGTGATCTTATTACTGCTCCCCTAATTCTTGCTCTTTTCCCGCCTAGCTTTGTTGTGTTTTGTTCTATGTCAGACCATAGACTGTTGCAGTCAGCCATTTTGCCTTCCTGACATCTGAGATATGTGTGCAGGGCAATTATTCCTCTACCAGTGGTACATAAGTAGCACAGGGCTGTGTCCTTCACGTGTCCATCAGTTCTCACCAGCATCTGGATGCCTTCCTTGTTGCTGCAAGTGACATTCCCAGTACCCAGAATTCATGGTCTTCTATTTTCTCCTGAAATTAATAATTGTGTTTTACAGAATTAATTGTGTTTTACAAATTAAACCTTTCCTATGTGGCCTGTCCATTTGAACTGGAAGCCAGCTGAAGGAAGGGGACACAACACAAGCCTTTCAAATGTCCATAGCAGAGGGACAGCTAAATTTGATTTCCAAACTGGAAAGCAGGTGAGAGGCAGCAAATTACAGAGAAGGTTGGAAGAGTTTGGTTTCTACCTGCTCAACAATGTCAGCAAAGCAAGAATAGATTAATGAATGAGTGGTTCTTGGTGTAGATATAACTACCAGATCATTCAAATACATCTTTATCTTTCACTGTCTTTTGTTCTTTCTTTTTTTGTCTTTGTCTTTTTGTTTTTATCTTTCACTGTTTTTTGTTGTTTGGTTTGTTAGTTTTTTTTTTAAAATTTTCTTTCCTTTTAAAAGAAACATGTAATAGTATTTTCTGGTCTCTGCTTGAACCAGTTTGAGTTTATTTCAGTGGACTTACACCTCATTTACAGTGTGGCAGTAAAGGTTTCTTTGTAACCTAAGAACAAAATTTTAACTGAGATGCACTGTAAAAATGCTTGATTCCTCCTCAAAATAAAATGGATATTTCACCTTGACCCAGACAAATGGCAGATGCTGCCAAACACTTACCGTGGCAAGCAGAGACAGAGGAGAGAGCAAGGTTTGCTTGTACACTGCCCTCAGACAACTATCAATCATTCAGAAATCACTCCTATGTTGTTTTGATTTTGTCTTTTCTTTAATGATTTTTAGTGTGTTTATAAAGCACCAGTGCATCTCTCTTCAGCCCAAACTAACAATGCAGTTGTAACAAATCTTCCTTCAAACATGATGCACAATCTGGAAAACATGCTTCTCTCTGATAGGGGACTCACTGGAAGCTTATAAAACAAGAACCTTTCTATTTTTGAAGTGTTTCCCATATATCCTCTGGACATTTAAGTCATAGCTCTCTGCCTCTGCAAATGACTGAAGCCAACCAAGAATCTCTGCATTAGGCTGCTGTGTGTTTAAGTGCACTGAAAAAACACTGAGTGAGGATGGCACTGAGTGATCAGCAGGAAGCTTTCACAGAAATCCTGACGCTAGCCTGTTTTCCAGCAGCAGAGAACTACTATTTAGATCTTTGGGATCCTAGCTTAGGAGGCAAAAAGATGTCAAAGATGGCCAAAGAAAAACCAACTAAAGTCCAAACTCCCCAAGAGTTTAGTTCAAAAGAAGACTTTACATCTTTGGTGTTAGTCATGGCCTCCTGAACCCGCCCTGGGAGCAATGACCTACACGGCTAGCAGGAAACCACACCGTTTCACATGTAGGGAACACACTACGGAATAAATTGTACCTACTTAATTAACTGCACTTTGCAGTTCTATGTTATTAGCTGCTGAGGGCAACTGGTGCCTTGGCACTGCAGTCAGTGTGGATTGCATGCACAGCCTGAACCTGCTAATTGAGCATGAGCAAGTGCACGCAGCTCAGCTGGCTGATGGCCCAGGCTCTACTGCACAGCGAGAAAAGTGTCTCAGGGTCTTCTGCCGGACATCCACTGCAGTTCGGTACGTCAAAGCAGCACCACCTCTGTAACCTCTGCACGGGGAACAACTTGCCAAGCACTTGCTCTCTACATGGTATCAAATTTGACACCTGATTTGCAGGGGCTGTGCTGGGTACAGAAGGAGGCTTCCTTCTCCTCGGCTGCATTTCTAAGTGAATCTTTATCTGACACGCAAGTACCACCCACATTTGCCAGCTGACACCCTGCGTCAGGCTCTGCTCCTGGTTTTGTAAATTCCATGAAGACCCCAGGGACAGCCAAAGTGCAAGAGCAAACAGATCTGCGGGCCTTGTTTTGGAGTTTGGTGGTGGTTTTTGCTACTCTTCTGTGCCAGTGGAATTTAAAAATATGAGTACAAATGATACAGACTTGTGTAATGCTTGACATAGATTTCTTCAACATCTGAGCTCTCTACAAAAGAAGTTTGCAGTTTAATTAGAATGGCTTACATCCAGCAACTGTATTCAGAATAAACAAAAAATTAGAACATAGGGATATTTTCTTTCCTGAAAGTATGTCAAATAGGCAGAGGGAAGAATTTATTTACATTCACACACTGGGGGTTTGTTTTAGAAGCGTACTGTCAGGGCAGATACTTGCAGCTGGAGGCCAAGGGAAAACCCTGCAGGATAAGTTAGATGGGGTCCTTGCTGTCCAGTATGCTAGTGGGAAAATGAGAGGCTGATATCAGGATTCTGCCCAGAACCCTTTTGTTTTTGTCTTCCAGCAGGAAAAGATATGTGAAGTCTGACTGTCTTCATAGATGATTTCCTACCTTTTGAACTCCTCTTCTTGTTGAAGGTATCATGGGTAAATCACATTAGCTTTGATCTGAGCCTTTCCCAACACCCCATAAAACACAGCTTTGCATACCAGGGCATGAACAACAGCAATAAAAGGGGTGCACTTAAGTGTAGCATTTTATGGATCCATCTGCCAAGCCTTCATTCACAAGAGGAGAAATACATTATGAGCCTAAGCAGATGCCAGGTCTCACCAAACTATTCATTGACAGCAAAACATCAAGCCATACCTACAATTGCCTGACCTGGTTGCTACACGAATCTGAAGAAATCACTGATGGCACTGACTCTGAGGGAGCACTTTAGGGAATGGAGATGTGAGATGATGCTGAGGGCACTCAAGTCCTTTCTCTGTTTATCCTTGACTAAACATGGTCCTCACCAGCAGAGCTACCTGAGTTTCTCTGAGGATGCAGAAGAGGGAAAGATGTACACAATATTTATAATCAGTTGAGGAGATGTCACATTCATCCTGATCACATTCCTGATCTCTGAGGATGGCAGAGCACAAGAATAGGCATTGCTTCTGCATAAAACTGGTAAATGGTATGCAGGAAAAATAAGGGCATTGTTCAAGGATATGAATAAGTAAATACAACTCCACATTAATAGAATTACAGTTATTTTTGCTGGAAGGGACATTTGGTGGTCATGTGCTCTGATTACCTTATCAAGAATGTCTTTCTTTGAGGCCAGTAAGTCAGACCTACCATAGTGAGGGGGTTCAACCACTTGTAAAGGCCAACATGGATTTTAGAGTCTTGGAAGCATCTTCTGACTCAGTCCACCTGCACACACAGAAGTTATCTGAGTGCCTGATGAGAAGCCAGGACCCACGCAGCGTTCGAGCTGCTGCATAGCACTCATTGAGCCTTCCCACTGGGATAAAACTCTTATGAACTGGGTCTACCTCAGATTTCCCAGCAAGTGAGGCAATCCAAGCCATGCCCAATGTTCACATCACCAGTGTGTTCAGAGCATGCCTAAGAGGAACTTTCTGTGAGATGGCGAATTCCCCTCTGTCTCTTCACATAGTCTGTGTTTGTTATCACAGAAGATACACTGTACAAAGGTACTCTGGGGTCAAGATATGTGTGAAATATCTCCAGATGAGAGTCCTTCCCATTGTCTCCCATTCATTCTTTTCCTCTCCTCTTTCTTCCCCCATTGCTTTTGTTGATGGATAGACTCCCAGTATTGCTTGGGAGAGGTGACCATTTGACTTCTACCATCCCAGGCATCCAAACTCCTTCCTGGCTGCAAACACAAGGGCAGACCATGGGCAAGCACTTGGTAGAAGGGCCCATGCCCTTAGAGAAAGATATTTTATTTGCACAGACTAATGCTCCCCCTGCACACCTAGGTGCTAGAAAAACTCGACCACCCAAATGTTTGTGCAAAGGGAATAAAAGGAGCAGGAACGTGATCAGATGGAATCACTAGCTAGCTTTAGCAAACATGGGCTCTAATTAATTTTTTCCTCCCATTGTTTACCCAGCTTTGTATGTAACTGAGAGCTGAACTGGGCTTATCAGTAATTACCAACAGTTCTGGAAACTTTACACGTTATTGTGCTGTGTTACTACACAGGGTAGTGATCCATGAAGATGGGTGTCTCTGCATTCATTGCTAAGCAATGCCTAAAAAAAATCAAATTCTCCCCCAACCCGCTTCGTTGCTGCGATGAGGGGGGAAAAAAAGAGGGAAAGCAGAGGGTGGCAGCGCGTCTGCTTCAGATCTAATTATGAAAGTTTCCGGGACACAGTGGCGCGCTACCTCGGCGGCAGTGTCAGAGGATGCTCCGCCTGCAGCCAGACTTCTTTCCCAGCCCTGGAATTGCATTTTCCCATTCCATAGTGACACCTGCTGGGAGCAACTGAGCGGAGACTCCCCTGCTGCTCTGCTTGGCAAGGGGCTGAGCAGTGCAAAATGAAGGGTCTACGGCAATCAGGCAGATTGATTCCCCTCCCTTCCTTACAGATTGAGCCAGGCTCTTATCAGAGGGAAAACGGATGTCTGCAGCATGATTAATACTAGAAACACCCCACATGAGCAGCTCCTGAGACAAGACACTGGAGCATCAGCTGCAGGCCTGCAGGAGAAAAAAGTGAAGAACATCAGAGGGCTGTTTGCATGCAGAGGGTCAAATTTAGTCCATGTAGCAAGGAGGTGAAAAAGCATGGTTGAATTTTTCCCCTTGCAGGAGCTGAAAGGTCATATGAATGGAAAGGTCATGCTCCACTTGCTGTTTACTGACAGTCTTTCTGTAAATATTGGGCAACGTAGGAAGAAAAGATCTTGGGCCAGTACGTCTGGTCTGATTCGATATGGTCATTGTGATGGCAGACCAAACTGTGGCTTCTCTGTGCTTTCTATTCTCCTTTCCTCCTGAGGAATTCACTGTTCCTGCCCAGCATTTAGATTCCGTCATGCCTGGCATGTGGGCTGCAATGCATGCATGCAATAACCAGGGAAATGGAAAAATCTTGCCCTAACCCTGCACTTCCCTTTCCCCCTCTCGATGCTGAAGGGAAAAGACAACTCAGGAGGAAAAGTGCCAAAATGTTTTAGAAATAAACGACAGACACCAGAGTCATCACACATTTTCCTAGGCAGGATAGTAATTTCTGTAATGTATTTTTAACCGTGAGGAGTGATGGGAGGGAAGCCACTTAAATCTAATGCAAATGAAGGATTTGTCAGTTGCGCAGTTCGTATAATGTCATACGTAGAAAATGTTATAAAAGTGGAGGGATTATGGTGAGGAGAGACATTTCTAAAATAGGAGGCCTCCTTTTAGGGCTTTAGCCCCCTCACTCTTTCAGATCACTGGGAATGTTCTCCTCCAAGGAAGGGCAGGAGTCTCTCTCAAAAACTGTGACAGCTCTCTAAGCTACATGTTACTTAAGAAACTTCACTCTCCTCACTGCTACTTCTTCCAGTTTTTGCCAACTGCTGTTTTTCCTTATTCCAGTTCCTCGGTGATCCCCAACCACTTTAAGCACAGCAGGGCAGTTCCCAAATTCTTCCAGGCTACTTCCTTACTCCCTTCAAGGCAATGGCAGCTTCTGTGGCCAAAAATCTTATCTAATATGGAGGCTTTCTGCTGTTTTGATTTTGATTCCAGATTGGACTGAAGGTGCTAGAAACAGGACCATTTGTCCTGCTGATGCCAAGTGACAGCATCAGTTTATGGGCACATCTGGAATTTCCTCGCAGCAGTGGTTCAATAGGGTTAATTGCACTGACCTCATTTATAAAGCACTTTGAGGTCTTATGAATGAATATAAGTGTTTAAGAAAACCCCAATGTACCATAGTTATTAATATGTATTACTCTCATGGATAATTATTTAAGCAAGAAATTATCGAAGCACCCATTTACCGCAAAAAGTGGAGCAGCACGGCAGTCACGGGAGCCTGGCAGGCTGGAAAGAGCATTCAGCCCAGCATTTGGGGCCGTCCTGCCCCACTAATGGCCTCGGCTGTTATTCAGGCTCCCGCCAAGGGTAAAACGTGCGTAAGCGTATTAGTCTGTACTCGGTGAAAGCTGACAGACGTGAGACCCTCAAAATAAACAGGGAGGCCGAGATACCTTTAAATGGCTAAACCCCGAGCTAACAGTAAACGCTGAGCCGCGGGAGCAGAACAGCCGGGCTCTCATTAGCGCTAACAAGCCGCTTTCCCGGGAAGCGGCTCCCGGCAGAGCTCCTTTCGAGGGGAAATGAAGCCCCCCGGTGGCCGCCGGACGCCTTGCAGGCCCCGCTGCCGCACCGCTGTCTCTGCCCCGCACCGCTCCGGGACCGCCTTCACACCGCTCCCGCACCGCTCTCACACCCTCCTGCACCGCTGTCTCTGCCCCGCACCGCTCCGGGACCGCCCTCACACCCTCCTGCACCGCCCTCACATCGCTCCCGCACCGCCCTCACACCGCTCCGGCACCGCCCTCACACCGCTCCGGCACCGCCCTCACACCGCTCCCGCACCGCTCTCACACCGCTCCCGCACCGCCCTCACACCGCTCCGGCACCGCCCTCACACCGCTCCCGCACCGCTCTCACACCGCCCTCACACCGCTCCCGCACCGCCCTCACACCGCTCCGGCACCGCCCTCACACCGCTCCCGCACCGCTCCCGCACCACCCTCACACCGCTCCCGCACCGCTCCCGCACCGCCCTCACACCGCCCTCACACCCTCCTGCACCGCCCTCACACCGCTCCCGCACCGCCCTCGCACCGCCCTCACACCCTCCTGCACCGCTGTCTCTGCCCCGCACGGCTCCCGCACCGCCCTCACAGCTTCCTGCACCGCTCCCGCACCGCCCTCACACCCTCCGGCACCGCTGTCTCTGCCCCGCACCGCTCCGGGACCCCGCGGCACTGCTGGCCGCCCCGCGGCTCTGCTGGCCGCCCCGCGGCTCTGCTGGCCACCCCGCGGTTCGGCCCGGCCAGGCCCGGCCCGGCCCGGCCCCACGGCGCACACCGCAGCACGCCCCTGGCCCGCACATCCCCTCGCCAAAAATGTGGCCGCCGTGTTTCGGCAGCCCGCCGTCGTGAGCGGCCAGGTGAAATTAAGCACATTTTAACCCCTCGGGGTTAAAATTAACCCCGTCCTGTCTGCAGCAGGTTGCACAGGGAGGAGGGATGTGAATGTCACCCGTGCTCCCTCTTAGATAAACAGCAAATACAAATCTCAACAAACACGGTGCAGATTCTCCCTTTCACAGAGGAAGAAACTGGCAGGTGTCCCAGTCTCGTGAGGGGAGTTTGGTTTTGCCAACCATTTGTCTTAACGCTGCAGTAGCTCAGATGCTGATACACTACAAGTGCTCCTTCCAAAGTTAAAAGCCACACCTTTGGCATTCTTCACCGGCAGAATCCAGATGCACTGAAAAGCTGGTGTGGGTCAAATGCTTTTTGTTAAATTGCTCTCTCAAAGACCTATCTTCTTCTGTTATTGAGCATTTTTTAGACAATTCTTGCATCTACTGGTATTCCTGCATGTAGGCATATAGGCAACAACTGAGCAGGCAGTTTGTTTGTGCTGGAATAAGGATCTCACCAAATAACCCAAGCAAATGGCTGATCAAAGAGATTCAGATACCAAGATGTAGGGCCTTAACTTCTAAGTGGGGCTTCTGCTTTGGACTCTCTAGTTCATTAATTTCTTCCTGCTCTGACTGCAGAAGCTCTCAATTAAATTAAAGAGCCCATAGCTGATTCATGCAGAGTCTTCAATGGATGCGCTTGTTACACTGGAGCAGCAGAGATACGGACACAGATTACCAAGGGCAAGCTGAAGAGTATTTCACTGCCATTGAAATATGCACAGAATTTGTTTGGGTTCTTTTCTGCAGAGAAAAAATGTCAGACATGCTTTTTTGCAGCAATTCATAATTGGAAGATAATTACTTAATATTCCCATACATATGAATTACAAGTAATGCTTCTTACTGCAGAAAGGTTATCGAAATATTCACTGTGTGAATCACAGGTTAGACTTATTAAGAGGGTTTTACGCAATAGAACCATCACCATCCCATCTTTGAGTGTGTATGTCACTGTCTTGTGACAGATTTCTATAGCATCATTTGTACAATAAGTTGCTCCTAGGTTTTCATTAGAGTTAGAAAAACTAAGCTGATAGGAGTTAGCTTTTCCTTTTAATCAGGCTGGAACTTTTGTTTTCTGATAGGTATTAGAAGCAAATGCCTCCTATGGATTGCATTCTCTGCAGAAACAGAGAGTAACCAGAAAAATGAAACTCTGAACAGTTTTTCCATAGTAGTGTATCAATCCAACTAAAAAGCTACAATTTACCACATTCTGTTCTGAATCCCACCAGTCTCATTTCCCCAGGCACAACTAACATTGGGGAAACCCATGAATTAATGGTGTATTGTGCAACTTCAAAAACATAACAGACATCTGGAGCTACACTGATAGGACCAGAGCACTAAACCTTGTTTCTGTGGGGAAGGCAGAGAGCATAATCCAGGTTATTGCTCTCTCTTTGGCCCTCTCTTTGTCTTGCATACCTCAGGGACAGTCACCATCAGCTGGCAGAGTACTGTACTTGAGCTAACTTTTTCAAGCTACTTGTCCACATGCACACAAGACTGCTGTGTCTTGTCCACATAGACATGTGTTGGAGACTGCATTCTAATCTGTCCCACATCTGCACCCTGGCGTGGTCCTGGAGCAGCTCACAAAACTGTTCAGGCTTATCTCAGCACCAGGGACATGTAGGACACAGCACACCAGTGCCTCGAAGGATGAGGTGCTTCAAGGGAAGTTTAACACTTCACTTGCTAAGCCTGCTCATCAGGGAAGGCTGAAAGGGTGCTCTTGTACTGGGTTATGTGATGTACATGCCAAAGAAGCAAACTACTTAGCACCAGTCCCAGAACATACAGGAATATGCTGTATATACTGCTTTGACTAGCAACTTGTTATTTAAAGTTCAGGGCAAAAATTTAAACACTGAAAAGGTTTTTTCATAATTGCAGGAGGGAGGGGAGGGGGGAGGATGATGATATACAAATGGGCAGGATGTCAGAAAATAGGAGTAAAAAAAGGGTTACTTAAAAACTTCAGTTTCCTAATCAAGATTTACTGGAGCTTCTTTGAAAGCACTATTCCATATTTCCTGAGAGAGGCTAAATGCAAGCTGATCACTCCAGCTTCTGAATTTTATACATCTATCAGAGTTCAAAATGAGCTGGGCATGGGATCAGTTGCTTTGTTTTCCATGGAAAATTCTCCTGTTTTCCATTAATAGAATAACTAAATCCCCTACTAAATACAGTGTATTTATTGATTAATTCTTATTGAGACTAGCTTTTCTTGACTTTGGTCGATGTTTTGTAAAATTCAAGATCAGTCTTACGATA
This sequence comes from Cyanistes caeruleus, assembly GCF_971803275.1. Classification (NCBI taxonomy): domain Eukaryota; kingdom Metazoa; phylum Chordata; class Aves; order Passeriformes; family Paridae; genus Cyanistes; species Cyanistes caeruleus. Next base: position 29,418,554 of record NC_141703.1, read on the forward strand.
TTAAGAGAAGGTTTCAAATCTATTTCAAATCTCATAAAGATATCCTCTCCTGCTACAAAATCTCACCCTGGACTGAATATGGGAAGACAAAATTAGTCCTTTTCAAGACAGAATCATCAAAGATCAATGACCATCAAAGAGCTTTACTTGGAGGAATAAAGAAAGATGCCAAATTTCAAGATAACGCAGACAGTCAGTGAGACTGGAGTGCTTGAAGCTGCTGGAATTTTTTTAAGTCATTCACAAATACTATATCTACCCTTGACAGGTCATTTCATTCTATTTAGCACTTTTTATTCTCTGTGGTTTATAAGCTCTTAAGCAAATGTAAGAGGGAGGAAAAGCTAACGTGTCTGATAATACAGTATATCAGGCTGACAACCTAACTGAATTTCCCCTGTGGTGCTAGCAAAATGCTGTTCCAAAAAGTAATAATGCATTAAAAAAAAAAAAGAAAAAAAAAAAAAAAAAAAAAAAAAAAAAGAGAGAGAGAGAAAGGATCATAGAGATCATGCCGTCACATTTAATTTCAGGGAACAAAACCTGAAGCTGATTTCTCTTTAGATCAGTTGTATACCAGTTGGAACTTGGGTGCCTAGCACTGCGACAGAGTAATATGATCTGAGCTTTAAATAGCTGCCAAATAACCATGTGGTGGCTGGCGGCATTAAACGTGTTGCAACGAGAATGATCTGTTTCAAAGTAAAGCCACATAACAGAGGATTAGTCAATCTGATGTGGTATAGAAGAGGAGGGGGGAACGTTTTTCATTATCCTTCTGGGTTTCTTCCTGGTTTAAATGTGTTTCCAACTCAGAGATGCATTAATTTAAGCTCTTTCTCTCCACTGGTTTAAAACCTGAACCATGTCCAGGTCATTTCAGATAAGATCTCCTAAGGTACCCCGGTACAAGGTGGGGAGTAACAGTGTGACAAATGTGAAGTAACACCACTGAGACTGTTCCCTTGATTTAACCTAGTACAGAGTGGCTGCCTGTCAGTGTGAAAGGCACCTTCCCTGTGCAGAGCCGCGCTCCACCTCCCACCCCTACCCTATTACCATCCCCCTACCTCCCTAGTTTGTATCAAATCCATCCTTGCCAGATTTTAGGAACAGATAAGGAACAGATCTACAGCAAGTAACAAGGGGTGATTTTTACTCCAAGCCCTCTCCTTATCCTCACAGCAAAATGTGGAGTCTTGCAGCAGTCTATGAGGCCCTTCTGGGCTCTTTGGGACATAGGGGAAAATCAGGTGCAGTTTGGAGATGTCTAATATGTCTCCATTCCTTCTTACCTTCAAGTCAAATGGCTCTCCTGACCACTATTAGAAATATATCTCCTGGGTACATAAGGCACATAAGGACTGGAAAGGCAGGCAAGTTTGGGTCTTAAACTGGTAAAGTGAATGAGGGACACAGAGGGAAAAGTGGTGCTGTAAGTACTTGTGATTCTTCATCCCTTCTGTCACTTTTGATTATAGATGACTGACTTCTGTTTTCAATTTCAGTGTCTCCACCAACTTCAGCTGCATCAGTTCAGACTTGCTGTAAGTTTTAACAGAAGAATTTCATGTGAACATACTTTATCTAGCCCTCACTGCCTCGGAATCACACTGCCAAAAGGAGAAATGGGAACGGGAGAGCCAGAGGAGAGCCAGCTGCTGCATCAGAAGGTAAATAGCTCATTTAAGATGTTCAATATGACTTCCTAAAAGATAATAAGCACAACATACTTAGCAGCCAGGACTTTGCAAGAATAAAGACAGCAACAGACACTACTTACAACTTGTCCTACTAGCAGTTTACTAGCACACTATAGAGTACAGTCTCAGCTGCAGCAGGTAGGTACCCTGAGGAGAAATAAAGCAGGCCTTTTTTTTCATTTCCTCACAGGAGAACACTGAGGAGAACACATAAATTTACCTCATTTATGTAAATGCTAATAAACAGCCACAAATTTCATGAAGGCCAGTTCCAGTGAAACCTACAGCAGCCATCCAAATAAGTAAAAAGAATAAACTGGGGCAAATCCTTTTCTGACTGGTCTTGTCCACAGCTGCCTTTGCCACACTGCACTGGTGCATGCCCCAGGGATGAACAACAGCTGCACAGAGGGCTGGCAGATGGAATCAACAGAGGGACACTCACCTGTCTTTTTCTCCTTCTCTCACCTCCTTTTCTTCATTTTCACACTGCCTCCTTTGTGGTCCTTGCCATGTTTGCACTGGACAAATGGATGATTTACAGATTGAAAGTAATCAGAAAATGCTTCTTATTTACTCTTCTTCCTCACTCTTCCAAACACATTTCTTAAAAAATAAATCTCTTTTCTTCCAATATGATCATAGGCTATTAAGCCAGCTAGGAAATTATTAAGGGAAAAAAAATAACCAAACTCCCAAACTCCTATGGATTTGTGAGGAACACAGTTCTTTGACCAATTTCACTGAATATTTTGATTAGCGTACTTAATCCTCTTTACAATATTTTATTCAGCTCTCATGAAAATCCCTGCATCCCTGCCAAGGATTTTCTAGACAAAAGCATATCTGGAAGAATGCCACAAAGCAAGTCTCCTTAGCTGGCCTGTCTTCCCCAAGTTCTTACAAACCCATTCCCCTGCACATAGCTCTTTAATGAAATCAGAAGAACAAGAGTTAAACTGTGTTTTTAGGCAATATCCATCCAGAAATGCCTCCCCACCAGCCTTAACACCGTTCCTTGGCCTGCAGCAATTACTTACTACATATCATGTGCTTACCTACACACATTTTTTGGAGGGAGCAAACAAACCCCACCATTTCAGAAGGAGCCTGACTTTCAGTTCTGCCACTAAGAGGGAATCCAATTAAAGCAAATTGATAGAGCTACAGACTGCTGCCAAAGTATGAGTTTGAGAGAAAAATTTATGAGGATTCAAGAAATTTCTACTGGTGTTGGAAAGGCTTCGAGATATTTCCAAGGGAATCCTCAGAAATACCTTGGATCTCAACAGCCATTACATCCACAGTCTGACCCAAAGGGTTGCCTCCAAGAAAGGATGTCTTGCACACAAAAGTGTTACTAATTTAGCTGCATAATGGAGAGAGTTCTGAAGATGCATATGGGCTGAATTAAGGGCGCCACGAGAGCCTTTGGCTCAATCCTTGCAGAGTTTATTAGCTGCTGCTGCACACATGGTTGGTTGGGTTTGCTGGAAGAAGTCCAGCTCTGAGGCACCTCTCAATTCCTCCAGCTTCCAAAAGCTGCAAGAAAGTGGCTCAAACATATTGCCCCCTCTAAGCTCTTGTGGAGGAGAACTGTCCCCTGCAGAGAAGCAGACAGGGTTTGGGAGGGGGTAACTACTCAATAACACTTGATTATTGAGTTTATCTTCACAATTACCAGTGAGTGTCCTAGACTGTAAAGAGGGAAAATACCAATAGAGTTATTATTTGAAAAGCAGTATGTGATTGTGTAATTAAGGGCAGGAATATAATACCACATGCACAACAAGCAGGGTTAATTTCAGCATTTCCTGACTAACCAATGGCATAATGGTGTAACCCTAATGTTCTCCGGATGGCTATCATTTATGAGCTTATGAATATTTGGTAAAAATTCACCCATCATACTCTCTGACACAATAATTAAAAACGCCATGTTATTTGCCAATAAAAATATTTTTGTGAATTGGTAGTTATTCTAAACCTCACAGTCCAAGCTTCCCTACCTCCCACTCTTGCTGTCTTCCTGTTCTATAATGTATAACACTAATCTTGATGAGGGAAAAATAAATAAGTAGCAGGAAAGGCTGGAAAGCTTCCAATCAAAAAAACCTCCCAAAATGGAAGTAACATCCAATCTGGCCCACCACATCTTCTCTGTGGGCATTCCTTCCCTGCCTCTTAGCAATGCTTTCAGTATTTGTAACAGCTGTGGAATTAAGCATTATGAACAAGAACAACATGCAGCCTTTACTTTTCCCCATCAGCCCCAAACTATTCTGCATTGAGTTACAAAGTGAAAACCAGCACACTCTTAGATGGATTTAATTTCTATTTGGGCCCAATGCCAGACAAAGTTTCCCCATTGTTAAAACTCAACCCCACCTTTTCCATACCATGCATACAGTCTCATCCTTACCCCATCTTCGACACAGATGTGCATGCACACACAGAACCAGTCACTCCTACAGTGCAGAACCAAATCCATCTTCCCTGCTGTCTTAGCTAGGCTCATTGCTTTCTCCAGAAAGCCTAGCAGGCAAGTTGGATTTGGTCTATAATGCAGATTTTTAATATGTGGGAAAATGAAGGCTGCATAAGACACACGTTTACATGTCCTAGATATTGTCTTGATAATAAATCTTTTTTAATAAAAAATTAATTTTACACAACCATGAAAATATTTGTTAGAGGAGCCAATTGTTCCACTGAAAAATAAAAGGGTTAAAACTTAATTAAAATATTAATGCTATAATTCAAAGTACAATTTTGGCAGAATTTCAGATAGTGATTGTACTATGGCATTTTGGCTTACAGAATCATGCAACACATGGATTTACAGAATCATAAAACACATGGATTTTAGAATACAGAAGTAAACAGCTTTCAAATGCATACAGAAAAGAGAAATGGGTAATAGAACAGTTAAGCTTTTACACATTCATGGCAATTGTCTTCTCTCTCGTCCTCTTCCTATGGATGCTCCATGAACAACTGCACTCTATTTTTATGAAGTGCAGACATGTTTGCTGCCATTAAAGCTAAGGCAAGTAGTGGAAAACAGGAGAGGAGGTAGATTGAATTACTGTGTTTGAATGTTTGCCTTCTCCTCTACCTTGTGCTATTCTCTGCAAACAGAAGTACAGTGTGTAAATGCTAAAAGTAAAAGTTAAAAATAAATGTATAAATTGTTGATCTGAGCCAATTCATGTTTTGCTTGCAGAAAAATTTTATCCTCTTCTGTTTGTTAACCTATAAAAATGTTGCTAGTAGTACAATGTGAAGAACCACAACTGTACTTTCTAAAGAATTAAAAACAACTAGTTGGGACTAAACATGGTTTCTTCCTGTATTGAGTTCTGTGTCCTTCACCCTTAAACAATTAACAGAAGAAATTCCAGAAGTCTGCCTGCACACTTAAGATTGCCATAATGCTAATAATGTACAAAATTGTGTTCCAGAGTAAACTTACTCTGTCACAAGGTTTCACAAGTATTGCTGTATTCAGAAGCTTCAGGAGCATCTGACTAGTCTGAGTGTAAATAAATGGAACGCCCTACCAACAAGAACAGCATTCCTGCTAATAAAGCAAAAAGTACTCCTATAGGAGCCAACATAAACGACCAGCCATAACGTACATAAACAGCAAAGTCTGGGCAATCCATTTTTTTCATGTTTGTGTAGTTTTCCAGATCAGCCATGGCCTGGACCCAGATGACATACATCACGACAACCAGCGAAAACAAGACACCTGGAAAAGAAACACCAGGTTTTAACAATAGAGTGTGAGACAGATGCTGAGTGCATTTAATGTATATTACCTAAAAATCCATCAATGCTTGAGGTCCTGTCAGCATGGCACAGCCAGCCACCAGTGGATAACTTTTGCCTTTGGCTTCCTCTAACTAGCACTACCTCCATCTTGCTCCTGATTTGCACTGAAAGGCATACTCCCATGACAAAGGAGATATCTGGTTTTGGTAGGCAGACTTTGATGACAAAATTCATGCAGGTATTTACTGTTTTGAATTCAGGATCAAGGTGGGGGAAGGAAGGGGAATGGAATGGGACAATCTGGAAAAAAAAAAGTACTTTTGCTTCCCAAACTTCAGCAATTTTTTTATCAGTCTTATGGATATAGAAAGGAGTGGGAAACTTTCTATTATCTTCATCTCTCCACATTTTCTTCTTTATTCTTATGAAATGGGCTGTGTTTGGAACACAAAACTTCAGAGTATTCTACTCAAATATTTTGCATAAAAATTCAAATTATTTAACTCAAAATCATCCACATTTAGAAAAGAAGCTCTTGGTAGAGGAACAAAACCCAACAATAATTAAATAATAACTATGAAGAAGGCTATTAGTAATAACTTCAAATTGGATATGACAGCTTCCTGAAATTAATCCACCACATAATTCACAGCCTTTTCCCAACCACTCCTCTGAAAGGCCTTCGAATTGTTTATACATGACAGTAATAGGAGCACATGTCCTTACAAATTTTGATAATCTCCTTGTTACTATGCACCAGAAGGAGATATAAGAAGAAAGTGCTTTCCAAAGTATCAGTTGCATTCCTAATATTTCATTTCACTTTAGAGGAATGCGGACACTTGAGAAATGCAAGCCTGCAGAACAGATGCTTCAGAAGAAGATTTGCTGGAGGACCAAGGGCACGAGTCTAAATTTTTCACATGCTTCAGCCTGTACCCATTTGCTCCCTGAGCTCCAGCTGTCACAGCACAGTTACAGCAGCAGGAACATCTATTCCAACATTAAAATATTTGAGGGACACCACCCCATCACGTTTTTATCCCAGAACGTGCCTCATTAAAACACAAGTCAGGGCACAGTCCTGGGAACACTTCACTGCCAAGCTTGAGGCTACAGGCTGTGAGTCAAAGGTATTTGTGGTCTCTTCTCCATCCTGCTAAATACTTGCAATACAACCTTGAACAAATGTGACACTTGTGGCAAAATCTACAGGTGCACTTTGTAAGCACCCATGGCCAGTCATTTGCTTCCATATCCACATGGCTTGGAAACCTTTGATAGTTACCTTTCCCCATCCCCATCCCCAACCTGAGATGCTGCCTCACAACCTCCTTTCCCCAAACTTTCTGCCCATTTACCAGGGAACAGCTGTTGTCCTCACTCCCTCACTCGATGCAGACAAAACCAGGCAGGTTAGATGCATCAGCTAACTTGGTGATCTGGTGATCTTCCTTTTACTGCTTTATGGACGAAATGTAAAATCTCTACATGCATCCTGAACATCTGACAGGTGAGAGCTCATGGTTCAATCCTTATAAACACTGACTTTTGAAGACGAACAAAAAAAGGGCTGAAGTAGTTAAGCTGAGGCATAATCAAAACATTCCCCAAGGATCTGCAATTTCTAGGAGGTTGAAATAATAGAAGAAAAACTAAATAAAGAAGGAGGCAGACACATTTCATATCTATGAAATACACTTCCAGGATTACATTTTTTGCTAAGGTTCAAATTCCTAACAAAGTTTGAGAAAACCCAACACTCAACTCCAAAAGGCATAAATTCAATTTTGAAAGTATTTTACCTAAGTAAAACTCGATTTTGATGGAATTTAGTACTGTGCTTGTATTAAACATAAAACCACTGAAACAATCAGAGAGAAGGATCGCCTTAGGGCCAGACATGAAGAGTGAGAAATTAAATTGAAGACTCTTCAAATATAATTCAAAATGAGCAGAAGATTCCTAGAACAGAACATCTAATGATAACAGATAATGTAGGCAACACAAGGAAAATTAGAACAAAAAAGAGCTAGTAACTTTTGATTTTAAAAAGTAGAAAAATTCAGGGAAAGATTCATAAATGGAGTTATTAGATATATAGATTTTGTTCAAGATTTCAAAACCTAAACAAAAAAAAATTTACAGCCCTAAGATTTGGAAAGATACATTAATAATCTGGCAAAATCCATATGGACATTAGAATTTACTTCTTCAACCAGCTGTGCCTATGCATTTTCAAACTAGTCCTCTATTTAACCTCTACACTGGGGAAAACTTAGTCCAAATCTATAATAATTACAAAAAGTAGTGATGTATATTTCCTTACTATAACAGCAGGTAAGTATATCCAGGCCTTGCAGACCTGGAAAGCCCCCTGGTATTCTGAGAAGAAGCAAAGTTATGTAAAGCAGTTAGTCAAAAACATCTGTCATTAAAACAAAACTGCATCAAAGGTGCTTTAATCTAGAAATGGACACCCTTTGCTTTTCAGGCACTCTGAAGCAACACCTAGGTGCTTAAACTAGAATTAACACCATGTAGGTGCAAAATAGCAAGCCAGTGGTGCCAGTGGTAAAACAACTTCGGGGAATCTATCATCCATTGGGTGTGATTTCACAGCAAGCTCTTACACCTGTGAGTGGCAAATTGTGGGGCATGGGAATTTGCAGAAGAAATGTATGTCAAGCAGAGATAAATGTCCTCCCTTAAAAGGTAAGAAAAAGAAAGGAAGAGTATGTAAACCCTCTTAGTTAATTAAGGCACTAAAGGAGTATTTAAGGGTTCTCATCACCTGCTAATGGAGACTAATTAATAGGTGTATTACTCAGCTTGTTCAATAAATATCTTGAACAATAGAATCAGGCTAAGTAAAAACTGACCATGCCTCCATCAGTATTCATTCATTAGCACTCCTTTTGTCTAATTTTCACAGAGTTATGATTTCATGGGAATTAAGTGCTGAGACAGTTTACTGAACATATATTTATCCTGAGAAATCTGCTCCTGCATTCTTGTACTGACAATCTATTGGGAATGTCGTGAACTCTCAGAGGCAAGCTCCAAGACAAAATTACTGAGACTGAAAAAAATCCACAATTTCTTGAAGTAAATATTTTTAGGAACAGTGTGTGCTGTGATATATTTCTACGTTTTTGGCATTCAGACCTTTTTCATAGAGTGCAGACGTCCTTTTGCCTTTGCCTTTTAGTGAATAAAAAATAGAACAGCAGTTGCATGAATCAATAATGATGGGGAAAATTATTCCTAGAACATGAAATATGTCTGAGAGAGATTAAGACAAATAAATACTTCCCTCCTACTCCTTTTTCTGTCTCTTTTTTTCATTTTTCTTTTTTTTTTATAAACACACATGTTTGAAACATAGCTCTGTTCAGTGTGATAAGACACGGACTTCTCTGAGGTCACTCTTTTCTGTCTTTCACATTCATTCCTTTGAATTTCTTTCAAACAAATACTTGTGCATATTGTAGAGGAGAAAGAATACGGAACCTTTAGAAATGTCTGTGAATTCAAGAAGCAGTTTGCTGGCCTTTAGCGCTGATTCTTCCCACGTAGAAATGCCTTTCACTTGTCAATGGTGAATGGCTGTTTATGGCATGAATCTTTTACTATGCAGACGTGAAGACAACAGGTGCTGGAAAGAATGATGTGAGCTTTTTACTTATGCCTGGAAGTTTAGAACTCTTTATCTCATTTGAGGAAAACTTCTATGTGTGTGTATATTTTTTATTAAATGCATTTCTTTATTTCAGATTCCTGAATTCAGGCCTCTTGTGACCTTTATTTAAAAATGATGGTTGGCATTCTCTGCTGAAGTACATGCAGAGGATCCCATGCAAAAGTTATTGGAGTAGGTACATGTCTATGAAAACAGATTTCTGTCCTCATCTAGGATGTCAAATTAAAGTACCATCTTTTTTCACTCTTTTGGCAGGAAGCAGCAATCATACTTCTAATCTTGCTTCCTCACCAGGGTGTGATTCTGTAATGCTCTGTGTACAATCTGGTATATTGCTTATTTGCATCAGTACAAGAGGACAGTTTTCACCACCACCAGGCAGAAAGAGGCACAAGGTAGTTACAGACTTAATTTAAGGCTCTCTATAAGACCATTTTATAGCAGCTTTCTCTTCTTTTCCTATGACCTTTGAAGCAACTATAAGGCTTCTTAGAGTTTTCAGTACCGTAGCTGTTCTTGGACCATCCTCTGATGTTGTAGACACGGAGATGAGGCTGCAAAGGCAGCATTCAAGTCACTGACTGGGGTATCATGGAACTGATACTCACTTTTCCCCACAGGTATTGCAGGTGTAGTTTCACCTGTGGCCTCAGGTGGTTAATAAGGTTACAAAGTTTTGCTACTCCCAATTAAGGAAGAATGGGTCAGGAAGAAGATAAATGGTGTTAATTGTAGTTATAATGGCCATGGAATGGCAAAGGTTAATATCCAAGGAGGAATACAGAAGGTAAAACCCAGAACTTAGGAGAATACACTTCAATGAGTGCAGAGAACTGGTATGCAAAATCCTAAGAAAGGCTGCCTTGAAGAGCAAAGACTGCCTTAAAAGGCAAAGGGGCCCGGAAGAATCTGGTGTTGATCATAGACAATTTCCTTAAAGTAAAAGAATGGTCCCTTTATGTGTCCAAGCAGGTCTGGCAGAAATGAAAATTAACCTCATACAGAGCTGCATTAGAAAGAACACAGTCATCAGACTTGAAAATACTAATATCACCCTTTATTCAACACTTGTGATATCATATGTGGTAAGCTATGTCCAGTTTGGGGTCCCCATGTGAAACAGAAATACTGATAAACTGAGGTGATGGCCAACACAAAGCTTAAGGGAGAGCAAGTAGAGGCGAAGTGAGCAGGGGAATTTTAGTCTAGGGAAGAATCCAGTCTTCATTCTAAATGGAGCTATAGAAAAGATGGGGATAGACTTTTCAGAGACCTACAGATTTGACAGGATGAGATGTAATAGTCACAAAGTGCATCAAGGGCAGTATCAGGTGAAAACAAAACATTTCTTACAACGAAGTTGGTCAAACTGTGACAAGCACCCAAAGATGCTGCGTAACATCAGTTACTGGAGATTTTAAAAACTTGATTGGATAAGGCTCTGAGCTGCCTGATCTAACTTTGATGACAACCCTGCTCTAAATGGGATGTCAGACTTGATTGCCACAAGAGGTCCTTTTCTACGTACATTTATTTGTGTCACTCAGGATCTCTGTTTAGGCTTCTTGAATGGGTGCCTCCAAAAGGCAAGTCTATCTGCCTTATCACAGAGAAGGTGAGGTGTCCACCTGAGTGTTTCTTACTGTTGACAATAGAAATTTAAGCAGTTGGTTCATATGAAACAGCTTTCAGATGGCTGAACAGTTGATGTGACTCTCATTCCCAATAGCATCTTCAGCTACTTCTGGAACCCTAGGACATCACAGCAGATCATGCTACAATGTACTCTTCAGCTGAGGGAGAGCTTTTATCTGCTGCTAATTTGGAAATTAAAGCTGAAAAAAAGATAAAGATACTTCTGTCCAATAACAGGCATTAAAATTATTTCATCCAACTTTTTTTTTTAAGACATGCTAGTAGGAAAATGACTGATCTCCCTATCTTCTTCCTAACTTCCAAAAACCAATCATCTTGTCTATTTTCCTTCTCAGAAGACTATTCTCTACAGTATAACACATACTTGAATTCTGTGGTAAGACAGCATCCAGGCTCTTTCAAAATAATGTGTATAATTCCTTTCTTTTTCTTCAAAACAACCTGGTTTCTGTCTTAGAAGAACTCTAACTTCACCAAATCTAATTCCCATTAATCTAAGTCACATTACATCTTTTCATTTTCCCATTAGGTTTGTGTTTAAGTAGATGCACATCCTGGCTGCATCCTGATCACAAGCTTGAGAAGTGATAAATATGCACCACTTCTCATCACTCTATCCTTCCATGGCCTGCTTTGATTTGGCAGGCAGTAAATGAAAATCCTCTCTAGTTCTGAAGGAGATGGACAGAGAAGGGATCAGGGCAGCAGGGACACAGTACAGCACATCACCCTCTTCTGCATCAGATTCTATCTTACCTTGCTCTGCCTTGAGCAAGCTGAATGGGTCCTATTGTCTCCTGCCACCATTACTTTTTGACAAATTATAGCAGGATATTGATAAAGACCTTTGCTTTTCAACAACAGCAATGGTAATAGTAAAAATAACATATCTTTTTTCTAAATCCCTGATTGAGAGCAGTGCTGAAGTTGAAACATGCTACATACAGAGGAGTAAAAAATCAGGATTTCCCTTGAAGAACCATTTGCTCTATAGGGACAAAGGGCAAAAGGGGCAAAAAGACACAGACCCAAGGTCACACACTGGGATAACAAAGCTCACTTAACTTCACCTACATAAAGAAATAGTCTCTCTAGATTCTCTTAGTAAAGGAAAGAGAGGTGTAGGGCTTCTCCACAGCACATTCATCTGATCCAATTAGGCCCCTCTTTCAGTATGAAATGAATCCCCAGCTGGGGGACTTCTTACATACCTACTGTTTTTACAGCCAATGAATGTTATTGCCTCTTGCAGGCCTCCTAGGGAAGCCAAGGGAGGCTAACATAGGCTTGGGGATCTAACTTTCCCCTGTTTAAATGAGGGCAGATGAACTGACCCAGAGTGGAGAACACAGGCATCGCTTTGCACCTCTGCCCATCAGCTCTACATCTTTCAAGTGTCCTTTTCCTCTCAAACAGCTTCTGCTACTTTCTAGTGACAGCTGAGGTTTTTCATGCATTACAAATGCAGAAAAAGAGCGAGACTCACATGGGCTCTTGCCCTGCAAATTAGTGACAAAAAGCACTGAAATATCTTAGAATCTCCAACAGTCTATGAATATTTTTTGTATGTCTTTTAAAAGTGTGCAGGAGTAATTCTCAAGAGATAAAATGTAAGTATGCAGGATTTTCTTCAATTAAAATATCATAAAATACTTCCCACACTTCACTGAGAGTCCTTTGGAAGGGAATAATGATCACTTGCTGCATATGAAGAGCTTAGAGGTGAACGGGTAAGCAAGGTCAGGAGGTCAGTGTAAGAAGCAAAAAGAGAGCCCAGACACAGGTGGCTCTGCCCTGTAACATAATATGTTCTCACAGGGCTGCCCCTCATCAGGCTTTAAACCACAGAGAACAGCAGTGGAGCACATACTATCATTTACATCCTATATAACTATATCTTACACACCAGTGTGACATCTTCACAGACTTCCCAAGGTTAAGCAAACAGCTTGCCAGTGAGCTGTCCATATCAGCTGAATCCTGGGAGGATGCATTCTCCGCCGTACGTGTGGGTTATGAGGAAGGAGGGAATTCAGTTATTTGTTATCTTTCATTCACAGAGCTCCTACTTACTCATACATGACAACTATTTTGTTTAGTCCTATCACATCCAAAGCATTTTCTTGTATTGGTCATGTAAATGTGCTCTGTCTCTCAACTTCTTCAGAGTCCACGGTAATCATCTTTTGCATCACTGATAAAGGACAAAACCCTCTCCTTAGCTAAAGCCCTTGAGAATCCTATAAGGCAACATTCTTAAATACACATTCTTTTTCCTGTTAAAAAAAGTAGATTGAAATTGCAGTGTAATTCCATTATTTGCCCTGGATGTGTTTTGTTGTTTTTTTCTCAACCTTAACCCAAAAATAGCTTTTATAATAGCTTCATGACTAAATAACCGTGCAGAGAATTGTCTCCAGGACAAGCACTCCACAAGCCAAAGGCTAGAAGCATATGCTTTCTCTTTCTTTTAACCATGATTGATATAATTTTTGGTTAAGGAAAATGGAAGAAATTACTCATCCTTTCTACTCTATAATTGACTGAGCAAACATGATACTCACCAGCAATGATGAAAAAGCCTCCTCCTGCTTTGTATAGAATGTGACTGGCAAAAGGAGCTGCACAGATGATGAGGAAACTAGCTGCCACAACAGTGAGCACTCCCAGGAGCATAAGAACCGTCCAGAAACCTCGATAAACTGGAGAAAAGGAAGAAGGAAGAAAAGGAATACAATGCTTTTTAGAGCTTACCCAAGTTGGCTAACAAAAATTTTCCATCCTCCTTCTTTTATCACTTGATTTATTAACAAATGAAACATTAATTCTATTTTCTAATTCTAATTCTATCCACATTATATATCCTGTGGATCAAAATAGGTTTGATTACCAGTCCTTATCTAATGATCATAGAAAACAGCATGTAAGTTATTCTGAATGAAATCCATCTGCTGAATATTTAGCAGTACCTTGTAAGATTGCAACCTGACCAAACTGACAACTGGTACAGCAAAGCTATAGCAGTGATTCTTTGGGATAAATGATTGGATTGACAGGATACAATTATTTTACCAAAATTGTGTGGAAGAAGCAGAGACCTGCAACATCTTGACACTCTTAGTGTCCAGACTATATCACCAATAACAATCTGTAAGTTCTTTACAATTTACTGCTGGATAATACTCCTTATATATAGCCGTATTTATCAGAAAGAAACTTAAGCTAGGAGCAGGGAGAAACTAAGAAAATGTAAACTGTATTTCTGAAAAGCAGCTAAGTGTCTTAAACTAGCCTATTTCTGCTCCAAAGCTCTTTGTATTTTATTAAATTTAAAATGTGATGTTTCAGAAGCCCCTGTTAGGCAGTGCCAAGCAGTGCTGAATTAATGGATGCAGCTGGTGATAAATGAGCTGAGAGTTTTGTGACATACTCTGGCCAAAAGAGTCTTTCTAACAATTAGTTTTTAGCTGGTTAATTGCACATCCATTTAACAAAGTCATCATTTTACAAATGGTACAAGAGTGACATAAATTTCTCCCATGAATTTAAAAATTGGTACATTAACACAACCCATTAGTAAAATTATGAGTTGTAAAGATCTCCATCGTCGGATCTGAAAATCTTAAAGCACTGACAATTCAGTCAGTGAAAAACATTTCCACCCAACTCGAGGAAAGCATATAAGCCAGCTGGCAAGTCAGGAAAAGTGTATCACAAAAGAAACTGCCACTTGTCATCTGACAGCACCTACTTACTGTTATGGAAAAACACAACCAAGCAACTATTATACTGGTTCATATCCTGAAAGATTCAAATTCATACAGCTTGTTAGAGACACCTATTCAGTAATAATTCAGGTTTTCTCTCATCTGAAATCTGAAGGCGCTCTAGGCATTAGCAGCTTGTGTTTCCCACTAATGTATTCCAAAAGTCTATGGTTTTTTTTAACTTGACCAGTTTAACTCAAGTTAAAGTATACATCATCAGCCTTGTAATTGTATTAGCTAGATCACGCTCGCCACATTACATTAGTCACACTTTTTAAATAACACCCTTTTTAATCCAGGCAAACATTCAGAGACATAATTTTCTGCCGCACTGATCAGCAGATTTGGGCATAAAAAGGATGAATGTGTCTGAAAGTACCTGGCAGAAGGGTTAAACTGTGGTTTGGTTCATATCCAAGTCTCCACATAAACAAAAAATTATTGGAATACTAGGTAAGGAAATAAGGCTATGGCTCAGCAAAGCAGTTAAATATGTGTTTTGCTTTAAGTACTATACCTCTTATGGGATTTAGGCACCTTTTTAAAGCTAAACACATAGTTAAATGATTCACTTAATGCAAGTGGACAGTGAATGGAGACCTAGAAAGGTAAATCTCCCAAGTCCTTCAGTCTAGGGTTTCTGAAGCAATTTCATATTATTTTACTCATGGGGCTACTTTGATAAGCTTCACTGCAGACTCCAAGTCCATGGGACATTACTTCCTCGTTTAAAACCTAATACCACTAAATCAATCTATAACCACCCAACTCTTTTACATGGGTGGCCCAAGGTACTTCAAAGTCATACTACATAATAGGACATATTGGCCAAAATGGACCTTGAAAAAGCTTTCTTGTATATTATTATGGTCAGTCACCTAAGCCATGGAGCAGTGGTTCTATTTTCTGAATGGAGGAGGACACAAGGTTCTCCAGCATTACAAAACCAACATCCATTTTCATTACCTGTTATTCATACAGGAAGCTTTGAAGTCTGCTTTTAGTGAAATTTCATGAGAAAAGCTTGATTTGATACTCAAATTAGAAACAGCACAAAAGAAGTACAAATGTAACTGATGAAAATTTGTTTCAACCTCTCTGTAATAATACAAGAGAAAAGCTGTTTCCCTGCTCCAACACTGTAACTATTTTATGCTTTATGTGTGAAATACTGATTTCACCTAGCTATTACCTGACAGACACTTCCACTCTATTTCTCCAAAACAGTTATTTAGTTGAAAGAATCAGGATAAAGTCTGATTTTCCTAATATTTGTTTACTAAGCTAATTCAGTTATTAAGCATCAATTGAAAAATAGAATGTAATTGACAGGTACAAAGTCTGCTCACGAATCTTTGACTTTTCAAGCAAAATACTACCCCCTCTAATCTGCAAGGCAGAAAGTCATTCGGTTCATTTGTGGCACAGGTCTGAGGAAACGCCCTACGCCCACTCAGAGTTTACTTTTGTACGGGAATTAAAAAGCCATAATTTTCCTGAAAACATGGCTTCACTTACTTTATAATCTGACCATTTTTGCTTAGATCACATTTCCCATCTTCTCTGCCTAGATGAGCAAGATCAATTTCTGCACGGCTAGTCATTCAAAATTACAACTCAGGCCTACTGCTGTCATTTAGCTTAGCTGTCATCTATAGATGAACACAAAAGAGCTGGTTGAAATGAAATCTTCCTAAGAATGAAATTACTCTTCAAGTCAAAGACCTTGCTACTCTGAGGTCGAGATACACAATGATAGATAAAATGCAACAGAAGATTCTGCTTTGAATTACTCTTCTTTACATCCTGTTAATAGGGCTGACACTGTGATCCAAACAGTCTGTTTCAGGAAACAGTGGTTTGGTGAACCCATACAAACTGTATCTACACAAAGTGCTAACAAAACTTTGCACAATTTCAAGTCTCACTGAGGTATTTCATAGGATAGCCCATGTTCTAGTCCAGATGACAAGAAGTACCTTTGTGTCTTCCAGGTACTTCACAGATATGTTAGAGTTACCTACCTCAAATACACACATTATTCCAAGTGTTTCCTACAACAGAAGAACTAAAGTACAAGCACTATTGCACAGTGCAAAGTAAACATATCTGCAGTATTTAAAATCTTAGATACCATTGCTCTGTGTTGCAAGAGTGCTAAACAGAAGGTTTTGTAACTCATCTTGGTAAGCTGCCCCTTTGTTGAGTACAACATTTGCCTTGGAAATGACAGGCAGCCCTAAAAATAAAATAGACTTAGCGGAAAACAGGAGTACACACAACTGCACCATCAGGCCTGTATGGGAACATTATATTCCTCCAAAACTGCATGACCTGTAGTTTTCCCTTGCTACTTGTTTTTCCCTCTGAAGATCCTAATTTAGATCCTTCTAGAGACTTCTGCATTATTTGAAAACTAGAAGTATCTGGGTTTGTTCAAGGGACCAAATTTTGGAGAAATGGCTGAAAATTACCAAAAGCCTTCATATCTAGTATAGTATGTCCCATCACTTATTACAAACTGAAGTTAAAAATTCATATTTTAAGATGTTGCTGCTGCATGATATGAAAGAGAAGCAATAATATATTTGAAAAGTTACAGAGCAGTATCACCTACAACAACACACTTGTGTAGCAGTCACGGACACTTCTGGAGCTCCATAATTGTTAGTCAGGAACAGCCTAGCTAATGTCACAAAGCAACACCCTTCCACTATTGGAGATGTTAACATCAGCATCATGAAAGCATACCAAGTATTTTACTGCCCTTGCTGACTTAAATTGTTTTCAAAACACAGACATCAGTCCATACAAGTACTGCGGTTTACCATAAAAACCCCAGCCACTCAATCTTAAAATCAATATGAATTATTACATTAATATAATAAAGTATATTTATTATTATTATGAAAAGCTTTTTGAAACGTGTTTCAAATGCTGCATAAAAACTCACAGGGGTAGGCAAAACAACTTAGAAAAGATTCCTTGAACTATTACAGACAAGATCACATCGGAAAGGGAGCATTTCCTGTGATCTGACAGTAGATTGTATTTTGGAATGTGTGGTTTTTTTACCTCTCTATTTAATGTAAGAGATATTGAAATGCTTTTGAGAAGAGTATTGCCACACACAATGCCAAAACAGTGAAAGGGAAAGTGCCTGAACTGATCTCAACCAAGAGATAAACAACTGTTAATGTAATCACCTGTCTCAGCAGCAACACAGGAGGCACACCTGGCAACACAGTAAACCCTGCAAGACTTTCCTCAGCTTCATTCAGCACCCTTTACTATCCCTTATTTTTTTCAAAAATAACTTTAACAGTAAAACAAATACAATATTCACAAGATGGATTCACACTGCTTTTTAAAATGCTTCATACTTTATTGGTGCTTGGGGGACTACAGAGATCACACTTATAAATGTACTGTATTACAATCTCTCATGGGCAATTATATGACTATTACATAACAGTAGTTTTTTCCCCTAGAAATAGACTGCTGGTAACATTTCAGTTGTACAGCTTCTATTTTCAGATTTCATTGCTGATATTTTCCAGATAACTTTAGGTTAATTTAAACCCATTAAAAAACCTGCCAATAAATTTGATCTCACCATTTTAGATTTAACAGTTGCTGAATCAGATTTTTGCTTCAGTCCTATAAACATTGTGTATTATGCATTAGGCATTACATCAAATGCTGGCAATGTGCCCAGTACTGGACAAAATAAGATACTAATATTCAGGAAAAAAAATACTAGTGGCTAAAAATTCTGAGTATTAAACTAATGTGCCAGTGCTGCCCCATTAAAATGCTTCCACTTCAGCTTCAAAAGGTGTTGGGATGATTTACAACAGTTAGGGAACTATTGTTTATTTCCAAATTAAGTTGAAAAAAAATCCACTCAAAAATAAAAATAATGAATTAGTGACTAAGTGTTAGACTTTTCACTTCTTTTTCTTAGCAATCTCACTATGGCCTATTATAGCCATATAATATATAATAGCGCCCATAAATGGGACTATTTCCATGAGTAAGAACTTTGCACATTTTACAAAAACAGGCCTAGTGTTGTCCTATAGTAAAAGAACTTTAGGAAAGATAACCCTTGAACATCAGTGTTAAGTAATCTAGTGACATGATATTATGCATGAATCTAGCTAGCAATTAATTAATATTAAAGTACTATATATTATGTTTTCAGAATAGCCTAATGGGGCAATTAATCTGCTTATGATTATGCAAATATATGTTTATTTTAAAATATATAGGTTGCTGCTGTGGTATTTCTCTTGCATGGTCTAATTTATTTTTTTTTATTCCTAGATTGTAGTTTATTGCACTTACATATGTGAATTACCATAAAAATGAATCTGCTGGCAACACAATGAGGTGCTAAGTCACCTTAAGAGGTGCACACTATAAAAGTTGTCACCCTAAACCTCTACCATCACAGAAAGTCACTAGAGCCAGGCTTCCCCTGAGTTGATTTAGAACCTGTTTCAGGTTAAGATAAATTACATGACCTTAAATTTCTTAAAGTACATTAACCACAAATGATAGATCACACACCTTTTGACGATACCTTACACTACAGCAATGGGAAAGTCCTCCCCACTCTGTCAAGGTATTTAACAAAACCAATGAATGCACAAAAACATTATAACCATGATTAACAGATATAGCAAACTTTCTGTATTTTCAAAGCATTTCTATCTAACCGTTTGAAGCTGATCATGCATCTAACAATAATGATTAAAAGATATCTCCTACATTAAAGCATGCATTCAAACCTCCAATATAAGCAGCCCCGTGGGCTCTTCTGTCTTTACATTTCTATCTAAGGCTGTCGTCCTTGACACCAAGAGCTCATAGTCTAGGTTTGTACATCAGAATGAACAGAGCCTTTGGTCTAAAGCTTTGAAAGGCATACTGAAACACTACAGAGTCCCTCATCCTCAGTGCTTTAAGATTTTTGGGAACTACAACACAAATGCAAACCCAGCATATAAAAAGACGTAAATAAACTAAGAGAGGATAGGTGATCCTGTTTTGAATTCTGTCCCAGAAAAGCTCTGAGCCAAATTCCTACTAAAGCCAAAGAAGTTATGTCAACAGAGAACTTGGTCCAGACATTGACCTCAAAAAGCATCAGAGATTTCATGCTCTTCAGGCAACTTATCTTTGTCTGAACTCTTCTAGCTGGACAGTGACACACCTACGTGTCTCCACGCAAGGAACTGCAAAAGGGGCTAAAGTTAAATTCAAATTCCTCTGATAAGATCCAAAAGTCTCTTAAGGCAGATAGTCTGTTAAAAAGTCACATGCCTTTATTTGTTCAAAAAATAATAGTGCTCTGAGCAGAAACTTGGAGATTTTTAGAAAATGTGTTCTATACATGTTTGATTTTTCCAATGAAGTTTAAAGCACTTTATTCAGTTGTTTCTTTTTCTGTGAAAAAGCAAATGGAGATGATAGAAAAATTCCTGCTATCTTGTTATATCTTGCTAACATAGAACTTGATTGACTCACTAAAAATGCAATGATAAACCTAGAGAGGATATTTGGGCTTTTTATCATCTCCAAAAGAGAATATGTCGAGAAAGCTATGAGCCATGAAAATGGTAATATTTTGTCAAGAAACAGTAGCAGAAACAAAAAAGGGGACAATAACCTCATTTTTTTGGTAGTTCCCTTTTATTCTATGCTTAGCTGGTGCAAAGTATTAGATGCAGACAGACTGGATATACAAATCATAGATGAAATCTTGTTCTCCATGAAACCAAGCTGGAGCCTTTTTCCACTGGCTTTATAGAGAACCACTTCCTGCACTGGGAGTCAAGAAGAAAAGGATAACCTTCTAGCATTTCTTAATTTAGCAACCGCAGCTGAAGGTTTTTAAAACTTGTTTGACAAATATCATGGGCAGGATTGTCAAACTAGACTAAAGCAGAAACAAGTTTTGAACTAACAGAAGAGATGATGACATAACCTTCTTCATAAAAAGTAGTGAAAGACTCTTGAACAATCATATCTGTTCTAGTAAATAGCTTAGATGCTGAAAATGAAATGTAGGCATAAAAAAACCCAAACCTTCTTCAGTTTTAATGAGCTCAAAAGCAATCCAACTGTATCTATTTATATAGCAGGAATGGCTCTGAATATACTCTACCTGGGCCAGCATCTATAGGACAGTTCTGCCTACTTTTAATCTCCTAATATGAAATATAGATAGAAAAATTATATTTGAGCTGTGGTTCTTTTGGCAAACATTAACTAAAATTAATTAAACTTTTGATGATATTCCTTCTCCTTTCCTTTTTCTTTGTTTGTCCACTTCTGTGTAATCATGCAATATAATTTGAGGAACCTTTGTGAATGTATGAGTGAACAGTGGAATACAAACTCTGTCTAGGCTATTAGGAGCTGATGATTCTGTCACTTTCAAATGGAAAGATAAACTGTTCTAGATGTGCTGTGAAGTTACAGATTAGATCTCTGAATGGTGAGGTCTGAATTCCTCCTGGACAAACAGTTCATAATTTCTAAAGATTAAAAGAACCATTATAATTATAGTTTATTTTCTTTTTCATGTCTGCAGCATAAAAATTGGATTTTAAAGACACTTCAAGGTTAGCAAAAGCATAATTACAGCTTCATGACAGGAAGGGATCACTTAAGTCCCTTAGTCAGCGAGCTCAGAGACATGTAGCATGCACACCTCACAGGTTGTATAAAAAGTCATACCAAATAGGTATCAGAAGTTATTTACTTCAAATGTGTTTGTGTAAAGCTATTAATCTGATTAAATATACCTGATATTTTTAAGTCGTTTCTAAGTGTCTAAAGACAGAGCTTTTTAGCCACTATTCAAACATACAGTTTTCTATTAATGTTTGTCTTCCATTGTATATAAATATATACTTACATGTATCTCTTCACATTACAAGAGTTTCTCAGTGAAGTATATCTGAGTCAGTTAAATAAATTTAGAAAGCATCAAGGCTCTGCTCCTCCTTCCTCATAAAGTTAAAATGCAATGCATTTCTATACGTGGTTATTTATTTAACAAAAGAAAACAAAATAAAAAACAAAACAAAAGAATCCAACCAAAACCAGTTTTATTGAAATACATGACAAGAAATACTTGTTTAATGCATTCAGTCCAAGGAAGATACTTACTATGTTGAAGAAAAAAAAAAAAAAAACACTAGAAGGGAAATGTCTTCTTTTTTTTTTTTTTTCCCCCAGAAATTACCTCCATTCTGCCATCATGCTTAAAGCTAAGCATTTCTTTATGTGCTTTGTTAAACAGTGGCTTAAATATGCACATTGTAAAATTATGAGAAGTATGAAATACCAAAATTCTGTTAGTTAAACTCTGCAGAGTGATAAGGCTGTTTTATTTTGAAGCACACAAATTGTTTTTTTGAAACTATAGGCATTGTATTCACTTGCACCACACAATACTTACTGATTGCAGAGTCATAGGAGGTTGAGTTGTGCTCATCTCGCAGAAGAGGAAATGGGGACAGGTAAGCATGCGTACAATTCTTAGAAGGTGACTGGTTGGCTAAAAATGAAAGAAAGCTAAAGATTAGTATTTAAGTGCCTTAGCAATATTGTCTGTTCTTCAAATGGGCAAACTGAGCTTCATAGGTCAAGATTTCAGGTCCTTTCCTAGGCAACAGCTTACAGTGAATTTAGTTTAGAAAGATACAATTCTTGTTATCCAAATAAGAATATTCCTTAAAGAGCAATTCCAATTTGTACTCTGGGACAGTAAATGAGCCCTGCTGAAGGCACACTGCAATTTATATGTGTTGCATATGTATGCCTTTCTATGTATATGTACCTTTCTCATTTGAGGGTAAATTATGTTCTTCTCAATATTACATATGCAGAAAAAAAAACAACTAAATAAACAAAATCCATACCATTTATCTTCTGTGAAAGAACAACGAAAATATCAAGCATTTTCATAAAGTTTACAATGTCCACAATATGAGTCTAGTATATGGAAAGAATATCCTCCAGAAAAGGGGAATTTTACCCTTTATATTAAATACTTCTAAAAATATCAACTTCTTCCTGGCAAAAGACAAAACCTGACTACAACTTTAACCCCATCTAAATTTCAGATTCCTGACCACATAATTTTCCAAATAAATAACAAGGGGAAATTAACTACAGTGAATGTTACATTTTCCACCCAAGACAAAGCAATATAGTTAGGAAAATATGGGGTATTGAAGTAAAACTTGTATGATGGCACCTGCTTTTCACAAGGACTATGGAAATCTTGCAATAAGGTGAGTGAGCTCCCTACCTCAGAGGAAGTGTCAAAGACTGGAGAAGTTTTCTTGATTTCTTAAAGAGAGATTTTGGTTGTAAAACACTATCTGGTCTTGGAATTCTATCTTAGAATCCTGGATGTAGTGAAAGAAAGCAATGGGTCATCTATGAATGTAATAAAGGAGCTCTTCTGGAGATGGTGTGTCCCACACTGTTTTCACTGTGGAGTTGCCCACTCCCTTCTTAACCCACTTGTAGTCAGTTAAGAACAGATGGAGAAATTCTCCAAGCAAAAATTCATGGACCAGGCTAACCACTAAGCTCTTTTTCTCCCTACTTAACAGAAATAAACCAACTAAACAATAAAATAAATAAACCAACAACTTAACAGTAAGTGGTAAAAGACTGTGTAGCTAAGAATGGACTTAGGTTAAGAGGGCATCCATAACAATCACAGTGTAATCTGATAGCTCAACTTGTATCATTTTGTGCTGGGGTTTCCTATAGTACAGATTACAAAAGTGTGTGTCAAGAATTTATTTTAGGGTAGCTAAAGAACCTGATCCCCAAAGAAGCCATGTGAAATCTAATGATTCATAAGACAGAAGAAAAAACAAAAAACACACCAAACCCCAACAATATTAAGAACAAACTACTGTAGATAATGTAAAAGGGAAAATTACTTACTATACCAAAAATTCCACATGCTGGCATTATTATCTCCTACATTTCCACTAAACCAGCACCTCCAGAAGAAACCTTCATGATGGAAAGTGGCCTTCTCTCCCTAAAAAGGAATGAAAAAAACAAAAAGAAAGCCATTATCATACAATTTTTGAACAGCTGAAAGAATTAAGTTCAATTAGATGTTGAGGTAAAAACCACCACCATCATAATGACACACAACCTGTCAGAATTTAGGTCAGCTACAGCATTTATAAACATTCATTCTTCTTTTGAAATAATATACTGCAAAAGTAGTATCACAAAATAAAAATTCATTTTAGAGCTGATTACAAATGATTATAAGAGGTTTTGTGGTAGGCTTGTAAGCCTCCAGAAGGTCAAAATTAGTATATTCAAAAGTATATGCAGAAGTAAATTCTTAGAAAATAAACACATCCAAAAATTCTATATATATAATTCTCATTATAAATGAAAAGTTCATACTAACCCCAGCACCTTCAGGTACTTCTGAACAAGTTCCTATTTCTGTAGCAAGAAGCCAATAATCAGTTCCAAATGCCACCAAAAAAAGCAAAACACCCAGAGCTGCAAAGAAGCCTCCAAAAAATATCCCCACGCTCAGTTTCATTATTGAAGTTATTAAAAACAAACAAACACCACCGTAAAAGGTGAGCAGTAAAATTAAAAATAAAAAAAAAAATAAAAATTGTGAAAGTAACTAAAAAACTGTTTGGAGAATACAGCTCATATCTGAAGAAGTTTCTCTTCACTTGACTTTCTGTCTGTGTCCTTCTTCCCAATTCCCTGTGAGTCGATTTGTGTCTCCAAATTTGTGTTCCATGTGGCTGACTCAAGTCTGACAGATGAAAAGGGCCTTCTATTTTAGGACACTGATGGCAGAGCTTTGCTCTGTTTCGCTGTCCGGGCGAGGCCAGTCAGAAATAGCTGACCTTCCCCTAACTAATCAGGGATTGACTTGAAATATTATTGCAGCTGGTGCATCAACATCAGTGGAGATGGAGTTGCAATGGCTCTGTCCATCTACATGAGCAGCATTACAGAGCACACAGTAGTAGCAAGAACTTCCAAAGGCCTGGCCTGGTGGTGAAAGTTTCCTTAGCTACTAGCAGAAAACTTGCAACACTTTGGAAGTTACTATAAGTCAAGTTATCAAAAGAAGGTTGAGGATTCTTTACAGACTTTTAAAATATGGTAGCCAAAATGAAGACACGCCTCTGAAAAATCCTATATAATAAATATAGAGTTATCTTTAAAAATTTACATCCTACCTTTTAACTAATAACTTTAGCAACACTAAACACAAAAACACTTAAATGCTTTATTTATTCAGATGCATCTTTTTTTTGCATATATCAAAAATTTATGCAATTAAAAATTCCTTCAAGCACCTGATAAAAAACTTCAATCTTTTTAAAACAAGAAGACGCTTTCACAAACTCATGCTTTGGCCATTTTGGAAAGTGATGAGGTGAAACATTTAAATTACAAGTACTCACTGTACAAGAAAAAGGCTTTTTCAACAACTTAATTTCATTTCAAGCAGGCTTTCCCAGTCATCTCTCATGGCTTACAGGGCATGCTTTTATAGAAATGTATAACATGTACCAGATCCTACAGTCTTTACCCAATAAAATTTCATTGGAATTATTTATCACCAGAGTAAGAATTTCCATTGATATCACATACTGGGAAGTGCTGGGCTCAAGAAAAGAATTAAGCCAGTTTACTCCAGAAAACACTTACCACAATATTTTATGGCAATAGACTTAGGACTCCAA
The DNA here is from genome assembly GCF_971803275.1 of Cyanistes caeruleus. Lineage (NCBI taxonomy): Eukaryota > Metazoa > Chordata > Aves > Passeriformes > Paridae > Cyanistes > Cyanistes caeruleus. The sequence goes on from NC_141703.1 coordinate 29,443,944, forward strand.
AGGGACTCCTACTTTCAATATGCCAGTATTGGTTTGGACAGTGCATCAGCATGCTTGAGGACAGAAAGGGAAAAGAAACACTGTTTCTACCACCTCTCTTCATTTCTACACAGATGAACTGGTGCTGTGTCCTCCTCAGTGGTTTTTATACCACTACACAATCTGCCCTGCATCATACGCACGTTTGTTATGAATCATACTTTATTCAAACCTGATATTAATTTCATACACAAGCACATCTAATATTTTGTGGCCTTTTTGCATTTCAGAGTTTCAGTGTATGCAGAGCAGCAAATGAATATTCAAACAGATTCTTTCTGTCATATTTGTTTCTCCTGATGTCCACTGATGCAGTTCATTTTGATACAGCAGAAGGGAGGTGTTTGGAAACCTAATTCTGGAAAGTGATGTTTTATTTTCACTATCAAAGAAAGCAACAAAAAAAAATCAGGAAAAATAAGAACACATAGAATGTGCTATAAAATTAATTAAAAATGATTATATGCAATTTGGAATAATACTTCAACTTTTGGTAAGCCCTGAAGTGGTCAGGCAGTTGGAATAGATAATTGTTGTAGGTCCCCTCCAGAAAATATTCTGTTCTGTTCTGTTCTATTCAATTCTATTCTAATGTGTCAAAAAAAAAAATAAAAAAGTAGGATTCAGTTCAGCACTAACATGTCCAAATTTATACAATTTCATATAAACTAAATGTCTTTCAATCATAATCAATAGTGATCACACTCAGTGGAGCCAGAGAGCAGTTCATCACAACCTAGATTAGACTCACAGGGCTCTGCTCAGTCACTCTGGCAGACACCTAGCTTTAGCCAGTTACAGAGTATCCTGCTGGCTCTCAGCTGCCATGCCAGAAGGGTGTATTTCCCTCTCTGTTAAACTATCTGCTAGCCTCACACAGGATCCTAGATCCTAGACCCCCTCTCCCCTTGGATGACACTGGACCCCACATGATGGTGACTGAAATCATGCCTGGAAAGAGGGATATGGTGGCTTTTCCATCACCTCCCACAGTCGGATGCTCCAGGATGCCTAAGGCATCTACATACCTACATTGGGCAGGCAGGTACAAGGGGGACTTAGAGGAGGCTGACACCTTTCTTGAGTGACAGCTACAGGCCAGGTTCACACCACCTGTGTGACCCAGGCTGCCTCTGAAGCCAGGCTCCATTAGCTTGTCAGGCCATCCTGGAGACACCACTGACTCTTTTAGCCAGACCTCGATCAACTGCAGCAAAGATCCGTGTTTCACGTGGAGATGTCTGAAGGCAAAGGTCTTAATCTGCAACTGAATCTTACTCAGTGAGCTGGAGCTCCCAACTATTTTGCTGGTGTGTGGGTAGCCTCAGAAAGCATTGGCCCAAAGTTCATGAATTTCATACAGTGAAATTCAAAGAGATAGTCACAACAAAAATGTAAAATAAACAAAAATCCATTATATGAAGTCCTTCACGATATCTATTAAAAAATTAATTCTGATGCACTGTTTATTATGCCACTTAGCTCATCCTAAATAATGGGAGGTCTTATAGCATCACAACAGTGAACTTTTCCAACATTTAATGAGAAGAAAAAAGCGAACTCCAGACACCTCTCTTAGCTACTGAACCACAATTAATAAAACAAACAATCAAAAATATCAAATGGCTAGTTCCAGTCATGTTACACCTACCTGGCTTCAGGACAGAAATATGTCAGTGACTCTGTGAACCTGTTTCTGCATGAGAGTAACTAACTCTCGTGAGTTGCTTCACTGCAATCAGTTTGCATGGAAAGTTTCACTGAATTCAAATGACAGCTGAATTACTGCCTGTGCAGTGCAAGTATTTCTTTTTAATACACTGTACATGCACTCTGGTCTCAGTTTAGCATGTTCATCCTGAGAGGATCTAATTTAATTATTCTCTTTTATATTTATGGCACATTCTCTGGCAGTGTTATCTTCCAAATACTCTAACATGGCCAGCATTATGCCCGTCTATGTCAAGAATGAATCAGAAGCCATGTTAAGACTTGTTATGTCAGCTTAAAAATTATGTTATCCACCACTTGAATACTCAAAGAAAGTCTCAGGGTGCTTTTTTCTTTAATTAAATTAAATTCTGAAGGTTCTTCCATAGAAGAAAGTTTCAAGGCAGAGAAAACAGAGCCAAGCTTACCAAGGCAAAACAATCATTATCCTGAATCTTAAACAAAGTCCTTCCCCAACTCCTTTCAAAATCCTAAATTTCTGCAGTACTGTAATTTTAAACCAAAATGACTTAGCCAAATTTATCTCTACTATAATGACAATGAAGTAATTAAATCAGCTTTAATACTCAATCAATTTGGCTAATTAAGCCCAACATTCATTGACTTTGTTGACGTGAGTGTGAAGATTGAAGGACCCACATAATGGATGGATTCCAGTCTCATTTAACAAAGCTGCAAAACTTATTTTATTTTATTTCTTTTTATTCACCAGCTAGATAGGATTAAACTAAGTCCTGAATCTGCATATTTTATTTATGCATATAATAGCTCCAGCTTCAACATAGTATCTGAGCCCCTTCTTGTATTTAAAAATAGAAAAGGAAAAAAAATGTAAAAAAACAATAGCAGACTGTTTCTTTTTTCCTTTTCCATCTGAAGGGAAAAAAAAAATATATTTATGGGAAGAGGATGTTGTTTATTTGCTTGTTTATGTTTGTGTGTGATTGAGTAAGTGTCGGGTGCGTATGTTTGGAATTGGCAGGCAGCTCCTTATCTGTGCTGGCAGATATGTCCATGATCTAAAAACAGCCTTTTAGAACTGGCTGTATGTCTCGCTATATACCAAGAAACAATTTCAGCAACCGCCTCAGAGCTGAGTCCTTCTGAAACCTCAATGCTCATTTACTGTTCTGAAGAGTAATGGGAGTATCTCACCCACTGATTCTGATCCTCATGCTGTCCATCTTCCCCAGCTGGGCAGATGTTAGCTACTGCACCAACACAATCACTTGTCAGCAGAGTACCAGGCAGACAAACAGCCAGACACCTTACACAGCATACCTGCACACACCTGGTCCATAAATGTGTGGCTGGAGTTTATCTTTAAGCTTTAAGGTGACTTCAGGTTTCAGACCAAGAGAGGGTCTGGAATAATTAGTTTGAGATATGACTACTTTATTCTTAATACTATAGAAGATCAGACCACAAGTCACACAATCACAGAGTGCAATTTTCACAGAAATGAATGAGTTGCATAATTATAGGAGGTATTCCAGGAAGCTTCCTATGACAGTAGTTATGCATAAATACTCAGAAATTAAAAGCTGGAGTCCTCTTCACCATTTTTGTTGCTGCCTTACATGGGTCCTTTCGCAGGATGCTATTATGAATCTCACTCTGAGGCTGTAACACCTTCCAGTTACTACACAGGCACTTTCTGATATTTTTGGATTTATTCAGGAAGCCTGAGGAACTAGCCTTTCAGTCCTTCTGTGACCTTCCAGCTTCTACAGAGCCACTGACCTTCAAATAAGTAATTAAATAAATAAAATCATAGACTTGGTGAGGGATTGGGCGGGGTCCTGCACAGAGAGTGGGGAATGATGTGTGTGATGTAAGTGTACTCCAATACACAACAGAGACTGAGGTCAACAGGAGTCATCCCAGACACCTGCTGCTCTAGAGAAGGATCAATAATATCTAAACCATCTCAAATATATTTATCTGTTAAACATTAATTGAAGAAAACAAAAAAAGTCATGTGGCCTTAGTTATGCTGCCCTGAAAAAACTCCAGAAGGGAAGAAGTAGACCCAATGGCTGAAATAATTCCTTCCTTTAACAAGCTGCTTCATAAATACTTTCTTAGTCTCTCTGACATACCAGCCTGATTCATTTACAGCTTTGAGGGTGGCACCAATTAAAAGGTTTCTTTCCACATTCCTTAAACTTGCAGATCTTTTCAGACAGATTACACTTTAAATGTCTTTAAGATTAACAGCAGATTCCAAACTCAAGTTCATTTACAAGTACCTCTTAAAATGTTCTGGACCACTGGATTGTAACTTTTTCTACTTCACTCAATTTGTATATGGAAAGTTGAAATGACTGTTGAAGTTACCCTAATGATCTGAAGCAGTAAACCAGAATGAAATAAGTCATTGTTAGACTCACTAAATTTGATCACAAATTGCACATTTGAGGGTCTTGACCTTACCTATTTGTAATGCAGGAATTCAAGAATATATTCCATTTACTGGATTAAATCAATGTAGTTGCCTTAGATCTGTTTCAAATAAGTATTTTACAAACTTTATTTAAGAATTTATAAGGTTTAAAAATTTCTCCATTACTGAAGTAATGGTGGGATCTTTTTTAAAACAAATTTATTAGATTTCAGATGACTTCCATCAGTGCTTTCACTATGTCAGGGCTCGGAGCACACACAGACACAGTGCTGGCTGAGGAAGGGTAGCTGCAGACTGCAGCTTGGCAGCCCTTGCATGGCAGGTGACACCAAATATTTAGATGTTTTCACTAAAAAGCTCAAGATTCCTCACCCCTTTCCCTCATGAGCAACTCTGAATCTCAGACATTCTATCACAGACTAGTTCTCCATCTGTTCATAATTTGAGGCAAGAATAGCCCAACAAGGCTGCAGATAATCTGATCTCCAGCAGCCAAACACTGGGAAAAATGTTTCTTCTGCCATTAAAATCTCTCTCTTTCTTCCTTTGTAAACCCTCTCTATTTATGCAAAATTGACTTTTAATTAGGGCAGCAGACATAGATACAATGCTGCATTAGTATACAAAGTGAGAAACAGATACCAATATAATAAAGCTTTCTTACTTTTTTACTTCTGGTTCCACTATTTCTTATCAAAAGATGGGCACTTTCTAGGGGGGCAAAAAATAGCAATAAAAACTTACTGGTTGAGTACTAGGACTACCAAGTTCATCTCATAATCACTGTCACAACAAGCACCTCCTCATGCCTTGTTTCTAGCATAATGCACTTCACACTCATATTACTTACATAAAATGGAAACACAGTAGCCTGATTATGTCAGACAATAGTCTGCATATTCTTCCTGGTTCTAGCATTATCCATAAAATTAACAATTTTTATTAAATTGCTACTTCCAGGTCACAGAAAAAAAAAAGATAGAAATAAGAGTATGGCCACTCTGAGTAACTATTGTGTCCTTGTTTTTAAGAATCATCCAGTAACAAGTCAAACACCTTAAAGTAATGTAAGTGTACTATATTGATAATATCATTTTAATCAACCAACTGTGTAATTGTGCTCCCAAAGATATTAGACTAGGTCTATTTTCCTCAGGACTCTGATAAATGGTCTTCATTGTATTTCATTCCTTTAATTGCTAGTCAATTCCCTTATCAGTCATAAAACCACTTTATTTGAGAACATTTATCTTAAGATTTCTTTATTTGGGAGCCTTTATCTTAAAATTTGTAATCACAATTACAGAACATGAGTGGGAACCATAAGGCAGCTGAAATCATCTGCCTTCAGTGCAAAAGTAACAGAGATATTTGTTCATCACTATCTATTAATGCCTTTTTCTTATATATTATGTAAATTTTGTAAGCATGTAATATTCACAATTCTTTAACAATATGATCAAGTTTGCCAGGAAAAAAGCAGTAAGAGATCTGTTAAAGGAAGAGACACCTATGTGTTCTCTGCTTGCTTTTTTCCATGAACACCTTGCATTGATGTCATAAAGTTTAGTTATTCTCTGCTTTACAAGTCATTGTGCATGGAGATAGCTTGAAATAACATACAAAACCTAAGGGTTTTCATTGCCAGGGAATTCAATATTCCTGCGTGCAACACTTTGTCCCCATCATATTCGATCATTCTGATCTTCAGAACCTGAGAAAAATACAGAATAGCTAACTGGTTTCAGAGACTTATGGCAGAGACTAACACATAAAACCTTAAAAATTTCAGTTGGGCTCAGTGTTTGCATAGAAGTCAATGTCCCTTAGACCACAGGAAAAATACCTTACCCCTTGCAACCTCTTTTAATCATCCACCTCTTTAATAGATTCTTCTAATAAATTTTCAGGCACTTTCCATTTCTTCTATCAGTTAAAATGATCAAGGATAAAATTAGCACAATATTGAGCAGACAATGTAGCAGCAATTCCCAGGATGCTCTAATATTTCAGCATCTTGTCACCATTTTGTCGATTTCAGAGAAATTGTGAGCAACTGATCTCCATTAGTGTTGTATCCAGAATTTTAAAAACCTTGCTGAGAGAATTTGTTATTCAAAGTTGCCTCAAAGAGATAAATTAATAGGATATATTGGTTAGCCCAACACGAAAACATCACAGCCACCGGGACATTAAACAACTGAGTTATTCTTGTCTAGACTCTGATAACATCTTTGTCCCTATGCAGATACTAAGTTAAGTTTTGCTTTCGTATCTTATAAATAAGCTGCTTATCTAGAAATATGTCCTTCTTTATAGTTTTGGTGTTTTGAGGGTTTTTAGCTTTATTTTTAATAATTGTAAGTAAAACCCTTTTTCTTTTTTTGTGACATAAATCTGTAAAAGATCCTCAACCCTGTGATATTTATTTCTTCTGAAAACATGAAGATAGAACTGAAGTTATGCTATTGTCAGTTATTGAATGATCTTCCTCAAACTTTATAACTCATGCTAACTTTTAAAAAGTAAGTCAACAACATTTTTCAGAAGTTTCTTCTTACTGATAATTAAAAATATATTAAAGCATCTCCTGTTCCCTTGTGCATTTTTAGAAGTATTTAAAACTTCAGAAGTTTTACTGATCCCTGACCAAACAACTATATAAAAGACCACCTCTGATTCCAACATAAAGTTGGGTGGTCACATTTTCCATGTGACAATCATTTCCACCAGTGCATCTGAAAGATTTAGGAAGTTTCACTGCTTTGGATGCACATGCATTATAACATACTAGTCGTCAACAATTCCAGCTATCCCCGACTTTTAACAAAACCGCAGCGCAGCAGTGAACCTGCTAAGCAGAAAGAGGGATGCCCTTCTCCCCTGGCTCAGTACCACCACCACACGCCAAGGAACAAGGCAGGAAAACACTGCTGCCAGAAACACTTGATGCAGGCCCCGGGCTGAGCCCGACAGGTGGCCGAGGAACAGCAGCAGCGCTGGGAGACGGCCGCTTTCCATTTGGATAGGTAGCTTCGGAGGTGCAAGGGACAAAAAGCCTTCTTTCTACAGCAACCACAAGAACTGCGCAGGGGATCCATGACCGAGCTCCTATGGCATATTTGTTTCCAAAGCCCCTCGGCTCTACCTGGCTACTCCTGCCTTCCACAAAGCCTCAGGCCGCAAGGGGACGGGTTACGAATTTTTTCCCGTACAAACACGCAAGAGGCAGGAAGGGCAAAGTCCTACAGAGGTGTGTGTGGGAGGGTGGAAGCAGGGATCCGGACGGCTCGGCAGGGAGCCGTACTCTTCCTCATCTTCGCCCGGAAAAGAGGACACACGAAGGCTACCGGGCCAAGCGAAGCACACCCGAGGCTCTCCCCCGCCGCCGCCTCTCCGTTTCCGCCGCGCCGCGGGCACTGCGCAGGCCCGGCGCCGCCGCCCTCATGGAGGAGGAGGAGGATGAGGGTGGTGGAGGCCGGAGGGTCGCGGGGAGCCCGGCCGCGTCCGCCCGCTTCGTGCGGTGCCTCTACGCGGTGGGATTCCTGGTAAGCGGCGGCCGTGGGGCCCGCCCCGCGCGGCCTGCGGCGGGCGGCCGCGCCGGGAGCGGGAATCTGCTCCTTTCCAGGCCAAGGCTGCTGGGTTCGGGGGTGCATCGCTGCAGCTGCTCCTTGGGAACGGCAGTGTTTGTGCCGCTGGTGGTGTGTAGCGGCTGTGCTGTTTTACCCGTGTAAACAGCCCGCAGTTCGATACACGGGTCGGATTTTTATCCTGTGAGTGCCATGGAATAGCGCAGCACCCGAGAATCTGAGTCTTGCCTTGGTGCTCATAAGAGAGCTGCTCCCTGTTTCCTTGAAATACCCGTGGTTCCTGTAAATTTACCCCAAAAAAGTCCCTAAAATCAAGGGTTTGTTTGTTTTGTTCTTTTTTTGTTTGTTTGTTTTGTTTTTTAAAGTCTGTTTTTGAAAGAACAGACTTTTTAAAAAGTTCATATTCTGTAGAGATTCCTGAGCCTCAGGAAAGTGCCATTTAATTAATTTGAAATTTAAAGTGACGATTTGGGAAATGAATACAAAATTACTACAGTTTTTCACTGTGAAATGTCAAGATAGTGTCATACCTACTTTTAGTTTGGGCAATAGAAACAACCCAGTTGGTTTGTGTCCTGGAGCAAATATCCCAGGGAAACATGCATGAGAACTTTGCTCCGTTTAACTGGCTTTTAAACGCTGTGGTTCTCCAGCCCCGAAATAGCTTATTGACACTGAGCACACAAGAAAATCAACCGAGTCCTTTAGAAGGTGTGGTGATGCGAATTTCCTGTGGCCGGACAAATAAATACAGCTATCACTCCGCCAAAGGAATTGCAGGTGGAATGAGACATAACTACCCATCAGAGGATAGTGGCTAGGGGGTCTTGCTCTACCTGCTTGCATGTGACAGTCGAGTACTGCCAGGGTATAGTCTGAGACTTGGACTTTTTAATGTCTCCATTGATGACCTGAACAAGGTCACTGAACCTCTCTTCAGGTTCACAGATGACACCTAAGGTTATATTGCTGAAGATATTTGCAAGTGTTCATGCTGTTCATGCTAATGTATTTAATGATTCTAACCTTGTAAGCCTCAATTTCAGCCATCAAAAAATAATTAATGACAGACTGTGAGAATTCACTTAGTGACACACATTGGTACAGTTAATCAGTCCTTGAGGTAGTCTAGTTCAGTTCAAGCAGTCAGTGATGAAAGGTGATCTTGCTCCAATAGATCTCCAAGGGACTCTGGATGCTGTGCCAGATTGTAGTAGTACTGAAAGAACTACTGGGTCAATGTGGTAAGTTTAACAAAAAGTAATAAAGCAAAAGGAACGAGTAGGAGATCCTTGTACTTCTCAGGATGGGCAGTGTCCTTTACCCTCCTCTTACAAAATGTTTTTCAATTATGCTTTGCCTTCATTCTTTTTTTTTTTTTCAAGTTTCTGTCTTGTCACATTTCTTAAGCTATACACAAAGGCAGGCTGAAAGTAGGTTTAGATCTATTGTATCTTCTTTCCCACTGTGGTTGGGTTAAAATACTGTTTTTCAAAATATACATTCTTTGCGCAAATGAAAAGTATTTTTAAGTGATTGAAATTAGACCACTTTGAATTTAAAGTACTGGTATGGAGTACTTTTCTTGTTAAAGTGAAGTTTAATATATATTAAGGGAATACTTAATGTTGAAATATATATATCTTCTTTTTTGGATTTTATCTAGAGTGGGGGAGAGAATTGATGTTTTCATAGGTTTAACTCCTTTGTAAGGCAATACTTTATCTTTCAGTTCATGCGTTTTGTAATATGAAAAATTTTCTTTTAACCTTGTGTTGATATGGAGAAAATTCATTTTTTTAAAAAATTTATTTCTAATGTTGACTGTTATTAAGCCATGTTTCTATTGTCTTTTTGTGTAAGTTACTAAAACTTTTCCTGTCTTGGTTTCAGGACTTATTTGGAGTGAGCATGGTTGTTCCTTTAATGAATCTTCATATCAAATCTCTAGGAGCAAGTCATACTGTGGCTGGAATCATAGGTGAGTTGCAGTACTTGATTTACAAAAGAGTAAGATCAGGCCTGGATTTTGCCTAACTGCAAATTGGACATTGTAGCATAATTCTTCCTTGCTAATAGCATAATAAAAAGTAAAGACAATTTCCAAGTAAAACTGTAAGGGCAGCCATACTGTGTTAGACCCAGAGACCTGTCCAAACTCAGGCACTGACAGTAGCCAAAACACGTGCTTGGGAAAGAACACAATTGGAAAGTGCAAGGAAGTCTTGCAGAAGCATTTGTACAGCTACTTTTTCAGCATCCAAGAATTCACAGCTTAGCAATTTAGGGAGCCAGAGGTGTTCCTTGTAGTTTTATTGCTATTTACACTTTGCAAATAGTACTTCTGCAGCTGCTTCTCCAAAGCTTTCCAATGTCCATGATTGTTCCCAGTTTGATTAAAATCCTTACAGCTGTCTTGGCAAAATATTTATTCACTTTTACAAGTGTTTACAAGTAAATTCTGAAGATTTGGAATTTTATCTTAAAGTATTTAATGCTAAGATAAGTTCTGTGGCTCTAAAGTACCTTTTATGGTATTATTTATGGTTTGGAGTGATACAATATATTTTTTATTCCCAGACATGGAAGCTGTTATTCAGTTTTTATTACTTTGCTTTTTTATTTAACACTTTGTGTGAAATAATTCTGCTACACTGAGTTGACAGTATTACTTTAATCAGCAGCTAGTCAGAAATATGTTTTCATTTCAACAGTCTGCTTTGATTTTTAACATTAGAAAAAAGATAGGTTTCAGGTGTATTCTTATAAATGAAAGTCTGACAGATGTTTCTCTCTGCTTCTCTTTGTTCCTTCTCTTCTATCACTAAATGCTGCTAAACTCCTAGCCTCCAAAATGAAAAAGTAGGATCTGTGTTTTCTTCAGGGCTTAAGTGATGCCTTGTAGTAAACTGAAGCACCAAGTGGAAAGTCCTTTCCAGTAGGGAAATTCTCTCCTGATTTTGAGAAAGCAGTTATAAATGCCAAGATCTGTTTTGTTCAGTACACCATACAAAGCAATATAATTTACATAGTGTTACAACTTTTCAGCACTTTTTTATTTTGTCATTCTCTGAAAATATTTCCTTTATTAAATGCTAAACTCCACCCTTGGTTTGTCTTGCTCCCTCTTCCCATTCTTCTAGTAAACTATTCTCATGATTTCCCATTTTTCATAATTTAAAATTTTGTGAAGCTTTCATTAAAAAAAAAAAGCTTAATTTTTAACACTGCTATTTTGTTTGTTTTAGGATCTCTCTACGGTGTAATGCAGCTATTTTCCAGCACATTTGTGGTGAGTTCTAACATTGCATTCCAGAGCACATTGGTAATTCTGTGGATTGTAGGGGGGAAAAAGGGTGGGGTTAATAATGGCATTTCTTGACATTTTGAAAATGCATAAAGTGTTCATGGAAGCATTTTTGTTGGAGGAACCAATTTTCAGTTTGTGTGAGAAACGGCAGTTTTGTTTATGGGGAATTGAGAGGTTTTTCAGACCCAAACAGAATACAGTTTTTAGACAAAAACTGGAATACAGATTTGGGCTCAGATACAGTACTGAGTTACACAGGGTTGTCTCCTCTAGTGTTGGTGGTAGTAGAGCAGTAGCCTATCCAAAAAGCAGTCTGATGAGTCATAAGTCTCATGACTCTCATGAGTCAGCTCTTCTGTGATCTGGTTTGCTTTCCCTTAATGAGCAGTTCCTTGTAATTTATTGTATGGTATAAATTAATCATTGCATCTTTGCTGTTTGGTTGGTTTTCTATTAGCTATTGATTTTTTAATATCCTAATGTTACCCTGGCACTAGTTTTCTAGTTTTGAAGAGAACAGATTATGAGAAAGTTTCATGAAAGAACTGTTTCAGGGTTTGTTATGCAGGACACCTGGGATAATTTCCTGCTATAATTTTGTGGCATTTTCTATGAAGTGCAAAACCATTGTCTACTTTCTTAAAAAGATATTTCCTCTTGGGAATCAAGCTGATTTATAAACATGATAAATGCAAGTTTTCTGTTTGCCCTCTGCAAACTACTTCTTACCTGTCTGTGCTCAGATGACAAATTCTTCATAGCCAAGATTATTGTTTTTAGGACCTTAAACAAGTGTTTAATACATAGCAGCCTTAGTGAGCAAGCAAATATTTGGGGTTGGTTATGGTAAGGCTGTTAGAAGGCTTCTACTGATAATGTTTTGTGGTATTTATTGCAGGACTGTCTTTCTAAAAGGGAGATTTTTTTAATTAAAAAAGGCTCTATACACAACATTAAGTGGAATCACCGTTTTGGCAGGTAGCCAGGCAGAACTCTGCTTGTGACTTGCAGATTTTGAGCACTTAGGAATGCTGTGTAATAAGATTATTAGGCTTTCATTGACAGTCCTTTGACCTCTTTTCTCAATTTAATGTAGACGTATTGATTGATCACTGCACATAGCTTACTATTATAAAAAGTTAATCTTTGTTTCCTCCTTTGTGAAAGGGCTGTTGGAGTGATATAGTAGGAAGACGGTATTCCCTGCTTGCTTGTATTCTTCTCAGTGCACTGGGTTACTTCCTCCTTGGAAATTCCACCACAGTGTTCCTGTTTGCTGTTTCTAGAGTCCCTGTAGGTATGTAAACACTTGGCATTTTGCAGTTTAAATTCTGTGTAGTTTCAGCCTGAGAATTACTACGGGAGAAATCATGGTTTATGGATGGATGGCTGCATAGCATCATCACCTAGTAGCAGCAACTGAAACTTACTGTTGGAAAAGTCTCTACAGAGCAAGAATTCTCATGATTTTTTTCCTGAAAATAATTTGAAATGCTGAGGTTTAACCCACCAGGCATCTAAAACCCACAAGGCTGCTCACTCTAGCACTGAAAAAAATCTGTGATTAATGGAACTTTAAAAATATAAATCATACCATTTTGGACCATTGTTATTTGGACCATTGTTGTGGAGATAGCTTCTGTCTTTTTTTTTTAAAAATACATGTTTGTTGATTTGTTTATATTTTGTTGCAGGTATTTTCAAACACACACTTTCCATCTCCAAAGCCCTGCTGTCTGACCTGGTTTCAGAGAGGGATCGCCCTTTAGTAATGGGGCGCTTCAATGCAGCCTCCAGTGTGGGCTTCATTCTGGGACCTGTTGTTGGTGGCTACCTTGCAGAGTTCGAAGGTGGCTTTTACCAAACATCCTTCATCTGTGCCTCTATCTTCCTTCTGAATGGTGGTAAGTTGCATGTCACATTTTGCATCTTGGGTCTCTTCATTCCTCATTTTGTCCTTTTAAGCCATGTGTAATACCTTGAATTCACAGTGTGTTTATCATCTATGGTATAAATGCTTTGTATGCCAGTACTACTGTTTGAATTTGAACTTGTGTGGAAGGATGGGAATTTTTAAACAGTTATCCTCCAGGTGCTTCTCCTTTGTTTTGCATATATCTCTTTTACATTCAGACACAAATAGGAGTTTTTGACGTGCCCGAAGACAAAGACTAGAAATCAGAATTTTGGCTTTAGCCATGAGATTTGTTTATATGGTGTGAGCGTGGCATTTCAGTGCTTTCTTTTCTTGCTTTAAGTGCATTTAAAATTGAACCCATACTATGAATAACACTAGACTTAATATTTGCAAATTTTTTAAGGACAAGTATGTTGAAGTATTTTTTTTTTAATTGTTACAATCAAACTAATGTCTTCCGTGTAAAGTTGATGCAATTGAATGAAATCAACTAATTTCTTGATCTATATAGGTCTTGTCTGGATGTTACCCTGGAGTGAAGAAAACACTAGCAATAGGGGCCATTACCAAGACAAAGGAACAAACTGTTTCTCAGCAAAATCAAATCATGACCTTCACTTGAAATCAGCAACTAGTAGAGCTGTGGCAAACAGTAGTCTTTTCCAGTCTCCATGGATCCAAGTTGCAACAGTGCTGAAGAAGATTAAGGGAATTGCGTGCTCTAATTTGTGGGATGTATTTTTAGTGCGGTTCCTGATGTCTGTTGCTATCCTGCTGTACTATAGTAATTTTACTCTGGCCTTGGAGGAGAGATTTGGGGTGAAACCTTTGTTTGCTGGATACCTAATGAGCTATAGCAGTGCCCTTGGAGTCCTGGCTGGTTGTCTGCTCGGACCAATAACGAGACTCTATCATCACAACACTTACAGACTTTTGTTGCACTCCAGCACTTTTACCTGCGTGCTGATTCTCCTGTATGCTTCAGCACTGAGCATATGGATGGTCATTTTGTCCTCCACGTTCTTGGCCTTCTCCACTACTATAGGCCGTACCTGTATCATTGATCTGGAACTGACCGTTGGTGGGAATGAGGCCAGCGGTACGCTCCTAGGTGTTGGACAGTCAGTGACATCAGTGGGACGTATTATTGCCCCACTCCTTTCTGGAATTGCTCAGGAGTTCAGTCCTTGTGGCCCTCCAAGTCTAGCTGTGGGACTAGCATTAGTTGCTATTGTGATAATGAATGCAAACAAACAAAAATACTGTAGTCGTGGAAGTGTGAAGTTAAAAGATCAGTAGTCAAAATTTTGGATTGCACAGATGTATTTTCATCTGCCAGGCTTGTAAAATAATTACATGATTTTTAAAGCACATCATGTTACCATGTTAGCAAGTCTATATATGTATTTCTGCTGCAGGGATTTAAGTCTAGACAGATGTTGTTCTAGCAGGTACCACTAGGACATTTCTGAGAGGGGCAGATGTTGCTATATTGTTCTGGTTGTAATTTTTTTAATGGATTTTTAACCTTTCTGGAGGGGAAAAAAAGAATGTCAGGAAACGCACAAATCCTGCGTGTAGCTCATTTTTGAAACAGTGTTTAGATTGAAAGGTGGTTAAAAAAGGGTAATCAAAGGTGAATTTTTGTTATTTAATCAGAGGGAGAATTTGTGCTATGTTTGGCCTTAATTTCTTATGCTGTGGTCTGTTTCCTTTTGTCTTTTGTGACAGTAGTTTATATAATAGGACGTTTGCTTATGTGATTTTTGTGTAGCATATTTTGTCCACAAAACTTTCTGCAGACCATGGTTAGGCACTTTGGGGTAATCATACAACCCCTGCTGATTCCTGGTCTTCCCCAAGTAACAGAATTGGGTATGTGCTAACTTCATGTACTAGGAGACCTAATCTGAGATTAATACAAGACCATTCAGACTGAGGCTGAAGTTTTAATCAAAATTTGAACTGGTGGCTTCTGTTTAGTAATAGTTTCTACTGAGGAACTATGTCATAATTTCTTTATTTGTATTTCATGTGCAACTTTCTACCCTCATTTTAAGAAAAATTTCCTTCTTAATTCTCTCAAATGACTGTAAAAAGTGTCTAGCATCTAGCAGTAGTTCAAGGATCTGGATTAATGCATCCTGTCTCATCTCAGGCATAAATGACACTTTGGTGACAATAGAAATACGGGTTTGTTGGTGTTTTAGTCCTCATCTGTGTGCATGGCTTAGCTGAACAGAATTGTAGCATTCCTATGCTATTTACTGTTCAAGCTCATTACTTGCCAGTCAGCATTGTTTATATTTCATATGAAACATGGGAGAAGTGTATTTTGCTCTGATAATGTTCTCTATGATCTTCATTATATTACTTGATGAAGGTACCAAGTCAGCTATGTGAGTGTTTGGTTGGCGGGGGGGGTTTATACAATTTAGTTATCTCCTGGAACACATCAGTGCAAACACTCTTCCTGCTTCAGGTGAGTCATGAATGGTGCTCACATTTTTTATTTTCATTTTCTTCTTTACCTTTTTCCACTGCCTACTAGCATTCAAATACTTTTTGAAACCTCGGTGTTTCCAGTGGCAGCACCATAGGAATTCATATATGGAACTCTGAATTGTTTTCATTTTATTTATTGACATAATCAGTGTCTTATTCCTACTGTGATTTCAATACATATCCTCAGAGTTCTTTATTACAGTATTATGTGTTTCATTTCTCCCTAGGAACTTGAGGCATTTTCAAGACTCTTCTCTTGCCTTTCTCGGTAGATGCCCAAAACATTATTGCTCTAATTTTCTTATTTTCTTTCTTTCCATCTTTTAAGTTTTTTTGTTGTTGTTGTTGTTGTTGTTTTTTGGTTTTTTTTCTTGACCTAAAACCATGCTTCTGTAAGTAAGGGAGTTCTGTTTTGCATCTCTAGCAAGGGGTTAAGGAAAAGAGTTGAAAAAAAAGCTTCAAAAATTAATATATATGAGTGATTTAGTAATTTTTCCAATACTTGTTGATTATATGATGTAACATAACATTTACCCTTCTAAATTGCTGCACTGATTTAATCTTTGTGAAGATCTATCCTAATGCATACCCTACTGAATATTGGTTATAAAAGCCTCACAGTTGAGAAATCTGTGGAAGCCTGTGGTCTTGAGGACACATTGCAACACATTTTACAGAAGATTTTTACTTCTTGGAGGACAAAATGATTCCTGAAGTGCCACAGAAACATTTCTTTTCTGTACAGGTACAGAAAAATTGCACTATTTTTTTTTTTCCTTGAGGACTAGAAATAAAATAAAGTGACATTCCACATACATCATGTCGCTGTGTTTTTTTTCCCATCTTCCTCTGCTGAAGCCACAGCACAAAATAGAAATGTTCAAGTCAATATGAAGTGTGGATGCTTTACTTTTTTTCCTCAAGCCGTGGTTAAAATAATTTGAACTTTTCTACTTTTCTCATAAAGGGTGCAGGAACCAAGGATTCAATCAAGAAGTGGCTTGGCAGTGAATGAAAAAGAAGAAATCATATAAAATGGAGAATTCTGCAATTTTGAGATGAAGTCCTTAAAGCTAGTGTTCCTGGTGCCTGGAGACCACATTTGCACCCTTTGTGTTGCCTCTTAGTTGCTATAACCATGCAAGTTCAGAGAGTGAACAGTCAATGACATTCCTGCAGATACAGAGGAGATGTGATTCCCCCTTTTAAGTTGAGGGAGGAGCAGTTGCAGCTAATTTTGGCTACTGTGTCGTGGGCAAACTACTGAATTACTCAGCTGTTTCTTGAATCCAGTTGTAGCATCTTCTGTAGGAGACTGTAACAAACCAGATCTGAATATGGACTAAAGGAAAACAATTTCTGCCAGCAAACCACTGCAAATTAAGATTTTTCTCTTGCTTACTGTTACTTTATTTTGGGTTGGTTTTCCTGGGCCTGTAGGAAGGGTTAGGTTTTAGTTTGGTTTATTGGGTTTTTTTAGTCTTTGCCCTTCAAAATTTTCCCTTTGGTAAGAGACTTCTCTGATGGTTTTTGATCAGCTCATGTAGAAGAGGCTGTATATACATTTTGTTGCTTTTAAATGATGAAGCAAAGGGATCTTTTTTCCTGTTGGGGTAGGCTGTGCACTTTTGAAGAGATCCTTTATAAACACAGCAATTGTGGGGGGTAGACCCTGGCTGCACACCAGGTACCCACCAAAGCCACACCCCTCTGGAACTGGACAGGGGAAAGGAGAGAAAATCTAACAAAGACTCAAGTTAGGTCAGGGAGAGATTGCTCATTGATAACTGTAATGAGAAAAATAGACTCAACTTGGGGAGATAATTGAATTTATTACCAATCAAAATCAGAGCAGGACAATAAGAATTAAAATAAATTCTAAAAATACCTTCCTGCTACCCCTCCCTCCTTCCCAGGCTCTACCTCCTCCCCTGCTGCAGTGCAGGGAGATGAGTGAGACGGTCAGTTCATCACACATTGTTTCTGATGCTGCTCAAAGAGGAGTCCTTCCCCTGCTCCAGCGTGGTGTCCCTCCCACAGGAGGTAGTCCTCCATGGACTTCTATGATGTGAGTCCTTCCCATGGGCTGCAGTTCTTCACTAACCACTCCAGCGTGGGTCCCTTTCCACAGGGTGCAGTCCTTCAGGAACAGACTGCTCCAGTGCGAGTTCCCCACCAAGTCACAGGTCCTGCCAGCAAACCTGCTCTACAGTGGGCTCCTCTCTCCATGGGTCCAGGTCCTGCCAGGAGCCTGCTCCTGTGTGGGCTTCCCATGAGCTCACAGCCTCTTTTGGACATCCACCTGCTGTGACATGGGGTCCTCCAGAGGCTGCAGGTGGATATCTGCTCCCTGTGGACCTCCAAGGACTGCAGGGCACAGCTGCCTCACCATGGTCTTCAGCACAATCTGCAGGGGTATCTCTGCTCCACTGCCTGGAGTGCTTCCTCCCCTCCTGCACTGACCTTGGTGTCTGCAGGGTTGTTTCACTTGTCTCCTCTCTGGCCACAACTGCTTCTGTGAAAGAACTTATTTTTTCCTTTTTGATTATGTTGTTAGACACTGATTGTCCCGGCCTTGGCCAGCAGTGGGTCCATCTTGGAGCCAGCTGGTATGGGCTTGGTCAGACAAAGGGAAAGCTTCTGGCAGCTTCTCAGAGGAGCCACAACTATCCCCCCCTGCTACCAAAACATTGCCATGCAAACCCAATTCACCAGTTCTGCAGACTTCCATTTCTTGTCTAGTTTTCTTTCTTCTGCAGCACCATCACAGAGGTCAGTACCATTCTCATCTTCCGAGTGCAAGTTGATTACTGAGCAGATAATGCAGCAACAAAATAGGACAAGCACTGTTTATGATTTGGCTTGCTCATTAATTCAGGTTCTCTGTAGTGCCATTACATTCCTGCTCCTGGGAACCTCTGTGGGTGCTGACAGTGCCAATATGGTTACAAGTGTTGTAGGATACCCTTGGGTAAATGATGCTTTATAGCCTGGCACTTCGGCATTTGGAAACCAAAGACTTGCCTGCGTTGTTATTGCTATACTATTGAAGATTAATTCACAAAGAGCTGATCATGAATCTTGTAAGGTCATGAATCTTGTGAGAGTGTACTGAAGCCTGAACTTTGAGAATCAAATGATTGTAATTGAGGTCAGACTGCTTTTAGAAATGCAGGAGTATACAGCTTATTTTAAAGGGAAGTCTTGAAAAACTTCTGTTTTAATTTACAAAGATAAACTAATTCAAAATTTTAATTATTTTTTATCTCAGCACCAAAGAACTGTTTTTTTGAGCTGTGCTACAGAGTAAGAACCAGTCTTCCATTCTGTCAAATACCTAATAAATAGGAGGTCTCAGAGATGAAAAATTAAGTAAGCTGAAGTATTTAGAATTTCTTTTCCTTTTTGTGGCAAAAAATTACTTTTTGAAACAAAAGCTGTGGCAATTAGGTTTTCATATTTATGCACATTAACAAGGATATTTTTATTGGATCAGAGCTCTTGTGGTACAAAAATCATTCCAACATCCAATTTCAAAATCTTTCATCTTTTCTTCAGGGGCTGGAGGATGTTGACACAACTTGGACCATTCTGGAAATGGTGACCAGATAAAACATTTCTTAGAATGTCAGCTGATGTCTGGAATTGGTGGACTTGGCAGCTCTTGAAAAAGTTGGTGCAGGGTGTATGTAGTGTGTTTGCTTCCAGAGAGCCCAAGATACCCTTCATAACAACAGGCATGTTATTTTGGCAAAAATTTTGACTTTGTTTTTCCATGTGATTTCTATGTGGCTTTAGTACAGAAGGATATTCTCAAAATTTTAAATTGTTATGCAGCAAGGTTTTCTTTTGTTGAACTGGTTTCAGTGGGATTTGCATTATACTTTAGTGCAAAGTAGGACTGCCCTTAAAATTTTAGTTATTTTGGCAAATTATTCTTGGGGTTTTTTTCAAGTATCTGCCTAAAAAAGGTAACTGGGTGTCTATCTCCTCCAGGCCTTGTTATACCTACTTTCTTATCCTATTTCATTTTATAGGCCTCTCAGAAACTGAAGGGGAAATCCTGAAAACCCTAATTCAGAGCGGAACTGTATTTTCATGTTCTCCTAAAACTGGGCTTTCTTCATCAAAAATGCACTAAAATATCTATACTACAGTGTACTGGGGAGTCCATCTGGTAACAAAATATTTCTATGTGGCTTTGGCAAATTTCCCAGTCACTGCTGAAGACCTGGTTTCCTTGATAAAGCAAGAACGTTGTCCTCAGTCAATACATGACTTTCCCCATCAGATGGTGCTCGAGGACAGATTTATTGGGCATTTCATTCTCCAGCAGACACTGATACAACATGAAGCATGTGTCTCTTCTGCTGGCTCAAAAAAGTTCTCACTTGTTTTTCCTTTGCAGGAAAAGAAAAGAAAAAAGGACAAAGGTAAACCTCTGACCCAAACCAGAGTAAGAGTTGAATGATAAGGGCTAACTGGAACAATGCCTGTGTCACCTGCTGCTGTCATTGCTACTGAAAAGGAGAGGACCCAGAAATCAGTTCCCAGACATGGCAAGGGTCTGATTCAGCAGCGGTGGAAAAGAGCCTGAAAAGGGTAGGAAGAATAGCAGAAGTGAGGAAGGCAGAGGGAACTCACAAGGACACAAAGTCCCAGGAGATTTGCAATTCTGCTCAGTGTGACCATGCTGGAGATGTGCCTTGATGCTTGAATTCTATGGATTTCAAAGTGCTTTGGAAAGGTAGAAATATATTATCATGTTTTGGAGCATCAAGAGCTTAAGACCATATTTCATAAAAACGACCTTCAATTTGATGTGTTTGTACTATGGGGCACCACTTTAAGCACAAATAATGTGAACATGCCCTGCATTAATGGGCAACCAGCATAGCAGTAGTGTTCCTGAAACCTGCATTCATTATTTAAAATTGTGCCATAAAAAATAACAACTGTTTGGGAAAAAAATGAAAGGCAACTCTCCCCAGATAGAAGCCAAGTGCTTGGTCATTACCAGCACACAAACAAGAAAACTCCATGGAGAGTAAACTAAATGTTGATGTGCAACATTTCACATTTATTTATTTATTGGGCTAGATTTCAGATCGGCTTAATATAAAACAGCTAATCTAAACAGTCTGATCCGTAAGGAGGATGTTGTCTCAAAACTGAAATCAAAACTGGAGGCTTTCTTCTTACTCAAACGTGATCCAAACAATGCAGTGACATAGCACTCCCTGACAATTTTACAGATGAAAGTACTTTTCTGTTGAAAGACGAATTGAAATTTTTTTAAAACTTGCTGGCTTTGCTTGAACCCAATTTTATTTCCAACCAGGAGATGATCATTAAAGGACAGCTAAGTATTTATTGGTTTACACAATAATCATGTGTTGAGAATAGCCATGAACATTTGGCTGAGATTTATAGAGTTCACACAGCCATTCCTCTGCAGCTTAGACTTTGCATTTGCCACACAGCAGAATTTTTCACAGCTGGAACAGAGGAAAAAGTCTAAAGGACCTGTACTAAGGAAAAAGTTTAGGAAGGTTTTATATTTCAAATACATACATGAAATAAATATTTTGGAAATCCTGGTAGAAGAAGGGAACTCTTACATCCCCATTTATCAGCCCCCACCCATGAACATTTGAAAGAAATCTACTTTGTGGATTTAAAAGGAAACTCTGATTTTTTAATAGTTCTTTCAAATCAAGCTTAAATAAAAAAAATTAATCTTATTGCCCACAGATTTAGAAATGTGCTAATGAAAGAGAAAAGTTATGATTTCACAGTGTACATTCTTCAATGAAAGTTATCCATTTTGTAACAAGTAGAAAGAAAATTTATTTCTGCATTGTACTGAAATGTGTATCTGTGCTAAAGCAAGCTCAGTACTTAGATTAAGTAGGACAGAAAGTGCAAATTCCTGAGAGGTACAGTTAAGTATCATTTATTTTAATGTACCCTCCCTTCCCATACGCCCTCAAAAGGCAGCCATTGATGCTAGGATCAAGAAGTCCATGTTATTAAGGTGCACAGTGACTTCAGCTGATTCCAGGGCCCCACTGTGCTACTTTTCTGTAGAAGCAAATTAGATGGAACATTTTTGTTCCTTGGAGTGCATAGCTCAGACAAAGTAAAGATTATCTTTCCCCTTTTACAGATGAGGAAAAAAAAAGTAAAACAAATTAACCAGGGTCACAAGCATGAGTTGAATGAGCTTTCTTGAGTCTCAGTGGTCCCTGACTCAAACAGGAGACTGCTTGCTCTGCCTACCTGCAGTGCTCTGCAACTATTCTACTGGTGTGTTTGCATTACATTGCAACCAAGTAACTAAGGTGCAAAAAAGCAGTTTTGATTCAGAACATTATTTATCCACTTGAAGTTTTCTGGTTTTAGGCCTTCTGGTGTCCTGCTAAGTGCTCTCAGTTCTTGCTGACATAAGTGAAAGGCAAGGTGATTCAGTTTTTCTTTGGTGATCCTTAGTACCTTTCAAAGGTACTAAAGGTATTGCCAAAAATTCAGAAAGTAAAAATTCAAGCTATTCAGGTCTTTGTTGCAAGTCCTTTTTACAAGCTGTAATTGCAATCCTGCCCCTGCAGCTTGTTTCTTCTCTTCTTCCTCTTTTTCTGCATCAGAGGTCTTCAAACAAACTAGGCTTCAGGAATACATTTATTCTTCTTTAGAAGTCTATATGATAGGTGCATTGTGCAGTTGTCAGTGTTATTCATGTTGAAGCTCTGGTTAAAATGAGTATTATTGATTATAAATAAAATCTGAAATGATACACAAGTTTGGGGTATTTTTTAAGAATCCATTCATCACTGGACTTTCAACCATTATTTCAATGGAAAACTGGGTATTGAACCTTCATGACTTGGTTCCATGAGAGATGATGTCATAAGGCACATTTCAATACTATTTTAACAGTGGAAATAACATAATTAAATTAAAGCATTTCCATAAGTTATTTATAAAAGAGATTTTTTTTTAATGTCTTTAATTTTGCAGTTGCTCCAGCATTCCTTTTACTTAGTTAATGGAGTTGATTTAACTCAAATGGAAGTGGTTAAACCCAGATTGAGGCTTGTTTTGTTATTTTGATGGATCCCATAGTCTGATCAGATAGTTGAGAATCCTAATTCAATATGTCCATGGTTTATTATCAACAGTTCTCCTTTGGCTATGTTCAGTAAGGCTGGTTCTCAGGCTTATTTCTCTGCCTGTCCCCTTGCGATGCCTGCCTAACCAACCGTGGTGGTGGCATGGGTCTTGCTGACCCATGGTCTGCAGTCAGATCTTCCCTGCTCAAAGTGCCAAATCTTGGTCTCGTCAGCAGTGGCTGCCTGAACCCAATGGATGGCTGAGGCAAGGTGCTTGGGTCCTGCTGCTCTCCTCGTCCGTCCTGGCTCCCGTCAACTTCATTCTTCCACTCCACCCTAAACTCAGGTAGTGGCCTCTGTTGTCTCAGTCTCTGCTCTCTCAAGATTTTCCCTGCTCTGGGCCTTAGATTGAGCACTGTGGTAGCAGCATCCAAATCAGAGTCACTGCTGTCACCCACTGTTAATTGGAAACAAAAGTATAGTTTTAGGTGTAGAATATAACTGTTTCAGGAATATTTGAGTAACAGCACACTGAGCCCTTGCAGCCACAGAATAAAGTTTCCCCATGTTTTTCTATATTCAGTGCTTTCTTAGCCCCAGTAACAGCCTCTTAACTGTGCCAAAATAGGGGATAGATTTAACTTAAAAATATCTCTATCCTCGAAAGTGTGATTTATAGAAAGGCCTCACTCAGCTGCTTCTTGATTGCCAAGAGCTCACCTGATTGAAGTGACATTTCCCCAGTTCTGGGAAATTTCCACTTCTCTAGATAGAAAAAAACTTCCTCTCTCTGAGCTTAGGGTCTAGTCTGTGCTTATATCCAAGCAGGAGACCAAAATTAGATTTCTCAGCCTCACATGTCATGCAATCTAAACCTAGAGGAATTTCCAGAGCACAACATGTACAGGGGCTGCAGAAACTTGACTTTGGAAAAGGAGCATCAATACTCTACCAGGCAGAGGATCTCTCAATGTCAATGGGTAGAAATATCCAATCCTTAATAAGGCTGAATGTAGGACATGAAACAGATTCAACAGGGCAAATCTTATAGGTTGCAAGTGCTGCAGACTCATCCTCTCACTCACAGCAGGGTAGAATATGCTCTAGGGAAAGCTGGCATAGTTGTTTAGGGAATGCCCTTAAATGATCCTTGCCAGGTAAACCAAGCTGGAGATTGTCTGGATGTGCACGTGTGCATATATTTTTCGCCAACAAACTTCTTTAAAAAGAATTAACATCTTCATCAAAACTTGCACACTTGAGTCATTTGATAAAAATTTTAACAATAGTTTATGAATGCCTCAGATTTTTTCTTAGACTTAAATCAGATATGATGTTTTAAATAGATCAAAGTAAACAACTGTGTATTGTGCAACTGTCATAAGAGCAACTTAGATTAGTAACCTTCATGTTATTTCTTTTAAAAAGGTGAGGAAGGGGTCAAAAAACATATCACCATGTAATTGTCCATTCACCCAGATAATTATATATCAAGGAAGGTCTTCATCAGACTGTGTTTTCAGGCTTTTCCCTTCTAAATATGTCAAATAATATATTTTTTGACAATTGAATAATCTGGAGGCATATTTTCTCTTTAATTCTAGGTGACAGTAGGTGACCTCTGCAGATTAACTACAGAATAAAAGGCATCCTACACTCAGGAGAGCAAAGATATCATTAACAGACAAAAACACAGTCCATTGTTAAATTAACTGAGGATAGTGGAAAACTAATTGGGGTGGAGATCAAGAAATTTTAGCAACTCTGCAGAGATTTCTTCTTCCCAGCAAGAGAACTTGATGACAGCTTGCCATAAAGAAAGTGCTCCCAAGTATAATGTAAGCATGATAATGAAACCAGTAACAATCAAAAGTAATATATAGAATTTGTGAAAGTTTTCACATCAAATATTTGTGCTCCAACAGATTTTTTTTTGTTGTTGTTAGAATTTAAGGACTACCATATAAAACCTTTGTGAGTTTAGGCAGGGGGAAAAAAAAAATTGCAATTTGGTTGTACACCACAGCATTTTGAGTTCTTAATGAAAACAATAAACTAGATCTACTGTCCACATTACCCTCTCTGGTCTGGTTCTCGGAGCAGTGTCCTCTACCCTGACCCCAGAGAGAAAAGAACCAAATAGGTCATAATCCAGGAGAGATATCTGGACATTATGGAATAAAGATGAGCAGAATAAGCCATGGCAGTGTTCCTGGTGCAAAAGTGCAGCTGCTGCTTGCTGACATGAGGAGATGTGCTGGGAGGACTGTTCCAGAATGAAATAGGAAATGAGAAAGCCCCACAAAACCCTGCTGTCCAGGGCATTTCTCTACACTCACATTTCTGCTTTAGGACACACTGCTTTAAATGCTTTAATTTGCTGATTTCTCTACATCATCCCTGGAAAAACCTTCCTTCTATGTAAGCAAAATGACTGCAGCACAGTAAGAGAAAAGCAGAAAAATTTCATTACCTCTGGAAGATGTTTTATTTCTCACGCGTAGTTTCTCTGGGAGTTTAGTGTTCTTAGGAAGTGAAAGGAATCTTTTAGTATTTGCTGCAGCCTGCATACAAAGAAAACCAGAACATTTTAAGTCACTGCAGCCTAGTGTACCTGCATAATGCATGTTAAGATACACAGCTGAGGCTTGAACAGGTTTATGTAGCTAAAGGGCTGGCGAGTAGTTTCAGATTAGCTAATATGTGATCTTTTACTACACACTCAGTGATGATTGCTGGCTGAAGTCTGTGCTAACTAAGGTAAAGACTGAATAATCTCAAGCAGTTTAATCAAATGAAAGCCTAGTGATATGCCCTCTGAGATCAGGGTTAATAAATGTATGGTCTCTAATCTCATCCTTGGCTGCGCAGGTTTTCCTAAGGAAGGAAAATGCTGCAAGCATGGCACTTCATGCAGCTCTGTGTTTAAAACTTGTTTAAAACTTTTTATTATTCAGCTGCAAAAAATTTGGGTGAGACTGAAGCTTGTGCTCAAGAACTAATCTGTATTCTGATCCAGCAAGTGCTTTATACATATAAATGGCTTTATACAGCTGACTAGTCACACTGCAGCTGATGAGGAAGTCAGGCACCAGCATGATCATTTACCAGTTCAGGGCATAAAATCCTTGTTTTCCCCAGCCTAAGATTTAAAGGGTCTGGGAACAGACCACACTTCATACTTCCTGGAACATGAGAGGTACTTTCCAGGACAAGTTGTTTTTTTTTTTAAATTCAAAAGTTTCTCAAGGACATCCTTTCTTATATTTGCTACAAAGATTTTTAAAATCTTTACAGTCTAACAGCTCTCCTCTGCTCATACCATTACTTGTGGCAGACCCAAAGGGAACCTGTAAGGAAATTTATTTTCCCTTAAGGATTTTTCCTCTTCGGATTTTTACTATTTTCTTCTTTCTCCTCTTCCCTCTGTGGAGGATTTATCCAAGGATAATTATTCTTAAAATTATAGCCGGTGTGTTTTAAAAAGTTATCAGACATCCTTTTTCTCTTCCTGCCCCAAAAGTCCTTCTGAGTCTCCTCACTATTCCACACAGTAAATAATTTAGTTGTATGAAAAAGATAATATATGTAACTATGGTTGAGAGGGAAAAAAAAATCATTCAGGAACAGTCTTACTGTCATAATTAACACCACAGTAGCTCTGGTAATGATCATCTATAAGACACAGCCCTTTTGGGACTGCTGAAAGACAACTGTATCAATGAAGACAACAGTCATTAATTATTCCTATAACATGAAAATACATATACACAGGATGGCTAATTTCTTTGATACCTGATATGACCCAAAGGATAAGTTTCCCTGCCTAATTAGGGTGTTCCATTCCAGTATGGTTGGAAGTTTACTACTGCAGGAATCCCTCAAAAAGCCAAATATTATCATGTCACAGCAATCCTTGTAAGTGGAGGGAGTTTTCCTAACCAGTGCCAAAATCTGAAAGCCTGATTTATTATTATAATATTTTATTATATATTACTATATTATTTAGTATTTTATGAATACTAAAGAGCATACAATATTTTTCAAGTGAAGAGCTTGCTCTGACTTATTGGTCAAAAGTCCTCCCCTATATATTGGAGCTTATTGTAAGTAGCTTTTCTATCTCAAAGTCATTTTTAACCTTTAATCATCCACATTTCATCAAAATACTGACAGAGATTACTGATCCTATCTACACTGTGTACAGACCCTTTCTAGCTTCTCTGAGGTAAAATTATGGCAGCAGATCCCACTCCCATATCACATTCTGCAAGACTGAACCTTTGCTGAAGGTGTAAACACAAATTAAAGGGGCTCCTGTGTGTCACGGTGTGTGATATTACATGTGCAGTTGTCTTCCAAATTCAGGATTTTTCCTGCATTTCAGAAGATTTTTTTTTTTCTGCATTACAGTTAGCTACAAAGAGTAGCTTTCAATAAAAATTAAAATTAAGTAAAAAACAACAAACCAACAGACAAAAAAACCCCCAAAAAACACCACAAAATGCAAGTACCGGTCTTTCCCTTGACAGGCTGTTTGTTTTCCTCAGGCTCTCCCTAAGGCTGTGCCGGCGACGGATCAGAATTTCCTTGGCCTGCTTTTCACTTGCATCTGCAGCCAGGCTATGTCGGTTGTAGGACATTGTCTGAAATAGAAAAGCAGTGATCACAGCCTGGAAAGCATGATGTCAAATGTGTTGGACTATATGAACATGGAAAAATAGGCTTTAATAAGCATCATAAATCCTTGTGAACAAGGTCATATTGCAGATGATTAATAAGAACAATAATTATGCCAAGAATGTTTTTATTCATCCGCTTCACAGCCACCTGTTTTGTTTGGTTTTTTTGGTTTGGTTTTGGTTCATTTTTTTTTTTACCCTGCTGATATTTATAATGAAAGACAAAATGGAAGAAGCTGGCTTACTACCATGTTTACCCCCACACTGTAGTAGCTTGGTTAGTATGTCAGTAGAGGACACACATTTGAAAGTGATGAGTCCCCTAGAGGGAAGTCATTTTTACCTCCAGCAATCTGAAGCTTGCTCAATTTTTGAATGTTTTCCAAGGGCTCAGGCATTCAAACTACTTAGCCACAGGAGGATAAATGTGAAATATCCTTTTGCTTCTATTTCACTGTTTTTCCAGTTCATCATCTCTGCTCTTAATACAAACAACTTTACAACTGGAGGCAAATAAAAAATCTAATCCCATATCATGCAGTGACCAATATACTGATACAAGCAGACAATGTTGGCTTGAATTGGTACCTATGATCCTATTTTAATGCTGCAGGTACCTTAGAGGTAATAAGACAAAAACATTAAGCCTTATCAACTGTACAAGATCGAGTAAGTATTTACACAAAGGAATGCGAATATGCTACTGTACATATGACAAGATATAGATTCAAGGCAACAGAAGTAAATAAGAGCATTATTTGCTATTATGTGGTGGAGCAGATGTACTAGCTCAAAGATGTGTTAGGAAGATAATCAGTATATTACAAGAGCAGTGGGATATTTATGTAGGCAAAAGTTCATCCTTACTCGATGTCGTATTTGGTAGAGATTCTTTGTTAATATTTCTCGCATGTTTTCCATTTCAGTGGGAGAAAGGGGCTTTATCTTTCCTTCATGATAGTCACTGTGGAAGAATGAAAAAAAAAAAAGGAAAATAGGGGAGAAGGAAGGTGAGAAAGGGAGAGAAAGAGAGAGAGAATGTTTATATTTTTATGGTCAGGAATGACATTTGAATTATTTCCTTTGTTAGAGGTGGAAACAACATTTCAAAACAACCACATAATAGGTGAAGATGTAACATGCAGAAATGAAATCTTGATTTAATTTGAATCAGTGGTAAGAAAACAAGATGTGATAAAAATTACAATAATTTGTCCATTGTACTTAGGTACTACTCAAAATGCCTTTCAGGGTTCCCTTGTGAGCTATTCTCAGAAGACAGGCAGGCACATGTTCAAGTCCACCTCCGCCCTACACGGCAGATCAATGTTCCAGTGAGCAGCTGTCCCAGTGAAACTGCACAGCCCGGAAGAACACAGCACTTCACCTGAAGCTACAGGCAAAAGGCTCTTGTTTCACATCCTCTTACTGTTCTGGTGACATTAGGACACGCAGTACCCTAAGTCAAAGTGATTAACCTGCCGACAGCCCAGGCTGTGAATAAAGTGTGTGACCCAGCTGAGACACTTGTCCATGCTGGTATCCCTTGCTTACCTGAGAGACACCGATGATGGGACCTTGCTTATCATTCCACTCTCTGCCATCTCAATGGCATGCTTGATTTCTAGCTTCTTGTATAAAGAAACAATGCTGGATTTGGGCTGGTTCTCACGGATTAGAAGTCTTCGCAGGTATTTATTGTCGAACTTTTTAAACCTGTACGTGAGGCAAACCAGCCCAACCAGTTAATTTTTACTGTGCATAGTCAAGGAAAGCCAATATATTGCAGTTAATGAAATTTTAAAGGACTTTATTGTCAGGGAATGTGTCTGTTCATGTTAACAACCTAATGCTGAGTAACCTAAGAAAGGGTCAATTTCAGCTTTACTTCAGATAGATAGACTTAAGCTGTGTTTTAGGTAATATGTTAATGGGCAGTCTCCCTAGAAGCAATTTTAAGCTTTTAGGTATTCTATGTTCTTAGAAAATATTATTTTTAATTCTCTGTTTTCACCAAGGCAAAGAGAACATTAAATATTTACTGTAATAACAAATAAAAGGCCAAAATTTACATCAACTGCTTTTTCTTTGAAATTTTAGCCTGCTTTTGTAAAACTTTAGAAGTTCTTCCTTTCGCTAAAGCAACTGCACCCCCTTAGATGCTTAGCGAAAAAATATTGATTACAGCTGGTGTTGATTTTGTTTGTCAGAAAATATTTTGCCCTCCAGACATTCTGAAATTATTCTTGAATTTGGGTATGAAGGTCATGAAGAGGTGGGACTCTCCTTTGCTCTGCACCCTTTTCATTAAAGATCTCACACAGACTGGAGAAGAACCAGACTGAGTAAACAGAAGTTGTACCCATGTCATGCATCTGTCAGGAAATTGTCCTCACTGTGTTGTCCCCAAGTCACTTGGAGAGGGCTCTCCTCAGCCATTCCTGCTGGTGCTATTCTCTCTTTATAAAAAACAATTAAATTCTTCTTGGAGCGGAGACTAGAGGGTGGTGAGCAGTGACCATGCTTAGGGTCTAAAGAATTTGGGTGTGAAAGGAATTAGATCCAACCTAATGATGATGATTCAGCAGATAAAGTAAAAATTTGAATTATTCAGGTAATGCCAGGGGTAATCTTCTTAACTGATACTAAGTCTTAAGTAATACCATCAAGACCTGTAGAGCTGCCTGCCATTAGGATCTCTCATGTATCTCATGCCAGCTGCTGCCTTGATCTTTCTAGAAGAAATCCAGTAGCTTTTTTATGTTTACCTTCAAATAGGAAACTAACCCATCACTTAACTGCCCTAAGAAATACAGTTTGCAGGAAGACAGCTGAGTGGGATGAAAGGCTCAGCAGACACACAGGAAATGCTCTGCAACAGTCAGAAACATGCACCCTCAGAAGGTACCATACTTCACCCTGGGATCAGAGAGCTGCCTTTCTTCCCAGCAGGACACTCTGTTGTACTTGCTTGTGGTTTAGTAAAAGACATTGTTTTTCTAGTTTCCCTTTGAAACCCACATGTTCTAAAAACAACCATACATTTTCAAGAACAAATGCTGAAAATGAAATATGATGCCCGACAGCCTTTGTTTGTTGCTGCAGAGCCGTTTCAGCCTCTCTTGTATAACAAAGAGTTTCAAATGCAACTCTTACTTATCTCTCCAAAAGTTGTGACCCCAGTGTCCACACACATCTTCAATTCCAGTCTTCACGTGGTCAAAGAACTAAAGGAAAACATTGGTTCATTACATAAACTTAAAGACTTCACTTGGCATGTCCTTAGACTAATTAGTTTCCAACTTAGTTTAAAAGAGAAACATCTAGTCACAACTCAGGATAATGCTTCAGTTTTACCAAAAGCAGCCCAAACCAAGCTCAAAGACAGAATCTGTTTCTTTCCCCCGAATCTTCCTTAGCTCACAGCCACAAAAGGACAGAAGCTAGCTGCTAATTTCCTCAGTGTCAATCTTGCTCAGCTCCTGTCTGAAACTAAAGGCTCTTCCCATATTTTCACTCATTTGAAATTCCCTAGCCACTCATTGCTATGCCTGGAACTTCCCCAGGCCTGACAGTGAGGCAAGTATGACGTTATGGAGAAGAGAATCTCAGTGGACAGAAGCTTCCTACATCAGCGCCAGCTCCTCAGGATGCACACACAGAACTGAGAGCTAGCACTAGGTCCTGAGCTCCTGTTTCAGGAATTTGTATCATCTTAAAGCATCCTACCCACCTAATATTAGAAACACACTCTTCCTGAGTCTATTATCAGTTATGAAAAACTGAATCAGTTCAGCTAAGGTCTCACTTGATCCCAGAGGCGGCATGTTTGCCTTTAATTCAGGAACCATCGTAGGGGTCTCTCAGGGGAAAACCCCGCTAGACATGTCCAAAGGATAAGCTCTAAAAGGACACTTTCAGATGCCTAGATTGGCTTTTTTCCCAAATGTGGCCCTTACTATTCCTCACTTTGGAAATTTCAAACCACTTGCCTTAGGTATGCTGCAAGGAGAAATACGTTTGAGAAGATGCATGGCTAATAATCTGCAACAATTGGAGACACACAGATACCGAACATATATCCATAAAAAGACTGATGATGTAGAAGTTAAGTAAGTTTAAGAGTGTGTTTAAGAGAAGTTTGCATTTGTTTAACTAGATTAAATCAAATGCAGTATAATACAATTAAATAAAGCCAAAGGTTTCCTGATGGAGCCAAATTATAAAAAAAAACATATATCTCATGTGTGAAATAAACTACAGAAAGATAATTTACTTCTGGATCTGAACAATTAAAACAGTGAGAGATTCCAAAATAATTATACGTAACACTAATTTCGGTAATTGCCGAAAGTTAAATATAAACTTTACAATTATTGTGCTTATAACAGCTATCAAAAAGAAATGCAGTACAACTTCTCCATAATACTGATGCTGAATGTCTGTCTGAATGTGACTAGGAATTTCATCTATACAAGGCTTTCACCTATGATACTGAGGCTGCAACATACCCTGTTATAAATCTCTTCACTGACAGCAGGCTGCTTCTTATTTGACCTTTTGACATCAAGAAACTCCACTAGTGGGCGAATTGTTATTCCCTGTGAAGAAAAAAAGAACACAATAATTATAAAAGTGAATTCATTCTTTTGATTAGCATGTTTTGCACTTAGCTATGAGGTCCTTGTCAGCTCAGACTCCATTAATGCAACAGGAGGAAGAAAGGGTCACCCTAGAACCGAGAGGTCCAAGAGGGTCAGCCTAACAGAACCTATCAGGAATACATCACATACCCCATCCACAGTAATTTTAAACCTTTTTTTTTTTTTTTCAGTTTTGTTATGTGTTAGAGAAACATGAATTAATAAATTGATCCCCTGCAGTTTCAAAACAAACATGCAAAGTCCTCATTTCTGGTGATTATTTCCAAAATAGATATTCAAAGATATGGAAACAGTTATATCATTGATATCTAAGATCATGAAAATAAGGGTTTTTGTAAATATGTGTCCTTCCCTGGCCATTCTCAGAGAAAGAACAAAAAGGTTTGGCTATCCCTAAATGATACAATGGTTTTCAACAATTGTTTGTGGAAGAATTAAGATAATTTGTTTACTTGTACAGACACACTGGCACAGGGGAAAGGAATGAATCTCCTCTGGTGTTGAGATCAGTCCCCACTATCCCAGACACCCAGGTCACATTTCTTTTCATAAATGAATCAAGATTTATCTTAAAAGTAGTTAGGTTTCTTTGCCCCATTGCTCATAATGGAACACTCATCCCGAACCTTATTGTTCCAATAAATAGAAAGCTGCTTCTTAATTTCATCATGGTCACTGCGTACCACTTTGTTCTTGTGCCATCATTTGTCTTTTTAGTTTAAACAATGTTCACTCCCTCATATAAACAGTAATTATAGTCCGTCTTCTCCTTCATCTTGCTAAGGCCAAGGCATCCTGGTCTCCTTTCACATGACAGGCTTACCATGATCACTCCAGAACGTGCCACTATGCTCTAATGGAAATACCTGTCTCACTGTGTCCTACGATCAGATTTGCCTTTCTTCTGTCCCCACTGTATTGTTGACTTAAAATCCACCCCATTACCAACTAGTACACCTGCATTTCTTCCCCTTTCTATTTTTTCCCAAATCAAAGGTTCCCATTTCACGAAAGAAATTCCTAATAAGAAAATCCTTGCAAGAACACGTTTGCACACATTACTGTTCAGTTTCATTCTGTTCCTTTCATATTGGCTCTCAGTTCTTTCTACAGGATACTCTATCTCATTGTCACCCTGAGAACACTTTTCAAAATCTGTCATCAAGAAACAAGCAACAAAAACTCCTGCATTTATGTGCCATGGCCAATGAACAAGAGTATTAACTTATCCTTGAGGAATTCCTTTAATAATAGCTCGTTAGCCTATTATCTGGCCAGGGTGGTTGGACACTCGAGCAGGTGCCCAGAGAGGCTGAGGTATCTCCATCCATCAATTTATTCAGAACTCAGCTTGACATGGCCCTGAGTAACGTGATCCAACTTGAGGGTGGCCTTGCTTTGAGCACAGGGTAGGACTAGAGAACCAAAGGACCATTTGCTTCTATTTCTATTTAAAGGAGGAACACTAAGCTCCTTCCTCATTCATTTTACAGTCATCCTGTTGTCAATCTAAATCTCAGTTTAATGAGTAGTTATACTAACAATCTTCTGTGTAGCCCCCTCCCCAAAGATTTTACAATAGTCCAGTTAAATGAGTTTACTCTAGAAAATAAATTGCCTCCTGAAAGAATGATACCAGATTTTTCTTTGATAAATCATGTTGCATCTCATAGCACATTCCATTTATCTCCATATTTTAAATTATTCTCTCCTTCAAAACTAGTTTTCACACTTAAAGTCAACAAACTGACCTCCACCTTGCTCATTTTCCAAAGCATGAGCACAGATACTTGTTTCACACATGCACCTTTTTCCATGTAAAAGGCAGAGCAACAAAATTCTGTATTTTTTTCCACAGACCTGAAATTTCATTAACAGCCACTCACATCTCTCTCACTGCTCTGGATAATGACTAGTCTGATATGTTTATTTGATGGGCTTGGCCTCCTCTACATTTTGCAGGTTTCAGTCTCTTGGTCACCCTTGACCAGGCCTCCATGTCCAGGTGGTCATCAGAAACAAGTTCTTCATGTCCTAACACACACCTGGTGCTTTTTCAGGGATGTCCAGCTGGTTTGCAGCATCACTTCCTCACACCCAGACTCCAGTTCACCTGTCTGAACCCTCAGTGTCTTTAGCTTACTGTGCACTATATCCAACACAACTCCTGAGTAAACACACAAGTTTAAACATTCTAGAGAAAGGAATTAGTGCTGAAACTGTACCCAGATTATCTTTTGTCTCTACTCCAACCTCACTAGTCCTAAATACTTAATACTACTTATATGTTAGCATAAGTACTTAATCTCTGGCATATTTTTGCTACCTGCCTGTGGTATGCATAACAATTTTTTCTACTCTGACTATGGTGAGTACCTTCAAGTATGTTCCTTACAGTAAGTTAGAACATTTGTTTTTCTACCCATGGCTTATTTACGACCTGTCTGAGAAAGAAGTTCAGGAGAAGAAGGTACTACCTGAATGAAAACGGTAAAGAATATCACCACGATAACTGCAGTGATGAACAATTTCTTCCTGGGAAACACAGCAGGAGGAAGCAGAAATACAAGTGAAAAACAAATTGCTCCTCTGAGACCTCCATAGGCGATAATAAATTGGTCCTTAAAAGTGAGAGGTATTGTCCGGAATACATTAATGATCTGAGTCAGAACAAAAACACCTGAGGGAAAGAAACAGAAATACAGAGAGGAAGGGGAAAAAAGGAAACTTAAATTACACAGCTTACACATGATGCCAATATTTGTTTAAAAACATTTCAATTTTCTTCTTACCTTTTATTTGCTTCTTCAATATATATTATTGTAGAAATTAAACACTACTTAGCAGCTTGAAATACCATATTACATTAAAAAGCCTTAAGAACATCATTTTGAACATACTTAGTGAGCTAAGCACCTCAGGTCAGCTGGATTTAGGACCTGAAGCAGCTAATAGATCACCACAAGACAGCTATCTGCTAGTCTACACCTCTAGAACAGCAATAATTCCCTTTGTCAGTATAGACCAAGATCCCTACTTGCTTTTTAGCAGAATTTGAGGTGATTTTGAAAACTGGTCTGCCCCCTCCATCAATCTGTCCTTTGAGCCCTGCAAACTCCTGTTCACTCAATTTTACTCATACAGACAGGAGGGATGCAGGACCTGGGATATGGGGAGAAGACACCAGTGCATGCTGGTGTACCTTGGAAAAACGTTCCAGGAATGTGGCAGATTGGAGTAAAGTTATAAAGGCAGGTGAAGGGAGCAAGCACGCGGTTCCAGAGCTGGGTGGCAAGCAGGCTGTTTGGCTGCTTTTCAGTATAAAGTATTGATTGTGGGGTTGCAGGTGCAGTAGGAAAAAAGCCCAGGTTTCTGCTCTGAAAGGAGATTTGGGAGCTGGACATGGGTTAGAGCATGACCCACCTTTACACATGCAGGGACTGAATCATTATTAGAGATGAAGCTGGGGAGAGGAGCAAATTTAAGACCTACCAGCCTGCCCTGCACTTAGCTCTCTAGGTAAAAGAAAAAGAGCCACTACTGTAAATTCAGGAGGGATATCAGTTTCTTACAGGGTTTTTTTTTTTTTACACTTCAATTACAGCATTTCCTGGTTTGATATTATTCATGTCAATGACTGTGAAAATCACAAAGCTAGTAAACATACATTAAAAACAAAACAAAAGCAAAAAAAAAATAAAGCAACAAAAAACCCACAAAAAATCCTACAAGCAAACAATCAAACAAACAAACACGACCTTTTTAATTACTGTATGACTGCCAATTCTTTTTACCAAAATTTGCTTATTTGTAAATAAGTGTATACTTAAATATATGTGTTGTGATTAACAAGCAGACTGCCTCTTGCTTTAGGTGGGCAGGATCAGGGCAAAACTGATTTTTAGGCTCCATTTCAGGGAAAGGTGGAAGCTGACCCTGTGATATAGGGCATGTTACTAATACAAAAACCATGCTAGAAACTAATGGGTCTCTGTCTAAGTTTTGGCATTTTCTACATGAAAAGAGATAAAATATTTCCCTTGCAAAGAATACTGACCCATAGTCTGAGACTTGCTTACCCAGTGCCCTCCAGATTAAACAGAAGAGGAGGGTGAAGCTAACAAAGGCCCAGTTCCACTCATGGTTCTTCCCAACCGTAGACACACCCATGAAGATGAAGATTAAAGTCTCACTGACACTGCTCAGCATCTTCATGAAGTATTTTATCGTTGTGTAGGATTTCTGAGAAACATTTTCCTCCACATATTTATTCATGGTCATGGCACAAGATGTAATCCTGAAAGGCAAATATTATCCCATATTTCATTGTCTTGGGGTTTTTTTAGCCTCTCTTATATCTACATAATATTATTCATTTTCTATAGTTCTCTTTAAAATGCAAAGCATAATTTATTCCATAAAAAATCTCTAATTTACAGGCTTGGTGAACCTACAATTTTGGGCACAATGTTGTTTTTTTCTGCAATGAGAAGTTTTCTGAGAAGACATCAGTGTATGGCAAGTTTTTTCACATAATAATGTGTGAAATTATTCCAACTCTGTTTTGCAAGGGGCAGAGATGAGAAGAGACAGGTGCAGCCTTGGAAAACAAGAGCTGGTGCATCTCTTGCTGCTAAGGGATGTCAGACAGGGTGGAAAATGCATATCCTGGGGCAGGGCAGGACTTCCCTCCTTCCCTACCAGCAGCTGTCCCACCTCAATGGCAGTGACAGTAGCCAGCTCCTCTTTCCAAGCAAAGTAAGCAGCAAGGCTACAGACAATTTGTCATCCTTCACCAGTTTAAGCCTGCTCTGCCTGCAGATAAGGCTGAATAGGAGGAAAACACCACCAGAAATCACACAGCTGCTGCTGCACATTTAAAGCATCTACAAATGAATGAAATGGACATCTCAGCTGACACATGAGAGAAAAGAAAGGGCTTACTGCAAATGCATCTACAGGTCCATTTTCTGTGTTAGTAAACAGTTTGTTAATCCTCAGGAAAAGCAAAGAATGGCATTACTACAGTGCAGGGATGGCTGAGGACCACTCAGCTACACATTTACAAGTTTAAGTGTAGTTAGCAGAGCTGGCTGGAGGATAACTTTAAGGTGGTGTCTCAGTGTAGGGAAGGACAGTCTGGGCTGTCTAATAACTATCAGGGAAGACAACTAAGGAAAGGTACATTGTGAAACAGCTGTCATTCCTGGTTCTACTCTCTCAGGCAACAATATCTGCTCTGATTTCCCAGTTAAAAATATTATACACATCCATGTATGGGGTTTCAGTCAAAACTAAACAAACCCAAACAGACACTAAACCTAAACAGAGATGCATTTACATTGTCTTTCTGAATATAGCCAACTTGTCTAAGGTTATTTATTCCAGTTACACGAGGTTTTCAGATATAATTATTTGCTAACACAAGGGATATTTCTCAATGCTGAAATCACTACACTTCTCTCTCTCATGGGGGAGAAGGGCAGGTTAGCTAGCATCTCTGAAAATTTCTCTTGAAATCTCCCAAGTTTTGGGGAGATTTCACTGCAGAAACTCTTCTGCTAAGCATGTCCTGCCTCTAAGACAAGAGCCCCATCTCTGAACCACTCTGAAGCAAACATCCCTGAATGTGAATGTACATGGAAAGGCAGACTGGGGCAGAGCTCAGAAAAACCTCACAGATATTATGAACACACATGCCTGGGTTCTTTCTCCTAAATAAGGGATTTTAAAAAAAATTCTCAAAGCAGGAGGAATCCCAGAAGCAGCAGTAACTTCAAAAGGACCTTCATACAGTGAATTCTCTTTGCATTTTGCAAGAGGGATTCCATAGCAGAAGCTCAGGTTGTAGTCACTGGCAGACTGAACACATTTCCCTTGATTATTTAAAGTTAGTTTTGTCTAGAAGTTTTGTTCTCTTACATGGAGCCACATCTACATCCCCAAAGAGGCTGGGCAACAATACTTTCGAGGGACAAGTCTGGGAGGACATGTGGGCACTGGGAGAGGACACAGTGTACTCTACTGACCTCTCCCAAGCAGCAGAGACCCTGAACATACATCAGAGTGAATAAAATCCAAGAAAGAGGATGTGATATGGGGACAGATGCAGTCTGATGGGGCAGACAGTGTCTTACAAATATAGGCAGAATAGTGCATTTAACCTGACCTTCACCCTGCATTTTTGTCCACCTATACTTGATGGGGAAGGATCTAGTCAGCACAAAATAAAATGTCTATTGACATGCAAAGACTAGCTCTAACCCTAAGCAAACTCCAAGTCTAAGAAAGAGAAAAACCTCACTAAGACTATCCTACACCCCCATCTACATTTAGTACCGATATAATTGTCAGCCCTCTCCTCACTGTCAGCTGTTTTCAGCACAGTCCTGAGCAGAACAATCCTCTGTGGTCCACAGGTAGCATGCTGCCTGGGGAGCAGAGCTCATCCTGGTTGCACGGATAAACGGTGGAAGATATAAAGTAGATTTCATGAACATGTAAGCTTTCTCCCTGAAACACTCAGTAGTTAAGGTAACATTTGTAGTTTGGGTACGTGGTTAGGATAACAGGGGTCCTGAATTTTTTGCCAATACTGACAAACTGATGATGCTTCTCACAGCTTTCCTCATTTTTCTGATCTTACAGTCGCCCAGACTGGGGACTTACAACAGATCCCACATTATGTGCCTGAGCAAGAAAGTGGGACAGGACCTGCCATACCACATGGATTTTCTTCTGACAAGAAGCAGCAACTTGGTCAGGACATACACTCAAGCCCAGAAGCTGTCAAACACTCCCAGGTTCCTCAGATTGCACACAGTTCTGACGATCAACCACAAAAGTACATGTGCAAATCTTCTCAAATCTGCTTAGCACTTTGACCCTCCAAAAGCCTCACACTCAGTGGCAAACCATCTCTTCTCTGCGCTGACAGCTCTCCCGTGTGTACACTGCTTATCTGCACAAGCGTAACAAGTCTGATGCAGCCCAGCTACTCCAGCCAATGGCACACTCAGTGGAGCTGGCAAGTGCAGGGGCAGCAAACGCCAAAGAGCAAGAAGGCAGTGGGCGGGCTGGAAAACAGCCATTTCTAGGCCCACGGTCATTTTAGAGTCCTGAAGCAGCAGCTTAGTGCCCTGAAGCATTAGGACAGTCAGGTCTGCATCAAAGGCACAACAAAACACACAGTACTCTTTATTACCTTCTTAAAATAAAATCGTTTTCATGATTATAGTAATTTAGGAAAGCCCTGCAGCGAGGGGAATGGGGAATCATGGGCTGGACATGGTTTGTTTTTGGAACCTGAGGTAATGGAGACGCTGTAAATAGATGTCTGATAAGAATCTGTCACCAGATTAATCAGAATCCTTGTAAGCTGTAACTTAAAACATGCTTAACCACTAGAATTTAAAGGGACAACACTCTTATTTTCAGTCACATTTTGCATTCATTCAATTAGTCTCAAGCAATTGAGGAGCTGGTTCAATGCTATAAGAAATTGAGATGCACATGATATGTTACTCTTCAGGTAAGTAATATTCCACAGCTAATCACTGCTCACTTTGAATCAGGTATCTCTTTAGAGTATTTATTTACATTAGAAAAAAAGTTGAAGTCTCCTTCATTTGAAAATTGTGTGGG
Source organism: Cyanistes caeruleus (assembly GCF_971803275.1). Classification (NCBI taxonomy): domain Eukaryota; kingdom Metazoa; phylum Chordata; class Aves; order Passeriformes; family Paridae; genus Cyanistes; species Cyanistes caeruleus. The sequence continues at coordinate 29,483,543 of NC_141703.1, forward strand.
GATATAGTGCTAGAATTTAATATAAAATCAATGTCTGTATACAAGACTTCATGTACATTATTAGAGTAAGCTCTTCACAAACTCCATTTTTACTGTCACAATAATCAAAGCCAAAGCTTAGATATGTTTTATTTTACATTTCTTATCCACATGCATTAATTCTGGCTTCCAATTCTGTGACCTGAGTAGCTGTCTTGGTCAAGAAGGAGAAGGGAAAAACATTTCATTGCAATTAACCTGCAACATTCTGTACTTCTGAAGAATAAAAGTCTCACTGTATAAACAGTACTGTTTCTGTCAGGACTGCAATAAACTAGGCCACTGGGTTCAATCCTCAAGTTTCCTTGACCTACTAAATTTACAGTAGTTTCAATGCTTGCTCCTTTCTGCCAGCTAATTCATTGTTAAAAAAAAAACAAAAAACAAAAAAAAAGTATTAAAAGTTCTGCTACTTCACAGCCTTTATGAGAAATTAGCAAGGAGAAAATGCACCATTATAATTAGAAATGGAAACAAGCAAAAAAAGTCCAGATTCAGGTCTGTACATTTTACATCTGTGATCCTCATTCATGCCCAGCTCTAGTTACAGTAGAAACTCTTTCCTTCTGAAGAGGATTTTCTCACTGCAGCTCACAGGGACATGGTTCAGTCCCTTCACTATTTCAGCCAAGTAACCTGTGCAGGGGTTATATACGGACATTTCCAGAATGAGTTGTCCTTAGAATGAGTACACAAACTTATCAGAAGAGGGACAAGTGCCTTTCATTCCCTTCTATTCCTCTGGCAGTGAATTCCTACTTGCTCAGGAATGAGGCAATCTGTGTAAGTATCTTATTTATTTGGTAACACTGTATGTTCCTGCTCATGTCCTTCCCCTAAAGTATGGTACAGCATGTAACTACAAGGTCTCACTGAGTATCTTTATAAACCTGGTAATGAAAGAAGGGGGAACCAGTAGTTTAACAAACTAATGTGGATATGGGTAAAAAAGGGGAGACCAGGCAATTATTCCTCATAGGCTGAACTGTAAATGGCCACAGAAGCAAATAATAAATAATCTCAGTTGTAAGGGACATTCCAAAGTCATTTGCTCCAACTACCTGCTCAAAGGAGGGCTGACTTGTAAATCGGACTCAAGCAATCCTTACATGAGTCAGTAGCTGCAAAAAACAACAGGGAACTCCACACTGGTGTGTGTTTTTGCACTGTGACACAGAGCAAATTACTTTCTGTAGTTCCAAGGCCAAAGAAATGTAACAAGAATGGGGGATTTAATCCAAGGGGATGCAGAGATCACAGGAGCTCCAAGGCTGTCAGCAGCACTGCTGGAAGGGGATGAGTTTTGTGGCTTATAGCAGCTGAGACCCTACATGGCAGCAGATAGCCCTTCCCTCCCAGCTGGGATGTTACTGCTGTACACAGTTCTGTCAGCTATTATAAATTATGCTTAGAGACAAAAACAGATAAAACATTTTAAAGACAACTCATTTTCTATCACGCTGCTTGAGGGCAAAACTACTTTGTGTTCACTCTTCTGTTCTGCACCCATTCAGAGGCCACTGCACAAACGAAAATGAATAGGTTGGTAGTGCTGTGGGAAGCACTGGTGTGCTGGTGGCAGGCACTGGCGTGTGGTGGGTCCACTGACCCACCAGCAGATCCACCATGCCCTTTCCATTGGGTCCTGGATGCAGCAGGTCCAAATCAGTATTTTCATAAACACTGCCACAATTTTTTCCATGTACAGTTTAGCCACACGCTTTTGGTTTAGAAACCCTTTAAGTATTTGATCATAGGATGTCAAGGACATTTGGCTTAAGAGGTGGAGGAAACTAGAAACCACACAAATGCTATGAATAGAAGCTATGAAAAGAGATGGCACATTTATGAACTCGGTCAAAGTGGATGCATATGTTGCTTTATTTAGGCTCATATCAGAGAAAGAAACCCCTGCAATCTTTAGTTTTTTACTTACATTAAAGTTCCATCCCCTGTTGTTTCATGGCATATTTTTATACTACTGAAATCATCACCCATAAATTTCCTTGTAAATTGCTTCCCAGCCCCAGAAAACTTTATACTGGCATGACTGTGATATTAAACCTATCTTCATTTGCCTGAAAGATAATAATCAGGTGAGGTATTATCGAGTATTAGTGACACTCAGCAGTTACATCTCAGCTTACACAAAAAGCTCTGCTCCTCATGACTGAATGACTCATATTTGCCACTAGAACAATAAAAATTCATTAAAGAAAGTTGACTTTAAAAATATTGCTTGGAACCAGAGCAAAACATTTAATTATATCGAATGTCATAAAGGCTCTTTTTAATGTTGAAGTTGTTATAGTATAAACAGAGTGAAGAGAGAGGCTGTGCTCTTTTTTTACTGAAGCCAAGGAGTGGAAAACCAGAAGTGAAAATATTTATATCTGTTGGAAGTGGGAAGAAAAATATTATTTTATACATGATGATGTATACAGAGAACATTGTAACACACAGGCACACATATCAAGATACTAAACTATAGGATTATATTACCATTAGACTGCAAATTTTACATTCACCCAATCCTTTTCGTGCCTCTAATCCAGCAGAAGTTTGCCTTAATGATATTTATATACATCCATTGTCTTCATTGAATGGTACCTACTGGCTGCTCACATGACTAACTGTTAAACACAGTTTCACAATATATTGGCATCAGAAATGAAGGCAGCTCATGAAGTTCCCTGCTACCACTGCCACTCCCTCCCTGCCACCACTGCCCCTACATCACCATGGGCCACTCCTCACCCATGCCCTTATGACTAGCTGAAGGGTCACATTAGGACACAGGTCACCAAAGTGACCTGGGTTAAAAATAAGCCCACTGAAAATACAAGTGAATATTTTTAACTTGGAACATTTCAAAGATACTGCTTATGATGAGATGCCATGAGCAGTTTTAGTGACACAGCTGGTGTGGTGGCAAGCTGAGAGAATGGGGTGGAAGCGGGAGGGAAGAGGCCGGAAATCCTCAAGCCAGCAACTCTGCCATGCACTGTGGAACAATGCCACATGGCAAGGTTTGCAAAATTTGATCCTCTCTCCAATTTCCTTTGGCATTCTTACTTGGATGCTATGATTACTGAAGTTTGGGGTACTTACGCCATGATGCCCGAGAGATGAAACATTTCAGCTGTTATGTATGACAAGTAACTGTACAGGAAGACAAAGAGTGGCTCAATCACTCGGATTTTATGGGTGAAACGGGTGGTAAAGGCTGCTACAAATCCCAAAAGGATTCCAATCAATACTCCACCGATCCCCACTATAAAGAAGTTAGCAATCCCAGCGAATATGTCAATAACCTTAATTGTGCGCATCTGGCAGAAAGACTTGAACAAATTGTACAGGACCTATGAGGAAAAAGAAAGCACATTATCTTTTTGAACTATTCTTAATTTCCCTTCATGTCATTATGTTCCTCTTCTTAAATGCTGAACTTTTAATTTCTCTATCTATCTTGAATTTGCTTTTTAGGTATGCTGTTATTTATGTCTAGCATATTACTTGTGATCCATATATATCAGGGAGATACACAAAGACAAATAAATATAATTACTCCCACTTTTGCAAATGGGACAGATTTCTTAACCTGTGCTACTCTGGGGGCCAAGAGCATAAATCTACCTAATTCTTATTTAAAATCATTTATTTACAGAGCTCCTGATTTCTCGACAAATGTCCAACTCAGATTTTCCCCAGACTAAAAAGATAAAACAAAAGGAGAAAAATAAACCCAGTTTCATAACCAGTGAAAAATCAGGTTATTTTCAAATCTGTTTGTTTTACATGACACTGAGAGGTAGAGTACTGAACTAGACCACAGATTCATCTGAACTGCTAGGGGAGGAGGGGATGTAGAGGGGGCTGGGGACGGACAGTGACCACCTCAAGGAGTAAAAGAGATGTGATATTCACTAAGACAGTGTTCTTTCTCAAAATTATTGACCATTAGGAACCCAATGGCTTAAAGACTGTTCAAAATATTGAGTATTTCTAGAGATTTGGATTTCATTGCCACTAAAAAACCTGTTGCCATGTGTTTTCCCAGTTTAATTTTCAAAGTATTTTTAACCATCCTCCAAAACAAACTAGGTCAATGAGATTATCACATTTTCTTAGCCAGAGACTCTTTTTGTTTTATACAGGAAACAGAACAAACTAAACTCCACATTTCTCTAATATCCAGTATTTTAGTTTCTCCAAAACAGAAACCGATGGAATCAGTTACTCTTAAAGAATCTTTTAAGGGTTGCCCCATCTGCAGATCCATTTGGGAGATTTAATCATTCCCTGGGGTTGCAGGTATGCTCCCAGCCCTGCAGTACCTGGGTGGCTACACTGTCCCCTTGTACAGAGCTAACTTTGGTCACAGGCACCTATTCCTATCACAGTGGGTTCACAGATCTAAGCCAGCAAAGCCCAGTCATCTTAGACAGCTTGCAGGAGTTAAATATCTGCTTTCTTTCTGGACTTCTTAGTACACCAAACAGGTTTCTCTATCAGGAATGCCATTTGAGAGAACAATGTTTTATCAGTACTTGCACTGTGCCAATAAAGTAGGTGTTCAAGTAGTGACTGTGGAAGGATTTCTCATGTTTGCAGTCTTGTTCTCTCTCACAGGACAGAACATAAGCTGTTCAGCCCTTCTTAGTCAAAACTGGGTAAGTTTTACAGAACTAAAATTTTAATGCAAAGACAAGGCTTATTATGGGTCCTTTGGGCTAAGTGAAAGGAAAGAACTGAAACAGAAAAGAGAAAATATATTCCAGAGCAAGCATGAAAACAGAAGGTTAAATCAAACCTAGAACGGTCACCAGCAATTTTCATTACAAAGCATCAAATGCAGTAAGAGCAGGATCATGAACTATTTATTTGATAATAATGATGCTCTCAGGATGAGTCCACTTGGGAGAAGTGTTGTTTTTCATTCTGGACAAACCCCTTGCTGCTCTGAGGCAGACTCCCAGTCTTTTTTTCCCCCATTCCTTGTTACTATGTAGTGTGCAGGACGGGAAAGCAATGTCATAGGCTCCACAGTTTTTCCACCTGTTTTGATTTGCGGATCTTATGGATTTGCATGGAGACAAGTATACCAGAATTAAACCTACTGACAGTAGGAGTGCCTCTGCTGGTCACTTTACAAGGACCTCTCATTCCACAGACGCCCAGGACTCCATTAATCACAGTCTGAAGAATACTTTTGACTTGTGTTGTGTGCAGAGTTTCCCTGAGTCATTTGTTGAAACTTGGGACAATCCCAGATTTGTGTTTTTCTCTAAGACACCTACAGAACTTGACCTGGCAGAATACTCTCTTGGTACGTATTAGGAAAGCTTATTGTTTTATTTAATTAGAGTTTTAAATAGTCATTTTTATATTTAAAAAAGTAACTATATAAAATATACCAGGCTAGTCTCTAAGTAAGAAAACTGCAAGGTTGTTGTAAAGAAGCAGAACATTTTGATCTATCCAAGCCTTTCCATAATGTCACTTCATCTTCACAGCAAAGTATTCACCCAGCACATACAATGGAGCCTGCTGCTCCACATGGAGACATCCTCAGAAATATCAAGTCTAACACCATAAATTATTTGAAAGAAGAAAAGCAATTTTCTCCTTTGTACCTCAGCCATGGTTTAAGCAGCAGCTACAACTATGGAATGTCACGAACAGGACTTTAACCTCATTCCTATTGTTTTTTATTTACACTGTTGCAAATGAGATCAAAATCAGGTTCACTTTCCTTTTACTCTACAGCAGTTCAGTTTTACTGAGCTTTCTCTAAACTTCCAGGTGCACCAAACACCAACTCTGGTCACATTTTTAATGTATTTGGTGTGAGAACAGACGGATTTTTTGAAGTTCTAGATTTTCATTTATTCAATAGCCGTCAGCTGAACTCACTGAAGGTCACACCAAGAAATATTGTCACTATCACTTTTTAATCTTGTCTCAGAGCATCTCTGAAACACTAATTGCTTATTTTCATCAGTTCTCAGTTAAGTTTTTAATTCTAATATTACTTTAAAGCACTCTAAAATAATGATGTCGGCAGATTCAGAGTACAAAGTACTGTTGTAATGTTTTCTAACATAGGCATAATATTATTATAATGATATTGTGTCCTTCTTTCTGATTTTAAGCCCAGAATTGGAGTTTAAACTGCTAACACTCAGCTGTGATCTTATAATTTGTTACCACTTTGCTCATTATATCTGACTCAATTTTTCAGTAAAGCACCAACTCTGATCAAGAATCCAATTATCAAACATTGTCCTCTGCCAAATTCAAGTTCCCAAATTCCAACAGTGGGGGAAAAAGAATATTCAAATGCACAGACATATCATAAAAACTATTAGGCATGGCAGACAACCTGAAAAAGGCAGCAGAACTCACACTCCTGAGAAAACACTGGTGATCTTGTCAGCTCCCTGTAAAAGAAAGGCAGGGGAAGGCAGAGTACAGAACATCACCTCCTCCAAGCACAGGGCTGAGTGGCCCGGCAAGGGCGAGCATCTGCTGTGGGCAGGGAAGGCAAGGTCCCCTGAGGACAGCCCCAGGAATCTGTGTGACAGCCTGGGTCACATTTTAGGTATAATCACATGACTGCAGGTGTGCAAAAACATAACATGGAGCCATTAGCAGACCAAATCTCTGCATGTGGAAACAACTTGATCTCTGTCCAAGTGCTACCTTTAAGCGATAGGAAGTAAGACCAAAGGTACTCTACGTTCCTTCCACTCCTTCATAAATATATGTAAGGCCAGTGCATTACTGGACTGTCCCTACAGACTGCTCAGATTATCTTCCCCCAGTTAGGGCATCCAGGGAGGCAGGCCATAAGGAAATCTCCAGAGAAGGCAATATTGATGCCTACAGGAAAGCAACACATTAAATTGCCATGCCAGCCCTTATAAAAATGGTGGTTTAGAGAAATTTGCCTTTGGGAAATAGCACATATGAATATGCCAGTGATCAGGATGCAGAGTTTCCCTAGCAAATCATGCTGCATTAATTGCTGCCCCAGTGGCTGACTTTGTCATTGAAAAAAGCGATTTTGGTTGTAAAAGCTCACCAAATAACAAGTTTTAAATAACCAGATCCTTTTCCCCCAGAAAAAAAAAAAAAAAAAAAAAAAAAAAAAAAAAAAAAAGTATGAATAGGCATCCATAGCACAAGTGGCCATTAGAGTGACTAGAGACAAACCCAGCTATGACTGAACTGCTAAGCCTTTTGAATCTCAGTGTGCACACTTATTTATTTACAGGACTGGATTAAAGTACCAGTTTGGCATTGGCAGGCAGTTCCAATTGTAAGCTAAGGAGAAAAGCTAGACTTTAAGGCAAGCCTGTAAGAGGAGATGTGATTGAGCTGACTGGATAGCAACAGATTCAGGTAGAGCATGCACTGTAAGTGAAAAAAATAATATAGTATTCCCACAGACACACAAGAATTTATCAATACCAAGGCTCAGAATAAATTATGACATGTGTTAAGCAGGGGAGGGGAAGTCCACGGAAAGGGAAAAACAGGTGAGGCAAAGTCCAAGGGGAAAACAAGACAATTTTGCATAGAATTGGGAGTAAGAAGCCAGGGACAGAGACAGGAAAGTGCAGACCCAATTCATTAATCTTTCTGATCTTTCCAGCATATGAAAAACTGTACTTCTGTGTCACACAAAACAGGAAGCAATGTGTGGACACAGTTGGCAAGGGCAGGATTTCAAGGCATGGATAAATGGGAGTAATACCCTAGACAGTGTCATCAGGTACATATGAGGGACACTGGGGAGGATAATGGAATTTGCAGATTGCAGTTCTCAGGTCAGCACCACAACCCCAGTTCAGCTAGTTAATGATTAGAAATTACTGCCTCCAGGTGGCTGTTTTATCTCATCTGTAGCCTGGGATACATGTATTGGTGGTTCCAGGGCAGTTCCAAGCGGATGGGCATATGCAAAATGTTAACCCCAGTAAGGTCTTGTGCCGTCTCCATGATTTTCCATCCTCCCCATTAACACACCACAACTGGCCCTTTCCCTTTCCTGTCCAGCAACGTTTCTACAGGTGAGGAAAACCTATAGTTTCAAATTATAGAAGCAATAGAATTACAAAGATACAGAAACTAGAGTGACCAATAGTAAAATCCCTACAGTAAGTATGCTCCCATTACTCTCACATAGTAAGACTACTGTGGTTTCTAAATCTAAAGTTTAAAGGATTAGACACACTAGCACTCCTTGACTTCCATCTAGTAGCAAACTGTAATAACCAGATACAAAGAGATACAATGGACTGGCATGTAAACAATCATTCATCATTTTTTTATCAATTAATCATTTATCAAGTAACTTACCACAGTTATAGCATCATTCAGCAAAGACTCTCCAAACACCAGGATATAAAGCTGCTCATTGACATGGATATTTTCAAAGACGGCTAGCACCGCCACAGGATCCACAGCTGAAATGAGGCTGCCAAAGAGCAAATTCTGCAGCAAAGTGATATCAGTCAAACCAAATGCACTGATCTGGCAAATTCCATACAGGGAAATTCCAATGCCGATGGCATTCCAGAGTGTGCCCACAACAGCATACCAGAATATGGTACCAAAGTTCTCAAAGAACAGACGAGTTGGCATAAAATATCCAGCGTCGAGTACAATAGGTGGTAACAGATACAAGAAAAACACATCACTGTTCATTACAGGTGGGGACTTCTCCTCTGCTCCAAAAATAATCCCACCAAGAAGCAATCCAACCAGAATAAGGAGACAGCTTTCAGGTACTATTGAGGGCAACTTGTGATAGAGATGAAAGCCTTCAAAGGAAATTCAAACACAAGAAAGGGAAATGGTTACTTGTACAGAATCCATAAGATTATTCTGGATTCTGCTATTGTCATTTCTATATTAAACAAACAGCAATTGCAGGGCAATTTCATTTTCACTGCAAAGACTGAACTAGACATCCACAATGGGTCAAGGCAAATATGTTGGCTAGAATAGTTAATTCAACTGATTTGATGGAGAGAGAAATTAAAAGCTAGACATTCCACTCAACAGCTAGGCTGGATGGAACAACTGTGTGCAAGGGTTCTCTCTGTAAAACAGTGGGGCTTTTATTAAAATGTGGAATCCTCCAGAAACACAATCCAAACACTTCTCTAGGGTAAATTACATCTAGATAGAGGAAAAAACCATCATACTAACCACTGCTTTTTCTCTGGACTGCTTCACAAAGGAGTTTAAAGAGTACTTTAATTTAATTTTTACTTCTAAAGTCTCAAAGCTAGTAAGGGAACTAGCACATGTGACCTCCACCCCATTGCCCATGATCACTTCCCCTAGCACCAGGAGGAAGAATTTACAGACAGAATTATTATTTTTAGTGGAGCCTCCAAATAAATTTCACAAGAATCAACATGTTTTCCATAAAGTGACAATAAGCTGTAGCCTGTATTATTATGTTCGTTCTTCTGTATCATATGAATTGTAGTAGTTAGGATTCTCTCATAAAAGTCTGTGCAAAGTACTGAAGAAATTAATTTTTAAAGGTTCCAAATGAGGTTTTAGTGGTTGAATGTTACTTAGCCTTCTAAAACTCTCAAAGCCATGCAGTTTTGAATTAAACATTCCAATTACTTATAGAAGATAGCTGTTTTAAGGACAATTCTGGTAATGAATGGGAAAAGTTTTGAAGGAACTTACTCTGGCCAATCTAATGGAATGATCAACCTTATGCACCAAGGTCACATTCCAGGTCCCAGCGATGCCAATCTTTTCCAGACTCCTCCTTATCTATATTTGGCCCACATAATTATATAGAAATTGATCCACACCCACAAGATCCCACAATCCCTGCCTAACTAAAAAGCATTTAAATTATTTTAAATGAGAGCTGCATGGAAACACTGGGTGTGGTAATAACGGGCGTCTATTTCAGTAGAACTATTTCAGTAAAAATCACACCTGTAGTTGAAAGAGTTAAATTACTGCTATCTTGGTATAGTTTACATCCAGTTTCCCACTTTCAGAGTTATGTATCTTGTAACATCTATTTTGTTAATTCCCCTTCCACCATGGATTTTTTTTTTCCTTGTTAAGAGAAAGCCTGACCTTGTAATTAGGAAAACAAATGGCTAAGAAGGAGCAAGAGGAAAGTTGTTTTAATCTATGGATCTTTTACTTATATATTCTGTAACTATTAAAGCTACTTTTAAAAGCAAGCAGCTCAAGCTGCATTTTTTTTTCCTTATGGAATGAACACAGACTGCTTTAATTAGAAAGAGCCTATGTGATTCATTAGAAGGACTGTCAAACTCATTGCCATTCTTCAAAACCAAAATCACCAATGTCCTACATTGGCAGTACAGGTAATGATCCTGAAAAAACCAAGGATTTGCAGTTGGAGACTTGACTCTTCACCTTTCAGCCGCTTCCATATAAACATTTTATGATTCACCTTAGTTTCTGCAGTGGCAAAAATACAATTCCAATACAATGGTCAGGAAGCTTCCCCTGAGTAAGTAGGTTTTAAACCCATCAAATTAAATTTTAGATCATTTCCTCAATAAAAAATTCAAGAGAAGGAAAATTTTGTAAATGCAGCTTTTGACAAAAAAAAATAAAAGAAAATCCCAACCAGTTGTAATACAATGGCAATGAAATGTCTACTGTGAATAAAATAAAAAGTTAAATCTTTTCTTCTTTAGAAATTACTCTGGAAAGTTCATAGCCTCTCAGAGATTTGAGATACCACCACATTCTTAAAGGTAATGAAAAGCCTCCCACTAAGTTAAATATGCTTTTTATTCATGTAAACAGCATCAAAACTCCTGGAAGACTTCCTGCCTATATGAAAAGTGTTCAAGGGTGATTATGGACAGGCTATGGCTCCTGATTTTAAGGCAGAGAGCTAGGATTTAGAATCCAGTTCATGTCAAATCAGTAGCAGATGCCCTGTCCAGTGAGGAATGTCTTCCCTGCTCTGATGGATTCACAGGGTCAGGATCACCCTGGGAGCAGATCCCCTGCAGTACAGGAATACTGAGACTTTCATGCTGAATGCAAGACTACAGCTACTTTCTTCTCCTCTGACCCTGTCCTTGGGCTGCATGTTATGCAGTGACTCAGCTTCAACAGCATGGAAGATGCTTGTTGAATAAGCATCCTTCATATATCATGTCAAAAATGGCAGTAAGACACTTATCTAAAGTCAAGTTCAGTATGTTTCAAGATGAAAGTCCTTAGAATCACAGTTTCCTTCTTTTTCTGGGTGAATTCCAGTGCTTTCTGATGCTAGAAATGCCACTGAGTACCTCTGAACAGCTTAAACCTTTTTTCAGGAGAGCGGGGCTGGAAGGGTATCCACTCAATTGCTAGAAGAAACACTTCTCATTGTGCATTTCTGATTAAACATAGAAATAATGGGAATCTGGATCAGTTACACAATATTTTGGAGTTTTAGGAGAATGAAAGTTAAGCAAATGGGGATTATGTAGATTAGTGTCACTGCTTAGAGACTCCAGCATATTCAGGTGCAATGGTCCCATCTAATATACTCATGGAGTCCATCAGCATGTGAGTAACACACCTCCAGTACCAACACACAAAATAAGTAGAGGTAGTCATAAAATAATTCCACTCAAAGCAATCTATTAGATTTCAAACTGTGCTCATATATTCCTATACTGGAATTAAAAGCACCATGTTCCTAAAGTCCTTGTGAAAATGTCCTTGGTCAAAGTTTTCAAGTTCTGCTTGACAGCCTCATGTTTCCTTTCTTAAGCTGTCTTTCTTGCTCCCTCTAAACCAAGCTTACAGTGACATGGTCACAGGCAGGATCAGACAAACCTTTCAGGTAAATTCCCTATAAAAATTAGCAAGTGCTGGAACAGTTCAGCTCTGGTGAAAATGCACTTCTGTGAAAACATATTTTTTAAGAGATTCATTACCAGGTGCTGCAGTTGAGTATTCTTTGGGATCTTTCACACACTGAGAGAGCTGTTATTACACAGGACCCTATCTTCTCAGCTCCTCATGGCTGAAAAGACCTTAGGGATCGGTTCATGAAGGTTTGAAACTTGGCAGTGCCAAGTGTAAGCATTCAGTGCCTAGCCCCAGAAAGGAATTTCTGATGCCAGATTAAACACCGAAGTTTCCTGGGCAGTGCAGGAGTCTTGAGGTGGATTTCACAGGGCCTGGCATGTCAGGGGCATGATGCCTGTGCTGCCCAGCAGGAAATGATGAGGAAAGGAAGGCGTCAGAGAGCCTCCTCTCTCAGAGGGCTCCTCTTAGGGCCACAGGCCGTGAGATGGGCTGGGAAACCCATCACCATCCTTTTGAATCAAGACACATGGCTCACTCCTATTAACCAGTAGGATGTGGCAGAGCATCATTCAGGTATATTGGTGGCTCAAAACTGCCAATCTGGGCTACCTTCAATAGAAAAGAAGGCATAAACCAGTGAAAATTTGATGTGGAATGTGACTTAGGAGTAATGGGAGCCTGACCTGGGAAGGTTTACCTGATGCACCCACTGGATAAGCACAGACAGAGCTCCAGGAGCAAGAACTGGATGTTCCTAATTCCAGTCCTGGAGTCAGGGCGCCTGCAGATAGGTGTGGTGAAGCTGAGCACTGCCACACCTAGGGCCACTCCTGGATCTGGCCCTCATTGCTCCGCGCACACGCACTGACAACAGCATGCCCTAGATTAGCCACGCTTGCTTTCATTTGGTGTAACTGAAAGGATTTTAGAATTGTAGGTGCTTTTCTTCACCTGTTTGCTGTTTCTTCACCTGTTCAAGCTGTTTGCTTGCTTACTTGCTAGAATCAGACTGGAAAATTAAAGCAGTCAGGCAACTTTTTTATAAAAAAAAAAAAAAACTTTTTAGATGCCTATGGACTAGCAAAATACCATGATAGTCATAATGTATAGTTTTACAGAAATTATATATTATTGTGTCTGTATATGTTTACATGTTTCAAGTGGCTTCCCTTTTAATAAAAAACTTTAATAAAACAGAAACTTTTTCAACAGGTTTAGCTCATTCAAGAGTTCTTGCTTTATCTAAACTCAGCAGCCAGAGCAATTTTCAGTACTCAGCAGGCTAAATTCTCTACCAAACTCCCCATTTCCTGATTATTACAGTTCGTGATATATTTAAGTGCATCATATTCGAAGATATGTCCTGATTCTGCAAACACCTAGATGCATACTTCAGACCAAGCATGCGCCTTTAATGCATTAAGACACTTGCATCAGGGTGCATGCCTGCTTAATGGCTGCAACACAGGATTTCTGCAGGAAGTAATGATAGCACACCAAGTTACTTGGGTCAAGGATCAGGCCCCCAACTACATTGTTAGACATGGCAGGAGGTGAGTACAAATTTTTGGTTTTTCAGAGTCCTAATTACCCGATCACTAACCAAATTGTGACACAGTCTATTTAAGTGTCACAAGCAGAGGTTAAAAGTTTTAACTTTGATAAAAATGTTTTATCAGAATGAGCACGATGGTATTTTTTATGATACTCTGTGCTGCAAAGTCAGAGTTCTGAATGAAACAACTGTAGCGTGGGTAAACTTATTTATTTTGCTCCCAGAGCTTTAGCCCTTACATTATCTTCTATGTAAGAAGATACAAAGTTCATAATTCAGCAGAGATTTACTGGATTTTAAATAGCTATCTAGCACACCATTACCTGACATTCTTTAGATTATTACGCTGTCCTCATTTCTGTTTGGTACATAGAAGCTAGCTTAAAAACATGACATATAAGCTGTACAAAACTCAGTGAAACTATGCAATGCAAATGTTTTCCACATGAGGGAAGAGGTGGCCTTCCTTAGTCTCACAGTGCTGTCTTTATATATTTCTCGGGAGGTAAGTGAACGGTGGAAAAGCAGAGTAAGGAGGAGGCATACTCTTCCCTCATAAATATTCGCTTTTCATCGATCCGTTGTTCTGCTTTGAGACCGTCATTATACCCGGCGTTATTTTAAGAAAAAGAAGACCGTGCTCAAATGACAGCGCAGCGATCAAGAAAAAGTCAGTCACGCAGCGGCTGAACTCCCGGTTTTTACGGTCCTCCTAGCCCGGGCTTTGCCCGTCTCTTTCCTCCTCCGCACCTTTCCTATCTGAGAGGACCCCGACTTCTTCCAGCCGAATCCCGCCCGGGCATCCCGCTCGGCGGAGGAGCGTCAGCCCCGCTCCGTCCGCCCCGCGCCCCCCGCGCCCCAGGTTCGGGCAGGGAGGGAGGGTCGCCCCCCGGCCCCGCTCACCGATCTTGGCGAGGGAGGCCAGCAGGATCCACAGGGTGATCTCGAAGGGGATTTGCACGTGGGGGTAGTCCAGGGTGAAGACGTGGAGCCGCGTCTCCTCGAAAGCGGTGCCGCTGGGGCTCGGCGGGGTGCCGGTGCCCATCGCCGCGGCGCCGGGCAGCTGCCCCTCCGAGGTGGCCCGCGCCTCCGCCGCGCCGGCCGCCAGCGCCGCCAGCACGGGCAGCAGCGCGGGCAGCAGCGCCGCCAGCACGGGCAGCAGCGCGGGCAGCGCGGGCGGCAGAGGCGCGGCGGGGCGCGGGGGGCCGCGGCTGCCCATGGCGTCCCCGCTGCGCTGCCCTGCTGCCCTACAGCCCCGCTCCGCCCGCCGCCACCATCCCCGCACCGCCGACACCTGCCGCGCCGCCGCCCCGCCTCCTGCCCCGTGCCGGGCCGGCCCCGGCCGCCGCCGGCTGCCCGCGGCGCTCCGCTCCCCCCGGGCCGCCCCCGGGGCCGCCCCCGCCCGGCAGAGCCGCCCCCGGGCCCGGGCCGGAGCCTGCTCCTGTGCCCCTGCCACCCGTCACCTGCGGGGATGAACGGGGCTGCACAGGTGTAGGCAGAGCCGGGGGGCGTTCCTTTAACTGCACATTGCTCTGGGAGAGGGATGTGTGTGCAGGCATATAAATACACGCATATGTATTTATATACACTAAAGTGTTTGCACACTCTGTATGGATACGCCTGTGGATACATATATAGTCTTTAAATACATGTATCTAAAAGCAATTTAGGGACTTTATATGCATGCATGTACATCTATACACATACGTGAAAATGTGTGTATATATGTCTGTATATATACATGTGCGTGTGCGTTGAATGTATATGTTATATATATGTGTATGTATATAATATATATTACATATAAAATTAAAGTAATTTTTACATAGCTATGTGCGTGTATGAATATATATATTTTGCTATTACCAAATACAGAAAAGGTGTTTCTGCCACATATATGAAAGACAGCATTCTCTTCACACTAATTAAAACTCCGCTAATTTGGAGAGTTAAAAGGATACACACTGTATACAAGTATGTATGTATATGCCTGATATAGAATATAGATTTTATATTCTATTCTATATGGTTGTATATTATATATGTAATGTATAAAATAATATATATTTTCTATACATTTCCCCCTCTCAAACACGTGACAGACACAATCCCATTTCTGTTAATTAAGAGATACATATTCTATTAATTCAGGCAGTTAAAACTGCACACTGTGTAAGCATATATGATTTCTCATACATATATTCTAATATTTGTGTATATAAATATACGACTGATAATACATTTATGTATATGTCAGTGTGTGTTGCAAATATTGAACATATGACTGGCAAAATCCCGTTTCTGAAAGCACTGGGATCGGATTTCATCAGATTCTGCTGAGCACCAGGTTTCTGTATTTCCTGAAAGAATGGAATCTCACCTGTGATTTACTCATGACTTTACCACTTATGAGTAAGACAGTATTCCAAAGCTCAAACTCATAAAATCTTCAGAGCAGACCATTCTGCATGCCTCTATAGCAAAGCATGTCTTTCTTGCCTTCCAATAAAACCAAAGCAGGAAGCAGGATTTATTTTTTCCACAAATTTGTCAGTGGCTACTGTTTCTGTAGGGTGTTAAAGTTCAGAATCACTTAGCTGAGTATCTGCAGTTGTCATTTATCTTCAGAACCTGGGAAAAGGGCACTAAGCCTGTGGTTTTAATGACAAATTTTAAGACATGATATTAATAAAAAAAATGTTTTTATTTATTTACAATTCAGTCAGGAAAACATGTTTTAATATCAAACCAGTATACACACCATCTAACTCTCTAGCTCAATGCAATATCTTCATGTCTTCTTTTATTTGTTTTATTAGATTCCCTGATATTGGAGAAACACATAAATATTGCCAATTCTGAGGACATTTCCTTTATATGGAAAAGGAATACAAAAAGAAAATGCCCTTTCATTTTTGAATCTCCTTGTCCCAGTCAGACTATCCACAAGAAGAGAAGTCTAACCCTCAGGTGAAGTTGATAGCACCATTAATTATAAATAATAAATTTAATTCAGTCTAAAATTACAAGATCTGTAATGGTACTTGCATGCCTCATTTTATGACCTTTTCTGTAGATGAAGAAAACCTTTCTGAAAAATACAGTTATGAGAGCATCAATACCTGCTCTCCTAGGATCCTTTCTAGTTATCTACCTGCAGGATGCTGCACTGAACTGAGACCTAGCTTCAGTAGTGTCAAGCATCGGCAAGAGCAAGCTGTCACATCAGCCCTTTTCTCTAATACCACCTCATGATTCTGCTCTGTGCTGGAATTCATACCCCCATTGGATAACACAGCCAAAATACACTGTAGAACAGGCAACTGAGCCATTGTGCAACAGCCCTGCAGGTGCACCAGCCGCCAGACCAATGTTTGGAAATTTGTGAGAGGCCGAGGAATTTGACTTTGCCATAAGAGGGGAAGGAAGACTTTGAGTGGGAAAAGACTGAGTCATACAGAAGTGGAGGAAGGTCCCTTCTCATGGAAAATGTTCCTCATTGCTGCCCTGTTCATTACAGGCAGTGAAGGCTGACAGAACACGGCTGCTGAGTTCTGGCAGGGACAGAGAGATGCTTCAGCACCCAGGTCATGTTCTTTCACCCACACATGGGGAAAACAGACACTTCCTTGGGGCACCATCCAGATATTTGCCATTATTTGTCCTCTTACTCTCCTCAACTCAAAAGGGCACAGACAGCATAAATCCTTCTACCTCTGACACTGCTCTGGGCCTGGTTAATAAGCTAACTCTCTTTTTATATTAAGAAAATGAGAAGCTGGTAAATGGGAATAAAAAAAACTGGGGGGAAGATGTCATTAATCTTGAACCTGGAGACTTACCTGCCAGTAAAAGGGAAATAACACATTGACACAGACCCCAAAACACTGAGAAAATAAAGAAAATGGGAATTGAGATTAATCTTTAGAGACGATAGTATATTATTACACCAAAGTAATATATTTAATGGATGGATTGTGTAGGTAAGAATGTCCACCATTTGAATGGGAATTGCCTTTACGGAACAGAGTGATGCAGCAGGGGAGTGGACCCTATTTGACTCTGGACCTAGCTGAAATGGTTGCAGTGGGGCTCAGCATGGTACGAGGTACTGAAGTGCTTGTGAAGATTCTGTCGATATTTTGACACATGCCGCTTTTCATCGCCACCAGCCCTGGTCCCACAGATGCTGAGGGTTTCACCATGGGTGGGAGGTCTTTGAATCCAGGGAGAGCTTTGCCTAAGACAGCAGAGTGGGGTATGATATTCCTATTAGCTGTGCCTCACCCAGGCAGGCTGTGTGAGAGCAGCAGCAGCTTCGCTCCCCTCCTCTGCCCCTCGCACTGTGCCCAGCCCTGCAGGTATCTGAGCAAGAAGCAGCTTCTCCTGAAGCCATGACTGGGCACCTCACCGCACAGAGAAAAACACCCCAGAGCTTCAGTGCTGCCCAAGAAGGGAAGGGAGGGGGCTCCGGGAGGGCTGTTGAGGAGAAGTGAAGGTGTGTTCCTGGCGCCGCGCTGTCTCGTCATGGCTCTGCGCCTGACAGCTCAATGCATCTGCTTCCACTTGAGAACAATCTTCTGTCAGGTCGCTCCGCACCATTTCAGCGACAGCACAAACAGCAAGCACGTACGCCGCACCTGCTGATCGCAGCTGATCCCCAGGGGAGCTTCCCGCAGTGCCCCCGGCGCTGTGCCCTGCCAGCTGCGCCCGGGCCACTTTCATCTCCCTAATGCCGCTCGCAGGCATCGTCTGTTCCAGCAGACACGGCGCTAACAGCATTTCACGTGACAAAGTGCATGCGACTTCATACATCAAGATGCTAACTCACATGATTCAGTTTGCTTACCTTTTAATCCGTTTATTGATTATCACTGGAAATTGCTACCAGAGCGAGGGACTGCCCAGGGTACCCACAGAGCGCTGCCTGGGAAAGGGAGGCACTGGCAGATACACCACACGAGGCTGCAGCAGCTTGAGCGGTTCATACAGGTGTTAGGACAGTTTAGTTTTACTTTTGTTGGAGCAGGCACTGGGATTTTCTTATTGTTAAGCATGGCTTTGAGTTCCGAGATTGTATGTTGTCTGTGTTTATTAATCCAGCTTTATCTTTTTAGTAAGAAAGATCAATCTATTGCCATTACAAAATTTTTGCTTCCACAATAAAAAGAAAAATAAGTAATTTGGAAAAAAATTAGTATTTTCACTGTGTCATAAATTTAGCTTCATATTCTAGGGATTCCCTAAAAAAGCATGAAGTCATATTTTCATGCCTGATGTTCTGACCTTTCTTGGACACCAGAGAAGCATTCTGGAATGTTAACATGACTATTTAAGTAACTGGATTCCCTACAAGAAATGTTATAGGTCTTCTCTGTTAGATATGATCAAAAATCAAAATGGCTGGAGCGAAAATCAAAAATACATCAATAAATATATGTCTGTAATTTTCATTTCAACAGACAATTTCAACAATTTCAATCAACTGCTGATGTTTTATTTTGATGGAAATTAGCCCAGTGCAGAGAAGCTTACTCTTGCATACTTCTTAAGCTTTCCCTGACACAGTCCATATTGCAGTATTATAAAATCTGTGCTCATTGTTCAGAATACAAGTATTAATTTCACCATTCTTCTTAGTAGTAAGTTCTCCAAAACAGCCCAAGATTTTTCCAGTTTTCCCCAAAAGTATTTTCCCCTAAGGCACAGGAGTCTTAAACACAGACCACCTTCCTGAAATACATTAGTGTGTTACTAAAATAAATTTGTTTAAAAATCTAGTATTTCCATTAGAAAAAGGAAGGAAGTTTCTTGGCTGTATCAGGCAAAGAGGTGGTTCCTCTTGACATTTGCAGCTGTATGGGAATCACAATTACACAAGGAAAGCCTGTGCCTCTAGTACATGCAATGTTATGTTCCAGGAGTTAAGTGAAAACATACACCACAGAGGGGACATGGATTTTTATTTTTTTTTAACTTGTGTAGAAGTAGCCTCATTGAAGATTTAAGGACTATAAAATACAAACGTGCTTGATGGAGAATGGTTTTCTCTGGTTGCTCACTTACATGCATTATGTTAACAATCATTTCTCAAAACCTATTCCATTAGGGGTTTGACTGTTTTTATAAGGGCTGTGTCATCAGGGCCTTGGCTGAATAACTCTGTCTCTAAATCCATTAATTAGTGAATGACTATCTCAACTATCAAATGATTTATTATCTGAAATCAATATTCCATTGAGGATGTGTTTTTCCATAGACCTTTCCAGGACTGCTTAGCAACCGCCCCCATAAACCAAGTCCACCAGAGGCATTATACCATACTCATGTGGGCACTTTAATTGCAGCAATTTAGCTCTGCAGGTCTGAGCTTTGGTTAGCCATTTTAAGGCCCTTGCTCTGTTAGCTGTTGTGTCTGCACTACTTGTTTTATTTAATTGGAAAGAGTTGAGAAAGGGGACAGGTACCCTCAGCCACCAAATATTCCAGGACTCCAGGAATGGTGGAAGCAGCAGATTGCCTGGCTATAGAACATGAGGGAAGGAGCACAGCCATTTTTTCAATCTTCAGAAGCAGCCCCATAAAGGAAGTGCTGAATTCAGAGTGATGAACTCTGCTTTTCTGGGGTCTCCACACTCGGCATCAGTCACAGCACCAGTCACAGTTATTCCAGGGTGAAGCCCTGAGGGAGCACCGTGTTGCTGCTTCTGTGCATTACAGGCAACCACCTCCCCAAAGCCAGGGCTAATCTGAGTATCAGAGTAATTGCAACCATGTGAACACTCTCCTGAAGGCTTTTCCTAAAGCTTTCCCCAGCCAGCAGGTGTGTACACAGCACTCTGCTCACCATGAGTAAGCATCTCTAGCAGATTAAGCCAAGAAGCTCTGGAGAGATTTTTGTGCCTCATATCAAATAACAGAGAGATTTTAGCAGCACTTCAGGGCATCAGAATTAAATATCATCCCAAAGAACAAAAAAGGGACCTGTCATAAACTACTGCAGGAGATCTAAGTGATGTTTCTTGCTCCAGAGGGACATATATAATCCAGGAAGACTAATAACCCATGTAGTTAATTTCTGCTTTTACTTCAAAGTAAAGTGCCCTTCTGCTCATAAGACAGGCAAAATCAAGAGGAGTTGCCCAGAGAGTGGTTGTACTGTTTCTTTTTATTATTTCTGTTTCAGGTGGTCTGAATATGACTGAAAAATTACAGTGTTGGGCAGATTTCAGCAGATTTGCTGAAAATCTAGAATTTGAGATTACAGGCTGGCCTCCTTCTCTTAAGGCTTAGAACAATCTAATTGTTTAATAGCTAAGCAACATGTTTAATGTTTAAACAGTAAATCCCCTCTTTAGCTCACTCTGCACCAGGACACTTAGTCATTGAATGATTTCTGGGGCTGTGTCCCCACGCTGGCTGTCAAAAGTAGCCACTGTTCTCAAGTTTAGCACCTGTCACAGCCATGAATACAGAAATACTGATTTAAATGTTTAACTTCGGGGGCAAAAAAAGTTAATGACTAAAAGAACGCCTCCAGTTTTAACCTTACAGTGCCATCAACAACAACGAGAATTTTCCTTTGAAAGCAGAGTTTGATAGATCATGGCAGATGTGATAAACATATTTTCTAATGCTTTTCCATGAGTTCAAGTGTTGAACTTGGAGGCTGAAGTGATTCCTTTAGTGCTGCAGCCCATATTTACAACTCTGACAACCTTTGAAGCATAGAGGTGTAACCTCTGTTTGCAAAGGGCAAGGTAAAGACTGACCCAGTCCTGCTAAGCTACATTTCCAACTCAGTCTTTGCCACTAGATTAATGGCACAAGTGTGGTGAACAAGGGCTGCTTTCAAAAACGCTGGCGCGTTGTGGATTTTTTCCCTGAAGAAGTTTCATTTTTAAAAAACAGTTACAATGTTTCTCCAGTAGTTCTGAAGCAAGCAAAAAATGTGTCGAGGCTGTGCTCTGTCTTGAAGGAAATAAACTTCCACCTTATCCTCAGTTAAGCCCAGCCTAAACTCTGCTTCCCCTTTCACCGACATGAGCTGGTTTGAATAGGTATTGCTGGTCACATTTAGGCCCTTGATAAGAACTTTTCTAAGAGGACTCAGATCTGAAGCAGGAGTCCAGAAATATCTTCTGGGATGCTTACAGAATGCCATCCTGTGGCAGTGACGAAGGCCAGTTGATGACAGTAGCTGGAACAGCATTAATATGTGGTATAGGGAGCTGTTCATCCTATAGCCCCTTTCTCATCTGTATCTTATTTCTGACACCCTCTTGTTTCACCTCCTTATCCCAAGAACCCACCTGCCAAATACAAATAAATGCAGCCAATGTTTCCTCACCATCACCAGCTACAAGGATCAATCCCTTAGCAAAGGTGTAAAAAACTACCTTAGATTCTCTACAAACCTCAAAGCTGACTCTGTCTTGAGTGATGCTGTATGTATCCCACCAGAGCCAGGGAAGTGTTCCTGGCAGCTGAAGTAGCCCCAATACAAAGAAGGTGTTTTGCAGTTTGAATTGCACTGAAAGGTAGTTTGTGAATTTCTTCAGTGGTCTGTCAATGAATTGTCTGTACACTGATACCATGTATGCAGGACTTAAATAGTAAGCATTTGCTAACTAGAAAAAAAATTAACCTAGAATACATGGTAATTTTTATAGACTATATATAACTTTCTGTTAGGATTCAGAAAGACAAATTTCAATAATTGGTTAATTCCATTTTATCACTGGCTTGTGTTTTGTTTATCTCTACTCAGTTTTCCATTAATTACTTCTCTTTATCCAGCTTACCCACTGAAGTCAATTAGCCATTGCTTGCATCTCTCATGTCACTATATTTTCACTGCAGAAGGTTCCTAAATGCTTGTGGAATCTTTCAGTGCTTATCTCAGCTGCTTGGCTCTATGACCAAAAGGCAGCTGGCGTGAACTTAGGTTTTCCACTTGATTTGGTTGAGTTTGGCTTTAGATTTTACACAGAATGTTATGTGTGGTTTGTTCTCAATAAAAACTAGTCCAGTTCATTGTTCCTGTGATTCATCTGTAAAAATAAATCTTCTTCACCTAATCCCATCCTTGGGAAAGTCAGCACAAAACAATCAGGTAAGAAATTAAAGAAAATCATTTATTTATTCATTAGTAAGACATATCATGGGAAAGCCCATCCTTCCCACTGCTCCTTAAAGAAGATGCATGTTTGGTAGAACAGTCAGTGAGGCTGTTAGAAGAAAGCCTCTGAATCAAAGACACCCTAAATTTAGAGTCAAAAGGACGACAGCTGTTAAATTCTGCCTTTGCACTCCAGAGATAAAGGGTATGACATTCAGCTGCACAAGAAACCCTCCCCAGCCTACAGCCTGGATTTTAGCACTTCCAAAGTGGAATAGCATCAGTATGTGGGGTTAAGAGAGCGAATTGCTGTGCTTAGAGCATGCAGCAGCCAGGCATCAATTTTTTTTTTTTTTCCCTAGAAAGAGCCTTCTCATTATTTCAAAGATAGTATTATTGAACCATACAACTCATTTAACAGTATCAAGAAATAGGTACAACATGTTCATTTTCAGAGTATTCCAAATGAAAAAAAAAAAAAAAAAAAAAAAAAAAAAGTAATAGGACAAATTGGTGATATTATAAAACTTCTAAAAGGATTTAAATGGCATTTTAAACTGGGAAGATGCATACAGGAGCGTTCAGGAATGGCAAATGTGGACACTTCTTTGGAAAGCTTTGAGAAGAGTGGAATTTTTTATTAGCAAACTAATGGTTGCTCACTGGTACAGAAACAAACTGGACACATTGGCATAATGAGGAAGATGTCAGATTTCTTTGTCTCAGTGAAATTATTTCAGTTAACTTTCTCAGCATTTGACAATTTTTTTAAATGCAAGATATACATACCACTGAAAAGATCTGATGAACATTTTCAGTATTGACAATCCTTTGGAAATCACAGTATCACTGTCTCCCATACCCTCTTCAACTATCTATACCCTGGTTTTGATTATTCTCAAATGCTAATAGTTTAGTAGAGAACAAATTTACTGTTTCTTCAATGACTAACAGCATCTTTTCCTTTTATATATATTTAGTATCAATACATTTACACACAAACACACATGCACATATAAATGCAGATATGAGTATAATTTTATTTATATTTTATATATCTTCCATGTAATTAGCTCTAATAAGCAGTACTATATTTGATATTATTTTTCCCTTTTTTCATGAATGCAGATCTTGCAAATAGAATCTGCTCCTGAATTTATAAATAATTTCAGCTAGGCATAGATACTTAAATGTTAAGAGTTCTCAACTTTATTGCAAGCATTTAAAAGCCATAAAAAACTTTAAAAAGCAGTAGTATTTGATCCCACAACTACATTTGGTCAGCAAAATGTGAACATATTTTCAATCAGAGAAAAGGCTGCACAGGGGAAAAAAAACCCAGCAAACAAGAAAGCAAACAAACAAAAAAAAAAACAACAAACCAACAAACAAGAAACTACACCCTGAAGAAAACCATCCTAAACACCCAATCAGAAAAGTGCAGAGGAATGGTAAACAGTGTCCAATGCCTACAACAAATCTACTCATAGAAGCCATGTTAGGAGAGCATTACTTTATTGAGAAGATTGTAATATCCTTGTAATTTAACCTGCCTCTGATTACTTTCTTATGCAACAGTCTCTCTCGGAATGTTGCGTCATGGAAAGAAAAGGTGGAGCAGTTACATTCACAGTCATTAACTACCGGTATTTTTTTAACTCCTCCTGCATGACACTCTGTCTGTAACTTCTGAGGAAGGAACACACTGCCAAAATACAGAATTAGCAAAATTTCTTACATCATTTGAAACAAGGTTTATCACTTGATACCTAGAAATAAGTAAATCAAATCCTGTTTTCCATGTGCAGGTTCTGAGGAGAGCAGCACAGGCTGTATATCTGCCCTGTGCAATTAGCCTCTGCTTGTCTTGTGGTGAAGTAAAATTGTCACATAAGCAGTTTGGATCTCACCTCAGCTGGACCAGCATGTTGGTGCCAGTCCTGTAATGGCAGCAAACACCATCCCACAGTGTTTGAAATAAACTGGAGCAGAAAGACCTTAGAGAGGAAAGAGGAATCTGGCTGACCTGTGTTTTCTAATGCAGAAATAAATACCTTGAAACTCGAAGATGTGTGAAGTCCAGTAGTGAGGAGCTAACAAATTTTTGATTCTGCATACAGTCCAGTCCTAGCAGCAGGATTCCCAGGCTAGCTCAGTACCACACACATGTGACCATAAACATTCTTAAGGCAAAATAGATGGGTTTCTTAAATGAATATGGGCATGGAGCTCATGATACAGATGATGTTACAGCTGCTCTGATTCTAGATACTGCATTTTTAGAGCCCACACAATTATTTTGGAACAGAACTAGAGTAAAATGTATCAACATGTTTTTAACAACTGCTCTCAAGTTCAGACCTAGCATCACATAAAATGTGTTTGGATGCTGGTCCAAAAAAGACCAAAATCCTTTAAACCCCCTTCAACTCCTTAGGAAAATATAATCTTTTTTTTTTTTTTTTTAGGGTGCCTCATCTGTCCTGTAGCAATGGCACCTTGGGATCTATTCAGGGCTCCTGGAAAGCAGCAGCAGGCACTTCAAAAAGGCCTTCCTGGTGCTACCCAGGCCCATCAATCACTGCCTGTAGATGCTGCCTCCTAGAACAGAGAACAAAAGATGCCTCACCTTAATAAGCTGAGCACACATCTGAATCCAAATGTGGTGGATTCAAATCCCACATTTTCCCACAGCTACTACTAAAATATCACAGGCCAGCCTAGGCAGGGGGCCTCCTCCTTCATGGCTCATTGCATGTACCTCTTTTCCTGAAGTTTTTCTTACAATGCTGGGAAGGAATATGAATTTTGACCCTTGCTAAGAAACTTCTAGGTGTGTGCATTGTCCAGTATTTTCCAGCTGTCTACTCACTAGAGGGAAATCATAGATGAGGATTTAGAGTAGATGACCTTCAGAGGTCCCTCCTCAACAATCCTGTGATTCCATGATGATAAGGGATTTTACCTATCACCTTCGTAGGGGTTGCCTCTCTAGGAGGATTAGATGAAGCCTTCTCTCCTGGGATTGGGACTCAGGATTCTCTCACCTGTATCACACTAAAACAGGATGAACAGAGAGATACAAATTGCCAAAATCACAAAGGTCAAAAGAATGGCAGGTTCAGAGATGCAGTTTTTGGAAACAGGCATAATTGTTATGATTCAGAGCTGGCACTGAGCAGAGAAGTTGGCTTCCAACTCAGGAGGTCACTCAAATTCTGGGTTTGAACTGTCCAGCTTACCCTGAGAAATCATACCCAAATGCTTCTGTGTAAGGCCAAAACCAGAAAGTATGTAAGTCTCCTCACTGTAGAAAATCAAGCAATTGACCAAACCAGCAATTACTGCAGGATCCAGATAATCTCTGCATACAGAGAGAAGTTTGGGGCTGTTTGAAGAGAAAAACCTGCTTTTTTGAATTCAATTGCAAAAAAATTCCAAATCCAAATATGATTTCACCCTACATTGTGCTATTGCTAGTGTGGAGATTTTTTGGTTATAGATAAGGATCAGCCAGGGTTTATTGCAAAGTTTATTTTGTAGTAAGCCTGTAGCAGCAATTAAAGTTCCAAAACAGTTTTCACATACTAGTAATTTAAAGAAAAGTACATCTCTGAAGATGTAATTTTCCATTTTTAATCTCTATCCAAAGATATTCATTAACTTTGAGCAAATTCCTGTCAAACAGTTATAATTGTATGAAAAAGATACTTTTGTAGATGTAAAAAAAGATGACTGCTGACTTTTTTCCTTTTTCTTCTATAAGATAAGCCAAAAGAGATGACCTCTAAAGACTGGTACATAAATAACAGCTCAGGAACTTGTTCATAAATGCAATATAAAATTAAACTGGAAAAGAACTAAATTATAAATCCTGAATGCTGGGTAATAAGAATGCACAGTAGAAAGCAGCAATAAGATATTTTGATTCCTTTCAAGCCACAACCTGGTTCTTAAAATGATACCTCAGGTCACAAAGCTAATACATGTCAAAGCTCAGGTTTACCTCAGATGTCAGAGGACAGGTGATTTCAGCCTCAGTACAAAAGCTGTAACTATGTACAATATTAGAAAAGTTCCTTTTATAATTATGTCAAGCAATCTAAAAAAAAAACATTCTTACCACAAATTGGGATAACACTTTGCAGAAAAAAAATATTCTTTATACAGAATGGTTCTATGTGCTTTTCCAACATAGAATTAATTTACTTAATGCATAAACTCTTCCAGGAATAGTCTTTTCTAGGTTTATATTTAGCATAGTAAACTGGTAACTTGTAGAGGTCTGTGTAGGATGATGATACATTGAGGCAAAGAAATCTTTGATTTAAGATACCACCCAGCTATACCTCATATCCTGACCACTGTGCACAAAAATTTGCCAGACTCATGCAGAGACAAAATCCAGACATAATTTCCCAGCAGTCAATGAAGATCTTCAGCAGGATAATTAATTATATATAGAAGATACATCAATACTTCCTTCATGTCTGGCAGCATGTAGTTCTCAAAGAGGCAGCTATAAATATTTGGCTTTACTCTGACAATGTATAAAGACACCATTATATTTATGGCATCTGTAACATATGCAGACTGGGAGAGGTTTTAATTCCTTACACTTTGTGTATCTTGATATTCTTAGACTGGCAGACCAAGTACACAATTAATAGCTAGTTAATGATGTCCTAGTGCACTTATTTTGGGTTTATATTTATCTATAAAATAGATAAATCAATATATCAAAACAAGGTATGTACGTTTTCTAGTATTTTTTATAAAAACCAGAATGTACTTGGTATTTTTCCCTCCTTACACTTGAGGAAATTATTCTCTTCAAATCTTGAATGTGAAAACCATAGCAGGTACCAGTAAAATATCATTAGCAGCATCAATTTGTCTCCTGTGAAAAGGATGTTTTAGGCACAGCAGTAGTTCTGTAAGGTATACTAAAAAAAAAAAAAAAAAACAACTTATAAGGCTCTGGTGTAGGCATTATCAAGCTGAAATACCTGAAATGGGAAGAATTCCATCTTGATGATCATAATCAGCTCTACCATAACACCTGTCACTAAAGGAAACCGATACCAATTTTTATCACTCTGGCTCCTGGAAAAAACAAACAATGTGGGTACCAATTGTTTACTGGGCAGTTCAGAAACATGAAATAACTTTAAGAGCACAAAGCCCTGCCCCTCATTTACGTCTTTGTTTAATACTGAGTAGTCCTTAGCAAAGGCCCAAGTGTGAAAAGATTAAGGACACACTGCTCCTATTTCCACAAACTACTTAGCTCTTGGTGGAAGATTTCTTATTGATTTCAATAACTTTATTCACATGGGATGAATCATTAAATGCTTGGTTCTAATGAGACTCCTCCCAGCCTTGAAGTTAAGCATTAAGGTCCAGATCCTTGTGGGTATTTACGTGTTTAATTATTTTCCTGTATCAGAACTAGCCAATAAAGAAACATTCCAAATTCTTGGTCATAAAGGCATGACAGTTCCTAGATATTTCTTTCTTCCACGGGCAGCCTGCCAACTGGAAAGCCTCTTTGCCTCAAAACTTCAAGAATACCGTGTGTCAGTCTGGCATGGGGAACAGGTCACTAAATTCAGATCACTCTCTAGGAGGTGATATAAACTCCTTTCTTTTGGTGATATAAACTCCTGGAATGCACTATAGTACTGCAAAAAACTGCACATCTCCTTTCTGTGTTATGTCCTCTGTCTTTATGGCAATGGTTTTTAACCCCACACAGAAGGAAAAAAAAAAAAAAAAAAACCCGATCAAATTTTCTAAAAATAATTTTAAAAAAGCAACTACGGTGATATGGTTTCTGACTTCAGTGGGTATTAGGTGTGGGTGGTCAGTCTTTTTCATATTCAGTTTGAAAGTTAGCACAGCTTACATTTTGTTCTATTGATTTACTGCAGAGGATTTGAATATGTCACCTTTCCTTTTTGTCTCTTTAAACACATTGCTTAATTCCATCAACAGAGGTCACTGCAGCTCCTTTCCTCTTTGGTGAAAGCATTCCTCTTCCAGCAGATAAATCATAACTAATGATATAATCGATCAGAAGTTTAGTTTAATCATTATTTTAGAGACAGAAAAATTAATACAGGAAAATTTGCACATAGTAGAAAGTTAAAACCCAAAAAATCAAAACAAACTAAAACAAAACCCCACCAATAACAAAAACAATAATAATCAAATGAGCTCATTTGAGCTTTGGAACTTAACCTAATTCATGCAAACTTGCTTATATGAAGTTTTGAGCTTGGTCACTACATCTATCTTTCTTTACATTACCTAGGAACAAGACATGTGCATCTGATCTTGAGCTATTCTATCAGTTCTATCTGTTCTGCAGTTCTTGGTAAATTGGTATCAGGCATTTCTACACTATGGAAAAATAAGAAAAAAACTCCTGAAAAAGCTCCTTCAGATTGCTAAGACTTTTGTCAGCATCATCACTTTCATTTGAATCTATGTTTACCTGCTTATGAAAATGATGAGGAATGATTTTGGAATATTTATCAGTAGGCAGAATTCAAGCCAAAGGGTCCATCTGAGGCTGCAGTAATGTGAACTTTGCAATTTTCTATCACTAAAGCCATTACAGGTGACAGAGCCAAATACATTTGCAGACAGAGAGTCTTAGAAATTGAGAGAATGTGGGAGTTGCACACAGTCACACAGTGAGACACTGGTTAAATATATATGTATTCATATATATATGTATATTTATATCTGTGTATATGTGCTTTATGTGTACATGTAGAAATAGCTTAATTTATTGAAGAGAAAAAGAAGAATTGTCTGAAAGACGAAGCAGTCATAATGCCTTTCTTTGAAAGGACACTTTTCTTTCATGAGTGCCAAAAGGATCAGGTCAGTGGAATACTAGCTCAGGCACAGTAAGCTGCATCCATATGCTCACCTCAAAGGAGTCTGCACATGGGGGATGTCTCTAAGCAGTCACTGGAGTCAGTGGAGGCAGAGCTGTTTCTCAGGTCACTGCAAGGTTGCCATCCACATGTTCATAGGGTTTATGCCCTAAGTGCCATTGGCTGCCTTGAGCAGGTCCCCAACAATTTCAGCCCCAGGAATTCTGTCCAGCTGCCCCAAAGGTGCCCTGAGGGGCCTTTCTAAGCTCTGATCCAGGGAGCAAAGTGCTTCTGTGGTTCCTCTGCCAAACGTGGCAACTCAGATGGTTTGTGGCATCTGTGTATGCCTTAGTCCTGAGTGTCTTTAGCCCTAAGAGATTTGTCTTAGTTCTAGCACCTCTGCTAAACATCTCCAGCTTCCCATCCCCATCAGACCAAAATGGAAGAGGAGCAGCTTCCAAGAGTTTCTGTTCTGTTTTCCAAGAAAAAAGTGTATTTGCCATATTATATTCATTTTCTACCATGTCACCAGCTTTTGGAACTAAGCAAAACATACAGAACATATATAGTTTTTCTGAAAGGAACAACAGTGAATGTAATTATCTTAATTATCTTAAGTATGGTAAAATTTTATGGCATGTTTTAGGACAGTGAGTGTTGGTAAGCAGCAAGTCCTGATGTCAGGTTTGAAGCAGAGCACAAACAATGTCTGTGCGAATTGTTTCCTTTTTTGTGCTGTGAGATGAATGAAAAGTTTCAGCCTGTTCTTTTGTTCCTTTCTGTAGGTTTCAGTCAGAACCTGGAAGCTAAAGGGAAGTAAAGGTAAACTTGGGGTCAAGGAACAAATGTCTCTTGTTCCTGGCACTGTTCCTGTGTTATATGTACACATGGCTCATTTTATGTGCAAGTTTCTCTACCTCACACATAGGATTTTAACACTGGCATAAATCTCAGGATGCCCTGGGACTAAACTGTCTGTGCTTTGCCTTCCTGCAGCACCTGGAAGACACTGTGCACCACAGCAAATATTATCAATATTCATCATCATGTAACTTTGAGGCTGAATATATGTGGGAAGCTGACTTACATTTATATATTGTTTTCTCACCACTCTAAGCTTCTGTGATAGGAAATTTACTGTCCTGATTTGGGACAAATTTGGAAGACAGCTTCCAAAGGGATGATTCCCTAAAGGGCAAAATTGAGCAGCCCTCCCCCGCACCCGTTCAGAAGATAAACCTCCTTCTAGAAAAGTGGAAAAAACTGCTTATTTAACAAGGAAAGTATAAAAAAAAATAAAGTATAAAAAATAAAGAAATAAAGTATAAAAAAATTATAAGTATAAAAAACTAATAATAAATGATAAAACCTTCACTGTTCTGAAGAGATGGCAAATTCAGAAAGTTCCTCTGTAGTTCAGAGAGAGTTCTCCGTGGCTGTTTCTCAGCTCACTGAGTGTCTCCCAGTCCCTCTGGCACTGGAATGCCACTTCCCAGGTCTTGGTGGACCACAGGTCTGAGCTCCCAGTGTTTTTCTGGGTTTTCAGTCCAGAGCAGGGCTGAACAGGTCCAAAAAAATAAATAAAAGCCACAGTCTGGGGAACTTCTCCACCTCACCTAACTAAAAAACCAACTAGAACCAAAGGAGAGCTCTCTCCCGCTGTCTGTGCTGCAGACAGCACAGCACATGAGAACAAGCTGAAGCTCTTATCCCTATGTTTTGAATACAGCCATGAAAAAATTCCACTGCTTTACCACTTTTCCTTCTCCCCTGCTTTGCTCTCAGATCTAGTTTTAAAAGCACAGAACTCAATATCCAGCATAAGCAGATGATTTGGGATACAATTCAGCGTCATAAAGTCACCCCAGGACATTTACCCATAAGTAAAGCCATGATTATAACTATCTAAAGGGTTATAGAGTTTATTCCAAGATATCCTAAAAGAACTAAGAGCCCTTTTATTTTGACATTCGTGCATAACTCATTATTTTCACCCCTTATCATTGCTGATGATTCATTAGTGCAAGGAGCAAATGGTGCTAGGCTTAGTACCAAATAATGAATCTAAATTAATACCTGGCACAGGTGCCAGCACCTTAACTTCAAGCACATTTTATGATAATTTTATATTTAACAGAATAGGTTACTGATGGAAAACATTGAGTAGGTGTCTGATAATCTGACCTGTGTTTGCATATGTAAAAGAACTGTTGCAGATGACTAATACCTGTGCCCACAGCTCCCTGTGGCTATTCTTGACAGCTGCTTCTTTTTTTCTACATTACTCCCACACGGATGGTAGAAAAATAAGTAAGGTATGATGCTCAGTTTGGGTGTCTACTCCTGACCAGCTATTCACTGTTGGTGTGGCTGCAATCTGCCCTGCCAAAGAAAACTCTGAAAATCAGAACTTGACACTCACAGCTCAACTGACTCACACAGCTCAACTGTTTTCTCCAGTCCATGTCACTTTTCTGATGATTGAAAAGTAGTCAGATTTTTCCATAAGGATGGGTGGACTAGAAATGAACAAGAATCAATATTAACTTTTGAAATTTTATACCTGTGAAACCAAAGAAGGAAAGAAAAAGGAGTTTCACCTGCGATTAACACTGAGAAAGATTCTCAAAATGAAATTAACTAGGCAACTTAGTTCAATAGACTTCCAGTCATTTTAACTGGTTCAGAATATTACTCATGTAACCTAACACCTCTAATTTTAATGCTCTTAAGTACAGTGAGTTTGACAAAACAATAAATATAATTGCCCTACCTAAAAAGCAAACAAAATATAAAGGTAAGGTAATCTGCTTTTCCACTCTCAGTGTTTGTGTTTTACGCATATGTGTAAATAGAAAAATTTTAAAAGAATGAAAATATGGAAAAAGGAAACTTGAAAATATTTTCTATTTTTCAGTCATGCACAGGATTTTAAGTAGTAGTTTCCACTCAGTGAGTGGAACCTCAGTGAGGTTTGGAGATCTATGTTTTTGGACTGCAGAAAAAAAACCTTGAAAGTGTTAGTTCTCAAAACTGACTCACCAGCAAGAAAATAAGGAACATTTCACAATTTTTTTCTTCTTCTGTTACTTTTAGGTTGTGTTTTGCATCCACAGCAATTTGATTGTTCCCATACAGATACAACTAGTCCTCTTTCTTTGACTACCTCTCTCATGAATATTATCCTTCTCACATTAAACATGATCGCCTGAAACTCTGACCTACTTTCCTGAACCTCATGTAACTTCCCTTTCCTGCTCTGAACGCATCTGAGCTTTTGTCACTTGAGCTGGTGTGCTTCCTTGGGGCAGGCACAGCACTAAATCAGACTGCCCAGAACTCCCACCGGGACATTTGCTCTTTTCCATCTGTTGCAGCTTCTCCTCTCTGCCTTCCATAGACGCGTGCCAGTTCCATTCACTGGAGTTTTACAAGGGGAGTTGCCTCCCCCAGCCCCTGGTTCTGCATCCTTTGCCAGTGTCTTTCCCTAGTGTGACTCAGAAACTCTTCTGGGTCTTTCACAGATCCTTCCTATCCTGCTTGCTGGCATTATCCTGTAACCAGCAGCTTTCCCCGTGGCTGCTGTACAGCTGGCAGCAGCCCTGACTGCTCTGGGGTGGGCACCGTTGTCCCTTGAAGAGAGACCACAGCAATGCCTCCTTCTGTGCACACTGTGAACTTGCATTTCTGGAGGTCACAGCTTGGATGCTCTCTGCACAGGCTGCCTTCTTGTCCTGATTGCTGCCACTCCCCTTGCTGCTGCATCCTTCTTGCTAAGTTCTCTAAGGGAGAGATTCTTCTTTTACTACACATTCTTACTCATCAGGGGTATTAATTGAAAAGCAATAGCTGCAGCAAGAGCAGCAAGATCTAACAATCAATTACACTGTGCAATAAATATGAAAGTAATGCCAGCTGCTCACAACTTATTACTGACCTCAAGAAATCCCTCCCTTTTTCTACAATAATCTCTTTGACCATTGTAGCTTTTACTACTAAAATATGTTCTCATTATGACTGTATTTGTCTTATTTTTCTCACTGATTAACAAGTTCTGTTCAGGTGCAAGCTGGTTTAAGCTGGGATAATTTTCCTTATAGTAGCTCATAGGGGCCTCTATTTTGAATTTGTGCTGGAAACAGGGTTGATACCAGGATGTTTTTGTTTTTGCTGAGCCGTGCTTGCACAGAGTTCTGTGTACACAGAACACAGCCCTGTTCTGCCTCTCATCCCACCAATGAAGGGGCTGGGGATGCCAAGACAGGACTGCTGACCAACTGACTAAAGGGATATCCCACACTGTGCTGTGTCATGCTCAGCAGTAAAAGCTGAGGAAATAGGAAGGAAGGGGAGAACAGTCAGAGTGATGGAGTTTGCCTTCACAAGTCACTATTACATGTATGGGAGCCTGGTTTTCCTGGAGATGTCTGAACCCCTGCCTGTCCATTGGAAGTGCTGAATAAATTTCTTGTTTCGTTTTGCTAGTGTGTGTGACTTTTGTTTACTTATTAAACTGTCTTTATCTCAACCCACAAGGTTTTCCTCCAGTTCTCTCCCCCATCCCACTGCGGGGGAGTGGATGAGTGACTGCATGGGGCTGAGTTGCAAGCTGGGCTTAAACCACACCATGCTGCATCTCCTATTTTCTCTACTGTGGAAGATAAAGGCTATTCATTATTATTCCTTCCTGAAACTCACCTGTCCTGCTCTATCCTCCTGCCCAATTTTCTGAGCTCTTATTTCCTCTATGGATTTTGAATAATATTCTTCACCTTCTGGGCATGACTTTCCTAGGCCAGTTCACCTTAAATCAGTGTGGAATTTAAATTCCTGAGTAAATAGCACTGTACCAGCCAAAAAAAAAAAAAAGGTCTTGAATTAACTTACCTTTGTAAATTATCAGCACAAGGTTCCTGGATGTGACCCAGGTTAAAGAGTTTAAGAATGCCCACACACTGGATTTAAATTCATGCCCTAAACCCTTCCAGCTTTCTTTATGGTGAGGCCTGAAAGCCTATAGACATGGATTAAGTTACTTGTAATAAGATATTGCTGTAGTTATTTCTATTTAAAATATAAGTAATGTGCTTCTTTCAGGAGAACTTTTTTATCCAAAAGTAAGAAATAATTATTAAAAAAAAAAAATGTGCAACATTATATTTTGGAACATATTTTATATAGGCATCTGCAGCATTGCTTCTTGGCTGATGGCCAGCAAAGCCATTAACAGCAACTAATGGCACAGAAGGAAATTTTCTTCCAGTACTATTTAGTAATTGCTAGGAAAGAAAACTAAAAATAGACTTTACAGGTTTAGGAGCAAGACTGCAAAATCTGAGAGCACTCTATTAACTTATAGCTGCTCTACAGCTTTGCACTCTTCGAAGTTCTGGGTCACTGATTTCATCAATAAGATTAGGAATGAAGCAAAGGAGGGAGATTTGACTCCATCTATGCACTAATTCTTTTAGTATTTTATTATTTTTATCTAGTTCTAATATAAACCCATAATTGGAAACTGAATGTTTTGTTCTCTACTTCTAATAGGTAATTATACAATGCTCTACAACTTCTACAATATTTAAGGAATTTAGGAGTCATTTTTGAGCATATCTGTCAAACATACACTGGCCAAAATGCAGAGACTCCTGTTTTTCATGATGCATGTCTAGTCCCTTCCCATGCCATTCCTGATATCCCATTAATCCTTGTCTCACAGAGTTTGTCCAGTTCCCCCAGACAATTCATTGACTAAATCTTCTTAAAGATGAAATGCTGAATTTGCAGCTCACAGTAATTCCTCCATTAAAGCTATCTCTCATGAGCCTCCCTTGGAGGATGAGGCACTATCCCTCCTTCACCTTCCTTTCAGATTTCCACATTCTCTCCGTCCCCAGAGATTTCCAGCAACTCATACCACCCACCAGCCAGTTTCAGAGATCCTAATCCCCCACAGCCCTGCACAAGCAGGTTTCACACCTCTGTTGCCCTACTCCATGCACCTCTGTGGCCTAAGAACACATCATATGGGTGCTAATTTTGCCTTCAATTAAATATCATGTGGCAGCCATGTGGCTCACAGTGCAATTTAAGACCTGAGTTTGTGTGATAAGTCTTTCCCTTAATATCGTGTTTTAATTTAGATTTATGATATGTCAATATAACTTGCTGTAGGACTGAGATCTGGCACAAGGCTTTTGTTTAGAAACTCTGTGGAGCACTTCCTCCTTTGGTGGAGCTGGGTTTATTTGTTGATTTTCAGGTACAGAACTATATTTCATTGCTAATTCGGTATCGGTACAGAAGAAAAATCCTACCCTGTTTTAATAATGCACCACTGTTTTCATAAAAGGAAGTCAGATAATTTCTCTGGCACAATAAGGAAATACAAACAGAACTCAAGTTTTATAAAGCTTTGGACAGTTTCTGTACAGATGATTCAATATAACCTGCTAAAAAGCATAAAAGCTGCAAACATAAGAAAATGGGGGAAAGGGCTTGTAGGGTTTGCTTCCTCTGGCAGTGCTTTTAAAGTTTGTTAATTTAGATTCTACCTGTCCTGAATCAGAAACCCTTTGTCAGAAATGGGAAATCATAACTTACAGAAATAAATTCTTTTATGGACCAGGATATACAAGCAATACCAGCAGTATAAAAAAGAGAAACGTGCAGGTAGCACTGCTCTCTCTAACTCTTGAATCTCTCTCTAACTGAGATAGCATTTACAGACCTTGAGTTGGGCAGCTAAGCAAGGTCTGAGTGTAGGAGACAGGAAAGGAAACTTGACAAAATATGACTGAACTTGGTGCATTTCTTAACCATAGGTTTGATTTTACTGCAGCTGTAAATAAAGGTGGGTTTATGGATTTTGGACTCAATTCACCCCTTTGGATAAAATCAGCTCAACTACAGCCCCAAGACACAGAAAACAGTTGCTGTCCTGCCTCCATTCTGCAGAAAGAAACTTATTCAGAAAAAGTAGGTGTCTGGGACTTAGCTAAAATTACTAAAGACCATACTGTTGCTTCTCCTGCTGCTAGGGAGATCCACCATTGAGAGTGGAGCATGGGCACACAGAGCCACTTGGAAAGGAGCTCCACAGAAAGGTTGGGAGGTCAAGTGCTGTAGTGCACATCCCTCTGGTTATTTCTGCCTGTTTTTTTAAGGAAAAGCTGGTCTGTACAACATATAAGAAGACACACTACTAAAAGCTGGGAGACAAACACAGGGTCCCTCTTTCCTGCTAGCCAGGTGGTTACACAGTTAGGCTCACTCTACCTTTAATCCCAGATTCTTGCATCCTAACTGCATTGCTGGTCCAGTTGTAGTGTGAAAAATGGTGCATGCATTTGGGCACACAAGGTGGGAGTGGGGAAGGGAGAAGTCAGATACTTTACAAGGAAGCCTCCCCCTTGCTGAATCCCAAAAATATTGTTTATGTTCCTGCCATTCCATGCTTACAAATAAAATCCTGACAGCACTCCTGCCTGAAAACTCCTCTGGATTTGTACATACAGAGGATACATCCTTTATTCATCCAAAACAACTGTAGGAGAGCGATAGGAGCCTACACATTGAAATGGATTTAAGTAGCTGGAGTCATGGATCATCACAGTAGACGACTTTCCGCATTTCTGCAGAGACAAAACCTGAGTTACCAAGAGGTTCCCAAGTGCTGAAAATGTCCTTTTGACTTAAGGTCTTGCTTAGGCATCTTCAGTGACACTTACATTTCCTAAAAAAAATGCCTCTTTGTTTTTAACTCTTTCCCGGAATGCAGCTACTCTGAAATCAAAAGCTCTACACAAGCTGAGGTAATCAATCTGTGCATTCACACATCAGGGATGCCTTTATATATTTCTATCCTCTGGATGAAGACCACAATATGAAACAAGGGCAGCATCAGCTTCCACCCATAGCATTGCATGCACCCAACTACTGCTGTTTAAACCCACACCCAAACCCCTACAAATATCATGTTCTCCTCTTTCCTGCAGTGCTTTGTTGGAAAGAAAGCTTGATATAAGCACAGAAGAATTCGAGTCTTCTCTGAGCCACTAAGTTCATTAACACAACTCCTGAAAGTGATACAAGTACACTGGTCCCCAGAGGAAAATCACAGTTTGGTTCATATAAAAGCTCTCTTGTTTCTTTCAAAGCAGCGCACCAGGGCGCCTAGAGATGCAAACACTGATCTTCTCTGCTCCTCATATAACTAATGGCCTGGCTGGTGCCATTGCTTCTGTCTCTTCTTCTGACTCATACTCCTCTACTTCTCTGACAGTGAACCGAGCCTTTGGCATCGGAGCTGGATTGTCTACTCTGGTGAAACGATGGCGGCTGATTGAATTTCCTCTTGGACCTGGCAGATTGGCTGGGCCTGCCCGTCTCTCCAAGCGTGCCATGGGGATCAGTTCTTGGTGGCGCTTTGCTTCCAGCGGCCGTAGCCGGGGCTGGGGTCTCGATGTTAATGGGAATGCAGCACCAGAGCCATTTCTATGCTGATCTAAAGAAAAGTAGACAAATAATTCATTTTTTTAAGAAGAGAAAGGAGAAATGCCATGGTAATGGAAAGAAGAGATAAAGGGCATTCAATGCAATAAAATACCCTCGAACTGAAGCATTTAAATAATTACTGTAGAATAAGGAAGCAGGTCAAGAACTAAAAATAGTCCTAATTTTTAATTTTCCTCTCAAAGCTGATGCTTAAATGATTTTATTTACTTTATGTCAGCTCTGAAATTTCAGGAGATAAGCACATTCACCTGACTTTTGGTGTCTCACAGACCTGCCCAGTGCCTTCACTGCAAAAGTGAAGGGCAAGAGTAAAATGCATGAATGTTCTTTTACGTAATTTGAATTTTCTTCACATTTCACAGGTGTACCTAGTACCATGGCTAAAAAGCATCTTTAAACCCAGAGCACAAAACAAAAATGTGACAAAGGAGAAAATTCCAGTCCATCAAAAATCAAGTTTGCCAGTAACCTGTGACTAACAAGTGGGAAGAGAACAGTTTCATCTGAAACCAGGGGTGCTTTGATTACTTTGGGTGTGTCAGATCTGCTCCTACCATCTTGTTTTGCCACAAGTACATTTTAAAAATTTGCCTGCAATGGGCCAAGAAGTGATATTCTCATCCTGCTGAGTTTATAGAACATGCTTTTTCACTTTTCTTAAAGCTACTTGTAGTATAACTACACAGTAGCAAAGTAGTTAATGTAAGAAACAACTCAGAACAATCTAAGCTGAGAAGTTCTGGGACATAAGCACAAAGGTCTATAAACAGTAAAACTAGTCCAAATCCTGCTACAATTAAAGTACACATATATTGGCTATGGTCACAGTGCCAAAATTTAACAAAAGTACTAACTATTAAATTTTGAAGCAATAGCTTAATAGTGATAGCTTCTGGAGGGTCCTACAATATGTGAGGTGGAGTGTAAGACCATGTCTCTGTGTGCATGTGTGCAGGTCTGTGTGCCAGCAGCTGCTATGGGGCTTTGTCGCCTGGGGCTTACATGTCCAAGTGCTGCCAAATGTGCAGATGGAAGGTCAGCTACTGAGCAGAGCAGGCATCTCAGGCCAGCTACTGAAGATTCAGATAGCATGTATGTATGGATAATTTTTCACTAACAGTCTGTCACCTCACCAGCCAGAGAGGGGATAAGGATGAGGCCATCAATGCTATCTGTATTTGTGTGAGCACTGTGCCATGTGTGTGCTGCTCTCTGTGTCTGGACTGAATTTTGGTGTGGGGATGCCTGTTGGGAACACTTGCTCAGTCCTGGTACCTGCAGGACCTGGGGGCATGGAGCTCCATCAGTCTCACCTGGACTGGGCTACAGGTTCAGTGAGTCATAATAATTTTGCTTACAGCTGTGTCTATGGGGCTCCAGGGAAGAGATAATTTGTGTTCTTGAGCTTGGCCAGGTGGAACTGCAGGGATCACAGGAATATTTGTTCAAGAGGAAAAAGAGAAAAGCAGGAGGTGCTGGAACAAAACAGAAACTGCTGCAGTAATGATAATATAAACAACACAGATAAAACAGAAAGGAGAGAAGGGTGTAGCTCATTTAAAGAGGCCGTGGACTGCCATGGGGCTGTGCATGTAGTACTCTTAAATCCATCCAACAACTGGCCAAGTTTCTTTAGCTGCTGGAGTAGGATACAGAGTAAAACACGTTCATTACCTGTGAAAGTAACATGCCTGGCTTTTCTCCTAGTGGGCTGGCATGGACCCTGAGGCAGGGAGAGGTAGCGTACTTCCGTGGTGTTAACCTGTGAGGATTAAAGGAGGAGAAGTGTGTCCAGTGCTTGTGACTGCCTCCACTGGCACTTACTTGGTGAAACAGGAAAGAAGTATGGCAATATGCTGCACCTTTACAGCTAAATTTTGAGAGGTATTGATCAATGCTTGGTTTGGATGGTTGAACTCAATGTCAGCTCTAGTGAGAATATCTGTCTGATATAACAGCCAAAGGGTTTTTTACCATCACCAGAGTAAAACATGTTCTTCTAAGAGCTATCTTTCTTCTATCAGGTGAAAATTTTTAATACAACTAATCTATCCAAAAAGAACTTACTTTTCTTCCTTAACCATGATTATCTCAGCTATAAATGTCTGTGCTGTTCAATGCCTACCTTAGGGCAGACAGATCTCTTACTTTGATTTGATTTTGATTGGGAGCCCAAACCATCAATGTGCCAGGCTTTACATCAAGCCTTTTTTGATTACACTATACTTTGCATATGCAAAATCCATGCACATTACATTATTTTACTACATACAGCCAGAGTAGCTGATTTCTGACCAATGAATAGAGATTGGACATGAAAACTTTGCTGCTCATATGTTAAGTGAAGCTCTTTCTTAGGTGCTGCATGAGCACACCAGGAAGATACCCACTTTAATTACAGCAAAGAGCACATTAAAACTAGTGTATATTCACAGAGAAGCAGAGGCATTTTTACATAAAAAGTAGATGGATAACAGGTACCGGTCTACCCCACGGCAAGCTGTTTCCCTTCCTGCAACTTTGCCTCAGGCTGTGTTCCCGACGGATGAGGATTTCCTGTGCTTGTTTCTCACTTGTGCTAGTAGGAAGATTGTGCCGGTTGTATGCTGGTGCCTGAAACAGAAAATGCAGCCAGCTTATTTTTGTTGCATTTGCAATGTTAATTAGTCTGATCAATCACAGGGCCAAGGGGACACCTGCCTCCGCTCGGTCATGGACGCAACACAGATCTCATTGGTATCACATAGCAAAATGCAGCCATGCACAAGTCTCGCTGCTGCAGAGCAAGATGGGAGGAAGCATGAACACAGCTGAAAGTCTCAAACTTCAGGGGCTGCATTTTGAAGCCATTTTTGATCGACTCTTGCCTGCTCAAAGTGCAGGTATATAAAATATACCTACCTAAGGAGGCTGCTATCATCTCTGGGCTTGGCCTGTCTCTGTCATCTTTTTTCTCATCTCATCAACTGTAGTTGGGAGCTACAGATATGAGGCAGGTCCCAAGAAAGAGATAACTGGTTAACTCAGCTCTGAACTTTGGTACTAATTTCTGAATCAAGTTTCAGATGCATTCAGGAAGAAAGAATATATCTCCAGAATGAGATGCACAGCTGAGTTTCCTTTCCATACTTGGACAAACTACAAATTAATATTACCCTAAAACTGAGCATCATTTAAGACAAACTTTTTAGTTTATCATATACATCTAGTGAAATGAAGGAAATAACTGTCTGCCTTAAAGAGGAAAATTCACTGAAGTTTATAAGCCCCCTTAAAAAGTAGAATCTGATCTCAGTTTCATTTGCAAGGCTCCTTTTAAAGTTGGTCTGGCAAGCAAAAGCATTTCAGAGCTGAAAAGAAGTATTGGAAGTGGCATTATTTTCTTTCCAATCTTTCATTTCCAAAAGCACACCCTTCTCAATACTACATAGGAAATGACTGGCACAAATAGTCATTACTGTAATTGATTTTGAAGAGAGAGAATTCATTTCACTAAGCTAAGAGATAACTATATATGCAAATTGTTGCTGGTAAGAAATTAATATCATAAGGATAATTAGCCATGGCAAATCAAACAAAGTTAGGAATGAATAACATATTAATAATGCCAAATTTAAATGAGCAGGCCTTAGCATTTTATAGTACACGTGTGTTACATGACTTAGCCTTGTTTATCGGCAAAATTTCAAGGTTATTGTGTTATTGTTATGTATCCTCTACCACTCATTGCTGTGGGCAAGCTCTCAATTGTCTATTCAGTGCCCGAGAGGGGATTAAACAGATACCACACCCCGGGCTGCATCAGGGTCACTCCGAATTTCTGCAAAACAAATCTCCGCTGAGGTATGATCGCACCATTTTCACAGGGGAAAAAAAAAAAAAAAGGAAAAAAAAAAAAACAAACACCAAATGTCGGACGAGGTGGAG
Organism: Cyanistes caeruleus; assembly: GCF_971803275.1. Classification (NCBI taxonomy): domain Eukaryota; kingdom Metazoa; phylum Chordata; class Aves; order Passeriformes; family Paridae; genus Cyanistes; species Cyanistes caeruleus. The sequence goes on from NC_141703.1 coordinate 29,525,433, forward strand.
GATTTTTTTCCTTGTGTTTTTCCCTGCTGCGGTGCGGGCACCCTCCGCCGCTGCCAGGCAGGGCAGCGCGGTGCTTGCTCGGGCCGCCCCCGCTCGGAGCCGCGCCAGCCCCGGCAGCCTCGGGAAGGCGGCTTCCCATCCACACCGCCGTGCTGCGAGCGAAGCCTGACCTCTACAGCTCAGACACAGATTTCCCTGGATTTTCGCGCAGCCGTCAGGGTGAAAAGCTGATGGAGAAAAAAAAAAACAACAAAAAAAACCCGCTGCGGGTCTGCAAGCAGCGCGGCAGGCGTGCTCACACACCCTCTGCCGCACTTGGTACAGGTTGTGTGCCAGGACATCTCTCATGGACTCCACCTCTGCCCGGGACAGCCTGGCCGCACGCTGGGTCCTGCCGCTCCTGTAGATAAAAGGAAAAATTAAATGTGATATTAATGAGCTGATTAAATACTAATCCCATGAAATAATGCATGGCCTGCTTTTAGTGCTAGAACAGAAGGCTATGTAGAGCCTTTCAGTGACCAGCAACACCTGGAAATCATCCAAAGATAAATTAAAAAAAGGTTAAATTTTGCTCTTTCACTGATTTTATCCATATAGTGGGTAGTCAAATTGGGCCCTAAACCCTCATGCAGCTGGCAGCAGAAACTCTTCTTTCTTAAAGTTCCATAAAGAAATTTCTATTTAAGGATTAGATTAGGCCACAACCAGCTCAGGAAAGCACTGCTAGTTTCCTCTTCTGTCTGAGTAAAGACTTCAACATAGAAGTCTGGGCCTTGTCATCTTACTGGTTTTAGTTCTTTGAGAAAGTGAAGAAAATCCTTAGGAGCTAAAGAGTATGTAAATTTTGTAGTCTGAGAGACTTGTCCTGTGGTAGGAGAACATATAGAGTTTCATTGCTACTGAACCTGTTTCTCCATTTGAAATGAAAGAACCACCTAAAAGATAGTTATCTTCATGTCTTTAAAAAACTTTGACAAGCCCACAGTCACCTGTAGCTGTCTGGCTTTTTCACTAGCAAAACAGTGGAGGAGGGCTGCTGTGAAATGTTATCTGGTTTCACTAAATCAGTCAATCATTGTGAGAGTTAGTGTTCAGATGAATTCCCAGGAAAAGAAAGGGAAATAGATAGTGATCATCCAGGATGAATCAGTCTGAGTTCATCTTGTTGTTTCTGATTTTTTCCTTTCTTCAATTTAGCTTTCTTGCCTCTTGGGAAAAAAAAAAAAAAAAAGTGATTGCAAGTGTTGTTTTTCAGCTAAGTGATGTCCTTAAAGTTTTGTCTGTAAATTGTGTAATTAAAAAATCTATGATGATCAATGTACAGTATTACCAAAGTTTTATGTGCACCTATCTCACACTTCCTCTAAAATAAATTTAAAATTTTAATGCCAGATATGGCAATTTTAAAGGAAGATGGATTCAAGCTAAACTGTGATTATGATATAAACACAGGAAAAAAGTTAGAATTTGCAATTACATCTAGTTTAACAATATTACCACTATATTGTTCCACAATTTACCACAAACATCTTGAAAACTTGTAGGACCAATATGAACTGCCTGGATTCTATATTTTACTGCCTCTTACCATCAGATAGACAGTGATGCCTGGTGCCCTGTCCCCTGCCCAAAGCCCCTGGAATATAAGAATTAATTCCTGATATATTTCAAGATTTCAGAACGTGTTTTGATTCTGCCATCAAACTAAAACAGAGATATTACTTTTTTTTTTTCTGTGAAATAAAAACAAAGAGAGAAATTAACAGCAGGTTAAAGTGTAGAACTAGACCTAGGACTGGGATAATTAACAGGTTAAGGGCCTCACTAAGCATGAGCAACCCATGAGTCTGCCACTGAGCTGCTGGCAAGTCAGTGAGACAAAAAAGGACTGCCTTTCTGGATTTGACCAGAACTCTTACCTTGTCCCTGATAAACCCTTCCCAACAAGTGATTAATTGACATTCATCAATTCTCAACAACTGCAATAACAACAAAGTTAGTTATCTACCACTGGGGAAAAAAAAGACCCTCACCATCACCCAATTCCAGGCTGAGTGGGTGGGTGCATTGGTTGCTTGGCTCCTTTTTCACTTGCTTTTGGTTCTCAGAGATAGACTGAGAAGATCTGGGAATGCTACCAATTTCCCAGGCTTGGGTGCCCTGCACCTTTACTCCCTGCTGGGTGTGGTGTGTATCAGACTGGGGCACAGCCTGTGGATGCTGGCCTCCACAGCAGGGAAACCAGACTCCTTGCAGTCTGCAGCCCCTGTCTGATGTCCCTTTGGACAATTGGGAGACCCTAGATATACCTGGGGAAATACACACAAGCCCTGGGCACTGTCAAGAAGCATTGGTCTCTAAAATACAGGCTTGGCTCATTTGTGTAATGCAAATGGAACTGGAATAGCTGCTGCAGGTGGCTTTAGCATCACAGGGAACAACTTCCCCCCTGCTTTGTGCTTCACTGAATGTGTCCACAGGGTCTTCATATCTTATAGTTGGCAATAAATAGGGGAAAGCATCTAAACAGGAAAAAGCTTGACTCCACTGGGGAGATTATCAGATTATCTCTTTACTTTTCCAGCTGCATACGTGATTTTCTCCACATGCCAGCACAGAAGTAGCCAGTTTTAAGTCATTTCAAATCTTATTATTTGGCTCTTAAAGTGAATTAAATAGAATAAATAAAACTCCTTGAGTCACAGCTGAGCTGGGGTAGCAAGAGAAAAAATAGCATGAAGATAATCTATATTGTTCTGGAGCACAAATAAAAAACCATCATTTTTTTCATGGGATTGGAAATGAACCTACCCAACTGATAGCAATGCATGTAGATATGAATATAAGGAACAGATTGCTTTTACATTTTGCAGTACATTAAGAAAGGGCTTTCAAAAAACCCCAAACATGTTCGGTATGTTACCAAACCCATAAAGTAATCCTTACTGAAACAACTTCTTTGTTCTTATTGAATCTTCCAACATGTCACAACAAAGAACAGAACAGGGTATATATTTGTGAAGAAAAAAGTTATAATATGCCATGAACACTGTCTCTCTGTAATGACAGCCATGACATTATTTCTTTCTTCCTTAGATATTGAGATAGTTGATACTTGATATATTGATACTCAAAACATTGATACTTGCACAATCTGTATACTATTATTTTTTTACATTATATCTAAAATGTTGAACTTTGTAAACCCTCCATTAATCTTCACTCATCTTGTGAAGGAAGAACATTATTGGGCACAACTTTCTCATAAATGGACTACCACAAATGACAGCACAACAGTTGGTTCTGATCTGTACTGTATTGATATATCCTAAGATTTACCAAAGTCAATATTGCAGCAATATGAAGCCAGTATTAAGAAAACTCAGTATCAAACAATCTTTCTCTCTAATGGTCATATTTTCTACAAAAACCAGACATAAACCCACAGTTTTGATAATATCTTCTAGACTCCACTTTTGCCACTTCCATCCTTATTTATAAGGCTTGTATCCTCCAAAATACCGTAACTAAATGCTCTGCTTTTATTCCAATGTGGATTGTTTGTTGCACAATCCATGGGCAATTTTTTTCACTCCACACTGGAAATACTGTAAATTGGACACCCACTCCACCTGCAGGAATCACAACAGCATGAATACAGTTCTCTAATTCACAGCATTGGAGATCTGCTTTGATTCTTATCAAGTAAGTTTCCTTGTGTGCATAAAGGCTGCAAAACTGATCAGAAGTGTGAGTGAAAGTTTTCTCACTACTCTGACACTGCTAATAATGATTTACATGCCATATATTGGAATTGTATTTCAAATCTCCTCTTGTTCATGGCCAGAGTTTTGTGTCTTCACTGAAGGCAAGGACTTTAGGTACACACTGAATCACTGACAGCAATCAGATAATTTATAAATACAGTTAGAAACCTTTTACAAAGGTTCATTTAGTTGCTATGGGGAAAGACAACAAGAACTGCTGTATTGACTCAGACCAAAGATCCACCAACTAGCTCAATATCCTGTCTCCTGCAGTGCTCAACAACAGACTCTTATCAATGAACAGCGGTGGGAAAACGTGTCTTTTCCTAGATCACTCTCGCAGCCTGCAAGATCAGAATGGCTTTGAACCACAGGCTGCTTTTCTGAAGTTGACACTTCATTTTTAAAAATGCTTTCTCATCAGAGGATGATGCACAGTAAAATTCAATTACAGCCAGAGTAGAGATGGCAAAAATTAGTCCATTATATCAGCTGTTTATTAAAGAATATTTTTCAATTTAAATTCTCAGCTCAGAAGAAAATTTCTGAATTACACTGGAGCAATTTGTCTTATTTTCTCATTCCCTCAGGAAAAGAAGAGGGAAGTGGTTTGATTGCCATGGATTGTCTAACAACCTTGCACATTTTCTCTTGGCTCAGAATGGTTAAGAGATTACAGCAGACAGAAAGGAGCCTGATGTACACGCAGTCTTTTTTAATATCATCTATTCAGCAAAGAATAATTTAGAGAGAAAAGGGCTAGGTATTACACTGCATGCTGACATCAGTACAAGAAAGCAGATTGATCTTGACATGATTAAGCCAGAGCTTCAAGAAAGATGTTAATTTAATATCTAATTGATATTTGGATTTTCTGTTATTGGTAGAGATCATCATTCAAAAGAAGGTAATATGCTGAGGCTGCTGCAAAATGGAGAGCAACAGGAAAGAGCAGGTAATAGCAGCAACAGTGGTCAGCAAGAACTCAGGAAAGAAATTATGGAGGCAAGTGCCTGCAGCAACACCTGTGCTCTGGACAGTGTATTGCAAGGCAAGGATAAATACATGCATATCAATTATAGTATGCAGGACAGAAGACTTGTGCAACTTTTCTCCTAGAGCCCCAGTTCCCTCTGGAGATCCCAAGTTTTGTCCCCTGGTCTGTCTGATGCCAAGTTGCATTACTGTTTGATAGAATCATAGAATGGCACACACCTGGTTCCAAAACCCCCATCAGTAAGCAAGGGACATCCTCAACTCTGTCAGGTTGCTCAGAGCCCCATCACACCTGACCTTGAATGTTTCCTGGGATGAGATATCTGCCACCTGTCAGAGCAATCTATTCGTGGTCAGTTTCACCACGCCCCTCATAAAAAAGTTCTTGTACCTAGTCTGAATCTACCTTCTCCTAGTCCTACTGCTACAAGCCTACTAAAAAGTCCATCTCCTTCTTTCTTGTAAGCCCTCTTTACTGAAAAGCTGCAAACAAGTGCTCCCAGAGACTTCTCTGTGTCCTAGGAGAGGTGCTTCAGCCTTCTGATCATCTCTGTGGCACTCCTCTGGACCCATTCTAACAGGTCCATGTCTTTCCTGTACTGAGGAACTGTACCACAACACTGTAGGGTCTCACAAGGGCAGAGAAGCAGGGGAGAATCCCCTCCCTCACCCTGCTACTTCTGACACAGGATATGGTTGTATCTCTGGGCTCTGAGTGCACACTGATGGTTCATGTCCAGCATTTCCACCACAAGTATCCTCAAGTCCTTCCTGGCAAGCTGCTCTCAATGATTAATTGGTCTTTTTTGTTGTTGTTTGTTTTGTTGTTTTGGAAATAACAAAATATGGCAAGGTGGCTTGAGGGATTGCAAACTTGGAGCAGTAAAAATTGCAATTGCTACAAAGAAATCTGCTCTCAGCAAAATTTCATGATTGGGATAACGGAGTCAGGACCTGTATGCCAAGCCATAAAAAACTCACTGGCCAGGCAAGTGATAAGTACATCTGTCTTGAGCCATTAGTGTGATTTAAGGCAACCAGAGTGACTTCTGTACCTGACTCTGATTCCTCTTCAGGACTCCCCATCATGGAATACAAACAAGAAATGTCCATGATTTTAATTTTCAACTCTCAGAGAAAAGCACAAATATGATGAATACCAAATTGCACCTGCTCTTTCTTTTTTCTTAGATTTCAATTAAGTCATGGAATACCTTGGGTACTTCCTCATTTTTGTCCCCATCTTCCTGTCCCTACTCTGCAAAGGGTCAGGAGGTTGATACTCACTGTAAAGAAGTAGTGGATGATTTTGAAATTTTCATGCCACTCTCAGCCATCTCAATGGCCAGTTTTATCTCCATCTTTTTGTACAATGACACAAGGCTGGACTTGGGCTGGTGCTCCCGAATTAAAATCTTCTTCAAATACTTATTGTCAAACTTCTTAAACCTGCAAAAGAGATACCCAAATCAAAGAGTAGAAAGGGAAATATGCTTTCATTTCTGTAGTACAAGCTGATCTTTATTCAAATGTATATATTTGCAATTCAGTGGTGGAAACTGAATACAAATTAGAGGCACCTGTGGACTCCTGAAGGCCTGGTGAGCAGAGACCTTTAGGCGGATATTTGGCATAGTCTACGGGTCCACAGAGATTGCAGGGCCCGCTAGACAAAAGAAAGAAACAAGCTGCAATCAAAGCAAAAAAGAGGGCTGCGTGTATGTTTGCATATTACACTGCCACATTTGTCAGAAAAGAATACGGCCAGTCTCGGTGCTTTTGTACAAATGTTGCATTATAGTAGGGCATAACAGCAGCAGCTGCTCTTACTGTAATCCTGGCCTATTCAGGCAGCCACCAATGAGGCTCTAAGTGGCCCAGCAGTTACAGTAGTTAGGGCCCATTACACTGCTGATAATTTTGAATCCTAACAATTAGAGCAGAGAAAATACATTTCTTTGTATTCTGAATAACAGACAAATTGAAAGGACCCCAAAATACTATGTGCTTGCGTGCTGCAGATTGTAAAATATCGCTAATGTGTGGCATAATTTGAATGTGAATGTGTGTGGGTGCCTTGGAACAGGTACATGCTTTCAGGCAGACATTTAGCAGAACAACAGCAGATCTTCAGCAGAGCAACAGTTCTGTTTCTTTCAAAGGAACAGTTTACCACAGCAAGGTAAGGTCCTCCTCGATGCTGGGAAAAGCACTACAGGATTTGTGTCTTTTTTTCTTTTGCAAAGGCCATTTCTTATTCATTAACAGCAGAGGTAGGTACACAAATGTTTGCACTGGGATTAGAGCTCTTTATGTTTTCCTGTGTAACAGAAAGCCTCCTGGATTGTCACTGCTTAGGTAATTAATTCTGATACACAACTTTAGACTTGCAAGCACAAGTTCAGGGAATACTTTTTAATACAATCCTCTTACATTAAATGTCTTCAGACACAGTGTGTTTTTGAATCTGTCTGTGAACCAAAACACTGCATTTACGGCCCTTTTGGGCAAAATTCTCTTTTCAGAGCTATCAGGTAAGTGTGAGACAAAGGGATAGCATTTGATCACAGCTTTGTGTAAATGCAGCTATTTCAATGGATTTACTGCTCCAACAGAGCAGTAAATCCATGTTCAGTTTATTGACTGCACAGAAAGTGGTGTGGTCCCAGAAGATGGATGTCCTAAAGCTGTCTCTTTATTGTCAGAGCCAATAAGACATTTTAGTTTCTGGATGTTCCCTACTACATTGTATCATTATTCCCCATTGTGATAAGAATTGGATGCAAACTAGTCACCTTTTTCCCACTTTTAATTCCCGATTCCCATAGCGAGAAACCCAGTCATGGAAGGACTTGCCATAAGTCCCAGGAGACACCCTTGGCTGGATTATTGGAGTCCAGTACTGAAAGGCCAGACATGTTTCCAGCACAGAAGCCTGCACAGGCATAACTAGGGATAACTCTTAGCCCACGGCATCATAAGATGTTTGGGGGAAAGAAAAACTGGTCTTTTCCCTACTTCCCTTCACATGCTGTGATGGTGGCCAACATGTCCACAGGACTCCCTCAGGGAAAAGGTACAGGGAATAGCAGACCCATCTCTTCTGGGCAGAGCTTGGAAGAGCCAAAAAACTTCACAAAACCACCTCCTCCTGCTTACAGAAGAGGCAATGCAGGCCCTGCATTTCTGACTAAAGACTGGCTTGACAGTATCTGCTTATGCTACTGCCTATTTAAATTCAAACATTCCCTTCAGCATTCTTATTTTAGACATTACTGAATGCAAAAACCTGTGAGGACAGTTGACTAATTATTACAGATTCTCTACTACCAGCAAGGGATCCTATTTGCTGTGGAGGCTCACAGCAAAAGTCAGTGCAGCACTGACGTCATGTGTAGCTTATGTTCTGAATCCAGAGTTAAAGAAGCATTTCCCGGGATCTTCAATTTATACCAAGGGTATGCACAGGCTGATGTCCACAGTAAGAGTTCCCATGTTATGTTTTTCTTTCTGAAGGCTTATTTTCTGTTTGTGCAGATCCAATTTAGCAGGCAATGTATGAGCATCGCACTCTCAAGAGTCAATGGTTACTCAGGAGTTCAGCTTGTAAAAAGAGATACAGCACATGACCCCAGCAATTTTATTTCCTATTTTATTAACTTACTATATTTTACACAATGGATAGATTATTTTATTATATTAGACTGCAATAAGAGATACTTACTTATCTCTCAGCTGATAATGACTCCAATGTCCACATATGTCTTCAATACCAGCCTTCAAGTGATCCATCAACTATAGAAAAAAACATTTTAAGTGGTCATTATGCAAAAAGAATCTTATCACAAACATGCACTTACTAAATAGGATTTTGAGACTCATTTTTTTTTATTGGAGCATGTAAGTTTATTCTGTAAGCACTTACACGTCTCTAAAAATCAAGGCAAAGATGCCACTGTGGGAGCTTGGCTGCAGTGGCAGTATTTTGATGGAGGCAAAAAAATTGTCTGGTCCTTTTTGTCTACCAAATCCAAAATATAAATTCTTGGTTCTGTCAAGCAAGCTTCCCCTCTTCATGTGAGACCTTCCTGGGAGAGGCACAGGGCCACATATCAACACCTTCACCTTGGCTGGTAAGATCTCTGAGGTTTTGCAGAATGACATGAGAGTGGTCACTGCTAACTACTATTGCTTGCAGTCATTTTTTTGTGCATTTCTAGCATTATAGAGGCTAAAAAAGGCCAATTCTTTCAGACATATTGTCATAAGGGGTGATTTTAGATGCAAATTCTCTCCAAGGTTAAGTATAGAGGTTCAAATTAAGAATTAAATTCACTTTAAATTCAAAAGCAGTTGTGATGCTCTAATTTTGCTAATGTCTCTGCGTATGCTTCATTTCACAGAACAGTGTTGCTGTTAATTTCAAATCTATTCCTTATTGTGAAATTATAGAATTTGCATACCTTTACTAGAACATTGTTAAGTAAGACTGAGCAACTTTCTGTTATTTCATTTAATAGCAATTTGAGAACCGAAGTAAATATTTGAGAGGAGAAAAGATCATTACTCAGAAAAACTTGGAACTAAGTTTGTAGTCCAATGGTCCAACTCAGTTCAATAAATCAGGATTAAAGAGTTTTAAGGTTTCAGCATGTCTAGAACCATTCAAAAAATGGCAACAAAGGTATCTGGCTAATCCAGCTGAGAAGGATGGTGAATGCATTTTGTAAAAATTTCATTTCTGTTTCTGTCTTCCCATGGTCACAGTACCAATAAATAATGGGCATACTACACCGTGACACTTGTGGAATGATAACATAATATGATAATAAACATGAATATAAATGAGATGCAATATTTTAGAAAATTATGCTTAGGGTTACCTCCATATATTCTTAAAAGCACTGAGTGTCCTAATCCACTGAATGCCAGGTTTGCAAGTGCCTCCCTCTTTCCAGCTCTTTTAGAATACCTGATCTTATCTTTTTTTGGGATTCCAGTTACCGATATAAAAACTTACTCGCACGTGAATTTCTTCATTGATAGATTCCTTTTTGTTCGTCTTTTTAACATCCAGATATTTGACCAATGGTCCAATTGTGATTCCCTGCATTTGGAATAATGAGTTGAATTGTTAATTATCTTTTAGGCAAAAGTAGAAATAAAGAAAAATAACAGGGATCATTTTAATCAGTTAGGAAAGCTGTGTCTTAGTACAGAAATTAACCATTACGTATATTGAGAGCTACAGAAGAGAATTAAAAATCAAAAACTTTTTTAAAGAGGGTTTTTTTAAGTGAGATTCTATTTATTGGCATATTCTAATTATATGAAGCAACTGACTCATTGGCAATCATCTTCAAAAGAGGACTCATTTGAAAGAAAATATCTTTTCATGGTCTTCAAATCTTGAGATCATTTATTTCAACATTTTCAGACTTAAACATTCCAGGGGGTTTTCACTTAGAAAGAGTTTTCAAGATTTCCCATTTTTTTACAGCACTGCTACAGAAAACCATTTTAAAAGGGGGAAAATAAACAATTTTTTTTTTCTGAAATGTTCTGGTGGAACCAAAGGGCCTTACTTATCACAAGTGCATAATGCCCCATTGGCACCCAAGAGGATCTGAGACCTTGGTATTGGAAAATACAAAATATGGGCTGCAATTTCTCTACAAGTTTCAGTTCTTCCAGGTACAGCAGTAAGCCAGGTGAAATAACCCAAATATCTAAAGTAGACACATGTACTTACAAATGTGACTTATTCACTTTTTTTTTTTTAATATTCTTTTACAAAGGACTTCAAAATATTTGTATTTAGTCTCCAAGACAGACAAGGATAAAAGTATAAAATTAAAAATCTGTCACAGAACAGACATACTGTTTTCTGGTCATTTTGAGATACATCACTAATAAAGAATGAATCAGTGCTGAAATATAAAGTCAAAATACTTAAATTGGAAGCACCGGGAAATGCATGTGGAATGAACATAAGCAATTTTGGACAGCAAGTGCCCTCTCCCCTGAATATTTTAGAAGATATATGTTTTCAATACAAAATTTTTGTATAACCTAAAAGCCCTAAAAATGCCAATTACACAGTGCAGTGCTAAAATCTGGCCCTGAAGTGCAATAACATGTCCTAGCCTAAGAGTGAATTAAATGCAATTTTCACTATGAAGCTTTCATACAAAAGGGTTCTATTACGTGAAAGTTATCCATTAAGAAATACACGTACTTGGATGAAGACAGTGAAATATATAACCACAAGAGTCGCAGTGATGAATAGATTTTTTCTGGGGAAAAGATTCACTGGAAGCAAGAATGCAAGAGAAAAGCTGCTGGCACCTCGGAGGCCACTGTAAGAAATAATGAGCTGGTCTTTGAAGGTGAAAGGATATGTTCGGAACTTGTTACTGATGTAGAAGAGAGCAAATACACCTAGGAAGGGAAAAAAAAAATCACAGCTATTATTAATCAAGGAGAAAAAGAAAATATTAAATATTAAAAGCAAAACAATGTCTTGGGGAACTGTTGACAGCCCATGTTTTTTGTCAATTTTGGTTTCTTGTAGCTTCTCTTTGACCAGTTGCTAAACTTGGCTTGTCTGAAATATCTCCTATAAAATACTGTGGTTCCTAACAGTTTCAGGATTTAAATTCATTAGCCCAGTTTAGAAGGGAGATTAGGTGAAAATATTTACTTCCTACATTTACACTGCATACTTTTCTCCAAAGTGTTCTGGAGAAAAGAAAAACAACTGGATGATAGCTTTCCCTGTGTTCTTTGCAATGTTCCCTGCTTTCTGCACAATATCTGCCTAAAGTGTTTGAACAATCCTTTACCAACAAGGCCTGTGGACAGGTTCACTGAAAGACAAAGAGTAATAGCACTTTAATTTTTAATCCTTGGGCTTATTGTGTCTCTGTTCTTTATTTCTCAAATTTCATTTTACTTTTAATAAAAATTAAAATTAATAAGACAATCTGTGGCTGTGTAAGGCCTGTAACTTGTCTTTATAGTGTACTTTCAGCAATTTGTTCGATTCCCTCAATCTTCTTCATCTTCCATAAGAAATACATATCCTCCGTTTTATGTGGAAACTTAAATTACTGGCATGAAAGTGGACAAATGCTGATAATTACTGTGTTATTTTACACAGCTGTCACTGATGCACTCAGATTATTAGAGGCAAAGCCAGTAGCAGTATCCTTTTATCTAGGTTGTCAGATACCACTTTAGGCAAGAGCTTTTTTGGCTACTTATAACTATGCTAGACATCAGGTACTCAGACTGAAACAGCCTATGTGAGGTAACACCCTCAGGCCACTTCCCTTGACTTTATTCAAGCTTCAGGGAAAATTATGGAATCATTTTAACACACAAATTTAGCAGAAAATATTTTGGCTTTCCTCTGGAAAGCTCTAGCACTCCCCTTGGTGTCTGAGAGAAGAATGGACATGTGGCTGGAAAACAGCTTTTATATCAGAAGAGCACTCCTGTTTTCTGTCTTAATTGGAAGGTTATTTCAAAATGGATAGCAAACATTTAAAAATTTAGATGTCATGCTTGGTCCAGATATAACAAGAAAATATGTAATTACTTTATTTTTGCCACCACCTCCAGAACACCAACCACCTGCCTTCTTAATCCTTCTCTCTTTTCAGCATTATTTTCACCCCATCCTGGAGATTAGGAGAGGATGAGGAACTGTGTCCCACAACTCGTCTGACATTGTCTACAAAGTGCCCTGCCCATGCTAGAGGAATCCCAGTCTCACTAGTCAGGCAGTAGGAGAGCTTTGCAGGAATGGGACATACCATGTGCAAAAGTGGAGTAATTTCATGTGGTCACTACTTTTTAGCTGTTTAAAACTTTAGACTTGTGAGGAGTAGTAGCATAGTGCTGCCAGCCCACATGTGGTGTAAGTCCCTGTTAAGTTATCTATCAGTGCTAATTTTCACCTTCCCTCTTTTCCTATGCCTCCAGCACTCCCTGCCCAGGACCAACACCTGTGGTGTTGTAGAACTGCAAGTGGGACAATATATATTATCTAATTTGTAAGTTAGTGACAGTGTGTGGTGAAATCATTATGAGGTCCACTTACCCAAAAGGCATATAGCAAAATAAGATATAAACATCTCTATAACTGTAATCATGATAATATTTTAATTTTGCTTTAAAAAATTCCATTTGCACCTAAACATAAGGTCTGTGCTTGGAGACTGGCATTCAGATTTGTAAGGGCTTGCTTCTCCTTTTTCTCTGCGTGTAGATTTCTGAAGTTTGCTTGTCACTAATATAAGCCTAGTAAATTTGTTGTTAAACCAGTTGTGCCAGTCCCCACAGACTTTTCTAACACAACTTTGTACCAAAGAGTTTTTCTCAGAGGCACAGAGAAGGTTTTCTGCAAAAGCTGACTTACTCAGTGTTCGCCAAATGAGGCAGAAGAGCAGAGTGAAGCAAATGAAGGCCCAGTTCCATTCATGGTTTTTCCCCACTGTAGACACTCCCATGAACACAAAAATCAGGGTCTCACTGATGCTGCTTAACATCTTCATGAAATATTTTATTGTGGTATAAGAATTCTGGGAAACATTCTCCTCCACGTATTTTTTCATTGTCACTGCACAAGCTGTCATCCTGTATCAAGCAAAACATCAGAGATCAGCCACAACCTGTTCTTCTTTTCAGTTAAGTACAACATCAGCTATTATTACCTCTGCTCTCCATCACCAGATTCCAACCTTCATCATAACAAGAAGCATTTTATTTCTGCAGTAATGTCAGCTATTTCATTAGATAAAAAAAGAAGCATCTTCATTCAGGTTTACAATTCTGTTTTACATACAGGATAAAGGAAGCAAACTAGTCAGCTTTTCTTACAAGGAAGTGAGGGTATCACATTCCAGTTCAAAGTCCATTTTATCCTGAATGCCTAACATGAAGCCACCAACCACCAAATATTTGTCCCAAACAGCAGGCAGGTTGGTTTTGTACCAGCCTACAGGTGGATCAGGTAAAGAGACATAACCTGCCTCTCAGTGGTATTGTCCCTTGAGGTGACAATGGCAGGTCACGGTTGTCCCATGGCCATAGCTCCCATGGCTCCATGGCTGGCTGGCAGATCAGCAGTGCCAGGGCAAGCTTCAGGACTCTCCCACCACAGCAGCCCACTCTGGCACACCAGGAGAAAATGCAATTACAGAGGTGTCCTTCTCCCTTTAGTTACCTAGCATGTAGGAATATGCCTGATGAAAAAAAGAGATGTTTTCCACTTCTTCACGGTTAGTGAAGACTAGAGTCAGTGTCAGAGGCATCAGCAGCCACCCAGCACAGATGCTGGTGACAATCACATGGAGCAGCAGTCTTTCATCAGCCCTACTGAAAGGGATTCCCTTTTCCCCTCAGCGTTTTCCATAGGTAATACACAGATTGAATGCTATGCTAGCAACATATCCCAGCACCTATCTAGCTTCTACTGATGTGATTTTAGTCTCTGGGGGCTTCTTGTAATGATATTTTCCCAAACTTGTGAATTCGGAGAATGATGACTGTTCATTAAATAACCTTCCTCTAGTTTCAGTTCATTTAATTTCCACTGAAGAAATCTCAAGGGTATCCTGGTAGAGCTGAGTCATTTAGCATGTCCAAGGACACTCCAAGACAAGGCCATTAGGCATTAATGATTAATACTGTTGACTTTCAGATACACATACATAATAGACTTTCATGAGCCAAGTGAAAAATGAATGAATCCTCAATAATTCAGAAAGGTGACAATAAGTTCCCATCTCTAAAACAAGCAATAATTTTCTTAATGAAGCAGTAAGAATAATAAATCCAAATTATATTAACATTCTTTTATCACTAATAATTTCAGAACTCTAATGAAAATAAGAAATGAAAGAGATAAAGAGCAATGTAGTCTAGCGCAAGGAATAGGTGAGGAAGCAGTATTTTGGGCAGTGCAGGTAGGCAAGGGTCCACATGGTATTACTGTTCACTGCACAGCAGATCTAATCCTGCTCAGTGAAAGTTGCCAGTTACCTCGATCTGAGCATATGTGTCAGGTATACAAAACATAGTACAAGACTCATCTGCTTTGTCTAATTGCTCAAAATAATCTATATCCTGTCTAACTACTTGTTCAATATGTTTAAATATTCAAATACTGCTTCCCAGGGCCATCCTACATAGGTTGTTTTTACAAAGGTAATTCTGCTCTGAAGCTGAACAACACAGGAATCTTCGGCCTGGAGAAGAGTAGGTTTCAGGAAAACCTTATTTCAATCTTTTGATTGTGTTTGAGTGTGTCACACATTTTAAAGAAGCCTATTAGAAAGATAAGAACAAACCTTTTAGTAGCACCTATTGCAATACAACAGGGGATAATAGTTTGAACTGAAATATTTAGGTAGATTTAGACTAGATTTAAAGAAAAGCTTTTTTTTACAACAGTGCAGCACTGGAACAGGTTGCCCAGGATGGTGACAGATGTCCACCCTGTGAAAACTTTAAAGGCCAGTTTGGATGGGGCTCTGAGCAACATGATCTAGCTGAAGATCTCCCTTCTCATTACCAGGGAATTGGACTAGATGCTCTTTAAATGTCCTTTCCAACACAAACCATTCTGTGATTCTATGAACTCAGAGCTTTACAAGCTGAGGTGTGTAAATGCACCTGTCTGGACATCAGCAGCCATATGCTTGTATTTGCTAAGTTTACACTGGTTTGTCCCCTATAGAGGGAAGCATTTTCTGGAACACAAGGACATCCAAGACCCACCATGAAAGCTCAGAGCCAGTAGGGGCTGTGCAAAACTGCTGCTATCCACCAGCTGTGCACTGAGCCTACAGCAGCCAGCAGCACCAGCTGGAGCGTTTAGAAACATGAGGTTTCCATCTCTTTATGCTTTACCCCTCAGATGGGTTGTTTGGTGTGGTATTCTTGAAAGTAATTTGCCAGCAACTTTCTCCTTAAGTCTCTCATCCCTATTCCTTCCTTTCTCTTCCAGCTCCTTTCCTGCTGCCATTCTCCTTCCTTCCCACAATCCTCATCCTTTCTGCATTTACTCCAGTCAAAAACCTATCAGCTAGGTTTTCTCCACAGCAGTCACCCATGCCATCATACTTTGAGGAAGATGTCCCCAGCACTACAGCTGTATCAAGCTATCCTTACTACAAAAAAATATAACTGACAGTATTCACATACATGAACATAAGTATGCATGAGTAGGTGATGTCCTCTTCTGCCTGTTTTTTCCCAGTTTCAATCCCAGTGATGCTGTTCAAATGTAATATAATTCCAGTAAATTGTGTTAGGGCTGATGTTCACAAAGAACTCAGATGTGCATTCTCATGTTTTCCATTCCCATTGCTTTATATCTCTCTTACAATCTGATAGTGAAGCTGCTTAGAAATAAATGCAGATAAACTGGTGCATTTTCAAATCATTCTCTCCTGTTGCTGATCTTATCAGAGACAGCAGACAGATGGTGTCAGCACTGGCCACTTCACCAGTACTAGCAGTACTTTTGACAAGACTCCTCAGTAGCATACCTGTGTCTACACTGACTGTGGGTTGGCTTTTCCTAGTTACCACTGCATTTTACACATCTCTGAGAAGCTGTGCACAGCCTCTCTAAGCCAGAGAATGAATGCTGGTGTTGTACCAATCTTGAGCAAACCACCAAAAAAAACCTCCCCAGTTCCTCACAGTGGCCATCCAAAAAGCAGTAAGTAATACTCACGCCAAAATGCCAGAGATGTAAAGGGTTTCAGCAGACAAGTATGAGAGGTAGCTGAACATGAAGACCAGCAGGGGTTCGATTGAAGAGACGTTGTGGGTGAAACGAGTCATGAACGCTGAGACAAATCCAAATACAACGCCAAACAAGACTCCTCCCAGCCCCACCACGAAGAAGCGAGCAAAGCCAGCAAAGATATCGATGGATTCAATTTCTTCATACCTGTGCATCTGGGTGAAGGCGATGAAGATGTTATATAAAACCTGCATGTGGAAATAAGAAGACAGCAGTTAGGCATCTTTCTGAACCTGGCAGGTTTACTCATTTCATAGGTGAAACAATGTGTGTGTGTTATGCCAGATATTACTTGAGAGAAACCAGAAAAGTAACAATTGAAATCTCAACTAGTTCTTAACAAGTCACAGAAATAAGAGTCTGTTAAGTGTCCTGAAAAAGAGGAAAAAAAAAAAAAAAAGAAAAAGGGTAAATAGCTGTGAAATAGAAGTAAATTACTGGGGGACCACATGCCATTGAATAATAAACAAAAATACTCTTATTTTTGTTTGTTTGACAGGTAATTTAATTTTTTGGTCTTTGTAGCAGAGGTTAAAAGCCCAGCCGAATACCTTTAAAACCCCAGGCTCTACCCTCCATGTTCTTCTGACTCAGGCTGGGGCAGGGCAGGGACTGAGAATCACATATTTGATTCAAATCCCATTTAGTTTGTCTATAGGGTCAGTCAGTAGACTCGACAAACTTCATTAGATGGACATGGGACATGTGTTTTCAATAGTACCTGACATGTAAAAATCAGGGGGAAGGGAAGGGGGAAGGGAAGGGGAATAAGTAGCCTCACTTTCATATTGTCTCTAGCTAGACAATGGAGTTTGATGCCATTTAACCACCTTCCCAGACAACAATCTCAAAGTATGCACCAAATATTGTGAGACTGTAAATGTTCTGAAGACCCTGCACACATATATGTTTTGACTAGAAACTCAAAATTAAAAAAATTAAAAGAAAATATATTAGAAGGATTCAATTTAGTGAAAATTATAATTTTATATGATGTATTATATAAATTGGTCTGTAAAGACAGTATCTTAGAGCAGAAAACTTTACCAAACTTCTATAATCAATAATATCTATTCTGCAGAAACTGTTAATGAAAAATTTTCAGAATATTCCACTTTCAGTCATCTTTTAGAAACAAGCAGAAAATTTCCAGTGTTGCAGTAATAAAAAGGCCTTAGAGTTTGCTGACAATCAGTTATATTAAGTCCTGTCAGATCTGTTTAGTGAGTGTGTAACACATGAAAGTCACCTTTCAGTTTTGAAGAGAATTTGGGAAACAACTAAAGACACAAGCTCTCCAAAGCTGTTGCACTAAAACATTAGTTCAAAAACAATAAATAGACCAAAGTCATTTGCATTTTATGGTTTTCTTTGGTTTTTCTTCTTCATCTAGCTAATTCCAGAATGTTATTAAGAAGACTAAAGCAGGTATTTGCAGGTAGAAGAGTCAAGCTCATTAGGGTAATTATCTAATCTTAAATTGCTGCTGGGGACATATAACCTTGAGTTGTCACACAGTCTGTTCTCCAGAAGGCTCACTGCTAACGATTCTGGGAGACAGACAAAGCCAAACAAAATATTTAATCTAAGAAAATACCCAGAACTTCTTTTTCCTAATGCTAGTGTATGAAATTCATCTCTTCAGTGGCAGATGAGGAAAAGAGGGTTCATGTCTTCACAGTAAGCAAATCTCACCCTACCTACCTTAGAGCTTTTAATTTCAGAGCCTATTTTTTCTCTTTCCCTTTCTTGTAGGCTTTGACCTCTTCCTAAGACTTGTGATTCTTTATAAATGATACCACAGCATGATTCTGTGCTGACTTATGAAGAAAGATTCTCAGCAAATGACTTAAGAACTTTTTTTTCACTTTTCTAGTTCCTAAAGTACCTGTATGATTTAACTGATTTGGCATAAAAATAAAAGTTATGGAACTATGACATAATTTCTAATTTTTTTTTGTAACATGCTTTTGTGGGAGTAAACTGTTCTGTAGCAGAACCTGCACTGTGTTGTGTAAGTAAGGCTCAGCTAAGTTACATTGCAGTGTTTATCCCAGTAAATGGATAACTGGAATTCTTTATCGATTAGGAAAGCTGAATCAGATTAGGAGGTTTTTGTTCACACAAAAAGAGGGATGGATTGATAGTGGTCTCATGTAGCAGCTCTGAGGATGTCATGCTTTGGGTTGTTTAGAGAGGATTTTGTACCACTGGGCAGCTTTTAGAACCAGGGAGAGGAAGAGAGAGCATGATGCTGTTGCCACAGAGAACTCCCCAGGGGCTGCTCCATGCTCCAGGTGTCTATGTACAATTACTGCACGTACAATCCACATCAGAAGCATTGGAAGAAGAGATTTTCAAGTGACTGCTTTAACCACCAACACAGACTGTCTTGATAATTCTTTCTTACCACTCTGGTAATTCTTTTTGACCACTGTAGCTGGTTTTACTCTAAGCACAGTGGAACCACATTTACAGCAGGAGCAGAGAATATCTCTATCCTCCTTTCTAGCATCCAAACCAGTGGTCAAAGTCTTTCTCAGTGACACCAAAGAGACAATTTCAAATATCAAAAAAAAAAAAAAATTTTACTTGGGCCTTCAATACATATTAGATTTAACTGTTCTGCCATGTACAAAGAAGAGAGTTCCATTAGAGAATACAGCCAGTATTCTGTGCCACTAATTTTGAGTACAGCATGATATATAGGTGTTCTCAGTATTTCTAAAATCAAGCCTCAGAGATGAAGCAGTTAAGAAATATTCCATTTCCTGATGCATGAAATGAGCTCCTGTTTAGAAACAGAATTACCTGCGTACCTGGGAACAGAACATCAGATGCCTAAAACACTTCACAGCAGCATCAGGGTATTCCACCTGAATTCAGGCTTGAATAAGACCTGCACTAGTTTTATAACACTTTTTTCAAACAGAGCTTTGAAATTTCACTAATGCATGATGTATCCTAGGTCCAGCCCTGTTGCTGACTGAACTATTCTGATGCTAACAGCCTGCTCAGAAATAACTGGGGAAAGAAGCAATTAACAGGATTTGGAGCCTTCTTTTTCCACCCACAGACATGGCCCTACTCAGGAAAATATGAAAAAGTACCAATGGGTAAAAGGAAGAAATAATCCATTTTTCTCCCACCCCCTTATGGCAAAGTCATAATTCTATTATATTTGTATTTAGAATTATATATATATATATATATATATATATATAAAATATGTGTATATATATACATATATATATTTGTATAGAATTAAAACTATAATTGTAATTCTACAGTCTGACATTTTCTAATTTTTTATATATCAAGATATTGAATTAAATATAGGAGACAGAGCTAGAGCTATTGTTGCACCAAATGTAATACATAAGTTCAACAAAACTCATACCAGTTTTTCCTGCTGAGGAAAAAAATGTCCAAGCTGATAAGCAGGCTGGAGAGAACCAGGGGATATTTGTATTTAAACAATAAAAAAAAAATATGTATGCTTAATATTACTTGGTGATATTATCTTTTTTAAACACTTAGAGTTAACTCAAATGAAACTGCTAAGAAAGAAAGAGAAGGAAGTGGTAAGAGAATATACCTGTGATAAAAAGCTGTAAAGTCTTGGAAAAAAGTAAATGGGATATCAGAGAGGAGAAAGTCACCTACTGGTCTCCATTCAGGTGACAAATACCTCAGTCTTCTTAAGCATGAAGTCAGGTAGAGATTTTGAAAGCTCTAATGCCCAGAAAGATGGCATTCTAACCCCAGAAAGATGGAAACGATGGTTGATGCAGAGATGCAATAGCAGGAGCTGACAAACTGATGGCAACACCACTGCTCTGAGATGAGCCCCAGAGATGAGAGTGTGTGGGGCAGTGGGACCTCTCAGTGGTGCACCCAACATACCCCACAAACAGCTCTTACATCTCATTTACAAACACACACTGTGCTGCTGAGGAGTGCCTAAGTCCACTGTCTTAGAAGGCTTTCTGTCCCTCCACATTTATACTGTAACATGTTTACCTGACTGAAAGCCCAGGTTAAAAAGGCCATCAGGGCTTGGATCCACATGATAAATAGCTCAAATCAAAAAAAAAGCATGAAACAAGCTCTTCCAGTGTGAAAAAGAGGTATTGCATTTTTGAGGTCAGTGTTTGAAGGAACCAAAAGGACAAATGTAAGAGCTAGACACATGGAGGGTTTTTCTGTTACAACTGCAGCACCCAAGTAATTTGAATGTAAATTAAATAACACTTGTGCCTTAGTTCTAAATCAGCCCTTTATCTCTGATCACCAAGTGGAAGGATTTATGACCCAGAGGCTGTAAGAAGTCACTTTGTTCCTGTTTCTTTTCTCGGTGTTCATAAACTGCACTTCTCCCATGAAGCCTTTCCGCAGTGAACTCTGTACAGATTTTAAAAGTCTGACTTGGGCTGTACCTTATGTATAGCAGTATCTGAATAGTTGTTATGTGGCTTAGATTCCTGTGATTTAAATTCTGTAAAGATCTTATCTAGTGAAACTCCTTAACCTGCCCTTAATTTGCACCACATGAGCAGTCCTGTTGGTTTCTGAGCAATAAACTTCCTGCTTGAAATTTCTTCCTTGAAAAAACATGTGTTTTAAATGTTCTTGTCACTTATGCTTACAGCTAGAATTTTAGGTTGCTCCAATTTTAGCAGAACTAATGAGATAAGGGGAAAAATATTAGCGAAAGGAGCTTTGTAAAAAAACTCTTCTATAAAAAACCAATAACAAACAACAGCAACCACAAAAACACAACCAACCAACCAAATCTCTCTTATTCAGGAAACATTGTTTCTGGATATTTATGATAGGGCAGCCAAAAAGGGAAAATGTTTGTCAGATGTCGATACTTTTACTGGTGGAAACTGAGTTATGCAAAGTTCTTAGTGGCATTTGGAATTTCTGTCTAAGACCTCTGAAGAAATTTCTGGAAGGGGCTGGAGGACAGAGCGTGGCCTCCAGAGGTTATCCACATCTGGTTTGCCTATTTTTTTTTTCTCCAGAGTACCCCCTCAGGTATATGACAAAGCAGTGTCTCCTGTATTCCTACCCTTGCTTGCCTTCAGTCTTTAAGCAGTACAATTTTCTGCTTGCACAATGTCAAGAACATTCCAAGGTCCTGCACTGATCTGACCAGGAAAATCAGATGTAGCTTATCTGCTCACTTCAGTCAATGCAAGAAGACATCTCACATATATGTGTATGTTCTCCTCTCCCAGCAGCTCTAAAATACATGCTTTGGAAAGAGGGAATACAGGATGTAATTTTTGCATACACTAAAATCCCTTGAATGTAATTGAGTGGAGTATTCATAAAATAAATAATGTATTAGGATCTCCTTTGAGCTGTTCTTGTCCTGTGCCCAGTAACCCAATGACCCACAAGAGTCCAAAGAGGGGAAGATGAGGAGCAGAAAGAAACTCACCACAGTTATGCCATCGTTCAGCAATGACTCTCCAAAGATCATCATGTAAAGCTGCTCATTAACAGAGGCTTCTTCAAAAACTACCAGAGCTGCCACAGGGTCCACTGCTGAAATCATGCTGCCAAAGAGCAAGTTCTGCAGCAGGTTCAGGTCAGTCAGGCCGAAGGCTTCGATCTGGCAGACTCCATAGAGGGAGAGGCCAATCCCAAATGAGTTTAGCAGAGCTCCCAGAACAGACCACCACAGAATGGATCCAAAGTTTTCAAAAAATGGTCGAGTTGGCATGAAATAACCCTCCTCCAGAATAATGGGTGGAAGGAGATACAAGAAGTAAATACTACTGTTCATCACTGGTGGAGATTTGTGATGGGAAGCAAAGATGATTGCTCCTACTAGTGCTCCAATGGCAATCAGGATGCAGCTTTCTGGCATAAGTCTTGGTAATCGGTGAAAGATATGGAAACCTTGAATAAAACATTAGGGAATTATTTAAGTTTAAATTAACCTGATGTCAGACAATTGTCTTGTCTGTGTTTGTACACTTTGTCTTCAGACAGCCAGCTTCTGCTCCAAGGATTATGAAAGTAAAAGCAGGCAATACTGTTCCATTCAAAACTAAATATTCCCACGCTTGTATCACAAAAGCAGGGAAAGAGTTTGGCCATCAATGTTTTCTGTTCCTGATGCCCAGCTCCTGATTTCTGAACAAGCATGTCTGAGTTTAAGCTGCACTTCTAGGAAGGCAGAAACCTCTTTGAAATGATCCTCCACAATTTGGAAAGAATATATTCTTCAAGAATCCTTACTGCCCACCTGCTACAGGCTCATCTAGTAGCAATGCAAGGAACTGTGTGATCACACTGTGAATGAGATGTGCTTGTACTAAAAATGTCAGGATTTTTTTTACATTTACAAGAATGAGAATGAGACAGACTAAGAAACCTTTAAATCAAGTGTCTGTTACTCCACGCTTGAAGCTAGGTCAGCCTTCATCTTTTGCAACTCTAGAAGGTTCTGCCATGACAGTATTCCTGTGACCCTTGAATTACCAGTCTTCAAAAGCAAAGGAACATAAAAATATTTTTATGAAAGTTTCAATAATTTTTTGGACACTATTTTATTTTTTTTACTAAGAGGTATGTTAATATCATAAATCTACTCATCTGCTTTTTAATTTAAAAAATAATTTTCAAGTCTTCTGTCAGTCTTACAGTTTCCCACTCTTAAATCTTGAAATCCAGAAAGAAGATAATACCTGAACAAAACACTAAAAACTTTAACATCTTGGAAATCTTCTTCCCTGTGTAACCAGATTATTCAGACTAACTCTTTCTTCCAAATATATTTAAAATTAACAGCTACACACTTTTTCATCAAAAATAATATTGTTTGAAAACTCCCAGTAAAAGTAACAAGCCCACCTGGGTGGCATCACACACTTCTTCTAAAGTATATATTTCATATTCAAAAAAAGAATATTGTGTAGATGTGCCATATGTCAAGTCCTGTGCTTTTATGGATGATAAAAAAAGAATCTGGTCAATGTATTTACTATTAACACACTCCACTGATGCCATAACAAATTTTATTAGTGAAAATTTTGATTATGTTACCAGTGAAGACATTTGTAGGAATCAGATTGAGGGCATCAGCCATAATGAAACTGGCATATTATGGATAGTGGTCATGATTTTTGTCAGCTGGGTAACTATGACAGGAAAAATGTTTATCTTCAGGCCACCTCCAGAAAAACATCAGTCTCACCTACCAGCTTGTTCTAAGGAAATGTTTGAAAATCCTACAGAAAGAAAAGGGAGATTTTGGGTGTGCAATTCTTCACATTATTACCATCTTCTTCATTTATTTGATATTGCTGCATTAATTCTAAATGGTCAAAATAATTTCAGCCCAGCCATAAAAATGTGCAAGGCATGATGAGCCTTTTCTGATATATTAATTACAGTTCCTACTGCAATTACTGTTCCCTGAGTTGCCTGTACGCTTTCAGATACCCACATGGAGCTCTAATAGAGGCTAGATGCATTGCTGTGTATTCAAAAGATACTTAGCCTGCATCTCTGATGATCCACACCCTCAGAGACTCTCATTCTTTCTTTCCTGGTATTACTTTTCACACCAGCTTTAAGGAGCAAATATGTAAAACAAGCACTCAGAGGGAAATGTTTCCTCTTATTCATACAAAGGAAGAAATCTTTACATTTTCTCCCTAAAATTCAATACTCTTGAAGTCTCAGTCTGGTGTAACTGATTTCTACAGCTGTGTCCGGTTGAAAATTCCAGTATCTTGTGATCTACAAAGACTAGAAAAATGAATGGACAGCACTGTGTCAGGGAGCTCTGTTGCTACTTGCTACACACAGCCCAAGAGACGTGAAGGTTAGAGGTCATATGTTAAGTAAGATGGAATCATCCTAAAGTGGAATATTGGCATTGCTGTGGTAATGAACACACCTGTTCTTTTGAGGACAGATGCTGTAAAATCAATGCCAGCTTCAAAATGAACGAAAGTTACTCGGTTACATTGTACTTTTTTACCTTCTTTCCAAGTTAGGGGGACCTGAGATCCCATTTTCTACTTACCTATTTTTGCAAAAGAAGCAAGGAGTATCCAAAGGGTAACTTCACAGGGAATTTGCACATAGTCATAGTCCAGTGTGAAAACATGTAGCCTCGTGTCTTGAGAAGAGTCTACAGCACCACTGGAATCGTGTTCATAGTGAGGCAAGGACCTCTTGCCCAGGCTGGGCTCATCCCCAGCAGCAGCAGCAGGGCAGGATACCACACTCAACAGCACCAGCAGCAGGTTGGAAAGCTTCTCATGTGCAAGCCTGGCAAAGCCCATGTCTGGGGCAGTGACGATTTTATTACAGATTTAGCATATAGTGGGTGCATGAAGGTGTGCACAGTCACTCCTGCTGATTCACGCTGCCCACAGCCACTTCTTCCTCAGGGCTCTTTCGTTTGCCTGTTAGAGGTCATTTTATAGTCCTTATGTGCCCGTCCTGTTCCTTGTGCTGCAGACAGACATGGAGCTTGTGTGAAGATACCGGTTGTGCAGGTTCCTCTGACCCAGAAAAACCTTGGCCACAGCATCACCCTATTGAGGAATAAAAAGAAAGACCTTTCCAACTACATTATTTATGCAGCCTCCCTGATCTTCACACTGTCAAAAAAAAAAAAAAATAATAAAGATAAATAAATAAAAAAGCCCAAACCAAACAAAAATCTTTCGGTGCTCACCATTCAGGCAGCAAGAGCAGCAGGAGGGAATATCATCAGCTGGGAGAGGTGGTGGCAGCCTGGGCAGGCAGGAGAGCCTGCTCCGTGCCTTCCTCTCTTGCCCTCGCTCCCCGGCTGCCTCCCCAGCGCAAGTGGCACCTCGGGCACCACACCTGGCACTCCCCACCGGTGCTGTCACACCTGCTAACAAACCCACTCGGTGTGCAAATAAAGGGATGGGGCAGGGCTCACTGCAGGGACATCTGGTGGGGGGCCGCGCAAATTACAGCCTCCTTTGGAAAGGGCCTCCCTCTCTTAAACACCTGTATGGAATTCAGCAGGTAATAGCAACATAAAGAGGAAGGTCTCAGCCACATCACCCGCCTGAGACTGGATCTTGAGTTGTCTTGTATTTGGCGTTTATTTTACTCACACCAGCAAGGCACTTTCTGGGCAAACACATGCTCCTCCTCCAACTGCTCTTATGGATAATTTTTTTTAAATGCTGGCCTATTTTCTACTTCACAAAAACTACCATGTTTAGTGTAAGGATAACAGGGTGTGCAACACAGCACTGTTGATTAGAAGCTTCTAAAACCTGTGTTACTTATCTTAGAACTAAGTGCATTTAATTTACTGACAAATTATTCAAATTCATCAGTGATTTGATTGTGTTAGAAGATAGTGCAGATGGCGAGAACAGATGTGATATCCCAAAACAACTAGTCCTGAGGACCCTGAAACCACACTGTGTGTGCTTGGGAGGGGATTCCTCCAAACCAACTGGCCTCACAGACTGAATGTCCCTTCATGGATGGAGAATATCTTCCACTTGACTTTCTGTGGAAGGGATCCAGTGTGTGCAAATACAATGGTATATAATGAAAAGCAAAAGGAAAAAAATGTTGACAGCTGGTAAATTTGCATCAAAATTATAATGATCTGAACCAAATCTCCAATACAGGTTCAACTGCAATGTCAAAATTTTCTGTGGTACAGCCAGTGATGCCCTTTGATGTTCTGCTTCTACTTGAAGCACTATCTTCTATCAGCCTCACTGTACCATCAGTCCTCCCACAAAAGCTTTGACCCCAATATAGTATTAGGTAAATAATACTGTATCTATGAGCTAGGCAGCTCAGCCTGCTTGCAAAAGAGTTCTTTTTTCCAGTATACTGATCCTGTTCACAGCAGCATTTCTTGGAATCCCTTTTCAACAAGGAATCTGGCAGATGAGATATTCAATTAGCATTATAAATCAATGATTTGTTAACTGGAAGGCCAAATGAAGTGAGCAGAACAATAGAGCTGAGGCTATACTATTCAGATTGCTTAATACTGACCATTGCATTTCATTCAGCTATAGACATACACAGACTGCAAGATGGTTTGAGAACGTGGTATGCGCTCTGGAGAGTTGGCAGCCAGAGGACTGCAAGGGAAAGAATTTAGAGTCTCTGGAAGTCTACCAGCTGTGACAGTCAGGGCTTTGATTTACACCTGTAACACACCCATAATGCCAACAGGTTCAGTGGCATTGAGTGAGCAGCACAAGACAGGATCAGCAGTGATCAGGTGCAGGTGTCCCTGAGTGTGAAATATTTCACTACTGGTAGAATTCTTCCCCTCATTGAAGGATGGAGGTGCCTGGGATAAGCCCAAAGAGAGGTCCTTCTTTTCTGAATCCCTTTAGCAAGCCCAGCAGTCTCTCTTATTTTCTTGGTATTCCCACTGGAGGAGGTAACTCATTTGAACAATTTGGATATGTCCCACTGGACTGCATCAGAAAATTAAACTGCAAGCTTCCTCTAGGGTTCCCTTTTTTTAATCTTTTTCTAGAACACAAGTGTAAAAATATTCCAGGAAGAAATACAGTGCAACGAACATTGTATGTCTCACAACTAGAAAAAAATTATGTAATAAATATAATAAAAATGTTAACAAAATAATAATTTATGAAAGACAGCTCACAGTTACAGTTGTGTGCAGCAGCAGTGTTTTGCTGTGCACTGTGACACTTCAGTCCTTCTGACTGTTTTGGAGTGAGCTATTGCTGGCTGTAGTGACAGTTGACAGAGGTCAGATGACACAGAAAAGGTCTTTGACAATCATGTTACCATTCCTGAGCCTGATGTCATTCTCCTGGGAAATTTCTCTTATCAATATACCAGTCTGAATAACCTTTGGGATAAGCCCTTGAGGCTGCAATTTTCCAGCCTCTTAGTAGTTTTCACTGGCATGTGGTAACACATGTATTTCCAGAACTTCTTGTGTGGAGCAGCAGAAATGGAAGACTTCCAAGTAACAACTGGTAAAATCCGAAGTGCTTTCTTCACTTCTGGAGGCAAAGTGTCTGGCTCTTGGAAATCCTGGAACTTTATTAATACCAGTTTGATCCCTTTATCTTCCAATGCACAGTTCACTGCTGCCTGCAATTCAAAGATGCTTGGTCCACTGACATAGGCTGGGCTCAAAATAATTATTACCCGTCTGCTTTGTTTAATAGCTGTTACAACTTCATCTGTGTATGCTGGAGAGGAAATGGTGAGAGTTATTGCATTCTGCAGAGGAGTTTTCATCTTATCAGTTCCTTTATCAACAGCTAACACCCAGAAATAATGAAAGTGAAGAACAGGAATGCTGAGTAATCACGTAACACCTAGAAATGTGTTTGCTATCAGGGGGTACCATGGCTGTTCTTATACAACTGAAGAACACAACCTTCTGCTCAAGACATGAAGGGCTGAGACCTCAACACACTTCAGCAGGGTCTCAGGGGACACTTGGACTTGTCTTTATCTCTCCCAGGAACAGATACACAGGTTTTCTAATTACTGAGGTAGCACTGGCTAAAGTTGCTCAGAAAGTAGCTACTGAAATATTTGAAGTCTTCTTCCCAGAGAATGGAGTCTGTTTGCAAAGAAATTCTTGCACAAGAAGCTTTGTCTCACCCTAGTAGCTCACAGTGACTTCACTCCAAAGTATGCATGCATCAGGTCCAGGGACCAGACACAAAGATCAAAACATTATTAGATTTGAACATAAATTCCATTACCTAATTATACAATTTGTTGCTTTGTCGCATAATTTTTTTTTTTTTTTTGAAAGCGAAACAAAACTTTATAAAAACTGAAGATTTTATACCATGCCCAAGGACCTTACCTCCTCCTGGAAGAATATCTCTTTCAAGAATACATAACTTGTATCCATATTTATTTTCTAGCGTATCTGGAAGAAGCTCCAGGGCAAATTTTTCCTCGCTAATTAAAGCAGAGTCACTTTCAGAAGAGTTTAGTTTTGCATAGGACACAAACGCATCAAATTCTTTGCCGTCTAAAATAAATTAATAAATTAATGAATTAATAAGGTAATGGCTTTATATACATTAACAAGTCAGGCTGAAGCATTCAGCTTCTTTCTTGAAGCTCTCTTTCTATTTATATCTGTTTAAGTAGGCACAACACAAACCTGAAATTATGACCTGTTCATGGATTACAGCTATCCAGTCACCAAAGACAACCTTTCTCCTCCCTGTCTTGCAAATTTTGTAGACATAGGCTACCAAAGCAAACAAGGGAGCTAGAGATGTTTACTGCAAGGTAGTTTAAAGGTTTGGCCCCTTCCAGGCAAAAGCCATGTGGTAGGGAATGATTTCCAGTCTTTTCTCTCCTTTGCCAAATGCTGATTCAAAAAAAAAAAAAATTATTGTCAATGGCCAATCTTCTTTCAAAATATAATGAAGCTTAAAAGAACAAAGTTCTTGAATATTAGATGCTTGCAAAAGATGTGCTGTTTTCATACAGTTATGCTTGTAAACAGAGAGACTTGTGTAAGGAACAAAGGCTAAGTTTGATCAAAATATCAATTAGACACCAAGTACTGACCAGTTATTGAACTTTAAGTCTCCTTAAAAGAACATTTGTACAGTGCAGAAAACATAGATAAGAAATTTTTCTTAGCTTTGATCACCCTTGTACCAATGTCCTGAGTAACACCCATTCTTAACTACGAGGCAAAAGCAAATTGTATCTATTTGCTGAATAAACTTTAAACTACACCCTGAGGGAGAAGGAACATAAAACAATTTCTGGTGAAATCAAAAGGCACAGTGGACCCAGATCAGTTTCCCAGTTACTTGAGGCCATTTAAGGTATCCTAAGACTACCAGATTTGACAGAGGAAGTATTGGACACTCAAACGTTTTGGCATGGCAGGGCATCCTCAGGCAGCCCAAATTACATCAAACAACTTTGTTCAATTAGCTGAATTGTATCACATGACAATATAATGAATAGAAACCAGAGAAATTCCCCTGCATCCAGCACAGACACCTAAGTGCTGAGTGTCATGACCCACATGCCTTGGTCATGGTTAACTTTCTGATTTCTATCCCTAGATGTAAAATTACGATCACAGACACAAGCTGTTCCCACAGGATCTAGAAGAGCCTGTATGTAAGGCAAATTCAGAAAACTAACATGGATGAGCTCGGGCTGAACACTTAAATTCAGAACCAGCACATAGCAGAAACTATGTCATCAAAACAGAACAGATGTGTGCAGATTAGGTTTGGAGGCCAAGAATGTGATCAGACAGCACATGTTGCATCTCTGTCCTCCCCTCTGCTCCTGGACACACACTTTCAGTCACATCCTTCTACTGGTGCTGAAGCTCTTGTGATATTAGAGGAAGATGATTCTTTTTGCTGGCTACACACTGTCTTTAACTGAGTTATTTTTCTGCCAAGTTGAGCCAGTTGAGGCCCACAAGAGTGAATCACCAGCAGTAGGCACACAGGACTAATGTGGGAATTAAAGGTGGGCAGAGGATCACTACTTCAGTTTAGCTGAACTTCAATTCTTCTATAGCCTGAATTGAAGCTCCGTTGAACACAGATTTTAAATGACAATAAATTGCATTGCAAACCAGGTATTCCTCATTTCACCCACAGAGGTCACTGCAATCTTATTAGACAAAAGACACTAACAAACAAACCCCTTTATAATACTACTATTACAATAGAAAGTTCAAAATAAATACAAAATAAGCACCACTAAGCCATTTTTTTTACATAATAGTACAGGAAAATTACAAGCTAATGAACTTTTGATACTGTATTTAAGATGCTGAAATTGTAGGAAATGAAGAATGCCTGACTTAAGCAAAATGATGGCATCCATGTTCTATAAATGTTAGTATCAAATCTCTTGCATTATTTTTTTCTGGAAGAAGGCAGGAATTTTAAGAGATATATCTAAATTGGATAGTGAGGCAAATTAATCCCAGAGGGGTTGTGTTTCCTCTGCCCACAAGGTCCTGCACAACCTAGGCTGGCTCTGCTCTGAGCAGGTGCCCAGGGTACTTTCCAATCTTGCAGGGTTCTTCAATTGTCTGATTCTGTACTGAGAAGGACACGAGAGAATAAATGATGGAAAGGAAGAAACAACAAAATCAAGTCATAGCTGCTGCTTTGCTGCTCTAAGAGCAAGTCCTTTCAGACCTCAGGAGACTTGATACGCATGCACACAAAGTGAGAAGGACATAATCCTACTGGTGAGAGCACGTTTTCCTTGGGCAGAAAACTCTCTGGATACACACAGCTGGTCTGCACACCCCCCCTACTCCCACTCTGCTGTGTGCATGAGGTACATGAGAGGCAGGGGACAGGCAGGGGACAGGGACTGTCAAGGTGGAACCCAACCATATCTTCAACTTTAGTGCACAGGCCTTGGCAGGTCTGTCTCTGTCCCACTGACACGCAGGGTGAGCTCTCAAGGGACTTTCCACAGGTCCTTAAATCACCTTGTTACCAGATAGAGGGGAAATTTTGAGTGGTTTCCCAAATTGATTTTGTCAAATGTTTCAGTGCTTGCAAAAATATTTTCCAAAAGGGCAGTTAATTTTCTAATTGTGCATGTACTTAGAGGTATTTAGATCCAGTTGTTTCACACTCACATATAAGATACATTTACAAACACAAAAACAGACTCAGACACCTCTATCTCACACTGCATCAAAACACAAGAATTTTTTGAGAAATTTTCTCAGGAACAAACTATCAGAATTCTTTCAACACATGTAAGAAAATAATACATTTAGTTCTTGGAAGTAGTCATAGTGATTCCTTATACATTTTTACACTGTCTATTTCAGGGGCCTTTTTTAGCTGAAATGATGGGGCAATGCTACTACAGAGACTTGAAAAATCAAAAGCTAATCACTTGGGTGCAAATGTCAAGTTGTTTCCAAAGATTTTAGAAAGAAAATATTAATATTTCCCAAATATTTATTTGTCAATTGGTGCCATTTATAATCTTATTTCTCTCTTTTGTTTATTCTTCTGAGAAACTTTTTGACTTAATTGAAAAATACAATAGATCCTTCACTTTGTTATGCAAGGTCATTTTATTCTTGTCCAAAGGTCTTGTTGAACTTTTTCAGAGAATGATTTTTGAAATTTTGGAGATGCTAAATTATTCCCTACAAATGGATGGGCAAAATTCAACTTCCTACTCTAATCTTCTGTGGGTAAGTTAGGGTAAAAGTCTAACTGACATTTCTGTTGGTGTTAGATATTTCTTTCACACTATCTGACTATTTTTTCCATCTGCATTCACTGAGCATCTTGCAAGGTTTAAAAGCCTTTGTATTGGCTCAAAGAGAACATGGTCATTAAAGAATTTAATTAAACGAGTAATTCATACCAGATTATCCCACATGGCAAAAGGCAGTAGAAAAACTGGAGCAAATTAATATTATACAAGGTTTCTTACCTTCTGTACTTTTGCTGTGGACCAGGTAACTTCGATACATCAACACTATTTCAATCCAGTGCTGGTAAATAAAGGCAGTACACAAAACAAATGCAAATAGAGTAGAAATGGCACTGCATAGTACATATAACAACAACACTGCAGAAAGAAAAAAGTCTATCATAACTCAAGTTTCCAAAATAATATTGACACTTAGATAAGAAAATCAGTCCACAAATGGGGACAAACCATCTTACAATCTTTTTTCTTATCCCACTGGCAAAATTTAGGGGAGTCAAGATTTCCTGTAGCCACAAACCTTAACATAGAATTTCAGTCTATCATCAGTGACCATTTTTTGCATGGCACCTCCTCTTTGGAGGCATGAAAAGCCAAACTATGACAGAAAGCACAGAGAAAACAGTCTCTGGTACTCTCAGCAATGCTGAAAACAGTCATCACCTGAGATGGAAAAGCTACATCAGAACAGATGTAGCTGCACACAGTGCCCTTCTGGCAGCTTTCTGTTGCATTCCAGTGATAAACCTTCACTGTGAACTGTGGTTTAACGCTTTAATTTCCACACTGATTCTGGTTTGGGCCATGAAAGTCTTGGAGGGGTGCCACATTCATATCAGGTAACTTCTCAGAAACATGCATGCTAATGACTGGGAAAATAAACAGAAATAATCTATGGAAATTAAGGAATACTGCTGCTTTCAGCAGCCTCTCTGCTTCAGTTTAGTAGATTGCCTATTAATGCTCAGAGATGACACCCTCCTTCCTTCGAGCTACTCTCCAACTTCCACTTGGCTTACCTGTCTGCATTAAGCCCCCAGATAGCCCCATCCTTCTGAGTAATCCTCAAAATACTCTGGCTTACAAGACATCTGACAAGTCAGACTTTTCCCACCCAGTTCCAGAAACTCCTGCTGCTGGCTAAAAGCCAGTGTCAATGGGGAATTAATTAGTAGCAGTAGAGTAAACCTAAATGTGTCTTCAGGGGTAAATAGTCACCAGTTGATTGCTTTACCTCTCTGCTTTCTTTTCAGTTGGATCACAGCAGTGGCATTCCCCACTGAATTCTCAGCAAAGCATGTGAAGTTGCTTCTGAGGTCCTTTTCAGTAACTTCCTTCAATGTTGCAACATGAAGAAGTGTGTGTCCCTTCAAACCTTTTGGATAGACACTAAAGAGAGGAAAATGTGTGTAAATGCATGATATCTTTGCTGTTCATTCACACAATTTCCCAATGTCTTACACCAAAAAAATAGAAGAGCTTGCAACTTCTTAATATTCATCTTGAACTTTAAATGTAATATTCTGGTTTGGAACCTCCACTTGGTTTATACATAGTAAGAAAATACTAACATTGTAAGAAAATACTTTGATAGGCCTGAAGACTAGAAGGTTTATCCTTAGTTCATCTACTCAGCAAAATATTTACCAATTGCCTAGTTTTCAATGTATATTCCCCTTTACTTCTGTACTTTTACTACATATGGTTTTCTAAGATGTAAAATATTTGCCTGAAAGAAATGCAGATAAAATGAAATTTCAAAAAGGAACCCCAAGAGAGAACTAGCTGGGGAAAAGACAGAGCAGCTCAGCCTCTTGAATAGGGGTAAAAAGCCCAAGGACATGATAGGCAAACAAGATAGATATAAGGGACAGAAGTATAGGAAATGAAGAGGTAACCGAGGAATCCCTTCAGGGTTGAGTGAAGGATATGGGAAACAGATCTGTGTCTGCAACCACTCCAGAATACCCAGGGCTTCTGAGTTTCGGCATTCCCCATTGAAATCCACAAGTATAAGCATCTCTGAGTCATCCCAAAAGGCATTTCACATCATGCTGCTGTAAAATGGCAGTATCCCATGGCTCTACCTCTGCTACCTCAAGATAGTGTAGGAGTGAACATAGGCAAGGGTTCAGCCAAAGTCTGTTGGGGATGTCTCATTTTGTATTTTAAAAATTAAACAGAAACTCTACCCATTAACAAAACTGCACCCATTTAAAAAGCTAAAATCTTGTTAACAAGAATATTCCAAATCTAAACATTCTAAAGTTAGGAAAATGCAATTTCCAGTCTACCTCATGAGTATGTGTGTGATACCATAATTCTTTTTTTTTTCCCCCATATGACTCCTACTATGAGCTTGATTTTAGCAGTGACAGCAGGGCTTTTGCTTCCCCCAGTGTACAGAAAGTTTACCCATAAAGTTGCCTCAGGGCTGTGTGGTGAAAGACACACTGTGTTGCCTCTACTCTGTTACTTGCCCAAGTAGAACCCTGTGTAAGTGAATGAAAACAGGAAGGAAAGGGAAGCGTGATGACTACAGGGGTTGTCCCCAGGTCACAGGAAACCTTTCCCCTACGTGTTTCTTCTCAGCAGGGTCTGGTTAATTCTTACCAGAGAGGAGTCCCAGAACTCAGTGTCCTGAAATTCAGTGCTGTTAATCCTCAGACCCAGTCTGATGTCTGAGACACACAAACTCCTTTCAATGTCCACAGTGCTGCTTTGCTGCTCTGATTCATTCCCCACTCAGAGACAGCTTCCCGAGACAGACTGTGTGAATTGCTAGCAAGGCACAACAGAGACCGTGCTTTCAAGAACACTTGGGAACAAGAACACTTGAAAACAACTGATGCAGGGACAGGCATCCAAGAACCCTTCATGTTGAAGCTGTCTATGAGCTAAAGTTTTAAGAGCTAAGATTATGCAGAGTTTGAGTTCTTGATTTTATGGCCATCAATATGTGCTTCTGTATGTGGAGGTCACACGCCTGTCACTTGCTCGTGGACAGATACATTATTAGGTGAAAGAAAAGAGCCTCCTAAAGTGTTTTCAATAAAACTTATTCAGTAAAGTTGTTGTAGAAGGCTTTTTACAATTGCTTGTGGTGGTAGTAACAGGACTACTGGGGGGGATGGGGAGGAGGTTCTCACCTTGTTTTCTGATTCAATTTCTCACTTACATTCTCTTCATTATTTCGTTTCCATGTTACCCTCATTGGAGAAATTGTTTCAAACCCAAACTGTACACGGCATTCCAATTCAAGTGGCTTGCCTGGAACAAATGAACACAGAGAAAAAATGCCTGCAGAATATTATTCTCTTAAATAGCCTAGAAAGCAGAGCTGGTTTGCTTTATCATTATTTATCAATACCTCATTTAAATACTTTCATTTGCTTTTAGGGAAGGAATTGAAACTTACCAACTTCTACTTCGAGGATCACAACACCATTGGGATACAAAAGGTTTGGTGGATGAATAGTGTTTTTTGCTGCAATTAACAAGTTATTACAATAACAAAGTTATTTTCAGTGCAGAAGACCAAAGAAAATAGCTTAACATTTAATTTTTCAAGTTTTAGGTGGAATTTAGACACCTAGATCCAAGAGGATGACAACAAAAATTGCGTAGCTACTCAAAAACCTGCTATCTCATTTACTCTGAGGCACTGTCCTCTTACATGAGCTGAGAAGTTCAGCAACGAGCCTGCACTTTAAATTAAGGATTAAAAAACTAAGAACCTCCCTTGGAAAACCCCCTGAAGGGTTTTTTTATGAATCCTCATACCAGTTCCCTGTATTTTCATGCCCAGTAAGCACAAACAGAGCACATGCACACCCCATTCAAGAGCACAGACACTTGTACCAAAATAGCCAAGTGGTTTTTGAAACTCAGGCTGCCAAGGGGCACAGATAATGACACCCACGGGATGTACAATAAAACCCACAGCTTTGATACTCTAGGAAAGTCCCGTACTGCAGGAAATGGTACCATAAAACACCTTTTCTTTTTTTTTTTTTTCTTCTTACCAAGCAGAGAAATGTATCGCAGAGCAAGCTGAGTTGAAAGGGATCTTAAGCTCCATGGGGAGCCTGTGCCAGTGTCTGACCACCCTCTGGGTGTAAAACTATCTTTTAATATCCAGCCTAAACCTCCCCTGACACAATTTCAGGCCATTTCCTCAGGTTCCTGGTCATCACAGTGAAGAGATGAGTGCCTGCCTCTTCTCTTCCCCTCACATGGAAGCTGTAACTTCAAGGAGGTCTCCCCTCCATCTGGAAGGTTCTGGGGCAGTATAGATCTATATGGCACCTTTTAAGTGTTTTCCTGACTGCACCAGGGAGTGAGGGAAAAGAACTGAGAAGGACAATGTGTCCTCAAATACAGACAGATCAGAATAAAAGCAGAACTAGTCCAAGGCTGCCTGGAGAATATTATGGGAATAAAGCCAGAAGGAAGAGCGAAAGAGCAAGAGGTATTTTAGGCCACCACCCAGAGCTCTCACAGGTTGGTAAGACATGGTTTCTTGTCTTGATGGGATGGATACATTTTTCCCTTGAATTCCTAGAACCAAATGCTTGAAATACCTGGGGGGAAAAGGATCACCTATTTCAGAGAAGTGCTATCCTCATTGGACCATGGAATTTCAAAGGAGTGTTTCCTCACTAGATCATAGAACCAGGTTGCCTCACTTGACACATTTCTTTTGCTCCCTAAATCTTGTTCTCCCTTCCCCATAGTGACCTACCATCTACCAGGATGCTGAGGAATAGTCCTGTGCTGTTTTCATACAGAAGCAGCTGTACTGAATCCATACAGTGCAGGATATAGAATATCCTACAGGACCCACTGCTATTACTATTGGATGTTCTAGTTGGTGTCCCAAGATGTCCTTAGAGTACTTGGAAGAGGATTTTAATGATCCTATAGCTAATTCAATTTATGGGTTTTTCAGAATAAGAGCCTGAACAGAAGACAAACATAATAAAGAAAACATACTTCAGGTATTTTATTCTGAGTTATTACATTACTCACCAATGACTTCTACTGTTACTGCTGTTCTCACTGTCCACTTGGTAATGTTTTCAGACAGAGTGTAATCACACACATATATTCCAGCATCTTTGTCATAGGTTGGATTCAAGTAGATTTCATTCTGCTTAAGCTTTAGGCTTGGTCTGCTTTTCCTGTATTTTATCTGATGACCATCCTAATGAAAAGAAAAAAATATCAGAGAATTAAAGTTGGGGTTTTTTTGGTTGCTGTTGTTGCTGTTATTAAATTATATTTTAATATATTTGGACAGAATTTTCATGGCAAAAGGGCTAAACCAAGATGTTTACACTGAAGCCCAAAAAGGGATGTATTAGGACTCCGAGGACATTTTTCAGTTATACATATAAAAATATGTGAATAACCTTGACCTTTTAAAAATTATTTAAAATTTAGGGTTGACACGAAAATATTAAATCATTAAGCTAATCTAAATTAAACTCCTATTACTAAAGAGCAACAAAAAGGAACACTTTTTTGATGGACTAGGTATTTTTATTTTATAAAGAAATAATTTTGAAAACATTTTCAATTATTTTATGAGAAGTAAACCATGAGTTTGGATTGTTTGAGGTTGAGGACACTATCCCTACTTTTAGAAGCATGAGAATGTTCTCTTTTTTGAAAAGCACCCCTATTTTTCAGCTTAATATTCCACTGAGACCAGCAAGAACTTTCCTTAAATCAAGTTCTGGAAAAATCCAGTAACACAAATGTGAAGAAGGTCATTAACTTCAGTGGGCTTCAGATCAAGATGTAGGTAAAGATAAACCTCATTTAAATTTTTTAAGCAAATGCAGATTAACTTTGACTAGATCATAATTCTACTTGGTAAAATAAAATAATGTAAATAATACCAGGCAGGAAAATGCGCAATAGCAAATTTTATTAATTTTCCTTTGCTCATTTGGATGCTATATTGCCATCCTTATGAACACTGAGTCAGTAGTGGTTCAGTGGAATAGTGTTTCATTAAAAACAGGAGTCTGGAAAGAACAATTATTATTAAGCTAATTTTGGGTCAAACAAAGCCAGGTTTTCTTTGGTATACTGGATATTCTCAAAATTTGGAATGTCAAAACAAAAAATGTTACATTTAAATCATGTCAGTTTTGTTAAAAACATATTTTAATTCTCAATTATTTC
The DNA here is from genome assembly GCF_971803275.1 of Cyanistes caeruleus. Taxonomy (NCBI): domain Eukaryota; kingdom Metazoa; phylum Chordata; class Aves; order Passeriformes; family Paridae; genus Cyanistes; species Cyanistes caeruleus. The sequence goes on from NC_141703.1 coordinate 29,563,461, forward strand.
AATTTCTTAGCTGAAGAGAAAGAATTTCTTGGCTTTTGTTTTACCAAAGAATATTTTGGGTGTGGCAAATTTCTTCAATACTTTTCCTTAAATACTTGATATGTACCAGCTCAAGATTCTAGTTTTGGGTTTAATTTCTCAGGCTGCATTGCCTGTCAAAGAAGAGTTCAAGAACTACGGCACATGGACATTAACTAGACCTGAAACTCCACCTACACTCAGCTGTTTTCAATACTCAGTAGACCAGCTCTTACCTTGTACCATTTCACATCTGGCTTTTTTATGTGGCTGTAACATTTTGTCCCAGGACAGGTTATTGAATTTCCACTGCCAGCAAGAAGATATACCATATTTGTGTCATAACCTGAACATTTTGCTGCCTTCTTTGTTTGAACATCCAAAACAATTTTGAGACATGGGATTTTTCCCCTGAATGATATAAAAAAAAATTGAAAAAAGTTAAACATTTAATACACAAACCAATCCAAAACAGTAATTCTCCTATAGAAATGGAAACCTTTGCTCCTTTACTTCATTACTTACTCTTTTGCTCCATTACTTACCATATCCTACAGATGTACACTCCAGAAGCACCGTCTCTAATTGGTTTAAACCAAAGTGCATCCCCTTGGAAAGCCAGATCTGAGCTTTCCTTGATAGCCTTCAGTGTCTCTTTATCTTTCTGATGCCAGAACCACTTCACCTTGTGCTGATTTAGAAGTGTGTTGTTATAAATGTTGGTAGCATCTCTATCTGGCAAAGCACATTGTAGAACAAACTCCTCACCATTAATTGCACGGTACCATATTTGAGGTTCAACATGGGAACATCCTGGAAAGAAGCACAGTAAGATGTCAGTACCATCTGAAAGAATGCAGAGTCATGATGAAAAAATTAAAAATAAAATTCAGGGACACTATAAAAATAGAACCTTACCTTTCTTGTGTTGAATATTTATTTATGTGATCAGAAGATGGACTAATAAAAAATGGGTTTTCTTAAATATGTAATTTGCCAATGTTCTTGAAAATTTATTCAAGTGTCCAAATGTTTATTAGGCCTATTTCAAAAGCTTAATGTGAAGAGTTTTTGTGATGTGTAGACTTTTGCATGAGTGCTAACCTGTTAAACCTCAACTCTGTAGAAAAGCAGACGCAGCTCTTCTCGATCTCCTTGTATTAATGGAGAAGGGGCTGACATAAGCCTGAGGAAACAGAATCTGGCCACAACATGCCCTATTTAAGGTAAAATTGACAATTATTGTCTCACTGATTTTAAATATTTATCCTCCTATGTTTCAGTAATTGTGTCTAAAATTACATCTTTTTTTTTTTCTGAAAGCTATGGTCAGCCATCCTAACGCCCCACCTGCCAGTCAGGCTGTTGTGACCTTTGAAAGTATGGCAAGATTTCACTCCAGCAGAAGGGAGGTCATGAAATCTGTTCCTCACCTGCCCACCATGGGGAAACTCTTTACTGTTTCATTTTCTCTCTGCACACTAAATTGGATCAAGCTCCTCCAGATGTATCATGTGTGTGGAAAGAATTTGATAAATCAGTCTCTTTCTGCTTCTGTGTCCCTTCTCCCCAGTCCCTGCCTCACTAGACCAGATGCTGGAGACCTAAGTCACAGAAGAAATAAATTTGTTCTATTTGGACCTCAGAGATTCTCCTTTACATTTATCCTTTTCATTGGGGAACTGACTTTTGAGTCAAATTTAGGGTATGTTGTATTACCAATACTTCAGAAGCTTGAACATGTGCAGGAAAAACTCAGAAAAGCAAGGAAAAATGAAGATCTCCTTTTCTAAGTTTTCAGAAAGTACCACAAACACCAAACATTACTGGAGCAGATTCTTACCTGGCAAGTTAATCTCTCTAACTTCTACCCCACTGACAAAAAATGTTAGTATCCAGCACAAAATGAGCATTATTTTCTTTATCAGTTTTGGTTGATATTCTGAGACATTTTCTTTAGGAATCATTTGCTTCCTGTAAAAGAGAAAAACAGGGGTTTTTTGTAAATCAGAGTCCAATAAAATAGATCATTGCATATTCCATTGTGTACCTCTATAAAACTTTGCAAACACTATTTCCTGCATATTGTGGTTTTGGGTTTTTTTTAAATGGGGTTTGCAGCACTTTTCCTGGTCACACTATTTCAGAGTAATACAGGATGGATAATACTCAAGAATATGCAACAGTCTCTCTAAATATGTCTTGAATAGAATTGCTTACAGATGGATTTCCAAGTCATACCTACAGCAATGCAGAACTCCACCTCTGGAGTGGACATGCAGATCCTACCTCCTTTGATAGGAGCATGTTCTCTAAGATGAGAGGTAAGAAACCAACTATCATCAGCCTTCAGCTAATGATGCCTTATCATTAGCAGGCATCACAACAGTCTGAGACAAGCATAAATGACACCAAAAATCCTTGGAGCACTGTTGTAGCTTGAAGATCAACAGGCCCAGGTTGAGTTGATTTGATTCCTTTGGGATTAAACCAATCTGAAGATGTGCTGCAGCTGCAAGCAACACTGAGCTCATGAGACTGGAAACCATGCAGAAGTGAAGCTCTCAAAGCAACATGTCCTGTGTGGGCACATCTTTGGTTCTCTCTCACCCAAGAGACCTGCTCCTAGCAGGCTTTGTTACCAGACAAAATGGGCGTATTTAGGATGTCTAGTAGGGCCAGCAGAGCAATCTAAAACCCCTTTTCCTCCTCCATGGTGTACCTGGGTGTGCAGCATCAGATGTCACTTCTGCACTACAATGCTGTGCTGCACTGCTTGAAGAACCGTGGCAGAGCCCTGCTGGGCAGGGTAACACCCCCACCACCATGAGGGACCAGCTCTGTGTGCTGCCCTTGTAAACTGAGACTGGAAACACTTTGGGGATTTGGAGCAGGTCCACAAAGCACTCAGATGCATCCAGACCCCTATATGACAGGACTCTGTACAAGGTGAAACCCCAAACCATATTGTTATGTCTTCCCTCTTCTACTAAGAAGTCTGATTTGCATCCCACAGCTTTCTCAGCCACAGGCTGCCCAGTGTGCATGGATTAATTTGGTATTTAGTAAGGACATACCCAACGCATGTCTGGAGTGCCTGGTTCAGGTGTAAAGGGCATAAACTTTGCTGCTGTTTAATTTGTGCAGCAGAGCCCTCAAGGGGTTTTTTTCTTCCCTTTGGCCACAGAGTGACTCTGCATTTGCTATGCTGTCAGAGAGGCACTGAGTCAGCCCAAGGGAAAAGCAGAGAGTTTAGGCAAAGGCTAGTCCCTTGTCTGTTGGCACCTCATGCAAATCAGACACCAGTCATACTGGTTAGCATCAACAGAGAAACCAGTGCACGCTGAGCTAGAGAGAGAGGCAGTGAGAACTCCCACGCTGCACTTTTCCAGGCAGCTGTTTTGTGCAGAGGAGAGCACTTCTAGTCACCGTTCTCTTCAGAATGTCTCTATTCCTTGCAAGTGAATGGAATGATCTATTTTTATGCTCAGAGGTCACAGGAAGTAAGTTAACTAATTTATCTGACCCCATCCTGGTGCTTTGTTACAGGTTGGCTGCCAACTGTCATCACCCCACATATCTTTTAAAATCATTCTGAAACTCCAAGCCTCTATGTATGTTTAAATAAAGTGAGTGTGCTACCAGCACTGGCAAACACTCCATAAGTTTATCTAACTTTCTTATCCACTGCAAAAAGATCAATGGATCCTGACTCTTGAATCTGGGTTTATGACACCTGTGAAGACCTTGCTCAAGGCTTTCATTGAGGCTACATCTCTAGCCATGTTAATTCTGCATAAAACCAAGAATGGTGCTTTGAGTCATGTCATCCAACAGCCCACATGGCAAAGGCATGCTGGTGCCAGTAGCAATCCAAACCCAAGGGCCTTTTGTGTGGTTCAGTCCTGTAGTCAGTCCCCTGGGCAGGTGTTGCTGCTGTCAAAAGCAGAGGAGCAAGCACTGATCTTTTCATTCTCATGGATGAAAACATCACTTGGGAACACAGCAGGAAGCTGTGTCAGGGGAAGTTCAGGCTGGATATCAGGAAACTGTTCTTTACCCAGAGAGTGGCTGAGCACTGGAACAGGCTCCCCAGGGAAGTGGCCACAGCACCAAGCCTGACAGAGCAAGAAGTGTTCAGACAACACTCTCAGGCTCATGGTGTGATTCTTGGGGTGTCCCGTGTGGACCAGGAGTTGGACTTGATGATCCTGATGGGTCCCTTCCAATTCAGCTTACTCTATGGTTTTATGATCTATTTCTTTGTCCTCTGTACTCCACTCTCCCTTGACCCCCAGTAAATGGTCCAGTCTCGCTCCTGTGACAGCTCTGGTCCTTCCTGGTGTCTCATTAAGCTGTTAAACCACCAGAAGCTATTTGAAGAGTGCCTGACCTGGCACAAGATAAGCAGTGGAAGCATTTACTTCCTAGCTTCCATTTGTGTGTAACTGGGGACATACAGGCCACATGTAGTGAAACTAAAGAAGTGACTGTTCACAAAGCATTTAATAATACCAGTGATGTATAATCTCTTTGTTCTGCAATTTGCTGCCATACTAATGATGCCTTCTTTGAGCTCCCAAAGGTCATCCCAAATGGGAAAGAGGTGCCAAAGGGAAGGTTGACTAGTGAACGTTATGGCTTTGATTAGAAATCTTTCTAATTTTTCTACTGTCCTTAGCTAGGCATGGGAAAATACACCACTGCCAGTTTTTGGTTTGGTTTGGGTTTTTTTGCTAACTAATAATTTTTATTAGAGAATCTTGTAATCTTTGCTTTTTTGTTATATTTAAAAAGTATGGTAGGATGTGAAATTAATAGTTGTCATCTTGCAAGTGTGCTTGACAGGAACAGGGACATTCACAGCAGAAGCAGACAACAATCACCATTCAGGTGTATTTGCACTGCAGATGTACCCAGGTGATTTGGTGACTTGGTTTACTCAAGGACTCATTTCTCTTTATCAGTATCTAGCAGAGAAATAAAGGACTCTACTCGAGGCAACTTATTATCAAAAGTCTCTCTACCTTCTCCTGCCATGTACACAGCCATATTATCATATCCTTAGTCTAGGAATTTAGGGTGCCACTTAATTGGAAAGTATTGTATATACAAAGGAAATTAATGTGGTCTTCACATAATTTCCTGTGCTAAAAAAATGCAAGTGAAAAATAGGGATTGTATTATATTGCCTGTGTTTCAACTCCTAAAGGATTGTTAGAAGAAAAGAGTACATTTCTATTTCATGGAGTTTTCACAGTATCGCAGAGTAAGCTGAGTTGGAAGGGACCTGTAAGGATCATCGAGTCCAATGCCCAGACTTTTTTGAACTCTGTCATGCTTGGTGCTGTGACCACTTCACTGGGGAGCCCATTTCAGTGACCAGCCACCCTCTGGGTAAAGAACTTTTTATTGAGATCCTGCCCTAACCACCCCTGACACAACTTCAGGCCATTCCCCTAGGTCTTGTCACTGGTCACCACAGTGAAGACATCAGTTGTACACTGTGATGAGGTCTCGTTTCAGCCTCTTCTTCTGCTTTTTATATAAAATATAAGCCAAAAAGTCAAAATCGGTTTCTTGAGAACTGTGCCATGCTTCATGATACCTCTGAGGTCTAGTAAAGAGTGGCATACTACAATCATACCATCATACAATTCTGATTCACCATTAAAGCTATCAATTTCTCTGTCTTGTATTCAACTTATATCAATGGAAAGGCAAGCATAATCTGATTCTAGGACTAAGATTTGTAATAGCCACACAGGAGATGAAAAAAAAGCTTTACCATATCTACAAAATGGAAAAGAATATTTAATGAAACTATTTACTATGACACTATTGTTTGTCTGACCAAGCAGTTAAAGCCAATTTACTTTAAAATGCACACTCAAGGGCAATAAAATGCACTCACCTTCAAGCAGACGGGGTAGGGACAGCTAAAATTTGGAGCTAAACCATATAATTAAAAAGAAATTATCACAAAATCTTACTTGCACATCCTACATAACATGATAAGAATTGTGGTTAGTTCTAGCCGTGCACTGAGTCTGTTTCCTTTACAGGAATTTATTCTACCTCATTGTCATCATCCCTTCCTTTCTCAGTTTAGCTGCAATAAGCTGAAAATTTCCGGGTCGCTTTCTTGTAAAAAGAACAGGGGAAACACCTCCTAGTAAGAGATCAAAGCCTCTTGGGTTCTAAAATCTTCTGTTCGCACTGTGTGCAAAAATGTTTTGGATTTTTAAGTTTGCTTCATTTAAGAAGGGTAATGTTTCCTTTTCTTTTCTTTTTCCATATGCTGCTTTTAGAAGGTTCACCAAAATCTGTAATATCTGAAATTGACAAGATTATTCCAATACAGAATAACATTCACAGTAAGAATCGAGTTCACCTTACCATTAATGTCCCCAGCTACCTTCCACACCCACTGTAAGTGGGTGCTGTAATTGTGAACTGTTACCTCTGTGTTCAGCCTGTGCCCTCTGAGTTCAGCCTCACTAGTTTCCCAAACACAGCCTTGACAGACAGGGAACAGAAGCCCTGATGAACCTGAGCCATCTGTGACTTGCCTCCCTTGGACCTGCTAGGAAGGCAGAGCACTTCAGCATACATAGTGCCACACAGTCCAGCCCCTCTTTCAGGCTTCCTGCTGGGATGCAAAACCCATAAAATACAGGCTGCACAGTGACCCAAACTACATAAAAGCATCTGGGAGCACTTTGCCACCATCAATTCAGATCCAAATGATCCCTATTCCAACAGAGGATGTGTAAATATTTGTCCATCAGTTTGAAGCAGACTTATTTCAAGAACAGTAGGACTTGTTTGTCTTTTCTTGTGTGAAGTTCTGTATCTTTACTGCATATTGGGTCAATCACTATTTCCACAAGAAGGTAAAAAAGGCTATTTGTTGTGTAACAGGGGATTTCAATGTTGCCTCTGTTTATGCGCACATTCCTTCCTGTAATGATCAGTATTAATGCTTGATTCTGTTGGGTTCTGAGCAATTTGAGATAATTTGTATTCTCAGCTTCCACATTTTTAGCTCTCTGCTTATTCCAGAGCTGATCCCATTGATGATCAACCTTGGTGACTGACTCCTAAACTATATTCAATATTTTGCCCCATTGCAAAATACATGTTTGATTTATAAACCACAAAAGGCTCCAATTTATCTCTAGAAATTTCAGTATAAAGAATTAAGCTTTTGAAGGTGTCCTGTCTGCATAGAGAAAAAAAAGCACTTTTGTCTTTTGTTCCCTCTTCACCTAAAGAAATTACAGAGTGGAGCACAGCTGAAGTCAAAGCCCTTCTTCTTTCAAACTCAGATTACCAGAAAAAAAAGAAAAATGGTTCTTTCACAAAGATGCATCTTAAAGACATAAAATATACTTATTTCATTTTAAGTATAAATTGTCATAGTGTTCAAGTAATAAGGCTTACCACAATCGAAAAATAAGCATAACAGTCTAACTATTATGTCATAAATGCATTTTAGAAATACAACAGAAGCACCAGTCACACAGAGCTTTGAAAGCCACACTAACAGAAGTCTGAGTGGTATGTCATACTGGCACTTCCAAGGTTCATATTTATTTTTGACTGCCATGCAAAGTGCAAAGTGCATAAAGAAGAGGGTAAAGGACCAGCCCAGAATATCATCCCTGCTTCCTCTCTCTCCCCACACTCTCCTCCCCTTTACTCACTCACCCTCCTACTCAGCTAAAATTTAGCTTCTTTTATGCTGTATCTCCAGAAAATTGTACCTCCCCACCCCTGTGGAAAGTCAAGTTTGGGGGCTTCATCTTACCTTGTCCATCTCACTTCTTCTCTAGCGTGGAAAATGTACCAGTGTGTAGCAGTGCAGTCTTACAATGCTGAGAGGATTAAGTTTTTTTTCTGTTCTGGTACTATTCTGGCTTAACACATTTATGCATCACCTCATCCTCTGCCCAGCTATGGTTAACACCCAGTGGGTAAGAAATTTTCCACTCCGATTATCTTCTACACTGAGTCAGTGGTGCTGGTTCTGCTGTTGCAGGAGTGTCTGAACAATATCAAAACATGAACCTCTGTCCATTTTGTACTAGCTAATGCACTCAGTGAAATGATATACAGTCGTGGATGGCTTCTGGAGACTGTGATTCTCTGTGAAATAGAGGAAGATGGTGTTACTTTACCATCAGTTTGCTGCACTACAGTGAATTCTGCCTTGGGCATCCGAGCCTAGAGCCACAGAAATACTTTGAATATACTAACAACTGAGTAGCCACATGCCAGCAGAGAAAGAGCAAAGCAAATTCTCACCATGCAAGCCTTTCAAAACTTTTAACCCTGACAATTCTTAGCAGTTAATTAGTAAATATTGTCTAGGACCTCAAATTCCATGACAATTCCTTCTTGTCTTCCTTGATAGTCCAGCCTGCTTACTGCAAGCCAAGAAACATAAACTTGACAGGGATGACCACTGCTGAATTTTTGGTTTTCTTTCAGAAACTTACTGTACTCCAGCTTAAAAGTAGGTCAGAGTAGCTTCACCTTTACTCTCACAGGAGACATTACTCTTATAATGAATTTAATGCCCATTATACATTTATTCAAGGACACATCCTTGTATGCATATAATTCCTTAGCTTGAACAGATCTTCTTTCTAGTGCTATTCTTTTCCTGAATGCATTTGGTGACCATGCTCCTATTCCTTTCCCTGGTCGTTTTACCAACCTAGGCAATTAAACTTTTCTAGGATCCCTTTTCACGGTTGCTCTGCTGATACTCATGGCTCTGCCTCAGGTCTCAAGGTCTCATTTCACTGGAAGCAATTCATTTGTATTTGTCTTTCCTTCAGCATGCTGAAAGCTGGAGACACTCCTGAGATTGTCACAAGTTTTCATTTCCAGTGTGTGAGTTCCTTCCTTGTAGATGAATTTTTGTTGCTAGTCCACAAAGGCAGTATCTTCCTTATGTATTACATAAATAAATATGTTTAATGTACTGCTTATCAAGCCAATATGCACAAATAGAGACATGGCTATCACAGCTGAGAGCTAAATATTTACTTTCAAGCCTCCAGAAAAGCCTGAATCCATAAATTAAGTCTTGTAATGAAGTCCTTAAGAGATCTTTTTGCTTTTGATTCCTAGTATATATTGCCAGCTCTTCAGGACTAGACACAGTCACTTCTGAATTTGCCCAACTGTTTCTAAAAAGTCAGATTTGTACAGCATTACAGGTAGTTTTGGAACCTCTTATGGAACAGCATTCCTTCACCATAGCAAAAACCCCTAAAACAGCTACAATTTTCCTGCAATGAGTAGAAAACAGTTTTTTAGCCATATAATAGAATGAGGTCTCCAGCACACCACTGAAATTGGCTTAGGTCTGGTAGTGGTCAAAAGCAATAAAGCAATAACTCATAAATCTATTTGATTATCTTTCAGAAATACCTTAAGGCATCAATGTACTGAGCTCTATTATTTTTGTATTCGATAGGTTACAAACAACAAATACATGACACTGGACTGTCTTGCTGATGTACACACTGTTTCTCACCCATAGAGGCCAGATGGGAGATCAAACAATGAGAGATAAAACATTGTGATGACTTTTTTTATATATTTAGCTGACAAAACAAGCAGAAAAAACTACTATTTTAGCCTATTTGCAGCTGTTTTCACTGAAATTCAGAAAATTTGGATTGCTGCACTACAGGAAGCTGTAAGTTGTGGATACTGCAGAAAGCTTGGTAACTGCTGCTTCACCCAGACACACAATCTAATTCTAGTTCAGAAAATTATTTCCCAAAAATGCAATCACAATTTCTTTTTCAAACTACTGAATGCCTTTCAAGTACATCACAAGCATCTCATTAGGAAAGGCAACATCTCAAACATTCTTGAAGTCTGCAAGCCAGACCAAAAAAAAGGTCTAAAATGTGTCTAAGAAGAAAGCAACTTTTTTTTTTACTTTCTCTGAGAAATCAAGATAGAAAAGGACTTCAATATATAACCACAGTTCTAGAGTAACCTCCCAGGCCAGACACATACATCTATCTTCATGTTAATCTCTATTTTCTAACCATTTTTTATTACCTGAGGAATCAATCTACCAAATTCTGGATGTGACACATAAAATTCTGGACCATTTTGCATAAATCAACTATGTACTCCCCTTAAGGTCTGAGATGTCCAATGAACACTAACCTTGCCCTACACACGCAGGAGTTGTGTTCCCAGAATCTGTTGGAGCGTCCTTATTGGTGCTCTCCTGTTTTGTAATTGCTGACTGCAACTGCTGGGCTCCAGTTCAGGAAACACACTGGTAACAACTTGCTTCTGCAGGCATCATCAGTCGCTCTGCAATAGAACCAGCAAATCTTAAGGCTCCCTCTGTCCAGCCATTCTGCAAATCTCCTGTTTTAATTACAATCTGTAGAGTGGTGGAATTGATAGGATTTGCCCTTATGCTTGGATTTGGAGTGAAACAGCTGCTTAGGAGGGGGAATTTACTCCTGTTTCACAAGCTCTACCTCTCCAGTGTCTCTAAAAAATGCAGATGGTCATGAAGCAACAGAAGTACTTAAAGTAGAAAAAAAGCCCTCTACCTGACAAACCTTATGCAGTTATCAGCCCTTACACAGTACTGCCCTACAGCGATGATATTATATACAATAGTCCTAATTCTTCCTACATTTATGTTACAATTATCAATAGACAAAAAGAGATTTTGATACTCTTTTGCTTCCAGCTTGTATTGTTTCTGGTAGAAAGAGGTCAACCAGCAGCACTAAAAAAATACAGACACAGACCATGTTCTCACAGCCAGTTACTATGTTATAGTACATAGCAAGAGAGACAACAAATTTCAAGACCAGTGGCTTCCAACAGCTGTCTCTTTACAGATCCCATCTGTGTCTTCCTCAGGGAAATTACATATTTCAATAGCTTTCTGGATTTGGCTTTGTTTTAATCTTCCTAAATTATAAATGAAACATTCATTGCTTGTGGTCTAACCACACATGCTTTTCTTGCATTTTTTCTTCATACCCTGACCTTGATTTTTGACACTTATTGTGGTGGTGCATCTCTCCTCCCATCCCTCAGGTCACACTATGAGCTGAGAAATGTTCAGTAGCCTTGACCTTGAACAGCACCTGGACTGAGCTCTCTTGAAGAAAGTTTCCAACCTGAACTGTGGCTAGGATGGAAAATTACTATGACTAAAGCCCACACTCTTGCAACTCTATAAACAGCAGTCCTAAGTATGACCCTTTCAACTCTCCACGACCACAGTGGGTTGCAACCAGCAACCTTCCTCTCAGAGCCAGTGAAATCTCAACTTTACTATACTTGGAGGATCACTAGACAGCAGCAGATCCTGGGCCAACAGCCGCACTGCTCAAGGCTCAACCCTTTGTAACTTTTCTCTATAAAATTCTTTTTCGTTTCTATTTTCTCTTTCTCTGATTCTGCTGCTTTCTTCTGTATTTTTCCTTCTCCTCCTGGATTTCTCAGTCTCCTCTGAGCTGAGCTCCTTTGGGATCCTCCCTTGTGGGAAGTCCCGCTTATCTCAGTTCTCTGGTTGGAAGAAAACTCCCGAGCTCATTAGAATCTTGTTTCTCATGTTTATTAGAAGGTCATTACAAAACTTGGCAGGTCTCTCCAGACTGGCTGCACAAGTTTAAATCACTGCAGTCTGGTACATTTCTTTCTGATAGTACAACAAGGTCTTGTGGCTCACCCTGTGTTTGAAAGCACAAAATGGCCCCAAACTATGCAGTTCTTTTGTCTTGATACTGATTCTTACCCAATTAACAATAGACACGTATATTATTTTTCTTAATGACCCAATGACACATCACCTGTGTGCTGCACTGCGGCATTTTCTGCCCAATCACTCACTACTACCCAAAAACCTCTAGAAGAGGAACATGAAGAAGAAAGAAAGAAGAAAAGAAACATTCTAAATCCTCCATCTTGCTTTCTGCTTTCTAAACTAACTTAAACTCTAAACTAACTTTTTCACCCAATGACTTAAGAAATTCTCTAATCTACACACTCACACTTTTAGCTATTCTATTTAACTTTAACAGTTGTTTTCATATATCACCATGAAAACATGCTCATGAATTTCATGTTATATGAAATTCAGTGTTCTTCTGGGTCTTAAAACTAAGTATCAGAAACAAGGGCACACACTCTGCATCTCAGACTCCAACATTGTCCACTGAGTAGATGCAAAATCATCTGATGGGAGCACTGAATTCGAGGGGCATTTTTCACACGTGCACCTAATACCCACTTCTCCAGGTCTGCGTGCATGCGAGTGTGAATATGCTATAGCAAATGTACCACAAGTGTTACTCTCCTAAAAGGCAAATGTACTATGAATGTTACTCTCCTAAAAGAATTAAATTTGTAATGTAGGCCTGTAAATGAGTTATTGTTGTGCTGTAGTAAATTCTTCATTAATCCTTTGTTAAATTATGTAACTTAAGCTATTGATTAAGTGCTGTTAAACCTTTAGGCCTAAACTGTTGGTCAAGACTGGCTCAGTTTAGCTCTGAACCTTGTGTCTAAATGGGAGGGTCTTCCTTTTTCCTTTTCATCCTTTTCTTTTCCTACCCTAGCTCTTTTCTTCCCCCTGCTTCCCCTCCAGCCTCCTCATAGATAATTTTTGGGTTGACTTTGGGGTTAGATTGATTCATTTTAGGTTTTTGTCTGATTTTTGCCTGTGTGCTTTAGCTATCTAGTAAGTAGTAGAGTGAATCTTGCCAATGAACTTTTTCTCCCTTTCACTTTTATATTAAATCTGCTTTTTCCAATACATATGTCAATGATTCTATAAGCAACCCCAAAACAATCATGATACTACTTCTGTCTAGCTGCAGCAAAAATTGAATGTGGAGAAGGAGAAATATAGTTTTATGAAGTGCAAAAGTGAACAAATATAAAGTGCAAATAAGTTCAAAAGTGAACAGTGTAAATCACTGAAATGATCTATTACCTCAAACCAAATGACCCATTATCTCAAACCAGCTATCATGTGAATTCACTTATACATTGACATATACATGATCAGGCAAATTATCACAACTACAATCTATAAAAGTAATATTAGCAGTTCCTTTTGTCTATGGACCGATAAAAAAAAAAGCAGATATTTCCAAGGTCTGATTAATGTGTGTAATTCAGGATATAAGAGCAGTAAGAACAACATCTGGCATTAGTATGAGTATGCATATCCTTAATTCCCCTTATCCCCCTTACCACTGCATCATAGGCAGTGAGGATCTTCTATAAAGTGCCTGTGTTGTGATACCTTTCTGTGCAAAAATACTTCCTTTTTTACAGATGTTGAGTCATTCAACACATGTCTGCTTTGCTGGCATTCAAACAACTTGGGAGTTAATGCCATTTAGCTTTCAGCCTTCCTTACATATAATCCTCTGTTATTCTGTAAAATCTCAGGGCAGTCAAATTCTGTGTGGTGTCAGAGGCTTTAGGGTACATCTTCATGAGCTGTAGCACATACATGCAGTCACATTGTCTCTCCTAACTGAGGTGAGGGGAGCATCCATGGCAAATTCAATTTCAGTTTAGAGTAGCTGATTCTCATAGAGGGTAGGCTTGGTCCAGAGCTATTAACAAACCAGGTGCACTATCCATAGTCATATGTGTAGTAGAACACATTTGACTTTTAAATTTTTAGGCAATACATTGATGACAGTATATGAAAAACAACATGGCTGAGGAGAAAGTTTAATACCTCAATTAAATATTAGGTAAGATGTTTGGCTGGAAAATGGATGTGCCTAGTATGTCTGACTGCATTTCTGTGCTGATAGAGAATGTTAAAAATTATCTGTGACTAGAAAATACTGGAAACACTGATAGAGAATAAATGAACATTGTGAAAGATTTGAGATTTAGAAACGTAGAGGCACACACCTGCAGAGAAGAAATCCTCTTCAGTAAAAGCTTACACCAGAGGATGGCTTTTACCTGTGAACCACATTTACAGAGCTCTTTAGTTAGACAAAAAGGAGACCTGCTAGAGCTGATCTGAAGGTCACTGCAGATGTTTTTTTTTAAATTTTATTTAATTTAATTAAATTTTAATAAAGCCTTATTTTTTTTTGTTACCTGTTAACCTGGCAATAGTGTTGTCTCCATTTTGGAAATCTATACTTAGCCTTTTCTTTTACCTAAACATATTCCAGAAACTATGCATGATTGAAGGATATTTGACAAACAACCTTTCATTCCCATGAAACTTGAGACTTAGTCATGACACCCAACATTCAAACAGTGTTTTCAAGTGTGCTGAGAAGGTAATGGAGCTCCTCCACCTGTGTGAATTGTCAGTGTAAAAGAGATGCCTCCTCAAAAGCAGCAGTAATGGCATAAAAGACAATAAGAGTGGGCAGAGTCTTGATAATCTCCCTGCAACCTGACAAAAGATGCTCCAAAATGATTCTCTCTTGACTTCTCCCCACTGATTCTAGCAGGAAATATGGTTCCATTTTACCTGGGAATTTATGTCAGATTGGTGTCTTCTGTCAGACAACTAATAATAAGGGTGGATTAGCATAGTTTTGAATAGCATTACTAACTTTGTTTTAAAAAATAATATTCAGACAAGAGCCCCAAAGGGTTAGGAGTGTATATACACACCAAAGATGTCATTTTCACCTAAGTCCCCTACATGCAACAGCTGAAGGCAGCTCAGGGTATAACAGAATCACAGAATTACAGAATGGGTCAGGCTGGAAAGCACCGCAGTAGGACATCTGGTCTGATGTCATCTGAGCCATCCCAGAGCACATTGCACAGAATTATGGGTCAGTTCTTGAATACCTCCAGCGAAGGAGGCTCCACAACCTCTCTGGGCAATTGGTTCCAGTGTGGTATCAGCACCCATGAAAAACGTGCCATTATTTCTATCCCATCCCCCTCTTCTCCCTGTTAAAATGAGCGCTTGCAATCTTTCCAGTGAAATGGGATATAAACAGTCTTTACCATTTTTTCAAATGATTCCCCATTGCAAACCATGTACAATTCAGTAGTAAATACTGTTAAACCATCCAAAACTGCTCTACTTTTTCTAACCTCCTTTTTCTCTGTTGGTTTGGGATTTTTTCTACTTGATGTTGCCAAAGCTGCATGCCAAGCTCTTTAATGCAGGAGCTGTTTGGGTCTACTTACAATCAGAATCCTTAGAAAATACCAAAATACAAAACAAACAACATCTAAATAATAATAAGAGATTACAAGTACTGATTTATTTATTGAAGGGCCTAAAAAGTATATGCAAGTAAAAATAATATCATTCTCCATCACTGAAAACTGTGAAATAAAAATGTTTTTCATTGTGCTTCACGCCATGTTGCAGGTCCTAAGAGGAATGAAACTTCTGCTCCTTGCACAGATTGCTGAGGAAACCTTCTCTGAGATAGGATTTAGCAATTGGGGTTAACATCATCCTGCCCACTGCAGTAACTTCTGCATTCTCCTCAGATCTCAGAGCTGGCCTCTCAATCAACATTATTACCCAAAATATTCATTTATTTCATTTTATTTATTAACAAACCATATTGTTTTCTGCTACACCTTCTTTCTCCAGAATTGTTATATAATTGCATTAAAGTCACAGCCCTCAATCCAGGGTCGGGCAGCTTCTGAGCCTAGGTCAAGATTATTATAGTGCCCTTTGGTCTTTATCTTGATAGGCTTTGCTGGCATCAGGTACCGAAGGTTCTTCCAAAATCTGGAATTCACAGGAAGAGATTTCTCTTTTTTCCACTTCACCACCCTCCTTGATGGTAAAAGTGACAGTGATTCTGGCAAGAAATTGTAGTCACTTATAGGCATATATTCAATTAATATGATCTTAGTTTTCCTTTCAACTAGAGCTTTATGCAGTCCACTCTCAAGTTCATATATGGCTCTGTCAGAAACGTAGTTCTGGCTCAGTATAATGATTAATCTTCTGCTTTTATCAATGAATGAATGGATATCATCAACAAATGCTGCAAATTAAAGATAAATCTTTTGTTATATTAAATTGAAAGGATAGGCACCGAATCAACTTATCTTTTAAATTCACATATGGATCTAAAATGTCCCTCTTATAAAGTGACAGTATGTAAGCATCCTGTCCTTATGAAGAGATTAATATGTATTAGAGATTAAGAGTCTCTGAAAATTAACTCCGTTATGGTCAAAGCTTGTTCTCTAGAGCAGACATAAACCTGCTGATAATCTCCATCTACCCTAGACTGCTGTATTCACATGTAGTCATGTGGACAAAAGGTGACAGCAAAAATAACTCCCCCAACCAGACATCTCTTTGCTCTTTCCTAATAAATACCACTGGAGTGATTCCACAGAAGGGCACAAACAGCAACCTCTCTCCAAGTATTCTGTAACCCTGGGGTTACACCTTCCTTTATGACACCAAACACCCAAATCTATTTCCAGTAATCCAGTGTTGAGAAGACCAGCATGTGCTGACAGAAGGAGTTCCAACTGTGTTTTAGATTGAGGACTTCTGGCATGAAAACTGATGAATGAAAGTGAATGGTGATACCCTTTAAATATCAAATTGAATTTTCATGCGCAGCTTCCAGTGCTTGTTTTAACACCATGGGACAAAGTCTACATAAACCAGACATCTAGAAAACATTACTTGTAGAGAAAGGCAAAGAAAACTGCAGAATTAACCAAATGAAGAGAAAACTGAGGGTAATAAGAGGCTGACAAGGGTATTACAACACCAAAGGCTCCTGTACAAAGAAGGAAATATTCTATTTTATGTGTTCACAATGGATAAGACCAGAGAAAAGGAAATAAGCTAAACTCTTGAAAGAATCAGACGGCACACTTCAGTAAACAATTTTTTAATACTTAAAGAAAGAAAATAGGTAAGAAAAATGGGCCTGGAAGAGCTGTGGCTCCTCTCTGGTTAGAAAAAATTTATCAGGAATAGATATAAAGAGACAAGATCCTGCTTAGTGAGGGAGGCTGACTGATCTTATTGTTCTATGGTTTGGACAATGAAATTCTATTCCTCAGCTGGATCTCTGGACTAAATGAAAACTCATAGTACCTTTCATCCAAGCAAAAGGCTGATGCCAGATACACCCTGGGCCAAACAAAATTCCTTATTTCTATTTCGTTATGGCACCCATTTCATTTAGAAAGTGGTTTCAACCACCACACTGAAGGTATAGCAAACATACAAGTACCTAAGAATAATTAGTGCCAGAGTCACCAGCTTCTCTGCGCAGTAAATGTGACTTCATTCACTGGCCCTCAGAAAAATCAGAGCAAAAGCACTATTAGTGAGAAATATCTGATATCTTCTGTGTCCTCACCTTAAGCTTCTCAATGCTCTTTGATCTTTTCTTCTTAGTTCTTTGTAATTAGTGATATACATGTCCATGTGTGTGTAAGTGTATATGAATTCATAAATATAACTATGAAGCATGTAAAATGCTTGCAACCAAACTTTGCATGCACAGTCCAGATTAAATGAAACATGTATCCTTTCAATTCACAACACGTGACAGAATTCTGTCTAATTATAGACTTTTACCTTTGTGTGAAACTATGAGCCTATTTAATGACAAGAATATTCAATATACCTACCTCCTCCGGGGAATATGTCCCTCTCAAATATACATAACTTATACCCAAAGTTTTCTTCTAATATCATGGGCAGTATTTTCAAAGCAAATTCTCTCTCTTCATCAATAGGAGAAACACAGTCTTTCAGGTAAGACACAAATGCATCATATTCTTTTCCATCTGAAAATAAATCAACAATTGTTGTCTTGTTATCAGCCATTAGAAATCCAGTATCTAATTTGCCATTGTGGTTTTCAAACTTAGTGTCTCAATAGTAAATCATCTAGAAACCCCTGATCTTCTTCATCTTCTTCTGAAGACTCTGAACAGTCTTCAAACACTCTTCATCAGAATCAAAAAATGTTCTGAAGAAATGTAAAGTTGATACAAAAGACTCTGCATTTGGGAAATACTTGAAAATATTTCCTTTCTACATTAAAGTACTTTTTAAGTAAAATTAGATTAATTTAACCAATTAATGTCACATTAGGTCAAGTTATGAAGGGAAGCAAAAAAAATGTGTCTGTAACCTAAAAAAATTGTTATTTAAGTGATACTGCAGATTTCAACATTATTGTACACCATGTCTAAGAGTATCAAGCGGAATGGAAACTGGCAAAAGACAGAACAAACCAGTTAATTATTTTTGTTATGACAGTAAGCCATGTCTGATCATGGTTTTGGGGACTAATTTACAAACAGAAAATCAAAGACCAATCCAGAGGCCAGGTCCACCACACTGCCACAGAGCAACTATCAGGACTGATACACCAGCACAAGTGGCTTTGCTTCTTAAACTGTACTTTGCTATCCTTTCTGAACACTTTACTGCATGTAGTTCATAAGACAGAGCACAAAGTAAACTCTACAAAACCCTACATGTTCAAGAGCTCTAAGAGTAAGAAATCCATTGCTTAGTATCCAGCAGGCAGCTCCTCCAGGGTAGCGTAGTCCAGAGGTCCTCAGAGATCCTCCCTGAGTGAGTGTAAGCCAGAGTACACTGTGGCAGATGGTATCAACAAGTAGGTAATAATAGTGGCAGGCATAAATGACATCCATCCATTAATGAAAAATCTCCAACCATTGCAGTTCATTCACATTATATTCAGACTGATTTAGAGACCAAGGAAGGCCAAGATCAGACCTATATATACAGCAAGATTTATCACCAAAATTTTCAGAAAAAAAATTCCTAAATATGAGTAATGGTCAGGTTTGCTTGCTATGAAGGCCACAGAGCTGCTGCCTGGTAAGATACTGGTAATGTGCACTCCTGCTCTCCTCATGTGCATGTAGTGACAAACCTATAAACAGCAATGGCCTCTACAGTCAAGGAAACATTTTAAGTTTCACCTTACTGAAGAGCATCAGTGAGGTGAAAAAAAATTTGTGCCAGTCTCTCCATCTGATAACTGTTATCCTCTTCATGAATAGACAACTGCAAACCTATCCCTCCCCACCAACTTTTGTGATGAAGAATATGGCAGAATCGAGCTCATCTGAACAGCATCCAACCACATCCCTTCCATGGCTTGCTCCAGAGGCAGATTCTTCGCTGTGTTTATCTGCTGTCATTGCCACACATATATAGCACACATTGGCACCTGACCATCAAGATCTCTTTTATATATTACTTGTTTCTTCTCACACTGCTCCTGTATTTAAGATTTTTTTATCTTCCTCAAATATGATTATTTCATAGAACCTGCCAGAAAGTATTTTTCATCAATATGCTTATTTCAATGTCAGCATTAGCAAAGTCATACCTCCAGCAGTATCATCTCTCCTGCATACATATCTGTAAAATAGAACAAAGTCGACCCTAAATATCACAAACACAAACACCACAGCTACAGCAACAAATGGAAATAGCAGAGCAAGGACCATTCCAGTGGTAAATATGTGCACAGGCAGGTCTTGAGTCTTCCCTGTAAAAGAGAAACAAAGCAAATTATAGCCTTAAAAAACAGAATTATATGACAAGATTACTGTATCAAATACTGATGGCACCTAAAAATCACCTCAAAAAAATCATCATGAGTATTGATGGGAATCCTTTCCTGCTAATGCTTCAAGCAATATGCGTGCCACTGGTCCTGAGATAAGCTACAAAACATGTTTTACTGAAAAAACAGGAGAAACAATCTTGGATGCAATCACATACAGCTCATTTATGTGTGTGCAGGGTATGTGAGCTCAGCACTGACATTACAGATAAATTTACAGCATCCCAGAATGATGGTCATTCCCTCTTGTGATGAGTTTCCTTCAGGTTTTTTATTATTTCCTCTTATTATCTATCTTTTACCCCTCTCTCTGTCCTATCCATAAGTCCTTAATGTCCCATTTCATCTCCTTGGCTGAACTATTTTTAACTTTTTTTTCCTCTTGTCTCTTTCAGGCTTTTCTTCATTATTATTATTATTGTTATTATTATTATTGTTATTATTGTTATTATTGTTATTATTTTATCTTTGGGTTTTTTAGTTCCAAATACATACTTTGAACACTTTAAACTCTGTGTAGTTTTTATGAAGGCACTCTCATGACATGCTCATTGTAGTCTGTATTCCTTTTGCTTTGCACTCCTTCTGTCCCCTGTCTGAGAGCAAGAGGAATCACCCAGGGGCTGTTAGGTCCAGCACTGGATGTGTGAGAGCCTTCATAAGCAGACAGACATATTTGAAGCAGTGTTTTGAAATGCCCTCAAGATTGAGAAGGCTGATTAATACATTATTTCTAGATTATGCCATACCTGTCTTCAGTTTTACTATTCTTATCTGTGTGCTTTCATCAGCTTGCAACATGCAGGTGAAATTATGATGCAAGTCCTTCTCTCTTATTTTTTTGATCCGTAGTAGCCTTGTAATATAGAACTTGTTTCCCAACCTGCAACAAGGAATGGTGTTAGCAGCACTATCTGTACAGAAACCTACAACAACCTGGGAGGCAGATTTTGAGGAAAAGGTTCTAGAGAAAAACCTCAGACTGTGGTTTTTACTGAATTTGCAGTTCAACAAAGTAGGACATCATCTCATACAAAATGCAGCATTTTCTGGAAACCTACTGTAGTTTTTTGAGTTCTTCTTCACATATTGAAGGTTCATTCTCAGGGATACCTGTGCATGGTTCTGGAAACGTTTGGTTAATTAACCAGTAGAGACTGGCATCTTCTTGCATATAATAACCCAAGAAACCTGTGCAATTGAGTATCTCCTCTTTACCTACAAAGAAAGCATAACATGGGAAGATTTAGTGAGAAGTAGTACTCATGTACACAGTGCAGAAACACAGCTTTCCAGGAAACATATCCTATAAACTGTGTTCCTTTCTGAATTTCATAGCCCTTGCTCAATGTTTTATAGGTGTTACACCTGCACTGGTGAGGGCTTCGGCAGTCATGCACTGTTGCAAAGTGACAGTCATTATTTGCTTTTTTTCAGATGAATCATCACAGCCAGGTGGGTTTAAATAGACCTGAGAACTTCAGGCTTTAGAGAACTAAAGGGATTTGGACTTGATGATCCTTATGGGACCCTTCTACTTGAGATATTCTGATATTCTATAAACTAGACTGTATTCTGAAGGCTGGGAACAGAAGAAGAATACCTATCACCAGTGCTCCAGGGCCAGGTGAACGTAAGTAACTGGTAAGGGGAATTACAACCAGCTAATTATAATAGGGAAATTATATATGATTACTCAACAAAACCAAAGCACCTGCTGAACATGAACAGAACAAATTCTTATCTCATTATCACAAGTGGAAATTCCTGAATACATGAAAAAGTCATTTACTCAGTCATCTACCTGTCCCATTTCAAAGCACTAACTGTAACAGACAGGAACCACCCCATAAAGTACCAATAGTTCTAAGAAATTGCAAAACTAAAAGGACAGCCGTACACTTGGAAAAAATAAGGGCAGAATACTGCAGATCTGGAATGTGAGATTTCTTTGAAGAGGGGAGGGAGAGGTAAATTTCTATTTTTAAAAATTAATTACAGCCTCAATCACAAAATCCTGGGTCCTGTCCAAGACTGCGTGAAGCCTGCAGATCATTTTATCTACTTCAGATCTACAGATCATTTTATTCTACTTCCAGCTAGAAGCATAGGTAAGGTCTCTTGACAATACAGATGTTTATGCACATATTGCCAGGACTGTCACACCTCACTCTCCTCATTTCTATGAGGAATAACATTCTCAGCCACATCAGCTGTTCACTGAGTAAACCATGCATCTTTTACACATTGCTTCATGGGGTTTGCTATCTACAAAAGAAAGCCATGGAGAGATGTTTTATCACCATCACCACTTTCTCTTGCCAGATGTAGCAGCAACCTCAGCTTCTGCCTCTATGAAAGGGTACATTTAGTGCACTTGTGTATCAATCATGTAATACACTCAGCAAAACATTACCAGATGTGAGGTTAGATCACATACAGGATGATGCACAGACAATTCTTAGCTTAATTACACTTATCCAGACCATTAACCATAAAGAAATCAGAACAAAAGCACACAGATAGAGTAGCTACCTCAAAGATTTTTTTCATACCTATTTCTGTTTCAATTTCTTCATGATGTCCAACTATCTCCAAAGTGACAGCCTCTGATGCATCTAAAAATAGAAGTATTGCTATTAATATTAATGCTTACTTACATTCTTCCACAGAAAAAGTTATATAATTGGTCTGTATATAAAGTTAATCACAAGCATTCCATTTAATTCACAGAAAAATGTTTGGATTCTGGCATTACTAAGTAGCTTAAAACCCAATATGTCTTGTTGAATTTTTTTCACATACATATATACATACAGAGTACAATTTGCAATGGTTGGAAAGGCTCTCATGCAGAACTTTTTAAAAGTTTGTATGACTTACTTAGAGCAGCTATTTTGAAAAAAAAAAAAAGAATAAAACTAGGGAAAATATACTAAATGAATTTTCCAAAATTAGTAATATTTCATCTTAACTTCTCCTTTTCTACTTCTAAAATTATTTGGAAATAGCTCAGATCATGATCAAAGTATGCTTCAAAATTTTAGAAAGCTTTCTTACCTTCTTCTACTACAAGTTTAATTGTATTTGTGCTGTGGTATATCTTTCCTTCATGACTGATTAAAATTTTACAGGTATATATCCCAGAGTTCTGTACTGTTAAGGTTCTAAAATTTAGTTCCCTCTCTGTTGCATGTTCATAATTCTTACAGTCCTGCATCAATAAAATCAGAAAATATTGTTCTGTAGCAAACATGCATTTAAAACATTAAAGAAATTTTAAAAATTTTTTTAATCAAAGTGTCACCATCACCTTTTCACTGTCTCAAACACATGTCGAAATTTTGACTGACCCAAAAGAGGTGCAGGTCCAATTTTCACTCATGGTCATATAAACGGAACATTTGAACATTTAACCCATTAGAAGTTGGGAACAGTGCAATAGAGGAAAACATAACAACCTATGGCCCTATCCATCAATGGTTCTATCCTCCCAGGCCCTGAAAGACAAGAGAACAGGGCTGTAGCTCATTCTTGCCAGGCTACTCCAGATGCCTGCACTAAACCAGTCAACATCCCTTCCTGAAACTGAGTGATCTTGGAGTGAACAGGGTCTGTTACTCCAACCAAGGAGCACTCCTCAAAAAGATGACTTGCCAAAAATGAACAGAACTGGATCTGTTACACATTTAAAAACTATTCAGAAACAGCAAAATTGAAAAGTTTGCAATTACTTTACAAGTACATGACAACAGTAAAATAAAAATCTTGGCATCTCATTTAGCATCAGTACAATATCCGTATCAGCAAAGTAGCAGCTGGCTAAACCAGCTGCTGCCTAAATCAGTGAACAGACATGCACATCAGATCTTGTATCATTCCAAACTACTAGTTTAGTAACTTCTGAAACAGGTATATTTTTTTAATATATCTGAGAGCAGAAAAAAAGCTTTGCTTTGTGTATCTGTCTAATATTTTTTCCCCTTAATCCCATGATAAATTAAAGCTTTATGATGTTGGTATATGCTTCTAAAAATTTTTTTGCAATTAATATTTCCTGCAATCAGATGTTTCTACAGCCAATGATTAGAGTAACACTATTTCAGTAATTACCTTGTACCATGTTACACTGTCATTTTCATAGACAGACAAATCATTGCATTTCAGTGAATGACCAGTTCCAGCACTTTTAATTTCTGTAGTTAAATGATTTTCATTGAAACAGCTGCTTTTATTTATTTCAAGTACGTTCAAGGTCCACTTTTGAACGGTGAAATTTTGTTTTCCATTGCTAAGAAAAAAAATATATAGCAAAATCAATTTCAGGAGCTTTTTAAAATAATACAACTTGGTGAGAAACAAAACACAAATAAATTCTCAAATACATCTGTTAGGTAAAAAGTACATCTAAAGTGATCCAATTGTTTTTATTCCCCTTCATCATTTTCCCACTCCCAAATAAATGTGATTTCCTTTAACCAAACAGGCTACCTAAACTAACTGCACTATCACAAAACATTTGACAATACAGTTATGAAACATGACAAGATATGCTACATTGACCTGAACAAGGATTCTGAACAGTCTGTGACATCATTCATAGTTACATGAGAGTATCAAAGAATTTTGGGCCTTAAATCAGCTAAAGATTTTGCAGGTTTAATTTGCTATGTGCTGCTAAATTTAAAAGCCATGACAGAAAAATATATTTGTAGAATTAGAAATAATATTGGCAAGTCTGGTATTGTTCACAAAGCAATATTAATCAATTATTAATTGTTTGATACTCTGCAGGTATTTTGGAATATTTTGGAATTCTATGGTATTTCTGAAATATTTCTAAACTCCACAAGTCTCATGAATTACAGCATCATTTATGTATTCAAGCATGTCTGCAAAACAAGGTACTTTGGAAAGGATGCATCTCTTTGTCTCTGAATCTGCACTGATCAGAGATCTGTAGAGATCTATAACAGCTGAGCGCCCCAGGCTGACTGAAAGAGTCAGGAACTATCACTTATGCAGCAGTCATCACGTTCCCTGCAGTGTCTATAAAAGATCACACAAATATGCTCCAAAAACACCTATTTTGAATATCTAGGAGCTGCTCATTGCTATTTAGATATCTACTACGTTCTATCCATATAATCCTTGAAAGAATCAGATTATAGCTGATATCAAACAGTTATTTCACTCTTTGATATATCCAAATAAATGACTACCTAGGGAAAGGAACTTGGAGGACTTTTATTTGGCAAAGTCAGAGCTTAAGAGAAAGCCATATGTTGCTGTCAGTTAGTGGGTGAGATTCTGTCAGTTAATGGGTGAGATTTTGCAATTAGTGCATAAAGCTCTCATTTGTTTTCTGAATAAGCAGGGACAAAGGAAAAGCAGCAATCACAGAGAACTACCCTCCAATGTCAGTCACATCTTCATAAATATGTTTTACTCTTTCTGCCTCCAAAAAAAGGAAAGTAAATTTCTTCCAGAACTGCAACTAATCAAGAATTGTTTCAATGAGAAAGGCCAAGAGGACAAAGCAGCTTAAATGGAAAAGTATCCCTGCTTCAGCTTAAACACGATTCTTAACAGACCTTTTGAGTGTAAAAGATTCAGAAAAGCTATTAAGACATCATTTTTATGATGAATTTAGACCAAGTCTTGGGTTGTTTATTTTCTGCTTTTTAAGCTCCCCAAACAAATGTATTTATATATTCTGCTCACCCTCTTTGCGTTGTAGCCCTTTCTCAAACTACACAGGTTCTTACTCACTCATGTTCATTACTCCTGATTGTAATTGACTCTTCAAACCAAAACGCAGTGATTTTGGTAAATCAGCTAACTATGCTGTTACAAACAGGAAAAGCTTTACCAAAACTTTTCCATCAGAGACCAGCTCACTTGGGCATTCACAGTGGGTGGAGCTCTTCTCACCTATTCCTCAACATCTTATTTACACAGTCAGAAGCCACCCACAGAAGTTACAGTGCAGTTTATATGACCTGATTTATATGTTTTGTTTAGGACAAGATAATCTGTGACCCAGAAAGGTCTCTCTCCACCTGACAGTAAAGGTACCTACGATAAGTTTAGGTTTGGACATAAACATTAATTCCAATTAATTCCATTGAGTCTATGTGTTTCTTTAGTCATCACTCTACTAATCTGAATACTGTCAGAGAATTAATTTCAGATCTGGCCATGAAATGCAAATGATTTTACTCTCTAGATTCAGCAGATGAAAGAAAAGGGTCCATAAAGCCACATGTTCTCCACAGCATTGGTATTCCACGGAGGTTTCTTCTGTGATCCTATCTGGGGAAACCACTCAAAGAGGATCAAAATATTCTACCTGATGAGCCAAAATCTGGCAAGGAGAATGTCCCTGGACATTAAAACCATACCTGTGCAAACAAAGATGTATTTTTTCATACATAATTTCTACCTGTCTGCCATACAGCATGGTTTTCAACACACACACACAAAAAAATCATTTAGTTG
The DNA here is from genome assembly GCF_971803275.1 of Cyanistes caeruleus. Lineage (NCBI taxonomy): Eukaryota > Metazoa > Chordata > Aves > Passeriformes > Paridae > Cyanistes > Cyanistes caeruleus. The sequence continues at coordinate 29,589,617 of NC_141703.1, forward strand.
TATTTTTTAAACTGCTAGTGTCTCAACTGTTACATATTTTTATACTGATTTTTACTTGTTCAGAGTCTTCAGTGATATTTTGTCAGGAACAAAACCACTTCTGGTTTAACAGCTTTTCAATCTCCCCCCAACAAATCCACCAAGAAGGAATAATAAAATCTATCTTGACTCAGAAGATGACATAGGGAATTGAAAGCCCTTTGAGAATATAAACCAAGTTTACTGGATACATAGCCAATTCTAAGTAATCCCTTAGCTATTTTACTGCAACAAGACAGTGTTATCTCAATATTGCAGTCTTCTGCAGAAACTGTCACTCTTCTTTCCAAATTGCAGTATTAACTCTATATGTATGTTCCCACAGCTTTCAATTGTTCTAACCATATTGAAAAATTGAGCAATATTAGGATTTTAAAATGTATCATTTGTTTATCATGGTTCTCTGTAGTTTTTGGTGTTTTTCAGGAACCTCCAAGCTCTCTTAGTTTCAAGGTGACCAAAATAGAGCAACTTGATGACCTGCTTTTTTTTCTATTCTGTTTTTCTCTTTGATAACCGCAGGATACAGGCTATAAAAAAAAACCATACAAATTACAAATCTTTTCAAACACCTGTGACACAGTTTTTGCAGCTTACCACACCTACAAGTACACATGAAATTTTTACTTTCAAGAATGTTGCTGAAAATGGACACATTCAGGCCTATAGGTGATGTCCATTGATTCCTGAATTCATATCCTAAGTCTAGTGTACTAAAAAACACATGTGACCACATCACCACACACATATGCACACTTCAGCTATCTGTGTATTTCTCAGCAAGACACTTCAGGTTTAACTGTAAAACTTCTGATTCCACTTTAAGCAAAAAATAAATGGTTAAAACACCACAAAAACATTGTTACCATCACTTTCTTGTGATGTTAACATCACTTGCATATTGTCAGTTGTAACACATCAGAAAAAAAATCCTACATTTAATTAGTTTGCAAAATCTGCCAACATGTTGTCTTCTTTCTTGAAAATCTGCAGTATATGTAATTGTCACATTGTTCCCTGAAACTGCCTAAACAGTTATAAGTATTCTGAGAATTATTTCCCAGCTGAAAATTAAAAAGATAAATAAAAATATACTTAGGATATCTTCTTTCAAAAGTAAAACTTTTAACCTACTATAAATACTCTGAAATTAAAGAGTATTGAATTTGAATGAATTACTTCAATCAGTCATTCCTATTAAATCTTAAACAAGTCCAGTAGTTCACAATAGTCCACAGTTTTTCCCCATAGAGACTTCTAAAAGTCCTCTGTCTCTGCAGAAAGCAGCTTTTGCAATAATCTTCTGTATTTGCTGAAATGTAACTCATTTAATATGCCTGCCAATAGTGAGAACTATCATATAAACTAAGCCAAAGATCCCATGAAAATCCCACTAAAAAAATCCCTTTATGTCTGTTGTTCCAGCAGTGAGACCTGTGAAGACTTCCTACAGGAGGATTGCAAGATTCTGGCATCATTCTGGTCCTAACAGAAAAATGAGTACCCATATGAGCCTAACAGAAAAAAAAAATTATTTTTTTTTTAAAAATCTAAAATTATTAAAAAAAAAAAAATTAAAAGAAAGATGTTTCAGCATAAAAATACTTTCTTTCAAAACTGATTTTTAAAATGTAGCCGGTAACATAGTTCTAGAAGACAAGAAAAAAAAGGAGAAAATCAAAACTCTTAATTCCAAATGAATGCTTTGATGTAATCAAATTTTTTTTTTTCTGAGTTTCTCTCTTAAGCAAACAAGTAAATCAAGAAATTTCATAAAGTATTCTGACATTTTTGTGGTTTCCAACAATTTCTCATTTTAACAAATTTCATTCTAATAGTTTTACTTTAGTTCTTTTCCTTTTTTTTTTTAGTTCTTTTCCTGTCATCTCCTTCTTCTGTATGTAAGGCTGTTTCCTTCAGTTTTGAGGTTTACACTTTTTCATAATATTTTGTATAGAATTCTTGTGGTTTACTGTGGGTTTACTGTCATTACCCCAAGACCTTAAAAAATCAGAAAACCACAATGATCATGAATTAAGGTTGAGGTTATCATAGCTCTTTACTCTTTTGTCCTGTATTTTAGACTCCTTATGTCAGTCTCCTTCAGTAGCCTGGCAATTCAGGTATGATCTCCACCCATTTTTCCTCTTGCCAAAATTAGTCAGTCTGCATTTTGTGCCACTGATTAGAGGGCATTAGAGACAGTTTTTAGATTTAATAGGTCTTTTTTGTGAAGTGACCATACAGAAAACTTATCAACAAAACAAAACTGTATAACTAGATAAACTAACCTATTCACCATCCCTAAAGAAAATCCTCTTGAATTTAACATAGATGAATAAAATTTTTCTCAATATTTACCATATAGCTACAAATATTTTGCATTTCATATACCATGAGTAAGTACTTTTAAAAATAATATCAGTAAGAAAATAACAGTAATGATACATTTAAAAAAAAAAAAAAAGACATTTTCAGCTTCCAAGTTGACCTGGAAGTTAAGAACTGAAGTCTAGCTTAGAACTGTAAACTATCAAGCTTGAGTCTGCAATTTTTCTAGAAAAACATGGAGAGCATTTTTCAGTATCCACAGTCCCACATCATTTACAAACCTGGCTAGAAGCTTAAAAGTATTACTTGGACAACAGCACAAATCACTACATGCAAAGTAATCTGCTTCAAATGGATCATTGTTTCAACTGTAAATGCAGAATTATGGGTTTAGTGCTAGTCATAAGAAATTTGATGTAGTAATTTAGTCTTCCATGGTTTTCCAATGAAGATTGCAGCCAAATAATGGAGGCACATCCTTATTTCTCCTTTTCACCCATGATGTTCTACAGCAGTGAAAAATCAAATCCAGTTACTTCATTTGTTCTTTGAATGGCTCCATGCAGGCCAAGCAGAGTTCAGTTATGCTATATTTAGTCTTTACTGTAAAGTTCGATGATTTGGCAAGCCTCATAGAATGAGATCCACTCAACACAGCAAGCAAGCACAAGTCTGGGGAAGAAGACAAGCAGTTTTTTTCTTTTTCTTGGCAGAGGACAGAAGAGTTGCCTGCCACTCATTTTGCTTAGGTAATTAATCACACGCCAGAAAAAAAATGCTACCTGCCTTATCAAAAGGTTTACAGAACATTTAAAAAGCTGAAACTCCTTATAGATATTTGCAAATATTGCAGGTCCATCTTGATAATTATTGTGAAAGTTGGAAATGACACTGCAGTTATGCAGTTCCCTAAGCTCCTTTTATATGGATGCCACTAGCTTTAAAAAACAAGACAAAGAAATTAACTTCATCATAGCCATGTGCACAGGCAACACATTTACCCATTGTGTTGTGTACCCACCTGTGAATGACAGAATAATTCCCAGAGTCACTGAGTTCAGCTGGCCAAAACTCCAGAAAATTCTTTTGTGAAACAATTCTGTGTGTTTCCTTTATCAATTGCTGCTTTCCAGCACTTTCTTTGTACCAGGTTATTGTGCACGCTTCTTCCTGAAAATGTTCTTGTCTTGACCCAAGATAACAAAGGAAAAAATATTCCCCTTCTAGAACATCAATGGAGGCACGAAGGGGACACAGCTTCTCTTTAGAGAAAGGGGTAAAAAGACACATTAGGAAGCCAAGTATTTATTTCAGAAAATTGTATTAGACTGACTTTAAAGTTATTTGCTATGCTGCTGGTATTTTATAAAAATACTTCTTTCAGAAAAATGGTCTGGAAGCATTTATTTATTCCTGCAATATTTACTGAAAAACTTTTCATATATATTTATATATATTTACTGAAAATGTTTTCCAGGCCTTTATGTTATGAAAGCAACACCAAAAGGAAAAGGGGTCTGAAAATAAAAGGACATTTCCCTATCTCTGTAATGATTTCACATGAGTTCCACAGTGTCAGAATCAAATTGGCTCAAAGGGCAGAATCTGGCCTCACTCTACAGTGAAGCAGTTGTCACAAATGGAAGAGCAAAGGAAAAATTCTTCACATATGGTTTGACTTGACAAATATGTCTGAAATAAAAGCACAGATCCTATAAATTAACATTTGTATTTCCTTATCTTCTTAATTAAAACTGAATCATTATGTAGATATATTTCAGAGCAACTTCAGGTATCTTTGGAAAGGTGCCTTGGAATGGGTGTGTAAAATTTAGTCCCCAAGTCTGACTTCCTATATTCCCCAGATTTACTTTTGCATACAGAAGTCATTAAAAATACAGAAAAGGAACCATGATCTAGCATTTAGAGTCAAAAATAAAATCACCCTTCAGTCTCTCTTCTTCCTGAGGTTCTCAGAGATTATTGTTGTTTAGTTACTATTGTGCCCACACTTCTGAATGGCACAGAAAGAAGCGGACTCTTTCTCTTGCTTGCTATGTCTCTTCATACAGTCAAGGTCACATACCATGACTGCTATGTCATCAGATTTCTCCAGGTAATTTCTCTCTGCCCTTGCTTTTTCGTTGCATAATTTTGGTGTCTGGGACCCAATTTCCAAAGTCTGGAGCTGGGCTGTAATTGCCAAACTTTTAAGTTTTTGTTCTTGGCTGCAAAACACAAAACTTGTCCTATTCCAAGCAACTGTCAAGAAATTGGCATATATTTTGAAGATTCTATTATTGAATTGAAGACTTTTACTTACCAGTGGCAGATTCCGTGATCAACATTACAAAAAAAATAATGAGAGTCATTTTCTTGAGTTCTCACTTCTTTGCCAAAAAAACTCTAAATTTAATTGCTCCTGCTTCTTCTGAAAGCCTAAGAAAAAAAATAAAAAAAAAAAAAAAAACAGATTCACAGTTCAGCACAAGTGCAGTGAAACAGGTTCCTTTGAGCATGTGAGCAGTGTAACTATTGCTTGCTGATGAAGAGGGCTTTCCAAGTGGGAAGTTACATATTTTTATCGTAACAGCTATTTTCATACATCAGGTATGATGATACATTTTTCTTTGCAATTTCATTTCAAGTTCAGAAAGTACTGCAGGATTTCCTTCTTCCATTTTCTTATTTAATGGATGCATTTTGCAGTATTACAAGAGCATTCAAATCCCAAGCCAGTAGATACCTACCACAGGACAGGACAGTGATTTTTTTCTCCACAAAGAGAATAAGCTTTGCAAGGCTAGACTTTGTTGAAACAGCTAGTGGAAACTTCCACTGCCTTCAATGAGAACAGCACAATGTTGTAGATTGGATATGTTGATGGCTAACTTTGAGCCTGTTGGAAAACAATGAAACATGCAATTTCTTTCACCATTTTATCTGTGGGGGCAATAAGGTCCAGCTGAGAGTGATAACATTTCCACTGAGGGGAGGACATGAAGCAGCCTATATTCAGTTGCTACATGTGTAGACAACAGATTTTGAAGGCAAGTGAAAAACACCGCTAAATAAGACCAGCTTGGAGCACCTTCTGAGGTTCCTCAGAACAGCAGCCAAAAACAGAGCTTCTCCTGAGACTCTCAGTCTTGCTTACAAAACAGACAGGTGAGATACACAATCAGCTGAGTTCAGCTCCTGAGCCCAAAACAGATAACCTTGCTTCGTGTGATCCAAGCAGGGATGGACAAATAAGACACACACAAGACTTACTGCAGGGATCAGAGAGATGTGTCAAAAGAAACCTCATTAGCAATCCATTTCTTTTTTATTAAGTAAACCTGTTGCAATTTGAGAAATCACAAACTTTAAGAGACTAAGATTTAGAGTCAGAAAGTTCCTGTGACCTGAAAAGTCTGGAGGCAGGAGGCTAATGCATTTCCAGCAGTATTCCAGGACACCAAATGGTGTAGTTGCTCTCCCTCTCTTACCCTTTGTCTCAGCTCTTTACAAGTGTGCCATCACCCCTTAAAGCACTGTAAGGACATGAAGGAAGTGTTTCACATCCCTTTCTTCAGAAAGACTGGAAGGCAGTGCCAGATTTAGAAAGCTAAAAGAATCTGGATGCTGAGTTCTGAAACAAGCAATTTCAGTTCCTTATTACACATGGAGATTCAAACTCCTACACTTCCTAAGGAAAGAAGGGCCTCTCTCTTTAATTTCTTGAATTTTGTTTTCCTTTTCTATCCTATCACGTTCAGAAGAAATACAGCTGTTAGAGACTGCAAGACTACATAAAGACAGAGTCATCTAACACCAGATTTTTAATTCTAAATCCACTTCTTTTTTTGGTATATCACATCAGCACACAGTGGAAGGTTGGTTGAATGCACACAGTATAATGGAAGTGACTTAGTAATGACCAGATTTGAGATTCATGACTACTAAAAATCAAGGCACAGGACCTTAATCATTAATCTCTCTCATTGCTGTTGAACCTGATCAATTTATCTGAAATTGTTCTACTGTAGGCTAAAAGTTTTTACATTTAAGTCATACAGTTTGAGTACCCTTCAATGAAAAATTAGGAGAGGAGGGAAAAAGGGAGGGAAGTTGAGAGTTATTTTAAAGTAAAAGCAAAAATTCTCTGCCTTATAAAGGAGTACAGAAATACTAATGGGCAAAATGTTAAGGCAATAGAGGGAAATGACAGTTTTGATGAAAATTGATTAAACGATAAGTTGTCTATAAGGCTCAAAGTTACAATAACTTTAAGTATTTTTTTTTCATTTACACAAGTTTAAAACCACACATGGAGTTTTAATAATAAAATATGGTTCTTAAAAATGCTTGTGCCACTCTGAAACCAACAAAAACTTTAAACAAACCAAAAGTTTAAATTCTGTAAAATGCATTACCAATGTCTCATGAATTAGAAAATTTTGCACCATTAAAATTATCCCCCACTTTTCCAGAATCACTAGAAAGTTTTGGAATTAAATGGGGCTGATACATAGAAGTGATTGATCCTCAATTTTGGACAAATAACTAATTCTGATCAACACTTTTGGAAAACTCAGGTCCTAAAGGATTGTGACTTCCTTTTTTTAAGAAAAACACAACAGATTCTTCTGAATATGTGACTGTTCTAACAGTCATCTTGGGGTTGAGAAAGGAAGGAACTAGTCTTTCCTCTTTAAGAATGTCTTCTTGTGGAATTTAAGTATTTTTTAATTATTACCTCACAGTGCCATAATCTGCACAGCATTGCTGAAGAAAACAAAAACATTGAACAAACAGTTGTATTAAACATACTAGATCCAACCACCATTCTGCCTGGATTGCAATTTCTTGTTAAAAATGAAAATCTGTCTTAATTTCAAAGAACATAAGCAAAGCTGTTTACTTACTATGCAAGTCTTGCCAGGTGGAAAGTGGATGGAGAGGGAGTCCTCCAAATTCAAGAGAGTTGCAGCTTGAATTTACAACTCTTCTGAAACTCATTTATCACTGAAACAGAGTTGTCTCTCTCAGCGTGTCAATACACAGATCTTTCAGTCTGAAAAACTGAGGAAGGAAAATAGAACTGTTGATTGCAGGAATGAAAAGGGAGATGTGAGAAAATAATTTCTGCTAGTATTAATGGAAAGCTAATATCAAGTCCTTAATTTATTTTTTTTTTTTTTCTAAATAAGGCATTTGAGACCTGATACACAAATGTTTTAGGCATAATTGTTTGTTCCTACTGCCTACAGCAGTGCTGGAGGAGCCCACCTCCTCCAAAGCCACCCAGGTGCGAGGGAAAGAGCTGCAGACAGCGCAGAGACAGCGACAGGGGCTGTATGTTGAAATAAGCCGTTTTCAGCACTAAACTGTTTATGACAGCTCTGTAACAAGGAAAAAGCACAGCATGGGCCCTGGACAGAGGTATCCAAGCCGAGTGGCACTGCGGAGTGGCGAGCAGGGAAGCGGGGCAGGGTGGAGGCGAGAGGTTCGGGTATAGGCAGGGCTGGAGACGGGCAGGGAGCCGCGGAGCGGTCCCCGGCAAAGAGGGCGGCCCCCGCACACCCTCGGGGATGCCCTGACCGGGGCGAGGGCAGCAGGAGGTGTCCGAGCCCAGCGCTCGGCTCCCCGCCCCGTGCCCGCCCTGCCCTTCCTGGCTGCGGCGGGGCCCCGCTTGGCGAGGCTGCGGCGCTGGCCCAGAGGTGCCCCCCAAACTCTGAGGTGACCCCCGGACCCCGAGGTGCTCCCCCGAACCCTGAGGTGCCCCCCGAACCCTGAGGTGTCCTCCCAGACCTTGAGGTGCCCTTCCGGACCCTGAGGTGCCCCCCCGAACCCTGAGGTGCCCTCCCGAACCCTGAGGTGCCCCCCTGGAACCCTGAGGTGCTCCCCCGAACCCTGAGGTGCTCCCCGCGAGCACAACGAGTGATGAGTGACTTACTCAGGAGGCGGAGGGGTGTGTGTCTCTTCCCTCTCACAGCCTTTCAGGAGAAGAAAAGGCGTAATGAGGTGATGTTTTCCTCTGTCTTTAGCCGAAACGCCTCTTCCTCCGCTTTCCCGCAGAACGCACATTGTAGAACTCTTATCCAAGGAGTGGAGGAGCTAGGACGGAGTGCTATGAACGAGTATATTGGGCTGAGTGTACCAAGTTTTATCTCTGCTACGGCTTCCTCCCCACCTCCTGCCTGGTTTGAGAATAAGCACGTGCAAAGAGCTAACACTGAAAGGCTGATACTGTGCAAAGACCTCAAAAGACACACACACACACATGCAAAAACAAAACAAAACAAAACAAAACTAAAACAAAACCATCCCGCCAAAAATAATTACAAACTAGAGTGTGCAGGAAGAGAGATAAGGCAGAAGATAAGATTCTACACTGTTTTTATGAGAAATGTCCCTATTTCAGTGCTAATTTTTTCTGTGCTACCATCCCCTTCAAGGGGAGAATAATGGAAATTTTCAAGACACGAAACATTTTGTAGCTCAATTGCTGCAAAGTGAGTGTATTTACTTCTAAATAAGCCATCATGCCATTAGTTGAGTTTTGCTTGTTAGCCAAATGTTGGTGTGTTGGAACTGTGGTTCCACTGGGGGTTTCTGACAGGCATTTATCTTGTTTGAGTACTGTTCCTAAGAAAATGAATGTTTTTTCTGTGTTGATTCCATGGATGCTTTATCTGCTAAGTACTGTGCAATGATGCTCTATACTTGGAAATAAAGTTAGTTTGATAACAGCGGGAAAATAAATCATTCCCTCAGGAATCCTTTTATTTGCATATCACCCTTTTCACCTTCAGAAATTTGCTTTGGTGACAGCTACCTTTTGGGTTTTTTACCCAGGGCAACTGCAAATGCAAAAGCTCCAAATTTCTACAGGAGGGGACAGTTTAGAGGTAAAACAAGCAGGTCACACTTTAAGGGAGGGAGGGATTACACAGAGCTGGGTTTCTTACATATTTTCTTTGCAGAGATGAAGTGAAGAAACTCTGGAGTGTCTCATCTCATTTGTTTTCCCTATCACAGAATGAAGCAATATGTCTACAACAATAATTAGACCTTTGGATAATGTAAATCAGCACAATTCCAGGAAAGTAAGCTAAGGATCTAACTATAACTGCTTTAAAAATGTGTAGAAGATACTTTGCAGTGCTTTTGGTTTTATGACTTAGTACCTGATTTTAAAACCTTAAAGAAAGCAGATATCATAAAGATGATAATGATTTTATATGACAGTCTGGAAACTATTTAGCAGCCAAAAAATAAAATGGTAAAGTAAAATGTCATCAGCTTTTTAATTTCTCAGACTGTCTTCATAGTGACAGTCTGGAAACTTCTTTCTTTGACTCAGTCTTTTACAGCAATATTTTCCATGAGTTTTTCTCACATTTATTTACTTTCATATTTTTTTAAGTTTTTGAACTTTAATCTGCATTGCGGAAAGTGCTGTGTTCAATTGGTCCTTTCAGCTAATGTCACAGCTAGATCTGTGATATGTGAACATATATGAAAGGAGAATAAACTTTACACTTTTGAGTGTAAAGTTTACTAGTTCTCAGACTAATACAATTACTAATTATTAATGCAATTTTAATGGAGAAGTCATAGTCTGGTAATAGATATGTAACTTGAATAAAAATAGCTACAGCTTAGATTTTAGTTTTGAAAATGTCATGATGAACACAAAATTTTGGAAAACAGATTTTTGAATAAAGCTCTGACAACCTGGCCAGTTGAGAATCAGTCAGAGAAGACCAGATACTTCACACAGTTTTTCACATCTTCCTTTCCATCCAGCATAAACTATTCCGAGGTGCTAACTGAAAAACTGAAATTATTTCCGTCATAAATTGTAATACATCCAAATGGTTTTAACTAACATTTAAACCTGTTTGCTTCTAGGTAGCAATAGTCTTTCTTAAACTACATCTGTTATCTCTATGTACAAATTATGTTAATTCTTCGCAGATATTAAGTCATATTCAATAATTTTTCAGCATTATCTTCCCCTGATGTCAAAAAAGCAGGTTACAAACTGATCATGACTCTGTTAGAGCCTCATATATTTCTCAGAAATTTTAAAATAGAGAAGTTGGACACTTTCAAACTTTCCTCTGTATCACAGCATCACAGGATAATTCAGGTTTGAAGGGACCTCTGGGAGTCCTCAAGTCCAGCCGCTTCTCAGGGCACACACAAATGAGACACGAACACTTACAAGGATGGAGATTCCACAGCTTCTCTGGGTACATGTTCCAGCTTTGGAACATGCATATGGTGATTTTTCTTTCCTAATATGTAATATAAATTTCCTATGTTCTAGCTAGTGCCAGTTACTTTTTTGTCCCATCTCTGGCCTCATTTGAGAAGAATCTGGTAACATTCATTCTCTCTGTCTTTTCATCAGATTACTGTAGGTAGAAACAGGGCCTCTTGTCCTCTCCCTGTATGATCTGTGTTCTTGGTGGTCTTCCCTGGACTCCAATATGTCATTACCTCACTTGTACTGGGGAGCCCAAAACTTGACATAGTGCCCCAGAGATTATCCCACAAATGCTGCATCCAGGGGGGAATAATCACTTTCCACAGCTATATTCTCTTTAGTAAGGTGCAGAGTGCTCACTTTAGTCACAAGGACACACTGCTGAATTGTGTTTGCTTTAGTGTCATCCAGGACATCCAGTCTATTTCTGCAAAGCTATTTTGCATTAGGTTGACCTCCAGGCTGTGTTGCTGAATGGGTTTATTCTGTCCCAGATACAGTACTTTGCACATGCTTTGGATTGAGCTTTTTGGGTTTTCCATCCATCCATTCCTGCAGTGTGTTGCTGTAGAAAACGGCAGCCCTGTGCTCCAGTAGGTAAACTATCCCTCCCCAGTTTGATATTCTGTCTGAAAATTCATTGGATGTGCAGTCAGTCCCATTGACAAGGTCATCAATAAGGATATTAAACATTCCTGGTACCAAGATCACTCCCTCAGGGATGACTCTAGTAATTAGCTGCGAGCTGAGGTTTTTGTGCTGGTCACAACGTGTTAGTCCCACACCACAGGGACTTTGGTCCCACTGTTTTTCTGATCACTTTTGTAAATTTGTCTGTCTAGCAGAGATTGTGTCAAGGACCTTGCTCAATACAAGATATGCAGCATCCAGTGTCCTCCCACTCTCCAAAACACAGCTGGATGTGCATGAATTGCATCTAAAACAACAGCTGTAGTTTTTCAACTCTTACAAGAGTCAGGAACATACACTTGTACATTCAATTTAATACACTATCAATTTTACACATCATCTTCCAAACAGCCTTTGTCCAGTGCTGTAAGATATTAATGTTGCATATATGACAAAAGATAGCTTGCTATAAAAAATCATGAAAACTTCTAAAAACTTCCTTTAAGTGGTCAGGTTCTTGGGCTTCACAACCATGTGAGCTGTAGGAACAACAAATCTCAACCCTAAAGGATTCCTAGCTGGTCAGAATCTCTGAGTGCCTGTTCACCCACGAGAGGGCAGGATGACTCTGCTCTATTAAGAAGTGAAAGCAAATCTACTCTCCATAGTCCCTTGAGGCGCCAAAACCACAGAAGCACAGGGCAGAAACAAAGAAACATTAAAACTCTTTGAGGACAATATAATTCAGCAACAAAATTTCCTTGGTTCTCTTTAGTCTAAGCTTAAAGTACCCAAACTGAATCTTCAATAAGCTTTCTATGTTCATTCCTATGTTATTATTTCTATGTTTATCTATTTCTATTTATTCTATTTATTTCTACATTATTCTAACTCTATTTAAAACTTATCCTGTGATCTTGGAAGTGAATATTCTGTCTTGCTCAGTAGCTTATGTGAAAAATCTTCATCGTTTATAGCAACAGGGTTTCCTGTTTTTACATATGCCTTATGTATGCTCTCTGCGGGAAGAAATGGTACTGTAGGAATAAACCAAGTCTCACACTGGCATGAATCCATTTTTTGGGGCCTCTGCACAGGCAGTAAGGTCTATTCAGAGCTGTCTTTAGGAACAGGTCCCAACACTGCACACAATCTAATGAGGTAATAGCAAAATGCGACATTTTATGCTTTATAGTTGTGGTGAAGTGAGCAGTGAGTGAATGAACACTTGAAAATACAACTCATTGGTGAAAAACTGTCTGGTTTGCCATAGATCTTTTAATTGAATGCTGAGAAATAACTATACATACATTTTATGCACATTTTTTCTACTCCAAATACCTATCTGTAAGTCTGAAGATCCATATTCAATAAAAACTTACATTAAAAGGAAAGAACTTGCCTGTTTGCATCCTGGAACAGTAAGTGTTCTGCATCCAATTTTCACTTTTTAAGTCCATTCTGTAGCAAGTCTGAAGCTGAAAACTAAGCCTTCTCTGACAGTAAGAATTTTCTGGGTTTGAAAATTTAAAAATATTAAAATTTTCAGGGAAACCTGTACTAGAATACATCTTGTTCCTGTTCCCCTGAACTAGGAGGAGATTTGGCTCTGGCCTTTGCATCTAGGCTATTTCCTATCAGAAAGTATAACTACATATGAGGCCAAAGCATAGAAAAAGGTGGATAATTCCTGTTATAAAAAAGCAGTCTATTTTTTCAGTAGCTTAAAGAAATGCTGACAGTGTATCAAAAGAAGATCCTAAATTTTGATATGTTATTTCTATCTGGAGATAATAATTACAGTAACACCATGATTATTGTACCTGAAAGATTTAAAATTTCCCCTTTGTGTGAGATTCATTTTAATAGATATATAAAATATTTTAAAGTGCATGTATTAGTGCATTTAAAAATACATACATACATGTACATAAATACATACCTTTACATGTATTAGTGCATTTAAAAATGCATGTTTTGTATATATATATATGTCTGTATATATCAATTCATTTATTTCCTGTAACAATTTATGTTATATTTATATATAGATATAGACATGGAGATATATCAATGTATTTATTTCCTTTAACACTGCATTTTTTTACTGCTATATTCACATCAGTCTCAAAAGACCCTCTAGTGAGGGATTTTTATTTATTTAGTATTTTTCCATACTAAGGAAAAATGAAATTTCATCTTGTCAGTATCACTATTAAATCAAAAAGGAATAAGTGTCAGAAAAAAAAAAAGTTAACAAAAGATTTCTTTAAAAATACTTTCTAGTTGCAAAATACACATTATACTTTCTAGTCAAATAATACAGAAGGCATTTATATTTTATCAACTGATATAGGAAGATGAAGTAAACCTGCAAGGCATTCAGTTAGTCACAATCATAACTTTCTGTTATATATATTATATATAGATATAGATAAATATATAACTATGTATAGAAAGAGTACAGATATGTTTGGCTTTCTGTGGCATGCAAAATTCTCCACACAATCTAGAATTATTTCTTTACAGATCTCTCATACCTATAAAATGTTCCTAGACCTCTTGCATCAATTTACCCCATCATTACTCAATCGAAGGACTAAAAAATGTTCAAAAAACAGAGCCAGACCTCCAGACTGTGCAGTCATGTACCTTCTGAAAGGAAAAACAGCTGTGGGCTTGTAGTGATGCTGCAGCACTGTTTTCCAGGACTGTTCACCTGGTGTTAGCCGAGTGTGAGGGCCTGCGTGTCAGTGGCATATGGTACCTCACCTGCTTCCAGAACTTAGAACTGGGTGACTGTGGGTGCACCGTGTGCTCCTCTTTCCATTTGATGGTACCTTGATGCTTAATAATAAACCTAAGGGATTCCTGAAACTTCTCATAAGTCCCAATTGTCTCCATTTCCAGAAGGATCACCTTGGTGTCATTTTGAATGAGGGCGTTGTATAAAGCGATGTGTTGATCATAAGCATCTTCTTTAGAATTAATCAGCTGGTGTGTTAGCAGGATGATCAGCCGTCTGCTCTTCTGCATCTTCTGCTCAATCGCACTGGCTGCATCTGGCAATGTACAAGAAAATGAGGCACTGATATTTCTTTTAAAATTCTTTTGAGATTGGAAAGTCCATTTTTATTGCTTAGTAACCAGACCTAATTTCTATCTCACTTCAGTCTGACACAGTTTATTTTTTTATTAAAAAAAAGACTTTATCCCCTAAACCTCTCAGAAAGGCAAAAACAAAACAAGAACCAACCAAAGGGGATGGGGCAGGTGGAGAAAAAAAGCAAAAAAGCCCAAAGCACAAAGCTTTCATTTCAAATTATTTGGTATTTTTGGTTGAAACATTATTATTTTCACTGCTTTTAAGTATTGTTAGGAATTTCTAGTCCAGTGACCTCGGGTCAAGTCCAGTAGATCTGACTGTAACAATATTGTGTTTGATCAACAGTCTCCATGTAAGGAATTGTGTTGTACCAAGTTTAATGCCTTAGAGATGATCTAGCAATACTTACCCGTGGAAAGTAGTCATTAGGAGACTTATGGGTGACTTGCATCTAAGAGGCTTATTTCCAGGTGGGGTTAGCATTAGCTACAGTTAATTGTCCTGTGTGCTAAATTATAGGCAAATCTGTGCATTGTGTGGGCCTTCACTCTGAAGGGGTAGATCCAGACTTTCAGGGCATCTGTGTGTCAGCACAACTGAAGGTGTTTGAATTTCCCACTACCATGTCGAGCTGCTCAATGCTGCAGTCATTGTGATGCTGGGCCAAAAGAAAGGAAGTGGGAGCCCAGCTGGGGAAATTCAATGCACCAATTATTTAACAAACCAGCTGATTTACAGATGCATCAGCCATCTCCATATGTACCCACCCTCTTTTCTTTTGCTGGGGGCTGCCAGACCACTGTAAGTGGTGTAAGTTTTTGCCATTGTTAGTTTTGTGAGCTACTGTAGCTCCTTGTGCTGGATCTGGGCATGGTCTGGCTCAACAACTTTTGCAGCTTTTTTTTTACCTTAATTTTTCCCAAGGCCAGGCAGCCCTTTCACAACTTTCCAGAAGAGAAGGGCATCAAAGATCTCAGCCTTAGCTCAGGTCAGATGAATGACACCTGGCCCAATGCAGATGATTTCAGAAATGTGAAACAGAAAATGCACCAGCTTAGGCTTCTGCTCACTGACAGAGGGAGAAGATGAGTCTACAGAACCAGAGCACAAGGTAAATAAACAACTCAGCTCTGGAGGAGAGCAGGTAGCATCTAGGTGGAACCAACCATACACAATAGTGATGTGGAAATTAGCACAGATTAATTAACAAGATTTCATCCTGAAAGACAAGAAAGCAGGAATAAAGCATATCAACTCTCCCCTGAACTAATGCTGGGAATTGTGTGAAGGGAAAACAGAACATGTTAGTGAAAAGAAGCTGAACTTCTCACAACTCTAACACATCATAAAAGGTTGAAAACTCCTGAGTGATAACAGCAAAGGTGTTTCCTTGGCTGAGTTTGTGGGTTTCTCCTCTTCCTTGCCTTGCAGTCAGCCAAGGCAGCTCACACACAGTTTGGTTGTGGCTTTGGCCAGATAATGGCTGTACAGAGTTAGAATTTCCAAAGAACATGTGTATGCTTAAAAGAGTCACGCTCAGGCTCATGTTTCCAGTGTGTTCCAAGATGATAAGAAGTCTGTGCCCCTTCCTTGTAGCTTGCTTTTTCTAGCACAGAGGAAAGCACAGAGGGCCCTTGTGACACCTAGCCTGAAAGAACACACAGATGGCTGCTGAGGAGATGAGCTGCAAGGTCAGGAATGTAGAGTGACCTTCTATACACCTAAAAGGGACTAGAATCACAATTTGCTCAAGCTTGACAAGTAATTCAGTGCAAATTCAATTATCAGATCTGAAACTTACCTTCTCCAGGATATATATCTCTCCCATAAATACACAATTTATATCCACATTTATTTTCTAGAATATCTGGCATAATTTGGTAAACAAAATATTCCACAAAATTAGCTTCACTGGTGTGGGTTTTGGGGTAGATTACATACGCATCGTATATCTTTCCATCTATAAGGCAAAACAAAAGGAAGGAGTATTGTGTTAACATGAATTAGAGCTGTCTTTTGCAAAAAGTAGGAGATAAATAAAAATATCAGTCACTGAAATAGATCTAAGAAGCTCTGGCCAATCTGTATAATGTATATCATCTCATGCATGTTTGGAAACTAACGACTGTTTGATGTTTTCCACGCTCAATTTTTTTGTCCTGTGTGTTGTAGCTTTGGAGAACCTGGCCTTTGTATTGTGAAGGCTGTATTCCGAAGTATATGCTGTAAGAGTTGAATTGATTGATGCATATTATCATGATACAGCGATGAAACTCAGCATTTGTTATTTCAGTGATAAAATTCGCTATTAACAGGCTTTGTCTCTCAGCACAAGATATTCCATTCAAATTCTTCCATCATGAAGATTTTATTCATCATTCCCACAGCATATGATACTCCTGAGTGGAAAATCCCATTTCTTAGGAAACAGTCTTACAATCAGAACCAAGTACAAAGTATTTATTTCATTCCTTGTTTCATGTCTCTAAACTAAGTTTTCCATTACAGCGTTTTTATTCTAATCATGAATGTTTCTTTCTTTCTCTCTGTTGGAAATGGCCACATCCTTTCTTTCGTTGCCAAGGTTCTTGCTCAAACCAATCTAATAGATCCTGTGAGGAACAGCTGAGGGAGCCAGGGTTATCTAGTCTGGAGAAGAGAAGGCTCAGGTTTGACCCTATTTCTCTCCATAATGACCCAAAAGGAGGTAGTAGCCAGGTGAGGATCAGCCTCTCCTCCCAGACAACCAGGAATGGGAAAAGAGGCACAGTGCTAAACTGGACCAGGGGAGGTTTAGGTTCAACATTAGGAAGAATTTCTTCATAGAAAATATGATTAGGCATTGGAATGGGCTGCCCAGGGTGGTGTTGGAGTCACCATCACTGGAGGTATTTAAGGAAAGGCTGGAAATGGCACTGAATGCCATGGTCTAGCTGACATGGTGGTGTTTGGTCATAGACCGGACTCAATGATCACAGAGGTCCTCATTGATTCTGTGAATCTGTTTATTTTGTGAATCTGTAATAATAATACAATGTCCATTTCCAGAGTCTGATTAATTTCATCATGAAATATACTTAAGTGGAAACTGTCCTAAAAAAGCATACTTCTTTCCTCTTTAAGGAGAAGATAAGTAACTAGATCGGCTGTAGATATCTACCATGCAGACATTATGGTGTGAGTCAGCTTCAGATTAAAAAATTTAAAAATTGTCCTTTTAGCTGGATTTGGTCTCTTAAAAACATGTACCTCATCATGTCATTAGGCACCGCCTGCCTTTCAGCTGCCCCCTGCAGGGGAGTTCAGGTCTCACTTAAGCTCTAAGGCAGCCTCAGCAGTACCAGCTGCTTACAGTAAATTAGACAGCTGGACACAGCCACAGACCTCCAGGTTTCATATTTAAGATGGAAACTTGCACGTGTGCACTTTCATTTCACACAACTAAATGCAGATGTCTGAATCTTGAGCTGAAAGCAACCAATGAATTTAGATGGGATATCTTCCTCCAGAAATGCCTTCCACACTACTGGTATCTTTTTGGCCTACAAAAACTGTGTTGCTCAAACATATGCTTTTAACATGTTAGTCATCAGGTTTGTTCCTTTACATTAGAGAGCACATAAAAAGTACAGTTAACAGCACTGTAAATCAGATTTTCAAAGTCATTCAGTATTTTATGGCAAATACTTTCATCTAGAAAAACTACAAAACCAGGATTGAATCTCTCTTTTATGTAATTCAGTGCTACAAAACTGAGGAAACAAGGGAATATAAAGCACTTACAGAGCTGTGTATGACTTCTCTTTACTAAAGGTGCAAGAGAAAAGAATCAGGCTCAGGTGTCATGAGTTAGCAACGATCAAATAAATTACTTTCTCTATGATTTGTCATTTTCCCTTTTTTTAAACTTTTTTTCTCAAATCTTACTTACCATCCTTGACTGAGTAGGGCTGGAATATCTCCCGATACAAGAGGACAATATCAACTCGGAAAGACTGGTAAAGGATAACTGAGATTGCTATTGCACCTAGCAGAACCAGAGATCCTGTGATCAGGAGGACATTAGGAAGAGCCTCTGCAAAGTAGAGGAATATATTGTTAGCCACAGAGAAGTAAGTTAACCTGTGTGCTGAAGCTTTAGTCTCATATCCTTACTTCTGCTACAGTTTTCAGGAGCTCAAAACAGAAATTACAAAGCTTTTTCCTTCCCCAGCTGGCACAGCCAACACATAGACCCCTGAACTAGAAGCATATTATGCAGTATATAATTAATGTTAATTTTGTTAATCCAGACCTACTTATGCTAAAAAACACAGCTGAAAATGATGTTTAAGTATTTTGAAACTTTTAAAAACTGGTTTGAATACAAACACACAAAACACAAAAAAAGGAGTGTGCACATCTTTGTTACACATTTACAAGATGAGAGGCACAAGCAAATCTATAGCTTTTCTATTATTCTGAGAAACAAGCAGCATTGCTTTAGCATAAATATTGCTGAGCTTTGTAAGGACTGAGTAAAGAAAACTAAAGCAGAGCACAGCCACTTCTGGACACAGCATAGCTGACACCAACAGTGCTGAGGAGCAGAAGCAGACACCTTGTCAACAGCAGCAACAAGGACAAGGGCACAGATATCCATACAAAAGAGGCATCAGTGAAAGCAAGGTCACAGTCAAGAGCTTTCATAAAGATTTACTGAAGACCTATGAATAAAAAACAAAATAAGATTTGTCTATAACCCAATTAGATTCACTGATTCATAGGATGAATACAGAATGTGCTCTCCTCCATCTAGTCTGTAACAGGGGGCCAACAAGGGAGTTGCATTGATAAACCAGAGAGCAGGAGCTGGTACTCAGTTCCCTTCCCGCTCATTGCAAGTGCACTCCCACACTCAGGTACTTCAGTGCAGAGCTGGTGTGTTTCCAGCTTCCTCAGCAATGATGCACTCAAACTCACCTATCCAACCAAAACATCTCCTGCCATCTTCCTGCTGGGTTCTATTCTGCTCTTACAATTCACCTGCATCCCTTCTAGTCTAGGCTACAGCAAGGAAATTTGTCTAGGCTTTGAAGCCATGATCCTCTAGAAAGTCATGAGCAGTCAAGAATACATCAGGACATGGGTCTGTGCACACCCTGTGATCACAGTACACTTGATTTTACTCTACCCATGACTCTCTTTTAGAAAACCAGTCTCTGTTAAAGGTCTTGACATTTACTTTCAAAGTCCCTGAGAAAAGAGAGTAGTTTTAGATTACATATTAGGAAGAGATTCTTTCCTGCGAGTGTGGTGAGGCACTGGAACAGGTTGCCCAGATAAACTGTGGATGCCCCATCCCTGGAAGTGATCGAGGCCAGGTTGGATGGAGCTCCGAGCAACCTGGTCTAGTGAAAGATGTCACTGCCCTTGGCAGGGGGTTTGAAACTAAATGATCTTTAAGGTCCCTTCCAACCCAAACCATTCAATGATTCCATGATTCTTAATGGTTCAGCATATCTGAAGGGATGAAAAACAAAAAGATTGATCACAGCTGTTTCTTGAGTCTTCACAGACAAAAGAGCATTTTCTGCAACAGGAATCTGATTCAGTTGTGTTGGCAAGAGTGCTTAGGGATCTGGCTATCCCTATTACAAAAGAACATTCCTGTATGAGCTAAGGATTATCCCTGTCCCCACCATTTACTGCCCTGGATTTTTCTTCTCTTTCAGGTACTACTAGAATTTAAAAACAAAACCAAGGGAAAGCCTTCAAAGTGCTACTCACACCTCTGCGTGGCACAGAGGGAACACAGTGGCACTCAGAGAAGATAAAAAGTGATTTTGAGGAGGCAATTCCTACAACATTCAGTCCAAAAAAGGGCACTACAGT
This sequence comes from Cyanistes caeruleus, assembly GCF_971803275.1. Classification (NCBI taxonomy): domain Eukaryota; kingdom Metazoa; phylum Chordata; class Aves; order Passeriformes; family Paridae; genus Cyanistes; species Cyanistes caeruleus. Next base: position 29,609,860 of record NC_141703.1, read on the forward strand.
GAAGCAATATAGTAAGGAATGAATAAACAGCTGAATAAATAATAAACCAGGAGCTGAAACCCTTGTTTTTAAATTTTGCCTACTTTCTGCCACAGTTTTACACTAGAAACAGTAGTTTGATTTGTCACAGTGGAGAAATATCCTAGGAACAGGATAATCTTATCACAGGGCTGATACAGTCACGCTCTGCATGTTTCATCTCTTGCTGATACTGTTTGAATAACAGCCCACTCTCTCCCCCACCCCAAGGACTCAGCCACAAGAATTTTGCAACTGGTTTGAACATGTAGGGAAAAAGCAAGCTGGTTTTGCTTCTTATTAACTGAAACTTTTTTACTATCTGAAACAAATAATAAAATAAACTCACCAACATATTTCAAATTAATTGCAAAGTGTAAAGAATCAAAACAAAAAAATCCTACCCTCAGGCTGCTCTTTGAGTTGTAATGTCACCGTGACTCTTGTGTTGTACATTGTGTTCAGTGCAATACATGTGAAATTTGACTGCAGATCCTCCTTTTTTACTTCAGTAATATTCAAAGTGGTCTCCTCATAGTATACTTGCTCATGTCCGTGAAAACTAATAGAAAAAGAAGGAGCTGGTAACATTGGTTTCAATGGTTAGGCACAGTTTACATAGAAGAAAGATTATTCTGTGTTATATGCACTTACAAATGAGTTTCTTCATGAAATCTCGAAAAATCAAGGTTTTCCACTGCGATGTTATCCACATCCCATCTGACAGCAGACAGTGGCTGTTTCTTAATCCCCAGGCGGGCCTGACATTTCAGAGACAAAGCAGCACCTAATGAAGATAGAGAGATGTAAACATTCCTTAATGAAAAGCTTAATTTTATCTTCCTCATAACATCTTTTTCTACAAATCTTCATACAGCTTATGAGTTTTGTCATAACAATTTTGATATTTTTCTGAACTGCTGACAAAATGATACATAGAAGAGACAAAAGAAATAGTAAAATTAACTTTTCAACAAATGGGCTAATAACACACCAAGGATTACAAGAAGAATTATTCTTTATTCTATTATTATTTATTATACACTTATATAAATATAAATTATTATTTATATTTATTATGATGAAGGCAATGTAGCCTTTACTTGTGATGTTTGACACATGTAATCAGCCAGTGAGGAAAATAAAAAGGATAATGGTGATTGACACACAAATGTACTCAGAAATAACCTAATTAAATTTCAGTATATAATATTTTGCAGAAGACTTGTGTGTGCTTTATTTTGGACTTTATTTAAGCTGGACAAAAGTAAAGTAAACCAGTCCAAACAAAACTAAAACAGGAAATTACTTACTAAATATTTCCCATTAGGAAATATTTATTCCAAAGTAAGGGTCACTATTGCACCAAAAGAAAGTATAATTAAAACATGGTAAATTGTTTGCATGTAAGTCCACATCTAAACAGGTCTTAGATAAGTTATCAAATCTTATGGTTCAGTCATGAATTGGTATTAGGGAGCATGGAAAAATCCCTTCATTTTTGTGAACTGGAGACAATAGAACCAGCACAGCAATTGGGTTTTCAATGTAGAATGAATTTGTTCTATGCAAGCAGTGCCAGAACAATAGGCAGAGCCCACAGAGCACTAGGCACTGACCATTTACTAGAGAAAGCTTGTCCTTGAGCAGAGACAATCTAATTTCTGAGCAACAAAGCAAATGGGGGAAAGAGGAAAAAAAGAATGGGAATGTAAGTCAACTGGTAAGTTCAGCCCCAGCATGTAGCACACAGAGGGCTGTGGACCCCTGCAGTATCTGCTACAAGAGCAGCCTTGCTGTAGGACAGAGGAAGAAAAATGGTAGTTACAATCCCTTCTCCCACTGGCCCAGCTTCATCCCACTTGCTCTGGCAGACAGACATCCTGGATTACCTGTTTAGATTTCAGATGGGTTTAGTCTCTTGCTGGAGCACTCCACCTTTCTCCACTGACTACAGAAAAACACCAGACAGCTCTCACTCCTACCAGAAACACCTTGCACTTGATGGTACAAGTTACCCAGAATGAATCTGAATCCCTGAGAACATCTATAGCCCTGAACAGAGGGGAGCCAGGAGAAAGCTCTACATCGTGGGCTGTCCGACCAGCCCTGTCTAAATTCACTGCCTGGTCCTGTCCTTCAGCCCTCCCAGAACCTTCCAAGTAGACTGGTCTGATCACTGCTAGCCAACATGGATATGAGACAGGCAGTGCTCCTCAGCCTCAGGGCCAGCAACCAGTTCCTTGCTCTCCTTCATTTCCCAACAGAGACACAGGCACTGTCTCCACATGGGCACTGAAGGCAGCAAGGAGTAGCTCTGGTCACAAGAATAGTCCATCCTTCCCTCTTAGGGGTACCATCAAGCAGTTTTGAGGGATTTAGCCACAGCCCTGTTTGAAGTGGATGGAAGATGTCACCTTTCAGTTGAGATAATTCACTCTGTGAATTATCCTAGTTTATCTCGGTGAAAGTAGAACAAGTTATTTCAATCTTCTTAAACTTTACTTAATGTCTAAATAACCCATCAGTTATATCTAACTTCACATCCCTGGGCCTGGAGGCAAATCTGGTAAATGTTATGGTGCAAAACTGTGATGAAAAGTCCCATCATTACACTTTCTTGAAGATATTCATGTTTGCTAGAACATTACAAAATGTTAATTTAACAACAAATTAAAATTTATACTCACCAAGCTCTGCTTCTACTACATCTTTATTCTTTGGAAATATGATTTGAGGTGGTAGAAATGAGTATTTCACTTTAGGAATTAAGGAGGAAAAGAAAGCATACATTAGCAAGCTGTGAAAATGCATTTTTTGTAAGATAATGTTTGTAAACTGTACAATATTTTATGATCACAAAACAGAATTGCAAACTAACAGTGTTTCACATACCTATTGGGATCATCTGGTTTTAGTCCACCAACCAAATATCTCTGGGGAGTATGTACACGTTAATATTTTCAGTATTTTCTCCCCGTCTATTTAATTTTACCTTTGTACATAGAAAGTAAGGAAAAAAAAATAGTTTTGAAGTACTGTTTTAGCTGTCAAGGGGGGGAAAAAAGCAAATACTGTTATTGGATTGTGTGTTTTCTCAGCTGTTTTGGGGGTTTTTTTAAGAGGCACTTGAGAAATTACATCTATTATATCAAATAGGTAATATGTACTTTTATGCAGTATCTGAACTACAAGCAAACATATTGCTTTTTAACTCTTTCCTCATTAAGCTTTCCCATCTCACAGCACCTCTGTAAAACCCTTATTTCCCAAAAAAAACTGTAGGAACACATTTCAGTCCCTGCTTCCCAGACTGACTGAATATGATAAAATAGAAGTCAGGAGAGAGCCAGTAATTTCCCAGCTATCTGACTATACTGAGTTCTCAGCTGCCAGCATTCAGAGACAGAAAGTCCTCTGGATTAGCATGAATCTGCAAGGCAACAGGAATGTATATCATAGTTCTCTAATATTAACAAAACAGAACAGCTCCACTCATGAGCATACTAATTTTAAGGTCTGACAAAAACTCAAAGGAGTTGTCATTAAGTACTTTCAATTTAGCAAAACCTGGAGCGGATGTGCCAGACCCCACCCAGATTTCACATGTGTTGCAATCTCTTCTTTCTGCAAGGATTTCAAAAGAAAATTAGATGAACTTCAGGATCTGCCTGGATGTAAAAAAGGTTTTTTTGTAAATGTTGTAAATTGGAATGCCTTTACGTCAAATAAAACCCAGAAATTTCTTTTGTAATCCTCCAGGAAGAACTAGTCCAGAACAGTTAGGGAAGTTTTGATGGAAGTACATGCAAACAAAAATTGTTAGGCAGAGAAGTATCATGTAAAGCATAATCGTGATCATGTAGAGCAACAGGTAGAAAAGGAAGAAGGGCACAACATTTCCCAGCTACTGAACTAGTTCTTTACTCAAATCTGTTTTCTGTCCAGCTCAGAATAATCAGAGCTAGCTCTGCTACTGATTTCTGGGCACAGCAGCAAAAACTGCATCCAAGGCTCCCACACTCCAAGCCTGCATTCTGCCCACAAACTGTGTGCCTCTCCAGAGCAAAAAGGCCTGCTTTTCAGTCTGCAAATAGACATTACTTCAAACAAACAAATAACTAAACAACAACGAAGCAACCACGTGAACCAAACTCAAGCTCTCCATCACCCCCCAAGAAAAGGTCTTTCTGACTATTTTTCTACTGACCTGATTGCAGAACTGAAGATACATTTTGAAGTTTTGCAAATTGATGCAATCTGAAACTGCAAATTGCTGTATGCCCTTTCCTGATCACCATCCAAATACAAAGCCTCGCTGAGGAAACTGCATCCTAGAGGCACTCCAAAGTCCACAAACCTCACTCATATTGGCTATATTCAAAATCACAGAGACATAGCAACCACTGAGATCCATCCATTTTCTATTTCTACATATATCTTGTTCATTTTGTCTTATTCAAGACAAATTTAAAAGTTTTTCCAGTCCTACTATCAAATAAATGTTAAATGGTTGAGATGGACCAAGAGGCATTTAAGCTGTAGGCCATCAAGACATGACTGATCTAGTGATCACCAGACAATCCTCGCTAGCCACGAAATCTGCTGCCCTCAAAAAGTAGAAAGCAGAGCATTGTGGCATCCCACTGAGGAGATCCTTCATTTCAGAAATGTGCTACCAGAGAACTCTACCAACCACAGCATTTAACCAGAGTCATCAGAATCTTTTAAACAGAAAACTGAATGAGACCAGAACCCATCTTGGTCAAATCATCTTGGTCTTGATGGCCATCCACAAAATTAATCTAATAAAGCTAATCTATATCTTAAATGAGTTGATAAAACAAATCATCCAAAACTCTTTTAATGTACAAAAGGAGTTCCTTTTGCTCTTAGTTGATATTAGTCTTTTTATCTTAACAAGCTAGAGAATTACTGTCTTACCCTCACTGATGAAAATTCTTGTTGCTGATACATTAAACACATTTCCTTTATGGGTATAAATAAATTTACAAGTATAATAACCATCATCCTCTGTTCTTGGATTCTCAATAAAGAGATAATTTTCTTTCGTGAAGTATCTCTGTCCCTGAAGAGGTTTGCAGTCCTGGAAAAGAAAAATGTGTTTGGTTTCAAAGAGCTTTTCAGTATTCTGACCTACACTGGCACTATCAGGGTTTTATTTACCTTATACCACTGGACAATAGTAGCATTCTTATAGTTATCAATGGTAGGACAAGCAATTTTTCCTCTTCGAGTGTCATTTGCGTAATGAATCCGGCTCGGGAAGCATTCTCCTGGCTTGTATGAGTGCACTTGCACACTCATGTTGTATGACTTTGTGCGATTACTTGAAAAATGGAATAAGGTATGTCAGTAATTGTATTTTTATATGGAATATATTAATGTTTATAACAAATGTGTGTCATACTATAAACGTGGATGATTACTGTATTTCAGTCACAGCTGGATTTCAGTGACCTGCCATGAAAATAGCAGTTGCAGGGTGAAAACTTACAAAGAAAGTAATCATTTTCACAAATTATAATTAGAATATATCATCAAAATATATATTCTTGCCAGTCTTACACCTTCCACTTTCCATGTGGCACTTACAAATGTGTTACACAAGTGTAGTTTCCAGAATCCTCTCTAGAAATTGGCAGAAACCAAAGAAAATTTTCTACGGAAAATACTCGTGATCCCTCTTCTTCCGCAGGAATTATTTGGTGAGTATCCATGCGATACCAAGTGATTTTCACAGATGAATTCCATTTGGGACATTTTATAACTAAAGCCTCACCTTCCATAGGATCAACTGCAAACGAACAAAAGATTAAAATCTCAGATAAATTAAACCTTTGTCCACTGAGACAGAGAGTTTGGTATTCCTGGATCAGTATGCCAGTCATGTCCCTCTACCCTCCTTGAGCCCGCCTTTTGAGTGATGATACGTAGCAGGTTTATTTTCACTAGATTGTCTTTCAATAAAAAAATTGTTTACCTTGAGTTATGGAATCATTTGCTTCCAGAAAACATTAACTAACGTGCGGGGCACAAATAAACAAATCCCTAGGTTCTAAGCAGAGACACAGTAAAAAACAGGAGGACTTAATTGAAAAACAGTTTTTTCTTACAGTGAGCTTATTATGTAAATATTTTCCTAAAATATTGTTTTTATTCAAAACAGAAATTAAAACACAAAGAAAAATATTGGCTTTAATGTAGTTATCTTTCCTTACATCAGTATAATGAATATTTATTTATGCAACAGATGAGTGCTTCTTTTTCTGCCTCTTTAATACAGAGAAATGAAATTGATTTTTTTTTTCCCTGGAAGAAAATAATCACAGATGAAGGAAGTCTGTAGATTAGATCCTTAGGAAAAATAAAATAAAATGAAAACACAAAAAAACAGCTTCTCTATGAAGTTCATGAAAATGGTGTGGGGAAAAAATGAAAGCAATGTGATACCCTGAAAGGAAGAATCTGATGAGAAGGTGGGAAGGTGAAAAGATACCAGAAATATTTGAGACAAATAAGAAGCTTAGAAAAATAAACCACATGTGGTCACACATAAGAAACTTGGGAGTAAGACACTAAATTTTAATTTTTTTTTTTAACTGAGTATAATTCTACTTTTGAATACTGAAATTGGTCCAGAGAAAATAGAATTAAGCAATTTTGACAAATACTTAAGTGCTCAGGTACCTGAATAGTGTACTGAGCACTGAAAACAAACATTAATCTGAAAGTTAAATTGCATTCTGAGAGGATAAAGATGGGAGTATGAGAAAGAGTGATGACAAGAAAAGGATTGAGATTGGCAGAGGAACTGCAGCAGATAAGGGAACATGAAAATGAGAGTAGATAACCAAACAGCTAACCAAAACAGACAGTGTCTATCAAAAATGACACTTTACAGTGGTAGCTTTAGACATGTAGGTGCACAAATCAGGAGGTGAGAGTCTCTACGTGATGAACACCTGCTCTGGGTCTTTCTAAAGAAGTGGTCTGTCTCCACTGATATTGTCATCTCACTTATTAATTTGGATCTCCTAAATTAGCCAGGTATAAGTAACCCAAATGCCATCATTTTAAGTTTTCCCACCCACAAGCATTGCAAAGACACTGGGACATATCAGGGGGGACAGAAAAGGCAGCATTGCCCTGCCAAAGGTGGAACACATTTGAAATACAAAGATTCCTTTGAGGAAAAATAGTGTGGAGAGGGAAGACAGGAAAGAAAGGCCCCATGTAAATTCAATGACATCCATGAAAATCATCTTGGCAAACTCTTCAGCAGAATTCGGCATCTTAGTAAATTTAATTTGCTTGAATCTTAGCATTCCTATTGTAAAATTGACAATATGGACAAATATTTAGAGATCATATTTTACATAATTTTTCAGCCAAATGAGCATGTCAGCTAGAGAATAGAAGTACATGAGTGCTGTGTGACACTGTGTCACTGGGCAGCAGTATATAGCTGAGTCAGTAACACTGGCCCATCAAGAAAGAGTTTATTGTTCTGGACATCCCCCCTGTGCAGGGAAACATTATTGTTACACTGCATTTTTCAATTAACACCCCCAAATTCGGGACATTGGAGAGCTTTTCTATGGAGCACCGATTTACACCCCTGACTCAGCAGGGTGCATATGCATGTGCATTGCTTAGTGCAATTAAAGCTTGCTCCTGGAGTTTGTGCCCATCTGGGACGTGCCACTCTCAGATTCTTTCAAGACCCTTTTCTTTCTGCTTGCAGAGGTTTCAAGTGGCAGAAGTTGAACCTAGACTTGCTGCCGTAGAAATGGACAGTGATGCATTTTAATATACATTAAAAGCTTGATTTTAAGTTGTGATTTCTGGCTTGAGGTGAACTCACTAACTTTAGGCTTAAAAATAAAACCACCAATTTGGAAACAGCCTACACATTTCTACAGAACAAACCTTATCAGAAACTATTTTTAAAATGTGACTTACATATTTCAGATGTCATGGAAACCGAGAGGAAGGTAGATAGGAGGATCAAATCTATATTCCCCATCATATTTCTAAACTAGGAAGAAAAACATCGATATCTTAGAATATACTCTGCATTAGTAATGCTGTATCGATGTACATCAGAAAATTGAATGGAAAAGGATATGCACTGATAAACTTCATCATGTGAGCTGCTCTGTACAGTGAGCATGTGTGCGTGCACATAGCAGTGGGTTTGCAGCTTTGAGATGATGTTATTTGTTCTATCATAACTGAAACTACAGTTATAACTTAGCTTAGTGGGAGTCAGGGAATCACTCCGTCATGGTGCACCTCAGGCAGAAGCCTCTTTTAATTTGCTTGAGTTTTTTTTTTAAGGGAGATAAATGTACATTGGCATTATCTTCAAGGTCAAGTTCAGAGAAACTGTACCTCAGCTTAGAAAAGGACAGATCCTGGATTTGAAAATGTAAACCCTGGTTTTGAACTAAGGTTACATCCTTACATACAATCAATTGCTTAGGTGCACAATACTTCGTTTGTCTTTTTATGAAATGGGAGTTATCTTCAGTGACAGCTTATCTAGGTGAATGTTTAGCAGTAAGATCAAAACCAGGTGAGTGTCATAAACAATGCTAAGCTTGAAAGGGAACTAACAAAATGGTCTGGAAAGGTAGGTAAAGGAGAATATATACTTAGCTAACAGCATCAGGGCAGATCCTGAATCTCACTGATGTTTCCATTTGTGTCCAGCTGATATGCACCAGCAGTAATTCACACCTTGTGGTGTGGCTCAAGAACTCTCCAGCAAACCCCTTTATTTGAAAAAACTGACCATTTGATCATGGGCATTAAATTGACCTAATCCAGGAATATCTCAGGAGACAGCAGGCATGCAATCCAGCTATACTACATAGCTGTAAGCATTCTACTCACCATTAAAAAGCCTTGAATGCAGTTCTTCACAGCAGATCACAGAGCAGTGGGTTCTATTGTGGTGTATGAGTAAGCAGCAGTCACAGGGTCCTACAGGCACTAGACAAATTGTTTTCAAGAGAAATCAGGTTAGAAAGGAAATATCATTTAACTTGCAGATAGTGAGCACAAGGGGAGTAGTGAAAAGCAGGCAAGAAATGTAAGTACTGTCGTCACACTTACTGCAAGGAATTTTTATTTCAGAGCCAAAAACTTCCAGACTAAATAAACACTGACAATACTTATCAAGTACTATGTTTTTGCCAGGTCTGAAATTCAGAGCAAACTCAGATCTGAGCTTTCAGAAATATCATCAGCTTTGTATTGATATGGAAAGTTTCTTCTTTCAGAGGTTTAATAATATCCAGAGGGTTATTCTTAAACTCTGAAAAAAACAAAAAAAATAGTGTTCAAAAAGTGTGAGAATTTCATTGTAGGCATTATGCAGGGACAGTCACAAATCACAGGAAAGATCAAAAAAACAGCATCTCAGCATTAATGTCACAGCAAAGCTGATGCCATGCCTTTTACAGGAAGTGAGTGACCAGTCAGGAGAAATATATGTGTGAGGATCGATTTGCTTTCATTATTGCTGGAGAAAAACACCACATACAAGAGCAAATCTACTGACTTCCTTTACTTTAAGGAAACCTTAGGCCAGGTGAACAGATTTTTAGAGGGTACTTTACAACACTAACATGAAGACTTTTGTCCTAGAAGGAATGAACAAGGTGTTCATGAGTGACCTGGGACTGGACAGACCCGTGGGAGAAAAAGATACGTCACAAAATGTCACAATGAAATCCACAACATCAACACAGCAAAGCATTCATCTTCATTCATCATTTAGAGCATGAAACTTGTTCCTAGAAGCCATTCCTAACATTATCTGGGACCAAAAATATCCAGAATATTCCTTCTCTACTGGGATCCTTTTCCCACAAAGTGCTTGGTTTTATTCCAGCAACTTATTTTGCTCCAACAAGGTATGCCTTGTAATATTAACTGCCTTTCTATTTTTTAGAGCGATCTTGTTTAGATAAGTGACGCCTCAGCAAGATGACAAAAACTAAACTGATTGATTTTTAAAGAAAAATAATTTCCTAGACTGTTTGGAGTCTTTCTGAAATGAGGGTGTTTTTTTTCTCATTTGTTATTTTATTTGTAAGTGTTTATTAGGATTTTAACCACAAGTAATACCACTTTTGGAGACACTGACAAGTCCCTTATTGCCAATGCTATTGCAGCCCTATAAATGGAAGGCTGGTGATTACCAGAAAGTTGCAAGATTTGCTTTCACCATTTTTGAGATACAGATTTTTCCAGGAAGGGAAAAAGCCAAACACTTGCTCTCACCAACTTTTTTAACAAGCACCAGAATGACTCAGGAGTAAGAAATTCATAATTTCCTATCTCCATACTTGCCAGTTTTTGCAATTAGCCTTCTGTTTATTGAAAAAATATGTCTTTGAGAGACCTTAGACATACTGGGCTACCAGCCTGCACCAAAAGAATGCAAAGTATTCCAGCTGAGATTCTCCCCATCTAATGTGATGATTGCCTTACTGATTTTCCCTCCATTTTTAAGTTGCTGTGTATCGCAGAAGTTCAAGTAGGGTTTGGGGGTTTTGTGCATGAATATGTACAATATTCTGTATTGAAAGAGGAATGTTGCCTGAAAATTCAAAGAGCTCACGCAATGAAAAAAGCAATGTGATTTTGTTTGCATTTTCCAAAGTCAGTGGTAAACCAGCAAAGCAGCAAATTATATCAACATGAACTGAAACAGAGGTTGCAGGTCTAGCAGAAAAGAGCAAGAAAAGGACTGGTTCTACACTGCCTGGCAGCTTCTTCCTATAGCTTAGAATGACTGTGTGGTATGAGTGTAAGCCTCTGTAAACAAAAACTTCAGTGTGGTACTGAAAAAACACTGGATTCAAAATTTGGGATAACTATCTGAGTAGGTCAAAACCTAGCTCCTAATGATCCACTACCAGAGGAAGGTGAGAGAAGGGGGAACCCACTGTGTATATTGCAGAAGCAGTGGTCTGTGGGGCTGAACTCATTGTTTCTCTGAAGGCAACTGTGTTACTAACATAGTCCTGATTTTCTTTCCAAAAATTTATTTTCCAACAAAATGTTTATAATGCTGTTTATATAAGTGACAAACATTACCTTGCATAGTAACAAAACCTGGAAATAGTATTGCAATTTCTACCCAAGAAACTTAACAGACTTTACAATGTAAACATACCATGAAAAAGCAGTTCTGTGGGGTTTTTTCACTGATATATACACAACCCATACACATTTTGGAAATTATTTTCATTCTTCTATCAAACCAGAAAATCCATTCTGACTGAAAACATCCTGTTAAAATTGCAGCAGTAAAACTGAACTTATTCCAGAACTCACATTCACAAGAGTTAACAATTATAATAGCTACAGGTGTATGTGTGAAATTCAGGAATTTCAGTAATAAAGCATGAAATTTCTAGAACTGATATACATATTATTCTTAAAAAATATTTTTAAACAAAAAAATACATATATATGTTAAACACTGTAAAATCAATTGCAGAGTAAAGATTTTCTGTGGGTTTGACCAATTATTAAAAATATACGCCAGGAAACTGATGGCAAAATCCATTTCTAAGTACACTTCACTACAAGATAAATTTTTATGTTCATCCCCACACTATTTGTCTATCATGGAAGCATACCCACTATTTTAATCTAATATTATTTCTCAAGATAATGAAGCACATAAGTGAATTGAAATAAACTTTCTTATCAAATACTTCTATTACTTCTGGTTAAATGACAATATAAAAATTTGACCTACCATTTGGAAAATTTAGAAAGCAGACAAGTGGCTTGTTCTCTGTGGATGGGTCTTTTGCAGAGATTTCTCTGCTTAGCTTGTACCAGATATTGCTGTGAGCTCTTTTTATGCAGCTTGGGCAGTTCATATCTGTAGCAGCAAGATACACAAATGCATTCTGAGACACCTCCCACTGAACAGAGCAGAACATGCAAATTACTGTAGCAATTTACTTTAAGTACCTACAAGAGATAGCATCTCATTATTCCAGCTAATCAGGCATCTTTTACCACTAGCTTAGATTTTTCTTTATTGCAAATTATTCCTTTTTAGCACAATTATAGTGCAGTAAGCCTGCTGTCTGGGGAGCACAGAGAGGGGACACTCAGATGGCAGAAGGCACTTTGAAACAGATTTTGCTTGAAAACAACAGCTTTGCGTGGTCTAGTCAAGCAGCAGGTCCCTGAGAACAGCTTGAAAAGTCTCTGGAGAATCAGAAGCAGTTTTTACTTAAGGAAACTGCTTCACTGAAGCTAGGCTGGAAAAAGGTGGTGCTGAAAAACCAGTAATCTGCACCAACAGCTAAATTAAGTCTCTGAGGGAAAGAAGATTTTATCCTATGGTCATTCAAACTTTTGCGTCCCTTCCCTGGCAAAATTATGAATTCTATTTGTCCCTCCCAGTGTTCCTGGGACTCTACTGCCAGTATGCAACAACTCCACATCAATACACAAAGATGTAGCAATTATATGCCAGTATGCAGAAATCTTACCTGTGTCACACCCAAGGTCTCCCCAGTTTTTGGTATAGAATTTCCTTTGAAATGATCTGGGGTTTGTACTTCCCATATGACAAAATAAAAAAAAAAATGCAAAAGAGCTAAAAAAGAAGTCAACCAACCAGAAGAAATGAAATCTCACAATGTTTTGGTTTTGGTCAAACAGTTCGGACTCCTACCTTCAAATGCTCACAAATTATTCCTTGCTCAAGTTCGTGAGGTTTCATCAGAATCAATGTCTTCCTCATTTCCTGATGTGAGAGACTTTGGTGAAAATTCTGGAGTAACCATCTGCATTCGGTGGTGGGGTCAATATTCTATAACCACAACATGTCAGTTTCATCTAGGGAAAGGTTAAATATATTCAGGTAAAACTAACTTCAATTTTCTGGAAACAGAAAAGGTTATTCTGTCATAAAGTCCACTGAAACTTCGATCAGAGGAGCTTATAGTGTTGCCATTCTTGAGAAGAGCCCTTGCCCAGGTTGTTCCCAGATTGTGGTGCAGATGGGAAACTGAGCTCCTGACTAAAAAGAATACTTGCCAGATGAGCAAAAGCCATTCTGCAGCTTTCAAAAGAAACTAAAATCAATGCCTCATAACTTTGGGCCCATCTTCGAAAACGAAATCCTACTGATAAGTTTATGGAAAAAAGAGCTTATAGAAATACCTCAAGAGATTTCTTTGAGGGGTGAATTGGCAGCCAGTATGCATAGCACTACAGAACGCAAGGGAATCATCTGTTCTCAAAGCAAAGAGATAAGTAATGAGTTTGAACTGAACCAGGGGATACTTAAGAAAGCAGAAAAATATTTTACAAGGTAAGGTAGTGAAGCACTGGAAATTTGCTGGGAACCTAGTGGAGCTGCCACTCCAAGGGTTAAAGAACAATTCAGTATCGGTATCAAGATGAGTGCAGCTGGCTCCACAGGTCCTTACCAGCACTAGGAGTCAATGATCCAGAGATTCAGCCATCAGTGATTCAATGACTGTTTTGGCACAGCATGAGCATATGAACTTAATCTGAAATGTGTTGGCAAGACTCCTAGGCTGTGAAAAATATGCAAGCTAAAGTCATACAAGATACAAAAAGTGAAAACCCAGATTGAATGAGGTTACTGACATCTTAAGAGTTAGGAGCTCAAGCATGCAAGAGGAAAAATGATAACATTGAAGATAAAGTCCCGAGATAAAAAGCAGAGATAGGGAAACAGAAATTCCGCACCATCTGAGTTCACTTTCCTCCAAGAAGTGCTTAGCGTAGCAGCACATTAGCCCTGCTTGCCTAATACCTAACTCTATTAGCCAAGAAACATTTGCTGGGTGCAATTTTTGCACCCTGCTTGCAGACTGACAGTGGACACAGTAGGGAAACTTCAGACACAAGTGACCCTGCCAGGAGAAGTTTCACTATCTACATTTACTGAGGCCAACCCAGGGAACTCTGGTGGAATTGGCAAATGGTGGGATGGCAGGGGAAGCTGTTGTTGGGTGTGCTGTGTTTTTTGGCAACCTGTGCCAGGTCTAATGATCTTTGGCTGGTGGGAATCTAACCTGCTGAGGTTGCAATGTTCTTCCTGTTTTACCATGTCATGGTGCCCTTCCTGTGGCTAGCAAAGGCATCTCATGCTTTGTGTTAAGAGAGAAATAAGAAAGATTTTTCAAGGTCTATAGTATTCTAATAGAGATGGATTTTTCCAAGGAAAAAGTTTCCCCTGGCCTTTGTCATTGATCATGCAGCCCTGGTACCACTCACATTGTGGGTGATGAAGGGGCTGGTACCCAAATAGTTCTGGTGGTTCCTTCCATTGAGAAGTTTGAGACAGTTATCCCAAGAAGACACTTTTGGTGGATACATTCCTAACCAGAGTGTATTGGGTTTGGCAAAACTTGGGAGGGTAGAGAGGTGACTTCTGTGAGAAGACACCAGGAGCTGCCCTCATGTTGAACAGAGGCAGTTCCAGCCAGCTCCAAAAGAGACCCACACTGTCCAGCTGAGCTCATCTGCAACATTGGTAAGTACTCCATGGGAGCACATTTAAGAAAAGGTAAAAACTGCTCCACAGCAACTGTGAGTGAGGGCTGAACAACCCTGCAGTGAACACGGGGAGGGGTAAAGGTGCTCCAGGTGCTGGAGCAAAGATTCCCTTTCAGACCATGAGGAAAATCATGACAATACTGTGTCCTCCTACAGCCCATGGAAGATATCACACAGGAAAAAGTAGATGGATGTGACCTGAAGGAAGCTGTAGTCCATGGAGAGTCCATGCTGGGGCAGATTCCTGGCAGAAACTGAGGCCACAGAGGAGCCCATGTAAGAGCAGGTTTTCTGGAAGATAACACACATTGGAGCTGCTTGTTCCTGAGGGCTGCAGTCCATGTAAAGATCCACACTAGAGCTGTTTGTGAAGTACTCTAGCCCATGGGAAGACCCACACTGGAGAAGTTTGTGAAGTGTCTCCTAAGAGACACCTTATATACATTCCCCTTCACAGCAGGAGAATAGTGTGATAAGGAAGAAGAAATAGAAACAAAATATTATGAGCTGACTGCAATCCCTCTTCTCCATTCCTCTGTGTCACTTGGGAGGACAAAGTAGGAGACTTGGGAGAGAAATTGAGCCTGGGAAGAAGGGAGGGTTTGGGAGAGAATGGGATTCATTTGGGGTTTTTTTCTCACTATCCTCCTCTGTTAATAATTGGCAAATTAAAATAATTTCCCCAGGTTGAGTCTGATTTGCCTTTGATAATAATTGGTAAGTCATCCACCTGTCCTTTTCTCAATCCATGGACTTTTCATAGTATTTCCTCCCCCTGTCCTATTGAGAGGCTAATGGAGCAGCTTGGTGGGGCCAGGGTGGCCAGGCAAGGTCAACTGGCATGGCAGGCTCCCACACAGCAGTAAGTGAGAACATGAATGCAGACAGCAAAGGATTCATATGAATTTCACTTTTACAAAGCCATCAGTATTTTTACCCTACTCATCTCAATCCTTCATCCCACCAAGCCAGAAATATTCAGTATCTTATAATATATCCTTTCAAATCCACTCTAGTTGCCAGATAGTGTATTAATGTTCAGAGGATGTAAAACAGAGATGATTATCTTGAAGGAAGCAACTGGGTAAAGTAACCAGAATCATATCAGCGCTTTTTTTTATGTGGATGGCAAGTGTTTCCTTTGGCTTGCACATTGATACATTATTTGGAGTGCCATATGATCACCAGCAGTTTATAAAAGATCTAGCGATGATAGTTATGCTTAGATAGTTATAGTCAGGCCAAGGACTGTATTCAAACAAAAACCCTAACATCACTAACAAAGCCTTTGTATATTAAAACCAGTTTCCCTTTAAAAGAAATTGTAAATTTCTCAGCTCCATGCCTTGCCCCAAAAGGAAAGCAGCTGCACTGCCATCCCACAGGATCTGGATACAGCCAGCCAGAATCAAAATAACAGCAGCTGTTCTGAATGTCTGAGTGTCACCAGGCCACCAGCAGGATCCCCATGGGAGACCACAAAGCCCACCAGAGAAAGGATCTGTGCAGTACATCTGTTGCTCTTTTGGAAATTAAAACACTTTGCTGAGTCTCCAGAATCTTCCATTCCCACAGGTGGGCCTGTCCTTAGATGCCAGGATGCCTGACAGTACAGAGGTGAGGATGAGTCTGAACAGGCAATTTTCTCTAGGCAAGAAGCTGATCCTAAGATTATACACAAAAGAAACACAAAAGTAACCATCACTCTTGTGTCCAAATAACTTCAGGACAGAAACAATAAGTGAATCAGTAATGAATAGGAATAAGTCCACAAGTGAAATCCTCCAAATTTTAAGTTAGAGACCTGGTGCAGCATCCTAGACTCATTCCAGACATCCTAGGTCCTTACAGCCAACACTCACTTTGGAGTGCATGGGAGGCAAACTTCCTTCCATGCAGCTCCCACTCCATTTTTCATCACTGTGGAAACAATTATTTAGCACATCATTGTTGTTCTTATCTGGTCTCTTCCCTGAGAACAAAGAGGTTTTTTTCTACACAATTTCTTAGGAAGACATATCTATAAATACCTGGTATTCTGGAAACCACAACTTGGATGCATAAGACACAATTCTTATTAATTTACACAACTAAAATGAATTTCAGTTCTCTGGAAAGTCACTGAAGTTAACTTGTTGACAAGTTATATTGTTTATAAAGACATCTTACTGAATAGTCTTGTTTGTTCCCTAATGTATACGAATTACTGGAAGTTAATATCTTACTGGTGCAAGAGGGTCCTGATGCACTGACAGCATACAAAAGCAGAGCTTTAGTCATAAAAAAAATATGATAACACTACTTAGGAAAATGTCTTTTTTTTTCTCTCTCTAGGTTATGGACTGGGTTTTTGGAAAATCTTTTTTTCTCTTTCATATTATCTAATTGATTTTACTATCAGATGTGGCTGCAACTTGGAGTTTGCATTCCCTGAAAGTTTAAAGTATTTTGGAAAGAAGAACAAGGCTTCCCATAAAAATGAAATATCACCCAAGTTATTTATTTCTGTAATAAAAAAATCAACATATTTGTTAGTTTTTCTATAGTTGAAGCGCCAGGCATCCAAACCCCAAGGACTCCTCTGCTAGAGCTCAGAAATTTTAGAGTGCCTGTCAAAACAGGGAGGCCTATGAACATGAAAACTTTCTCTGTGCCTATCTCTCGGCAGCTATTCACATGGAAATTAGGATAGACTATGTCAGAAAATGGGCTGTTAATTGCACTCTATGTTTCCAGTTTGGCCAGCTATAAGAAATTCTGAGAATATAGACTGTTGCCTACCTCTGTAAACTGTAGAGATACCAAATGGCATGCAGAGTGCCTTTTAGCACCTATTACCCAAATTTCAGGCTTGTTTCTCCACCATGAAAATAGATACTCAACCTAATCTGTTTTGCCTTCCCTTGGTAACCGAGAATCCTTTCTTTATCAAAAGCCTTTCTTTACAGTTTTCCACGTGATTTCCTGCAAGTCTTCTTGGGAAATGAGCTGTTCCAGAGCCAATCTTCTTCTTCTTCCATCAATATAAAATGAGCAGGTTTTTTTATCCATAGTCACCATGCCTACTACCACCGCATAACTTGGTCTTGGTGCGTCTATTACTCACTTTGCCATTGTCAGCCAGGCCAAAATCCTAATTTCTGTAGGATTCTACATGGAAAAGAACCTATATGTAACTATGGCCTATTGCAAACACAGTCAAGTTTTCACCAGGACTACTTCACAGATCTGTGAGTCTTTGTTCAAAAATTTGTCCTTCAAGGTGCCAGTAAGAAGCAGACACAGCAGGAAGGGCACAGTGGAAACCCCATGTGCTTCCCCTATAGGATGTAGGCATTGTAATATAGGCAATCCACAGTTCTACAGGAAAACAACACTGAACAATGGAGTCACTTAAAATAAGACAAACATTGTTTAAAGTAATTTATTCTTCAGATTTTGTGTCCATGACTTCTGTGAGGCAGCTCTCTGAGGCAATGGAGCCCAAGCTCCTGCCTCCTCCAGGAGGTTATCCCACAGCTAATCCATGCCTACACGAGAAATACGTGTCCTCAGTGTGCATTCAGCCAGATGTGGAAGTCAGCTCTTGTCTGTTTCATATCCAAAACTGAAAGCATCTCTGTTCCTCACCTCATCTCCAGATCCGGCAGCAGAGCTTGCAGGCTGCTACCAGCTTCTGAGGACCTCATTGCTTTCAAAGTGCTGAAAGTTTCAAGCATTCCTGCCCAACTGCTCTCAGGGCCCATGACCATAGGCCAAACTTCCTCAAGTTATGCTCTGCAGCTGACAGCCTGCAGAAACAAGCTTGTCTGAGACCTCCCACATCAGCAGTGAAGAGTGTGCTCTGCACTGTGTGACACAAGCACGTGCACCTCTCTGTCCTCCTGACCACATCTCAGCCTCACATGCCAGAACCCAACAGCCATACTCTCTACCTGTCTCTTCCAAACACACCAGCCCAGGACTGAGGCTCCAGGATGAGGCCCAAACACTGAAAGTTTCCTAGATCCTGTGAAACTAACTGAAATGGCGATCAGTTCTGTAGCAGAAGGATTGTTTTGGGACAGTAGATACATTTTCATGGGAAATGCCATGAGGTCAGGTGTCCTCTAGCTTTATTTGGTTTCTTTCAGCTGTTGAACTACACAAAGCCCTATTCTCAGAGAAATAATCCTACAAATACATACAAAGTGATCACCTTTCGCTACACGGAAAGGACATCTGGAGGTCATTTTGGATTTTCTCTGAAAAAAAGTCTGATGTTCAGAAGCTACCAAGAAGGCAAAGAGATTGTGAAGAGTTACTAGCGAAAGAATAGAGAACAAAACAGGAAATGTTATTATACTGATGCAACACATCCTTATCTTGAGCACTGGGTGTGATTTCCACACACACAAAAAAGATATTGTAGCATGAAAAGAAGTTATTAAAAGAGCAGTAGGAATATCAGAGGAAAAGAGGGCTTTTGCTACAAGAATAAACCAAATTGTTGTCAGTGCGTGACTGAGAAAGGAGAGGACTTTCAGCACCAGGAAAAATTACACTAGAAAATATTTTTCAGTACCTCTCATGAGAAAGGAAACAGGGAAATGATCAGACATACAGTTGAAGCAGAAAACACTACTCTTTCATATAAGTAAACCCAAAACTAATTGCTGTGTGAGGTTGTTAGAAAAGTAGATGAGCAACTGGTCTCAAGTGGCGTGACTCAAGGAGAGGCACAGTGATCACCATTTAAGGTGCTGTTGGAAAAGCTGCTTTAAACTGAGGATGTCCATCCCCTGTGGCTGACACTGGCAGAGTTCATCATCCCCCTCTTCTCTCATTACTGAAGGCTCGTGCTTTCGGTTAGCAATAGGGTAAAGGTCTGGGGATGGTGGGTGAAGCAAGTTGTGCAAGCTGGTATGATAGTTCTTATTTTCTTACTTAAATGGGGAAACAAGAAATGCTAAAGTGTAGGCAACTCTCACTTGAATTTAAATTCCTTTTTTGTTTTTGTCAGTTATTTAATCTAATCTCACAGGAAGTGTGATTAATAGTTCTGCTAAGAGCCAAAATAGAAATTTTTTTTCCATGAAACCTGTAATTCTTCCAGTCTGGAGATTTGTTCCTGTAAGGTCTCAAGCTGTGCCTTTGGGAAAGGTTTCCTCCTCTCCTCCCCTTTTTTCTTAGTTTGGAGCAGAAAAACCTTCTAGGAGTTAAAATAATAAATAAATATAAAAGAGGCTCACAACAACAGTTTCATTCTTTGTGACTCAGAAATATACAGTAATGCAGATATATGCAAAAATGCTTTTCCAGAGGGGGGACAATTAAACTGATTGATTTTGAGCACTGAGAATAAATGTAAAGTGGCAAGATTTTGCATTTCTAAGCAAAGAAACTTAGTATTTTATGCCAACAGACAGTTTCCCATTCCAAATCCCAGTTTTAGTGCTGTGTCAAAGCCCTTTTGGGAAACAGGTTTTTATGGCAGTCTCTTCCTTGGTGTTTGTTAGTAGCCACTGAAGTCCCACAGCACCACACAGCCCTGTTGAAACCTCAGTTCCCTCACCTAGGCTGGACATCAGGGCCTGTGGGCAGCCTTCTCAGCAGCACTTCTCTGGAGCCATGGTCTTCTATCACAGGCATTGCCTCACTGGCCATCACATTCTGGCTTTTGCTGACTGGCCACAGCACCATGCTAGTGCAACAGGAAATAAAACCTGCCTTGTGCTCAAATTGCCAGTGAGATATGAAGGATGTAATTGTTCCACAGAGGCAAGGTCTTGACTGCAGACACATTACACATCTTGACAGGGCCACCATCTCAACTGCAAACTCTCTTTGCATTAAAGCTGAGAATTTGGGGGAAAAAACGTGCATGGGAAAGCAGCAGATTTGGGCACTTCTGGGTCCCTCCACTGCTGTGGAAACTATACTTCAGGGTAAAGGAAAAACCATATTTCACCTCCTTTCTATTTACAAAAGATCAGCTGAAACAAGTAAGTATAAAAGAAGAAAAATTCAAGTATACTTTGTTTTATCACATCATGTGGACATGTTTGTATCTCTCAGGGTACATAAGCATCCTAATGTAGAAGTAATAGAAATTATGAAAGAAATATAAAAAATTCATATGAGTTCAGTGAATACTAATCCTGCAAAGACTGACCAGTCATGGCAGTTAAGCCTTCACATGTTCTTGGTTTTGGAGTAAGGGTGCACTGTGTACTGGACTCCCAAGCAAGTGCAGGCAACCCTAAATGTTTTTTTTGGACAATTGCACAAGTGAGGACCACATCCTCTGTCCAGAGCACTGATTAACTCAGTGAGGATCTTGAGGCTCTTGTATCTTACATAAACTGCCTGTCCTCCTCAGGTGACATTACAGAGTTGCACACTAGGTAACACATTGTTCTAGGCTAATCCAAGCTGAGGGTGCTCCGTACCACCTCAGCAACCTCAGTGCAGACATTCCCACACTGCTGCAGATGTGACAGGACAGGTGGGTGACATGGAGCTGATTGGGTCAGACACTGCACACCCAAACAGTAGCAACAATCATAAAAGTAAAGTGATTTACAGCTCAGACTGAGAACAATCCACAACACCCAGACAAAGCTTTCAGTCAGAAAATTAACCAGAAACCAGAAGACCCAACTTCTAAGGTCTGTGAGGGCTTCTGCATCTGAGGAAGAACACTCTGTCCTGTATCCTGCTACTTGTTTGGAACTTATAAATCATGAGGAAAAACAGAGACCAGCCAAGAGTGAATTTATCTCTAGCCATTTAGGGGATGGACATAAATAAGAAATTCATATTCTGAGGCTCTGACTACTTTTAAGTGGGTTGGGCTCTCACGCATTTGCTTTCAAGCAAAACTGTACTACCTGGCACAAGTTCACCCAGGTACCAAAGAAGAAGCAGAAAGTGTCCTAGGAGAAGCTGGGGGAGCACATTCTTCTTCAGGTCAAGAGAGGTCATCAGTTTCCTAATGACTGCTCTAACCACAAGGCCAGGGTGAGAATGAAGAACTGAGCCGGGGCACAGTGTGTATTCAGGCTTTTTGTATCATCAGAGCTGTTTCTGCTCTGTTAACATCTATTCTCAGAAGACAGATGGCCAGCTTAGATCATAACTGGGGGTGGAAGGAAGCATTTTCCACTAATTACCTCTAAATTCAACAGTAAGGATTAATCAAGAGTAGCCAAATAAGAAAGCAGAACTAATTCTGAATTTCTTAGAGATCCTCAGCTTCTTCCACTAACCAGACTGGACCATCCCTCTCCCTTTGGGAGTTGTGAGTGTGCCTAAATTCATGCAAAGAAGTTGTCCATAGGCACTGGCTTTTCTGCCTCCACAGGATATCACAGTAGCAATACTGTGTTCATGTGAATTAATTTACACTATTTTTTTCAGACAACCAGGAATTTTCTGAATGTGAGTGCTTGTGTGGAGGATCTTCCCACAGATCTCCTCCTGCTGTTATCACAAAGCTTATTAATACTGATAAGTCAGCATGATGTTTCTGTCAAGCTGGTTCTCTGCCCCAGAAAACCTCAGGTGTCAGATCTGACCTTTGGATAACCACAGTTTGAATTTAAGACCTCAGCAGAAACTGTAGTCTCTCATAAAAATATAACCAGAAAAATTGATTTAATCTCTCTACATCGCTAGCACATTTTTTCTATGAATTCATATGCTAAAGGATGGAAAGACAGTTTAAAAGTAGTCATAAATAGAACAGCAACCCTCTGGCTGCCTAACCAATGAAGAAAATAGGTCTCTAAAGCAATTGCTACATTATATAATCTTAAAAAATAGTTGGGAGATCCTGACGTCTTTGAGTTAGTCTTCTTATTAAAAATACTCTACTTATTTCTTCTGGCTTGATCATTTGAGTTGAACAATGTCTGGAAAGAAGGAGTTAACTTTTAGTGACTGAAATTCTGTGTAAATTAATGAGAAGGATGAAGAACTCAGAAGTTCAAGTCAAAATGTAAAGTCCAGCAGGAAGCAGTAAAAGTATCATCTGCATCAAGACAAAATAAATATTTATGTTCCAAAGACTAAGGCAATAGAACAGTGATGACAAAAACAGAACCTGCACTTGCAAAATAGGTGTTTTTCACTGACTCCCTTCAGATGGTCTTTAAATCTTGAAAAGACAAATAAATTTACTTCAATAAACAATGGAAATATCAGATCTTGAAACAACAAACATCTAGTTTTAATTACTGAAATCATGGCAAAATGTCAGATTTATAGAAGGATAAAAAGCAACTGTGAAGTTTCTTGAGGCAACATAATGGACAACGACAACAAATGTTATTGACACAAAGAAACAGCTAGTGATAAACAAAAGTAGACAATGCTGAATTTTGATGAGTCTAAAATTCAGACAAGATTATTCCTTCCAATACTTGCCATTTATAAATTATGCTTTCAATACAAGACACCCAAAAAAGAAGATATTAAAAAGAATGCTTGCCAACAGTGACAACAAACTTGGATGGAACAGCTCCATCCTCATGTTGTTTTCATAGTTCATGTCATAGGAATATGACAACAGCTGTGCTGCTTCAGGATATCTAACTCAGTGCTTCTTCTGAGGTAAGGACTATTAAGAAAAATGAAGTAAAATCATGTCCAACATACACTGTAATCCTACCCCAGTACTGCCCTAGCCTTCAAAGGCTTTCACCACCAGGAATATCCTGATCTTGTTAATGCTTTGTCTACTTATTCCCATTCAAAGCCTGGTCTCTGCAGGAACCCATGTGGACTTCCATGTGCAGTGTCCTCTATCAAGGAGTTACACAGTGCTGCTGTTCCTTTTCTGAAGATAAAGAAAAGGCATAGTGTTCTCTCTAATGTCCTGGGCAGCCAGAGCTGAGATAGGAATGGGCAAAAACCATGAGAAAAGTTGTGCTGATGGCATAAAATACCCCTCATTAGAAGCTGGTCTGTCAGACTATGCTGCTTAATGCGGGATACAACATTTTATTTGCCCCTCGACCAGGGCAACTCAATCCATCAGATGTAATGCATATAGAAAAAATCCTTAAAAACAAAACATGTGGCCAGAGAAGAGAGACATTTTCCCAACTTTTTCCTGGCATGGTACTGCAATCTACAGAAGGGTCTCCAAAGGGTCACCCTTGAGTTCTGGGAATGTGCAGCCACAAGAACACACACCATCAAACAGCCACTCAGCCCTGCCAAGTCTGTGCTTCAGGAGCACTGCATCTCACACCATCCTAAACATCCACCCTTGCTTTCCCTGACTCTCCTGTGCTTGAAAAAAATATTGTGTGCTTTTAAATGTCAGAGAGTTCAGAAAACAAATCTGCCTAAGGACTAACTGGCCAAGAGAAGCAACAAAAGTACAGTCATTATTCAGCTGTTTTGGTTCTTGGCAAATTTTCTTGGACAGGTAGCTTTGCTGGCACAATAGAAGGGACAATCTTGAGTGGAAGTGGCAGACAAATGGAGGACAGTCCAAGCTAGTGAGGACAGGGAACAAGCACCTGTCAAACCATACCAGAAGAACAGCAAGAAAGTATCACAAATCTGCTGATACCTGGCTGCACTGGATGGCTGCCCCAGTACAATGCCTGGTAACTCCTGTTGCATGAGTGTTTGCTAACCAAGAGCCAACAGAGAATGATGTTTTTTCAAAGGAAAGTTGACTGTTTTAATAACCCCCAGGGATGCAAGTAACCTTAATAGGGAAAGAGAGCTCTGCTGTTTTTCTGTTGGGCATGTGATTAGTTGTGTTATGCAATAACAACAAACCAATTAATTATTATATCTGAATGGAAATAAACTCCTCTCTGTGTGATTCTCAAGGCTTACAGAACAATGTTGGGGTTCTGATACTTCATCCCAGGGACCTTCTTTCCCACCAACAGCAATAGACTTTGCAGGAAACACAAAAAAACTTTTTTCAACCTCCAGAGAGAAAGTCAACAGCATGCCCAAGTCTAAATTGTTGGAGTCTGGGATACAGAGTGTGTGCCCTTATTTCTGATATTTAGTTCTAAGATCCAGAAAAACACTGAATTTCATATAATATGAAATTCATGAGCATCTTTTCATGGTGATACATGAAAACAATTGTTAAAGTCAGATAGAAAAGCTAAAAATGTGAGTGTGTAGATTAGAGAGCTTTCTTAAGTCACTGGGTGAAAAAGTTAGTTTAGAAAGCAGAAGGCAAGATGGAAGATTTAGGGTGTTGTCTCTTGTCTTTCTTTGCTCTTCTTCATGTTCTTCTCCTAGCAGTTTTTGGGTAATTGTAAGTGATTGGGCAGAAAATGCCCCAGTGCAGCACACAGGTGATGGGGTCATTGGGTCATTAAGAAAAATAATATACGTATCTATTGTTAATTGGGTAAAAATAAGTATGAAGATAAAAGAACAGCATTGTTCAGGGCCATTTTGTGCTTTCAAACACAGGGTGAGCCACAAGACCTTGTTGTACCATCAGAAGAAAGAAATGTACCAGATTATAGTGATATGGACTTGTGCAGTTAGTCTGGAGAGACCTGCCAAGTTTTGTAATGACCTTCTAATAAACATGAGAAACAAGATTCTAATGAGCTCGGGAGTTTTCTTCCAACCAGAGAACTGAGATAAGTGGGACTCCCCATGAGGGAGGATCCCAAAAGAATTCAGTCCAAAGGAGGCTGAGAAATCCAGGAAGAGAAAGAAAAATACAGAAGTGCAGCAGAATCAGAGAAAGAGAAAAAGGATTATTTAGAGAAAAGTTACATAAATATTTGCTGGGTAAGCGTGATAAAAGCATCTCATGCAAAAATGTGATTTCATTCAAGACCCACTGCTGCAGGCAGTGGCAAGAGGCCATGAGAGACTGGAGCAACACAGGCCAAACAAGCTACACAAAACCCAGCAGCTTTCACATGGGGCTGTGTTTGCTGCTAGAGGGGAAGAGTAAGAAATACAGTAAAGAAACTTCAGGGTTCAGACACCAGAATGCTATCCTGATCCCTGAGTTTCAGTGGAGCTTCAAATGTGAGATCCAGGCCAGCAGCTTGGGGCAGCTGTTGAGATATCAGTCTGATTTTCAGCAACTCCTTTCGGTACAGCTGGAGACAGAATGCCTGGCTGGGTTAGCTGCTGGCCTGACTCTGCAGAGCATTTCTCGTGCTTTCCTCCAGTGTTTGTTATTCCTCTGTTTTTCCCATCAGCCCTTGGAAGTAAACTGCATCCTTTGGCTGCAAGGCAGCTCTTGGCCCGAGGAACAGGTCAGCTGAGCTATTGCAGCCGGCACATCTCCCTCCAGCCCTTACAGAGCCCTAGCTGGAGGGACGTGGGGACTCACAGCATCTGTAACCAAACTTCATTACACAACAAAAGCCTTGGTTCCCTCACTTAGGGACTTATGATCACCTGCAGGTGGGTATATCCTGCACTCCTTTATGAAATACAGGTGCAGCTCCTCAGTGGAGGTCAAAATAGCTCCTGCTACAGCTCACTTCAAAAGGCTCATCTCTGTACTCACTGCTGGAAAATACTTTGCTGACACCAAACCAAGAGCTTTTAGTGGAAGAAAAAAATCCACTCTGCATCTAAAGCAAGGGAATTTCCACTACATGGGGGCTTGTAAAAGGAACATGGTGATCCAGGAGATGGCCCTGCTCAGGAAATATAAAGATTATTAGGCTGATTTGAGTTATCTTCAAAGAAAAAAGGCAAGAGCAATGATTATGTCCATATTCAGTACAATTGTGGTTAGAGAGGGGTAGGTACAAAGATAAAATGGCACTTTCATGCTTCATGCATCCCACGAGTAGCTCAAAATGCAACATATGATTATAATCAGTAATTATGTACGGTGCTGCTGTCTTGATTCCTCTTCACCTCCTCCCTTTGCCAGGCCAGGCCACAAAGACTTCATAATGCTGCCAGGTCCAGGCCAAGCTTTTGCAAAGCCTAACAAGAATTTTATTTTTTTTCCAATTAGCATCTTACTCAGTTGAGATGGTATTTAGCTACCAAAGAAGTCATATGGCTATTTTTTTTTTTAAATTACATGTTTTCTTTTGCAAAATGTGTACTTTGATTTAACTCCCATTTTGATGTGGCCAAGAATTCTCATTTCATTTCCTATGGAAGACCATCTCATACTATCCACCTACTCTTGAAATGGAAATAGCCACCACCCAGTATTATTCACATCCTTGAGAGAAATGTCTCAAGTGCTCTAGCCCAATTCCAGCTGGGAGCTGTTGTAATTCACAAGTGCAGACATAGGAGTAAAGTGGTTGTTTTTTAGAGAGACAGAGCTGTGTGATGCTGTGCATGAGGCCAGCTAGAGGCCATCTTTTTTGGTGGGTTTCAAGAAAGAGAAGTAAAATGAAGAAGGGAAACAAATGCATGGCCTGACTCAGATTCCTGAAGCCTTGCCAAACCCACTAAGCCCTTCTCTTCCATAAGTCTTAGCCTACACCAAGATACCAGTGACTGCTCACAGCCCCCCATAGCTGGGACAGAATATTTTGGTCTTGTCAGCCCTGCATTTTTGAGGGTCTACACAAGGAGCATGTCTGGGACTGCTCTGTGAGCCTTCAGTCATCAGAGGTCCTTCTTGTATCTTAATGCATATACTACTGCAAAGCTTTTAGAATTACCATCTGAGTGCTCACTACTAAATCAACTACCACTGAGAGCTACTGAATTATGAACCACACTGCCCCAGCCTTTTTGTGCTAATTGCTTTAATCACTTTCTGCAGTCTCATCTTCACAATTAGTTCTGGAACTCAGAATCAGTTTGCCTGAGCCATAACCATGGCAGGATTTTTGATTTGGCTGCACTTATAATTGATACCAATATTAACAACAACAACAACAACAATAATATTTTAACAGACAAAGGTCCTAGATAGAATTTGAAATCTCCCAATCACCTTTGTTTTGCAATTTCTCTTCAATTTACAAACCCTGTGGCTGTAGATTATTAACTAGGGGGTAAAAAAATAAAAGCACTACATATCATTAGGAAAAAAAGAGTTTGCAAGGTCCCTTGGGATCTGATCACACTATCCAAGGCAAGGACTGGGAACTGAGGACTGCTCATTTCAGGCAGCCAGTGCTTTCTGCTCACAAGAATGCTGAGATGTTCCATTTCAGATGATCTTCATGATGAACTGACTGCTCCTCTCTGATGGCAGCCTTGAGCCAATTCTTCAAGGACTCCAGGGGCCTACTCTCCATTTGCTGTCTGGCTTCCTATAAACAATTCAGCATCCAAGACTCTAAGATCTTCTCACCATGCAACTGTTGGATCCATTTGTTCCCTGCTCAGGGGACTAGATCATTAAATTAGGCACCAATTCCTCATCTATCACTATGTCAAGTAAATTCTAGAACTCTCAGTTGCCTGGGTAGCACATGGCCAGTAATGATCCTCCAGCCATTATGCACAGCAGATCTGCTGGAACGCAGACACCAGATGAAGCCGTCTCCAGTCACAGTCTTCTTCTTGGAATAACTGGAGGCAAGAGTTGCTCAGTGAGATCTAATTGACATATGCTGGAGGATGATTAAGAAACACGACTCCACAGAGCTCTACTACTCTCTATTTCCCAATCAGCTCTGAGGCTCTGGATTAACAGTTGCGCAGACTCAAAGCCCAAAACTCTCATTTTCCACTAAATTCCTCACTAGTTCTTACAAAGGACAGGAAAGCACTAAAAATAATAATTACAGTATAATTCAGAACAGCAGTTGTCAAAGTATCTTCTTTTATTTACTCCCTCTTCGTGTGCTTTTTTTTTTCTTTAAAGCTGTGGCTTGGCATTATTAGCAGCAGAACTTCATTATGATCTCATGTAAACAGTGTGGCTTTTATTGGAAGGGGAGAGCTTGTCTCAGGCATCACTAGGTGGAGGCATTGCATGGCACAAGGCTGGTGTGGCTCAGGGCTCCAGGGGTTTCAGGATCCCCACAGCCAGCTGCTATGGCTCACCAGTCCTCACCCTGGAACACCCAACCTTTCCCCATCCTCAGCTGTCTGCTCTCTTGGATGTGAACTTTCTCTTAATAATAAGCCAATTCATCTTCTAATTTAGGTACCCAACTAACTTTATGGCCCAACCCTCCAAAAATGTCAAACATGCCAAAGTTAGCAGCTTTTTAAAAGTGGCAGCAGACGGTGCTGGCACATCTTTGGCTCATTTAAATGCACACGTGTACCAAGCCATTCAGATCTAGGATGAGGAAACATATTTTTATGAAAAACTTGGCTTTTCTTTTAAAAGTCAGCATGTGGTCTATTCTCTTCAGTCTCTGAGGAGAATTAAGTCCCATTTACTTTAAAAATACAGGAATCAGAGCCAGATATCAAGCAGAACCAGATGTCACGACCCAGAAGAGAGCATACACAGATGGAAGGGGGACATATGGCACACAAGTTTTTTCCCACTGTGAGTGTCCCTGTCCAGACAGCTCTTTAGCTTTTTCCTTGTTTGTTCCTGGAGGCAATATGTAGGGGAGTTAACTGCCAAGGTTTTTTTCTGTTTTAAAGGGAAAGATGAATGTTATTTTTTGTAACTCCCAAATACTCTGATTATTCACCATTTCAGGAGAATTAGTAAACTCCTTTGCCTCTCTGTAGGGTCTTTAAATACAATCACAGAATATCCTGAGTTGGAAGAGACCCACAAGCATCACCAAGCACAACTCTAAAGTGAATGGCCCATATGGGGATAAAACATGCAACCTTGTCATTATCAGTGCCATGCTCTGACCCCCTGAGCTGATCTCAGGGTCCTAAAGATGCATTTGTCCTGCCATTTCTGCTATGCTCCACTTGAAATTATGTAGCTGTTTCACACCTTTCCTAGAAACTACAGATCTTGTTGATACAGCCTGAGTGTGCTTCCCTAGGAGTGAGAGAGTAGTCAGAAAAGAGTAGATAGCTTGATTTTCTTTCCAAATCCAGTGCTTCTCCAAGTCCCTCAATTCCATGGCACAGAAGAAATAGTTATGTTATGCATATTTGGAAAAAAAAACCAAAACACCAGAAAACAAACAAATAAACAAAGTGTGGCTATTAGAAACAATGTGTTCAAAGAAAGAAAAAAATGTCTTCTTAAGGACTTGATCCCTTCACATCTTCCAGGGGACATTAGATAAAGAGAGAAAGAAAGTGCAGAAAGAACAACTTTCAAGGAGAGATGAAGCAGTACTGGGATGTGTTGTCATAGACAATGAAGGAAAAGGAAGCAGTCCACTGATGCATATAACCAGTGAGGTAAGGGGAAGAGAGAACATGGATTTTAATAATTGACAACAGAAATAAATCCCATCAGGAAAAGTGTTTAATCAAAAAGAAAGAAAAAAAACTAATGAGACAGCATTCAAAATTCTCCTACTACTACAGCCACTGCTATGCTAAAGGAAAAAAATCAAACTAGGGCAAGATCAGATGAGTGCCTGGCAGCAAAAATGAACCAGAAATATTCATTTCTGAATATTTATTTATGGTATATTTAATATACCAGAAATATTTCATTTCACATCTAAGGCACCTGATCTGGAGCAGCAATTCAAAATCAACGTTCTGGAGCAAAAAATTCACCTTAATGACTTGGTGACCTTTCTACCTCTCTTCAGGGTGAGACAGTAACCCCTGACAAACACTGCCAAGCAGGGCTCTAACTCCAGCTGCAATGCCATGTTGTCCCAGGTGCCCTGTCAAAGGAGTCACACAAGCTGTACATTTTAACTGATTCCCAGCAGACATCAGACTCCTTTTTTTCAATCAATTTTAACATGGGAAGCAATCTTAGAGTGGGCTGAGGAAGCAAATGTTTCTACTACAGATATTTTCTAACTTCCTTTTAGTGACTAATCTTCAGTTTGTCTCAACAAACACATCAAGTACTGGTAAATATTACCCTGAATTAAAAGAATAAACATGCACATCAAGTGGTGTGCTTTGCCTTTACTCTTGAGAGTAATGATTGTAAAGATGAGAGGAGGAAATGTTATTGCTCCTATGTTCACGAGTTGTAACATCTCTGACTAAACCTGAGACCTGGAAATACCCTGAATGAAAGCTGCTAGCCACTGATTTTACTGACATGTATTCCAAAGCTCTGCAACATAATACTTCTTTGGTACTTCTAGAAAAAAGGTCTCTCCTTAGCACAGATGTCATAAATATTAACTGTATCCTGCCTGATTCATCTTCAAGCTAACTGCAGCTATGAAAGGAGGTGGAGTCACTGAGCTACCATGGTGTCTCAACAAAAGGCAGGATGGGCTTACCTCTCAAGCAGAAGCTCAAGGCACCAAGATAAAGGGAAAATGTAAAATCGCTCTTGCACTCTTCTACCTTCTAGGATGCAATGCAGAGGTAAATTTAATGGAAAAAAAAAAAAACCAAACCAAACAAACACCCCAAATCAGTCAGGGCTGTCCTGACTGGGGCTACTGCATTAACTTTACCAGGTCTAACAACTCATTCTGAGCTCAGTGCACATTCCTCCCAATCACATAAACCTCTATCCATGAATTAATACAGTCATAGATGCTGTGCTGATTTTGCATGGGAGGTTGGGAGGAGACATGTCAGGAGTCAGAGGCACAGGAAATATTCCTTTGTCTGTGCTGACAGGCTCTGACACCCAAGAGAACACTGAGTTTAGCCTGAAACCATGGTGACAGTTTCTAAAGTTGAGCAAAGAAACTAATAATGTGAGTGTGTAAGTTAGATAGAATTATCTTAAGTCACTGGGTGAAAAAGTTAGATTTTGGAGTTTTACTTATATTAATAAGGGAATCCAAGATGGAGACTTTGGGGCATTGTCTCTTTCTTCTTGTTCTTCTTCCTTCTTCTTCTAAGGGTTTTTATTAGGGTTTTTAGGGTAATATTAGGGGACTGGATAAAAAAGTCCACATTGCAGCACGCAGGTGTCGGGTGAATGGGTCACTAAAAAAATAAGTTACTTGGAATTTTATTATTGGGTAAATAGACACATAAAAGGCCTTGGAGAGATTCTTCATTAGCCATCTTGCACCTTTCTATCTTAGTGTATGTAGCTCCTTGTACTCTGTGTATATGTAATATAAATAAGGAAAGAATAAACAACTGAGCCCAAACACAAGAAAACAGTCTCTCTCTCTCTTGTCAATCCCCAGTCCTGGGGAAAAGAACCCAACCACCAGTGTCACTGCAACAGAGACACAGCTGGGACAGGTGACCTAAACCAAGTTAGAAAAGCTAAAAATGGTTCAGAGCATGCTTTCAATGTATCTTACACCACATACTATTTAGAATTTGCTCTCTGTCAACATAAACAATAAACTGGAATATATCTACTACAAAGTGGTGAACAAATATTCTTCCATTGATTACAATGTTTGCCTTTTCCTTCTGAATCTGCCAAGTTTTCAGGGGCAAACCTCTTGCCAGCTAATCATTTCTGGAGTTGAAAAATATTGTGGTTTCCTATGTGACTTGCAAAATAAAGTTTCCAAGAAGAGAAAACAAAGACAAAATTCATCTTCAAAATTAATCCCCCTGATAAAAGGATATGCCATCTAGTCTTGTGCTACATTGAAGTAGCCAGCTAACCATCAACCATGATAACCAAAACCTATCCCCCACACTCACTTTTACACAAGGACACAAAATAATCATACTAAATGTGGTTGTTAGAAAGAAAGTATCAGGTAAATCAATGGTGACTTACAGTCATCTGTCTACACTTAAGAGTTATTAGGAGTCTCATTTAGGGGAGAAATAGGAAAACCCTTATCTTGAATACTGTGGCAATCCTCCAAAAAGAACTATGAAAAAAAGGAGCCAGAAATCATAACTGCACATTCACAGAAGAAAAAAAAAAAACAACCACCAGCACAAATTGCAAATCGGTTTACTTTTAAGTAGTACTGCAAGTCCAAGTCATTGGTTTGTTTTTTTTATTTCAAAGCATATGAAATAAGGAAGCTGAAAAAATCTGCCTCCGTTTCAGCATCTTTTCCTCATATTTTTCCTCTTCTACATGGAAAATAAGAAGGTTCTGTTTTAAAACACAAATTTTAAAAAGGAAGGAAGGAAATTAATTTTAAATACTTTTTTGAGAAAAGTAAGTCTAAACACAATGTAAAAATTTGACAGTTATGATTATCTGAATTCTCTAAGTCCCTAAATTTATTTTTTAAAGGTTCCAGCCTAAATATTATTAATTTCTGAAAAACATGAATTCAACATCTACTAGGACAATAGTACCTCATCTGATGGATCTATTCTGCTCCCAGTTTTCCTGGTGACACCTCAAATTAACTTTAGTCAACAAAGGCTGTGGAAAATTACACGACTGTGAACCCCACAGCCAGGAGAAAGAGACACTGTTCCTAAGGAGTATTTACTACACCTTTACATAGAAAAATGTACCATGAAATGTTATTGGAAATCTTTCCCTTTGATTACATGTTTTCACTCCTATATTTTGCTTTCTCTCCCATCAATACAGCCCAATGAAGAATATATTCTAGATACATATACCTCTGAGAACCAGCTGAAAGGAATTCCATGACAGATGCTATCCTGGCAATAAATACAATGTTAGAAACTACATAACTTCAGAAAATAATTTTTAAAAAGCAAGCAAAATTCTTATTTGCATTCAGATGATGTTCTTCAAGGCTGGAGCATAAAAACTCCTGCTGCTTCAGACCACCTTGAAAAGGAAGCAGCATGTCATTTTCTCACAGTGATGCACAAAAGTGGATTGGGGTCCAGAAATACCAAGCTACTCTCAAGCAGTTTGATACAGCCATATGTCTCTTACTTTTTCTCTCACAAGTAGATGAGATACTGTTTCTTGCCATTAGAATTTGGTCATGTTTCAGTCATGAACTGGCCACTTTCCACTCTCCAGGATACCCACCCCAAGCACAGTTCTTTGATAGATTCTCAGTGAATTTCTGGGCATGCAGTTAGCAGAGCTGAGACACAGCATGAGAACATCTGGTTTCCAGAGTAGCAGCACAGTCTAGAAAGCTTCCCATTCTCAAGAAATACAAACTATTTTCAGTTTCTTAAGTATTACATCGCTTAAAAAGAAAACATATACCAGATACCACAGAATTGCTCAACAGTCTAAAAATCCACAGATTTCATTCCTTTCCATTTGCTGAACACATTTGGCACCAACTGTTCAGCAGAAACACATTTAGTGTTGTGATGAGTTTTAAATTATACTGCTATGTCATGGATTTCCCCAACCCTTTTAAGAAGCAAGGGTAAGATCTGTTGCTCAGGAGACAAAGCTTGCACAGAGCAGATTCTTGCAGCAATAAGCAAATCAGACAATCATGAAGGGGCAATAAGAATTGGAACAGAATGACAAGGAAAATGCTGATGATAGAAATAGACTTTTAATTTTTCAACTGCAGTTTTGATTTTTTAAGAATGGACTTCACAGCTATTTCTTCATACAATATTTATGTAGACCACAGCTACTTAATAGCCTATCACCATCACCATGTTTATTTTTAATATTTGGTGGAGACTAACACAACAAATTGTGTCACTATCCAAAACTTGTAACAGAAATAAAACTGCACAGAGTTGGTTTTGTGTTTTTAGGGTGTAATTTATGGAAGGGATAAGCAGTTTCCTCAAAGAAAACATCTACTTTGTAGTATAAAGACTATGCAAAAAACATTCCAACTCAGAATTACCCTCTTAGTATTATTTAAATAAGTGCTTCTTAACTTCCCTTTGCTGCAGAACTGTTCCAAGTTAGGGGCAACAGATGCACTTGAGAATAAGATACCTTTTTCCTGGATGGCATTTGATAGCGCACATTTTTCCAGAACCTTGTATTTGCTGAACAAGATTTCTCTGAGAAGTCCCCTTTCCATGGAATGGCTCCATGTTTTTGCTTAATGTATCTGATTGATTCTGGCATGCTTGAGTAATCCTGTATCTCACCCATTTCTATAAGAATCACTTGAATCCCATCACGGATGAGAGCATTATACATAGCTAGTTGTTGCTCAGAGGAGTCTTCTAACAGGCAGCACCTAGATGTTTCTGATCCCAAAATAATCATCAGTCTTCTGCTTTGCTTAAGGGTTTCATCAGCAACACTGACCACAGCTGTAAGTGATGAAGGAACAGTCAAAGTCTGCATGGAAACTACAACTGGTGTAAAATAGTTCTCTTTTTCAAAATTGCAAACATGTGAAGCTGTGGCTAGCTGAGAGCAGTGGTTGCTTTAAGATCTTCACACTGACAGTCATGATTCATGATCCATTGCATGACATAACTTATAAAAAAACTGTTTTCTTCAGCCCTCTGGAGAAGATACCATTAAAAAAAACCTCAACAGCTATTATTATTTGTTATTAATGCTATTAAGTCCTCATTTGTTCATCACTAAGAAAGTGCAGACCCTCATAACATTAGAATAGAATTTTCAGTAAGGAAAAATAAAAGAAAAAAAAAATTGCATTGGGTAACTTATCCATTAAAACTAAATGAATACAGCTTTCTTTTCCAAAAGTGTGGGCTTTAATTTATAGATAAACTTAAAACCTGAGAACAATGTGTCAAAAGGCAACCTGCTACCTCTGCTAATAAAGGCATACCTTCTCCTGGTAAATCATCCCTTCCTAATATGAAAAGGTTATATCCACATTGTTTTTCTAAAACATCTGGGAGTATCCTACGAACAAAGGTTTCCAGACAACAGATACTTCTGCTTTCACTGCCTTTTGTGTACAGGACATATGCATCATAGATTTTCCCATCTGAAACAAACACAAACATTTTCATTAAAAAACTGAAACTTAGAAAAATGCCTTTATTGCAAAGTTTCATTTTTGGATTGTTTAGAAATAGTAATGTGGGGCTGATTTTACCCATCTGACAGAACCACCTCATGGAAGTAAAATGCTCTATGAATCAAAATAAAGATGATCAGCCACAGAATCTGACTTCCTTTTCCATCCTGGGGATGGAGGAGTCACCAAATGAGCTGGGTGCAGGACCTGGGACCTGCAGGAAGGAGCTCCCAGCCCCAGAGGCGCCAGGACATTGAGGAATTACTCTCTCACAGGACTTTCTTCACCACCTCTCCTGAAAGAAACTCAACAGCAGTTATCTCCACTTCTGACTAACCACAAGAGAAGGTGGAAAAATGGCAATTCTTTCTTGTAATAATCCTGGGAGGGCTTTTCACAGGTAGCAGAAAAGGCCAGAAGGCTTCTGAGGTTTTGAGAGTTAAGGCTCCATTGCAAGCAGGACTGAAAGAACCAAGCCAAAATCAGATCTAGTTCAACAACTTAAAAACTTTGACTTTTTTTCTTTTTTTCCCTTTTAATTGGAACTCTATTACAGTAATATAGTAAAACTGAACTTTTGACCAGGAGTTGAAATTACTTTTCCATTAAAACATTTAGGACAGCCATGAGTAAACATTAACTATCTTAATGTATGTAATCCATTCACTTGCAAGGCATGGGGAACTTCAGACAGCCTGAGAACTGACATGAAATACATCTATGATGTTGTGATTATTTCAAACTTTTCACAGCTATCCAATATATTTGCCTACAGTGCATTAAACTATAACACATTAGAAGAATCCCAGAACACAGAACTCACAGCAAATTTTCTCTTTGATATGTCAACATCATAACTGACAGGATTGAGAAGGAAAGTGAGGGTAATGGAGAGAAATTGCAAAATGGAAAAAAAAGAAACCAAGTAAAATAAATCTCTGACAAATGAGTCTGATTTTCAAAATAAATATGTAACACATGTCTTTAAACATCCAGTTTACAGGATGTAGCTCTGCTGACACCTATTGTTCATCATCAGAGTGACCACAAATCTACAAGTAAAAAACCTACAGAAAAGCAAAAACAAAACATGCTCATTTTGGAATAACCTATAGTTCCTTTGGCCTATCTCACTATGATTGCCTTCAGTATTACACAGTTTTTATTACTTCAAGCATAATTATATATTTTACCCGTATGACTGAAGAAATCCTCCACAAAATGTCTTGGTGCACATCTGAAAATTCCTTATGGAAGTTCTATGCACATTGTACTAAATAATCCAAATATTTCTCAGAAGTAATGGCAAGTGGAAAAAGTCAATAGGCTAATTACACTCACATACCTGGTCACACTCACATACCTTCCTTACTTGTAAGGGCACAGACAGAATTACGGTACCAAAGCACCAAGTCAATCTTGAAAATCTTGTAGATTATTAAAGCAATAAATGTCAAAATTAACAAAGAGATGAGCCCTCCAGTCAACCATCTTCGTATGTCAGGAACTGCACAAAATTATAAGAAATTTTTTTAAACATTGAATTTGTCTAAATCTGATCTCTCACATTAATTCAATTCAAATTTGAATATTCCATTTTTCATTCTTATTTACCTTGTTTTTTAAATAATGATAAATACAATGCTATAGTGATTTCTTCCCTATGCCCAGGCACATGCATACTGCAGGCTGTAATACATCTGTTTTCTTTCAACACGATACACGAGAATTTGGTATCAAAACACCTTCTGGGGGCATATAGATAATCACCTCAAAATTAGGCCTCAAAAATAATAGTACTTCTTACCTCTGTGTTTTAATATAATATAGGATGCAACTTGCCCAAAGGCATTTGAAGCTTGACAGACAAAAGGCTGTTCATAATCTTCACTGCTCACTTCTGAAATTATCAGCTTCACAGAATGTATAGGGCGCCCATCGTAAGAAGTTTCTTCCCTGTCCAAAAGGTGAAAAATAGAACCATAAAACCATAGGCCTTTCAGGAATGGCTTCATCTCTAACATCTGCAGCACAACAGTGGTTATTTCCTTCTGCAAATGTCAACCACACTTCACAACAGATGAACAATTACATAATACAGAAGAAAGCCAGTCAGACCTCTCCCAGTACTGACATTTAGCGTATGCGTTGGAGAAGATCGAGACATCAAGAGGTTATC
The DNA here is from genome assembly GCF_971803275.1 of Cyanistes caeruleus. Lineage (NCBI taxonomy): Eukaryota > Metazoa > Chordata > Aves > Passeriformes > Paridae > Cyanistes > Cyanistes caeruleus. Next base: position 29,647,468 of record NC_141703.1, read on the forward strand.
TTATCTGCAGCTGTGTTTCCCCAAAGAAATGGAAGGTTTCTACAGCTGGAAGTTAAAAAATACGCCTTATGAACCCAAGTGACCTCTTGTTGGGCTTCCCAATGCCTTTGAGAGGATTTGAACATAGATATTTCACAATAGGAGATAACATGCAGGGAATGAATGAACCAACATCACTAATGCCAGTGACCAAAGATGACCATGTAAGCACTAGGTAGCACAAAAAATAACACTGCCTTTGCAATATCAATTCAGTGACTGTGTGCCTCTGCATTCTGGCCAAATTGTTTATGGCACTACAGTTCTATATAAAAGTACAATATATTACTTTTGCATAGTGTTTTCCCTTGGTGAGCACCCAAATAAGCCAGCATTTTATTTCTCCCTTTGTTTTATGATGAAAACTTATTTCTTGCAACTATATTCTTACTTTGATGCTTACTTACATCATTCTCTTTTCTTCACTGGTGTTTTGGTCCTAGATAGTGCTCCAGAATTTACAAAAATTATCACATTTGTTTATTCACAGCGCCACCATAAGGGCTGACAAAAAAACCTGAAATTTTTAGTTCAAAACCTGTAATGTCTAAGAAAATGTCAGAGTGCCTCTTGCTCCAATTTGAGATGGTTTTTCCAGTCAGGTATAATTTCTTTTCTTCTAATTCCATTTAACCTGCTTTTCACCATCACCTTATCTCCCACTTGCTCTTCACATGCTTTACTCAGTCCAAGTCCTCCCAAAACCCACCTCATCACTGGAAATCAAGTTTTCCTGTTCTAACTCCTAAGCTTCAGCACAAATGCCCTCAATAAAGTCTTCCATTAGCTCTTCAAATTTCTCTAATGTAATGCTCTTAAACCTAGAAATCTCATTTTTTCCTGCATAGCACAGATTTGCCCTCGTGCCACCTTTCAGAGATGCAGATGTGGAACATACAATAAAGAGACTGAAGATCATGCACCTGAACATGCCTGATCTGACCAAAAGAGGTCTCTGCCAGGCCAGGGCTTGCTCAAAAGCAACTGTATTACAATTATGGGCCTGCAACAAAACAGCTTTTCCCAACACTGGAAATTCAGATTCATTTTTTACAATGAGCAAGAAATGCACAATCACACGTGAAGCCCATGTGCCTACTATGTTTAAAATTTGTATTTCAAAGCATGAAGCCAGTTGGACAAGGCCAGCATTAGAGTTTTTAAGAAGAATGCTATTTAAAGCAAGGGAAAAATGTTGCTAAATATTTTAATGTCGAAGGGAGAAAGTTCCACTTTGGTTGTCAACACAGTATTTTCTAATCTGGAAATATACTTACTCATAGGGACTTGCAAAAATTCTGCTCATATAAAATACATCAATATACACACCGTTGCCTGTCCAGAACACCTCATACCCATCAGCACCTGTTGTATTGCAATCCACAGTAACCTGTGAGCCTATAAAATTGTGTTACAAAGTAAAAAGTTAATTTCCACAACCTGATTAAAGTCAATACAATCCTGTTCACAGTTTCACAGACGCACTTCAGCTAAGGATGATAGCAAACCCTTTCAGAAAAGTTACTCTAACAGAGGGTCTATACTTTCAGCGATCTGCAGGTCCAGAAAGAGAATGGTAGGATGGAAGAAGCTGAATCCAGAAAAAAGATGCTCCCCTTGGGGCATCACTCTGCCTGCAGATTCGAGATAGACCTGTTCTTAGAATCACTTCCAGAGTGATGGAAAGCAACAGATGTGATAAAGAATCACTTGAGTTCCTACAATTTTCCTTGCATCTGAGAAATCTGTAGGACTTTGTAAGAAACATGCCTCTTTTCCTTCCCCCTCACCCCTCATTCCCCCTTCAGGAGATCAACGGAAACTGATCTGGTCACTGAAGTAGTTTTTTTTAAAAAATGAAACCAAGAAAGCACAGAATAGGACACTACTTAAGAATACATCTTGACTAGCATACACATTCTTATTTTTTCTAGAGAAAACTACTTACCAAGTTCCACTTCAATGGAGTTGTTTCTTGGGTAAGTTATTTCTGGAGGCTTTTTTGGTGCGGTCACTAAGCAAAAGAAAGAAAGAAAGAAAGTGATTTTCAGAAAACCAGGGGCAGTTGTTGTCTGTTTCATGCTCTATAATTCAAGTTCAACCTAAAAACACCCCTCATACTAAAGAAAAGGTTGTCAGCCATTTTATAACAAAATATCACTCAGTACTGAAAGTACCATATCTCGGGTAGTCATTACTGCACATTTAGGTGGAAAACAGTAGTCCTAAGCATGTCTATCCATTAGGTCTTTTCACTTCAGTCTTTACAAAGTTGAAACAAAAATTTGGAGTTGTTATGACCACAAACACAATGAAATTATTTACTTACCTTCTACAACCAGACTGATATCTCGTGAAATGTTATATTGTTTCCCATTGTAGGTATATGTTGTTTCACACGTATAGTTTCCTCGATCATGTACAGTCACATTGAAAATTATAAGGTCACTGTTTGAAAGGGCAAACCTTTTTCCCTCCAGCAGCTTGCAGTCCTAAAAGTGTGCAGAGAACTCTGTTATTTCATATCTCTGTATATTTCCATGGTTTGTCTCTCTTTGATACAATCTGAAGTTTCAATGGACCACAGCACAAGGATGGGCACCCTGCAGATGCTGAGGAAGAGTGAGGACAGTGGAATATGAGGAAATACACACTTCACTTCAGTTGAGATTTTAATTTAAAGATACCCCAGTTCATTCCCTTTGGAAAACAACTTTGGCTATTAGAGAAGTAAGAAAGTAAAATGTGAGCTGTCGAAGTATTCATCAATGAAGCATCACACAATAATTAGACTTTATTTGTAAGGAGCCTCAATACTAGTGGTAGCACACAGACTGCACGAGCCTGAGGCAGGAATCTGGCAGAAGGCACTACATTGTTGTAGCAGAAAGAGCCTTTAAGAGAGTGTGAACAACATGAAATAGAATAATGGAGTAGAACAGTACTGATCACCAAATGGATGTGCCACTGTAAATCTGTTCCCACACAAGGCTGTCTTTCCCTGGCAAGTGAACAGATGCCGTGGGTCAGAGTCACTCCTACATCTCAGCTGAAATTCTGCCCTGATAATCAAGAGCACCTTTAAAAGACTGAAAGTCTTGATCCTCTTCCAATTTGTTTTAAAAGCATTCTTCTCCAATTTACAGTAAATCTTTAGTTCTTCTGCTCCAATTCTCAGAGACCACTGATTCTTATTATAAATAATGGACAACTGTAAGACAGAACAAAAAACTATGTTCTCACCTTATACCAACGAACAGGCTGAATATTCTTCTCATTCCTGAAATAATCCAAGTGGGGACACACGACCTTTGCAGAATATGATGTGAATATCACCTCCTCTACAGCAAATTTTTCATTTAAGCATAAACCATCAATCCTTTCAAAAACTGTTACTTTTGTGCACATTTTCTTGCAGCTTGTCAAATTCCTGCAATTAACAGAACACAAATAAATTACTTTGCAGGTCAAAAATGTATGGCATTATCTTCGGAGAAGAAAGAGAAGAAAAAATGTTTACAGTTTCTTTAATAGATTTACTTTTGCCTACAAGAAAAAAAAAAAAAAACAAAATAGACTTAATTTCCCCAAACTAAAGTTAGCTTTTGTAGAGGCATTTCCTCTTCTTCCTTAGCATTTCCCTTACCCTCAAAATTTGACTTGCTTTCTAAAAGTTACTCTCTTTGCAACTCATTTATGTAAAAATATAGGTTTGGGGTTTTTTTTTAACTTTCACCTTATGACACATTCATAATCTCCAGAATCTTCTAACATTGCAGGAAGAAACCAAATTAAATTTTTCTGCTGATGAACTCTAGACAGTTTGTCTCTAGGCACAGGTGTCTGGTTTCCAACTTTGTACCATGTTAAGTTGTAGTCTCCACTTTTCAAGCTCTTTTCCAGTGAACATTTAATAGCAAGAGGCTGCCCATCAGGCACAAGGCTTTGCCTCAACATCACATCATAGGCTTCACATTTCTCTAAAGGAAAGAGATAAACATTAAAGAAAAACTCAAACACTATTCAAGAATATACTGAACTCATTTTATGATTATATTTACAAAGTTGATTGGAGTTTTCACCTCTGTTCTCAAGTCAACTACTAAAAATACCATTTTAATCCCTTATCTTTACAGCTGAGAGTACTACTCAGTAAATTACAGATACAGTTATGCCACTAAAACGAAATGCTGTTTTTTGAATGCAATCTTTATGCTCAGTAGAATGTCTTTGTTTGCAACGACTTGTCATTTGCATGTTTTATTTCAGATGTAAATTACCAAAGTACTCGTGTTTCTCCAGTCTGTTTCATGGGCATGCACAAAAACACACACATGCCCACAAACTTCACATTTATTGTCTTTATTTTTTAGCTTCTCTTAACTGTAGTCAAAGTAATCCTTCAGGACAGACTATGCTGTTGATACCTAAATGTCCTGAAGTGGAAGATTGTACAAATACTAAGTTTGCTACGGGAATTTCAATTGACCTTCATTTTATGAACATTTAGAGAGGAATCATGGCAATCAACAATGAGATCATTTTCTTTACTTCTGACACAAATGTTTGGTTTGGGCTTTTTTTTCTTTTCTAATATGACAAAAAAAGGCACCATCTTTGGATACCATGGTCACATTCCCAAGTCAGTAGTATATTTATCAAAACTTCTTTGTATTGTTATTATGTAAGAATTCCCACAGAAAGTCATGCAAGTGTCTGTTTAGCCCAAAATCCTGTCTCTGATAGCTATCTGTGCGAAATGTGCAGAAGAGAGGAGGACACAACAAACACAGTACAGACTGATATTTCAGTCCCTTTCTTTCCTCTTATATTCTGCATGAAAAAAAACATTCATTGGCTTTTATAAATTCTCTGAGTATCACAGATTTCTTGTTACAAGAAATGGTAAACTTCCTCTCATCTGCCTGCTCTATGGTATTTACATTTTTATGGACCTTTATCCCATCTTGATTCTGTCTCTTTACATCAGAGTCCTCTTTCATTTAGAGACTTCTCATACAGAAGCCATCCCATATCAGACAACACTGTCACTCATCTCTCCGCTTCTTCTGATATCACCTTTCTGAGATGGAATGACCAGAACTGCACAGTTCCACTGGCACACATTCACTGTGGGCTTGAAGAGTACCATAATGAGGCTTTCTCGTTTCTGCTTTCCAACAATTCTAGTTTTCTGCCCACCGCTGATAACAGAGTTAATGACTCCAGAGATCATCCAGAGATATCAAAACAGCATTTAACCAAGCATTTAACCAAGTACTTAATGCTCACATCACAGTCATATAGCACACTTGCTTCTGCTATACCTCATACCCCTTCACATCCACTTGATTTTACTGACATTCTATCACTAAACTATTTGACATCCCGACACCCTCTGATGAGCAAGCATCAGTTTTAACCACAGAAGAATAATTTTGTGTCATCCGCAGTTCCCATCATCTCACCACAGATCTTTTCCAAATTACTTATCCAAACATTGAATTACTCAGGTATCTATCTGTGTTGACTGCCCCATAATGACTGTGATGATTATGAAATGCTGTGGCCACAGGAACCAATAACCTTTTTCTACCAGTTAATGCTAATACTCTGAGACAGTGTAAGAGACACCAGTACATGCAAAAGACCACTCAGCTGGAAAGCAGAGCTGCAGGGAACATTGGGGTCCTGGTAGGCCACAGACTGATCATGAGCCACCAATGCTCCCTCTTGGCAGAAGGAGGTTAGCAGTGTCCTGGAATGCATCAGGTCATGCCAGATTTGAATTTACTGGAGAGAGCCCAGCAAATAGCCACAAACATGATTCAGGGAGCAGAGCACCTCTCACATGAGTAGAGAATGAAAGAGCAGGAACTGCTCAGCTTAGAGAAGAAAAGGTCTGAGGAGTGTGTGGGTGGATCTTATTAATGTGTGTAAATATCTGATGGGTGGGAATGAAGAACAAAGAGACAGACTTCTGCCAGCATTATGCACTGATAGGACAAGAGGCAATGAGCACAAACTGAAACATAAGACATTCTATCTGAACACAAAAGAATACTTTTTTTATTGTAAGGGAGATCAAACAGTGGAAAAAGATGCCCAAAGAAGTTGAAGAATTTCCATTTGCAGAGATTTTAAAAAACTTGACCCTGTAAGGTTAGATGTCAAGCGCTCCTATTCAACCTAAATGATTCTGTTATAAGTTGAAAGATAAAATACCACATATTACGTTTTATAGGTTCCTGCTCTTGGCACTACTTAAAGGAACTCATTGGCATGCATCTAAATTTTACTATTACAGCCATTTTCACAGAAAGTCAGTATTACTTGTGTGAAAAAAAGTTCCATAACAAGTTCAGAACAAAATTTTCCATAGCCACTGATAGACTTACTTGCAATAATTAAAGACAGAAATGCTGTTGCAATGTTATATGAAAACAGTGCTTTTGCTGTCACATTTCCCTGCCAAAATGGAAAGAAAACTTTCAATTAGTGGCTTCCAATATGAACTTCCATAATGTAAACATTTGCATTACACAATTAATGCATTATACAATTAATACAGTAATTACACAATTTAAAGAGGACAAGTGAAATACAGGAATTGTCTTTGACTTTTTTCGAGCCTGTTACCTGCCTGTTTTACCTGACAGCTCCTAATTATTACACCAGAAGAAAAAAAAAAATTAAAAAATGAGTGAACATCTCCTATTTCAGCTTGTCAAGCACTTGGTTTTCTTACATCTCTAGCACAGACCTTCCCACTTCTTGCTTTCCTAAGCTACAATCCTAGATTCTCTAACTCTCCCTTAGATGGAATCTGATTTCATAATTCTGACTTTTTTTTTGCCACCCACTTTGCACTGCATCCAGTTATGCTACAAATTGTCTGAGATGGGGAGGACAGGACAGAACTTGCATACAGTCTTCAAAATATAAGTGTACTATGGATTTATAAACAAAGACAATTATTTGGTTTTTTTCTGGAATTTTTTCCTAATGATTTTTAGCCATATGTTTGTTGAGTATCACTGAGTATTGATCTGATATTTCCATGGGCTTATGTAGTAAAATTTCAAGATCTCATCACTGGGTGCTAAGAATCAGGCAAACTCAGTCAGATGCTGAGCACATGATGTTAGGATTTTGGCCATATGTTTACCTTTTAAGTTTTCTTTATATTTCTCTATAACAATTTTATTCTGCTGTTATTACCCAGTCATTTACTATTGAGACATCTTTGTGCCACTCTTTGCAACTTACACCTCCATGTTCTAGCCTGAATAGCTTTGTATTGCTGGCAAATTCTGCCACTGAAACAGATTCCCTCTGATCATCAAAACACATGCTGAGGAGAAAAGTTGTTCAGGACTCTAGTAGTGGTATTTCTTCACCTAAAATCTAGACATTTATCTTTTACATGTTTATTTATATATTTGAGAATGACTGTCAGGACTCTTCAGTAGTCCCCTGACCCCTAACATGCTTGGAGAAGGATCTCAGTTGCATGCCTCTTGCAAGCTGCTCCTTAGCTTGACCTGTTTTACTGGCTTTTTTACTGTTCAGCCTACCAGAGTGTTTCACAGCTCAGTGAGAGGACAAATGCAACCATTCCAGCTGAAGTATGAGCAGGAGAAGCCCATCCTGATCATTGGTGTTCACTGAGCTGATCACCATTTACTCCAAGAGTCCAAGATGACAATTCTGGCTGCTGTGCCTTTCTTCACCAGACTGACTCAGAAGCGTGCCATGTATTGAGTCATCCACAATGCTTCTTGCAGTGCCTGCTTCTCTTCTTCCTTTCTCTTTCCTCCTCCCTCCTTACGAATTTCCACTCAAATTACCAGGCAGGTCTTTTCTTGTCTAGCTCTAAGATGGGATGAGTCCCTGAAAGAACCCTGGCTCTAGAAATACATAAAACATTAAAATCTCGGGAGGTAAGTTATATGTGTTTGTACAAAAGCTACAAATTTTTTTTTCCATTATTTGTGATGTGCAGTAACTCTTAAAAATCTATAATTTTTTTATTTTAAAACAAAGAGGAAAATATTGTAACAGATACAATTTAAAGATAAAACAGGATTGAATAGACTCCACTTATGAGAAAGTATTTTCTTTATGACTTCTTTGCATCACTGGTTTTTCACAAACCATTCTCTTACAACGTTACCTTGCTCCAGTGTTCTGTCTCACAAGCTCTCTCAGGAAGTTTTTTGCCCCACCAGTATATTCACCCAATGCAGAAGTAGTATTTTACTACATCCTGAAAGAAAGTCTTCCTAGTCTTCCAGGATCCTTTTCTATAATTTCTATGCTTTTCTATAATTTCAATGATCTTTCTATCTGTTTAAATTTATTATTTTCCCTTCTGTCAAAATAGAAGACTTACAAACATATATACATATATATATAGCCTTGTGTAAAACCATATGCACTACTTTGAGGAGACTCCCTTGTGTCTCACTTTCTGTGATGAAAAATTTCAGTTTCTATGGAAGGTAGATATAATAGCAAAATTAGGCTCTTTTTCTGTGCATGCATTCACATAAATAAGGATGAAAATAACACACATATAACTGCAGAACTAATTGCAAATGTTTTTCCTACCACATTCTGCCATGACAAACAGCTAAATGTCTCCCTTTTCCCAGCCATTCTGTCCACATCTTGAACACTCAATCGACCTGTGGAGCTTTATCATTCACAACAGACTTCAGCTCTAGTTATCTTTGCCCATATTTTCTAAAGGGGAAAAAAAAAAAAAAATCAGGTATGTGCAGCCATGTCCATAGTTTCACCCTGAAAGGAAATATTTTTATCAGCTACAGTTTAAAAAAAAAATTACAGCCAACCCCCCCCCCAAAAAACCCCATCAACTGTCTGAAATAGGTCTTCAATTATACACGTCTGAATTACAATTACAGTATTGATGATAGCATGTAGGCATAATTTTCATGAAAATTTCTCATTAATTTCTTTTAATATTCTTAATATCTGCTTTTTAGTCCTTTCAAAGTTTATCTACTCAACAAAAGAAGTCTCCTCAAAACTTCAAAGGATCACAGGTTCCACTGACTTTGGCAAGCTAGTGGCAGGCTTATTTGCATCTCTTATTCAAAAGCCCAAACTGATCCAAACATGCAACAGTCCTCAGAGCTGAGAGAACCAACAGAAAGTCCAAGTATCACGCTATTTCTGGTATATAAGCCTAGGAACATTTTAAATCATAAAAAAATGCATATATAGATATATATTTTCATATTACCTTAAATGCTCCTATTAACTGCAAGGTACACCACGCCTCTCCTATCAAGTGTGTTACTTTCGATCACGAAAGAAACGATGACAGCACATACATTCCTTCACTGGACATAGCTAGTCAGAGTGGGAGAGCTGAGTTAGCCGCGCCAGGATGTGCTGACAGCACTGCGATTATCCCGACAGCCGTGTTTCTGCGACAGGCTGGCATCCCTCCGCGGGTACGGCAGGAAATGCTTCTCCAAACTCTTCATTTAAATTGCCACGTGTTCCCGGCAGCATTCCCTGGGAAGGGGCTGCGGCTGCCGGGGGCTGCGGGGCGCCGCGCCAGGCTCGGCGACCTCGGTCGGAGTCACCTCCCAGCCCCAAAAGCGAGGCGTCGGAGCAAAGCGCGACCATCGGCGCAGCAGCTCCAGGGATCTCCTGCTCGGCTTATCCCGGGCTGGCTGAGGCCGCCCGCCCTGCTCCAGGAGCCAGGAGAGCGGCGCTGCCCGCACCTGCCCGGCCCCCGCCGCCCGAACACCCCCGGCTCTCGGGGGCCGGGCAGGACCCTGGCCCCGTCACACCGAGGGCTCGCTGGGGCGATCCCTACCTCGCTCGGGGAGTCCCTACCTGCTCCTCGGGGGCGGAGGAGCCCCGCTGCCGCCTCCCGGACAGCCCCGGCAGCCGAGGGAGCGCAGCGCCGCTGGCCCGGCACGGGCGGCTCCTCCCAGCGACGCCTTCCCCGCCTGCCGAGCCAGCCCTGCCCGGGGCAGCGGGGTGTCCGGGACAGTGGGGTGTCCCTGGGGCAGTGGGGTGTCCCGGGACAGTGGGGTGTCCCTGGGTGGGCAGTGGGGTGTCCCTGGGCAGTGGGGTGTCCCGGGACAGCGGGGTGTCCCTGGGGGCAGCGGGGTGTCCCTGGGCAGTGGGGTGTCCCTGGGGCAGTGGGGTGTCCCGGGAGCAGTGGGGTGTCCCTGGGGGCAGTGGGGTGTCCCTGGGGGCAGTGGGGTGTCCCGGGAGCAGTGGGGTGTCCCTGGGTGGGCAGTGGGGTGTCCCGGGGCAGTGGGGTGTCCCTGGGCAGTGGGGTGTCCCTGGGTGGGCAGTGGGGTGTCCCTGGGACAGTGGGGTGTCCCTGGGCAGTGGGGTGTCCCTGGGCAGTGGGGTGTCCCTGGGGGCAGTGGGGTGTCCCGGGAGCAGTGGGGTGTCCCTGGGTGGGCAGTGGGGTGTCCCGGGAGCAGTGGGGTGTCCCTGGGTGGGCAGTGGGGTGTCCCGGGAGCAGTGGGGTGTCCCTGGGTGGGCAGTGGGGTGTCCCGGAGCAGTGGGGTGTTCCGGGAGCAGTGGGGTGTCCCTGGGGGCAGTGAGGTGTCCAGGGAGCAGTGGGGTGTCCCGGGGCAGTGGGGTGTCCCGGGGGCAGTGGGGTGTCCCGGGGGCAGTGGGGTGTCCCGGGAGCAGTGGGGTGTCCCTGGGGCAGTGGGGTGTCCCGGGGCAGTGAGGTGCCCCGTCCCCGCCCGGAGCAGGTGAGAGGGGCTGGTTAAAAGCAAGCTCCGAAACCCAAAGCGTCTGAGCAGCCGCCCCAGCCCCTCGCTGCTGCTGGGCTCAGCCTCCGCCCCAGGAAATCTTCCCAGTAAAGATTGCGAGATTTGAGGTGACTGATGTTTGTTTGTTCGTTTTCAAAGTACGAACAGCTGCAAACCTACCTAGTTGAAGAGACCGTGTCACTGGAAGAGAAAGAGCCCTTCAGGACACTGGGGAGGCTGTTGCCAGGAGCATCTCAGGGGCACCAACTGATTTATTTTCTTATTGAATAGGCTGTTTTGGCTGCTTGGTCTGACTTTCCCAGACTGTCACTGAGATATTTAGAATCCCTGAACATACAAGTTAGTCTTATTTAGTCCCCGAGGTTTTACCTACAAACTTAAAAACTACTAAGTCGTCCTGGTATTTTACAGAGTTTACTTAACTTGTGGCTGTTCTGAGAACAGTATGTTCTCTAGGTTCTGGTGATTCTTACTTCTCCGTTTCACTCTCATGCTACAGCTAGAGCCAGAGTTTTTCAAAGCAGAAGTTCCTCAAACGATTTTGTTAGACATGGCATCAAATGCAGGCAATTTTAACGCTGTACTGCCACTTACTTGTTGACTAACTACTAAACTAGATATTGAGGTAGAGGAAAGCTCTTTCTTATGTTCCTCACAAAGCAGACAGCAAACATGGACTACCAAGAACTAACAAGGCAGATATTCTTATTATTGTTAAAAATACATATTCCATCCTTCCATCCTGTCCCTTCCATCCCTTTTCATACTGCTTCTAGTACTTCTTTCATTGTATGTTCTGGTACTATTATATTTACCAACTTGAAGTATGTTCAAACATCCTGTCCTTAGCTGCAGATAAGATGAAAGATTATTCCCTGCTGTGCCTGCATAAAGAGTGTTCCATCAATACAAGGTATTCAGTGCTAGCTGGAGGCACATTGCAACACTTCCAGGCCCAAAGCTTTTGGGAGGTACACAGAAAATTAATTCATTCCTGACCTAGCAAACACAGCAGGATTTATGCAGTCAGCTTGCCTCTCTTTGGTCACACTTCTATCCATATTTAATTTTGGAAATGTTTCTCATTAACTCCTTGTACTAGGTCAAACAATGCAAGACTATGCAAGATTCTTAGTTTCTGTATTATTTTGCACCACCAAAAAACATCTGTGACTGGAATCTGATTGAGTTCTCCACTATAATGCTCTAGGAGCACTGATTTTAAAAAATAACAACTTCATAAGAATTCTTCTTGAGGTATACATACTAGAGGTTCTGCTGTATGCAGCTGTGATGGGGCTTTTTCTCCTATATTCATTATAATACTATTAATAGTGAAAAAATGTTTCTGGGGAAAAGGTTTCTGGTGTAAAACACTTTGTTAAAATGATACCAAAATGAACAGGTAGAATCAGAACTTTTCCATCATTTAACTGTGAACCCAAATTCAGAAAAAAAAGAAAAAATAAAGTGTAGTGAAGCTGAAAAGGCTGGATTTCATGAAATAGCAAAAATATTCAGACCAGCAGAGGAGTGGTTTGTCTGAGGAAGGTGGACATTGACATTAGCTTGCATGAACATTTAGGACGGTCATCAGGGACACTTCAAAGCAGACCAAGAATCAGTAGATCCACCAATGAAGGTGATGCTAAGGAAAATGTTACCCAAACATCCTCCAGATCAGACCTATGCAGGGGAATTTACTTTTTTTTTTTTTTTAAATCTATTCAAAGATTCAGATGTATTTTGCCTCATAAAGCTCTAAGATAGAATAAGCAGTCATAATTAGCAGAAGGAGGGGTCTATCACTAGTGCCATCTTTGAAAATGGATTGCAGTGGAGTGATGATCATGGTACACTTTTCTGCAGCTGAGGAGAAGTTCAGATAAGACTACTTCTTTGCAAATTAAGGGAATGGACTTGAGGACAGCATTTGGTGTATAGCATTTCTCCAAAGTGAAAATGCTAAATAAGGTATCACTGAGAAGTCCTTTTTCCATCAAGTGGTGGCATCTGCTTGCTTTATTTGATAAACATTATATAGCCAAGGAAGGGAGTGCAGTGCCTATGCTAAATAATTCAATCCTTTTGAGTTACACTTAGAAGAAAATCAGAGTGAGAGCATTCTTTTAGGGAGGGATGGGATGGAAGTTGCCTGAGATGCTGTCCAGTGGTTTTGTTCCAGCTTTCAAGATCACTTGTCTTTCTCAGTTTATTGAAAGTATTGAAAACTTTCCCTTTTCACATATATCATCTCCTTGGGGCATGAGGCCTTAGCTTTTTTATTTGGATCAAGAGACAAGCCTGGAACCCATCAAACAGATTCCTTTCAGATGAGGCAAAACTTCAACTAGCTGGGTACAGTGCCTGACAGCAGTTAGTTTGAAATTGTCTTTTCAAACATTGCCTTGTGTGGTCACCAGGTCCTCCACAACAACTGACTTGAACTGCAAAAATCAGGGCAATACTTGCCCTGATTATTTTAGGGAAAGTGCCAATGACAAGCAAATGTAGTTGTTAGGTTTTTTTAAGGCAATTATAGAATCCAGTAATCTCATATTTTACCTGTGCCTGGTAAGAGAAGAGACTATAGTCATACTGCGTCTCTAAGACAACCACAAGCATATTTAGGGCAAAACTGTCGTTTATAGCAGCCATCATGTTTTTTGGGTTTGGCTACCATATGTATTCATCATGTATCTTTCTCCTCTGAAACTAAGCAGGGCAAATCAAAACAGAGTTTCAAAGCACTTTTTGTAATTTTTTCATACCATTTCTACTCTAGGCCTTGTTGCACAAGGTAACTTTGATGAAGACATTAAGATTATGATTGCATGTACAAATCTTTTAAAGATATAAGAATAAAAAATATCAAGAAATGTAATTGCAGGTAATTATTTAGATACAGTTAAAGCTGCATAAAACATGTATGCAAGACATTATTTGAGAACAAAAAAAGCTTCTGTTGAGGAAGAAATATTCAAGAACACTATCATCTTCAGGGTAATTGATTATAAAAATATTGATTTAGAGAGGCTAAGCTAGGGCAGGAAAATTGGAAATTTAAAATATGAAAGTACTGTTGCAGTGTTTGGTTGCATCACATTAGTCTGTTGATTTGTTTTGATATCCTTACTGCCTTCATTGTGATAACCAATTGTCATGGAGAGCAGAGAAAGCTGAGCTCCATTGCAAAGCCAGAGTTGCAGGGCTGACTGGGAAGCCAGCTAGCAAAAGATGGCAGCAGATACTTGAAAAGGGAGAAGCCAAGGTGTGGCAGTAGTTACTGCCATGGAGGGAACTTGCTGGGGTATCAGCTGTGGCTATCATATCAATGTTTTTGTTAGTCTTAGCAGTACAAAAAAAATTGAAGTTTTCCTTTTTAATTTACTAATGGCACAATAGTTAGAAAATAAGTATGTGACCCTGAAGCTTGGCTCATGCTGATTTTTACCCATTTACTCCTCCTGCACTCAGAAATTACACCACTATTTTATTTTCTTTAACTTTAAACACAAAAATAACCATTTTCCATTCAGAATCAAAGGCTAAGGAAAATTGTGGTCAAGATTCCTATGATTCACCAGTACATCTTTTAAATAAAAAAAAAAAAAACAGAAAATGCTGCCTTAAATCAGGTGAACTATAGAGTTAGAGAAGTACCAGAGGCAGCTGCAATGTACTGATGTAAGTCTTCATTATAGAGTCCAGTGAGAAAGGTGCTCAGAATCCATGGGATATTGATTAAAATTTGGGTTGTTGGAGATAATCTGAGACAGTAAAAGGAAATAGCACAGATAATCTTATGTCTCTTTCAATGCTGGGAAAGCAGAGCTGTGCAGCCTCAGCCAGATCTCTCATCAGCACTTGCCACATTGCGCAAACCCCATCTGTGGGGACATTTGCCAGCACTGAAGGCTTTAGGGTGTTCTCAGAAGTAGAAAACTCTCTTCATCATCTTTACTGTCATGAAAAATGATGGTATATGAAAACATTTGAAGTTAAGCTGGGAGGTAGGGTGGAACTGTTGCCAGGTGCCAAGCGTGAGCGGCCTGAAGCTCCCTCACACAAGTGAGCTGGCTCCACTTGTACCAGCAGCACGGGTACATCCAGCCTCAGGCCTGTGCCCACTCACATCTCATATGGATCAGTAAATTCTGCATGCCCACACATCCCTGACAACACTCTTTGGGGTACTGGCCCACCTTCAGGTGAATGTTGTGCTCTGTCCTGTTAGTATGTTCACAGATTCCAAGAGACCGCTTCGTTAGGAGCATGGAAACTCACAGAGAGAACAACATAACTGGATACCTGAGTTAGGAATGAGCTAGCCAAAGGGCAGAGGCAGCCCTTCCTATCCTGTGTTTCCCAAGCTCAGGCCCTCTAGTTACTATAGATACACACTGCACAGGTATCTACAGCCAATTTTTTGGTCACAGACAAGGAAAAAAATGAATTTATAATCAAATACGTGTGACACTCATTGTCATAAAATTGTACCTAGGAGGTTGGAGATGAAGTCCTCTAAAAACTCGAAGGCAGGATTTAGGCTTATAGTGTAGATGGTAAAAAGATTACATGAAAATTACCACACAAAATTCTCCATGAGGTTGTCTCCTGCAAGTCTTCACAATTACTTTGTTAAAATGTTCTTAGCAGCCCTAGGATTGCATACTGCACTTTATCTGTGCAATTACACAAGCCCCTTTCTGCAGGCAGAGGACAGGCTTCAATGCCATCTTGTAACACTTAAAAATGCTGGTGCAAGGAGTCCCACAACCAGCTAACTGCAAGAAGTTTGAGCTAAATAAGAAACAGGAAAGAAAAACATAATGAAAGTATTGCATCAATCATCGTGACTTTCAAAAAAATGCAAAACAGAGAAAGCAGACTAGGTGGCCCAGGACTGCCCTCTAGGGACCCACAATTAGTCAGAACAAGATCCCCTCTCAATCTAAGAAACCCTTTGTCTCTAGGCAGATTAAATTTCTAAATGCAATAAAAATTAATTATTAAAACACACACAATACAAATAACTAAATTCAACTAAATTCTATAAAACTCCTTCAGGAATGCAGAAAGCAATTTTGCTAGTAAAAACAGCAATCCTTTTACATTAAAACATCACTGAAAAATCTTTTTTTTCCCCCACTTTGCATATCATAGCTAACTGCTGGTTTTGCCCATGATGTGCTGAGAAACCTGCTACAAGCCCTGCAGAGCTGGAGCAGTCCATCAACATCAACAAGGTGTGTGGGAAAGTTACTGGGGCTCAGTGATGCTCTTCAGATGCACTGAGCCACCTTCATTTCTAGAGCCATTCTAGCCAAGAGATCTATCACTTTTACACACTTCTACATTTGTGTGTTTACATGGACAAAGATTAAGGTGTCTTTTTTAAATGCAATTTATAAAGTGAATAAGGGCAGAGAAAATAACCTAGCATATTCAAACAACCAAAAAATACAAAAGCTTGATATAAAAAGTCACTCTTACTTAAACAACACTTTTGCTTTTTTACAGTAGGATGCATCTACTATTTAAGTAGAAGCTGAAAAGCAAATGGATATAGTTTCAATTTAATCAAGCATCTAGATGATTAAAAATACTTTAGTTACAGTTTATAAAAAAGATCATATGACTATTCATTTCCCCTTTTGTCTAAACATAATAAAATAAATCCCATAATTAAAAAGTAGGTAGAGTCAGTCAGATTAATGTCTTACACCCTGTATCAGTGAATGGGCAATGCAGTCTTTCTCATCCCTGAAACACTACTGATAAGGACACACAATATTCAGGCTTGTCAGTCATAATAAAAATATTATGATAGTAAAAGCCGGCAGTATTTCTAAGTGCTAAGACAGTTAAATGTATTTTGTTACAGCTTGTCACGTAATGAAGACAAAATCATTAAGCATTTTGGTGTGTCACATTTATATGATTTCATCCTTATTTCTTGAATACTATTTCATCATTAACTTCTAGTGAAATCAGTGCACAAGGTTAGGGAAGAGCATTGCATTTAAAATCAAATTCCCTGCTGTCTGATGTACTAACAGAAAATCACTAACAGAAGCAATCTTCTAAAAAGGAATAATCACCATTGCCTCCATCCTCCCCACCCTCTCACATCTTCATTTTTCTGGTTTCACTACACTTTTCTATCATGTAAGATATTTCAAACAAAAGGGGAAAAAAAAAAGATGAGGTATAACTTTGGACAAACCACTCATACCTGCTAAAATGCTGAATCCTGCAGTGAAACCATTCTGCAGAAGAGGCAGGGGAAGGAAGAGCACAGCACTTCCCTCTTCACTGCCCCATATCTGTGCACTGGGGCCACTGTGCAATCAGCATGAGCCTGTGTGAGACTCAAGTTGGTGGGAGGCAAGGACAAGGCAACCACTGTATGATTGAGACTCACAGAATCATAGAGTTGGTTTGGGTTGCAAGGGGATCTTGAAGATCATCTCGTCCCAAACCCCCTGCCACAGGTAAGGATACCTTCAACTACACTGGGTGTCTCAAAGCTCCATCTAACCTAGCCTTGAACACCTCCAGGGATGGAGCACTCACAGCTTCCCAAGGAAATACATTCCAGTGCCTCACCACCCTCAAAGCAAAGAATTTTTTCCTGATATCTGATCTAAACCTACACTCTTTCACTTTTAAGCCATTCCCCCTTGTCTTGTCTCTACATGTTCTTGTAAAGTTTTGCCCAATCTTTTGTGTAAGTTCCTTTCAGGCCCTGGAAGGCCACAATTTGGTCACCCCAAAGCTTTCTCTTTTCCAGGCTAAACAATCCCAACTCTCTATTGGAGACCCTAGTGCTGGATTCAGCACTCCAGGTCAGGCCTCACCAGAGTAGAGTGGCAGAATTACCTCCCTCACCCTTCTGGCCATGCTGCTTTTGATGCAGCCCAGGATACAATTGGTTTCTGGGCTACACCAACCCCTACAGCACAAGGCTCTGGCTTTCCTTGAGCAGATGAGAAAGTAAGCACTTTCCCCAGGGGCTGAGCAGAGAAGGCTGCCTCTCCACTGAGAAGGAATTGACATTTCCCCCATTTGAGGTCTCCTGCATTTCCCCAGCTCCTGAGAAGCTACAGCAGAAGGCTGCTCAGTATGGCACTGACCATGCTGGTCCCAGAGAGCAATGCAGCAGCCTTGGACTGCTCTAGCTTCATCTTGCTACAAGGAGAGTACCAGAGAAAGCAGAGCTAAGCTCAGGCAGGGTGAGGTGGTTTGTGTTAGTGTTGTAGCACAGCCAGGTTGACTGGCAGCAGCCTGAGTGAAGCTCTATTATAGCAGTCTTGTCAAGCCAGTGAGTCACAACTGCTGCTTTCCACTGTCCATTCTCAGCATGCTTTAGTGGAGAAATGAGGGCAAAAGAAAGAGCAGTGCTGTATGAAAAAAATATGTAGTGCCTTTATTAAATTTTAAAATGGACTCTTCCTTAAAGTGCCTCTACAAAACACACATGAAAATTTTAGCATCATTTGTATAAATACATCAAAAGGAACAAATACTTTTTTAAAAACACTATTTTGGCTCAGTAAAATAACCTTCCATTCCTAAAGTCAGGGATAACAAGTAGCAGTTCTCCTTTCAGTCTCTTCCAGTCAGCAGAAGTAATTAGGAGGATTGAGGTCACTGGAACTCTGTTGGCGGGTCTGCATACTTGAGCTGTCAAGATGAAAGCACAAAGTCAGTGTTACACCCTAGTTCTCAGAGTACAAATACCATAATGCCAGTGTCTGGTCTTCACAGTTGATTCAGGGATCTCCTTAAAGAACAGTTTTGTGACCAAACCACACAGCTTCTGTCCTATTTGATTCTTCTATCAATGTGAACCGTAACAATTGGCCTTGTTCAGATGGATCTCAAGGCCTTTTTACCCTACAACAGGCTGCTACTGAACACACACCATATTTAAAGGCACACTCCATGAACATCTAAGTAAATGTGGCACTTCATGACTAGGACTGATCCTCCCTTGACACTTCTCTTGTGACTAAAACACAGAATGAGAAAGGACTGAGCATCTGCATAGGTCATACATGACATTCATCAATAAAATACTTCAGTTTGAATTAGTCTGACATTTCAAATGCACTTCTTCCTCTCCTAGAAATGAAGGGATTCTTATTCCATTCTGGCCAAACACACACATAACTCAAAAAGCTCAGAAGGCACTGTCTCTCAAAAGCACTATTTCAAGTTTCCAGCACACACTGAGGAAACCAAAGTAATTTAGGTGAGAGAAGAACCTGCTTCCACAGTTTTTGTCACTTATCAGCCAGAAGAGATTTGTTTGTTTGAGTATAGAGACATAAGACTATTGCTTGAGCCATGAAAGAAGAAAAGCCAACATTTTTGTAAATTAATAGATGAATTCTGAAGGTTGTAGAACATAATTTTTTCCTGACAAACAAGTGGAGATACCAGAGGGAAAAATTCTGCCTAATACTGACTGTATTAGCAACAGCCTCCCAGAAGAGCTTGGAAAGTGATGGAGTTTGACACAAAAGCAAGTTGCTTATTTCAAAATAAAGGAGCTGCAAGAGAAAATATAGGTTGGAGTTTGAATGGGAGGAGAGCAAAAGGTGCTGCAAGAAAGAAGCTGATACGACACAAATTCAGAGTTGCAAGCAACAGTAACAGTCAATTCCTGAGGCTTCCCTACACAAGACCTCAAAATCTAATAAAAGGGTAACTTTCAAGGACAGACTGAAATTACATGGGCAATTTGGCTCTCATCTCCTGTTCCCATAAAATTAATAGCTATAAACACAGCATTAAAGAGGTCTGATGAATGTTTTTAATCAATCAAATCAATTCCCTGCCCCAAAAAAAGAACAGATAATTGCAAACTACATCACTGCCTAAAACTCAAACATAACTTTAGAGTTAACACTTGGGACATACAAAATACTATTAAAAATATTTTAAAATGAAAGAGAAAGGATTCAACATTTTACACAATTTCCCATTCCTTTTGTTTGGAAAGCTGTGACTACAGCCTCTAGTACAGAGTCATCTCAGATTCCTTCCATACCAGAGCAGAGGGAAAGGAGAAAAGGAAGCTGCTGCAAGGGGGAACATGGGCATCTCTCTCTACCCCTTGATGTGGTCCTTAATGTAAGCTGGATGAAGTCAATCATCCTGTACCCCCCATGACAGACTCTGTGTCATTAGCCAGTTGTTCCACTTGGGTAATAAATGGATTAAGCCATTTAACTGGAAATAAAAAGTTCTCTAGAGATTAATTTTTTGATTCAAATGACATTGATCTTTCAAATGTAAAAAAGATCAGGGAAGAGTATTTAAGCTTTGTCAGGTTCAACAGCACTTTTGGAGGGCTGGGATTGTCTCTTACCTTTTCTCCTGGATGGTAACACACTGATGCAGTAATATGGGAATTTATCTTTCCACAAACTGAACAACGCAAATAACAAACTTGTAACAAAGAAAAAGTTTGTGTCATTTCATTTAAACAAAAAAAAAAAAAAAAAGAAACAAACATTTACTGGCACCAGTCGTGTTCATTATATAATATCACAACCATAATTAGTGTAATTCCCTTCGTATTAAAACTTTAATTGCAGAAAAAAAAAATCTAATTTTCTTCATTGGTTTCAATTTTTTACAGTTTTTTGCCCTTTCACTTTTAATACCAAGGAATTTCACAGAATCATTCTTGGAAAAATACTTGTGTACTTCCTACATGTGCTACTGATGTTATTTCAAGGTGTTCTGTTGGTCCAGCCTGAAGTAAAAAAAGATTCACATCTGCAGATGAAGCTGTAGTACCTTCACTCCAGTAAATCTGTATGAGATTGCATGAAACAGATACATGTGACCCTCAGTCAATCCATCACCAACTGTGTGAACTGATCAGTCGTTAAGTGTCATTTCCCATTTGTTATTTAAGGCAAATTCAAGTCTTTTGGTAACAAATGCAATCCTAATAAAGAGCCACTTTTTCTGGATGGCATCTGGTAGCGCACTTTCTTCCAGAATCTGGTACTTGCTGAGTGGGACCTTTCTGAGACATTCCCTTTCCATCGGATAGCCCCGTGCTTCTGCTTAACGTATCTGATGGATTCCGGCATGGTTGCATAATCTTGTATTTTTTCAAGTTCAATGAGAATTACTTTAATGCTGTCTTGAATAAGAGCACTATGCATGGCTAGCTGCTTCTCAGACTCATCTTCCAGTATGCTGTAACAGGAGGGCTCTGGTACTAAAACAATTATCACTCTTCTACTTTGACGGATTTTTTCATCAGCAACGTTGATCACAGCTGTAGAGAAAAAGATTGTGCAAAATTAAGGTTGTACATTTCTGTTTTCTGTTACCAGTATTCTGCAGCTACTAACAGTTCACTAACTGTTTGATATTTAAGCCAACACACTTCATATCAAAATAGGGAGAGGATGTGAGCATGCAAACAGTTACCTTGGGTTAGCCAACAACAGATATCTGGCCAATACAACACAATCTGACCCCATCAGATTCTCTGTCTATATCCTTGTTTTGCAGAAACAGAGAAGAGCTACCAACTGTCTACTACTTATCTTGCTAACCATCATAAGTACAAATGCAAAAAAACCCCCAAGCTCCAGAACCACAGGACCTTTTTACTTTAAACAGTCTCTTCTGATATGCTCAATTGGTTTTATTACATGTAAGTGGAAGAGAAGAAAAGATTCCCTGCCATCAATGGCATTCCATTCAGTTAACTTGCAAAAAATGAAATATGGTAAATACCACACATAAATCCCATGGCTAAACCCTGAAAACAGACTATGGCATTTTTTCAAGCTGGAAAAATTAAGCAGCACTTTAGATTTTACTTCTCAGGGATCTTTTCCTTCTCAAACCACTACCAAAATCTTCAACTGTAAAGAAAAAACAAAGTTAATTTGATGGTGAGAGATATTTAGAATCCTATCTGACTGCCTGTTTCTCAGTTTATTTGCAGGTCAACGAGAAAACTCAATTCAAATTTGTCTTCAGCTAACTTACCTTCTCCTGGTAAATCATCTCTCCCAAGTATGAAGAGGTTATATCCACACTGTCTTTCTAAGACCTCTGGCAGTATCTTCAGAGCAAAAATATCTGATGAATACAAGCAACTTTCTCTATTCTTTGGATACACCACATAAGCATCATAGATCTTCTCATCTGAAACTAAGGAGTGAGCAACAGAACTTCCATAAAAATGAATTCTAAAGATATAAGAGCAAGCAAACAAACAAACAAACAAAATCTCTAAACTCTGGGGGGGTTTTCACTCATTTGAATCATTGTTTTAGGTCCTAATCCTGCTATATTAGCTAAACATGTATGATTATACAAAGCCTGAAATATTTGTAGGATCAGGCTTTCTAGAATTCAGGATGCTGAATCTGAATGGGCAAAAGAGACATGCAAAATTAAGTTGTAACTTTCTCTTTTGAACACTAAATTAAAAGTGTCATCACTGAATTATTTGAAGAACAGTGGACCCAGTGGTACAACTGATACTTAGATTTCCTGTTGCCATATAACTCATAGGTGGTGTTGCAACCTGGAGTTTCAAACCACAGCAGCCACTTAGACATGACAACAAAAACAAAGTGTCAAATTTCCAGATCCAAATTGTTTTAGATATTTTGGATCAAACTTTTCAGAAAGAACTAATTTAAAAGACTTCCATGAAAATCTAAGAGAATATCAATACCTCTAGAAGATACATGGCTAGAGAAACAGAAAGTATCTCCTCTCAGATATTTGGAAATTACCCATACTTCAGCATACTCTCACAGACAACACCCCTATCAACATTTTTTTGAATGCCAGGAAAGCAAAATTTCCAGAAAGTAAAATAATCAGAAATTCCTTTAAATAGAAAACAAAAGAAAGTTATATTTTTCTTGTTTCATCTATGGAAAACAAAAACATTTAACAATTCTAATGTATTACTGCTTTCTGTAACAACAGGAATTAAAAGTAATCTGAAAAACTGCTGTCAGAACATTATTCAAACCACTGGGATTGGTCTTCAGGAAAAGCAATGATAGTTCTGCATTCATGGAAAGTTGCTGATTTTTACCCCTGTAGATGCTTTTATCATCTGAACAAATTCTAAACATCTTAAAAACAATACTATCCTTTTAAAAACCCCAAGGAAGACCAATCATGATCCATGATAGTAACTCACTGCCTTAGAAGTAAAGGTGGAAGCTCAAAACCTCACTCAACATTGTTATATAAACATACCTTTTTTCCCCTGGAAAGAATGGCAGGAGTCCCGATACCAAAGGACAATATCAATTTTGAAGATCTTGTAGATAAAGAGAGTAAAAAATACTAAAAATACCAAGGAAACTCCTCCTCCAATTAAGTATCCCTGAATGTTTCGAGCTGCAGCAGCATAAAATAAGAAAGAAAACAAATAAAGTACAACTATAAAATAGAAACAGGGAAAGGCAAAGATTGTTCAAAATTGTTTAATCATTAAAATATTTTTTTTTAGAAGAAGTGAAAGAACATGAAAAACTGTTTAATGTATGCTTTCTGCCATTACTATTATCTGATAAAGCCTACTTTTATCTTTCAGAGAAAAAATACAATATGATAAATGAGGCTACTCTTCAGCTTAAACACCAAAATAAAATATTGACATATAATCCAGCACAACAACAGAGTGAGAATTCTTGTACAAAATTCTATCAGTTAGGAAGCAAGGAAGTCAAAGGTGGGGAGGTGATTTTCCAACCTGTTAATCTCCCCAGACCAACTAGCTTTCCATTACCTCTGCCCCTTCAATGACCTGTCAGTGAACTGACTCATTTACTGTCCTTAAAACAAACACCCTCCACAAACTGCATTTTTCAGTCAATGCATTAAAGAATTTCTGAGGTTAAATCCTACCAATAATCATTATGAAGAAATTATAGTCATGTAACAAGTTAGAGCTCATATCTACTTTCAGTCCTAAAGTACTGAATGAGAGAAGACAAAGCAAATCAAAAGCACTATTTTCTTTCATTTTGCTAAGAATGTGGCAAAAAAATTCACAGAGAAAGGTACTGAGATGCACTGCCCATTTTGCATAAAAGCACATCACACTGCTTTAGCTTTAAGTAGGGCATTGTCAAACTAACTGAGAAGTAAGTCAGTGATCACCATTTTATCAAGAAAAGATCTCTTACCTGGGGATTCCAATTTGATGTAGGCTGTAAATTGTTGAGAACCATATATGAAGTGGCAGAAGAATTTATGAGCATAGTCCTTTACTTTCACTTTTGAAATGTTAAATTTTGTTCCAGATACAGCAAGTCCATGAGGCAACCCCTCTCTGTCATTAAAAAAAAGGTAAAAGGGAAACATATCTGTACATATCTGAGTATCTATGCTGAATGAGACAGATTCATCTATCCACAAATACAAAAAAATTAATGTTTTTGTATCTCTATAAACCTAAGAATCTAGTAAAGCACAGTAAACATACACCTGTAACTAATGATTTCATGAACTAAAACTATACTGGGCTTAGTTGTTTGGTTTGTTTTTTTTTTGGTTTGAGTTTGTTGGGTTTTTCCCCCCGAGCTGGAGAGAGTGCACAGTTAGCAATTTGGCAGGTGACACAAAACTCAAAGGGATGTCTGATAAAACAACCAGCATCCGGAGGAATCTTGACAGGATGGACAAATTAAAAAAAAAAACCTCATGAAGTTCAAAACAAAATGCAAATACTTCATATGAAGAGGAATAACCAGATCCCAGGCATCCTAGACTGCATTAGGAAATACACTGCCAGCAGGTAAAGGGAAATGATCCTTCACCTCTGTTCAGCACTGGTGAGGTGTCACCTGGAGTAGTGGGGCCAATTTTGGGCTGCCTAGTACAAGAGACGGACAGATTTGCTGGAACAAGTTGTGTGCAGAGATGTGACACATAAGGAATTGGAGCATCTGTCATGTAAGAGAGCAGGGACTGCTCAGCTTGGAGAAGAGAAGGCTCAGGGGCAGGGGATGAATCTCATCAATACGTGTAAATACCTAATGGGAGGAAGGAGTGGAGAAGAGGGAGCCATGCTCTTTTCTGTTGTGCTCACTGACTGGACAAGAGGCTATCAACACAAATTGAATGACTTTCCCATCTGAAATTCCACCTGAACACTTTTTTACTTCAAGGTTGTCAGACTTTGGAACCTAAATGTCCTGCAACAAGAGCTTCTGCCTTGTGTTCTTGAGGATTAGCAGCTGTGTCTGTACTTAAAAAGGACCATTTTCACAAATAAAAATAAGTTGGGTGGGTGATTTTTTTGTTTTGGAAAAATCTATCCTTCCCATACTAATAATTGAGGACAGGCTTTAACATACTAGTAAAAAAGAAAAAAATCACATAAGAACAAATGCATAAGCAAGCATTAAAAATTGTATTTCACAATAGCATTATAAAAATCTACATGATTGCTTCATTCCATTTGTATCAGACACAGTATTTATAATAAAAATAAAACCTAACAATAATAATATACTGTGTTTGATACTGCCTTCTAATCAGCCTTTCAATGACTAGTGGCATTTGACTAGTAGTCTATAATGAATTCACTGTAAATTACTGCAATTACTTCACCTACAAATGCACCACAAATCCAATGTATAAGGATACTTACTCATAAAACTGTTCCCTGTAGGTTTTATCAAAGATATCAACGTCCTCATCATTAACTTGCCAGAATGGAATCAAGCCATTTATGCCACTTGATACGTTACATTCCATCACTACATGAGAGCCTACAAAAAAAAAAAAAAAAAAAAATGCAAACACAGAAACTGAAGGTCTTGTAATAGGAGCAGAATCAAGTGAGGAGGAAACAGCTAGGAAAAGGAGGGATATAAAAGAAACCTGCTTACCTTACGAAAAGCAAAGTCCTTAAACTTATCCATTTGTAATCCAAATTTGGGTGTCTATGATCTGGATATAAATTCCACTCTAAATGTAGGTGTCTAAATGTTCACATCTACATAGAGGCTAGGTGTCTTAAGCTAGTAACAGAGTTGATCTCTGCTGAAGTCTACGCACATTAAAGTAGGTACCTTCTAAACTGAACGACACTCCAGACTCCACTGAAAGATCTCGAGGGCTCAAATCAGTTGCATGTACACCTATGGTGACATCTGAGATGCTCTCCAGCATCCAAGGTATCCATATGGAGTTGTCAGACAGGACTCCAGATCTTCAAGAAAACTGCACTGCTAGAGTAGCCAGACCACCCAAAACACAAAGCACTCTTTGTGCAGGCAACTGAATTGAGCCCCTGTTGATACTGGCCTGAGTTGAAGACCCCGGATCATGTGCACATATGTGCAGACTACATCTGGGAGCTGAATCCCATTCCTAGTGACCACACATCTTAACTCCAAATCATGGTCTTTTGGCCACCACTCTCCACTGGGATGTTTTCTGAATATTATCACACTTTACTTCCAGCGCAAGCTCACCTGTCACTCAGTTCCTTTGCCACCAAGAGTCCAGATCTTACAGAACACCTCAGTATTAAGCAAGCCAATTTGCAAAATATATTTATTGCCAATGTACCTCAGCGAGCTCCATGTACAGGAAGGTAAGCAGCTTTCTTGGATTCCTTCTGTATTTTACCCATGGAAGTTACGATTTGATAGGAGAAGGTGGGCTCTCTCAGCTGGCCTATGTAAAGATCTTAAGTCTTTCATTTCCTAGAACCGCATCAGATCTAGATGCTTCCAAGGGATGGTCTCTAACAAAAGTATGGAATAAACCTTTAGCTCACATGACAAGAAGTTACTTGAACAAGAGTTCACACAGAAATCAGAGATGCTCCCCGATCTCTTCCCTCACATCCTTTCACCACAACAATTCTACTTTTTTTTTAAAGATGTGGTTTAGTGCATTACACAGTTATTAAAAAAAAAACCAAAACGAAACCACTCAATTGTTCCATGCCCTCTGTGTCCACACATTCATGAATGTACTGTTAAGTTTCTACTTAACCTTCTCCTGACATTTCTCATTCAAAAATCACAAAGGTATTTCCATACAGGTGTTCATGCAGCTGCTTAGAGATTCTGCCCCACAGCCAGCCATGTAGTAGGAGGATTTATTTTTTTTTCCCCAGTACCCATTGAAGGTACTGGAAAAAGAATATTGAATATTTCAATGGCAATGTCATTTCAAAACCAACAGAAACAAATCTCACCAAATGCCTTTTAAAAGTGTCCCCCCCTGTGACCCTGTAATAGGGAATCATCTCAGTAATCACAATAAACCCACTTTGTGGCTGGAGTCTCCTTTTAGTCTCACCAGTGGCTATTGCCCAAATGTCTGTAAGGTAGTCAAGGTTTGCTCATCCTAGGTGGTCCAAAGCATCCAACAATACACCAGCATGACTTTTAATTAATGCTGTGTTCAAGCCATAACAAACATGGACCAAATTCTACAATAAGGAGTCTAAACAAATTGTCCCATAACAGAGTCTTAATGACTTAGGCTGAGAGTCACAGGCAGCCCCTGGATGAATAAATTGCTCAGAAAATACTATCAAGGATTGAAAAAACCCTAACACTGCCTTCAGTAAATTTAAGAGCCTGAAGATCAGACTCCTTCTGAGTGCAGGCTGCATCAGTGAGAACTTTTCTGAATTAAATGAGAAGTCATAACTACCAGTCAAAACTGGGGATGAGACCTACATGATACGTTAATGGGTGGGAGATACAGAACAGGGAAGCTCAACTGTAACATTACTTAATTTCTTCCATAGTTACAATTACAAAGAAGAAGGCAAGTTTTCACATAAAGATTAGGGTTATGTGAGGTAAAATAATTATCATGGAAAGTTTCCCTGTTGTAATCCAAGATCTGGTTAACAAATTTCCTTAACAGTAAACTGAAAGTTTTTCAGGCATGAAAAACTTCATATTGTTTGTAATGAAGACAGAAAAGATGCAAATACAAGAAAAGAAGGGGCTGCTGAGTGATTCTAGACTATTTCAACAGAATTAAATAACCATCTGAAGACCACAAGACTGTAAGCCTTTAAAATAATACTTATTGTATCAGATCCTGAATATCCTCACTGTTTAAAACAAAGCCTTCTGGACTTTGGAGGAACATAATTTCTATTAAAACTCATTTGCAATTCTGGTCAAAATCTACTGATCTTCACCAGAACCTGGCAACTTCAAAGTTAACTTTCACAAGTTATTGAGGCCAAAGATAAAAGAAATGAGCAAACAAAAAACCTACCAAAACCCCAAAATACCTCCAAACATACATACAGAAAACCCACCAGAGTTTTAGTGCTGTCCAATTTAATACCATATATTCAAAGTTAGAATTTGGGACAGACAAAAAATATTTGACATGATATGAAAAGAAACACAAAGCTTTAACTGGAGAAAATAAACACCTGTTACACACAATATTTACAAGCTCAATGTCAGAAAAAGCAGTGGCAAAAGTAGCTGTTATGTGAGATTCCCTCAGAGTGACACACATAAATAATCCACAAAGGCGTTACCTCCCATGTGGTATCAGAGTCCAAATGCTCAGAGCTTCTCTAATCATCTAATTTCTCAAAAGATTATAAAACTGTTTCCTGTACTAGGAAATTCCAGTAAATAGCCAATCACACTTCTCCGAAATCAGTTAATGCCCTTTTAAATCAAATATTTTGTTTGAAACTGCCCCCTTTGTTACAAAATGGTTTTAAAAAATACAGTTCAAACAGTTCCAATCTCATTCTTCTGGACTGTGTCAGTAGAACACAATTCTGTCTGGTATGTGGTGGACTTTAAACACATGTAAGTTTGCTTAAGACTGCAATACCATATACTTGGCCCAGAGAACTAAAGAATAACTGAGGTTAAAAGAGAGGTCTTCAATTCAATTTCCTCCTCAAAGTGTGGCCTGATTCTGAGGTCAGACCAGGCTGCTCAGAGATTTATTCACTCAGGTTCTAAAACTTCTAAAGACAGACAGTGAAACTTTCCTGGGCAGCCTACTGCACTGCCCAGCTGTCCTCCAAGTGAAGAAGTTATTCTTTATACCCAGAATATCTTATTTAAGAAATTTCCAAGATAAGCAGTACCTGGGATATGTATCAACTAGCAGCTCACTGTTTCACAAAAGATCAGTTTCCAAAATCTGTATTACTCTAAAACAAGGAATAAAATCCAGGTTGTGGAGAGGGAAGGGAGACGGGAAGCATACAGAAAGAGAAAGAGCTACTGAAGTGGTCAACTGCTAACTATCCTAATGTGCTACATGTACATAAACCACATATACTGTGTCTCAGTATATTTCCACATATGTGGAATATATATGGAAATATATATTCCACATATGACGCAAACACTGAGAAGTGGTAAAAAGGACAGATGGAGATAACAGAAAATAAATAAATAAATAAATAGATAGATAGATAGATAAATAAATAAATAAATGAATGCATCCTGCACAACAGTGCTGGTCAAGAGACTGCAATCTTAGGCACAGTTACTTCCCCTGACAACTTATTTCTGGGAAATCACATTCTATTATCTATCCTCTGTCGTCCAGATATTCTCTTCAATCCACAAACTTCAGTCCCACTGAAATCTGTGGAACTGTTCACATATCATTTTGTAAAGACCAGGAGCTTATTTGTTTCACTTAAAGTTAATGATCTCTTAAATAGTTACTACTTACCAAGTTCTACTTCAATTGTATTGTTCCTTGGATAAATAAACTCTGGTTGCATCTGCAGTGGTTTTTCTAACCAAAACAAAGGAAAATAAAACCTTCAGGCAGGAAAAGATCCATGACTTAATTCAATTGACAATAGTTTTGGTTTTACAGTGGGTTTGGTTTTATGATTGGTACTACTGTAGTACCATACTTACTATGAGTTCCATATTTAAAACAGAAATGTCTTACATTTGCTCTACTCTTTCCAAGTTATTCTATTTTAGCTCCCAAGATAACAAAAAAAAACAACAAAACTTTAAAATGCTTTAAAAAAAATTCTCAGATTTACTGGCAGCAGATATGAAAGCAACACAAATCAAGAAAACAAAGACAAAACCAAAAAATGCAGAAATGCAGTTAACTTTTTCAGAGATAGATAAGGAAGAAAAAAAGGGTTGTATCAATGACCTCCTAGATAAGATGAACATTTTTTTAAGTACAAGTTTAAATAAACATGTATAAACATGTACATAAACTGGGCTGGAATTGTATTGTTCTGCACAATGTATAGATTGGTTGCCAACAACCCACTGTTCATATATCATCTACATAAAGTCAGAATTTTGGTTTAACCTAAAAAGATGGACCTGCTGTCTCCAGAGAGCTATTCTGATAGCACTATTATCATGTTACTAGTCAGGCCGCCAGCAACATTGCCCACAAAGACATAATCAGAATGGTAAGTGCAATAAATGACACTACTGGCAGAATGAGACAGCAGAAAAGCACAACTAAGTGCCAACAGTAAGCCAATCTGTTTCTAGAGGAATATTTATTAACTTTGTATTACTTATACAGCTTGTCACATCTCCTTTCCCATCAATGGAGAAGCAAGTTCACCAACAGGGCTTCAAGCAGGTCATTTGCTGCGATAAGTCTCAGGAGAAAAAGCTTTTATTTTTAAGTTTATTTACTTTAATGGTGCAGTATTTGTTTTGGCAAAAGCAATACCTCCACCACTGCTTTCTTGTAATTCAACCCTGCATTACTCATTTTACCAAGACAATTCTTCCTCAAAAGCAATGCTTAAGTGTAACAACATGCCTCATTGCCTTTCAATTTTATGTTCAGGAATAAATTAAAGAAGACTTACAACTCTGTTTTTCAGAGCTGAAAAGTAACATGCCAAATATCTTATGCCTCCATACAAACGTTTGCAGCATAGCCAAGAGAACAACCTCATGCACTCACCTTTAACCTCTAGCTTTATGGTTCTTGAAACATTATATTGTTTTCCCATATATGTGTATACCATATGGCACGTGTAGTTTCCTCTGTCTTGCACAGTTACATTACGAATCAAGACAGCATTTTCACCCTCTGCCAAAAGAAGTCGCTTGTCTTCAAGAAATCCAGGTTTACACTCCTAAACACACCAAAAGTACCTGTGAATTAAGGGAACTAAAAACCTGACAATTAAATCAGTTAATGAACTCTAGTGATGGTGAAAATACTTGGCAAAGTATTTTGAGATACTTGATGATTTAAAATTACTTCAAAATACTTGAAATTACTTCTTTGAAAGCCATGATGTAGATTCTTCTCCAAGCATCAGTACAATTTAACATGTTTCTCCATTTGCACTTTTTTTAAAAAATCACTGCTGCCTATCCTTGACGTTTTCAAATGCCGTGCTTTAGTTCACTGCCTTCATTAATAGCTGGACAGCTTTCCATCTCAGGTATAGTAGAAATCATTACACATGCAGCAGAGCTGATGAGAATACATGTCTGCACCCCTACTTCTCTGTGTGAACGAGCTGCTATTGCAACGCCTCGTGCTGTTTGGGTGTATCACCATCTCTGTGGCAATACAAATTCAGGGAAAAAACCTTCCTTCTCTTTCTTGACCTACCCGCAGTGGAGAATCTCTTCACCTCAAAAGATGTATAGGTGCAGCACCAAGGTTATTTAGCATGTATAGGCCCATTGCTTGAATACTAGCATCAGAATTAGGAGTTGAACTATTTCAGAATTTTACCTTAACACAGAGAAAATATGTATCTCCAAGCCTGCACATTCTACAGAACATTTTTTGCAGAACCAAAAAGCAAGCAGCAAAAGAATACCACAGATAGTGGTATATCAACAGATAGTACATCTCTATCTAATATTGGAATATTAGAATATTCTCTAATATCCTGAGAAACTGAAATAATTATGCAAAGCCTTCTCTTTACAGAAAAATAGGAGTTCTAGAACTTATTAACTACATAAAATAATCAAAGGAAAAAACAGAATTTCACAAATCTTATTCACACTCATGCCTTACTCAAACTGTAGATAAAACAAACCTTCCCTTCCAAAAACTGCTTTTCACAGTTACTTCATAAGACATTTTAAATAATAATACATTTTGTATCTTGTATATATGAAATACACACACTCAGTACCTTATACCAGTGTACTTCAGGCTGATTATTGTCTTCATCTTTAAATTGTTCTAGATCAGGGCATATAATTTTTCCAGTTTTTGTACTCATCACTTTTTGTTCAAACTTCATTTTTCCATTAAAACACAAACCATTATCATTCTTAAAAACTGTTAACTTTATAGTTTTTTTGTTAGAGTGGTTAAGGCTCCTGTAATTAGAACAGCAGATAAGTCAGGTCATTAACAGTAAGGTTCACTATTTCCAGCAAGTCAGGGAGAGGGACTTCAGCATCTCCAGCAGCCTTGCCTCTATAACACCCCTGCTTTATTCCCCTAGTTTGGGGAATCCATCCTCAGCCCCTCAGCCCCTGTTCCAGGTGAAGAAATGAAAATAAGCTCTCAGTTTGGCTTGTGAGCAGAAGCAGAGTTTACTCTGGACACATGAGATGGGATGTCAGGACTTCTCAGAGCTGCAGTTAAGGCCTAAGTATCTGATGCACAGAATGTTAACAAAATGCTGCATACAGTTAATACAACTGAACCCTAGCAAGGTTTTTGTTCTGCTGATATTGTGTAAGCCAAGGATGCAAGGTGCCCAAAGGAACCACGTCTCATAGTATATACTAAAACCATAGCAGGAAAGGCTAAACTAAAATTATGCAGCTGGGTAGTTTTGAAGGGATTACATGTCTTCTGACTTCCAATTTTGGTTTCAGGGTAAACTCTAGTGAATGTCTGTGACATTGGAAGATTTTGCTGATAATTTTTACTACATTCACAACCCAAACCCTCCAGCTTAACTGGTGTACTCTTTGCACACCAGTACACATAACTACAGACTACTAAAACAAATTCAGGATCACCTGAAAAGCCTGTGTTGGCTGTTCTCAGTGTGTTGTGACAACACCATGAGGAAAAGAACATTTTATGTCTGTCTTCCCAAAGTTAATTTCCTGTTCAACACACAGTGAATTTCAACCATTGTAAAAAAGACCTAAGTGATGAAGTCCAGTGCACTAATCTTAGCTATTGATCTAGACAGAGCTTTAAAGTACTAAAAAATCTGGATATAGATTATTTTCAAATAATCTATTCCTTTTTTATTTCTGTGTACACTCAGATCATTTGAGTAGTATTAAAGATACATTATTTTCAGTCTTTAAAGCTGTCTAGCACACTGCTTTGCTCTTTTAATGTATTCTCATTTTTGACCAGTAAGACATGGTAATATTTTAAAATAAATCATAAAAACTGTTTTCAGTCTTTTAACTTGCAGATTTCTAGTACAATTTCCAGTAAATTACTGAGCTCTCCAGAAAGTCTGTGTGGTGATAAAATGCAAAGTCTGCCCCTCTTCAAATGTTCTTACATTTAGCCTTGTCCTACAAAGAAACCAGTGTTGTTCTGATCTGTCAGTATCAAACAGCAATTTCAACACAGGAAAAGCCAAAGAAGTTAAGGCATTTTCCTGTGACCTTACACTTCATCCAAAACAAACAAAGCAAACAACCACCCCCACAGACCATTTTTAGTATCATCATGCTTTAAGATAAAGAGTCCTCTGTATGAACCACTTTTGCAGTGCTAAATGTGTGGAATAGCAGAGAAACAGGCATCATGCAGAAACAAAAACATGGTCAAAACAGTGCTTTCAACTGATCCAGGCATTCTACCTAAACAAGAAGTTTTGTAAACACAAGTTCCACAAATTAATTATCACACTTGCAAGCACTAGCAATCCACTTGTTTCCTTCCTTCCTTACCTTACACTGCATTCATAAATTCCAGAATCTTCCAGCATTGCAGGAATAAACCAAAGCAAGCCCTCTCGCTGGTGGATCCTGGCATCTCTCTCTGTGGTCACTGGTGTAGCACTACCATTTTTATACCACGTCAAATTGTAATCAGAGTGAAGCACTGGCAATGTAATTATTGGGCAAGTAATAGATGTAGGCTCTCCAACAAGCACAAAGTAATTACAAATAACACACCCTTCTGTTAAAAAAACAATGAAAAAAAATGAAAAAATTATCAATGCTTTTAATTTGCATACTTTTATGTTTAAGAAGTATTAATACCCATTCCAAGTTACACAGAATCAGAAAAACTTTCTGTAACAATTTATCATTAAAACATCACAGTGTTATTCTTTTTTGTTTGTTACCACCTTCTGGTTGAGAACATGAACACATATTTTACAAGCTTAAGGAACAACTTCCCTCTGTTAAGGTAGCCAGCAACAAGCACATGCAAGGCAAACAGTCTCACTGCAAACCAGGGTGTAAGAAGATCCATGGCATTCATCAGGCAGCTCCAAGATTCCCAACTTACCTGTCGTGTTCTTGTTATTTAACTGTGCTAGTACTTTTGCAGAATTGACAGATTCTTAAAGTAAATACTATCTATGTAAAGCACAGTGTAAACAGTAGCAGCGCAGAACTCTTGACAGTATTCTGCTACTATGACTTTGGGCCAAAAACAAATCAAGAAAAAAAACAAAAACTCAGAAAGAAAAAGTATTTAGATAAAGATTTATTTTAGATTAAAATTTAAAAGTATTTAGATTAATCATTTAGATTAAGAAGTCTTGAGTATAATGTATTATTTCCTTCCTACATTTGTGCCTTTAACTAGAAGGCCCATTATTGAGAACATCACACAAAAGGCAAATGTAAACATAGTTTTTATAATTATAACTGTGTAACAAGTTGACAGGACACAATCACGCAGCCTAGCAAGCATTTCCTTCAACATCAGCCAAAAAAAATCAGAGAAAAAAGCACAGATATTGCAAAAAGTTATCAAGAGCTTGAATATGCAATCAAAAACATACTGGAGAATACAACTGTAGCACAAACAGAGCTGACCATTTGGCTATAAAGCAGATTGCAAAACTTTCAAGCTTTTGCATATATTTGTCCAGAAAAGCTGTGGGTGCCCCACCCCTGGAAGTGTTCAAGGCCAGGTTGAATTGGACTTTGAGCAACTTAGTCTAGTGAAAGGTGCCCCTGCTCATGGCAGGGGGGTTGGACTGGTGACTGATGATCTTTAAGGACCCTTCCAATCCAAACCATTCTGTGATTTTATGTCCAACACTGAATTTTTACGGAACTGCAAAACATCTGCTTGAACTGATTTTACGCAGTTAATATCTTTAATTTTAATCTAAGCAATTCAAATCTTGCTTAATGGCTGTACAAATACAAAGTTAACATATTCAATTTCAAAATAAATTAAATCTTCACTAATATTTCTAATATCACTACCTTTCCATTTAAAGACTTCCAAGTAGGTGTCCATATAGCTCTAATTCAGGGACATTAGTATTATACTGCTTATACCAAGAGTAGCAAGACAACCATGATTAATTTATGCAGTTCTAAACTTTACTGAAATACTAGACCTATCATTAAAAATATTACTTATTTAACTGTAAAGAAAACTCAGCCCTACTGCTTTCAGGACTAGACGTACAGAATGTCTCAAAGAAGGCACACTACAGCTAACCTTAAGTCAAGGAAGCCAGTCACTTTGGGATTTCTTCATAAAAAAAATGGCTAATCAAAGCCTCAGAGCCCTAAATTTATGCACCTAGATTTTAAAAAAAACTATCTCCATTTGTCCATGACATCTCTAGTGCCATTTGGATCCAGCAGATATTCAGCTAGCATCAACATGCTAAAGCAAAAACAAACCCTACTTATTCTCAGTAACTCTTTCTTACTAAATACACACAACTCATCCCTTGCAGATTTTCTTTTTTAAAATGGTAATTTCAACAAAATATTTAACCTACCAGCACTGAAGAGAGGTATCAGTACAATGAGATGACCAATGAGCAAAAACATAGATGTCATATTTTCCTGCAAACCAGAAGTTATTTCCATTAGTGTGGTAAAACTGTTCAAGATGCACTGCTCTCTACACCCTGCATTACTCCTTAAGAAAAAAAAAAAAAAAAAAAAAAAAAGTAAAACCAGAAGAAGCATTAGTCATCTTGGGGAGGGAAAACTTGGATTTGGTAACTTAGGCCCAGTCATTGAAGATTTCAATTACAGCAGCTCTTGGCCTTCACAAACAGCTGCTCAGCTTTCTGCTAGAACTTTTCCTGGAACTGGAACTATGCTGATGGAATAACTCTTGCATAGTGTAATATTCTTAAACCAACATACTTAAACAAAAAAAAAAAGAACCCCACAACCATCAAGCACAGACAAATTAGCATAGTGATTTAAGCTATTCTTCAGAATTAAAAAAAAAAGCTTGATTAAGCTACTCTTCTTTCCAAATGCTTACAAGAGACACAATCACAGAGATGTAAGAGGTTTCCTTCTTTGAACTGTTCTCATACAGCTGAGACAGCTTTTAAGAGCAGTAACTTGCAGTTCTTTACAGAAGGATAAGCATACTGTAACTCCAGTATCATCTGCCACTTAAAATGAGCATCTAAAGTCAAATGTCTGTGGAAACCACAGCTAATATGAATTGCTGTGGTCAGACACAAAAAAAAAGTGTCCAAGGATTGTAGTTTCAATTCATACCTCAGGTCTTTTTTTCAGTTTTCTCCAACAAACACACAACTGAACACACATCCGCTGCCCTCATGGGCCACAAGTGGCTTCTACGAAACTCTAAACCTTAACCAAGTCCTGCTTCCCTCTCAGATACACCAGCATTTTTTTGGTGTCATCAGAGACCTCCGCAAGCTTTCTACTGTCAACCAGCTGGCAAACAATTAAATCCTTCCCCTTCTGACAGCTAATTGTAGACTAAGATCTGCATCCAGTGGCCTTTCCTTTCCTCGGCTTTTGACTATTTTGCAAGGTTCTGCCTCTCACTCTAAAGCAAGCTGGTTTCACATGTAGCAGTCCATTGCAAAACATTTATTGCACAGGTCCTAATTAATATTTGCCTTCTACCCAGCTAGAAATGGCAGGAAGAAGATAAGTTATTCCATGAAAAAGTAAGACATGACTTACTTTTCTGTCCAATGTAATTCACTTCAGTTGCAAACAAGCCACAGCAGTTCCTTCTTTTGAAGCATTTCATGTGCAGGAGTTCTGGGGCATTAGGGTAGGTCACACAGTGTAGAGTTCAATAATTTAATATAACAGCCTTCAGGTAAGTTGTTCTTTTGCAAAGTTTATCTGACGAAACCCTCATACCACAGTCCTTATTTAGTAGCCTTGTATGTGCTTCTGTAACTTGCCAACAAGCAGGTCATCATTTTTGGAGTTTCAGTTTACCTGTAAAAAGCAGAGAAAGGGAAAAAGAGATTTTACAAAACATATCATTTGGACAGCACATACAAAACTAAATTTTCTACAGACATCCTAAACATAAAAGCAAGAGCATCCCCCTGTACATTACAGAGATGACTTAAAAGAGCAACAAAACTTGCAGTACAGACCGACCAAGAATTCCAGCAGATACCTTCAAGAAAAGACGTTTCTGTCAAAAACAACACAATGTTACACATGTGTCAAGCAACTTTGTAAGACACGGTCAACAACTAAAAGGAAACAAATACATTTAAGGCACATTTAAGTGAAAATAATTAGCACTGTAATAAAGGTATGCTGACATTGACACAATGACCACAAATTTTAGTCATTATGTCTTCTTTCCAGACAATCATGCAAGCTGCAGAACTACAGAAAAGCTGTATATTTAAGACAAACCCATTATTCAGGGCATTCTGGTGAAGCTACATCAAAATGTAGTCAAAGAGTATTAACAAAGAAGCCTGCAACAGTTAGGTCTTTGCAAGCTAAATTCCAGTTCAACTTTGAGACAGTATTAACTGTTCTAAATCTTAACTTATTTCTTCAAGTTCAGGTAACTGCCCCAATTTTTACCAAACAACAGGACAGGAACAAAAACAGTGTGTGTAGCTGTTCATAACTGGCCACCACTGGTTGACTCTACAACAGTGAAGTGCTATCTATTCATTCTGTCCCACATCAAACTAGAAACAATGAGTGTTTCCAAACCACACAGAAAAGAGCAGACTTATTAATATTTAAATAAATTGAAAACAGTACCTTCTTTCAGTATTGAGTGGAAGGAGTTCATTTCACAGTCCATGCTTTGAATACTTTTCTAAGTCATTTTAACTCCTGATACCTGTCAATATGAAGTAATAAGAATTTTAATGTAGCACATTTTTTATTTAAGTCCAAATTAAGTTATTAAGCTTCCAGGATCATTCTCAATGTACTGTGAGGAGGCATTTAAAAGAACCTGAATATTTCATGCAGACAAAATTATATTTACAAAAAAGAGTGATGCAAAGTATTTAAAAATAGTCTTAATCTCAGGAGGAGAGAGGAAATTAGTAATATAAAAAAAAAAAAGTAATAGGTGTTTCGTTTCTCATTTCTTATAAAATATGTGAATTAAAATATCTGAATTAAGGATCCTGCATTCTAAAATAACTTTTGCACAAGACTTTTTAACCTGTTTTTTAAGGATCTAAACACATACAAGTGGTCCAAGTCAAACAAGTGCCCAGTGCTGAACGTCTGAAGTAGAAAAACAAAACACATCCAGCAGCTTGCTTGAGTCCCTGTAGAAAACGCTACAAAAGCTACACACGCTTCTGTGTCTGGAAGCACACAGAGCCTTGATTCAGCTCGGTAACCTTTTTAATGGATCTCTCCTACCAAGCTGTGACTCCCCAGGCTGCTGCCAAGCACCGTCAAGGCTGTGACCAGCACAGATCTGAGACTATCAGAGCAGCAGCTCCTTCCTGGGTTTGATACAGGCATCTCTTTCACCCAAAACCTTGCTCTTGTCACACAAACAGTTAATAAAGAGCCCCGTCTGACCACCGTTATGCAATAAATAAATAAATACAGAAATGGTTTCTGTAGTGTTTTACCAGGTCAAGAAGATTTACGCCAAGCATTTTCCTGCTTCCTGTTACAAGTACTTTAAAAAATGTGGCAGCATTACCACTCCTATAGCCTTTATTTGTCCATCGTACTTTCTACCTGAGCTTGTACAATGCGATACACAACGAGGAAGCAGACACAAACGCAGAATAAAAAATGACTGCCACGGAAGCTATTTGGGGCCATAAAAGCTGAGAAACCAGCAGCCACAAAGATTGAGAGACTGCGCCAACACACCCCACAGAAACATACACGGCCTCAAAACACAGTTGAAAGCAACAAACCCACTGTCGGTTTTCTGGAAGCCGTCGGCACCGCAGCCTCACCGGGCCAGGGCAGCCCGACCGCCCCGGGGAGCCCCGGCAGGGCGCTCCCCACACAGCCAAGCACAACAGGAGAGGCGCGGGGAGGGAAAGCACAGCCGCCCCCAACCTGCAGCCCTCAGCCCATCCTCCCTGCCCTCTCCACTCTTCCCCGCCACGCAGGCGGCACTGGAAGCCGAGCCCAGCCCAGCCCAGCCCAGCCCAGCCCAGCCCAGCCCAGCCCAGCCCAGCCCAGCCCTTTCCAGCTCAGCTCGCCCCGGCCCGGCCCAGTGACTGAACGAGGCGCTGTCCCCTCAGGGCCCCCGGCCCTTCCTCACCTCCCTGCGCTCCCCGCCGGCTGCCCCTGCCCGCTCCGCGTAGCGGGGCACACGGGCACCGCTCCTCGCCTCGCCCGGGAGCCACGGCCGCCGCCCCCGGACCGCCCTCGGGCCGCCCCCGGACCGCCCCCGAACAGCCCTCGGGCCGCCCCCGAACAGCCCTCAGACCGCCTCCAGCCCGCCCCCGAACCGCCCCCGAACCGCCCCCGGACCGCCCCCGGGCCGCCCCCGAACCGCCCCCGGGCCGCCCCCGGGCCGCCCCCGGACCGCCCCCGGACCGCCCCCGGGCCGCCCCCGAACCTCCCCCGGACCGCCCCCGAACCGCCCCCGGACCGCCCCCGGGCCGCCCCCGGACCGCCCCCGGGCCGCCCCCGGACCGCCCCCGGACCGCCCCCGGGCCGCCCCCGAACCTCCCCCGGACCGCCCCCGGACCGCCCCCGGACCGGCCCCGGACCGGCCCCGACCGGCCTGGCCGGGCTCGGCGGAGTCAGGGGCGGTGAGTGGCACCTGGGAGTCCGGCGCCCTGCCGGCGAGTCCCAAAGGCATGCAGCACCTGGCACAGGGCGAGCTGGTCCTCACGGTGTCCTCCTGTATGACCTCCTGCTGGGCATCTCCCCGCAGCTTGGCTAAGCCCGTTTTCTGGGCCATCAGCCCACTTCCTTTGGCCGTCACGCCTGGGTTTAGCTCCCCTGCAGGCTGGGATCCCGTGGGCTGGCGAGCTGACTTCAGTGCAGTTTCCCTCAGGCTGCCCTCGGGGCTCATGGCAAGCCTTGGCTAGGCTGACCTTGGAAAGAAAGCCCTGTGGCCAGCTCAGCGCTCAGCTTTGCTACAGAACAGGACTGATGCCCATTTGGCAGTCTGGTGGATGCAGAGACATCTCATGCATTCAAACAGGTTGAACCCCTACACCCCAGTGCATCCAGGTCATGCCAGGCTTAACCATGCCTGCTCTGGGAAACTCTCACACAAGAGAAACCAGTCTGGCAATCCATCACCGCGCTCATGAAGTGAGTCCAGGGACTCTCGCCTCAGTCTGGTGTCCACCAGAACAGGCCGTGTGAGTGTCTGCTGCCACCACTCCTGTGTTGAGTCACCTGAAGTTGCTCACCTTCTCTTCCTTAGAGCAGAGCTCTATTTGCTCTCAACCATGTAAGATGGACTTGGAAGTATATGGTCTTTAAGATTCCTTCCAAGCCAAACCATTTGTTGATCCTATGATTCTCAGTGTTTACTTTTTTTTTGTTTGATCAGCTAGCCCTTCCACTGTGTGAGGATCTCACTTTTTTGGTTCAAACAACAGTTTCTTCCTTCAGTTTTGTGTAGAAACTCTATACAGATCTCATTGTTTCATCTGGTGGTAAAGCTAAACTTGCTGAAACAGAAATGGAATTTTCCAGGGTGAAGTTTCCCTGGAATTGTTTCCTTTTCCATGGTTTTTAGAACCTTTTTCCCCTGTGCTTGCCTTCATCTCCTCCATTTTGGTTCCCATAAACTTGCTCTTATTAACTCCTCAAAGACATGACTGTAGGGTATTCAGTGGTTGCTTATCCCCATATCTGCTTTTGTTCAAGATCCACATTCATTAACTTTATTTCCATTTTGGTTGAAGTAAACACATATTTTAATAGGAATAATAAAATAATAAATGTAATGTAAGAAGAAGCTTCAACTTGAAGTTTGAACAGTTTCCAAATGAGTGTAGAAGGACTGTCAGCTTGATTAAGGGTTTCAAAAAAATGTGCAAAGGCATGTTTTTACTTCTTGAATAGTAGATGAGAGCTCTGATCCAGACTCACAGAACTATTACTCTTTTCCAGGTGGGAAGCTTGGATGTTTTTGTAGTAGAAGAGCTTGTTTTCTTCCCTCTTGGTTTCAACACTAATTAGAAGAAAGAGTGGATTCTCATACTGGCTTCTTCCATGTTTTCAGTATCAGGATGAAGAGCTGGCTTGAGCAATGGAGCTCTCAGGGAGGAAAGCTGTGAAATGTTTACCAGCTGATCTGATAATATAAATGGGGAGAAAGCCCTTTATGAGCTAAAGGAACAAACTTCTATACTGTGTGTTTCTAAGCCTTTGCAAACTCTATTTAATGCACAAAATACTTTTTAATCTGCTTTTGCCTTCACTGATTTGATTCAAGTTTGATGTTAAGGTCACTGGCTATATTGGGGAAACTTCATAGGCCATGGAAACTTAAACCCAAAGATTTTTCTAAGTGTTTGCCTTCCCAATATGTTTCTTCACAATATCTAACTAAAGGATAACAGCAATGCTTCAAATTAAGCTGCACGATGTTTGAAAGTTGGCTGGGAGAATCAGAGAAAGAAGAGTCTCCCAGTAGCTAGTAATGATCAGGAAAACTCTCCACCATGTAGCAAGAGAATAAGAAGCATGCCAGAAACCCGTTGTTATCAAGGCAATGTAACAACTAATATAGTGGGTG
Source organism: Cyanistes caeruleus (assembly GCF_971803275.1). Taxonomy (NCBI): domain Eukaryota; kingdom Metazoa; phylum Chordata; class Aves; order Passeriformes; family Paridae; genus Cyanistes; species Cyanistes caeruleus. The sequence goes on from NC_141703.1 coordinate 29,689,407, forward strand.
TCTAGAAAATTTGATAAATACTAGATAAAATGGTTATTTGTAGAATGTGACACACATCACTATATTCATATTCTGATATGTGTCATGACCACACTTTAAAGTTACTCCCCAAAGTACTCTCTGGCACTCATTTTAGAGAAACTAATCACTATGAACTGAATGTACACTTCTGAAAGAACACACACAACAATCAGTACTGCCAACCTGTGATTCAGGAGCAAAGTATGGATTTTTCACAGAGCAGAGGATCTTTCCTAGACTTTTAAAAAAATTATGTGAATGAATCAATCATGAAGTACTAGTAAGATTCCAGTCAGAAAGCAGTAATTTTCCAAATTTCTGCTCTTCTTCCACTGTAGAGCTGTTTTCCTGAGCAGTTTTACCCAATTGTTCATCAGCTGAGTGTACTGTAATATGTGTACACGTTCACATATAATTGGGAAAAAAACATGTCATTGCATCCAGCTGCAGGCATCTGAGGTCTCAGACCTCTGGACCAATGCCTGTGCTTCTATCAAGACATCATTGCTCAGAAGTCAGTCAGCACCAAGAAGCCAGACAGAGTTTTGTGTCCTTCAGTATTCAGGAGAAACTGGCCAGGGTGAAACTTCAGAACAACACAGTAAGATGTTCCAGTTGGCAATGAAAGGTTTAGCTACTCTCCCAACACATCAATCACTGATGTTGTAAGCAGTGGCTGTGTCACAGGAGTTAATTCAAAGACTGTTTGGTAATTCCACCAAAGTTCTCCATGGGGCTCTTTCGAATTGTAGTTTAATATAGGTTAATGTGGAAAGCAAGCAAGAAACCCAAATTTATGTCAGAAAGACTATTTATACTTAGTTAAAGCTTGCTACAACTTCCTGCATCACCAAAAGCTACAAATAATTGAAAACACAAACCAGTTCTGAGTCTCCTACACTCTGAACATTCCTACTTTAGTACAACAACAGAAGTCGTGGCCACCAAGATCCTCATTCCAGAAAATCTTAAATCTGGGGATGGTTGATTTTCTTGTTATCCAAGTTCAAAGTCCAAATCAAAACTGGCTTCATATCCTACTAAATGCCATCCATTAACGCCCTCTTGTACAAAACTCTCTCTTAGAGAGGACAAGGTAGCAACAGAAGCATAAGGAGAGACACTCGTAACAGTGCTTTTAGTATTATTCCTGCAAAGGCACACCAGACCTATTTTTGGACACATGGCAGTAACCTAAAACAGATTCTTGTGTATTGAGATTTGTTCAATCACTCTGTTTGGCATTTCCACACAAAAGAGAGAGAGAGTTCATACTTGATCAGGTGCATACATCTCCACTTAAAGCAAATTTATACTGGATAGAGCAATGGATCTCAGACTGACATTTTGAGTATGTGAAAAGCATGAACATACCAGCTCTCTCAAGAGACAGCTTTTGCAATTAGAATCTGGTTTAAAATAAAAAAACCCAATATTTCATTTTTCTTTTTAAAAGAGCTAGAAAATCTTCCACCAGTTCTACATCATAATCACTTCTTCGCATGTTTGCCGGTGCAACTGCTGCTTAAGCAGCTGCAGAGGAGGTCTTGGCAGTTATGTGACTGTCACTGCCACACTTAACCAGGAATGCATGCTAGGAGCACCTTCCTCCTCCTGTGCCACCCAAGCTCACTGTGGATTTCTTCACAGAGTTCTTCTCTTCTATCCTGTGACTCTTTTCCACGCCTCCTGAGAACAGCTGTGGGGAACTTTTCCTTTTTGCCTTCAGCACACAGAAGCACTATAGCTTTGTTAGTTTCCACTGTGACTAAACAGGCCCAAAGCTTTACCGCGTTACTGCTTCAGTAAATCAGCCATCCTTGTATTACTGGCATTACCTGAATGGTTCTGGTTTGAAGCAAAGCAGTTCTCAAGACAGATCTTGGAATGGCTTCAATATTCTCCTTAAAACTTCCTTAAGGTGGAGACAGTTTGTTGGCGCTAAGAAAACTCCTCAGAGCCAAAGCAAGTAATGCCTTCACTAGCCAGTAGTTGAGTCATTGAAATGAAAGTCAAGTTTCACAACGTCGTATCTCTGCCCAACATACATCCACCTCAAGATCTTATCCTGTTTTGTGGGTTAGAGCTCTTGGAGTCAGCAGAAGTGCAACTAAAAAGGCTGTAATTAATTTGCAGTGATGTCTGTAAGATGAATGCAATGGTTTATCCCTCATACATAAGTGTGATACGTATATATATACACACACAAAGTGAGTTAAATGTTACAACCAAATTTATCTGCTGTTGTCATGGAGCAGCTCTCTAACTTCTGCTTTTGCAATTTGCTCATTAGTTTGTACAATGTGTGCTCAGAAATTACTCTTAAATATTGTACAATTAGGGCTGATGTGCAGAAAAGAAACCTGGAACTGTAAAAAAAAGGACTTCAAGATTTAGCCTTCTCACCCAGCCAGGAAGGTACAGCACACAATAAATTCTGGACAAACTGTACAATGGCTGCACGTCTCTCATCAGATTACCCAGTGTCTTGCTAGAATACCACTAAAATTCATAGAATCATAGAATGATGGTTTGGATTGAGAGGGATCTTAAATATCATGTAGTTCCAACGTCAATGCCATTGTCATGGACACTGTCCACTAGACCAGGTTCCCCATAGCTCCATCCAGCCTGGCAGTGAACACTTCAAGGGATGGGATGCCCTCAGCTTCCCTGGGCAACAGAAAAAAAATTTTCCTAATGTCTAATCTAAACCTACTTTCTTTCAATTTGAATCCATTCTCCCTTGTCCTGTCATTAATTAACAAAAGCAACAAGTAAACTGGAGTAACAAAATGGCCCAAGGAAAGCCGTATAAGACTGTTCATCTTTAAATTGTTAGAAGAACACAAAAAGGATATCCACAATTACAGCAGACCCTGAAATATGGTAACTGCAACAGAAAGAATCTTTAAAAGCTGTAACTTGCAGTGGCTTGAGCTTTGAAAAATAAAACTCTTATCTCAGCAGAAACTAGGGTGTGTTGATGATTTCACTCTAAATTAGAAGGAAGGATTAGTTGCCTTAGAAGCATGTAGAAATTACTGTACTAATGCTTTCTTCTACCACTGTAAAAGCTCAGAACTGTATGAGACAAAGGAAACCAAATTCAGGGATACTTTTTGTCTCAGCTTTCACATTCTTTTCAGCTAAAAGGCAAGAAAATTGAAGTAGCAGTTGTTTGGAAGGTAATGCTTGTGATAAAATAATTAATTATCTGTAGCAATTGATTTCCCATGACTGGAGCATGAACACTTTGCCTCTGGAGAGTAATCTGCTGTCTTTCTAAGGCTGAACATGAATCACTGTGCTAAGTGCTGCCTCAATGGTTTCCAGAGACTGGGCATAATACTTTGGTTCATATTTTTTAAAAAGTCAATTTTTTGTCTGCTGAATAGTATTTCAGGGTCTTGTGCTGGCATTACCACTGTGCTCTTGCAGATGCCTTGCTCCTGCTAAAGTGTTGTAACAAATAAACAGCATGACCATTGTTAGTAGTTTTTAAATGATTAGTCATCAGAAGCTTCGTGCACAAGCTAAATATGGCTCTGATGCTAAACTAATTGCAAGGAAGTCTTAGGAAAAGCCTAAGTAATTTGGAGTGCTGAAAATAGCTGGAACTACAACATGCTCATTTACTCAATAAGTTATGCTTCCTAGTTTTTTTTATTTCTCTATTAAGAACACCTATCCACTATTCTTTATTACATGATCTTTAAGGTCCCTTCCAACTCAAACCATTCTATGATTCTTTGACTATATGTTGTAAAGTCTAAAATACATTTCTTGGCATAGCAATTTGTCTTTGCAACCACTGTGTGTACCAAACCTACCATAAACCTAGGCTGCAAAAATAGGAGCCGTGGACAAACAGGAAGGACAATAGAAAGAGTCTGATCAGAAATAAGAAATGGAAATTGGTTTGCAGTTATCTAATTAGCAGTACATGTGGAAGGAGATGAGCAAAATCAAATCACTTTAAACAGAAAACTGCTGTGGCTATATCATGACCTAGATTTTTCTCAGTGCCACTATATTAGGTCTAATTAAGATTGATCAGTCTTAAAAAATTGAAATATTTAAAGCCTATGAGGAAGATTTTTATTTCCATTCCTGCATATAAACCAAAACACCTTACCTGTAGCATGCCTGCAATTCATTTTAAGACACTGATCAGAAACAACCATTTTCACAGTGGACTTTTAGTGATTAGCAGCATTCACAACACATAACACTACCCAGGTGGTTTGGCTTCTTTCCTTTTCCTTACATGTCCTTCAAACACTAACGTTAGTTCAAGCATCATAAGAGTAATTTGAAATTCTCTCATCTTACCCAAAGGAGACCAACTCCTTTCAGCACAACAGCTTGTCCTAAAGCCTAATCTTGTCCTCCAGCCCTCAGCAGGAACTAAAACAGTCTCCACTGTCAAGAGTGCCCCCTGCCACACTATTGTCTTAAGATCTTCCCTCTTCCAATTCCCATTATTCCAATTACAACCTTCCTTTCAGGGCAAGTTCTTCAGACCTTTCAGCTCTCAGGTCTCTCAGACTTTCACAATGCCTGACTTAAGCACTTAGGGTTCATCTCATCAGACAATCCATCTGTGGCCAGCAAAAAATGTTACTGCCACAATGCCTCTCTCTCTGCTTCAAAATAATCTCAGCCATAGAAATGTATGGCTGTACATTGGATCTGTACTCTGGATCCATATGCTGGGGAAGATGAACCCAGTCCTCAGACCTTCCTGAACAGCCTACAGCATCTCTAGTAAATTCTATGGATTTATTTTAATCATTTGTTTTATGATAATTCCTTTTATTGGGTCATGCTACAGAAGAGAAGGAAAACAATTTTGTTTGTGTGTTGCTTTATGTTTTGAGATAGTAATTTCTTGTTGCTTCCAGAAGAACTTGTGAGAGCTTTTTTTGTTCTCCTAGGAAACTTCCCATTGCCTGAAAACTGGTAATTCTCCTCAGCCAAAGGAAAGCAAACAGTAATGTGGAATACAGAAGCAGTTCGAGTGCAACCTTTAAAAATGAGTTGGCAAATGCCGACAGTGGTGTTAAGCAATCCCAGCTCCCACTAATATTGTTTTCTCCCTTGGAGACATTCACTATGTGTGTTTTCATTGCTATAAAACACAACTGGACCACAGATGTAAATTGGCTTTTGAAGATAAGGGGGGGCAAGAAAAAGAAAAAGAAAAAATAACAGTCAAACAAACTCCAATACTGTTATTTTCAAGAGCCATAGGAGCATTTCTGTTCACTTTCATTACGATTTTTTCCTTTTCCCTGTTGGCAATCACTCAAGGACTATCTCGCTATGGCAATAGAGGAAAGAACCTTGTGTGTATGCTTTTTCATGTTTTTTTCCCATGATCCTTGCTCAATTGTGTTAGCAACTGACTTGTGATATGAAAGTTACAGTAAAATACTGGTGCTCTGCTTATTGAGTTTTTTTGCATGGATAATATTTTGCCTGGATTTTGATAATCAAACCTAGGTCTCCACTCACAGTAAATACAGCTGCAGATGTGACAGTAAGCTGCTACATTCCAAAATAGCAGAAGTTCATTTTGAAATTCTTTGAATTCAAATGTTTTTCTTCTCTAGCTTTCCATGTACACTTTCTGTCCTATGTATTTTCTCTAGATTCGGTGTGAGTGCCTGCAGAGATGGGCACTGCAGCAGTTCCTTTCTTGGGGGTTACCTGACTCATGGGTGTGTAAAGATGGTGACTGTGGCATTCTCAGGATTTGGCAGCACACAAGGACACAGAGCTCAGGGGTTCTGTGAATTTCTTTGCTACACATTACAACAAAACTTTTACTAACAGTAGTAAAAACAAATATAAATATATGCTAGAAATCACTACAAAATTACTATGAAAACAAGTATATATATTAAAAGAGTGTGAAAAACGAGGTTCACGTGTTTTTATATAGAATTTAAAAGTTTAATAGAAAGGTAGGAGATAAAAATAAAGTATACAGATACAGCTGGGTGTCTCTGCATTCAGCCAAGAGAGCACAACTTACTAACAATGAATTGTCCCTTAAAAACAGGATCCTATTACATATTCATAAATTCTTATACATAATTCAAACATTCCTCTTAAGTTTTAGATGTTTCTTTGTTTAGTTTTTAGCTCACCCCCTTCCCAATAAATCAATCTTCTTGGCTCCATTCAGTCTCCCACTCTCCGGTAACAGAGGTGCAATAAATTCTTTTCCTGGAGGACTTGGAGGACTGCTGTTTTCACCTGGACAAGATAATCTAAGAATGCAGGGGTGTCTCTAGCCAACTTTTTCAGTCTTTGGGTTATACAAAAAAAAGTAGTTTTTGCTTTAATACTATGCCATAGTTCAACATATATGTATTATACCACTATTTCTAAGTTCCATCAATAACAGAAATAGACGGAACTGTATTAATACAACAAAGTTTTCTAACCTTATACATATAACATTCATTTTAATATTTGCAAAAAGCCAATATTAAAATATGTATCTATAACAAGAGTAAAGCAAATATAGATATATTACAAGTTATTGCAGAATTCCAATGAGTGAAACAAGGACATACTCACAAACTTTCACCTGTGTGCATGCCTATAAATATATTAAGCAAGGTGCTACCAGTACTACAGTCACCAAATCACTCCAAAGAGTGGGTCTAATTGACAATGGAGAAGAAGTTTTACTTCAAAGATCATCCGTATGCATCCCCAGCAAGGGCCCAGTCTGTCTGGGAAATCACCTGCAGAATAAGTCTTGCAGAGAAGTTCATTTTGGGTAGTCAGCAAGTTACTTTTTATACCTTTATGGCATAAGTATGTGTGTGTAGGACATCAGTCCCTACAACAGTTGTTACTGACTCCTGTTTTCATGGAAGGTCAGTTTCTTTGTCCTGCACCCATCAGGGATTCTTTGTTCTGCTGACTGCTCCCCATCAAGGAAGTTTGACTGAGTTTGTCAGGGTCGGAGTTTATCAGGCATGTCTTGGAGCTCTCACTAAGAAAGTGTGTTTCTTTGTTGCTGTTTGCTGGATTGCCTTTGTGGGGGCTGCACTCAGGTGCCTCAATGGTCAGAACTTCCATTTTGGTCAGAACTTCTGCGCAGTGAAGTGGAGGAGAGAGAGGAGCACGCAAAGGCAAAAGGTGCAAGGTGTGGAGTGTGAGGGATCCCCCACACAGGGATCTCTCTGGGCAAAAAGTACTTCAGTTCACCAACAGGTGGGCCTGGCTGAAATCAGCCTTGCTCTGCAAGCCAGAACTGTGCAAGGCTATGTCTTTTCAAAGACTAAGGAGTCTAGGCTGCGTCTTACCAGGAATTAACAGTCTATTACCCAGTCTGAGCTGGGTCTACACAAAGCTAAAACAACTAATCAGTGTAATGTTTAATGCTGATAAACTTAGAGGGTTAAGATTAAATTTAAGAACATATTTTATATTCAACTATTTTCCTCACCTCTTCCTGGTGTATCAAGTTACTTCATGCCCCAAGTATAGTACCAGGATCCAATATTGTACAAGTTTTAGAAACAAAAGTGAACATACCTCCCATATGCATCCTGCATTCAAATAATACATAGTGAAAACAGGTGAAAATCATTTAAATAATTTGACTTCTCTCCACAGCAGCTGAAGCCTTTTTTTCTTGAAAGGAAAAATAGAGGGTGATAGTATAGGAAGGTTGAAATCTTCCTGCCTCCCAGCATCCTACCAAGGAAACAGCTTCCTCTGAAGCGCCCAGACCTTTCTGCTGCAAAGCGTAGAGCTTAAATTAATACTATAGAAAGCAACAGAAATTCAGGTGCTGGAGTGCCTTAATTATACACCTTTCTGATTCTAGTGTCTCTTGCCTTTTTAACTGAGCTTAATCATTGTTGTATTACTTATAATCATCCTTTTTATAATATTGCATCCCACTCACATCTTGTCCCATTATGCAAAACAGGGCACAAACATCTGTGATTTACACTTATGCCCTAAAGGGCATGGGATACATGTAAAATTGAAAGATATTACCAAGAGATTTATATGGGAGGACAACCTTGGTAATAAAAATAAATGAGGACTCTTGGTATGGTCTCCCAAGGGAGACAATGCAGTGTGTTCCAAATCCCCTGTTCTCAGATAAACCTCCTTATGTTTGATAATTTTAATTTCATAGGAAGTATTACTGTGGCAACCTTTGCCTTAGACCTTCAGAGGTTATCTGATCAGCCAGACTTATATAAAGACAAGAAAAAGTTGAGCAGGACCTTCATGGACAATCAGAGACAGCCTTCTCAAAAATTTAGTATTATCATGCTGAGTGAATGGCAAGAAGAGAGTTTGTATTAGTAGGAAGAAAGAAGGGCGAGTCAAATTTCTGAAGCGACGTCTAAAAGCAAGATTAAGAAAAGTGAACTATTATTACAACGTATGGCAGGGCTTGCTTGCACGTAGAGAAAGGTTTCTTCATGATTTCCTGCAAAAGACCAATCTAGAGTTTTGAGAACATGTTTGTGACAAACATTTGAACTGGAACCCTTATTCAAATTCGTCATCCAATGTTCATCGTGCTGCTGAGCGAGGGGGTGGAGCAGCATGAACAGCAGCCACAGCTTTGACTCAGAGGTTAACCACTGTTTTACGAGTGTAGCTGGAGAGAGAGAAACATGTCACTCTTTCCATTTTTGTTCATTTCAATGGAACTCTCTGGACTTGGGGGCTAGGGTGTTATTGTTTGTCTACATGAAGTATCAAAAACTTATTAGATAATCAGGAGGACCAAGTGGGAGCAAATATTTTTTGAGGAATCCTGACCTTATTTACAGGATTCTAAGCAATCAAAATGGGATTGTCATTGATGTGGGTTTTGGGGGACTTCTTGTCTATCCTTTTGCAAAGAAAGCTTGTGACAGTAACCTCGTAACCTCCAGTTAGCTAGTTGCTTTCTTTCATACCATATAATTGCTATCTTTTACTGTTTTTATGAAATCCACTTTTGCTGATTTTATTAAATCAACTTTTGCTGATTTTGCTTTTTGAAATACTCTGCAATGATTTCAGACACATCTCATTCACCACTGCTCACAGCAGCCTTGACATTTGTCCCACTCAAAGTAAGCACACTGAAATGGCAAAGGGCGATGCCTGTGAGATTGAGCAATACAATCAGTCTAAGAGAGCATGCTGACCACGTCAAAGATTTCTCCTTTGGGGCATTCCCTAAAACTGATCCTAAATCACTGTCTGAGAGGCTTTTAGCTTGACCAGAGTATGATGTAGGAGGAGACAAAAACCTGGACCAGGGTCTAGCATTTAACTGGAGTCACACTTGCAGTTTGAGCTGATAGTAGTGTAAGCTGTTAAACTGGTAATATAAGCCTCTCATGAGTGCTAAGGATGGAGTTTGAAAGTGAATTAAAATGGACAAAGCAGCTGTGCTTTTTCAATGCTTTTTTAAAATGCATTAAAAAGTTCAACTTACTGTAATGAGCAGTTCTGTCTACACATCCAGAGTGGCCTCTCCAGGTCAAAGAGTGGCCACTCTTTTCAGAACTGGGAAAGTGATACTGTGCAAGGAAGCATCTTGGATCTTCCATCTTTGGAGCAAACAGGAGCAGCAGTTCTGAGCTCTGAATGCTCCCAGCCCCCTTATGGCCTCCCTTATGCCACCAGGTGATGAGTGAACTTCACATCCTCTTGATTTCAGTTTCCTGAGCTTCAGCCTGAAGTGGGGGAAGAGGAACCAAACCACAGCATATTGTTGGGGTTTTTTTCCTTCAAGGACACACCAAGGGTGGAATTTCACATTACATGCAGGCAAACTGGAAACAGTAATTTTTCTTCACGTGATTCAACTGTAAGTGCTCTCTTTATTTCCCCAGCCTTCATCTCTGCATTGTTGTTGCTGTGATGCTCAGAAGCATTGCACGGAACAGTTGCAGGATGATGGCATACTTGGGTGGAGGAGCAAACAAGACAAAGGATAGAAAGGACTGCAAGGGAAAGAACAGAGCTAAAGGAAAGAAGCCAAATTTGTACTTTAGTTATACTGTCTCAAACATAGCTCTTATTGTAGAACAGACTTTATCTCCATTTTCAGAAAGTTAAGTGCACAGATTCAACAAGTTACAAAACTTGGGTTTTCCCTTGTTTTTTTACTTCGCAGAAGCTACTCAAAGCTTTTTTTGCTCTGTTCAAGAGCAGCTTTTCAAGGACATGGTTCAGTTTGCTGAAAACATTATAAATCTGACATACTTTTGTGCCAACCAGGTGAGGTTGTTTACCAACCTAAAATGCATCCGGTGGGGAAGGGAAGGAGCATGATTAGCAGGCTGTGTCCCAGTCAGAGGAGGTCTCCTGGCCTTCTAGAAGATTCTGGGCCTGGTACGTTCCTCCCTGGACCTCCCCATGACCTTGTTATCCATCCCAGCTGTTAACCTCAGAGGTTAATCATCAGGAAAGCCACAGCAGAGAAGGGAAAAGAAACACTGTGAGCAAGGCAGAGTTGTATGATGGCATTGATAGACTGCTGTGAAAGAGCTACTATTTAGGGAAGCTTTCAGAGGGTTACACAAAGGCAGTCATGTCTGTCACATCAAATATTGGACACAGTAGCAATCAGTGCTGCACTAAGGCAGTTCAGACTGCAACTGGAACATTTCTCTAAAGGTGGCAGCACACTGTACTTGGTCCTCTGTGGTTTGCCAGGCTTCCTGCCTCTCCTTGTAACACTCAATAAAGGAAGAACTGCCATGGTCATAAACAATAAAAGTATCATCAGTACTTGCAGATGTTGCAAATTTGAATTTTGTTTAAGTGCTTTAACTTTATCAATTTTTTTCAGCTCAGCATTTTCAGATACTTGACAGTATTTGTCAATCTAAGTCAAACAGGATGCCAATTTCCTGGTTATCTACAATAGATACAAGTTAGTTCACAGCTATGCTCAACTCTGGGCCCACATATGCAATATGAATGTGACGCATGTGTGGACTAGCAGCTGGGACCCATGGGCAGATGCTGCTTTTCATTCCTAAAGCCATATTGCTCAAGCATCCCTCATTCTGAAGAGATGGGAGCCACTTGTGGTCTGTGAATTTAATGTATCTCATCTTTGCTTGGCCTTTCATAATTTTTATTGTTTAGTTGATAATAAGTTTCTTGATGCTAAGCAATATGAGATAGGTAAGTTTTATGGTGTGGTCTTCTTTCTTTTCTTTGTCAGTGTTGTCAGCAGCTATAAAGAGCAAAAGACACATTCTTGTCTCCAAATCCCTATATACCTGTCTCCTGTCAAATCTCCCCATGTGGTTTCCTTCTTCCTACAAAAGTGGCTAATACCAGTCTCCCTGGCTGGACAATCTTCACCTGTTTAAAAAATGTATTCCCTTTATCAGATTCTCTTTCCTACCCACTTTTTGTTGTTGTTGTTGTTGTTGTTGTTGTTGTTATTCCTTCCAACTGCTCACCAGAATATAAACCACTTGCTCCTAATCCAATTTTAATGGGAGTTAGTTCTCAGTCTTAGGCTCCATAATCAGTCTGCCCCAGTTCTCCTACTGTGCAGGAACACCTCTCAACCTCTTCTTTGAGATTCGCCATGTGCTTCTTTCTTTCACTCCTTTCCCTCTGGCCCAGGTGTAGGTCCCTGTGCACTCAGGGAGATTAATTTCTCCTGCCCATTTTACAGCTGTGGGATTAGCACAAACATCTGAGAAGAGACCGTGTTCACTTCTCTTAGTAGTAGTTGTCAGCTGGATTGTCATGTAGTAAATACAAGGAGATGTTCAATTTTCTTCTTAGACTGAAGAGTTCTATTGCTCCACAGACTTGTTCTGTCTCTCAGCACTGAGAGACATAAGGCAATAGAGCATGTTCAGTAAGGCTGAAATCTTGAGAACTGTAGGTTGCTAAAACCTCAAGACTCTCTTGAACACCATATTGGCCAATTTTCCATTTTGTATAAAAGCAGCAATTTGACATTTAACATCTGACATCATCTCACCATATTTCTCAATTACATTTCATAACTGAGCTAACAGCACTGACTATTTTATGGCTTTTTGTTTCAAAGTTCATAATTTCTCATAATGATGAAAGCAAGATGAAACAAATCAGAATGGTAAGGCAAACCTGAGGCAAAAAAAGAAGAGAGGAAAAGAAGTGTTTTGAACTTGTAAATAATTGAGGATATGAGTGGAAAAATGGCCGTGTGTGCATAGTTTTATCAAAGAAGCAATATAAAACATAGAGAAATAAAGAACTGACAGAAACAAAAAATTGTTTAAGGAAGTTACAGAAAAAGGTATCATCATAAGAAAAAAAAAAACCCAAAACATTCAAAATTTCATAAAAAATAGCTGAACATATGAAAGATGAAAAAATGGAATTTTATTTTATGATTATAAAAATAAAAGGGTAAAGTGGAAAAAAGCAGAGAAGAAGGAAAGTGATAACTGCAAAAGGAACATTGATGATGTTTCTGAAGTGTTTCAAAGTATTGCCATAAATCTGCAACTTTCTAAGAAGCCATCAAAGGACATGCTTGAAGAGGAAGTGAGGCATGTGCCTTTATGGTTAGCTGACCCAATTAGTGATGAAAATTATCTTGATTTGGTAAACAGGATACATGCCTTTATAAATCACTGTCTTAAATATAATCAGCAGTTTACCCATTTTAACAACAGAGCTGTGATTCTTTGATGCTTGGTTGTACTTTCTGTTGAAGAAAGCTTGTTGGGGTATTTTTCTCATACAGGGTGCTAAGCAAGCTAGTATTTTTGTATAAGTGCCCACTTCACAATGCTTTTACTAAAAATAATAGACTGTTTTCACTAGGTGAAATGCTTTGTGAAGTCTTACAGATCAGATTCAGTGTTCATTTTGGGTAGGTCAATATTGAATAAACAGCTGAGCCATCTTCAAATACAAATGGTTTCTTACCTTAATTTTACAAGAAAATGCAGTGAAGTATGTCATCATTTAGTCTAAACTCAGGAGGACAGCAAAGGTTTGCTCAAAAGGATTAAAAAGTTCTTCCTTTGTCTTCCAGTGAGCATAAGGTCAAAGCTGCATGATTAAAACAAAAACAGTCATTTTAATGTGGAATTTCTTTTCATAATTACATAAAATCACATTATATAATAGTTTTTGGCAATCAAATGAGATCATTTTTGTACAATATAAAACGCAGCTGTTCAGCAGAGGGGGATTCTGTCCAGGCCATAATAGGCATTACTTAAATCATGCAGTGACATTGCCAGTATTCAACTAGTTTAGGCTAAACTTTGGAACTTGTGTCTGAAGTGATTGTCATCATCCCAACCCTTATACATCCTTTTCCTCTCTCTTTCATGCCTCACAGTTTATAAACCCATGCATAAATTAGAAATATTTCTAAGTCCGTTAGAAGTTGGAAACTGTCATTTTCACTCTATGAGTGAAGCAAATTATGAGCAGCTAAGGTTGTTTTTGACAACCTTTTATTTCTGGATAGTGCTGGCTTTATCTCTTCACATTTCTCTCCCTCATTTCCAGGCAATTGGAAAAATATATAACAATGAAGGGATGTGCTGAAGGTTCCTGTTTTATCTTCTTCTTCTGTGTGTGGCTGGGAAGAGGAAAAGATGCTGCCAAACCATCTTCCTCTGTTGTCAAGTTTGCATATTTTTAGATTAGAACAATGGCATTCAACTTGACATCAATTCTCTAGCTGCCTAAAAAATTGCCAGTGTACCTAAATATTTCCCTAATTCTGACAATATTTACATCCTTTGCAGGTAATTTTTTAGTTCTCTTAGAGCTTCGGAATTGGGAAAGTGACGCAGTGCTCCTTGTCTTCTCACACTGTGCATCTCTGCCCTAATGCAGGGGCCCTGGAGGTGTTCCCAAGTTACACTCCCAGCCTGATGCTTCTTCACAGTGTGCATCAGCTTACTCTTCCCTATAACTTGCTTCAGCCTTGTAAGGGAAACAGGAGTTTCCTGAGAAATTCCACCTCAAACTGGGGAGAAAATTTGCACCTTCTAGCAGTTATATCTGTACACACCTTACAAAGCTGAGCAAAAATCTCTGCTGTTCCATGATAGCCCAATCCTGACAGAACTGACCATACCTAGACTGGCTAGGGGTGGAATGCATTTGGTCTATATGGCCTGGGTTTTGGTAGCTGGGGGGGCACAGAGGTGGCTTCTGTGAGAAGCTGCTGTGAGCTTCCCTACAGCAGAGCCAGTCACTGGCAAGTTGGACATGCTGCTGGCCAAGGCTGGGCCAGTTAGAAATGGTGGTAGTCCCTCTGTGATAACATATTTAAGAAAAAATCAAAACAAACATTGTGATCCAGTTTTAATAGGGACTAGAGAAGAGTGGAGTGAGAACACGTGAGGAGAACAACCCTGCAGACACCAGAGTCAGTGCAGAGGGAGGGGCAAGAGATGCTCCAGGTGCCAGAGCTGGGATTTCCTCTGCAGGCCATGGTGAGACCATGGTGACGCAGCTGTGCCCCTACAGACCATGGGTCCATGGAGGAGGCAGAGATCCACTCACAGCCCGTGGGGGAAGTGCCCACACCGAAGTGTGTGGATGCCTGGAGGAGGCTGTGATCCAGTGGGAGTCCCAGTGGAGAGAGGAGGCCCTGCTCCCGGACTGGAGCAGCCTTTCCTTGGAGAAATGCATGGAAGAGTGACCATGCCACAGCAGTTTTGGGAGGACTGTTGCCCATGGGATGGACTCATATTGCAGCAGTTTGCAGAGAGCTGTTGCTCATGAGATGGAGCCACATCTGAGAAGTTCATGGAGAACTGTCTCCTGTAGGAGGGACCCCACATGCAGCAGGAGAATGACTCCTCTCCCTGAGCAGCAGGAGAAGTGCTGAACTGGGTGATGAACTGACCATAACACCCATTCCCTGTCTCCTTATGCTGCTGGGGTAGGAGGTAGAGCTGGAAGGAGGGAGCAGGGGGGAAAGGTGATTTTAAGGGTTTATTTCACTTCTCATTATTCTGTTCTGATTTTGTTAGTAATAAATTCACTTCATACCTCTAAGTTGAGCCTATTTTGCCTGTGATGGTATTTGATAAGCAATCTCTCCCCATCCTTATCTCAACCCATGAACCCTTAGGTAAATTTTAAGCACATTTTTTAAAATGTCTGCTCCATTGTCCTGGTTTTGGCTGGGATAGAGTTAATCTTCTTCTTACTAGCTGGTACAGTGCTGTGGTTTGATTGAGTGTGAGAACAGCGTTGATAACTCCCTGATATCTCAGATGTTGCTGAGCTTTCCCCAAGTCGAGGACTTTTCAGTGTCTCCTGCTCTGCCAGCGAGCAGCTGCACCAAAAGCTGGGGGGGCCCATGGCCAGGACAGCTGCCCCAAACTGGCCAAAGGGATTTCCCTTCCACAGAACATTATTTCCAGTACATAAACGGGGGGGAGTTCGCTGGGAGGGGCTGACAGCTGCTTAGAGATGGGCTGGACATCGGTCAGCAAGTGATGAGCAATTGTATTGTGCATCACTTGTGTATCTTGGGGTTTATTCGTCTCTCCTTTTCAGTACTATAACTTTCATTATCATCATTAAAAGTATTAGATTTTTATTAGTATTATTGCAGTAGTAGTAGTAGTAGTATATGTCTCCTTTTCAGCACTGATATCTTCATCATCATCACCATCATTATTATTTTTTTTAATTATTAGACTGTTGTTATCTCAACCCACAAGATTTTATTTTTTCCGATTCTGCTCCACATCCCACTGGGGGTGGAGTGGAGGAGTGGGTGATTGGCTGCTTGGCACTCAGTTGCTGACTGGGGTCAAACCACAGCACCCATTTATTCCATTTCCTGTGACACCATCTTTCATCTCATTTAGGAGTTTTCTTGCTAAATGTTACAAATAACTCAAATTGATGATTAGACTCCCTTTGATTACACAGGGAGAGAGGGAAAGAGCATGGGCAAGCAGGCAGCATTCTGCTACTCAGTCAACTCAAAGAGTAATCTCAAGGAGTGGAAGTAGAAAGCATCCAGCCATTTCAAGATTTGCAGGGCTTGTATCTTCACCCTCTGTTCTGTGAATTCACGTGAACTGAAGAACTCACAAAATTCCACTGAGACACCACTGAGAATTAGCAGAGAATTCCATGGGACACTTCACTTTTCATTTTGCAACATTCCATATAATTTCTTTTCATATCTTAAGTGCACTTAGTGCTTCATCTGATCCCTTCTGATTTTATTCAAACATTCAGTTTTCCTTCTGAAAATATCATTCAGCAAAAAGAAGCCCTTGCTGCTCTGGGATGCCATGGATTCCGTACAGCCTGTACATGTGGGTTTTGCTCACAGAGGCCCCCACTGAAGAAGAGAGTGAAGGACAACCGCTTAAATGCTATGTCCAGCTTTTTCCCCCTTTTATAGCCAACCTTTGAACACACTTTTCTATTCTTCTAGCTAAAAACTCATGGTTTTAGTCTCTCTCTTCCCCAGACTTTGTGCAGGATGCAGATTGGGTATTTCCTCTCGGATAGCATGTGCTTGAAGTTCTCTGATTATTCATCTTTGGAGCTCTTCCATCCTCTTTCACAATCCTGGTTCTGCAGTGTGTGAACCACATAGGAAAACATATTCCCAGTCCATGTGGTGAGGAGAGCTTGGTGCATAGGGGTCCATAAGAGCTCTCAGCCATTCTGCCTCCATTCCATCAGGATATACCTGCAAGATCATCCCATGTTCTGTCAAACCCCATTCTCTCAAATCCATTCCTGCTGAACATCCCTGAGGTCAGAATGTCCATAATGCCTGCCAGTTTTCCACCTGGAAGCCCTACTGAAAAGAGCATTCTGGAATGCAGCCTTGTCTCTTTTCGTAGCTATTGTGTTTTACTCACCTACAGGAAGACTACTTTCTGCTGTCCCACAGTTCTGTGTCCTTCATCAGAAGAGAGAGTTGGAGCAGAAAGCTGGGACCCTTAGCAGAGCTTTGCAATTTCAACTGAGCTTTCAATTCTATGGTTATATGCCACACAGTGTGTAGAAACTGTCACATAATCAACATGGCATAGAGTAAGTGGAGATCAAACTATCCAGAAGTAATCAAAAACTCTGCAGGTAACAAGGCAGTGTGGACAATGCCTGTGTGGAAGGGTCAGTCATCAGTACAGGATACTGTACAGATTTTATTAGACAAATAGATGTAGTAAGTATCCCTTCTCTATCTCCCTGCCAGTGTAAGCTCAATAAAAACAGAAAATAGTAAGTCAGGTCAACACTGCTGCCTGAAGCCATCAGTTCCTGCAACTCCGTCACTTGCAGGAAACATCTATAGCTCTTGGGATGCCAAATCCTAGTGGGTAAAGCAAGATTGTTTGTTCTGCCTTTTCTTTGTTTTGTTGCCAGTTGCTGGTGACTCCAGAAACATTTTCAATGCTGCAGGCATTCTACTTTTCTGCTTTTTGCTAAACAAAATACTGCTGGATGACCACATGTGCTTTTGTTCCTGTTCCACAACACAGCATTTTATAGATGTCTCACTCCACAGCCTTGCAAAAGATGCTTTCCTGTTTTGAAACAATTTTCTGTGAGCTAGCTGGGTCAAAATAATGACCAGTAGTGACCAGTCTATAGCTCTGCTTTTCTACAAAATTGTTCAAACAACAATCAAACTGAAGCTTGTTAAGAAGTTGTACAGCAGATACGCAGCATATAATTAAACTAAAACTGGAATGCACAGCCACAATTAATCTATAGTTCAAGAATAAATCTCATAAACTACCAAATAAAACTCACATAAAGAGGATTTGGAGCTGTGAGTAAAAACAGTTTCCTACGCAAAGTGCTCTGTGGTGAGGAAATAAGGCTTTAATTGCAAAACAAGAAGCACATCTAATCTGAGTCCATCATCAACCTCTTCTTGAGATAGAGACAACCCACAGGATGCTGAATTTTGGTTAACCATGTAGGTCAATAAAGCAATAAAAGTGAGAGATTTTACAGAATATTTTGAGTTTCAAGAGATAAAGAGGTCTTATGTCCCTTCAAACTGAAAAGAAATGGAAATGGCAACCCCATGAGGTGGCTCAGACACTATCATCATTCTGTGCTGTCTGTTCCCAAGGGAATGGGATGCTTTTCCTCCTGCAAATAGCTTTTGTAATGCATCATTCTGTAAGGTAGTCATATTACAGAAATAAGACCACATAAGCCACAGGGAAAAAAAAAAGTTTTGTGGAAACAGAAATTACTTTGTGTAACATAGCAACCGAGAGCATGTTATAGACCTAAGCATTTGAAGTTTTCTGAGCAATGTGGGCTGACTTTTTGGGGGAAAACCACAATTTCTGAAAATTATTTTTAACCTGCCTTCTAACCATGTTTGTCCTCCCCTGCTTCCCATTATCATTTTGCATTGGTTTTATGAAGACACCTGTAGCTTTACTTGCCTCTAGTGCTGAGGTCTCGATACTCTAGGACTAGCTCCAGCCACAGGCCTCAGCCATGCTATCAGCCTCTTTGGGGAGGCATCTCAGTACATGGCAAGGACTCCTCATCCCTTGTTTTATATGCAAAGTAAACCTCACTTAGAGGGATAAAGTGGTACTCATCCCTTATTCAAATTCACACTATAAAAATGTAGCAATTCAGAATTAAAGGGGGTGACACAGCATAAGCCTCCTTTGAGTCTACAGGCTGAAAATGTTAATTAAGAGTTCAACTAGTTCACCAAACTGTGACTATTACACTGTATGAAGTAGTTCACACTTTCACCCTTAGACTGAATAACCTGATGGACTGGACTAAGCACCAGGATAAAAAGTTTTAATTGCTTGTGAGATTGAACTCAGGTTAGCAATATCAAGGGATTGTTCTGTTCATTTTAATAACATAGCTGCAAGGTTATGCTATATTGACAATTTAAATATAGTAAGGAGTATATAATAAAAGGAAAACAGAGAATAAATCTGAGCCAACAGGAGATGACCTATGTGTGAGCTATGCACATCTTCAGATCTGGACTATCTGGTGTACAACTTGGGATTTAAAATGATGCTGTTAATGTTAGATTTTTCCAATGACATGGTTTGTGCAACACCCATGGGCCTATCTGGCATTTCCGAAAAACCATAAGTCTCCTGCAGCCTTTACTCGCTTAGGGGCTGTTTCTAATTTTAGAAAGATGAGTTGTCATGTCATTTGGTTTTCACTGGCCAGATGTACAAAAACTCCATTAACAGCTTTCATCTGTTTGGAGCAATGATCTAAGCAAAGGACCTGGTCAGTAGCTGTCATTACTTGGAGGAGACAGTTTTACTCCAGAAGATATCATGGGTATATCTGGTATAATTCTCACTATTCTTGTATTTCTCAGTTTTCCATACCATAGTAGGGTGAACTATTGTTAATCTGCCTTTTGCCATTCACAGGTAACAAAATCCATTTAATCCAATTAGCTGTATATTCCTGTTACAGTGCCTTCAGTGATCAGAAATCACTGAAGAATATAAATTGAACTGTATATTTACACCTTGCAGATCTAATCCTAAATTTGTGGTATGGAAGAGAACTATTGTCTTCTCCCAGCTCTGGTTTAGCTCTCAGCCAAGATCCAGAGGACATCCTGTCAGCTTAAAAACACTCACAGAAATGTCAAATGCCTGACTAACATTACCTAATCCAAAGATTGTTTTGTCACAAGCAGAGCAGGATCCACGTCTTTGCTTCATTGTTTCTTTCTTGAATGAAAGGTGTACCTTCTAGCAAATAATACTGATCTGTGGCAGGTCCTTTGAAATAAATTAATGACTGAATTCGTGACAAAAGTCCTTTCATTAAAACATCCTGTGCACAAATTTGTGCAATCCAGATATTGAAGCACATAGGCAGCATGATGTCCCAATTCCGTGGCTCCTAAAAATTATTGCTGTGTTTGGGGAGGAGCCAAAAAAGAAGAGAAAACAGTTTGTGGAGATAATCCCTTTATTATGTTTCATCATTTACTGTGTTTATCCTTCAGGAAGTCCAAACAGGAAACTAAGTAAGCAGCCTCCCTAAGGAGCCTCAGAAGGTGTCAGAACATAAGAATTTTTTTATGTTTTGATGACCAGGAAGCAACACACTGTGTTGTCTAAATCCAATTCGCTTATTTTTCCACTAAATAACTGAGTTAGAGCTTGGTTTAGGCACAGTCTTATGTCATTAATAATTAATGTCCATTTGAAACCCTTTCATGTCCACCTCCACTGTATTGCCTTCATTCTTTTCTTTTTGTTCATATGTCCAAATTATCTGATCTCATGCTGATTCTGTATTGGTTTATATTAAAAATAATTCTTATTTTTTGCCAGCAGCCACTGGAAAAAAGGTACATTCCCTACATTTCCTCTGCTCTTATCCATAGTAACTTATGGCTTCACAAAATAAAAGCATTTAAAATTTGCCACTTGTGAGGCAATTTGCCACTTAGAGGCAATGTGGCAGAAGAACAAACATATAAGGCCAAATTTAGAGGCCATACAGCCTTTGAGACAATCTTTTGTCTCACATTATGGCCAGCTTCAGGTACTTGTGAAAACAGCAGTTGAACAAGGCTAATGAGGGTTTTGTCTGTGTTTGTTATTCTCTCCTATTTTCCAGTAATAACATTTCAGGCATCCCATCTGCAAAGAGTCATGTCCATATTCAGTAGTTACTAATTAACTTTCCCTTCATAGCTCTCTCTAGTCTCTAAACTTCTTATCTTTCTTGCCTTCACATCCCTTGGAAATGACTTGCACATTAATCATTCAACACTGGACACACACTATGATTAAAAAGGAACACTGCTGCTTTTTCTTAATCTGCCACTCAGTAATAGCTGGGCAGCTTTCACTCTGATTATGTGAGAAAGCATGAACACCTCTTTTCTTGCTCACTTTCACCATCACCATTCATGATTTCAGAGGATCCTCTTTGCATTTCCAAGCTGAAGAGCCTTCTGGAAAAGCCATCCCACACCACCAGTCATCTGTGACACCCTCCTCTGTGCTGTATTTTGTTAGTGGTTGGAGGACTAGGATTATGTGCTCTTTCCAAGGCACTGGCATGCTTGCTTTGGTGTGACCACTTATGCTATGTACCTAACCCCAGACTGAGACAGGACCCTTTTAGGGCCATTCTCCATTCCTTTCCTGACACCAGAGAGCCCATCTGACAGACTGCTGCTCATCACTGAGCTGTAGCTTTCAGAGAACTAGTCACAGCAATATCCCTGTGAGAATACAGATGATGAAGAGCCAGATGTTCAGACAGTGATTACTGTCTTTCCAGTTAAAGCTAATACTGGTTTTTCACAGGATTTTTATTTTTCTACACTAAATTTAAACCTCTCATCAGATAGTTCTATGAAAAGATTTAATAAAACCCTTTCACAGTCCTTGCAATATGTTTTAAGTATTGGAGTAGCCTAAGAAATTCTGAAGTAATGCAAAGTCTGTCACCTTGTCTTTTTGAGAAAAACAAACTTTAAGTACCAGCACAGAGGTCAATAGGATCCCTCTGAGATCTCTCCTCATAGGTCAGCAGCATCAATGATAATCTGCATAATCTGCATAAGGCAGTATGAAATACCATCATTTTTTACTTAATAGTACTCAAAACTGCAGACTAAAGTACCCCTATCAGTTAGATAGTGAGTGAGAAAGCCAATACTGCTCTCTTCTCTCCCTTGTAGATTGGGAAGAAGGAGAAGGAGAAGGAGAAGGAGAAGGAGAAGGAGAAGAAGGAGAAGGAGAAGGAGAAGGAGAAGGAGAAGGAGAAGGAGAAGGAGAAGGAGAAGGAGAAGGAGAAGGAGAAAAAGGAGAAAGGGAGAAGGATCAATTCTTTCTCATGTGAATTGCATTCATCCTGCAGCTGACTCAGGTAAACAAGCCAGGTTTGATGTTGCAAAAAGCTCCAGTTTCTCACACTGTGCCACTCTGAAGCTCTTCCTGGTCTGTGCCAGTGATGACCAAGATACTGCAGTCATAAATGAAGATGCCAAGTGAGTTGTGAAAATATTGTTCTTTCTTCTTGTCTTATCAGTACAGTCTGAGAGGAAATCCAATAGGATGTGTGGCAAGCTACATGCTCCAATAGTATCTTGAATTTGGATATGAATGGGTGCAACTACCAGACTATTATCTAAATTAGTTCAAAAAGCCTGTGGAATCTCACTCCAAAATCTAAAGGATATATGAGGAAACAAAAAAATCCTTTTGGTGAAGAGATAAAAGCAATGGATATTTATTTTCTTAGCACATTGGTTTGAAGAACAGATCTTTCTAAGTTTTTCACTAGAAACCTAAATAACATCCTAGTTCCTGAAGAAAAGCCAAAATTGCAAGAGTGAGAAAGATTGAATCTCATGCTTCACTTGCTTTCAGACAAAGAATTCAGCCTGGCTCTCTCATGTCCCAGAAAAAAAAGATTCTTCATGGAAATTAATTTGGCCAAAACGAAATAATTTTTAAGATAAGTTTAGGTTTTAGTAAATCAGTATTTTCCATTAACTTAAGTTTTGATCAAGAAAACTGTCCTCAGTGAAGGAAAACTTTCTATCTTGTTTTATGAGGTTGTCTCATTAAGTAAGTTCCTGTTTCTTTTTTATTTTCAAAGCACTTGCAGTCAGAACAACTTTGAATTGAGCCCAACTATGCCAACTCAATGCACTACACATATAGTCAAAAAGTACCGTAACTGCTTAAACACTGAGACCAGCTGCTTCTGTCTTTTGCAGAACATGCTAAAACAAAAAAGCCCTCTCTTTTTAATAATTTCTTTCATTTGACAGTGACATACAAAAGAGAAAAACTCTTCTTCCAATATTATTGGGATTAGTGGGAGCTTAAATGAGCCAAAACAAAACCAAAGCTCTGGCTGGCAGTACGTAAGCCCATGTTATGGCAAGTAAAGCCTACCTGGAGCAGTAATCACCAGTCCTCAAGGAAGAAAGCTTTTACTCTCTTACTTAGCTTCAGTCTTCATGTAGTAGGAACTTAACAGTTAAATATTTCAAGAGTTCTTAAGGAAAAGTGGGAAGTTGCCAAGCCCACATTTATAGGAGTACAAGTCAAGTGAAATCTTGCTTTTCTGCAATCGTATTGTCACATATCTCAATCATACTCAAAATGTGCCAACAGGGCAATTCTCACTGTGCATGTGGGATAGGAGCTTTGACGTTAGTGGAAGCACTGCCCTTAATCTGAATGAGAAGAGGATTGTACCCTGCTGTGTGTCTCAAGTATCACTCATCCCTAAAAACAAAATGCTCCATTTCAGGTTCATTGCAGCATCTACTCCTGTGTCATGCCAGTGACTGGGAGCAAACTGTGCTCTCTGGTAGCCAACTGCATGTACTAATTATTGAAACAAACCTTTAAACCTCTACTATGCAAGAACTGCATCAGCACACTGTTTCCAGCATGAGTCCTATTTGTTCTGAGCCCTTTGTGCAACAGTTCCAGGCAAATGGATTTACTGGAAAAGGCACCTGCAAGGCTCCCTTATCTCTCTCACAAACAGTCATTTCAAGAAAGAGTTGTCACATGTCACAATCAATGCTCTTAAGAAAAATGTCCCACCCTGTCCCCCAAAGTGTTACTTGCTTTTTTAACTTCACTTTTGAAAGCCTGGCTCATTGCACAGCTACTCTGCACAGGAAAGTGCTATGTATCCCAGTGAAACATGCATGTCTTTCATGCAGCTTCTTCTACTTACAGACCTGATCTGCTTCTGACCAACTTATTGGAAAGGGTGGGTTACCTACAGGGTGATGTTGATGGAAAACTGGAAAAAAAAAAAAAAAAAAGAATTTTTAAATAAGTTTGAAGAGACACAGATATATGCATATCTGTATAAAGGCAAATCAGTTTCTCTTTTGCTTCATATTCTGTGAAGTACAGAAGACAGCCCTGATCCTGACTGGGATACTATTACAGCAGAAAAAATGAGTAGGTGCCAGACTAGCTTGCTTGACTGCAAGTACTGATGTATTGTGTTCTGTGCAAACTGTGGCCCACAATAACAGTCCACAACTGCCTTGGAGAATCTCAGTCTCAGCTGGAAATGTGCACAGTTTCTGCTGAACATGTTTCCACTTTTTTTCAGGAAGCTACAGCTCTTACTCCTTACACTGAATGTTTTTCCTGACCTAACTCTTGTAAGTCCCTTTCACTTCTGGGCTCAGTTATCTACTGAGCTCATATACCTACAGAGCCCTTAATCTGAAGAGGAGCAGCATTGAAGTTAGGACAGTACTAAGAAAAAAAAAATGCTAAGGGCTAATCAAACAAATATGGGTCTCTATATTCTGATCATGCTGCTGCCAGCCTGTCTGCCTTTCCTCCAGGCATTGCCTCTTTCCAGAATCACAATTCTGGACATAAGTTTCTCAACTTTCAGAATCACAGACTGTCTCAAGTTGGCAGGAAACCATAACGATCACTGAGTACAACTCCTTGTTCCTTCCAGAACTATCTAAACCTAAATCATAGAACTAAGCATATGGACACTAAATTCTGTTTTGCTTTTGGACAGGGCTGGTTTTGTTCTGCCTGCCTGACCACACCTAGCAGTCTTAAGGTACAGGTACTTAGTTGGGTAGTACTACCAAAGTTTTCAGGATGGTATGTCCCTGTCTCATTACCTTCAAAAATCATGCAGATTCTTCAAAGCAGCATCCCAAGAGCCTTCTGAGCTGTTCTGGGAGGGGATATGTGCTTGAATGATAGGTACATTTTGGTCACCAGGAACTGGCAGGCTAGGTATGAACTGCAAGGAAAGCTGTGTGTAATTAGGAATACAGGCGAGCTGTACAAAATGAAGAAAAAACCAATGAATATCGGGCCTTAACAAATTATTAATTTTTAATTAAGCCAAATTACTAAACAATCTATCTGAGGGATCTCTTATGTCACCATTCTGTTTTTTGAAAAGAAAACCTGAAAACTCTAGGATCTTCCCCAGGGCACTCCAACGCATTGCTGAATTGAAAGCTGCTCTGTGCTCTCAGACATTTTTTCCATGGCCGCTGGTGAGGACAGCATCGCAACACAGTTGCCAATAACCAAATTTCACCCAGTCTTTGACAAATCCTTACAGGAATTTCAGCCCAGTGTAACACAACATGGATGGTTGCCAACTTTGGCTGGATGCCAAGCCACGTACTCTCAGCTGGCACATTTATGGTATGTTCAGCAAGGACGTGCAGGTAAAATGTGTGTGGAATGGGAGCGCGTTTTGCTCCTCATGGAGGGTCCATCTCCTTGAGGCTTTGCAGAGGTTTCTTGCAGCCTCTCAGTCCAATGGCCTGGCTGCCACATGCAGGCAGGAGCTGATGGTTTCTACCATCTGCAGCTTTAAAACCACAGACCAACCTCCACCACTTCACCCTCTTGGAAGCATGGAAACAAGGCAAAGAAAATATCTTTTTCCATATAATATTTTATCATATCATATCATATAATACTTGAGTTGTTTCCAGCTGATCTTCAACTTTGGCATGTAAAAATCCCATAAACCACCCAAACATGGGGAAAAAAAATATGAGTGGAATAATTTTGTTAAAGGAATTTGCTTTACAATTATTTTATTAGGCAACAATCTACTAGCAAGTATATTTTTTTATGGTGAATAACCATTAGAAAGCTGCACATTGGCTATGACCTTGTATCTCTGAACTATAAATTTCGTATCTAGTTTTTAGAAGACATTTTTATTTCCTTTTTAATTTCTTCCAAGGTGTATAAGTGTTTTACAGTACCTGCTACTGAAAATGTAAATGTGCTTATTTGAGACTGGTTACAGAACTACCAGAAGGCAATCAGAGCCCTAATTCAATAGAAGAGCCTTGAGCAACTTTCACAGGCTGCATGATCAATATGACCAATGTGAATAACCTGATCTGTTTGCTAACCAGCTGCTGACGTCCAAATTACTGCAGCCAAAATAGCTGTTTGTAAATCACCCAGAAATCAAACAATGAAGTAAAGAAACTCAGTGTTTCCCTGGTTAAAACAAATAACATTGATCAGAAGCTTAGAAAGAAAGAAAACATGAAATAAAAGTCCTTAGGTTCTTTTGAAAATGCAAAATCACAATATAGAGCTATATTGTTATTTGATCTGTGAACCTGCACAAAAATTGAACTGTATGCTTATGCAAAATGTATTTGTGTCCACAGACTTAGAAAGGCATCATGAAGAAGAGGTGTTAAGGTGAATTTTGCATCCTGCTATTCATAAATGTCACTGAAGGCTTCCAGAGAAAACCTCTCAGATTTTACAGTATACTAAGTTCAAACATTCAACAATGAAGCTCAGCCTCAGAGAACCAAAAACAGACCTGGTATTTCTGTCAAGAGGCTAAAACACATCTGTCCCTAGACAGAAGCAAAGGCAGAATTTGGACTACTAGAAGGGACTCAGCTCTCACTTACAGATTGAGTCTGGTTTTTGCTCACTTAAATTTTTCTAATTAAGGAATGTTTCCAGCTTGCTCCAGTAAAAGGTCTGATGGATTATTGGGGGGGAAAACAAAGTTTTCTCTGCCTCAGTGCACACAAAGAAAAGGTTGACTCCAAAGTAGTCTGTAAAACTCTGATAAAGCTGTTTGAACTACAGAGAGAAGCCTGAACTGACATGCTAAACTGATGCACACATACATTTCTGCTTGCACAAAGAAGGAGTGACCCCATAAACCTTTGTACAGGACCCTGAAGGTGAAAACTGGGATGTAGCTTGAAAGGATGTCACAAGGCATCTAATCTGTGCTTTTGTCATGAAGTAGGTAGATCTGTGGCTGGTAGATTTGTAATATTCAGATGGATATTTAACATACTCATAGAGATTTTTTAGTCCCCTTGTCACGGGTTAAATACTGCCTAGCAACCCAGCCCCACACAGCCACTCACTCACTTCCCCAGCTCCATTGGGATGCAGAAGGAAATTGGAAGAGCCAAAGTGAGAAAACTTGTGCATTGAGATAAAGACAGTTAAACAGGGAAAGCATGCTAGCAAAGCAGAAGAAATTCATTCCCCACTTCCACTGGCAGAGACGTGTCCAGCAATCTGCAGAAAAACCAGGCTACTTCACAGGTAATGGTGACTTGGGAAGACAAATGCCATCACTCCAAAAATGTCCTCCACTTCCTTCATCTTTCACCAGCTTTTATATGTTGAGTATGATGTCATGTGGTATGGGATATCTCTCTGGTCAGCAGGGGTCAGCTGTCCTGGCTGCATCCCCTCCCAGCTCCTTGTTACTTGTGCCCTTAAGCTAGAAAAACTTGCTGTAGACTTTCCCTAATATAGTACATAAATATTTATTATCCCATGCAAAACTGAAGAGATTACTCCTTGTCTTAATCCGATCAACATAGAACATGACTCTTTGCTGCCTTCTTGCCATTTTGGAAGTCTGCTACCGTTTAAGCAATATGGCCTTAGTTTTTTTTCTTACATAAGCCAACTCAGTTGTTTAAATTTGCTCCAAATAAATCATATTTTCCAAAAATCATCTTCCTGGATATCTATTCTGGCTTGTCTCCAGTTTATGTACATCTTTCTGAAAATGTGATTTTGAAACTCAAAGAATTTTCAGTGCCAGATAAGGTTACAATAAGAATACATTTGAATAAGTACCTCTCATGCTATATAAAAAAGAACCCTGTTACTATATGAAATGCAAATTGTCTTTGTTGCAACTGCTTTGCATTATTTACCAACTCCATTTCTGGGTGATTTTGTTTTCCATATGCCTGGCAGAGCTGCTATTGCCTAATCATTTTCCTAATTGACACTAATTTTTTTCCTGGTATTTTCTTTCTTGGATTTATAGTCACATACTATCATTCCAACATACCAAACCCACTTTGACATTTGTGGTTTGTCTCCAGTGCTTCCACCCTTTCCTACTACAATTTGAAGTGTAAATTCATTAATCTATTCCTTAGTCCATCACGTACGCTGTTAACCTAAGTTACTGGATTTGGTAAAGTCAAGCCATTTACAGGAATTCAATTTGCAACATTGCCTTGGAATATCCTTCATTTCACAGAAATCCATTGTTGACTCCTCCATGAACAGAACTCGCTGTCTGAGCATCAGCCTTTACATTCCCATCATCTCCATCATGTTTTGCAAACTTACTTATGGCAGTCCTCAAAACCCTTACTAAATCTGAAATAATAAATTACTGCCCCCTCTTTAAGCTGTTGTCCTACAAAAGAGAAAACAGAACTGAAAAGGCCTGCTTTGCTCTTGGCAAATGCACCTTGTTTTTAATCAGCTTTTTGTCCCCTGCTTGTGTTCTTGCTCCTTAGATACTCTTTGAAATGCCTTCTAAAGATATCCTCCTACCTCTCTGTCTTAATTTGATTCAGCACTTCCTTCCTTTATTTGGAACACTATTGTTCTGTAGTCTCCTGTAACTCACATTACAATGTGACTACTGTCTGAATTTAATTTCAAAGAGACATAATTACTGTCACTTATCTATTAACTTCCTCTGCCTCTGCAATAAGAAGTTGCCACTAACACATTCCCAGAACTTGCTGAATCATCTGTGTCCTTCTCCGTTTCTTTCCCAACAGATATTTGAATAGTTCAGGTCTCCAGTTCTGGCAAATCTTAACTCTGTCTTGACCACGAGACTGATTATATGCCATTTTTTATTTTTACCTGAAAGTAGCTTGTCTTCCATCATTTTCTGGACTTCAGAAGAATCATATACAATCAAACTGTGCAGCCAAAAACCTCCCATATGCCTTTTTTTATCCTCTCCCATACCCTTGTAAACCAGCATGCTACTATAATCTAGCTATGATATTAACTGGCCAGATTGCAATAAAATACCTCACACTATCTTGTGAAAAGAAAATAGCATAAAGGATTATAAAAAACTTCAGAATAGTTGTTGTGGGTTTACAGCATGCATATATATATATATAAAATATAATAAACTGAGAGGAAGTTTATTTGAAGAAATGGCATCAAATCTTTGTTTTAAAGGGGATAATAACTACTGTGGACTTTTTAAATATTTATCTTGAAAAACTTTTCTCATGTGGAACATATTTATCTCTCTCACAACCTGTGAGCAGGAAATTAGCTAACACAAAGTATTTCTCACATTTCTTCCATTTTCTCTAATGGTGCTATTACGTATCAGGAATAATGTAAGTAAATCTGTAGCACAAGTTGCATGAGACTGGAAAAACCTTTCATTCAAAAGAATGCAATTAGCCTGCTACCCATTTGGAAGGAAATCTGAGGCTTTGCTATGGAACAAAAAGGAATATGGAAGAGCCAGCAGCTGCTGTCAGAACTGCCAAAACCATCAGTCTCAGTGCAAACAAAGTTCTTAGTGTAGGCAAGGATCAAAAAATTTGCATAAGGTGCTCTCTAAAGAGTTTCAAATACAAAATTGTACAATTGGAATTGTACAAGTGGATCAACAGCCATGGCTATAAATAAATAGGTCTCTGAATTCATAAAACACAAAATGCTAGCAGAC
The DNA here is from genome assembly GCF_971803275.1 of Cyanistes caeruleus. NCBI lineage: Eukaryota > Metazoa > Chordata > Aves > Passeriformes > Paridae > Cyanistes > Cyanistes caeruleus. Next base: position 29,718,951 of record NC_141703.1, read on the forward strand.
AGAACTAGGCACAACTAGTTTATTTCTTCATGTGAAGGACTGTGAAAGGAGACCTAAGAAAAGCTAACCCTTCTTCATCCTTTCCAAGTCCTCCCACTTCCAGAGAGGCAGAGCCACAATGTGCTCCAGGAAATAGACAAAAATGGGCCAGGGAAATGGAGACAGGCAAGGCTGGGGAGCTGCACTCCCTGCTTGCTGGGATGAACCTGTCTCCTACAATAGCCGCTCATCAGAAGCCACAAACCATGCCAGTCACTGGAGCAGACTCTCGCACCCTGTTCTTCCCTCTGGCTGCTTCGGGGAGGAGCAGCCTGGCACAATGCACCACTTTTCTGGGACAGAACTTCAGCTTTCTCACTCTAAAATAACACCTTAGATCTGGTCTTTCCCAGGGGGACCTATGGCTGTGTCAAAGCCCACGTTTTCAGGCTGCCCCTGGTGGTAGATGTGTCTCTGTAGAAGTCAGTAGACAACTGGTACAGCTCTAACAGCACATCATTCTCTAACAGGTGCTTCTGTACACATATCAGTATCCATCTGTAGACAAGAAATTCTCAGGCCATCTTGAATTGGCCTGGAGGGCTAGAAACGCTAGAAATTAGGAGGTAGAGTTATTGTTATTGTCTTGGATCTATAGACCAAGGTGCAAGATGTGCAGAATTTAGAAATGCTGCAAGATCAGGGAGACAATGTTCACATTTAAAGAAAAATACAGTGTTTCAGTCTGTAGGTCTGATTGGCCTAATTCAAGTCAGAATGGAGAAAGGCAGATGATCTCTGTCTTGGGAAGCGCGAGATAAAATGTATTTCAAAGCAAAACACAATCTCTCCACTTTGTATGTGCAGAGATATGCTGTATGTGCTGTGTGGAAGGATGCAAGTTAAGATGCAAAGTGCTTAACAGTTTCTGAAAAAAAAGCCAAAAAAAACCAGCTCAAGAGCCCAATGGCCTTCAGCATTAGCTTATGCCTTTCCAGGAAAAGTGTAGGTTTGTTCCCAGACATGGAAGGAAAAGTACTTCTCTATGGGAACCAAGGAGCTAATTTCCAGTTTAAGCAGTCATCAGCTGGCAGAGGTTTGTGGAAAATCTTTTCTTCACAACTGGAGCCAGAAAAGCAGTACAGAGATACTGAGTAAGAACATATGGCACAATTTCACATTTTATCTTCTCATAGCCAAATTGCAAAAGACAGTGTGCCCAAAAACAGGAAGGAGAGATGCAAAGAATATCAGAGTGGAGGCTGAGACTGGATGCAGTCAGAAGTGGACCAAAGCAAGTGATTGAAGGGTCAGATTCAGTGGAAGAAACAGTCACTCAAGAGGCAAACAGTAGAAATAATATCATAATCCCTGGTTTTGAATGGCAGTATTTTTCTGTCTACTCACAACAAACATGTCATACACTGCAGTACTATTCCTCTAACTGACATCCTCCATCTCTCTGACTTTAAATACAAGATACTTTATATTTTTTTTCCACCTTGGAGAGCAGAGAATGCCCCAAACCATGGAAAATAATCAGGCCTGCACTATACAGGAGGTTGTTTATGGGAGGATTTCTTTCTTATTCACAGTAAAAGCTGGAAGCTAGTAAGTGATGAAGCAGGATTTGGAGTAAAATAAGAATTATTTTTTTTTAAGGATATGAACATTTCATTTGAGAATAAGATTTCATCTTTAGCTCTGCCACAAAGCTCCTGTGGAATGATAAGAAGTCACTTAAACCACACATGAGTGATTAGTCCATCCTTTGACAACCAGCTGGATGATTAAATTATTTTTTAAAAACGTTGTAGCAAAGAATCTTTGAATTTACTGGTCAAACAAGACTAGCTGCATGTATTACTGAGCTATTAATGGATGGTAATGTCACTGGTAAACTCAAAGACATTGCAGATGAGCAATAGCTTAGAATACCTTTAGAAAGCTTACTTAAGGGGTTTTTCTTTCTTCTTCTGCAGTAGTATTGATCAGAGTCATCCTGTTGACAACAAGCACACAAAAAAGTCTCATAAATTTCATCTAAGTTTCATGAAAATTAGGTGAACTGTTGGACACATTTTCTTTCCTTCCATCCTGCCTGTGTGTGTATACACTGTGAGGTATAGGAGCACAGAGCCCATAGAGCAAACATAACTTTGAAAAACAGCTTTTGGGACCCTGCCTTTAAGCTATGGAGAGACACAGGTTCCAGGCAGTGGGTACAGGAGACCCAAACTTTTGTGGTGTTCTGAAATGCTCTCTGGGGCTTGTGAGAGAGCAACAAATAGCTCAAGTTCTTTATAATTTTATTTTAAAGAATGTGTTAAGCTATTAAATAAGTTGCAAAAGTCTACAATACTTCAGAGTGATGCATATGTCCCTCAGACTAATGGCATGCCAAGTGAAAACATCCAAGCTCTTCTGTTGGGTTTAGTCTAATTTTGGTATGTCCATGAATAAAAATGTAGGCAATGTCAACAACTTTTGAAATCAAGATGTCAACCAGTAAGCAAACAAATTGCATTAAATTAATTGTGCTAACTTTAAAATTGCCCCTTGCTTCAAACAAAATATGCACACATTAGCTAGTTGTCCTAAAAGGACAAGCTCAGACAGAGTGAAAGAATTTGCAGCCATGTTAGTCACTACCAAACTACTGTGTGTCATTAGGAGTCTGGCATTTATTTTCATGATCTAAATTTAGCTGTCTGACATGAATCCGTAGTCATCACTCTTACAGTATTTTATACATGAGAAATGCAGGAGATTGAAAATACGTTATTATCAACATCTGCATTTAAAAATAATCCATTACAAATGCCTTGGCTCACATTATTTTGTTGTAACACACACATACTTTCTGAACTCTGATCTCATACATTAGAACTTTACTCAGCTCACTTGGAAAGGCTGAGTGACAGCATAAGACCACAGGCATCCATGACCTGGTGACACATTTCTATTGGTGTCATGCCTAGTTTTAAGTTTGGTATATAGCAAGGATTCAAAGGGTCCCACCTCATGGGCTAATCTGAACTGGTCCAGCTCTAAGGAAAACATCCCAGGAACTAAACTCAAAGCAACTGCACCTAAACACTGACACAGGAGGCGTGGAGCATTCAGTTGGCTGGACATCACCTGGGACTTTGCTGGCCAAAGAAAATAGCCTGAAACTGAATACAGTTCCACGAGGTAGAGATGTGCCACTGGTATAACTGAGACAGGGTCTGGAGAGCAGGCAGGGCGCCCTAAGGAAGAGAAGGAGCAGAAGGACTACTGCTCACAGGTGAGCTGCAATGAGGCTCGTCTCTTTCCTCTCCCTCCCACCCCACCACCCTGAGCAGGTTCATTGTACAGCTGGTTCTCTTGCCTCTACTTTGCTCAAATATATGCTACAAACATGATAAATGAAAGAGAGATGGAAAAAGAAAATGAAATTATGAAACCAAACCTAGATACATCTAGGAACTAGGATATTCTCTGAAAATTAACTTCTGCTCGTGCTAACAAGCTGTGGCATGCTCAGACCCCTTCAAAGTATTGCACCATAATAATTTATTTTCAAGAATAAAAACATTTAAGTTATGATCCACTTTTAAAAGTCATTGTAAAAGAAGGATTTAATTATTTTCTTAATCAAAAATAAACAGAATGAAAGCAAATGCTAAATATCACAAGCACTAAACTAAAAGACAAAGGTGGTGACTGGCATACACAGCCTCAGACTGCTTCTGCACAATTAGTGTGTCCCATACTGGGTAGACAATGAAAAACTTGAGTTACTGATTTAATAGAGATTAGGGGATTGCATTTGGGTAAATCAATATTCTGCTTTTATAATGAAGGTTTTAAAAAGCCATCATGCAGGAACGGGAAAAAGTACTGAAATGTAATCCCATAAAATATAAAACACATTTGACAAGCCTCCAGCAATCATGGTTCAGCAGCTGGTGTCATGTTCTAAGGTACTCTTCCAGGGATGGAAGCTGGATGCCATTGCCATGTATCATTACTGAACTCTTTGCTCCTTGGCTCCAGTGACCTGACATTCACAGCAGAAACATCACTCCTGCTGCTTGCTTGCAGTCTGGGACCCTCACTGGGGTCCATCTTGGTTTCCAGTGCATGGCCAAAGGTGAATGCCACAGAAGCATCCATTAAATAGTAAAATAAAATAAACAAACAGAAAGTGACATTTTAGAGAATGAGTGGAAAACAACAGAGTAGCATTTAAGGACTTCCTTCTTCTCATCTTGCATAACAGAGGCACTTGGGCCATATGAAGAGCTAAATTATCTCTTACAGCACCTTTTCTTTAGAGACTGGATCACTCCATCATTAAAGCCAACTCTCATTAAGGGCTATTTTCCAGTGGCAACTGGCATATCCTGGAAGATTTTAAAGGACTAGAACTTGGGACATGTCTACAAAGACATATCCAGCAATTGTGCCTAGTGTTTAATTCTTTTGATCTTCCAGCCCTTACATGCTAGTAAGGTCTGTAAATACGAGCAAGGCAGATTTAACTAAGGAAATAATAACACAATAATTAAACTCTTAGATGGCATTTTTTATCTTCAGCTGTCCAGCTTTTTCCAATGGAGGTAAAGAACACAAAGCCAGAGGATATGATTCAGCCTTGCAGGAAGACCTCCTGCTGTCACACACATCAAATCCTATTCATAGCTGTACCCATCTCTAATTTGAAATAATTTGTTTTCCTACCATTACTCCTGCTGAGATGCTTTTTCAGGACCTCACTGCTGCAGTGATTAGAGGCATCTTAATTTTGGTTATGCATCTCTTATTCCAGTCTTATTATGCAGTCTCCTTCATTAGTGGAAATAATTACATGCCCTTACTTTTTTACTCTCCCTTTGGATGAACTTGTGGGCAGTTATCATGGCCTTTCATTGCCTTTCCAGGCAGAAGATAAGCTCGTATTGCTTATTCTCACAAGTTCTCCATTTCCCTACACTCTTCCACCCATGTTTATGTTCTCCTATGCAATCCATATTTCCTAAATGGCACCACTCAATGTGGTAGTAGTAATAATCATCATCAAGACAGTATTAATCATCATCATCATCTTATATGTTCTTTGCTATTAAAAAGCAATCAGTCATAGAGTTCTGCCACACTTAGGTGGAGATGTGAATCTCAGTTCTTTCTCTATCATACTTCTTCCTGCATTTTACTGGCTTAGATTCATCTGAAAAACTAACTATCAATTGTGATCAAAGGCAGAGCACTTGTTCTCTCCCATAGATGATAGCTTTTCTCTACCCACAAGAAGGGAACCTGTAAGTAAACTGGAGAGGGACTGTTTACAAGACCATGCAGTGATAGGACAAAGAATGGCTTTAAACAGAAAGAGTGTAGGGTTAGATTACGTAGTAGGAAGAAATTTGTCACTGAGTGGGTTGTGAGACACTGTAACATGTTGTCCAAACAACCTGTGGGTGCTCCCTGAAAGTGTTCAAAGCCAGGTTGGATAGGGCTTTGAGTAATCTTCTAGTGGAAGGTGTCCCTGCCTATGGCAGGGGGATTGGAACTAGATAATCTTTGAGGTCTCTTCCAACCTAAACCATTCTATGATTTAATGATAAGAAGGAAGCCTGAGTCTCCAGGATTCACAGGCTAGCAGAGTCATGATGATGATGAGACCAAAGAAACCATCGTGTCTTGCCCACACTCTCCTCTGGAGTGTTTTCAAACCAGCTGAAGGATCAGCCATGGTAAGGCCCAGTCAAAGCAAAAAGAGTGACAGTAACATACTGAGGGTACGTGTAACCACACCCTTTAATTACTTTGTTCAGCTGTGTCTCCAACTGGAAAGCCACAAGTCACTTGAGAGTCTTTTTTGCAAGCAAACAAACAGTATCAACTACTTCCAGTCATAGCCTGGCCTCCTTAGCAATTCTGAAAAAGCACATTTAGGAGCCAAAGCAAGCAAACATTATGATTCATTTACTCCACAGCTTAGCAGATGGATAAATGAAACCTTTATAACCGAGGCAGAGCAGGACCTCCAAAGCTTGAAATGAATAGCACCATTCAAGCCTCATGACCAGAAACACTGGCAATGCCTCATTATCCACAAAGGAATCAAGATGTGCATTTCTATGAAATTTATGTACATATACATGAAGCTCCTGGGGCACAACTCAAATGATGACAAACTAGTAAAAACAGTGAGGAAGAGAGGACCTTCACTTCTTGTCAGGGCTGAGGTACTGAGCTTTTAAACATGTTACAAAGTAGTTTGCTGTTTACACCTGAAGTCATTGTCAGGTTCTGAGATGATTTAGACTGGGCAAAAACTTAAAATGAGTAGAATGGACACACATATATAAGAGCCAAACTACACCTTGCAGTTACGGATTCAAAAATGGATACATTTCCCGAGCTCTAACAAGTGAGCTTGGTTCTACATGCGTTTTCAGAAGTTTCCTCATTATTATTATTATTATTTGTGCCTGGCTGAAGAATTTTAAGAATATACTCTTCTTGAAAACTGACTGGAGTTATATTTCAGCTGCTTTATTAAGCTCTCTACAATGTGTATTCTAGACCTATATATATATAGACCTATAGAGACTAGTTTCCAGTGTAATGATCACACTAAAGCAGAATACATATACATATACATATATATATATATATATATAAGTGGTTTTCTTATCAATGACATGAGTTTGTCCACTCATGCACACACTTGCACACACTGCAAGCTAGTTTTATGATATCTCCTTTCCTGTTTTTTCCAGCTTTCTGCTGTAGCCCAGCAGAGCCAAGAAGGAGCAGGCAGACTCTGTCTGCCATGGGAGCTGAGCTGGCTGAGAGCTGTGGAAAGGGTGACAGGACCCAGTTCACCTGCAGTCTCTCAGCAGACTTCCTCCTGGTCCCAGCAGGGCTCTCTGTACTTCAGCCATGCACACAGGACAGCTCTTTCTTTTCTTCCTGCAATAGCTGTGGCACTTCCTGACCACACAATCTGTGAGGCACCAGTGTTTTTCCAAGGCACCAGCTTGATATTTTCAGCCTCCCTCTTATGTTGGATTCCACAATATATACCTTTGAGCCTGCCTCCCAACCTCTCACAGTATTTTCATTTAGTGTGAGCCTGTGCTTGCAGAGCTGCCAGCATTAAAGTCATTTCCCAAAAAAGCCCAGCAGCTTCGACTACAGGACAAGGTGTTTCTGGGCTTTAGACTGTTTCTTTTTATAACCTCTCTGGTAACCTGAAATCCAGTGCTCCACAACCAGTCATTCCTGTATCCATGAATCCATGCAGAATGGATTCATCTCGCTTTGTCTTAAACTGGTGGGAACAGACAGGCACCTCTGAGATGCAATTCATCCCCACTTATTTTAGGCACCAGAGAGAAGTCTTTCTCCACTGAGAGGAAACATCAGTGGCTGTCTTGGATTACCTGTACTCCTTTAGGCTGTGTGAGAGCTGGATGAGAAGAACCCCACCCTAGGCTATCTTTAGCAAGGTTATGAGTGGACGAGGAGTTCTCAGCTCCAAAACATAAGAACTATTTTTTACTTTGTTTTGCCCTGCTCAACCTGTTGCTTTACAGACTTGAGGCAGAATAATCATAAACACTTTAATTAGCTGTTCATATCTAAAACACTATTCCTAGCAATGATATTTCAACAGGGATGTCCTCATCCTGCTGCATGCACACCTTCCCTCCCCAGCTACTAGAATAAAAAATTGTAACTTTCTTGTCTTGATCAGCCAAGATCAATTCTATGTGCAGGTCAGCCCTTGTTTTCACTTGCTTCCACACTGTTTTATGGATTTTGTTTGGGAACCAGCAGATCAAATTATTTGGTGCCCTTCACATTTAGGTTCAGTTTGGCTGCTACTCTGGTCAAACATTAGTTATGCTGCCTATTTAGATGGATAAATGACATGAAGATCACATACACTGAAGACTAGAAAACAGTTGATAACTCAATTAGTGTTTTCTGAAAACAACTTCTGCATGAGAAGCCTCTGTCCTGGATGTTAACTGGTGCCAAGACCATGGGACATAGTCTTTTCCCCTCTGTAGGTGTGCCTCTGAAGTTGTTTCAGATAGAGTAGCTCTCTGGAAAAAGCTATAAACCCACACGGAATGAGGTGACCTTGTCCTCATTACATCCATAATTTTTCTGAAAATAAATATTGTAGTGCAGAGCTCTGAATCCTTGATGTGATGTTCCCTAATACTGTACTTGTTTTTAGGTCTGGGAAAGAGCTGCCATCCTCAAAGAGACATCTCTTATCTGACATCCTTCTTCCCACTCAACTAACACACCAACATTTTGGTTTGGATTTTATTTGTTTTCCATTTTTTCACACAACATTTTCAAAACCTAGATAAACCATATTGCCCTTGTGTATAATGATACAAATCAGTATAAAGCTTTTACATTATGCAGGTCACTTGTCCAAATGTATCTGTAAAATATTTATACTGTGTAGTTCACCTGAAGATATCTACTTATGAAAAGCCTCAGAATATTATTATACTAGTATCAGAGAAGCAAACATCACTACATAAAAGATAAGCCTTTGTTTCTTTACTTTCCTTTTTTATTCAAAATGCCACTGAGTATGTAACAGCAATTTTCTAAATACCTAATTTTTATCTTACATTCATATTTTTTTCTCCTTCTCTTGTTTTGGAGAAGGATATGAGGTATTTAACTTTCTTATGGCACCAGTACTGTGTATACCAAAAGTTCTGCTTCTTTTCCAATACTTAGTGAAATCCAACCCTGCACTTACAGCCAGGTATGTGATCATCCTAGTCTTGGAGGACACAGATGGAAAGGAAGAGCAGATCATGTTTTTAAACATTACACTTACTGACAATCTTAATTTGTTCTCTAGGTATAGACTAGCAATTGCTTGAAAATAATGAGCATTCCTGATGCTTCTAAAACATTTTCAATGTTCCCTCCAACACTGGTCAGTTCATCTATAGCTTTCTCCCTTCAAAAAACAGATATCCGAGTGATCTGACTGTTCTCCACACTTGCATCCACCTTTTTCCCATCTGCCCATAAAATACTTGTAGCCCTTATTATCTTTACTATTCTACACTTGGAAACAGTGAGTCCTGTGGTGTTCTCTGGATGCCCTTGACCTAAACTGCGTCAGAACTCTTATCTCTGTGACTGTATCTTCACAACTAACATTTAGAGTATTTAAAGAGAGGATTTGGTTTAAATCTCATTACATATGAATGTTCTCACTAATAGAGTGAAGATTTCTTAATTCAAGCCACATCCTACTCTGCAGAATCCTTCCAGACATTTATTGGGCCAAACTCAGAGACAACTAGAAGTGGTGGTGAAAAGGAATAAGGTCACGGCCTCTCCCAGATGGATGTGGACCATTCACTCTCTAGTGTGTTAGAATTTGGTTATTTGGAGCCAAATTTTTTCCAGAATACACATATTTCATGTAACAATTTCTCAGCTGTCATAAGTGGTATCTCTTTGAAGAGAAAGAGAGGAAGTAACCAAATCATTTTATTCATTCTGACCCTCAAAGTACAACATGGTCACTGATTATTTATTGCTCCCTTATGAACTATGTCAAGACTAGAATACAGCTACGTTGACCTAAAAAGCAGTCTTTTACATCCTGCATAATCAATTTGCATACTGCAATTTAAAGGACACAACCAGAAGCTACAACAGACTGGTCACAAAAGGGCTGGAGGCACAAAAGCATGAGACTGTTCATTATTTCTGGCAATCTGTCCAATCACTTCCAGGAATAAACTTTTTATTAGCCAAATTACTCTCAAAACCCTTAAACATCCCTCCAGTTCTTTCCTTGGCAAAGATGACAACATGTTACAGCTGCCTATGAATCTCTAGCTACAACATATTGGTAGATAAAACAGAACTGAATTCTTCTATGTACAGTTATCTGTTATACAGATGGATTTATCTCTGGGGGATAGATATTCTGAGACAGTCTGTTTAAGCAAAGTGTAATCCAAATGGTGAACAAAATTATTTTTTTCTGTGGAGAAGTTCATAGATATACAGTTGCCATGACAACTTCAATTGGCTCTGGAAAAGGGAAAATAAATGGCTCTTTTTAGACTGAAGTAAAATAAATTTAGTCTGTTTGTATGGAAAAGCTGCTTTTTCACTCTAGTGTCAAATAGTCCTTCTGTAGCAAGCCTCCTTAGCTTCCCTTTTTAGATTTTAGGGGGTTTCTTTTCCTTTTTTAAAAAAAACAGTACATCTATTGGAATTAGAAAGGATGAGAGCACCTCCCTTTTCCTACTCTTCCCATATCCAGAGCATAGTTTTGTGTTCCAAAATTCTCCAGATTGCACCCTATTTGCAAAACAATAGACACAGATTTCCTGCATCTAAGCAGCATATAAATGCAAACTTATATTCTTAACTTCATCAGATCATAGAAGACTGGGAAAAGTGGGAAAGAGCTGTTATTATCAGTCTGTTGGGAATGCAGGATATCAGGTCTGAAACGCTCTCTCTGTCTGATGTGAAAGATAGCCAGGGAGATTTTTTGTTCTGTTGGCAGCTGGAAAACCAAGTGGATTTTAAACCTTTGGTGTTGTATATCCTTTATCAGCTCTCTGCTTCCAGCACTTGTGCATGCATATCCCTCCCACGATCACACAGGCCAGTGCAACAGGAATCATTGCAATGTACCAGGACAGACCAACAGCTGGAAAAGTAAACAAATTAAATATTAGAAAAACAGGAAAAAAAAACCCCAACCAACTCCCAGGAACATAGTTCTCTAATCTCAAGTGGGAAGAGGAGAAATGACAATAAAAAGGATGTCTGCAAGTTAACCTTCCATCAGGGCTTATCACCTTTAAAGGAAGAGATCTATTGATTGAGCACTATGGGAAATGTGTTCATCAAGACAGGAGGAAGGATTGGAAAACAACAGAGTGAGAAGTTCAATCTTTCGCATCCACCAAACTTTCTGAACCGCTGATCAGATCAGCTCTGTGCTTTCTGTCTTGGTTTGTTAAAAGCAGAGACATTACAAGCAGGAAATCCAAGCACCGTGTGGAGCAGGAATACTTAACAGTTAGTCCACCCTCAAATTGTGTGAATATTTTTTTCCTACAGAGCAGCTTATAAATTAGCAATGGTCAACCCAAAACTCAGAACTTCTTCCCAAATCCGGCTAATTTCCAACACCAGTGTCTGTCCAGACCATTCTGGATTATTCCAATGTGTATTGCCTCCTCTGTAGTTATTCCTATGTGGCTCATGGAAGATGAGGGCAGCACATGATCCAGCAAAAAGAGTACAAATCCCTCATCATAGGGTCCTGGAGTGAGTCATAACTGATAGCAAAGTCTGAATATGCTTATGGGCCTTTCTAAGACAGTGTGAGCAAGCTTTAGTGATTCACCAACGTCATGGAAAGAAACAATTAGCATTGCTTCACATTGTTTATACAGCTGGCTCTTGGCCAATAGTTTATCACACTGCAACATTAATTGCGCTGAATTTGGGTCTTCCCATCACTAGGAGCCAAAATAATAACGCCCATCATAATTTACACTTCTTGTTATTTTTGCAGTTGTCTGTGCATGAAGAAAAGGAATACTAATAATTTATTATGTTATTGTCTTTTTTTTCCCCTACTTGTTGAGGAACTGGAAGAAATTTGCTGCAAAGAGAGTTTGCCAGTAGTCTCACTGGAAAATTATTTAACGAAGTGTATCTAAATTGGAGTGTTATCAAACAAACAGATATATTAGCACAGACAGATCCTTATCTCTGCATAAAATGTCAGTAAACGACCTACAAACGGTGCATTTTGTGAACAGGCTGTATCAAAGACTAGAGGTGAAAAAGGCCACCAGATTTTCCCCAGGCAGTAACTCATCCCAACACTAGCTCTTACAGTAAAAACAGGGCAAGAGATAATTTAGCATTAGAATAATAATAAAAATTATCCAAAATTAGCAGTAAAAATAACTACCTTCCTGCTTGACCCTTGTTGGCAGTACTTGGTATCCGTGTATGTTCTGGGCCAGACAAGTAAAGTCTGTGTAAAAGTCCACTTCTTCAACAGAATCAAAAATCAGTGGTACTTCAATAAAGTTTTCACCATTTTCTACTATTTCTCTGTAAGAATAAGAAAGATTTAACGTTAAATATTTTAATAAGATGTTTTTTCTCTATTTGATACATTCATGCTAACAGCACATTGCAAGAAAATGCACTGGATATTGGTTCATTTCTGAACCAGCCCCTCAGCACTCAAGGATGCCTGTTGTCTTCAGCCCAGTTGTGCTAACTTCTTGAGTCTCAGTGGGCAGTACCTATCCTGCACTTTTGGAGTCTAGAGGGAAAACAATACCTGCATTTGTCTTGCAAAAATAAAGACAAGGGAGGGGAAAAAGGCAAGTGGAATTCCGTGTATCTGTGAGCTCACTTCACAGCATTGCGCAAGGACCTAATTCCTTCTCTCTGACCACCTGAGCTTAATTCTTATGATCAGCTGGAAGAGGACATATGGAGATCATGACCCTGCAAAGGTTCTCTGAGAAAGCTGAACCACCATTCCTGTCAATCACATGCTCAAAGTTAATAGCTCAATACCGAGATCAAGAAACTGTCCAAGAAGTTTCCAGGTTTATGGTTATTTTAGGAGTCCCACTACTTGAAAGTGTTTTTTAGCTGGAGTCAAACATTTTCCCTTAATATCTTTTAGTCGTTACCAGAGCAGTTACCAATAAGCCTGCATTGCTTGTCAGCAATGGGATTCCCTGTATGTCATGCTGCCATAATGAGAGCTTCCAGCAGAGCTGGGGTGTATCAGACATTGTAGGTCCTGCAGGAACCTCAGCTGTCACTGTCACTGTCCTTGTGCAATTGCATGATACCATATAACAACAGTAATGATAGTGATAGGCACAACAAAAATATTTTTTAAAGTCCAAGTAAGAAAGTGCTACTCTATTCTAAAGACAGTAGAGACTATAGCTGCAGCACATTTTTATGGTTCCTGGCCACAGTGAAATTCATTTTCACTTGTAAACAAGACTATAAATTAATTTTCCCAGTCATGCTGTGGGGAATGGGAAAACACCTAAAGGCTTGAGCATACAGCTGAGTTCCTGTGTTACATCTGGCTGCAGCATGGCCAGGCTGTTATCTGGCACTGGTGGCCACAAATTGCCAAACCCATCTCACATCCATAATGATTAAACATTCTTGTCCCTCAAAACATGGATGCCACCTCCCCAAACTCTGTTGGAAATGGCCCCTAGCCCATGCTAAACCTTAATCAGTAGCCAGAAACCTTTTGGGAAGGTGCTAGCTGGTGTGTGACCAGTTTAGCATGTAACAGCTGAGGCAGTGGCATCCCGGAGTCAAGGAACCTTCTGGGCTCTATCCACCAGTACAGGCAAAGCCACCAGGCAAATGTAATGATCTCTTTGGACATTCTGAGCTTCATGAAACAAGAAACAAAACAAGCTGCCTTGGTCCTCAATTAAGAGATTTCAGTCAGAAATTTTAGCTCACATTTACAAAAACACTAGAGGTGTTCCTGGATGTAGTGAGTTACTCAAGTAACACACTACAGGTACAGAAAGCAGGTATCTTTCCCTTTCCTAGTGGGAAAAGCCTTGAGCTGTGCAGCTATGAGGCAGCTGGGAAAACCTTGAGCTGTGCAGCTATGAGGCAGCTGAAAGACGGCTCCTCCAGACTGGGAGACACAATGAATCAGGGCAAGAGGATGTGGAACATCCTGCTTCTCCCTCCCACCAGCATTCCCTTCAGTGCTACTCTAGCATCTGTTCTAGCACTCAGCGGGTGTCTGTGTGAGTCAGTTTCATTCACTAATGCAGAAAAGAAGAAGTTTAGGGGGAAAAACAATGTCATTTAGAAAACAAAACCCATCAAACCACTAGATAATTTTCTGTTGTCTTAGTGTATTCAGAGAACCCCATGAATATCAGGGAGAGAATGTTGCCACTTTGTTTGCATGGGGCAAGAAGTGAGATAAGAGAAGCGCTGAGAATAATCAAGCCTCCCTGCTTTCTGCTGCAGTCAGCCCTTACAACAGCTCACTTGCTCATAAAAATGTGCTTAAAAGTTTGTATCAAAGTTGGCTCATTTGTAAAATATCATGTAACGAAAAAACTGAGATAAAAATTTATTTCACTGACTGGGTTGGGCTTGGGTTTTGTGGGTTTTTTTTCTTGCTTCCTCTTTTTTTACCTTTGTTCTCACTCTCACTTTAGATCTCTCCATTTCCCATTTCATTACTTGGCATTCAGCTGCACCAAGAGTGCCTGTAGCACTCTAGGTTAGAACAATAAGCACAAGGAAGCACTTTCAGCCAGACTTACTGTCGTTCCCCCTCTGTAACTCTGCTTTGTTTATAAACCACGTCAATGCTGGTGTCATTTGCCAGCCATTCCACATCAGTTTGAAAATGGCTGCTCAGCCCAATAAACACTTTGCATGGGAGAGTCATCTTGGAGCCTGTCAAAAAAATAAAGATTGAAAAACAATTTGGATACCTATGAAGAACTACTCTTTCTTTTGGTGAAAACCAACAACTCCAATGGGAGATCTCACACACGTCAAGAACCACTACTTTCAAAACTGAAGTTAATCTCCAGATTGCTTTTGATCCCCTACTCCTTAGCAGCAAGACCCTTCAGTGTGGCTAGTCCTTCCTGCTGCTAACCAAACAATTTGCCTATTGCAACACTTAGGGACTCTTGCACTAAAGACATTCCCTAGAGGCAGGGCTGTGGTGGCCCTGTGGCCTTGCCCTTTCTGACCCAGTGCTGCCCAAAGGGCACCGTGTGGTTTACCCCTCTGGAGCAACTGCATTAAACCAGCAGCACAGCCTCACTCAGAGGTGCTGTGGGTGAGGACATTCAGCTGAAGGTGGGACCAGGGATAAAGTGATTTTGCAAAATTTCTGAAACTTTTTTATCGTTAAAATTAATGTAACTCAGGAATAGAGACTCCAGACTGATTTGTATCTATATTATATGGAAGTATATCTATATACCCAGGAGACAGCATCTGGTTGTAGACATTAAAAAGCAAAGAACAGTTCAGCACCAACCCTCAAGTAATTTAATTGAGATCAAAAACCTACAACAATTTATGCCAACAAATTACACCTTTTTTTCTATATTTTTTTTTTCTGATTAGACATTTCCAAATACAATGTTTGGGCTTACCAAGAGCAGCTGATGTTGTCTTTTGGGCCGGATACACAATTATCGGGGTAATTCTCTTCTCTTGTTCTTGGCAGAAAAAGAGAACAGAGTCAGTGCTAAGACAAGAGAAAATGTGGGCAGGGTCCCAGCACCAGAAACATGCCACTTCACCCAACAGCTGTCGTGTCCCAGGGAAGGGTTTGATTGCTAGCCCCGCTGGCAAGCAGGGGTTCGCCGTTCCGAGCCGGAGCCCCTCGGCTGTGGGGACGGGCAGGATCCCGCTCCCCGCCCGGCCCTCAGGGACGGCGTGAGGCGTGTGCGGCACGAGCGCCCCCTGCCGGCCGCTGTGCGCAGCAGCGCCCCGGGCCCCGCGCCGCTCCGCCACACAGCGGCCTGCCCCCGCCAAGGGCCTCCTCTCCGAGCTGCCCTGAAGCCCTGAGCAGTGGCACAGCCCCTCCTGCCCCCAAGACATCAACTATTCCGTTTAACAAACACGGGTGCTCGCAGGAGAGACCCCTGCCAGGCCAGGGGTGCTGTGGGAGCCCCATCAGGGGCAGGACAAGCATTCCCTTGGCATAGCTGAAAGGCTGAGCGTGAGCTTCTCTCAAGATTTTCATTAGCAATTAAGAGGTTTTCTTATGTGCTATAATGTTTTAATATGTCCATCATTGAATCATAGAACCACAGAATGGTTTAGGTTGGAAGGAGCCTTAAAGGCTCCTAAAACCTTTCCTAAAAGGTTCCTAGGATCACTAGTTCCAACCCTCCTGCCATGGGCAGGGACACTTTCCACTAGACCAGGTTGCTCAAATCCCCATCCAGCCTAGCCCTGAACACTTCCAGGAAGGTGGGGTTGGCATCCACAACTTCTCTTGGCAACCTGTGCCAGTGCCCCACTACCCTCACAGTAAAAAACTTCCTTGCAACACCTAATCTCAACCTGCCCTCTTTCAGTTTGAAGCCATTTGCCCTTGTCCTGTAACTTATAAGAAGCCCCTCTCTATTTTTCTTGTAAGCCCACTTCAGGTACTGGTAGGCCACAATTAGATCACACCAAAGCCTTCTCTTTTTCAAGCTGAATAAACCCAGTTCTCTCAGCCTTTCCTTGTATGAGAGGTTCTCCATCCCCCTGATCATCTGATACTATATTTACCAACAGTCTCCAGTTGAATTGTCCTGGTGATTTCATACTCCACACCTTCAAATGGAAATGACATCTTGCAGGTGTAATACCCCGCATCTGTCGGTAGCACAGATGCCATGATCAGAGACGCTGAACCTTTCAGAATGATGAATCTTTCATTGTCATCTTCCAAAGGCAGAGCATCCTGGAGAAAGGACAGAAACTGGTGTTATGACTCAGATAGCTATGGTCACACCCTGTGTAACTCTCAGACAAATTATCTCTGTCTCTCTGTTGTTAGACATTTACTTATCACTGGGGAATCTGAGCAGTTCTGCTTTCCCACCAAAGCACAAGTTCTTTTAATGTGTATCCATCTCTAAAATGCCTTGTGGCACTATATGAAGCGTGAAGAATTGCTATATTAATCTATCTATAATGTGTGTGCATAGCTCTTCCATAAAGTGCATATTTTAAGATAGAAAACATATCATAGGCTCTTCCTTGAGTCATCTTAAGAGCAATCACATAAGGTTTCAGTACCCATGGAGGTTTTCACAATGTTATCACTTTCCATACATGACCTCAAAAGCGTAATATTCTAAGGCACTCTTTGAAGACAAATACTTGTAATCACTCAGGATTACACATAACTGTTACATACCCTATAAATTATTAGAAATTTTGTATCCCTAAGCCTCTGTTCATACATGGGCTGGAGACCTGCTAGGAGAAATTATGTTCCTTCCTCATGAAGGCAGGGTAGCTTCTTCATACATTTGTAACAAGAGCCATATTGAGGGGGCAGCCTTTTGCTTAGATAAAGTGGGTTATGTTCCCTCTTCTGAAGGGAGTCCTGAGTAGCAACATTTTGCTGGTATGGTACAGGTCATAACTGAGGCACTGCAAGCCAGCCTGTGTATTGCATCCTATGGTAAGGCTACAGCTGCACAAGACAGTGCATAGTGGGAATGTAAATAAAAGATAAACCAAATTATTATGGAAATGGGAGAAGAATCCCCTGTTCTCCAGTGTGAAATTTAACAGCCAGGGACATTGTTTATGATCTTAGAGACAAAACCAGGCTTGCCTACTTGAAAAGCAGCAAACTGGCCAGTTAGACAAGAGAACACTCCAAGCATTATCTAATTCATCTAGTATTACCAAATGGTGTGTTCCAGTTGGTTAATGAAAGATACCCCACCTGGACATGGAGGCAGTATCCCTGGGAGGTTCTACTTTATGGGATTCACTAGAGGGGGCCATAAAAAGAAGCACAGTGCCAAAGAAGAGGACCTGATATCAGATGGCAAACCCTGGAGCTGGGTAAGTAATCTAGCCTTATAAACAGTTGCCTGTGAGAGCACAAAACATGTGGAACACTTCAGCCTGCGCTGAGTGTGCCCCAGAGAACTTTTCCTAAAATGTATACATCTGCCCCAAAGTTCCCAGTGTATTACACTATGCTAGTGATTTAAACAACATAATGTTCAGGAGAAACACAAAGTGGAGATTTATGTGCCAAGTTGAGATGAGGCTCTGCACAAAGAGGAAGTAAATGTTCTACCTTGTACCACTTGAGCTCCAGGCTTGTCCTGTTTGGTGTAAAATCCCACAGGTCGGGGCAAACAATCCTTCCAGAGGTGAAAGTGAAGAGGACCTGGGGATAGGCAATCTCCCGAGCAGCTGTTTTCTCCACAACTGTGAGGTGGATGGAGACCTCTGCACAGTAGGAGGAGTTCCTGCAGACAGAGCAGGGAGAGGTGAGACACCGAGAGTGACGAGGGGGACTCAAATGACACTCTTGGTTTCCTCCTGGCTCCATTTCCCTCCTTAACAGAGGCCAAGACTGAGATCATACCAGGAGGGATGCTGTAAAATCACTGGTAGTGTTCTTTTGGCACAATCTAAACTTGTTGCTGACACATGTCTGCCTCAGACCTTCAGTCTTTTCTTTTCTTTTTAGTACAACAAGTTTCCTGTGCACATTTAGGCTGCAGCACAATTTTAACTTTGTAAGGAGGAGGAACATGTTAACCTGAAGTAGCAGGTGTGTCATAAACCCTGCCCCATTTCCTTGGAAAAGGTTTTGAAAACCTTAATGATTAAATAACAAGCTTAAAGCATGTATTACAATACATCTGCAGTTACTGTTGCACAACCATAAACATTTCTGCGAGTACATATAATTTTGTATAGCAAAAAAGGAATTCTGCCCTTGACATGTTCACAATATTCAACTTTTCTTTCTGGCATCAAGTGACAATCACTTCCAGTCTCAAAGAAGACTGCGCTAGGGGAGGTAGATGATTAAATTCCATCCTTTACAACTCTGGAAGCCTGCTTCTGAAATGCCTCAGGGCAGTGCATGATTCTTTAAGGGGCCAGCAAAGCCAGGGGGGCCGGGCTGCCACCTCCAGGAGAGCAGCTGTAGACTGCAAGCATACAGACTGACACTATTGCCAGGACACTGTGGCCATCTGTCACGTACAGGCCAGATGCCCAGACCCAAAATACTTGCTCCACAGAACACAGAAGCAGAGATCTGTGATAGTTTGCTGCTACCTTCATTTCACAGAGTTGATAAAAAGATCTGCTGAATTCCCTGTGAGATAATTTGCAAGGGAAATGTAATTTGTTTGCACTTTATTAATCCTACTATAATGTTAACAATGAAGTTATCTACTTGGCTCTTGCATGTCTTTTTCAAACAAATTCCACAGCATTTTACTAGATCTCTCAGTAACACTGCTGTAGAGTTATATATTGACAAACTGAGGCAGAATAGTCCAAAAAGGGATTAAAGAGCACTCTTAAACATCTCAGGCAACTACTCTGCTCTAGAGCAGTATTTGCAACATTTTGCCATTTGGGCTTCACTGTCAGTATCTTATCTTCTGCTCCACAACTGAAATTGCTGCTGAGATGTGGGGAAAGACCAACTCAACATGCTGAGCATGATTTTTCAACTTGCCCATCTCTTCTACTGCTGACACGTATCTCTATCAAGGTGTGCCTTGCAAGCAAGGAGACCATGCTCTCCACAAGCAGCTCCGGGGATGTAGAGATATGTTCTCTAGTATAAACCCCAGAGCCAAGTGCCAGAGGTATACTGAGAGGCAGGCTGGCTGCAGGACATAGCAGGGGACAGGGACCTGGATCATCTTCAGAAGTTCAAGCTCTAAGGGTGATGGGACTTTTTTGCCTTCCTCAGTCGTCAACAAATTCAGACCCTGGCACCTCTTTTGACATGGTACAGTGCGCTGTCAGATTGAAAACACTCAGAAAAAAAAAAATACCAATAGAGCTGAAAAGAGCCATGGCTAAAGTCTCAACTCACTGCAACACCACAAGTCTGATACCACACACTGGGTCTCATGAAAAGTCTTCCAACAATACCAAGCCGATCAAATTCTTGTTTAAAATATGACTCAAAAGAAAAGTGAAGACCAGGGATATGGAAGAGGGAAGGGGAAAGCCACTGCAGAGCCACAATATCTTACATAGGGTTCATAAGGGAATCTGAGATGCAACAAGGTTATTTGTGCTCAGCAAACCTGCTTCCTGCAGCATGCCCCACTTGCCATAGCACTGACTGGCTCTGAGGTAGCTAGAAAAAACTCTCTATATTCTCCAATGAGATTGTAGCCAAAGTGGCAACGCTGTTCCACAATTTATCCAAATTTCAGTACTGGTACTTATAGGAGACACACAACACTCTCAAAGGGTCCTGACTTCCCATATTTTTTCTCTCTAATAAAGTCAGCAAGGAAATTACCTTATCCAGAAATGCTCTGAATATAACCAGAGTTTCAAATCAAGGTAACGCATTCAGACATAGTCATTTTGTTAGTGAACTAGATTTTCTTTTAAATACCCACCTTTTTGTGCAGATATATACTCCTGAGTCTTCTAGCATCACTGGTAAAAACCAGAGTGCATTTCCTTTTGCCCAGATTCTTGTATCTTCATCTCTTCCTGATATCATGGTGTTTGAACCATTTTTATACCATGTGATATTAGGGATCAAGGCAGAGAAATCCAAATGCTTGTATCTAGGGGAAGGGCATTTCAGAACCACAGGTTCTTCATGTAGTTCATGGTAGTGTTTGAAAAACACGGTGTGATCTGGGCAGTTTTCTATATAAATCAGAGATATTTTTATATTACTGTCAGACAGGAACATTAAAAAAAATGGTGAGGGAAACAGAAGAAAAAAGACAAATATACACTTACCTATGTTTTTCACTTGCTGGAGTCTGAAAGCAGAGGCACCCACTGTACACATCACCAGGACAAGGAAGAGCTCATGCATTTTTTTCCACAGGAAATCAGGAGAGGGTTGAAGGAAAGTGTTTTGAAATCTACAAGGAAGTTTATTACAAGACAGATTATATAACCAAAATACTCAATATTATCCTAAGAATTAATTGCTATTTTTCTCACTCCAGACCTGGGGAGCTTTGGTCCATCCTCAGTGAGCAGAAAGGTGTCTCCATCCCTAGTTTATGGGGGCTGGACTGTGGAACCGGAACATCTGGCTTGGCACAAACATATCACTTCTGGCCCTTCCCTTTCACTCCAGAAGATGAAAACAGCCCACCACAAGATGCTGCTGTCCCCACAGCTTTTCAGAGCAACAACTACGTGTGGAAAAATTTAGCTCTGCTTATTTTGCAATAAGATGTGACTGAGGTTTGGGTCAGCTGCTTTGAGTGAGCTGTAGTGTTGTAGCTTGGGTGAACACAGGAGCAAAGTAGGCCAGCTAGTGTGAATCAGGCTGCAGGAAAACTTCCTGCTACAAGCAGAGCCAAGCTTTCTTGACTCCAACAAATGTTTCTGTTAGGACAAAAAAAACATTGATTCCCATGGCATGTATACCCATCTTTCTGGTGGTGCATAAGTTTTCAGCATGGACACTATTACTATCTGTTCTTAAAAAAAAATAAAAAATAAAAAATAAAAAATAAAAACTAAGGAAAACCCTGAACAACCTCTCCTGCAAATCAGATAGACTACTAAGGGAAAACAAAATTCTCCTTTGCCAGTCATTCATCAAACATCATCTGTATAGGACTGGCATGAGCATGGCAGTGTCTGTGTACATCACTGAATACTTCTGCTCTGCCAGGAGGCCTCAGCTCCCACTACTCAGTTGATTGATTATGCTTCACATTGGTGTGCCATGGGCAAAAATATAAAAAACATGCTGGATAGAGGCATTAGTTTATGCTCTATGTAAGGAATTTATAAGAAATACAGTACACATATCCACATTTTACGTTACACTATTTCCATTTTATATACAGAAATGGAAATTGCATGCATTTAACCTTACCTTAAAACTATGATGAATATTAAATGACTGTACAACTATTTCAGATCAAAAGCAAAAATATTTCTACCAGTTTAACAAAGCCATATTCATATTCTTTGGGTATCTTTTTATATCCTGTCATGCTCATACTTCCATCATGGTTTTAATCCAAATTTCATCCTGCTCTAGTAGCTATACTTACCTGGCATCTGATAGTAGTTTGACTACAATAAACTATTTCCAGCTTATTGTTATCTCTACAACACCACAAAACCAACCTCTTGCTCAATAATACTGTTTCATAACCATGGGTCATCTCTCCTACTCTTCTGCCTGCATGTGTTTACAGGGAATTGGTAGCTCTAGCCTGTCTCAGCTACACCTGAACCAGGTGCTAGAGGCATTAACAAGCCCCGTGGTTCACATTGATACCCTTTAACAGGTGGGTTTCTCTCTCTTCAGATCCTTTGCCTGACAAAAATACTTGGTTTTTCTGTTCATAGCTTTCTGGTCCCTTTGGTTTATAAAGTAACAATCTTCATAAGCTCTACACCATTTGGAGGTTTAGGGAAGGTTTTCATTCCCAAATTTCAATCAGATTCACTTACCTATGTTTCTGCAGTCTTTCAGCCAAAAGTGTCTCATAAAAAGAAGCCATCA
This sequence comes from Cyanistes caeruleus, assembly GCF_971803275.1. NCBI lineage: Eukaryota > Metazoa > Chordata > Aves > Passeriformes > Paridae > Cyanistes > Cyanistes caeruleus. The sequence goes on from NC_141703.1 coordinate 29,741,245, forward strand.
GACTGAAAATTCCTAGTGAGGACCTTATATAAGGTTGAGGTCAACACACAGCGGAAATTTGTCTCTCATTGCCCAATCAGATTTGTGTCAAAACCAAATAACGTTTTAGACCCAACTTTCTTTCCTTACGTAGAGTGAGGATAAGAGAAACAGAGGCACAGACACAGAGAAAATATGTTTGGATTTCCCAAAAAAAGGGGAAATGACTGCTAAATATATGACTAATTTTCCCCTTTTCTGACGAATGGTAGCTTGCATACACTCATGTCTTCACATGACTATTTCACACGCTACTTCAAGAAGAAAATTTTCATGGGTAACAAAAGGTGCACTGCAGCATAGTCAGCAGCTAAATAATTGCAATCTTCACATTTTGTGGTTTATCAAGCTCTTCATGGACAGCATAAGTCTTCTGTGATTTCCCAGATCGCTGGTGAATCACAAATGTGCTGATTCCCCTTTCCTCTGATAACACCCATTTTAGTGTGACAGCCTGCATTAAAGCTCTCTTGTAATGCAGTATAAAGAAGTAACAGCTAGAAGCAAATGATGGTTTCCAGGCTTATGAGGAGGAGTAAGAAAAGGATTATGAATTGTGGCAGTTTCAGCCTTTTAAAAGAGGGCAATCAAGTGAGGGACTGCAGTTCCCAGATAGACTACTATCCTCAGATACATCTAACAAGGACCAACACTTTTCAACAGCTTTCTTCAGAAGAGTTTCATCCTGGCTGTCTTTTTATCCAGAAAATATCTTGATCACATGCAGCAGTATGAATACCTCAAGTTTCAATTGTTTATCTGGAGGTACAAAAGTCTGGTTTAGAATAACTCAGGAAGAAATGAAAGATAGAACAAGAATTTTATTTTTCCTTAGTAGATGTCTGCTGAGAAGGCCGCTTCATTTTGCGGTTAGCTATCACTGAGTATTTATAAACAGAAATGTGCAAGTCTAGCAGCTATATATATAGAGAGACTCTCTTAGGGAAGCTGGTGTCATTCTGTGGTTTCACTCTGCTGATGATTCATTTATACAGCTCAAGATGCTGGAGCTTAGCTGTGAAATTCCTAACTTGAAGACCAGACTATTCCCCATATGTCTCACTCGTTGTTCATCTTCATCTCACTAGATAGATATTTCCCACACCAGGGCTACATGCAGTACCTTGCCACAGTTGGGTGGATTTTGCTGTCCTTGGACATGCCAATAAAATAATCAAAATATCAAGACATATCTAGTGTTCTGGAAGTTCCTTGCAACAGAGACTTTCAAAAGGCCTCCATAAGCAAGGTGTGTTTGCTCATTATCCCCAGTGAATGGAAGGGAAAATGGAAATTCAGACATCATGGAATGGGGATTACACCATTTCTACAAGGGGCAGTTTATGCACCAGCTTCCTATAGCAGCTCCCAGGTTTTGCTGTCTCTCCTGGAGGAACTTACCCTGTTATAGTGGCTCTGTGGCTGATAATGTTTGGCACCCAATAACTGCAATCCCTTGGACTTTGTTATTTATTCTTTATCCAGTTTGGCTGAGCAAACTTCATGCAATCAAAAACTGAAGAAAATTTCTCTGGTTCACAAAAGTATAAGGTGACAAGGCATTAAGAAATATTGAATGTTGAAAGCTGACTGGCAAGCAGATGCAAAGTAAACCACAACTGTTGAACCAACACATGTTCTTGGGCTTATTGATATGAGCAAACCTGGTTTTAATAATTTATAATACCCTTGTGCACTGTTCCAAGATGGGGTTTTGAGGAGTACAGAAAAGGAAAGGAAAGAAAAGGAACTCTAACTCTGAGAATCACCAAATAAGTGTGACAGAAAGAGAAAGACTAAACAGAGGGATTAGCACAATGCACAACAGACTCCAAGAATATGGGAATTTTCATGCTTAGCCAGAGGAATAAGTGCTGACATACCCCAGTTGTGTATGACTAAGTGGGAAAAACAGAAGGCAGTGTGCCAAGGGATCCACTTTGTCATGAGGGAGTGCTAGTCTGGCCAGAGCAGCCGTGGCTGGGTTAGATTGTCTCACCACTACAGGTTCCTGGGATTTCCAAAGACCCTTTCACTGCAATAGAAAGCAGGCAGACTTGAAAAATAATTATACTCTCAAGAGCTGGAAGGGTCAGGGAGGAGGAGACTCTCAGTGTAGAAATCAACAGGGTACAAGGGTCAAAGTAATGTCTAGAGGGGCCCAGAGTCTCCATGCACAGACACACAGCCATATACTGGTGAAATAAAGAAATTATTTCTGAAAAAGTGGGGTTTGCTGGATTTTATTTAAAGTAGAAAATCATCCCTGGCCACAGCCTACTTGATATATGATGCTATGTGGAAAAGTACTGATGGAGTACTGTTACAAAGCTGAGGTTGTTGAAAGCAGTAAAGTGATATTGCTCTCCCTATAAACTGAACCAAAGTGGATTCTAAACTACTAAATAGTGACAGTTTAGACATCAAGACATCCTAGTGCATATCTCAAATGACAGTAAAAGTAAAAAAATCTCTTACTGCTCTTCCTTCTCTTGTGGATAAAATGGTACATTTTGATCAGGGATAGGGTTAGGGTTAGGGATCAGAGTAAGAGAGCCTAGGGCTCCAGGGACACCGGGGATGGAAAAAGCATGCCAAGCAGACCATAGTAGGGCCCCAACATTGCTGCCCCTGTATCTCTGTAATCTGGGCCATCCACAGAACCATTCAGTTTTGAAATAAACCTCTAAGATTATCAAGACCAACCATTAACACAGCGCCACCATCACTAAACCACATCCCCAAGTGCCATATCCACACACCTTTTAAACACTTCCAGGGATGGTGATTTCACCACTTCCTTGGGAAGCATATTCCAAATCCTGCCCATCCTTTCAGTGAAGAATTTTTTCCTGATATCTAATCTAAACCTTCCCTGCTACAACTTGAGGTGGTTTCCTCTCGTGCTGTCACTTGTTACCTGGGAAAAGAGACCAACCCCCAACTTGCTACAAACACGCTGAGGTTCCTGCTTCTTTCCCAAGCTACCAGCCATCCCCCCTACTCAGGAGCAAGCCTACAGCACACAGCACTCACCATGCCTTAGTGCAGGGCTCCAGGCAAGACTGCAGCATTCACACGGTCACTTGCCAAGTCAGGGCTGGGAGGTAGGGCTGGCTGGGACCCAGCAATGCCAAGGAGAACAGCAAGCAGACATTTCCCACCACTTTGGCATCTTCTCAGACCATAGGCAGTGAGTCAGTAGGGGCACTAGGGACATGCTAGGAAAAAATCAAACCTAAGGCTGCTGACTAGCTTTTTCTTTTCCACCAGTTCCAAAATCATAGTGTTTGCTTGCAATCATGATCAGTCTTTTTAATATGTGAAAAAACATAAAGTGCTCTCTGGTCTTTCATGTGAGAAGTGTTGAGGGATTTAAAAACACAGCAGTCATTACAAAAATCCCACAGTAACAGCAGACAGAAGAGGAACTATGTCCAGTTGAGGACCATGAAATCATATAGAGTTACATGAGCGAAAACAACAGGGACAAAAGAAAATTTCTAAACCAGTTACAGTGCTTGGCTTAAGTAGCCAACCTAGTAAACAGGGATTTCAGAGGCAAAGAGAAAAACAGATGACAAAGATTTTTGTTCATAATTGCCTTTTTTTTGGCTGAACTTAAATTTAGTGTGTAAAAAGTAACTTCATAGCTACAAAACAGTTACAAACGTATGGTCTGTGATAAAGGAAAAATTGAGCTGGTACAGATCATACATTATTGTAGGTGTACTGGGAGGATAATGTTAAACATTACTTCTTTATTACATGTTCCTGAATCAAGTATTTGTCTCACCAAGAAGATGAAGTCATTTATGTAATGCAGGCAGTAAATCTTTCATTTGTCTTAGATTTATTGTCCTTCTGACACGCAAATATATTTCACATACTTGTTTTAAGAAGTCCTATGAAATAAATGTAGCAGATACAATTACCCAAGGTATTTGTTCTCTATTCCACTACATAAATGTGTAATTCATTGGAGGGGGCTGGGGTGGGAGACAACACATGAAAGTTCATATGGTATAGAAACAGAGACTGCAATGAAGTTGCAGTCATACTTGGCATTCTCTCTTTGTGCTTGTCCTGTGTGTAGTGTCACAATGACCAGCAATTCTGACTGGCATCAAGAGTTGCTTCAGAAAAAATTGAGCAAGACTTGCTCTGGATCTGTGATATAACGGAAGAGTGGGTATAGCAATAGAGTGAATAGCAATGAATGAATATAGCAATGAATGAATAGCAAATAATTAGATGCAAAATATACTAAATGAAGAGGCAGGGGAAGAACCAGTGTATTTGACAGCAGGAATCAGGAGAAATCCGATCAGTTCAGAAGAAATAGAACCAATCCAAACAACACCATTGTTCTAAAAAAGAAATACAGAAGCAACCAAGTGATGCTGCAAGACCATACTTGCTTGCAATAAAGAGCAGGGAGGCACAGTCTATCCTTTTATCTTTTATCTGTTCAGTTGGTAGACACACACCATGAAACACTGAAGAAAGTCAGATTTTGTATCATTATCCAGGTTAATGAACACATTTGTTTTAATAAAAACAGTTTCCACCAGCCAAGCTTAGAGTGTTCTGTTATAACAGCTGACCACGTAACAAGAGTACAAATACACATGGGGTAGCAAAACTGATCTCAGAGGGGTTTCAGACATCAAATGTCCTTACTTATGCCCTTCTCCAGCAGATAATGTTCTGTACCAGGCTGAAAGGGAACTCATTATTTCAGCAACTGTTTTTAAAGACTCTGGGAGGATTTTACACAAAACAATATTGGAAGTTATTTGTTTAAAACATTGCTATCGATCATATTTTGAAAAGAAAAAGAAGAAATTTTAACAATGGTATTGCTTTGTTATGCAAATTTTCTTTAATTACAAGCTGGAAGAGTTTTCATTCAGACTTAGTTGATCGGAAGACTTCACCATTTGCAGGAAAATTTGGGGAACTTTTACTAATGTTTGCAAGAAACTGATAGGTCAATTTTCTTTCAAAATGTTCCTGGATTGAAATCTTCCTTCTGAATAAAACTCAGACCCCTGCTGGTCCTTCTGGCTGTAGCTTCTAAGACTGGTTATCTCAGAGGCATTTATTTTACTGGAGACCAACAGAGCCTTGCACTTACTTTATGGCCAGTTCCTAAGTGCTGAGCCATTCCCCTTGTCTCTGCAGAAAGCTGAAAGATCCCAGGACCTTTACAAGTTACTATTTTGATTAATACACAACTTTTGTGAATAGACTTTCCAGGGAAAAAGGTTTCAGCAGGGTATATGAATAATGGATATAGCTCTTGGCTTGATACCGTAGCTATGGGAACAAAAGACAAAAAAAAATAAAAGTGGGGGGAAACTAAATTTAACCATTTCATATAATAATGACATGGCAGCAGCCATTGCTGGCTCCCATGAATTTTCTAATGGCAGCTCTGTACAGCAAGTACACGGCACTCAGTGTTTCAGAGCTGCTGCCTGTCTCATGATGTCTTTATGCTACTGGCCTGAGATAAGAGGCTTGAAATCACATGTCCTATGCAGAAGCCACAGGGCCTTTTGCTGGACTTCTAAATATCCAAGTGAAATACTGGAGATAACAGACCCATAAGAAGGCACGTACTTCTTGGCAGCTCTCTCCATACATAGATTGAGACAAGGAGAAGGAAAAAATATATTAGAGACATATATGTATCCATACATAGAGAAATTTAGAGGCTGCATGTGCTGAGAGGAAAGGGTTGTACTCAAATTGCAAAAGTCCTCAAAAGAAGGGTGGACAAGAAAGCCCTGCAGGATTTCTGTTCCTGCTCTGCAATCTGTTTTTCCACTGCCCCATGCAAAGTGGAACAACTACAGGGTGCTGGCTGTGCTCTGTAAGGACACCACAGTAATCTGGCCAAAACTCCTCCATGAAAACTGACAAATATTTGTGATAACTCAAAGCTATTTTACAACAAAACTCCAGCCAGAGTAAGTTTACTTATTATTAACCCAGCTAATAGCATTTTAGTGATGTTTACATGTGTAGGGAGAACTCAAGGGCTATACTAAAAAGTACTTACTTTATATAATAGGGCATCATTAAAAATTTCAGTAGCAGCATTGCTGAGTCATTTTAGATCAAAATCCATTAATGAGTTTGCTGATGATTCCATGTCTATTAGGAGCTGATAGTATCTGGCAGAGCCCCTGCAGCTCAGCATTCACAGAACCATCAGAACTAGGATGGCACCCTCCAGATCTTGCTCAGACCACTTCTCTCTTTGTCTTAGGATAAATTTATTTCTTCAAATAACTACTATAAAATAAGAGTATGATTTTTCTAGTATATCCTCATGAAATAACTTTTATTTCTGGAGGCTTTGTGGAACAGAGGAAAGGTCTGAAACTTTATGGCACTGCAATCTGCCAAGGGAGATTCTCAGTTCTGCAATGTATGCAGCCAGCAGTTTTAACACTCTACCGAACTGACCCTTTCAAAACCTTGTAATGCTGTAATGAGGAAAAGTGCCTGGCAGAGCTCTGCCTCAAGGCTATACTTTCTGAAGAAATACCACCTTGAGGAAAGGATTCTGTAATGTGCCAAATTTGATGTTTATGTAAGAGGGCTTGTCATCAGAAGCTGGTGCATGGGAGTAATAATGAACTGAAGAGGCTTTCAATACACCTCATGTCTCATTTAGGATCTGCCATGGGTAAGGTCATGTGGATTCAGGTTCAGCTGTTTCATGTTCAATAAAGAAAACACAGACTTTGCAAACCCTGTAGTATTTATGCACATTATCAAGCCCCTTTCATAAACAAACCTTTCTAGATACAAACAAGTTCACCTGCAGCAAGTGGATGCAAATTCATCTGCACCCTGAGAAAACTTCTGATGTGCTTCTGATACATGTTCTTGTCCTTCTCTTAAACTGCTCTAATCCACAACCTTCACCTCTCTGCAGACCCATGTCCTCCCCATGCCCTTATTAGTCATGCCCAGGCTGCTATAACCAGATCACATATTTCAGTGGGGGATTTTGTAGAGAGGTAAATTACCTATTGTTACAGCCACGAGATATGTCATGAGAAAATAGGCCAGGATGCAGGAGACAGACAAGGCACAGAGTGGTACAAATGCAGGAGGCTGTTGCTCCCATAAAGAGTTTTACTTCATCATTCTCTCTGCACCTCTTCACCACTGTAGAGAAGCCTCTCAGCCATGAACCTGGCTCATCCATGAAGATTTCCCACATGGCAGTCAGCAGCTCCTGTGATATGAAGATGTTTCTCAGCAGTGTTCAGCAAGGATCACAAGGATCTCTACTTTTCTGCCCTGAAAATGCATGCATAGATACACCTATGTACATGCTGCAGCTAACCCAGAAAACAGCTAACTTTTTTGCTAGCAACAGGCTTTGTAAGACAAGAACAAAAGGTGTTCTGGACCTTTTGGAAAAAGGTTTTCCTGTTTTGGAAAACAGGAGAAAAAGCAACACATATATGTGTGGGGAAAAGCTCCTGGCAAGCACTTCAGGTCTTCTTAAGACTCGATAATCTGCCATAGTGCATCCAACAGTCAGGACTTGCAGGACCCATTTTCAGGAACACTGAAGTGCAGGAGTAATACCAGTGGGCCCAGAACGTTCTGTACTTTGTAGGGCACTGCGTGGAACATGCACAAGTTTCCTGAAAACTTGTGGGAGCAACGCTTGACAGCCGACGAGAACACACAGCACTTATCGGCAATCTGTGCTCACGTGGGAGACAGTGAAACAGAATCTATGGACACCGATTGCAGAACAAAACGTACTGTGCATGCTCTACTCACACAACCTTATGCTGCTCCAGCACAAGTGTGGAGCTGAGTGTACATCATCATGTTTGAAAAGAGTTCAGCTCTTGCACCCCCAACTCAGCCCATGCCAAACCTCATGGTTCATAAGCACTCTGGCTTATGAAGTTGTGAGCCTCAGGTTTTCTAGGTGAAAGAGGTAGCCATGAGGTACCCAGAGTTCACTGTACCAAGAGCATCCCATTACTACTCAAGTAATAGGAAAACACATTGTGAAATAAGACCCTGTGACTGTGGTTACTTAGGCAACATCTCCTTGCAAGTATTCATTGATCTGCTGTCCCTGGGGGTTGTCCAAGATTGCGTGTCACCTGCCCTGTTCCGGAAGAATTGCCACACATCAAGAGGCTTCAGCTTGCTTCCTCTTTATGAATTTGATTTCGATATGGTTGCTGGTTGTTTGACAACTAAAAGCTCACCCTGGCTAAAATGATCTGGTTTTCAACTGGAGCAAATCAGCAATGCTGTGGAATGAGAAAAGATGAGAGCACCCACGAACATTTAGAAATTGTTAATGGAAGAAACCAAGCCCAATGGCCAGGGCCACATAATCACTCATGTCTTAAAGTTTAATGTGGCCTGCTGATGTATTTTTCATTCTTTTTCTGCAGTTCCTAGGATATAGGAGTTTGGGAATCCTAGCTCCAAATTACTAATTATGACATTTGCAGGACATCTATTGCAACTAACATTACCTGCATCATTTTCTCCTAACAAACATGACAAGGAATTTGTTCCACATCATGACATGCTTCCAAACTAATTTTTTTTTCTTGGCTCCAAAAATAACAGCTCTCTTCTCCATCTGTGAAACATAATAAATATTCATTTTATCATGAATCCAGAGGTTTTTCAGCAGCACTAGAGACTGAAACAGGCTAAAATATCTTCTCATTTGAGTATTAAAGAAAACATACTTTACACAGAATATGGCCCTATTTATTAGAAAAAAATAATACCTAGTTTTCATCTTTTTTATTCTACAGGGTTAGCAGTGTTCAGTTAAAGTACATTCTTCTTTCTCAGTTCATACAGCATATCTGAGTATCTACCAAAAAGACAGCTGGTATCCATCTGTCTCTGCCCAATGACACTTACACTGCTAACTTTACCTTTTTTAGCTGCTTGTTCCCTCCTCTTCTTTCACATATCACATGCTGTTCACTTCAAGGATGCGTACTTTCTTTATATATGCCTCAAATGCATCAGTTCTTAAAATTAGTTTCCAACAGTGGTAAAATAAGTATGTTTCAGCCCATCAGTTTAAGTCCCAACACACCATCAAAGACTTGAGGGGGAAAACAAGTCCATTCATGTCTCTATTTACTCACACAACCTTATGCAACAAGGTTAACTTGAGAAGATCCAAACTGAGACATTCGGCCTTAACCACCTCAGATCTGGGCACTGAAAAGAACCTGCCCCTGTCCCAGTACGATGCATTCCAGCACTGCACAAGCCAAAGGTGACAGTAGGGGTAACTCATTAAGTATGGCCAGACCTGTTTGCCCAAGTCCAGTTATTGAAGAATTCAGACATATTCTCTCAATGAGCAAGACTCTAAGCAGGGTCTATTTACACAGCATTTTGACTTCCCTGCATTACCTTTTAAAGATCATAAGTAAGCTTAATATAATTTCTCTTGCAATAAAAAAAGCAATATAAAACTGTAATAAGTAAAGCAATATAAAAAGTGCAGTGTATTCATGTGAAAAGCTACTGACATTTACACTTGCACTATTTCAAGATTAACTTGTGAAATTATACACTGGCAGTTCCATAGTAGTCAAGAAATAGCAGACCTGCTGATTGCTAGATGTGGAGATCAGAGACTTAGCAGAGAACAAAACATAAGATCATTGTACCTCAAAGGAACCCCTTCGGTAAATGACACCAAAATGGACTACAAACCATTTCAAACCTCAAAGATATCCAACTAGTGATGCATTATGCTGAATGCACAAAGGGCTTGCCTGTGTTTGGGTGCTGTTGTAGGCTGCGAGCAGCACATTAAGTGAAAACGTTACGAGATCGCCTGCTCTCCTGAGCAAAATTAGACACAATGCCTTTCCAAGATAGATGGATCTGCTGCTCAAATCATACTCAGATGAAGTAGGCTGAAACTTTTAAGTGTAGTGAAGTGCGAATTTTAATCTCTTAACAGATGAAGACATTGACATATGTTCCTAACACATCTAAATGATAGCACTTAGACAAAGTCTTTGGAGGTTTTGGTGTTTGAAGGGACTGAAAGAATCCAAAGGAGAGATTAAGAGGATGTCTGTAGTTTTACCCAGTGTCTCTTGTAGAGGCTGTTCCCTACCAACTTCTGCAGGCTGTGTTGTTCCACCAGTCTCAGACAAGTATGAAGGGAAAAACATCAAGGTGCCACAAATGAATTTTCATGGTTACCAGCTTTCTCTCTTTAAACTACCTGCCACAAAACATCTTAAAAATATGTAGTAAGGACATGATTCCACCAATCAACTAAGACTGTACACATTAAAAATGTGCCATATTTCTACTGCAAAAGGATTGTTACCTTCTATCCATAACTCCATAGGAGTTTGCCTGAAATAATCATTGAAGCAGCAGTATAGCAGTGACACAGAAGGTCCTTCCAGGAAAAGTCTCCCGACTTTAGGAAAACCACAGCACGAGTACCAAGGGCTAGAATTAATCAAACTGTTTTTTAACTGTGGATGGATGAAATTTTTGGTTTCCTGGAGGCTTTTTTATAGTAGGCTTATATGTTAAAATCTAATGAATCTGAGAATGGATACAGTCATGGTTAAAACATTCCAAGGTGAGGTTCACAGCCTCTTACTGTAAAATAGCAATGAAGCCTTCTTCATGTGAGATGTGAACCTCTCTAGATTATGGATTGAAGCAGGCTATCTTCACATGGTCATCCAAACAAATGGGGAGGGGAAAAAAAAAAGTGAAATGTTTGTCCCATACAGAGTTGCCAAGATATTGCAAGAAGCAGATTTTGGGCATTACAATTGGATGTATTTACATGCATAGCATCAATGTTACTCACCCAAAAGGACATGCTTTAGTTTTTTTCTCTGACCATGATAGCTTCCAAAAAATATTTACTTCCACTGCCTCTGCAAGCTTCAGATTTTTGAGCACCTCCCAATCTACTGCCATTGCACAGAACTCCCACAAGAAGCTATCCTGTGTGCCAGCAAGCACTGAAAGATATAAGCTCATCCCAGATCTTACAGGAAAGGAACTGGATGTACTTTTCTGATAGCCACATCCTCACAAAAATTTGATGGCCACATCTTCACAAGGATGATGTTTCCTAGGGTGAAATTAGAACTCAGAAAATGAGCTTGCTTAATAGCACCATATTTCAAGTCCGAAAGGAATTTCTAGGCCTCTGCATTTGGTTTGTGAGAAATGTCAGCACATACAATACTTCCCAAAGTAGTGAAGGTGGCTATTACAAAATTCATTAGTCAAGCCTCAGAGTTACCAGAGTCAACTTGAAACCAAGTTGTGAATGTGAAAGTATAGCATTTGCTGATACACATTTTACAAACAGATGGCAAATTTAGAAACAAGATTTAGATTGTGCCTGCTCAAAACCTCTTAGAATCATGGAATCATTCAGGCAGGCAAAGACCCTTAAGGTCATTGAGTCCTACAATAAACCTAACACTGTCAAGCCCACTATTAAACCACATCTCTAATCATCACATCTGTAATTCTGATGCTGAGCAAATGTCCCAGCTACATTTTGCAAGGAGAAGTCCTCCTGTTTGTGCAGCACTTATGTTTTCTGCACTTGCTAAGGCAATGCTGCATGTAAACATTCAGCCTCCAGCTATGTCTTGGACCTGGATTTGGAAGAGTGACCACAATGCAAAACTCAGCAATCTGCATAAAATCAAACATAGTATTTCTATTATCTGGTCTCCAGTCTCTTACAGATTCCCTCCAATCTCACTGCAGATCTTGCCAACTGTTAAATCTACAGAGTATCAAAACTTCCACAGACAAGAGGGAAAAATTTTGCAGCTTCACCCCTTCGTGAAAAAACTCCTTTGCTTACAGCCTGAAGCTGTTTGATTGAAAGCTGGAGTGTCTGCCCACCATGGGGCAGTTTGCACCAGGATTTGTGCACAGTTACACACTGCAGTGCAGAAATACAATCCCAGTACCATACAGCTGTGTCTTTGCTAGAAGGAGCAATAGCTGCATCCACTGAAAGAATCCAGTGTGTTGCTTCAATCCATTACTTTACAAAACTAACAGTGTTTTATGGCAGAAACAGAAGTATGATAGCCAGTGAAGAAAGGGAGGAAGGAAAGAAGGAAGAACAGACAGCAGGGGGAAAAAAAAAAGAAAAAAAAAAGAAGCAGGTAAAAACAGAAGGGAACAGAAATAGTAACATTTCTTCAAAGAAGACTGAATTTAACTCAGCCACAAAATTGCAGGCCTCTGTAAAGGAGAAGTTAATGAGTCCTGCAGGTCCTCAAGGCATAGTTGGCAGAGGGAAGAAAGCTGTGTCTCCTACTGCAGATGCCGCCTGGTGTGAGAAGATCCTAAGCAGTGGGATCTGCTGATGGGAGTTTCCCCCAGCTGGCAGCAGCCAGTTTGGCAAGTCCCAAGGTGCAGCACCAGGCGCAGAGCCTCACCAGCCTACCCAGACCCTGTGACCTCCAGATGTGGGGCACAGCTGTGGGCAGCATCCAACCCCAGCTCCACCAGCATGCAGTCACTGGCATATCTACTCCTTCTCCTGAGGGTCCCCAGAAAGTTCTTGTGTTTTTGGCCTTGTCGTGCAAGAATCTTGCAGATACTAAGAAATCACATTTTCTTTCCCCCAAAGCTGTTACCACAAAGGAATAGGAAGAAGATGTAAGAGCCCCTTTTTTTAGTCATTTCAGTTACAATAATGGGAACACCGTCGTCTTCATGACTAGAAACAAAACTGAAGGAAAAAGGGGTGGTACTATTTACAGAAATGGGGCAAAAAGGGTAACAGCTTCATTTGTTTACTGCTGCACTGAATCTCAGATGCAAACTGATCCCAGGGGAACAATATATTTGACTCATTCCAGCTAAGAACCCAAATTGTGAGACATTCTCTGTGACAGTGTGATCAATGAATAAAGCCCTGTTTGATTCGTAGACACACGTGCATGTGCCACAGGAACACAAGCAATCTGCTCCTTTTGCCCACATGCTGTGGCATATGCCCACCTCCACCTCCTACTCCATCAGTGATACAATTAATTGCTATTTAAAAGCCCCCACATGGAATTTGTGAAAAAATCTCTTTTGTATTGTCTTCAGAAAGTAAAGATCAAGGCATGTACCTTTAGGAAGAAGACACATGTTTAAAAGCAGAATAAATCATCTTCCAAAGACAAGCATGAAAAACAGATAACCAGAGACCAGGGACCCATTGTAGGTACTGATTTTACAGCATAGCACTATAACCCTTTTTCCTCATTTTTTAGCCTAAGCCTATTTTTGTTCTATTTGGTTTTTTCCTGGAAAACAACCGTCTTACATCTCCTCTCTGATTGTCTGCCACAAGCTCCCCTGTCCCTCAGTGAGCTGGAGACATAGACAGCTGAACCCCAAGGACTCCTCACCACTTGTGTGTTTAGTTCACCTGAGGAAGGGCTTGGCAGAGCCTCTGAGCTGTTGATGCTTTCCCCCTTCTGCCCCAAGTCTCAGTTATTGTAACAAAAACCAACACTCTGAGGCACCTGCCCAAAACAGGGGTGACTGCTCTTCTGGGGCAGACAGGGCAGCTCAGGAGTGAAAACTTCGGCCAGCTGGATAGAACTTCAGTGCTTCATATATAAAAATTGATACCTTTGATATAAAAGTCTATGCCTTTCCCATCCTAGTCTTTTCTTTTTAATCAGAAAATTAATTTGCTATTTAACTGATACTTCTCATGGGAAAAAATGCTGGTCTTGTGGAATACATACTCTGGTCAAGAAGGCAAGAGGAGGTCAGCTTGACTGAGACAGAATATTTTGTTTGATACACCCTGCAATACTTAAGAGCATAAAATTTAAAAAGCACTTTTATCCAGCATGTTTTACAGATATACCCAACCCCTCAAAAAATGTAAATGTAACCTAATACAATACATTCCCCTTGGAGACAAACTTTGTGAGCTGGGATATGAGAGCTGTCCATTCAAAATGTACTCTATAAGGATAATGAATTCAGCAGCATGAAAATACCTTTAGAATTCAAATTACAGTAAACATAATGATATCCTAGTGGTTATATCAGAAAGCAAAACATTACAGTTATTAGAAATGAAGAAATTATTTTTGGCCAAATACTGCAGTATCTTCCTTGGAATTTTCTGAAACAAAATACTTTTTAAATTTTCTTCTGTAAAGCAAAAAATAAATCTAACATTTGTTCTTTATTTCAAGTTAGGATAATAATAAAAAAAAAAAGCTTCTAACTCTACCTCAACAGGAATGTAGAGAAGTTCATTAGTATTTTTGAACCATACTAAATTGATGCAATTTCTGAGAAGAAAAGTACTTCAGATACTATCAAGGTATACATAAGGCTACAAACTAATTAATGACAATAAAGGAAGTTTTATAATACTTTTATGAGGACCATCTGTTGTAGAGTGCATATGGCTCTTCAAGATTAGTCTACAAATGCTGAGCAGTAGAAAGCACTGGATTAAGTTAGGAACATTAGACCCTGGTATATTCCAAATTTTCAGCGTTTTTTAAAAATCCTTTTTTAAAAACATACACAGCAGATGAGGACTGAGGAGTTTCCCCTGCACCGAGGAGTTTCGTGTCATGGCAATCATGCAAAAAACCCACCCTGATGGGATGTGGGTACCTAAACCCAAGCATGCAGTTCTCTTCCAGAAGTCCAGGGTGTCTGAGACAACCCCACCTCCCTGGGAACCCCAACATTTCTGCTGCAGGAGCTGGAAGCCAACCAGAATCCCAAAGGACATGAAGGCTTTAGGAACTCAAAGTAATTCTTCAGCAAATATTCCGGCCTTGGGTCATCCACAGAGAGATGGTGCTAGAAGCAAACCTGAATTCATTTCCTTGCTCCTTTGTGCAGGTTCTCATGCAATACAGGCAAAGTTGTCCTCTATCCACATTTTGGGTTGTCACTTCTAACACCTGGATTTATGCACTGGTACCAGTAAGGAGCTCCTCTCCAGCTGCAAAGTCTTCAGTGCCTGAAGATGCAGAGGACTTCCTGGCTCATTGTTGTAATGCCACTGCCATCTCAGGTCTCTGATCTGATCTCATGGGCAGAACTACTGATCCCTCACAGAGCACATACTCACCTGAGAGGTTTTACAAGGGCCCTTTTAAAAGGTGCAAGGTGACACCAATAAGATTGGTCTCAGTATCATAAACTGCAGCTTTTTAGGAGCTGATTTCCAGGTTCAGCCATCTCAGCACTGCAGACTGAACCAAGAACAATGCTGGCTGCTCTAAGCTGTGATGTCCTCTGAACTGGAGCCCTGGATTTTAGACTTACCAAATCTCTTCATCTTATAACATTATCAAGAACTCTCAGAACCTGACTTCTGGCTTCCATGACTGGGAGTGAGCATGAGTTTATGTACCTCACTGAACATGAGTTTAAGTGATGCCACTGAACAGCTGTGTGACGTGAAATAAATCACATAATAAAAATCCCTGGTGTTCTCACTAGTGTAAAACTGAGATCTGTCCCACTGCCACATTTTAAAAGGACTAGAAAAATGTTTTTATCTGAATGGCAAATAATAGATGAATTCATACTTAACTTGCATTTTTCCATTTTAGAAAAATTAGTTTTAAAAAACCTATCATAGCAGCACAGTAATGATAATTGCAGCTTAATTACCCATAACCGATTCTTTATGCCTTGAAATAATTTGTTCTCCTTTTATACTTGTCTCTGATATCCATTAGAGTCATTACAACAGTGAATCTATAATTACATATTTTGCATTTTAACATTCTTTGCCAGTATGTGCTCTCTTCTTATCTTTCAGCTAATTTCATTACTGAAACACCAAGAAAATTTCCATATGAATTTTCCAGAAGGTTTTGGGGTAGGTCTAGCACCTAACGAAGCCTATAGAGACGGTTTTTAGGACAGAGCTTTTGTATGTGCCCACCAGTCTGGCTTCGGCAGCTGCTCTGTGTAGGCTGCACCATCGTGGGATCATCATGGCAGGAAATTTGCCTTCGGGTTTGGGACTACACTTTGGCATTAGGTGGAGCCTAGGACACAACTAAGAACTTGGGAGAAGAGAGGTTAGACTGTGTCTATGTTATGCTTGAAGATAAAGCTGAAAAAGCTCTTGACAAGGCTCTTGTAGGAAGACCCAGGTCCACTTCTGCCTGGCGGCACCACCAGTAGGAGACACAGGATTGCCAAAGGCCAGGACTTTTCCCGGTTGCAAGTAAGCATGCTCTATGCCAAGCTACATGCACATGTATCCTTTAGCAGTGGTAGAAAATTTGGTGAAGTCTTTGCAATAGAGCAGAAAATGTGCTCTTTGCTCTCTCACAAATGCCTTCCTGTCTCAATTGCCAGAAGGTTAGTCAGCATCTGGCCCAGAAACGTGACTGTGTAGGCCACACTCCACTTCCTTCACCGAACACCAGGGAGACACCCATACCCAAAGGGGACAAGGTAGTTTAATGGTTGACTTGAAGAATCTTAAACTAAAAACGTGTTTTCTAACTAGTCCTCTGACTCACTAAAAGCTGCCAAACACATCATTTCCTCTGTCTTTCTGCTTTGCCTGTCTGTAAGACGAGAGTCTTGCTAACTATACGGATAGGATTCTACCAGAAATTGTCTGTAACCTCCCTGTGACAAGAGCCAACACAAGCAGCATTTACAATCCCTTCACTCCAACAACTGTTTCAGAGACAGAAAGGTTTTTTGTTTTTTTTCCATGGGTAAACGTGGTCTGGACAAAATTGTTTGGGAGATGGAAATATTGAAATAAAATGGAAGTATGGTAATGCCTTTTAATGGACAAATTAAGCTGAATGACAAACATGAGATTGTGCAATATAAATTTCACACAGAGGGCAAGTAAAATCTGAGCTACATGCAGCAATTGGAACAAATTAATCTGATTTTCCCATGCCACATATTTACCCCACAGAATCAAAAGAGCCTCAGAATGAAACATTAATTTCCTACTAGAATTTAACAAAGAAAGTACCCTGTCATTTCCTCAGCTGGAAAGGGCATATTTTGATTGAGTCGGGGATTTATTTTCTTAAACAATGAAACACCTTCCTCCCTCCTTCTCTCCCAAGTTTATTATTTTTTAGACCAAGAATGGGATAAACCAGTGAGACAAGAAGTGTAAGATAATCAGTATTTCTGGGGCAGCGTTTTTACCCTTCAGAAGCATATGCTGCATGGAACCACACAATCATGGAGTGAAAATTGTCTGCAATTATTACCTGAAGTTCATCTTTAATTCCTCCAACCAGTAACCTTCACAACAGTGCAAGTGGCTATAGTGGCTGTGCTAGTTTTGGCCTGACCCTGTATTTTCACACCTCCCCAGGCAGCACCAACACAACAGTGCTAAAAACCTCTTTTTTAAAAAAAGTTGAGTCAAAAGAAGACAGCTGTTACCAGCTCTCCTGCTTTTAAT
Organism: Cyanistes caeruleus; assembly: GCF_971803275.1. NCBI lineage: Eukaryota > Metazoa > Chordata > Aves > Passeriformes > Paridae > Cyanistes > Cyanistes caeruleus. The sequence continues at coordinate 29,758,787 of NC_141703.1, forward strand.
GGGTTGGAAACAGGCCAAAAGCCGGGTGCTAGAGCTCAGCAGTGAATTTGTACAAACTGGAGGACAGCTACAATTGAACACTATTACAGCTGCTGAGAACACACAGCTCGTTGAACCTGCATCTCCTTACACACCCTAATATAGTCCAGCAGGCAAGGGACACCCCTCATGTGCAGCTGGAATCCCAGCCATAAAGCATATTCTTCATGGGCAAAAGAAGCCTTCTCACAGTTCAGTTCCCAGCATTGTTTCCCTGCTGGACTGGTTGGGATTCCCCAGCAAAGTAAGAGCCAGCAGCAAGTAACCCAGGCTGGCCATGGCAACTGCTCACTGAATACCGCTTGGACAAAGAGGCACAGTTCAGTGCTACAGTTTCTTTAGTGATTTTAGAAGAGAGAAACAGCTTTGGGCTGAGGAGCTGAAGCCCACAAGGCGCTGGACCCTAAGGTGGAAATGCTGTCGCATTACTGTTACTGTATTTGCTGCCATGGAGCATTTTGAGACTGCGGACTCCTGTGTTGGATGCACGGTGCTGAGTTCCTTCTCTGCCATCAGCTCTTTTCTTCTTTTCTGCAACTTCAGTCTCTTTTCAGCAGTATTACAGTCCTCATCCCAGACCACAACATGAATACAAGCAGAAGAATTAACAAGGTCTCTCCACAAAAGGCAGCAGCCCACAAAACAGGACTTTCCCACCTTCATACACAGTTCTATGCAATCCTATTGCTCTAGCACATGACTTCCAGCCCACGACTGACCCACTGAAAAGAGCTGGCTCGTTATCTTCTTTAATTTGGATTTTTGTTGCTTCAGCCTCCTGGGTAAGCGTTCTGCACTTTACTAATATTTAATATGCATTTTTAAAAGCTTTGTAAAAAAAAGGTTTCAATTTTGACATTTGATCATTTCTTTCTCTGGTTTGACTAATTCAGCTGTTAATTTTTAAGATGCATCTGTTCTTTTGCTGCACTGTTTGTTCTCTTCTGCCCTATGGACATCCCTCCCTCTCTTACAGAGTAAAAATTTGTGTCTCACTCACCACTGCTACCTACAAAAGTCCCATTGAGGACTGAGATCTGCTACATGGTTTCCAATGCTCTTATTATCTTTTTTATTTCCTTCTTACTTTAAGTCATCTTAATTGTGCCTTTCTCCACAGATGCACAAAGGTTTTCCCTGTTCTCCATTGCCTCTGCCAGCACCTGCTCCAAGACTCACATCTGGGGTTGCTGCTTTCAGCTACTTAACTGCACACTGGAACGAGCTCACACCTGACTTCACAACCAGCTAACACTGCTCACCCAACCACACCTAAGCATGTTTAACAATAGGTCAAGGTTGATTGAGGAAAACCAGCAGCTCTGAAGCAGAAACTGGAGCAGAGCCAGCAGGAACCTCACCAGTAGTTGGCTGGTCCTGAGTCTTTTAAGCTCAGCCAGTATCTATCCTTGCAGAAGCGGAAAAGCTGTGAGGCTCGTGGATTTCAGATATCTTTGTCTATAGGAAGCAAATGTAATCCTGAAACGTTTTTCAACTTACACCACATCCCATGCCCTCTGCAGATGAGAGTGAAAGGAAAGGCAGAAGTCTGGGACCTTCTGGGACAGACTTCCTCCTCCTCCTCCTCACACAGAGACCAGCCTAGTCGGAAGGAAATGTCTACTGCTTATCTCCACTTCAGAAAACAGACACAGCCCATGGTGGAAAAGCACAGGCAAAGCCCAAGGGAAACCCTGGGGGTGAAAACAGCAACTTTGCATCAAACCTCCTCAATATTTGTGGCTTATGACTTGGGAAGCCTGGCTTTTCTGGAGCCAAGCTTTTATGGCCTGCAAGAGCCCAGCTCAGGACTGCTCTTCACTGCACTCTTGACAATAAGCAACACCAGCTTACAAAAACCACATGCCTGAAGGCATCGTGGCAGGAGGGCACGTTCACAATGAACCCAAGCTCTCCTTGTGCAACTTCTTTCCGGGCCCATACCCACATTTCTAAGATTTTCACTCTCCTTTCTCGGTAAAAGGAAAAACTGCAATTCTCGAAAGAGCAACTGCACCAGGAGATTGGGCTTTAAGGAAAAAAAAAAGCACAAAATAACAACAAAAAAAGCCCTCTAAAGCCCATATTTATTGTCAAAGTCTCTAAAATTATGAGATTTGACAATAAGTCTTTTGTTCTTATGGTAACATGCAACTAAGGCAACATGCAGCTTGATTTCTGCAGCCAGTAGATATTCAAAGTACTTTCCACATACAGTAGGTGTCAATTTGACTTTATTTAAGGAAAAATGGGGAAAAAACAGTAATTTCCATAATACACAGAAGACAAGTTAGATAGCACTGCAAAAAAAAGGCTGAGTGTTTTACTTGTCACCAGTCTGCTTTGCAGCTCTACGATTAGTAATTTTAATGCAGTTTGTCATTTTGTATTATTGTTTAGCATCTTTTATAATCAGCAGAGTTTGGGGTTATAAATCACAAAAAGTGTACTACTACTGCTATGAAAAACTAAAAAAACCCACAAAAATCACTTTCAAATAAACCATAAATATGTGATGCACATTAGTGTAACAAAACCATTTTTGTAAACATTTTCTCCAACATAACATGTGCATAAGATAAAAAATAAAAACACTGCAGTCATACAAGTTAGGGTTACTTTGACTTAAAGATACAGAAAATTATTACTTATTAAAGCTTAAAACTAAACCTAGGAGCTTTTCTTTTCTTCTTTGCTTACAAAAGCACTGTTTGAAGAGTTCGATGTTGGTATACAAAGTGGTTTTGTAATACTGTTTTCACCTTGCCATGTTGGCACTTCTGTGGAGGCAGAAGCCGCCAGCTGGGCAGACCCACTGAAGGAAGGAGATCTCCACCCTCCCCTGGAGCCTCAAAACTTCAACAGCACATATCCATGACCTGGGCATCCCTACAGCACTGAAGCATCTTCCTCTAGGTGAATAGCATCAGCTTTCAAGGACTAGATTAATTTTGACCACATAGCACTGGAAGATTTAAATCACGCAGACTGACATTCGATCGAATCAGCTTCGGCAAACTACACTACAGGGCAGCTCTGTGATTACACCCATGTCTACCATCACGTTGCATTTCCGAGTCCCCTTTAGTTCATTATAGTACAAAAGGTTGATCGTTCTTCTGGCTGACCACACCGGGCCTGAAAAGAACACATCCTTCACCTTCAACACTATCCAAAAGTCATACAATTAAAAAAAAATAGTTCTAGGTATTCCTCCGCCAGCAAATGTAAGGCTTTCTTGAGTTTTGATTCTTTTTGGGGGGTGGGGGAGTGGGGGTTGCTGTGTGCACGCACGCACGTGCTGGAGGTGCGCGTTTACCGCTCGCTTTTCAACCATCTACGATGTTCAAAGGAGAGTCTTCAGCAGCAGCGCTGATCGGGGTTGAAGGATTTACAGCAGTCAGATTGGACACCAAAAGAAGGGTCTGTTGAGTCTGAGCTTTGCACACTGGTGCTCTCGGCTCTAAATTGATTGTGTGACCAGTCGCTCGAGCCATCAGCTTGACTGAATTGAAGAATACGTGTTTAAAAAGCCCTACCTGTCATGCCATGAAGGAAAGTTAACCACAGCAGAAGACAAAGCCCATGAAACACTGAGAGCCTGTTCACTGAATGAACAGCTTAAGGCAGCTGTCAGCAAAGTACCCCACCAAAGGAATTAAGGAGAAAAAAAAAAACCCAAAGAAATAACCAAAAAGGAAAATGGCTGAATTGTGACACTGTGCATTATTACAACACCAACAGATTATTATACACTCAAGATTTCTCAAGTAATGAACATGTAGCCACTAAACAAATTATTACTCTCAAGACATTTATTAAAAATGTCAGAACTTATTCATAAAATAAAACTGACTTAAAAAAAAAAGAAAGGAAAAAAGCCAGAGCTGGGATCTTACATCTAAACACAGGTATATGCTGTTTTTATGAATAAGCAGTATTAACTACATTCTTAAAAGAGTTTTAGTGCATTGCATTCTTAAAAAAGAAAAACATCACCGCCCCAAAATGTTTCCTACAACATTTAACGATTTATAGAACTAGCCTAGATTACTTTTACCTGCCTGTTACTAAGCCCATGTGTTAGAAGAGTGAAACCTCTGGTTTAGGCTAAATTGAGACTTCTATTTAGGATGAAACTGGTTTAAAAAATGTTTGCTTTACCAAATTTTGTAAGCAAATTACATTAATCAGTGTCTCACTGCCATACCACTACGACTATTGCCCCAACGGACTACTCTCTCCTCCTGCTGAAACTTGCTATGCAATAACAGTCAGAAACCTTTCAATCTGGTAGTTTTGGTATTAAGATTAAATTAGATATTAATGGTTTTCTTCTAAAAACGTATAAACTAAACCACCTCTTTTATTTTATGCATTAAAAACAATGAGGTAGGCACAAAAAAATAAACATATGTAGTTTGGATTTTATTTCTTTTTTTTTCTTTTTTTTTCTTTTTTTTTTTTTTAGTTCTGCGAGTGCAGACTGTGGTAAAACTGTTGTTGCACTTCTAGGTTTAAACAAAAATTAAACCTTTAACTGAGGCAGTGCTAATACTGTGACATAACCAAGTTCTGGCCTAACACAGAATCATTATAGAAAATGAATTTTTTTTTCCTTTTTTTTTTTTTTTTTTAATCACCTGCACATGTTTCAGGCAACACCTGGTACACAGAAAATGACTAAAGTTATTGGCCAGGCCAAAATAAAACTGCAGAAACAAAAAAAACCCTAAGAATTCCACCCCAAGCCCCTTCCCACCCTCCCTTTCCCCAAGAAGAAGTTATCCTAGTCACTGTGTCTTTCACATTTTATAAATATTAACTTCTTAAAACCTGCACCTTCCTCTTTGTCCACATATTGTCACATTACAAAAAAGAAATGTCAATTAAATACATTGTTAACATTACTAGACTAGATCTGCCCTCTGTTTCAGCCAGTCTGACTCTCTACACCACTTCTCACCTTCTCTTGCCTGCCTCCTGTCCACTCAACAAACAGCATGTTAATGGTAAACCTGGTTTGTTTTTCTTCCTTTTTTCCCCCCTTCTCTGTTTTAACTCTAACAAACAGAGTCCTTAAAATCCTAGGAATCCTGGAGCTGAAGGGAAAAGAAGACCTGTAGCTTTCTAGCGTGATCCCAAATCTCAAAGACATTGTAGCACCTGATGGCAATATCTTTACAGCACCAGCTGCTTCGCAGCCTCAGTTGAAAAACATAAAGAAACCTAACACCAGTGATGCCTGCACACACATTTACACAGAGTGCTGCACTCGTGCAGGTCTGTACTCCAGTTGAAAATAATTCCAAGTTATGAAGATCTCAGACTCTGGATGTCAGCAATTCCTCTCCAAATCCCACTGCTTCTACCAGCTCAGAAGTGAAGTCCTGCCAAGGGTCATGAAATAGACTTGACTGCTTCCACCTGACCGCACGGAGGCAAAGAAAACCTGCAAAGAGAAGAGATTGGCAGATTCAACAGGTAGGACAGTAGTGGTTCTAATGGGCCTTCACTGTCCCCAGTATCTGCAATGAAATTGCAGTGCTGGTCGGGGATGATGCTGAAGCTCCTCATATCAGACTGCTGGCTGCAGAGCTCTGCATCTGTGTTAAACAGTGTTGTTAGCACATCAGTGTTTTGGCTGCTGCCGAACAACACTTGCACAGTATCAAAGCTTTCTCACCAGCTCCCTCACCCCCAAAAGGCCAGTGGGCTTGGATGGGCAAGAGAGGCTGGAAGGGGAAAATTCTGGGACAGCTGACCCAAACTGACCAAATGGATGTCCCGTAACATACAGTCATACATCATGTACACCAATAAAAGCTCAGAAAAAGGGGCATTGTGGTGATGATACCTGTCTTTTCGAGCAAGTATTATGTGTGGAAAACATGTGGAGATCCACCTGCCCATGGGAGACTATGTATTAACTCTTCATTTTGTCTAGCTTGCATGTACAAGCTGTCTTATTAAACTGTCTATATCTCAATCAATGAGTCTTTTTGCCTTCTGACTCTTTTCTTTCCCTTCCAAGGGAACGGGAAGAGAGCTTGAGGCTGGCGGGGTGTTTGGCAGCTGGTCAGGGTGATCCCAACCTAGTTACCCAACTGAAGTACATATTTATCATCTTGGCAACAAGCTCAGTGGGAGGGGAAGTACCTTGTCGTTGCGTTCACATAAGAATTTGAGTCTTTGTGCCCTTTTGTGCATGAACACACCATCCAAGTGTCCAGTTTCCACCGACCGGATTTCGATAGCTTTTTCTCCCCAGCCCATGATCTGGTTAGATCGGATGTATGCTTTGGAAAGAAAACAGCGCATTAGGATGGGCAGAGGGCAACAGGAGGAATGGAAGAAGCACGGAATATCCTGACACACTCTAGTTAAAAATTATCTGCATGTGCATTATTGTAGCTAGACACATGTTCAGAGTGCTATTTCTGTCCTCAGAACATTCAAGATGTCTAAAAAAATACCTTTTTTCAAATTTTAATTTCTTTTGCGTGTTTTCTATGTTACATACTTCTTCTTGAGCATTCATAACAAAGGAAACTTTATAACCTTTAATTAAATGGAGGGAACACTGAGTTTTTACACAGGCCTTTTCTTCTAAGTCTGGGACACAGAGACATATTAATTAGGTGTTGACTAAGAGAAAGCAGAAGCCAAGGTTTAAATAGACTAAGCCCATCCACTACAGTGTGTCCCATGCACTAGCTCTATGTCTTATGTGTTTCTTTCCCTCCTTGATGGAGTTTGTCAGCAAAAACAAAGAATAAGAGGGAAAGGTAAAATTAGAAAAAATTACCTAGCCTCTTTTAATAGGAGTAATATTTGGAAAACTGATCTCCTTGAGAAAGCCAACTGAAAATCATTCTGTATACCTCTGTGTATATATAACAAGAGGTTCACATTAAGCTCTCGAAGTCGAAATATTATTATTTGTCATACTTTATGACCCTTTATGTAGAAATAACAAATCAAACATTTTTCCTTGGAGTGCCACAGGTAACACAGATTAGTAGTAGCATGAGGAAAATAAATCTATTTCTGATAGCAGTAAGAAAATTAAATAAAAAGTAAAGTCACCAACATTATAAATAGGTATATTCACAAAGCAATTTGATGGACAGTCCTTAGGAATGCTGTCAAAAATAACATAAGGGAACCTAATGAAGACTAAGCTGTTGCCTCTGATTTGCATGCATACTTAACAGAAAAATAAAAAGGACTTCCTAGACAGCAAAATTTAAAAATATTTAATTTTACAGTACTTTCCTTCTATATGACATATTCATATTAGTTCACAGTGAAATTAAATCAAGTTATCTACTACAGTATAATGTATACCAATGGTGCATATACCATCCTGATGGAAAATTATTTATTTTTAAATATTCCACTAGTGCTAGCTGGGCCAAATAGTTACTAAAAATTGCCAGATGAGATGTTCAGATGGTGTTGGCTGCTTCAATGCTACTTACTACTTCACAAGCATTCAAGCCGCCAAAGGCTCTGGAACTTGCCAGCTGATATATTCTGCTTGCTTTTAGACCTAGTCAAGAGTTAATCAGCACAAGAGGGAACATGCTGTGCATCTAACTTCTTTAAATTTCCTCCTGCACTGTTGTTCCTGTTGCTCAGTTATCAGCAGTCATCTCCCAATACCTGCAGCCAGCCCACAGCCCCATGCTTGCCCAAATAAAGGAGAATGAGACTACAGCCTATGCTTTGCTCTGCACTGAATTACAGCAGCAAAAGCAGGAGGGATTCTGGTGTGTACTTGTGTACTACACTCATTGTTCTCACTCAACCTTATTTTGAGCTGGAGAGATGAGGGAGAATGGTGCTAGGAGAGACAAGCAATCTGAAGGTGAATTAAAGACATCAAATTAGGTACACCTTTTGTTATCTACACAGACTGACCCATAATATTTTACTCATCTGCCACTTTATATGCCTTTATACTGAAAGGCTTCCATAACTTTTGCTGTCTAGCAAAAATTCTGCAGCAGCCTACAGAGGTCATGGTGAGTTCCTCAATCATGAACTCCACAACTTGACGGTATGGGTTTTATTCACAAAAACTTCAGCACAAAGCAGACCCATATGATTACTCTTCACTTTGCACAGCTGTTTTCCAGAAATAATACAACACTGACTTCAGATGCAGAAGCAGCACACTTGATGCTGCCTCCTTCTGCCCAGGTGCACAGACTCACACTCCCCAAGAGCACACTGCACATGGCTCATCAGAGGCACTTACCAACTGAAGTTGGCATTTCTCCCCACTGCAGAACCACATCCTTGGTTATCCTTCCATATGTGTTGACATAAACTCCTTCATCCTCGTAGCAGACCAGTAGCTCCATCCCATCCGTGTTTGGGAGGATGATGATTGCGTGAGGTTGGATACTACTCTGGATCTACAGAGACAGAAGAGGAAGCATTTTAATGCTGCAGAGCCTGTGCCAGAAGAAAGGGACAGGTGATTTTTGGTTTTGGCTGACACATCAGGGATTCACAAAATCATAGAATGGCTTGGGTTGGAAAGGACCATAAAGATCATCTAGTCCCAAATTCATTCACTTTTTAAGTGCTATATCTGCTGCCCTTGAACTAGACACCAGAGTTACCCTTGAAGCAAAAATTCTCTCATCTTAAGGAAGACATCTAAACTGAGGAAAGATTAATTTCTCTGTAGGGGTGCCCATTTCTTTCCATGCGCAGAAAGGGAGCTTGGGGCAAGCATTGCAGATGCAGACCTCAGATCTCTACACTGCCTGGAATAGTGCTTGGGGTGGCCCATCTGACACCTCTGTGTACAGTGAACAACAGGAAACCTTGATAGCTAAGGTCACCTTGGTCATTCCCAACCCTTTCAAAACCCATCCTTGGGCTGCTGTGTCATTTGTGCTGCTGGACATTTACAGGGCACTCAGACATCTAGCACCACCCCTGAAAACAGTCACACTGATCCTCCTCAGATGTGCCTGGGAAACTCCAAACCAGAGACAGACTGACAATGAGGTGGGGATTGGCAGTGAGACACAAACTCCACAGCACATGTTGTCAAATCTAAGCAGACCCCTCCACCCAATTCACCACTGCAAACATCTGGCAGTGACCCACAGGGACAGCCTGACACATTGGTCATTTGGGGAAAGGAGGAGGTTGGAGGTGGGGGGGTGATCCACCAGAAAGAAAGAGAAAAACCCAGATACAGAAGCAGCTCTTACATGTGTTGGCAGATAAATATCATAGACTGATCCTGAATCCACATCAACAGCATGGAACCCAGCGCAGGAGCCATAGATCACTTTTAGTCTCTGACCCTCTTCTACGGTTAGATCCACCAGCAATGGCTTATGTACCAATTCTCCAAATGACTGTGAGACAATCATCAGTGAGATTTACTTCATTGCTTAGAACAACAATGTGGTTTATAAAAACATGCTTGCATGCACACATTGTGGGTTTACTCCTCCACATCCCTCTGGTCCCCCTAGAACCCAGACCCATTAGGCTGACACATCTCTCATGAACAAGGACAGATTACTCAGCACACTGCTGCAATCACCTAAGCTATTTTCTGTAGGGTTTACTTGATCCCTTTTCTGCACTGCAAACCAGCCTGGCAATTATACCAAGCCAGCTAATTTCACTCTAGCAGTACTCAAAAACAATCCCATAACATTGCTGAATATCACTTCATGACTTGTTCTGCTCAGACAAAGAAGTTTAGACTCTCTTCTAAGACAATTCTCTCTGTCCCATGTTTTATTAATAGAGTAAACAAAGACTTATGATACTGTGTCATTATTAGTTTATGCTCGGTGACAATTTAGACCTTTAAACACATTGATTCTTAGAATTTAGAAAAAAATAAAATTATTTTCCTAAATGAAAATGTAACACCAAGTTTGTGGGGATTTATCAAACAACTTGAAATATGGCGATGACACAATGTCAGAAAATGTCTGTAAAAGGGAAAACTGCACATGGTTATGAGAAAATCCTACCTATGGCTGAAATATACTATTACCTTAAAGGCCATAAATTTATGGTATGGCTTTGGTGCCCATGCATAGACTTCCACAGAACTCTTCAATGCAATTACCAAGAACTTGATTCTTTCATATTTTACTGAAATTAAAGAAAACAAAAAAGAATTCAGCATAATTCTAAAGTCATTCCAGTTACATCAAGAAAGGAGACAATTTATCTAAGTATGAAGAAATACTATAATTTTGAGAATTTAGTAGCACTACATTTTAGAATTGCTACTTCTATGTAGTTAAGCTCTTTGATACATTTATGTTACAGAAGTCATTACTCTTACTAGCAACTGACCACGCCACAATCTTTAGAATTAACTGGTCAGTACACACTTGTTTCCACTTTTTTTTTCCCACATTGGACAGTGCTTAGTCATCAAGACAAGAAAAGCAGTTTTCAGGGACATTCCAATAAAAGAAGGCCATGACTGTGGAAGCGTCCATTATTGGCAGTTCCAGTCACAGCAGTGGCAGTGCTAGTTTGAACTGATTGAAATATTACCCAGAGGAAAGGAGGAAGAAAAGAAAATTACAACATTATTCAATTTCAAAAGCAAAAGGCAAGCTTGATAGTGGAGCACTTTCCTTTGTTCCTAATGTCTGAGATAACTCGTCTGAGAAAAAGTGAAAAAAAAATCACATAATTTATCAGAAATAAAGTGTCATTATAATAATGAACTATACTACTACTTGCTCTTTTAATTGTGCAGGAAAGCAAGACTGAACTCTAAGTGTTAAGGGACTTGACACTTCTTTAACAAAAAAACTCTCTCAACCTCCACAGCTGTACTGACTGAAAACAGAGCTTTTGTTCGTTCTTGTCTAGCTTACAAGACTTCCTGGAATTTTTTCACGGGGAAGAGGGGGGCGTTGAACAAAACCACCTCATCTGTGAAAGGGGACATTAGATAATTCTTATTATTTGCTCTGCGTGCTCTCTGGGAATTCACCCAAATCTTAAGTTTCAAAAGACCAATTTCTCATTTAGAGGAGCCAAAAGTTGCCTGAAGCAACTGAGATCCATAAATGCCGCTTCACCCTGACATCGGAGACCCCTGTTGCATCAAAGAGACGAGGAAGTGACCAGTGCCAGCTGCCTCGGTGACAGCCTCCAGACTGCAAGCCCAGCTACTGTCAGAGCTCTCCTTCTTGGGAACTGAAGCACAGCTGTCAAAGAGGCCTCTCACTACCTGAAAAAAAATCTACTGTATTTCTGTGGTTCAGAGGGAAGTTCAGTGCCAGGCTGCAGCCCAGGCTAACAAACCCCTCTTCATCTGGAAGAGAATGCTCTTTGTTTCAGACGCTTCCCTGCTGGAAAGCCTCCTTTCAATAGCTGTTGATGTATTGTTAAAAGGCCACTTCATTATGCTGCTGACACCCTGGGGTATGATACCAGAGAAGTGCATTATTAATTGTTTTCGGGGTCAAGCTCCTGGTTCAGCAGTCACTTACTGCCATTGTTATTGATTACGCCCCATTAGCAGGTTTTTCCAAGAGCACACGCATGGCAGGAGGCGACTGAGAACAGTTTGATTGCTGCTGTTCCACACTGACTGACACAGCTGGAAAGGAGCTGAGCTGGCTCCTGGGAGAAAATCAAATCAGAGGCAACATCCAGTGCCCATTAGGATGCACCACGAAACAGAAGCAGCAGAAAGAGCTCTTGGTTCATATTCCCACCTGCAGGGCAGGAGGCTCACTGAATATACTCTGCTGGCTGCGAATGCCACATGTCTTTCACCAGCTTTGGTGGAAGTTTCTATAGCCAAATCAATTTAAACTACTTAAAACCACTCAAAGGGCACCTCCCTGGTGAAAACACACTTGATTTTGTAACTGTACTGTAGCAGATCTGAGGTGGCATTAGGGAATTTAATGAGATAAGAGGAATCAATGCATCACCCTGAAGTTACAGACATGCTTCTGCTCCCAGATTCTTCCCCAAAGCTCATCTGCTACCTGGGCTTCCTTTGTCCTCCCACTTTTTTTTTTTTTTACTTTTTTCTTTTTCTCCCAGTCCCTAAAATCTACATTAAAGAGAGACTGTTTTTAATCTATTCCAACACGTAAATTCATCATGGTAAAAGATATAGGAGACTTGTTAGTAAAGAAAACAGTTGCTGGGGATGAGAATCCTTCTATTACCTAAGGAGTCTAACAGAGGTGGTGAAATGTTACCAACCCTCACTGCCCGTACCAGCACCCTTATTAAGGAAGCTGAATCCATTACAAGAAGGAGACAGATGGGATTTACACACTATCCAATTCACAGCCCATCATCCCACCACAAAACCCCTCTCATCTTCAATTTAACCCTGTAAATTGCCATCTATTTTGGTGCTTTGCCAACAGGTTCACCCTGAGAAACAGATAGGACAGCTAGAAATAAAACCAACCAAACTGTAAGCCCAAAAGTTACATGCACTGCAGTTCCCTTTCTAAGCCATCCTTCATACCAACAATTTGATTACTGCATTTGCTACTCACCAACTTTATAGTGCACACAGCCTTCCAAATCGCCCACTGTTGTCCAGCCCTGTTTCTTTTCTACTTCAGGATCATTGTGAAGGATTTTATTTCTTAACCACGACAAATAGTAAACTCGCAGCTTGTTCTTCTTACCTGGCCACAAAATGAAAAAAAAAAAAAGTTTATCTCCATAGGAAGATATTTGCAAGAAGCCCTGCCCAGGCAAACAGAAAGCTCTGCAAAACAAACCAAAACAACAGTGAAAGAGAAAATGCTGCAACCACAGAAATCTCCCTCAGTTTTTCATTCACAACAGCTTCACTCCAGACTCCACCCAGACACGTGCTTTCCAGATAATCAATGACATATACACATGGTAATACCACACAAACATAAATGACAAACTCAAGGGAACAACTCTTCTGATATCTGGTTCTTAGGACCTAGACAACTTCCACTAGAACAGGGAATTCCAACAACAAAAGCACCAGAGAATCATGCACTGAGACTAAATATATATATAACACTGAGTCAGAATGGCTTTTTTTGACACGAAACTGTAGGAGAGCAGCAGGATGGAATATGAGACCTGCTTGCTAAAAGCTGATGACTGCTTTGTCAGCAGCTCTTCCCTTGAGCTGCAAGGGTGTAATACTTATCAGCCTGCACACAGAAACTGTGAGAGGTGTTTCTTCTCCACAGGTGAGGGCAGCTACCTGCTCGGGCTGCCCTATCTTCAAACTGACAAGGCTTCTGCCACATCATTCCAATACAGCTCAGACTTTTAACTCTCAGACTTTTAACTCTCCATAAGAGAAGACCTCTTCGAATGCAAAGCAAGGTTCATGATAAACTTCACCAGTGGTCCTGTAACAGCTAATGGCCTACAAAGCATTTGCTGAGCTAGTAAGATGGCCCTAAATGCACATACTCAAAGCTTGCATCCTCCTTTCTCCAGCTGCTTTGCTGCTTGGAACCATTACAGTCGCACAGATAAAGCTGTAGCTGAGGAAGGGAGATCGCCCCTGCTTTGACTAGCAGCCATTTAACAAGGTTCCATGAGGTCTCTGCAAAAGGAAAGGAAACAGGAGATGCTCTGTGGGACCCTTACTTGTCATGGAGTAGCTCCGTGCTTGTGCTGCACCAGCCACGTGCCTGTCCAGTATTTCTCAGCCACTGGAGGTGAGAGGGAGACAGGTGACCTGCACTGCAGTCACTGCTGGGCTGGCCAAGCCACACCATACTGCTCTGCACTGTCAAAAGGCACTACCTTATCGAGATGGCACACCTGGCAGCCTGCCAGCCAGATCCAGCTACAGAGCTCAGCTGAACGCCTTTGTCATTTAAGTTTTCACACGATACCTGCTGACAGCTTATTTCACAGGTGGCTGCTTGGGGGACACTGGCTGCAGCAGGACTGAGACCATCTTGCTGTGCACAGCCAGCTCCACACTGGAGTGCTCCTACCCCCTACCCTGATAGCAAGGGATCTCCTAACTAAGCTAGGTTTGTCAGGAAAAGCATCTGCAGGGGCTGGGGCAGCAATGTGGGGAAGCACAGCTTGCAAATAGGCTTCTCCATGGATTCCAGCACCACAAGCCATTGCATTAAAAAGACACACAGCCTAAAAGATCTTTTTATGATTACCTGGATGGGAAAAGACAGGAGGAAAGGAGGAGGCAGCTTCAAAGTAAAAAATCTGTTCACTAAGTTTAAATTTGAAGTGGAATTGGAGAGGTAATTGCAAATACTGAATCTGCTACTCAATTTTAAAAGCCCTTCTGTTCTGATGCCATGCAATGAAATGTGAAGTAACATTGCACAATTTTTTGTTTATCTCCATCACAAATGGGACTACAGAAATGGCAGTAAATGAGTATCCTGATGTACTTCCTGACTTAGTATTTATTAAGCCATGTTTCATAAAGGGGTAAAGCCCTACCACTCCAGTAGCTTTCTTAAGATTTGGAGGGCTAGACTAGGAAAAAGTATTTCCAGAAGTCCCACATGTAACCAAGAAAAGGTCCTTCCATGAAAACATCGCAAATGAGAGCCACAAGGGCTCTTTCAAAAACACTGAAAAGTAGGAAACATAGTTCAGATCAGAAGCCACTGCAGCTCTGGGCAAGAAAGAGCTCAGAGGGCTCAGGGTGTCTACAACGTACCAAATGCTTTCAAAACCACGCAACCACGCTGAGTCCCTACCCACAAGGAGACAAATTCTGCCTCAGGTATTTCCATGGCTGTAGCTTCCCCAGTAGCCTAGTCAAACTTGAAGACTCAGAACAAACAGTACTCATGGGAATTTCCCAGCATGTGGCTACTTTTTTCCTTTTGGTTCACATGACCTGCACCAGGGTATTTCTCTCCAACCAGAAATATTTTTCAAAACAACCAAGAAATATCTCAAGTGTGTTCCCATTGTGTTTTGGTGTCTAGACCACAAGGAAAAGTCACAAGACAGGAAATTCCTCTGCCTTTCTGCAGCCTGACATGAAAAGAGCAGGACGGTTAGTTATATAAACAAGGCTATGCATATATTTCAACAAGTTATGCTGCTCTTAATTTGGAGTGGGGAAGATTAGATCCTTCTCCTTGTACAGCTCTACCAGTCAGTTTAAACAGCTCCCAAAAAACAGCTGCAGGGATCTAATCATTATGATCATAAAATAAGAAAGAAAACTCTGCTCCAGCCATCAAATGAACAAATCAGACAGAGAATTGTATGAGAACTCCCAGCTTGGATTCTCCCACAGACAGTTTCAAATGCAAAGTCCTTTCTCCTATAGTGAGTTTTTGTTTCTATTGTCACTGTGGTTTTTAATTATTAAGCAGGCAGATTACAACCAGTTCTTCCACTCTGTCATCTCTCTCTACCTTCCTGGTGCCACCACCAGCCAGTTGGGCTGGCAAAACCCTCAGGGAGCCACAACTGGAGCATGTTCTATATGCACGTTGCCGCTCTCTCCTCCAGCATTTTTATGACTCTGCACTGTGTCATCTGAGGAAACTAAACTGTTTTTTGCCTCTCAACAGCATGAACTGAAGAACCAATCAACTATTCCTGCTCTACCTGCAAGGCTTTCTTGTACCATTTCTAGCAAGCTTAGAATCTCAGTATCAAAAGCTTTGTTGTCAGAAAGTTCTGTATTTCAAATATAAATTGGGCCAAGAACTGATTTCACGTTTTCAGACTCAAGAGTGCGTCTATTAAAAGCAAGTTTAGGTGAGAATCCTCTCAAAATCCTAACACACTGCAACTTCTTTGCACAACACGGTGACACCTTTCAAACCCCACCATCATCAGTACATCACTTCCCAAAAAACTTAGGGGAACATACGGGCTGAGTGCACCACAGTGAGCTGAACAATGCTTCCAGTGAAGCTGTAGCGGTGCTGAGACAAAGCTCAGAGGCAGTTCCATTACTAATCTGCCAGAACACACCCTTTGCAGAAACATACCCTCACTCCAGCATTCCAATTTTGCCTGGAGAGGTGAAGCAACCAAACACAAAGATACTGAGGGAAGTCCAGCACGAGGGTAAAAAGCTGAGATGTGCAGCACAGCAGACAAAAGCAGGACATAAGGGGAAGCTTGGGCATAACAGCATTATGGTTTCATTGAATATGCTCCCCCAGCCCTGCCTTTCACTGGGCAAGGATGCCTCTTCTGCCTCATACTCCAGTAACCTCCCATAAAACACAGGAGATAGCACAGACACAAGGACATAAAACAACCAAAGATCAGCTGATTTCTTAAGGGTTAATGTAGCGTGTCTCCACAGAGGAAGCAATAGTTTTGAAGGAAACAAAGAAAACGGATGTGTCAGGGTACTCCAATTGTGACTGACGCAAAAATAAATAAACTTAAAACAATTGTACACAAGACTGAATCACAGACACTTGTGATTTGTGTAGGGTATGTTTCAAACCAACAGATTTTACACAAGTTGGATTATATTTTTGTTTACAAGGTCTGCTATAGAACAAACTCTATCAAATGGTTCCTTTCAAACAGCTTATATTTTAACATACAGCATTAGACATCAAAAGGACACACAGCAGGTGGTGTATTTTTAAATGCTGCTTGATTCATCTTTTCCTTTTTATAGATTTCACAGTGTAGCTGTATCTAAGAATGTAGCAAGTGATGAACCAATAAAATTCAGTTTTTCCAGACAGAAACAAATCCCGTGTTGATGACAGCAGCATGGGCATGGCTCCTTGGATCTACAGTAACACATCGCTAATGCATTAAATTCTACTAAATTGTCTCATGTGTGTCCTTTTGAACAAGTGCTGGGAGAGACGGAGAGCTCCTCCAGCAGACTTAGAGAGGTTCCAGAGCCTCCAAAAATTTTAGGTGGGTCTGAACAACAACAGCGAATCCTGTGAGAAACCTCCTGGTAACATCCTCTCCTGTCACACACAGAGGGAAATCAGCAAAGGCTGATTTCCCAAACAAACCAAAACAAAAGGTAAATGGCTGAACAACACCTGTGAAGAAAGACTCACCATGCACCACATTAAATTGTCTAACAGCAGGTTAAACTTATGCCACAACTTTCTGGAGCCAAAGGGTCTGGAACCTTAAGCTTCATGAAACATTTTTTTCATCAGCACACACAAAACAAACACAAGCATCACCAGCACCCTTCATCTCCCATTGCTTTGCCATTCCCAAGTTGTATCCAGTGAGAGACCAGGCACCAATCTGCCTCCTCATGCTGCTTATTTCCACACCACGTACACCCTGTACTCCTCTCTCTCACACTTTTACTGCACATCACTCTTCCCTATTTTGCAAGAGTTTTCTACAGATTTTAACACACAAGAAAAACATAAACCCAAGCAGTACATTGTGTTTTGGTTAGAAAGAGGCCAGGTTGAAAGCAATCATGACAGAGGGAAAGAGTGCCTTTTTCCCAAACTTCACAAAACATTAACTTTCAGCTCTCAAATACTGAACAAGGAAGCAAAGCCAGTAATTCCCCACAAACTCATGCAGCATTTTTAAAGGTCATCCCACAGAAGGAAGGACAGAGAACAAGCAGGCATGGGTGTTGTGTGGAAAACTAATTCACTTGCAGAAATAAACTGTAGACTCAGAGGTGAAATGATAGAAAACCCACTGACTTCAGTCAGGACTTCCCCCTCAATACACAGGCTGCCAAGAAAATCTTTCTGCCATACCATGCCACATGGAGGAAAAATGTAACATTCAACAGTTAACTTTACCAGAAATTGTCACCAAGACATTCAGCCCTTCAAGTACATCCATTTGCTGGAATCGTCTTCGATTGATGAGTGGATAAACCTTCCCCTGCCCACTTCTGTCTAGCAGCATCAGACCACTTTCAGTGCCCACCAACAAGTTCACTCCTAGAAAAAACAAAACCAGAGATCCAAGTTAGTAAGCGCTTTTTCCACCTATTCTGAGGAACTGGTGATTGATGTAGCAACTGTCCTGTTTCAGGTAGGTCTAACCACTGGTCTCAACTGCCTGTAGCCTCAAAGGTGTCATGATGCAGAGGCTCTCTGTATTACCTGCCCACAGTGACTACTGACACCAAACAGTGTTTGAGAGAGTAAGAGACTGGTAGACCATGAAGAGCTTTCTAGAGCACCAGTTCCCAAACAAAAATGCATGCTAATGTTGGAGGAGGGGTGAGGCAAGCCTATATATTCCAAAGATGTATTAGCTGTTGTTAGGGGGGTGGTAGCAGGATGCTCTTGACAAGGATATGGCAATACAAACAGCTCCCACTGGGAGAAACAGGTTGTGTTGCAGCCCTCCCACAAAAGGGTTGTTCTGGGTTTGTTCCCAGTTTCACAACAATCTTTTCCATCTTAATGTTAAAACTAGAGGAACTACAGTAATCTTGTGTTTCCACATGCTTCTAAATATAGATGAGAAAAGTCAGTAGGCCAGTTTCTTTACACGAAGTTCCAAAGGTCCATTGGAACACTCCAAGAGTCCATAAAACCTTAGTATTTAGAATCAACTACATTTTTTTTACATAATAGATATATATGGGACTAAGTTTTAAATATCTATTACTATATTATCACTCTTAAATTCCATAACTATTTATTTGCAGTAGTGTTTAAATCCAGAAGCTCACAAATTTTGCAGACGGTTCAAGTACAGTACAGGATGGAAATCAAACCAAATGTACGACTCAATTTATGAGACTTCTATGTTGCAATCCCACTATAAAACTTGCCATGCTTTAGCACAATTAAGTAATGAAGTAAGAAAAGAAAAAGTCACACAAGATGATTGTAGTTACATTGCTTAATGGTCATAACTCCTAGTCAGACAATTAATCCCGAGGTACAACTATACTGGTGCCAATGGGCCATCTAGGCTGATCCCGTAATGAACCTTTTCTGATAGAGCAGGTGAGCCCAGATATGTGTGTGTGTGTGTGTGTGTGTGTCTCAGTGCAGTCTGCACCTACAGCTGTAATGTGCCTTCTCAGAGTATTGAAAAAGGGCATAATTGCTCACCTAAACAACCCCCTGGCTACCAGTCATGGGAGAGGCTTGCAAAAAGGATGGCACATAAAGCCTGACACAGGGGGCACAAGGTGTCTGTGAAAGGGGGAGTGTGTTAGGGAGAAGCAGAGCTGCAGCCAGGAGGAAGTAATAATAGGGAGGGGGCTGAGCTGCTGGTGCTGGAGCACCCTCAAAAGCCTCTGTGTGGATGAGAAAAACAGATGTAGCCCATAGTGAGTTCAGAAATCATCATGCATCTCTCCATTATCCTCTCTCTACCCTTTTCAGTAAGAAAACTTCAGAGGTCCCAGCAGTCCCAAGGCATCTTTGCTTAGATTTGCTGTTCTGCTGCTTCTCCTGAGCAGAGAGAAGGTGTCACTCTCCAGGCTCTCCTTTAGCTGCTGACACTTCCTTCATCCCTGTGCTGCTCACCTCCCACCTCTGCATCTCCCACATGGTTTGCACCCACTGTATCCCATCCCACAGCCTCCACGGGCATTGGCCATTTCACCCAAGAGCATTTCAGACAGACTGTTCCTCTTACTGGGAGACATCCTCAGATTGGGCAGAAATAAGCAGGGAGAGCAAGCCACACATGAGGCAGGGCTTAGCACAGGCTGAAGCAGCACCAAGCCAGCCAAGGAAGTGCCCAGCAGCTGGTCTCCTTCCTGCAGCTCCAGTACCCATTGACTAAAGCTGTAAGCTTCAACATGCATTTCTGCACTTTTTCCAGTGTGGGCTACAATTCATAGCAAGCCACAAGCAAACTGCTCCCTCAGGGTCCCTTCCCCTCTTTGTACACCAGGACTCCACTGTTCCTGCCTCCATCCTCACCTCCCCTGGTGCAGCTATTCCTGCTTTGGAGTTCTCATGCACACCTGTCCCCAACCCCTTCCCTTAGCTACATGCACTTTGAGATGAAACTAAGGAGGTACTACACTGGTGGCAAGCAGTGCTTGTATTTTACAGTGCAGACACTCTCCTTACTCACAGACAGCAGAGCTCTTCTACTGCCACCTTACAATTAAGTAGTTCTGGTTTTTTTCAAACAAATGGGAACCCTTCCTGAATAAGTACAGCCTGTCTGTGGAGGCTGGGCGTAAAAATCTGTGTTACTGCATCCATATCATTAACATTGCCTTTCACCACTCAGAGCTAGAAAACACAGCACCAGACACCTAATGGAATTAGCAGCTTGCCAGATACTACTGGCATTACCACTGGTAAAGGCAAAGCAAAGCAAATCCCCCTCTTTTTGAACAGACAGCATCACCACGAAATGGTTTAATTTTCTTAAGGGTAAAGGAAGTTAAACGTTATCAAGAAATAAGCATGTGTACCAACTTGTGTCACCATCAGTTTGGCCCTAAATATTCAGCAAAGGGCTGTGTTACACCTGTAAAACACCTCTAGGATTCTGCACCTATTCTTTAAACCAGCCTTACAGTCAGATATATAGATCAAAGAAATATAAAAACATTAACACAAATTGCTACTGGCAAAACAAGGCAGATCAGAAAAATTATGAGTCATCTTTACTGACACCATATGATTCCTCTCTGCCTTTGGCCTCTCACAGCCTGAAAGTTTACAATTGCACAAGTCTTATCTTCATCAGAGAATTTTACACAGGAATTCAAGCAGAAATAGTGTTGGGGTAAAAATTCTTACCAGTAAATTCTGGAAATAAAGGGAACAGGAGATAGGAAGACAAGGTGTTGGGAGAGCTACTTCATTGACACAGCTCCACAGGCAAAGAAGATTGGGACAAAAGTTCTGCTCTGAGAAACAGGAAATGCTGGAAATAACCCCAAAAGAGAACTAAAGCCTTGGAAAGATCTATAAAAATGTAAAAAAGAGAGTGAACTGTGTTACCTTTACAATTATCATGTGCCTTAGGGGAATGGCCAATTCTCTTTTTCCTAAGTTTTTTAAATGACCTGCATGTGCATTTATAATCTGCCAAGTTTAGGGATAAGTATAGATAAATATGTATGTAACATACACAAGTATCAACTATTAACTTTTAGACAATGAAAAAAATTCATGTGCCCACATAGATTCTGGCCAGGAAACAAACAACAGAGAAAAGCTTCCACTAGGTGTTGAAGCAGAGATTCTGAACTGCAGCAGGCAACAGGCACTGCTCTAAGCCGGATAAAGTGTGGGATCCTGGTTATCTGACACCAACACAAATTATCCCTAGTGACAAGAAGCCCAGACACACTTGGTCAGCTGACATCTCATATTCAGCTTCTCTCTACAGTAATTACTCTTAACAAAGCGAAGTCTCAGAATGAAAAACGTTCCTTCTATCCTTTTATTTTCCGTCTCACTTCCTACATAAACTGATGACTGAGGCAACAAGCAGCACACCTTAATCAAGCCCTGCAAAAACACATTAGCAAGAGCCTCAATAAGATGATTATTTTTCAAAAGAATACCCTGTGTGCACCAGGTGTACACTGCAAGGACTATTACAAGCTCCCAAAAGCTGCAAGAGATGCACTAGTAGGGTTTAGAAAGAGCTGAAAAGGGCATCCTGACCAACTGCATGAAGCCTCTCCCAGACAACCTGTGACAGGAAAAGAGGACACAGCCTCAAGCTATGCCAGGGCAAGTTCAGGTTGGATACAAGGAAGAACTTTCTCACTAGAAATGTGGTTAAGCCTTGGAACAGGGGTGGTAAGAGTCATCATCCCTGCAAGAGTTCAAGAAATGACTGTATGCGGCACGTAGTGCCATGGTCTAGGTGATCTGGCGGTGTTAGGTCAAAGGCTGGACTTGATAATCACAGAGGTCTTTTCCAGCCTTGATGATTCTGTGATTTTCAGTCTAAACTGTGCTATCAGAAGCATATATGTATCAGCTGGAAATTATATTAAAGCAGAAGCAACATACTGTAAAAACCACAATAATAATCAAGTCTTGCAACAAAAAAGATGTAAACAAGCGCTGAATAAATGCAGAGAAACAGCTACAGTTTTGGAGAAACTCCTACTGGCATGCCTACATTTCAGGAATGGCAAGGGAAGAACAGGTTTGCATTACCCCATAAGGCCGCACACAGTATCTCAGAATTGAATCTCTTCTTGTATTTGCGAATCTCTGGTGTGTCACTCTGTGGCCGTGTGTTTGTGGGATTCACATTGACAACTGATCCTTTCCGTGTAGGGTCTTGCCTTATTGCCTCTGATCTCATTGCTTCACTAGAAAATCCTACTGAAAGAAAAAAAAGGTAAAGTGCATGTAATAGCCTTCAAGTGCTAGATTCCGGACATATATTTTTCTTACATCATACAACCCAAATCAGTAACTGAGAATACTGAGAAAGTCCTTATTTTTGTAAGAAATGTAAATGGAAAAAGAAAACAAATTATGCAATCCATTGCAAAACAAATAAAAAGCATGATGGTAACATTCTTAAGTACTTTAAAGAGCCACTGAAGTCACTGAACCCTTTTTCAATTGTCGTCTTCAGCTACTTTACTTACCCACAGAAGTCACAGTTGTCCCACTAGATGGAGAAATCTGTAGTAATCTGGGGTCTATAAAAGGTGTAAAGGAGGAGGAAGATTTGTGTTTCTGGAGTGTGTTACTAGCGGACTGAGTCTGCAATGTAAATTTCAACTTTATTAATATTAATGACAATAAAAGCATGGATAACAAACACCAACATTTTAAAGTCACTACAGAATTATGCTACAGAGCCTCCCCAAGCTTTTATACTTCCTTTATAGACACACAGCGCACTGCAGGCACCACACCTGAACTAGATACATATGCACACTGCACATGTTATAGCAAAATGTAATTAGCTGAACTGTCATCCCTGAACCTCAGCTGCTAGCGAAGCTTTTTAGTACAGACCACTACAAGCGGGCACAAAGCGAGGGAATGTCTCTCCTTTTGAAAATCTGCTTAGATGTATGTATACTATTTTAACTGCAAGCTGTCCACTACCTACAATCTTTGACTTTATGAAGCATCTCCTGAGTTGAGGTAGTTAATTAAATCATGAAGTTTATGATCTCTTGGCTTGTGCAACAAAATCAGAACCATCTGGGATCAAGCATTCACTTCTATGATGGATTATGTTTCAATGTTCGCTACTGTTCATTCTCCCTATCTTGTTTAACCTGAGCCTCTTGCCAGAAAGCTGCAGCAGATTCTTCCACCTTTATTTGACAAAGCAACATATTAAACCTGTATCGAACAAAGGGGCTCATTAGTGTGGAAGGTGTAGCAAACAGTGACATGACACTATGAATATGTAGTGGATAAAATCACTGGTGCTTGTTGAGTTATGAGGTCTAAACATGAAAAAACATAAAGAAAGAAAGAAGACAAGTGAAACAATGAACTGTTAAAAGTGGAAATGGAACAACTTAAAAACCCTTGCCAGTTTAGTATTATAGTGACAACATGTCATACTGAAGCAGAATGGGACAAGTGGGAAAAAAAAAAAAGGTGTATATATATAAAGGGTGTGCATGTGGCAAGTTATACCAAGCAGTACTGGGTTTTTGCTCAGTTTTATGCAAACGCAGTTAACAAGACACTTCTTTAGTAGCAACTAGTTTTCAACCTCTGATCTTCCTAAGCCTTTACAGAAAAAAATAGCAATGGATCTTGGGAGTGTATCCCTCCCTGCACAGCCCAATACCAACAGTCTCCTTCATCACCAGGCACTGCCAGAGCCCCCACTTCCCAAGATGAGTTAACTGAACCCTGCTTACATATTGCTTAGATCAAAGCAGTGAGCAAAAGCGTATCTGGATCAATCAACTGATCCCTATAACCTGTAAGACTGCGCTTTTAGAAAGATCAAAGACCAATGAAGCATAGTTGAAAATTATGTACAATGCTAAATGAATTTCCAGGAGGAAACTCTCCCTCCCACCCACCCTGGTTAAGAAGCATTTTTGATTATGTGGTAAACATGTACATTGCCATAAACCTACCCAGCTCACTGCAACCTCTCCTCATCACACTTGCACACCTACATGGCAGGACTCTACCCTGAGAAGCAGCAGCTTCTTTCCACCAAGTTTCACTTGCCCTGTACCACCCCCTGCTTGAGAGGCTCTCCTTGTAAGCCAGGCTGGCCATCCAGCCAGGAGTGAAGACACCAGACAAGGCTCCTCGTTCACTGCTGGGGCTGGTAAGGGCTAATGGCCCTTTGTCCTTTGTGTGCATCTCCTCTGCTGTGGTGAGGGGTTACACACACCAGGCTTTCCCACTGGCATGGTAAAGGAAGGCACCATCCTGGGATCAGCCCAGGACAGCAAGAGGAAGCTTCCCCCATGGTAAAGGCTCCTCCACCTAGACACAACCAGCACTGGTGGAAAGCAATCTTTACACAGCTGCTTCTCAGAGTACACCCATACTTGGAAAAAACCCCAAATATTTTCCCCCATTCATTATTCCAGAAAAACAATACCTCAGGCTTTTACCACCCTCCCAGGCAACACCTGATTTGTTCACCCATCCCACGTGGCAAGCTTTAGTGAGCAAAATCCCTCCATGGCCACTTCCTTTCCCAAAGGGTGAGTTTCCTCAAGCAGCTCCTCATATGTGCAGAGATACTAGTCCAGCCTTTACTGACAAAGCCAAAATTAACTGCTAATTCTGAAGAGGCACATTGCTTGCAATTAGCCTGCTCCCAGAATAAAATAGAATTTGAAAAGAGTATTGGCTTGAAAATGCAGTAGTCAAGTTTAGTTTAAAACGAATGCCATGCAATTAATGACTCACTAAAAGGAAGCAAAAATAGTAAACTGGCAAGTTTGGCGTGGGACTGCTCTAGAGTTACGGGCTTCTTACACAGAACTGAAATGTGTTATTTGGGAGGTGGGAACAAAGGTGACAGAAAAAAAAGCAGGGGAGATTGGCTGGAGTTCCTTTGCAAACTAGCTACTAGGCAATGCTGCTATAACCCTATGAAAGCAGCCAGCTGTGGTGTAAGACATACCTCATTAGTAGTTAGCTTGTCCTGGGGTGTCTGTGGGGACATGGTGGGTGTCGGCTGGCTGGAGGATGGGGAGGAGGAGGTGGAGGAAGTGGAGGAGGAATGGCTTTGCTGTAAGAGATCTGGCAAGAGGTGAATGCGACCGGCAAAGCCATTGCTCTCATGATGGCTGGCACGCTTTTTGTCAACTGTACTCTGCAGAAAAAACAGGCACACTTGTCTTGCTCAAGTGCTGCTTAAAGGTCTATATCCCTAACAACCTCTCTCCTTCTCTCCCTCACTTCCTACCTTTTCACATTTGTTTTAATTTATTTTTTAAAATAAGCTGATAATCCATGCTTTGATGCCTGCATGGAGAGGGAAAGTGGGCAGAGCTACTAGAATTCATGGAGTTCCCACCAGCAGGCAAAAGCTTGGTTCATGTGGTTGACTTGCACAGCCAGTTCCACCAATTAACAGAAGAACAACTGCGCTGCTGAGTCCAACACCACAACAGGGACAAGCACATTTTTGGGGGTGGGATGAGGACATTTTCCCTATTGTTTTGTTTAAGACTAACTTAGACCCTATACAGATATCAAGTTGGACTTTCTGGAGAATCCCTTCAGCTAACTATTTTAAACAATAACCATGAAATCTTAATTTTTGAACAAGAGAACTCAATTAAGAAATTGGTATTCAGTTGTGAAACTCAGAAATGTGATTACTGAGAAAACTCCTATAAGCTAGCACGCTCATTAACACACAAGCTCATATAAAAACAGGGAACCATTATCCTTCAGAGGCATAAGAATGCAATATTTTCAGAATCAAAGGCAACAACACAGCATTCTAGCTCTGTCCACATTCTCTGCCTCACCACCTATTTTGCTTCTCCCCCACACCAACTGTTGTGTGAATTTGCATGTCCGTGTGTGTATATGCTTCCTGGGTGGTCGGTGTGCCCTAAACTACAGGTTCAAAACAATTTTAAAAACCTTGAGTGCTCCCACCCCAGCTCCCTCCCAGCCTCACTCCTGAGACATGTATTTGGTTCTGTGGCAAAACTAAACTAGCTTTTTGCTCCAGGTAATTGCTCCATACACCTGCAGCTTGTCTACCCTACTCTCCCACAGACTTTGAGATATTCTGCATGGTGCTGCCATGAGTGTCACTGGAAAGCATGCAAAACAGAAGCAAGGGGTGAAGGGCTACTCTCCTCTTTGCATGCATCAAACATCTTGCTCATCTGAAATTCACTACAGCTGCGTCTTGATAATACGAACAACAAATATAATGTAGAAACAGCATGGGTGAATGAGCGAGTGGGTTAATGAGCACAGAAAGGGTGCGGCACTGCACAGGGAAGGAAAAACAATACCTGTCGAACAATTAAGGTGCCCTCCTTAGAAGGAGTCAAGGCAGGTTCACTCTCCACATCATCATGGACAATCATTGTTTTTACTGACTCTGTTTCACCATTGCTCAAGTTCAACGTTGACCTGTTCATCAGACAAGAAATAAGTGGAGTGAGATAACAGTACTAGTGCCATGGCTGTCACTGCCCTGCATCATGGCATAGTCAGAATTAATTTGTATTGTGGCCAGAGTGGAATATTTACATAAGCTGCCTAGAAAAGCTTCTCTATAAAAAGGTCAGGATATTGTTAAACGGTTTCTTGTTTGTTACAAATCAAGGGAGAAAAGGGTAAGGACGTTGAGAAATCTATCCTCAGTGTTTGAATACACAAACATATGAGGCTCATGTCTTGCTCATAGATTGTAGTAAGCTGAAAAAACTAACATACAACCCAAAACACTAACATCCTTTTCCTTCAATCCCCTATAAGGCAAAACACTGTTAGAAGGACTAACACTGCTCGGACATCATCTGGTCCAGAAGTAGATTCATCTGCTCCTTCTTGTTCCATATCATCATCCTCCTCATCTGTTGTCCCCGACTCCTCACTTGAGGATGAGTAATCTGTTACTTTATGTGGAGGTCGCACATCCTCTACTGCTCGTAACTCCTTTGCCAATGCAGTTAAATCCTGATGGAAGAGGGAAGAAAAAAAATTTAAAATTGATGTTTGAGTAAGAGAAAAGAAGAGATTGCAAGACAAACCCACAGGATTAATGCCTGAGTTTGCTCACTTGTTCACTTCTGTGTTTCCATTGCCCAGCAGTACTGCTTCCTTCGACTTACTCATTCCATACCAAAACTCACTTTCTCATAAATTCAAGCACCAGAAGAGTTGACCTAAGGGGGTCTTGCTATATCATAGAAAAATGTGCGTACTCTGAAACCCAACTATCCTGATTTATGACTAACTGAACTATCATAAGAGATCTGGCTACTGAAGAAAGTTTCAAGGAAAGATAGACATACTGTGAAAACCCATTGAGTTCCCCAAGATACAAATGGATGTCAGAAATCTTTCCGAGAAAGTAGGAAAATGTAAGGTCTTACCACTTCTCCCTGCACCATTCAGCCCAGCATTGGCACATTCAGGTCAAATGCATGATCATTGGTCCAGCCCCAGGAAGGAAGCACAAGATTGGAAGAGAGAAAGGCATGGATTAGGAAGGAAGACCAGAGAGCAGAAATCAATCCCAGAAGCAGTGCAAAATCTAATGTTTACGGTACTGATGTGCACAGGCAATTGCACAGCCCAGAACATGCTGCTAGACCCACAGTTACAAACTCAATTCCAGCTGATGTTCACCCCAATGGCATTGAATGAAGCCTTCAGTGTACTTTTTGTCAATCTGCCTGAAAGAGGAGGAGGACAAGGGAGGTGGTTGCAACTCACAGCAGGCTTGATAGGTCTGAAGACTTCCTTTTTCTCTTCAGGCTTTTTAGGTGCACTTTCATGGCGCTGTGATGGCGAACCCTCTGATTTGGATGATGCTGCATATGCCAAGACCCCAAAAGGAACACAGAACAAAGCAGATTAAGCAGGGGGCTAAAATATGTTTTTTTACCTCACTCTGGAGTGGGGAAGAGATGTGAGATGACTATTAGGGGTGTCTGACCACAAGACCTAAGTTTCACTGGTTCACTATTACATTGTCTCTGAAGGACTACACAAAAAACACCATAAACTCTGATTTGTATAGGTGCAACTGATCTATGTCTGAAGCCAAAGTGAACCATCACAATTGTAAATCAAAGACTCAAGTGTGGCCACAGGCTGGAAAACCTCCATTATCATCCAATGTAGCCCAGCTGAGACTTATCCATGGCAGCCCACACCCTGTCAACAATAGCCTCCAAGGTGACAGGCAACAAGTATCAAAATGTGGCCTTGCATACATGAGGAAGGGAGGGAGATATGAGGGCATGGAGACCGAGCTGTTCTCTAGCAGTGCCTGGATGTGAATTAAAGAACAAGGAAGCAAACAGTTTGAGGATTACCTCCATCCCTACTGCCTTTCCCAAGCAAGAACATCCAGCCAAGAGGGTACAGGAAGCCAACCCATCTCTGAAACTGCATTCTCAAAGGTAGCTCTCTGTAACTGTTACTATCACTTAATTACAAAATGCTGCACAGCTTAATAAAATTAGAAATACAGTGTTACAAAGGGTAGGAAAAGTACTTACATCTCATCCTGAACCTCTCTCCAGACCCACTCTGAGAGCCAGGATGGGAGCCAGGTTGTGAGCCAGAGTTGCTTGATCCAGAAGAACTGCCACTGCCTGGCCTTGGTACAAGCTTCTCCACCCTTTCCCACAGCAGACGAGGCTCTATATTGCTGTATTAAGGGAGGAAAGAAATTGTCACACACACACTTCAGTCCCAGACTCCCAGCTCTAAACTGAAACACTCTCAGTGTTTTGCTAATAACTCAACTGAAAGAACACTTGGACGCTGAGATCAGGGCACCAGTACTGCTTCACAACCCAAGCAGTGTCTCCCTTTGAAATAATAACTACCTAATTTATGATGGTTTTTAAAAAAGTTTAGGTGGGCATAACCTATTCCTTTTATTTGGAATTATCTACCTGCCATTCTTATGTATCTGACCTGAAGTGGACAATTCTCTCAGCCTGCATGAAGCAGGTTTAAAATTGGGTCAGAAGGGTCCCAGGCACTAAACAGAAGCCAAAAAGAATACCAGAATACCCTCACCCTATCCAGTAAGCTAATTCCATGGTGGCCTGTCCATGGTGCTCTGTTGAGCTCAGGAGTCAGCTCTCTCCTCTTCCTTCCTGACCTTGGGTGCTTTGTGTCACAGCCCATGGAGGCTTTTCCTCCCTCTCAAAACCTGGTTGTGGCTAAGAGGCCAGAAAGTTTCTGAGGTCTCTTCACTTGAGATGTTAGAAGTCCTTCTGATGCCAGTAATCCCCACAGTATACCCAAGCTGACCAGTTTCATCAAAAGGCAAGACATTCATAAACGGCCACATTTTTTAAAAAATTTTGAGGATCTTTGAAATTATTGCAGAAGTTACAGGGCAGGCAACTCAGATGAGAAGAGGGACAAAGAAATTTTGTTGACACACGTGCTACATCAAGAGAAATTAATCATTCCTGAAAAGGGATCTAACATCATCTTCCTTTCACATCCTACAGGCATTGCCAAAAGCTGTCTGGAAATGCCTGGCTTCCCCTAAGCCTTTTCCTTCCAATCCAAGAAAAGCAAGGACACATAGGCTTACAAACCTCGTGGAATTTCTTTGACCTGCTTGGTTATTTTGCTGCCCACTGCCCTGCAGTGGGGAATCACGGCGGGACAGGACAGGTGATCGGGATGTTGTTCTCACAGGTACCTTGGGAGAAAAAAGGTTTTGTTAAACCTCTGAAGAGGACAGAGAGGACAGGAAGATAAAACTTCTCCTGCCACAGAATATATTCTTAAGATCCTAACAACACATTCTAAGTACAAGCTAGCATCAGTGACCAAAAGCAATAAACAAACACCCACAAATCCAAAAGCCTTAGTTGTGATGCTGTTCAGAATTTGAATAGAACTTGAAGTTTAGTCTTAACATTAAATAACGTTTAACGGTTATCACACGAACACGTACACGCTCCGCTACCCTCCCGACTACTGAGACATTTGAAAAGAATATGGCACTTCAACTGAAGCAGGGGAGGCACAAAGCAATTTGCTGAAACAGCATGAGAATTAGGAGAATAAGCTCAAGGGAACCAAACAAATGCCCAGGAATGGATCAGCAGAAGGCAAAGACTGGGGGGGGGGGGGGGGGGGGGGAGCAAGAATATACTCAGAAGAAGCAAATCCCAGTGGATGGGAGGGGGGATGTAAGGGGGAGAGGAGGAGGAAATATATTGAATGTTTCCTTTTTGTTCAGATCCATCTCAATTTTAAATAAGTGTATGATTCATAGTTTGGGTTGCGAACAGATGAAGAGGAATATTAACTCTGAGCAATAACCTCAGGGATATTTTGAATTCTTTCCTGAATATGGTAATGATTTGTTAACTTTGCATAATAAATTGTTTCTCTGAAATAGCTGCATTCTATAAATAATTACCAATTTTATATGAAGCTTCAATATTGTACTTCAGGTTGATTATCATTAACCCATTGACTGAATACCTACATTATGATCTGCCTTCCAAAATACTGTTACCAGTACTGCCACTAGGGCATGGTCTTCCCAGTGCCCAGGGTATCACATCCTTAAGAAAACTGTAATTAATAATAAAAAAATAGCACACATCTGTCTTTCTACTCCTTACCCTTGGAGGCACCTCGTCACTGTCTGATCTAGCCCAAGCCTTTTGGGTGGGGTCGGGTACCTCCGACTTAGAGTCAGAACTCTGATTAAGCACTTCACTGCGTGAAGGTGGATATGGGTCCTGGGAACGAAGATGGTGATGAGCAAATTTGGGAGAAGGGTCACTGAAGGAATGGGATCGCGAGACAGGGGAAACATTGTTCTTGAGAGATGCCAGATGGGACCACTGTACCTTACAAGAAAACAAAACATAAAACATTCAATGCGCTCAGTATAACCAGCTTTCCAATTAACACAGAATAAAGGCAGGTGGGGCAGGCAGAGACAAATTGGTTATGGCATTAGGTAAGCGTGGGGTGGAATTGATGCACTTAAAAGCAAGGCAAGCGCCCAAAGAACGTAACAGACTGAAAATACAGCACATATGCACTTTTTTTGTGTGATATGCTCTCCACATACATGTACACTGGTGCCCAGAGGAAAAGGGGATCCAATATCTGCACCATGAGCCCGAGTTCAAAGGCCACTCAAGACAGAAGTCACTTTCTGTTCTTCAGTGGGCTTTGGCTAGGTCTCACGGTGGGCTGGGAAATTTGAGGTGGACATCCAATTGGAGCAATGTACAAAATTGAAGAATGCTGTAAATTGGGCAAACCAACAGACATTTACATTTCCTAATAAATTCAGGGACTGGATACCGCTTGAAACTTTTGGAGAAAGACTGTAACACAAAGCCTTTATTCCTTTACAGATACTGCAATATATATAAAAAACCATAATATATATTGTATATAGTATACATATGTACAATGCATATTATACTTACACCATATATGTACCATATACTGTACATATATACGTATTTATACACAAAGTACACACACACATGCACACATATTCAATTACACATATTAATAAAGCGTAACAGTGACTATGGAGTTAAAACTCCATTAGGATTTCCAGTGAAATCCATATTGACCCTTCAGCCTACGTCCTCTTTGTGCATAAGCCTGTGTTACAGAGTTAATTTCTGAAACGAAGGAGGAGGAAAAGTCATAATTGAGGAACACGCTGTTTTCACACCTAATGATTAAGCAAATCTTTCTTTTCAATCCCAGTTTCAGTAGGCTGACTGTATTTGTTTTTATATTATTATTATTTCCTCAATTTTAATACACACAGCTGTTGAAGAGCCTGATTATCCTTAATATGAGTGAAAGACACAGACTTTTAAAGTAACTGGCACAGAGTATGAAGATACAAGTCCAATATTTTGAAATAGTCATAGAGGTTTGAATAAAAGCCAGGAAATAATGAGCAAGAGATGAAGTTCTGTCCTGATTTCTCCCACTCTTCCGTCTGTTCAAATTCTCCTGTTGTCCAAAAGAGTGGCAATACCTAGTCACAATCAGGGATGATTTTAGCTTGCACTGTCATCAACAGATTTTATTTGAAAGAGGAAAATTCTGCATGGAAACAGAGGAACTAAATGTAGAACTCTACCTTTTAATTTAGCATACCTAAATTTTAGACAAAGGTTACTTTTCCAATTCATGCTGTAACTCCTATGAGATCAGATATCAAGATCTGGAGGCTCTTCGTTAGCAAACAACAGAACAATGGCTAGCATGAAGCTCAGTGGTTTTAACCTCTTCTTAATTTTCCAGGGGTGGAGCTTTATTTAGGAACTACAGGCCTACTGACAACAAACTTGCTTTTCTTAGAAATGTTTTGCAAACTCTTTGAAACAGTGCTCACACTATTAAAACCCACTTGTTTAGTTAGCTTTTTTCTGCAAGAATTTTAAAAACCAAGTAAGTGCACCATTTTCCTGAGCGTCCTTTTTAGTAGTAAAAACATTGCACAGAGCAAATTCTGAACTGTAAAATGCTCTTCAACTTCATTTACCCTCATTTAACCCACTGTGTCACTGCTGCACAGATAATAACAGGATACAACAGTTGTAGTCTAGCTCTAACATGAAAAAAACCCAGACCAAAAATACATCAGTTTATCAATAAAATAAGCAAAAATAGACAAGGAGTAAATCTACAGAATAAGCTGTAACAGCTGTACTGTTGTACAACAGTACTACCCTTTACAAAAGAGCACTTTGTAAATGCAAAGATCTGAAAATTTGAAGGAAACATGTTAGGACTTCTGCATTCCATCCAGGCTCACCAAGATTTTCCTGGGCACTTACCTGGGGTTCCATCGGCCTCTGCAGGGCAGGCTGAGCAGGTTCTGAGTTTCCATTGGAAAAGGACTCTGATCTTGAAGGCACTGGTGGCTCCAACACTTTGCCCATCTGTTTAGACTGTGCTTCAGGGGAGCCCTGATTAGTTTTTCTAAATCTCTCCTCCACCTAAGCCAAAATAAATGGAGGTTAAGCCTCGAGTCAGTAAAACCAATTACAGTAGAAATACAAAGGGCAGTACCACCTTTTCTTTACCACAAAGAAAGCAAGCATGTTTGGGGTTTGGCAGGATTTTTTCCCTACCACTTTTTCCAGCACTGTAAGTTCAGTGAGGGAGCTACACCAAAGCTCCAAGTATGCCAGTATGAATAAGACATACCAGGAAGAGAGGAGATATAGGAGGTAGCAAGATGTGAGATAATATGATCAAAGACCATTATGGGCCTTCTTTCTGCCTAGACTAATTATCCATCAGTACTTTCCTCACAGATAATAAAAAGGATATACATGAACAGAAACAACTTTACAATATAGAAGTACATTTCCCACTGCTATCCCTTACTTCAGCTGCCCACCTTATGCAACCAATGGTTTTGGATTATCTGCTTTCCTGTGCTTCTCTCTTCAGCAACAGAAGAAGAGACAGGAGGATATGTTTCTCTGCCAGGCAATACTGGAGTCTGTTCAGCTTTAGGTACAAAAGTGTAGGACTTCTCATCGTCTCCCTTATCAAATACTCTCTCAGCACAAACTCAAAGGCTGTAGTGGACAGTCCCATCAGCTTGTTTCCTGTTCTCAAGAAGTTGTAGAATTGATCTTATGTTAACCTCAAGAGCTTGCTGAGGGGAAGACTAAATCAGAATGTGCTCAGTCCTCAAAAGAACATCAAGCAAGGTCCCCATGCAGAAACATCACCTCTTTCATGGCTACAACACTGCAAACAAAGCAAGAGGCATGAAGGACAAGAGATAGAGGGAGGCTACACGCAGAAAAGAAATAGCCTTGCAGTTGCTAGAACCAAGGCAGCATGTGCCAGGTAAGCTGCCTCTGAGGAATGCTAAACTGCCAGTATTTTATCAAAGCACCAAAGATCAAACTGGAAGCTTGTGATTTAATTTGCTTTAACCCTTGTGCCCAGAGCACAAAACCAGTATTGGGACGACTTCCTAATGCTCCCTAGCAGTGATGGTCTGGAGAGATGGCTTCCCAGAAGACAGGCAAGTTTACAGACTCCTCGCCTCAGGTGGGCTCCTTTACAAACCCAACCTGCCTCTGCATTCCAAAATTTGAGGATAATACCAGGTTGCCTATAGGGACAAGCAGACAAGCTTCTGTAAGGTCTGCACAAAACATACCATGTCTTGGGAAGTACAACAATAAAGGAGGCAAACATCTTCACCACACAATCATTTTCACCACTGTGTTCAACTTCATATAGCCATTCTTTAAAGTCTAAAAAACAGGCCAGACTCCTTGTTATGAATACAATAAGGAAAAGCCTCAAGTCCTTCTGTCTGAAGAAACAGGTTTTCACATCTCTACCTGTAGATGATAGCAAGTTTGTTCCATAAAGCACATAAACTGCATGAGCGACATGTCCTCAAAACCAGACAAGTGGCAAGGAGATAGAGTGCATTCCTGGATAGAAACAGGTCTTATTCCAGTCATCTGACTGTCTGGACCTGAAATTGGTACTAAGTTCTACACTCTCTGCTTTTTCCCAAAGCCAGTCTTAGAAGTCCTTTTCCTTATATCCTCATTGCTACTGCAATGAGGAAAAAAACTAATTGTCATTAAACTTCGCCAGTCAGGAAAGTTAGTCCACCTCAGCTTACCATCTCAATGGTCAGCATCTCTGTAGGGGGACACTGGACACTTTCTCTGGAGAGCAGTATGGCTGAAAGTATGAGGCACAGGACACTCATTCCAATTCACTATTTTATGTAAAGAAAGATGTCACCGTTAATGCCTGCTGTTAGGATTAACTGGTGGCATTCCCACTGCCAGGTACCAAGACATTATGGCTATATTTCTATCATACTTTATAAAAAGACTATGACACAACAATCTCTTGGAAGATTGGACTACTAACCAATTTTTCTGTCTTTACTCTTTCAGGCTAGAGCAAACACAAAAGAAAACTACAGCAGGAAAACAGCTGAGTCAGTGGTTCTCCTAAAGGAGGTAACACTTGAATCTTTTTGAGTTTCTCTGCTTTTCAGCTCTGAAAGGAAAATGAAACAGATACAGCTCTGCTTTCCTCCAAATGCCAGCCAGCATTTGAGGCTGGATGGAAGGGCTAGACTGGCACTATGCTTTCACTGAGGTGGGCCAAGAGCATGCAACAAGGACAAGAGGGCTGGTTCCATGTCTGCAGCATCACATACCAGACAAGCCTGAACATCTTCCAAGTAAGAAAGACATATCAGATACTTCAACCATTAAGCAGAATGGATGCGATAGGACAAACATGGTTTACTAAAACTTGGACAACAGCATCTAGAATAAAATGAGCTTGTGTCCACCAAGCCCAAACAACAGCACTTCAAAGACTAAGAAGCACTGCTGGATAAAGCTGAACTGAGAGCTATTTTATCATGTTTAGCAGGCCTAAATATATTTTCTGTTCTTGTTCCAAAATGTATTTACCTAGTTCCCACATGCAGCTGATGAATGTCAGTAAGAGCTTTGACTAACATTGCCCAGTCTGGTGGTTTGTGGGTAGTATGGTGCTACTAAGGGAAACATAAGATCACTGAAAGAAAGCCAAATATACATCAAAGAGGCATTTACTTGCTCAGCAATGTTACTCATGGGCCAGTGGAAACAGGGGACCACTCACTGAAAGAAACAGCACTTCAGATCAACTTGTGAGTGCCTGAAGTCCAAGAAGGCAGCACCACAGAGCTTCCAAAGAGTGGGACATCATCTCAAAAGAGAATACTTAACATTTCAAAAATGAAACTAATGAAATTCAGGCTTGTGTTCATGAGAAGGAAATTTTGAAAAGTGTAAGTTAGAACACCAAATGTGTAAACATGTGCTGAGTGTTAACATCCATCATATAGGTTTGTGCTTTCCAACTGCCTCTCAATTTCAGATCACCAGTACTTGCCAGAGACACAGAGCACTGCACCAGTGCTACCTAAGAAAACATGTCTGATGAAGCACAGATATAACTTCTTGACATGATACTTCCAAAACCAGGCCCCTTTAGTCTGCAGTATTCCAGACCTTCTTTCCAACTTTTACACCTCAAAAGGTCTGAACTCCAGTGATTGCAGCTGAAGTACTCAGAAGCTGCCCTGGGGCTTGAAAACCAACCTAGGGCGTTGAGTAACCAACGGTTTAAAATATCCTGCCCCTTACAAGTGGTGCGTTGGCCTCCAACTATACCGTAGCAGAAGAGCAGGCAGAGAAGCAGACAGCAGACTCCTGTTCACAAGCAGGACTTACCTCACGTGCTCTTTCAGCAGGTTCATAATGGGATTTTGGCTCAGGGGTATGATAGCTTTGTTTATTTCTCTCTTGCTGCTGCTGCTGCTGCTGCTGTTGCTGCTGCTGCTGTTGCTGCTGCTGCTGCTGCCGCCTGTGATCGTGCTGCAGCGACAGGAGGTAGGCTTGCTCCTGCTGCAACTGGCGCTGGAGTCGCTCTGCCTGTCGGTGTTCCTCCATCTCTCGCCATCTGTATTCCTTTGAGAGAACGGGTGAGGAATTCAAGACATGACACTGAATGTAAGGTGGATGTGTCCCTACCAATCCCATTAAAAATGCACTTTTCTGGTTGCTGTTGCTTTCTTGTTTGTTTGTTTATTTCACTGTTAATGTGTAACCAAGAGCTAAGTTAGACCCATATGACTTGTGTCATATGTGGGAAAGTCATGAGTGTACTGCTAAGCTTGATATGATTGCAGAGTTATGTCAAAACTGATTTTTATTAACGGGAAAAAAAGAGTTGTTTATACTAAATCCAGTGTAAAGTTCATAAAACAATGATTTAGACCAACACTAGGCCATTGTATCCTGGAGTGGATTTACATATCATGTGTGCTTTTGATCTGCAACACAAGCACTCTAGTTCTTCACTGAATGCCAAGGTCTGTTCAGAAACTCGACCACCACACCAGAACTGTTCCACTTTAACATAAAGCCTCCTCTTATTGCCCAGAAAGCAGTGTGACCATACAGAACTTCTCATATGTGCCTGTCAGCCCACAACACTAGCATAAATGGCCTTTTAATCAAGCTCCTTTGTTGTCATACTGTCAGTGCAGCTGTGCCCGACTGAGGGAAGCCTAGGACTGGCCGGATAAATGGATCCTATAGCTACTGAACAAAACAGATACAGTGCTTTACCAGTAACATGGCCTGCTCCTGGAGCAGCTGCTGCTGTAGAATTTCCAAGTGCCGCTGCTCCTCTTCTAGCTGTCGCCTGATATACTCCTGTCACATAGAAATTACCCAGCAATAAATTTATTCAAAAGGAATGCATCAGAACCCCCTGGGTGGAACACCACACGCTACTTCCCCAGCTCAGCTTTAATGAGAAACGCACTTCAGGATGGATTAGTGCCTGCAGAACAATTTAGGAAGCCCTGCCTCCTGAGCATTAGATTTTGGCCCCTTCTGTTCTGAAATTTGCACTCCTGCAAATGTTGCCGGCACAGGCCAGAGCTCATTTATGTATTTTGGAAGTGGTTCCAAGAAGCAGCAAAATGCACTTGAAGGTTTTGGGAAGTTAAAACACAGCAAGTCTGACTCAACACAGCCAATACAAAGTCACATGCAAGTTGTATTAAACATTAGTGTGTTGCACTGGTGCGATGAACTGTTAGCAACAGCTAGAGCCAGGCATAGTGTAGGCAGAGCTGGAGCAAGCTCCCCCAAACGGGCTCTGCCAAGTGCAGTTGGGACCTGCCCTGCCGAGTCTCCCCTGCTGCCCTCACCAGATGCCTCTCCTGAGCAAACGCTGCCAGCCTTGCTGAATTATGCGATGGTTATGACACAAACAAACATCAACCAGGAAACAGATATCAAACCAAACTCGCTTGCTCTTGCCATCTATACATCTCTTCACCTGCAGCCTCAACAGGTCAAGACATTTACCCATCGCTTCACCTACCCCCTCAAAGAACTCAAACTCTGAAGCACCAAACCCAAGCTGGTAACATCCTATCATGCAATTAATGGAAGTATGTAACATGTGCATGCGCACACACACAAGCACACGCACACATTTACAGTGTATGCATAAAGAAATTAATGGATCAGTGATACAGTGATGGGAGTTATAGAAAGTCTTGTGACAGACTGATGAGATGCACCGTACTGTTGTTACGCACATTGGCTGAGCCACAGTTTGAGTTAACAAAAATTCTAAGAGGGAACATGGCTTTTATTCTAAAAAAAAAAAAAAGAATAAAAATTCTGAGTGGTTCAGCTTGGCCACACCAATTAACCATTTGTCATTACTGGCACTGTGCGTAATTAGCATTTCAACAGTTTAAAAAGCAGCTGGGGGAATACCCGGTGTCTGCCCAAAAGCAAATTGCTATGCTGTAATTAGAGATTTTCCATAGATTTATTCCCATTGGTTAGTCTTCTCTCCTTTTGACTCAAGAATCTTTGAAACATACACAAACACAATAAAATTTCCCAGTAACACAATAATCAATGATCTCAAATACAGTGAATTAATGTAAGAAAAAATTAAGGTATGTCACGCCAAACCCAGCACTCCTGAAGTTAATGAGAAATTTACAAACAATCGGCTTCTAGGACAGAAGTTTTGGCCCTTTATTTGCGATCAGTATTTTTCAGTGCATGCACAGTAAGTATGCTCTGATTATCATCCTGATTAAAGTTATTAAAGGATTTTAAAACATGCAGATTTCATGCATAAATATAGCAGCTGAATTTCACAGTTTAACAGGTTTCTCAGTTGTACTTTCAATGTATTAAAGCCACACTGGCATAACTTCAGATATACTTGTTGCCTGGTCATACATTACTGATTTTAAACAGAGTAAGAGAAGGAAATCACATATTGAAATTTTAGAATGGAAAATCCTCTGCAGCTCAAAGATTCCATCTCAAATTCAGAGTATTCAAAGTTCATGCCAATGACCAATTCAGTGTGCCAGAAGCTGACACACAACAGAGCTGCCCTTTTCTTGGGAGGCCATCTGAACAGGGACATGTCCTGCAAGAACCACTGATCCAGCAAGACAAGCCTAGAAACAGTTTTCAGCCCCAGTGATGATTTTGCCAATTCTGGTGATTTTAGTCCAGCCCAGGGGCACGAGCTGAATTTAGAATGAGTACTGCAACAAGACTTCTTTTTTGAGAGAATATTAAGGCTGCCAGAATTTTCCATTAAGCCCTACAATACTATGTTAGTGCACTTGCTGTCAAAAACAACAAAGATGAAAGAGTTAGTGTTACGTTGCTACTAAGCTGATTTAGGCTTAATACTTTTTAAAAAATTAAATTAGAACTTAGAAGCAACAAACCTATTGCACATATATCTGTATGATGGACTCACCTGTTCCCTTTCTACCCTCCTCTTTTCCTCCTCTGCTCTTCTTCTCTCTTCCTCTTCCTTACGCCTCCTCTCCATTTCTTCCAGACGTCTTTTTTCCTCCTGTTCTCTCCGCCTTTGCTCACGCTCTTGTTGCCTTCGAGCTTCCCTTTCTCTTCTTTGTTGCTACAAAAAGGGAAAAGAAACCACAGAGTTTTACTTTTGTTGTTATCAAAGAAAGAGGTGGAGTTGTTTTCTATGGCGAAGAGCGGGATTTACCAGGACTAGCAAGCTCTGCAACTGAGTGACAAAACATTTTATGCAAGTGTTCCACCAGGAAACTAAACACATACCCAGCACACATCTATCCCCAAAAACAGCCTCACTTAGACTCTCTGGTTTCTTCATGCACACACACAAAGTCATGTACCATATTCCTGATGACCACCGAGGTGTGGAAACTCACTCCTCTCTTCAAGAGAGGCTAACACAAATCCCAATCTGAGAACAACTATTGAATTTAGAGATGACAGCTTTCTTGACATCAACAATCTACATGTTGCCAGAAGGGAATGATCAGCCCTACTGAATCAGCTAACTCAAAATGCCAACTATCTGAACGTTCTGTAAGTAGCTTATCTCTTAAAACAGTTCATGGTCTGCTAAGAATTTTGTAGTGTTGGCCCAACAATCAAGCTTAATTTAATGCACTGCCTAAAACTTTGCCTAAGAGAGAAGGAGGGCTGACCAAGAGCACCTCAGCTCCTCCCAGAACATCAAAAGCACCTATATGCAAAAGAGGAAAAGTAGCTGAAGTAGGATTTACACTTACACAGATAAGCTTCCACACATGACCCAAACACAAACTGGTGCTGATTAGGTCTGCTCAAGTCTGAAAAAACCTGGAAAACACCTCTAGAAAGCATGAACTGACTCATTTATGTCTATGGAGCACCATGTATCACTTTAGAGAAGACATTTTAAATGCCCGTATAGTCGTGACCAACTCTTCCTGCACTTCAGCATAAGCATCCAGTTACTCCACCTACCTCGAAATCCCAGGCAGCCTCCCACAACTGCCTAAGTGTCAAAAGACCCAGCTGTCTCCTGCTCAACCATCAGCTGGGAATATCACTACATTTATTTTCTTTATAGGTTTCTATAATATGGTAAAAAATATAGAAGAAATTTAAACCAAAAAATAGCACACAAAAATTTAATCCCAAGAACAAAAATGAAAACCTACATTGGTTATTCCTTATCACATTTATGTTAACATTAATAATCCCCAATTTTTGTTGAAGTGAAGTTGCCACAGATTTGCCTGTCTTAAGGCACTCCAAATAGTCTTGCAAGAAAGAGCACTCACACTAAGCTTTAATTTGGGTTCACAAATCCAGTTACTGGTGTGAGTTTCATAGTTGTGTTCTACTAAAAAAGCAAAGGCCAATCTACACTTGCTGTGTTACTTCGTGGGATGAGGTTTCTCTGCTTGGAACATTTTCCTGCATTACTACGAAGCAAATGAAATATCAAAAGCCTTTCCATCTTCTGGAATCTATACTGACATGACAGTGGAGAAGAAACACTAGGGGAGAAAAAAAAGATGGTTCTTGGGGTTTTCTGAGCTTTTCTGCCAAAAGAAATTGTGGATGTCCCATCCCTGGCAGCATTCAAGGCTAAACTAGATGGGGCTTTGAGAACTGGAAGGTGTCCCCTGCCCATGGCAGGAAGTTGGAGCTGGATGGTTTTTAAAGGTCCTTCCTACACAAACCATTCTGTGATTCCATCAATTAGTAGCACTTAAATAATACAGGCTGTTTTCCAATTCTCTTTCATTAATTACAGTTTGGGGGAAGATGTGACTTTCCTGAAGACCCTTTCTGAAATACACCCACACTGTAACTATCATGCCCTCCTTCCTGGCCCATAGCATCATTCTGGGTTCACTACCACCTTCCTGTGCCACAAGACATAAGCTCTTTTATCCCCCACACTTTCTGTATCTTCTCAGAAACACAGCTTCCTTGCTCTTGCATCTCTTCTAACTAAATCCATTTACTAGCCTTTTCACTTGTGCTTAAGCCAGCTCTCTTCAATGAATGTAGATATAAAAATAGCAAAAGTGCTGCAAGGCAGCTACGGCACGCGGTGCATTTCATAGGTTTCACTGCTTCCCCTCCCTCTTTTTTTAAGCACTGTAAAAGGATTAAGTAGGCACTTTTATTTCTGAATATATGCATCAGTGTCAAGCAATTTCTACGTTTAAGTCAATATATTCAGGTCCCTCTTGGCTAATCAAGTCTGACAGGCTTTTGTTTAAGAAAACGAAGATGTGAAGTACAATAATTCTGCTGCCTTGAGGATGCAAGAGACAGCACACTGCTGACTGGTTAATATAATATGCACATTTATCAACTCAAACAATATTGTGTTGACATTGTTAAGTAGATATATTGCAGATCTTAGGATGGCATCATTCTCACCACAAGGAAGACGAGCAAATTTATCGCTTCTTGAATTAATTCAGAAGTATTCAGCAATTATTATAAATAACTGAACTTAATCTGAGGAAAAATAAACTACAAACTGATTAATAGAGACAGTTTCCCATGGCAGCACAAAATAAACAATTGTCAAAAGATTAGATTTTTAATGAAACCTTCATCCAGATACCTAACTCTGCACAACAGCAGATATTTATTACCCATCAAAAGAGTAGGGGAAAAAAAGGGATTTAAGTCAAATCTCACAAATGTGTTACCGTCTATGCACCAAAGTATGCAGGGAGATCAGGTTTCTCAGCATCACCTCCACCTTCCCATCAGACACTGCCTCAGCCTCCTTGCTGGGTGAGTGGGGAGGTACCTAGCACTGCAAGAGCCCGCACAAAACATACTGCATGATTCCCTTATTCCCAGCCCTAGAGTAAAAGAAAGGTTTCACTTTCTTTGCACATGGTCTTTGAAACCTCAGCATCAAACCAGTGGTCACTAATGAGGTGGAATTGACTTCTAACATGCCCAGGGAGAGGAAACCTACAGTGCCAACAACCATCTTTTGGGTCTTAGTCCACATTTTGTCAAAGCAATGCCAAAGGTGGCTGGTAGAAAGTTGGGTTGACCCATCCTGGCTTCAGAGCCAGCCCTATAGCTGACTTTCTTGCATCCATCTGTTGGCACAAGACTGCCTTCCTGACTGGCTCTAGCAACTCTTCCATGAGGACACCAAAGCCCTGATCAATGTGTTCCTTAGACTTGCCCAAAGGACAGGAGAAGGACAGGGAAAACCACTAGTTAAAACTAATGTCATATTTCTACACATAAAAATTTGCCTTCAAAATTTAGTTTGTGTGATTGTCAAATACTGTAATTTTTTGTCATGCACTACAAAAATAGAACACTGTTGTCCAATAAACAGCAGGTACAGATCTAGATTTCTGAATCTATGGATGCATATGCAGATCTTCTTTAGTTCGGTATGGTATTTTTGACAGAGTACATTATTTTGATGGAATTTTGACAGAGCCCATAGTGCCTCAAATTACTGCATTTCACAAAATGGGCATTTACTATGCAAACAACATTAAAAAAGCCCACACAGAAATTACAGTGTCAATACCCTGGCTCCTTATCTGGCTTGTATTTTTTGCAATAATGACTATCTCATAATGGAACCTGACATCTCCAAACTGGAAGTCCATGCAGTAGAGCATGATTTACCAGGAGGGGGCAATGCAACTACACATGCAGTTCTTCTATACCAAAGAATTCAGGCCCTCATTCATACAGTGAAATGCTCGAGATAGATACAGATCCTTTAATTTTAAATTCCCAAAATATTATTACTGTGTCTCATATTCAGAAGATTGATGATACCTACATTAATTATTTCTTTCACAAAGAATTAGGTAGCCTGGTATCAGCTTAGAAACCGAATTGGCAAGATTAATAAAGAGATTTTTGCTTTGTCCACACTAGAGATAAACCAGAAGTAGAACTTCTTACTCAGTACCAATCCAAGCTGCAAGCAACTCAAATTAAGTAGATAAGAATAAGCTCCCCTTCTGTAAAAGAAATAAAGCCCTGGCAAAAATTGCCTGCAGGTACACCTACATTAGCATCTTGGTTCAGATCAGGAGTGCTCTTTTGAAGTGAATCATCCAAACATCTCCACTTATCCAGTTTTGTTTCATATTTTGAAGATGTCTTGGAGTGCCAACCACACCTTTTGGATGAAATTAAAAAGGCTGATGCACTCCAACCACAAGCAGGCACAGAGTCTAGACCTCAGCCAGTCCAAAGGAATTCCTCCTGTCTTTAAACACAAGAAGTTTTCAGGTCCTCAGCACTTTAATTATTGTGCTTCACTATCTGCTTCTACAGGACTGTACTACTTGCCAGTGTAGCTATAACCTACCACTTCAAAAACATCCATCTTAGGTTCTCATAACCAGAGACAGAGACACCATTCAATGAAGCTGTCCACAGAGAATGGGACTCTGCCACAGCCAATTCTGAATTTCCTGAGCCAGACTCAGTTTTGCAAAGTACAAATTGAAATGCCTTCCTATAACCAGCAGTTGTCTCCATGTTGCCGAACAGAATCACAGAATCACATTAAAACAGCCCAGGCACAGCTCAGATTTCTTGTTTAAACTATCTAAACACCTACATAGTTGATAGTCTTTGTATGTCTTTTAAAGGAGGGCTGGGGGGTAGGACAAAATCCCCTTCCCAAAATTATCAAGTAATTTTCTGTAGTTTGACCACATGTCATTTTCACCTTCTCAGTAACACACAAACTACAAGGTTCCTGCAATAACAACTTTTAGAAGTCACCTATATGCCTTTTAAAAAGTAATCTTTTCTCTAATACTGCTGAGAATTACAGTTTTTGGCAGATGTCCTAAACACCGTTCCTGTTACAGTCTCGGTCAAAACTGTCTAGGCTCTGTGCCAGCATTGTAAGAACAAGCCCTCAATTTTAATTTAGGAAGTGAGGAGGGGGGAAGTATATGTAACTTGTTAAGGAAGATTATCTAATGCATAAAATTCTACCAAAGAATATCAAAAAGGTATATGCATACATATTTTACACAAGTGAAAATTACAAGAAAGCAAACCTGGTAAAAATATCAATGAATTTATGAACGCCCTGAGCTTCAATGCCTGACACTAATCTTGACTCCCACTACCAAGCTCTTCATTGTTTACTGGCTTCATCAAAACAGGGGGGTGAGCTAAGGACAAAGTGACAACATTTCAATATTTTGGCCTTCAATTGTGTCACAACACTGATGTTTATCTAAATTTGTGTCTACCTCCCTTCCCCCATCTGAAAGAGTTT
Organism: Cyanistes caeruleus; assembly: GCF_971803275.1. Classification (NCBI taxonomy): domain Eukaryota; kingdom Metazoa; phylum Chordata; class Aves; order Passeriformes; family Paridae; genus Cyanistes; species Cyanistes caeruleus. The sequence goes on from NC_141703.1 coordinate 29,803,579, forward strand.
GTTTTGGCTGCCGTTTTGTTAAAAATCACTTGGGATCATACATTCTTTCAATGAACTAAGTGTGATTTTTTTGAAAGCTAAATGTGAGTCTTATTTTCATGCACTTATGAACAATATGCCCACACAATCACCTGCAAAAGGAAACTTTTGTAACTCACCATTCCTATTTATGCCTCTGAGGGAACCGGGCAGAGGTTACAGACCCATACAAGGTAAAAAGCTTTGATCTTACAAATTTTACATGTTTTACTATGCAACCTTATTCAGTAATATAATCTACATTACATGCCTTGTGGTTGTGGAAACTGTCACTTTTATTTCAGATTTTAAAAAGCAGGACTGATTAAACAAAACTTTCAGGTAACTGCCATTTCTTTCTACTTTCTCATTCAATTGTAAATGCAACATCCCCAAAAAGTTCAACGCATGCAGGGAAAATGGTGCACTGCTTTGTTTCCACTACTAGCTGCAGCAGCTGCTTTATTTTAAAAAGAAAACCCAGATTTTAAGAGTTGCACTGATTACTAAAGTTAAATGACCTAGATAATTTAATTGTAATCCTCTTCCTCAACAAAAAAACACTGCTTGCAGAACCTTAGAGATTAAAGGGGCATTTAATAGAAATAATTGACTTCTGTACTAAGAAAAATTTGAGCGGTTAAGAAATAACTTTGCCCACCTTTTACAATATTGATATTTTCTTTTAATATTTGCCTAGTATATTTTTTTATTACTCCCCCCACAGCCCAGAACAGTCTAAAAAGAGTTGGAAGTGCTATGAGGTTTATCTTGGCATTGTCTGAAGGGTGGGAAAGAATAGAAACAGGGTCTTTACGCTTTCCCCTCATCCCTCCTTATGGATTCATGTGTGGCTAAATCTTAGCTACCAATCTCTCCTTATAGCAGCACTTTGCACTTTGGAAAAGAGGGATAAAGAGCATAATGTGGCCTGGAAAGGTATTTGGAACTTTGTATTACTTGTTATGCAAACAGGTCACAGGATGCAAACCAACATTTGGTCCTGGTTGCATCCTCATTAAACGTTACCAAGATTTGGAAAACCAGACTGGGTGTAGTTTTTCCATCACTGCTAAGTGAAAGGTTGAAACAGACTCAAGCAAGAGGTCATTTAAGGACAGCTGGAATTTGACCCTGCACTTCCTGAAGAGCCAGAGGACTGGTTTCACTTCAACTCTGTGTCATACCCAGCTCTGGCCTGAAGAGCTGTTTTGAAATCCTCCTACCTCTGAAGCTCACACTGCATATTCCATCTACATATATATAAATGCACATGAGATCTTAGGAGGTGAAAAGTATGACAGAACCATATTGTCCATGTACGTTCACTGTTATCTTCCACTAGCAAATAGAAATTGCATACTTACTGTATCACAAAAGAATAATTTACATATTTGTAATTCCTGCAGAATTGTAATTTTAACACTGATATACAAAACAAATTATAGATCTACCTTTAAAGGCCCATTCCAGTCCAAATCATTCCATTATTTTATGATGGTATTATGATGTAGGAGGCTTTTAGTCATTAAGGTAGTGTGCATGAGAGAGTAATACATTAAAAAACAGGCTTCTATCTACCAAGAATGAGTGCTAAACAGAGATGTTTAAGAAAGCTTTAAAGGGAAATCTGAAAAACGTTATGGCCCCCAAAAAAGTACATCTGAGAGAAAAATCCACCTGGGAATAATTTATATCTCCTCTTCTCTACACCTATCGAAGCCTACACAGAGACCAAAAAACAGCCTCTTCCCCAAAAAAACACCTTCAAAGAACCCAGCTCTGGCTCCTATTGTCTTCATAGAAGCTGCTGGATATTCAAATGCTTTGGAAGACATATTCAAGTGCCAAGCATGGATATAAATGCTTTGCTCTGTGTTTACTGGTGGATTTTCACGTGATGTTTTCTTTCCTGAGATATCCTGGGGCAACAAGGAGTTCTTTTTAAATGAGTGCAGGAACGTGAAACAAAAGGGGGAGAGGGGCTTCTGCTCCCCAAACTCCAGACTCCTTTTTCTACCTCTTCTAGCCGCCTCCTCTGCTCCTTCTGCTGCTCGATTCGTTTCTGCCTCTCTGCCAGCAGCTGCCTCTTGTACTCCTCCTGCTCACGGAGCTGCTGCTCCTGCAGCAGCTGCTGTCTCCGAAGGGCCTCCGACCGTTCCTTGTTTTCCTGCTGCAGTCTCAGGAAATCACGTCGGAGGGTTGATTCTCCAGGCACATTGACAATGGAACTGCAACAAGAGGAAGTTAAAGCCTTCTGTATGATAAAGCCTGATGGGCCATTAAATACCTTTGCCAAAGCAGGGGAACATTAATAAAATATATCATGATGTTAAAATTTAATCTTGTTTCTTTAAGAGCAAAGACACCGAATGTATGTCAAATACACACTCTCACTGGAAGGCGTGAAATGAGGCCAAGCAAAGTGAGGATGAATGCTAACATTGTGGAGAGCCTGATCAATCATATCTGCCATAAATCTCCCTCCATCCAGAGTTTGTTGGCTCTAAGTCATAGGAAGGAGAGCTTTCAAACCTGTAACAGTCACAGCATAGGCATTCAAACCCTTTGAGTAGTTTGTGTGTTCACTTAATAAGAGACAGAAATTTAGCATGCTGATTTATAATCACAGAACTTTAGACTTACTTGGCATGGACTGCCCAAAGCCATCCCAAAAGCAATTATTACCTTGGCTCTCCTTCTTGTTCAGGCACTTCCTCCTCTTCTTCCTCACTTCCACTATATTCATACTCCGTCTCATCTAATAGGAAAGAAACAAAGGCCTGGATAGTACTTCATTTTTAGGGCAGTGAGGAGTTGCAGTAGCACCTCAGAAAAACAGCTCCTGTCCCCTTCAGTGAGACCTATCAGGCCCTAGAACTCATTCTATATATGTAAGCTCATCTTCCCAGTGGCACAGTGGTTTAGAGAATATTTACAGCAAATTCCCTGAACACCACCAGGTTTTATATGTATGACAAGACACCTGGAGAACTTCAGCACCACCTGAGTACGGAGGTAAAAAGGCTGCCCAAAACGTTGCTTCGCATCTCTTGTGAGGGGTTATTTTCTCTGAGTCTGATTCATGGCATTATTCTAGGAAATGAACCTACCAGAGACTAAAGAAGGGAAAGACATATATGCCAGTATCCTCCTAAATACTGTTTAATGCTTGTATGAAACAAGCAGTGGTCAACAAGTGAGTAAATTTCATGCATCAGAAAATACAGCATTTGAAATTGATACTTTCTGTGTAAAGGACAGAACAAAACCAAGCCTTCTGATAGTCAAACGTTGAATTAAAAAATGACTTTTAAAGGATTTGGGTTATAGGAGCTTCTCCTGGGGTGGGTATATTTAGAATGCAAAACACTATTTTTTTGATAAGTTACAAAGACTTGATTTTTAGAAGCTGCATACCTTTCTCTCCTCTCTTCTTCCTGGTCCTGTCTATATGGTCCTTAAGCTGGATTCGGACTTGCCTTTCATTTGGCTGGTCACGTATAAAGGGATGTTTCAACAGCTGTTCTGTAGAAGGTCGCTGCATGTAATTCTTCACTAGACAACCTTCTATAAAGCTGAAAAACTTTTTCGACCTGAGAAAGAAGGAAGGAAAAAACAAAGCAAAAGATGAGAGGTAAAACTCAGCTGAAACATCCTTTCTGTTCTTTCTCAAATTCAGTTCCTCAAAGAGCATCATGTCCCAGAGGACAGTACAAGTGCTCCTGCAAGTCTACCTCCTAAACAGATCTGAGTGCATTCCAGCTGAGCACTGGGCTGGGGCGACACAGGGCTGGAGGGACACAGGGTGACATGAACATGCTTGGAGCACTCAGGCCCAGCCTCACGCTAATGTGCCTCTTTCAGAGGCGTTAATTGCTCTGAAAGCCAGGATCTAAGAGTGAGGTAAATCATGTAAACCCAGCCTGACTGCTTCTGGATAGAGCTGGATTCTAATCCAGCCTGCTTGGAGCAGAGGCAGGGCAGCTCAGGTAAGCCTCCACCTACCCATGCTACAGACAGAAATACCCAAAGTCAGGAGAACTGTGTGTGCCTTTCTCCTGACACAAGCAGCATCACACTGCTCTTGCATGCACCTGGGTTCACAGAATTAGATCTGCCAGAATTTAAGATTATTTTATTTTTTACCTTAAGAGTCACACACAGAGAAAGTTTTATAGAACTGGTGGATGTTGGTCAGTGTTGTGTGTTCAACACAGGCACTTTGAGTCAAATTCTCCCTGATACAATTTAAGGGCATGAACTAAACTAAATCCCTCCTTCACACAGCATAAAATGACAGGGTATGGCAGTTAGCTAAGATGAAGCACCGCCTTCCAAAATTTGCACTTCATTTGAACTCTTGAAAGAGGCTCTCTCCAGAAAGAAGTCACCCAACAAGCCACCTGCCAAAATCCTGTAGTGGAAATACTCAAAACTGCAGTGAGGCAACTGGAACAGGTTGCCCAGAGAAGTTGTGGATGCCCAATCCCTGGAAGGATCCAAGGTCAGGCTGGATGGGTTTCTGAGCTTCCTGAGCTAGTGGATGACATCCCTGTCCATGGCAGGGTTTGGAACTAGATGATCTTTAAGGTCCCTTCCAACCTAAGCCATTCTTTGATGATTCCACAACTTTGTCATCATTTGGCCTATCTTCTCATAACCTGCCACTGAGAACACTATCAAAACAGCTGAATGACAGCAGCACTGCCTTGGACCAGAACTGCTTTTTAACTGGTAGGTGCTGTCAACCTGCTCCAGTGCTTGGAGAGCAAACATCCTCACTACATGGTTAAGAGTAAAAACAATTATTTCCATCCATGAGTTCTCTTCCCTACTGTAGTAAAAAAAGGCTGAATCCAACATAACTTGGTTGTTCAGACTTTTTTTATTCCTCACACCCTGAATGTCATTATTTCACATAAAAAGGTTAATGAAAGGCTAATGCAAATGACATATATGCATCTCGATTCCCTTAATGTATTCAGAAGGCAAATAAGAGAGAGCAATGTCTTGACAGTATACAAGTACATAAATAAGTCAATCCAGTTAAAGACCAAGCCCAGCAAGCAAGTCAAGTTTATACAATGTTGATACTGAATACACAGTCAAATCACTTCATTATTTTGACAGGATCACAGCATCCCATGATCACATTCAAGCTGTAAGAAACCTCTTTCTAGGGAGTATTTTGTTTCATATGTGCTAGTTGTAACCAGTAACTGAGAGGAAATCCTCTGATACTAATGGATTCTTCTCAGCTGGCAAGAAGCAGGAACAACTCCAACCGTTTACAATAATTATAGTAAAAGCCTTCATTAGTTTTAATAGCTCCATTCTATTTAGCAACTAGAACACCACAGTACTGTTCTGCTTCTGTGTTATGATACATCTGAGAAAACATAATGCATATTAAGAGTGCTGCAGGAGTTTGTATTTTAAAACATGGATCCATTTGTCACCTTAATACAGATGCTGCTCTGCCAAAACAAAAGAAACCTTGGTATTTATTTTCACACAATTTCAGGTGGAATTTCTCTGGGACAAATAGAGCTAAATAATGCACCCATTTTATTTTGTGCTTTGATTCAGAGACACAAAACATTAACGGAGATTTTTGCTAACCTAAACTGCTTTACAATTCTGTGGAAGGGATAACAAAACTGTATGTGATACAAGAAAACTTCATGCTACACAAGGCTACAAGTAAGATATAATTAATACATACCATTTCTTGGATTTTAACCGTGGGGGAGGGTTCCTGGGTATCAGAAAGAGTGCCCTCATGGGGTGCATGTCACAAAGTGCTGAAGGGAAGAAAACAAAACCAGAGACATACAGACACTGGTTTAGTTGCCTTCTGTCAATGCCATGACTTCAGCTTCCACAACCACTCCCACCATCCTAAACATCCATGCAGCAGGTGCAGACAGCAACACAGCTAAATGGAATTAGCCCAAAATGACAACAATTCCATAACTCAGTGTGCCAATGGCAGCCCAAAAAGAGAAAGAGATCTTGAAGCATGGATCAACCTCCAGAATCAAACAAGATGGGAACATCTGAGCATGGCCCTCATCCAGCCCCAAGTCATCTGACTTACTTTCCATCAGTAAAATACTGGGAGATGATGATGGTGGAAGGGAATAATAGGAGTTACTGTTTCATACAATCCTCCCTCTACCTGCTCTTCTCTCCCATTATGGAGGGTGCTTCATTTTTACTCTCCAGACTTGGATATTTTCTTTATTTCAAGGCATGACAGTTTTGAAGCATGGGAGGAGGGTCTGTATCACACAAAAGGATTGCCTGCTGAACTGAAATGCAAACCCCTAACTGTTGTCCAAAGAAGTCCTGTTAATTTCACTGGACAATTAGTGGGAGTCCAGGATCAATGTTGGACAGCTTTTCCTCTTGTCCTGTAGCAAAACAACATGGCAGAGCCAACACAGGGAAACAAGGGAGCAGGGACAGAAGCAGCCCAAGAAAGGTCTCTAGGAGCAATGTCTTATCCATCTTCCTGTGTTTGATCTCTTAAACCCTCAGTCTCAGCCTGTGTGATCATCGCAGGATGAGGTGACATTTACCACACAACAGAAATTCAGGAGAAACAGACTGATGTAAAGAGAATTCTGGCTTCAAAAACAAGGGGCCACTTCTCTCTTGGCAAAAAAGCCCCTTGGGTGCCTATGGATCCCTGCAGACCACCAAACACAGAGATGGACTCTTGAGCTGCCACTGGAAGAGGAAGTAGAGCCCACATACCAGAGGACAAGAGCTATTCAGCACTTAGAGAGGATCTCTGCTTACTTCTTAAATGCCACTCTTGTGCTTTTACACAAAGAGGGGCCAAGCTCTGCTTTGGTTTAGAAATGAACAAAATATTATCGTCCAATTCTAGGCTTACAAAGCCCAGCATTTAGCTGAAAGCCATATAGGCAACTCAATGTGCTGAACAAAAAGGTATGGCAAAAAGGAGGTAGTTCACTTAATACAGTGCTGGCTGAAGTGTCCTGGGAGTGGCTCTCACTTGGACATTCATGCAAATGTGCAATTAGGAAGGAAAAAGAAAACAACCCCAAACTACCAGGCTGCCTGAAACATGAATCAACACATGACCACTGTGACTTGATTTTTAAATCTTACATTAAGGTCAATAAGAATAACAAAATCAGGCAGCAGCTACAACAAAATGGCCAATTTTTAGCTGGAAAATATCAGTACTTTATTTCAACATATTTATTTCAAAGACATTTCAAGCTGGGCTGTGTTGTGGTGGTAGATTTTTATGTGAAAAAAAAAAAAATTAACTTGCTCTTAGGTACCTTAGGCTCTTATTTTTTAAATACAGAGCTCCACCTGAGGGTGAGGGTAAACATATTTGCAGGATCAATAAGGACTTCCATAAAAATTATCATTAAAAGTCAAAACACCATGCCTAACTTCTTTTCTTTCCAAAGGTTTTTGTCCTCCTCAAACATCTGCTGTTTGCCTTTATATTCTGAAAGAACTATGTGAAAGGTAAAGAACCTATTAAAAAGTTTGCTATTTTTGGTTTCCAAATTTTCCTCTCAAATCCAAACTAACTGATAATGATCCCTGCTTGAGAATACCTAAATTCAGTGCTTTGTCCTGAAGAAGGATTTACAGTTTAAGCCATGTCACTGCTAAGGAAGATTAACACCACCCACTGACGAGTGGAAACAAAAGGAGAAGCAATGTTAGCATTATCCAGACTGACAGAAAGCCAATACAGAAATAGTTGCTACAAATGCTTTTTTCATTAAGAACTGTTTCCTCAAGGCCCCACTGACCCTCTCCCCAGCTGAGATTTCACTGTTCCAGGCCAGTCCACAGTCAAAGTGGGATACAACTCCAAAACACAACATACTACCCATAGGAAGGAAGTCAGACACTCGATTAGCTTCCAAATACTCCTGCTATAGAAATTAAATTACTGCAGTCTGCACTGTAATGTTTAAACACAACCCTATCTTTATCAAAAGCACTGCTATTTATGGGATTTTACATTTATAGAGCAGGCAAAACCAAAGAGAACAGAAATAACATGGGGATACTTTCAGAAACCTCAAATCTAGGCTTAGATTACAACCAGCATGGCCCAAGTATATGTTTCAGCCTTAACGAGCCCACTGGAGAAGCACAGGTATCACTTACGGGGAGCTCCTTCTGCCATCTCTATGGCCGTAATGCCGCATGACCAAAGGTCACTCTGCAGAAAAAGAGACACACCATATGTTAGTAGGTGGATTTACCCATTCACACAGTAAGAGAGTACTATTTAGAGAGGCCCTGTAGGTGAGGCTGAAACCAAATACCATGGCTATTTAAATAATATAAGCCTCTTTTATCTTGTAACTATATCATAGAATCCTGCTTTTCACATAATACATATGCAGAAACATGCACACGTATTCTTACTGAGTGAGCAAACAACCCTTTACAGCAGCACATAAAAATATCGTCACATTATGACAATGGGAAATACATTTGCCAGAAATACAAGCCTATGAAAAAACAGAATTTTCAATATTCCCTTGCCAACAAAGAACTGAACAAGGGCATTCCCAATGTGTGTAGAGGTACAGTTATAAAAGCAAAAGCTCAGCTCAAATTTAAAGAGGCCAGACTTGTCAAAAACTACAAGGGTTCTTCAGGTACATAAACAAGCAAGAATAAAAGGAAAATACGGGCCCACTGAAAGGAGAGGTGAATTAGTCACCAACACCACTGAAAAGGCAGAGGTTCCCAAAACTTACACCTCTGTCTTTACCACAGGCATTACTTAGAGCCAAAGCCAACATTCCTCACCTAAAATCTCTGCTTTGCTTAAAGCACTACAGAACAAGAGTCCTTCAGTGGGCTGCCTCTCAAGGTACCACCTCTGGCCAGCACCTCTGACTCAGGAGACACCAAACAAGAGTCAGGAAGATCAAACATATGGAAGAGATGGAGGAGTCCTGGCAAGGAACCAACTTCAGAGACTGACACAGCTTAATGGACAAAATATTGGAGGTAACTGCTGTGAAAGAGCAGTCTTGAGCAAAGCAGTCTTCATTTCTGGTTGTAATGGTGATTTTTTTAAAAATTACTTAAAATTAATGAGCAAATAAGCTCTTCATGCACAACAAGCAGAGATGCATTTCTAAAGATCATATTTTCAGACCCAGCAAGGCACTCATCTCTTAGTCAAATGCAGCCATTTAAGCTAAATTGCACATCCTCATGATATTCCAGAATCTTTCAAACATTAATTTTTTGTGAGCAACCACCCTACAGGCTCCACCAGGAACAATAAACAGGTGTTTTCAGAGGCCAAAGGTATTATTTTTCACATCACTACTGCACTAATATTGCAGGGAGTTTTCTTGCTTTATTAAATCATTTAATAGCGAACCTTCCTTACTAATAATAACTACTGTATCTGGAAAGACATAAAACATTAGCTTTAGTACAATGAGATGCTGAATGTAAAAAGCAATTAAATCAAGAGGAATAGGATCAATCTGATTAATCTTAGTCAAAATGTACAAAAACACCAATTCAAATAATCTGTGTGTTTTACAAAGATTTAGACACACACGAATATACTGATAGCTAACACTATCAGTCTCAGGAAAATGATATAATTGATATACAGCTCTATAACTCCTTTTAAGGCCTTAATCCCTGGCTTTCTGATATCCTTGTTGCCCTTGGTTAAAGCTGGAACAATGCATTTTTCTAAGTAAAGATTTCTTAAAATTTTTTCTTTCCTTGTGCTCTCATTAAAGTCAGCTGAGAGGAACCTTCAAGATTACAGTATGCTTTCACTGGATATATTTAACTTTAAATACCTATTATTCTTAAGGGTAGTGCAAATACCATCAAGCCAATTATGGTTTTGCAGTAATTAAATCCTTGATTTGCAGCAAGCTATGTAAAGAATGATCTTTGTTAAGAAATGTTGTGATGGATAAATTTTTATCCAAAAAATCATGTATATGTATCCTGAAATCAGAAGTAGTTTTAAGAGTTCCTTCTGTACTTCACTGGCTCCCCAGACAGTGGTTCTATTTAAGGCAACACCTAAAATGTATTGTTCTGGGTTACCCCAATAACTTGGACATAGTGAAACACAATTTAAAGTACAACCATTATACAAGTCCAGAACATAAGCATTTCCAGGCAAACTCTTTTTTGCTTTCTCTAAGCACCTATAGCACCCTGAAGTCCTATATTTATGTCTCAAAGCTACAATAATACAAGGAGCAGAAACTGTTAAAGGTCACAATTTGATAGTATCCTTACCTTGTACTTTGGCAATAGGGATGTAACTACACAATATAGCTATTAGTCCCACAAAGCATAGTAAGTTTCAAAAACTGTCATAGTTCACAGATATTTATATTGCAAGTGTATGTTTTGGGTTTTTTCTTTGAACAGGACTCTTACTCGGTAATCATACGTAGCATCTGGATTCTCATCACAGGCAATAACTTCTGGAGCCATCCAGTACGGAGTCCCAATAAAAGTGTTTCTCCTGCCAACTGTCCTGTCCAGCTGGGCGCTCACACCAAAATCCACTGTGGGTGGGAAAAGAGTGAAATGAAATAAGAGGGGAAAAATAATGCAATGATTACTTTTGCAAAGTTATTTGAAAATAAAGCCCCGTAGAGATCCCATGTGGGAGGACTGTGCTGAAGAGAAATAAGATGATTAATCCTGAGGCAAGTAAGCCCTCATGGTTCACACACAATGTGCTCGGGCACAAGTGTCAAGGGACACAGCAGCATACAATCACCTCTCCTGTACCCCTCACTGGTCTGACTGGATAGAAGGGAGAGCACAGCTGTAAAAGTAGTGCCTGGGAAGTTGAGAAAAGGCTATTTATTCCCTTCCCACATGGTGATGCCAAGCACCTTTGCCTATACAAAAACAGCCGCTTCCCAAAGGTACCTCTCATGCTATGGGAAAATTGCATGCATAAACACATCCCTTTCAGCTCACCACTTCTTCTGTTCTAAAATTGGACAGCAAAAATAATCTGTTGTTCAGCAAACTGCTCTCTGCTTTAATGCATAGAGCAGAAACATCAATGAGAGCAAAAGATGAGGACTACTCAGGAAGCACTAACTTTGAGTGCGCATGCGCACAGGCTGCGTAAGAGATGCCTATTTCATTATAAAGCAATTACATTACAAAGGTGTTTTCTGCCTCTCATTTTGCCTGCTCATGACCATGCTGCTATATGTCTTCCTATACCAGTAACTGCATCTCTCCTAAGAGGGCTGTGTCAGCTTCACTGCATCCACCATCTGAGTGACACTGACAAACTGGTGTAGACAAACTCAGTGGAAGCGATGGTTTGGAAGCTACTGTGCTCCATTTTGGACCGAACGAAGGAAAGCTCTCCCAAAAGCTTCCTCCTCCAGCAGCCAGGACAACTCCCCGTGCCTCATGCTGCGGGAAGGTGTAATGCAAACCAGAAGGGATGTGGGCTGGGTGGGAGGGCTTCAGCAAGGCTCTATATTTAACGAAAAAAAGGTGGCGAGTGTAGCGTGATACAAACACAGAAGGTTGACATGTGCACTAACTGAAAGAGACAAATTAGAGAGGAAATAATAAAAGAGTATGTCCACTTGGCAGAAGAGAAGAGGCCAGGGATGAGCACGATTTTCAGCAGGCATGCCAGAGCTGGAACTGTGTTTAGAATTCAATGCCACAGCTCCCTTGAGAGTGCTGTCCAGATCATATTTTTGTGTCCAGAATCTGAACAGCAGGTGCTATTTTAATTAAAGCCAAATACAAGAGAGATTCCTGTCACTTCCCAAGTCCAGAATAAAGTGAATCAGAACAGATTCAAGTTACACATAGCTTAGTGGGGGAAACAAAATGATCCCTGCACTGATTCCGGCATCAAAACCAACATCTTCTAAACCAAATTCAACAACAACCTGTACTCCATCCTCTCCAAGCAGGAGAAAATACATGCAGCCTGTCAATCCACACGGAACTACTGACAGAGTACTCATGCTATAAAACATGTTGCAGGGCTCTTAAAGTATGAAATTAATTTGGGAACATCATAAAACCAAAGGCTGAACAAATGAGGAAATGGACATGTGTACCTACTTACCAAGTTTCACTTCTGCATTCTCTGTTAGCAACACATTTTGCCCTTTGATATCCCTGTGAATCACATGATGGGCATGAAGATGTGCCAACCCCTGAATTAAGGAGAAGAGAGGAAGGAGAGGATGTTCAGAGTTAGGCTCTTGGCTCAGCAACAGACTACCCATTCCCAGCATCCCCAAATGTCACAGCACTGTGCCTCAACCTCTTGCAACTGGGTGTAACAAACCTGCAGCACACCACCCACACAGCTTTTGGAGATGGAGCAGACACACAGGCCTCAGACCATGCACACACAGTGCCTAAATACAGCCCAACATCTGCACTGTGCAAACACCTCCCAGCTGTCCTGTGAAGAAAGTTCAGCTCCCACAAGGTCTCCATGCAATTACATTCTAAATGACATCAGTGTCGGTGTATGCCACTGACTTCTGACCTGCACGGGGTCACACAGAATTTAGCTGGGAAGGGAGGTGGAAGAAGTAAGGAGGCAGCATCCACATGTATATATGCACCCTCAAGAAGGAGGTGGGAGTGATGGACTGGCAACCATGTTTGAGGGCAAGGGAGGACAGATGACAAAGACATGCTCTACTGTAAAATTGCTGTTCTCTTCTCTAGCCTCCATAAACATGAAGCCAGGTAACTGTACCTCAGGAAAAAAAAGCCTAAGCGTTATAGTTTCCAAAAGAAACAAAACCTCCTAGCATACGGTGCTTTTTGTTGAGGCAGCACCTGGATACATGCCCCAAAGCATTAGCCATGTGGAGGGAGGGCTGAGAAAGACAGATGTTGCATTTTACTCTCTAATGTAATTGGGAGAACAACAGGCAACCCTCTTAGCAACTGCCTGTATTTTGGGTTCTCCTCAGTTTTCTGCTTGGAAAATTGTAGTCTCCAGTGGGATCATCTTGCCTGTTTGTGTTGCCCAGATAGTCTTTTAATGTCTTGTGAAAAATAAAGAATTAGAACCTTTACAACTGCAAGAGGTTAAGAGAGTAGTAGTTGCTGTAGAGAAGTATCTCTTAACACATGTTCTTTATTAACTGATCATTTACCAGTTTGCCTATATAACCATTGGGCTGTTTTCCTTTTTTAAAACAGTTAATGAGTGTGAGAACAAAAACACCATCCACAGCAAATCACAAGCAAATCAAATGAACGGCTGATGTCCCTGAGACCCTCTAACTGCTAACGCTAGCTGTGGCCTTATTTTTCACAGGAATGAAGGCTTTTCCACAGCTTCACACAGGATATTTTTTAAAGCCTTCTGCTACTCTGACTCAGCCAGAGATATAATCGTCTGTTCTCTCCAGAGTACCATTTAACCTTACTGAGAAAACACATTTGGGGTTTCAAAGGGCTGGGAGGAGACAGAGGGGCAGGTCTCCACTTTCCTGCAGTCCCCAGACCTTTCCAACCACACAAGGATCCACTGGGTCGACCTTCACCTCTGTCTCCACCTACACCAATCTTTGGCACTTTAGCTCCTTTTAACTTTGTGCTACTTGACCTCTCTCCTCCACCTCTAACAAACTCTGTGTTGAACCAGGGCTTGAAACACCTCATTGCAATGTGAGATTAGCATTCCTTTTTTCCAGACATTCCAGTTCCCGATGGTCAGTAATTAATGCTCCTTTTGCATATCTCTCACTGGAATGAGACAACAGTTTTCCCTAACTCTTTTCTGAGGTAAGTAATTTTTTCCTCTTCTCAGCAAGTGTTTGACTGCTTTATCTAAGAAGGATCTAGGATGAATACAATATAGCATGGAATACCTCCAGGCCCACATATCTCTCAAATCAAGGATAAGATAGTCCCGCAGAAGTTAATTTTCCTCTTATTAAAGCATGCTAACCAATTGTTTTGAAATACAACTTCTTCCTTGTAAACAACTTAAAAAGTGCCAGTCAAACACCAGCAGCTAGACTCCCCTCTATCATTTGAAATTAGAGCAAGAGACCAGAACTATGTGTCTCCCTCTGTCTTCATCTTAAAAATTGCCAAGGCAGAGCAAATGTGTAACACAAACAGCAGCATTGATTTGTGCAAGAGCCAGTGCACACTTCCTTTAACATAAAGCCCTTCAGAACTTCATTTATGATTAAGCAACTGAACAAACATAGTGCTTAGTGGTATGGATAGGAGGCAACTTGTTTTACAAAGAAGCACAAGGAAAAACATCCCAGATTTACTTAGTGAAGCAAAACAAATGCCAATTCAAAAAGCACTTAAAACTGTACCAACTGGAAATTAAATATTAAGAGTAATTAGTTAAGGTTTCAATTTTAGAACAATCGGTAAGCTGCAGCCCTCTTCCTGAAAAACTTGTGCAGCGCCGCCTGCGAGCACCGCACAGGGCACAGCCACACGTGACAGAGCTGCTCGCTCTAGACAGACTGCAGGGATAACAATGAGAGCACATCACAGCACAGAAGTCCTGACTGCTGGCCTGAGCCAACAGCTCTTCCTCCATGGACTTGATAAGGAGGAGAAAAAGGCAGCTGCAAGCATATTTAGAAAATCCCATCCTGTACGCTACTGTGCTACACCACGGTTTCAGCCTCAGGTCTCACGGATGCTGTTTCTCAGCTTCTGTGGTAGGTGAGGTCACTGGCTCCTCCACTGGCTTCTCATGACTAGAAATTGCAATTTTCTGCATGGCTTCTGCTATAATACAGTACAACTCACACCACGTTAAATGATGTGGAGCAGACATCTATCTGCTCCTATGCACTCTCCAAGTGATGACATGGCTAATGGGATTGATCAGAAACAGCTTCTTGCAGAACCTCAAGCTAGGCTACATTTCTGTTTCTGTGTGGGGCAGCCTTTTCCTTACCCGGAGAATCTCTCTGGAGATATATGCTATCCAGTCTTCTTTCAGGGTATTCCCTTTTGTGTTCTTCACAAGGTCTGTGATAGAGCCAGCTCCACAAAACTCCATAACAAGCTGCAAAACAAGTATCAGTGGACAGCCAACATTAAACACAGATCTCAGCTGTTTAGCAAAGCAAAATACTCAGGTTACAACACTGATTTGGGAATCTCTTATGAAGCAGAGAATATATTTTACATCTCTGCCTGGAAAATGGATTCAACCAAATGTCTTCAATGTGTGTGAGACATATATGGAATATGTCTCACATTAGCTACCACATTCTCAAGGACTGATTTAATCACTGTAATTTAATGCTGGGAATCTGGATTTTCTCAGCTATGCAAAATGCATTAGCAGTAAGAGCACATCCAATGCTGAAGGAATCAAACTGATCACATCACTGCAACACTTCTGATCCTTTAACATCCATTTATTTATAGAAGAACAAGCATCCTGCCATTTCAACCCCAAACTTCAGTCCTGTAGAGGGTGTAGATGAGGTGGGATGAAAAATGTAATGGGTACAATCTCAAGCGCAGCTTTCTTTTTACAGGCACATATTCTTACTGCTCAGCTCAGCTGTCTTGCTCCTATGAAACATGTTACTATCCATCTGGGAAACAGGGGAATAAAAGTGACTTACAGAACAAATCCACTGCTTATAGCAAATCTTGGTTCAGACATCCCCTTAAGGATGTGTGATTAGTCTCTGTGATTCACTCACCTAGCGGTTCAGGAAAGCACAATCTCCTTTAGTTTGTCTTTTCATAGAGGGGTATTTCATCATCAATCTATATCCAACAGGGAAAGACTTAGGAACATGTTTGAAAAACATCTGCTTACCCACAGTTGGTCATCATGTCCTGGAGGACTTTTCTTAATGAAAGCACCATAGTAAGTTGCAATATTTCTATGATGAGAATATTTCTTTAGCATATTAATCTCCAGTTTGATTTCTTCTTCTTCATCCTTTGGAAAAAAATAAAACAAACCCCCATATGTTTAATATATTACATGTATTATTGATTTATTCTTCACTTTCACACACGTAGATTTTTTCTAAACTTCAATTTATATCAGCATCATGTTCAGTAAACCCCTCTGACATTCATGCCATCAAAATCCTGTCTTTTGAGATGGTCTAAAACAAGTCCTTCCCAAGTTTTCAGTAGCACAAAAAACCAAATAAAAGATGCAATGGATTTGACCCAGTGATGGAACATGACGTAATCTGTTTCAAAAACCCTATGCTTGTAATACCTTAAGCAAATCCATAGCTAGCAGGCTGGGAATTTATGACACAGGAGTATTACTTCCATCTTCCTCATTTTTTCTCCTTTAATTTTGGAAATTTCAATGACTTCTATTTAAATGCCAGATAGTGGCTTTGTGAAACCATCTGCCAAAGCAGGTTCCAATCTTGGTGCCAGCATGGGACTGGCGCAGGAAAACAGAGGTGGGGACCAGGAATTCCCCTTATTGCAAGAAAGAGGCATTTGCCTCGTGCACAAGCTTCCTTCTGTGGAGGAAGAGCAAGTGCATCAGGAAGAACGGGCCAGGAGCCCAGGCAGTAAACAGGATGCTGAGACACAAAGGCAGAGGAAGGATTTCCCCTGGCTCCCCCTGCTCCAGCAAGATGCCAAGGAAAGAGCAGCTCAGGTGAAAGGAGGTCATCCCTCCAAAGAGCTGAAATGGGTAACATAATGAAACCACTCCTTAAAACACCCACAACCTGATTTTGAAGTGACAGTAGGACATGTTGCACACATGTTTTGAGGTGGTGTCTGGACAGGGAGCCAGCAGATACAGAAGGAGCAGACACTAACCCACCCCAACTCTCTCTTCCCATACCTAGACAGTGGGAGTCTTCTTCAAGCACCGTTCATCAAGGCAACAAATTAAAAGGCAGATGGAAATCCCTTTCTGTTCCACAATTTTATATCCATCGATATCCAAGCAGAAAAATGTCTACCCTTAAACTGATTCCAGGAAGAACCCAAAACCTCTTCTCCCTGGCTGCTGGCTGATGGGAATGGCAGCACATATTCTGATTATCCTGTGATGTCAAAGCTGATTATCTGACAAAATTTTAAGCCTTAAACTTCCTTGCAATTTGTACCAATCAAATATCCTATTCATAACATATGCAGATGTTAATACAAGTTACATGCTAACTGTTTATACACATAGGTACACAGGGCTTGAACAAAAGACACCACTCTCTGCTACAAAGCTAAGAACTATTTCAAATACTCTAATAGTGGGATGCAACGCTTACTCATAAATTATTATGACAGAATTCTCAAAATGAACCAGGGATAAACTTTTCTTATATCTTCCCAGGATGCATCTTTGAAGTAAAATACTGCATTTTTCTGGAACACTGAACAAAACAGAAAAAGAACCTTGTAAATCAAAGTTCCCAGTGAACAGCCCTGGGAGAAAGCTTTGTCAGAAAAGCTTTTTGAGCCAAAAGCTAACTTGTTGCTTCCCCAGCTGCTTCTGTTGTCCTTGTTGTTGAATGACTTTTTTTTTTTTATTTATTCAGACTATATGCAAAAAGAAAAAAAAAGAGAGGAAGAATAAATGCTTATATTACATCAAACCTCTGAACTGTGCATTTAGGAAAAAAAAAAAAAAATTAAACAGGAACATTGTTAAACTTGATGTTTTGGGGCTTAATTCCTGATAGGTTAATATGTATAATTGGATTAATCTGCTATTTTAAACTGACTTTTTAGATAAAAATTACTTCCTACCCTCAGCACACGAACACAATAGCTTTTACAGTACAATGGGCAGGATGTCCTAAAGGTTGTTTGTGTTTATTTATTGTAACAGCAGCCAAAATGGCAATACTTAAACAGGATCTATTTCTGAAAAATAAAATAATGAAAATCCTAGCCCCTCTCCCCCAAAAATAAAATATCCTGAAGAACAAACAACAAAAAAGACACACACAGAGCCAGCAGACTGTAGACAGCTACTGTTCTTTCAGCTCTCCACTGAGTCTGTGTCACAGCACCTGCTCAAAGGCCTGCAGCAATATCTCCCTGCAGCAATATCTCCCCAAATATCTCCCTGAACTACAGCTAATAAAGGTCCTACATTCATATTTCAGCCGCCTTACAGCACTTGTCCACAACACAAATGGCACCGCACCTACAGTTCAATCCAGTACAAAATCCAGTCTACAATAATAAATGGATTCAGTATTTTTTGCCAGGCTTTGGAAGACTCCACTTACTTAGTGTGGATCGATAACTCCCTGGCAATGAGTCCTGAAGACTTTGTGGCGACAGGAACTATTATGAGGATTAATCAGCACAGAAAAGACTAAAGCACCAGTGCGGTACAGTCATTGGTGGAAGACTTTTAAAAAAGGAAATTAAAAACAAAAAGTTGGCCAGACCAAAATTGTTCTCTTCCAGATTCAGGAGCATTTTTTTTTTTTCCAGGGTACAGGTCATTTCATCCGAATGTGGACATCTGAAAAGGGCTAAACAATGCGCACCCTACCAGTGTTTACTTCTCCCCACCAACTACAAAAGGAGGGTGAGGTCATTAGCCAAGACCCAGACAGCAATCTTGCAGATGTCTTGCATCAGGGTGAGATGAATCCCACCCAAAAATCTCACCGGATAAGGCCATTTCCGCACAGCTCTCCTTATGGACACACGTGCCTCAGGGAGGGTAAGCTGCAGCCTGCAGCAGGGATCCTCCTGAGACGGAGGTGTTTTGGCAGCCATCCTGGGATTTGGACATGTGAGCCAGCCTCAGAGGTGGAAGGTCTGTCACCTTCTCCAGACAACACAAGCACTGCACCACCACCACTAATAGTCCCTCCATTTGCAGAGGCAAGGGTATCACAAAAGCAGAAAATTAAAACTAATTGAGGCAAGAGACTGTCATTCTCATGAAGTAATACAAAAGTACATCCCTTTTTTCTTGAAGGAGAGAGGCAGCTGGTGAGCCCTTCCTAGTGATTTTATGCAGCTGGCATCAATTACCACTTTAAGCCATTATCTGTGAATACAAACTCCTATTGAAACCTTCTTTGTCTTCCCTCTGATGGAGCTGGTGGAAGTGTTTTATACTTACACATTTACTGTCTGTGACAGCACGTCTGATTACCAGATATTTCTGCAGTAAGCTATACTTTTGCAAGACTACGTGGTTAAATCAAGCTTGGAGCAGCTTTCCTCTCCCTTTTCATGTGTTTCCCTTCAGAGACTAAATGGACGTGCCAGCATCCCTAGGGGTTTCTAACTGCAACACTCTTTTAGCAAAATCATCTTGCCTGTAAGATAAAAACCTGCATATGACTCCCACACAGAAATCCACCTATGTACATTCAGATAATTTCTAACCATTTGAATGTGCACACTAAAAATAACCCCAGGTGTGTTACCTCTCAGCCTACCACCCAGCAGCACTTGATCAGCTTGCTTACTGCTCCACCACAAAGCTCAATATGCTTTGTTCTTCCATTTATCTAAAGCTGCACACTATCAGTGTGTGTTTTTCTGCATGCAGATGGTGAAACAATGAGGTGTTTTTATTACTTCAGCATTTACAAAATTGTGATGATTTAAGTAGCTGAAAATTTAAGCATTTGACCGTGGTTGCCACTGGAGTAACTCACAGTCAAAAATGCTAGTAGTGCAGATCCATGTAAGGAAGATTATCAGCTGTTTTCCAAAGATAACACAGCACCCCCTTCATCATTATTGAAAGAAAACACTCCTTATATACACAAATTTTTAGAAGATAAGGAATTCAGAAACACTTTACTGGACATTTCTGAGGGCTAGAAAGGAAGAGAACTAAGCTCTAAAAGTGTCAGAATCAGGGGGAACATAACCGAAGGAAAAGAAAAATCACTTCAAGTCTGCCCCTAAACATCACTGTCTAGATGCCTCAGGAGACCAAGCACAACAGTCCTGACCTGTTCCAGCACTAAAACTGGTATGAGACCCCTATGAGAAACTGTCTCTGAGAAACACACCTAGATGAGTAAAGGGGAAATAACACAGTTTCCCAAGCTCTATAGCACAATGAAATTATTTCAGGAGCTGAATTTTAAAATTTCAAAAACTCCAAACCTCCCAAAGGTAGAGCAAAGACATGTCTCAGGGCATGTAAGCGGTGACTTTCCATCCACACTCCCAAACCTGGAAGATCTGTCTGACCACTGCTCTTGGCTGGATATTTATTCTGACAGCTTGAGGAGGAGAAACTCAGGACTATTTCTGAAGGTTTTATTTACCCCAGTAATAAGATGAGGAGAAATGCGAATGAGAAAACACAGTTCAGCAAGGATAAAGCAAGACAATGTTCTGTGATGAAGGAGAGAGCAAGTTTATTTATCCTACCAGATCATTTATATGCTGCCCTAAATCAGTGTGAAGCAGAATACAAATTGGTCCCTTTGGCAACTTTGCTTTTTGATTTCAGAAATGAGACAGTGACAAATCTCAACTCTCCCTGCACAAACAGCATCCAGTTTAAGGTATCATTTTAAACTACAAACAAGGGTTTTAAGAATTAATATCACTACCAAACAGTGGAAAGTCAAACACACCAGCAAAACAGGATGGAGTGAGGGAAGCCTTCAAATCTCTTTTCCTTTGCTTTCCAGTACTGCTCACAAAGCTTTGCCTGCGTATACCCATGGAGCTGTCCTGCCCGGAGAATGGCAGCTGGCAATATCCTGCCTGGGGTTTCAGAGTAAGTTGAGTTCCAGTGCTAGCTCCTGGAATTTGGGAATCTTGATAGTGGCAGAGTTGGGATCTATGTAGAGGGGCAGGCAGCAGTCTCAGCCCAGCACTGGGAGTGAAAAGGCATTGCTAACCCATGAATCCCCAGAGCCATGGAGAGGAAACCAGTTTGCCTTCAAAGGCATCGGAGTGATAACAAGTTGCCCTTTCTTTTACCATTTGCCCCTAACACACTAATAGAAGAAAAACTTAAGTCCAAAAGAAACCCAGTTTATTTTCCTTTCTGCTTCCTCTCACTTTTCTTTTCTGCCTTCCACTTACATTTAAAACAAAAAAAAAAAGTCCTAAAAGACACCAAAACCACAAACAAAAATCTTCCCGGATAAATCAAATCACAACACCAACTTTTGCAAACCACCACTTTGCCTGAGTGTCACAACCTCCCTCCTCTTTGCACCCCAGACTTGGCCAGCATCCATTTGGAGCAGAATCTGTCCAGGGCAGAGAAAGTCTGAATAGAGCCCAGCACAATAGGTGACCTTTTCTGCTGCTGGAATCCATAATACATACACTCGTTAATAAAGTTCTCACACACGAGGGAGATGTTTTGGCGAGGAAAGTTGGGGCAGTATTGCACACAGCACCGTACTTGAACTGGGAGCTGTGGCGCTGCCTCCAAGCCGGGAAGGAGGTTGTAATTTCAGGAGGAACCAAACCACAAGAGAAACAATACACCAAGTGGGTAAGCCCCTGCCAGCGACTGCCAAGGTAGGAAGTTTGTATAAAGTAGAGCAGTGTAGAGAGTGCAACGTGGAAAAATGTAATCCTCTCCAACACCACAACGAAGTGTTGGAACTGGGAATATGACGTAAAATAGTTTGTAAAAAAAAATATCAAACACAGGCTTCTTGGGAGGGAAAGCCTAAACTGTTTTAAATAAAATACTTTAATCAAGAGGTGCAATAAATATTTAACAAGTCCTTATACAATCCCTCCTAAATCTTAAGTTTCTTATTACACACCATCCTTCTTGAGAGCCTTTTAAAAGCCTTTGAGCTTTGTCACCCTCAGGCTAAAGACCTCATGTAAGTTTATTTCCCATCTGTCTCTCTCCAGTGTTACCTTCCCACTCCCAGCATTCTCTGTGCCTGTTTCACTTCACATGCAAGGTTTTCACGGACCCCTTACCCACATACTCTTCCCACCCTGGCATCAGCAGGTTAATTTCTCTGTGCTGTCCTTCAAGTCTTTTCCAAAGGGGCTTTTCCAAGACCTTCAGCCTGTACTCTCTTAAGGAAGGCAACCATCACGGCACACGCTCAGTGACACTGATGGAGCACCAGCCATCTAGCGAGCAGCGGCACGGCTGGTGAGCATCCCCCACCACTGCTGGGAGGGTGCCTCAGCCTCTGCCCCTTGCCCACGTGCACAGTCCTTGCAGAGAAAGGCCTTCATGGGCCTCCCCATTTGAGAGCTTTCTGGAAACCAGGCATCCTGTCACTGTGAGCTGCCCACCAGCCTGCGAGCTGCTGCCGCTGCCGGCACAGGGCCCTGCTGCCAGGAACAGCAACGCAGCATCCCTGCTCAGGCACGGTAATTGCAGAAGACAGCTGTGAAGCTTTTTCAAGGGTCAAAAAAACCTTACTTTTGTGAGGACTGGCTGGCAAAACAGTGCTGTCCTTATGACCACATTCAGTTACCTTCAGTGGCAACATTTCATCAAGCAGGTGAGAAACGCTTCCAAACACACACCAAACAGAAGCTGCTTTGTCTCCCCTTGGCACAACACCCTCTCTACTGCATGCTGAAGGCACTGTTTGAAGCAAGAAAGCAAATGAGCCAAGTCGTTCACCACAGTGCCATCACTGAAGCTGCAGCCATAAAGCAGCAGTTCAATTAGCTGGACAAAGAGGCATGAGGAAGGACTAGCTCCCGAGCAGGGTCCCAGCGCTCCCCAAGGAGCCTGTGAAGCAGCATTGTGCGGGCGCAGGAGATGGAATCACGTGCAGGCAGGAAGGAGCCAAAAACCACGTGAAGACAATAATTGTGTGTTGTCTCCTCCCGAAACCACCTCCTCTGCCAGTCACTTGGACAACAATATTTTCTTTCTTGCCTGATGTGCCTCCGGTGCCTTCACCGGTCACTGAATGAGGTGCTCTGAAGGCACAGGAACCACACCACTGCTGACCTCCCTCGGTAAAATCCCGGGATGCCACAGGCTTTTCCAAAGACAACCAAGAGAGAAACCCCCTAAGGGTAAATCTCTTTGACTATTTCCAAGGCTAATTCCTTGATCCCAGTCATGATTACTTAGAAGAGTTTCCCCGCTCATACTGCATGTTTGTCCCAGCTATACAATTCAACTGTCCATCCTCATCAAGCCTAAATTATTTACAAGTTACACAACAAGCTAGCCTTATACTGACATCTTCAGAGCTCTCATAAAAGAGGGATGGACTAGTTCTCTACTTTCATCACGATTATTTACATTAAAAATGCCTGTTGCAATACAATTTCTACATCCAGTCTCAGGTTTCTTGTGATAGGAACAAGCCCTTCCTAGCAGATATTAAAATTAAGCCTGTGTGAAAAAGAAAGAAAAATCCTTTATGTAACGCTCCAGGCTCAGATAATTAGAGATGTAGATGCTAGAGAGAAAACAGGCTACTGTGCACTGCCAAAATGTTGCCTGGCTTTTCCACTTCCAATCTCAGCATGCATTTGATGCCAAGGAAAGCAGCATCTCAGAGGGTGACAGAGCCAAGGAAGGCGTTTGCCCACTGCCTGGTTCCCTGCTCTGCCCTGGGCAGTATGAAGCTCCACCACACCCACCTGGAGGGCAGAGCTCCTTCACAAAGGGATCAACACATGAGTCCCTCCCTACATGTGCAGTCCAGACGCTGCTGGGATGCAGTTTGGACCTGGGAGATGTAAAAGGCTCCTGAGTCCTGCAGGTTTCATGCAGCTGGAGAGACTCAAAAAGAAACTGAAGTTCTGGCTTGAGACTAAGCTTTAAACTTAGAGGGAGGCAAAAGGCAAACATCTGAGAGAAGAGAGGAAACAAAAGTTCCAAATGACTGAAAGCAGATTTCCTATACACCAAATGCCACACAGACATTATATTAGCAGAAATGCAAGCTGAGAAATTAAAGTACATTAAAAATAGCAGTTCTGGCATAACACTAATGTTCTTCTAGTACATACGTAGTGAAAACTACAAAAAGACATAAATTTCCTTACAGGACAGATTTGTTCAAAATAAAGCCTCGCACCCACACTGACCAACAAGTCTTGTAGATGAACAGGGAAGAGGAATTTATTTACAACCCCTGTTTCATTTCATACATGGAAGGAAACACAAATGCTACAAGACAAATAAAACATCCCAACAGTGTGGGATAACAAACACAAAAGCTATAACCATGCACACCCCCTAACAGGAACAGAAAAAATGAGAGGACAGAAAAGTAATCCCAGTTGGGCTTTCCTTGGGACTGTTTCACATAGGATCTTTTATCAAAATGAGATGGGGCTCGAGTAGTTTACAAGAGAAATGCAGCAACTCTATTGCATGTCACCATTTCTTTCCTGAAGGGCCTGGCACTGCTCAGCACATCTTATTTAGGCCAAAAGCAAACAGACAGATTTGCAAAGCAGAGGGGGCAGACTAGCAGTGGTACTCCAAAATCAATCATACATTAAGAAATAAAATTAAAAATAAAAAAAAAACAAAAAAAAATTCCCAAAACAAAACAAACGAAACCCACAAAACAAAACAGAACAAAGAAATAACCACCAAAAACAAACCCAAAACACAGGGCAGCACAAACAAGTACCACTACAATTGCTGGCAGTGAGCATCTGGTAGCCATGAAGCAAGTACCTCATACTTCCAGGAGACACAGTCTCACCAGTGGCCTTCACCTCTCCACAGGACAAGTATCACCTCAGGTGGACAGACCTGTCTCTCACAGACACCCTTCCCCCATATTTAATTGCAGATCCCCAGGTCACTTACACTCCAGCACAACCACTGTGTGCCTAAAATTAGACAGAATGAATCCAGGCTTTGGTCACTGGTAGCATCAATGGTTAAGACAAGCAGACAACTGCTGTAAGACCAGGAAGTTTTATTTCAGTCTTGGTCTACTGACCCCAAATCAACTAGTAGGTGGAAAAACTTTTAACATATCGCTAATCCCTCAGTTGTCTATGTTCCCTAAGTCTTCTATAATGCTTTAAATTAAGGGAACTGTCCTCATTAAAATGCTGCAACGTGCAGCAATTTTTCCTTCCAAATGTTTAGAACAGTCTGCAACACTAACAAAGCCTTGCATTTTTTCAGAAAATGAGTACTAAGAAAAGTCCCAAACCCGAAATTACTGCATTTTCTTTGAAGTCCACCAATCCACTTCTGTAAAGTGACATAAACTTCACTGAGTTTGCTGCGATGAAAGAAATAGATTTAACGTTTCTTAAGTGGTGTTCCTTTGTCTAAGGTACACCTGCCAGGTGAAACTGCTTCTAACAGATAGCTGTCACATCCATAAACATAGAAAGAAAGATATTGGCTTAGGAATACCCATGCTTAATGCCAGTGCAGCCAGTAACCTATGCTCTGTTTCACACCCACAAAAGGAAAAACTCAAAATTCTGCACTATGCTACACCTTCCAAAAATCTTCTTGTAAGCAAGGATTGGTGTGAGATCATGATCTGACTTATTCAACACAAGGTTTCTTTTGTGAAGCAGCCAAAATATGTAAATTGCCCATGAATAAAAGAAATCGTCTGATCTGTACATGTGTCTTACAAACGCGATTAAATGACACAGTGTGAGAGCACAAGTCCTTACAAGTTTTAATTTCAGGTAATCTTTGCCTAAAGGTTAAACACTTTAGCTCCTCTGGTCCAATATTAGTCACCACTCAGCCTCTGTCAGTAATCCACAGCCATCCCTCCTGTCTTGCACAGAAAAAGGACTGCAAATGCAAAATGCCAGGTGCTAATAGGGAGGACCCAAGAAGTTCAAAGGCCCATTCCTCTCACCTGATGAGAGACAGAAGGGATCGCAAAAACAGCTGCGGCACCAGCCCACTGTCGTGCTTGAGAAACAGGCTGAATAAACCACTGTCTGTGCAGACCATGAGTGGCTGGGATGAGGAGAAGGGAGGAAACCAGACCAAGCCCCAATATTTGTCAAATTTCAAAATACTCCAGAAAATGCTGTTGGTTTCACCAACATTGCAAGGAAAGACTGCCTTAAAAAGCTGGAAGGAGTGGGCTCACTCCTACTTCCTTTTGTCACCATCTCCACCTTCTCTTCCCTCTCTGTTTTGGTGAGAACTTCTCATAAGAGTGACAGAGCATAAAGCTAATATCAGGTAATTAGCTGTGACACCATTAGACCTGCTCAGACCTACCGAAACCTGTCCAAGCCCTTAAACTACCTGCTGCTTCTTGGGAAGGAATGAGGTCTTGCAGCAAAGGGTAAACCCAGGCCCATGATGGATACCAGACTAGACCCACGATTTCTGCTCCTCCCTGGTCTTTTTCACTCCCAAAACCTACAATGTAACAGCAGCTTTAAGGGTGAAAAAACAACACTATGCTCAGCTACTCTGTAGAAATAAACAGAAAATAAATGTATGCTGAGAGCAGCTTTCCTGAAGCAGACCTCTCCAACTTGCTTGTTCATGTACAAAAAAGATCCATGTTTATAACCCTAGGGGTTTTCAAAGCAAGAAGGAATATGGATATTGTATTTTACCTCTAAAATACACTTCTGCTCAAAAAACACAGCTCTTTTAAAAATGGGAAATCCATTACTGAATGATTTACAACTGACTGACAAGATGATGATGTCTGTAATTATCAGGTCCAATCATTCAAATTACAATATACCAGCAGACACACAAACTATTTGATTCATAGCTAACGTTTTTCCTTCAGCAGTTGCCAGGTCCTTTCTAAAACAAGAGGGGAGACAGACAACCTCTATCAGTAACAAATGCAGCTGCTGACGAGTGGAATTCAGGGATGTCTGAGAGGGGCAAATTTCCCTTCATGTCTGCGCCAAACCCTCCCAGAGGACAGATGACAACCAGGACTGCAACCAAAAGGCTTTTCCTCTGTTCAGACAGGAACAGCTGTTAGACAGGTACAAAGGTACAGCCACGTCTGGGCACATGTGATAAGCGAGTTCTTTGTAAAACTGGTTGCTGAGGTTTTGATTTTCTTTGGTAGATTAACGCTGACTTATGCACAGCATTTAAAATCGCCCTGCACTGCCAAAGCTCTATAAAGGCTGTGCACTTTAGTGTACAAGTTAAGTGCATTTGGCGCTATGCTACAATGTACAAAATCATTTTCATGCAGCTGCCAGCAGAAGGGAGCTATATTCTTGAACCAGATGTTTTTGTTGTCAGTGCTGCCAAGCATGCCTGGAAACCTCACAGCTGAGCAGTGCTGCAGGAGTGAATTAACGACGAACAGAGCCTCGAGATGCTCATGTCCATCTATTAAATGGGGTGTCACAGTCCCCTCCTCTTACTCTTGCTCTCTGAGCAAGGAAGCTAATTATTTACCTGTCTGAGAAGAAAAGCTTTTCTGCCTCCATCAGGATAAATAAAAGCAACAAATGCTTGCAAATATTACACCCCAGCTGCATTTACCCTTAGCTGGGAAGGTGACAAAGAGACCTTGATTAACAGCCAAGAAAATAGGACTGGAAAAAATATAAAACAGTCCTAATGCTACAGTACATGTTTGTTTTTGCTGCTCGGCTGTGAACAGGCAAGCATTTATTGAAAGGTATTTCACTTCAAAAATCAGAGCTGCTGTGGCATTTCACTCTCCAGTTTAAAAACAAACAGCTCAGATCCCAGCACAAGTCTCTCACTCTTGAGCTGAAATGCTGAGAGCAGAGGCAGGAGCTTGGAGACAAAAGTCCACTTCCCAACCTCAACTCCAGCTTCCAGTGAGGCTCAGCTGCTCTTTGCCCTGCTGCCCCACGCTGAAAAGCAGGGGCTCCTGCCAGACCCTAACCTGCCAGCCTTGCCTTGTCTGTCTTAACTGCACCACAGCTAGCAGAGGGGACCTGCAGTGACCAAAATATTGAACGGTCAGACAGCTGCTCAAAACTTCAGGTGTGTGTGCACAGCAGGCAGCGAGCAGTCCAAACAGGAATGGGGGAGTCAGACACCAACACTCGGATGCTGATGAGAAGAAAATGAGGTTTACTCAGTCTAAAACTCTCCTGTGGCAGACCCTACACCAGCCACAAAGCCTGTAAAAGAAACTGGAGAGGCCAGGCCACTTCACCCAGAAAGAAAAAGCCCTGCAACAGTCTGGAAAGAGGTGGAAGCACATCCACCACTCCATCCAGGCCGCTGCAACCCTCCCCAGGCAGCGATGGGTAACAGCGCTTCCTCAGGCAGTCAGGGGCTCACTTTGGTTATTCTACTCGCTGGGCACCACACATGTGGCATGTTCTGGCAATACAAAAAGGGGGTGTGGGGGGGTGTGTTGTGAGCTGCTCTGGAGGCTCTTTTCTCAAGTAGGCACTTCAGACAGGCACAGCCCACTCCTGTAGCACAAGCCCCTGTTAAAAAGTGAAACTCAGCAACCTGACTGTAAAATAAATGGAGGCATAATATGTTTTACTGAAATCACCTGATACATAGTATAATCTGATCTCCCTCAGAAAAAGTATTGGTTTGGTTTCACCAACCTGCAGCAACCACCACACCACCTCCTGTGCCAAGCACGGCTGCAGCCTGCCCAGCCAGGATCTGCATGGGAACTACACCTGAATCAGTGCCTTCCTTAAGGATATATACAAAAGTTCAGAGGAAAAAAACAAAACAAAACAAAAACAAAAAAGAAAACCAACAAAAAAACGAAGTAGCATGGCCTCTCTTGTTCAGATAAATAACTGGTTGCCTTCTCAGGGATTTTTCTGTTACAATAAAAGTAATGCTATCACTACAGAGTCTCAGGGGAAGATGACTCATGAGCAGGAAAGGGCCTGTAATTCTGTGCTCAGGGTATTCACCCAAACAGATATAACAACTTTTTACTATGTTGGTCTGGTAACATGATTAAGTGGCAGTCTGAAGAAATCTTCCCTTAATCACACTTGACTTGAAACCAAACTAAGAGCAATTAGCCCAGCCAAAATGTGTGGGGGAGACAGGGAAGACATTTACATCCAAAAGCCGAAACTTAGATTGTTTGGAGAGCTTCAAAATTCAGGAGGACAAGGTTCAAGGCGCCGGATTTGCTCAGAGCAGAGCTGTGTGACAATGAAGTCATGCACAAAGGGACAGCTGCAGCAATCCTGCCAGCTCCAGCTCCACGACCAAGGCAAGGATCCACTGGTTGGTTTGGAAACATTACCAAGCAGCATGGAAGCAGCAGAAATCCCACACACAGCAAATCAGACCTCTCCAATATCTGGAGAGAGGAAGCTAGCAAAAGACCATGTGTTGCAGAGGTCAGCTTCTGCCAGACTAAGGTATCCAAACAAAGCCCGTCATGGCTGAAGGCTTCTCTCCTGCCGTTTCCTGCAGCCTAGTCTCTCCAAAAGGCACATGTAAAAATCCCAAAGCCCACTCAAAAAGAAAAGTCTCAATGAAACTGATGGTTAAATTGGTTAAGCTTGTCTTTGCTGCTTTACTAAAAAAAATGAGGCACCACTACAAAAAGCTTTTAGCTGTGCTCAGGATGGCATGAATTGAAAAGTGAGGTTCAGGGAGTGCAGAATAAGAAAAGGAAGTATAGGGAGGCTATTATAAAGATAGAAAAACATAATATTAGTACTAACACCAGTGGTAATAATAATAATTGAAATTTCTAAGGTTGTGTATGCATTTTTTATTTTTTTTAAACAAAAAAACTCTCCCCAAAAAAGCTCCATCTGTAGTCTCTGAGCATCTGAGGATTTCTGCCAAAGTGATCAGCAGCAAAAAGCTAGCATTTGTCTTTGAATCGCAGCCATTATGTGCTTCAGTGTTCCCACACTACAGAGAAATCGGAGGCACTCACATGTCTTCCTGGGCTAAGCTGAGCCACTGATCCGAAGCACGAAGGAAGAGGGCAGTGCATGTGTGCTGCTGCATATAAAGGCAGGGCACGATGGAAAAAAAGGGACATTGCTGGTTTTCATGACCTATAAAACTTCCTGTCTGAAAGCGGGCTTGGCTGAGGGCAGCTCTCCAACTTGCTGGCACGCCTCTTCAAAGCAAGACACCCAGCTAAAGGTTGTCTTTCATACAATACATCCCTTATTCCCTCACGCCTCTGGTTCGTGAGCAGACTCTCTTCCTGAGGAACCACAGAGCGTACATCCATGCAACAGTCACGACAAAGAGGTTTGGCCACCTCTCTGCAGTGCTGGCCTGGAGAGCAGGCACATGCCCACGCACACCGACAGCCTGCATGTTGCACTCGCTTCCCTTCAGGGACGGGCAGAGCTCTGCAAAACCCTTTAAGTGGTGTCGGCTCCCCACCAGCCCTACTTGCCTCACACCTGTTTTACCATTCGTCTTGTAGAGATAATTAAAAGATAAGCTTAAAAAGTAAAATTTTTTAAAAAAAATTAGGAACAAAGTTCCCTGAATGAAAGATGCAAAAAAACTGCTGAACACCAATAAGCTCCTAGTAGCACAACCTGAATGTCTCTGCTGCAATGCTGCATATCAGGTTTCAGAAGAAACTCTTGGCTCCTGACATCATGCAGGAGGCAAGCAGGTTTCTCCCTCTGAAGCCCTCTAGTGATGGCCAAAAGCAGAGCAGTCACACATTTATTCTCTTTCAGTGCAACCAGGAGGAAAAATGCAGAAGAACACCTGCACAAGATACCACGCTCATCTGCCACGCCAGGTGAGGATGGCCATGTTTCAAAGAGCACAGAACAGCTCATTGAACCACGCTAAACAGAGTGTTTGTGACTGTTTATCCATGCCCTAAGTAGCCATTTGTCCTGTGAAGGCTGATGAATATGGGTATTTTTGTAAACAATCATGGACTAGACCTCTAATCCAAACAGGAACCAACCTATCCAGAGTGCTACTTAATCAAGACTTGCAAAAAAAAAAATAAAATCGATAATCAATGTCTTTCTTCCCCCCATCTCAAACACTGAATTCCAATGTTTTGATCTATATCAACCCATAGCAATAGGCTCAATCTCTGCTCTCCACCAAATATACAGCTCCTGAATATATGAGTTCCCACAAGTATATTCATCCCATGCATTATGAAGCTGAAGAGAAAACCAGTAGAAGAAACATCTTTATTTTTATCTAAGAAAGTTTCCTATTAATGGCCAGTCAGTCTTCATCACCCTCTGGATCCAGCACTGCCTCAGGGATGCTACATATGCAGGCCTTTCTTATGAAACTGCAACACATTGCCCAAACCAACTGAACTGCATTCTTCTTCTTTATTAATTAGCTGTATGAAATTCATTTATTACAGAACTATCTACATAAGACATACAGGAAGGACACTGAGGTGCTGAAGCATGTCCAGAGAAGGGCAACAAGGCTTGTGAAGGGTCTAGAAAACATGTCCTATGAGACAGAGCAGAGAGAGTGGGATAAGAAGGCTCAGGGGGACCTCACTGCTCTCTGCAACTGCCTGAAAGGAGATGCAGTGAGGTGTGGACTGATCTCTTCTGCTGTGCCTTCAGTGAGAGGACCAGAGGAAATGGCCTTAAGCTGAGACAGGGGAGATTCAGACTAGATATTAAAAAGAAAATGTCACTGTTCAGGTGGTCAGACACTGGAATTGGTTGCCCAGGGAGGTGGTGGAGTCACCATCGCTGGAGATGTCTAACAGGTGTGTGGATCTGCTGCTGGGAGATGTGAGTTAGTGGTTCAGGGGTTACAGTGATAGTGTTGGGTGAGCAGCTGGACTGGATGATCTCATAGGTCTCTTCCAACCTTGGTGACTGATTCTATGATATTTTTATATGTCAGAGTGGCAAATGATTAAATGCACCATATGCAACAATGTTAAGAGGAGCACTGTTTCCCACAGTGAGGTCTGCTCCAACACCTTATCTAGCTTAAGAGCACTTTATTGGCAAAGAAACTGCCAGTTTAAATCATATCTAACTGCTGTGTGGAGGAAGGATGAGTGACATTCAGCCAATTAGCAATGGTACCATCCAAGCACACACAGCAAGGGCAGGCTGGGCTTTTGACTCCAGACTTCACTTAAAGCAAACAGATGTCTTTCAGAGGTAGATCTACTTTGGCTACCTGGATTAGTCCTCTAAAGGGTTGTTTTCTTTTGCCATTCACTAGCCAAAGCACTGTTAAACTCAGGGTTAAGGAGGTTCTTTGCATGCAAACATGGGGCATGATCCACAATGCAGTTCAGCTAAGCCAGCCTCCCACAGGTCACCAGGTCAGAGGCAGCTGCCATCACACATCCTCAGCACAGGTTTTCTGGCTCTGCCGTTCAAATTGAGCTTGCCACACAGCGATTCTTTGCTCTGCTATTATTCTGAGCACTGGAATTCAGAATCACAATGAATGTTATGGAAATCATCCAAAGCAGAAAGTGAAGTAATTTCTAAAGGCAAGCAAGCAGACTAAAAATAGCCTGTTGCACAGTGGAAAGAAGCAGAAAGTAGGGGAATCCCTGCAGAAGACCTTTACACTCCATTCTTTATTCCTAAATCTGCAGGTTGGAGCACTACAAACGGTCCCTCAGCGGTCACTGCAGGTGGCTGAGAAAGATGCAGCCAAGATGTTGGAAAGGCATTCCAGATGGTTTTCCTCCTGGATTTGCACTGCAAAGGGATGGTTCCGGGTTCCTCATGCAACCTCATCACTGTAACCCTGTGGAGATACTCTTACTTCTGGCCAGCTCCCAGAAGCTTCCACTCTCCGTCCTGCCCAGCGCCTCTCACCCACCCCATGCCAGCTTTAGGGAGGGGAAAAAACAGTAGAAAGTCAATCTGTATTTTTTAAAAAATATGTATTTCCTTGCCAGTGGAGAAAAAGATGGGACCTGATAGATGCTGCTGTAAGGGGAACTTGGAATGGAAGGGAAGAGAGGCAGGGTTGTCCCTGCAATAGCATCCAGACACCTGATTGTCTTTGTTTTATGGTAAAATCTTATCTCTAGGGAGAAGTAACTAGAAAGGGGTAGACCACAGACACATATATCAGGAGGAAGCACTGTTAACACAACAGGATGCCATCTGAACATTTACAAATAGAAAATGCAACTATTCCTCCTTTTTTTTTTCCTTTCCTGAATTTACACACAGTTTGTTTACATTTGTAGGCACAGAGAATGAGTTTGCATTTACATGCTGATCCATCCATTTTTACATGATCAGTGCAAACTCTTACAATTTGTGTTACAAATCAAGACTAGGCTAGGTATACTTCCCAAAGTTTTTAATCAGAATTGGGGAGCAGCAGCAATTCTGACTAAGGAACAGACATCTCACTCAGGGACTCGAATTTGAACGTGGACTTGTTTGACCATGCAGCCCCCTCTGATCTATCAATCAGTATAACACTATAATTTTATAATCGATGCAAGGCTTCACATTTTAAAAGATGCTGCAAAAGAGTGTAGTAAGAGAAGCAGTAAGAGAAGCAGAAAGACAAATTTAGAATGAAAGCCAACAAACTCATTTATAAAAATTATTTTGTTCCACAGGCTCAAAGAGAAGCAGCTACAATAAATGCTAGTGAAAAGGGAGCTGAGGTAAAATATGCAAAAGACAAATAAAACCTTCAGTAATAATGCTGCCTTTGCATCAGTGTTTCCACAGCAGGAACTCAGGGCTGCCTGTTTGCCTGCAGCCCTGGCCAGGATAGGTTAGTGCAGGGGGAGCCAAGCAGTCACCAGGATGGCAGCTCTCCCTGCTGCCTCTGGTCTCTCTGCCCAATTACATTTCCATTTGGTAAAATATTCCACACAATGAAATTATTTTCAGGGATCATGGACGCTCTCCTTTGTCTTGCAAGGCAGAGCCATGTGCTTAGCCAGGACAGTAATAGTTATCCAAAGGTCTGTGGGCTGCTACATTTACACTAGTATTTCCACCTAGCTCTTTACCACATCTAGAATCAAGCACTAAACTCTGTTCAGGAAGAAGGTGCTACAGTGGAAAATATTCCTGCTGAAGAGAAACACTGCACAAATTCCTCATACACCAACCAACACACAAAAGCTGAGCTCACTACTGGAACTGAGAGGGACACTTGAGAGGGCACCCATCATCTTACAGAATAAGGTGCAAAAGAGAGCAGGCTAGTGGAACTCCCACCTCCATCTTTTGCACCAGTGATGTGCTAGGTAAAGAAACTACCATTTTACCTGGCAGATGTGAGGCAAAACACAACACCCACATGCTTGCCATCCACACAGGTATAGTGGCACTTCTGCTGTTAGCTTGTTCACTGAGTCTCAAAGACTCATCTTTCAGAACAAAACATGATGAGATGTTCAAGAAATAAAGCCTGACATTAAAAAATCAACAGATAAATATCACAACAAAGAAAATGTGCCTCTGTGCAATGGGCCAGGCTCCCAATGCTCTAATCATGCTTGAAGCAGGGTCTTAATGAGAACAAGACTAAACAGTGTGCTCATTCTGAAGCACCAATCTTTGCAATTTAATGACAACACCTTTGCACTTCTATCTAAAGTGTTCTCTGCACTTTATTTACTGTTTTCTGACAGAGAGGCTACTTTCTATCTACAGCTATGTACACAGGAGCCTTGTTGGAAAGGATTTGTGACACTTATGGGCTCCGGAGACAAACAGAATCTTCTCCTACACTCATCAACCGAACTAGTTTGCACAGCATCTTCAAGGCTCTTTCAACACTAGCTCAGCTGTGTGCTTTCTGTTGCATATTTAAGAGATTGGGCACAGGGGAAGCAGAACGCTTTAGGCATAAGGGCAGTGTTTATTGTGGTTACAAACCAGCTTAGGGTACAATGAATTCCCAGGTCCTCGAGCATTAACACTTGCTACCATAATCTCTAGATTCAGAAGCTGGGCTTTAAGACTCTATTTTAGCCAACAATTCTGCACACAATGATTCAAACTGTACCTTGCAAAAGAAGCACTGTCAAGGGACTTAGAAAAAACATTTTTGTCTCATTAAATGTTGGAGAATAACATTGCTATTTTATCTTTATATATACACATAGGCACATTAAGAAAGGAGGGGAGAGAGATATCACACAGAATAATCTCAAATGTTCAGTACTAGATTTGTGGACCCATAAACTAAAGAAAGAACCAGAGGAGATTTTAAAATGCTTGAAAGTAGTTTGCATGTGCTACACTGCACAGAACTTTTTCCTTAAATAAAAATGAAGCGATCTACTTTCTCCTCATGATTTGCTGTAAAACAGTGGCCAGCTGACTGATAATGGAAGGTGGCTAAGGTCTGCCTACATTTTCAAAGCGGAGGCTATAAATTTCAGCCCCTCCCTTCTCCATGCAGCCTGCCAGTTTTCACATAGCTTGTCAGGACTTTGTATCTCCGGAATTTCTCCTCATTAAACTTGGCTGAAGTCAATCAACAGATCCAAATGGTTATTTGGTGGAAAAGAAGGCAGGACATGCTCAGTATCACCAAGAAGCCTCATTTCCTTAGGAAGTCAAGATAAAAATATGGAATGCTGCAGCAAAAACAGGAGGAGCCCACAGGCAGGTGCAGTTTATGAAAATACAATTAAACACAGTCAAGAGAGATTACATTTCAAGCAGATATATCCCCTTTAATATAAACAGAGAATTAGCTCCCCTGACTTTGATCCTAATGCCCAAGCCAGATTTTAAAGTGTATCTCTGAAAGATAGCTGCTTATACTGGACCTGGGATCTTTTGGCTGCCTATGCAGATAGGAAGAATACTCAGCAGACCCAAGTTTGGCCTAGAAACCTGCTAAAATGAAAGCACAATGCTGTGTCACAATCCTTATTGGTTTCACTCTGCTCAAACTGGCAAGAGCACACATGCTCCAACACTGTATTGACAGGGTTGCCTTGTTATCCTTGAGTAGACAGTATGTCTGACTCACTGGGGGTAAATTAAGCTGTGCTCTGTGTCTGATAAAAATTATATAAAATGCAGCCCTCTACTTTTTGCTATTATCTGCAAGCAAAACATTTGTTTCCCATTAGAACTTGAACCTCCTTAGACAGCTGAGACAATCAGAGCTCAGCACTGGGGAAGGCAGTGGCAAATCGCTTGCACTGAGGCCACCTGCACTAATGCTCCTCTCAGCTCAGACGAAATGCTCCATCACTAGAATTATTATTGCTCAGGTTATTATTGCTCAAGTTCATGCTAGAGCAGGTATGAGCGGTAGGTAAAGTATCTCAGCTGTGAAAGCATCTGCACGCTGAGCATTCACCACTGTTAGTGTTAGGGTCCAGGACACAGATTGATGCTAGCAGTCATTTGTACAAATATGAAACCACATGTCATTAGTGACCCTCTTTGTCAATGCTAACAGCAGGACTTCAGATGATTGCAGGTATCAAGCCTAATGACTGAAGAAAAATAGGCACAGTATTAGAGCTTAAATGCATGAGTTTGCCCACCTGGACAGGTAACAGTGCCCCAGGACGGTAACAGATATCAACTAATTCACCCAGATGACTTACTCTTTCTTTCTCAGTGTGTCACTGCAGCTGCACCATTAGACCAAAGGAAATAAATTTTTAAACAAGTCCAGACTTGTCCAAAGAGCTTAAGACTTGCAGAGAAATCATCTTGATCCACAGTCCTGCCCTTCTGCCTACAGAAGTCAGCTGCAGCCATTTCCATTATGCTCCAGTATTAAACATGTGCTCTCACATACTGATGAGCAATAACAGATTTTGGTGCCACAGCTGAGCAGTATACCCTGACCATGGTCTGCTGTGCTATAGCAGAGTGTTATCTGGCTCTCTTTACTGTTATCTAAAGCCAGGTAGGCAACATTTTAAAGCCATCTCCCTGAAACAAAGGAGATTCCTTTAGGCTCCAAACTTGAGCAAAGTTCCCTTTATGTGGCTGTAACTTCAGACTGTGTCATCTAAACCACATTTCAATTTACAGAGCACTGGTAAAACATTTTCTGCTGGACAGGACAAGAACCTTGCACATCAGACATAAGCATACAGATGAGGAGAAGGCAGAGGCAAACACTGCTTTCTTTACACTTCATTCACACTGTGTTCCACAATCAGCTTTGAGGATGAAGCCATTGCCCAGCCTCAACTGAAGAAGCAACGCAACAGGAATCCTACTAAATGAGCACCGAGAAGCCTTTACAGCTAAAGCTGTATTGCTGTTGAGAGATGCTGCAATGGTGCCCTCGAGGATCTTCATGGCAAAAGAAAAATATCTGTTTATTTCAGCCTTGAGACAGTCAGTCAGGTTTCCAAAATAAGCTTGTTAAAATATATAGAGAGGTATGCCCACAAGGACAACTGACGATAGGCCGTGCATGCAAACTGTCTTCCTCTCAGGTGGAAATCTTGCATAAGGAGGAAACATATAAGCATGGTTGATATAAGCAGACAGAGAAACAAGAGTGTATGAATGTTTTGCATCCATTTTCTCCTCTCTCCTTTGCTAATTTTTCCCTTGAACACACAGCATCAGTGCGAAGTTGCCCTTCACAGGGACATAGTAATGCAGAGCCTTAGTGCTCAGCATCAGCTCTCTCAAGCAGTATTATTTCCCAAGCTGCTTGGTAACAACCACAGCTTTTTGCCCTGATCTCAAATTGCCTGTGAAGCTCCCTATTCAGTCACCTTACAACTGCATCAAACCAGACATCCTTGCCTTTCCTAATAAGCTTCTCCAGCTTGACAATCTTGCTAACCACCTGAGTAATCAGGTGAAGAGAGTGGAAGTTTTCCCTTAATCCAAACTGGTGCCAGCACTGCTCCAGGAAATTTCTTGGACTGCATCCAGAAATTGCAGCTCTGACTTAAACCAGGTGTTGTATCTGCCTTGCTGGGAGATAAAATCACTGCTCCTTGTAAGGACAAAAGGTTCTTTAGAGTTAAATGTCATTCTACTCTGCTACAACTATGAGCTGGCAATTCAAGAAATTTCCCAGCCAGCTAAGGGCAGGGGTGTTGTGACATGTCTGGCACCCCTGCAAGGCTCTGTGCACTGAAGATGGACAGGACCACCTCTGTCTGACCCAAACGGGAGTTTTGCAGAAAAAAGGCAGCATGGAGCTGCAGCAGAGCCTGGTCCCACACAGACATCAGACAGCAGCCAGGGCTGAACCTCCTGGAACCAGGTCCGTGATAAAGCAGGGGAAAGAACTGTGCCAAGCTGCTGGGCAAGGGCATGCAGCAGAAGTAGGTAAGGGATCTCAGTTAAAGAAGGAAGTAGTCAATTATACAAATGCTCTGCAGTTCAAAAAAGACTGTCCTACTGGCTGCAAGACTATTGTAGCTCTTTTTGACCTCCTCCAAAACCAGATGTTACAGCTCAAGGGACCACTCTGTCCAGCTCTGTTTTCCTCTGAACTGTAATATATAGTTCCAAGCAGCTTTTTTTTTTTGCTTCTTTTTTTTTTTTTTTTTTTTAAAACCTAATCCCTTGAAGTGATCAGAGGTTAATCAGCTTCAGGAGAACTGGACAGCAGGGCTGGGCTGTCAAGATTGTACACAGCTTTCCTATTTATTTTTTTTTCCACAGAACAAATTTTATTTTGCCAGGTAACTGTTTAACCAAAGACAGCAAAATGTTGTACAGACTAGTAGTAAGCAAGCTCTCATTTCAGCACAAAAAAGCAAAATGCCAGGACTCTCCATGGAACAATCTGGATTTTTAGGTCCCTGATCCATTTTCCCCAATTCACATTAAGAAGAAGTGACTCCTATGAAACACTGGAAGGGCAAAGGCTATTGGTAGGTAACTCTAGTGACTTTAGGTTTGCTTTAGCTAACTTCACAGTAAATACAGCCATGGACTGGTATGTAAGTACTTTATCAGGCAGCTGCACTAAGCCAGATAAAGCCAGGTAAAGCACTGCATTCGTATCTCTACACTAAAAGGATGGCCCCTATTCAGCTTCTCCCAGCTGGCTTAACCCAGTTCTGTTGCACAGGGCCACAAGGATCTGTATTTCCCAGTCTTCCAGAGTGAGCCATCAACTATTTCATTTTTTCCCCCCCTCAAACAGATCAAAATCCGTGGATTGTCTTGGAGTT
Source organism: Cyanistes caeruleus (assembly GCF_971803275.1). Taxonomy (NCBI): domain Eukaryota; kingdom Metazoa; phylum Chordata; class Aves; order Passeriformes; family Paridae; genus Cyanistes; species Cyanistes caeruleus. The sequence goes on from NC_141703.1 coordinate 29,842,551, forward strand.
TTCATGGGGAAAACAAGAACACACGTAACAGGGTAAACTTTTGGTTTGGCTTATTATTTTTCTCCCTCATTTTGTCTGCTAGTTTATGTGGGAGCCCACGTTTTTATTTACCTACAGTTTTTCTGCAGACTGCTTTGAGCTGTCCTATGGAAAATGGATAAATTATCCACACAACTGTAGTTTATACCGCCATGTAGGCTGTAAGATACAGACTCACAACAATCAAAGTGACTTTCCTATTGCAACAGAAATAAGCAGTCAGCAGAGTAAGGAAGATGGCAGTGAGTAGCTCAGGGAATCTTCCCTGTCTAGGTATGGGAGACGTGCCATGTTTCTCTGCAGGCTGGAGGCTTTGGTCTGAGGTTGTTAATTTTGCTGCAGAGGACACACAGAAACAGCAAGACAGGCAAGCACTAAAAGCAATCCAACTTCTTTTATAAATCAGCAGGATACAGTATCCAGTTGTTTACTTAGCATAATTTTACACAGACTAGATTGGACAAGTCATGAAACACTGGGCACAAGAGCTGAGAAATGCTGCTATTAAAAAAGGCATGTGGAAAACTTTCCCAAGGGATGCCAAGAGCGTGTGTGGGAAGAGGTAGGAGGAAGAAGCAGCAGCGTCAAGGGTTATAACAAACAGAAGAGAAGCAATTGTGTTTTTCCCTCAAAATCAGTTGCTGAACTTTTCAAAGCAAAAAGCATCACTGGAAGCAGAACACAGGAGTGACACTGGAAACAACTGTGTAGCTGCAATGAAAGGCTCCAAAGCAGTTGAAGCTTTAGGGTGTAATGCTAGTTAACAGCTTGGATACAGGCAGATTTGCCAAGTAAGTTTCGCTAAGGTTTTAAATGCTATTTGCTTCACATGAAAACAGATTCTTCTAAATAAAGAGGGACTACCAAATCTTAGTAGTCATGGCAATCATTCAATCATGGAAACCTAAGAGTATGGTCAGTGAGTACTGGGGATCAACATGGACTGAACACCACCTTCTCCAAGCCAATGTCACAAAAGAACAGAGACCTTGACACCTTACAATAGAAAGATTAACAGACTACATATAATGCCTCCCTCACAACAAGCATGCAGCATGAGATTCATCCTACATATGTAGATTTTATAAAACAATTTTTAAAGTGCACATACGCATCATTTGCACTGTTCCCCTTTTACAGTCATTGGGCTCATTCCAACACGGAATAAGAGTTTTCCATTGATGAAAACTGGGGTGGGTTTTTTGGTTTTATTTGTTCTACGCTCCAGAGAGATTTTTTAGCATACATGCACTGCAGTTTTGCCCTCCAAAAGTGAAAAGACCTACCTGTGCACCACTCTGTAGTGAAACTATAGATCTTCATGTCTTACAGTTCTATTAGTGCTTGCTTTAGGGCTATAGATATAAAGACCCGTAAAGATCCAGTCTTCTAAGCATTTTCCTTATTTGTTTAGAAAGGAGGAAAGTAGAAATGGCAGGGAAGTTTTATGCACATCAACATCCCCCAACGTTTCAGGCAGCAGAACTAACTAGTTATAATTTATTCAAAGATCAAGCTGATAGGCTTCAGCCCACCTCCTCTTTTCTCATCCTTGCCACCATTCTTTTCAAAATTAAAATCTAAAGAGAAAACCACAAGAAAAGGTGAGAAGGATGAAGAGCATTTCCACAATGCCATGTGCACTACAGAGTTGTAATATTTCTTCCAATGCCTCTAGTCAGAGGTTATACTACCTCATTTTCTTCATGCCAACTAAAACATTTTAAGGAAAGCCTTCACTCTGACTTTGACATCCCTCCTGTTTGGATGATCAAAGCTTTACAGCCCAGAACTGACATAACTTTGCTGAACCTGAGCAATGTGTGAGTTGCAGAATCATGGCCTTGAAAACTGAAAATCTGGGGTGTGCCCGCAGAGCATGCCAATACATTAGGTTTTCTAATTTGTTAAGCATTTGGCAAAGCAAGCACTGGATCAGAGGTATCCCAGAAGAAAGGAAGTCTTGTGTCTGTTTTCAGTTCAGGTTAGTCAGAATAATTGGATATCCCCCATGGCACCACTCGAATTTACACAGAAAGGCATAACACTGCCAATAAAATACGCACATAGGCACAAATCACCTAAAGCTTCAAGCCACTCATCACAAAACCGTAACTTCAGTTTTGAGAAAGTTTCCACTCAAGCCTCTTTCTCCATGGGCATGGATACAGTATTACCATTAGCAGTTCACCTAACTGTAGCTCTTAAAGCAAGCAGAGAAGGTGCATTCCTGGCTGGGGTTCCCTCAGCATTTCTTTTGGAACAGTGCTAAGGGTGGCAGTCACTGCCCTCTCTGTCCCCATGTTCTCTCCTCCCACTGTCCCCGTAAGTTGTGGCAAGCTAGACCCAGGATAGACCTGCATTGCTCCAGCAAAAGAGGTGTTCATGAAACAAACCCTTGAGGAACTGAAGCTATGGCTTGAGGATATGGCCATCTCCAGCAGAAATATCAATTTGAGCTACTGCCCCTTCTCCCTTGATGGCCAGCAGTGGCTCTTTTCCAGTCTCATGCCACCTTCTTCATAGCAACCACACAAGAGTTCACAACATCATGTGCTGAACTCAATGAACCAATCCAGGTTATTTATAACCGGGGGAAGGAGAGCAGTAAGGGTATTTTAAAACTAGAACCAGAGCCTGTTCACTGATCCAGGTCAGCATCTGGCCCCAAGGCAGCTGCATCGGCACAAGTGCTGGGCATGGAACCAGCAAGCAAGGCTGGACTAGAACATCCTACAGTCACCTCTGCCACTGAGAAAATGCATCACCTATGCCTGGTGTTAAACAGTGGAGCTGACAACTTGGAAGAATTTATGCACTTTTAGTGTCTGTGAGCTCTTTACTTTGAAGCAAAAACACATGAACTCCACTGGCAGGAATGACAATGCTTTTAAGCTGCATGGGGCTAACATCTCCAAACTCCTCCCTCTGACCACCCTTCATCCCCTAAAAAAAAGGATTGCACTTATGAGATAAAAGACTTTGCCAATATACAACTTGCTTTTCAAAACCAGACAAGAATTACAGTAAGTTCCAACACTTAAGCTAACTCCTGCAATACGAGCTTAGCCATACTACAGACAGCATTTTTCAACTGCTTTCCCTTTTCTGCGCAACCTCTCTATTACAACTGTTTGTGATTAATACATGCTATTAAAAACAGAGGGAGTGTGCAGTAGAACCCATCTTAGTATTATGGAAGAAGTCATTGTCATGTACAGTCTAGCAAGCTGCCCTGTGTAGAAGTGCTGCACAAATGAAAACATTTGCTGTGCAAAGAACATTCACTGTGTGTCAATGTACCTTCATTCTTCTCTGGTCTCTCCACTTGTTAACTGCAGCAAAAAAAGCATTGCCTCGTCATGAAGGCAGCCTTTGAAAAACTTCAGCTGAAAATTGATCTTTATCAAGCCATCTGACAAAAAAGGAGTATCTAGCTGTTGGCAGACACAGCAGCTGAAGTTAGAGAGCAGCAGTCATACTGCCCATCAATCACTAGAGATTCAGAGATAAGACTCAAGTCCCATCAGTTGACCTAACCCTGCCTCTTGTTTTCCTCCTCTCCTGCCTGTTTATCCATTACACCCCTCCACTCATCTAGGACCTTGTGTCCAAGGCCATTTTTACTTGTTGCACCTATACACACTCTAAGCTATAAAATCTTCTGCAGCAATATCCTTGCAGAAGTTTTGCTTGCTATAACCATCTTGGCCAAAGACCCCCTGCTCTGTACAATGTACACGCATTCATGTAATTATTCCCCCTGTGTAAGACTGAGGAGCTCAGAAGAATATGAGCAATTTGAAAAGGCACAACCTCTCTACAGAAAAGCAGTATCAGTCAAGCTTTGCAGACATCACATGGGAGGATCTCATTCGATTTTAAAGTTGTTAATTTGTGAATGGAACTCTATATAAACGCAAGTGGAGCAACAGGGAGAAGCCCATGCTTTTCTTCATCTGTTTTGAAGACTTAATTTAAACTAATTGCTTTTTTAACGGCATAAACTGCAAGACACCAAAGGATTCAAATACAGACATATATTTATTTCTTTGACTGGGTTAATTTCCCCTCTTTCCCATCTAAAGCTCCACAGTAAATCCCCATGGGTCAGTTACTCCAACTACTTTACACTGCTGAATTCTGTTACCAATCTGGTCGTCATTCCTGCAGATGTTTCTGCTTTCAGGCTTCTTGGAACTACATTGGACTCATTCCTTTGAATAAACATACACCCTTTGTAGGCTGCAGATGTACCAGGGAGAACACTGTCCTCTACATCAAGCAGACACCTCACCTTCTTTTTTGGTACCATCAAGATGATACATTTCAGAGAAAAAGGTGGGAAGCAAGCAATCTAAATACTTTTTCCCCCCGCTCTTCTAAGAAATTTAAATTTCTGAAAAAAAGAGTGCTACATTCACCCATATGCCCTGGGACTGGATGATGCAATTTGTGAAGGTCAAATGCCCCAGCACGAAATCTCAGGCAGATGGACCTGAGAGGTCAGGTCCTGCAAGCAGAGAGCAAACATTCACAGGCAAGGACCATGCCTTTCAGCAGAAATATGAGGTAAGCCTTATATCATCTCATCATTAAATTTTACGTGTTGGTAATAAAGCAGAAGGTTCCTCTACTCACCTCCGTAACATCCATGACTTTGATGGCTGCCAGCTGACCCGTTTTGACATGGCGACCCTGAGTGAGAGAGAGAGAGAGAGAGAACAGTCAGCACCAGCATCTCACCCATCCCTTCAGCTCACACAGAGCAAAACACCTGGACAAGTGTCACTGGGTTTACCCCAACTATCCTGGACCCTTCTGATACTTCCTAGGAAATATTATAGATACTAAATTACAAATATTATAAATACTAAAACAACAACAACAATAATAACAAATTTGGAGTGTTCCTCTTCAAATTTTAATATCCATTTCTTTTTCTCCACATTAAAATGATGATTATCAAGTACAAACAGATTATAGTCACAGCTTCCCTTCTATTTACTTTAGGAAAGCTTATCGTCAGTAATGGTTTTATTAACATGTCAGACTAAATTCCACACGCTGAATATTTTATTTGTATGAACCAATGCCTACTACCTAGGTGATCTATTACATGCTTTACCTAATAAGCATGGTTAGCCCGTGCTTAGGACATTTCTCACTGGTTTGGTCTTCCCAAGTGAAAAAAATTAGGTTTCTGCAAGGGATGCAACAGACCTGCAAGAGCTCTCTTTGCTTGACTCACAATGGCTAGACAAGAACAAGACGTCATCTCCCTTCAGCTATAACCACAGTAAGCATCACAGTTTCTCAGTACAGCTGGAGCTGAGTTAATAGATCCCAGCTCCTGCAGCAGGGAGCTCCTACCCTTCCTTCCCCTGCCTCCTTCCAGCCTCCTGTCACATATTTCTCCCAGGAGCACTGAGCTCCTTCTGGCACTCATTGTATCATATGATAAGCTGATTGAGATCACTAAAATGGCAGAAAGTTAACAGAAAAAGCAAACTGCGGGGTGGGGCAGGGGATTGCAGTCCAGGAAATTAAACTGGTTTGTTCTGCAGTGGAAACAGAGCTGGAGCCAGCAGGATGCAGATCACAGGGCTGGGAGGCAAGAGGCATGGCAGGCCCTTCCAGCCCTGGTGGGCTGTAACTTGCCTCAGCTGACTTCTAACAAAAGCCTTTTTCTCTCCAGTGTATGTTTACATGAGGTAGAGACATCAATTAGCTGTTGTGTACTTTTTTCCTAAATAGGCACTTAGAAATGGTCCTAATATTGGTATTTTCCAGCTCCCCACTTAACATTCAGCAGTGTTAATACCCAGCAGTCCATCCTAAGCCAAGTCAAACTGCCCAGTCTCCCAACCACTTTCCCAGGCACCATCTCCAAAGGTTCTTATCTGCATCAGTCAAGCTCTCTAGCAACAGGTATGCTCATTAAATTTCTTCATCTTTATTACAAGTAATGGTAAGAACGTAAAGGAACATTTAACTGAAGTCACAGTTCCTTTATTTCTCTCCTCACCAATTTCTGAGTTTCCTAGGCAGAAACCTATATAGTAGACATAAATAGAATATTTTTGCCTAGACTAATTAAAATATTAATCTCTTTACCGGGTCTTTTGAGACAGGAACCCCAGAACCACGAGTCTCTTCAGAGAAATCCTGACCCTTTCACACCTTATGGTGTCTTTCATGGAGGTAATGGCCAGGCATTGCTAGTGCATTCAAAAGGATTAAATGCTGCAGAATTCACTGCCTCAGCTTTCTTCCACAACTCTTCTTGTGCTTCACTCTCCCCCTTACTAACCAATCCACGTGCTTTCTATAAATACATTACTGTGCTCAGGCTTTTGCTTGCTTTGTAAACTCGCTTTACTGCAGGCATTTCTTTTTACAGCTTGGTCTCAAGCTGGTTTTGATTTCGAAACAAAGTCAGGGGTCTTAACATGTGTGCAGTAGCCAACATTAACCTCACCTTGACCTTACTACTTCTTGAACCAAAGTCTTTCAGCACGCCCAGGAGATTTCCAACTCCAATTTCCCACCCTGGACCTCTGCCTAATGACAAAAGCCTGTGGCCTTCTCCTCAAAACTTATCATCCCACAAAGAAAGAAGGGAAAATGGCTTACACGGAGGTGGAAAAATGCCTACCCTCACCTCTGCCTCCATTTTCCACAGCTTTGTTGAAGGAATTTGAAAGCCCGAGGACACGGGAAGTACAGTTTTAGGTACAAAAAGAATATGCTAAAGATAATAGACAAAAAAAGACATCTCTGAGGAAAAATCCCTCACAACACTAAGGAGGTCTGAGGAGAAAAACTTTTTTTTTAAAAAAGCAGCGAAATACAGTTCCCCATTCACTCTGCAGCAAAGTAGAGGTGCTAAAATGGTGGCAGAATATACTCAATCAGAAAATGTGGCATGCAGAAGAGCGAAGTAGCAGGACAGGATGCCATTTTCATGGGATTTTTGCTCTATTTGTCTTTTTAAATCTACTAACTACTGGTGGGCTTGCTATTTCCAGAGTGACACCTAAAATTTCCCAGTGCTCGACTTCACAGTTTTTCTGAAGTGAATGTTCTTCCCTGTGAGACTGGCCCACTCGAGATGACTAATGTGCACCAGCCCTACCATCCTTCCCCTGCAGCTTTACGGGATCCTGCTGGTGCCTCCATGGGTGTCCCTATGAAAACTGGGGCCAGCTACAGCAGAACACAGCCACTGCTCATGTTTCACTTTGCTTCTTCTGGGAGGGGAAAAGCTTCTACATATCCCTCCTAAGGGACTGAAAGCAAGGAAACTGCAGAGTGTGGGAAGCGTGGTCTGCTCAGTATCCCAGACCAAATTTAAACCCCGGTCACTTCAGAATATTGTTTAAAATTACTCCAAATACCCTTTTCGTAATGTATGGAGCACTCATATTCTAAAAATCTACACCATATGGGGAGGAGGAGGGATGGCCTGCATGACATTAATTTATGTGAGAGAAGTAAAAAGACATTTTGAAGCCACACTCTTTTCATTAAAAGTATTTTCAGAGGGCGGGAAAAAACAAACATCACAAGCGCAGCATGTAAGTATGAGCAGAGTGTTTGTTTGTTTATCTGCTTAACAGCTCTGCTCAAGAACAGACCTGTCAAACTATTAGCATGCTGGTATAATTTTGCTTGCAACATGAAATGGCTAAGCATTCCCATTTTGGAAACCAATCATCGGATTTTCATAGCCAGCTTTTGCTTTGGAAAAATTTGTCTGTGTTAAAAAGAGTAATAATAAAATTGCAGTGTGGCTGAATGTGAAGAAAGAACTGCAGAAATCATAGATGTGAGAAGCCCTCTGAACTCAATCTCCTGGGATTAAAATTTATTCAAATTCTGCTCACAGGGCACTTCACAAATCCAGGAACCATCAAGGCGCCATATCCCAGCAACACCACTCCACTGGGATAACACTTTTCATGCAGAATGTGGCCTCTGCTTTAGTGCAGTGTGGACACACGGCCCCACAGGGCATCCAGGGATCCCCGTCCCCATGGCAAGGCAGAGCTTCTTGCAGCTTTGTTTCTCCAGGCAAATTGTTGGCAATTACCATCTGGCTATCTCAAAAGCTCTGCAACACTGCAAAATGCAACCCTAATCCCAGCTAACTGAAAATAGCAGCTTCTTAAAATATTGCTTGATGCCAAATATCAGAGGCTGAGGATCACAAGTTACTGTCCCATAGCCAGAATACTGTGTGGATATGAAACATGCAATGAAGACTACAGCAACCTAAGCTAAGCATAAGTGACTTGTCTCCAGAGCCAACAGACTGAGGAAGCTGCAGAGGTTTCTTCAAATAGTGGTGGCAACAGTAACTCCCATCCTGGGAGTTTGCCTCTTACTGGGTTTTAGCATAGGAACCACAAGAAAACAGCAGCACTGTCAGCTTGTCCCCATGGAAATGAGCCCACCAACACATTCCCTTCATTTAGACCACATTAAGATTTTGCTCACCAAAATTTCTGAACTACTTCTTGTTTCTTACACATTCTCCCCACTTTTCTCTCCCTCATTTCATGGCTCTATTCATATTAAAGCACTTGGTTTATCCTCCCAAGGATAAGGAAGGATAAGAATAATTTTAAGAGTGCTACTTGTACTACTGCATTTTTAAATGGCCTGTTGGGATGAGCAAATCCATGGAATTGAGACTGCCAACCTCAAACCTTGTCCTGCTTCTTCTCATGCAGATGACTGCAAGTTCATTTACACAGAGCTATCGTTCTCATCAACACAGCAATACTGCAGCATTTAACTGGATCCTAAACTGAATCCACTACTTAAGCACACTCCTAGTCATGTCTGATAGCAATATGGTGTTTATTTCTCATCTCAGTGGGTTTTATGCATGTTGAAAAGCAGAGGGGAACAAGGGGAATCCATGGTAGACTGCCAAGATCTGCAGAACATTATAAATTTCAAGCCTTCCCACACTCTCCAAGTCAGTTAATACACCTACTTCTTGCCTCTTTCTTCCTTTGTACATGTTATTACTGTAAAATGTTTAGTTTAGAAAGGCTCAAAGGTAAGTGGTTATGGTTATGTGCTGTTTTTCATGTGTTTTTTTCCTCTTTTGCCTTAATGTTATCAAAGAACTATGCAAATTAAGTGCAAAAGAAATTCTATCAGCTTGTTTACCTTTTTTTGCCACAGCTGCTCCCCCCCACCCAAGTTATCCAAGATATTTATGTCACAGTAATGTAATTCTCCTACTAACACAGTTTCAGACCTGTGTATTAATGTGCCTCTGGAAAACTGTTCCTGGAAGCTTGCTGCCCAGCTAAATGGCATGGAAGTAGCATGTGGGGCAACAACACACATCAAGGAAGGAATGTACCATTTGTGACTCATGACTTGCCAGTTTGGATTATCCTGTGCACAGTACACAATTAAGTCTTTGGTAAACTTCTCATAGCTCCCAGTATTCTATGCTGACAGTTGTAGAAAGAAGAGGAATTTCTTTGGGAAAAAACCAAAAAAACTACTAATCCAATTTCAGTTGCCACAATGCACATACAGAAGCAGCAGACCAGATTTAGCCATATCAAGTCAAAACTCACCACAGTACCACCTCTTAGTAGTGAGCATTGTACAATGCCCCCACACCAAACTTAACTTTCCATTTTGTTTCTCATTTAGTTGACTCAACTCCTGCCAGCCTGAGGCAACAGGCCATGAAGCAATACTCTGCTATTAGATTACACACCCCAGTGCAATAAATGATAACTGCTTATTCCAAGTCATGTTTACCACCAGCTCTTTTTGATACTCGCCAACATAGAAAGTCGTAGACCAACCAACTTTGCATTGTGAAAACTTGGACTCTACACAGCGTTTCTTTCCACTCCCTGAAAAGGCCAGGTCTACCCTGTGAAAAGCAATGGGAGTGTAGTGCTTGTGGAGGAAACAGAACATATTTTTGACAGGCAAAAAGACTTAACAGCACAAAATGAAAACCATCTCCCTAGTCAAAACCAAAAACTTAAAAGTGTTCTTAAGCATAAAGTCTACCTAACTGCATTTGCAGGCAAAATTATCATGTTCCTACTGATACAGCATTCTGTAAGGTAAATAATCATAGGCTCCAGTAATGGAGATTAATTTGTAAACAAAAAGGATAATGTTTATCTGGCATGAAAACTAATTCTAGAATAAAAATGAGCAAAAAAAACCTCAGTACAAAAATGTGGAAAATCACTGCAGAAATACATGGGAAGAAGTCATCCTCTCAGATGATTTATAAACCCAAACCAACCAGAGTTATTAAAGATGTCACCCTTCAAGTCAAAGACAGGACAGAGCCCTTGTGTTTTCCTTCTAACTCTTGATATCAAATGCCTGGAAAGCAAAACAGAAAATAACATACTCTTGCTTTTGATATCCACAGGCTCACTAGCTGCCTATTGAAGAAATAATAATGCCAATTTACTCATGCATAGTACTGCATTCTGTGAAATAATGGACTGAAAGATACACAGTTATTATCAGTTTTGTTCCTCTGGGGACAGGGTGAATAGATGTTTCCCACTAGGAAGAAAAAGAGTTCTCTTCACTGATTTTTCACTTTGATTCCTAGTTTTGTAGTAGCTTTCCCACTGTGAAAGATGCTGGATATACATTATCAGAGGCATTTCCTTCTCCCTAACAGCTCATTGCCTAAATAGGAAGAAAAGAAAGGGGAGGGGGGGAGAAAGGATGGTGGGAAAAGCATGGCAGAAAGCCACAATCTAACTTTCCCAGGATAACAACAGGTTGATTGCAGAGCTCAGTTAGGAGGCATCTCTGCTGACTCCCAGCACAGCAGTCCACCTCATCGCACCCATCCGCAGGAGATGTTTTGGTCTGATGGGAGAAGACAGAAAGAGAACTGCAAAGGCAGACAGCTCTCTTGACAATTCACCTGGAAAACAACACAGATTCCCCAAGGAGCTTTGAAAGATTTGCCTGAGGCCTGACATTCATGCTGGTTTCAGTTCACAGCCACTGAAACACTTCACAGAGCAATAGATTTTAAAAGATACCAAAGGGGGGGAAAGTTGCAGGGGAAGGGGGAGGGTACAAGGACTGCAGCTGTGCAGTTTAAGACTATGGATGTTCCTTTGCTAAGCAAGTCATGTCAACTGCAGTCCATTTAGCCAACTGGGGTCCCTTCAAGACTACACATTTCCTGGCTCAAATGCCACAAAACATTCCCTTACTAAGTGAAGGCTACAGATTTCCCTGTTTTTCATTCCTCAAATACCAAGCAGGAAAGGCTGAGAGAGGCCTGCTGGCAACACTGGCAGCAAGTCCACAATGTGTTTTCACACAAGGCCACAGAAAAATTTTTGACAGAGTGCTGTCCCTCTGCCAGACACCGCAGTCATCAGCTGTGTGCTGGACCAAGCTTTGCTGCTCTGTAGGTGAGCACCACAGCCTCCTGCACCAGACTAGATGCTTCTTCTAAAGGGACACTTCAGCTAACTGGCTTGATACCCCAGCCTGGAAGGTATCTTCCTCAAGAGCCATACTTGAAGTCATCATCCCATTCTTCCAGTCACCACCATGCTGTGTCCAGATTTAGTGACTTTTACTGAAACTACTGTCACTCATTTTCTCTTTATTTATAATAGAGTCTGCACCCTCAGCTGTCCAAAAAGAGAAGGACTTTATTAATGCTTGCACTTTTTCCTGTTCTTAAACCTTCCTAGATGATTTAGTTAGTACACCACTGAAAGACATTAAAAAAAAAAAAGCCCAAACTAAAACAAAAGAAAATAATTAAATCAGAATTGAGGCATACCTCCCACATGGACACAGTTGGCTTAGAGCATATTTGGCTTCCTTTGGAAACATCAGCTAAAATCAGCTGGCCCTCATTCAAACCAGTTCTTCACCCTACCTTAATGGCTTTACCAGTCACTAAATACACCCCTCCTAACACCGATTTGTCTCTCTGGATGCCATGCAATGGTCTGTTTTATATAGAACAATTTCTTTCTGGTAACTATAATTAAAAATGAGCCAGATGGAGAACATCAAGGAAAGAATCTGGATCAAAATTAGAAGACATGTACTTGTAGATACAAAATTACATGGTCTGTTGATACAGACTGCTACTGATTTCTCATCTTACACCTTGACAGGCACTTTCACCACATAACACTTTCCACGGAGTCTTGGCCACTGCCTGAAGGAGGGGATGGCCCAGTTTGGTGGCATGGCCATAGCAAGTCCCTTCAACAGGGGCTGTGTTACTCAGGTTGAAGGGAACCACCACAAGTGACCAGAGCAAGCCCTGTGCCTGCCACATAGCATCACAACCACCCAGCGTCACTGCAGAGACATCACACACCACACAAGGCTCCTACCTCAGACCAAGCATGGCCCAAACTGACCTACCAGGGTCCCCACAAGGGTGGACAAGGGCTTCAAAACAATGCAGGTGCTTCTGCAGCTGAGAGAGATAGCAGATAAAGGGCAGAGTCTCACAATCCCTTTTGCAGTGACATCAAAATAAGCCTGGGGGCTGCTCCTCTTTGTTTGACTGCTTTTTAAATGAATTCATATTGACATCTAATCATCACCCTGGATGAGCAGGGCTTTCCAACTGAAAGGAGCAAGTGACACCTTGTGACCAAGGCCCTCTGCATACCCAGGCAAGTCTGCACCCATTTCATTTTGCTCACACTTGCCACCAACCTGCAGAGAAACCACTTCAGCACTGGGCATACCCCTTCAGAAAGAGGGGGTGAGATGTCCTCGACAAATTTAAGTATTTAGGCACGGGGTACACAGAAATGCCACAAAAATCGTACTTTTCTTTGGGAAGAGAAAAAATAATACTCAAACCCTAGTTAGTCCCTGCCCCTCCATGCACCACTGCTGTTGTAAGCATTCTTGTGGGGGGCACTGTCAGAGGTCATACACCCCGACAGAAGGGAAAATAAGCCTACACACACCCTATCAGCCTTGTTGCATTCCACCTACTGTCAAAAGAGACCTGCTGCGAGAAATGGGTGACAGCCATCGCCAGGCAGCGAGAGGTCAGTGTCCCTGGGCAGCATCCAGCAGTCACAGAGAGCAAGAGTCCAGCTGTGCTCCTTCAGGTCCTGGCTGCCTGAGGCACCATGCTGAAATGTCCAGCAGCCTCTTAGAGAGCAGCAAGGAGTGATAATAAATGGAAATCAACTTTTTCTTCTATTTCAAGAATGCTAAATGGATGGGGGAATTGTTTTGCAAGGCACGAAACCTCACTGTAAATGCAAAAGACATAGTGGGAAGGGAAAAGGGGCAACAATTGCCTTTGTTGCTTTTTATTCCATTTTTTAGTATGTTTTTCGGGTTACTGCTGCACAGAGGAGCCCAACACACACTGCCCCGTACAGCTGTCCCTAACAAGAATCCCACCTTTTGTCTAGCTGCATCACAAGATGCTATCAAACACACAACATGGGGAGGAGAGTTGATGAGTCTAAATTAATGAGGGGCAAGGGGAAGGGGAACTATTTCTATGTATACCTTCCCAGTAGAACAATACAGCTGAGCAGAGCAAGAAAATCAGGCTATGTGATGAATTTTATGTCAGCATGGTTGAAATGAGAGATTTCACATTGGCAGCCTTAAAAAAAAAATCCAGAACATTAGTATTAAAGAAGAGAAGTTAATGAACTCTTAAATGTACATTTATCTATATACATATATATGTATATATCCCATATACAAAAAAGTAAGTTCCAGTCCAACCGTTAATACTTCTGCAGTGCTACCCACACAACAAAAAGGGCTGGAATTGCATGGTTTTGAGCTTGCTGCTTCTCCTACTGAGGGGAGACACTCCATCAAGAGTTGTGGGTCCCCTTCCAACTCAGGATATTCTCTTCTTTGGTCCTCTTTCCTTTAGACACTACAAACACTACCAGTACCAGTTTCAGTAAATCACATCTCCTTGCCACTATGAACTAGGAAGCCAGAATTTGCCAGGCAGAAACTGCTGAAACTAAAATACATCTTGTAGAGCACAAGGTATGCTGCAGGAGAACTGCAGTAAGAAGCATTCTTGAACATAACAGGGATCATGCTTTATACTTAACCCCATATGTAAGAACAAATTCAGAAATATTTTACCAAGTTGCTTGCAAGACACATTTAGCCTAAAGTTGTATATATTTTAATTAAAGGAAGACTCACACCAGGAGACTATTTCCAGCATTTTTATCTTCTGATAACCTGCCAAGTACATCTGTGATTCTAACGGGGAAAAAAAAATCCAAACCACCTTGTCCTTGAGAAACTGGCTGGTGGCCAGTGAGTGATCTGTAAACATCTCTGTGTCCACAAAACTATTTTCAAATACTCAGGCAGTATTTTCAGACCTCAAACTATTTCTGCTTTGTCAGCAAGAGTTTGACTCAGAAATTCAAGCCTGTACTAACAACCCTTTCTACACCAAAGTCAGTAACAACTCCCGAACCTCAGCAAGTACAGAGCCATCTATTTATTTATTTAGCAAAAGAAGGTCAAAAATAAATGCCATTTCCTCTATGTTGCTGCCTGGGTAGTATGTTGCATTCCCAAAGCCTGTGGCCAACATGTTTATTATGTGAAAGGGCCAGACAACAGAAAAGCCATTATGCAACACATTGAGCTCACAGGTTAATCCATGGAAAAGAACGGCATTAAGGAAATGGAGGCTGTGTGTTCTCCAATAATGACTTTCTACCAAGTACTCAAGAACACACCGAGTGCTAGTCAAAACTAGTCAAAACACGTTCACCACTCTTAAATAACACACTACAGGCTTTCACAGACCAAGTTGTGGCAAACAAAAAGGGGAAAAAATTCCATGGGAGAACATGCAAAGCAGGCCACAGTACTGCTGCCACTGCAGCTAGTCCTTACCTGCCTTGCTGTGAACTCAGGGTACAAATAAAACACAGATTAAGCAGAAGTTATTTTGGTGCAAAAGGCTTTGTTAGGTTTCTTTCTACAAGAAGAGTCAGCAGGTCAATATCTGGCTCTGAGCCTGGTGCCCCCAGCAGAATTTTGGGGGTTTTGGTCATGGGTTACTCTACATGACAGCAGGCCTGCTGGCAACAGACAGGGCACGCCTGTCTCAAAGGGAGAAAAGGATCTCTGGACAGCAGTTAACAGGGCTCATGGAAAGAGCCTTGAACTAGGTTTGAAAGTAGAAAGGGATAAAACCAGAGTCACTAGAGATAAGCCTGGGAGAACCATGCCAATGTTTGAGGGACAGTGTGCTACCAAGGCCCTTCAGTCTGCTCTCTTAGTGAAGGCTGGAGATGGAGGTTCATATGACAGCAAAGATGGAATGGGTTACTGGTGTTTTGGAAACCACAGAAGTATCTGAGAATGGTCACACAAAAAATCAGGGCTTTTTCCCATTAAAATGTGGCAGAATCAACAGACCAAATGAAGTGCATCTGCATCAATGCACACAGCACAGGCAATGAACAGGAGGAGCTGGAAGTCGTCTCACAGCTGGAAAACTATTCTATAGTTGCCATCACAGAAACATGGTGTGGTAACTCATACAATTAGAGAGCTGCAATGGATGGCTATAAACCATTCATAAGACACAGGCAAGGAAGGAGAGGTGGTGGGGTAGCCCTGTGTGTTAGGGAGTGTTTTGGCTGCCCAGAATTTAATGATGGTGATGACAGGGTGGAGTGTTTACGGATAAGAATCAGAAGCAAGGCCTAGGCAGATATCCTGGTAGGAGTCTGTTATAGACCACCCAACCAGGATGAAGAGGCAGATAAAATATTCTATAAGCAGCTGGAAGTCATCTCATTATCACTGGCCCTTATTCTCATGAGGAACCTTAACTTACCAGACGTCTGCTGGAAATACAACACTGCAGAGAGGAAATAGTCAGGGTGGGCCTTAGAGAGCGTGGAAGATTGTGACTTCCTGATGCAGCTGGTCAAATGTGGACAGCTGGGGAAGCTGTACCTTGGGACTGCTGTTTGTGAACACAGAAGGACTGATGGGTGATGTGAGGGTTGGAGGACTCTTGAGCAAAGCAATCACAAAATGGTAGAGTTTTCAGTTCTTCAACAAATAAGGGGGAGGGCAGCAGAACTGCCACTTTGGCCTGTCTGGGAAACCTGTTGAAAAAGTCCTTTGCAAGGTAGCCCTGAGGGGAAAAGGGGTCCAGAAAGGTTGGATATTCTACAAGAAGGAGATCTTAAAAGCACAGGAGCAGCCCATCCCCATGTGATCAAAGACAAGGTGGCAGGGAAAAAGGCTGGCCTGGCTGAATAAAGTGCATTGGGTGGAACTTAGAGGGGGGAAAAAAAGAGAGTTTGTAACCTTTGGAAGAAGGGGCAGGAAACACAGGAATGTGCCAAAAGAGCCAACAGCACCATGGCCTATATCAGCAACAGAGTGGTTCACACCTCAAATCCTGTGTTCTGTTCTGAGCACCTCACGCCAGGAAGGACACTGAGGTGCTGCAGTGTGACCAGAGAAGGGCAACAGAGCTGGGGAAGGGTCTGGAGCACAGGTCTCATGAGGAGCAGCTGAGGTAGCTGGGGGCGTTTGGCCTGGGGAAGAAGGTTCAGGAGAGACCTTACTGTTCTCTACAGCCACCTGAAAAGAGGTTGTAGCAAGGTGGGGGTCAGTCCATTCTCCTAAGCAAACAAGTGCCAGAACCGAAGGAAATGGACTTGAATTGTGCCAGTTAGATATTGGGGTAATTTCTTCACAGAAAGAGTGGTTAGGCATTGGAACAGGATGCCAAGGGAAGTGGTAGAGTCACCATCTGTGGAGATATTCAAAAGACATGCAAGATGTGGCACTTGAGGACCTAATTTAGTGGTGGACTTGGCAGTGCTTGGTTAATGGCTGGACTTGATCTTAAACGTCTTTTTCAACCTAAACAATTCTATGATTCTGCAGTTTTAGTCACCAACACACATACCTTCTGTAGCTGTAGGTAGGATATACACTGAACACCTTTTTAGTATTTCTAGCAACACTGGCACTTTGGGAAAAATAAAAATCTCTTTTCTCATGACACCACAACACACTATAAAACTATTATTCAGCTCATGATCCAACATCAGCCATTCCTGCAAATCACAAGTCACTACTCTGGACCACAATTGCCATTAGATGTAATATAAAAATTTCTAGTCAGAAAGGCCAAGCTTTTGGTTGTAAATCATTCGGTAAACTGGAACAAATAAGACAACTTACTATTGCCCCAGACCGCAAAAGAGGAGCAAGGATCAAAAATCCAGCTGAGGAACATGACTCATACATTTTGTAGCCAGTTATTGTGAGGCAGTTTAGCCCAGCATCACTATCCATGAAACCTCTGTAATACTGCACCACTTCTCAGGTGGCAAAGGAAGAACACTCCACCCACATGGGCAACAAAGGTGTCCCTCTGGCCCTGCAAACATCTTGGCAGCCACACTCACATGAAAAGGAGAGGTAACAGAGACACATCTTGCTGAGGGGCCAGGGCACAACATCAAGGAAGCAGAAAGTGGACCATTCCAGCTGATGATTACAGCAGGCTGATCATCTCTAGGCCCATCACTTCATCTCCCCTAAATACAGAAATGGGAACCTATAAACCATTCAGATGGAAAGTTCCAGCCTCCTGCAAACAAAAAAAATATTTCTGCAGCAATCATTCAGCCCTGACTCAGGAGTACTTACACACCCCAAAGTTTCCATCCCCAGCTGGGTGGTTTCCAAAGGGGCAGTCATGAAAGATCCCATGTATCTGCCAATACACTGGTGTCTCCAAGAGCAAATGCAGCTGACTGTGAAAGACATACCCAGACACATCTGGACTGCAGCACAGCTGGAGCCAGCACACTGCCTCCTGCTGCATGGCTCTTAGCAAAATAACTGGTCATCTCAGCTACTGCAGCTCAGACACCAGGAGAACAGCCTGGAAACCTCCAGTAAGTTTTTGGCTAGAAGTCACAAGTGAAAATGCTGCTTAATCCCAGTCAGAATTTAAACCTTAAAAAATTTTAATCCTTAAAACACAGATATACATAATGCCAAAGCTGTAGCCAAACTTAATCTTTTACCATTTGTTCCACCACTTCCAACCTTACAAAAAGGATTGAAGAGTGGGGACCGAAAATAAATAACTTTTTTTTTTTTTTTAAGAGTAGAAGCCGTCCACTTGTTTTAAGGCTTCTGCTCAATCGCTTTCCTAGGACATATGGAAACCTACCTACAAAGTTTGAGCAACACTGCCTGAAAAGCTACCCACCATTTAAACAAATCACCACTTGAATCTGGAAAACAGTTGTGCTAATCACAATCAGGTACTCCAACCAAACACTACAGCCATGACCTAATTACATTATGTGGTATGGTGGGGCAGAACAGCAGTTCCTAGAATTAAGCAATCTTCCAATTAAGTGTCATGCACTGAAAACAAAATTAAATCAGCTGTGATGCTGCCCTACTACTCTCTTCTCCCATCAGGGAAAGAAAACTAAGTCCTTTCCACCAGTCTGAATGTTGTACCACAGCAGGACTGGATTTCCAAGATGCTGGGGATGGGTCTATATACCCCAGATGTGCCTATCCCAAATTACACCACTATGAGGACAGCTAAAACAAAATAACTATTTTTAGAATTGTAACAAAACTGGATTTATCAAAGTTCCGATGCTTTTAAAGTTCGCCTTATGAATTTACAGCCACTTGTCTAATTACTGAAAGAGGATTACAGTTTATTATTGTCATGTGTCTGCACTGAAAACATAAAAATGGAATGCTGGAATAGATTGCTCTATTATACAGTGCACAGCTATTGCAACTGCTGTCAAAGTAGAACTCAGAACAAGTCCAAGCATTTGTTTTGTAAACACAAGCACAAGCAATAGTTAACACTTAAAGCAATTTCACTCAACCATGGATCACCAGGCAAAGCACATGCAAGACAAAATTTAGCCAGAAGTGCTGTCAGTCATGGACACACATATGGACAGATACATATCTATGCCAAGTGTGGGGCAGCCCCATCAAACACACAGACAAGCCAAGGGCTGACTATGGTACCATGCTCTAAACCTGAGCATCAATGACCACCTCACCACCCACATCACCTACTCTTAGTGAGCAGACCCTGGTAAAAGTCAGAATCCCACCCCACCCACCAGCCCAGTGAGGTTGCTTCACCACACAGGGAAACTACCGACATTTGGGAATTTCAGGTCACAAAGGAAAGGAGTGTTGGACACAGCCAGCAAAGCGCAGCCCTGGGAGACACGTCTCTGGCAAAGTTGTTAAACTCTGACACTCTGACTGGAATGCTGCTCAGCTATCACTGAAAGTGAAAAACACACTAAGTCATACATGTACATGCTAAAACACATTTTCCATCATTACTCACCTCTACCTGACTTTGTGGCAGGGAGGCAGACTCCCACAACAGCTCTTTTCAAAGGAAAGACAGGGGCTTTCTTACCCTCCCCCAAGGGCACCTATAGGGTACAGCTACACACAATCTGCAGGAGGGCAGTCAGGTCCCCATAGGTACACAGGTCTGTCCCAAAGGTCTTATTCTACCTAATTCAGGGCCTAAGAGGCTGTTGTAGTTAGAAAAAAAAAAAAACAACAAACAACAAAAACACCACCACCAATAACAACCAAGTGAAAACCTCAGGGATCTTGTTCTCTTTCTCATAATCTAGCTACAGCACATCCCAAACCAAGATGCCTGGAAAGAAAACAAACAAAACAAAGCTCAGAGCTGCCAATGAATTTCCATCTGAAACATCAAGAAAACCCCCAAAGCTTAACTGGATGTTGCTCTGGGCTTGAGTTCAAATAAACATGAGAATTCAAAGCTGGAAGCATTTAAGATGCCCATATGGCAGAAAGAAGGGAAGAAGCTTGTACTTTCCACCAGCAGAAAGGTAGAAGGACTTCCTTTTCTGACTTCTGCCACACATCCTGAGTGCAGCCATGAAAGAGGCAAAGCTAAGAGATCATCCGAGATCCAAAGAATTAAAACTGAGGAGCTATAACATCCAAATATCTGCAAGAAGCATAGAGCAATGGTTCCTCACGGTGAAGCCAAGTGGTTGGGACAAAGAAAGAAGAAAGTAAATAGATACAAGTTACTGGCAAACATCACACTCCTTTTAAGAAAGAAATAGCAAGTGCTTGGTCTTACTTTAATGGATTTTGATGACTCTACTTTTTATTTTCATTTATACTACACTTCAGTAGCTTCCAAACTATCTTCTATACACACTTAAAAATTATAATGTTCAGTTTCCATTTAGCCTGCTCATTAGTTCGATAATTTCAGGAGACTATTCCAGAGCAAAAAGAAAAAAAATAGAAGAAACCCAACATTTCTCCACTATGTGAATAAGTCTGTAGCTAAGAGAGGTTTAATCTACCTAATTATACTATTTGCCACTTGCATTTATAGCTGGCATTGAATCAGTGGGTGAAATTCAAAAAGAGGTGGCAAGCGAGAAAAACAAAGTCTAGTTGCCTGCTGTATTAAAGTCTTCAAGAACCATCCTTAGCTACAGTACAAGCAATTGAAAATTAACAGAAGAAACAACTAGTGGGAATTTGACACAGATCACTCCAGCTTTCCAGTCTTCATTTTCATGTTCATTGCAAACAGAAATTAATTTGTTTTACGATTCCTGTGAATGCGTCATGCACTCAGCAAAAAGTATACCCTTACTAATGACAAATTTTAGCTCTGTCTCAGGACAGAAATCATTCAATTCAAAGGCAAGTTTGTGCCAATACCTTCCAAGCAAACAAACTAGAGAGATACATGATATGCTTAAATGAAGTCTGATTCTTTCAAGGAAATTAACTTTAAAAGTAGACTACATTTCTCCAGGCTTCCCCATGCAAGACACCTGAGAGAAAGAGTGGGTCAAAACCAGCAGAGACAACAGACGAGCCTCAGGGAGGACCTGAGATGGAGATCTGCAAGTCTGGCCTGGCACAGCTACCCTGGGGGAGCCATGCCATGCTACAGCTTTGGCAGAGCTCTGGGAGATAGGAGGTAACAACTGTAAACAAACAAGAGACTGTATTTTTACTGCTGGACGGGTCAATGGCAAGGGAGCTGAATTTATGGCATGTAGGTGCAAGTACAGCCTTATCTTTCATCTCTTCCTCCACATCAGACCTTCAGTACTCCTAACCATGGCAACTCCCTTCATCTCAGAAAACAGAATCTCAAGAGAGAACACCTAATAAATTATTGTTAGGATTTCATTTCCCCCAGCTAGAATCACCTCCTGAATGAAGAGCAAGCCTTCCTTTCTTCAATCAAGATTACCTGATACTGGATCCCATGCGGCACTCACTTGTAGCCAAGCAATCTAAAAATCATCTGAGGGAGGGGGGGAGGGTGGTAACACCCAATGGAGCTTCTTTCCTAACATCTCTGCTCACTTGGAACATCCAAACTCAGACAAAGAAATCTTTCTCATGGATATACCATAAAGGAGGTGGCACCCACTCCGTAAAGCTAGAAGGTACAGTCAAAGAAAAAGCAAGAGGGAGGAAGACAAATAGGACTGCTTCCAGCACCATTAATACTCACAAAAGGTCCCTGCCTAGTCACTCCTAAGAAGTCAACACATGACAGCAGGCCCTTACATCAGGCCAGGAAACAAGTGTGCGCCCAAGAGATTATAAGGATGAGAAAGGCCAGCATTTAGTAATCCCATCTACCATCACAACCTGCCTGTGTGCCTTTTGCACAGGGAGTCTCCCTTTAGAGCACCAAATTTCATTTCTAATGGGGGGAAAAAACATCGCCTCCAGAGTGCTGGTGATTTTACTGACAATATAAGATTAAGTCATTTGGTTACTCAAAGGTAGATTTAAAGGTTTATCCATTTAATGATGCCATTAACAAGAATTAATCATGATTCTCTCCACCACAGCTTGACACAGACACTTCCAGGACTGGACTCTACTTGTCCTTCTCACCACTTGGCTGTGATGGAGGGTCTTCATGAAAATACAGGCACCTCCAATTTAATGGGGTAAACAATAGGGCCTGATGTTCAAAGATGGGAAGAAATATATTTCTGTGTTGTTTGTCTGCTGCAATATCCAAAACTCGTTTCTCAAGTCTACAAAACTGAGACACTTAAGGCCTGTGAGAAAGAACTAGTAATAAAAATTTTAAAACTTAAGTAACAAATACGCATTAAATGTTTTTGCAAAACTCTCTAGCAGACCGTAAGTTCTCTGCCAAATTACTTCTGAAAACAACAGCTATACCAGAGGACCTCTACACATATAAAATTACTTATGGAGAAACTTCTATAAGTGTGGATCTTAGCACTGCTACCATTTTTTGTGCAGCTCATGCATGCAGTGAGTCTGACCCAAACAGCATCTGCATCTCTACCCTTGTGATCACTCCTCTAAATCCTCTCAGTCTACAAAAGTTTCTTTCTACTCTTTTCAAGCCTTATCCTGCAAAATCTGCTAGAATAAAAAATAATTTTCTTGTACCATATTTCACTTCCTCAGATGTGAGGCATCCAGCAGATAAAGAGCACATATTTGCATCTTGCATTGAAAAACATGCCAACCATCTCTTTACCCTGTTAAACCCAGCAGATAGCTCTAACATGGCTTACAAGAGAGCACAGAAGCATCAGAAAGATCCTCCCATGAACAATGGGCTTGGGGTTGAAAGGCAACATGGAGATGTGAACATTGCCGGGATCCAGTGGAGAGAGTCAGTTCCCAGGATAAACTGCAGACTTTGATCCTTCCCACCCTACCCCCCCATCTCTAGTTTTCCAATTTTGCCATGAAAACTAGCAGAAACTTCAAAACCCAAATTCAGAAGGAGAGTTTGAGCAATTTGAGGCACATTGAAGGAGACACATGAACGCACAAACAAATCTGCAGTGTCTGCCACCACAAGACAGTGGGAGATGGGAGAATGCATGTCAAGAAGAGAGGTCTGGAAGGAGATGATACATTTCCATTTCAGCTGTAGATTTCCTGTGAAATTTTGAACATGCAACTCAAATTTCTGTTTTGTTTTGGTTGTTTTCTTTTAATCCATAAAAATACTAACTCCATAGTCGTGTAGTCAGATGTAATTCATTAATGTTTAGTTTAAAAAGTGCTTTGATGTTTCTGAGTGAAAGCTGCTACAGAAAGATCACATATTAAAGAACAGCTAAACATTACCAGGACTAATGCCTTACAAGAGTATTTGCAATTTCTCTGCAGTGAGTGGCTATTTGAGACCAGGAAACAGCAGCGGACACATCCATCAGAATCATCAGGCACATTCAGTGCCACGCCAGAACAGGATGAGAGCAGATGACACCACAGAAGCAAAGAGACAAAATCATGGGTGCTGAGGGAAAACCAAGGAAGCTGAGTCAGACTTCCTCTTCCTCCAGCAAGAGGCTGAGACCAGACTGCCAGCATCCTGCAGTTCAATTTCTGTAGCCTAAATATGGGTGACTGATGCCTTGTGGGACATCCCAGGGCAAGCAGAAAACAACACAAGTGCTGTTGGAGGTCTGTGTCCTTTTGGGGCAGATGCTGGGGGCCAGGCAGGACAGGATGCTCCAGCATACCTCTCCTTGCTGGACAGAAGCAGAGGGCAAAGGGGAGAGGGGAAGAGAGTAGGATATGGGTCCCACTGCCCCTGAGGTCCGATGGAATCACCGGCAGGTACAACAGGTACAACATCTCATCAGCAGGTAAAACAGCTCAAAGGCAGTGTCCCAGATGGGTGCACCTTGGTTTTGAAGGCAACTGGGCTGTGGTGGCCCCTGAAAGTGGGATCAATCCCTCTGACTTTGAGGAAGGGCCTCAACATGGCTGAAACCAAGGACCCATGAGCAGGCATGGCTTTCCAGCCTTCATAAAAAGGCATGCTGCAAACAACGCTGCAGTTTGGCAGACAGGATGAAAAGGAAAAGGAGTGCCTATTCAAAAAGGCACTACTGATTACTACTACTTCATGTGTGATGCTGACACCTTTTAGTTTTTCAATCTTAATTCCATATATTAAAAAAACAAAACAAAATTTTTAAAAAGCTAACAAAAAAACCTCAATTCCTATTCCTGAAAAGGTGGTATGGTTTTTCAAAGACTATATGCATTCTGACTTTGAGCTTCAGAGTAGTAATGTTCTCCACATTAAATATGGTAAGGAAGAAAGGGGTTATGGAAAGGATTATTCTTAATTCTTGCACTTCTCTTCAGCACAGGAAAAGGGAATGAGCAGGTTAAGACAATCTCCAAAAAAGTAGATTTTCTAGTAATGGAAGGTCTGTTGAACAAATATTAACACCATCATGTGGATGTCTTTAAGAGGCTGTAAATCCAAAATTTGCTGATGTAGAGGAAATTCAGATCTTTATCTATAAGCCTGAAAAGCAAAGCAAAATTAAATAAATTTCTGAATTCCGTCTCTACAGAGACATTTTGTCCTTTAAGACAAAACTTCACTGCTTCAGCACTGTCACTTCTACACCTTGCCTGGCTTATAGCTGGAGCTGCTGGTGTACTTTCAGATCTAAGGTGTTCTTGTTTCTAAAATTAAAAGTCACTAGATCCTCCAAAGGCTCTGTATTTCAGGGGTGGTGAGAAAACACTGCCTTTATGGCAGGCCAACTCCTCCCACACTTTGCAACTGATGGCTCACTCTATGCCGTATTATTTTAAAATTCTGCAAATCCAAGAAAGAAGCTTCCAGAAACAAAGAGCAGCCTGGGGTTAGGCAGCACCCTCCACCCTCAAAGACCCTCTTCTGCACCCCAAAACCCACCTAACATTTGCTGCAGGTTTACATCCTACTCTCAAGTGACAATTTTTGCAGAGCAAGCTGAGGAACTGCACTGAAGCGTAAGATCCTCAGCTCCCTAGGTCATGACTCATTCAACACTGTGATGGGAGACCACCAAGAACTTAGGTGTAAGCCCACTCCTCCCGTGACACTTGAGTGGGCACACAGCCTCATCCTCCTTCTTTGCTCAGCTGCAAGAGTTACAGCTATTTAAAGAAACAGCACCACGCATCCAGCAGGAAGGACTTGTCACTCTCCTCCCCTAGGAGCAGCAGACACTATTAATCAGGTCCTAAGATCACCCTCTGCCTGGTGCTTTTGTGTGTCTCTGAATCATTAGAATATTACTAAGGTACGTTAGCAGGGCAGTTTATAAGATTACATATAATGAGCACCGGTTAGAAGAAAGTGCATCATGAATTTAACACAACAGTAAGAAAAAAGAGCAACAGTCCAATTATCTTCTCCCTATGCCAAGTTTCACATAAAGCCCTCTGTGAAGCCCACACTATAGCACAGTAGGGAACAGCACAGTGGGCTAAAATTGTGTTATTCTTCTCTTTGTTGAGAAAGGAGGACTAACAATTTGGACTGGAAGGCACTTAACTATCTATTTGATTAGTCATTCAACAGAATGACAGAGGTCACCAAAGCACCACTCAGCACAAATGCATATCTGACTTCACATCACATGCAAATGTGAAGTGCAATTCCTCCCTGAGCCCCCTTCTCTGTCTCTTTCCAGCACTGGGTTTGATACCAACAATCTGCTTTATCTCATTTCTCTTAAGCTATCAGGTTTCCTGCATTTTAAAAGAAGACCAAGCAAGAAGTGGAGGAGGATGTGGAAGTCACATGTGCAGTATTTATAAATAACTATTTTATACCCCCAGTGTTACCTGTTTTATATTACTGTGCCCAAACACCAACAGTTAATGCAAAGCAAGGGGGAAAATCATGGCAAAAATTAAGCTACTGAAGGAAAAAAAAGACAGAGAACCTTTTTTATTGAGTAGAACAAGCAATTACCTTCAGGTTTACACAGATCACTCCTTCCTAGGCGAGCCAAAGATCAAAGAGGATCCTAAACCTCAGAAAAATGCTAGAAAAAGGAGCAGAGGTTGAGCAAGAGCCTGCCCTGGGTCTGCAGATAGAACAGACAGACTCCCACATCTGCAGCTACAGCAAGCTATAAATTAAATAAATCCATCTAGGCAGAAGCACAGATGGGAGAAACTTCACAGCGGGTATCTACAGCATGAGTGAATACACCCCTGCACACAGATCTTCTGCAGGTTATTTTTCAAGGTACAAGATGTCCACAGGAACAAATGAACAAGGCTGGATTTGCCAGGCAGTTTTTCTGCGTCACTGAAAATGCATGTGAAGCCACCAGCTCCCAACGGGAAACAGTTCAAGAAACCACACAGAGACGGTGTGAGGCAGACATGCCTGACATGGGGTGAGTAGGAAGCCTGCAGTTCACACAACTTCCCCACCAGCCATCCTGAGGATCCGACCCAGCATGAAGCACAGGAAGCCAAAGAAGCCCTTCCCTATGGAATTGCGCTCCAGGCAGATTAGAGGCGTTTGGGACATCCCCAGAGCTCAGAGAGGCACAAATTGATGTGCAGCCAATGGGAAATCAACATGAATTCTTCAGTTAGGGGCACAAGGGAACCAGAGAGCTAACTCTGCAAAGGAAGGGAAAAGATAAGGCTGAAGTCTCTCCACCAGCTATCAATGTGGTCTAGGTACTGGGGGAAGCTCACGCTGAACACTAATTAAAGTTGGAACAACAGGCTGCTGGGACTGAATGGATTTACACAGGCTCAGAGTGAGAGTACGGCTCAGCATCAATTTACTTCTTATTTACACTGCAGTACCACTCAGTGGCCTCAAATCATGACCAAATCAGCATTGTGTTAGACACCGTCCAGCCACCCACACAGGCAAACCGCTTAGTCCAAAGCGCTTATGGCCTGGTGCCCTCGCTCAGGAAAGCATGTGCACTCAAGCTATCCCAGACAGCAAATACTCCAAGAGTTTAATCCTGTCCCACTTAGGGCAGAAATGCCCGTCTGGAAAATGCCTGGCCTGAACAAACATTGCTGCAAATTTAGATATTTCCTCTGGCTGCCTTATGTCTGACACTCAGGTCCTGAAAGTTCCCAGCCACTTGGTAACCTGGAAGGAGAAACCTTAGAATGCTCAGGATTAGTAAAATGTTCTCTAAAGTGATCAAAATGCAGTTGTGATATTCTAAAGGAAACCATGCAGACAAGAAAAAGTATTAAAATCCACATACACCCCCCAAAATAAACCAAACACAAAAAACATCACTTCCTTAAGCTTGCTCCTCCCGTTGCAGGGCTCAAAGGAGGTATTCCATGACCCAATTTTGACAATGTTTATTAAACACACTGTGTCTCCCCATAAATGTGATTTTGTTAGAATCACCACAGCTCTAACCTATAGGGTTTGTGATACTATTTATAGCCCTTGTTCTAAGAAAATATTGTGAAGGTCTGATGGAGAGGGTTTCTCAGGGCCCTCTTCCGCCAAAGGACTGCTTTATCAATACCAAAACAATTCCGCATCTCAAGAGCTATCGAGTTTTCCCTAATGCAAATTTCTCCTCTAGTTTTGAAAGTTTGCTATAACCCACCATAAAAGAAAGGATAGAATCCAGTCAGATGGAGGGGACTAATCCCTATCCTTCCCTGATTTCCAAGGCCAGGACAAAACCACTGAGCACAAATACTCAAAGCAACCTCTAGAGAGAAAAAGCCAGATGCAAACTGTCAGCCAAAACAGGAACGAAAAAAAATATTAAAAAAAGAGAGTCTCCAGTCCGAGGCTCATAAAGGAAACTGTTTTACAACTTGAATTACAACTTACACTGGAACCCTAAGTTATAGTATTTTCTTCGCATTTGTATATATGCCTAAATCAAATCAATAATTAAGCTTTAGGCTTACAGGATTTACTTTGTTATAGTACTCTACTTGGCAGAGTATTTTACAGCAGCAAGTTTACATAGCAGTTCATCCATAACCATGATTTACTTCACTTTCATTAGCTTAAAGACTAAAATCAGAAGACATTTAATTCTTCTAATTTAATATTTATAAATTAAGGAAGTCAGTTCATGAGTACTGGGTTGCTAAAAGCCACTTCTATGCCAAAAAGTTCAACATGAAAAACTTACTGCTGCCAAGGACACCACTTTCAGCATGGCTTCACAATTAACTACCACTGTGCTGTGTGACTGGAACTGTGATGACCACTGTCAGGAGGAGAACAATATCTACCTTTCCCCTTTTCAGGCAGGTATTCAGTGAGCTGCCAAGGAACTGAGAAGTAGTTTGGAAAGGCTAAGACAGATCCCTGGTCCCATGATTTTAGCTGCTGTTACCAGAAGTGTGGACTTCAAAGATAGATGGATGGATTGGATGGACTGGATGGATGGATCAATGTCCAGCTGACTTGGAACATAGAAAACCATATTAACAAGAACAAGCAGATTAGCTCACAGGCTGCTAATAAAGATCAGGAGCTCAGCTCCAGTGTGGAATTACTCCAGCTTTTGTCCCTTGAAGAAATTACCATCTGACTTTTCTGCTGTGCTCATGCAATGACAATGCCTTGTGCTAGCTCTCAACCACAGGGAAAAAAACAGATAAGTAAATAAAATAAAATAAAATGTTATCTCAGCTGTAGACAATTTTATTACTACTCTACTCCACACAATTTTACTAAAAATACTGTCATTTAAAGAAATCCATTTATTCTGTCCTCAGCTATGAAAACAAATTCTGGTTTTTTGAGGACAACATAACTAACTTAAGCCTTTTCAAAACATGCCTCCACGAAAGCAGGCTCTCTCACACCAGCCAGATGAATGCGTGACTATTCAGGATGTTCTTTCAGCTAAAGCCAGGGAAATAGAAAGGTTGGTAGTGTTTATGGGTAGAGTAAGTCACTTTTTTTTGATGCCAGAGGAAATGAAAAAGTCTAGTTTGCCAGAAGTTATTTCTCTTAAAGTACAGGATCACTTGTATTCATGGGTGACTTGACCACTTCCATGATTATCATATTTGAAAAAAGAAGTATTGATCCCAAAAGAGGAAAGCAAGAGTGGTGCAAATGTTCTTTCAAAGAGATTTACCACCTTGCCCACCAAAACAAAGTGGGTGTTTAAGAGAAAGTTGTTTTGTTTTCAGCTTCAGCCAAACTGCAAGAAGTTAGTTCCTGTCCTTGTCTGGAGGTAAGGAGGTAAAGCAGGGAAACTGCTATGTGCAAGACAGAACAGGCAAAAATTCCACAAAAGCCAAGGACAAGAAAGCCTCTGAGAACATAAGCAGAAATCAGGGTGTTGAAGCAGTGGGGACAGGAAGTCCTTGCACATGCAACAACTCCTCCTGAGTCCCTCACTGCCAAATAAAGCTCATCTATCCTGAGCAAACCGTACTGCTGTGACTAGCAGCAGTATTCCTTCCACCCCATCCCCAGGGCACCAGCAGTTCATGCCTCACTCGGACCAGACCTGGGCAGATGTCTGTGGCTGTGACTTAGGGATTCAGCTAAAAGCCCATCTAGAGGTGAGCTACTGCTGCCAGGAGCAGGCCCCTGACAGCTCCCCTCCCTGCACTTCCAGCCCCCAGCCTCAGGCACAGCAGCAGCAGCCACTGCCAGAGAGACAGAAAACTCCATGGCAGAAAATTCCAGTCGCTTCTTTGTCAAGGAGACAGGGAAGAAAAGGAAAACTAACATCCACAGCTCATGGACAAAACCAGTGCTGCTGAGCTAGGAGGCTGAGCACCTGCAACCAGTGAACAAACAGACAGGATTCCTGACAAGGAGGAGCAGATGCAGTCAAGGTTGCAGCATTCCTACCAAAACCAGCATGTCTCTTGAGGATAAGACACAAATTCCTGATGATTTTCATTTATCAGCTGGGAATCAGGAGGCATGCTGCTACAAACTACAGGTCCTCCTTTTCGATAATGGTTACCTGCAGAAACAGATCACCTGAGGATGGAGTACTATGAGACCAGAGGCCACACAAATTAGTGATCTGGAACAGCCTAACACACCAAAGCTCTCCAGTCTTGGGCAACGGGATTGGATGATCTCCTGAGATTCTTTTACATGAGTGGATTGTTTGTCTGTACATGCATACATGTACACACGCACACAGATATAAAAACAGACACATACACATAAATTATCAGTTCTGGGGCAAGAAAAGATGGCATATGTCATTTCCTTAATAGTTTCCAGATCACCAGATCTTGGCTGGGAGGAGAATAAAGTCCAAACCCCCTTCAAATGACCTACACTATAAAAAAGTCCCAGTAACACATGACGTTGCCATGCATCCCATATCCAAGGCAGTCAGCACCTTTGGTCCTTGACAAAAGGTCGAGTCACTTGTTCAGTAAGAACAGGCTTTCCCCTCAAACCAGAGGAAATCTTCCTAAAGTTAATCTGCTGGTTGTTAAGTAACTTAGGCCAGACACCGATCACATGCAGGAGATTAGCACACTGCAGACATGAAAACAATGGCCTGGGCAAAGGCGCCTGGGGGATGTGTGCACAAACCTCTGCTTACACCCTGTCATGCCCAGCCTGCGCTCAATGGGGCACCTAATGGAGCAAAATGGAGATGAAGGGGGCAATGAATCCTGTTTTGCTTCCTGTCTCCCTTAGAAAACATGTCCATATGGTCCTCCCTCTCCCCCTGACCCCCCCACTTGGCTTGGGCAGGGCCAGGGTGGTGTAGGGGATCTGAGTTACAAACTTTCCTGAGGAAATGCCACCGAGATGGTATCATCAGGTCCTTTGAGAACAGAGAACAGATAAGACCAAGCTCTGGGAGATAATTACCCATTTGTGCTAAGAACATATTTTCCTTTACAACAGCCAGACT
The DNA here is from genome assembly GCF_971803275.1 of Cyanistes caeruleus. NCBI lineage: Eukaryota > Metazoa > Chordata > Aves > Passeriformes > Paridae > Cyanistes > Cyanistes caeruleus. The sequence continues at coordinate 29,873,378 of NC_141703.1, forward strand.
TTTACTTTTAAACCTGTTGGCAATTTCTTTCCCTCAGACAGGTTAGCCTACTATTAAAAAAACAATTATGGAAAGTGTCTGCTGAAAGCCCAGGATGACACAGATGAATACAGATGATTGTTCTGACCAACATCCAATATTAGTGAATCAATCTCAGCTCTTGATGCCAAAGCCCCTCTGCTCCTTCTTCCTGTCTCTTCTCCATCAACCTCTACCAAGTCCTATCTCCAAAGCCTCCTTATCCCTAAAGGGAGGCAGGACAGCTATCGATGGCACAGAAGGCTGGCAGGCTGGAGCAGGGCAGGGCTCAGATGTGGCTGTGGCCAACCCAGGCTGTAACACATGTCAGTCTGGCCAAGTGTCCCCGATTGCTGCAGCTCTCCATCATTTCAAAGCAAATTTTTTCAGACAATTCTGACACCATTTGGCTCCCACCACAATGCTGGCAGAAGTGTGTTGTAATTTTGTTCAGCCATAAGAATTTTAAACCATGCTTAAGCACGCTTGCTAACCACACTTAAAAGATCTACCAAAGTGCAGCCAAAAACAACTGAAGCCCTCCAGCCGACCAAAGGGCACCCAGATAAGTAAGTAAATAAAAAAGCATGGAGTCACAGACAATGAGAGCCTATCTGTAGTATTTCAAAAATCAACTACAAAAGATGTTTCAATGGGATTTGAAAGTCAGTACATAGGAGTACCATGTTTACAGGAATGAAAATTCAAGTGCTGATCCACTTCTTAAGGCTAGCACAGGGACTTCACACAGGAAGATTAGTGGGGAAAAGAAGGAAAAAACTGATTAGTAACAAGACCTGACATTTGCTTAAGTCAGGAGAGGCAGTCTGGTATTTTCCAGAGCAATGACTGGGAGAGCAATGGGAGATGTGTTAATACCACAGGACCATCAGCAACCTTGCCGACAGCGATGCCAGTGCATCACAGGACACAAAGGCCTAGGGATGACCAGGTTGGTACCCAGACACAAACTGTGTGTGCCTGCTTTGAGCTAACTGCCTTCCTGGGCTTCTGCTGCCCTTCAGGGCACCCCAAAATCTCCACCAGCTTCACCCCCAAGCGCCTGAATCAAAGAGCCCTCTCCATGGCAGGAGGAACAAGTCATGTTCCCCAGCAAGAGCACAGCAGGAAGGGAGGGAAACCAAAAGAACCACCTGCTGCCTTTACTCGGGCAGTCCCCAAAACCTCACTGCCTCTGAAATGGTATCACACTAGCAGTAAGAAAGATTAAATGTTAAGACTCAATGTTACTTCAAAGGTAATAAAAAAAATAAATTAAAAAGTGGAAAAAGAAGCAGACTGATTTTCAGAAGACATTCCAAAAAGACAAGTTTCTTTAAGCCTTCCCAAAAACTGAAGGCATGTGAATAGCCACACTTGTCACCTCTAAGAGTTTGAGTTGCAGGCCCCACACTCCCTGGGAATTAATTTAGAAACTACAGGAGAAATTCAAAGATTTCTTGGCCAAGGCACATACACAAAATAAAAACCATTCCTTCAGCCTGTGTTCTCAACACCCCTCCAAATCCAGGTATTTTATCTGGCACAAATGCGCTCTAATAACACAAGGGCGGCAATCAAAAGGGCACATTTAATGCAATTTACCCATAATGAAAGCTAAGGCTTCCCTAATGCTGGCTTGGGGAAGCCAGAGGAAGAGAAGCCACAGGTTACTCCTACCCCTCAGGGTTCAGTCCCCTCTCCAGAGCTCCTCTGGACACAGGTAAAATGCCACCAGCTCCACAGTGCAGCATCACAAGGGCAATAGATGGAGGGTGGGAGGAAGAAATGATCACCAGGAGCTACTTCAAGCTTCCTACAGAGAGTTATGAACCATACAGCGACACTTTCAGTAACAACTACAGGTCAGCACTGTTTTTTCCCCCAAACATAAAATTTCCCATAAGAACCAAGAGTGCTGAAAGCTTAAATTGCAAGAAGTTGTGACTGAACTTCAGTATTAAAAGCTGTGAAAAGAGCCTGTTATCTTCATAACTCGTGGCAGGCCTAACCTGTTGTGAGAATCTGCAGCGCTGCAAGCCCAGGACCTCCCTGAAGCCCAGCCACCCAGAGAAAATGCATGTGCTGAGCAGAACAACAATACTCCATGAGGGAGCAGAACCGTCAGTCACACTTGTACCTGATATAGAGCTACATTTCAAAGGTCTGGAAAACTTGTAGGCCAGAGCTGGGAGTGGCTGGACCTTGTGTTTGAATAAAAAAACAGTAGCTAGGAGCTTCACATAATATCTGGTTAAGTATGCAACACAGGAAAGGCTAATCACTCATAGCTACTCACTTCTCCCTTAAAACAAAGAAACGTTGTGTCCTAAACTCCTAAAAAAAGAATTTAAAAGAAAAACCAAAAGCCCATGCATAACCTAAAGAAAGTATTTTCACAGCTTTTTGAAGCTACTGTAAGCTCTGTGGATCACCAGCCTGAGGCCAGTGATGGCAAGAATTCGCCCTCCCTTCACATTTGTATTGTTCCTGGCCTGCAAGAGTTCAAAAGCTCCAGGTAACTCTGAGACACCCATCCCCATATTTCTTTGTTGATGCCCTCACAAAACAAAGGGACAAAAGAAAAAAAAGACCAGAACTAAACAACCGAGGAGTTGTATTTCATGCCCTCTTTCTTTCCACAGATAAATGTAAGTCAAAAATGTGCAATGGTCCAGCTCTCTCCATTAAATATAAATGTTGGAGCTCCGGGAATTAATACCTGCTGCACTTCTGAAATGGCCATGCAACTTTAAATCCCTTAACACGCTTCTGATAAGTTTAAAATGCTGAAGTGAGTTCAGGCCTAGCCATCTCGTTTCAAATGATTTGGCAAGTGAGACTTAAAACTGAGCCTGAAAAACAGAAGTAGTAGGAAAATGTAAAAATACAGGGGCAGCAGTTGAGCCTCAGATCCCAAGGGTGGCTTTTCCCCCCCCTTTCCCTACAGCCTGTACAAGGTGGTCAGAAAAACGGCCATAAAATAAGAAGCCAGCTGTGAGGATTTGTAACATGAAACCACCAAGCACAATACTGAAAAATTTCCTGACTGAGAGGGGAGGGGGGGAAAAAAAATTCAAAAACCCCGAAACTGCCCAACCCCTGCTAGAGAGGTCATTAAAGACAGATGGTTCATTTGGAGGGCTGGTAGGAGCGTGGCTCCTCAAACCTGGGCACCAGCACCAATAACCTACATATCTGCTGGCAGAAGATGCCCACAGACAAAACAGAGGGGCTGTGACCAGGAGCCATGTACAGCACCTTGCCTGGACAGAACACCCAGCTCCCACCGTCCTTGCCCATGGCTGCTGCCACAGCGAGCACCTGGTCTGGACCTGGGGAGATGGACGAGAAGAACAACGGTGCAGCCACAAATGACTTTTGCATTTAGGTTTCCTGGACGGGTATCAGCAATCTGTCATAAAAGGAAAGAAAAACCCTAACGAACCATCAGCTACACTCATTAAAATCCTAAAGACGCCTGGAGAACTGCCCTTTCTACAGCATTAGAAAGTCATTGGCAAGTTTGTCTTAACTGGGATGGAGATTTCCCTCTGCACTCCCCCGCTTCCTCTGCTCACCCCAAATTCAACTACAGGAGAGAAAACCAGATCATATTTAACAGTAAATAAATAAATAAAATATAATAAATAAGTAAAAATAAATAATAATAATAAAAAAAACATCAGAGGGCTTGCAGCTGGGTGGGAGGGTGGAGATGGCAGGGAGGGTGGCTGCAGAGATAAGTCAGCGCTTTGCTGTGCACATGTCTTGTCTGTCTTGTCGCTATTTATCCCCTCGCTGCCATCACGTGAGCCTGCACACGGAACAAAGGCCCTTTGCTCAACCAGCCACAAGGAGCCCTTTAAGCACTTCTACACAACCCAGGAGTATCCTTCCAACTAGCCTTTAAACTGTGCCACTAAAACAAATAAAGAAAACCCTTTATGCAACCATGTTACCCCTTCCTCACAGAAAGTGTAATTGCTCGGGCATATACATCCCCCACCTACAGGGAGAGAAAATCCCTAAACTTAGGCATGTTTTCTGCCCCCCTTGTATCCATCAACAGATCAAGTTCTTCATTATCGGCGTCCGTCTAACTTGCTGATTTAAAGGATGAAACCACTCCTGCACAGTACCTTAACGAGGACGGTTATTTTAGACCCCCATTTCCGAGGAAGCAGTATAAAACAACTTATCCTCCTTATTTCCAAAGGGAACTAGAAGCAATGCTGTAAAAAGCAAATGCAACTCCAGCCCAGAGTTCAGGCCTGACAGAGAAGCAGAGGATTTGTGCCCAAGGATCAGCTCAAGGCTGGAATCCTCCTGGCTCAGAAGGCAGCAAGCAACCTGAGTGCGCACCTGTGCGTGTCTGTCTGTGTATCCATACGTGTCCGTGTGTCCGTGCATCCATGTGTGTCCGTGCATCCATGTGTGCTGGTGTGCTAGCAAGCCCTGCGCCACAACACAGGGGCCTGCAAAGCACCAGACCCGCTCCTGAGCACTCAATCCTGCAGGATGTTCCAGCAACCCCTACCTCGCTTCAGCCAAGTCACCTGATCTCAGCACCTCAAAGTGAGTCAAAATGTGCAGAATCAGGCTCTACAGCAGATCAGCTCCTCTGCTTAAAACCACAGCAATCCTCGCCTGCCAGTTCTTTTTAATCGCTAGACTGACAGCCATGTGGTAAAGTCGACAGCGCCAAGTACTTGTCATTTCATCGGTGCTGCCAATTCCCATCTTGCTGAGACAATGACACATCAAAAATAGCTTTCATCTGTTTATATACTGCATGCTCGGCAAACTATGTCACCAACTGCTGGTGTGGAAAAAAAAAAACCCAGCATTTTTTTAATCAACTCCATCCTGGAAAAAAAATAAGATTACGCACTCTCTGAAAAATACGAAAAATGTATTCCGTATCTTGGGAAACCTTCGGTGCACACCATATTTCACTGCAGATTACTATATCCTGGAAATATTTATTGGAGTAAATCATAATTCTCACTCTTTACTAACAAAGAGCAAAGAGGTAATAACCCAAACCTTTCATCTGCAAAATGTTTGTATCTGAAGATGCTGAAAATGTTCAGAAGATAGAAGAAGCAAATAGCCAAAAGCATTCTTCCTAATAAGAACTGAAGCCTTTTGCACACCAACCAGATGCCAGAAACAACATACACAAAAATTCACAGTCTTTCTTCACAGTTTCATTGGTCTCTCTGAAAGACATACGCAGCATGAGTCACATTCTTTTGTTCCTATCTTCCTGGGCTATTCAAATTTGCTATTTCTTGGTGGACACCACTTCTAGAAAGATGCTCCTCCCTACTGATCTGATGGACACCTGAGTTCATGAGAATATACCACACATACCTAAGAATATACTATGAAACATTTATATGTGCCTTTTTTGCTTTCTTCTTCCCTCCTTCCACAAAGGGTAAAAACAGTTTGAAGCACCAAGTTCCATACACGAAAATTTGAAAGGAGACCAACAAGGAAATCCATACACTTAGAATACAGGCTGGAGAGTCAAAGCCAAATTAGAAAATCACATCTGATAATCCTAGTCAAGAAACTATACCAAACACCATGTGGCAAGCAACACCTAAAACTTAGATTCTTCATAAAACTCCTGTACTTTGTTGAGAAGCGTGAAAGGAACTGCAGAAATTCAGGAATAAGAGCTCTTTCATGGCTAAAAATAACCTTGAGCTTAAGACCTGAATTTACTGTTAACAAACTAATTTTCATCTCAAGTGTTCTTCTTCTAACAGAAGAACACATTAAAGTGTTTTAGCAAAAATGGGATTCATAGCAGCTTAGGAAGGGAGTCCCAGTTGGAATTGCAGGAGACAGCAAGATTCAGGCTTGACTTAAGAAGCCCTCCTGACAGCCTAATAAATCAGAAAAACATATTTTTCTAACTTGTAGATTAAAACAAATACCAATTTCGTGATAGCATGCTTTTGAGCAGCCGTGCTTCCACAGGAAAAATGACTGTTTACATTAGCCTGATATTTTACTAGATGGACACACACGGATCATTAATTATGTCCGGCAAGATGGAAGTGGGCTGCGAATCCATGCAACACGACCCACAGGTCATCAAGCTGCCAAGGTGTAGGTGTAACTTTGCTATCCTGAAACGAGGGGAGAAGAATGGCAGGAAAGATGAGACTGTGCCAGCTGCAGACAGCACTTGAGTGCTCCTCCACCCTGAAGAGTCACACCAAGGTGCTCCTACCACTGTTCACTAAGCAGCAAGTTCAACCAGTACTTTTTCACACAGCCAGACTCCTTCCCACCAGATGCCACTGAAGCCAAAGGTGGAAACATGGTTTATATCAGAAGGGTTATTAAGTATGGATGAACTGAATGCAACCTCAGTCAGAAAAAAAAAAGAAACAAACAAAAAAAAAAACAAACCCAAAACAAACAAACAAACAAAACGCACCAAAAAAAACAACCCAGCATCAGCTGTCAAGGGTTGGTAATACAGGAAGTCTCTCTTTTTGCCTGTATACATATTTTTAATCCTTTTCTCAATCACTGACAAGTACTAAAGACAGCAGCCTAGGCAGTACAGATCTGCAGCCTAATCCCACATGGAAGCTCTTAGGCTTTTCCAAGTACACTTAGATTTTTGTGTAGAAAAAAAGCTCAAGTTCTTGGAAACAGGCTTTTACATCAACAGTGGCAGTTCATCAACATCTTAAAAAGTAGGACTCAGCCCTAAGTGGAGTTGAGAAGGTGTAATGCTGACATAAAGCAACTAAGCAAAGGAGAAAGTTCCTGTTTTCTCTTTATCAGGATTTAATATAAAGTTGGCTAAGTGGAGCTGCACAGCTCCATGGAAAAAGCGAGGTTTTTTTACCCCTTCCCCCCTCCTCTTCTCAGACATTTTCTTCCTTACGAAGAAGCAGCAGGTAAATTAAAACATACCCCTCAGAACCAGCCAGCCTGCCAGCTTCTGGGAGGAGAGTTCAACTCTGAGCTTAGAAAAGTGCTTTTGAAACACTGCTGTGAAATCAAAAGCTCTCCCCCGAGGAGGTGGTGATGTGGAAGCAGATATTGATAAACACAGATATTAGCTGTTGCTCTGTTCTCGCAGTCCAAATCAAACAAGTGGAAATACGAGAGAATTATGTATGCATTAAGATTAAATTCATACTTTCAAATACCATTAGTGAAAGACTGGTAAGAGATCAAATGCAATGCACTCCCTGTAATTGCTGAATTCCTCTGGGGTTTGTTTTCTTTTTTTTTTTTTTTTTTAAGTAAACATATTCTGTAAGAGGAAAGATATTCACATATGGTTAAATTTTAATTTGGTTAGTTATATAAACTACATGCCACTATAAAAATTCTCACCAGTAGTTTTTATTCCATAATCACAAGCTGTTATTCACTTTTCATGATTACACGTTCTGCCCGCTCAGAAGTTTGTCCTTCCACTTCAATCATGGGTTAAGCAACTAACAGATGCATTTAAATCAGACTGTAAAAGAACTTAGTGAACTTTCCAAGTACAAAATATACTAAAATTACGCCTCACTTTGCCGTCATACTTCATCAACTTGTCATCACCTTCATCGTGTACCCAAAGGTAACATTGTTCAAAAACACGATAGGGCATAAGAACATTGCATTAAAAAGCTGAAGTAAATTATCTCTCAGTTTAATATTCCTTAATGTCTCCAAGTAAAAGATAGTATATTTTTTTATAAAAACACAAAGCAAAGCTCCTATAGAAAAAGAATTCTCCATTAAAAATTATCTTAAAATGCCATGCAGCAATCACTCAAAATGCAGTCTTACTATAAAAACACAAAGCATGCTCTTAGCATAAAAATAAAGATCATCATGAGATGGGATTTTTTTCCAAATTTAAAATTAATTAAAACTTATTATATGCAAGTGTTGGAAGGGGCTGAGTATATGACTCAGTCCTCATGTCACCTTCAATCACAGTGACAAATCTGCTCTTCAAGACAAAGTCTGAGAGCCATGGGTAAAACAATTTATTACTGTTAGCTCTAATTAATCCAAATCCAACTGTTTATAGTTCTTCAGTACACAGAATAAACTAGACAAAGGCTTCTCCCATGCATCTAATTAAAACAGGAAAGGCTTCAAATCTATTTACAAAAATGTAATAAATAAATTTAAATAATTTGCCCCTTTAGGCCTCTAATCAATGGCATTATTTGTGAATGTAAATCTGAGAGCACGTCTGTATTTTCCTCAGTATCAATGCCCTAGAACATCCATCTAAAAACTAAAGATAACTCCTTATACAGCAGCCTCCTACATACACCAGAAAAAGGCATGTTCCCAAGCAATCAAGGTGAACAAGCATCAGGAGGAGAAATCTAAGCGAGAAGGAATAAGAGACCAAAACTGCCACTTTTTAACACAGATCATAGCATTTTCTCAGTAGTGCTTTCCACAGTAAGGTTTTTCCAAGGAGTGCTTAACATGTGCATGCAATTCCCACAAATACAGGCTACGATAAAAATATTTACTTTTAGACTACAAAGGCAACCCGAATAATACTGACAGCTTCAACCTCGTGGCAATCAGTATAGCTTAAAGCACAGTAAATAATCTCCAAGTAGAGTGGTAACATACAGCCATCCTGAGAACTGTGAACAGGGTTCAAAGGACAAAGACTACCAATGTTAAGAACAGGCATCCCCAAAATAGTAGTTTCCCACTCCATCCAATATACATGGACACATGACCTGTAACACTCTGCTCAACCCCAGATCTGGAATTCTCATCTCACTAAATGTGGGGATTATTTGGGATTTGGCCAGCATGGTCCAGAGCAGAGCTGAACAGCAAATGCATACCTGTCCTTCAGAGCAAGATTATCTTAAGGAAAAATTATTTCTAAAAGAAGAAAGAAAAAAAAAAAAGAAAAAAAAAAGTGTGACAGCTAGCATAGCTGTCAAAAAACAATACTTCTTAGTTGCTGAAAAATGAAAAGCCCCCACCATTCTCTACCTAAGCCTACAGCAGAAGCGTTTTTCTTTGTGCTGAAGTTAGCCAATTCTCAGACCCAAATTTTGGACCAGCTGGGACTATTCTTTTATCCACACAAGCTTCCATTCAGTTTTTCTACAAACTGACATTATGATAAAGTACCACTACAGTCCACTTGCCCATGTTTCAGGCTATACAGACAAAGAGTGCAAAAAGAGAGCTGCTGCAAAAATAACTGCACCTACAGATTCCCAACTTCTGAGCAAAGAAATGCAACATACTAACTTGGGTTTTGGACATTTTTGTGGGGTGGAAGATAACTTCTCATTTCCATCAATATTACCAAAACTCTTACAGACAGATGTCAGAAGAGCTATGGCTGGTGAGAGAGTGCTTGCTGAAGGTCCTCCTCACTCCAGGTGTCCGCCACCAATCCTTGCCTCTGAAGCCAAATTCACCCACTGAAATCCACCTACATGTGTTTTGCCTGCTCTAAATTAGAGTGGCATCAGAGCACCAGCTACCTCTGTCCATGGCTGTGTGATACTAAACCTCTGGGGCAGGCACCCCTTCCCCTCTTTCAGGCTGCCACCAAGTACACACTTCCAACAGCACATCACCATGGCTCACCTGCAAGCACTCAAGGAGGTGCCTGGCTGTCCCCCATAGTTCAGTTTGCTTGTGTACCATAAGTAAACTGAGAAGGCAGTAACAAATGCTAGTGCAGTTAGTTGCTTTGCCAAAAAGTTGAGCACAGGAATTTAGTCAGGAGTCCAAAGGTCCTTATCCTAGAACCCTGAATCATCCATCACAGCTGAGTACTGGCAACTGAACACACCAGCAACTACTCTTTGCAAGCTGAATATGGGAAGCATAATAATTTTTCCAGCAAAACAGAGGATACCGACCACATGACCCCTCTTCATGTGATTAATCAAAGTGTGTTTTAAATTTAAATAAAACTACAGCAGAAATTCCCTTGAGTCACTCAAATCTCACCATAAAAGCAAATTCTGGTTTGCTGCAGGCAAATATCCTTGAAGAACCATAACAAGCAAGTAAAGAAAAGGTTGGCAAAAAATCCAATGCCATCTGCACTCCTTTACACAGCTGGACAGGACTTGAAAGAATTGTAGGGTCACAGCTATGCCAGACTTGCTTTTCTTCTGTCTTTTCAATTGTCTTTTCTCACAGAAAAATTGCCTCATGCTAGCAGGTTTGGCGTTTCTTTGTTTTTCAACCTGTAATATGGCTACAGCAGTTCTTCTGCAAGACATCTCATAATTTGTTCCCCTTCTGAATTCTGTGAGCAAGCAGACCTTGACAGAGATCTATTAATACGCACATGATTCATGGCACCAGTCAGAAAGCAGAGCGAAGCCATCGTTAAGAAAGATAAAGGAGAGAAGCTGAGGGGATATTCCCTTAAATAAAGGGATTCATCTAGGAGGTGCTTTATTAATACAATACATAGTGCAGAACACCTGACTGGAAAACAAAAAAGGCAAAAAAGAACAGTAAACTCTGTAACTTGGGGGAAATCAATTCCTTAGGACTGCCAGCCAGTATAAACGATGCTGCTTCAGAGCAGTTGTTTTTCCGCTGTTTTTTGTTTGTAACAGAAGACTTGTGTTAGCAGTTTTTTTTCAGAGAAACCCACGAAGCACCTAGTTGAACACAGGAAGAGGTTTTTGTGACTACAGGGATGCCTGGTGCTTTGAAGCAGGCTGCACAATAACAAGCACCCCAGAGCATGCACAGGCTTCACTCCCTTGACTGGGGTGGGGCTTCCTATGGGTGTGCTTGACAAGCAGGGGGAAAGCGGGTACCAGGGGGAAGAATGACTGAGCAGACAGGCCTTTGCATCCTGCAGCCAGGCTGTGGGAGGGGCAGCTGCCTGCTGCCCTTCTTGGCTCTGCTTTTACCTGCAAACACAAACAGCAGTGACAGCAGCAGACCACTATTTTTAATTACACAGCTGAAAAGAACTCTTTAATTGCTCTTTGCTTGACAACCTCACCCCCCCACCCCTTTCACAGCAATCAGGTCTTGAGCACCTCACCATAACAGCACTGAGCTCCCTGAAACACAAGCATTTTTGCAGTCTTTTACTCAGATTCTTTCTTTCTGGAATCAAGGAAGTCTAGACATATTAGGACTGAGTAAGTCATCAGAGACACACGCACATATTAAAAAAAAAAAATTCAGAATACAAATATGAACACTTTCCACCCATATATTTCAATACTAATCCACATTATTATGGCAATTAGGAGCAGAGAAGCCTCACAACAGCACAATGTGCACTGTGTGCTTCGGTTACAGAGCAGCTGGTTCTGCTGGGTCACACACCTGGTACTACCAGGGCCCACCTGTGCACCTTGTGGCTTACAAGGAGCACAAGGAAAGGGCTTGATGAGGAACCTCTGACACCCCTACCTGGGGTTTCCAGGCCCCTACAGAAACAGAAAACAGCTAACCTATTCATGCCTACCTGTGGGAGAAGATAAGGCACACACTGTATCTGAGAAAACACTGAAACATTTTAAACACTAACTCTTTCACTTTAGTACACTCCCTATGAAAAGCCAAAGTGCAGATGCCTAACAGAGTAAAAGGAATTTCAAAGAGGATTCCTTCTGGGCAGTCCCAGGAATGGGAGGCTGCCTATCCTACAGGGTAACCCAGCATCAGGAAGGTGACAGGGTGGGAGTCACCTGACGCTGCACCCTCACAGTGCCAGCAAGGTAGCCCAGACTTCCAGGGCAGGTCACAAAACTCGTCACTTCCCACTGCAAATGGCCATTCCTCCAAAGCCTGCAAAACTACCAAGCTAATCCTTTGTGACAGGTAGCATTGGTAAAGCACCTATAGGAAAATGAAGCACTGAGGGAGAAAAATATTTGGCAAACACCACTGCAATTTATAGCAAAGTAAGCTGATAAATCTTATGAAATTAACTTTTTTTTTGTTGTTCTGTTAAAACACCCACTCACACATTCATGGAACAATTCATGAATATCATTCTTCCCTTTCTCTCTGCCCCCAGCCCTTTTCCACTAGCTCTGGAGGTAGTAAATTAAATATTAAGAAAGTTTCCACTGTAAGTTTCGGTTTCTGACTTCATTTGAACTTCATCATGCTCCAGCTATTTCAAAAATCCCCAGCCAGTCCAGAGCTGCAAATGACACCCATCCATAATGGGAAAATTAAGTGCTTAAAATTAAGTACCTCTCACTTAAGGCAATGAAAATATAAAGTCCAATCACAAAATGTTTGGCATGTTCTTTCTCACTCTATGTTTCTATAGCTTCTTGCTTTGAATGAATCTTGGGGAGAGATGGTGCTTATTAGTATCCTCTGCTCTAACATTAATTATTCCCAAACCATCACCTAAGTATGCAGCTACTCCACTGCTAAAGCTTTCCCCTGTTATATGAAGACTGTGAATCTGTTTAGTTACTCTCTGGTCCACCCTGCTGTCTAATATGTTGGGGAGGACAACCTGAAGTCTCAACTTCGATCTCCCTCATTATCTTGAAGAGCTGCCAAGTCTCCTTCAAAAACGTGTCTGCGCACAAGCTGGGGAGAGAATATTCCAGCTTAGAAAATCACTCTGAGCTGCACCTTCAGGAACACAGGGTTGCACAGCCCTATCAAAATAGAAGTTTGCAGCTCAGTCATGCAAGAATTGTGGGAACACATGGTCTACACGTATGTATGGCGCATGGGCATATATGTATACGTAACTACATACATGTTTGTACACATACAGATGAATGTCTGTACAATATAGAGAGGCACACATGTACAGCACATACCTGGCTGGGAAAGGAAGTACTGCAGCATCTTGCCCCACTGCTGCAAGCAGAAGCAGTGCAGGTTTACACAAACATATTTTAACCAACCTACCACAAGAACATTAACGCAAAATACCAAGACCAAAAATACTAATGAGTACAAAAGCCGTGTAATCATTTTCCCAGATTAAATCCATCTGTCCAACAGAATCCATCTGTCCAAGGAGCTTATTAAGGCTGGAATAAGTCTTTTATTAGTCGGGTTACTAGGATCCAAGCCTTATCTCTGTCACCTTCAAGTCCCTCCCAGGCTGCCAGCCGGTGTGCAGATCTAGCACATGAGGCTTTGCCATAGCTCCTGCTGCAGCATGGTGTCCCCTGCACCTCCCAGCTCCAGGGAGGAAAACTGGGGAAGTAGAGAGTCCCTTTTCCCTTCTTTTTCTTGCCCTGCTTAATTGTGTTCAGGGGTTGGGTGCTCAAACATCAAAAGTAATGCTCTGAATGACTCTTCTCACCCACAGAAAACAAGAACTCCAGTGCAAGCTCCCCAGCCTCAGCAGAGCCCAAGCTTTCAGGCGTGGCACAATCCCACCTCTGTGCCTCACTAGCTATGAAGGGAGTCACTCAAACCCAAAATTGGGCAAAGAGAAGGTGCATAATGTCTTCATAAGCCTGCAAGGGCACAGTCCCAGCAGCCAGCCTTGCCTTGCCTAAGCACAGCGAAGCAGGAGGCGAACAGTACCTCATCAGTCTCCCCAGCTGCTATTCAGAAGCAGGCAGGCGCCTGGAAAGCCAAGAGACTGCTAAAGTTCAGCTTTGTTCACTGCTTGGCATGGTCCAGAGCAGCAGCCCAGGGAAGCTGGCACTGGGAGCATTTATAGGAGAAGGGTCTCCCAAAAATGGAAAGGAGGGGAGGAGCAGCTCAACAGAGACATATTCCCACCATGGATAACAGGAAAGAAAGGAAATGACCAGACAGATTAAAAAAAGAAAAATTGCTCAAAGCAATTTATGTGAGGTTACACCAGGCAAGAAAAAAAGGGCATAGATCAGTTTAATTTGGAAGGGAAATTGCAGCAAGAGCACCTACCACATCGTTTTTTGTTTTGTTTTTTTTTAAGCTTGTTTATATAAAAGACATCCATCAACAGTATGTTACAATTATAATACAAAGAACAACTCCTGCTCCTCTGCAGATATACATTGGGAGTTTATTTATTCTTCTCAAACACTACAGGAACTTATTCCTGTGTTTTATAAACTCTCTATAAAACAAATATATGTTTACAGGCTGACAAAGTACCAGCTGATATACTGCAGCAGACAAGAAACAGTGGCAAGGAAGAATAAAGGCAAAACATCCCAACACAGTGGCATCTCCAGGTTTACTGCTCATGACCTCTTCTACTGGAGACCCAAGCCCACTTCACTCACAGCCACATGAGCCAGGACACCAAGCAGAGGCCACCACCATAATCTCTGTACTTTAAAGACAAGCTATGTAACAAAAACATACATTCTGTTGAAAAGAGGAGGATGATAATATTACTTCCAACTCCTGTGGCAGTACCTCTAAGTCATCAAAAGAGTGGTCCATTAAGACAGCATGGATAGGCAGGATCTATAAAACCAAAGGAAGCTCTGAACACAGCCTGTTTTCCATACTTCAGTGAGTGCAAATCCTTAAAACAAGGTGTCTATATCAAAATCAGCCCTACTAGTTCTTTTTTACCCCCAAATCACTCACTCTCCTTTGCATTTGGAAACGCTGGATGAAATGGACTGCATCCAGCATACACACAGACACACACACACGGACAGGACAGTGTGTGAGCACGTGGATCCAGAAGAGAGGGAGGAGGGAAGAGCCTCTATCTCCTTCTCATCAGGGCTGGGGCAGGCCTGTTGGAAAAGCTCTCTGTGAAACTCCACCAGGAACCACCAGAGATGAAAAGCCAGTATGGCGCAACATTGTACCTGACCTATTTCACCCATTTGACTGGGCTTATTTTAGCACAGTGACATGAGCTGTGGAAGAGTTTGTTTTCACACCTGTAAGTAACCACACCTTCTCACCATCCCAATTAAGAAGAAGAAACACAGATTTTCCTTCCATTATTTAAGTCACCAAAACAACCTATTTCCTAGAAATCTAGATAGAAAATATCAGTATGAGATGGCCAAAATTTCATATGCTAAACCATCTCAAAAAGGACTGATGGCTCTGCACTTTGTACCAGAACGTACAATTTCCTTCTCATATTTCCTACCTCCCAAGAGGAAATAAATAGAGATAATAGGCAGTGAAATGTGCTGAAAGTAATAACCATCAGTGAGTATAACCTATTAAAAAATTAATTTCTTTCTATAATTTCCACAACACTAATCTGCCCTGATACCTCAGGAATCAGTAAGAGAATTGCCGTCTGTACTTGCTTGAAGAGGGGCTTTTTATGGGGTTCCTAATAGTTGAAAATTAAACAAACCTAATGCTGTGTCTACAAAACATACAGTTTCATGTATAAATAGCTTCTCATCTTCTAAGCAAAGTGAAGTACTTTCCTCCAAATTACTATGCTCTTCTAGCTTCTGGTTATGCTGTTTAAGCTGAGTCAAGCACACCTTATGCTTTGGAGGACATGGCCCCTTCTGCATCTGGTAAAACAGCATTTCACACTTTCACATGATACACCTTCAGGCCTCCCTCTTAAGTCATTCCCTCACTGCCCACAAATTTATGTGTACAGGATGACAAAGCTCCTTTTACATTTAATCTGCACTGAAGAGACAAAAGTAGAAAAGAAAATTAAGAGGAGAGACAAGGGAGAAAAAAGAAACAGAGGGAGAATTGGGAGAGAAGAGAGAGAGGAAAGAACCATGAAGAAATAACAAAGCAGAAAGAATTTAAGCCAGACCTCTCAACAAGCACTTTTTACTCTAGCCTTACTAAGGGCTTGTCTACATGGGAAAGTCAGGGCAAAGGAAGTGGCAGTGTGAATTTTCAGCACACTTTCTTTCAACAGACTAAATTACCCTGCCCAACAGGCGCTCTTAGTGCACACTCAGCATCCACAGGGGGAGTTAGTGCAGAGCAGCTAGCGTGCTGTAAATTCACACCCTAGCTTACTGCGCACTAACTTCCCCATGTAGACAAGCACTAAGCTGCTGAAGCCTTCATTTGCCTAAACACATCTTTAATTTATTTTTTTTTCCCCCTCCTCTCAGCAGACTAGTTCTGGAAAACTCAGGCCATCACTATTCTAAAGTGGAGGGGGGAAGTCAAATGCCTATTCTTCCAGTAAAGCAAATTAGAAGCACATACAAAAGTGCCTGAAATGATCCACAGGCTAATTTGTTTTTCCCAGGCCTAATCCAAGACCCAGAACCCATGCAGATGAAAGCCTCCAGAACAAACGGCACCAGTAAAAACTCACAGGCCTAAGTACTGGGTTTGGGTGGCAAGCTGCTGATAGCCAGGTGGGTTATAGGGGTATCTTCTCTGAGAAGCTGCCAGAAGCTTCCCCTGTCCAACAGGGCCAACACCAGTCAGCTCCAAAACAGACCTGCTGCTGGCCAAGGCTGAGCCTAGCAGAAATGTTAGTAATGACTCCCAGATAACATATTTAAGGGGAAAAAAAATATTGCATGGAAGTAATTGTGCACAGAGAATTAAGGAGGAAGAACATGTGAGAGAAACAACTCCGCAGACACCAACAGGAGAAGGAAAGGGAGGAAGTGCTCCAGGTGCTGGGAAAGATTCCCCTGCAGACCATGGTGAAGACCACAGTGAGACATCTGTGCCCCTGCAGTCCTTGGAAGTCCATGGTGGAGCAGACACCCACCTGCAGCCCATGCAGCCCCCACACTGGAGCAGCTTAGTACGCCCCAGCTCTGTCCTCTTGTCTGTCACTGTTTCCAACCACACAGACTTGTCTAAAGTGATCACACTTCAGACTCCTGAACCATTCCCAGCACTCGTTTATCCCTTAGACAATTACAAGGTTAATATTGCACAGGAAGGGACAGAAACCTTCTACTGACTCAAAACTCTAATTTTACATGATTTTTACTTTTTGTGCCTTACTTTCCCCTCCACAGTGAGAAGAAGAATAAGCAAAAACACAAGGTGTGATTGAAGCTGTCTATGTCTTAGGAGCTGGGTGATCTGTATTCTGAACAGAAAGTGCCATCATCTTTGACCTCCCACACCATCAAGAATCACATTTCTAATTTCCTACTGGCAGAAAAGAGCTAGAGCAGAGACTATAAAAACTACAGGACAGATGTAGCCCTACATGGAGTATTCTTCATCTTAAGGATCACTGCCAAGGCCTCAGTTCCATCAGGACACCACCTTCACAGACACCACCAGGCAAAGGCCAACACTGAAGAGCTAAAGTACCAACCCTGAGGGTTGGTTAGACTTCCCCCTCTTAAGCCTTAAAAAACTTTCCTTTAAACCAAACCAACACAAACAAGGAAGTCAATTGGTTGACTCTAAGTTTACCACTTCATTGAAAGTTCAGTGATTTTTAGGGCATGAACTGGAAAGGCAGGAAAGGCAGGAAAACTAATTCCCTCAAACAAGTTTTTTTTTAAAAAAAAACAAACAAAAAACAACCCAGACGGCGGCAAAGTGATAAACCCCATGTTTTTCACACAGCTCTGCTGCCTTCTCCCTCCAATAGCCTGAGCTCTAAATGACCTGCAAATTAACCAAAACATGAAATCTGACTCCATGCCCTTGCTCTGCACAATACAATCAGCCTGCCAGACAGTCCAACCATGACAAAAAGGTTTCAAGGAAAGTTGTTTAAATATATTACTGCCTGTCAACATTAGATTTTCTACAAATACTTCACTAAACATGGCAGTCCCTTTCAAACTGGGTGGGAAAGACTACCCAAGGAGGAGAAAAACTCCAAGAAAATGCAGCAGTGAGGGAAAACAAAGGATGGCACAAAGTGACTTTCAGCATTCAGCTCTTCTACCTCAAGCTATAAACCATCTAATCAGATCAAAACCAGATCTAGTCCTTGCATGCATCACAGTCAGTGAACTCTCAGTGCAGAAATCGATACCAACAATTGTTCTTCTATAGACTTTTCTCCAGAACTAACAAAATCCTGATGGTCTGAAAGAGTCCTAGCAGAGTCCTACCATTGGAAGTACCTTGAAATCAAGTGAACACATACTAGAGACTGCTACCAATCTCACCTTGGCCTTAAAAATATAAAAGCACAGCAGGTAGGAGAATAATAATCTCAGCATTTTCACCCAAGGCCCAATGCTTCTGGTTTCTATTAGTCTTTATAGCAAAATGCCAGGAGAAAATTTGCAGTAGTAGGTGGAGAATTTTGTGACACACTGTCTCATCTCCATCAGTAGGAGCCCATTCCCACAGGCACACCTCTCTCAAAATACTAAGAGATACTGCACCACCTCAGTGGTATGGACATCCTCATCTCATGCAGGCTCCACTTTGGGAGATGAGCACCATCACCCTTTGAAGAACCATTTTCTTTGCAAGAGATTCCTTCTCTAGAAGTTTCCTATTTGGCCTCAGACAAACAAATCTGGTCCACTCCAAATTCAACACACTACTCCTTATTTTCTTAGGAGGTCCTAATGGAAGGGGAATCGCTTAAATGAAGGGCTTACACTTTTTCAGCAATAGAGAGAACAAAAGGAGAGGATCCACACGTAGGATTATGTATGAATAATGCTACCAACCAGGTATCCTTGAATCTTACACTTTTTCCATCTTGGAGTTTCCTAAAGCAGATGCGCACACATGGAATTGAAAGCGGGTGTTTAGGCCTCCTGTCCTGTCGTTAGATGCCCTGTTCTGGGAAGCAGTGTTCCCTGGCCCATTGTCACCCAGAACTACAAGCCTGTCCCTCCATCTATCAGTCACAAGGAAGGCATTCAGGCCAGGTTGTCAGAACAGCAATTTCCCCTGCTAAAAACGAAGGTGGGAGCTCTAACATGAAACAAGTTCTTCCAATTTTTCTTGGCAGCCTATAGAAATGCTCAAATTTTCTTTCAAATTAAGGTCTCTCATGAAAGCAACAGCAA
Source organism: Cyanistes caeruleus (assembly GCF_971803275.1). Lineage (NCBI taxonomy): Eukaryota > Metazoa > Chordata > Aves > Passeriformes > Paridae > Cyanistes > Cyanistes caeruleus. The sequence goes on from NC_141703.1 coordinate 29,892,271, forward strand.
GGCAGCAGTTTGAGCTTCCTAGTGGGGTAGCAAACATACCATTTGCTGTGGGGATATGCAAAAACTTATAAAAGAAAAAAATCCACAGTGAATTTAAGAAGAAAGGAATACAAGCAATCATAGGAGTGCAGGAATTTCATTTCTGGTTTGTTTTCTGGTTTTAACTTCCAATTCAAAATGCCTCCTATGAAGAGTTTTTGGATTATGGAGAGTGGTATTGTGAAGGCTACAATACAGACCCTTAACACACAAACAAGAGAAGGATTTTTCTTTATGCTGACAGACCAAAACCTATTTTCAAACACTTATTTTCACATTGTGAATGTCAACTTTCTTTTCTGTCTTCAGGACAGGTGGGTAAGGTATAGTCACTGCACAAACCAAGGTCAAACACAACCCTTTGAGGTTTCATTTGGCAGGATAACACTGAAGAAAGGACTTACTTTATGCAAGCTTGGAGATAAGTAATCAAGCAGGAGACTGCAGAAATTCCTGAGAATTTGGGGAGAGAAGGGTGTATCTATCAGTGTTTTGAATTACAAATGGGTGAACGACTGGTTGCTAAAACAATGAGGGGCCTAGAGCAGGCCCACAAGTGCCTGTGCTTTTTCCCACTGAAAGCACAGCCACTCACACACACCCTGATCTCCCAGCCCAGGGAGGGAGAGAAGGCTCGTGTAAGGCAAGGACAAAATAAATATCTGAGGTATTTAAGCTGTATTTTTTTTCTACACTTAGATTTCTTTCATGACAGCGGGGCTGTAAAACAAGACTTTTCTGGCTTGAGCCCACCATTCTTCAGGAGGCTTTCAAGGAACATATTTTCAGAAAGGGTTTTACAGTTGACCCTCTGCAAGGCAAATAAATAGCTTTTAAAAGTACATGCACATGCTTGTACTTTTCCATGGGGGAAGGGGGTGTCAATTGAATGATTTCTCAGCAGAGAGCCCATGTGCACGCCTTCCCAGTGTGGGGATTTCTGCACTCCAACAGATCCCAACAGCTAAACTGCAAGTGCTGTCAGAATGAAAAGAATTCAAGAGCGATGGCTACATCATGGCTACACTGTCTGGAAGCACTGGAGCAACATACCAGGATCCTAACAGCTGCAATCAACACAGTCCTAACTTTTTCTTAAACAGTACCCTCTCTACCAAAGGAAAAAAAACCACAAAAAAAAACACAAAAAAAAAAAATTTTAAAAAAACCCAAAAAAAACAAAAAAATAAACCCCACAGAGATACCTAGCATTTGCCCTTGTTTGAAATCATTCCATCATGAAATAACATAATTTGGTTTCCAAAGATGTTCAATATTAAAAGCAGCATTCAGTATCAAAATCTTTTCACAAATCTTGTAATTACACACTTCCATAGACAACTTAAGTTCTTGAGTTTAAGCAGAGGTATAAACTTAAAGGTGTAAAACACAAAAATAGAAAATTGCACATTGTGAGGTTTTTTCTTAAGTTTTATATGGGGTCCAGTGGCAGAGCACACAGGTCCCATGTCTCAACTTCCCACACACAGAGAGAGCTTTGAGTTGGACTATTCTGAGATACTCTAGTTTAAGATTTGTTGAGGATTCAGCAACCCAATACTTTTCTTTAAAAAAATGTGAACACTTCCAGTGCTGCACTGGGGGAAGTTATTAAGAAAAAACATCAAAGGAAACTTGCAGACATTAACTTTAGCCAACACATTTATTTCAACCAGCTACAGGTCAGACCTTTTCACCTTTAGCTGATCCTACCAGCAAAGCCTTCCCTGCACAAACTCTGTGAGAGCCTCCAGTCCCTTTACTGTTTCACCAAAGTTTGAAGAGGGCTACTCCAGGAAATAAAAACTATGTTTACATTTCCAGTGTTTGTCCAGCATATAATTCATTTCTGGGGTGACCTCAGAGCATATACTAATGCAGACACACACAATGTTTCCAGCCGCCACATGGCTAAGCAGGCAAGGCGCAGAGAAGCAGAAATGGGATCTCCTCTCATAACCAGAAACCCCAAGCAGATGTTTCATCATCAGCACTACTTCTGAGTCACCCGTCTGAGACTCACGACACAGGATCATCACCCTGAATAAGTCAAGAATGATGTCTAAAGGAAAAAGTTAGCATTCCAAGGCTTTTTTTGTTGGTTGGTTTGCTTGTATTTGTTTTTGCTTGGTTGGGGGTTTTTTTGTTGGGTTTTTTCTGTTGTGTGTATGCATGTTAACCATCTTATTTATGAGGGGTAGTCAATCACTCCACCTGTAGACAAGATCAGCTTTGGCTTTTCTCCTAATACTGCTATATCAAGCATGTCTTTCAACAGTATTTACTGATCCACCACGTCAAACAGCAATAAATAAGTCAGATAGGCAAGTGTAACATTACCTAAAACCAGACCTGCACAACTGGGAGCCAAAACTGCACAACAACCCATATAAAGGGTTGGCTGTACGAGAGGCACACCACAACACACAGACACAAATGCTGTGACAGAAACTCAACACACGAGACGACACATCCTTGGGTGACACAGCACAGGAGGAACCCACCTCACACTGCAATGCTTCTAATCATGCTTCTTTTGCTCGTGTTGCCATAACATCACCACCTGCAGGTACTGAGTTGTGAAACAACCCCCTCTCAAAGGTGTTCCTGAGCTATGCCAAGGATGCCTTAAGCTAACTAAGTACAACAGATCAGAAACCTTGACTTTAAAGGAAACACAAAGGCTGTGTTTCTAGGAATGTAAATGAGACACCTGCACATCCAGGAAAATGGGAACGTTATAGAAACACGGAGAAAGTATAAAGCTCCCCTATTTGGAGTGTTTTATGTTTTGGGGGTTTTTAAATGAATATGCAATGCAATATTCAGTGAAATGGTAACTGGTTAAAAACAAGTCCCAGGTATCTATAAGATATCTTCTCACAGTGCTCTATAGCAAGTGCTGAGTACCACATGCAGTATAAAACTCCACAAGCAGAGTTACCCTGTACTACACAGCCCTGTTAGGCCCAAACAGATGCTACAGCAATCCAGGCAGGAAACAAAGGCATCTCAGACTGAATCCTGAGACGCCAGGCAGTGTGGAGCCTATGGCACTCACACTCCGTCTGTGAGCAGTGCAAGACCTCCCAGAGACCACCCCAGAGGGCTGCCACCACCCATACACTTTTGCTGGGAGTCGGACAGCAGAACGGGCACGTTTCCACGCACTGATGGGATTTGAGCTGTAGGGTGGCTGGCTTTTTTTCCACTGAGTGAGCCATCTGACACCGGGTGAGAAGCCTCACACTCCAAACTGCATACAAGGTTAAAAGCTGAGTTAAACTGCACAGCGTTTATGAAACACTGCAGGGAAAAAAAATCAATAGCATCACATTCCAAGCCATTGTTCACAGCCTCATACACAAAACCTTTACAACTGCCAGGCTGGGCAACTATGCCAGTAGGCTCCAGATCTGTCCTGTCTTCCCCAATGTACTATATAGTCCAAGTTAGTCCTAAAAAAACAAACTGGGATTTGTTTATATCCTCATACATTGACAGTACACAAGCACCTCCTGTGCAACAATCCCTTTCACCGATTATCCGGTATTTGGCATGTGGCTATAGATCATTTCAAAGTTCACAGTAAAAAGAGAAAAATAGTAAGGTAATTCACAAGTTTTGTCCAGTGCCAATAAAAAACACAGGCTATATATTTTTCTGCAACCTTGAGGCTCAGATGTTTAGACCTTAATCACAACAAGGTACATAGCTCTCTGGTGGGAAAAAGAGATGTAAGGAATAGACAAAACTGTATTTGTAACTCGCCTGTTTTGCCTTAACCACCAGTGATTACTCATCTCCACAGCAGGAATCCAGAATATGTCTCTTCCTGCATATGCTTGTCCTTCTCTTGCCTTCAGTCCCACCCACCCAAGCTGGCTCAGCTGCACACCTGAGGGATGTTTGACTTGCAAAAGTAAAAAACAGTAAACATAAGGAAAGAGCACCCTTGGTTCAAACAAATAAAAGGGCTACAGAGCCAAAATACAATTTCAGGGAAAAACTTAGCAAGAAAGTTGCCTGCCCTTACTACAGCTTCCAGGTAAAACTAAATGCTTTATCAGTCTATTTTCTGATGTGGTGCTTGCATCTTAATTCAGTCACCCATCAAGAAACAATAATGAACCAAAAAGAATGGATTGGGTATTGCACTGGCCAGTACATCCTCTGTCCCACAGACACAGGGACCTGGAGGAGGAGGTGGGAAGTGAAAGGGCACAGGTTTTCTTACCTCTCTTTGGGACAGGAGGAGCTATCAACTAAACAGGATTTTGCCCCATTTCAACAGGCCCCATGTGATGTACACTCAGAATCAGAGGCAGACAGGTGAAACTGTTCAAGATAAAGCTGAAAGCATCTGCAAGCTCCATGCCCCCCTTCAATAGAGACAAACTGTGGGGTGTTCCTGCTCAGCACTAAGAGAACCATTAAGAACCATTTACTCAGGCTGTACTGTACTTTGAGGAAAGAAGCCTGGACAGTTATCTTCACAGCACAAGTGAGACTTGAGGGATCTCCCATCAGTGCTCCAGCCTGACATTTTCAATGCATTTTATGTTTTTGAACATGCTCCGATCCCCAAGCTACCAGCTTCCAGCTGACACAGCATCCCAGCGAGGGCGGTGGGAACCTCATCTGCAGAAGGGGCACCTTGCCAGGGCACCCTGCCCAGCACACTGTGCTCCCCAACATGCTCACGGAGGCGGGTGAAACCCTCTTTCAGCTGGGTACACGCCATGGTGGCTGTCCCTGGGCCAGGCGAGCCAAGCAAGAAGCGCCACTCTGCCACGGCTTTGCCAGCGTGCCGGTGTCAGCTGTGTCCAAACCTCTCCCCACGAGCTGCCAGCGCCAGCCAGCAGGCACCCGAGGGGCAAGCAAAGCCGGCTGCAGCCCCACCCCAAAATGCCGGCAAGAAGCCAGCAGCCAGCCAGCCACATTACTCTTGCACTAGCCAAAGCTTGGACACCCTGCCAGCTTTCCACTGGCTGTGGGAGGAGGACACCCAAACCAGCACAAAGCCCCGTCAGCAGGAAGTTAACCTGTTTAAACAGAATAAGTAAATGAATGCTAACAGATTTGAAACAGCTGAGTTTGTACAGCAAAGATTCAGTTCTGATGAGAATGCTTCTGATCCAGTATTAAAAAGCCCTAAAACCAGCTTACACAAACTGACAGCTTCCAACCACAAGCTCTTGTTTCAACAGCACAGCCAAGCCCAGCATCCCTCCTCCTCCTCTTCCTCCTCCCTCCCCACTGCTCCAGCACCTGGAGCCACTTTGTGCAGCTGGACAGGGACCGAAATTCAGCTGCTGCCAGGGCTGTACCAACCCAGACAAGGAGATGGTGGTGGGGAAGGGCCGAGCTCACCCAGCTGACATGTCTGCTGAAAGAAACACCAGAGACACACCCAGGTTTAAATTTAGGGAATCAAATTTTAAGAGTCTCCTCCAAAGATAAGCACAAGAGTAGCAGTATCCCCTCACTCTGTCACTTGCACCCTCCAAGGGTAAAGCCCTAGAAGAAAAACTGAATGAGAACCAAGAGAAGCCGATCTCATTGTACAACAAATCCCTCACAGACTGAATTATTCCCTGCACTCCACCCCTTTTCCAAGCTTGCTTAGACTGTAATTATTTGCAAGGTAGTCGCCAGCTTTCCTCCACAGACACACCTTGCACGTCACAGGGGCTGTGTCACTCACTACTCCCAGCCTGCACAAAAATAAAGCAACAAACAGAGTGCTGCTTCTTACCAATCTATTAATAATTTCCTCCTTCCTACATCATATTAGAATCAGAGAAGCAGAATATCCTGAGTTGGAAAAGACCCACAAGAACCACTGAGTCAAATTCCTGCCTCTGGACAGCACAACCCCAAAAATGTTCTCAGCATTTCTTTATTATTTTTTGTTAATGCTTGGAAACTGCTGCTGCTCTTGAGGACAGGAAACCTGGAAAAAACAGAATATAGACACAGCAAAAGGGTACAAGGCTGTAGATGGGCACATAGGCTCCTGAATGCAGTAACTGATCACAGCAGAGGGCACATGTTTGTGAAATAACCATGCCATCTATTATTATAATTATACTCAGAATTTATAATGTTGAAAATCCCATACAGATAAACAAACAAACAATCTCATCATGAGGAGACACAGCCACCCAGTTCTCCCAGCCAAATCAGAGGGAGTGGATTTGCATATCTAAGAAACAGCTGAGTTCTCCACAGCCAGCATGGTGCTGTATTTCTGAAAGCCCCTTGGTCTGAATCACCACCTCCCAAGCACACTTACCCCCAAAACTCACCTAACAGCTGTGGATCTAGTTTGGATATTACCAGGGATAGACCAACACCACCCTCCTCATCCTCTTCACAAAGTGACCTGAACTGGGGATATTATGCAGGTGAAGAGAGGGAACACATCTGTCCCAATCCAGGGCATCTAACTAGTAACTAGTTTCAACTAGTCACCTTTTCATCAGGGTCTAAGGTCAGATGAATCACCTGGTAGCACCTATTTGTCTCTCAGACACTAAGATGCAACTTATATGCAACTAAGTCTAAGTAAATAGGTAAGCCTTAGACATTAATTGTAGGTGTCTGAAATGAAAAAACTGAGGAGGCTGTGTGCATAAGGTACCAAAATTACACCACTACTGTAAATAGCAAAACAGAAAAAAATGGAAAACAGACAAAGAAAGAAGGGGGAGGGGGAACAACTCATCTGCTCCATAGGATGAATAAGGCATATAGTTACACCAGGCAGATATTACTTTTTTAACACATTCATTATTTTCCAACTTTTTTTCTGCCCTAAGTGCAAATATGCTGGGTTCACTGTAACTTCCATAAACGCTGTACCTCTATATTAAGCTGTTTCAGTGGGTCAACACACTTTATCCATGACTTCCATTAAGGGACAATGCATATTACAAAAATAGCTACATTTAAATAAGCATGGTTGTGTAACATTATGGAGCAGTGAAGCTCCAATATAACCTGGTTTATTTTTGCTAGCCTGGATAGAAGAGACAGGTTATAATTACATTAAGAAACCTCTTCCTTAACCCTGATAGAGACCTAAAGATGATAAGCCTTGTCGACATTTGGGCTTTCTGCTCTGGTTTTCTGTTTTGATTCTGACATCATTTAAGGCAGAAATGTGTATCACAGCACTTAAGCCAACCCATAATTCATGGCAGCATCCAGAGCTGATTAGTCCTGTTGTATAATCAGGTCTCCTTGATACATCAGGGGACTGCTGCTCATGCAGGAGGAACTTACTGTGCCACTTTCACTGTAAGCTGTATTAGATGGATCCTTTTTTGTCTTTTATCAACCTGATCAAGCCTTGCATAAAGCTAGTGATTGATACAGGAACTAAAAATGAATACACACAGACAAATGTCCAAGGGACAGCTGTCATAGCTCCATACTTTTGAGGGGAGGACATTGATTTAGAAGTCCTGATTATAAAGACAGCATCAGCCTGACAGAGCAGTTAGCGTTGTCCCTTTTGTATGTTAACATGCATGATTTATATTATTCTGATGTGCAGTACACACACAGTTCTCTCTCATACACTGAAAAATTCATGGTAACGACACAGAAGAGACCAAGCAACAACACAGTAGTGAGAGCTCTTAGAAGCTGCATGAAATGCATGAATAGGAATATTCTGCCTGTGACTTTAACACACTAATTCAACATCTCCCCATTACGTCCACCCTTCTCTTCATTTTCCTTTTGTTGTCTTACCTCTCGAGTCAAAATAAGCACCTCATGTGATTTCAACACTCAAACCCTGGTTAAGATTTAGTTCAACATTTTCAGCAAAGAGAATAATACCTAAAAGCAGAGCACAAGCCCCAATACCATTCCAGCAAGCTTCTATTTGCTTTTTGCTATTTTTCTAGCCCATGTAAATATGCCACTCCTCAGAAAAAAGGAAAATAGAAAACAACACAATCATTTCTGGGGTCTTATCTGTAATTCTGTAAAAAAAAAAAAAATGTTGAAGAGAGATAGATAGGTAACTATTTTTTAAAGGTAGAGCAAAAATCTGAAGCACACAGCAGCACAGCATCACTCTGCTGAAAAATTCCACTCTGTGTATCACAGTACTTCAGTACTATCACATCAATGACTCTGGGCCTGATCTCACAAGCACATTCATGTGCCAGCAAACGGTTCTCTGTCCCAGTCCTCACCTTTCTGAACTAAATGTTTAAGCATAAAATCAAACCCAGAGCATAGCTCTCAAATGAAGATGTAACAGCAGCTGAAGGTCACTCAGCTTTAGTGCTGGGCTCAATACAGCAAAACTTCGGAACAGATGAAATAAAAAGAGTGGCAAACCCCTGAAACAATTTTTGAACCTCCTTCAGTACATCTTCCTGACTTGATATGGGGCAAACAAGTGTTTTTTGTTCCCAAAGCATCACGGAAAAAGGCTCCACCAGGACAAGCACCAGCCTCTTTAGGAAAACAGTTACAAAGCCTTCTCCCAGTATGCCATCTTTCATTTCTGTTTAAGTTGATTAGATCTGTGATTTGGGAGTGGGAAGAATCCAAAATGAAAAGGCAAATGCTAGGCTCCAGGTCAGGATTAACCTCAATGCAGCACTGCAAAATAAAGGAGTTAGTTTCTAAAGCAGCAATGTCCTTTGGAGCAGGCTGTTTAAAATCACTGACTGGTATTTCAGCTTCCTCATTAAGGAAAAAAGAAACAAAGTAACATTTCAACACAGGGAAAGCAGAGAACCTAATTAATAGTTTCCACGGTGATCCTTGATTTTTTTTTCCCCCTAGTCTGTGAGAAGAAACATTCTTTTCTTAGCTGACAGGACAAAGACAGTTCAGATTTACAGACCACTGGGCCCTACTGGCCTGATAAGGGAGGGATCTTTCTGCTCCCATCAAGGACAGTTTTTACAGAAGTATTAGACTCCTTCTGTTCCTCTGTCCATCACTGGGGGTAAAACTGGTACCTACCAACAGCCACTCCTGGTGTCATCCTGCCCTCCCCTCCCACCCCTCAGCAGTACTGAGGCACCCTGCTTTTCCTTAAAGTACACACTTGGGAGGGGGCTGGAGTGGTTATTAGCATCCCCACCTCTCCTCTTCCAAGTGGAAGAACTGTCAGTAACAACCAACCCATCATCCTCTCTCCATCTGAACAGTATTTCAACCTTCTTAGATGTGCAGACACGGAACTTTTTAGGAGATACTCCATATGATGACGGATCACACAAAGCCATACACATTGTATCACCCCCTTCCCAAACCAATCAGACTTTATTGATTCAAGTGGTAAAAGTTTCAGAAAGAGAGCCGGATCAAATCTATCGAGACTTTCTTGCATCACAGTAGCTGGAATAGGGGGAAGAAGATAAGAGATCACATCCCAAAGGAAGAGCTTGCATCCCAATTCCCTACTAGCCAAGTGCTCTTGCTAAGAAACTATAGAATTGTTAGCATTCCCTGTATTTGGTGAACACTCACACAGCTGCTCTTCAGTTGGGAAACTCCACCTAGATTTCACAGTTCATCAAACCAATGGCTACTATGCTTTCCATGCCCACATTAACGTTAATTGACATACAGAGGTGAATTCTTATGAGCAAGAAGAACCAATACCCTGCTTTCCCGTTCCCCTTTTCTGATCAGTGTTTTCCAGTCCCACTCCCAGCAACAGCAGTCCTCTTCAAAGTGGAAGAAATCCCCTGCAAAAGCAGAAGAAACTGCCAGGCAGCACGTTTTGCAGCCCAGGCCCAGGAAGCCCACAGAACTCCAGGAGCAGGGCATGTGGTACAGCAAATTGTCCTATAAACTCAGGATCACAGTCCACAGAAGCCTGGCTGTGACCTTAAAAATTCATTTCATGAGTAACTCAACCTTGACCGCTTGTGCACCCACATGTGAACTTGGCACAGCGTGTTCAAAGCAGTTACAGGATGACTGAAGTGGCAGCACCAGACTCTGCCTATAAGCAAAGGCAATAATCACTTTATACAGTTATCATTTATTATGGCTGTTACAGATGAAAGTTAAAACACTCCAGGCACAAAAGCACACAGAAAGTAACTATTTACAAAGACCACCAAAAAAAAAAAAGCCCCACAAAACCAAAAAAAATCCCACAACAATTCATATTGATGCATGTATCTGCAATAATGTAAAGAAAAAAAACCTTACTCCCTAAGGCACAAAGCAAATATTGAGCAAACAGCTGGGCACTGTATTTTGAAAGTGTATTAGGCAAGTGTGCTAAATTGACAGGGTATACCACAGGTATCCTCTGCAGTAGGATGCTGTGCTTCTTTAGGGGTATCCTTACGGGGCTGGGTTGACATTGCTTTCTCAGAGGAAAGGAGAGCTTGCTTGAGCAATTTGCCTAATACCAAATCTATTTTAGGAGCAGTGACCCAGATCTTTGTTTTGTCAGCAAATGACTTGTATAACAGAGATGAATTGACAAGGAGTTGAACCAGCATTGGGCAATACCAAGGTGCTGATGAGCATTGGCCGAGGCAGGTGATGGATGAAGACAGCACCAACAGGCTCTCCCACCTGAGCTTAAGCTTTCAAACCTGCGGTCAGCCAAAGGGTCATCCATGGCTAACACAAGCCCTGACAGATGAACCCTCATCAGCTATGTGACCACGACCCTGTGACCCATATCCATGCTGAGAGCAGCTTTCCACGGCTGTCCATAGCCGCAGAACCTCCTTAAAACACCTCTGGTCTCAGAGTAAGGAGCAAGCTGAGCTGCAGCCCTTCAGCAGAAGTTTCACTAGTGCTGAGCACACAGCAAACACATCCTCTACCCAGCCATACACATACCCAGCCATACACAACACAACTCCCCTGATCTCTCCTGAAAAACCAGGATCTGCCCCAAAGCAGGAGTAAGAGGGAAATGGCTAAGCCTGTACCCACAGGTGAACTGCTCGCTCAGGTGCACTTTGGGGGTCTGAGTCATTCCATCCATCTCTGGAAAAAGCTGCAGAAACTGAGGAGATATATAGTCTTGACAAGTATCCCTAGACACCCATCGGATCTTAAACATGCTTTTTATTACCGGTGATTAACAGGCAACCAAGCACTTGGCAAATCTGGAGGGGAGAGACTTCACAGAGGAAGGCTGAGGGAAAAAGAGGGCTGCTAGCGGGCAGCTGGACAAGACCAAGCTTCTCAGGTGGCTTGTATTATATTTCTTGTCTGGGAAGGTCTTTTGTTTTAGCTGTCTCCAGCATTTCTCACATACCTATAACCTTATGGAAAACAGACTGAAGAAAGATTAATGTCTCAAGTATTAAATATTCTGAAGGATGGAAAATGCAAACTGAGAGACCAAGAAAATATCATTAGGAGAGGGGGGAAAAAATTAAGTCACAGAAAACATCTCCAGAAAGGGTCTCTCAAAAGACAACTAGCTGCAGACCTGGTCAAAACCAAGAGAAATGGGGAAAGACCACCAAACACCAGCCTGCACCCCTAGCTGGGTGAAAGAATTTTTTAACAGTCCTGCTTTGCACAGGAATGTATCCATCACTCACAACAAAATACCACAATTGCTCACATGGAATCAGCACTTTTCCCTTAAAAAAAAAAAAAAAAATCTGTGTTCTTGCTAGGAAAGGTATCTGTACTGCAAATAAGCAAATCAACTCTCTGGAGTGGATTTATGGTTTTTTTTTTTCCTTATCCTCTGCAGTCAAGAGTCTGCAGGCCCCAAGCACATGAGTGATAAAGAAACAGCAAGAATAGGCTGCCTGAAACAGCTACAAGCAATTGCTCAAGGCTGGGTTGGTTGGTTGCTTTTCCCCTTGACCTCCCTCCTCTCCATTCAGTGTTTTGAGAACACCACTGCACTGGGTGATATAAATTACACAGGGACAAAATGCAGGTGCATTTACTCAGCAGAAATCACCTGTGCCCATGGCTCCCTGAGAAGTTTATCTTGGATAAAGGCTGGGAATGCAATGCAGGGGACAGGTGAAAATATCTGGGCTGTGTCCAGCTGGGAATGAGAGGAAGAAAGCAATCAAGCACGGGGCAGTGGCACCTACACACTTACAGCACACAGACGGGCAAATATGCTCCAAATGTAACTCAACAAGAGAGGAAGACCCAGACTCCTGCTCTAGAATGCACAGGGAGAAATAATCTCTCTTCAGCTCAGAAAAAAACAACCAAAACAAACCAACTAACCAAACAAAAAACCCCTAAGTATTTCTGATAAAATAAAATACTAAAAAAAAAATAAAAATAAAAAAATAGGAGGAGCAAATGCTTCCCCATAACTCCTTGCTCCCATCCCATCATGCCTGGAAGCACTGGCTGCTAACAATCCTATAGTAAACTGCTGCCAACAGCAGAAAAAGAGAGGGTTCATTACGAGGAAATACATGTGTTTGCACTTTTAATAATAGATTTTTAATAAAGTATAGGAAATAGTAATAAAACCAACCTTATAATAGTACAACAAAGTTAACCAAATATTTCTGAAGCAACAAATTTCAAGACCAGAGCTTTCTGGACCTCCCAGAAAACGCAGCCTTATGGCCAGCTACACAGGGATTGCTGGGCCCATCACCAGGATGTGGCTCTGAACAATTATACCCAAGTGCCCATTTCACGATGGAAAAGGATCATGATGAAAAAACTGGTATCAGAATCTTGCAGACTTAAAAAATCAAAAGTAATTAAAACCACACAGAATTCAAGTCTACTAGAGATTTATCAAATATATAATACAGAAAACCCTGAAGCTTATTGCTGTCAACTGAGCTTGAGAGAAATGTGCTCCTTTCCCAGCATACAGCTTAATCTGTTCCCAGGATGCATTTCTTTACTCAGTAATTTCAGTTTAAACAGAAATGAACTGTGGATGTATATTTTAGTTAAATTACTGCCTTTCTTTAAACAGACCCTGGGTAAAAGGGGCATTAACCCCCTCTCCCTCCTGTTTGCTCAGTGCTGCTTATCAGCAAGATGTAGTATCTTTCCAAAGCATGCCCTTTAATCCTTCTGGTGCCCAAATGTGAAGCCCCACCAGTACAATGCCCCCAGAGTGAGACACGTGTGGCATGTCCACGCAGCTCTCATCTTCAGTCAATTCCAGCACAGAGAGCATGAAACACAGCCAGTTAAATTCAGCAGAGCAGGACTAACAAGATCTGTGTCCGAGAGCAAGAGCCAAACACTTCAAGGGGTCAAACTGGAAATACGCTGCAATTCAAACTCTTCCCAAGAATCTAAGCTACTTTCAGCAATTCCTGTATGGGACGGCTACAGGACCAATCACTGGAAGGAAAAAGTGATTCCCAAGTATTTGAGCACCTATATTATTAGTGAATTTGCCATATAGGAGCAATTAACAAAAATTAGAGGCCTTTGCCTAGCAAGTACATTACAGAGGTCAGCACCAAGCCCATATGCAATGACTACTTGCTTCTCTTCATCCAGTAAAAACTTCAAGAAACACAGTGTCCTAAAGTAACCATAGAGCAGCCTATATCTTCCCTTACTGCCTTTTCAGCCTGCTGGTACCACACACACCCCACCTTAACAGTCTTCCCCTGGAACCACTACAGCTCCTCAATAAATGAATCTTTGTCCAGATGGTAGTCTCAGCAGAAACTGCTCTAAGTACCTCCTAATACCTAAAAAACAGACTTGGCTCAATCCTTCCACAACTGTCACCTCCTTGGAGATCAAGAGGGGATCGAGGTGGGGAAGGAGGGCACAGAGAGGAGGGAATCTTAAAAACTAGATGCAATTATGGTTTTCCTGGGGAAAAAAGGTTATGTGAGTACATTCAAAACTGCAGATATCCAAGTGAGAGAGTTTTGATCTTTATAATTTGTTGCCTGCTGCTACCAGACAGGCCACTGCATTACTATCCAGCACCTGAAAGACTGAATCTGGGATACAGGAGCAGCAATCAGCATGTGGAAGGCTGGAGACAAGACCTACAGCAGTTTCTTCATCCTCCACTGCTATATGGCACAAGGCCATAGACATCCTTACACGCCTCTCAATTAATTCATCCACGAGGTGACAAAACTCTGAATAGATAACTAATTTTATTTCATCTGGTAAACCTGGCAGGCTGGGAAACTGAGTACAAGCATGCTGTGTGTCCCTGCTCTCCCATCCACCCCACACCCGGGGAAGGACAGGAAAAGCAGCCTCTGGGCAGCAGAGTCAGAATCACAGCAAAGGGGTGAATGGCTCCCTAGGAGACAGCATCTCTCCTGTGCGTGGAGCAGATCACCGCAAACACATCTGGGGAAGAGAAGCACAACCAGCAAGGAAAACTCTCACTAAGCTCCAGGCTCCAAAGGCAGTAACTCCACATTTAAAGCTTTCCCCATCAAATGCTATTATCATCTAGACAAATTAAATGGACCATTTCTTAAGGCTATGATGCCCACACAGTCTCAGGGGGACAATTGCATGGGCTAACCCACAGAGCCAGAGATGGGATGTGGTGGCAGTCCACGTGGCAGCTTCAAGCCAAGCTAATGAAGGCAGACCCACAGAGACAACCTGCTCTCCTCCCTCGATTCCCCCACTTCCACTTTAACAGTTGTCTAGCACCTATTGTCTTGTACACTCCTTACACTTAGAGGACCAAGAAACAGAAGTTCTTATATATTACATGTCCTGCAGTGAACTGCACTGAGCATCTAAATGTCACAATACATTTTGAAAAGGCTGAAGTGTTGCAATAGAGAAGTCAAAGCAGGAGGTCAGAGCTGACAGTGCTCTCCCGGATGGCAGCACTGATAATTTACATTGCAGAAGAAAATTTTAGAAAAGGTTGTTATAAATTTGTTGTAACAAAATTTAAACCAGTTTTTCTTCTCTCATGTTTCTGATAGAATGTCTTTTTACCTGTCACACCCAATCTCAAAATAAGCATCAGCTAAACTACAGTTATCCAGCTCAATGCTGCATTTTCCTCTCATGAATAAAATTAACAGCCACCTCCAGTTTAAAAAGAGATTTCTTAAACTAACAGCTGCATCAGAACCAGCATTGAAATGCCTTGAGAGTTTCTGCTTAAACCCACACTTTGAAAAGCCATGATGGAGTTCATTTTCATAAATCTGAAGAGAGAAGAAAGTGAAATACTTTGCTAAAATTTGTTCTGCATAAGCGTAAGAAAGGTACCCTCTAGAAATGCTTTTTGCTGGATCATAGAAAGAAAGAGTATGAAACCATTCTCTTTGTTAAAGAGCACATTTTTCAGAGTTTTCAAAGATTTTCAGAGGCTATGTTTTAGACTTAAAGGGGTAGTTCAGAGATAAGACTGCACTTCAATTTTGTTTTTTACAGTAAGAGTTTCCCAGAGTTCTATAACACACATGTCCTAAATATGTATTGACACACTGGCTGAAGTCTTTGCTTTGTTTCTACTCTGTACCCACACTTGTATGGAGTAACAAAACAAAAATTCTAGCAAAGTCCACCTGATAACTTCGTAGAAGGCTTTATTTTAGCAATGACTGGAAGCACAGCAGAATAGAATCAGCTACTGGCTAGCCTAGAGGTGGGCTGCTCTTGCATTAAAACCAAGGTCAGAATATGATAGCAAGCCTTGTAGTCAAGGAGAGGTGCCTCCACCAGAAGGATGAGCTGAGACCCATACTTGAACTGGCACCAATCACAAGTGGCTGCAACTCCTTTTTGAACAAATTTGGAGCAGACTTCACAATGTTTTGCCATTGCAGGCAGAGAGCACAGGCTGGGGTTTGACCCTGCACACCTGAGGCATGATGGTGGTGCCTGTCTTGGGAGCACTGCACCATCACACCTCTGCCCTGCTTGGTGCCCCTTTTGTCCTTCCCACACCAAAAGCTGGTTGTGCCCCATTTCTTCCCTCCTCCCCAGCAAGAGAGAAACAAAGGGTGGCAGTCTCTAATGGCTCAAGACCGAGATCTGGGGCTTGGTTTATTACATGCTTAACAGAGCACTGAATTACTGCTGGTTATTGCCTAGTTTAACTGCTTTCCTTAAATGAGAAACATGAGCAAACAAGCATGTGTCATGAAAAAGCCCCTATTCAGACAGGAGCTGACAAGAGAAAAAGGATCCAGGGATTATGAATGTTTACTACTAGTTTTGCATTCAGGCACCAGCTGAAGTCACAGCAAATGCAAAGAAATCCCCACCTTGTCCATCACCTCCTTAGGGGGCTTGTCTAGCCCTGGATTTACCTCCCGAGGTTAGCACACTCTAAGTACCCGAGGCTTTAAACCACACCAATTTAGCATGTGTCAAGGACAGCGTGCCTTGTCTAGACAAAGACTTTCAATGCACTTTAGTGAGCATATCCAAATCTCACATCTTCAATCCCAGTGGAGACAGAAGCCCTGAGAGACAGCAGAGAACATCCCCCCTCAGAGCAAGCTCCTCTGATTGATGGGGAACACCCAAACTTCAGAAAATGGTACCACCCTTTTTTCTCTGAAAGACCAGGGTAAAAAGAAGTACCCCACTGGAGGAGAAGACAGATCTGCAAGCAGGGGTAACCTGAAGCTTGGGCACACACCTCTCCAATGACCAATAATGAGGGGTTTTAACTGAGAAACTGAGGGAGGAGAAGAGCAAACAGGCTCTCTCACTCCCATCTACCTAGTAATTTATTTTTTTCATGCAACTTGTAAGGATTTCAGACCCATAACCTAAATCAAAACACAGCTGAAGTCAGCCCTGAGGTTGAAAATGTGTAGAGGACAGAATGAAGTGGACAAAGCTTCATTTCTTCAGAAACCCAGGGCAAAAAGAGACCATTAAAAAAAAAATAATCTAAAGAAGGTACAGAATGCATGTGGAGCAACACACTAATGTGAAAACAAATATACCTCATTCATCTTGGCAGAACTACAGCCAATATACCGGAGGTCCTATGGATTTAACCATATCCTTTCTATTTTAGATTAATTAATTAATAAATTAATTAATTTTAAAAGCCTCTGACAAGCCTGGAGGAACGAATGCAAAAGATGATGGGTATAGTTTAGATGAAGGGAGACTAGCAGGAGGAATTCACCCACATCAGGTGAGTATGAAAGAAGACAGCAAGGACAAAACCAACCACAAAAAGGGAGAGAAACCTGCCATTGCTAAGAAAAAGGGCAAAACTGCAAAATTACAAAATTCATTATACAAGAAAAGATTAAAGAATAAGTCAAAAAAGTTAAGGACCTGAGGCACTTCCAAAAAGTCTTTTTTCTAGAAAGAATACTTTTTTCTCTCAAGTCTGACAAGTGAACATTGTCTCAAACCAAAAATGTGCCAGCCTTTACCCACACACTTCTAACCACAAGCTCCACCGACACTCAGGCTGACACTCAGTTTAGTTCCTTTGACTTCAGCAGACAGGGTCTGGTCCTGGAGAGTCAAGGTACTTCTAGCTTTACCAAAAAAATCT
The DNA here is from genome assembly GCF_971803275.1 of Cyanistes caeruleus. Taxonomy (NCBI): domain Eukaryota; kingdom Metazoa; phylum Chordata; class Aves; order Passeriformes; family Paridae; genus Cyanistes; species Cyanistes caeruleus. Next base: position 29,909,765 of record NC_141703.1, read on the forward strand.
AAGCTAAACCAATATACACCTCAACTCTGCACAGGGATTGCTTCTATCATGCTCTTATTCTACCACAATTCTTCGTTTCTGAAATGGCATTTACATCTCTTAAATTATTAGCATAAAGGTGGTTTCATAGTCTATTAAGGTTTGCATTCCCACTGGCCTAAGACAGCAAAGATGTTCAAAAACATTTCCCTCAAAACATTCAAATCCCATATTTGTTGAAGAGAAGTTTGGCTGGGGTGCTCACAAGACTTTCTGCTGTCACGCAGAACCGTTCCCGAAGCGAGGTGGTTTTGCTGACGGCTGTGATTCAGACGCAAGTCCCTAGTCATTTCAGCGTGTTGTTTTTATCATCTTTCAAAGCTGTCCATAGTCACTATTAAAAGAAACCCACAAAATCCAACACAGCAGGGGCAAATTCAATCTCTGCCTTGCAAAGAAACTCAGAACTGAGCATCTTTGGAACCACTCTGTCCAAATATTGGGAGGAACAGCATCTCAAGGTCAGGTTATAAACACATCTCTCAGGGAAACACTCTGTACTGTTGCTGGGTGCACAATCTGACCAGGAGAAAAAGGAATGGCCTGTGAAGATGGACAAGCTATTAAAATTTTACGAGGTGAAATGTTTCCTGAAATAAATCTAGTCTTCCACTCTTGGTTATTATCATAACACATACAGTAACTGACACGTAATTAATGGAGCTTTAAACCAAGAGCTCTTGCAAGAAAAACACAACCCAAACTTTTCGGCTAACCTTGACAAAATGACAGGTTTTGGTAAATTTCAACAACACAAGTGGCTTTGCGATATTCCCCATTTATTGGGCACCTCTCACTCCCACAAATGAGCTCCGTCTCCAAGCAGAGGAGGTGAGAAGAGGCATTGCCAAGTCAGCAGCATCCACCACCACCGACAAAGCTCCACAAGCAGTCAAGGCTCAGCAGACACAACTACCATCCCAGAGGTACTGTACCACCCACACCCTCCGCAGTGGGTTTTCATCTACGTGTGCCATTTCACAACAGCCAGCAGCTGAGACAATGGCACCCACAAAAAGACTTCTTAAAGAAGAAAGAAGAGAATTTGGGTTCTTCCCTTAAGAAGAATCTCTTCTTTTCCTAAGCATAGGAATACTACAGGGTGAGCAGATTTTAGCAGTAACAAAACACTTTGATACTCAAGTCTAATGGCTTTGTTTCCAAATTCACAAGGAACTACAAACTACTTTGATGCCATCTTTATAGATTTGAAATGCTATTCACATTTCATTTTTCCCATCTTCTCCTATCTGAGTTACAGAGAAAGATTAAAATCCACATTACGGTGCTACTGGGTCAAGAGAATCTCCAGCAATCCCAGTTATCTCCAAGACCTAGTGCTTCCAGCACAGTTCTGAATCATATAAGCCAGCAGGATCCCTCTCCCTGCATCAATAAAGCAATCAGATACTACAAGGTGTTCCATCTGCCTGCCTAACCCTCCCTTCCCTTCTCCTTTCTGCAACAGGAAATCATTCTGATGGAGAGCACAAAATAAAACCCTCCCTTTTCCCACACAGCCCAGTGCAACCATAGCATATGTATACAAAACATGCTTTCTTACAACACCAGCATGCACTGACTACATACTCTGCTGGCAAAGAGCTTAGAGGCGCAGAGCAGCAGCAGATGAAGATGCTCCAAAGCCAGCCCTGATCACAGCAAGGATCTGTGAACAAAATGGCACTGTCAATGGCAGTGCTTTCCTTTCCCATTTCTCTCATCCTTTCCCAAAGCCCAGCACAAGCACTGCCACAACACTTGGTCCATGGGGAGGCACCTCCAACTTCAGCAATTAGCCCAAAAGAAGTCTTCTCAATAACGGATATATCTTTATTCCTGAAGAAGAAACTAAAGCACTCTTCCATTACCTCAGAGGAAACCTAAGGAAAGGTAGCATTACTCAGAACTGATTTAGCGCCTCAAGCCATTCAGAAGACCATAAAGCCACTGAAGACAAGACAAGCAACTCATTCACAAAGGGTCTTTGATCTTAAATACAAATAAAATTAGGTCAGTATTAAAGATTTTCATTCCTTGCCATGTAAGATTGCGAAAAGGCTAAGAAAAGCTTTTCCCATTCTTTCTTTTAACACTCAAGTTATTTAGCAAGTAACATTTCTTTCACATGACTTGAAACATTTTCTCCACATTCACTTGTCATCGCCCCAGAACTTAACTCTTGGTGAAAACGCACAGGGGGAGCTGCACAGAGTGTTCTCCATAGTCCCCAAGGACAAGTCAGATCAGAGAATTTCAGTGTATTCCACATAGGGGAAAATAAGAGCAAAGTACACCTTTCACAACACTCAGATTAAAAGAAAATATATATATATACATATATATACACTTTTCATTTATTTGTTATTCAAAGCATTCCAGTGATTTTTAAGAGATGAAGATGAGAAAGCCTGTCACTATTAATAGGCTGACATTCTTTCTTCCCCCACAAGACCACACCAGAAACACAGGCGAAGGCGACAAGTTAAGGGAGCTTTGGAGTCATGCCAGCTCTGCCAAACCCCAACTCTGTAGCACAGGGACTACTCCAAACAGCCCCTAGGACAAGCTCTATTATCCCAGACTCCCCCACAGTTCTCAGTGATGCACCTTTTGTTCCTTCTCCTGCGACAGTACATCATTAACTTCATCTGCTGAAATGGCAGTGGTTGACAGGATAATCTAAGGATATAACATCACCTTGCATTTTCCATTTAACATGCTTAGCTGTGTTAGGGTACCTTTAAAATTTTATTTATTTGCTTTCTAAATCAACCAAGAGCTCTCATATGCAGCAGAAGGCCCCTGAAGCTATCACTGTAATGTGATATCTGCTCATAAATGTCAATATACCAATTTTAAAGGTATTAAAGCTGCTGTTTAGTCATGGTAAAATAACCGAATACCTTCCTCACCTCCGTTACAGACAGCAGTACAGTTAAATGTGAGCAGTTCATTTCAGGCCTTTCTGCAAAAGACAGTTAAGCAGAAACCTCACCAACTGGAGGCCAGCACATAATTCCACCACAAATAAAAGTAAAACAAGCAGAGGTATCATGAGACTCGCTCCAGGAGATCCACCCACCCAGTCACCCAAGGACATTTAGACCCCTTCTCTGGGCAGCTTTTAAGAGACCACACGGTCAGCATGCAAAGTCTTCCCTCTCTTTGGCATGGGTAAGCATGAAAACTGCTCCCAGCTAGTTCTAAGGCAAGAGAAGGAATCTTTTGATTAAAGCACATAACTACTCTGCTTTCAAAGGTTTAGACTGTACCTCTGTCACATATTTCCTGGGTGTCTGGGAATAAATTTTATCAGTTCCCCACCGTACTTCCCTCCCACCTCCTCGCTCTGAAGTAAAGCACAGTGGATAACTTGAGTATCAGAGAAGTACATGGGAGTTCCACTTCCTTCTGCGTTTATATAGGAGATTACCATGAAACTGAAAGTCCAGTTTAACAAATAGTGAGGAATCTGAAACTTAAGTACTTCAGGAATGTTGCTGTAGCTGCTGAAGGAATATCCAGGATATTGTCTCAACAAAAACCCAAGCGTTAATTAGAGAAAACATACTTGGATTTATCAAATCCAAGTATGTTTTCTCTAACTAACGCTTGGGTTTTTGTATCTATAATCTCAAACAGGTTGAGATTTAAACATAAGATTCACAACCAGATTAAATTTTACTAGCTGAGCTTACAGATAGGAAGAAGCAATACAACAACACAGGAGGGAAATATAAATAAATTAAAAAAAACCCAAACAAATTTGATGGGAAAGGATACCTTACAGAGAAGCACACACTTGAAAAAACCAGTTTGAATGTCAGGCACTTAATTACAACCCTTATCAACATCATCAAAAAGCTAAAGTACCTCTGTAATTCTCACCTGACAAACAGTAACCTAGATTAAATGTGTTCTCTATAGATGTATTATCTATCTGAACAGGAAAGACCCCAGCGCTTCCTGCTGAAGCACAAAGAGGAAACACAAGGCACTGACTGCTTTTGCACACAGATAAGATTTATTTCTGCAAAACTTCTGAGGGATTTGATTGAGAATAACTCTCATATAAGTTCCCGTACTTCATATATAGGAGTGCAGAGAATCCTAACTGAGAGCAAGCACATTCACCTCTTGGTACATGCAAAAACAGGCCACTTACTTAGGAGGGTTTTTTTGAGAAAAATGTGTGTTTCCCTTCCATGATGGGCAAGTGGGATTTTACATGTCACTCACTTTCATATATTCACTTACAAAGCCATCTTCACTCCTACTACATATCCCACAAAGAACATGGACTGCAAGAGCTGCTATACGCATGGTACAGAGTGGGGTCAACCTGTCCAATCTTAGACATTCAGAAAACATAAAAGTGAGACACTCATCAAAAATTCCCATTTTAACTAACAAAGACTCAGGTAAAGAGCAATTTATCTCATCCTGTGGTAGTTATCTCCAGAGGCCATTCTCCTGTCCTATTTCTCTCCACTGAGACCAAGAGCACACAGCTCAGATCAGACAGCAAAAGTACAGTAAACAGCCCATCTACTTACGCACCTTCAAAAGTATCATCCAAGCCCACTGCACAGAAACAAGCTGTAAATTACTGAGCATTTGTGTGTAAAAGCAGCTCTCACTACAAAATGCATTTTTCACCCATCAGTACTATCAGTTTTTTGGGAAGCACAAAACAAATTTAATTAGAGCTTCCAGTAAGCAAACACCTCATCATTATTTGAAAACTGCTGCACCAGTTCCCCCAAGAATTATTTTCATTATTGCAGTAGCTTATGGCAGTGGACTACAGCTAAGGGTTCACCAGCACTTTGATTTTCTTTCTGTACCCCTATCTGTAAGGGTTTATAACTCAGTTACAAGTGTTCCCTCTTGACAACAGCCTTGTAAGATGGATATACCTGTGCTTCCTTTTAAGTTTTCTACTGATTTTCCTTTGGGCATCACAAAAAAAAAAGAAAAATAATGAACCAAACTAACATTGGGAGGGTCCCTGACTCTAAGTTACATAAGCCAAATCAGGGCATAGATTAAGGTAACACTTTAAGACCCACAGACCTTAAGCTTTTCTGCATTTGAAAACAAAACAACACAATACCATTAGACAGTTTAGTGAGCAAGTTTTGAGACAGGTTTATTTTGTTTTGAGCTTAGCATTTAAATTAGAATCATGAACTCTTGACCACTGTCATTCCCTACAGCTACTCTATCTCAATCCTGGAAAGAAGCTCTTGAAACTGCCAGAGCTTAACTGAAATTGTCGTATTTTTAAGACTTCAAGTAATTTTTAACAGTGCCAGTCCCAGAGTGCATCAGCTTTGAGGTACACCAGCAAGAGTAAACTACTGCCTTGGCAGTCCCCAGGAAGTCAATAAAACAGATTTGATGCAACCGATTATTCTGAGCTGCTGCCATTCTTTTACCTACCTAAGTAACACTTTGCCATTTCACCTCTGTCCTCTGCTGAAGTCTCCAAGTGCAGGAACTATAGCCAACAAGTCCATACCATGGACTGGTACACCATGAGAAGACGGTAACCCAAATATTTACACATAAACTGCGCAACTTTCAGAGCCCTAAAATACCCAGTGAAACTGAGGGGAACTCCATGGACGGACAAACTGAAAGGAAAAGCCATTTTGGGGGACAAGACAGCACAGAGTGAGTAATCAGAGAAGCAGCACAGGGGTGTCATGGATGGACGTGCAGACTCGGATTTCCACATGCAGAGTGCCACTAGAGAGAAAACCTTTGGAAGTAGGTACAGAGTGGAGCAGCACCACACCTCCAAAGCTGCAAATCTATGGTGCCCAGAGGACTTTCTCAGTCAGGATGGTGTAAAGAGCACTGAGCAAATGGACCTCACCAGCAGCCCCAGAGCCAGGGAGCTATTGGGGGGCTCAAGGCACACAGGGGCAGGAGAGGAAGCAGACAAATGTCCGTGGCACACCACCAACAGCCCCTGCAGCCACATCCTGACCACAGCCCAGGGCAGACCTTCTGCAGGGGTAGCACTACCTCGCTCCAGGAAGAGAGTGGCTGCAGTTCACGTGGCTCCTTCAGCCACAGGTATAAAGCCATGAGTCACTGCAATCCCTGCGCGGAGAACAACTGTTATCAGCGTGGCACAGGACAGCTCCAAAGGGAGGTGACAGAGACATACCAGATAAGCCCTACAGTACCAGTATAACTGCATCCATGTTAGGAGTTTTACCATGTTAGCTGTTTTATTGCTAGACAGGCCAATCAAGACATGTTGGCACTTGCAGTGTCCTATTTGTACAGTGATAATGACGGCCACAGTGCCAGAGCAACCCAGAGAGGTGCGGCTCTGGTGGGAAAGAAGCATTTTGCCAGGAGTGAGAAGCAATCTCCCCCAAAAGACATCCATTATTCTAGGACATGGTCACAACACAGCTAGGTGGGCTAAGGAAGGTCTCCTCAACCTGGGCTATGCTGAAATCAGCACAAAAACCTGTGTCAATGAACATTCCCCTGATGTGCATAAACCCAATGCCCAGCTGATTAATGAGCTGCCATGGCTAAAAGTTAATCTCTTTCATAATATGTGTATTTTTAATATAAATTATATATGCTAATATGTTTCTACTAACAACTAAAGTGTCCCTTAGGTTTTCATATATTAAGCACTTCCCTGACTCCACACTACCATTTCTTCCCCACAACTATGAACAGTCCTCTAATTCATTCTCTACATTTAAGCCATATTCTCTTTCTTCATGTTCCAATTTCCTCTGCAAATTCACCTTCAGTAGTAGTAGCTTCTCTCTGAACTGTCCTACTGTCTCTTCCTAACTCCAAATCTTTCCATAAATTTCCTCCATTTGCAACTATGATACAAGGTCAAGCAGAAGGCCATAGAAGAATATTTAGGATATGACAACACCCTCCATGCCCACACAACTGAGCTGCACAGGGCCTTAGAGACAGGACGTAGTTGCACCAATTTATAAGTAAAGTGGAGAGAAGCCTACTCCAGCCACATCTCTTTCTGATCCTTATGTACCTGAAAAGTGCAAATCCTCTGAAAGGGTGAACATCACTCCCCAGCCTCTCTGATTTCACCCTTCTTTAGTGGTGCTTTTCACAGCTTTCCCAATCAGCAGCAAATTAAAACCAACACCACAGGTCACATTGTAATTATTCATTACACTCAGAACAGCAGCTTTCACTCTGCTGCCGGACAGCAAAGCTGGGAGAGCAGGGGAGTGCTTTGCCAGCAGTACTATCAAGTCTCCAGTCAGTATTTGCTCCTCTTCCAAAAAGCTGCCCTGTCCTGTTTCTGACACTGAAATAGGTAGCACACCGTACCTATTTCTACTACAGGGCCCCATGGCCACCTTGGAGGAGATACATCAAGCCTTGCTCAGGACATGACAGGGGACCAGGAATGAGGATTAGGTGGAGGTATCACACTGGAGCTTCACAACAGCATATTGGCCATTCAGCAGTACTCCACAGCTTGTAATTACTGGCATATTTTCTGTGCCTCTGTAAAAGTGTTTCACAACACATCCAAGGCAGAAAATTCACTTTGGAAATAATATTGAGATGCAATGTCAAAATCTCCAAGCCCTCTACAATCAAAGCTGTCTCAAGGTTCCCAAGAAGTATGCACAATTGTGGGCTTTTTACTCCTCCTTCCCATAGTTGTCTGATTTTAGAGTCAATAGTATCTTTTCTTGAGCCTGTGCTAAACTGAGAAATAATCAGGGACCCATAATGTTACAAACAAAGCATTTGATAAGAGAACTCTTGTGCAAAGCTATGAGATCCCCTCCCAAATCCACCCCTCGTTCAAGCAAGCTGAATTCTTTCCACCACTTTCTGTGGGCTGAGACCTAAAATAACGATGCAGATAAGGATCTTTCTGTAACTTTGACTACAGTCAAGCTCACATTGTGCAAGTCAATGCTACTGAGCTTAAATATCAACATCATCCAAAGCCTGGTGGAGCCAAAGTGTACAGTCAGAAACATAAAATGGAAAAAACAGAAATGCCACTTTCCTCCACAGAAAACAGATCTCAGGAGGGTAGGTATACAACGGGCTAAAATCTTTCCTGCAACAGCAAGTACCACTTGAAAAGATGACTAGAACATAATGTGTGTATACAAACACATGTTAGACCACATGAGAAAAGTTAGCTAGCATTCTAGTCCAAAAATTTATACTAAAAAATGTATATGCTGAAGGCAAGGAAATGCAAAAGGTGAGCACCTCTTATAATGCTGCATTGCCTTTGGGGACGTTCCTCTACATCATTCCCTTGGGTGGGAGGTGCAGACCTGCCATCACCACCAGAGACCAAAAGAAGGATTTATGCACACTGTCAAGCCAAGGCTCTGGTGCCTGGAAGTTGACAAGTCACCAAACTACATGACATTGCTAGGAGAGAATAAAAATTAAGTAAGTAGTGGAAGGTGTACACTCCTGGTTTTCTTCTTTCTTCACTATCCCAAAATTACCCCTATTCCAGGCCTTACAAATAAAGCTCACCTTCCTCATACCTGGTGAAAGAAGAAAAGATGTTGATGGGGAAAACCATCCACCCATACAAGCCCAGGGAAATGAACCCTACCATTGTCAAGAGGAAGAGAGTCCACACATGCAAAAGCACGTGATGATTTCAACTGAAATTTTATCCACACCAGTTGAAACATCTTCCTATAGAAAGCTGAAAAAAAAAATCTCAGAGTCAGCACAAAACTCTGGGCTGGATCTTGTTACATTCATCACCTCAAAGTGCTGGGTCCTCTTCTAATTAGTTCAGAATAAGAAGTCCCTGTCCCAGGAGTCTGCAAAACCCCCACATTTTGCAAACAGACAGATGGGACTGGGGGAGGAAGAACAAGAGGGACATGTGGTTACCCACAACTGGCACACTGCTTTCTTTTCTCTTTTTCCTTTTTTTTTTTTTTTTAATAAAAATAAATATCAGTAATCCCCACTGGCCACCTGCCTAGCTTTTGTATATTTAATTAAGAAGGATTTGGGTGATGGAGAACTGGTCAAAAGTTCAGCCAGTTTAGGGGAGGACAGGAGAGTAAATATCTAGCTGAAGGACCCAAAAAAATGCCAATATTCCAGCCACTGCCTGGTCCTTCACAATTTCTAAAACAGCAAGGTCTCACTTTGCAACACAATCTAAAAAAAATCAGAGGAGTAAGGGAAGAAGTGCAATTCATACTTAAGAGAGCTGGTCTGGACCAGTTCCTGAAAGACAGTGACCTCACTGATCCCCAGTACAGTTTGTCTTTATAGTGATAAGACTGGAATTGTATTCATGTTTAACAAAATCATTTGAATCCACAATGATGTCCCTTTAGCAGGGAAAGAAACAAAGGGGGGGGGGAAGAGAGAGAGGAAAAAACACCCTTAACTGAGTTACTACAGAACACCGAGAACTGTCCTATCTTCCTACCCCCCAACTCAGTCACCTTGTAAGACAGAAAGTCCATTAAGACAAAAATAGGGTATCCTTAGCGTGGGAAAACATTTAGCCAAGTTTTAATTTACTTTCAAATCAGCATTTAAACGATCACATCTTACATCACTTCCTTTTACAAGCCAGCAGTTAGACAATACACATCATTTACATGCAGTTTTGGAAGGCTGCAACATAGATCAACAAAAGAAGCCTTCACTATGAATTAACTATTACAAGGCTCTTAGAAAGTCACTTCAGCCTGCACTGAGGGCAATTAGGAGTATCACCCCTAATTCTCATCTTCCTGGTGCATTCCTCTTATGCCTCAGAACTCCCATAAATACATCCTTCCACCCAAGTCATTGCTGCCACAAGAGAATTACATGTCTTGTGAGATGTAAGTGTGCATTCACAATGGTTAAAGTGTTAGATGTCTTTAAAAACTACACACACAACAAAAGAGAAAGTGACTGAGCAAGTTAACATAGTTCAGTCTCAATAGCAAAATTACGAAGTTTTATGCCTCTATGAATGATCAGATGATAGAGATTTTAAAATTTCAAAAGTATTAACCAACTGCCTTTAGGTCACAGCTAAATTTTGCATTTAAAAAGAAAAAAACAAAACAAAAACCATAAGGGAAGCAAACTCCCGGTTCAGAACTTATATTGAGACAAATTCCGGGGGTGTTCTCATTTGGTGCAATCCAAACTTCATATTGAGCTTACTGCTGGATGTGAAAAACTAAAATCTAACCGCAGCAATGCTAAAAATGCTTCTCGCACTACTTGCAAAAGATCAAAAAAAGCCCTTTAGGCAGCCGATCACTCGGTGAGCTGGCTACGAGTCCCAGTTAGGCGGCAGCGGGAGCGGGCTGACTCAGGAGGGATGGAGAGGGGCAGCACACCCGGCCCAGCACAAGCCAGCGGTGGGCCCGGGGAGCAGCGGCCCGGCCCGGGGAGCAGCGGTGGGCCCGGGGAGCAGCGGCCCGGCCCGGGGAGCAGCGGCCCGGCCCGGGGAGCAGCGGCCCGGCCCGGGGAGCAGCGGCCCGGCCCGGGGAGCAGCGGCCCGGCCCGGGGAGCAGCGGCCCGGCTAACCCCCTCGGTCCTTGCCGTGCCGCCGCCCTGCCCGGCGGGGCCCAGCGGCGCTGGCAGTGGGCGGGGGGCGGCCGGGGCTCCCCGCCCGCCGCAGGCACGGGCGCGGCCCGGGCCGGCCCGCACACGCCGCTCGGCTCCCGCCAGCTGATACCGACCTACACAAGGGAAATTTCTCCCTCCCAACTCCAGCACTGTCCTAGGACTCCTTAAAAGTGTCAGAACGACCCACCTAGGGGGTTCTGCGGCCGGTCCTTCCCGCCTCGGCTCGGAGGGAAGTCTGCCCTCCGTACTTGGCAGCGTTTAACCCTTTGCTTTCGCTCTAATCTAAGTGGTGCAACTTCCACGCCACCGTTCTCGGGTTTCGAACCAACTACAAAAGGGAAAACAACTCGTTCCCCAGGATTTCCGAGCAGCAGTAGAGCAGCTCTGCTTGGCCCCAGGACGAATGAGGCACTGGCCAATGCCCCCTCCCCTGTACTGGGCAAAGGCTTCCCCAAACACCCTTTTCTTTTACCCACTCAGGGCTGGGAACCTCCTCCCCCCGCCCCAATCCATTAATTCACCACTTCCGAACAAGCTGCTCTTAACACAAAAGGCTTCTTCACACAGCAGAGGTGTAAGCAAGGTTATGAAGATGGAAATTATAATATAAACTCTATGAAATTTATGATCGTAGAATCACAGAACTGTCTGGGTTGGAAGTGATCTCAAAAATCATCTAGTTCCAAGCCCTTTGTCATAGGCAGAGACACTTTCCACTAGACCAGGCTGCACAAAACCCCATCCAAAGCCCAGCCTTGGAACACTTGCAGGGATAGGGCATCCACGAGTTCTCTGGGCAATTTGTTCCTGTGCCTCACCACCCTCACAGTAAAGGATTTTTTCCCAATACCTAATCTAAACCTACTCTCAGTTTGAAGGTATTACCCCAATTCAAGCACAGCAAACTAAAACTTAAGATTTTTTACCACCTCACCAGTGAGGTCCCAGGCCCACAGTAACACTCCACCTAAGCCAACCCATTTAATGCATAAAATGCAGGAGTAACTCCACTTGCATTTAGGTTCCAAACATCCGAGGGCTGCCCTCACGTTTCATACACGTATAAACATCTATACACTTACATATAGCTAAATAAATCACTACGGTACAACTAGCTACAGAAATATCGCTAGGCAGACAGATGTGCTATTTCCAGCTAGCTCAGCTAAGGCAAAGAGCAGAATAAACGGGGCTATTTTCTGCTTTCCAACAGGTTGGCGCAGTCCCCTTCGCACCGCTGCTGGCAAGCCGAGTCCCCAGGCAGGCGAGCGACCTTCGGCATCATCGGCGGGTGTATGAGCCAGACAAAGAGATAACGTCATGGCCTCCCGGCTGGCTCCGTGTCCTCCCCGCAGTGGCAGGTAGCCAGCCAATCCCGCTCCCGGGTGACATCATCGCCGATGCCCGGACACCCATGTGCAACTACATCAAACTACATCTCCGAGCTCCCCAAAAGCGACCCACAGCCCACCCCACACACAGTCCCTCGGGAGGACAGACGGCTCAGAAGCGAAATAAAACCATCCGGGAAGAGGGATTTCAAGAAGTGGTTGCTGGGTAGGAGGAAAGCGGAAGGCAACAAGCAAACGCAGCGTAAACACGTTTTTCCCTCGATTATGCAGTTCCTACGAAAGCCCTCAAAACAGTCTCATCTTTGGGTGCCCCGGAGCATTTTTCCTAGCAAGAAAAGTTAAATACTACTGCAACAACTTCTTTTTTTAATTCTTTTTTTTTCTACATAACTTCATTAGTTTAAAAAGAAAGATGCTTACCGCAGCAAGGAAGTTTTTTGGTTTGCTATTATTTGTTTACATATAGCCCTGTTAAGTGTCCACATCAGCAGTGTATATACACCAATGCCTAAAAGCAGTGCCAACCCAAACTTAAACATCTCTCAATCCATTACTGTCTAGCAGGCTCTGCAGCAAGAAAGGAGACTGCCTGTTGCTCCCCATTGTCACAGTGACAGCCATGCCCTTACACATCAGGTGTTCGTTCAACTCTTCCAAGACAATAAATGCACGTGGCTCAGTTTCCTTTCCAATGCTAACTATCCTGAGCTCTACCCTAAAGAAAATGAAATTTAAAATTTCTATTGTCAAGACTGTTAAACTAAGGAGAACTTTGCTCATTAACTCAAAAGCATTAACAAGTACGCTAAGAAACAATGCACTAAATGGCAATATTTAACAGGAGAGTTTCAAGTCACACATTCACACCCTAATATTATTTTTTTTTTTAATAAAGGCTCAGATGATGCAAGTTCTGGTAGCAAATGATTACAGAAAAAAAATGGTGTCCTTTCAAATGGCAGAAAAAATTCAAATGGTCAAGGTTGTGTCAAAGTGCAGCTTTTTACTTATCTTCCCTATCTCCTGTGGCCTTCTGAGCCACATTCTTTTTTCCAACTTTATACCAACAGCAGCAGCCTAGCTATTCCAGCTCAAGGCTTAAAAAGCAACTAATACACTGCGCAGGCAGACTAATTCTCCATCAGGAAGGCTGAGGTTCACGCCCTCAAAACAAACTGACATGTGTTTCATTTGCAGAAGAGGCACCAAAGTGCTTTATTTAGTTACTGGAGCTGCAAGCAGCAGTATCTTGCCATCAGGGAAACTCACCAATTACACTCCCTTGTTTATAAGCATTAAGAAAAAAAAACCAACAGCAACAACAAAAAAGCAACCGAAAAACCAAACATGCAGCTAAGCATCTTCATCTCTCTCCTCTCTCCAAATGCATCTTGCATTTCTACAGTTTAAGGCTAGAGCCTTCAATCTTTAGCCTAGTATTAAGTCTGTGCGAATAATTAGTCATCCTGGTAGCTAGCACTCGCTGCAAAGTCATGCAAGCTCAAGATCTGTTTGTTCCACTGACTGCACACTAAAGGGAAAAAAAAGAAAAAAAGAAAAAAGTAGGCTAGTTTCACACCCACATGGGCACTCTCTGATTTCTATTTTTTAAAGTCATACACTTGTCAAACAGGTTATTCTGGGAATTCTGATTTTCACAAAAAAAGCTTCTCTGCTTCGGTCACTTATTATTGTCACTCTGCACCCCTCATCTCTGCACCGCCCATCAGATGCACTCGCCCCCAACTCCACAGCTTCAACACTCTGAAGGTTTTCCAACAAGAAAACCGGGTGACAATTTTAATTAAGGCCAATGTCTTTGTCTAAAGTCACTGCAGCAGCAGCAACTTCCATAAGGATTTCCAGCAGCAAAGCTGAATAAGCCTGTGGACGTGTTTGTATAACCCAGCCAGACTCTGACAGCGTCCACTTGGTTTGGTCATTTCTCTGGAAGGACCACAGAGAAGAATTAGGACAATGAAGGCGTATTTCATCATTACAGGATGGGTACTTGGGAGAGTAATTTGTACCCATCCGAAAAAGCAGAAGTAGAGGCTGACAAACTTGACAAGGCCAGCAACAATGACAAGGGCAACACTTCTACCACCCCTCACTGTTCCGGCCGCCAGTGCGGGTGGCTCGCCTTCAGCCGTGTGCTCAGGCACCGGGCACCCTCTGGAAAATCGGCAACAATAAAAGGAGAAGAAATTCTGACACAAACCTTGTAGACTTGCCCGTACGTGCCATTGCCAACCACTTCCACCAGTTCAAAAATCCCAGCGGGGTCCTAGGGGGAGGAAGGGGCAGAGGGGGAGGGGGAGGAAAGGGGAGAAGAGAAGCGGGGTTACATTTTTGTTCAGGCGATGGCTGCTGGCATAGCCCAGCCAGCGAACCCGGCTGCTGGCGGCGTGCAGCTGTTGCGCCCTGTTTTTCCACGCACATGCCAATACATGCAAACAAAGGAAAAGCAGCCCAGGGCCGCGGTCCCCCCGCCCGCCCCCGCGGGAGGGCTCCCCGCATGCGGCCGTGGCCCCCCGCGCCCCGGCACCGCCACCGGGCCCGGCCGCTCCCAGCCCAGCGGCCCCGCAGCCCCGGCAAGGGGCGCGCCGGCCCCGGGGGGCCCCCGCCCCGGCCCCCGGCACTCACCCGCAGGGAGGAAAGGTCGATATCCACCAGACTTTTTGCAGGAGAATCGTTCGCCATTTTCCCGTCTCTTCTTTTCTTTTTTTTTTTTTTCCTTTAATTTTTTTTTTTCTTCTCTGTTAAATAATAGCGAGGCCGCTCCCCCCTCCCTGGAGCAGCTGTGAATTGCGCGGAGCTCCGCTCTTCTCCTCCCTTCCGCCCTTCCCTTCTTCACTCCAGCCCCGCCGGGTTGAAACTCTTCAGCATTGGGAGGGGTTGGCGGGGGGGATGATGGATAGATAGATGGATGGTGGGAGGAGGAGGAGGGGGGAAAGGGAGGTGAAGGAAGGGAAGGAGGAAGGAGTGCTGCGTTTTGTCCCTCGGTCCGTCTCCCCGCGCTGCAGTGCGGGGCTGGATCCCCCCGAGGATCCCGGCCGGCCGGTCGGTGGCTGAGCGGGTGAGTCGGCGAGTGCCCGCGCGTCCCCGGCGGCAGCGGGCTCACACCATGTCGCGGCGGCGGCGGCAGGAGCGGCGCCGGTGCCGGCAGCCTCTGGCAGCCTCACGATGCGCCCCGCACCCGGGCATGGCACGGCACGGCTCGGCCCGGCCGGCGGCGCTCACGCCGGGAGCCGGCAGTGGCAGCCGCGGCCCCGCTGTCGCATGGGGGGGCGGCTCACGCCCAGCGCCGCGGCGGAGCCCCCGCCGCCTCCGAGCCCTTCCCGCGGCGCTGCCCTCGCATCAAACGGCGGCCGGGCACCGGCGGGCACGGGCTGCGCGTCCCGGCGGCGGCGGGGCAGGGGCGTGGGGCTGGAGCGGGGTGCTGCGAGCCAGACAAAGATAGCCGGGGAGGAGGAGGAGGAGGAGGAGGAGGAGAAGGAGGAGGAGAAAATATACTGCGAGCGGAGAGAGCGAGAGAGAGAATAGCTCCCCCTTCCCTTCTCCAACAGGAAAAACCGGCGGAAACGCGCCCGCACCAGAGCACTGCTGGGTAAACTCGCGGGGAGAGAGAGAAAGAGAGAGAGAGAGGGAGGGAGGGAGGGAGGGAGCGGGCGGGCGGGGAGAGAAGCGGCCGCACAGCCCGCCCGCCCCGCCGCCCAACAATAGCCCCGCGGGGCGGAGGCGGCCCTTCCCCGCCGCCCCCGGCGCTGGGCCCCGGCGGCCGGAGCCCCAGGCGTGTCCGCGGCAGGGCCGTGCGGCCGCCCCGCTGCAGCGAGCGGCCCGCGGTGCGTGGCCCTGCAGCCCCGCCGCGCCCCCGCGGGACAGCGCCGACAGCGTGCGTCTGTCACGGCTGCTGTTCACCGGGCGGTCAGTGTTTTCTCTTGCCGTGCCCGGTGAGATGACCGGCAAAATGTCACATTGTCCCGAGACCCCAGGCCCACAAACATTGGTGTCCCGTGAAGAGATCTCTACAGAAAGAGAGTGAAGTTCTGACCCGCAGAACCAGACCCATCTCTCATACTTTACCACCTCATTTCCTGATAGGGCTGTCTCAGGCCCCCTTCCTGCCCAGAAGAATCATCCAGCAGAATTTGAATCATGGAAAAATCTCATTAACCTCACTTGAGCAAGACACATCAGGCAGTTGCACACAGGTGTAAACCTTGGCAGGATTTGTTTCTCATTGAAGTTCTTTATCACACTGATACGGCAAAAATGTTACCTGCTTGCAAGAGGTCGAGTTATGTTTCCTGTGGGAACCAGGGTTTTCCTCTCTCTTCTAATTTAACCACAAAATTACATATACATAGCTATAAGTATCACAGAAACATACTTTTAAAACAAAGCAAACCTGTTGAGCAGAAAGTGTAAGGATAAATTACCATAACAGTTTAATGGCATACTTCATTTTCACTTTAAGTGTAGATACAAAGGAAGGAAACGCCAGCCTAGACCAGGAAACTTTTTTTTTCTGTATAGCAACCTATAGTCAGGAAGAGGCAAATGATTTCAAATGGATTTGGTGGTTTGTCTGCCTGAGTGCACGCACAGGAGTAAGGTCAAGTCTAGAAGATGCAGTAGGTTTTGAAAAGTGGATTTCCACAAAGATTTATTATCATTGGCCTGGTTTGCATTACATGGCTTATTTAACTCAGCCTTTTTATGCGTAAGAGAAGCCTTGGTAGGTCAGATCCATTGCCTGTCTGTCCTCATGTCCATCTCCAGAGGTAGCCAGTAGTAAATGCTGAAAGAAGATCACAGGGATACTTTACCATCCAGTAATATTTCCCTGGCTTATTTTACCACCTCTCTACAGCTCAGGGAGTTTTTTAGCAGCATTTGGTGTTACTGCATTTCTTATTTTTGATGATGTTTTCCTTCCATTAAATCAGCCGTTTACTTTGTGGGTTCGTGCTTCTGGACACATGCTTCTGGCTCTTACAGTGTCCTCTGGCAGGGAGCTCCAAAGCTGAGCTAGCATGTTATGTGGAGACCATCTTTTGCTAGATTGGAAAAAACCAAACAACCCTTCTTGTTCTTGTTTTGGAAAAGACACCAATCATTCCTATTCATTTTCTTCATTATATTCATTTTCTATAAACTTCTGGTGTGTTTTCCCCTCAGTTTTTGCCAGCTAGCAAATTCTGCTCTTTTTAGTGATACCATGAATGGAACTCATTCCATATTTACCCTTCATTGAACCATTTCTGCTTCTAACGCCTTCCTTTTTAAGATGGGCAAACAGATTTCCGTATCATGTTCATGCTGGGTTACTCATGAAGCATCATAGTGGTGTCCTCATTTCTAGTCCCCTCCTGATCCTTGCTTTCTTCACTGTTGTTATGAATAAGATATTTCTGTGGAACATGTCTATTGTAACTCCAGAATCCCCTTCTGTAATGTTAATAATACCTCAGAGACTGTTGCTATGTGTTTCTGGATACTGAAAGATTTTCAAGCCCCACCTCTAAACTGTGAGTTTTCCAAACCCAGTATGTAACAACTTTCTTGTGCCTCTGAAAAGTACAGTCCAGGTTTTTTAGAGATGAGGATCTGAGCCCAAATACACATTTTCACCATTCACATTTTAGCTATCACACCTCATTTCACCATACCTGCGATGTGGCTCCACCGCAGTGTCCCCTCTATGCTTTGAGCTTTTGTTTCATTACATTGAGTTCAGTTCTTTGGTGTATTTTAGTATTACACTAAAGACCGCTGAAGTGTTAGCAGCAAGATTGTGAATTCTTGAAAAGTAAGGCATCCCTTAACTTTAGGTAAAAATTGTTTTCATAAAGCAGTAAAAGCCGCAAGACAGCCTCCTGCTAATTCCCAGGGTGAAGCACCATGACGCCTCACCTTCCTTTTCCTTCCTACTCAAGTGGAAGGATGAAAGGCTTGCTTTCTTGAGGAAGAAGCCTCTTCAGGCTGTGGCCAAAACCACTCTGTTCACATGTTAATCATGCTCTTCACCAGCTCAGTGTACTTACCCAGTTTGAAAGTCTAAAGGTTAAGAGACCAAACCTAAAACCACTGGAAAGAAGATGAGCGGTCTGTTTCAACTCTTCCTCAGTGAAACCAGCGATCCTGAAGGAGACAGAGTAAGACAGCCATCAAAAATCATAATGAAGACTAAATGCAAGGAAAGTCATTTTCATCTCTGTGGATCATCACCTCACAGAGCATACCTGGTGTTTTTAATGACAAACTTCAGTAGAAGCATCAAAAAATCTGAGGCCACTCTGTCCATTGGGGAACAAAGCAGGAGAAAGCTGTGACCAGTGTGCTGCTTTCCATCTCCCTCAAACGCAGTTGCACCCATTCCTGCTCACTGTGCTCATAGCAGTGAAGGGAACAGAGGAGTTAGAGCTCCCTGAGCAGTTTCAGCATCCCTGAAAGAGGGGTCCTGAGCCTCCCTTTCTCTGGCCATTTATTCCTGTTGAATGGCATCTCATCCCTTGTGTGGGTATGAGCATTCCTACAGCTGTGTAGTGAGCCGGGACTCATAGCAAAGCTAACCCACAAAACGAAAATAACTTTTAATATTACTATTGATCAGTTCCCTGGGCTGGTTCGTCACGTGCCTCCTTGAGCAGTTGTGTTAACAAAAGGGAAGCAGAGGGGTCAGAAACTAAGTGGAGGGCAGGAAATGTAACCATAGCATTACCTCTTGGTTGTGGCTGTGGCTTAAGCCAATTTCAACTCTCAGTGGACCCATAGGGGTAAAACTAGAGAAACTTCCTTCCTTACTGGAAGAGATACTGTGGGAGTAATGGGAACCCAACATTTATGTTGTAGCCACAAAAGAAATTCCTTGCCCTCTGTTTTTTTTCCAGTTCTTTGAAATTGTCTTTGTTCTATAATTTTCCGCTTTTCATGTGCCGGGGCCCTAATCACTGACCAGAGATGCAGAGGTCATCAACTGCACTAACTTTTTATGAGCTTAATCATCAAGAGTATTCAAGGAGATGAGTAAAGAGACAGGAAGTTCTGAATTTTCATTTTGTTCTACTACTGATTCATCCCATAGCCTTCGGGCATCTCATTTCCTGCTTCCACTCCTGTTCTCTGTGTGGAAAATGGGAGTGATTTTGACCTCCTTTATAACATGAAGTGTTAGACATGTGCCCTGTGCCCGTCATACTCTAGGGAAATGGTTCTCTCCTTGGCTGAAAAAATCCCTGAGGGAGGCTCAATCTGGGGTGATAAGTAACAGAGGACAGGGTATCGAGCAGGGCTGAGTGAGGCTTTGCATAATCCAGCTCTCCCTCTGCAAGTGGGATCCCAAGAGCAAAGGCAGGCTGGGAGGCTCTTCTCATGCTATTTATTACAACACATACTGGGAACAGATCAGTTACAGAAGGATGCCACACAATCAGCCTCCCTCCAGCTTAGGCTCCTCTCCTCCTCTGCTGTTTCCACCACCCCTATCTCACACCTCCACGAGAGAGCTGTTCTGTGTGATCACTGCTGGCACACCCAGGTTCTTTCATGCTGCATCTCAATGTCATATGGGGTGGACATGTTCCTGCAGCTCTGGTTGCCCAGTTGCGCACACACTGCTGCTGGTGACGTCCTGCTGCCTCCTGCTCCTCAGGATACTGCACTGCCTCCCTGGCTGATGGGTTTCCCTCATTCCAGCATGCAGCCGAGGCTCAGGCACTTAGCTGGACCCAAGCTTGGGGGCGCACATGTAGATGTTGATGTAGGTGACATGAAGTTCACAGGGCCACAAAGGAGCGGCTTTCCACCAGCTGTACTCTTTGAGGCCATCACTGCCCACACCCTGGCTGGCTTCCTCTGTTAGCATTTTGGGGACTGGGTTGAAAGGACTCTTGAAACACAGGGGCTGTCTAAATATAGCAATCCCGCTAGAGCAGGAAGAGTGGCAAAGTGAGTCAGAGCCCATTCCACAGCTGCTCAGTACCATGCGGGAAGGCACAGTACAGTCAGCAATGTCAGCACTTTGGAGGTGCCCACCTTTCTCCATCCCCTGCCAGGCTCCACATCTGTGCTGTTTTTTCAGCTGTGCTCGTATGGCTTCCCTGTATTGTGGTTTGGTAGCTAGGCTGATCTTAGCAAAAACGAATACACCATCTTTATTTTTTTGCAAGCTTTGCTTTACCTCTCATTAGCACCCTGCTTTAAATGAGTGGTGGACAGTTATGTGAGAGTGGGGATTTCTCAAGTTGTTATTGCACAGAGATCTTTCAGGACATGGTACCACAAAACCATGTCCTGAAAGTCATTTTGGGAAGAGTTAACTCAAATGGCACGGCAGTATAGCTTAAGGGGAAAAGTTAACCTTAGGCCTATAATAATTAATATCACACTTGTGCAGTACTGGAGCACCCAGCAGTTCTACCTTAATCCAGAAGACAAACGTATGAAAATGTCCTTATGAAAATAACATAATACAATTTTTATGTTATTTTTTTATGCTGGTTGTGACGAAGAATGATGATACCTTTTCCATCTAGAGTTATAGGACATGAGGAGCTGATGGCTGAAATGGTATGAAGTTTTGCCAGGACAACATGCTTCCAGAGAAATCTGTGAACAAATCTAAACCAGCAGAGTGAAGTTCAGAAATTTACATCACTGAACTGGGGCATTTTGAATCTGACTCTGAACATGCCCACACAGGACTTGCATCCGTGGAGCCATAGCCTGTGTGAGGACACTGCTTCTGCACAGAAGAAAGGGTGATTTCATGTTCCCACAGTCCTTCGCTGACTCCACATCCCTAACTGATCTACCCAGACTGAACTCACAGTACAGTCCAGAACCTTGTATTTCATATCAGACGGTTGTCAGTCCTGCAGCTGGATTTAAACCAGGCAACAACGCACAAACTCTGGCATAAAAGATACTGTTGCATGCTTGGGCTAATTGAGAATATCCCATGTATATTTTTGTACACTGCCCATGCTCCAGGGTTTTAACAAGCTAGCTGTTTCTGGGTCTGCTATCTGTCACACAAAGCACGCAATTACTGAGTGTGACTGGCTGTCACAGGCTATCTCTGCTTGTAGCTAAGCTGGCTTGTAGCTATCTTCCCATGACCCAAGTGTGACACTTATTTCACCTCTTATACAGGGCCCTGAGCCATATCTGTAGCGGCTATGAACAAACTCTTTTCCTCCCCATCTGAGTCAGAACTCCTCAGGGAGTATTGTCTCTTCTCACATTTGTCTTGATGTGCTTTATCTCACCCAAGGGCACCTGGGGATGCTCACCCAGAGTTTCTGGGATCTGTCTTCAGGAGAGAGACAACCTGCTTATGCCACATTTGTGCCCTGGAATAAGAAGAGTTGCTTTGCCAACATGATTGTGGCTGTGGCTGTGCAGGCATTTACAGGCAGTGCTTGTGCAGGGATCTCGCAGGCCTTCCCCACAAGGCAGATGAGCACTTATCATATGCATTTCCTCCTGCTCTTGGGCTCCTGTCACTGCATTGTCCTTACAAGAGCCACGTGATCAAACACATTTATTGGAAATAACACCTGTTTTCAGATTTTATTTTGTTTTGTCCAGCTCTGTTGTGTCCGCACTGTGGTGAAAGCAGAAAGGCAGTGAGTATGGAGGTAGTCGTGTTGTTCTTTCAGAGCCCTTCAGCTTACATAAAAAAGGGTTCAAGTTGAGTCTGCAAGCCTGCCAGGCTTGTGAGCAGATCAGTGGGGATCACTTTTCAAGAACTTGGGCCTTGTTTTGGCATGACCCTGAACATAGTCTTGATGTGCCATATAATGAGTCAGAAATGCCATGACGATGTGATGCAAATCACTGAACCTTTATGAACTTATTCTGTCAATTCAAATGTGTTCAAAAATTCTGAGGGAGTCATTTTGTCACAGAACATCTAACAGAGAAGATACTGAAATCAGCTTAAACTTGGTAAAAAAGGCATAAAGCTAGCACAGAAATATTTCTCTATACTTGGGCTAACTGAATGGAAAGATGATGTTATGTGTCTGCATCTGATGCACAGCAAGCTGATCCAAAAAAATTTACAGATCTGGTAACAACCAGCCTTTAATATGGCCTGAGCTGGTACAGAAGTCATCCTGTCTCCAGAATGAAGCACTTCTACATGGGCATTTCTAGTGGGCTTCTGCAAGTAATCTGTGAGAGCATAAATTCCTGCAGTGCCCCTGGTCTGAGTACAGCCATCTTTAATTCTGCAAATTTATCCCCATGTTGAACTTCGTGTATTGTGCAATCTCCCTGTGAATTCATAAATCTTTGAGAGTTGTGACTTAGTGAGGTAAATTACAGGAGTTGAACTTAAAGTGTAGAGCATGTATTTTAAACAAACATTAAAACTACTGAAATCTGCCCTCTGAAAGCTTTCTTCTTCAGTTTCCAAGTCACTTTTATTTGAATGTTGAAGGGATTTTCATTTTGTGTTATATTTTACAATGAGTAGAGCTGTGCTTGGAAAGTAACTTTAAAATGACGAGTGAATTAGCACAAAAATGCAAAAGAAAGGGAAAAAAAGCTTAGGTGAGAATTAACTATCCTTTCAAATGAAAAATTAAAACCCCAGTGCTGTTGAAGGAAATTTAAAACCACGTAAGAATTTCCACAATTAATATACAAGCTTAATTGGTTTAAGTTTCCCTTTCATTTTATACAGCATGAGGTCCACAAAGGCCATAATTTCAGGAAACTCTGGCTTTGTCAGTGAAATTAACTTAAAATGTTCCCTCCACTCCCTTCCCTGGTGCCTTGTACCTGGCTTCACAGCTCTCCATGGGCAACTGCTATTGCCAGAACAAGCATTTGCAGGGCTAAGCCTACATCAGCTGAAAAATAACACTCCCCAGAAAGAGTGAACCAGTTCTGATGCTAGGCAGTGGCATCACCAAGAAGGCCATGCCAACAGAGGCACAAGTGAAATGGTGAAATGGCACTGGCAACTTCCTAAGTTACCTCCAACAAAGCAAAGCCAAGATCCCATGGGGCTGCTGCTGACATGTCAATAAAATACCAAAGAAAGATCCAAGGGAAGGGACAAAGCCTCTAGGCTTAGAGGGTATAATTTGAAAAAAAAAAAAAAGACATCCACTAGTCATAATTGATGGCTGAAATGGAAAGGGCTGCTGATTGACACAAGATAATCCTCCAGGTGTTGTTTCTTAAACAAAATGTTGTCATCAAAATACAATAAAATGTTGAATGTTATGGGGCATTGCTGGGTTTTGATAGAAGGCAAAGTATTTTGGCTGCAGTTTGGCTTTCAGAGGCATTTTCTGTCTATTTCTAGATCTTAGTAATTTGACAGGGGGCTCTTCTGCATGATACATTTACCCTCTGTGATCTGGTTTTAAGTAAGCCAAATATCAGGGCTGCTGTTATGC
Organism: Cyanistes caeruleus; assembly: GCF_971803275.1. Classification (NCBI taxonomy): domain Eukaryota; kingdom Metazoa; phylum Chordata; class Aves; order Passeriformes; family Paridae; genus Cyanistes; species Cyanistes caeruleus. Next base: position 29,933,190 of record NC_141703.1, read on the forward strand.
AGCAGTTTGGTAAAGTCCCTTGGTGTAACTGTTATTGAAGAACTTCTAATCAATGCAATTAATTTTTTTCTCAAATGTGGACATTTTAGGGATCTTCTGGTCATAATAGAAATATTGAATATAGAGGATCTACAGAGAACTGTTATATCCAGATAAAACATGTGAGGCTTCACCTGTCCTTTTGAAGAAGTGAGCACCTCCAGGGTGAACCTTCAGGTTCCTCTCATCACGAAACAAACAATGAAGTGGCACAGAGGAATGGTATCTTAGCAGTGACCATAAAGTCATGGTTAGTTTGGAGGCTGAAGCCTGTGGTGAAGACAATTCAGGCTGGTGTGATGAATCCCTTGCAGTCAAGCAATGCTTTCTCATACAATGCCAGTTTTTAAGATTTTTCGATGCAGTCATGCATGCTTTGGAAACTATTTACCCATTTGACTAGCAAAGTGAAGACAAGGGGACAGATATTTAACTGCTATGAATTAGGGTAGCTCTGCTTCTGAAACTGCATGGAAGCTCTGATGACCAACTCCTATTTAAGACTGCTGTTTTTACTATATGCAGTCATCATCAGAAGCAAGGATGTTGTTAGGCAGTGGTGAATAGGCAATTTGGCCTTGTCTCAATTAGCCACAAAGTGGAAAAAGCAGGAGAATTTATACAAAGCAAAGAAAAACAATACATTATTGCCTAACAGCACTTCGAAAACTTTTTCTGCTGCTTTGATCATTGTTGTTCCCTCCTCTCACAAGTCCAGCCTGGAGCCATTATTTGAACTAGGTGTAAATACATAGGGAGAAATGATGAGATGAAGGCATACACCACAGGAGGAAGTCCCAGTTCAGAAGACAGCTCAAGTAGTAAAGGTGGCAGGATGGCATGCAAATGTGCACTTCTGAGTAAGGGCGTTCCCCCAGATCAAATCCCACTTACTTGGCAAGAGGCTTTGCAGTGCTCCCCAGGACCACTGCCAGATGCACTCAAACCCTGCCTGCAACTCCCAGCCTGATCAAGACCTTGATTTCCTCCAGGAAAGAAAGGCTGTCTTTACATTGATGTTGGGATCTGAAAGTCAGCTCACTGAGGATGAATGTAAGCTCACCAAAATAATTTTCCCTTGCACGTGAATTTTTACAAGACTGGGGGTAAAATCCTGTGGAGTTGGACTGTTCTTGACCTACATGGAATCACACCACTGCAAGAAGAGGTGGACATCCTGCATCTCCACCTAGATGGATACCTGTGCAGCAGAGAAAAAATGGCCCTGTCTTGCTGTTCACTGGACTCAATTGGAAGAAAAAATGTATCTTCATACTATTGAAAAGGCAATACCAAATTACTATATATATATATATATATATATAGTCTATATACTTAACAAATATATACTAAAATACTTAAATAACCTTTTCCTGCATTCCACAGCAGTTTCCAACATGTTTACATATTACGTTTTACAGGACAGCAGCTAATAGCTACGCTTAATAATACTTAAATCTTATATAGTTATCTGACATCTCTAACCACGTCAGGAAAAAAATCACACATTAGTTTCTTTATCAAAGTTCTGAGAAATTTGAGGTCATAAGTTCTTTTATACCAGCAATTAATTTGGGATTTGAGGTACCTAATTTGAGATGAACTATTTTCATTCACACTTTGCATGTTATTTTTTCTTGGGAGTTGACTTTATTTACTCTTTCTCAATCCTTTCTTTTTCCACAATGTTAACATCCCAAAATGATACAGCTATCTAGAAATTATGGCTTCCCTTGAAAAATCCTGGGGCTAAGCATCTTGCCCAAAGATCACTTGCCTGATGAAATCTAGAGTTTTACTGCCTTTTCCCCAAGCCCTTGGTGCAACATTAAGGTCAAGCTCCTAGACTGGCTGTCCAAGGCACCCAGGACCACACTGCACCCCAACACCTACAGCACCACATAGTGTGTTCATGCACTCTGGCTTCCTATAGCGCATGGAGGCATCTGCTGCACAGCCAAACCACCTCTGCCAAGTCTGATCAGTCTTCTGTTCAGATGCTGTCCAGATGTTTGCCAGACAGTGCAAAAGGGGAAAACAGTTTTATGCCGTGTTGCCTCGTCATATTTCAAAAGAAAAAACAAGACAGGTTGTGTCTTCTTGCCATGCCCTTTAAGCCTTTGACCCAGCCTAAGGACACACATTGCCTCCTTGCTGCTTGTCATTTCAGGCCAAGGATAGTTTATGACCAAGAAAGTTGAATCAAGGGTGTGATGAAGTGAAGATCTGCCCTGGTAAAATCCTGTTGATAGATGTATGTGAAGAAATCTGCAAAAATTGCAAAGAATGATTAAGACATATCATTACCAAGCCTCTTTTGTCCACCCCAGAAACATCAGCATGATGTTTCAGCATGATCAAGTAAGCAGTTCTCTAGACTCCCCTGGACTATAAGGAGACCAGCCACACAAACAATCTGTAGGGTTGGGTTTAGGGTCCTTGACTTTGGTCCCGTGTAGTAGATGAAGTCCCATTACCCAAAGTGCCCTTGACCTGTACCCCTAAAATACTCAGTCTTGGAGTAAAACAATAGGGTTTCATCCAGCCCTTAGATCACTTGTATGAATGTTTAATCTGCAGTGCTCTGGGGTTTGCCTGTCCTTTTCAGTTGTCTGTTTGTTTAGTCCTCTTTGTAGGCAAAGGGACATTCATCAAATTTGACTGCATTTTATGGTATGTAAAAATATACTCTAGCCTATAATAGACTTCTGCACAAGTATCAGAGGTGGGAATCATCCTAAGTGTTGTAAGATGTCTACAGTATAGAAGTCCAAACTTGACCTTTTCACTTCTCACTCTCCTCATGGTAGTCAGTAAGGGAAGGGCAGCTCTTGGCCATGATTCATCTCATGTGAAATAGGTCACAAGTCACTTTTTAGAAATGCCTATTTCTCTGAGTTGACTCCAAAGGGAGTCCAGATATACTACTCAGACATAAATGGTTACATTGCAAATGTCCGGAGTTAGATGGGATGAATCCCCTTGTCTGGACTTAATAACTTATGGAAAGACCATTTTTCTCATCTACTCCCCATATCAGCTGTGCATTTGACTGCTGCTCAGGTGTCTCTGAGTATCTGCTGCAGAAGAGCTAGTTTGTACCTTCACCCAGGAGTGGCAAACAACACTTCACCGAGATGGTTAAGGATAAAGGTAGTAGGATTGACTGCAAGATGTGAGAATCAGCAAATAGGATCATAGAACCGTTAAGGTTTGGAGGCAGGTGCCTCTGAGAATTGCCTAGTCTGACACCTGGCCAGAGCAGAGTCAGCTAGTGCAGGTTAGGAATGGGTACAGTCAGATTTTGACCATTTCCAAGGATGGAGACTCCAAAGCCTGTCTGGTGCTCACCCTTTTAGTAGAGAAGTATAGGAGGGGTGGGGCAATTAATGTTGAAATGGTATTTCTTGTATTTTCATTTCTGTCAATTGCCTCTTATCCTTTAACTGGACACCACTGAGAGTCTGACTTCCTCTTCTTTAGTCACCCCACTGAGTATTCATACACAAGGGTCACATCCCCCTGAGCCTTCTCTTTTCCAGGCTGAACAATCCCAGCTCTCTTAACATCTCATCCTTTCATCATCTTCATGGCCCTTCACTGACTTGCTGCAGCAAGTTCCTGTCTGTGTTGTAGTGGGCAGCTGAGAGCTGGACCCAGAACCCCTGATGTGTCTGTCTACCAGCGCTGAACTGATGGGATTAATCATCTCCCTCGACCTGCTGGTGACTCTCCTCCTAATGGAGCCCGGGGACTGCTGGCATCAGCTTGAGGTATTGCACTAGACAGGAGCAGAGGGCTGCTGCCAACATGACTGTAATTCACTGCCCAGGAATGCCAGAAGCATGGCTTCCAGTTAAAGGGCAGCAGCCTTTAGGCAAGCCAAGTGCAGGATGATGCTTTACAGGGAAGCTGCCTGGGAGGGCAGGTAAGAAGTTTGTGGGGAGACCCACTATTCTGGTACTAGCCTTCCATTGCTAACAAAAGAAGAGCTATATAATAGAATGGACTTATTGAGGATGGAAAAGATCCATCACTGTGGGTGATTGCTTGGTGGTAAGGAGCTGCTCTCCATACAAAAGGAGATTTGCCCCATCGCTGGCAGGTGGGGTAAAAAGAAAAATAAATAGAAGTATGAAGTGAGGAGAAAGGAGTGACCAGACACAAGCAGATATATCCAGGATCTCCAGGGGAGTGAAGTCTCTGACATTTATGCAGATGGAATTACATGTGGTCTTTCTTGCCCCAGAGCCAGATTTCCTGAAGCCTTTGCCATGACTGAAGGTGGGCGGAGTGTCCTTTTAAACATTCTTTTAAGGATCCTGTTGGAGCTACTTGAATTGAAAAGAGCCACCACTACCATTGCCTGGATGTGAAGAAGACAGATTTACTGTGCTGATCTGAAGGATGTTCTCCACTCTGGCTCTGGAGTTATACTGTCTTGTGCACAGTACTAGAAAACCTGCAGCCTCTCTAAAGGTCTGCAAGACAGATAAAAATGGAACTCTTATTCTTGTGGAGACCCTCAGGGAACAACTGCAGAATGTAAAGGATCAACAGCCATGACAGAACATTATTTCTCTGAAACACACTCCTTTGCCCTAGGAGTGGGTCACAGTGCATATGGGGCCAAGCTTCCATTTTCTAAAGCACAGGATTATCCAAACAAATATAGTATACACGTAATTTTTTTGATATTTTGGTACAACACTCTAGCAAAACTTGTGAGAAAAGCTGGGTTTGTTATATTATGACCTCCAGCAGGTCATTTAAGCCCTCCTTGGGCTTTTGTTTCTCATCTCTTCCAGAAAGGCACTGTGATAAACAACACATGGCTGGTGAGAGGCACTGGCAGACAAACTGGGGCTGCTGCTCTATGGTGATCAAACATCTTCCCAACCAAGTGGGCCCATTTCTCTTCCCTCACGGCCCAGCTGGTCTTGGGCCAAAGCACTAACAGGAAACAGCTCTGTGTTTCCATCCAGATGGAATGGTGAAATGGCTGCGGGGAGGACCCAGAGAGCTCCAAAGCTGGCACCAAAATGGAGCCTGGGCAGGGAAGAGCTGGGTGGTGGCAGTTCTCCCTCAGCAACCCGCACACTCTTGCAGGAGTGACCCAGCAAAACACCTTCTTCATTCTTCTGCACACAGGCTATTTACCAGTGTGTTCTGTTAGCTGTGAGGAGGTGTTTGTAAAAGCTTTAGCCACCTGAATGGGTCACTGAAGAATGTTGCCTGGGATTTTTTTTTTTCTGGTTTTCCTAGTCCACTGCAAAATGACTCATGTATTAGTGGAGATAACAAGAAGTGCTCACTGAAATAAAAATTGCCAGCATTCAGCAGGGTGGCACCCCTGCTCAGTGCATGCTGTAAAATTCCAGCAGGCAAGGAAGGCCACTTGGCTCCTCTTCAGGAACTGGCAGAAAACAACCCCCACTAAGCTGTGATTCAGCACCGAGGAGAAAAATAAAGAAATATCTTCCTCTGTAACAGGGAGCGTGGATGAACACAGGTTAATAGAGTTATGCTGCCCTGTCACATCTGGAAACCCAGGTTGGAGGAAAAAAAAATCCAATTAGCTCCAACTCGCCTTACTGTAGTGGACCTAAATCAGTCCCTAGATAGCTGTTGCACCACATAACTGCATCCCGCAGTGATTGACTACATGCTCTCTAACATTTGCCACAGATGGCAGCCACCAGCCAGCAGAGAGAGGTGCCCATTAACAGAGAGGCAGAACTCAGCTCAAAGTGCCTCCCCCAGCCTCAGAAAGGTGGTAATGGTTTGCAGCAGAGTTGCTTCTTAGCAGATGCCCCTCCCATGCAAAAGAGGTTGCTGGTCTAAACTAAAAGGAACACCAAAAAAAAAAAAATCACAAAAAAAAAACCCAAAAAACCAAACCAACAAACAAAAAAAGGGAAGAAAACAGACCCTACAAAATATTATTTCCCTCTTCCCCCCTTTTTTTCTACCTCGCGGTAAATCGCCCAGGCAAAGTGAGAGCTTATAACCTTCCCTTATTCCAGGTGCTAAAGCTTGCTGTGTGCAAAAAAACCCAAAAAAACAAAAAACCCAAACCAAAAAAAACCACCGTGAGAGCCTGGCTGGATTCTCCCAGTTAGCAGGTGTTGGAAGCCTGCAGGGATCTGCAGGTTAATTAATACTGACTTACCAGGGTTGGGGAGCTTATTAGCCTCCACCCTAAAAACGAGGAAGACAGGAGGAGCCCTCTGGGGGGAAGGCAGGTGATGTTTGTGGGCAAGGAGGCTGAGCCAGAGCCAACACTGGGGAAAAGCCTTTAGGTGGGGCTTATGAATTAGGTTTTTATCCCTTTTCTCTCAATACAGCCGAAGTTGAGACTAAGTGTATTTTTACGTTTTAAAGCAAGGCTCTGATTTGTTGATGGTTAGCAGGAGTTCTGGTAGCTGCTGTGCAGAGGTCAAATGAAAGTTCCCCACTCCATAACCCAGAAGAGCCAGGTGAGTGCTTTGGTGTTGCTCACCTTTGCTGTCTCTGGCCCTAAATGAGGAATTTTTAAGGCCTGTAAGGGAGTGGGGGGATATGTTTCACTTCCAAGTCCCACGCTTGACTTGCCGGCGTTGCTGTGCTCGCCTGCCTGCGTGTCATAGGACACAGATTGCTTTCCAATCGAATCCAAAATGCCAGGGAAGGTATCGCTGGCCAAAGCCCTGTTGACTGTGGAGGAGAGAAGGAGGAATGGGAACAACACAGGAGGGGGATGGGCCAACTGTTTAGCATAGCTACAGCATCTCCGCAGTTGTTTATAGCTCAAACAGCCGGCTGATGGCACCTATTTGCACCTTCTTGCTCAACGATGTCTCTATCTCCTCCTTCCCCCTCCTCCTCCTTGCCTTTGAGGTGTTGACACCCTGACAAACTCAGCCCTGGCCTCCCGAGGGAGCAGGGCGAGGTTTTCCAGGCAGCTCCTGGCCCAGCATCCCGCCTTCCCTGCTGCCCCCGGCCCTTGCCCGCAGCATCCTCCGGCATCCCCGCAGGGATGGGGGAGCTCGGCTGGGGCGGGTACCGCACAGCTCTGTGCCAAGGCAGCTCTGCTGCCCGCGCAGGCATCCCTGAGGAACGCGGAGCACCCTGGAATGAGAGGAAACGAGGGCAGGCAGAAAACACAGAGGCCTGGTCTGGGGGGGAACCGAGAAATGGGGAGTGATCAATTACTTCAGGGCACCTCTGAGAAAGAGCTTAGAAGGGCGACAGGCATAAAACTGATGCCTGGGGATCACCCCTGTCATCACGCTGGGCTTGTGAAAGCCCTTCTCTCCTCCGGTATGTTGGATTCAGACCTCTCATCGATGGTGAGTTCTCAAAGCTTACCTGTGTCAAAAAAAGTTCCTGATGATCGTAGCAATTGCCTTTGAAAGCGTTTAAAAGAGAAGAACAATACACGTTTTTATTTGGGGCGGTGGCATGGCTGGTATTCCGGGGAGTTCTACTAGGCTCCAGGCTACCACTAGTCCCAATTCTCAGGAGAAAATTCTGTGCTTCATTTCACGTGAGAAATAAGAAATAAGCTCGTTCCCATTTCAGAGGGTTTGCTGGGATGCCCCTTTCCCTCCTCCAGCATCTGCAACCGAGATCTAAAAATCTCAGAAGCGATGAGGGTGGTGCTCACCGCCCAAGGATAATTCCCAAATTCCTGCCCCCACACACGCACATCCCACTGAAAGCTGTTGCCTGCAGAGGTTCAATCTCGGGCCACCTAGTGGCACTTCATAGCCATCGGTACTACAGGCAGCTCCAGGATGCCAAGCCCCCAAAAGAAGCAGGAGATTGAGGAGGTTCGGGGGCAGCTCAGAGGTCCGAGCAGGCTTTGCGGGAATTACACCTTTCTGCTGCTGGCTGTGCCATCCTTTGGGGCGTGCACCGAGTGCTGAGCACCTCGGCAGGAGGAAGCAGGGGCTGCAAAGCCATGCAGCCCCCTCGCCTAAAACCTGGCTTGCCTTGGTTTCCTTTGCTCCGGGCTGAAAGCACTCGTGTTCGAATGCCTGGGGTGGACAGAAACCCTCTCTCCTGTGCAGGGGGATCACCACGGGGCTCTGAGCAAAGGACCGGGGCAGGGGGAAAGGTTTATTGTCCAGAGGTAGGGAAGGGGGGGTTTGTCTGGTGCCATATCCCTACAGGCACTGCTGGGGGGCACCTGGAACTCAGTGAAAAGGAAGTCCAAGCAGCTCTTTATATTTTTAGGTATTTCCTAAAGTGCTGTGGAAAAGACATCTGAGTCTGGAAGTAGCCAGCTTGTATTCACAGTCCTGGAACATGTGAAGCAAAATTAAATTCATCATTCTGCTAGTCTTTGCGTCATGTCAAAGAAGAGCTTGACTAGTTCTTTTTTTCTTCTGCTTTCTTGAGAAGGAAACACAAATCTGCAGAAATAATAATTCATTCCCCCTAGAATTATCAGGCCCCCCAAAAGGCAGGTCTTTAAATTTCTTTTGTGTTTAATGTTCCATAGTTAGGAAGCTTTAGACACAGCAAACATTTGTTTTGCATGAGGAGGTGCTAAGAATCTCACAAAGTCATTGCTTGCCAGAGCTAGGAGTTAATAAGAGCAACAAATGTCAAAGGGTTACAGTAAAATCATGGATATTCACAGTACTGTAATACAGGTAACTGTCTCTAGAACTCATTTCAGTCTTCTCAAAGCCGAAGTTTTCTTTTTTATTTTCTTTCTTTCGTTTGTGTGTTTCATTGTTGTTGTCTCTGCAGAACATAATCCAAAATATCAAAAAGCCAAGTGAGAGTCTGCTTTAAAGGGCAAAATACATAATATGTAGAGGCAAGGGTATTGCAAGAATGTGATGATTGGACATATCAATCATTTCTATGGCAACAGAGGAGCGTATAACAATACTGTAGAACTGAGCAGAGGAGACCGGGCAAAAAGAGATCATTATTTTACACTACTGATATTTTCATTTACTTGGAGAGATAGAATCACAGAATGCGGAAAACCATATGTGAAGTATCCCAAATTATTATTTATAACTCCACATTAACAGTTTACGGAAACAAAAAATATATTGTATACAATGACCATGTCCCTGTTCTTCCAGGGAGTGTTTGTAAATCCATATGACTGTAAACAAAGGATGTGTTCTGTGAGAGTGTATATAATACTTTTGGAGTGTGTGATTGCATGTACAGACACAGTGACTGAACTTTTAATATTGACAAAACTTTTGCCTTTCCATACGTTTCAGATGAAAATCATAATTTTTAACACAAAGAGTGATCATTTTAATATTTTTCTCATAAATGTATTAGAAAAACATACATTTTTTCTGTGGTGGGATTTAGCTTAGTTATAGCACCTGAATGTGAGCAACAACTTAAACTCCAGTGGTAGGCAAGGAAGACCAAGCCCATAGAGTTGGTAGAGCCTTGCAAGCTACTTTGTTCCTGAGGTTGATCCCAACATTTGGTCAGTCAAATTGCTCTCCAGACTCCACTATCTATAGGGTCTAGATCCTTACTGCCTGTACCAAGAGCTTAGACACCTTGCTCTCACACAGACACTTGGGCTTTAGACGCCTGAGGTGCAGTCCAGCTGCCTGCCCATTGATGTCTGACACCTTTTCAGACCCCCTGGCTTGTTGTGAAATCCCTGTGAGGCTGGTGCCAGACCTGTGGGAGACTCCTGGAGCATCAGCTCACAACAAAACAAGATAACCAACACCAAATGGCATTAGAGCTGAGGTGATTGGATCAAGCCCTTCGAAGGGTAGCAGCAGGCAAGGAATCAATCAATGTGGGGAGTCCTGGGAGCAAGTCTGGATCAGCAGGGGATGGGGCAGAGGGCACAGGTACAACTACAACATAGCTGGGGCAAGGGCTGGGCACTGAGCTGTGGGATCCTGTGGGAGGCTAGTCAGAGCAATTTTCTAACACCCTAAAATCAGGGTGAGATGAATCTGCACTCTTGATGTTCATGTTGAAGATTCCTGCATTTGAGCGTGGCACCCACACTTCCTTTCCAGTAGCTGGGAAGAAACAGGAAGTTGTATAATCTACTCTGCAATTGAAAGAGAGAAATTACTCCCTGAAAATACGTATATCTCTCCTCTGACCACAGGGGGAATCTCAGTGTAGGTGGGTTTGCTGTAAAATAGCTCAGAAGTGCCCTACTAGATGTACCTCTAAGAACCAGAATGAGCACAGATACGAGTGCTTATGTCATCAGATATGAGATAAAATGGACATGGATGTAGCCCCACAGTGTGGAGCCTTCCTACCCATTCACAGGCATTATCTCTATCGTGATCCTGGGGGTAATATCAACATGAGTTGTTTAGATTAAACACTGATGATGTCACAGAAATGTTTGATGCCTGAACCCTTAAAGGTTATTCTATTTCCTGTCTGGAGGACAGAGGAAAGTACATACTGCCCCTCACTGCTGTTCCCCATGGGTCTATCATTGCTGTTAATTCTCTTTAGCTGCCTCTGCATGGCAAGAATATGTTGAAATATAATTATCTTTCATTTTAGAGCAGGGTCAGGCATGGAGCAAATACCAATTCACACACAAAAGAGATGTGTATTGGGGGTGATAAGCAGTAGACTGACAGCTTTGTTCTTCAGATCTTCCTCTGCAGGAGAGCACAGACCTTCTCCCATTTCCCAGACAGCTTCCACACCTGCCCTTGTAAGAAGGCAATACAGCCCCATATTTCTTTTCTCAAATAGGCAGTAATTAGTCTTGCACACAGTGCTGACTTTGATGATTCTGACATCTCCCTAACAGAAGTGGAAACAAAACCATGAGCTCCCAGAAGGTTGTCTCTTCACTTGGAGAAAGCCAGACACAACTGTTTTGTTTTAAGGTACAAAGCAGCCTCCCACAGAAGGCCAGAGATGGTGCTGGAAGTCTCCTGCACACCTACGTACAAACACATACTATAATACAGTGCAGATCATAGAATAATTCTGTTTGGAAAGGACCTGTCTGGGTGCCTTCCATCTACTGGGGCCCTTTGCTGGAATGTGGTTCTCTCAGAACATGTTGCTTAGGGCCTTGGATAGCTGTCTTATCAGGATCTCCAAGGACAGGGGTTCCTGAATAAGAATCAAACACTCCCCCCCAGCCCCATGAGGTTTGGTTTTCCTTTTATCTGATTGGGATTGCCTTTGTTGCAACCTCTGCCAGCTGCCTCTTGATTTGATCTTGACCTTCACTGCAGCTTCTCATAATATCCTTAGAGCTGAAACAAATGAGCAGAGTGCATGGTGAGTGGAAAACTGGCTGCATTGCCGAGCTTAAAGACTTGTGGTCAGAGGTACAGAGTTCCAGCTGGTTGCTAGTGGCCTCCCTCAGAGGTCATTGTTGGGGCCAGTACTGTTTAATATCTTTGTAATGAGCACTGCTTTCCCCTTGTTCACAGAGTCTGCCATTGCAGCACAGGGTGGGCAGGCATGATTTGTCCTTGCTAAGCCCATGCTGGCTGTTCCCAGTTATCTGTCCTTCAGCTTCCAGAAGATATGCTTGTAATCTTTCCAGGTTAGGCCAACCAGCCTGCAGTTCCTTGGATCCTTTCTCACACTTCAGGTGTGACATTTGCATGTTGCCATTCTTTGCAGGCCTTCCCCGATGCCCACAGCTTTCCAAAGATGGTGGAAAGCCATGGCTGTCTCTCTTAGCATCCCGAGTCCCATGGACTTCTGTCCTGCTGTCTGCAGGCCATGTACATTTTACAAAATCAAAGCATGGCCACGTACAATTTGATATTCCATAGCCAGCATCAGGAAGTGCAATCTTTCAGCTGTGTTTTTCTAGAGAACTACTCATGTGTTTGTAGTTTTTGGCTGGGAGATTAAATAGGAAACCTTTCTGGTCTCCATGCCACTGCTTTGCAACTGAAAGTGGCACTGTCTGCAGAGAGATACAAGTCACGCTTTTCTTTCCTAAAAAGACTTGCAAACACCATCCACCCCACCCTTAGAAACTCTGCAGTCCTTAAAGGAAACTTTAAATCCTCCCTCATAAATGTCTCCAAAATCAACACAACACTCCCTGGAGAATCAGGAACTGGAAAGCAGGTCTGAAAGGTTTGTTGTTTTTTATTTCCTTCACACTTTCTGCTACTGTAAATAATGTACTTGTTGTATTGAATCCTGCTTCTTTCTCAGCAGAAAAGGGTAAGGATGTCTGGTGGCCAAACTGGCTGCAGGCTTCCATATCTGAGGGTGCTGAATGGATCCCTTCATAGCTGACCTATGGAAGATGTTGCTCACAGGTAATTAATTGAGATGGATGCTGCATGTTAAAAAGTTGCACAGGTCTCTAAAAGCGTGTTTCTGGCCCCAGTACTGGCCCCCCAACAAAAACTCTGAGTCACCAGACAAGGCCTGGTAGAACTACTAGATCTTTGGACATATTTAAACAAATTTGGAGGGAAGGAAATTCTAATTCTTCCCTGAAAGCACCAAGCCATCCGTACCAAAACCAAGATGTTAGCCTGACTATCTCAGATTCTTTTGAAGACAACAACGAATTCTTAGAAGCTGCAAATTGGCAAAAAGGTTTTGTGTGAAAATACGTTTTTTGTACTATGTCCTTATGCCAATTGTCAGAACATTTCACTGTACACTAGAAGTTCTCTTTTTCACTGGCTTGCATGTGGTGATTTAGTTAGAAAATAAGTGTAAAAACTGTGGGTGCCTGTATCTCCGTAGCCTTAGCACAGGAGAGATGACAGCAAGGAATCCAACCCCTTGCTCTCCACAAACATGTTCAGAAGTTGAATGCAGGGATTAGCCTCGATACTCCCTACAACATTGCATCAACATCATGTTTGCATAGTTACTCCCAGTCCCAAAACAAACAGTAAGGAAATAGTGAATCAGACCACAGAGGTTTCCAGAAACCTGAGCAGACAGACTGACTGAGGTGCTTGTGCAATGAATAAAAGACTGCCCCTTCTCCCCAGCCAAACTCACTCTGGAGTAATTTACTCAATGTTGCATGAAGCACCTGTAGTTTCAACATGAGGACTTTTATTATTCTGCTGTAGGCTTGAAGTTGAAAAAATATCCTCTCATCTGAACACCCAGTACATTCAAGGAGGCTTTTTGCTTCAGAACAGGTAATTCTACAATGAAATGAAACCTGTTCTTCCTCAGCTGAGCCATGCCTGCATTCCTAATTCATTGTAGGTTAAACTCTGTTATCCTGATTTGGGTTGTCTGTTAGAAATAAGTAGGACTTCCTCAGAAAAGGTATTGATAAAAGACGCAGGTCTAGAACCAGGTATACTAGACAATGAAGTATTTCTATTGAATTAACAAATATTTTGAGGTGAATTAAAATTCCTTTAAATCATAATATACAAAAGATAAAAAGATCTGTGAAAATATTAAAGCCAGAAACATAAATATTTTTTCATTTAATGAAATTGCTTAAGATACCTTGGTTTTACTTCATGGCTTTTAATCAGCTGTTGTCAGAGGGCCATAATCTGTGCAGCCACAACTTTTTATTTACATATTTATTCTCTAGAGGATCAAACACAACAGATTCAGCAGCTTCCATTTTTCCACTGAAGTTAAGTTTAGAGAAAGTAAAAGCAACTGTAATCTGTACCTTTCAGGTATGAAACACTTCCTCTAAAATTAAAGAGAAAACAGAAAACAAACAAAAAGAACCCCCTTTATCTCTATGCCGAGATAAATCAATCTGTGAAGGTAACAAGAGTAATGAGGGAGGAAAGGGTGCCAGTAGACAGGTGTGACCTGGCTTTCATTAGCCATATCTTTATCTAACTGGGTGGAGACACAAAAGAAACAAAATCTTTCCATTTAGCTGTGTCATTATGGGGTGAGGCACCCTGGCTTTGGTGCACTGAAACTCTGACAGTGGATACAGTCATGCTCTCCCACTCCAGTTGCTACATCTCTTTCCCAGCCTCTCAAATGTCACCACTTTCCCCAGCTAGTCTCATCACTGGAAAGTGGCTATGTATCCAAAAAGCACATGTGTCTACATCCTTCCAACACACCAGCCCATTACTGGTACTGCAATTTGTGGCTCCCATTTTCCCCTTGCTCCATTTGGTCCTCCAAGGATCTGGACAGTTCGATTCAACAGGGACAATGCAGGTCTCGGATATGTACTTGCTACGCCCACTGGCTGCAGAAGAATTTCACCTCCAGTTCTAAATGATGATTTGCTCAGAGGAATTTAACAAGACAGCTGGTCACATAATATACACAACCCTGGCTGTGACTGAAAGTATGCCCATTAATAGTTTCAGAAAGAGAAAATAAGCTTATACCTCTTTTCAATGAGCAAATAAGGCAGTTAGGTGCACTGCAAGTAAAACCACATAATTTCATTAACTGCAACTTCTGAGATAGCGTAATGGTTTTTCTATTGGTGATTAGAAGCTATTCTGCAAATGCTTCATTAATTTAGCATAAATTACCTGCAGAAATGCAAAGAAAGAAAGAAAATGGTGTGCAAATCACCAGTTGTCAGGAGGAAAGCTTTAGTCCTGCAGCCAAAAAGCATGTTGCTTACTGCTCAACATGAGCTGAGAGTTAAATCCAATAGCTTGCAGACATCAAATATTTTGCAAACATCAAATAAAATATCTCACAAAACATAGTTTGAATATTGTTCCAAAATATTTAGGCAATACTTTGAAATGTTTCTATTCAAAGACAACTGGGAGTTTTCAGTGTTTCACTGGTTCAAACGGGTCAGCTCCAGCATAAGTATTATTTTTCTCTGTTTCTACCAAGAGAGTAGAAAAATTCTAACACTTAATATGTTTAGCAAAGCTAATGCTGTAGCTGGAAGCAGCACAAAGAACATAAGGCTTCACTGTGCTATCCAGGGATTAAAACTGGCAAGTGTATTTCACTAGCCTGTTTTTTTTAACAGAGTCACAGAGCAGAAACAAGAGAGGCACTTATTGCACGGAGGTTCTCCCTCAGAATGAAGACTTGCTCCTGTGGAGTACTTTGTGGTGTCAGGGTGAGACCTCACACAGAGGGATGTCCATCCCCTACCTGGGTGACTGCTGGATGCTGGGGAGGATCTGCAGCCTGGTGTGCAGACACACCTCCTAAAATACAGCCTGGCCTGTTGGGTTAGTGCCAACAGCTCAGGACAGCTTTCTGTGCTGCTGGTGGAACATAGCTGGGTTTGTACCAGTCACGATTTCTTGCCACCTCTTCCTACAGCTCATTTAGTGCACCTTAACCTGCTGCAAATGTGTTTTTATGAATCACTTCCTGGAGCTTTCAGGTGTCACTGAACCGTCACAGTAACAGAAAACAGGAACCATATAACTCACACCAGGTTACCTTCATCAGCCCAACAGGCACATCCCAAGTCCTCCTGCATTTCACAGTCCTCACTGAGCATGGGGGAAGATGGGCAAAGTGGGGGGAAGCACTGAAGACACTGACGTTAATGGCATTGATATGACTCTGTATGAGATGTGGGCTAACTCTAAACCCCGGATTACAGGACTGCAAGGCAATCTCTTGTGTCCCCTCCTCTCCAGCCCAAGAATCTTCCCCTACAGCTGATAGTAAGGATCCTTACCAGTAATGGTATCTGGGCAGCTGCAGCCTAGAACTAACCCTCTGCTGGCACTCATGATGGATTTTCAATAACTTGGAACACAGCTTGATTTTTCTATGTATAAATACTGGAAGCAGCAATGTGATTAATGGCATTGTCTCCTGTCATGAAACAGGGAAGTTTGATCCAGAGCCAGTGCTGGGAGGCAAGGGGAGATGAAGCTTAGGCAAGGATTAAGGTGATTATGGTTCCTTCTCCCCTGAGTTTGCAGGTCTGACCATGCACCACCCAGGTCTCAGCTCTTTCTTTAGGCTTTGCAAGTCACGTCAGTCCAGCTCAGTGTTAGTGGTCAGAGGTGGTGGTACAAGAGATATTACAGAGAGGCACTACAGAGAAAAACCCTCAGGAAAACTCAGTCTCAAGTGAATTATTTCAGAAACTTTTGATGATGTTTTTCTAACATAGATCAGGCTGCCCACATCTGATCCCATAGAAGAGAAAGAGCATGACACAGCAATTGCCTTGAGATAGATTGTCACACCAAGAACTGCCCTTCCCAGACTAGCAATGTGGTGTGCCCTCCAGTGAGAAAACTGGTGGAATAAAACAGAAAAATCCCCAGATTTTGTAACCCTCTTGGATTCACTAGCCCACTGTTAGAAGCGGTGATATTTTCCCCATTTGGTGGAAGATTTAAGACCAGCCTCTAAGTCCTTCAGTTGAGCTTGTGTGCTAGGAGGTTATTTCATATGTTTATGTGGCTACCTCCATGGGACTCTGCATTCCTCCTTGTTCACTGATCTTTCCCACTGTGTACAAAGGGCTTTCCACCAACCAGGTTCTCCACTTTCTGCATAGAAAGAACTTTCTACCAGTTATCATATTTCCTTTGCAACAGTCAAGTCCTCCTCTGTTACAAACAACTCCTTTATGTGTCTGCCACACCAGGGCAATGGCTCCCAGCCCCAAAAGTGGCTTGGTCTGGCCTAAAGCTTCTTCTTTGGGTACACTGCTTACTGGTGGTGTGGGGGAAGCTGGAATACAACATGATAAAACTTGTTTGCCAGAGTTGCCAAAGGTGAGTCTGTTTTGCTTCCTTGTTTGCAGCACCTTGACAAGGTCAGGTGGAAGCATCTGGCAATGAGTGACTCACTCAAGGCTGCCTTGTGAGTCAGCAGTGCAGGCTGGCAGGGCTCAGGAATGCTGATGGTTGAGTCTCCTGCTTTCCCTGTGGTTGCCCTAGCAAAGCTCTCATGGGTGAGTACAGAATGGAAATATCTCCCATAATGAGGATTTCCCACTGCAATTCTTGGCAAAGCTGAATTGCTGCAGATTTACGAGCTTCCATTCAGATCTTCTCTAATTTCTCTTTTGAAACCCCATTACCTCCATCTGTGTTGCCTTTTGCATCAATCAGCCATTTTTACTTGATGGGCTGTTTTTGTGTTTGTTTTGTTTCTTGCAAACTCTGATAAATTTTCGCCAGCTGAATTTTGTAGACTCCTTCATTATTCACATCTTGTGTGCAAACAAATGCAGCCTGCACAAGGAAAAAATACATATCAGCATAATTTTGTTTTTCTAAGAAAGCAGAGAAGTTCTGAGTTCTACCCAAATCAAAGCAGTTTCATTGCTAAAAGAAGTATTAACAAAGATGACAGTACTACAGCAAAAGAATTCAGAAACGTTGCCCGGAAATTTTCTTCCAGCCCCATAACTGATTATTTTGCAGCTTTCTTTTCAATGGTGTTCAGTGGCTGTGGGTCAAATTCAGTCTGATGCTGAAGAGTGGCCAAATTTAAACCTTAAATTATTTCCTCCATAATTAAGGAATAGGGTCTTCGCTCACAGGTTGGTGGGGCTTGTCGACAGAGCTTTAAACTAGACTTGAAGGGGGAGCGGGATAATGCCAGGCTTGCCTGGGACAAGCTGAGGGATGACACACCAAGGTTAGAGGGACAGAGTGCTAACAAGGGCCCTCAGCCTGTTGAGTCCTACACCGGGCTCATGGCAATCCCTGGGATCAATACAGCCAGGAGGGAGAAGGGCTTGAGAGCAACCCTGCAGAGCAGGACTGTGGGTGCTGCTGGATGAAAAGCTGGACATGACTCTCTTGCACTCACAGTCCAGAAAGCCAACTGTGTCCTGGGCTGCATCCAAAGCAGCAGGCAAGGGAGGGGATTGTGCCCCTCTGCTCCACTCTGGTGAGAGCCCACCTGCAGTGCTGCATCCAGCTCTGGGGTCTTCAGCACAGGGAGGACATGGGCCTGTTGGAATAGGTCCAAAGGAGGGCCACCAAGATGATCAGAGGACTGGAGCACCTCTCCTATGAAGAAATTGTGTGGGGTTGTGCTTCCTGGGGAAGAGAAAGCTTCAGTGAGACCTTATTACAGCTTTTCAGTCTTTAAAGGGAGCCTATAAGAAAGATGGGGACAAAACGTTTAGGCTTTTGCATAGGACAAGAGGTCATGATCTTAAACTAAAATAGGGTATATTTTTTAACATCCTAAGTTTAAGGGAGAAAATTTTTACAAGTAAGGTGCTGAAACATTGGAACTGGTTGTTCAGAGAGGAAGCAGATTCCCCCTATCATTAGAAATATTCAAGGTCAGGTTGGATGGGGTTTTGGGCAACCTGATCTAGTTGAAGATGTCCCATTTCATTGCAGGGGGTTAGACTAGAAGACCTTTGAAGGTCTCTTCCAACTTAAACTATTCTGTGTATTCTACAATTCTGTTAGTACTCCTGAAGGCCTTCAGGTTCCCTCCAGAGTAATCAGTGACAGTTTGCAGAGGGACAGTGGGTAATAATTTTGTCTTTACAGAACCTGTGGTATGGGCAAGATGGATGAATAAGTATGTAGGCAGGCATCCCTACAGATGAGCATCACCCAGGACCATTTTCAGAGTGTAGAGCTAGAGGAGATGGAGTTCAGCCTATGCCTGTTGTATTCAACCATCTTAAGCACTGTATCTACTGGGAAGAGGGCTTTGATTGTGCTAGCTGCTAAATCCCTGGAAATAGCATTAGTCACCATGGGCCAAACCCTCAGGCCAGCACCTTTTAACAAATATGGTGTGTTGATCACCAGAGGCCAGCAGCTGGGAGAGTCCCTGTCACTAATTAATTAATACAGAAACTGGGGGGAATTCCACGAAATACTAGTCTCAGCTCAATTGCTTGCACCATTGGAGGACTAAACTGGATCATTTCACTGAGCAGCACTGATCACAGTAAGCACACCCAAGAGGGCAGTGACCTGAAGTGTGATGGTGTAGATGAGGGCTGAAGCAGAGGGGTAAATTTCACAGGGTCAGTCAAATATTGTACTTTTCTTAAAAAAAAAACAAACTTTGAGTTACTGGCTACTGGCTATTTTCAGAACGTGAAGGATTTGGATCATTCATCTGGCAAGTTACATATTTATTTATTTACGAGAGATGCTGACATCTAGACTAAAAGAAAAAATGTTATGTGGTCACTTTTGAATTACTGCTGTCTGGTAATATGACTTTTCTGAAGGTTTTTTTTTTTTTGTCATCAAACTTTACATTGTACAAATATTCTTGGTCATTTTAGATTATGTGGAAGTTTTTACTTTGGGCTGTGTCAACTTTAAAACCCCTTGACAAAGAAGATACTTTTTTTCCCTTTTTCAGTTCACAACAGAAAATTCTGATCACAGAAGTTCCCATTCCAGAATCTTTTAGCCAGATTGTAGAAGGGGATTTCTTTCAAAGAAGAGGAAAAAATGTAATAGAATTTTTGTCATGTGTTCTGACAGAAAATGCTATTTATGATAACTGTCTGGAAAAACAATGTCATTTAATGCTCGTGGGAGTCAGCATCAGATGGTGACCTGTTCCCCATTATAACAAGCTTTTGTCAGCTCTTGTCTAGACCAAAGCAATGTCATTCACATGAGTGATAAGTCATGAGCTCTTAGGAAATTCCAGCAAGTGTAGAAGCCTGCAGTATTTCTTCTCACCCGCACAGATTAGGACTAGTACCCTCTTAGTGTTTTCCTACAGTGCTGACTCCAGCCCAAGTCTGTTGTCTCTAAAGCACTCAGTAGTCTGAGTCCCAAACTGAAGTTTCTGTGTGAAAACAATGACGTTCAGCTTTGCTCCTCACCTGGCAGAGAGCTTCCCATAATGGCATACCCCATCTTAGGGGCAATGAGCTCCCCTATAAACTATCAACAGCACAAACCTGCTTCTTTTGTGCCAAGTGCAAGACCCCTGCTTTAAGCCTCAATTTCTCTACTTATTTTTTTTTTTTTCATGGCTCTCAAACACAAACACACTACCTGTGATGCTAAGGTGTGATGACAAAGCCTTTTTCACATGTGCTCCTGCATATGTCAATGCAGTTGTTACCTAAAGGCACCAGCAAAGCTAACCATTTACACACTGAAAATTGTTTAGCACAGAAAAGGGAAACCATTCAGGGATGTTAAAATAGTTACCTAAAAGGGAAGTTTTCTCCTTTTAAAGCTCTGGGTATTTGGCCCAGTTCTACGGAGACTCACAAAATACATCCTTACATTAACCCTCCTATTAAAGGGGAATGAGCAGTTCTGATAATTGATTATTGAGTCATCAGGGCCTTGTGTTTGTTGAATTAATTTCCCCTACTCAAAGCTGTAGTATCAAGTTCTATAAATGGATGGGCTTCCAGTACTGTAGCAAAGGAACATTGGTCAGCAACATTTTTGCTCAAAAAAGAGAAAATACTTCCTGCTCCATGATTTTCTGTTTGTACTGTATATTTTTTCCTCCAGGTCTCAAAAGACAAGCATTGACAGAAGCCACAGATATAGCAGAAGATACTGTTCCTAGGATGGGAGTTCCTCTGCACTAGGTACTTTAATCAGCCAGTTTGAGATAGGGATATACATCTCTATACACACAGGTAAGGGACAAGCAGAGCAAAAAAAAAACCAAAAACAAAAAACAAACATGAATCTTTACATTTCAAGAACTGCAAAGGCTTGAGCAAGTCAATGACAGTCAAAAGATAATAATCAATAATCTTTGAGCTATGACCACCATGCAGAAGGATATATTTCATAATAATAAATATTGATATAAAAGGCAGATAAGAATGTGCAGAGCAACAGAAATGGTTTTTCCAGAAGGTAGTTCTAGCCTCAAATTGTTATGCTCTCACCTGTACAACCTGTGTTTCACAACATAAAATATTTCATGACCAAGAGGGGATAAATTTTATTCAGATCCCTTCTATACCTACATTGAAAAGGAAGTAAACATTATGTCATCATTAAGGAGCTTAGTAAAACTTGGGTTCTGTGGATGAAGAAGGATTGGCAGGAGATGTCATCACATGTCAGGCTCAAGTTTGCCAGTCTTACACCATGGTAACTGTACAGGGCCCAATCTCCTCTGGCACAGGAGGGGTTACCAGGCTTCTTCACTAAGCACAGAAGCAGCCTAGAACTAAAGAAACCAGCTGAGGAATAAATGCCCTGGCAGAAAGATACTGAAGGTCAAATTCTGAGCCTAGTCTATAGCTGTGTTGTATTTGGATATCTAAGCAGATAGCTGAAGTATGCACGAGTGTGCATTTGTTCACTAATAAGGGGTTACTGCAGTACGTTTTCTCCTGATCCCTTTTTTCTCCTCAGGTCAGTACTTTCACCCATGGTGAGGTCCCCAGAAAGGTTACTGCTGTAGAATGATAAGTTGCACTTAGATAATGATGACAAGGGTTTTCAAAGAACTCAGTTTCTATATGGGCTCACACATGTAACAATCCAAATTTTGCTGAGACGTCACTCGGAAACGCTGGCTAAACCCAGCCTCTAAGAGCTGCTGTATACTAAGAAAAGGAGAACTATAAGGTTCTGATTAAAAGCCCATAGCAAGTCCCAGTTGTTTCAGAATATCAGAAGTTAGTGTAAGCACTGTGACTAAAAGCTACATTGCATTGGCTTTGCAGGGTGACTGCCAGCACCACTGAAATTGGCCACAGCCTGGGCATTTTATCCTCACTGTTTCAGAGGTGTATCAACCAGTGCTTTTGGAGAAATGCACAAGTAGGTTATTCTTCTCCAAGCTACACAGCTTGTGGTTAAACCACACTAAGCTGAAAATGTAAAAACCTTACAAGGCTGCAAAATACTTTTCATATGTAGAATTAGCAGCAATATTTATATGGGCTAAAACAGAAAAAATCTGATGTTGTGTGTGCTGATTGTTTTTGTCCTTGAAGAGAAGTTCCCAGGTCCTTATGCTTCAGGCATTTCTGCTAGAGCTGAGAGCAAGTCTTCTATATCCGTGTCAAGCTGGAGAAGCTACTTTAAGAGCTCAAGCAGACTTCCCTGGTTTTAACCAAACCTGGATATTGTGCCTAATAGACAATACCACCTCTATTTATCCAGGTATTTTTAATTTATTAGGAGCAGTTGCTACCTTATTAGGTGCTTTATAATTAAAACAGGCAAATGAACAGGATTAACTGGCAGAACATGAGCAGCTACCTACCCAACAAAAACAAACAGGACAAAATACCACATTAATAATATTACTAATAATGAAAAATTATGTTTAACATGCACATCTTACTTCATAACCTCTTATCAAAGGGTTAAGGGTTTTTAGCATGCATTAATAGTTAAGAAATTTGGTTTCAGGAAACTGAAAAAGCTTTGTCATACACCTTCTCAAATTGTCTTAATTTATTTCAGCCTAGCAGACAGTGAATGCTAACTGCTTTGTCATTAATATGTTCATCCGTCCCTTATTTAAGGTTTTCCTAAATCCTTTGACACCTCCCTGAAGGTGATAATCCACTCTTTAATTTAAGAGTCATGTCTTATTGCATTCATTTTTGGAGGAGCAAGAAGAAAACTGAATCAATCAAACATGCACAGAGCAACATTAAGCACTGTAGCCCTTGATTAAATCTCACTTTCCAAGTAGAATTTGGCCCAGAGAAAGAGCATTTCAATAATAACTAATCACAGCATTTAAAAGAAACCACTTGTTTTTTTATATAGCTTTAAAACTATGCTAAATTGCTCACCTTAAGTAAGAACTGTAGATGCTGCTTTATGTTTTGCCTGTTAAAATATGATGTTGCTCCAACCATTGCTTGTACTCTTTCAACCCACCCAGGGAGATGTTGTACAAGGAATAACGCTATGAAACTTTGCCAATGGCATCTGGTGTGTTTAACTGCAATGTCTGAGTGTTCTGACTGACCATGGTAGCCTGCTGTTAATAGGATTTGCTCGGGAGAACCCTTACTGGAGCTTCTTGTTAATTCCTAGCCCAGGCTTCAGCAGCCTGTGTGAAAGGAGGTTTCATCTTGTTATGATTTTCTTGTGTTAACCTCCTTGTGTGCCAGGAACTGTTAATGAAGGAGGGCAGGTGAGGAAAGCCACAAGATGAAATAGGAGAGAGAGGGGGGAAGAGTAATTTGGATGGCAAGGTGTGGTTAAGGGTTTCAGAGATGGAAGATTCCTTCAGAAGAAGTGAATATGCCCCTTTACTGAGGCCTCCAATTAAAATTGAAATGAAAGAACCCATGAGAGTGAGCCAAAGATCAGAGAATAAAGACTTGTGAATATTCACCCCGCTGGAGAAGCAGAGGCTCAGCTGCAAGGTACATCATGTTCCCTTAGCTGTTCAGCTGCTGGAGTGCCATGCTCCTGGCTCCTGGCCTTCTGTGCCTCCCCACACAGTGAGGAAGAAAACAAGGGGATGCAGGAGCATCCCTCCAGCTCTTCTGCCAGCAGAGAGCCAGGTCATGGCTGGAAGTCCTTCCCATGCATTTCCACATGGGTAAAACTGTATGGAAAACAGCATTTGAGTTTAGGGTATGAAAAACGGGTATTGCATAGTAATGCCACAGTAAGGTAGGCTTTACATATTCTTTATGTGTTTTTTCTTGGTCACACTTTATTTCTACAGACTGTAGCCATAGCTGTGACAGTAAATTGCCATTAGGATGCAAGCTCTAGAAAAATGTTCTGTACTTTGTAGCGTTTGTAAAGAAATGACTGTGCGTAGCTTAATGCAATACTTACTGCAATTTATGCAGATATTTCTTAACTAATTGCATCCTCAAATGCCTATAAATGGTGTGAGTGATGAAATAATTCTGGGGTAACTTCTACAAACAAAATATTGGACATCTGTTTTGTAGCTAAGAAAATTGGAAAAAGACAAGATGACAGGTGCGGAAGCATAAAAACGTATGTCATAAGATTGTCTGATATCATTCATATAGATCACTTGACTGTGATGGCAAGTTAAATCATGCTGTTTTCCAAGATTCACTCAAAGTCAAAACTGTATATCTACTAAAACAAAAGCTCTGTGCATTCCTAACAATATGTTGGCATCTCTCAATTATGAAAACCGTTAAAGACTTGATTTAAAAATATTTTTCCCTGTGGCCATTAAGGCTTTAAATTATGGAAAACATTTCTGATTCTAACTTATTGTTGCACCATTGAAAAGGGAATAATCCATCGTCTTCTTGATTATTTTCAAGACAATTGGGATAAATACATTGTAAATATTTGAAAAAAAAATTTGGCAAATTGCAAAAGCATCAGAAAATCTTGTTAAGTACTGTTTCTGTCAAGAATCAGATTCAAGGGAAAACTAATTTTAAATACTATAGGTTAATGGTCTTTTTAGGTTTTTTAATTTTAAACTGTTATACAGATTTTATTAAAAATAATCCAAGGATATACTGAAAATATTAAAACAGATAAGAAATCTCTGTGATTTGTTTATCTGAGGGCAACTAGGATGGCATATGATAGAAAAATATCCAAGGTACATTCTCTAAAATGCCTCTTAAATGCCTCTTAAAACTAAATTTTGTCTAAATTTTTGTCTAAATTTCCCCCAGTGATTCTATCTTCCCTGATGGTTGCACTACCACTGGCTGCAACAGCAATGAGGTTGCCAGACTGGAGTCACTGTTTATTAAAATTGGTTCCACATGCAAGATTTTAACATTCAGCAGAAATGTCAGTCAAAAGTAAAGGGCAAAACCCTTCTCCATATTCTGAAGTGCTCTCCATACTCTCTGTGCTTTTCAGGTAGTCTCCTGCTTAGTAACTAGGCAACCACACCCTGCATCTCTAACACACACATTTTGATCTTAACAGAGGATTTTCTTTGGCAAAGTTTACATTGAATCAATTGTAGATCTGCAGTTCAAGTCTGAAATGTGCTTGTTATAAAATTGTGAATTAAATACTTCAGTGAATAATTGTAGGTCTGCAGATCATCTCATTTATGAATACTGTAATCCACATTGACATTTTCAGTTGGGAACATATCTTCTACAATAAATTGAGAAAAGGGAATTTAAGCCTCATATATCTTTTGGCCCATATTGATATAATTTTTAAAAATTAACAAGTTGAGTGTGAATGCTTATTGTCCCACTGATTATAATACTGCCTAGGTTTGCTTTGCTTTATCCTCAAGGATCATAACATTTAGTTTGAATAAGTAATCAAAACAAAGTCAACAGAAAATTGTGAACCTCCTTCTGGAAATGCAACATCTGAATTAAATGTTTGCCTCCCATGAGTAAGTCACATGGGCATTTTCACAGAGAAGTATTATGCTAGTAAAGATCACATGGTTGCATATTCATAGAAAACAAATATGAAAGGATTACAACCACAGTTAAATGGAAGTTCCCTTTTGAATGCAAGTGAATACTTAGGGTATGTATTCACTCAGCTCTAGTCCTTGCTCATGCAAAATTCCAACAGTACCAACCAGAGGGCCAGTTCCACTTTACAAATAGCACACAGTCAAAATAAGAAGTTTGCAGAGGTGGAAATGTGTTATGTAAACCATCTGAGGAGCACTTAGCAGTAAGGAAAGTATTTGTAAGGGTCAGAAATGATGGAGTGTAGTTCAAGATCAGGATCACAAATCAGGACCGTAAATGAAGGATGTTGATCAGTCCAGAGCCCCTCCATGGCTGGTCACAATCCAACCACCCCAGAGCTCCTTCATGTCAGTGCAAGGCTATGGGGCCAGAGCATAAACACACAAGCTCCCCAAAGGAGAATTTCAAATCCAATTTCTCACAAAGGTTAATTTTGTAATTTATTCCAATGAAAACAGAGGATATCAATTGGTATAGTAGACATCTTGTCGTCCTAAACCATATCAGTCTAATCTAATTCACTAAATTGGGAAAAAGAAACACTATCTCATTCTACCAGAGCAATGGCTCCCAACCTTTATCAGCCATGTGTTTGCTGCTAGCTTCAGTTCCAACACAATCTGTGTGGGCATACAGCATCTGTATCTAGTCTAGCTGTATGAACTGGCCCAAGTAAAAGATTTCTCTTTATAAGGTTTGCCTTGGCTGTATCTGTACACTGCTGCAGCTAGAGCAATGCTACTGCCAGTAACATAAATGAATGTTCTGCTTATTTGAACGGAAGCCAAGCATAGGCAAGTCACAAATGCTTCAGATGCAATTAAGAGAGACCATGCAGCAATCATGGAATAAATTGAGGTGGTCAGGGATGTCTGGAGGTTATGTAATTCACCTCCCTGATCAAAGAGGGGTCCTGGTGGATCTGAACAGGTCAGATGGGTCATGGTAGTTCAGGTTTCATTGTTCCTACAGTGGTTAAGCTTATTAAGTCTGTTAGGGTGTTTTTTCTCTCTCTTGAATTTACTGGTAATCTGAGATAAAATATTATATGAAAATGTCAGTTATGTAACTATAAGCAAGGCATAAATCATACTAGCTCCTACTGTGTTTTCTAGTCTGAAGGATAAAACAAGATTTGTAAAAGAATAATAGGAATACCGAACTGTATGCAGTTTTAATCATACCACCCCTGACACTACATGCATATAATGTTTCTCTGATATCCCATTTGGCCTAAGATATTCAAAAGGTGGGAAGATAAAACTACATAACTCATGCAACATATGCTTTACCCTCAAAAATTATTGAGGTAGAAATTGTATTTGTTGCAATATAATTCAGTTTCAGAGGAGTTAACTGTTAACTGCATTGTCATTTAATTATGCAAACACTATACTGAATCTTTCACCAAGTACTTTCAAGAAAATTACTGGTTAATGTGGCTATTTAAGTGAAACATTTTCACCTTTTGTTTTAATTAAGAAAAAAGAAAGAAAGCATCTCTTTTCACAATAAAGTCTATATTTATTTTTGTGGAAGAGGGTGATCTTTCTGTCTCTTTTCAAAACTTTTGTAGTTGGACTTTACTGTGAACACATTTGAAAGCTGCCCTTAATGCCATTCCTTACTTCAGAGCTAATTGATTTACTGTGTAAACATTCCTGACACACAAATGCAATCAAGGGTTTTTCGCATGTCGTCTGCAAACCAGGCACAGGAGCTAGAGTACGAGCTGCTGTTTCTAGCCTCTGAGATAGATGGGGCTTTTCTGCATGACTCACCCCTGCTTTTATTGTACAGGAATTTTTTTTGTCTGTTCAAATTACTCTAACATGCAAACCTAGCTAATCACTATTTCAGAGTTTATAGCACGGCTGTTAATAATAGATTGTCCTATTAAACAGAAAGTTAACTCCAGTATGCATCCAAAATGTAGCAAACAAAACAAAACCACAGAAAGAATGTATCCGGGAAGCATCACAAAATGCTATTTCTACTTGGAGGAGCAAGCACAACATCTTCTGCCAAGCAGAAATGAAAGCAGTTGCTTTCTCCTGCAAGCATTACCTCAGCCTCTTCTGGACAGATAGGCTTTTATCCCTATCTCCATCTTCATGAGTCACTGTATAAACTGTTTGTCTGCCCTAAGCTGGTCCAAAGAGCAAGAAATATAATGAGCAAGTGTCAGCACACGGTGGAAACCACAATCCTCAGCTCCACAGTCACCTTCCTAGAGGCACTGCCCTACACAGGAGCACCAAGGGTGACCAGCAGGGCCCCGTGGGAAGTGTTCACACCAGAGTCTCTCCAGACCAAGAGAGAGACAGAGCTGCTCAGACAGACCCTGCTACCAGTTGTGGCTGGACCAAAAGCAGTCAGAGAATTCATCCTTTGTCCTAGTTAAAAGAAGATCAGTAGATGACACTGCCCTGGGCAGCATCTGGATTTAACCATGTGCCAACAGACAGTTAAGTGTTTCAGTTCCCGTGTGGAAGAGATTTTCACCCAGACACTCCAAAACCAGGTGATTTGAGATGAGTGAAGAACTGAGTGATTGTCAGTGATTGTGTCCCACCTCAAGTCACCAGGTCTTAAGTATTTCTAATGGCTTCACATCTTTCAAGAGATCTCAGTCACGCAATGATTGCATTGTTTGAATCAGTTTATTCTAGTCATGACAGGACACATCCCAATTTACATATTATTTTGTGTTCCCAGCTCGCTCATTAATGTTTAATGCCTCAATTCAGCCATCAATCCCCACTCAGCAGAACGATTCAGCTAAGTACATATTTAAATTTAAGCACATTCTTAAATGCTTTGCTGAAATGAGGCAGTCTTACAAACATGCTGACATGCTCTGCTGAATTGGATTTTCATACACGAAAGAGTTCACATGCCATAGGCACTTAGGAGAGGATCCTTCCTCTTCCTCATGTGCATTCATGTCCAAGTAAGTGGCTTGTAAAGGACGTAGCATTTCATAATGTTAAAGCATTATACTTAAGGAGAAGGTGGTTGCAATCCTGTTTTGTTTTTGCTGTTGCTTCAAATGTCATGACAAAACCAGAAATAAATTTTGTATTTGTTTAATTATTTCAAGTGATCTATTTCAAACTAAAGTTTGAAAGAGAGCTATGACTGAAGATCTCTGCTCATATTAAACTGATCAGATTTAGGTAATGCCTGATCATTGGCATAATGTAGATCTCAAATGAAGGGAAAATGAGTAAACCTTTGCACAGATGTCATTTTGTCCCTGGTAGGCCAACTAGTAGGGATAAACAAACAAACAAACAAACAAACGCCAAACCAGTAAAATGTACTGACACATTTCTCAAACTGGGATATTTGCCTTTGGCTAGTGGGACTCTTACACCGACAGTGGCCCAATTCTTTTAAGTTTTCATATGGAAAAGTTAATGATACATTGCTCCAGGACCTTGGTTTGGTGGGTGTGAGGGAAGGATTGGTATTTTTGATTTTCCTTTTCAAGCTCTTTTACCCATTCCTTCTTAGATGAGAATGAATGCAATAAATAGTCTTCAGGCCTTTGCAACACCACAGGAAACATGCAATTTACTGTAGTCACATCTGTTCGTTGCTGCTGGTAGAGGTGGAAGCTGTACTAGATTCACTTGCTTTAATGATTGCTTCATACATACTTTTGCTTAAGTATTAAAATATCTTATAAAGCACTTATTTTTAAAACTGTAAATATCTGAGAGATGTTAGCACTTGCCTTTACAAGACAGCTGTCACCAGTAAGATCTCTTACATAATCTGTTTACCTTACAAGGCATCCAAATCTCTCAAGGTATCCAAATCTTCTCTTGAATGTAGGATGAGGGGCTGAGGGCAGCCAGTAATCTGAACAATTTTGTGCTAAAGACACTCCTTACAATGTTTTGGAGATGTCTATTACCTCAAAGTTTGGTTTAAATTTGTCCTAGTTATGGGTGAAAGTCAGAGGAAGGAAGCTTTTTTCATACACCTTTTAATCTGTTCAACCATATTCCTAATTTTATACCAATTCTTTTTTCAGTCAAAGTGCATGTTCATTATATACTCTGTAATTTTATGCAAGGAGTATGTCCATGACAGCAATAAAGAGCTTTGCAGCTTTCAGCTTATGCAAGAATAAAGACTTACTACAGCTTGACCTAATCTTTATCCACCAGTCCTGTCTGACTGGTGTAAACTGAAGAAACTGATTTAGTACAATTTTCAACCAAATTCTATTAACAGCCTGGCATTTAAAGTCAGAATCTCCCTTCTCTCCCACTCACTCCCCACCGCCACCATCAACAACATAAAAGCAAGTGTTAGAATTATCTGAAAGGTAAAGAGTAATTTTTGGAAAAAAATGGGAAAGCCCTAATCAAATAGAAGTGTGTCAAAACCTGAACAGCACACAGATCTGTCTATCTCATTATCTGCAAACTGGGCAGGAAAAATGCTGTGGCCTGACTGGTATCTCTCAAGCCTTGGACAGTAACTGGACAGGTTTTTCTGTGCAGCAACTGCTTCTTTTCATCAAAACATTTCTGAGCAGCAGGTGTTGTCCAAGGACTTTCTGATCTGTGTAATCTCCCTTACTTTAGTCTGTTACCACAGTAATATTCTATTTACCATTCTTCAGTTTTAGCTAAGTTGCAAATGTTTTTTGGGATTTTTCCTGCTTGGGTGTCTTTGGGCCTAAGGAACTTCACTGTGTAGAGTTTTAGATAGCCCCAAAAAGTCAGTTATTGGTCATGTATGTTGAGAACTATGACCAGGACTCGGAAGCACATGCAAACACATAAGCAAGCCAGTTGTTGGAAACTGGAGATGAGGTTTCCTCTTCTTTAGGTGCATGGGGTGGAGGGCACTGCTCTAAGTGCAGAGTGGACAGGCAGCGAGCATCCCAGGCAGCATCTACTGCCTGACCTGCTGCAGAAGCTCCAGGAGTACTTACATGGCAGCACCACACAAGTCTTACAGCTGCTGCAATTTCACTGCTGTTAGTTCTTACAACAGCTACTTCAACCCCAGAAAGCTTTCACTCTACAGTATTTTCAGGAGTATTTGCTAAGTTGAATGTCCCACAGAAGAGGTCAGTAGACTGCAGACATACAAAATCAGGACAAAATGCGGCTACTGAGGGAAGCTTCCACAGTCAGCCATTAAGTACAATTATTGATGGCAGACTACTGGTTACAATACATATACTAACCTGTGTTTTTGGCAGACAGCATTTTCAAGGCTTTGGTTCAGGGGCCCTCGAGCAAACATCATCTTCCTATATGCTTCTCAACACAGCATGAGGCTTCACAGATTCAAAGCAACCTGAACCATAACCTGACATCTGTGTGCACTGCTCCTCAAAAACCAGTAACCTGTCACCTTAAATTCCTCTTCCTGGTGTCGTGCTCCCTACCCCTGCTTCCTACCAACGTGTTGGCTTTTGTCTGTGGTCATAACGAAGGAAGCAAGCCAGTCTGTGTCATACATGGGGATTTCAGGAAGCTAATTAACAGGAGGGAGCTGTGGGAGTTTCTGAGAAGCTGAGCTCTGATGTAACCCAAAGCCATGAACTAGTAAGCCTTTAGATGCTCCAGCCATACATAATTTATGTTTGTCAGTCACATGGCAGCAAAGCTCATTTTGCATAATGGATACTTGTGATGGAAAAGTGCTTACAGGGTTTCAGCAGAGCAGACAAACCTTTCATTTTTCTGTATCAGAGAAATTAAACAATTATGGGAGTTTGCAGCATTCCTGTTGAAAACTCTGAAAGTAAGGCTTTAAAGATGTGCAAAACCTTCTAAGATGGCACTTGTGATCACAGAATCATGGAATCATAGAATGGCCTGGTTGGAAGAGACCATAAAGATCACTGAATTCCAATCCCCCCTGACATGGGCAGTGACACCTTCCACCAGACCAGGCTGCTCAAAGCCCCATTTAACCTGGCCTTGAACACTTCCAGGAATGAAGAATCCACAGCTTCTCTGGGCAGCCTGGGCCAGTGCTTCACCACCCTCACAATACAGATTTTTTTCAGAATTTTACAGAATTATTAATGCATAATCTAGGCTTAGTTTGAAGCTATCCCCTCTTCTCCTGCCACTGCGTGATATTCAGAAGCACCACTGCACGATCGGCCTTCCAATTTGGGCAGAATTCCTTTTCTAGCCTGCAGGTCTTACAAAAAAAAACCACAAAAAAACCCCACCAAATAAATAAATAAAAACACACAAAGAAAACCCCTCCAAAACAAACAAACGAAACAAAACAAAACAAAAACCCAAAACAAAACAACCAAAAACAAACAAAACAAAAAAAAAAACCAAACCCAAAAACAAAACAAAACCAACCAAACAAAAACCATAAAAACCCAAACCCCATCTGGCGGCAGAGCAGTGGGTGCCAGCAATGCCGCGTGGCGCCTCCCCTTCGGGGCCCCGGCTCCGCCGAGATCTCCGCGGGGCGCAGAAGCCCCTGCGGGCAGCGCCGGGGAGCGCGGGACGGGCGCGGGGCTGCGCGGGACGGGCGCGGGGCTGCGCGGGACGGGCGCGGGACGGGCGCGAGACAGGCGCGAGACAAGCGCGGGACGGGCGCGGGACGGGCGCGAGACAGGCGCGAGACAGGCGCGGGACGGGCGCGGGGCTGGCGGGACGGGCGCGAGACAGGCGCGGGACGGGCGCGGGGCGGGCGCGGGACGGGCGCGGGGCGGGCGCGAGACAGGCGCGGGACAGGCGCGGGACGGGCGCGGGGCGGGCGCGGAACGGGCGCGGGACAGGCGTTACCCACCGTCCGTTACCCGCCGGCCCTGGCACACACCGGCCCCGGCCCCAGCATCCCCGTCCCAATGGATGACACGGAGCAGCAGCCCGAGCTGGAGCTGGCCGAGATGGCTTATTTCGGCCCCACCTCCCTCACCTATCTCCCCGTCCTCCAATGGTGCGTGCTGCCCCCTCGCCCGCCGCAGGGGACGGGCCGCGGCTGAGGATGGAGCGCGGAGGTGTCGCGGCTGTCGCTCCTTTGCCGGGGGGCTCGCAGGATCTGCCCTGCCACAGGGGGTGTAGGAGTCCCGCTTTTAACTCTTCTGGCGGTTTCGCAGGGCAAGAGCGTGGTTTGCTGCAAAGGCCCCATCATCATGGTGATGCATAAACGATACCAAGAAAGCGGGGAAAGTTTCCTGAAAGGCCGTCTCCGGCAACGAGCCTTAGTGATATGTAGGGGGTTTGACATGGGGGAAGCGGGATTTGGTCTCAGGCCGCCCACGGGCTGGGGTCTGGCCCCTGGCAGCCATCCACTTGGTGTGATGCTGCAGGGCAGCTGCCGAGGCTCTCCCTGGCTCGGCCACTCGTGCCAGGTGGGCTCCTACAGCACACGAGTGGCTGCGAGCAGCTGCCACACTGGCATCGGGGTGATGCCGGGCGTTTGACATTCTCCAAGGTTATTTTTTCTTGAGCTGGAGGTCGAACTCCTTAACGAGACGCTTTGTGTAGTGCGAGAAGGTTGTCCTTTTCCATTGTTTTCCTGGGCTTTGAGAAGAGCATCATCTGCCATGTACAAGCCAAAGAGAAACCAGGGTTACTTTACCTGTCTCCCCAAGCACAGATGAGTCCTGCTAGTAAATAATGATGAAGCTTTTGTGAAATAGTAACAACACATACAAACTTTTAGCTCGTCAGCAAGTAATCTTAAATAATTTTACTCCCCCTGTCAGTTGTATCTGAGTGGATAGTCTGTGGGAGTTAGTCTGTGTTTTCACTGATACCACTGCTCCCATTTTAAAAGGACTGAAGGAAGAGGTTCATGTGAGGTCATTCATCCAACATCTCTGAGACGCAGCATAAAACTGAATCATAAGCAATCCTTGAAAACATGAACTAATGATTTTTTCATCATAACAACCTTCTTTTCGTATTTTGAAAGATTTTAAATGTTCAGCTTCATTTTCCAATAGCATTTCCAATAGCAAGCCAGATTTTAGTCCAGAAATGGTTTAACAGCAGGCTTTCCAACCTGTATAATGGCCTGGCTGCTGAGTGTTCACACAGAATAGGTGGCAAACCCTAAGCACTTGGAGTCTATTTGGGCTCCTAAAATGAATTGGATAAAAAACCCTACATGGTGTGTGGATACACAGTAGATAAATGGAGGACATATTTCCCCCAGTGCTTTTTCTTTAACCTCTACCTTTCTTCCTTAACCACACTTTCCTTTTGATTTTTTTTGGTCTTTATTCACAGTTTTATGTTGAAGCATGCCATAAAAACTGAGGTTTTGAAAACCTTGGGGCTAATAAGCAAGAAGATGAGTGCTGTGCTCTTTTCTGTGTGGATTGTTTTCCTGATAGAAATATTTTTGTGTTATGTGTCAGCACTAAGAAGGTATTTGACTAACTATTTGAAAAAGAGTGGCAGCTTAATAGACAAAAAATTCACAAAATGGGATTCCCAAATAATTTTTCACTAAGTAGTTAAATGCTGAGGAAAAACTATCAGCAGAAACCAGCTACGGGAGGATGAATTAATTTCTGATGCACTTCCAATGACTCCTGTGGTGTTATATTAAGGATGAATTTGAACTTAAGATTAATCTCCTCTGAGACTGCTCAATTGTGAAGGGTTTTCAGATACTGTAGAAGAAAAAGCATTTCTGCCTGCTGGGAGGCAGAGCTCATCAGGACTCTTATGTAGAATAAATTTCATTTACCTTTGAGCCTGATGATGAGAAATACCCCATTAGAGCAGCAGATCCCCTATCTTTGGGTGCAGGTTCCAGCTCAGGTCTAGCCATGAAGGCTTTGCTGTTGGATGGTGGGGCTGGAGGTGGTGAGGAGCTGGCAGGGAGCCCAGCACAGCCTCTTGGGCTGTTGAGTGAATAGATGGTCTTCAAGGAGATATAAGTGAGGCATTTGAGGGTCTTTTGCTAGGGAGGAGGAAAGCTGGGAGAAGCAGATAGTATTCTTCGATGGAAAAAGGGGAGGAGGCACAAATAACAGATGAGGTAAATGTCATCAAGCTACACAGAGACTATATTCTTGCTCAGTCTGTTCTATCAAGCCAATTTGCTGTGGACCTTATCCACTGTAAACTGCCAAAGCAACCAAGATAAACAGCTGGGTTGCCTGAAATCAGGGTGCTAAAACAGAGGATGCTGTTTTAAAATCCAGCTGACTTATCACACTTGGTGAATATGAAAAGTCTGCTTACCCAACCAACTCAATTGTCATGAAGGACACAGTGAGTAACTGGCACTGTGCTGCACTGGCATTCAGCTGATAAATTAATTAAATATGCATAAATAGAACATAGTAGAACAGAATAGTAGAACAGAAACAGAGTCAGAGCAAGAAACCACCATGATAGGGGCAGTGTGTCATGCTTTGAAAATTAATCTCTCTGCTCCTTTGCTTCAGCTTTGCTCACATATTTGTAATGTAGCCTGTTATCTTCTGGCATCAAAACCTTTGCTATTATTTTATAACTAAAGATAATATTTTTCCTGGTGAAGGTAATATCTTATGCTATTAAGTAACCAAGTTTACATTTTCCTCACCTTATTCACCTTATCTAAGCCTTTTTCAGTCCTGGTAGTTCTGTTATATACTAACTGTAAATTAAAATTTTGTTCTCCTATTAAACTTTCCTGAAATCAGTGAGATTATATGAAAACAGAATGTGGTCCTTTATAGTTCATGCACTCTGTCCCAAAATGCCATATTGCATATTTTAGGTGGAAAAATGCTCCTATTATTATTTTTCATGTAGTGGATACCTTTCTATTTAGAAGACCAAAGTTAGATCCTTTGATATAACAGCATTCTGCAAATTAGAAGTTCTAATACTGTGTTGGTGTTAACGTTAAAATGGTATTACTAAGATGTATTATTTTAATTTAAAAAATATGAGAATTAGTTAATTGCTTAGCAGAATCTCACATCACCTCTCTTATATGTTGAACACAAGGAAAATAGGGCTTTGAAAGTTAAAAATAAACAGAGAATACACATATATGTATTTATATAAAAAGTATATTGTTTCCCAGGATACAGATTAACACAAAGGAAGTAGCTCTTTTTGATTCTATGCTTCTATAAAATCAGAGTGACTATTACAGAGTTCACTGCAAATCTGATGAACTTTAAAAATCTAACAATTCTTTCTTCTAACTCTGACATAAACCAATTGATTTTTGTTTTAAAGGCTAGCTGATAATTTCTATTTGTGTGGAGGATGCACAGTACCCTGTCGGCTACTGTATGAGCTGTATATTGAAACCTGCAACCCAGATTTCAAGATTCAAGTACATCCATCCACCTTTGGAAAGGTACAGAGTAGATAGGATATACAAGATAAGAAGTAGGGATGCCTAAATAGAAAGCCTGGTCATCAGCTATACACAGTGCATATCAAAAGACATTAAATAACAGAGAAGAATGAACATGCAATGAATTATGCTTGTGCATTTTCTAATGTATATCTGTTAATTCTTCATGTAAATGCATTTGTACCAGATGAAAGAGTATTGTTTTGGATGGGGTTTATTTTCTTCAAGGAACTGGTTTATAATACAGTAGCAAAGATTTGCCAATATTTTAGAAAATTTTACAGTTTTCTTTTTTTAACAGCAGAAAGTTATACGACTCATTCCAAAGAAATGATTCTTCTGTCTTTAAAAGATACCTTCAGTTGTTACATAATTTTATACTTTCCCTTTTCAGTATACTTGAGGAGATTTTGCTCCAAACATACCCTAAAATGTTGTTACAGAGTCACCCAAGCAAAACAAATGCAGATGAATCTCCTTCTAATAGTTCCACTTTTCTATTACATAGAGGTTGATACAACCCATGGAACTATTAACACTTAGAAATCCCAATTGCAATCAACACCCATAGCTCTTTATTTTATTTTTTTTTAACAAGTTAAGGAAGATAGAAAGCTATGTGGGTATTTCTTGTTCAAGACTTCTTACTCAGACTTCAGAACTTCCTATTTTTTCTGGCTAACTTTCTATTAATTCCCACAATAAGAGCTACTAAGCATTGTTTTAATGCAAGCCCAAAAATAATTTAAGTACAAGTTGTACCTGAGGTCAATTTCATTTGTGTGGCTAACCCCATTCTAGGAATCATTTATCTCAATTCAGTTGAATGTAATTTTTTTCCTGGATAAGTCAAATCACTTTTGCTGGAAATTAATATTTGAGTGAGTGATCCGGTGTGATTTATTAACACAGCTTAATGGATCATCACTCATCAGCTAAGACCATGGGTAGAATTTGCCTGGCTGAACATAGACAATGGCCATGAAGCTTGTCACCTTAAAAATCTCTAGGTAGCCACTGGAGAGAAATAAGTAGTTACACATGTTTCCTCACACTATATGAGTCACCTCAGACAGCTCAGATGAGAGGGGACTCAAAATTGCCTTTTGTTTTTTCCCATTGACTATGTAGTCTACAACAACTTCTCTGCCTTGTAGCCATGTAGATGAGATTTATCCCACCCTGCCTGCATCCTTCCAGTGCTCCATCACGGCTGAGTTACCACCTGTAATCTAAGCCTTTGTATGGTTCACCTCAATGTGTTTTACTTTTAAGCTGGGACAGGCACAGATGAAGCGTGATTCTGGTCACATGGAAGAGCTGGAGAGCCAGAGCTGCTGTGGGCTGGTGCTTGCAACTATTTGCTCACAGCCTCGACTGACCCAGTGCATTGTAGTGCAGGTTAACACATGCCAAAGCAGCAAGCTGGGGTGCAGCTCCCCAGGGCCTTGAAATGGTCTGTCCTGCAGCAAGAGAATGGACCTTGTAGCAAGAAGCTGGGGAGAGCAGGAGCTTCAGCAGTCCTGGTTTAACCTGAGTGCATGTGTAACCAGTTACCACAGCCTAAAATGGGCTGAGCTATTAATAATTTACCAAGCACAGTAACCTGACTGTGCTCCATGTGTGTGGATTGCAAGGGCTTTTGCAGTCCAGCCCCATGTGGATCAAACTATGGTGATTGAAGACACTCCTAATCTCATCTGCCCTATCCTTTTGGCCAAGTACATCACTTTCTCCAAGAAATGGCAGCAGGAGGAAGGATATGTCTTGTGCCACAAAAGCCTCAGTTTCATAGGTTGTCCTTTTAGAAAAATGGGATTATGCTAAGATATCAATTTGAGAAAGGGAGCAGCTGGGATGGGTGCATGCAGAAACATGCAGTGAACAGGTCCATCATAAAAACTAGAGGTGCATGTTGATGAGTCCTCTATCAGGCCTTTGGACCAACACCACACTGTGCAGCGTCCAAGCTTCGTGCTGCCGAGTGGAGACTCTCCTCAGTCCTTGCTAACAGGGAGTAAATCCTCTGTTCCTCCTATATTGGGAATATTAGAGTGTCCTGGGTTAGTCCTGGACGCAGGTGTCC
The DNA here is from genome assembly GCF_971803275.1 of Cyanistes caeruleus. NCBI lineage: Eukaryota > Metazoa > Chordata > Aves > Passeriformes > Paridae > Cyanistes > Cyanistes caeruleus. Next base: position 29,970,878 of record NC_141703.1, read on the forward strand.
TGAGTTAGTCTCTGTCTTGACAGGACAGCTCATGCAGAATAATCATAGTGAAGTGGATTATTACCCTGACAGTATCTAATTACTCTGTAGAACCCAACCTTGACAGATGCTGCATGACCTCAGTTCACACCACCACAGTGGTCAAAAGGTTGCTTTGCAGCTTGATGATTGAGGTCCTTTTACAACAGGTAAGTCTGGCCCTATCCTGTCAGTACACCTTCCAAAAGTAAGTGGGTAGGTGAAGCCCCTTGTGTAAGTCCTTCTTAAATGAATAAGGCTTCAAAGTCTGGCAGAGTATGGGACCATAAGGACACCTTCAAGTTCCCCCAGCTAATTCATCCTGCCCTGGCTGCACAGGGTCTCTTGGTGTGAGCACTGTTTTCCAGTGCAAACTATAAAAAAAAATCCTACCTGAGAGAGGTAATCCCTTAAGTTGCTTAGCCTGCAAATGCCTGATTGAGTTTAGTTCAACATTTACCATTTGAGAGGTATGTAGGAACAGATATTAGCCTGGGAATGATGAAAAGCAAACAAAGTGATTAAAGACAAAAAAGTATGCCAGATACATTTTTGCATCTTAGAATGAATTTGCAAAGTTTCTCTAATTTTCTGTTTGTTTGTACAGCTTATTCAGTTAGTTTTCCCAGGCCTGGTGACAAGAAAGCGGACCACAGCAGGGAGCATCAGGTATTGGGTTTGTGTCCTTTCTTTGAAAATGTTAATTATAGCTATTTAATAAAATTTTAATGTGGCTGACTTTTCAGACCCAGCACTGTAATATGACAGCTGAACTGTTGGTTGCAAGTCTATAACGCAGCACAAGATCCAGAGTAATTCATGTTGTAACCAAGGACATTAAAATAGAGTTAATTCCATGAAAACTGCCACATCAGATGTGCTTTTGTAAGGCATGAATTCCAGATTGGACTGCTTTTTAAAAGTCCTTAGTGCTCCAATTCGTATTGGCCATTAATAGCATGGTTTGCATGAAGCATCTGCCAGCCATCACAGCCTTACTGAGAGCTCTTCAGACACTGCATCCCTAGGCCAGGAAAGACTGGCTCTGGGATGCACAGGGGTGGCAGCTGTGATTCATGTCTGTATTGTGCTTTTTGTCCTTGCACACCTCCATGGAGTGACCCAGCATATACTGATGGTCAGTGGAGGTTGCTGTCCAGTTTCAAACCATTTAAACCAGACAACTTCAGGTCCTCCTCCTAAATGTCCTTTCTTTTCCCTCCCCTCTGTTTGCAAGCACAGAGAGTTTGATGTTTTTTCATATCCAAAGTTATACACGCATGCTGAACATCCAGGCTAGGAAAAGTGATGTTTTAAGGTCATTGAGACTGAATAATTTTACAAGCATTTTGTGTGGCTGTCAAGTACGGGGTTTGAGAACACACCCTTACTTGATCTGTGACTTGTTTCCACTAGTCTGGACTGGCTATCAGCTTGTGCCAGGAGACCCTTTATTTTGGGAATGCCTCACCTCAGACACTCCTAGGCTCCTCCTCACAGCAGACAGGATTTGGGATGGTGTTTGGTAGCCTCCATGCTCTCCCTTGCTATCAGCAGAAGGTTACCTGCTCCTGGCTGCAGGTGGCCCCAAACCAAGGCACTGCTCCCTGGCTCCTGCTGGCCCAGCCTGGGAGGAGCCAGCTGGTAGCACCTTGGTAGCAGAGATGGTGGCTCTGCTGTTCCCTGAGCTCAGATAAATCCTAGAGAAGGTCTGGTAGTCCTGTTGAGTTTTAGCTTGCCACGACACCGACGGGCCATCCAGTCACTGAGCTGCTGTAAATGGATGAGGAACAGCTGCACTAAGTTCTTTGGCTTCCATGGCATATGGGGATCTCTGTCTGCTGGGAGTTTGGTTCCTAACTTCACTGACTGTCCTGTACAAATCTGAGGCACTCCCTCACTGGCTTAAATTTAATTTCATTTAGAAGAGGGTATCATTGCAGGACAAAAACTGTTAAAAGGAGTTTGTAAAAGGTTTGTGTAATTATTTTCTGTTTGGGAAAATAAACATTCAACAGAATTTAAAAAACAAATACAGCTTTTTCTACTTGATCTTTTCTTGGTTAAATAGAATGATCATCTGCTTTCAAAAGAGGATTATTAATTATTTGCTGGCTTGTTGAAAATCATACAGTTCATCTTTCTTTTATTTTCTAGATATCATTATGATGGAATAGCTATCAAGAAAGAGTCTTCCTTTTATGCACGTTTTTGCTGTCTTCTATATGAACAAAATTATCTCAGGTTTGTTTTTGAAAATGTTTTAATCAAAAAATGTCACATGACATCCATGAGAATCTGTAAATCATCTATTGAACACTGACAGTAGCATGATGTTTTTCTTCTCATTATAAACACTATGAAAGTGCTGTGCCATTAGGTGTTATACCCTAATAGACAAGCTGCATTTTGGAAACACACACTGCCTAATTAGACTTCCTTAAATTGGACATTTTAGCCACGTAGATCTTAAGAGCAGGAACTCATGCTGAATCTAAAAGAGAAGCTTAATATGTTGAGACTTTAAATGGGAGCTCAAAAAAAATGTATTGAAATGGCTCCTATCACCTTCCTCATTAAACAGTAGACTGAAGAAATGTATTAAATTATAAATGACTGTGCTGTTTTGAAGAATCCTACAAGCAATCATGCTATCTGGGGTTTTTACTGCTTGAAACAGTACTTCAAAAATACTTTGTTCACTTGGTTTTAAAATATCAGCTTTTAAAATCACCTCTTGTAAGAAAACATCAACAAGAAAATGTGTAAGACAAGTCAAAAAGGATTGCAAAACTTAAAAGTCTAAAAGCCTAATATGAATGTAAGACTATGGTAGGTTAAAGGGTAGACAGGAGCATGTTGTAGGCAGAGGAATTCTCATGGCTGAGCTCATGGTTCAGATAAACAAGCCACAGGCTTGAATTTTTTCCCAGGGAAAAAAAATAAAAAAATAAAAAAAAGAAATGCTGCCATTCTGCAACAGTTTTCCACTCCTTTACACTGAACAAAAAAATTAGGTGCAGTCTACGGCTTGGGCTTTGAAGACCAGGCTTGTATCCTCATTCTCTTACAGTCTTGTACATTACTTTAGTGTGTATATGGGTAAATTCTGTAATTAGGTTTCCATTCTTTAACATGGACATACAGCATTATTCTGTAGCATGGATGCTAGGGACATACAAGTCAGCCTATAAGGACCCAGATATCTGGTGATACTGGAACTGTTTCAGTGATATTTTATATGATACTTAATTTTGAGTGCATGCGTTGGAAGAACACAGAAAAATTACACCTATAGGTTTGTTGCCTTTCTTCACAGGTTTTATGGCAGGTAATATTGCAGAAGTCCTGCATAGAGGGACAAGGGTGAATGTTGAGACAAGACAGAGGATCAGGTTCTGTAGATGACTGACTGGTAGTCTGTGAGACTAAACAAATTATTCATAGGAAATTTGAGGCTGGTTTCCCATGTAACACTGAAGTGGTATCCTTCACTTCCTCTGTACCCAGTATAACCAGAACAGGCCCAAGGTTTGACATTCACAATGAGGAAAGGTCTTGTCTGCTGTTCAAGGGGTATTGCAGGTCTCTGGCTAAGTCTCTGCTGGTCTTTCCTTTTCAGGGAAAGAGAGGTGTTTTCCTGCAGCATCACTTAAAAATAGCAATCTTGATGGGCTTGAAAGGAAAGCTGATGATTCTGGTCATATGAGAGCTGAGAGAGAACAGAATTATTTAAATTGTTGCTCTTTTTTCCTCCCTGTGTAGAAACATGAGGAAAAAAAAATTATAAAGTAGGAGGAAGCAATGTTAGCTGAGTTTGGGGGCAGGTGCAGAAAGAAGGACTTTAGCCCTTGCTGGGAGACAGACACACCACATATGCCAGCATGGCTTCTGTCTTTGGCCCTCCTCATGGAAATGAGCCAGCTCCTCTGTGGGCTGGGGAACACCCTGTAGGTCATGCTTAACCATAGGGCAGCTGCTGCCCTGGCTGCTGCAGGGCTCCTCCTCCTTCCCCACCTGCTGCAGAGGTGCCTGCCACGACACCTACTCCCTATTAATAAACTGTATTTAATTTGGCCAAGCCAAGGAATAGGATGTGCCTTCCAGGGAAAGGACTGACATCAACCAGCCACCTACTGACCTTGATATTGGTTCTTAAACAGCTGTCCTATTGAGAAAAGGCTGAGAGAGTTGGCATTCTTCAGCCTGGAGAGGAGAAGGCTGCAGAAGACCTTACGAGCACCTTGCAGTACCTAAAGGGAGCCAACAGGAGAGCTGGGGAAAGACTTTGTACTGAAAGAGTGTAGGCTTTGATTGGATTTTAGGAAGAAATTTTGTACAGTAAAGGTGGTGAGGCACTGGAACAGGTTTCCCAGAGAAGCTGTGGATCCCCATCCTTGGAATTGTTCAATGCCAGGTTGGATAGGGATCTGAGCAACCTGCTGTAGTGGAAGGTGTCCCTGTCCATGGTAGTGGAGTTAGACTGGATAACCTTTGAGGGTCCCTTACAAACCAAACCATTCTATGATTCTATGATTCTATAACTTTTCAGAAAAATCAAAAAATTAAGAAAAATGAAAAAAATTTTAAAATTTAAAAAAATAAAAAAAAAATCAAAATATGAAAATCGTATTCAGACAAAGATCATCTTCCTAGCTGCAGTAGAAAAGTCATTTAACTACAAAATTATTTTGTCTGATGTTTCCTTCATTGATGACAATTTTGAGAAGGCACTAAGATGTTGAGTGAAGCCAGAATTTGAAATGAGAGCAGCTTCCACTCTAAATGCAGCTACATGTCCCTGTCCCAGGCGAACACACAGGCCCACAACACCTGGGCAGATGGGTGTCACAATTACTTCTTGGTGTCTCATATAGCACAGCAGGAGAAAACAGAGAGAAAGCGGTAGAAAATCACAAAGCATAGCCAGAGAAGGAGGAATAGCACAACTCTGAAAGAAATAATTAGGTCACATACTAAAAAAGCGTCTGCTTCAACCAAGTAAGTGAGTGAGTTTCCATTTGTGTGGAATTTTGTAAATCTTTTGCAATTAAGTCATGAAGGAAATAACTCATCTTTACTGTCCTATTGGTAGGCTTCAGTACTTTTTGAAATTGCCATTAATTTTTCATGATCTAATTAAAAATACAGCAATGGAAAGGTCTAGATTTTTACTTTAAAAATTGAAATTTTTAAAAAGTAATTAAAACTTGAAGACTTTTTTACCTGCAAGAAGAAATTGTGTTCTCATATAAGTAATCAGATGCATGAACACAGCAGGGTGTTTGACCAATAATCTCAATTTCTGGAAGTGTATTTGTGTGGAAATTTCCAAATCAGAGTGAAGATTTTTAATGCACCATTTCAGTGCAGTCTAGTTTGTTGTCCAGATCCCTCTAACAGGATAACTTCTCTGTCTTGTTGCCATTTCCCTCAGGCAGAGGCCAGAGGTATCTGTTTTAGTAGTGAAGGTGTCCTAAATAACTACTGCGCCCTCCCATGCCTGAATAAAATCCAACATGCAGATGCTTTTTCTGTCACACCTACCAGAGAGGAAAGTGGATCCCTGAGCCCAGCTGAGAGACCATGGCATCCATCCAGCCTGTGGAGTGGTAAAGAAAAGAATGGTTTCAAAACTATGCACCACTGTTTCTAATTACTGAAAAGGATATTTCTTGACCATGATAGCCAGCAACTGATGTGGTGCTGGTAGTGAGGAACTAGGCTTCTGAAGCCTAGTTTTAGACCTGTGCTTGTTGGTGTCACAGAAATAGCAGTAAGATTATAATGGTTTGCCTTTAAATACAAAGGAGGCGTTTGTATTTTGATAGTTGGTGGGACCTTGGATGTGTCTGGGTTGGAACACATTCACACAAAGAGTGATGAGGATGGTCTTACACAGCACCTGTGAATTTGTTCATTTAGAAATCTTCAGTTCTTTGAAGATATGTGAACCACAGGTCTGATGATGGTGCTATGAAAATAGTGCAAATGTATGCAACTGTAGTCAATGAGGTCTCCACATGTATTACAGACATTTACTGATTTGTATTACAATAGAATGTGTTCCCTCTCGGAACGGGGGCTTTGAGGACAAGCTGTCCCTAAAATGGTGCCTGGTCTGGCTCAGCAGTGTTTAAGAAATATCACTGAATTTTGGTTCTGTAAGAGTTGCTTTTTTTATTCTAGTAATAGGCAAGGTTCAGGCTCCTGACTGGCTACTGAAGCAAACCTATTATTTTTTCATTTAAAAAAAATAAATTTTCCTCTAGCAAAATAATTTTTCTAATCTCTGTGTAATCTGGCAGTCAACAGCATGCACATTCACCACCTTCCCTCCCTTCAGTTTTCTTTTGTCCTTCCCATTTGTGTCTCTGTAATTCTTTATTTCATCCCCATTGTTGTATTTCCCATTTTAGCTTTAGCTCCCATCCCATAGCATCACCCAAACTCTGCAAGAGAGACGGTGAAATTCCTTGTGATTTTTTGTCACCCATCTTCCCCTTCTCCCACCCACCTCCTCTTTGTGTGTTCTGTGTTTACCCAGGAACTGCTCTCCGGGGGAAGTGAGCATCTCTGATGTGCAGCCAAGCACCAGGTGAGTCCCAGCCCCCTTTGCTAACAGTGGGAGCACATAGAACTATTTTAGTGTTCCCTAGTGCCTAGACACCTAGGTACTTGCAATTAAGCATCACTGGCTGGGGTGCAGGGGACTCCCTGTCTCTCCTGTGTCAGGGGAGTGGGGAGCCAGGCTGCCGAGGGAGCCAACGCACTGGAGGCGAGCGGTGCTGATACGTGTTGCCATAGTAGCAGCAGCAGAAGATACAGCTGGCCTCCTTCTCAGGGAGAGCAGGAGCTGGAAAATATTAAGTTTATTTCACAGGCTTTAGGAAGGATCTATTTGAAAGAACTGTTATGAAACATCTTTGCTTATATGTGTTTGCTTTGTCCAGTCACCACTTCTAAAATGTTTGGGGGAAAAGGGTCACCAGCACTACCAGACATACTCAGAGTGAATGTTATGCCCTGTCTTGGGCGGGCAAATTGGTTGTTTTTCTGGAGCACAGCCTTCATGGCACAGAGTAGAGCAGAGGGAAAGGTGGCAAGGGCCAGTTCTGTGGATGGCATAGAGTAGAGAGGAAGCATTTTCAGTGGCTGGAGTTTACAGGCAGATATATTTTTACATTTGTCCTCTGTCCCTTCAGGATGTAGGGTGGTACCCTGGCTTGTACAGGGTACACAGCAGTAGCCAGGATCTGATCAGATAGCCTGTCACCCTCCTAAACAGCCAAGTCCAACAGGACCCTTGAGTTTGAAATGCCTTCATAGTCAGTGAGCAAGTGTCAGCAGCAGATGGAGGCTTGACTGGAGACATCCAATTTTTGCAGTATGTCCCTTTTACTAGCTCCCATTAGCCTCAACAAAACAGGTAGGGAGAGAGCCAGGAGAAAGAACAGCAAGAAAGAGCCTGTTGTGCCTACTTTCAGCAACAAGCCAGTGGTCAAGCCTTTGCAGGTCCAGGCAGATTCTGACTGCATGGAACACCATGGCCAGCCAGCTTGTAAAGTAAATGGGAAGCAGTCAGAAACAAAATGCCATCTAAACTTATGTGTGATGTAGAAAATGTAATAACTGTGAAACCTAAGCAAAGGGATTATAATGTTTTTGTTATTTTGATATTTGTAATAGTTATTACCATTCCAAACAAACGGCAGCTACAAATACAAACCCATGGTTCTGATGCAAGAAGTTCAAAGACATTACACTGTTAAATGGTCAATTGTCATTAAAATGAATGTTTCGGTTTCATCTTAAAATTCAGAAGTTGGTCCCAGATTAATTAAAAAAATCTTGGGATTACCAAATGACAGAAAGTGGGATATGTTTCTCAAATATAATTCTCCAACCTAGTGTAGTCTATCCAGTTTGAGCTATTTTCTTACTCAATACAGAATAAATCAGTGAGCTTTTGAATGTTTGTTTGGGTTTTTTTCTGTTATATATTTTATCACAGTAGAAGTTCCTGGAGTTCTGAAAATGCAGCTGATTACAAGAAGAATAGACAAAAAAAAGGAACAGTGAGTTTCAGATACATTAGACATAACAAAATGTCTATTTGTGTGTTTAATTATAAATGCTATTTAATATGTACTGATGAAATACAGCTAGCTCATCTTCTTCAAAATAATCTTGGTCTGTGTAATCTCACTACATTCTTACTTCCCCCACTCCTATTTCACCCATTAGCTAAATATTTTTGTTGTCTTAACGTCAGCTTAAATAATTTTGTCTGTACTGAGACCAGAAATTGTGGCTGACAGATCAGGTTTTGAACATTAGGGGAGTTAGTGGGGAGCAACCTTCCTTGCCTGAGGCCCATGATATCTAATACTGTTGAGACAGTGTCTTTTAAACATGCTCAGAGTTTATTGTCACAAGAAGTATTTAAATACTAGGAAACAATTACGAAAAAAGAGCACAATCTCTGCCCACTGGAAAAGGCAGATGTAAAACTAACCTGTGGCAGTTCTCTCAGCAAGCTGTCATGGGGTGGCCTGACACCAGGCTTGCAGGATGTCAGCCAGCAAAGCATGAGCACCAAACTTATGTGGACCAAAGTGAGGAACAAATGAGAGGCTGGATGTCTGTCTAGTAATTGTACTGAGTGCTCAGGTGCAGTAATGAGTGCTGTGACAAGGACAGCCAATGGGAAATGTCCTGTCATCAGCACAGCCAGCTATCTCCAGCCTTATCCAGGGGGTTACAAGAGTGACACGAGTGCTAGAGAAAATATATATGGAAGATATGTATGGCATTAATATTTACTGGTTTTGAAAATAAATTAATGTACAGTGTAGGATTTAAATATTTAGGTAGCCCTTCTTTTTTCCTTCACCCATCCCTATTTTCTAAAAAGAGACAAGCATTTCTCTAAAGAAATGCATCTTATTATAAAATCATATCCTACAGTTTCAAGAAAATACTTAACACCTTTAACCAAACTGACAAGATAATTGCAATCTTTTTTTTTTTTATTGTCCAAAATAAATTCTGGTGCATCAAGAGTAAGAATTTGCAGTATTATCCATCTGTCATTTATCTGAAGACTGAACAAGAGACACTTCATTACCTTTCTCCTGATTTCAACCAGTTCTTCTTTGGAGAGCAAGCACAAAGTGAGACATACCCCTATGAGCTGGTACGTTCAAAGTACGTGGCCATAAAATGCATTAGCTGTTTTTCTGTGAGATCATTTTGTACCCTCTTTTTGGTAACAGATTGCACTGCTTGCCAATGACTACTACAACTATTGTCAAGTTATTTTACAAATGGTGAGAGAGACCAAGCTTGACAAGGTATGCCTTTAATAACATTTACTCTGAAAACAGCAAACAACTGTAAGTGTAAAATTGTGTCTGTGTAGCTTATTTACTTGATTGTTTTGAGCTAAGGTAGATGATGTTTTATGGACAAAAGGAGCATTTAGTCAAGTTATTTTAAAATTCTGAATTAATACAACATGCTCCAAGAATCTCAGTTTGTATGTATATCCTGAGCCCTGCCCTCCTGGAACATCAATAAGTCTGAGCTGAGCGCATCATACATAGCCAGGATACATATCTTTAATTACATCCTCATATCCATGGCACAATTCTTTGTTTCTTTCCTCTTTTAGACACTGCCTGGTGAGGTTCAGCTTGTTGCAGCTTTCCCAGCACACTTCCACTTACACTGGAGGCAAAGAGACCATCTCCATGGTCATTCCTTTGCTTCTGTGTTTGTGTATTGTCTTACTGAATTGTACTTTACATTCCACAAGTGCAAAATCAGTGAAAATTCATAAAGGGCTTTGTGTGACAGGTGGAAGATTGTATCATGTCATTCTGGACATCTCTGCAGCCTGAAAGAATAGAACTGATGTGCCTGCCAGATGTATGCCAGCTGTTAAAAAGCTATGATAGGTATCTATTCAAGGTACTGCACACAGATTTGACTTCTGTACCTATGCTATTATGTGTTTATGTCTTTTTGGTAGTTCTAAGGAGAAGGACCCTCTCTTTCTTTTGTGCTGTACCATGGGACTTTCTTTTATTCCTTAACCCTATCTTTTGGCTTCTTCTGAGACAGCCCAGTATGGGTTTTGGTTTTGAAAGGAGCCAGTGGAATTTGGTATAGCTTCCATTTTGCTCCTATATATTAATTTGAAAGTTCCTAATATCAGTGGAGTGTGCTGTTATAAATGTGGTCTGTGGTTCTGGCATGCGGTTATGTGACTGAAATTCCAACTGATGATGGTTTTCCAGATTAGGAGTCTTACTTTTCCTTTCAGAACACTACTGCATTTCTCAGTGACTTTACACATAGAAATATGCAGTTTTCTGATAAAAAATTTTTTTCTTCTTATTTCCAGCAGGCCATTAAGTATTGTCTAGAAATTAATTTAGGACGCAACATTTACTCTTAGGGTGTTTGTCCTTCTGCTAAAATAGGTAGCTTAGTTCTTGCTTAACTGGAAGAAATAAATGGGTTTCTTTACACTTGCATTTAAATTATCAATATAATTTTATTTCATGTTGCTGTAAATATCTGTGGTACACCAGTCAAGTGTAGCAGCATGAATTTGTGTTCTAGGAACTGGAGAGCATCCTACTTCCTGATTTCCTGGAGGAGGTGCCTGCACAACACATAGACTCAATCAGATCATTCAGTGAAAACGTTAAGTGTTGGATGCTTAATCCTTTGGGAGGTTTTCCATTACTGCTCCAAACATCCAAGTCTAATGGTAGGTTTGAGTAAGAGAGATATTTTCAAAAATGACCTTTGGTTAAACTGCAGAGAAGATGGTATTACAAAACTCTTAAATTATTTTTAAAAATTTTTAGCTGATGTAACAGTGATAGTAGCAACACCCGGAGTTAGTTGGGATACAGCTAAAAATAAATGATATTGCATAATGTGTGAGAACAAACTGAAGCCAAAAGTATTCCCAATTCATGATAAATTGAAATGCACTTAAATCTTTTTACAGATCTGTCTCTTGCCACGATTGTTTAGCCGTGTAGATGACCAATAATATGCAGCATGCCCTCTGACACTCAGATATTATTGTGTCTCTTCTTCTTACGAGTGGCTTTATGCTGATAAGTTAATTAATGGCTGTAGCAGTCCAATATAAAAGGAAAAAAGCCATAGTCCCATAGGGAAAATCTGATTGATACTAGAAGATGATAGGAAAAAAAATCTGTCCCCTACAAAGCTGTGGTATATGTGTGTGTTTGTAAATATGTATACACACACATATATATTTATACCTGTTAAGCCGAAGATTCTAAGTCATCACATTGCTCAGTTGCTCATTGAGTGAAGACCAACTTCTCAGTAGTAAAGCAGGGCTCCTGTGTAGGCAAAAGTTTGTATTAGGATTCATAAGCTCAATATTGCAGACAGACTTAATTTTGGCATTTCTTACATTTGCATGCTTGGCAGAGCAAACAGAGCAATGTGTTTTTAATAAGTGTATGTGATTAATCAGCTGTTACCCCATGTAGGTACATCCTGGTCTTTCTGGTTTGTACAAACATCATAGAAACACAAATTTTCCCTTGAAAATCGTTGTCTGTCTACAGAAATTGCTTTACACTTGGTTTTCCTGCAACTGAGAAACAGTTATTTATTTTACTCTGAGGAAGGTTATTCTTAGACCATGCTTTTCATAATTACATATAAGACATCATAAACAGGAGATAAGTACAACAAAAGAAACCAACTCCTATCAACAGTGCTGCAGAATTACAGATGAATAAAGGTGGAAATGTAAACTGTCTGAACAAAATACAGCAAGTTTAGATTTAACATTGCTTTCATTCACCTGAAACCATACAAGTAAAAGAGCATTATATTAAATGTAAGAAAATATTGGAAGACTTTTTTGTGTACATCATGGATTAATAGATTCACAGTGGAGGAAGAGCTGGGCAGCTTCTCTTTGCAAGGTTTGAAGGCAAGGGTCCCCAGCCCATCCTGGCTCAGTGCCCCTGCTGTGCCCTCCATTGCCCTCAAAATCTCCCCTAGGGAACTACTTTCTAACTTAAAAGATGTCTTCATTAATGTATTTTAGACTGTAAAATATTAATGTTGTGAAACATCTTCCTCTTCTTTAACAGAAGCTAAAGAGTTTGTAAAAAGGCTCAGGAGACAGACAGACCTTTGCAACATGGTCAAGGTATGTTCCAGAATTTGTGGGGAAAAGAAAAAAAAGCTGTGAAACTCATTCCTGCCAGCAGTTTGCACTATTTTTGAAATGCTCCATTGTAGAACAAGTGCAGCAGCATGGATGTTCTTAGCGGTACACCAACCATGTCATGCTCACACTCCCACCCATCTCTTCCCACACTGTTAAGCATGCTGAGGGGACATTTTCCTCCCTCTGGATTCTTCGGAAAGCCTCTGAGATGTAGTTGACGGTACTCCATGGAGAGGAGAACACAGTAGTTGGAGGGATCAGGTGACAATTTCCAGTATCTTTGCCCATCCATGCCAAAGTGAGTTGAGAGCACATGCTGGAGAATTCCTTCCATTGGTGTCCTTGGATCCTTCCAAATCCTTGGGTTTTGAGGTGGTCTGGTCTATAGCAGAAAAAGGAAGGTCACAAATAGAAAGCAAAAGAGAACAGGTTGTATATTCTCTCCTTCAAACATGTACAGGATTTCCCCAACTGATTTGAATCATTACTCAGATGGAAGAAGGGATGCAGGGAGAAAGCAAGGGAGGGAGGGAGGAAGGGAGGGATGGGAGGAACTGCAGCTCCTTGGACCACTAAATGTAGCTTTTCTTTATGGGAAAACTTCATCACCAGCAGCCATACACACCCTCCTCTTACTATAAAAAGTAAAAAAAAAAAACAAGAAACAAACCAAAACAAACAAAAAACAAGAAACAAAACAAAAAAAGAGCACAGACATGCATAAGGTGCCTACCCAGGCAAAAAATTGACTTCCATGAAGTACTGAATACTCACAGTTTCCATTTACTGCATCAGCCCTTGGAGATACTAACAGCTGGAAATCTCAGCTTTATATGCTTCGAAACAGGTGGTCTTATGCATTGAAGAGCATGATCCAGCAAGATGATGAATGTCACCTGTTCCCAGATATTTGCATTTGATTTGCATACTCAGATTTCAAATCATCCTTCTTGTGTTCAAGCCATGATGTTGAAGGGCTGGTTGTAGCTCTTTCAGTCTTCTCCCCTATTCTTAATGTGGTGGAAAAGCTGCAGAGTCAAAACTGGATTTTACCCTCAAGATTTAGGGTAAAAGAATTGCAGCAATTGAAAGAAATTCTCTAGAAGAAGCCTCTGGGTGCTTTACATCCCTTTTACATTGTTTAACCCACACAAATTGAACACAGCAGACCTGAGAATCAGAGTCAAATTTACACTTATAGCTCTCACAAGTAAATGTTGTTTGTACCTTCTCTAGAGCCCCTTCAAAACACATGAGAAAAGTAAAAGAGTTTTACTGTACTTGAAATTTTGGGGCAGTGAGTTCCAATGTTTAATTATTTGTTGTATGAAAAAACACTTCATTATTTTAGAATTTATACCCTTCTTCAAGCAATTTTTCCTGCAAACCTCCATCACATCCTTCCTCAGTTATTTCTCTCTGAAGGTGAAGTTTATCTCATCTTCTCACACAGGAGTCATTTGGTATTTCTAATCAACCCCCTCAGTTTTTTGTCTAAAATGCGTCTGGAATTTCAACTAAAGACTGATGATCAGAGCAGGCAAGAGTGCTCCTGATGAGAAGTGCTACAGAGGCACTGTGCAGCTGCAACCTCTGAACACTGTAACCACACCATCCCTTGTAGAGTACTTCACAGTAATTCCGCCATCTGGTGAGAAAGTAAGAACAATTTTGGCAGGGTGAGCATTCCAAAGAAAAAAAGGTAACATTCCCACCATGTGTAGATAAAGCAGGCTGACAACTGCTACTCTTTGGACATGCAGAAATAATTAGAGCATAAAAAGGTGCAAACTCCCAGTGAGAAAAGAATGTGAATATGATGCATGTAATTTTCTGGGGCTGATTCCTGCCCCTGGTAAGCTGTATTTGAGTGTTGAGAGGGCTGGCTCTCAGTCATTTTAGAGAATCATGTTTAGTGATTAGTGATTTAGTGATTAGTGATTTAGTGATAGTGAAATCCAATGGGTAAAGGGACCAGTCTAAAGTGTTGGGGCATGGAGTCAGGTATTAGCTATCTACTGAAGATGCTGCCCAGGTAGCTCCCAGCCTTTGGGTCATGTATTCTTTTGACAGGCTCTTTTTCTGTCACTGTAAACTCCAAGTCAAATAAGAAGAATGCCTTTGTCATTAACTTATATGAAGGAGATTGCTAAGTGAGAATCAGATTGAGTTTGGTATTTCAAAAAAGCTAGCAGAGTGATGAAAAAATACCTGTATTGGTAATTTTTGCAAAGAAATAGTCAGCTGCATTCATTGCTGGGTCGTTTTAAGCACCTGGTGAATGGGATTTGTTAAAACATGTATGGATTCTGAAGTTTTCTGGAATTTTACAAAGTATATTTTTCCTCTGAAAAGCACAACTGGACAAGAGTTATTCACAGAAAAGCCTGAAGTCCAAATTATGCTTCAAGATCTTACTGATTTCGGTATGGAAATGAGACACTAAATATATTTGTTAACAAAATTTAATAAATTCAGATTTAGTTTCCTTGACTGTTTTCATTGTTTCATCAAGAGTCTTAAGGAATATTGTGTTATATTAGCAACTAATTTTAAAAAGTGAAGAGATTATGATAAATTTTTTTTTTTAATAATCTGAAAACTTTTTGCAATATATATGCGATACTTTTTGGGACAAATATGAAGACAGATTAATTCACAAACGACTCATAAGCAGATAAATGGGATAAAATGGGATAAATGGGATAAAATGCCAACTAATATTGTTTTAACTAATGCCATATTTATAATGTTATTTTTACTCTCTCAAAGGCTTGAGCAACTTGAGAAAACTTGCCTTTGAATTAAATTGCAACAGGAATTAAGGACAGATAACACTGAAGGAAAGTTATCCCTGATCCACCATTCTGTGCTTTAGACAAAATACCATTATTTAGTGTAACTGTAATAACTCCAGGCAAAGCCAATTGCCCAGGCAATTGCCCAGATAATTCAAGTATGTTAGCCTTGTCTGCTCCATCACAGACAACACAGAGCATCATTGAAAAGAACATCTCCCAGAACAAAAGTGTCTTGAAGACAACTTCAGATTTATCTCCTTTGATCCTATACCCTCCACACCCCCAATCTGGAGACTGGTATTGAATAAGGGAAACTTTCCTTTTGCAATTCCCTTATTTGGCTGAGTTAAGGTCTTGAGAAAATGAAAGGCATTAACTGTTTTTTTTATTTTCTACAGACAGTAAGAGCTCTCTTGAACAACAACAGCACAGTCACTGTTCTGCGATCAGGCTTGCATGCCATCTTCAATGAGAAATCTCTGGATGTGACTAAAGACCTCTTTCAAGAGTTTAGGAATCCAAAGAAGCGGCAGAAAAACATACAATTAAAATGTAATTAATTTTTGCTATTTATTGTCTTTCCTCTTAAGCATTAGCTTGTCGTTGTTTAAGGTCCAGGATTTCCTCTTGTTTATTCATGACATCTGCCCTACTGGGAATTACAGTCTTCCTGTAACCTGAAGGGCTAAAAAAGAGCCAATAAAATCAGGAATGGAGCATGAGATAATATCCTCCTGACTTCAAAGGTTAAGAATTATGGGCTTTTGGTTTTGACTCTCTTAAAGCTTTTTGTGACAGCTGGAGTGGGGTTTGTGTTACTGAATTATGCATTCTCCTAGAAGAAGGTTGACAAGCAGGGATATTTTTTCATGGTTCCTTTTGACAGGAAAGATGTTTTCAGTATTGCATTTTTCTCTGTTATTAGCTGCACGCAAAATCATTTCTTGTGGCCATGTTTTAAAATACCGTATGCTGAACTGGACAAGACCTTTTAGCTTTTGTGTCCTTTTGCTATATTGTGGCCTGTGGGATCAATGTTGTGGTGTAAACAATAAAATACACCATTTGTATGCAGTTGTGACATAATCATTTGACAGTTTAATGAAAAGGAATAGAATGGCAACTTAATTTTTCGATGAATGGTCTGCCATTTAAAATATTAGGAACAGATATGCAAGTTGGACTAGGCTGTGCACAGAACTAACTGGGGGAACCTCAGATCTCTGTTCCTGGTGCATCACCGACCCATGCGTGGACAAGGGATTTGTCACAGATTTTCTGTGACTGCTTTCAGTAGGAATAATAACTTGCCTGCTCCACAGAACCATCAGGAGATTTCAATAATATACATATACATACTAAACCCAAAACCACTGCACAGAACACTTACTACATTTTTCTGTTATATTCCTAATATTCTTAGTCTTCCCAAGGTGGTTTTATTGCATTCTCTGTTTTCATTGCCTTTCCAAAGTGCTATTTATAATAAGCAGGATTTCACCTAACTTATCCATATGCTTTCTTGAAAGAAGAGGTCTCAATCAGAAGGATATAAATTCAGGAAGGTGCAATTTACCTTTTGGCATTGGGTGGTAGGTGCCAAACTTTTGGGGGAGCAATTGCACTGATTTGGAGCAACATTATCCATATTTCTGTTGGTCTACAGAATATTCTGCACTTTCTGTTATTGTTTTAAAATGTTTTTTCTCACTTCAACAGCCAGTTCAAGATTCTTTTTTTTTTCTCAACCACATAAAATCTCAGATAAGTATGTTGTCTCTAACCAAATTCTAGCTTTCTCATTGGAACTGCTTTATCTTGCTATCTTTGCCACGATGACTAGGTCAGTGCAGTTATACTGGAAATGGGCATAGACATGAATTTCAACTGATTTCAAAGTAGGGTACTACTCCTCACTAAAAAAATGGCATATTAATCAAAATGCTAGAAACATGCATCTTAATCTATTTTAAGATAAAGATAAAAGAAAAAAAAAAAAAAGCTTAAAACTGCAGAAACAAACCAAAAGGCAAACCAATCACTTCAAGTAATGATCTCCCTTCTGTATTTCACAGGTTTGAAAAACTTCATTTCCTTACTGACATCTTCCACAGATATTCGGGATCTCCTGAGCTCTTTGTCCTCAGATCTCCAGACTTTTGTTATTAAGGTAAGAAATTAATAATTTCAGAATAGAAAGAATGATCACATCCTTTATCCTACTACATGCTGACTGTCACTAGTCTACAGGAGCTACATTGCACACTAGCGACCTGACCAGACTGCAGATTTGCATAAACACAATTTATACATGCTGCGGAAAAAGGGAGAATTAATTGGCATACAAAAATTCCATCTGTGCAAACAACTACAAGCATATTTCTGTGCATATATCCACTCTCGTGGTTTCAGTATCTGCTCTCATTTCATAGATGCATATTATCATAGCCCCTAATAAACCAAAATTCAGAAGTAATATGTTGGTATAAAAGTAGAGAACACTTCATGGTTCCTTGGTTCACCAAACTGTTGACTTTTAGCAAGTACTAAGAACTTCTCGTAGGAAGTCTCTAGCTCTTGTGAAAGATTCAAGTATGACCATCCTCACATATGCACCTTTCAATAGATTACCACCTCCACCACCCCTCTACCTCCACTGAATCTCAGTTTGTGTCACCTTGTTGGTACTGCTGCATTTGGTTGGTTTCCATAACAATTAACTTGGGTTTGGGTGGTACTTAGAGCTTGGGAGTTTTTTTTCTTTTTTCTGAAGAAACAGAGTAAACTGTTTATTTGGCTTAATTATTTACTCTTGGTTTTGTCTTTTTAAATGAAGAATAGTACTTTGCAATTCTGCGATGCCTTCATCTCACACGACTCTCAGCTACTTCATGGGATGGTATAGAGAAGACAGAGTGAGACTTCTTCTGGGGATTCACTTTTATAGGCCAGAAGGCAATAGACACAAGTTGCAGCAAAGGAAATTTCCAATAGATACAAAGAAAAAAAATTACCATTAGAGTAATTAAGCATAGGAAGAGGTTACCTGGAAAGGCTGCAGAATCTTTGTCCAGGAGATATTCAGAACTTGTCTGGACAAGGCCTGAATTAAGCTGGCCATGCTTTGGACAAGAGATCAGAATAAGTGATATCCAAAGATCTCTTTCAACCTAAGGTATTTTAGGATTCTAATAGAAAAAAATTGCTTGTTGCTTTTTTCTCCTTTGTATGCAGTTTGTACAGGGCAATAGTCTGCCACACAATAAGGAATTATTTTAACCAACTGTATCATAAACCATTTTTTTTCTTTATCTGCAGCCAAGCAAGAGTAAAGAGGCATTTAAAGAGCAGGCAGCAGATTTCATGTTGAAATGGAACCTCCTACTGAGCAATGTAGGCAAGATTCTGACCATCAACAGGACAGACAGTTTTGGTAAACAGGATCTTTGTGACTCTAATTTGATATGCCCCATTTTGACCTGAGATGGCAGAGGCAACAGATCCAAAAGTACCTAAAGGGGCTGACGACAGCTGGTGATATATTGACAGGACAGTGGGGAATATCTTTAAACTGACAGAGACCAGGTATAGACTGGATGTTAGGGAGAAATTCTTTCCTGTGAGGGTGGTGAGGCATTGGGACAGGTTTCCCAGAGAAGCTGTGGGTGCCCCATCCCTGGGGCACCCACAAGGCCAGGTTGGATGGGGTTTTGAGCAACCTCTGGAAAGTGCATGGCAGGGGTTTGGCACTAGATGGTCATTATGATCCCTCCCAATCCAAACCACTCTGTGTTTCTGTGATTTTACCTGACATAAATTCATGCAACAGTTAACAGACACATCTCTTCTCCCTACTCCTTTCCTTTTATCACCATTCTCCTGGTGATGTGGCTAGACAGGTCAGGAAAATGAAATTATTAGTTTTTGACCAAACCAGTTTTCTGAGCAAAACTCTAGGATGAGCAGAAGATGGGAGAGTAGGAGCATACAGCTATAGATGGTAGGAAAGCCAGGACTCCCTCTTTTGTCTGAAGTTGTAGAAACAGGGAACAGAGCCTGAGGTGAGAACCTCTGCTTTCCCTCCATACAAGAGCTGTACACCACAGCAGAATGCTTTGATGGAGATCTGGGGCCACTAATACTCTGAACCGTAAGCATTCCAGACATCTCAGGTGATAACTCTGAGTCCCCCAGATTCTGTCTGTATAATACAGCCCAAGCAGAGCCACTGCAATAACTAGTTGCCAAAAATGCAGTTAGTTCCTCTGACAACAGATATATGCTCCTCTTACTTATGTCTTAGACTGACCTAAGTGCTTGCCAAACCAGCAGCAGACCTGTTGAAGGTATTACACTGACTGAAAAATAGTAATTTCTTTAGCTGGGTTATTTTTCTCTCCATCTTAGGGCTCTGAGCTGTCAAACATCAAATCCATCATACACCAGTGCAAGGCAGGAGAAGGGAAGGAACTGTGCAGTTGTGTTCACTCAAAGAGGCTTGAAGTGATACAAACATGTCTTAAATCAGTCTAATCTCTACTCTTAATTGCTTTCTCTTCCCTTGTAACGCCTTCTGTAGAAATGTACAGTCTCCTGTGAATTGCATCTAATCCCAAACTGTATGAAATGTCTTCTAGATTTTCCAAGGAGCACCCTCATATTTTTAACTCTTCTGTTGGATTCAATTTCATACAAGTAGCCAAAGAAAACCTCATTATTTTCTTTGAAATGCCCCTTCAAAACCATACTTTCATGTGTTTGCTATAAATACATAGCAAAGGGGTATGTAAAGATTGCCTTTTGTGTTCTTCAGTATTCTTACCCCATTAATGACTGCTTGTGCACATGTAAACACACCCTTCTTCTGCATCAAGCTGCTTCCTTTTGTCTTTTGTTTGCTTGTAAACTGTCTGGAGCAGAATCAGAGTTTTGCTCTGTGTCTGCAGGGAACATAACACAGTAGGGTCCCTTATCCATCAGCTGCTACATTACAGTAATAGTAAAATAATCAGTCCTTTCTCTCTCTCCAGAGGAGTTCTGCACAAAATTCTCCAATGCTACATGCAATATTTTTGGCAATGAATAAATTGAAAATGCATTCCAAGAACTGCACTGGAAGCATAATGTTTATTGAAATCCCCCATGACGATGAAATCCTCTTCCCTCTTTCCACCACAAGAAGAGTTCAATGAATTGCCTCCCTGTTCTGCAGTTGTGTTGATGGATAGGATAGAATAGATGGAGCACATCTCTTGGTCCGCTGAGAGTTCCTTAAACTAATTACAAATTACATTTTCACCCATTTTATGACAGTTTTCCTACTATACTTCAATAACACTAAAATTGAATTTATTTTAAATATGAGAGAGTTAAAAATATTTTTTAATATTTTGCTGTGATGCTTCAGTAATGTGATCATTAATGTGATCAATAATGTGATCATTATTATCTTCTTTCTTTGCTCTTTAAGATGTTGTATTTGATCAATCAATGTCCTTTTTTTTTTTTTTTTGCATGTTTCTATTCCTTTAGGATACTGAATTTTAACAGACAGGCTGAAGCAGTTCTGTTAACAAGCCATCTGGTGTAAAAGTTTTGTACTTGGGATCACTGCTTTCCAGAAATGTCTTTAATCTCAGCATTTCTTCAAAATATGAACTATGTAGCATCCACACGGAGAAAACAAAATTATTTGGGGAAATGTGTGTCATGTTAATCCAGTAACCAAAACTAATCTTAATTCTGACTTGATCTCTTGCCTTCTAGCTTGCCACATCCAGCAGACATAATATACTGGCATACTCACACCTCTCAATTTAGCATTGACTTCCACCCTTTTCCAGCCCAGCCCCTACTCGGGTGATGCCCAAGTGAGATCAGAGGGACCCTGCAGCTACCCTTGCTGTAAGGCAGCAGGGAGCAAGTGTGCTAGAGCATTCAGGGCTAATGGGATCTCTACAGCTCCTTCAGCTTCATCTCCTTTCCAGAAAATGTGCCTCTACACACCTCCCTCATCGAGTTTCATGTCAGCTCACACACATCCATTGCCTTCCAAGGCATTCAGGGATGCATTGCCAAGCCATGGGGAATGAGTAGTGAGCTGTGCATTCCTCTTCTGCGAGCAAGTTGCTTCAACTTGGCTCCTCTTGAGAACTGTGTTCCTCTGTATTATCCCAAAAGACAACTAAAGTGGTAGCTTTGGTTTCATGCTTACTCTTAGAGAATATATCGAAAACCCTCTAAGTCTGCTGGAAACATTCTTGGACTACTAGTTACAAATCTATATAGTTTCAACTCCAATATAGAAATCCCTTTCCTTGTTCCACAGGTAAAAAAGCATTTCCTCCTACCTTCCTATAGTTTAAAGATCCTCGAAAGGATGAACAGCAGAAGCAGCAACTTCTCAGACACTTATAACATCAAAAGAGAGTATTTTTCATTTTTAAAGCTCTGTAAACTGTGGTCATTAATATAAATTGTAGTTATCTCCTTGTTGATATCCATATAAACTAGTTTGTGGGATGCAGAGTTTATAAATTGCATGATGAATTGCTATGCAGATTTATGGCGTGGAAGATCTACTCTTTACTGTATGGGCTTTCAACCAAGATACGATTCAAAAGTCAACAGCCTCAGTGAGTCTCTCTTGTCTTTTATCACTTATGGCCCAAGCTGCAAGGTGGACCGTTTAATATCATAGAGACAACACACACAGATGTCTATAGGAGGTTTTGCTTGGGAATAGGTTAAAGGATTTATCCATCTGAGGGGAGAATGGAGATAACACATGGTTATTGATAAGCCTTGTAGTAGAAGTGAATGTGGAAGAGGAACTCTAATAGTAAAGTGAATGAACATAATTTTCCTCTCTAGTTAAATAAAGGGAAAAAAAAATTGCTTATGTTTAAAATTTGCACTGGTGCCTATTTTTCTGGGATATTTGGAAGTGCATAATTTTGTAAGTACTGTTTGATGAGTGTTGGTCCATTACTTTGTCTAGCCTATTACTACAATGAAGCCTTTCAAAAAAGAACACATTATAAAGATAAGAAAATGAAGAGGTTGTCATAATTATCTTTGTTTCTCTTTAAACCTAGGATCCTGGCTTTTGTTGAACATGCTACTTGTTGATTTTGCGGCTCACATTTTCCAGTCCTATATTGAAGAGGAGAAGGAAGAAGGAAATGCCTTGGTTGCAAACCAAAATGAGGTCCCTGTTCTGTGTGTTTACGAGCCTAGCCATCTCACAGCCTGTTTTGCTGAGGAGGAACCTCAAGCCAATGCTACACAGACATCTCTTGTAATGCAGAACCAGAATAACTTCGGATTAACCAATGCTTTCCAGAGTTCTGAGTTGTTTGGTGAACACAGCCACTGTCAGCAAGGTGAAAATAGCATTAACTTAAAATTATGGGAAAAAAGTTATAATTTGGGTGAATTAGGACAGATTGGGAGGTGTGTGGCTAATTGGGGTTTTTATGCATGTAAAGTAGAACTAAGGAAATCCAGGTTTGCATGAAGCTGTGTCCACTGTCACTGAAACCTCAACTCATGAGGCGTCCTCCACATCCTGCCCCCACCCCACAGTGATATCAAAGGATTGTAATCTCAACATTAGCCACCTCCCAGCACCACAGGTTCCTGATTCTTTCCTTAGGTTTCCAGCAGACTACTGGAGCTCCTTCTGATTCCCCAAATGTTGTCTAAGGAAGAGCAGTGCTGTTCTGGTGGGCTGTGAGTGCACCATGGGCTAGTTGACAAACAGACTGCATGTATTTATTGATCAAAAAAGAGAGGGCACAGCGTGGTCTTTCCTCACTTTTGGAAGCACTGAGAGGCTTTCTTCCCTCCACCTATCTGTTACTTAGCAATATGAAATTCTTGAGAATGTTCTGCTCTACCAGATTTTCTTGCAGTCAGTCCACTGCTCCAAATTTACTAGCATAAGGTGTGGCATACAGGTAGAAAACAAGATAGACTCTACGTCTTCTAGAATACAAGGTTAAATACAAGAACACATGGGAATATGGGTCAAGCCTCTGTGGTTAATGCAAGTAATGTATTAGACATTCAGCTGCTTTCATATTTCTCTTCCATACAGTAAGAGCTCTTGTCTTATGTCTCAGAGAATATTGCGATTACCAGAAAACTTGGAAAGACAAATGTTAATGGCACCAAGACTCACAGAGAAACTTATGATTTTGGGTGACACTACTATAGTTATTTTATTCCCAAGAGGTATACACTAGCACAGGAGTGGGAATTGACTGTTTTAAAAACAGCTTTATTAATTATAAAGACCTTTAGGGGACCCTAATTTTTTTTAAATATAAGATATGCTAAGACTAGTTCAGCAAAGAAAATTGGAGGGGAGAAAGCAGGCACACAGAGGACAAACCAAGAATAATTTATATGCATGATAAGCACGTTTGACAGGTTTTGTTACTTTTCAAATGTAAAATACTGACCCATCCTGCCATACCACCTTTATGTAAAAACACAAACAGTTTGCTAGAGAGCTCTAAATCACTTCCTCTGATGGTCAGAAATGAAGAAATGTACCACTAGAAATTTTATTCAGTATTTGCCCATTTCCTGTGCTCTTCACTGTGCTGCATTTTGAATGTGCTATGCCCATTGCAATGCTTTTTGCAGGGGTCATAAGACAAGGGCTTGACCCAGGTTTGGTCTGTGCAAGTGATGTGCTTATAAATGTGTAACGGTTCTGAATTTTTTGTACCAGATCACACAAACAGAGCAAGGCTGATTAGAGTGAGGGATGAGGACTCATCCCTTTCAGAATAAGAGAGGAAGGGTGTAAAATGTCAAATGAGGAGTATGAGGACTTGGAAGAAGGTGTGGATGAGGGAAGGACACAGTGAATGACTAATAAAGTGCAGAAGTTTAGAGATCAAAGAATCCAACAGATGATGGATTTTACCAGTCCATGTGCAAGATGCTAATAACTGGGATGAAAAAGAGATTCTAGTAAGAACCTGTTATGTTGTGGTTCAAGTGCTTACAGCTTCTGATGGAGTCAAAAAACTTGAACCTGCAGCTCAAAAGGGCTTCAGGAGCTGTGAGAGAGTGAGCACTTCTGCCCACTCATGTTCTTCAGATGGGTGGTGGCTCTCACCCTGACCATTGCAGATTCTTTCTTTTGTATATCAACGCTGATGCCATGGGTTGCTGAAAAACACAGCTGCCAAAAGCATCAGTATCACCCACTGCTTTGTATTGTCATCTCTGTAGATCCTCTGACAAGATTTCCATTGCATGAGGATTTTTGTTCTTTGACTTTTGACCACCAAAAATTATCCTCATGCTTCCAAGGAACCATCTGTCCCTGCTCTTGACTAATCCCCCTTTTGGCCACAGCCCATTCTGTTGGGTTTCTAAACCCTTAGCAGCTGTAACAGCATCCCCGAGCCGCACTGCTGTTTCCTGGACCACATTTCTGCTGCCTGACATACTGCTCAGTTATATTTCATAATTTTTGCTTTTAATTCTTTCACCTTAGGCAGGCTTGGCAGCTTTCTGCAACCCAGAGCTCTTCATCAGTTCCCATCCTCCACTCCATCCATTGCCAGCACCACCCAACCTCCGTAGTTTTTAATCTTGTTCCACAAGGCATTTCTATGCCTTCTCTACAGCCTGTTATGCTGTGGAAAAAAAAAATCTGTTCATTGCACCTCCACACTCAGCTCATTGAAATTAGTGCTAACCACTCAGTCTTGCTACAAAACCCTGGAAAAATATGAGGGAGGACTGGTAACAGAAATCAAAAGAGAATCTCCCAACCTTACCCTGACATCAGCAGCACCAATATGTGTGGCTTAGCAGATCCCTTCATGATCTTTTAGTTGTCACCTTCATTCTTCCTCTTCCTTCTCCATCTGTTTCTGGTCTTCCATTCCTAGTTGATGCTGAGTATAAATTAGACTCCTCAACAGAGACCATTTTTTTCCATTTATTTTGAACAGCACAGTACATTTAGGAATCTTATCTTTAAATATAGTTTAAATAATTAATACATAGAGTTAATAAATAGAGTTAATACTCTTGAAGACAGAATATATTCCAAGTTGGTGGCATATCCCAAGGAAAACATTGGTTTTATATGAACAAATGTAGAGGGTAGGGAGCAAGGCAGGGAAGTGTGGCAGATGAAATGATACAGAGCCAAACAAACATTATATGAACTCAGAATTGATGAAACCAGTGGCAGTAAGAGATTCTCAGAACAAGCCATAATCTGTAACAGGGCAGCTCAGAGAGCATTGGCCAGATCTTTATTCCTTATCACAGAGCTTGCAGTTGCTTTCTCTCAGCATGAATAGCATTTTTTTCATCTAGAAAATCCCATTCTAGGCTTCTGCTTTTTGCTCACTTGTTACCAAATTAAAATCCTATTAAACTGCACACCTGCAGTGGGTTTATCTGCAGAGCACTGTGCTGTAGCTTTTAATCCAATTCCACACCTTCATAACATACAATATACTGCAAATCAGGGCATGAAGAGACTGAGGGTATGCTATTCCTAGCTCTGTTGGCAAAGAGCAAATCAAACACTTTGATTTGTTATAAAGGGAGACAAAAAATAGGACAAAGTTAACTGCTTGACCTATAGGAAGAGTAAGTGTTCATCTGAGTGGCCTGTATAAACCAGGATACAGAGACCAAGTGAAATCATTAACTAAAATGACCAAAAAATGAGAGCAAAATCATGACCCTGATTGAATTCAATGTCAAAAGTTCTGCTGAGTTTAAGAAAGCCAGAATTTCAGCAGGAAAATGCAGTGCCCATCAAGAGAGAGACAGGCTAAGACTATTTGTTTTGAAAATGGATAATAGAAGTGCTTACAGCTGACACACAAAGTGTGAGAAGTGTGAATAATGTATTCAAAGTGGATATGCCCTTCTGTCAGACCTTTGCCATCCTATGATGAACCCAAATATGTGCTTCCTCTTCTTGAGTTTATTAATAAGGTTGGGTATCTATAAAACACCAATAGAAGAATAAAGAGTATTTTTTTCAATGAAAGGAGAAACAAATTATTTACAATTCCTACAGTCAAAACATTTCCATGTTTCTTTTCTAATTTTCAGCACATCCAGGTAATTTAGGAAGAGAAAATTATTATATCATGTACTAAGCTGGATCTTCAAGTTGGAAAGGAAACATTTCTTACCCAAAAAGATGAACTGATATTTTTTTGCCTTCGATGAACAGCAGATCTTCAGAGAAAAGCATCCTGACTGTAGTATTCTATATGCTATGCCTTTCTTACTTTTTTGATAGAACTTTAAGAAATACTGTTTTCATTCTCTTAAACTTCAGATCTTTTTAAAAAAATACTAAAGGCAAAACTAGGCTAGCAATGCACTTATTTTGTCACATGATTTGATTTAGTTTATTTGAATAAATCTTCAGAAGATAAAGCTGAACTACTTGTGGCTTTGTTTTATGCCTTTCTTGTATCTTTCTGTTGTCAGTAAAGCTGAAGACCTACCTGAGGTAATCATGGTAAATTTATCTGGAAGCTACAGCATAAATGAATGACTCTGCATTAATGCTTCTTTGTGTCTACAATGCTTAATTTAAAATTTATATTTATTGAATGTAAAACCTAGCACTAATTCCTGTTTTAAGAAATTCCTGCTTTGTTTCCTATTTCTGCAGGATACGAGAGTCAATATCTCACATATAATTCTATTAACTGAAATAAAATAGGCTGTATATAATGTTACTATTTTATTATGTTCAAAACTAGGTTTGGGCTTGTTCTGTAAGTAAAGTACAAGCAAAGATGTTTATAAAGACAAACCCTGGCATAAATTCATAGAAAATAGTAAATATAAACGATGAGATTTTTATCTTGCATGCATCAGATTGTGTGAGGAAATTCCCTGAAACACCAGGGAAATGGGGGGTTTAACTATTTTTGAAGAGCATGCCTGAAGTGAGTTGTCTGTGCCTGGTTGCTATTTCTAGAAGGGACAACTGCTTCGATATTTTAAGAAGGGACATATCCTGAATCAGAGAAAAGCACTTGTCAGGAGCTTGGGAAGCTTTCACTCATTTTGGATTTGGAAATTGATTTTCTGCTTGCATCTCCATTCTTCTGTCTCAGCTCAAGCACTGAAGTGGGAATCAATTTTCCTAAGTGTGGTACTGCAGCAGATGTAGACAGGGCCATGAGCTAAAGGAAAAGGTAGTCATGTACTCAATTCTGCAGATAAGAGTTTGGTGCCAAAATTACATTTTCTTGGGAAGTATCTTCACAATCAGAAAAATTTATTAGTTTCTTAAGGCCCATAATACCCACTACCACTATTCCTCAGGTTTTTATGGTGAAGAAAATAAAAAGGAACAGGGAACGTAGGAAAAAATATAAGCAAAAAATACTCAGTGTTCTCAGGTCCACTTTTGTAAGAGTTTAGATTCTTGATTAGATATGCCTGTTCACATGGCACAATTAAGCAGAAATTGTAACAGTAGACTGATCTTGGAACTTGTTCTTCACACATATGAAAAAGTAAGATGTACCTGAGAACATCTTTTAGATGTACCTGTGAACCTTCTGACAGGTGAAGGCTTCTGAGAGATTCATTCTTCCCGGTCTCCTATTGAACCTGCATTCCTTAAAAATTTGCATGAATACAGCGAAAGTTTACAAGCATATGTTTTAAAGAATTACATCTTTGCATGGCCATATTGAAGAGGTCTATTGCCAAGAAAGGAACGGGATGCACATGTGCCTTTATTAATTTGGGCTATTGATAGAAATCCATATACATGCAAATCTTAGCCTAATTAAAACCTCGCCTGGAAAACGTTTAATAGCAGCCCCATGTACTCGCATATCAAAACCGCATCTTTGCAAGCACCAAACTAATGCTGCCTGACACCTCAGCCTTGGGGTCTAGCTGTGACTTGACCGACCCCAGTGCCCAAATGAAGCTTTCCCTGCAATGGGAGCGTTCACATGGACACTCTCCCTCGTGGATTGTCACTTTTTTTAACAAGCGGAGAGGTCGCACCGCCTCCGCCCAGACAGCTCCATCTTTTTGGTTTTGCGGTGCGTGTAGAGACCTCAATACGTGAGATACCTGCTGGAGCGCGCACCTGAGCCAGAGGCTCCAGCAGCCTCCCAGGTCCCCCGCGAGCGACAGGCAAAGGCCCGGCAGCGAGCTCCGCGCGGGCTGAGAACCGGGCGGGGCCCCGGAGCTGCGCGCCCCGCCGCGGGAGGCTGTGCCGGGGTGTCCGTGGCCGGTGCTGGCGGAGGCTCCCGCTGGGGCTGGCGGCAGCCCGGCGAGGCGTGTCGCGCCTGCGGGCCGAGCCCGGCGCGGTGGGGCGGGGGCGCTGCGGGGCGGCGGCGGCCGCGGGAGGGCGCGGCGGGAGCGCTGCCGCAGAAGATGTCGGCGCGGCGGCCGTGGCCCTGGTGGCTGCTGCCGGCGCTGCTGTGCGGCGGCGCGGGGGGGTACGTGGTGGTCAGCTCCGTGTCGTGGCCGCTGCCCGAGGCGGGGGCGGCGGCCGACGAGCTGCACAGCTCCTCCACCGAGGAGGCGCTGCCCGCGCTGCTGGAGGAGGCGGGCGGCCTCTGGAAGCAGAGTTTCCCGGCCTCGGCGTACCGCGAGGATGCGGCGCTGCGCTCCGGGCCGGCGGCGCGGCGGCCGGGGCAGGGGGCAGCCCCGTCCAGGATGTTCTCCTACCGGCGGGAGGGCGGCGGGGCGCCGGGACGAGCCGGGACCGCCCGCTTCCTCGCCCAACACAACACCTGGGGCTTCGTGGCGACGCGGGCCGCCCGAGGACAGGTACGGTGCCCCCGGCGCCCGGCACGCCTTACCCGCCGGACGGGCGCCCGCCCCGCGCAGGGAGCGGCGCAAACGCCGCGGGAGAAATCGTGCTCGGAGCGCAGGGAGGGAGGATGCTCGCTAAAACCCGCGCCAGAGAGACACGCGAAAAAGCAAAATCTCTAGGCCAGTAAAGGCAGAGCTGCATCGCAGGGTTTGGAGAGGGGCTGTTTCAGGAGGATGAGGAAGAGAAGGAGGAGAGCCTGGTGGGCTACCACGAAATCTGCCCGTCCGTCCGGCTATACCAGCTTAAAGGACGATTTCTCTGTCAGGAACATTAAACAAAATAGCTGGGCTGTACCTGGGAATTGGGGTCATTATTTTTTCCAGCTTTAAAATACTGCCTTTCTAAAAGTGAAATGTTGGGATAAGACACAGCATCCATTAACACTCGGACAAAAGGGGAATAAATAAATAAATACAAAAGACATTCTTAACTTTCTGTTGAAAGAACCTGTGAATCTTATTCACCCATTAATTAGCTTACAATATTACATTAAATTTAGAAACACATGTCTTCAGAAACTTGGCTGAGTTAGCGGCACTTAATGTTATTGTGAAATACAAAGTAACAGATTGAAAAAAAATACTATTAAATGAATTTTTACGTAGACAGAAGAGGCCTGTAATTCTGCCTCAGCTTTTGGAAATCCTGTTAAACCATGTGATTGTAACTCTCTTGGTTTATGCTCTCACCAGAAACCCTCAGTGGAATTACAGCCGTAATATAGTCTGCAGTTATCTTCCTCCAGACAGAGCACAGAAGTAGTACAGAAAAATCTGATTCCTAATAAAATTTGAAATTCGGGTGGTGGTGTTTGCTGCTTTGAATGCTGAACTATGCTGCGTGTGATCAGTTATTTTTGAAAATCCAGTGTGACACTGATTTTGCATGACAGACTATTTTAAGCAATGGGAATATGTCCTGCAATATTACTGAGAGCTTTTTTTTGTTTTTTTAAATTGTAACCCTTATTAATAAGCAATATTTTTATTTTCTAAATTATGTAATATCATGAAAGCATTACTTCTAAGGAAAGCCAACAAAGGCCATTTATAAGCACTATAAGCATTAAAATTTTAAAGGCATATAAACATTAAAAATCAGAAAGCTACCCAGGTAACAACATCTCCAGGGTTTTCTTATTAACTATTAATATTTAATTTGATTTTGTTGTAAAAGATTTAATGTATTGATGGATAACTTTACTGTTCAACATCTAAGAGACAAGGG
This sequence comes from Cyanistes caeruleus, assembly GCF_971803275.1. Taxonomy (NCBI): domain Eukaryota; kingdom Metazoa; phylum Chordata; class Aves; order Passeriformes; family Paridae; genus Cyanistes; species Cyanistes caeruleus. The sequence goes on from NC_141703.1 coordinate 30,001,032, forward strand.
AAAAATATCTGAAGACAAGGAAAATAAAGGAGCAATTAATTGAATATTTGTCATTACTATTTATAATAGGATATATTTATATATATTATATAATATATATTTTTTATATATTTATATATATATATATATTTGTAATGGGACAAAGCATAGTAGGAGTATACTGGAGTATATTAATGAGTGTCAATACTGGGCAAGAACATTTTTGCATGCATTATAACCACTGTGTGTACACAGGTCAGTGTATGGGAGAAAATATTTTTGAAAACTTGGCTCCTCAGTGTCCCTTCTCTGCCATGGGAGGAGGTTTTGCCTTAGCTGGCTTGGTACTTGAGACACCCCTCTGATCAAATGTTCCTGCCCAGGAAGCTGAGCTGATGTCCAGTTTGACTTCAAACCCAATTCTAGCTAAAATGATTTCTTTTTTGTTTTTGCAAACCCATGCAATCACATTGTAAATCAAAACCAAAAGAGAAGGCAATATTAGAGTAAAAAGCAGGCTGAGTCAAAGCTAAATTAGGCTCTATATCCTTTTGGGCTTGAAGAAAGGTACCAGCAGTGGTTTAGAGTAAACATTTCCTGACATCAATGGCAGGAAAAAAATATACTAATGCACTTAAACATTTTAAATTTGGTAGTTCCTTTAAGCTTAGTGGAAGAGAAAATATTCTCTATAGTCATGGACAGGACTAGAGGTGAGATCTGTTTTCATAGAAGCATGATTAATGTAGAGGAGATAGATCTAACTTAGAAGAAACGCTCTCTCATAATGACAACAGAAAGTGGGAGCAATGGGGCTGGCTGTTTTCTCTGCTAGAACCCTTGAGAAAATCCCCCACCTTGAAAACTGTCTATGTATAAATATGTAACCAATTGCTTATTTGGATTTTGCAGATCCAAGGTATGCCCTATGGGAACTGTTTACTTCTCAGTGATGGTCCCGTCAATAACAGCACTGGAATCCCTTTCTTTTACGTGACACCAAAGGATAGCACTGTGACAGATCTTCTGAAGAATCCCATGGCTTCTCTGACCCTCCCGGAGACAGATGGAAATTTCTGCAGGTAACAGTTTTATCTGCCTTCTACCACCTTCAGTGAGAACAGAGACCTCAGAACAGAAAGCTGGGTCCCCATAACTCTCAATGTCCTGCATTTATTTTTGACTCTCACAATCAGCTACATGCTCCCTCCTACAGTTTTGTTGTTTGGTTGGGTTTTTTTCAGTAAATTCCCCTGCTAAAGCATAGTAGAGAAAAGCAGAGGTGCCGCTGAAGTATATTGTAGCATCAACAGCTGGAGTGACTTTCAGCTTACATTAATATATCTAAACATTAACATACCTAAATTTTAATCTCTTCTTGGAAGTGCCTACATAAAGTCTAGGTGTTCAAGATCCTATAATAGCCTACAGTGATCTTGCCAGTAAAATCCATAGAATTTCAGAGGCTGATCAATTCACAGTAAAGCAGGCATCTTTGCTCTGCTGAAAACTCTGGAGGCCCTGCTGAATGCCTTGACAGGACTCCAGCTCTCTGGGTTCTGTAAGAGCATCTCAGGCTCTCAGTTCACAAGTTATATGCTCAGGCCTGTGACACTCTGTCTGATTTCCAACTCTTCAGAGAATATGATTGAATATGATATCTTTGCAAATTTTTTACACCTTGTATATCACAAACAGTCATTAAATGACCCCCCAAATCAAGAAATACAGGTCTGAGGTTTACCAATCTACATCCAGTCCCTGGTTCTTCTCTCCAGAGGCAGCAGTGAGTTGACTTCTTAACCATGTCATAGAATCCTATAATCACAGAATGGTTTGTGTTAGAAGAAACCTTAAGAGTTATCTAAGTCTAACCCACCTGCCATGGACAGGAACACCTTCCACTAGACCAAGGTGCTCAAAGCTGCATCCAGCCTGGCCTCGAACGCTTCCAAGGATGGAGCATCCACACCTTCTCTGGACAACCTGTTCCAGGGTCTCACCATTCTCACAGCAAAGAATTTCTTCCTAACATCTGATCAACACCTACTCTTTTTTAGTTCAAATCCATTATCCCATTGTCCTGTCTCTGCAAGCCCTTGTGAGAAGTCCCTCTCCAGCTCCCTTGCAGGCTCCCTTTAGGAGTAAGTCTGCTTATGGAGCCTTCTCCAGACTGAACAACCCCATGTGCTCAGCCTGTCTTTGTAGGAGAGGTGTTCCAACCCTATGATCATCTTCGTGGCCTCCTCTGGACTCACTCCAACAGGTCCATTTTATTCTTGTGTATAATGAATAACTTCAGATTCCCAAAGCTTTACATGTGTAAAATGTATGTATGTAACCTCAAAGATGATTCAGTTTTCCCTTCCATTCTTGTCTCCCTGAAAAAGACGTATCTCCACCATATGTTTGTTTACAGTCAATCTTGTGGCATACTTGGCTGGGTCAGCCTTGTGTGAAGTGTTATTTACAAAGGCCTCTTTACGTGATGAGGTACATGACACTGAAATTGTGTCAGACAGGACTCTGTTACCAAAGCAGGTCTTAGCCGACGTTCCAAGGAGAGAGAGAGAACTGGTAAGAGCAGACTCCTTCAGAAAGAAATTGAATTAACAGTTTTTATTCCAACTTAAAGTCCTCTTTGTGGAAGGAGAGGTTTTATCTTAAGACCAGATTTCCCCAGCTGAGGATTGCCTAGAGTATCATCCCACTTCTTAAGCCTGATAGCTGAGAAGAGCCCTGGGAAAAGCAGGTAATGGCAAATATAAAACATTACTGTTACAGTTGTCTGTGTTTGTCTTCAGAATATATTGTTTTCTAGAGAGTTATATGGTGGAAAAATGAAATGTTTCTTAGTCCAAAGCAGTACCAGTCATTTCATGCTAACATCCTATTCCCAAGGAATGGAAATCATGGCTTCCTCTTACAATGTCAAACACCTAATAGGAGACTTCTGTCACCAACATTTGTTAAGGTAATTCAGTCTTGAATGCTTGAAGAGGTCAGTGAAGTAGTGAAGTTAACACTGGAATGGTTCTGCATATTGCTTAAATATTTTCATTAAATATTTTGGATTAATAATTTAGAAAATAAATATATCCATTCTTTAATTGCAGACTTAATGGCGTTTATTCCTGCTTTCTGAGATTTTTCATTCAGTCTAACTTACTATCCTGACCAACTTACTATCCAGTGCTTAAAAATGTATTTCAAGTCCTATGAACTACTACTTAATGCCCTATTTTCAGAGGCCTAAGACTCAGAGCAGCTTCCATTGATGATAAGTGGTAGTGTTGAGCACTTCTGAAAACCACACACCCACTTAGGCACTTAAGTGTGGCCTTTGATCCCTAACTTTAAACAGCCACTCTTGAAAGTCTTTGCCTTTTATGGCTTAGCAACATCACTGCCCGATGCACCAGTTTGGGAAGTGCCAATTCACCAACAAAAGAGAAATGCTGCATGATTTATAGAAATATGAAATCCATATACACCACAAATCTTTGAGAATATTTATTCAGTGTCTTTTTATTACATCACTATTAATTTTCAAATCTCTACCCTTTTGATCAGTATGCCAGGTATCTGCTGCTGCTTGTTTTGCAGCCAGAGCAACCTGGATTCTGTCACCTGAGTCTCCAGTCCCCTCTGCAGCCTGAGACTGTGTTCTCTGGTGACAACAGCTCTCTGGGCACCACCAAGAAGCTAAACCTGCATTTCCAAAATAGCTTTGTCCAAACAAATTACTATTTGCCACATCCCTACTCTCCCTCCTGATTACCAGTCATGTGCTACCCTGCCTCCCATCAGTTCTGGTCTTTGCCTCAGTTTAAGCTAAAGAAAAATGTGAAGAAAATTATCCTGACAGCAAGAATAAGTTTTTCTGCTGATCCTTCTGCTTTCCATCCTGTGGCCAGTACTGCTCCTGGCCATGCAATCCCACCCCCTCCCTCCAGCTGACCATATGGTGGGCCTATTTTAGCTCAGTAACCCAGCAGAAACCTCCTGGTTTTTTGTTTGGTTTTTTTTTTTCTGGATGTGATTTCTAGTGGCTTAGGAACTTGAATCAGCTCCTCAAGAGCCAGAGAAGAGCAAAGGAAAGGGGAAAGAAAAAGAGAAGGTGGTGGAAAATAGAATATTCTCATTTTAGCATGTAACCATACTCTAAATATTGAGCTTACTACTGAATTGAGTACACAGGTTCAGAGTCTGATCAGTGCTCCATGCATTATTTATTTTGTTGTTACCTTCAGTTTCTTTTTCATTATTTCTGAAGTTCTCATTTGGAACAGATGTTGGTTGGCATTAGTGCAGAGGACAAGCAATACGGACAATGAAAAGCTGGGTATTTACTTGAGCTACAGTTTTTGTTTTTGATGATACAAAAATGTGAGCATTTTTGAAGCTCTCTCAGAAAGGAAGGCTATGGGCACTGGACTTTACCTTCTTTTCTTCCCTTCCCCTATAACCAGAGTCAGAAATTAATGTATGTTTTAAACTGGGAATCCATGAGCGATTTTTACATTTAAAAGTAGCAACATCTAAAATTGCAGCCCAGCACGCCATCCCACTGTCACCCCACAGAGAGGGCCTCTGTGGGGAGTGCAACACTGAAGAAAACAACAAGATGTCTGGGCCCTGCTGCCAGTGCTTGGGGTGGCCTGTCCCCACCTTCAGGGTGCACTTGACCTGCTGAGATAGAGAGGCTGTGCCCTGCAAACAGCACACAGCATCCTCAGTGCAGAGCTTTATGTGGTGGGTCAAGTTCAGTATAGCAAAATCTTCTTCACTAGCACTATATGAAAGGCAAGACCTTTCACTCTGTGTGACCTCAGATCCTGCTAGCATTAAAATGGTATCTGTGAGGTTTTCTTTGCAAAGGAAAGTGTCATTCTTGTCAGACATTCTCTTCAACTGTTTCATTAATTGTTTTGGTTTTGAAATAATTATATAAAATAGCTAAATGAATAATATTCTACGTGAGAAAGTTCATGTCCTTGTATGCCAGCAATGCATTCATAGCTTGTTTTCATGTGGAACTTCATTAGAATTCCATTATTAATCTACTCTGAGTTGTAAGGATCAAAATAAATGTGAAAGCTGATTGGTGCCTGTAGCCAGTGCTCCTGGGAGTATTTGGCACTCTCCTGAAAAATGCTTCTGACCTATTGCATGCAAAAGAAATCTCTGGCCTTTAGAAAGAAAACATAGCTGACATTTCAATGTCTTCGTGTACCTAATGAGTTTCAAGTGACTTGTGTACACCAATTTGATATTAAATTTATTTAGTAGCAAATTTCATTTGTTTTGTTTCAGAACAGACTCAAGTTCCAAACCTTGACAATAAATATTTTCCCTTTCAAACATGTGAGAAATACAAGACTGGCCTTTATGGTGCTCCAGCCTCAATATTTAATCAGCTGGAGAGAAAATGTGAAAACCCTAAACAAATAAGAAAAATTACATTTAATACTGAAAGAAAGAGAGCAGCGACACTTCTGACTAGGCACTAATTGCAAGACATTTTAGTATTGCAGCTACGGTTTGGATTCCTCATCTCTGACCTAGAGATTGCCATTTCCCAGAGGGAGACAGACTGCCCCTCTCTGAGAAGGCTCTGATGGCCAGGATAGAGACGGCATTTGTTAGCAACTACATGGCATTTTATCTGAAGGCTGATAAATGGATAATAGAGGCAAGAAAAATTAAATGGTTCAGGGCTATAAATAGACTAAGCTGGTGTGTCTATGCCACTGACAAGCTGAAAAGATTGAGTTCCATTCTTGCAGCTTTCAGAGGGAGCAAGACCAAGCCCGACATTAAAGAATAGAGCAGCTATTGTTCTAAATACATTTCACAACACACAGGCTGCTCAGAGGATTCCTCTTTCCAAGCTCCTGAGTCTGCCTCATTACAGCTGCAGCCTGGAAAACAGGCAATTAATTTTAAACGTGTGTCACCTCCTTGACATCAGGTTCAGCACATTCACAGGGACACACTGCATCTTTCTTAAAGAAGGAGCAGTTACATGGCTGCCATTAACTGGTTTGTATACAAGGGAAAAGCAGCGACCTTTGGGGTCAGTCCACCTTTGGTTTTTTTCCTTCTCTTAGTTGAGGATGGTGTTTCAAATCCACACTGCAGACCATGAATGATTTTCATGAATTCTGAGCCATCATGGGAAGAGAAGAGGAATTTTGTTGGTCTGGGTTCCTGCTGTGTAGTGGATCAGCAGCATGCACAAACATCCAGCTTCATTCCCTGGGCAATCCTGAGGGACAATAAGCCTGCCACTGCACAACCTTTGAGATGTCATATGGCCACACAACATATAACTACTGCTGGGTTTGTAGAGTTACTGTTGTTAATGCGAGGATTAATATAACAAAGAAATCTGGTACTGTACCTTCACACAAAGAGAAATTATGCATGCAGAAGACAAAGGCTGAATTCAGACATCCATCAATTTTTGAGATCCACCTCCTGATTCTGTGGCACAGACACATTTCTAATTCTGGTATTTATATTGGCCCTTTTCAGTCATGTGCAAATAATTATGCCAGTAGTTGTTCCTGAAAAATCTGTATTTAAAGAAAATCTGTATTTAAAAAAATTTAAAATGAAGGTCCCAAATTAGAAAGTCAAACATGAAACCTACTATCATCATGACCCAATGCACACAATACTGCTCTAAATTACTATTTTTCCTGTATTCTTAAATAACCAACTTCCTAAAATCCCTTCCTAGTGAAATAGTGTTTCTCTGACTCTGTTCACAGAAATAGTTGATGGTATGATTCTGTTTTTCTTTTTTCTCTGTGAATTGTCTGTGGTTAAGCTATATAAAAGCTTCCTGTCTGAAACACAGAGTTCAGCTGAAGAAATGCATTGTTATTGTCAGTGGAGTGAGGAAAACAGACTGGCTTCAAGTAAAAGTAGTTAAACATTTTAGGAAGGATTATCTTCTAGAAAGAATGAAATTATTAAAAATGTTAAAACACATATACTGGGAGCACAGGCTCACTTAGATGAACAGAATAATCTCTGCACTGATACACTTTAGCTCCCTAACTTCAGATTCAGAACAGAAGACCTCTTCCAAAAGCAAAGATGTTCTGACTAACTTTTCTGGCTCCCAAACATGGCTGATAAAAAAAATTCTTGTCAAAATCAGAGCAGGGCAGAATTGCCTAGGCATATCCGGTTGAAGGCCAGCAACAGCTTTTCAGATTATGAAATTGCTTTCAGTGGAGATTTTGTTTGACGTTCATGCCATGCAGATTAGCAGCACCAATACATTCTTTCTGCTTCAGAGACTCTAGCAGTTACTGGTGAACAAATAAATGAGGAGAGTAACTTACTTTTCAAAATTAATCACATTTATGAATCAAAATTATATGCACTTTACAGTAATTCTCTAAGGACAGAGCATTCCCTCCCTTCCGTTCTGTAGATTTTAGGGGACAAAAATCCTGTTGTACATTTTATATAGTAGAAAATAACTCTTGCCTCTTCATCTTGGGCCCAGTTTGGGGCTGTGTGAAGAGGAGCCCTGTGAAGGGTGTGACAGAGTCACCTACTTTGCATCCTTGGGAGGTGACAGGGATGAGCTGGGTCAGCAGCTAATCCCCACCCCCTAATTACATGGGTTTTCACGACTGCTACCATTATAGGAGCACTTAGAATGTGTGGAAGCAGTTATTGCCCTTATGCCACTCATGAGCTGTATGCTTTAAAGTAGAAAAAAAAAAAGAAAAAGTAGGGAAACTGGGGCTTTCTTCTTGGTTCCGTCTCTCCTGCAATAGGAGAAAACTCTTCCCCAACTTTTTTTCTCTTCAACTATGAAGAAGCAGAGGGATAAGAGCAGTGCTTTCTCACACAGCAGTGAGAAATGTGTTCAGGGGACATTTGTGTATCCTCCCAGGGAGGATGGAAGATCTTATTTCCTCAGGGGGTGGAGGAGAAGGATGTCAGCTCCTTTGTGGGAAAAGGAGGCTGGGGAAGAAGAGAGGGATTCCTCTGCATAGACCCCTGCTTCCACACCCAGACTGGAACAGTACTGAACCCTCCTGCCTTTCTCCTAACAGTTCTTTCTTGGGAGTACCTGGATTTCCTTCCCAAGTGCCTTCCAAACTCTTAACTTGCTTTTCCTGTTGATCTGTGGCAGATCAGTGTCACCTCACTAATGGATTGCAGAGGCTGAGAATGAAGATAATACTCAGGGATACTTTGGTCAGAAACCAGGAGACAGAGCATCATCAGTCAAAGCAGAGATCTCAACTGTGAAAGGGAATCCTAACCAAGTCACAACATCATCTTATGTGTCAATATAACCACAGCAGCCAGTTCATAACACCTGAACTTGGATAGCTGCTGTATAAGAACCTTCTCATTAAACTCCAAGAGATGGCTAGTGTAGTAAACAATTTAATGAGTAGGTAACACTCTTTACTCTGAACCGCTTTTGAACCAGGACCCAGAAATTGCGGAAGTGTTACATAGTAAGTGGGACATGTTCATTAGCAGCGTGCTTTGCAGCATTGCATTTCTCTTGGGAAATACTTTCCACTTGGATGTAGGCATCTCCTTAAGCTCAGTAAAGCTGGCACCTGGGTAGGTGATGTCATCTCACACACTTGGAAGAAAACTGCCTGGACTGGGTCAAACTCTGCATACCTGCTTTGTTCACTGTAAGCAGAGGAACAGGAACAATTAATTCTTCTCTCTCCACAGATCAGATGAATAATTAAGATGATTTGTCTTAATGCACTGTTTTCTTATAAACCGTATCTTCCTCCCTTTTAATCTGGCCTTCCTAATTTTCCCCAACAAAGTATATGTATTTGAAATAAGTATGAAAAAAAGAATGTGTTCCTATTGCTTGGTCTTCTTTTGCAGTTACCTGCTTTCTCTTCCCCTCAGTTCATATTTTACTATAGCATTCATGAGGTCCTCCCCATGGAGACAGAGGGCTTGATTCTGGTAAAGACAAACCACCTGAGAAACCATCTTGGGTTTCCTCAACAGAGCAACAGTGTCAACATCTCTACCCCTGACTCTGCCGCCCTCTCACACCCAGTCAGCAGCACACAAATGTTACATAAAGCCGCTCCTCTGCATCTACTTATTCTTGTGCCAGCAAAGATGAAAGTAACTCAGGGACTGAGAGCTGAATATGTATTTATACAGAGACAAGCAATGTCTAGTGAATGCATGACTAGACCTCTACAGATGCAAGTGAGGAATGTTTTAGTAAATATCCCTTTATTGTCTTTAGTGAAAATAAGACATAAATCCCTGACTATATTACCTTGCTCCAGGGAGGCAAATCCTGCATTTGTATTAGTTGCACCGGCAACAACACTGAAAACACAAGACCCATTCATAACATTTATAAATGGAAGCTGTAAATTTAGTGGGTTTTGATGGTTTGAGAAATATAAAAGTAATCAAACATCATTAGGGAAATACAATGCTAAAAAAAAAAAAGAAATGCAGAAACAGATTCACTTCATAATATGAAGGGTTCCTTTGAAAAAGAATATACTAATGCTAATGTCAGATTAGAATACAAGGTTCCTAATCTGAAACAAAAAACCTATAATAAGAGGCAGACCTGAAAGCAAAACCAACAAGTAATAACAGTGTGCTGGACTCAAATGTATCATTGCTCTGTTCAGCTCTTCCAAAACTTCACCTCACACAATCTCAACAAATAATTTATTTGAGTAATTTTCCAGAAAAACAAATTGACCCTCCAGATTATTATTCCAATATGCAAAATTAAGTGTGAATAATTTTTACTGGGAAGATAGTATTGTGTGTGTCAACCAGTGTAGCACCATAGCTCATGAGAATGTACAGAAAACTGTAAACAGAAGAAGCCGGGGGAAAAAAAAACTTTTCAAGCTAGGGATGCACAGTGTGTGTGGCCTTTGTTGTCAGCCAAATATGTGCAAAGCAGCTTTTCATGTCGATTGGGGAAGAGTCACATCAGACACCAGTCCTATTAGACAAAACTTTCTCAGCAAAGGCAGGCAGGGTTCACTGCTTAACCACAGCTACATCATCTCTATTGCCTACTGAAAATCACATACTATGCTTTCAGAATAAACAAAGACTTGCATAAAAACACCAAATAATTGTAATCTGAGAAGGTTAGACCAGAACTTCTCACTGACCCTGATCACATCCAGAATCCATGGCCTTCATCTGTTCTGTGAAACAGACATCTTTTAATAACAATCCCTTTAAAAATCCTCTCTTACAGTAATTAACCACATATTATGTAGGAACTGTGTGCAAGAAAAACACTTGCAAATATTCCTGCTTTTCCTAGCTCTTCAGTTGTTTTACGGTACTGTTTGTCTGTGGAGGAAATTGTATCATATATTCAGATGCACAGTTGTTTGAAAGCAATTTTCTGAACTGAATTTCTGCTCGCAAGAAGTCCCTTTCCTTTATCAATATAAATGTTAAATATATACTGAATATATAAACATATGCAGAGGGCTTTGGGTACATTATTAAGATTAGGCATAAAAGATAACAACAGATCAGGAGATTGCTTCAAATGGACTTTAATACTTCACCATCCAGGGCCAACAGTTGCAAGAGTGTGAATGTGCATTGCCCTGGCTGCTGGACATGCATACCCTCAGCTGATACCCTCTGCATGTGGGACTGGCTCCTTTCTTTTCAGCTGTATTCACTGTATTTGCCTTTATTTGTGTTTTGGTGGGTGAGCATCACACTGGGCCATTGATACTGGGCAGACACACAACACCCAAAACCTATGCAAAAGAAATGCCAGGAGCTACAGGTATGGAGCTGTGTTCCTTAGGGACAGAGTGATTTCAGGCCACTGGAACCCAGACATGAAGGGACACCTTCAGCAGGCAGGAGGAGTCAGTGCTGAGGATCTATGGTGTACCAAGGTGATCATCTAGACAAGTTTGTACTCTGCATACACATTGATAGAAATAAACCCAGTGCCTGAGCAGGGAATGTGGATTTTTGGGTACTCAGAATACCTCTTTTATAATTTAAAAAACTGTACTAGAGAAAATTAGAACACTATAAGTTGATGTGGACAGAAAGTTTGAGCCTGATCTTTGGCCTCAACCATTCCTCCCATCAGTATGCATGGGAGAGGAAAATGAATACATGTGGAATTTGTCCAAATGTTGTTAAACAGTCAACTGCTGCTCCAAACTGAACAGAACACTGAAGAAATGTCCCTGAGCTGATGTGACTGCAAATGGTACTTTGGAGGTCAGGCAGCAGACAGTGGCAGGTGCTTACTGGACATAGTCAAGTATCAGTCAGCCTACTGTACTTATGTATCTCTCTTTCTGGCCCTCTTTAGAAAAGCAGATCTTTTATCTAGTGAGCTACACAGTCTCTCATAACCATCTGTGGAGAATCTGCAGGTGTTAAATTAGCTGCAGGAGGATGCCCATATGTTTCCTGCATATACTAGACACACATTGAGAAATATAACCAAAAATGAAGCCATTGCAGATTGCACACAGTTAAGGCTAAAGGGCTCAAGCCAAGATCTTTAAGTAAAATTGTGCACAGATGAGATGTAATTTCCTGTGATTAAAACACAGTGAAAAAGAAATGCAACTTTCATTTCCTAATGTAGTTTCTTGGGCTGACACGGGAATGTGGTTCCCTGAGACACTAAGCAGTCTCAAACTGCTGGCAGCAGGACTTTGGGCTGCTCAGTGTTTGTCAGGATCAAGCCTCTGCAGTCATTTCATACACTATTTTTTTTTTTTTTTGCAATTAGTAGATTTACTTATGATTTATATCCTTGTATTGTATATGTCAGAGTCAGTAATTGCCTTGCAGTTACTAATGGGAGTTATTTATTATTGCTATATACAAAGAGCCAAAAAGTAACAAGTACCTTCCCTGTCTTGGTCTGAAAGCAATTGGAGAACTTTTCTATTTGGTGTAAAGCAGTTGAAAAATGGGTAAAAAACGAACAAGGATTTATTTTCTAGGATAAGCACAATGAAAAGACCTTATGTTTTACATACAGATACACGTATTCATACTCTTTTCTGTAGGCACAGGTACAGACTAACCATCTCACTACTTCTCAGAATCAGCTGTATTCTGTGAATACAGCTCTGTACATCTGTCTGGGAATACTGCCATTTTCACAGTTTTTTACAATCCAATAGATAATTGTCCAACTTTCATGAACATAAATTAAAATTAAGCAACTATCTACAGCAGAGCTATGTGTCAGTCAAGTGTTCCTTCCAGACAACCCCTCTCCACCAAACAGTATAGCTGGGAGTAGAGACGACCCACAAGGCTTGACTAAGTTTTTTATATGTGAGCAGGAGTCCACACTTCTCCAAAAACCCTTAAGAAAGCAAGTAAGCTATTACTCATGAGCATTTTTCTCTGTGCACAGAAAAAACGTGATTGATCCAGAGGATCCAAGGTGCGCCAGGCTGACTCTCATGGGACAGATGGTCACGGTACCTCCAGAGGAAGTAGAATTTGCCAAGCAAGCAATGTTTTCCAGGTCTGTATCTAAAAGGCACATAGTAGAGTGCAATCCATGGGTTAGAGACAAATATACAAATGTGGCCGTTTGGTACAGAAAATCTGAGAAATCACAAGCCTGACCTTTACTTTGGGGCCATGAAGCATGCTGGCTTCTGTGTGGCTTGGAATGACAGACCTTTTAACTCTTGAGGAAATGAAATATGGAAATACAGTTAGTGTTGGACTCTGGTAAGGCACACGGTTTATAATCTGGGGATTATGAAGAATGTCATCTGGTTCCAAGGAGATATTCCATAATTCCATGGTGTATTTGTTATCTTTAATGATTCTACCCCACCTTATGACAGGTAGGGGACTCAGACAAAGAGAAGAGGTCTGCTGTCTTTGGGCTTACAAACATTTTCAGGGTGGAGCTTATAAATTTAATTACATCTCCAAAAGTCCCAGCTGCTTCAAAGCCGTAGTACTTACTGAACAGTCTCCTTTGAACAGATGCAAGGACAACCCAGATGTGGAGCACACACACACACAGGGTGTGCCCCCATGCCCTTCATTGGGTGTCCAGAATTACAGGCTTGAAAAGCCTGAACCTTAGCTGGGGCACACATGTCCCACACAGGCTGCCAGGGATTGTCCTCCAGATGCACTTTTCCTGGTCAGTCAAATACTACTGGGAAATTGGGATGAGCTTGGATCCAAAACAGTCCAGAGATTATATTCTTTCTGACCTACAGGATAGGGTCAGGGTGAGACTCTGTCAGTGTGTGTGCCATCAATAACAAAAATGGGACCATGAACAGATGGGGCCATATTGACACACTTCTTTACAAACTTCACGGGAATTAGATTCCCAAGTGATCCAGAATCCACCAGCACCTCAGCAGAGGATGCTCTGCTGTCAGGTGCAAGAGCCAGAATGATAAAGTGAGGGCTGCTGGGGAACATCCAATGCCAGCAGCATCTGACACCACTTACCAACCTCAGAGTCGTGGGTACTCAAAGGGACAACTCAGAAAATGGTAGGAAACACCATTTTCCCAATGAGAGGGAAACCAAGACGTTGCCAAACCAAGTACCTCTGCTGCAGGATCCTTTGCAGGAGCAGAGGGGCACTGAGCCAACTCTGCCCAGACTTGCACCACTCCCCGCCAATGTTCCTGTGAACACTGTGACTTGAACTGTGGTATCCACTCTGTGCATCACTGCTGAGCTTCCCACAGCTACACCTGCCAGGGATTGGGGACCGAAGATCTGCACCCAGTCAGGGAGAATCTGTCTAACCTAACTGTAAGGAAGACCAGAGAAATGAGACATAAGTACAGGATGAGAAGGCTCTTGGAGGTGACAGCTAGCAGAGGCTATGCTCTACCTGCTACCCAGTATTATTAGCCCTCCCTCTCTACCACAATTGCTACCAAAGATGTGATATTTTCAGGACAGTGTTTCCTTTAAACAGATACAAGCACAACCCTGACATGCATTCAAAGAGTTTTCTCTAACTATTTTTCATTTATTCAGAGGCTGAACAACATCTACCTTTAGAGACAGGGTTCTGCAGTGGGGGAAGGTGGTGATTGCTGGCTGCCTGTGTTGCAGTTCGCCCCAGACTGGGATGTGGAAGATTGTAAACCTTACAGCAAGGAAGGGCCAAAAAGATGAATGGTGGTGTTCTCATATCTTAGGTTTCACTCTGGCTGAGCACACTAAGCTGAAGAAAAAAGCAGAGTATGCATATGCTTTGGCACATCTTCTAACATTTTTTTTGTTTGTTTTTCTTTGTCCTTCTAGGCACCCAGTGGTAAGAAAGTGGCCTCGTAGCTATGAGTGGTTCTTCATGAAAATGAACATTGAACACATCTGGCTTCAAAGCTGGTATGGAGAAGTTTCTCCCATTGCAGTAGAAGAGTATTTAAAAGCAGTTCCAAGTAAAGGATGATCGAATGGGATTTGAGATAGAAATCTCCCGAGTTTCCTTTCCAAACACTTTTAAAATTTCATGGTAGATGGTTTATTTACAGTGATATTTTTCCTCTTCTCCCAAAAGGCTTCAAAATAGCCCTGTCTCACATGGAGCGGAGTGAAAATAAATCAACACAGACTTTCAAATTATAAAGGAGAGGTGGATATTAGCCCTACCCTGCAATGTACAGACTTGTCATTTCAAGCAGGCAGTGCGTCATTTGAAATGCTGTTTTTAAAATGCTTTGTATCTGTTTGTTTTGACTTCTATTGCTGTGCACCCACAGGGAAACTACACTATGTGCTAAATATAATGTTCTGATTTGCAGAAAATGCAAATTGCCTACTCAGAACCCTCTATGCATTGTGGAGGTATTACTGCTGCTGTGTCTCCCTTGATTTGTAAGTATTTTAAGAGAAAGTTAATAGCTGAAAATTTAGGTATTTAAGTTTAAAAACAAATTATTTGCTAAAGCTGTTCTCATTTGCTAGTTTCTCTTTTCTATGTGTGCTTTTCCCTAATTAGATAATTTGATATTTCACTTGGAAATTGAGTAAAACTTCTCTCTTTAGCAGAAAAAATGCAATCAGTTCAAACAACACAGCTCCACTATAACTTGCCTCTGACACAAAGCTGGTTAAACACATTAAAGGCCAAAATCAAATCAGCCCCACAAGGATTATCTCAATACAAGTAAAAACATTCTTATAAGAAGAATTTAAGTAAATGTTCTCAGCTAGCCTGTTCCTGTTGAGACAGGAAAAGTATTTTTAATAGCCTGTAGACCCAATTTTTTTTGCCTCCATGCTCCAACCGCTGCTTTATTTTTAACTGGCTTGTGCAACTGATTTTTTATAAGCCGTCACTAACTCACTAAGGGGTGGAGCCTGTCCCTTAACTCTGTTTCCTTGCCAAGATTTAAAGGGCTTGTTCATGCATTTATTTTCTAAAGAAGCCTAAAGATGGTAGGTATTTCAGGTCATGAATAACTGCTTTTCCCAGTGTGGAAAGTACAAACTTTGTTGCAAGCACATTATGTATAGGCTTTTCACGTGGTAATACCAAAAGAGTTCAAAGGTATTTTAATCATTGTCAGTTCTTTCTCTAGATGTCCTCCTGGTAAACTTATTCTGCAGTTCTTAGGGTATCACAGAAAGAAAATTCCCATGGCTAATCAAGTCACCACACAGTTTGAAAATTATATGGCTGCTCTCCCTGTTACATGAAGGAGACACATTGAGATGGAGTTTATGTGCCTGTGAGGAAGGTCTTCCAGCATCACTGGGAGTGCACTTGAGCTCTGGACATCAGCCTGCACCATGTCTGGGCTGGAGAGGAGCCTGGGTGAGTGCCCTGAGCTTATACAGGTTAATCCCTGGGCAGAGCTCAGAGGCAGCTGCATGATCTATGATCAGCTGGAAGCCAATTAAGTGTAGCTGAGCTTATTTTGGCTCAGGCATGGAAAGAGGGAGTCATTCCCAGAACAGCTGGGCACCATGCTGGTTGAACTACAAGGGGCCCCAGGACACCCAACTTAGCCCTAGGGTGAGTCCTGGGCCCCAGGCATCACTACTATTCCTGATATTCTGTAAGAAAACAAGGCAAATGAGGTGGGGGGGGGGAAACTTTGTTTAGACATTCACTTAGCTTTTTTATTCTTGTCTCACTGCCAGAGACTTTGTTAGCTCTGCAGATCTTTTGTAGAGGTAATTACACAAAAGGAGGAAGTGTCCTGCCCGAATCTATTTCCTTCAGGTTTTTTCCTTGGCAGATGAGCTGCATTTTCACATTTGAGTTTGCCCCTGAATCTTGCATTGTGTAATACTGAAGCAAGATGGCCCGTCCTATACAGATTTACAGAATCTCATCAAGTGAATCCTCCTTGATTCCTATAATTTTGCCATGGGGGTCTTTATCCACTAAGGATTTGATTAATGGGACTTTCAAATCTGAGTTCAACAGGAAGAATGCTAGTCCTTGTAAGAGAATTTCACAGAAATTCCTGTGAAAGTATAATTTTGTATTTCCTTATACCTGTTTACTACTATTCCCAGAGAAACCTGAAACCCCCATTCCAACCCCCACTCCTAAATACACACAGATTAAGCAAATCCAGAGTACAGTCTGAATGTTTAAACAAGCTGAAAAAGGAAGGAAAAATTTTAGAAGTGCTACTGTTACTATACTCTCAATTTCATTCATTTCATTCACTGGCAACAGTGACATGGTCCTATGTCCTATCCATTACTTTATCAACAAGCCTTGAAGCAGTAAGGGATTGTGTCAAGAAGATTCAGAAGAGCTTTAATGGTTTAAGAAGTTTTGAATTTACAACACCCTGCTTGTTATAGGCTGTCTCCTCGCACACACAGATTAATTGGAGTAGCTTCTGTATTGTAAAATGACATATTCATCAAGAAGCTTTTCTGTATGGATCTGCCACGAGGCTCTTGACAGAACCTCAAAACATGAAATGCTGGTGACATGTAAAGTGACAAAAGGGGCCTCATGAAGAAATGCTGTCTTATATAACCTGTTCTCATTTCATGCTTCCTTCACCCAATGAATAACTACCATGAGAGTCCTTGAAAGTCTAGAAATTCATCAAAAATACAAAAGCAGATTTTGAACAGAATTTGTCAGACCAAAAAAAAAAAAAAAAAAAAAGGAGGTGATAGTAGTTTATCTGGGCTTTATTTTATTATTTATAGGCTAGTTCTAATTTTTCTTTAAAAAGAAAAAATGTCTAAAGTAATATTGGTCATCACATGGTGAGTGATGTTTACTTGTTTTTTACTTGTTTACTGAAGCTTTTAACCCAGAGTTTTATCTGAAATATCACAATAAAACCATAGTTCGTTAAGACTGTAGAGTCTGATCTTGCTTCAGTTCAAGTGAATAGCAAAAATCCCATTTGTTTGTTGAGCTCTAATTATTGTATCAAACAAATATTTTCATAAGTCTTGATAAGCTCTTATGTATTTATTAAGCATTTCAATTAGCTAATGTGTAATTTCCATGTGTTCTTTATTTTCGTTATTTCTGTAGCTTCCCAAAAAAGTTTGTTGTGCAACATGTTTAAAATTTTAACTGTAGTCTTGCAAAATTTAAAAGATGTATTTAGTAATTTCTGTGTACTTGCTGAAAAAAGAAAAATGAAGTTGAAAAGTTGGGTTCTCACTTCTTGCTAATTTGGGCAAAAGAAATGCATGTACAGGATTTAGGCACAGCTATTTTGACTGCTGTTCTTATTTAACCAAAGAATGCTCTGTTTCTGATGAAATTTTCATCACTTCAGTGGTTGAAATGCAACCTGTCTCATTTCTGGATGTGTATTGCAATTTGCAATGTATTTTGATTTCTAAAAACATTGAAAGTTGTTAACAAAATAACCGTGACTAAGAAAAGCAAATAAAGCAAATTTCAAAGCAGAAGCTGAATAAGGATATTCTTCAGTACAGCATTTCCTAGAGTAACTCACATTGTGCTAACAACCATTACAATTTCTGTCTGATCTGAACACTTGTTTAGTTTCTTTTTCCTCCCTGAGTTTTTCTGAACCAAGTTAATTTCTTTCAAAATATTTATGGGAATTGAGACTCGGATCTGCTTTTTTTCTGGGGAGAAAAGTCTAGTCAACCACCTTTTATTGTTCCTTCATCCTCTCATTACTGTGTTCTTTGCTTTCACTGTGGCAGTTAAATGTCACTCTTAAATTTGCTCTTCTTTTCTGTACATAGGAAATGAGCACTCACCTCTTGGGTATGCAATAATAATGTTTTGGAAGTTTCCTCGGTGCTATTTCTTCCTTTGCCAGCCTTGCTCTTACAAGTTCTTTTTACAGCTTGCTCTCTTCTGTCCACTTTCCTCTGATGTGTTTTCTTAAGCCAAGTCTGACAATTTACCTTTTTATCTTGCTTTCCCACACCATCTCCTTTCAACAAAATTCAAGCTCTCATACTAAAATTCCCACTTCATATCGAGAAGAGAAGAGAAGAGAAGAGAAGAGAAGAGAAGAGAAGAGAAGAGAAGAGAAGAGAAGAGAAGAGAAGAGAAGAGAAGAGGAAAAGAGAGAAGAGGAAGAGAATAATAGCCTGTGTAAGGATCAAATAACAGCTTGTGTTTCCTATCTACACTTTAAATATTTCTCTTGCCACTGGTTGGACTGCATTTACTGGAAGAACTGTGACAACAGTTCCCTAACCACTACAAATCTCAGTCAACACCAGCTTCTTATTTCCAGTAACCTGTATTTTTAAAAGAACATTTCCTGCAGCTGGTTTCTTCCTTTTTACTTACTGTTTTTACTTTTATCCCATTCTAAAGTGATGTCTATTCTGATTACACCAATGGTCTTTCATTTATTTACAAAATAAATTTAAAACCAAAAAACTCTAATCTTAACATTTTTGGAATCAATTAGGTACTTTCATTTTTTAATCTTTTTGCTGAATACTGAATTTGTGCTTCTTCCAAATTGTGTTGCTTGTCATCCTCCAATAAAGCTCACCTTTTAACTGCATTTTCTCTGCCACCACCTCCACATGCCCTCTCCCATCTAACATTTTGCTAGGTGCTCCTGTTCCCTTATCCTCTTTTCCCTATATTTTTTCATTAACTCTAGTTTTTCTCTGTTCTTCCCTCAGATTCCAAGTTCTCCACAACCCCTTCCACATTACTTTGTCTGCTCAGTCTTGTCTGTCTTCTTGATTTTGCCACTTTAATCTCCTTGTCACTATGCTCAGTGCCTTTGGAGAGAGTCCCAACACTGCCAAGTCTTATTTTGGGAGAATGCTAGAGAGTTGCTTTAAGGAATGCTTTGGGTTCCAAGGTATTTGTTTGTTTGTTGAAACACTGTCTCTGGAACAGAAATGGGAACATATTGGCCTTGATGCTGACACAGAATAGGGCTGTTCATCAAGCTCACGGCTTTTTCCAGTATCTTCTGCACAAACTATTCCAGGCTCTATTAGGCCCTGCCTGTGTTAGCACCCACAACATATAATCACAGTTAGGAAGGACATCAACAAAGTTTGACAATGTTGTTCGACAACATAGGTAACAGTGCAGGAACATGCAACTGTTGTCTTGTGAAGGAAAACAATCATTCAAAAAGGCTGGCAGCTGATGAAAACAAGTGATTCATTTTAAAAGCCGGGCAAAGGTACAGATGTGTTCCACCAAAAAAAATAGGGAAGACTCAGTGTTTATTCAAGAAGAGTTGTATGTCAAATACTTCTATATAATGGAAAACAAGTCCGTAGAATGATCATATTTACTCAGTACCTTAATCTTGTACTTATATACTTTTCCCTCCAGATACGGTACAGACCCTGTCACCATTTTTTATCCTTCAGGAAGGAGCTCCCCTCAGCACAACAGCACAGGCACCGCGTGTATCTGACCGCCTGTAGCTCCGTTCCCTTTCCCCTGCGTGTTCTGTTCTTTGCCTTGCTTCTGGTGGTGCTCCAGCCTCTCTCCACTCCTCCGGGAGCCATGCTGCACCCTCGAATGAAGGCGAGGTGTGTCCGGGAGGGTGCGGTGGTGACTCATTTAACTTGACGAGTGTGTCACTGCCGGGGCTGCGGTACAGGCTGGTGACCGCCCTCATGGCAGGGTCCAAGGCCGAGCAGCCCCCGAGGGCCCGCTGGGGGCTCGTTGGGGAAGGCGGGGGTCAGGCAGGGGCAGTGGCCGCTCCGTGCAGGAGGCGCTTCAGGCTGATCCCCATGGGCATCAGTTGCGTGCTGGGGGCCGGAGCTGAGCTGTGCTCCTTAAAGAGCCCCAGCACAGCGGGGACAATGGCATCCCGGCCTGTATTAGAAATAAGAGTGGCCGGCAGGGCTAGGGAAGTAATTCTCTTGTACTCGGCACTGGTGACCCCACACCTTGAGTGCTGTGTCCAGTTCTGGGCCCCTCGTTTCAAGGACATGCAGGTGCTGGAATCAGTCCAGAGAAGGGCAGTGGAGCTGGTGAAGGGGATGGAGCACAGGTCCTGTGAGAGGCAGCTGAGGGAACTGAGTTTGTTTAGCCTGGAGAAAAGGAGGCTCAGGGCAGACCTTTCCACTCTACAAGCACCTGAAGGGAGGTTGTAGCCAGGTGGGGGCCGGCCTCTTCTCCCAGGCAAACAGCGACAGGATGACACAGCCTCAAGCTGCGCCAGGGTGGGCTTAGGTTGGATACTAGGAGGAATTTCTTCACAAAAAGGGCCTAAGACGTTGAAGTGAGCTGCCCAGTAAGGCGGCAGTCACTGGATCTAGCAGTGTTTAAGGAAAGACTAGACGTGGGACTGAGTGCCATGGTCTAGCTGACATGGCGGTGTTTGATCACACCTTGAATTCAATGATCTCGGAGATCTTTTCCACCTGAACTGATTTTGAGGCCCTGTAGCTGCCGCGCCCCGTTCCGCACAGACACCAGAAGAGCCCGGCGCCGCCATTCGCCCCGCCCGCCTACCTTGTGCGCCGGCCCCCCCCCTTCTCCCGGCATGCTGTGGGGCGGGGCGGCCTGGCCCGGCCCCCTGCTCGCCCTCAGCCGCGGCGGGCGGGCTCCGCCCCGGGCGGCACCGCGGGTACCTGCGCGGCGCGGCGCGGCGCGGGGCAGAGCGCGCCGGCGGTGGTGGCGGCCGAGCAACCTCCGCACCCTTCTCCTGACTGCGGCGGGGGCGGCCGGGCCATGGTGCGTCGCGCCCGGCTGGCGCTGGTGGCGGCGGCGCTGGTGGCGCTGGGGGCGCCGCCGCCGCCGTGCGCGGGCGCCCGGGCTCTGGAGTGGTACACGGCGTGGGTGAGCACGGCCTACGTGGAGCCGCTCAGTAACCGCACGGTGAGCGGCAACACGGAGAGCGGCCGCTACGGGGACAGCTCGCCCAAGGAGAGCGCTGAGGGCCATGTGGGCATTCCCCGCGGCGCCTCGCCCCGCCACATGGAGGGCTGCGCCGCCGACACCGACTACGACGTGCCGCTGCCTCCCGGTGGCCGCGGGTCCCCCGAGGGCGACCCGCCGACTTGGATCGCCCTGGTGGCCCGCGGCGGCTGCACCTTCAAGGACAAGGTCACCAACGCGGCGCGGAAGCGGGCGGCCGCTGTGGTCATCTACAACGAGGCCCGCTTCGGCAACAGCACCGTCTCCATGTCCCACGTGGGTGAGCTCCCCGCGCTCGCCGAGGGGTCGGAGGGATGCTCTCGGGGGTTCACTTTGTCTAACGCCGGGCCGCATCGGGGATGCGGCTCTGCGCGGTGAGGAATGGGGATGGGGGGAGGCAGAAATTCCTGTAAAAATGGTACAGAAACCGGGATTTTGTTTTCTCTTCCTGTAAGCCACGCTAGGGAAAAAGCCGGGACCGTCTTCTGTCTCCCAAGTTAGGGGCCGGGCGTCAGGTAGGAAATGTGGCACCGCTATCGGGACCGGCAGCCATGTGGCAGGCTGGGATGGGAGGCTTGGATTTCCTTTAGGGATACCTTTTTGCCTGGTACCCTCTGGCAGAATGGCTACAGCGGTCACAGGTAGGCCGCTTTCTGCAGGCCGTGTGGAAACGCACCAGGTATCCCGAAGATGCCTTCAGGTGCTTTTGAACGTACAGCTGTAGCTATTTGAAGATAGCTTTTGGTACAGGCTTTGTTGTAATAGCTTCATCGTCCTCTCCTGCGCAGGTCTGTTTAGAGAGAGGTGTAGCCATCAGGTAATCCTTCAACGCTTGCAAATGCAGTAAGAAAACTGAATCCTGGAGAAGGATGTTGGCTTGTCTCAGCGTATTGCTGGTCCTGTGTAGCCTGCAGAAGAGTTCTGTGATTTATGCCGAGATAGGAATCCAGATGTTCTGTTACCACAGTCCCCGCTTGGGCTATGACACAAAAGACTTGCTGAATTTTTATGGTTATGATAGTAGTAAATGTTTAAATCAAAGAGGCAAAAAAACACCTCAAAACTTGGCAGTAAAATGTTTGCTTTTGTAGATTTTTGAGAAACTGGAAGGTCCTCAGAGGAGGATGTGAAAATAAGGCAAACTAAGTAAAAAATTCTGTAGATGTGTGAATTCACATGGTTTTGCTACAATGAGTTTATTAGTGCCTGGGCTCTCATTCCTGATTGTGAGGAGGGGAAGGACCAGGGACTTGGATGAAGTAAAACCATAATGTGTTTCTAAAGGAAACAAACTCATTTTCTTAGTGTAGTGAGCTAAAAATCTTAGCTAGGGAGCTGTTGCTCTATTGCACATGTTATTTATCTATTGGAAAATGCATCTCTCCTCTTGAAATACCCAGTGGCACCAATTGAGGGATTTGAATCATGATTACTGTTTTTAACCTGCTGCTTGCTTGAGATCAGTCTGGCCCATTTCATATTCTTAGTTCACTGTGAAAGCGGAGGTGAGATGCTAGATTAAATGAGCCTTTGGTTTTGATCCTAGGTAGTGATTAAGATACTTTGTTGTGAAATACTGCTTTCATCTGAAATAGTTTTTTTCTTGCTTTCACCCTGTATTGGCCAATCACTACAATTTTTTTTTCCACATTCTTCTCCATTACCCATTGTAATCTCTCATAAGTATTATTTGCTCTTTTGTTGGTTCTTTTTCTCCTTCTCTCATCTTGCTTATTTTATATATTTTTTTATAAAAAATCTCTTTTCTGCTGTCATCTTTGTGCTATAGAAGACCTTCTTGGGCTTAATACTCAGTTTTGGACTTCACTAGTATAGTTATATCTGCCAGTGGCCTAAAGAGAAGTGCTCTCTGACTGCTGGTTGGGTTTTTTTTCCTTGAACTGGCAGAATGTTGCTGACGAACGTTCCACCTATGTAGAGACTGTGATTTAGTATAGTGCATATATACAGTAATACATTTGTATTTATACTGACTTCATAAATGCAAGTTTGACCTTACAATTGTTTGAATGGAATTATAATAATATATCACAATATAATTACAAGCTCTGATGTAGTCATAAATGTTTGCTTCACGGTTGACACTTTCAGACATATAAATGGTCAAATATTTCAGTGCACTTTGGGAATAAAGGGAAGAGGTACTGTTAGTGTTTTAAATCTTGGGCTTTTTGAAGGGACATGATAGAAAGGTCTATGGAAGACTGGCAAGGAAGAATATGGGAGGGAAAAGTATAGTTTACAGGATCTACATTTTCATTTCTGTGGAGGGATTTGTGAACTGGCACATAAGGAAGCAAGCTTTCCTTCTGGGAGGAGTGCTGAGGATAAATACTCTGGGAAATCTGCAGTGCAGTAACTAAGGAGTGGAGTTATATGCATAAGTAAAATCTGCTTAATGCGTTTCCAATTAGTGGCACTGAAGATGATGTGAGATGGAGCAGTGGTTATGGCTGGTGGAGATGCCCAAATTATGTGAAGGTGATAGACAGCTTCTGTGATCTCAGTGCCATCTTTTCATTCTCCTCTTGGAAAACGTAGCCCTTTCATTTTCTGGGATGTATGTGATACATGTGTGCTATTTTTTTTGTGGTCTTTTGGTGTTTTTAAGGCATGTTTAAGTCTAAGTAAAAAGAGAAGTTCTTGATTAGCTGAAACAATTATTTGTTATAGCTGGTGTCAAAGCATTTAAAAAAGGACAAATGTTCTAAATAATATGTATTTTTCACCTTGTAAGCTTCATGAGTGCAGTGAGTAGGGATTTTAACTGAAGTTTTGGAGCAAGAGAGTTGAGAATTTCAGTGTGTAGCCTTGAAATCCTGTCCCTTTTTCCAAAAGAGGGTTCTGCAAATGTGGCTCTGCTGATATGTCTCATTTCAAGCCTTTGCTCTCTGTCCAAATTACATTGTTCAAAATGCTGGGTGACTTCTCAAGGAAAGCAATAGTGACACAGCTTCATGTGTGACTGAGAAAATTTTTCCATTGGAAACCTCTCTTTATCCAAATGACTTGGGGAGCTGTACTTCATTTACTCAGTCTGAATGACATAAATTCAGGCTTCAGTTGTACAGACTTGGCAGGCAGTCCTAACTCTGTTCTTTTTTGGTGGTGATGGTGAACTTAATACAATAGAGAAGCTTCAAATTGCTTTCCAAAACCAGAATAAATATTGCATGTAAATATTAGGTGGGAGTGGGTTGGAGAAGAATCTGGAGAGGCAAAGTCTAGAGTGTTGTGCAGACCAGACTAAGGAGAGTCAGAAGCTCAATTCTGGTTCAGAAGTTACAGGGAGGCAGAGGTACATTGCAGTAGAAAGAAAACAGGGTCTTCTGGTTCTACAGATTTCTTGTTATATACTTTATGCTGGGCACCCAACCATCTCTGTATCCCCCCCACCCCGCCCCAGCTAGGATTTGGTGATCCTGATCAGAACATAAGTTGTCTTGTTGTAGACTATGGGATGAAATGTGGTTGTGCTTGACATGCAGGGCTGAGAGGCACTGACTGTAATAGTTTGAGGTAGGCCTGGATTAGGGCTTTAATTCATGGTTTGTGGATTTAAGGGAAGCTTGGGACTTAATTTGAGTGTATGACTTTGGCTGCATAATGAAAATGGTCTTTGATTTGCCAACATACATCCAACTAGTTCTTTCCTCCATTGTCATATTTTTTTAATGCACGTGTATTGAACAAAACAGATGCAAATTACTTTGTGCTCATGATTCTGTAAGTTCTTGCCATCTCCAAAGCAGAAGAGTTAGAGTTATTTTAGTATATAGTTCAGCTCTTTGCTACATTGCTTGCAGCACTACTCAGGATTCTCAAATGGTGCATAATTTCTGTATTACTATTGTTTTGTACTGAAAGTTTCTGGTACTGTAAGTATGGACAGGACAGTGTCTTGCTTAAGTAAGGCATGACACTGTATGATGTTGAGCTGGTAATGCTGTTCTGAAGAAGCAGGAGTAACTGCATATATCTGCCTTATAGAGAAAAGTGCATTTGTATTGGAAGTCAGGTGGATAGAGTATGTGTACCAGTGGTTATATATTCTTGAGGCAGATGAAAATACAGCATGCACCAGGGATTAGGTGAGATGAGGTTGAGGTAGACGGTTAAGGCAAAGCTTGTTATGGGATTGTTAGCATACTGTTAACATTTGTTTGGAACAGGAGCTAAAAAGAATATTTCGTGTTAGTTGTGGCAATATTGGTAGGGTGCCTACGTTTAAATAAACCATTGGACTGACCTTAAACATTTTTATGATGATGGTTGAACTCTAGGAGCTTTCTGACATTTCTCAGGAAGACAAAAACTAGAGTGTGTCTGTTATCAGTTTCCGGTTGACAGAAAAATATCTTCTTCGTTTCTAAGCATGAATGGGAATAAATGTTGTAGTTTGCAGTGCCTGGAGCCAAGATCTGTACCTATCCTACTTTTTCCTCATCAGTAGAGTGCTGATTTCCTTTTGCAAGAAAATACTGGTAGCTGTAAAACTATCTGCACTGGCAGGAAACATACCTTCGCTTTCAGAGGTCCAAATTTGCCCTTTTTTGCCAGTATCCTAAGGATCTGCCAGCCCTGACAACGTTAAAAAGCACAGATCTAATTTTAAGTGGACCGGATTTCACTGAAACACCAATCAAACCTAGAAATTTTTTTTTTTACTCTAGCACAGTAAAAATGTGATTATTTATTGTAAAACTAGAAGGTTATAGAAAGGCAAAGCCAATACAACATGCTTTCAGTAGATGCATATATGTGACACTAGGAGTTTTCTTTATAAATGTGATTTGAGGTGTCTGAGTTGTGTGGCAGTTGAAAAAGCTGATGGAATGACTCATCATCATTTCAGTCTTTGAATAATGAGTTTCAGAACAGCAGGCTAAAATTAGAAAGGAATGAGTTAAAACCCTTAGTGTTACAGGCTGCTCAGGGCAACTGCTTCTCTGAGACTGCTCTTGTTCCTTTTGTAATTGTGGATTGCAATTATTCTCTTCTCCCCCTTCTGTCTCATGACCTTCAAGGCCACAGTGTTTAGTTGTCTGTATTTTTTATGGGAAGTTCATCACAAAATCTTTAAAACTGTTAAAATGCTTTTAATGGGTATTTATTTAAAGCATACATATGGCATGCTTATGTTACTTCTAAAAGTGGAAGGTGTCACGCTGTCTAGCAGCCTAATTTCAGGGAAATAACTGTCTGATAGTTAGGCATGTTGGTGACAAAGCAGAGAGGGACAGTAGTTACTGTTACGGGGGTTTTAAAATACTTCATTATTAGAAATAGTGCAGAGAATCGGATAGCAGGATTAAATTAAGATTTCAGGACCCAGGTGGAAATTTACTGATTGAATAATCCAGGCTGCCTCTAATCTTGAAACTTCCTTCCTTAAGCTTGGATGAAACCACATAAATCTTTCCAACACATTTGTACCATTCCCTGGCCTTCCTTAGGCACTCCTCTTGTTATTTGTAACTCTTAAAACTGATTAAAGACACAGGACCTAATTCCTGATTTAGGTATGGGGATAGCAGTTTTTAGCTATGTAAGATAAATTCCTACTTTCTTTTTCTTACTTTGTCTTTTTCTTGCTAACTCTCTGTGGAGTTGCACAGGGTCAGAGAGCAGAGAGTGTTTCACACTCTTCTCTGAGTTTTATGATGCTCTCTGGTAGTGCTTTTGTTTTGTTTCAGAGAGAAGAACAATATTAATTAACCAATTTATAGTATGCTTGGACTTGGGGTATCATGTAGATCAACACATTGTTGGTGAGCAGAGCTAATTAGTGGAGCCTGGATGCTTGTTGTCTTTCTGTTTTCAGCTTCACTGCTTTGTGTCTCCAGACACCCACCAAGCAAGGCAACATAGGTGGGATGGGTATTCCTTGTGAGCATAGTGGGGTGCCTGAGGGGAGGCACAAGTTAGTGTAACCCTTTTAGGAAAACCCACTTTTTTTCTGGGTTTGGATCTGGCAATACAGGTGTAATGGTTCTTCGAGTAGGTGACCAGAGGTGGGATAGTTGTGTTAAGGTGAAGTTGAGAAGGGAGATTTATTCAGCTAATGCAACTTCTGCAAATTCCCCTTGGCTTGGTAGCAGAGTGGACAGATTGAAAAGCTGTCACAGCCAAAATTGTCTCAACTAAAGGAATTTGGTTTAAATAGTTCAGGCAAATAACTGTCTTAGGAGGTAGAGGTGGCTGAGACCAGAATACAGCTTTGAATTTTGAAAATCCCCATTTGATGTGATATTATAAATAAGGAAGCCATTTCTTCTGACATTGCTTCTCTGTAAGGAATCTAACACAGCCAGAAGGAAAAAAAGGCTTTAAGCCTTCTGGGGGAGGTCTTGTGGTAGGTAGGTAGGTAGTCTTTTGTGAATCTAAGAAAAGTAGCTGTAACATTATAGCTTTAGATTTTCAGCTAGGAAAACCCCTCTCTTTTCCTTCCTTTCTCTCTGAATCAAGGCTAGTTTCACTTTTTCTCAGAGGTAGGAGAGCAAAGTAAACTATGAAGCTGTGACTTACCAAGGTGGCAGCAGTGTTGGTACACACAAAGTAAGAACTATTCAAATAGAAATAGCATAGAACAGTGAAAATGCAATATTTTTAATAGGTACATTTGTTTGTAATTTATTTTGTAATACTTGGCTTAGGTATTTCTGAGAATACTGGATAGTCTTCCAGAAAAAAAATGGAGCAAAACACTAGTCACAGGGGTCTTTGGAAGTTGCTAGCTGGTCTTGATAGTGTCTTACTGGTTTTGGTGGCAATATGTTGCCTAAAGGTTTAGTTGGTTTTTTTTAAATTAGGTTTCTTTCATACGGATTGAGAGCTCTAGACTTCTAATATATTAGAAAAATCCTTTTGTTCGCTGCTCACAAAAGAGTCACAAAGTATTTCTTGACAAGCCCTTGTCATGAAATCTCATTACATTTTGAATATTTAGTAGTGAAGAACCTGTAAGTATTTTAATGTTTAAAATAATTATTTAATTATTAAATATCTGAATCTTTTTCTCCTTTGTTTACATATCCAGTGTAATTGGACTATAGATTCAGATTCAAAGTAAATTGAAGTGTCTTTCTTTGATGTTCACATACTGTCTCCATCTGTAACTTAAATTCCCATGCTGACAAACAAAAGACCAGCTACAAGCTAGAACTTAAACTTCTTTGACATGAGTTGTGTATGACTTGTCTGGCTTTTTTGCATGGATCCACATCTTGCCTCGCTGTGGAATGTCGACTGTAGGCCTAGAACAGTAAAGATGTCTGTTGAACTTTATCTAATGTTTGAGAGTTTTTGAAAGTAAATAAAGAATTCTTTACCAGTGAACTTTCTATCAATTCTGTTATGCCTGAAAAAAAGTACTGGAGGCATTCCTGTAACTTTGCTTTCTGATCTTAACTGAAGAGGCCAAATTACCCTCAAGCAAGAATGACCTACATTTTTACTGTGACTACTGACTTTTTTTCTTTTTTTATTCCCTCCAACAGGAACAGGAAATACAGTGGTGATAATGGTTGGCTACCCAAAAGGAATAGAGATATTGGAGCCAGTACGAAGAGGGATTCCAGTAACAATGAGTATTGTTGTTGGCACACGACATGTGCAAGAATACATTAGTGGTCAATCAGTTGTGTTTGTAGCCATTGCCTTCATCACCATGATGATTATATCGCTTGCTTGGCTCATATTTTACTATATACAGCGTTTCCTGTATACGGGATCACAGTTTGGAAACCAGGTAAATGGAGCTAATGGCACTTAAGAGTACTTACCTCCTTCTCATGTCAAATCAGTTGCCTAACTTTGACTGTTTATTGAAACATTCTTGAAGATCTGTGCCTTCTTCCTATTTTGCTAACTGTGAATGCTGCTCGCTGCTCAGCAATAGTCAGTGAGGCTAATAAGCACTATGCTAATTGGCATTGCAGGTTTGACTAGTTATAATTATTAGATGCTCATATGAAGTAATGAGAAATACATTTAGCCACTTGTCAACAACAAAGTAAGGGCAGCTTCTTATGTGATCTGTCACCTAACTAAACTTCCTTCCTTTTGACATGAAAAGTTATTTTTGTTCTTCAGTAATTTTCATTTTGAAAGTGTTAACTTCACTAACCAGACTTTCTTAATGGGAAGTGACCATGGTATGTTTGGGGTATTTTTATTTTCTTATAAAAACCAAAAGTTCTTCAGGGCAGAATTTTTAGTTCTAAAGCCTTATAAAAACTACTTTTGCTACTTGTAATTCTACAAGTCCACTATAGAATTACAGCAGATATTAAGGTGCATGTGTGGTGAGATTCAGCTCTCTTGAGCTATTCAAGGTACTGAGGAGATTTGGAAGGAGTAATTTTGCTCCTTATTTGCCCTTTTCACATTTCTGTACTTAAAAGAAAAAAAAAAGTCAGCTTTACTTTTTTCCCCTGAGGAAAGTACTTCATCATAGAACAGTTTAGGCTGGAAGGGACCTCCGGACTCCTGCAATCAAGAGAGCAACTTACATGGAGTTGTTGAGGAAGTAAGTCCATCTGAGTTTTGAAAATACCTTAGAATGGAATTTACCTCTCCTTTTCAGCTATTGCAAATAGGTTATGCTTCTTCCATGATCATCAGCAGCTCTACAGTTTGAAGGTTCTTCTTTTTTTTAATCCTCAGTTCAGAAAAAAATACTGTTTCAATTAGGTGAAGTCCACATGCTAAGAACTACCTTTGCCTTGAAAATGTAGATTCTAGTTTTGGGGGAGGAGGGAAGAAATTTTTGGTTGCTTTCCAAGTCTGAACTCTGTTTAGGACTTTGAGGGCTCTTCTAGGAAAATACTTAATTTATCTTTTCAATAACTGAGGATAACACACAGGACTTTGGTATTGGTTAAACTTGTGGTCTCCCTGAAAATTTGGTTTCCTAGAGTTTTTTTTTCGTAAGCTTTAAATCTTAGCATTTACTTTCTGAAAATGCTTTTGGGAAAACAAAATTTTTGAGAAGTATTTATAGGAAAAGGGTTGTATGTCTGTGTTGTAACAGTTGTTAGGTGAAGAAAGTTGCTTCTTCCTGTTGCCTTTTAGATAGTTCACACAGTGGAAAGTTCACATGTTTCATGAAGCATCGTATCATATGTACTTTAGTTTTAAGGATGTGAATGTGATGTTTCTTAGAAACACGTGCCACAGACTCTTAATAGGATTTTGCAATTGTCATCCAAGTGTCAGTAGATTTTGCCAGTGCTTGTCATCCAAATGCTTCTTAAATAAATGAAACTGTCTAGGATTAGAAGGTTATGCCATTTTCTCAATTCTTTCTTTAAAAATGATGCAAGGTTGGAAAATGTTTTGACAATATTAGTTGAGATGTATTATTAAGAGTCTTAAAGAAATTTTGGAAACAAAAAGCCACTTTCTGAACAAAATCTTGTTTTGCTTGGCTTACATACTCAATTAAAATTAAAACTTGTGAGTTAAATACATTATGCTTTAAAGCAAGCTTCAGTGTAACTGCTAAATGAAGATGAGTATCTTAAGATTTATTCTAATATCAGTTTAGCAGTAAAACTATAGATCCCCTTACTACTAAAGATGAAAACAGGACTGTGCAGAAAACCCGGAGAAGGTGGAATAGGCTTCTGCTGCTGGTTTTGTTCATTTCTGGGAGATATTTCAAACTACTTGTCTTTAACACAAGAAAAAGTGAAAAACCACAATTTTCAGTACTGTCCATTTGTAAAATTATATATGTCATCACAATTATTACAGAGAAAAGCTGCCATTATGGGTTTGGGTTTTTTTTATTCCATTATGGTATTTCTTTACTGAGGGTTGCTGCTAGACAGGTCAGCATCTGTCAACTGGGAGTGTTTAGTTTCTCAGTTTCTTGCAGTAGCTAGCACTTTGTCTTTGACTACAGTACTGCTTTCTTTTCTTGCTTCCCCTCTAAGCATAATTAAGCTGCATAGAAGTCTAGTATGGTGCATCATGTCTGTAAAGCCTTTTTTGTCATCTCCTTTGCATAATGTGTTCTTTCAGTGCAAAGCTTTGTCCAGTGCAGGAGACAGTGTTTAACTGAGGGGAAGTATTAATAGCTACAAGCAGCTTTTTGACCTGGTGGCCCGCAGTAGGCTGCCTGGCAGGATTCCACCTTCTCCTAGGCTGGTGCAAAACGTATGGTGTGCTTGCTCATGGGCTTGCCTAACTGGAAGGTCTGGTTATATGGCTGTTGCTACAGCTCTGCTTGCCTCTAAAGCCTACATGGGTTTCAGCTTTCCTGTGTGGGAAGGGCTTTAATGCCAGCAGTCAGGATGCGGGACTGCGGCTGCCGTGTGCTGGGCTTGCCCCTGCACGGCTGGGGCTCCTCCTGCGAGCAGGGCACTTACACAGCCTCAGGAGCACACAGCTCACTGAACATCTGCTGGCTGGAAATACTTTATAAACAAATTCATTGCCCAGAGATCGAGTTACGTTTTTTAGACACATTCAGATGACTTAATAATCCACAAGGAAAGTATTAAAAAACTTTGAAATGTATTCCTGGAACTACTGTCTATACTAACACTTAAAATCTTATTTCAAGGGACATAGGAAAGAAACCAAGAGAGCTATCAGCCAGCTTCAGCTGCATACAGTGAAACGTGGAGAAAAGGTAATTAATTCAGTGTCTCTGGTTATTGCTGTAAGTTTTAAAAATGGTTGTAAAATCTTCAAAGAATTTAAACTAAAATTACCACTACATAATTGCAGTGTGACACAGTTTTAGGCTTATGTTAGGGTCTTTGTTTAAAAGGAAAAATTTAAAATTAAAGAGTCAAATTTGAACTACTTATGAAATTAAGGCTACTTTGTTGCAAATATCCGGTTATACAGAATGTATAAGGGGCTGGTATTGTAAAGATGAGGAAACATTGCTATCCTTTCAGCACTTGAAAACATCAACAAATGGATTGCAAAATACTTCTGCACAGTTCTTACAGCTGATGTAATGTTCTGTTTTCTTAAAAGAACATTCATCTTCTTACTGATCAGAAGGCCTTAAAAATATATAAACCTTTGAAAAATAAAACACTTGTTTAATCTTCTGACATATAATACATTAAGGAGCTGTGTAGGCTTAACCTGAAGCATAAAGTTTTTAAAGTAAATTTCTATGTTATGAAATAAAGCTAATGTAAAAATTAAAGCACCTTTCAGGAAGTTGGCTTTGACAACATATGGCCTAAACTCAGCTGTATTAGAATAACTGAAGTAGAAAAAGCCAACATTTTGAAAGAAAATATTTTAGTTGGAGTTTTGGGAGTGCTGATCCTAGATGCAAAATTAACTTCTGACTAGATTTTGGCTGCTACATAGGCATTTTTCCCCCCCAACCCTTGTCTTGGTGAGTTTTTATTTAAGGACTGATTTACTTGGAGATGAAAAACAGAGATTACGTTATTTTTAAGTCTGTTAATAAAATTGAAGTGAGAGCAGCCATTGATATGTAAAAACTTTAAAAGCTGTGGCCCAGTAGAAACAATTCTGCTCAGGTCACGTGCTACAGAGAATATGTTCTTCATTTAGTAAATCAGTTTTGAATCTTAAAAAAATCCCAAAAGTGTCTTTGAACTTACTTGTCTTTTCCTTCTACGGTTTCAGCATGCTTAAATAATGTTCTATGAATATTTCTTACTTTTAGATTACTTTTTGATGGAGTTTAGCATATATTTGAAGTTGTGAACAGAGGGATATTCATACATACCATGGTGACATCAGGGTTCAAAGGAGAAAAAGAAAAGAAAGAAGGAATTGAGCCCAAACTTTAGTGTAAAGCACCATCAGAGCATAATGTCAGCATAGGAAGAAAGGGACATAGAAGGGTCTCATGTTTAAGCCTATGTTAAAAACCCCACAGAAGATTTTAACAGCTTTTAAAATAGATGTTCAGTAAAATCCTCCATATAGGATTTGTATTGTGTGATTTTTGCAGTATACAGGGAGTTCCTTCCAATAGAGATCCTTGACTCCAAAGTAAATAAAATAAGGGAATTTGTTGTTTGACAGTATGCTGGTTATTCCTATGAGTGCCATGTTCATTAAGAAGAGTAAAATGAGATATGGTTAGAATCTCTCTGTTAAAATAGAGCTTTTCTCTGTGGTAAATCTCATCTTACTAATGTGATTTGAATCAACCTGCTATCAGCAAATTTATGTAACTTACTGATGCAGAGGTATTTTCATGAACTAATACAAATTTTTCTGGACATTTGTCCTGTCTATTCTGTAAATGTACATTTTTTCTTTAAATATTTCAGCCATTTAAAAAGAGTGTATTTATTTTGTTATGACACAGTATAGTCTTTCGTTATCCCCCACTTGAGGTTGAGATTTTTAACTAAAAATAGGTCATATATTAAAAGTGTATTTGCTATTATGTAGATTTTTCCTGAGAAGCTTACAGGATTATTGTAAAATAGACACTCATTTGAGTATGTACATATGGTGTGCTTGGATTTTGCCTCTCGTACAGAGTAAAAAATAACTTGTTATAGAATAAACACTTATCTTAATTTTGCTTACGTAAAAAAAAAAAAAAACAGTCTTAATGTGATTTACTTGGGAATTTAAGGCATTAATTGTGTAAATTGATAGCATGCAAAGGAGGGAAATACTGGCCTTGAACTCGAAAGTTTCCTTGCAGAACTAATTAGTTTGAATGTTTGTATTGAAACTGAAGCTCTTCAGTAAGTTGTAAATCAAAAATACTGATTTTTTGGGGATGAAAGCAGAGAAGTTTTCCCACTGTCTGTTCTTCTAATACTTATATTTTATACAGCCCAATTAATGTTGGATTATTTTTATTGTATTTTGAGCTATCCATCATATTTGCACTGCAACTTTAAGCATGACTTCAAGAAGACATTAAAACCTGTTAGAAAAGATATTTAACCGTTAGATAAAAATAGAAGTGGGGAAATGATATTCTGTCTAGTGTGAACTTGGAGGAAAGTTTTAAACTCAAATTGCATGCTTGTGTTCTCTTCTGGCTATGAAGGGGAATATCTGCTAGGATGTGGCAGAAAAAAAGAAAAAGGTGAAGAAGAGTTGCAGTACTCAACTTCAAAAAAAATCTCTTCTTGCTCTTGGAAAACTTTAGGAGCGTACATTCAGAATTAGATTGTACACTTTGATTTGCGCTGACCTCTTTTAAGATGTTTTCATTTTATAGCTACTTTCAACTAAAACATTCCTGTGCTCCCATGAACAAAGCCAATGTGTGAGACTTAATGAATCACTTAGGATGCCATGCCTATTTAAATTAGAAGATCTGGGTTTGGCTGCTGTTAGTATTTGATAACTTGATCAAATCACCTCTTGATAGAATCTCGAATTAAATGAAGTAAATTTTTTTATTTGCTATACCATTTAATATATTTTGCATTCTTTGAAGCTAGCTGTTACAGAAAGCTTGTTCTGTAATGAAGTATAAATGTAATGCACTTAAATGTATTGTCGTATTTAGGGTTTAGATGTTGATGTAGAAAACTGTGCTGTGTGCATTGAGAACTACAAACTGAAGGACACTGTCCGAATTCTGCCATGCAAGTAAGTTGTCATAGTTATTCTTTAGTCTTTAAAATGTTTTTCTGAAGAAATGGGATGAATTTCCTATAAATTCTTCTGAACCTCTGGTAGCAGAGCTGCAGCTGCCATTTGTATGGCCTATTAAATGTTGAAGGGCACTGAGAGACCACATAGCACTTCATATGTAGGTGGGAGCAATTGGGAGAACTGTAGGGGTGAAGTAGAGCTTGCTTAAATTAGAACTGTACACCATTGAACTGGTAAATGTGTGATGTCTTTGTGCTTATTAGCATCTCCTCTTCAGAAAGCTGGTATGAACCAAAAGGTTTCCAGAACCATGTCTGTACTAGTACATTGAGCAGCAGCTAATTGTCAAGATTATGAAGGAAAGTTTTATCTTTAATGTGCTAACTTGCACAGTGTTTGAAGGAGGGGCGTGTGGCTTTCATTGATAAGTTCTAAAGAGCATTTATTTTCTTTAGGCACATCTTCCATAGAACATGCATTGATCCTTGGCTTTTGGACCACCGAACTTGTCCAATGTGCAAACTAGATGTTATCAAAGCTCTGGGATACTGGGTATGTTGCACACTACTTTAATCTTCAAAGTAGAAGTCTAGGAGGCAAGACTTATGTAACTGGTCAGAATGAGAGCTGATGTTATTTGACAAGAGTCAAGAAGCTGGGCAAAGGTGCAATGAGTAATTGAACGAGCACCAGAAAAATAAGGGAATTTTATGGGTAAAAACTTAAACGTATCAAACAGCTTATGAATCTCCTTTGATAACCATTTTTTTCTATCTCCAGCTGATGATATTAAGGAATTTGAAGTAGAGGTGAGACTGTTTGCTCAGGCTGCAAAAATATAATTGAATTAAATAAATCTAGAATATATATTTGATGTTGTTGAGAATTATGATTCGGAGGAAGAAATTATAGATTTTCTACATAGAATGTTTGTGTTCTACCTATGCCCCGTGATTTATCCCTGTAAATGAGCTGGTACTTAAAACCTTCCTGAAGACATTCACCAGAAATTGGTTAAGTAGAGAAAATGATGTGCTCTCATTTCTTTCTGACAGCACCAGAAAAGAGAGATGAAGACACATGCGGTAGGTTACTCAGTCAATGTTGATAAATAGTCTTGAGTTCCACTAAAATGCTATAGGCAAGAATGTACCTCTTATCTCCTACCTATCTACAGAGATCTATAGAAAATAGGGATGTTTTTTGGTTTCAGGGACTTTCCTTTCATAGACTAGGTCTGTGTTTTGACTACCTTTTCTCTTACTTTATTGCAGAGACTTACCAGATCTCTGGAAGAGTGTTATAAATTGTTTTGTCAAAGGAGACAATACTCTTGCTATGTAATATGTTTATACCAGATTTTGATGCTTCTGTGTATTAAGTCAGACTTTAGCTAGCAGTTGCAAACTTATTTTTATGTGGAATAGCTATTGCTACTTTAATATTGTTATATTAGCAGCTTGGTTTCTGTTCACATTCAATTCTTGGGGTTGATGTATCTTGTGTTATATGCAGAAGGACTTATCTTTTTGGATACAGGCTGGAAACTGAAATACTGTAACCTTCATAATAATTATATTCCTCATATTTGTGCTGTGGAAGGGTATACTGGTACTAAGCCCAACAAGGAGGAGTAATAACTCCTCTGCTTGTTGGCTAAAATGACTTTTGGAAAGCAGATTGAGTGGGATTATATTAAATAGAGAAACCCAGCTCATTTTTCTAATGAAATGAGGCAAATGGATTCTGTGTATGCATCAATCGTTCAAGTCTCACTGAAGCTAATAATGTGGGAAACCATTCAGGAATTTTTTTCTAGCTTAGTTTTCAGTTTGATCCAGGTTGCCCAATCTAGTCTGTGAAGTGATTGCCTGAATTTTTTTTCACTCATGTAAAGAAAAGCAGTGCAAAGAGCAAGGCAGCTTCTCTCAGCACTGCACTCTGAACCTGCAGAAAGGAATGTGCAGCCTTATTACAGAAATACTGAACCTTCTGCAGAGAGGCTCAAGGCTCAATTCAGTTATGGACAACAAATATTCCAAGTGCTTTTACGTTTTTAAAGGCTTGAAGTAGAAAAAGGGCACTAGGTCCTATGATGTGGCTTTTGTAAAGAGAAGACTTTTGTGTTCTAGTTATTCATTATGCTATTTTTTATGAAAGAAAGAACTGCAGTTCAGACTGATTTTGTAGAGCATTACTGAATTTTGTAGTTTCAGTGCTTATTTAACTTGTTTAAATTTTGGAAACCAAAATCATTAATGCCCACTCCCACCTGCAAACAAAAAAAAAAGTATCACATTTGTCTTGTGTTCAATTGTAGCATGTCTATAGCTCATTAAAATTCAGTACATTTTAAATTATGCTGATTTGATGCTAAAGAAAGAATCGCCCTAGAATTTCTTAAATTTTAAGATGGGCCTTTGCTAGTTGCTCGAGGAAGGGAAAAATACTTTCTAGTAAGTAAAAAAGAGTAGTCACTTAAATTGCAATGTATTTGCTTATGTATAAGTAACATCAGTGTATCTATGGCAATGAAGATAGTTTCTTTAATTGTAGAAACAGAACTGTACAAATAGGACTTTGATCCATTCTGAGAATTAATCCACAGTTGTATATCTCATGCTGTGCAATAGGTAAAAGATCCCTTTGCCTGTGATATAGATGTTGCATTCC
The DNA here is from genome assembly GCF_971803275.1 of Cyanistes caeruleus. Taxonomy (NCBI): domain Eukaryota; kingdom Metazoa; phylum Chordata; class Aves; order Passeriformes; family Paridae; genus Cyanistes; species Cyanistes caeruleus. The sequence continues at coordinate 30,038,641 of NC_141703.1, forward strand.
TGCAAAGTGACAAGCCAGCATGTTTGTGTTTTTGGAACAGATTTAAAGTTAGGCTGGAGATAGAGGAGGAGAGAATTTGGTTTTGATGTAAATGTTTGTTCATCCTAGTTAAAAACAAAAAACTTGGCCAACTACTATCAGGAAAAGCCAGGACCTGGAGATTTCTGCAAACTCAAAGGATCAATAGATTTCCTCAGCGGGGACTTTGTATGTGCTGAGCTTGCTCTTAACCTTCAGGAATACTGTTGCTACAATGTTGAAATTATCCATCCAAAAGGCTGACTGAGTGGACTCTTCCTGTTGCTGCTCTTGGCCTTTGGGGTGGCTTTGGAAAAATGGCTTTTGGTTGGCTTTCTTTCTTTGCAGTCATACAGTAACCTTGAAAGTTGACAATATCAACTATTCCCAGGAGTGCACACGTAATCGCTAAAAAAATGCTCTTTTTTCCAATAAGGTGAGGTTACAAAAGGTGACATGGAGGAATGTTGATGTCTGATGGTAGACAAAAGTGACAGTTAAATATGTTTAATTTTGAAGGGCGACCCTGAAGATGTACTTGAAGTTCCAATACCTGAATCCATAAGTGGCAGCGTTTCAGTCGGAAGTCTGAGTATTGCTTTGCAAGATGATGACAGAAACGAAGTGAGCGAATTGTCGGCTTCCTCCACTAATGAATCTGTATTGCAGTGTACCAGCTTAAAAGAGGATGCTGGGGAAACCACAGCATTGCTTGGTAAGTAATTTAGTGTTTCACTGGATAAACCTTAGCACTAGACATTGCATTAGTAGAAGCCTTTCTCTAGCTGGTGAGAACAGCTAGTACTGCAGTGCAGGGTGGACTGAGTGGTGTCACTACTGGTCTTCAAAAAAATACAAGCAGATTTTCAAAGCACTCTTTCAAGCTGGAAGTAACTGGACTTGGGAAAGAAAGATGTAAGCAGTGTCTTAAAAGGATTACCCAGAGAATCTTGAGAATCTTAGGTATATAGGAGTATGAAGTTTGTTGCCAGAGTGGATTAATGTAACAGATAAAGCATATTAAAATGGTGAAACAACAAACAATTTTTCTTTTAATTCCTGATTTCTAGATGTGGATGCTAGTAATAACCGGCATGGAGAACATCTATCTAATGGAAATTCCCACTGAACTGCTTCATGGACGATATCTTGAATAGACTGTTGAAGAACTATTATTTTTTATTTAATTAGTATGGACTTTTGTCTAGTGAACAAAAAAAAATAACAATGTAAATTATTTTACCTTTCAAACTTTTCTAGCTGGTGTTCCAAAAGGGCTAATAACTAAGAATTTTGTACACAGGAGGATTTTATAAAATTTCCTCTGGATGTCTCATCCTAAAAAAAATGCAATAACCCTTTTTCTGTAAGCATTGTTGCAATGTCATTGTGTTCCAGAGGGCTGTAACAAAGATGAAGACTAGGCAGTGAAAATAATTTAGAATGGGTAACGGTTAAATATTTTGGATGCACTATTTACATTCAGTATGTATACATGGAGAACACTTACAAGTTACGACTATTAAAAAGTTCTGAAAGTTCTGATCTGTTGTAATTGGAGAGGAATATTCTTAGAAAAGACATTAACCTTCAAGGACTCAAATAACTTAATGGATATGTTATGTATCCTTTTCTTGTGATGGAAAAATTGCTGGTTGCAACATATAACAAATACTTTGTCTTGTAATGTGTTCTACTTGGAGTGGATGCTGAGAAAAGGAAACCTCCATCTTGCTAGCTTTTTATACTGAATTTGGCAGTAATAGGTTGTGCTAGGTGGTCTTCACGTGCTGAGCATGTAGACATTTAGTATATGCACACTGGTTACCTCTTTCAATCTTAAACTCAGTAGAACAGAGGTAAAGGGCTAATTATGGCTAAAATATATTTATTAGTCTATTTATAAGAATTTACATAATTTCTTCTTGCTCCTGTTCCCATCCTGACCCACTTTATGTACAAATTGAAACCATTTCTTAAGAAATACAAAGTTTAAGTTTGTTTTGCTTTTTCTTTTCCTTTGCATAGAGATATTGGAATTCTCTTGGATATTCCACATTAGGAATTTTGACTGGGTTTGCCACTAGCTTTTATTCCTTTCTTTTAGATTAGCAGTATTGTGCCTTATAGTAAAACACTTAAGAAATCTGAAGCATCTGAGAGTAAATATAAACCCTGGCATCTCCTATTATGACCTCTTATTCAAATATTTATATACTGTAAGTGGTATAAGGAATTGCTAAACTGTTTTGTAAAGAAATACGTGTATTTAAAACACTACTTAAAAGTGTTAAGTGAATTGTTTAGGATTTTAGCATTGTCATGTTACAAATAATATGCTACATTCCTTAATTTTCTTTTGTAAAGCTGTTGCTACAGATTGCTTAAAACGGTGTCTTTCACTAGACATTTGTTTTAGAGTGCATTTTGTTTTTAAAATGTATATTTGGAATGGTTTTAAGAAAATATGCAATTCTTTTTCTAACTTATATTGAGCTTCAGTAGAAGCAATAACTTTTTTTAATTTTAAAATGAATGTTCCAGAAATGACAGAGGGGGAAATATAATCAGAACTTCTACTTTGCAGAGCAGATGTTTCACCCTAAATTTTCTTCAAAAAAATTCCTGTTAATGCCTACTTAAAAAAAAAAAAAAAAATCTGCCTCTTCCCTGTAGGAGTATAACTTTTATGTTTACTGGAAAACTGTCAGGTTGTAGTTCTGATGTCACCAGCAGGTGCAAGTTTTTGTGATGCCTTTATCTTACAAGAAGCACATGAGAATGGAATATGACTGACTGACCATCTCCAAAACTGAACAAATAAATAAACAACCCGCAACTAAACCAGACAATGTGTAGGGACACTTATGTCTCCAAAAGAAGCTTATCAACATTTCCAGAACTGCCTTTTTAACTTATTTCTTCAATATTAAAAATTGAGTCTTCTCCCTCTTCTTTAACACAAAACTGAACATTGATGCAGTAAATGTTGAGAGGGTTTAAACTCTAGCTCGAGGAGGAACCAAAAGAGAAGTTATCAAGAGAAGTGTTGTCAGTCTGTGGATTGTGTCTTGCTGATACCTACAGCACAGTATTCATTCTGGAGAGGAGAACTGTGGTAAGTACTTGAGCTTTTATGTAATACCTATAAAACCAGAAGCTTTTCTTAAGAATTAAATCTGAGATCTGGCAGAAAGCTGGAAGAAAAGCTAAGGAGCCTGTTAACTGAAAAGTGTACTAAAATCTGGTGTGTGCTGACTTAGGAAAATATCTGAGTGTGAAGTCTGTTTCACATGCTGGCACTGCACCTGTTTCAGAAAAACAGAGTTGTTTCAGTCAAATAGGTTTGCACATATTTGATCTCTGATATAGTTAGGTCCTGTGAGGTCAGCTGTGCTGCTGAGGAGTGATGACAATAAAAGGCCGAATTGCAGTGCCTCCAGCAAACAGTTTGCTCTCTCGGAAGCACAATGACAAAAATCACCCGAAGCGAATCACTAGTCTGACCTCAGTCAAAAAGCTGACATTAGTAAAAAGAGAGGTAGGATGGAAAGTACAGGGCAGGAAAAAGACAATCTAGGGAGCTTAAAACAGTAGCAAGAGAAGCTTAGAAACAAGAAGCATAGGACCTGCTGTTCCAGCTCATCTTATTACATTGAGAAAACTGGTATAAGCTGCAATAGGTGAATACAGGCTCACAGACTTTGCTGACCTGGATCTCCACTAAATTGGATCAAACTGGTACTCCTAGTTTCTAACACTTTACCTGTCAAAAGCTGTATGAAGGTCAGAACTAATGAGTGATTTTTTTTACCCCCTCCATGAATCATTTTTGTAGGGTAGGTGCCTCCTGAGTCCCCTTCCATTTGGGGAAGCTATAATCTGCCTCTGCTGCTTCAGCCATGTCCTGCCTGGTGTGGGAGCTGCAGCTGTGTGTGTTGTGGATTCCTGCTGCCTCCCCCTGCCCTCATCACTTTTCTCTTCCTAGCTTCACAGTTTTCATGAAACATGCAGGAGCTTGCCTTGGGCACCTCTGTCCCTTTGTTAGATTTTGCTGTAATCGGGCAAACTTCTTATTGGAGGCATTCCTGTGGTGTTGTACAAAAAGCTACATTGCAGAGCCCATGTGAAGTCTGAAGCCCCTCAGTGGTGATACTGAATAAATCACTTGGGAAAAATCCCTAGTAGGACTAGGGGATGCTGGTTTTTGTGGCCTAAGTTTTATTAGTGCTAATTGATATGGCTTTGCTTTTGCTACTGTTTCTATTTGCTGTTTCTATATTTCTGTATATAGTATATTTCTATACTGTTTGCTATTGCACTGTAAAATTAGGGAGAAATTTTGTGAAGTGATTTTTAATATTTTTTAAAAAAAAATATTAAACATTAACATGTCAAAATGAACTGCTGTCTTAAAGGAAAAACTGGAGGCCCCTCTTTGTTCAGAAATTTTGATAATTGATAAAAGACTATTGATAATAGTCTACAAATAAACTGGAAAAATCTTGGTAGTAAATAATTGTCTAAACTGTCTTTCAGACTTGATAGCAAGCAAAAATAAACCATAGACATTTCAGATCTAAAAGCATGTTAATGGTTTACTTACTTGCAGTACCAATTTAACTGGAAAGTCTGGATTTTCTTTTACTAATGAATGCTAGACTGAATAATTCTTTGAGTCTAAGCAATGCTTGGAGGAGATTCTTGGCATGTACTAGAGAAGATTGATAGGATAGCAGTAATTCCTTTCCCCTGCCCCTTATCTCCCATATTGCATATGTGAATGTAGTCCAGTAGCCTGTTGACAGTAATTTGGGCTAGATTTTGGAGGTCTACTGGAGGAGTTGCAGGATAATTTACCTACAGTGGAAATGCCTTTAATTCATCCTGACTTAAAGTGCATACCTTCTGCTTGAAGCGCATGTCCCTGCCAAAGCTGGCCTGTTGGGAATTCTGGTCCTGTTCAGGTTGTAACTGGCACAGAGAAACACCATTGCAACACCTTTGTCAAGTATGCAAAGCTGTTTTTTTTAATTACCTATCGATTGGGGAATGGTCATTTAGGTTTTTTGCCCATCCTGCAAGTTCCCTCTGCAGCAAGCCAGTTGTAGTTGGGCAGAGTCCAGCAAGACTGTTCCCCTGGGTAAGTTAAAGAGATGCAATTTTATAATAGGGCCATGGTGAATTACAGTTCCTGAAATGGAATATGTCAGCATAATTTTTTTTTTTAACTGGATTGCCTGTAAAAAATAGTAACATGTGTTTGAGACTGGTCTTTACTGGATGTGTTCTTTTCTCTCACAGGTGATACATGAAGATTTGAGAATTGGAATTGATTAAACATGCACAAATCAAGCTTGAAGGCTTTTGGTTTTGTTCAGTATGGGTCCTGATCTCTCCTCAGATATCCTGCTGTATTGCAAAACTTGATTTAAGAAAGTTTTTAAAATAGAATGCCTTTATAATTGCATGTATTTGTGTGATGAGTGCATTGCCTGGGACTGTCCATTATACTTCCACTGGACCTGAAGCTTCTTTTCACCATCTGAAACATGGTAACGTTACTGCATTTTTAAATGAGCATATCCTTAATTCAGAAGAGCAAAGTAAGTTTCCATAATTTTGTTAGTCTAAAGCTTAAGTCCAAAACTTTGAAGCCACTTCCGCTATAAACATATACTTGGAGAGAACTATTTGAATTTGCTAGTCTGTCAAAAATTATTCACAAACAACTGTCTTTTATTGTAACCTTGAACTAATTCAGTTGCATTGTTTGGATTAAGCACTTGTGTCTTTTCCATTGTGTATGTACAGTTTTAAGAATGTCAAGTTATGCATTGTTGTTGTAACTTAATGAGTAAAAGTTCAAATTCCATAATAAATTATATGGACCTTTTAAAAAGCAACGTCTGAGAAGCTGGAGGGTTTTGTTTTCTTTGGTACACTTTGGAAGTGGATCTGAGACACTCGGCACAAAACAAGCTAACTTCATGCTGGGTAGCTACAGGGGAGAGCCTTTCAGCATGTGGTGCTTTCCCCATGTCATCAATACCTGGGTGGGCTGGGTTAACCTTGGCTGGCTGCTTAGTGAGGAGGGGGAAGATCGATGGAAGAACTTGTGGGTCAAGATAAGAAACAGTTATCAATTCCCATCACAGACACAAAAAGCCATGACTTCACAAAGATTACTTCGAAGTGGCAATAAATAAGTTTTAGAGTAGGGTGGCTGAGGATTAAAACAATCCCTCTCTAAGCTGATACTTCTCCCTTCCATGGTGGTAGGATAGGGAAGCAGAGGGTGAGCCTGTAACAGGTGCTCTCTGCTTTCCCTCCTCCATCCTGACCTCCTTCCAAGGAGCTGCCCTTCTTTAAGAACTGCTTCAGTGTGGATTATCTCCATCAGGTATAGACCACTCCAGGGTTATCCCTGAGCTGCCACAAGCCTGGCTCAGGGGGCTCTGCTGTGCCAGCTTGTCGTGCATGGGTCGGGAACAGGGCAGCCTTGGCCTCTTCTCACAAAGGACACCCTGCATTTCCCCAGTACCATAGGGTTCAAATTAATGTCTGACATAAATGATAATATGATAAAAGCATTTTTTTTTTTTTTATAAATCCCTCATCCTTGGATTTGTCACAGAACTATAAAAATTACGTGTATCAGTACAACTCAAAAAAAAAAGGTGCATAACAGCTCAACTTTGGCTGCAGTATCACAGTAGCAACCTTTGTGGGTGGAGGCTTAAATTGTTTTTAACTAATTCTGTAAATCATAAAGTAGATAGCAATAACTTTAACCAGTAGTAATCATAATTATATTGGAGCCTGTTACTTCATCATAGTACTGCAACTTATGTTCCAATATATGTATATTTTTAAAGAGGGCTACTACAACACAGAATAGAGTCAAATTTATCAAATCAGCTTTAGTAGTTAGAAAACATTAAAGTATGATTTTAAACTAGCTTGTAGTTGCCACAAAAAATGCCTGATAGCAAATGTATTTGGTTTGGAAGCAATGTCTACAATTAGAACAGACCTTAAATAAGTGTTACTTTACTTGACCTAATACATTTTAACTGGAAAGCTGCACTAGTCTAACCCCTAATGACTACAGAACACTTCTTCCAGCACTTTTTACTGAAAGATTATACTAAATGAGACAAGAGATTGATGGGATTTTCAATCCAAGCACTTTCACATCTTAAATTACTTGGAAAAAAAAAGCCAAAAAACTGTCTTTATTTTGCATTATTGATCTGCTTCCTAAAAATTTGAGAAGCAGATTTAAAACAGCTTTCATTTAGCAAGCAACATTAAATTAGAATTTGTTAACTTTCCAAGTTAGTTTCCTTTTCAGTCACAGGGTTTAAATATAACAGCAGCTACTCTAGTATCAGCTTAAAATTATAGTTCAGTAGACTCCATCCCCAGCTTCCCCAATACCTGGCATCTAACGTGAAAGCTACTCTGCCATTGTGCTATAGAAGAGGCTATTTAGTTTAGAATATACATAGCAACTGCCCATGCAAATTCAGAAGTGAGAAGAGATTGAAGTTTTTTTTATTTTTATGGAAAAAATGTGACCCTCTTTCCTCAGTGGAACATTTTTACAAGCATGTAAGGTGTGGTATTTCATCTGCTGCTGGCATGATTCTGAAAATACTCAGTGGTCTTGGTAGGGAAGAGTACTGCTCTGAGCCTACAGCACACAACTTCATTTCTGCCTTGTAAAGACAGGCCTTTAGCTGTTTCTAGCCATCAAGACAGACTTTCCCCTTCTCACCAAAACCAGAATACATTGTTAGGAGCTCTATATCCAGCTCCTAGACGATCATACACGGTGAACAAAAGGTAAAACAAGGAACATACTTACCTTGGAACAAGTTGACTTTAGTTATATACAGACAATTTTGGACCCAAAGTCAGTGAGTGCCAGATTAATACTTAAATTTGCTGTGAATGCTAAGTATCATTTATATTCTCTCTAGAACTAGAGCCTGAATTTCAGGATATGCATATGACATACAAATTTTAACCACAGTGAAAAATAGTGTAAGGCCTAACACATTTTACAAACTCAAATGTGTATCAGAAAAAGCCTTATTTATTGTCCAAAATGCTATTTATAATGTAATTAACTTAATACATAATTAATCCAGGGACTGAAGTTTAAAATGTACAAATAAGTGGTATAGAACAGTCATAGGAGTTTTTTTTTGCCACTGACAGTCACTTTATTTTGACATTTTTGTTTCTGATGGATTTTCCCCAGTGTCCAGTGTCTTCAGCAATCTGAAAAGGCCAGCTGCTTCTCGTATCCGACTGAACTCAATGCAGAATGCTTGCACTTCTATAAACAAGTCCTGTACATTAATAATTTTGTTTCTGATTAAAGACTGAAGAAAGACACAAACAAGACGGACCAGGCGGTTCTGAAACATAAGAAAGATGGTTTAATAATCCAAGCAAATGTTTGCAACCAGATCAGTTAAAGGACTGTTGGCCCTCAGCAGTACAAGTGAGGTGTTTCAGGAGCAGTTCAGCTTCAGCAGTTACTGTGTTCCTAAACTTTGTACATGCTGCTCTTTCTCTTACATTTCCCATACCACTATTATATTTTAAAAATTGACTGCTTTATAGTTCTTATGCTTCTGGATGCAGGAGCCTTCTCAGGATTAATCCCATGCACAAATGAAGCACCAGATCTACCTATCCACTGTTCTTAAAATTTATTATGTAATCTCTGAATAAAGGCATATAAAAGATAATAGCTAAAGATTATGTCAACATGTCAGTCTTGCTTAGTCTTATTTTCTACAGTAACACCATAAAGAAAATAGAAAAAGTTTCACATTACAAAATTTCTTATCACCACTTCATCAAGGAACCCCAGATAGGAAGTGACATCAACTGAACTGATTCCAAACTTCCTTCATGGAATGTGCTCTGCTGCTGAATCAACAGATGACCCTTTTGCTCTGTATTAGAAGAAAAACAATTGCAGGGACACCTAATCCAAGAACTCATGGCTCATTTCCTGCCTGATCCAGTGAAAAGACAGGATCTTAAAAGTGTTCCTCTTTCTTAAGACCTACTTAGGCAACACCTTGAAGAGCACAATGGGAATTGGAAGTGAAAGCTTAGGAACTGGCACTTAAAATTCGTCATACACAGACCCAGTCATCAACCATCTGTTCAACACAGAGCGCATTCTTCCCAAGCACAAAACCAGGTCTTCATCATTAAAGTGCTTTCATACTTCACATTGTGAGAAAGGCTTGCATTCAACTCTTTCTCTAAAAGCAATTATATATGTGAACAATGTTTACTAGACAGAATCGAGGGATGTGACAGATTAAGTGTCCAAAGCATTTCAGATTATTTGACACTGAAAACAAGGTATCAGCTATTTTTCCAGGAACTACGCTTATTACTGCAAAATTTGCTACTTATAATGAGAGAATTCAGAGACTGAACAACTTATTTCCTTCACTGTGATCAAGAGGCATCACATGCTTTCTCTGCAACACAAATTAGTTACACGAGTAGTTTTAATAATCCAGGAACATGAAACTCGGCAAAAGAACAAATGCAAAATTACTGGCTGACTCCCAGTCTCTGAGGATCATTTCCAATAGTAATTCTGTACCATGCTTTTCAAACAAAACATCTTGTGTCTCAGCTGCTGTGAGGCCCCATACACACTAAAAATGTTAGATGTCAAGCTGTGTGTGCTGCTTAGTGACCAGGATATGTTTCTTGACCCTCAGAGCTCTTTTTTGTTCCCTGTGTGCTGAAGCACAGCTACTATGTGGTCTCAGCAGCCCCACTGAGCAGTGTCCCACTCTGGACATACTCTCAGCTGCAGCCCAGTTCAGCTGCTATTTTCCTACTCCACTACCAAATGTAATAGGCAGAGCTACTCAGCAGGTCACAGATCAAGTCACCCATGTGTGTGTGTCTGGCAGAACCACAAAGCAGAGAAGCATCAGCAGCCACCAAAAGATAATACATGAAATGTCATCTGAAAGGGATTGAGAACATGGGGGGCTTGCTGCTATCTAAAACCACGTTTCAACGCTATTCTGTGCACACAAATTTAATTTCTGTAGCTTAAGGAGACAATAGAGCTGGAGAAGACACTAGAGGATACCAAAAAAAGCTTAAAGGGAAAGGAACAGTTGTCTTGCTGCAAGAGACTAAAGACATTCTAGTCCTTCAGTATCAGGAAAAAGCTAAGGTAGGACTTGGGATTCAAAAAGCCTAGGAGAAACTGAATACAGAACTGTTTTTCACCAATGACATACCCAAGAAAAGTTGTACTAGGCACCTGGTGAAACCAACAGATCAGTTTAGGAGAGAAGAAAGTACCTCTCACAGCATGTAGACCTTCTGAATGCCAGAAGGGTGCAGACCTCCTCAGGTTTCCCCTGACCCTCCCTGGTCAGGGATCCTTGGAGTGGCTACAATTTTTTCAGTACCAGCATGCAAGTATGACAGGCTTGAGAAGCAGAGAGCATGGTGTTAGAAATGAGATCTGCAAGCTGTTATCAGTCATGACTGAAAGGGGAGACTTCCTTGTGAGTTTTATAACATCACCTCAGGGGTCTGGAAGTGGCTGGCACACTTGGTATAGAAGAGAAACTTGAAGCTTAAAACTAAGCCGAATGCAAACTAATACCGGGGGTGAAGAAAAGGCTCACAGAGTGATAGATGAACCTTTTGAATGTAAGAACCCCAGTCACATAAAGTTTTGCCAGGAAGAAGCTTATGATGTCTACACAGAACAACAGGGAACAGTGATTTCCTGTGAAATCTTTTTTAAAAAGTGAAGAATTGTCTATTAAACTCTGTGAAGAATTGCAGTGTGTTCGGCAAAAAAGTGCCTTTGAAATAAAAAAGCAGCAAAACAGAACATTTAATGCTATCAGCCTTATTAAATCATAGCACATATTTCACAGAGCATTATATGGGATACCTTTTCCTAACCAATTTATTGAAGCACTCACCTGCATATATTTGTCTTTAATCTGTTCACAGGTGGAGATACAATTGGAGATATAAAGATGAATAAATTCAGGTGGGAGATCAACTGCAGTAGTAAGCCTGTTCAAATAAAATATATTCAGTGGTTTATGAAGCCATAAATCTAGTGTTTCTGTAGCAAAGCAAATCCTAACAGTTAGACCTGTGATATGAGTTAATTCCCAGACAGCTTCCAGACATATTTCTAGTCATTCAAATTTCTTAAGAATAACTTTTTTTTAAACTCTGATGTTACAGAAGCTAAGTTAGATTGGTTTCTAGTACATCTGGCATTTGAGTTGCCACTGCTTCTTAACCAAGAGGGCAATACAGCTCCCTTAAGATAAGAACATGCACTAAATGGAGAACTGCCACAAGGTTGTAACAGAATCTGACCAAACTCAAATCAGTCCTATCTGAAGGAGCCAAAGGGGAACAATAGGGAAAACAGTGAAGATTGGAGTTTCAAGTGGTTTCAATTTTTTGTCTTATTTCCCTTTACAATCATCATCTCCCTGTTTGACAGCTGCTTTGCAGCCTGATGAAAGTTGTTCCTGTGGTAGCTATGCTGTGGGAGAACCAGCATGCCTGACTGGTGGTGTAGCTCTCCTGGACACAGGTAAAAACTCTTCTTTTACCACCCCTTCTGCATGTTGCAATCATTAGCCCCACTTCAGGGCAGTAACTGCTGTCAGTCTGCACCAGTAGGGAGGCATTTATTTCAGGAATGTTCCTTTAGTAAGAAGATATTTAAGGTGCAATTCAACTGCTTCAAAAAGTCTGCTGATTGAGGTTTATTTAGTAGCTCACATTCAGTAATTGCTAAGAAATAGAAGAAAGTAAGTGGAAGAGATGTATTTCTGTAAATTTCTGGGAATTAGCTGTCTGAAAAGCTTTCCCATTTAAGGGGCTAGTATTCTGTTAAGAAAATGAGTTGTACATATCTGCAAAAATTATTCTCAATGAAAAAAGGACATGAATGTACAGCAGGGCAGCATTGAACAACAGCACCTTTTGTTTGCACCTTAAGCTGCATCAAGAATGCAAGCTGCAATTAAGCAGATTAGCCGTTTGCAGAGGATTCTCTCAATAACTGCCCTTTGTCCCACTGTAGTCTTCCATCTCCCACACACACGCCTCAAGAAGGATCAAAATTAACATTTCCAGATAATAATAAAACAAAACTGCTCATTTTACATACTCAATGAAACCTTATTAGATTTTAGATCGTACGCACCGATTTACAACTTCCATTGAATGTAAGGACATGTCCATGTTGACCAAGACAGAAAAATACTCTGTTATTTGACTAGACTGCATTAGTTTCAGCAACATTTCTATAGCTACTAAAGGATTGTTTTCAACCAGGTCTGGCAATTTGGCAGGAGTGAGACCAATATGGTAAACAAGCTTGGGGTCTTTTTCCAGTTCTCCAAGGAGCTGTGAAGAAGAAAATAAAAATTGTCAGTTGATTTTACCTCAACTGTTCATGTTACTGCTTGAAAAAACTGCTATAATACATCTAAGATCCAGAAGAATGATAACCCTTTAGATTTAGGCTTCTCTGAAGCATTGGAGGGCTACTTTAAAATTTTTATGTACAGGCAACTGTGTCTGTCCATAAAACCTTTACTAATGCATTTAGGAGTCTTTCATCAGTGGGTAGCAAAGAAGGGAGTTAAAATTCCACATGAAAAGTTTCAGCCTCCTGTAGTTTCCTGTCCAGTAGAAGGAAATCTCAATTTCAAGTTCACTTGGCAGAAAGAGTAGGGCAAATAAAGCTGATTTTATAGTGCCAGCATGATTATGAAAAAAGCCCACTGAAATCAGGGGTAATACTATCAAACTGAGGGAAAAAAAAAATTGTTGTTGGTATTTCTGAAGTAATTATTTATTAAAAACTTTCTCAGAAGCACAAGCAACTTAGTTATACAAAGATTTCTCCACACAAAAAATGTCAGTGCCACTCCTGTTCAACTGTAATTACATCCAGTCAATGGTATGAACATTATCTTTCTATTCAGACAAACCCAAGTCAAAATTCTTGGATTTTTGCAATTTAAAGGTTTCCTGAATCCAAACACAGATCAAAGTGCTCAAGGTTTTCTAAAGCTCAGGAGTTAATAGTTTCTTAGAGAATCAGTTCAGACAGGCAAATCCATCATCCTTACCTGTGTCTGCTGTGGGGAAGTCAAAGGACTTTTAAAAGCTTTTGCCATGATTCTTTTTATCTCAACTCCAGTGCTGTTCTTAACACACATTGACTTATCCCACTGAATTGTGTGATCTGGTTCAATTGGATTTAGCCATGCCAATTCATCCTCACATATATGGAGTGGAGGCGGTGGTCGAATAAACTCAGGTCGAAAGTGACCTAAAATGGCAACAATGTGAAATATTTTCTTAAGCTTTGGATATTCAGTTCTGTATCAGTAAAAAACAGAAGACACCCCAAAAGCCCCTATTTCTTTAAGCTATTGTAACACTGAGAACAGCATTACAATCCTATTTGCCACCCGGAAAAACATTTATTTATGATTTTCAGCGATACCATTATATTTGCCTTTTTTTCCTCTTGATTCAGATCACTGTGTTACTGATCCTGTGGGTTTTTTTTCCTTTCCACACTACCTGCTTCCCTGGGAAGTGTTACCAGCCAATGCAGATCTCAGTGCAGGGACTCTTATTTGTTATTTGAGAGATGACATGGGTGAGGGCTTGAAGACAAACTCCAGATTTCTCAAAGTCTGTAAATGTGAACACTAGAATCTGATCTAGAGACAGACTGATGAAATTTCACACTTTTCATTTCATTTCACCTTAACTTCCATTTCATGCCTTGAAAATACTTCTGAATTCCATTACATTTTATCTAAAGTATAATAACACAGCCTGTTATGAGTTACAGAAACAAAGATGTGTAATGAAATGCACATACTTTCTATAGGAGGCTTTGGTCCACTCACTAATGCTTCTGTGATCTGGGAAGCAACAGAGCTATCAAAACCAGAGTTGGAAGAATCTGGGTCAGGATCACTGAGAATGCTGGGGAAGCTGGCCTTGCTCTGTGTTGGCAACTCGGACTGACGTTCTGAAAGAAGAATATTAAACCATAAAATTGGAACAGAGATGCCTGGAATACTAAAAGTAGTGGGAAACAATCAGCTTTAGAAAAGAACTGGCTTTAAAAAAAAAACAAAGCAGATAATATCAACATGAAATTTAGTACAGTCAGGCAGTCAGCAGTCTGAGTGCCAGCTGACAGGCAAGACACAGAGGCTATGCAGTAAGGATAAAGAAGAAATAGATGTTAGTTAGTCTGAAAAGTAGTCTTGTCCTTAGAAAAGGCACATAACTGATGTAATCTACATCTAAAAGCAGCACATTAGTAGGTTTGCATGCTACTCCTCAAAGAGTTCACATGGCTGTATCTCATTTGTAATCACTTCTCAGAGAAGGAAAGTGAAAAATCTACAATGATCCATTTGCAGATGATAATGGTCATACTAGACCTGAAGTCAGCTATTCAAATTTACCCAACACATTTCTGTGGCATTGCCTGAACTCCTTGCAGATTCACTGTCAAGCCAGAATCAGTAATTTAGTGGAAAACAACGGAGTTTTAATGGTTACGTGATTCTACAGACATCATCATTAAAGCAAACCTGAAAGGAGCTAAGTCATCCCTTTAGAGGCCAAATTACAGAACATAAACAAGTTACAGAAAAATAACATTAAGGTTAGCATATATACAGCTGAAGACTTGAAATTGGCGAAAAAGGAAAATACAGGCCTCATTGTTTGCACTATCAAGATTTTTATGTGCCCTTCTGTCAATAATCTATTGCTCTTCTGTGTCTGGAGACTTAATGGCTGATCTTCTATGTTCTCTGTACTATTTTGAGAGATCCTGTTTTCTATTGCTTTGGCAAAGAAAACTCCAAAGGACAAAAAGAAAAATCCCCACTACAGAATACCACTTAACATTCCTCTCCCCACCCTGTTAACAGAGAACACTAAACAGCAGATTACGCCTTAAGCAATCTGAAATCCAAAATTGCTGGTACCACACAAGAAATCCTTTGAAAAAGTTCCAGATGAAACTAAACACCACTCCATTTCCTGGCTAATTGAGTGAGTGCTCATATTTTGCGCACCTTAACACTTCTAAGCAAAGTGTTTACTTTGCTCCTTTTTGTGCAAACATGTCACAAAGCTCCTTTTTTTGCAATCATGTTGACCCTTCCCAGCTGCCCACATACAAACTATTTCATATGACTCCAAACAAATGTGCAAGAGATGCCCAAAACTGTGAGTGACAAGAGCATAAGGAGAATAAAGCTGTTAATTTTTTTTGGCTTTTTGTCCTACTTTATCCAACTGTTTCAGATAATGCAAACATTTGCATATATCCTCACTGAAGCAGCACAGCAGGGTATATTTTTCTACTAAATTTTCTATTAATTTCTATTAAATTTCTATCAATATTTTCAGTGATTTAAAAAACAAAAACAAACAACATTTTAAAGGCGAAGTCCAAATGAGCTGTTTTATAAAACATATCTTCTACTTAAGCAACTATTTCAAACTTCATCTCATAAGTACTTTCATTTAGCCCCTGAACAGAAGGGTTGATTTAACAAATGAAGTACAGGAGTCGGGGAGAAGCATTGGGTGTCCTTTTTCTTTCTTTTCATTTAACTTAAAACTTAAATCCATCATCAGTCACGGATTTGTTTGTAACCTCATAATCTGAAATTACTAGTGATGTTAGATAAGATGATTAGTGATATTTCACTTCACTGATTTGAGAAGCCTGCCTGAGCCCTCAGTTATATGCATTGAAGCTCAGAAGTTCAACCTCACTGCTTCAAGGGCTAAACCAACAGTTTCAGATAAGCAGAAGTAAGAATTACAACATGGTGATTTAACAGAAACTAATGTAGCATCTTCAACTAAGACACTTAAATTTTACAAAACTAATCTGAAAACAATTCCTTAGGTTCCTTTATGGAGCTTATTAGTCTATTTTTACACGTAAAAAGAAACTTTCTTTGATTCTTACAGAAAGTTCTGCATGTATTAAAAGCATTACTTTCATACAGGTCAATTACTCCCCCATCAAATAAGGGTTAACAGACAAACACTGAGAACACTTTGTGAGGAGACCAATCCTCACAACTAGGAAAAAATTACTTTTTTTGATAGGGTAGCATACCAGATGAACAAAAACATGTTGTAGGGCAGCACCAAAGTCTGAATTAGCTCTCTGCAGACCAAAAGGAAGAGAGAACAGAACAAGTGTTAACACTCATGCCCAAGATGCTAGATTCCAGCATTCTACTTTTTTTTTTTTTTTTGGCAGGGGAGGGGGGTGGGTGGTGGTGGTAAACCTTAAAAGCAAAAAAGAAAATCAAAAACAGAAAATCCACCATAGAGTTGCAAACAAATTGTCAAGAGAGCTCAGATTCAGAAGATAAGTGTTTTTCTTTTTTTTTTTACAAAAAAGGGATTGGGACAGATAAACTGTTAGGAAAAAAACATTAAAAGCTTTCAAAATAATTTCATTTGATTTTGCAGGTATGTGCTAAAGCAAGTCAAAATCATTCTGCTCTGAACAGCCCTTAATTAATCTCAAGGACCATACTTTTGAAAAGCTACCAAGTGTTATAGCTGTGACATTCTGTACATCCTGGGGAAAGGGTGTAAACAAAACACCTCAAACATTGCATCTTAGTGTTATCCTGCACCAGCTTCATCCTGCATATTGAATCATTAGGAGAAATATTCTGAAGATTAGTGAAAAAATCACAGACATTCCAAAACACAACAAACAGAAGAAGCATCATGATTTTAAAACAAGTAAAAGATTTATCTTTTAAGAAACTGATTAGAAACCAGACAGTTATTCTAGGGACCTGCAGCAAGAAGTCTGAGAAAGACAGCACAGAGCTTTTTCAGATGCAGCTGGTTTTGTTACATAACTTCTACAACTGCTTGTAAGCAATTGTGCACTTTTACTGGATTATATAAACAATGATATAAATCTTATACAAGCACCATTAATGACTTTGTATTCTACTTTCAGCCATCATTATCTTCTATTTTAAAGCAAAGTATGTGGCCTAGAGCACGCATTCACCCAACCACAGTTTTGAGGTTGCCCAGAGAAGCTGTGGATCCCCATCCTTGGAAATGTCCAAGTTCAGGCTGGATGGGGCTTTGAGCAACCTGGTCTATTGGAAGGTGTTCTTGTTTTATGGTCTTTTCCAATCCAAACCATTCTGTGATTCAATGATTTAATTTTTAATTAGAAAAAACTATTCAGAAGGCAAACACAGTACACAGGAGAAAACAAAAGCAAATTAAAAAAAACTTTGAGGCTTCTTAAGGCATCACATATGCCTTGCACTAAAAATGAAAAGTTACCTGAGGCTTCACAAAATTTGAATTCACTAAGGTATTCTACAAAATACAGACAGGATGAACGCAAGAAGGACCAGAAAAGTTTGTCTCACCCACAATGGCACGTTAGGGTATTCAATTTGCATTTTCAAACAATTTCCCAGTCTGGAAATAGCAGCTAAGGAGGACCCCCACAAGACATCTGTAGACTGTGAACAAGGGACAGTATATCACAGCTTTACCAGTCAATGTCAGAGTCGACAGGAAAAAAAAAAAAAAAGACAATACCAAGATACAACTGCAGGACATAGAAAGTCTAAATGGCGCCTGACAAATCTGACATTGTACAGATATAGAACTGGGATGGTCAATTTTCAAGCAAGCAGGTCTACTGGCACATACCTAGGGAGAAAGGAATTTTGTGTTTAAACTGGTTCCTTGTTCCCAACAATATATAATATTTCATATTAGCTCCAGATGTGACATGAACAATCATGTTCCTCCTCCTGTTCTCCTGTCAAAGGATAAGCATCACATTGCTTTTCTTTTCAAGCTAGTATCACTTTTCAGCTCTTGAACTAACACTGCACAGTCTAACTGTACAATAAACTAAAGATATAATTCTAATAGTCAATTTTCCACGTACAGATGAAGTACTGATATGTAATAGTAGTGCGACAGCTATGTTTGTTCTCTCATAAAAGAAATACTGCAAAGGGTGAAAAGGGATGAAAATACAAGAAAAGAAAGAAAACCACACAAGTAATTAAAATAAAGCAAATGAAAAAATCCACCAAAAATATCCCCCCCTAAAAAACCCATCCCTAAAAAACCCCACACAGCTTTAGAAGACAAATTTTCCTATACTTGCAAAATATTCCTGTATTTAGGGCAATTACATATATGCCTAAAAAACTACTTGTTAAGGAGGATAAAAGAATCAGGATGTAATCTCTGCCTGAAGTTTCTCTAAGTGCTTGAACACAGGCTTGAAGACCTTAAAGCACAGTTCAAACTTTTTCATATTCAGGACAGACAGGTGTTTTTTCTCAGGTAACCCACAGTCAAGTTCCAATGAGAGTTTCCATTCCTAAGAGCACCAGAGCCACAAACCTTCCTTACCTGCTAATGCCAGCTGCAGCCCACTGATGTCCACTGACTGGGCCATGTTCCCCACATCCATGGCAGCGATCTGCCGAGGAGTCTTCTTGAACAGCTCTCTAGGAGGGGCCAACATCAGTTGTGAAAGAAAGAATTTTTCTGGAGGAGTTATGGGAGGTAAGAAGCCTGTGGAGACACAGTGAAAAACAATCCGTGGTTTTTAATGTAGGAGCATTAACAGTTTCCACGCTCTTCAAGTATAACAAGCAAAACAAAGACAAATTAATCTGTTATTTATGGCAAGGCAGGTGCAGCTGGAGAGTCTGTGTGACACATACAAAACCATTTTAATGCAAAATACACTACTATGTGATCAGTATTACACATCATGACATGCAGGCAGATGATGCTAAGTCACTCATGGTAGCTCATTCACACAAATTCCAATCCAGACAGAAAGCGAGCTATTTAGTATGACCTGGCATTGCAATTCACAGACTCAGAGAATGACCTGGCTTGGCAAGGACCTTGATCACCATCAGGTTCCCACCCCCTGCCATGGGCAGGGACGTCTGTCCCTAGACCAGGGATGCTCTGAGCTCCATCCAACCTGGCCTCGAACACTTGCAGGGATGGGGCATCCAGTTTCTCTAGGTAGCCTGTTCCAGTGCTCCAGCCCTCCAACCAACCTGGTGGCCCTCTCTGTAGTTTTCCAACAGGATATTTTTTTTTAGGAACTGCTTTACTCAACACTGCTAGTGTCATCTTTACTGGATAGGAAAAAAAGTGTTTCACTGTCATGTATTTCTCTCTAACAGTGTTGTTTCAGTTTTAAGGCTGTTGGAAGCCTCCTATCACCTCCAGCTTTTTGTGATGGCTTTCTCAAAAAAATTTCCGTGTTATTACAGAACCGAATAGGTTGGAAAAGACCTCTGAGATCATCGAGTCCAACCTGTGACTGCATATCACCTTGTCAACTACACTGGGAAACTAAAGGCCATAGCCAGTCTTTCTTAAACACCTCCAAGGATGGTGACTCTGCCACCTCCTTGGACAGCCCATTCTAATGTCTAATCACCCTTTTTGTGAAGGAATGCAAGCTAAACCTCCAGTGGCTCAGCTTTACGCTACCTCCTCTTGTCCTGTCTGGTTGCCTGGGAGAAGAGGCCGACCCCCACCTGGTTACAGCCTCCTCTCAGGCGGTTGTAGAGAGCGAACAGGTTTCCCTCGAGCCTTCTCTTCTCCAGGCTAAGCAGCCCCAGCCCCCTCAGGCAGTTGCAGAGAGCTGTAAGATCCGGGCTAGCGGCCTGGCCGACACCAAGCCCAGAGCCGCTGGCCGTGCAGGATTCCCACCGCTTTCTCCGGGAGGGCTCCCGCTCCGCCCGCCTGCCCCGCTCCCCGCCGCACAGCTGGGACACACCTGAGAGCGGGGTGCGCTCCGCCTCGTCGCCGCCGCGCTCGGGCGCGGGGTTGAGGAGGTGGGCGAAGACGGCGGCGAAGGGGTTGGCGGCGAGGGGCTCGGTGCGGTACATCTCCCACAGAAGGTAGAGCGCGGTGAGGCGCTGCGCGGGGCTGGGCAGCAGGTCGGGCTGCTGCAGCAGCAGGACGAGCACGGAGCCCAGCCGGAAGTGCTCGGCCTTCCCGAAGTAGTGGTGGAAGGCGCTGGAGAGCCCCTCGAAGGTGCTGCCGCCCGCCTCCTCCGACACGATGCTCAGCAGGCTCGACAGCTCCTTCGGCGACAGGCTCATCCTGCCGCCCGCCGCCGCCTCGCCCGCCTCCGCTGCCCCCTGCGTGCCGGGCGCCGGGCTGCCCCCGCCCCCGGGCATCCGAGCGCGACCGCCGCCGCTCCGGCCCGGGCGCTCCCCGCCGGCCGCGCTTTACGGCGCTGCCGCGAAAGGCGCCGGGAGCGTTCCGGCCCGCGCTGCGGGGCGGTGCGCGCGCGGCCGGGTGGGCCGGGATTGGTCCGGGATTGGTCCGGGCCGCCAGACGGGGGCGGGCCATCGGGCCGGGCGGCGGCTGCGCGCGCTCCCGCGGGGGCCGGCAGGGGGCGCCCTGCAGCGCGCGGCGCCGGCTGCGTCCTCATGGCGCCGGGAGCCGCGCAGCGGGAACAGCGGGACGGGGCCTCAGGCGGGACCGGGCCTGGGGCGGGACCGGGCCTGGGGCGGGACCGGGCCCCAGCGCCGCCTCCCGCTCCCTGCACCACTGTGGGTCAGGGGCTTTCCTCCGGGCCGAGGGGCCCCTCGTGGCCGTGCCGTTTAACGGTGGAACAGCTACACCGTGGATTTGGTCCATTGGAGGGGCTGGAGCACAAGTCCTATGAGAAGCAGCTGAGGGTGCTGGGGTTGTTTAACCTGGAGAAAAGGAGGCTCAGCGGGGATCTTAACACTCTCCACAACCACGTGAAAGGAGGTTGTAGCCGGGTGGGAGTCAGGCTCTTCTCCCAGGTAACCTGCGACAGGACAAGAGGACGCAGCCTCAAGATGCGCCAGGGGAGGTTTAGGTTGGACACTAGGGATTTCTTCACAAAAAGGGTGATTAGACATTGGAATGGGCTGTCCAGGGAGGTGGCAGAGTCACCATCCTTGGAGGTGTTTAAGGAAAGAAATTTTTAAAACAACTTATCATTTCAGGATAGGAGAAACCTTAATCTAAAAAAAAAAAAAAAAAAAAAAAAAAAAAAGGTAAAATGTTCTTGGGACAGGAAGTGTAGTAAGCAAAATAGTGTTTCTGTGAGTACACTATATTTTGTGTACACATGAGTGTGTTGGACATTCTTGGGCTCAAAACTTATGTAATGAAGAAGTGAGAGTGTGTGGTACTAGTGCAGACTCAAATAAAATGAATTCTTGGCCAGATCTGAAATGGATTGCATTACACTCAGGGAGGAAGGTTGGGGCCCCAGCTGCCTTGGTGGGCCAGGGGGTCGATTCTGCAGGAGGTGCCTCAGTGCAGCACAGTTTCATGGTATAAAAAGAAGAGTTCTGCTTTCTCTCTTTGCAGAACAATGCCTCTGGGTGCAGGCTGAGCATATTCCATTTCTTGTAGATGGGCCTATGGAATAGCTATTGAATGGTCAATACAAGCATAAAATACACTTGTCATTTTTTATGTGTGACTTTATGGAAGAACCTCAGTAAAAATCATGCTTTGAATTCCTAAAGAGGATAAAGAGATTGGGGCTATACTTTAATTTCTGACTCCTAGCCCCCTTGTGTAACTCTGTCCTGTTGGCTCAAAAATGCTGATATATATTAGCACAGACACAGAGATTCCAGAATAAAAGTGACACAGGGAATCTAGTTTGGCAGGTTACCCTTTGCAAATGCAAATAAACCTTTACAAAATTATTTGGCTGTTAGGATGCAATTGGTTTAGTATTTAAAATAATGTCAGCTTTTGATGAATTGTAATTGTTACTGGAAAATAAGATCCACAACCAAAGAACAGTCAGATTTGATTTCCTGAGCTAAGGGCGAGGCTGTGCAATTTAACTGTAGAAGTTGTCTTTCCTTCTTTCCTTCTTAAAATTGATTACATTATTGTTTGCTATTGTGCTTTAGATGATGCATAAGATACACAAACTGCATTTCAGGTACTATTAAAAAAAAATCCTGATGAAGGATAGAAAAAATCAACATTTAGAAGGAGCAATAAAAGTATTAAAGAACTATCCAGCCAGTATTTTAGTTCCTTCTAGCAAAGGGGCTGAATACTCAGGAAACAACTCCCAACAGCCTATCTTCTATCCCCACAGTTCATTTAGGAAAGACACAGTAGGAAGGAATTAAATCACACCTTAAAGTCAAAGGGTGAATTAAAGCACTTCCAGATTGTTCTGTTTATTCTCATGAGACTTCTCTCTTGCACACAAATTCCTTTCCAGAGTAGTTAAAGTGATCCATCCTGTCTACAGTGTATTTTAAATAGCAGCATATCAGAGAAAGGAAGGAGAAGAGGCATTTTGTATACCTGTCTTCATGTGTATCTTTCTACCAACAGTTGAATGCTTTCTTCCTCGTTCATCTTTTCAATTCAAAATACAAGACAGGACCACCAATACAGAAACAGATTTTGTTATTCCTGGAGTAATCAACAATATTGGCATGCTAACAATGCCTAAAAGTCTTCCTGAGTAACTGTATGAGAACACATCTTCACTTGTTAATCAACTCTCTAAGCTGCCAAAGCGTCTTGGATACAGCTTGAAAAGCACTTAAGAAACACCAAAAATATCGTTGCATGAATGGCTTCATAAGTGCTGTATACTGAGTGGGTTAGAAATAAACATGGTCATTGCTGAATTCTTTAACTACCATGCATAATCACATTAGTGTAAATTAATGTTAGTCCACTCTCTTGAGTGTTAGGTTCCTTGAGTTTCAGATGCCACCAGAAGAGACAGAGCTTTGGCCCGATTAGCTTTATGGTGAAACTCCAACAGGGACATACTGGCACAGAAAAGCAGCATACAGTATGGCTATTTGCATACGTATCTTTGGATAGACTCTCCTTCTGACAAGGAAACTCTTTCCTGATCACTCAGAAACACTTTTTCCTCCAAAAACTATTTGAAGCAAAATAATATTCTCATTTGTCCTTTTTTTTCTTGCTCTTTTTTTTCAGACAGTTTTGTTGTGTGTGTGTGGTTTTTTTTAAATCCATTTGTAATTTTAAAATATCTAAGCATATGTTCTGTGTAGAAATATTCAGTCTGTGCATTGCTCAGGAACTCCACTGTGAACTTTAATTTGAGCACTCAGTGTTTTTAATTTGAGCTATGCAATTGCACATCAGATGCAAATGGAACTATTTCCGTTCCCTGGCTCCATGACTTGATTTATGCCTTATGGTTCTGTTTTCATCCAGAATCAATTTCATTAGAATCTTTACCTATGCAGATAAAATTGCAGGAGGAAGTGCTTTATGTTTAAGCTACAATTTTGAAATCCAGCTTCTGAAAGAATATTCAATAATTGTGAGATGATTAGAAAGCTTTTGTCCAGGAAGTGGGAGATTCAGGTTTTCTTCATCTCCCTCCAGGGATTTAAACTCCTGCCCAGACTATGGCTATTAGGAGTAGAGGGGAGTGTTTATTTCCTTTGGCTGAAGTTATTTTTCTTTGTTTACAGGCATTAAAGATTCACCACAAGAGGAAGGGAGAAAAAACAGGATCTGATGGATTTAATGAGAGTGTGATATTCAGGATGGTGGGTGGTCCGTGTTATAGTCCTGCTCCAGGAACAAGGCAAATGTGCAGAACAGCAATCAGGTGTAAAAGCATAAAAATGCACTTGTGAAGGGACTAAAAATCTGTTGTCCCTCTTGCCCACCTAAATTTCCAGCCATTGGGAGAGTCACTTCTTTCCAGTCTTTCCCTTTAGAAACAAAATTCAGAAATTTAATAAGGAATCTCTTAGTCTCATATGCATACTTTCATATGGTAATATACTTTCAGTGGCACAGCTTCACACATTTGTCTGTATCCTGAGTTCCATGTCATTCATTTCCTCATGTTCATGTATGTTTCTAACACTCAGTGAGCTCTTTCAAGGGCTTTCTATCCCAGTGCCTACAAAGTTTCTCTTTTGCCTGACTCTTTGTTTCCTTTTAAGTATGTTGCACATCCTCAAAGTGTCTTGTTATTTATCCCGTCTCCTGGTTTATGCTGAAAGCTTTTAAATACGTTTTAATGATGCATAACAGCAATATAATGAGCCTAATAGCATGCTATTGATTTTCATTTGAAACACTGACATTTGAACATTTCAATAGCCTTTTAACAGTGTGTATATTTAATGTGATTCAAAGACAAGGGAAATGCAACGCATCTCTTCTAAAAATGTCACATTCTCTATTTCCTGACCCTCTTTCCTCCTCTCCTGCAATCTTTTTGGCAATCATCCACATTGGAAGTATATAATTTTCAGTGTTTTAAAAAAAATAATAATGCTACTAATAATTATATTTTCTCATTCCATAATACTTGTTATGAGAAAATAAAAGGGAAAACCACAAATTTTCAGTATCCAGACACAGCTTTGCTTATCTGCTCTGATCACAATGAAGATATTAATGTTCCACATCCAGTGAGTGCTGCCAGAGAATGCAATGAGTTAGCTCTGAACTGACCAAGGATGCCCTCTAGACAGTTCTCACGCTCACTTGTTGCACTAAGAAACACAAAAAGATAAATGCCATAAGCAAACATACACATCAGCATAAGATAGCAGTTCCCTTTTGATGAATAACTCAGTAGTTAAATCATATGAAGGGTTTTGTTTCCAGGAGAGGTTTCTGAGAAATCAACAAGCAAGACGTGAAGCAGCCATACACTGCCCTGACCGGCCTGTGTGTGTGGCTACTTGGACATCAAATTAACAGCACCATTGCCAGGCTCTACTAACTGTATCATATAAGCATTTCTAGTGCTATATGTAAATACCTTCATTTTTCCAGTATTGTGACATGGTTTTTTTCAGAGAGTATTTATCAAAAATGAATACAGGTCAAGTTCACTTGACCTTCTCCTTCTGTCTCTTCACAGCATCATTCATATTCTTTGCCCATCAGTCACCTGCACAGCACCATAAATGCGCATGACCAGTCAAGATTTTAGGAAATTCAGCTTCTGCTCTGTGGGTTGATTGAACATAAGGTAATACATAAAGAAAGAGAAAAGCAAAGAACCAGGGAAACAAGAAAGGCCTATGATTTAGTGAGGTCTTCAGTTTGCTTGCTTTCCCAATGTATAGATTTTGGTTTGTAGCCACATCAAATAAGTGGATCATCTGACAAGTCATGACTCAGACCTCATTGAAGTTGCACATAATTAGACAGGGGTTTTGCTATCGAGCTTAAAAAAAAATCAGCTGCTTTCATTATCATGTTGTTCAGATGTTTATTCAGTCCTGTGGTTTTCTTTCAAGAAGATGATGCAAGTAAGATCAGGAATGAAATTTCTGAGAATATGTAAGTGATTTTGAAGTCTGAGATGCTTTTTGAATTATTAGTAATTTCCAAAATGCATCTTAAACTGAAATTATGATACCCAGTTTTCAGAGGTTACCTTAAAATTCAAAACTGTTTATAAAAAAGGTACCTAAGACAGGCATATACATGTTTTATTGTTAAAATGTAAGTTAAGCTCTCTTTCTGCCCATACCAGAGACTCTTCTAACTAGAAAAAGAAATGAGCAATCTTAGTGTACCTTGAATAGGTGGTGATATTAGTAAGTAACTCTGCTAAAGCAGTAGAGTGGGGCATGGATATTAAACCAGGCAGAGAAGAAATCTCTTATGCATATAGTAGAAAACAGAAGAAATTACTCTTACCTTTTATTTAAGATAGGTCACATGAACAGTTTCCAGAAGAAACTAATTCTCTTGGCTGATGGTGAAGGGATTGTAGAATGATGACCTCAGACATCTCATTTTTGACCTCTAAGTTAGGAGATCAATCCCATCCCCTGCAGAAGCAAGATCAAATTTGACACCAAGTTAAGGTTTAACTCCTGGTCAGAGCTCCTGTCATACCTGCAGGCAAGATACTTGCTCCTTTTCTGATCTTCCAATGGTGCATTGCATCCCTTTTTCCCGGATTGTGCTGGTCTTTCATATTTTAAACTTAAAATTCTGCAGGATGAGGACTGCCTCTAGTGACAGTCTTCAGTACGGCGATTTCTGGGACTGTGCAGTATCCCTGTAATGGAAATTCTGGCATGTCTCAGGAAGAAGGGGATTCCGTGCAGTGGCAGTGGAGGCAAAAACGAATGGGCAGTGCAAAACCAAAGGGGTTGTACAATGCAACTGCTGCTTTCTGCCCACCTGCCCTGGGGAGAAGTCCCCTGTGGCTCCTGCTTCTTGGCACTTGCAAGAATCAGAAGTTTCTGGAGGTTGTGGAACTACTTTGTTCCCTATCTCTTAAGCATGACTGTAAAAGCCCAAATCCCCAGTGCTGCTAGTTCAGTGAAACTGAAAGGTAGTAAATTCAAATCTCATAAACAAAAAGCATTTTGTATACAGCATGCATGTAAAGAATTCACTACTGCAGACTGTCACAGAGGCCATGGTTGTAAGGAGGTCTATGGCATTGTCAAAGATAACAAAATATCGAGAGTAAATTCAGGAAAGGAGAAATTCAGAAGGCGCATAAATGCTTCTTCGTCTTACACAATCTCTTAATGATGAGTGAGACCGTTTTGGGGATTATTTTCTCTGTTGTAACTTGTCTTGGTCACTATCAGACAGGAATTTCTAGACCATAAATCTGAACAAATATAGCAGTTTCCGTGTTGCTCATTTACACCTGACAGAATCTGCTGACCATAAAGTACACCGAGGGTTTGATCTGAAGTATATCATCTATCACTGATGCAGTAAAACTGCATTCATTCTGTGGGGCTCTGAAAAATTGCCCAATGGGTAGCTGGTTTGCAGAGATGGGTACTCTTGGGTAAGGTGGCATTGGTGTACAAGGCCCTGCATTCATTGCTCCACTCTCATATGCCTAAAAGAATCCCAGATTGTGCAATTCACACACCCCCTGCTCTTCCTTTTAATTCTTTGCTCAAAATCCAGTGCAAACTTCCTCTCTCATACTGACTATTTATAAGTATACATAGAAACAAATGTTTTGTAAAGATGTAAGAGACATTCTTCTTTATTCCCAGGGGCAAATAAAACCTTTTATTTTTAACCCAGTTTCCTAAGGAAATGAGGCTGATGCAATCACATTGTCTATTTGTCTGTCTATCAAATTGTCCCCCTTCCCCCCTTCCCTCCCCCCATCAACTTCTCACCATTAATTTCTCCCAGCCAGATCTGAAAGACAGGAAAAATTCTTTCAAAAGTGTTAAATGCACATAAGTTTTATGAAAATCAGTGGGTGGGCCAGAGGAGAGATCTTATCAGTTCCCTCATGGGAGGAGTCAGTTCTGGCTGAATTCAGTGGGTGGGCAGTGAAGGGCTGTCCCCTTAGGCATAGCTGTAACACCACATGATGCCTGTTGTCCCTTGATGGTGTAAGAACCATCAAGGAGTCACTGGGGTGCAAGTTCAGAGGTACTTCTGGAGAGGCTCTCTTGGATACTTAGCAGTATTTCAGGGGTGGAGAGAGAGATATGGTGGCAAAGGAGAAGGCAAGGGAAGGAAGAGCATTGTGAGACTTGTGGGATGTAGAGGGCAGAGCACACTTTAGGGTTTTCCTTATACTCCAAAGGGACTGAATGTTAAGGTCATATTCTGGGGAGCTTCTCAGTGGTGGCTCAAGGAATATGTTGGAGAAGAAATGCAAAGCCAGTGCTAGAGAAGGGGACATGAAAAGCAGGTTTGGTTTTCAGACAGCTTCTCTAACTTAGTAGGCATCTGCTAATACCTTCCTAACATCTTTACTGTGATGTTTGAGATTTTTTTTATTTTAATGGAGAAATTGGTAAGATCATTTTAGAGACTAAGCTTCCATAGGTTCCTCCCTATTTGCTACCATGCTGGTCAGCAGATAACATTTAAACAAAGAGATAAGGTCTCTTGTCATAGGTCTGGGAAGTAGCTTCTTCTGTTAGGGAATTCCAGCAAGTCAGTACTCTAAAAATACATTTAAAACAGTATTAGTGACATGCCTTTACTTCAGTTGTCCTACTTTCCTCACAAAACCCCAGCTACTAGTTTGCGAGATTCTTTCAAGCTTAAATCTGAAGTACCTGAGTCTGGAGACTACTGTCTTGCAAGGGATTCAGGATAGGTTAGTGGATATAGATGAGCTGAAGTTAAAAAAGCAGTGACTCTGTTCTGATGAGCAAAGTAAGTAAGAACATTCTCTTCTCCCCTTTCCACTTCACAAAAGAAGAAAAAAGAAAAAGGAAAAAAAACCCAAAACAAAACCAAAAACTACAGTCTTCTTAGATAAGATGACAAAGCAAGAATCTGTTGGAGCAGGGAGAGAGAGAGATGAGGGAAAGAGAGAGGATAAAGGTTCCTGTTCTCTTTCAGGTGCTCACTGATTCTGCATACAAGTCCAAATTTTTTAACATACAGTTGGACTTGGAGTGCATGGGAAAGAGAAGAGTCAAGAACTACCGACAGTGTGAACTTCTTTCTCTCACATTTACAAAGTGTGTGGTGCATGCAAACGTGCCACTTGCAGTGCAGAGGTAAAGGTACTTGGCAGTATTTCAGGTGTGGGAAGACAGAGGTGTGACATCTTTGTAGCATCCCTGATTTCTCTTGCTGTGCCTCCCCATCTCCAAAGATTGACATTCTCAATTCATGCCCTCACAGAAGGTGTGAGGGTGCAGAGTGCTGTTAACACAAATGGCTCTGAGTACACAGGCATCCAAACAAGTTTGAAGGCTGAGCAATTTTGCCTTCAGCAACTGAAACCATTTTGCAAATATTTAATATATAATTAAACCTTCTTTTCATATCAGGTGATCTGTCCTCAGCATATAACTTTATATGTCAGGACAGAAGAAGATGGTGAGATGAGTCAGATAAAGTAATAACAGGTAGAAGGTTTCTATTTGTAAATATACTGTCAGAAAAACCACGAGTCCCTTCTCTAAATGGGAAACCCTAGATTTCTTCAGGATCCTTGTTTCATGCTCTATACATCCCATGCTTGTGTCCATAAATGTTTCCCCGTGATCAGCCATCATCTGCAGATCTATGTCCCTGAATGCCAGCTGTTCCTGCATTTCTTGCAGAGATCACACCAAGGACAGACATGCAGTCACTGTAGTTGGGAAAGTGCACTCTCCCTCAGGCAGCTACTGTTTCACATGTATTAGCTACCGGAGCCTGTGGTTTGGCATCAGCACAAACTTCTTCCTATCACAGCATTACAAGTTGTCTACTCAACACAAAAATGGCTACCCAAGCCTGGCACAGCCACCTCCTGGTCAGCAGTGGTGACCCATTTGTGCACCGTGTCTTGTCCCTGGTTTATTACAGCATTTTGGGTTAAAGCAAGGTCTTCAGATGGCTCCAAATGGGCAGAGTTCCCTATGCAATAACTCTGTAGCTGCTGCTTATCACCCCTACTCTAGATCTTGATGCAATTTCACAACTTTGCAGCACCAGAGGTCTCAGCTGGCAATGGCTGAGGTAAACAACAGCTGTCAACATTCAGCAATGTAAGCAGCATAATTTCTTTGCCAGGACCCATCACTGTCAAGCAAGGGTTAAAAAGACCACTGCTAAAACGCCCTTCATGGTCAGAGCCTTGTGCATCCTTCTGAAATAACATCACAGTCCAAAACAGGAACAGCTCTTTCAATGGTGCAGGATCCATGTCTGGGCAGCAGCTGGAGAGGACAGGAGAGAAAAAGCTGAATCAGAAGTATTTTATTTTTAGTTGTTTAATAATGGCCCAGGAACGTCTGTGAGCTGGAGCTGAAGAAAAACAAACACATATTTCCACAGCACATAGGGAAACATTTCCTTAAGTGCTTCATGCTGGTGATACTTTTGAATTCCTAGCCCCCTCCCAGAACTCCTCGTGTGGACTTACACCTAGAACTGTGAATCAGATGTGTGCTTTTGGGCAAGTTTGGTTTGCCTGCATATCCAGACCCACATGTATAAGCCAGGGCAAATCTTACAGCAAGAAATGGGCAGAAGTATAACTTGGCAGAGCTGCAAAAGTGTGGCAGAACTGAAAGCAAAGCATCAAGTTTCCCAAGTCCCAGGGCTGCTTTGC
The DNA here is from genome assembly GCF_971803275.1 of Cyanistes caeruleus. NCBI lineage: Eukaryota > Metazoa > Chordata > Aves > Passeriformes > Paridae > Cyanistes > Cyanistes caeruleus. Next base: position 30,068,885 of record NC_141703.1, read on the forward strand.
AGTGAGAAAAGGGCAAAGCAATAACACTGCTACCTTGATTTGTTTCTCCATTAGCTCACTGGTTTTGCCTTGTAGGTATACAAAGTACCTGTATGGATGTACACATTCCTGTATTTTTGTATGTATGGTTTTCATCTTAAGAAGATGATATGCCCTAGCAGGCTCCTCAGTTTACAACATCTGGCCAGAAGCAGTTGCTGCAGCTTCCACCGGTCATGCCAAGTCAGAGTAAAGTCTATGTCCCATTGGCACAAGGCAGATGGGCTGAGAGCTTCTTTAAGATAGTCTGATAGCAGGGCAATACTTCAGAAAACACTGTTTTGTTGAGGTCCTGAGTCTTGTTGCTGGACAACATAGACACCTCTGAGACAAGCCACTGTGTCCTTCAGAAGACTTAATCTGTACCATGAATGGAGCAACTCTCATACACCTACCAAGGTGAGTACAACCTTGTAAAAAAGAACACAGAGAAATGTCAATAGTGTGCTTACATAAATGGTTTCAACTGGAAAAACTGAGTTTGCTCAGTATGGTTTATTTATGATCTGAATATCAAGAGCATTTCAAATGTCTATTTGATCAACAAAAGAAGAAACCACTCTGTATTTACACAGTCTTGTACCAACCTCCTCTTTCCCAGTAACTCTTAAACCTGTCACTATTTTCAGCCATAGGAGAGAGAGGGATAGAGGCCTGGAAGAGATGGAGCTGTACAATCTCCATCAGCTGGAGACCTGGTGGAGGGGAAGGGCTCTGCTATGGAGTCTGCCCTCATTTTTGCTGCCTGCTTTCTCAACTCTAACCAATTTTCCTACTCTCACTTCTTGGCCATTTTGCAGCTGCGTCAGACCAGCTGGCCCCAGCAGGGAGGCTTGGGAGAGTGTCTGAACCACACTGTGAGGAAGGGAAACAGGAAGCATTGTAGGAAGAGGGGACTGAAGTTGTAAAGGCAACATGGGGACATGGAGAGAGGGTACAGGAGACTATTACAGTAAGGGAGGGGCAGGAGAGCAGAGGCTGTTGCAGGTTTTGTTGGTTTTGCTGGCTGCCAAATCCTCGTCTTTGACACATGAAAGAAATGTGAAGGTGCAAGAAAACAGGAATTAATAAATAAACAGTAATAATCAGTGCTCTTCAATTCCAAGGGGTTTATAAACATTAATGAACCTTCATGAGCTGTTGGACAGGTATTTAAGCCGTATTCCATTTTCTCAGATAAGGAGATGAAAGCTCTGGCTCAAGTCCAAAGTTTTCAAAAGCAGAAACTACTTTTAAGAGCCCTCCTTTACGCTCAGCACCAAACCTCCGAAGGGATTGATTTTACAGTTGTCATCAATGTCAATTATATGCTCTTTACTTCTGCAAAGCCAGGTCTAAACATGCACACTAAAAGGCAGCAATATCTTTTGAAAATTCAGGCTCTGTAGGCCTTTTGGATTCTCCAAAGGTATGTAAGGAGAAACTGGTTTGTGAGAGAAATAGATATGCAAAAACATTTATTTTTTTCCTATTGCACCATGACAAGAATGGAAACAAAGACTTTGCTGGCCTAAGACACTTAGAGAAAGGACAAAGTAAAACAAAGATTTTTAAGAAAAAAGAGTTCAAGAAGATCCATTCCTCTGTGCAAATGGGAAAGGAAGCAGAGCATGTTTTCAAATCTTCACATCTCCCATAAAGACTAGGCAGATGGTTTGGGTGCATTTCTGTAAGTATGTGATGAATATTTTATCCCCGAAAGGAATAGAAAACATGAATGTGTATGTAGTCACCAGCTTCACTGAGTGAAGAAACAACAGGACTTCATTAGAAACCAGATTTGGTAGTCTAGAAAAGGGGAGGGGGGGTGGAGGGGGAAGCAGTGTAATAAAAAAAAGGGAAGAGAGACGTAGTTATTTTCTTTGGAATCCTGCATTCCCAATTTTAATTGTTCTGTGGCCATGCAAAGACTAACTTCTTGTTAGCCTACCTACAAAAACGTAAGTGGTGAAAAAGCCTCCAAGTTCTGTTAGAATGGTAGGTGTCATATTTAAATTAGCCAGCTGCCAAAACAAAAGGAGATCACAGAGCTTTCATGCAGAATATAGCAGTCAGGTAGGAGCAGAAATGCTGTGCTGATCAAAGACAGCAAGTTTAAACCCAGTCCTAGGCATGTGCAGCACGATTCCTACTCAGCAATATCAGCAATGTACCAAGCTCAGCTCAGCATAGCTTTGAGTGTCATAGCAGATCAGTGGGAAGACATAAGAATCACAACAGAAAGGCTCCATTGGAGATGGATAAAAAGTGCATAAAAAAGAGGAAAAGATTGCCTGAAAAATATGTTGAAGGATGCCTCAAAGGCACTCACATACATGTTTTAAAACTTGTTTCAAAATGCTGACACTTCTGCAACAACCAGGCTTGTGCTGTGACAGAATTTTGCCACTCCTGCAGCTGAATCTCTCCATAGGTATTTTGAAATCCTCAGAAGATGAGCAGAAGTTGTGGTTCCTCCCTACACCTTCTGCAGCGCCACCTTGCCCAGCACTGGCAGCACCAGCAGCAGTGGCAGTACCAGCACACTCATCCTGACACCACTTGGGTGATAATGTGGTGCTGAGCCCAGTGGTGGAAGGTGCCAGCTGTCTGCAGCCACCAGACAGGAGGGCAGGATTCACAAGAAATGGAAAACTGTAGAGCTTTATGTAGCCTCAAACTGGTTTTAGGGTCCCTGTGTGCACAGGGTTATGACAAATCCCATGGAACACAGGTATGGTGTCAGACCTTGTGGCATATAGGAAGGACAGAGACCATCATGAGTTCAAGGGACATAATATGCTTTCATGTGTTTGTGTTATGCAACTCTTGTGAGGCATCTCTGACTGAGAAAAAGACACATTTAATTAATGATTTTAAAAGGCCTTACTGCCCACACAAGTTGATGTTCTAGGGGATCAAAGGAAGAATAGGGTAAGCACCTAAAGGAAATTTTTATAACAAGAACCTCTGGTTCCAAGCACAGCAAAGAAAAATGGGAAATTTTTCCTAAGCCATACTCGTAACTAAGGCAAATTGTACCCAGATCCAGCAAAAGACAGCTATGGTAGAAAAAACACTGCTGGAGGTGGTTTAGGTTTGGGATTTTTTATTTTCCAAATCATTGAAGTATTGCTGAACTCTGCAGACTTTTTATCTTGGAAGATGAATTAGTATGGGAATTTTGGATCAGGAAACAGCGCCAGAGGAAGCTGCTGCTAACAGAAGCTAACACTGGCCATTCCACTTCAGGCTTCCTTTGAGACTATCGGGCACAAGTGAATGCCAGCAACTACATTTTTGGTAGCATGTTACGGCAGCAATACGTTTTTCCTATCAAAGTCATTTGCTATTGCTGCTGAAACACCACTGCTCTGCAGAAAACTGCAATCAGAAAAGGGGCAGGTTGCAACCTCCATTCAGGAAGTTTTGTCCTCTCTGCTCTGGGCTTTTCATCTTGTCACAAGTTATGGAGCCTTTGCATCTTTACTTTTGATTCTGCCTCCTTCATTCCTGGCTCTGCTAATTCACTTTATTGTTCAAAGTCTTGTATCTACCAAAAGGTAGAAAAATCACTAGCTGTTTGATTAATTCTCCCTAAAGAAGAGCAAAAATGCATTTTAGGAGGCCAACCCTTCCATTCCCACTACACTGCAGTGACTTACGCCAAGCCGTAAATAAATTGTATTCTTGGAATATAATTTCTTATATAGGGCTGTCCATTCTTCTTTTGTACCAGAATAATTTTAGTGTCTTATCTCAATGACAAAGTGGGTAGAATATAAAAATCCTGAGAGTATGGTATCTACCCATAGCTGTGTCTTGAGAATGAAAATGAGAATGGGAAGAGAGGGCATCCTGGGCAGTAACTTGAGAAATACCTGCTTCTTTCCATCATAACGGAAGTAATCTACATCATCTCCTCCCAGCTTCCTGGGGTCATTACCTCTGTGCTGAACAGAGGTCTTTGCACCTACTGAAGGTGGGGAGGAAAGCAGGTGTGACTCAGCTCTGGCAGAGTGCAGGCACATTATAAAGCACTGGTGGAGAGGGTGTCAAGTAGTGAGCAGGGCAAGACAAGGTTTCACTCCCCTGCTGTCCTTTGGGAAACAGTGGCCATGAAGCCTGTGCCTTGGATTCCTCTCTATCACCTGTGTGCTCTGCAGGGATCCACTATATATGAGTAAAGGGCTAAGGGATTGATTTTTTTCATCCAGTGTTTTGGAGAACTGGAAGTTTAATGATACTGTGGTGAAGTGTTTACTGCCTTAAACCACATGTACATATTATTTTAATCCCATGTCCTGAGACAGGCTGTTTTCTTAGGAAATGTTTGTTAAACACCTTGAAATGTGATGACCTTTCCAGTGTCACAGTAACTGTGAGGTTCCCAGAAGAGCTTTGACAGTGCTAAATTGCAGAAGTGGGTTTTGCAACTGGAAGTGAGGAAGTGATGTTGGAAGTAAAATAAGAAGTGGAATCAGCCACATAATCATTTTGCATATTGATGTTCTATTGCTGGTACTTGAAATATAAAAATGCACATTATAATGTTATTGACAGGGAAAAAGCCAGGAAATACTATTGCATAAAACTGAGTCAAGACTTCTAATGTGTTTTTACAGTGTTGCTTATAACTTAATTACACTTGCTCCTGACAGTATATTTTATCTTCTTATATCTTCTTTATTGCATAGGCATTAATTTAATCAGAGATAATAAATGAAACCTCTGGAATTAATTACAGGTTGTAACAGTTTTGTTCTTTGCTAGAACAGGCAGGAAGACAAAAACATATGGTCCCATAAACATTAACTGGCTTTTGCCATTACAGGAGAAAGACAACAAAGATTAAATTACTTGGAGATGTAGCTGAGAATGCTCAGGCAGTTTTCAGTGTTTCTGAAGCTCAGCAGTTCTCTGTGTGGAAGACCTTGACTACTACATTTCTGTGACCCTTTCAAACCAAAATGCACATTCTGCTTGAATCTATTCAAAAGATCTGAGCTTAAGAACTGCTTTTACAGATTCCCAGGATCTGATCTGTCTGGCAGGAGGGGTCTTTGCAGTCCTGTTTCAATGGAGGCATGCTGCCAGGATTTGGGATCTGCGTGTGAGCTACCGTGATTTCCCTTTGGGCCCTCTTGTTTCTGCCAAACTTGAAGTGGACTTTCTGTGAGTGAGAAGCAAACATGGCTCTATTCCAACAGCACAATATCTGGGAGGGTGTCTGACAGGAAAAAACCTTGCAGAAGAGCCTTTCAAAGCATCTCTAAAAAAATCCCCTCTTGTAGGGGATTTCTTGTGAAGAAAAAAGTCATTACCTGTGCTTAGAAGGCAGAGGGTATCTTGCTTGGTTGCCTAATCTTTCTGATCACAAAGTTAACATCACGGAGTAACTCCATCATATATGAAATTATATATCTTACACTATTTCTAAAATGCCTCTAGTCTGGTTCTTAGTGTGCTATCACAGTAAAAAACTTTCAGATCAATCTGATTTGCTTAGAAGCTTAGTACTTAATCTAATCTTCCATTTTTTAAAAAAAGCAAACAAACAAACCTCTAATGCTGCATTTAGTGATTTTTAATGCATTTTTTAAATGCAATAAATACATCATCTTCTTTGTATTTAACACTCAGGCTGTTGTAGGCAGTTATTTTGTGCTTCACTTCAGTTGTCAGTTTCAGCTGAGCTACACATATATCACACCACTGCAATGTGAACTCACAAGTCAGATTTAAATCCTTCATAATTCCTGTTGTTCTTTTCTTAATGTGCCTCCACAAGATATACATTTTTCAAATACTGAAGTAGTGTGAAATTAATATGATATATCAAGAATGGTCCCATCAGACTTCTGTAGAGGAGGACTGTTATCTACCTGGTCTGTGAAGAGGATTTGTCTACACAACGCAGGAAATATAATCCAACGTGGTATGGAAAGCCTGCCAGTTTGAGCAGTGGGGTATTATGGATTTTGAGCATTCATTCAAGAGTGAACCAGTGCCTGGAGCAGTGTGCTGAGGGCTTAAGGCTGCCACTGGGCACTAACCCAATGTGTCACTACATCTCTCCTTAGTTCGGTGCAGGTGGGAGATAAAGTCTTCTCAAAATCCAGCCACATATCAATATGGTGAATCTGAAGATTTGTGGCTTCATTTCCTCAGCAAAATCATTTCCCTGCTCTCAGAGTGCTCAGTGGTTTTCAGCCCAGGGGCTGCAGGTCTCTGCACTGGCAGATGGCTTCAAGGGGAGATGCCACAAAGAAAAATAAATGTACTGATGCCTGCTGGCAACTGGTCTACAGGAGGTTGAAGCTGCAGTGGAATATTTCAGGGGCTGCAGAAAATAAAGGGTTGAAAACAGCAGCTGTTAATTAATCTCTGTGAGGTGCTTTTCTTTTTTCTTTTTTTTTTTTTTTCCCTGAAATAAGTATGTTTTAATTATTTTCTCCTAGATGTATTAACCAACAGTTTGAATTTCTCATGTTATATTCACTAATGTGTATTATTTCTCTAGCACCCTAAACATTATTTCTCTGCACTCACTGCTTTCTCCAATAAGTCCAAACTCTGGGTCATCTGACAGTTTCAGAAACTCTGTCTTGGGAATTGAATCAGCTCGCTGATCAGGGTTTTTCAGACACTAATAAAGGTACAAGTTAAAGAATCAAAACTGGAAACATGGAAATGATCGGACTGTGCACCTGCAGAATGATAGCTAAATTCCAGCCCTTATTTTTTTTTTTCCTTTTTAAAGTATAAATAAATTAAACTTCAACTTTAGGCTCCCATTTCATGATAAATGCAACTGAATCTCCCTACAGTCTCCTTCCTGAAAGATCAGCCTGTTTCTTTCCCTCAGTCCAGGACATGCACTTTTACCCTAGTTTTCCTGCAGTCACAACATAACTAAGGAACTAACCTAGCCAAAACCACTTTAATAAGTGAAAGTTTTCAACTAGTTTAACTAGTTACAGCCATTCACTAAAGAAAGTCTGACAGGAGTCAGGGAGGGAGCATGGACAGCCTGTTTTTGTAGCAGCCCTTATGTGCATCAGCTGCAATCATGTACCTGCAAGCCCTGGAACCTATCCTAGAGCACTGCACACTCACAGTCTCCCATGTTTGTTCATGTTGCCAGCCCCCTCGGAGGGTTTGGTACCCTCTGCAGAGGGCCAGCTAGGCAGGAGGCCCAGAGCACCATGGCTGCCTCTTTCCAGCCATCATTCATTTTATGCACAGAAGGAATTCGCCTTCCTTGAGCACCTCAGTGACACCCAGAATAAAAATTATATATTTGTTTAATGGATGAAAAATATGAAGCCGTGGGAAGCTAAAGGGCATGACTAGTGCTGGGAAGGCAATCAGTGACAAAGGCAAGAAGGAAAAGCAGAGTTTTCCCTGTGATGCTTCCCTCTGCCGTCTGTACTCTTTCATGAATGCTCAGAATCTCTGCAGTTTATTCTGGCTATGACTGATGCTCCAACATAATCTGAATGGCAGACTCCCTGCCTTGTGCTACTAGTACTGAAATTTAAGAAAGATACATAGCATGATAAATAACAAACACAGTCATTTCAGAGTGTGTGCTAAGGGTGGTATAAGGCCAGAAACATCATTTTCTTTCTGTTCTTTCCTTTCAAATATATCTTTATTTTTTAAAGCTATTTTTCTTTAGTAACCTTAAGCACCTTCAAGCAATTGAGTAAGATATTCTTATCTTTTCTGGATTTTATCAGAGAATAAATAAAAAGCAGTCTGCTTTTTATTTAGAATATTTTTTTAATTTTAGAATAAAAGATTTATTTTTTTTTAGAAATGGTTTTTGTCTCATAATCTACTAGATTCCCATCCTCCCTGGTTTTATGTACCTCTCTAGACACCAGTTTTAGAACTATTGCTTCACAGGAAACTTCAGATCATCCAAATCCTATTTTAATACTGGTTGTGAAAATAGTTAATACATTACTGTAGGACCTTCTTCATGAAATAAACTTATTCTTAGCTGTTGCCAAAGACTGTCTAGTTGTCAGGTAGAAGATGTGCCTCAGGATGTCAGGGACTGCCATGTGCAATGCCATATTGGGAAAGAAGGGTGCTCCTGCTTTCAGTAGATGCATTTATTTTATTATAAAATACATTACAAAGTGCTTTGTTTTCCTCTGTCATCCTGAATAAGTTTTCTCTCATCTCATCCATTCCCCTATTGCTTCTCTGAAGCCATTTCTCAGAGATTCTTTGTTAATTATCTTCCAACAGTTCTATGTGTTGAAAAAGCTGCTTAAAAAAAAAAACCAAAAACCCAAACAAAACCTGAAATTAATATTCAAGTATCTGCAAAGGGAAGAAATATTCACCATCTCACTTCACCAAGCATTTAAACTTTCAATACTTACATGTCTTCAGGATAGTTTTGGGGGCAGCGGAAGTCTCTGAGCTATTCTTATCCTGCAAGAGCATTTAAAGTAATTTCTTCTTACGTTCTCATTAATTTTTAATACATTATTATGTGGATGTCCATCTTCTCCTTTTGACAGCTTTTATTTTTGTCAGACAAATAATATGCTCAAAGTGCTTGCTTGCTATTCTATGTATGGAAATGAAATCTTTGCTTCACCTAGAAATTGTAAAGAACACAGATCACACAGTGTTTACCAGATTGCAGCTGAGTACAGAATTTTGACTATTAAATGATCCCACTGGAACTCAAAAGCAGTCCACATGGGCACCTTCCAATTCCCAGCTAATAATTACTGCTGGCTGTGCTAAGTAGCACTGCAGCAGTGGTACCTTTCAAAGAGCTGGTACACAACCCATTTAGCAATAGGCAGAAATTGGGAAAGTGAAGCTCAGGTCTTTATCCCTAATCAAAATTCATTACTTAGAGGGATCTTTGCTTAAATTTAGGTGTGATAAAAACCACTGTGACTGAGGTCTTTAATCTAGAAGTGTGAGGTTTAGCAGCCTGCTAATTCAGTTGTTGTATTTATTTAATATTTGCAGTTAACTGGAAAAGGAATGTGATGGAAAGAAAGTACACCGGTCATGTTTTTATCACAGAATAATAGAAAGGGTTGTGTTTCGAGGGATCTTAATGATCTCGTTCCAACCCCCCTCCTATGGGCAGGGACATCTATTAGATCAGAGCTCCATCCAACCTTGCCTTGAACACTTGCAGGAATGAGGCATCTGCAGCTACTCTGGGCAACCTGTTCTAGCGTCTCACCACTCTCATTAACGACGATCTGTGTTAATAAAAATGTAAGATACAGTGTCACAGGATTACCAGCAAAACGTGCTGCAGCAGTAACCATTTGTGCAGGTTCGCAAACGATCCTGCCAACAGCTCAACCGCAAGCAGTGACAGATTATTTTTTAAAACGAGAAAAAAACTGAACTGTAAAATTAAGATTCTGACTTTTCCCTTGCGAGACAACGTTTCAAGCACCGGCCTTTAAATACCAAAGCAGCTGCGGGTTCACGCTTTAGGCTTAGATCTAGAAGGAAACAGGAAAGCAGAGACACCCCCGCCCCCCAACCTCTCTCCAAGCCCAGGACACCCTTTCCTTCCCGCACTCCTGTGCAGCAGCCCCCAGCGGGGCACATGCCGGGGGTGCGGGGACCTGACCTAGACCCATCCTCCAGGACCCCGGGGCACCGCGGGAGCCCCAGCGGGCCTCTGTGTGGGGCTCTGTGTGCGGTTCGGGGCGCCATAAACCCCCGAAAGGGAGAACCAGAACTCCCCCCTGCTCCCCCTCCCTCCGGCCGGAGCTCCCCGCCGTCCCCTCCGAGGGCGCGGAGCAGCACGGCCCCGCCGCTCCGAGCCCCCGGCGCCGCGGGAAGGGCGGCCCGTGCCGGGGCTCCTCCCTCGGCCCCTCCCCGGCGGCCGGGCCCGCACCGAGGGAGCCGGAGCCGGCGCCGCGCGGCCCGCGGGGGGCGATGTGACCCGGGCGGCCGGGGTGCGGTGCCGTGCGGGGCAGGCGGGCTCCGAGCGGGGAGAGAGCGGGACTTCGAGCCGGGGGAAGATGTGGCTGAAGCCCGAGGAGGTGCTGCTGAAGAACGCCCTCAAGCTGTGGGTCACGCAGAAGAGCAGCGGCTACTTCATCCTGCAGCGGCGTCGGGGCCACGGAGACGGCGGCGGCCGCTTCACGGGTACCTGGTGGCGCGGGGGTTCGGCGGGCCGGGCCGGGCCGGGCCGGGCCGGGCCGGGGGGCAGATCCCCCCTGCGTCTACCCCAGGGGAACTTGGCCGCGCCGGGGCACCCGGCGGCAGGTCGGGCTGCGGAGAGCGGGAGCGGCCTCTTTGTTCGGGCCGTGCACGGGTGGCCCGGCTCGGCGGTAGCGCGGGCACCGCGGGTCCCCCGCCGCGGGCGGTGCGGGGGCAGCCGCCGGCCGGGCGGTGCGGGCCGCCCCGGCTCCCCGCCAGTTGCCTGGGGAGCAGCTTCGCGTTTCTGTAGCCTTGAGCAGCGCTGAGGCCACTTGTATTGTTAGTTCCCCGCGCTCCCCTCCCGATGGGTTTCTCAGCGTGGCTAAGGGCGGGCGCGCAGCCCTTCAGGCGGTGCGGAGCCGCTGCCCGTGGCCGGAGGATGCAGCTGCGGAGAGCCCCCGGGGGCTGCAGCCCGCCGGACCCGGGGAGGTCCCTGCGGCCGGCGGTGAGAGGTGCACATTGCCGGGGGCACACAGTGGGATGTGCTGCCTGTAGCCCCCGGTACCGTCCGCGACCTACGGCTCGCCTCCCCTTTCTACAACGAGAGCTATATAAGTACATATAGAACTCCTGGCTTTTGCACGATACATGACATTACGGGGCGGGGGTTGTTAATTCGGTGTTGTGGCAAAGTGCGTTCTGTCTTATTTTTTGCGCTAATTACGCTACGGGTTCTGGTGGCTGTCTGGTTCCGGCACGTTATATCCATGTGGCACTCCAGATTGGCGTATGAAGGATAAACACGGAGAAGGATCACGCTGTACCCTCGCAGCAGTGTAGATCCGTGAGTAACTCCAGCGAGAATGATGTGTTAGGCTGCGCTGACGTTGTAGCTCAGGGAATTTGGGCCAAACTTTTGGTTCAAAGACAGCAGCAACTGAGTTCAAATAAACAATGCTTTAGAGAATTAATATAGTTTAACTGTGTCGTTCTTACTTAAAAGTGAAAGAGGCTGTTTTGAATATTATAAAGTGAGAATTTTTAATGGTAGCTTATATGTTTGAAAGAATTGTGAGGTATTTTCAAAATCACTATTTTCTATGGAGTTTAAGAAGCTGAATTACCACTTTTGGTATTTATCTTATTAAAGCTTTCTTTCCTGAACTCCATTTGATAATACTGCTTTCTGCACTGTTGCTTTTAGTTTTTAATTTTTTGTTTTTCGTAAAATCAGAGCTTATCCTACCTGTCCATAAAGTGTACAAAACTGAACTGTGGCTTAGTAGATCTCATGCTATCAATGTATTACTAATGAAATGGAAGTTTTGCCAGCAAGTTAAAACACTCAACCTCCTATTTTCTTCTGCTTGCCCGGGTGGCAGTCAGGCCACTCTTTTGTGACAGTAAAGACGATGTGGATTAATTTTCAGAGTTAAAAATAGCCGTTTACAGCTGCTTGATTTAGGTCCAGGACAATCATGAGGTTCAGTTTCACAAATGTTAATGCCTTACGCTTGAGCTTTTCACTACAGAAATTTACAAGCTTAAAGCAAACAAACTGCTTTTCTCTCTGGTTAAGTTTCAGGTGAATCATTTTGCTGAATCTACAGTGCACAGGCTTGCTGAGATCTCTTTTGGCTGGCAAAGGAAAGCCATTGCTGCCTTGCACATTTTCCAAGGGAGCTGTAAATTCTGACAGTTCATTAAACCATTTGTAAACGTTTGTATTTGAAGGGGCTTAGAAATTTGAGTCCTAAAACCAACATGCAAGAGTTACAGAGCATTAGATATAGCTGGGGTTAGATAGTGTAATTTTTTTTTTTGCAGTTTTTACTTGCAATGAAGGAAATGGAGATGGGTACTGAGAAACAGCAAGGTTTTGCTGGTAAGTGTTTGCTTTCAGTGCAAAACCTATTTTCTGATTCTTGCTGTACATGACTATAGAGACACTTATTTAGTTCCTGTCTTTTCCAAACTGTCAGAAGGGCAGTAAAGCTCTGCCATATTTCAGAGTATGATCTACCAAGTGGTAAAGCCAAAAGTTAGAAGTTTTTGTTTACTTTACTGGGGCAGCAAAGCTTAAGTAGTGAGAACAATATCCAGATCTGTTTCCCCTTTAATACCTTGTTCCCTAGCCAATTGCAGTTACATTTTATGAAAAGGAAGAAGTTTCAAAGATGTGAAGATTCTGTACATCTTCACAAGATGCAGGTGCCACAGTAGAAGAGAATCTCTTAGCTCCTGCGGGGAGGAGGAGGCTGCATATCCTGAGGCTGTGTTAAACCCGTGTAGGATCAGCAGAACAAAACTCTCAGAATATTAGATTTCATACAAGTGTAGATGGGGCAGCTGACCACCTGTGACATAATTTGCTTTCAGCAGGGTAGAAGTGTGCAATGCTTGAGTTGCCCTTGTGCATGTTGCCCCAAATGGTATTTGCACTGAACCTGCATGAGGACATCTGTTTTATGCCCCAATTATCATATTTGCCTGTCTTTCTTCTAGGACACTTCTTTGTTCCTACCAGGGCATTTTAACTATTAGGTAATAGTAAGTTAGCACAGCTGGAGGGTGTATTTTATGTGGATTTAATTCCTGAGGAAGAATGCATTAAAGATGGTCTCTTGCACAAAAGCACTTTTTTTCCCCATATCTGTGTTTCTTTGTGTACTTTGTTTTTGTCAGACGCTGAGCAGATGTTTGTAAGTAAGAGACTCCATTTCTTACTGTTACTTAATTTGTGTCCTAGGGCAGTTTCCAAATGCACGCTGGGCTTGCAAGCAGAGGGTACAAATAGTGATGGGGGTTGCATTTTACTCTTCATTACTTGACCAGTCTCATTCTGGTTTCTGTCTTACTTGAAAAACCATATCCCTAAGAAAGTGCTTAACTTGCCACTTTCCCTGGATCTCTACTTGACAGCTCTGCTGGATCAGAGACTTAATAAGGAAATTGAAAATGGTTAGAAAAAGTTAAAAATCTGAAGTATAATTTCTTAATTAGTAACTAAAGTCAACGATTTAAAAAAATATTTAGTTCATCAATGTCTGTTGATTCTGGCATTTTCTTTGCCTAATTGGAGAGCATTGTTGTGATCCCTACAGAAAAGGCTTGTGATGTAGCCATGATTAGCAGATCAAAGTTAGTTGGATTTAATACTTGCTGATGTCTTTGGTTCTGAGGTTACATATTAATAATAAGCTTGATATGACAGTAGTAAAAAACACTGTCAAATGCCTTGTGGTAAATACTGCAAGATGGTTTAGTCTTTAAGTGAATCACTACTTTAATTTTTAGGACAGAATGTTGAAACCTTCATGCACCTTCCTCTTTGATTTTGTTTTCTACATTTTGACAGCAAAACTGCTTGCTCTGGGATGTGTTGGGAAAGATTTCATCATGAGTGCTGGACTGAGAGTAGTCTTTCACTCTTCCCAAGCAGCTAGTGTTGCAGTTTTTGTTGATACAGTACTTCACATTACACACTCTTAGCATATAAAAACCCACTTAGCAACACTTGTGAATCTTTCCTTTTATAAATAAAGTTAAATAAGACCTTAAAATGAACTCTTGTTTCAAGCAGCTTTTTGTCTGGTTGAGATGCAGTGCTTCTTTAAATTCTTCCTTGAAGTAGATCAATAAAAGATTATGTTTTGTTCCCATTTTACCCATGTTTTTAATTTAGCTATGATATTTTTCCCTACCTTTCTTCCAGCCTCCATTTTCAGCTTAGGGTACTTTCCAAGCTGGATATAGTTTTGCATTATTTGGAACTTGAAGAGGACGAACATTTTAAAAGAAAATTAATTTATTTTTCAGCTCTTACAAAACTTTATGGTTCACAACTTTAAATATAATAGACTGGCAGAAAAAAAGCGTCTTCTATATATGAATCTAAACCTTATTATTGCTTTAATAAAAATAAACATGGTAGGCGTGGTGAATACATTTCCAAGTTCCATCTTAGGATTTATTTTTTTCTTTTAAATAAAATTCTTGCAGGACTATAGCTTTTAAACTCAGCTTCCAAGTACCTCTTGGTTGTGAGTGGAGAACTGACTAGTTTGTGTGATAAGACCTTTCTTCCTTATTTTCCCTTTGCTTGGGTGTCAGTCTTTTTAAGGCATACAGACAAATGGTTATTGATAAGCTCTGGAAATTTTTCCTGGAAATTACAAATTAAAAGATTTTTTGCTGCTTTTTCATACTCTACTCTCCAAGCAGTTCTGTAATCATTGTCAATACCACAGCTTTTAGTGGCCCTGCACATCTCCCAAGGTCTGAAGTAAATAATTTCATAATGGAGTCTATTTCTGGGAAAGGCAGCAAGATGACCATAGTGGTCTTCATAGATGAAGATTCCAGCAACTCACGTGGAGAATTTATCTAGATTGCCCCTGTTTATTACATTGTAGCAGAAGAGAGTCCAAAATACATGAAGACCTGGATTTTTTACTAGGAAATGCAAATGAGAATCCCCATAGTATTTTTTACCTCCTGGAAGGGCAAAAGGCAAAATGAGTAGCATATTCAGAGAATCATATTAAAAGGTCTATCCCAATACAGTTTTCAAAAAAGCATTCCTTTTTGTTTTAAGATATTTTCAGGATACCAAAATAAGTTAGGCTCAATCTGAGTGCTAATGAAAAAGCCTCAAATCCAACACAACACTTTCATTTTAAATTAAGCAGTTTGAGGAGAAGAAGATGCCACAATACTGATGTTAATAAAGGATATTGGTAAAGGTTACTGTCGGTATTCATGGTTTTGTTTCCTTTAGAAACATCTCTCTGAAGCCTTGCACAGGAGAAGGAGAAATATGCATACTTTATTGAAAGCTTGGACTCTTGTCAAAACATTATCTAGCCTTGCCCACAACTGGAATTCAGATCAGCAGGTTTTTTTTCTCCTTTTTTCTCTCTTTATTTTACCGTAACATTTTTTTTAAAAGAGAATGCATACTTACAAGTGCTTTCCAAAGAGGATGGCTTCTCTGTCAGTGTTTGGCCAAGGCATGAGCTGGCAGGAAGGATAGGGGGAGCAGGGTGCCAGGCTACTACCTGCAAAGCTGCAAACCCCAGTTCCTGACCTCTGAGCCCCCTGAGCAGTGTGTGCCACTCTGGCCCCCTCTGCCTGCATTTCTGGGGTAAGTTTCCTGCTCCTGAGCACTGCTGTAGTGCTGAGATGGCTAAGGTGAAATGCAGGTTGTGTTGAAATGTTAGCAGTGTGTTCAATGCTAATATTAAAGGTGAGGAAGTACCTGTGCTTGGAAAAGAGGGGTTGGGTTGTGTCTGCATAGGGATTGAACTTGTGCAAGACTAATCCAGTAAACACCTACAGTGGCTTTTTATTTTCATGCTGTGGAGGCCAAATGGCACAGAATAAGGCAGGAGAATCCTACAATAATTTGGGCTGGAAGGACCTTAATGACCATTGAGTTCCAACCCCCCTGCCATGGCCAGGGACTGCTCCCACTAGGTTGCCCAGAGCCCCATCCAGCCTGGCCTTCAACACTTCCAGCATAGGGCAGCCACAATTTCAGTGTCTCACCACCCTCATAGGAAAAAATGTCTTCCCTATAAAATAATTGGGCATGTCAGAGTTAATGTAGCACTAGTTTGGTCTATTCAGCATTATTTACAGCACCCAGCAAAAAAAGAGAGAGACTTTTTTATATTCCCCCAAGTAGTAGTGCATGTCTGAATAATTTAGAGGGCTGCAGCAGCAACTTGTATATCCCATCTTCTTGTCCATTTTCAGGTGGAAAACAGTTTCAGGTATTTTTACTTGTAACACGAGAACCAAAGCATTTGGCTCTGTGGCCTTCAGGGCTATAAAAATAGGCTTGGCTTGAACTGGACTGATGGCAGAGGACTGAGATAAGCAGCTGTGAGTGCTTTGCCATGGCAGCATGCCCACCTGGGGAAACAACTTAGGGAAGCAGTGCTGGGGAGAAATAATCGGTGCTCCAGTGTGGGGATGCCATTTCCACCACTCCAGGAGAGACAGGGCATAATTCATCTCACTTTTTCCTCCTGTGTTCTGTCTCCATCTGCATGTGGTGGTCTGACACAAGCACTCAGCATTACATCCAGGGGTATAGGAGTCATGGGGACCATGGGACACCAACCCCCACAGGGAAATGCCTGAACTCCTCACATTTCTCTTGTCTATCTTCCCCCCAGAGCACTGGGACCTAGGCATAATGATTAAGTAATTTGTTAACAATTTGTTTCTACATACCAGATTGAAAAAAGTCCCAATTCAACAGAAACAAATTTACCCAGTGGCAGTGTTTGATCTGGCAAGGTCTGTGCTACAAGTAATGTAAGGACTTGGATGTTTGGTATCTTCCTGGGTGAATAAATACTTGGAGCATTAGGTCTTTGTGCTGAAATCTAATGTTGTCTGTGCTTATCTTTCAGTGTGGTGAGCCCTTATCGTTTCAAAGGAAACAGAGCCTTCCTACAGCCGTTGGAGGAGTCCCCCTGCATCCTTTTTCTTATGTACTTACCCTAAAAAGTTCTGCAGCTCTTTTTTTTCTGATGGTAGAAGTGTAATCAATACTTTTGAATGGGTACTGTATTGTATCAAAACCTGCTTATATATTTTTGCAAAAATTCAACAAAGACAGTGTGGTTGCATTAATCCATTGTTATTAGCAGCTTTGCACACCTTATAATGTTATTATCCATCAGAAACATGGATTTTAGGGTGGCCTGGGTGAAATCAACAAGCTGCTAAACATCTGAGTTTTGAAATTTCAGAGAAATCAAATCAAGAAGATCTGAAAGATCTAGAGGTGTCCCCAAACATTTATGCTGGGGGCCACCACTGGCCAACAGTAGCTTCATGGCCACTGCCATGGGCTGTATTTATTCTACCTTGGTGCAGCTCAAAAGCTTCCAACTTAGCCTGTAATGCCCAGAGCCTGGCACTCTCTAGGTGGGCTGTAAGAGGTGAGGATAGTGTCCTCATAGGGTCCTACAGTGGTCCTCATTGCATCTTAGCCCTGGGTCTTGCCTTGGGCTACCCATGGGGTTGTGGTCACAAGTTAGGGCTCCTGTGTGGTGGGGTGGCTGAGGCCTGATGAGAATCAGCTTCATAGTCTCCCCATCCCTCTCTCAGCAAGGACATTGGTCCTAGGGTGAGTTTCTGAGATGCCTTGCAGAGCCAGGCAAGCGATTTGTGCTATTTGGTGCTCTCCCAGGAGTGCCCTTTTGTCAGGCTGAGCTTATCCTGGTTGGAGTGAAAAGCATCTTTCTGTTCCAGCTGGAGAGCAGGGGGTAGGGAGTGGGTACATCCACATGTCCCTCCCTGTGTTCTGCCTGGTGGTGGGCTGTTCCTTCAGCCAGTTTGCTTGCCTCCTCTGGCATGGCATGGCTAATTGCTGCCCATCTTGGTTCTTCTGAGACTCTAATTGTTTGCAGATCATTGTGATGGAGGAAGCTATGTGGAGAAGTGTAATTAGGATTCCAAATATGAAGTGCTTCTCTGCCTCAAAGAGCCAAGATTTATTCTGCTTTATTGAAACTGTTGGTTCAATTTCACTGTCCTTAAAAAAAACCCACCTTTATTTTTATGATCATCTGAATTGTTTTATTTGTTCTTTTCTCCCAATTCACATGCCTAAACAGCTTAGAGTGATTCTTGCAGCTATTAACTCTCCTTATAAAACTGCAGCCATTGGGAAGCAACCTGTACTGTTAGTTTCTTCCACTTCCTGGAAGAGCTTTCTCCTTTCCAGTAAAAGTACAGCTTTTTTCAGACAACTGGGCTCATTTTTCTTTCTGCCTCCAGCTTTCTCTGGTGGAGCAGATGTAGCAAGCAGCAGTGAGCTCCCAAGCATGAATTTCACTGAAGCTTTTCACTTCATGGTTTTGCACTGGAGCAATGCTGGTCTGTGGCTGTAATTGTAAATACCCCAATTTGGTGGTTTTGTGTTACAAAAATAACCTAGTCTGATTGAAAAAAAGAGGGTATGAGTACTTTAAAACATGACTTTAGTGTGATACAAATGAGTGTAGCCACCAAGTACTCTTCTCCATGTCCCTGCAGATCAGCTGCTGCAGTCCCTAGAGACCATGTGATGCCGTAAGTTTCTTGACTTTGGAAGTGCCTGGTGCCTGCAGCTGAGAAAAACCTCAGCTTTGGAGTCAGTGAGCATCTTGGCAATCTGGTTTGAGTCCTTGTGTGGTGGTGGTCCTGTGCCTGTTTTCTTGGAAGGGCTAGATTTGGCAGATACTCTTAAATCAGGAATTGCTGCACATTGTGCACCTGAGCTGGTCTCAGGTGCAATGGAAATCTCAATTATTATTATTATTATTATTATTATTATTATTATTATTATTATTTCAAAGTAGACTTAGGAGAAGTGGAAGGACAGTTTTCTCTCTGCTTCAAGCTTCTGCAGCAGTCAGTTTGTTTGTACAGTGACTGAGTTCCCCAGGATGCTGGAGATGCAGGCAGGACTATGTCTTCTGTCACCCCTTTGATTGTGGTAGAGAGGGTATAAATGCTTGATTTGGGAAGTTCAGGGCTGTGTGGGAACAGCTGCTTCTATGCATCTGACCCGCTGCTCCCCAGATTTTAAAAGTGACATCAGAATTTCTTACTGACCAATTGCAGGTACTGCATGAAATTGCTTCTTTGAACTGCATTGGCTTTTATGCCCCAATTTGTAATGGATAGATGAGTTCATGTTAATCAAAAGATCCTGGCAGTGGTAACTAGATGTCTTAATTAAAAAATAAGTAGAACTGAAAGAGTAACAATGCTGAGTGTTGTGACACTGCAGGTGTCCTTGTCACTTAGATTAAAATCTCCTTTTTTTTCTTTCCTTCTTTCCCTCCCTCTTCATTCTACAACCCCCTCCCTCCCCCAGAAAGAAAAAAAAAATAGCAGTGGCAGCTTTGGCCTTTTCCCTTTTTGGTTTGGTGGGGTTTGTTTTTTGGTTTTTTTTGTTGTTTTTTTGGGGTTTTTTGGAGGGGTTTATTAACCTATTAGTCCCAGACTCCTAAGTCATCAATCCAAGTCCCTCTGCCTTGCAGCCAAGTGGCCACCCCATTTTTGAGTAGTTCTCAAAAAATTTCCCTTCAAGGCCTTTAATATATGATGGAGGTAGGTAGAAATAATTTTGCTGTATGTAGTAGAGGGTGTCTTGGACTGCCTCTTGAATATTGTCATCAAAGATGGAAATAACAGATAGTTTTCAGTTTGAGTTTCTGGTTTGAGTTCAACTTTACTCACCCTCTGCCCCATGTCTTGGAAGTTTAAAACTATTTCAGAAATCCTGTGTGGATGATTAACAGTGATTCAGGAAAGGAGCCTGCATTCTTTAGTTTGAAAGATATAGAGCATTTAGTAGAAGCTGGTGTAGAGTTAACTTAGTGTAAACATGTTCCTTTTTCTAGATTAGTTATGAACATGACACAAGATAAATTGTAATGGGGTCTTTTATCTTTATGTGGGGGAATTCAAAGATGAGGAGTAGTGCACTTTTGATAGTTCATTTGAGAACCTGATCCTTATAGAAATATCCTTGATTAATATTTTTGTTTGTTTGTGTGTGAAGAAATGCTCAGCAAATTCATAGTGCTTGATGTCCTGTTTGTGTTCTATCTGGTTACAGGTTGACCTCTGTAAAGGAGAGACAGTATCTACCTGTTGTAGAATTTGAAATTGTTTCTTGCTAATTTTTATGCTTCAATTTGTTTCTTGTATTGTATCCATAGTATGCATGTACATTTGATACATATAGATGTGGAATCGGAAGTACAACAGGCTTGTGTTACTTGAAGGTATCCAGTTTTCTTCATTCAAGAAGAAAGAAATTTTTCAAGAAGAAATTCAAGTTTCATTCTTGCATGAAACTAGTTTCAGTGAAATAGAAACTACCATGTAAAGCATGGGATTTCTAATGAGTTTCCAGATACGTTTTATAAATTTACTTCTGAAAAATATAGATGATGTTGCCTCTATCTGAAATGCAGCTTCCAGCTAAAGTGTTTAGATTCATTGAGGAGAAACATGTAATTTCAGTAGGAAAGTGTCTTTCCACTTCTCCAGTCTTCTTCTCCATATGTGTTAAAAGTATGCATATTATACCAGATATTTGCATGTGAATTTAGGCCTAAAAATATTCTTTCTGCTTGAAGAAACTTGCACCTTCTTAGGAACCTCCAATGTTCTGTCAGTGGTCTTTCGTGGAAGTCTTTGTAAACCCATGTCTGCAGCTCTCCATAGTATGGTTATTGTATAGTTAATTGCTTTTCCCAAAATATTTCTGTGTCTTGGGAGGTCAGAAAACAGACAAGAAGTTGGTTAAGTGGCTCATTAAAGGGGAAGAGCTACTCTAAGTTCCTCCCAAAAGTTTTATCTCATATAGGGTAAAAGTAAAAAAAAAAAAAAAAAAAAAGCATTTTGGTAAGAAAAACAGGCTAGCAGTTCTCTTTGCTTCTGTTTCTTTTTCCTTTTTTGCTATCTTGAAGTATAAATGGTTTCACTGTTGTGGAAGAGGTCTGCGTCACCCTGACTGAAGGCAAGCTGATGCATCAGTATGTGAGCCAGAGGCTCTTAATGTAATTTACCTTTCTAGCCAGATACCCTTTTGTTTTTTAAACAGATTCTGTTTTGTAAGAGACCCTTACATGGAACCAGCTGTTTGGACACGTTATGAGAAAGGTGTTTGCTCACAAGCTGGGTATTTTTCAAAGCAGGTTTCAGAATCAGTGTACTGTTGTTTATTTCTTCACTCAGGGATCCTTAGGCTGGTTGGTTTTCAATGTTATAATGCAAAAGTTACGTTGAATGAATTATGAGGCAACTTATACTGTAAAAAAATTGCCTCTATTTTTTATAATTTTCTTGCTACCACAGTTTCTGCTAAATTATCATGTTGGCCAAGGTGTATATATTAGTGTTGAATCCTTTTCATGCTTCTGCAAATGCATTCTTAGTAATCTCTTTTACCTGTTCTCTACCTCTCTCAGTCTCTCATCCAAAAAATAAATGAGCCCCCAACGTGGGGATGGGACCCCCTCTTTGTGCTTGCTCTTATTTTCTTTAACTTTAGCCGTACTTGCTCTTATTTTCCATTGCTGCCCTTACATCCCCTCTGCAGCAACCCCAGTGCAGCCCCTCCTGTCAGGGGTGGGACAGGACAGGACTCCCTGTCAGCCATGGCAATGGCTTAAGAGTGATTTATGTGTGGGCTTGCTGTTCCCTTGCAAAGCCCTCGTAGAGGGGGCAGGCCACCTGGGCTTTATTCTCACGGGTATCTTGATGGACACACTCTTTCTTCTCTTTGCATCTTAGTTCTGGCTCCCCTTTGTCATCCTGAGTTCATATTTTAGCTATGGGTAGTTTAGAAAAGTGAAGTGATTATTTCTTTGTACAGTTGAAGGAGGAATGGGTTTCTTTTTAATAGTTTGTAAGCAAAATGGAAATTGTAAGCAGAAGTAAAAAGTGAGAAGAGGAATTGGGTTTTCTGGTCTGTTATTCAGGAAGAGAAAAAGGAATTAATTTTGCACAGGCTAAGAATTAGTAAAGCAAAACTTAGCAGCTACTTCTGTGCTTTCATGTGTTTTTTCATGGTTTCTGAAAGAAAAAAGTTATTTCACAAACCAGATGTTCATTAAGCACTCTCTAGGGATCTTGGTAGCACTTGCTGTTAGTTGACTTTTTTTCTATGACTTTAGTGAAATGAAAAAGAAATCTTTCTCCTAGGGCTATCATCAAGGGAAAACACGCACAGCATAGAAATTTCTTCTTTTTCTTTCCTGTGGCATCTCAATTCTTTTGAAATTTGAAAGTTAAACCATATTTTTGTTCTCTGAATCATTTTATGCTCTCTTACTTGCTTTAATCCTACTGCTTTGAAGACTGCACATTAAAGTTTTCTGCACATTGTTTTCTGTGAGCACAGCTACTTTCCTACCTTTTATACTAGGATGAGTTTTTATGCTTTTTTCTTGTATAGGAGAGCATGTAGCAATTTTGGATCTCCATTCTAAATAGATGGGTGTAGTATCTGGTCACATATCTAAGTGAGAAGCAAACTGCTGTTGAAAAATAATGTTTCACTGTACAGTTTTAATATATATTGTGTCCAATTCTGCTTGACTTTGAAAGCATCCTCGATGTTGTGTGTGTATGCAAAGAGGAAGTATTTAACGTAATTTTCTTTGCACTCAGGTTATTGATGCTGTTCCATGTGAGCTTCTTACAGCTCCTAGACCAGAAAGTGGTTGAAATGCTGTTTGGTTGTGTTATCCTCAAATTAATTAGCTGTCGTTTGTCATCCAAGTGAGATGGCAATTAGGACTTTGTAGGTCTCCATTATTTCCATTAATCACTGGGTGATGGACTGGAGAATGCCACATTTAAAATAGCATGTGGTGTCAAAGGCTGGCAAACCTTTTGGAGATGGAGATCAGTTCCTTTGTGTTAGGTTAATGGTGAAGAAACAAAAATAAAACAGGTTGAAAAAGTTACACGTGCAAAGCGAAAAAGAAGTATTGCAGAAAACTTCCTAGATACTCTAGGGATAAAACAAACATGGTAAAGCTGTTCCTCACTCTCTGCCATTCCTTTCCTTAGGAGATTGTGTCTCTGCAGGATGCACAGGAAACTGAGTATAAAGCTGCCCTGAATTGCTATTTGTAAGCACCATAAACCAGTTTGGAGTTACTTCAATATGCCAGCTTGCATATGCAAATCATGGCACTTTTTCATGGATAGCTTGGTTTTGCCAACTGAGGGGAATGGGTCACAAGAAACTCCAGGAACTCCAGGTGTCCTCCAGACCAGAAAGTCCTTTTTGGGGTCAGCAATTGCTGTCGTTCTTCAGAATGAATTTGTCTGTATTGAAATCAAGTGCTGATTTACAGTGGGATACTGCTGCAAGCTTTCTTGGATACAGTGGTTACGTGTGCAAGGTACAGGAGGTGATTTTCCATTCTGCTAGTGGCTGAGACTTCAGAAGCAGTGAGCATCAGGTCCAGTTGATAGTGTCATGTCACTGGAGAGATTCCAGTGTAAGTTCAAGAACAGTGCACTGTTTGAAAAACATGACCCATAAGGAAGATATGAAGTGATTTGGGTTTCTTCAGAAAAAGAGAGATCATTAAAGGGTAGGAAACCATGATGTTACTTTTTCATTGTGTTGAACATTAATATCAGAAGTACCTGTGGCCAATTATTCTGCATGTTCCAGGGAGTAAGATTAATTTCCAACAAGAAAGTTTAAGTCTGTGGTAGTTGACTTGTTTGTTTGGGAGAGGGTTGTTTGTTTGGGTTTTTGTTTGGTTTGTTTTGTGTTTTTGTTTTGTTTTTAGCTTGGTTGGTTTTGTTGTTTTTGTTTGTTTTGTTGGTTTATTGTTTTGTTTTTTGGTGTTTGGTTGTTTTTTGGGTTTTTTTTTTTGTCTGTAAGAATATTTAGTGAAAATAGTGGAAGAGGCTACCTGGGGAAGTTGTTGCATCTTAATTGTGGCAGGTTTTGAAGAACAGGTTAGATAAACACCAAATACAGCATAGGTGTATTTATCCAGCTTCAGAGCAGGGCTGGAACAGTTACTTTTTAAGATGCCCTCAGGTCTTTCCACTTCAGTTCTGTGGTTATATACATATATATGAGGCAATACCAGAAACACAGAGAATTCTATATGCTTCTGGTCTTCTAATCTGGTTTGCCTTTTGCATTCTGAACACCTGTAAATGACAGCATAAAACTGGGGAAGAATTGTTATGGTTACATTCTGTATTTTAATTTCATGGCTTTAAATGTGAAACAACTTGCAGGCTACAGAAGTGAAAACTGGCATTAATCCTCTTTTCCCCCTTTTTTCTTTGCAGGTCGCTTGGTTGGTGCCCTGGATGCCGTGTTAGACTCTAATGCACGTGTTGCTCCATTTAGAATTTTACTCCAAGTTCCAGGCTCACAGGTTTACTCTGCCATTGCATGTGGTGAGTTATTGAATGGATCAGAAGTTTACTGGGCCATAGCTATTGGTGAGTCACAGACAGAAAACCCCAAAATGATTCTGAGCATGCTCAGTGTCTGCATGTCCAAGAAGCTCAAGGTAACCCCAGCTAGTTGTGTGCGTGTGGAAAGCTTATTTAACAACCAAATTAACCTCCAGTTAAAATCACTGAAAAAGTGTTACCTAGGAACATTAAGTTTCAGTGGAAAATTTATTTAGCTGAGGGGTGTTTGTGGCATTAATTTTTTCTGTTGCAAAGTACTGCGGTTCTGTTCCTATGCATATCTTTTCCTAAAGTAGTAGTAGTCCCTTACAGCAAGAAGCTACCTAGTCTAGGCTTTCACCAGCCTGGTCTTTCACTTGTTTACACACTTTGCTGTAATGAAATATAACTGGAACATTTTGAAGATTTAGGAGGTAAAGTTGTCAGGGAGGGATGGAATGCCAAATTGCTGATGCCCTAATCCCTTTTGCAATATTTCTGCAACTTATCAAGTCAAGCTCATCTTCAGGAACGTGATATTGACATGAATTGCATCAACCTTGCCATGACCTAGTAGAAACCATCTGAAGTTCCATTCATCCCACTGTTGCTTGGCGAGTGTGCAGGGTTGTTCTTATGCCTTCTGCTCCCATCTAAAAAATCCTAGCATTGAAATTTACAGCAGTTTTTCTT
Source organism: Cyanistes caeruleus (assembly GCF_971803275.1). Lineage (NCBI taxonomy): Eukaryota > Metazoa > Chordata > Aves > Passeriformes > Paridae > Cyanistes > Cyanistes caeruleus. The sequence goes on from NC_141703.1 coordinate 30,093,713, forward strand.
TGGGAATGGTTCAAAGCTGTGACTGGGGAGCATTAGGAAGAATCTCTTTAATGAGAGAGTGGCCAAATCCTGGAACAGGATGCCTTCTGAGAGGTGGTTGATGTCCCACCAAACCTGCCAGTGTTTAGGAGGCATTTAGACAATGTCCTTAATAACTTCAGCTTTTGGTCAGTCCTGAAGTGGTCAGGCAGTTGGACTAGATGATTCCCAGGATTTCAAGAAAAACGAGGAGTGCTTCTTGAAATGCATCAATAACAAAAGGAAAACAAAGGATAACGTGGGCCTGTTACTAAACGAACAGATTGCCCAGAGAGGCTGCGGAATCTCCCTTACTGGGGACTTTCAAGAACCATCTGGACACAATCCTGTGCAATGTGTTCTGGAATAACCTTGCCTTGACCAGGGAGGTTGAACCTGATGACCCATTGTGATCCCTTCCAAACTTTCCTATTCTGTGGTTGTTGTAGATCCCTTCCAACTGAAAATATGCTATCCTATTCTATTCTTTCTTATACAGATCAGGCCATGAAATAATTAGATAATGTAAATGTTGACATGTCATTGATAGTGTTTGACACAGTAGTCCTTTAAATGGAAGAGTCGTTTATATATTCACCCTAACCCTTTCCTCTGTACATGCAACAATTTTTTCTTGGTTCAGCAGAGATCCCTCTGCATGTTTCCCATTAATACTGGGAATTTTTCCCTGGGCCAGATGTGTGTGTGAAGAAGCTTGCGTAAAGTCTATTTGGGTTATTTTTGTTTTGGCTAGGTTTTCTTTGTTTTGCACTTGCTCTGTGCTTTCTATCCCTCCTCCCCTCCTTTTTATATTTAGGTAATGCCATCTCATGGAGAAATTTAAGAGCTTCATGCTGTTACAGTCCTGTGATGAAGCCAGCTTTTGCTGGAAAAGTGTTGCTTTCATGGCTTCCTGATTATTTGAACATATGCAGTAGTACTTTTTGAGGCTGATCCTTGCCCCACCCACATTCTTACTGTGGGTTACACAGAATTTGGTTTGATTTTTTGATTTTGTTTTATTTTGGGTTTTTTTAATTTTTTTTTTTTAAGGAACTACAAGTGACAAACTTGCTGGGTTGGAATGGCTAAGGATTTTGCTGAGACAAACTTCCATGATTAATGTTTTCTAAAATTCTCTTTGGCTCTTCTGAATGGATGCTCATCCCTGACAAAATGAGATTTATACTAACAGAGCGGAAAGCAGAGGGGTCTGTTTTGTGTGCTGCATGGGTAGAACATTCAGTGAGCTGCACAGAACTAAAGAAGCATGGCAGCAGAAGCTGTTTGTGAATAATATTGCTACTGTGAAACCCTGACATGAGTGTCCAGGAGGGAGCTGGCAATAGGATTCAGAGGAGCATCACCCTGACCCCTTCTTGGGAAGCTGGAGAAGGACATTCCCCACACAGAAGTGGCTGACACTGCTCACCCAGCTCTACCCTGTGTGAGTGAGGCATTTCATGCATACAGACATGGTGTTAGGAGTCTCCTACGAGCTTTGGAAGGAGCACTGAGTCAAATTAAAGTTCCTGCTGTGGTATAACGAGGGCAAGGTGCAGCCTCAGGAACTCCTTTCAGTCTTCCAGTGTAATTTCATTGTGGATAGCCATTGTGTCATTACGCAGTTAATTAAAGTGATATTTTGCATTGTATGTTGGCAGTTCTCTGCTCCTGGAGCTGTAGGCTTAAATGATAATATATACACAAGGGTCAGGTCTGTTGCAGACATTTGCAAATCTCAGAGGGGTGCTAGGAAATCTGATCCCTGCATGGCTGTTCTGGCAGAGATGTTTTAATCCAGATGGTTAACCATGTTATACCAGTACAGGGAAAAAAAAACCAGAAAAAGGCTAACCTCACCCCTTGTGTAGAGCCACTTGAAATTTTTCGTTCAGAAGGCTCATGGGCAAAACAGAAACTCAAGTTTCAGTCAAGCAAAATAGGTTTTAGGCAAGGGAGAGCAAAGGATTTACTGAAAGGTGGGTTTAAAGAAAAGATTCTGAGGAATGAGGCTGTGGTTAGACAAAACACTTGGCATGAGCAGATGAAAAAGATGGATAAAAGGTGGAATAAAATGCTGTGCAGAACATCAGCACAGGAAGAGGAATAAGGAGTGGAAATAAGAGTTCGGCAATGCTTGGGTCAAATCACAGAACAACTTCAAACTACGAAATAGAAATAAAGAAGGGACTCAAAAAGTTGAGTTTGCTTGACCATCTGAAAGGGCCAAAATGGTCTTTTGGTATTTGAAAAGAAACCCTGAAGGGAGGCAGGAGAGATTGAAGGATCCCCTGTGGGATATAGCTGCTGCCTAAGCTCAGAGCAGTCCCAGTAGTGTGGATGCTACAATGAAAGGCACCTTGCTCACTGCTTACTTCACAAAAGGCAGCCCAACAGCTTGACCATATGCCTGGTATCTTTTAGGTTGCTTAGAAATAAAAATTCATCTCAGTATTTGCTTCGTGGAGCCATTTTGGTACAAAATTACTGTATTTCTAATATTCTTAAACATTTATATAGTTTGTATTTTTTACCTAAAGGGCTTTTAAGTGTATCTAATTTTATGATTTTTTAAAATTTAAATTTAACCTTAATTAGTGATATTTAAGAAGTTCCATTACAAGACCTTCCTGTCAGGGAAGTTAAAGGTTGGAAGGTTTCCCTGACAGCTGGCATTCTGCATGGAAAACAGAGCAGAGGGAAGTGGAAAATCCTCACCTAAATTTATCATTTTTTGTTGTTGTTGTGAGGCAACACGATGCATTGCTAATGTACACACAAAACAAATCTTGAGATAATGGGTCTTTTATTTAAGATTTATTTTATTGTTATATTCATGTCTGATTTGTTTGTCTCTTTCATCTCATCATTTTTTCTTTCTATCACAAGCAAGGCACTAAGGAGAAGCAACTATTACTGCCTTTACTTTTTTACCTATCATGTCTAATTACTGACCAGGAAGATCTGGAGGGTTTTCCCTTGATGGCCCTGTATAGTGCCCATCTTGCTATGACTTTTCTGTCATCATGTCACACAGAGACAATTCAGTTTCAAGCAGAAAGAGCCAAAGCAAATTGGTAATGAGTGAAATGTTATTTATGGAGTTCGTGTCAACACATTACATTTAAGGAACCAGCAAACCCCTCTAATCTTTAGAGAAGAAAGCTGTAAAGATTTGAAAAGCTGTATTAGTCAAATATTTCTGTTTGCTTTATTTCTTCCCCAAACTTAGAAATGTGCTCTTGTAGAATCTAGGTGTTGCTGAACCAAACTCTATTTTAGATACTTTATTTATTATAGAGGGCTTTGTATTCCTCTCAAAGCATGTATTTGTGTGTGGGGTGTGTGTGCATGTGTGCCTTGAGGGAGGGAGAGAGGAAGATCGAGGACTTTTGGGAACAGGGCATGAATCAAAGGCTTCCAGTGGCCACTTACAGAACGTTGTGTCAGAATAAGCCACAGTCTAGCAGCTCAGGATGAAGTTTTGCTGTTTTTTCTGCTTTGATTTTTAATGCAGCATTTGCTGGCATGCTGGAGAGCATTTGAGAAGATAAAGCTATAAGCACTAAAACTGATTCTCTAAAACAGTGAGATTTTTGTTTTTCTCTAACTATGCTGCTATGAATGAGACTTTTTTTACCTGTTTGCTACTAAGAATTCTGAGGTTGAAAGTTCAATTTCTTGTAATGAATATATGAAATAGTGCATTTTATTACTTTTTTCTCCCCTTCCTTTCAATTTTATTTTTTTAGGATTAGTTTCAATATAGTATTTTTTTTTTTCTTTTCTAGGTGCCACTGCAGAGGAAATAAACCAGCACTGGGAATGGCTGGAACAAAACTTGCTCCATACTTTGTCTGTGTTTGACAATAAAGAAGATATTGTTAGTTTTGTCAAAGGGAAAGTGAAGGTAAGGAAACTGTCTCACTTTCACCCTCCCCTGCCCAATTACATATGGTTTATTAGAAGAACGTCATGAAGTTGTTGTCACTCATCCATGGTTTTGACCATATAAATATTACTTGTTCTTCTATGTGGCTCTTGCACCTGATGTGGCCAGCACATGAAGCTGCTGATTTGCCACACGGTTGAAGAAATGAGCATCCTTTTGGAAGGTTAAAGAATTTTAAAGTTGAAGAAATTTTGTGACCATAAATCAGATTAAAAATAGCAATGGCTTCTGGGTAGTGACTTAGAAAGCCTGTTGTCCTGAGCTCTGCTTTTAGTGAAGTACTTACTCTGAGAGGAGCTTAGTGATGGCTGATGGTAGTGTGGGTTCACTGGTGGCTTGCTGTTACAAGCTTTTCCTTGCTAGGAGTTTTAGTGGGATGCTCTTCCCCCCATAGCCTTTTTTCCAGTTTGGAAATTTTGTAGGAACATAATGCTTTTGGTGAATTTCAACCTTGCTGCTGTGAGTTTTGTGGGCTCTGAATCTGGGGAAGAGGACAAAACCAGAATCATCACTGTACAAATCCCATTTTTTATCCTGCTTTCTTTAAAAAAATACATATTGTCTTAAGGGCACTGAAATACCAAATACAATTATTCTCTCTTGATAACACAGTGACAGCCTGTTACCTAGCACAATTCATATTTGAAATGCTTCAGGTTTCAGTAGTTAATGTTAAATCCAGGCTTTGGACTCTCACACCTGCTGTAAACTTTTAGTGTATTAGGACTGCTTGGTAATTGCAAACTCTACCAGGTGCTGTAACATATGGCTTATTTGTCAGCATGGTGCAATGCATACTTAACTTCTTTGTTGTAATACCGCTATTAAAAATCTGAAATCTTAATTATATTTATGTAGATGTTCTTGAAACCGTATTTGTAACAGTTCCAAGCATGTTTCCAAGTTACTGACACATTTGACTGCTTTGCTTCTTCATAGGTAAATAGGACTGGTCAGTATCCACAACTGTTACACTACTTTTACCCTGTATATACAAAATAAGAGCAATCATAAGCCATAGGCAAACTGCAGAGATATGTTTCTGCCAGACTCATTGAAACAACTGTATATCAGGAAAAGAAGGCCCCAAAAGTCTTGCTTTGGGAGCGTTCAAAATGTATGAGAGATGCAAGCTCCAGAGAAATTTCTTCATTTGTGAAAATTGCAAATTGACTGGAGTTTCTTTGCAAGAAAGTGTTGCATTATTAAAATTTGAATGGGTAGCTTGTAGCAACTTGCCTGAGTGTGAGCACCATGGCTTTATCCTGACATATGGTCTTGTTCCGGACTCAGGCACTGATTGCAGAGGAAACGAGCAGCAAGCTGGCTGAGCAGGAGGAAGACCCCGAGAAGTTCCGAGAAGCCCTGGTGAAATTTGAATCCAGGTTTAATTTTCCTGAAGCAGAGAAGTTGATCACCTATTATTCCTGTTGCTGTTGGAAAGGAAAAGTTCCTCGGCAAGGCTGGCTTTATTTGAGTATCAATCATCTCTGTTTTTATTCCTTCTTCCTGGGCAAAGAATGTAAGTGTAAATGCATATGAAATCTTATGCAGGGGAGAGATATAAATGTAACTACATTTAAAAGCATGAATACCCAGAGTTCTTATGAAAAGCCTAGTTCACCTCTGAAGTTTAGTTTCTGAGTTTTTACTTGTTCAGATGAAAAATCCGGTTTAATTCAGTTTTACTTCAGCCTTTGTGTTTTAATATGAATCCAGTAATAAAAATGACACTGCAAGAGCACACAAGACATAGTTGTTACCTGTTTTTTCTTTTTGGCATGGTGAAACAACCTTAAGATGTAGCAGACCTCCTACAAGTTCTAAAATAGAGTCTTTAAGTGCTGAAAACAATGAGTAAGGATGGGTCCCTCCCATAGGCAGGGAGGCAGAGTCACCACATGGCTGCAGGGTGGTAGGGGAAGGGCTGGTGGGGCCAGGGAAGCCTGAGTCAAGCTGCCTGCCTGAAGATAGCCCAGGAAGCATGAAACGAATGTGCCCTGGAGAACCAGGTGAAAATTGAGAGCTTTTAAGGAAAAACAGCACCGAGTTAGAGATTTGTTTGTGTTTCTGAGTACCGGTGCAGTAAGGTCACAATAAGCATGTCCTGGGGCTTTTTGGACTTTCAGATGGTTTAGCAAGTTCTAAGGATTTGGTTGTGGTGTTCCTCTATATAATTAATTGTGTGAATGAAAAGCCTGTCAGAATAGATATTAGAAGGTAAAAATGAAAGTAACAGACATAAGATGGTAAAAATTAATGCAGCCATTTAAACTCTATAGAATTTCTCTGTTTAATAAAATTGTGCATGAACCTCTAGCCTTTTAAGGCCTGTTTAACCTGCTGGAACTATACTGCTGTAAATATAGAAGTTTTTGTCACTTATATCAATTAGGAAAGCTTTGCCATATTCCATCTGGATTTAATATTGAGATATAACTGCAGGTTTAAAAATGAAGCTCATCTTAAGAAAAACGGTAACTTGTAGTTTCTAAGACTGAAAACATACAAAGACATGCTTAGAGCTGGATGTCCTTTCTTCCCTTATATTATTTCAAGCCAATTATTTTGTGATATCAGCAAAAGGTGGAAGGGTTATATTTGAAATGCAGCTAAGTTTATTATTCCCTATCAAAATAAAAGTTGAGTTTTGCTGGGAAGAGTAGAATGGAATTTCTTGATATATACTAGATATGCGAGTTCTTGTTTAGTATTCTCCTTGTTCTCTGGTTGGTATTAAATAATATCCTTTGTCAATAATTTCTTCTTATTATCATTGCAGGTTTTCTCTCATTAAATCTGAGATAACCTCTCTGCCAAAGCACGCAATGCAAAAATGATACTTATTAATGATAGATAATGATGGAAGGAGGAGGGAGAGTGAAAAAACCTTTATATGGTTCCAAAAATTTTGTTTATGCAATATCATATATTGTTCAATGATAATGGAAATACTATATCATGCTGTATTGTTTAAGAAGATTTTTTTTCTCATATCTTTAATAATATTCATTATGAAAATCAACAAAAAAACCCAAATCCAGTAAACAATTACATATTTGCAACTTTTTATTTTGACCATGGAAAATACACTGTTCATTCACCAATGTAGTCAGTTGCATTGGCTTTGTGTTCCCATACATTTGCATGGAAATGTGAGAAACCCCCCTGAATTTTCTTTTGGTTAAACAAACTTCCCTAGCTCAGTGGGAAGCAGCATATATGCTGAAATTATTCTCACTTCCTTGATTGTGATAAAGCAGATTACTTCTGTTTCTAAACTAGTGTTTTGTCATGTTTATGAAATATTTTTGTTACAGGGAAGAATAATACAGATTTAATACAGTTCTGATTGTTACTATTTGAGAAGCTGATGCTGATTGCATGCAGAACAAGTGATTCATTGCCTTTGTTTTTTTCAGGTTGCAATCACAAATGAAATCTGGTTAAATCTGGTATTGAAAATATTGCTAAAAATCACATTAATTGCGTTCTTCAATACTACACAGAGAAAAAAAACCAATATATGAATTGTGATAAAATTAGTTCTCAATTGTGTTTTACCTTTATAAAAATCCCCCCAAATCATAGACTGAAATCTCTTTATAGGCAAAGTGTAAAGTCTTCTACTTCTGGCAATGTTTTTCCCTTCTTCTTGTTTCATTTTGTGTTGAAGTGACCTGGAATGCAATTTTAGAACCTGTTTACAACTTCTCATAAAATTAGTTTACGGCTTATGTGAATATAAACTCCATGGAAATTTTTTTCCAGGACAAGTCCCCTTTTATCTAAGCCTCTAAGTATTTGTAGGATTTCAGAGGTTTAGATCATCAGATAACTTGAAAGGGTGTGCCAAGGTTTTTTCACCATTTTTTATTAAATTGGTGTTTTTCTGAAACTTTGAACACTTTGTACCTTTTATCAGTGGCTTGGGTCCTGTACAGGCTGTTGTGCTTTTTCTGTAACCAACACTGTAGAGCCTGTGTGGATCTGACCTGCCTGAACAGCAGTGCTGTTGCTACGGCATTATTTAATCTTTCCTCCCTTGGCTGGGCTGGTACAGTTGATTTTATGACCGTTTGCAACAGTCTGTGCATGTTGATGCAGCTGTGCTTTATTTAAGTAAGAAAAAATGTAATCTGCAAATAATCTTGACAGCTGTGGTTCATGTAGCACAGAAAACTTGCTGAGGGTAGCTCCTTAGGTAATTAATGATCTTGGATAAGTGTCGTATATATATGACAATGTTTGTTATTACTGCCTTTTTATTGCTTTATTGGCATCAGGAGATCAGCTAGGGATGTTAGGGGGTGTAGTCTTGATGTTATTGGCACAGAGAAGTCTGAGAAGCTTCCAACAGTTGTTAAGAAGAAATTGAATCTATTTTAAAGTCCTTTCCAGCCTAATTTCTACCCAGAGATTCATGTGAGAGGCAAGTAACATCCTGCAGTAGTTATCTAAAGTAAGCTGATTCTGTTTGCCACTTGTATTTATATGGTTCAACAGCTTTAATATAGAGAACAGTCTTGTACACTTCTTGTTCTTTATATACAAATCTGACTATGGTTAATGTTTAGGGCAAGATGTGCCTGTGCATCTTTCAGTAAAAAGTAACCAAAATGGGAAGATCCTAATACCTAGGCAGCTTTTTTAATGTCTTGTTTATAGTAGTAATTGCACTATATAGCAGTCTCCAAAAAAGCATTATTTTGAATGGGAGTTAGCTTTACTTTAAAAGCTAAAGTAGCTGTGCATGTACTTGGTTTTCCACCTGCCTATGGTTTTGTTTCTAGGAGATTACAAAGCCTTTCCCTCTTACCTTTGTATTCTGGAGATGAACTGGTTCTTCTGGTGGCAAGGAAGCAGGCTGCAGAAATGGCTTGTAAAGGAGTTAGGAGCACAGCATATGACAGATGTTCTGAAAAAGGACCACACCCCAGTCTAGCATTTCTTGTGAAGATAGTTAAAACTTTGAGGGAGAGATTCTGAAAAAGGCATGTCTTTTGGAGTGGGTGGGATTGAATGCAGAGTCAAAACAGACATTTCAGCATGTGCTTGGTCTTGCCTGTAAAAATTTCTCTCTCTCCTCTTTGGTTTGCATTTCATTCTGAATTTGATTGTTTCCCAATTCTGAAAGCAAAGTTTCCAACCCACTTTTGTTCTTCTCTTGGATTGCAGTGAAACTTATCATTCCTTGGGTTGAGGTCCAGAAGCTGGAAAGAACCTCCAATGTCTTCATGACCGACACAGTGCGTGTCACTACAGCGAATAAAGAGCGCGACTTCTCCACGTTCCTCAATATTGCTGAGGCTTTCAGAATCATGGAGCAACTGGCAGATGTGACGCTCCGCAGGCTACTGGATAATGAAATCTTTGAACTGGATCCAGGCCTGCAGGATCCTACTCAGATTACCAAGAGGTAAAAAGCTAATCTGTTGTATGAGCTGAGGTTCAATAGTGGGCTTCATAGTTTGGTGTTAACTGCGTGAGATTTCAAAGCTTTGTTTGACTGGATGCAAAAGAGACTACATAATGTGTTATGGTGTACCCAAAAGGTGTATTTTAATTTGTATGCAAGATACATTTTTCAGCTTTGCATTCTTCCCTTAAACAACGCAAAGTTTCAAAAGTACCGTTCCCATAGAAGGGAAGATTGCAGCAAGGATTTCCATCGTCCCTGAAGAGCAGTATTATTTTGCTTAAAATTTTGGTAATATGTAGGCTTTCCTAGTGCCTTCAGTTCTCTAGAAATACTGCTTTTGATCACACCTGAAACATGGAATTCCCACTAGTTTGATTACCATAGCCAATTTAGCAAGCAGTTATAGGACTTAAAAAATACACAGTTGTGGTATTGCTATTGTCAGCTCTACCCCTTGCATCCCTGAAATGCATCTCTGCATTCCTCTCCCACTACAGAAATGCATTTGGCTCTCAGGGGAAGATTGATGGCTATTTCTCTGCTGGTAGCATAACACACAACTCTGTTTTATTTGCTGTTTCGAGAGAGGGGGAGGGAAGCTGCCCTGAGGAATTTTAGGTGGGCAGGATGGAATAGCCCAAACTGGAATTTGCCTGGGGCATCAAGGTTAAGGTGCTGATTTAAAATACTTCTTTTCTGAATGGGATGTGAGTGGAGTGGTAATCTCCTCTTGAATCATGCCCTTTCCTGCTCTTCCTTCCTCTCCCTTTGCCAGGTGTATGAAGGGAATCACCCAGGTTTTGCTTCCTGACTAAAACATAAGGAGTGCATGGTATCATTTTGCAAAAAAAGAGAGACCAGTAGCCATTTTATTGTTTCTGAGGGACTTTTTTACAGTTGTGGTGGGCCTGTATCTCAGCTAAACACTCCTGCAAAGTTTCATAATGGAGTTTAAAACAATAAAATGGACTTCCTCTGCAATTTCATATGTACAAACGATAAGGAAAATCACTGACACCAGGATTTTGTCTGTGATGTTATTGAAGAATTCACTTGAGTGGTGAGCAACCATAAACATCTTTGCAGGCTTTTTTTTTTTTAATAGCCAGGGTTTCTTGGAATACAAGAACTACTACTGTTTTTACACTGTGTATGTAGCACGGTTTTTTTTAACATTGTAGGCTTTTGGCTCAAGAAATGTTGGGATATGTACTTAGCTAATGTAGAATATGGCTGTGATAGGTTGTATCTCAGCCCCTTTCCATGCTTTACCATTGTTCCCTCCTCTTGCTTTTGGGCTGAAAAGTTAGATGCAAGAAGAGAAATCCAGAGGAGATGTAACAGAAAGCTAGGGAGAAATATTTTTCAGTAGCTACAAATTATTGTCATTATCACCTCTCAAAATAGTCTTTGAATCAGGAGTACTAACTGAATGGAAAGAAAGTAAAATTACAGTTGTAAAGAAAAGTATAAGCTTAGTAATATGCTATAAAAGGGGCTCTCAGGGAATCAACTTGTCAGCACCTTGTGGCATTTTGGAAAAGTAGTGTGTCTATTAGCAGTCAAGCAAGAGAAACCATCCCACACACTTACTCAAACAGGTTCTCTCCTTCCCTCCAACTAAAGAAGAAAAAAGAAAGTCAAAGGAACAGAGGGAGAAGGAAGGACAAAAATATATTTACTGCAGATTTCCTGGTCAAGATGTTCTCTAACCTGTTCTGTGACTTGGGATGGCAGAAAGGGAAATGTGGAAGATACCAAAATCCCATTTCCTCTGCATGAATTAGGTAGTGGATGGATAAGTTGCTGTTTCTGGTGCCCTTTGTCCCACTTCAGCAACCACTTTGATGTAAGGTGATTAAGCAAGACTGTAGTTTGAATAGTGGATAAACTGGTTTTTAGTGTTAACATGTTTTGGGGGTGTTGTTGTACTCTTTTTGGTGTGTGAAGTTTTGGTTGCTGCTTTTTTTCTTGAAGCCATTGTAGTACTATGAGAACAATTACATTCCTCTCAACATTCCCTTAATATACATACATTCCCTTTAATAATTGTAATTGTTAATTCTTATACGTGATTTGGAAGCAAATAATAATCTGTGAAAATGAAAGCAGACACATACATCATTGGAATTATTCCAGCTCTGACAAATTAATGAAGTTGCTGCAGATGGCTTTTGTATGTTAGGCTTTCTTTTGTGAAAGGCTTGTTTCAATGTCTTTATTTTTAAAAAAATACATTTTCAGTGCTATAACAATCTGTATATTCTACAGTCTGAAAACCATAAGCCTTTGCCATTCCTGAGGCTCTTGCTGAGCAGTGGAGGGATGGGACTCAGAGAGGCCATGGGATTAGGCCCACAGCCTGTGACACAAATTATATCATGGCCAGAGTCAAACAAGTCAGTATGCAATTTTTTGCACTGTTTAATAAAATAATAAGGCACAGAAAAATGGATTACAAAGGGATTAGTGGCAATTGAGGTAACTGCCGTAAAAAGCAAAGTAGATCTGATGTGTTTGGTACCTACAAATGCCATTTCTTGCAGACATATATACGTGCCATACAATTTTACTGGAACACATATGGTAACTATTTTTTAATTTTAAAAAGAAGGCTGCAATAGTCTCTGGTATAGGTTTCTTTTACTTCTAATTTCCATCTCTTTCAGGATGCAAAGATACCCATTGCATTTTTCAAATGTAGTGAGAAATTCCCCAGAGCAGAACCCACAATTTAAAAGCTTTGGTGCTGGTGTCTGTAAGGTTTCAACAGTGTGATACGATTTCCCAGGCTCAAACCACATCAGTTTCTTTTCTTCATGTTTAACTGTGAATTACCAATGAGAATGACTTCGCTTCATATGAAGGCAAAGGTTGTTAACACTGATCTAAGCTCAGTGGAAACTTTGAAGTATCCTGAGTCGTTTCATTTTTTGTCACTTCAATCTCCATAACCTTCAGAGAGGGAATCTGAGAATGCTTTAAACCTTGAGCAACAAGGACAATGTGACTAGAAAGAACCTCCTTTTATTGCATCTCTGTAGCAAAAGGTAGGGTTTGGGTTATCTCTTTGTGATTGCCTAATGTGTTTTTAAGGATTTGCAGTTATGGGCATATCAGGATCCATACCAGTACTTCACTGTTCTGTCACTTAGAAGTCTGAGGTCTAACTTGAATCTTCCACATTTTGGGAGCCTGTGGCTTCTTGTTCTACCTAGTAATACTGAAGAGATCAGAAGAGCTCATTTTCTTTAGAGCAATCATTTGTGTATTTGGAGGTTGATGCGCATCTTCTTTCTCTTTTTTTTCTTTAATCTGCACTGCTCTACTTCCACCAGGGTTTTCTTATCAGTGTGGATTTTGGCCATTCTGGTCACTCTTTGGGCATTCATCACTTGATGCCACGTGGGGCCAGGTGCATGGTGGTGGGACATAGGATTGCCCCAGAAACCTTGCCAGTTCTGGGACTGCCATGCTGCATCTTGGTGGCCAGGCACTTCTGCAGCCCAGCCAGCGTTCCTCTTCCTCCTGTGAGCACAATGCTGTTGGCTCTTATTCAGCTTGTGATCCTGTGTAACCCCAAGGGATGGCTCCTGGTGGAGTTCATCTCCATGCTGCACTTGTGAAGCTTATGATGTACAGCTGAAAATATTTGTAATTTTTTTTCCCCACAACATCCCTTAAATTTATGAATATTAATCTGAACCTGATCCTGTTGTTATGTTCATTAGCCTCTACCAGCCTTGCATCACGTACAGGTTTAGTAAGAAGCTCTTGATCCATTGTACAGGTTGCTGATGAAGACATTGAACAGAAGCTAATCTAGGACAGATTCCCAAGGGGGTCCTCTTGATACAAGCTTCTAATTTATTAGAAAGCCCCGAAGGGCTGTGTTTTGAGGTACTCTTTTGCAACTGTCTTGTTACAACAGTTTGTCACTTCTAGTTTTATTAGTTCCATGAGAGGATATATCAAGACTTTTATAAATTTTGGCTAAAACATTCATTGCAGCTCCTTCATCTACAAGTCTAGTCTTCCTGCTGTGTGAGGGAATAATGTTCAGTTTACATGTGTCCTGACAAGTTCATTTTGGCTCTTCTCAGATAACATCTCCTGGTTTGCTTATAAGAAGCCTTTCTTCCCATATGAATATATCAGTTCTTCTAATAAACAAGACATATATTGTTGGATGTGTTATTTCCAAAGTATCTGACTTTCTGAAGTCTCAATAGCAAGAAGAATCTAGTAATCTTTTCTCTTAAAAAGAGGTCAGCAACTCTGTTTAGATTTTAGATAGGCAACAAGTGACTCAGCAGAGCTAAAATCATGCCAAGTTGGCTTCTGCTGGATATAAACCACAGAAAAACATTTGACAGTGAGGACAGCATTTTGAGCACCCTGATGCTTTTAGGCATTTTATTCATCTTGTGTGTGTTATTTCCTTTAATTTAAAACTCTTGGAAGGTAACGTGGGGGTCATGCACAAGGTGTTATTGCAGTTCAGGCTTGTCATTTGCTTTGAAGTGCTGGAGTTGGAGGCAGTCCATGATCCCATAACATACAAGTTGGGAGCTGCACTCAGAAGGAATTGCTGAGTTTTTCGAAAAGCAAGGAACAAGGTAGTTGCATCTTGCTGCCTTTTATTCTTCTAATGCTTGTGTAAATACTCAATAAGCATTATTTTTACATAATGATAGCTTTCCTTTTTTTAGTGAAGTACCACTCAGTATGCTGCATTTGCTTAAAAACCAAGCTGACTTGGGAATTGTTAAGCAAGAGCAGAAATTTTCACACAGGTAGGGGTGCAAATTGCAAGAAATATTACATTTTTGTTTAGTGTTGGAGGACTTGTAAAACTCTAAATGGAAGCTGTAGGACTTGGTGACGTGGGCCATCTTTGTTGTATCATATTTAAACAATTGCCTGTCTTGTTTTAGGAGCTAAATTTGTTTGTGGGTTTGTTTTTTTTTGAGTTGTAGGGTTGGGGATTTTTTTAACCAAGTCTAATTTTGTTTGGCTGTGTTTATGAAGGGAAGCCTTTAAACCCTACAATTTACTTGCTTAACAGGAAATATATTTGTGGTGTTCAACTTTGGAATAAAACCTTTTGTTTGAGCCCACAGCGGTAGGTGCTGACAGCATCTTATCCCTCTGCTACCATTTTTCATTCTGGGGTCCTTCCTCTAAGCAGGCTGGCCCGCTTCAGCGCTTGTTTCTGGGGCAGTCCTGGCTGTGTTCTCTGTGGTGTCCCTGTGTGAGCCTTATGTGAGTCATGGGGAACCAGGCAGTTCCAGGGATGTTGGGGTTGGCAGCCTTCCATGGGTACAGGGTGAGTGGCAGTGGATACAGTGCTGGTGAACTTACTTAGTTTCAGATGTGATTAATGTCATTCTTCTTCTGCTTAAAATCCTGTGGTTTGTTGTCTGAAAGGCCCTGCATGTGGCGTCCAAAGCCCCAAGAAATGCAGCAAAATCCTGAAGACTTAGAAGCTTCAGATTTTGGAGCATAGGAAATAGTGAGTTCTGAAATAACAGCCATGTGCCTCAATAGAGGTCCCACTCTTCTCTATAAAGCCTCTTTTCACACAGAGGTCGTGAAATCTTCACAACTGAGTTGATGCAGGGAGGCTCTTACCTTTCAGCACAATAGCAGGAGAGCACAGCTCTACCAGACCTGACTGCAGATGCTATCAGCAGCATTCATCTGTGCTGTGCAGAAATGGAAAATATTTTAGTGGTGAGTTAACTAGGAGGCATATCCTGATCCAGCTTTGTCACAATAGCAGATCGCTGCAGGCACTTATCAGAGTTGCTCTCACTGTGGAATTTTAGTTCAGGAGCAACCTTTTTGTCTTTCTTCACAAAGAGGGTTTCTCTTTGTTCTCTGCGAAAAAACAGGAGACTATTTGTCTGGTTTCTTTGGATAATATTTTTAAGGAAGATAATGTTTGAGAAGGAAACAGAAGCTGAATGCTTGTTGAGCGCATTCTGTCTTTTCTGGTACTTGCAGATACAGATCCTCCCTTCTCAGGTCTCAGTTCTGAATTGTCTTCCTCCCTGTTTCACATGGCTATGTCTTTTTCTATGGATTAAACTAAATTAAAAAAACCTGAAACCCAAATAAACAATTTATTTACTTAATGAAGCAGTGGCTTTATTTGTCTCAGCTTATATTTTAACAGCAGGGCTGGGGTGCTGGGGTAGAGGGAAGGTGTCTGCAGAAGAGCAGGGTGAAGGAAGGAGTGGAGAGGGGATTTACAGCACCAAGGTACCACTCCCTGTTACACTTCGGCCCACGCTTTAAATTCTTTCAGTGGCACAAAATCAAGGTTTTTTTGTTTTTTTTTTTTTGTTGTTTTTTTTTTTTTTTCTCTAAGGTGAATCATGCTAGGAAAAAATTACTTGTAACAAAATTATAGAATTTAAGCCCTAATGTTTCTGGAGCTGCTGTTGGTGAACTAATAGCCATGGCCTGTTTATAATGTAATTGCATAGTTCTCTAAATTACTGCAGGCTTCTTCATTAAGAAAGAGAAGAAAAATAAGTCCCCAAAGCCAAGTCTGTATAACCATGGCTCAGTAATGAAAGTTTCATTTATTTAAACTTTTCTCTCCACATAAATGTGGATGGGTGGCTGGAAGGAGGCCAAGTTGAGGCTGCAAACTGAGTGTTGCTGGTGCTGTTATTCTCAGCTGAGTCTGTAAGTGGCCTGAAACTGTTTTGCATTTTGAAGCTGTTCTGAGGGCTCTCTGAGGTTGATACCTCTGCAAGTTAAGGATTCCATCATGTAAATGCCACCATCATTAACACTTCTATTACTGACCTCTTTGGAAGTAGTCATTGAGAAAATGCATTACTTTTGGGTGCAGGTGCAAATCCCTGAGGTGATGTTGGTAATGCTACTGTGAAAGGAAACAAGAAACATTAAGCTAATCTCCATTGCTCAGTATATGTTCATCAGATGAAAGATTTAGTTATCTCCTGATCACTGAAATGTTTAACTCTTGGAGTCTGTAAAGTCATACAGCAGCCACAGAAAAGGCATGGTTAAAAAAATAATTAAAAAAGACCCCAAACCAGTGAAATAGCTGATTCAGATTAATGTCCTTTCCCTTCCTAGTTACTATACTAGTTGTTTTTTACCTTATTGTTAAGCAAGCAGTTGATAATGTTTTTCTCTTAACATATTTCAAAATTGCTTATATAGTGCTCTGTTCACATAGGCATTAAAGATTGCTGTGCATGGTGTTTTTATTCTGTATTCCTTGCTCTTGGTGAGGCCAACAAGAAAAGTTAACCTTACATTGTATGTCCTGGCTTTCAGGATCTTGTGATTCGTTCTTGCTGCTTTTTCTTAAGGGATCTTGAAGCCAGAGCACAGAATGAATTCTTTCGGGCCTTCTTCAGATTGCCCAGGAAGGAGAAGCTGCATGAAGTTGTGGACTGTTCTCTCTGGACGCCGTTCAGTCGCTGTCACACAGCAGGGAGGATGTATACTTCAGACAGTTATATCTGTTTTGCCAGCAAAGAAAATGGTTGCTGCACTGTTATCATCCCACTTAGAGAGGTAGAGTTTTTGGTTTGTTTCATTTTGGGTTCTTATCTGCCTTTTTCTGCCCTAAGCCTTTGCTGCCTCTCGACTGATCTGCACAGCAGTGTTTGATGAAAAAGAATAGGATGTTTGTGTGTATCCTGCCTACAGAATTGTTTCACAGCTTGTTCTGGAACTCATTAGGGCCTGAGCTCCTAAAAATACAAGTGATTCAAAGTGATCCTCAAAGTGAAATATGGACACTGCAGCAGGAGAGAACACTACCAAAACAGAGTTTGCTTGGCCCAAGACTCAGACAGGGCTCCTCTCCCAGCTCCACAAACACATACATCCAGCTTAATGTTGATGGAGACTGGCTTTGACCCATTCCAGCAATGCAAAAGCATCCTTGCCTGGGATCAACACAAGTATTGATCTCTCCCTCCACAGACAACCTTTAACAAACCTGTGGGTACTTTGGCAAGCTGTAGGGCAGAGAGAAGAAGGGGATGTTATGGATGGGCTGACAAATTTCCATGGAATTAAGATACAAGTTTAAATAGAGAAAGGGCATAAGGGAAGGTGGTGGGAGTAGAACAGGAGAAGGAATCTGTCAGCTAACACCTGTCTGATCTGCTGTGAATACAAGGCTGTTATGATCTCTAATTAAGGCTTTCCTTTCATCCTGGACTAATAATAGAGTAACAGCCAAATCATATTGTAACTGTAGCAAGTTTCCTTCCACTGTTGCAGAAACAGAAAACAATATGAGAACAGTGTTGTATACTTTAAAAAAATTAACAAAACAACTGTTTTTCCCCGTCTTCAAATGTGGGAAAGCAAATTTCCTCCTCCACACCCTGAATTTGATCAATATGATCCTTCTATAATTTTTTTTTTTTTTATCATGATTTAAATCAAAATTTAACCCTTTTTTATCTTTTACCTCAGTCTACTGTTTAGAAGTGGGATGCAAAGTAATTTAGGAAAAGAAAAGGCATCTGAGATACTTTTTGGTATCTGCTTTGAGCTTCTAGAGAGACCATGAACTTCAGGAAGTAGAATGTGCTTGATCAAGGAAAGCCAATATGAATAACCACATTTAAAGAGTGCATACGAAATGCTGTGTTTTGGTATACATAGAATATTTGAATATGTTTTTGTGGATGTGGTGCCTAATGTGTTTTCTGTAATGTCTCTGGAAAAGGTAATCAGTATAGAGAAGATGGAGGACACAAGCCTTCTCCCTAATCCCATCATTGTTAGCATAAGGAGTAAGACAGCCTTTCAGTTCATTGAGCTGAAGGACCGTGATACTTTGGTGGAGAACCTGCTCCAGAGGTTAAAAGAGGTGAACTCTGGCAACCCATTGCACTGCAACAACTTGAAAAATAACAATCAGGTACTGAAATTTTATTTTATTATTAATTCAATATGATTATCCATTATTCCACTGTCCTGCCACCTTTGGGAGGCCCCCAAATTGATCTTGAGCCAGTGCTTATCTGATGCCACCTTTAAAGACCTGGCTGGTGGGATAGAGGATACTCACAGCATAGTTGTGATTGACATGCTGGGGAGAGCAGGGACTATGGTCTGCAGCTGGGCTGCCCTTCACAGAAACCTCAGCAGTCTGGAGGAATGGGCTGACAGAGACCCCACAAGGTTCAACAAAAGCAAATGTGAAACCTGGCAAAATAAGCCTGTGTGACAGGAGAGGCTGGGGACTGGTTGGTTGGAGAACAGCTGTGTGGAAAAGGTGGAGGAGTCATGAACAAGTCGAGCCTGTAAGTTAGCAGTGTGCTCTTAGAATGCAGAGGGACAACCCCATACCAGGTTGTATTAGCAGGATTGTAACCAGCAGGCCATGGAATGTTACTATTCCCTTTTACTCAGCATTTAGGAGGCTGATCAGGAGTACTGTGTCCAGTTTTAACTCTGCTGCATTACACTTGGAAAGCGTTGATAACTTGGAGTAAGTCTGGTGGTGGGCTGTAAGGTGGTCAGGGGCTGGAGCACATGCTTTCTAAGGAGAGGTGGAGGGAGCAGGGCTTCCTCAGCCTGTCTTCTGCCAAATAATGGGGAGCTGGAAGATAAAGGCAAACTCTTCTTCGATATGCCAGTTGAAAAACAAGCAGCCACGGCCTCAAGATTTAGCAAGGAAAAATCCAAATAGATAAAAAGGGAGATTTCTTCTCATGGTTAGGTGGAACTGGACAAGGCTTCCCAGAGCAGCAGTGCACTCTGCTTTCTTAAAGCTACTCAATTTGACTGGGCACAGGCCCCAGCAACCAGGGCTGAGGGCTCCTGCTTTGAGCAGGAGGGATTGAAAACAATAGTCCTCTCCAACCTAAATTGTTCTGTGAATTTTTCTTTCAAATCATAACAGTAGAAGAGTGGTAGCCTGTCATCAAGGACACTTAGAATTTGCTAATAGCTTTTGTTTTAAAGTAACAACCCTTTTCCTAACATGCAAATGAATGACAATTTTTATAAAGTCTTGAGTAAGATCTTTCCTCCCGAAGTGTGACAAAGGTTTTGATGCAAAAGGCAAAGAGTAACACAGCTCTGTGTCTTGAGGGCAGCTGAGGATGTAGTTCTAAGTCTTTGCAGTCATTACCACTTTGATTCTGCCTTGCAGAACAGCCTTGCCTTTCCATCCATCTGCACACTGGGGGATGATGAGCCTGCTTGTCTGGGAACAGAGGCTTCACAAGGGAAAGAGAGAAGTGAGTGTGAAAAGGAGAACAACTACTTGCTCAATGCAGAAGCACTAAGGTCAGACTTTCATCAGTCAGGAGTATCAGGCCTTGATTTTGGAAAGGTATGTAACATTTTGGGGAAGCTGTAGGAGTTTGAGGTTTTGTTTTTAAAAAATCTGGGGTTGCATTCAAACAGATAGTCATTTTTAGTAAAATGCACTCTGTATTGGTCAGAAAAGTTAGAAATTGGATAAAAACTTTTCTGTTTGCATGGATTTTTTTTCTTCTCCCTCCTCCCATTTCATTCTGGTGAAATAATTTTAATTTTTTATCCTTGTGTTGTGAATTAGATATGCAAAGTGGGGAAAGGCAAAGTCCTTAGAACAAGCTTCCCATTTCCATTGGCAATGGAATACCTTGTGGAATTTCTAATATGTGAAATGCTTTTGTTTACCAGTTCTCACATGCACATGATCTTTTTTTTAAATATATCTTCTTGTTCCCAGTCTAGGGAGCAAATCAAAGAGAGCCTGTGGGATGACCATTTTGTAGAGTATGGCAGAACCGTGTGCATGTTTCGCACAGAAAAAATCAGAAAACTTGTTGCTATGGGAATTCCTGAATCCTTAAGAGGCAAACTCTGGCTACTTTTCTCAGGTGGGCATGCTTAGAAATGTTGGCTGTAGGCATCATCTGATTCTGGACATGGCAAAACATTTAGGCAAGAAATCTCTCAAGGGAAATTAAATGTCCTTTACATGGAGCCTGTGATACTACTTTAAGGAAGAGATGTGATCTGAACTGAACTAATATATGCAAAGAAGTACCCAGGTATATCTGTAAAAGTTTTATCTCAGGATGATATCATATGATGTACAGAAGAATCAAAATAACATCTTTGTAGTCAATGTAATTTAAAATTAGCATCATGTTTTCATAAAACAATGTTCATCTTCAAGCAGCAATTAGATTGTAGCGTAAACACTGAGTTAGCCCTAGACAAATCAGATTATTGCAAAATAATGACAATCTTAAAGTTGGCAGACCTGCTTCTGCTTCTTGTTGAATGTTGGCAGGGCTTACAGAAACTGGAGATGGAAAAAACAACTCATTTTATCGACAGATATGGCAGAGCCAAAGTGTGCCTACAATATGATCTCAAGTTTAGTCCTTAATCCAATATATGGCATATTCAAACATTTGTAAATGTGGAGCTTTTCCTCCTTGAAGGATGTGAACAGTGCTGACTGCATTTCTTCCAGTAATATGTGTGGATGGTGAGACACTTGGAAGGGGTTGCCCAGAGAAGCTGTGGATGCCCCATCCCTGGAAGTGTTCAAGGCCAGGCTGGATGATGCTTTAAGCAACCTGGTCTTGTGAAAGGTGTCCCTGCCCACAACAGGGGGGTTGGAATGAGATAATCTTGAACCAATACTTTCAACCCAAGTCAATACTTTCTGCTGGAGACACCTTTTGCTCAGTCAAGGTGTTTTGAATGATGTTGTGTCATGTAAGATTTGCTAATACTTAGTTTTCAAGACATGTATTCTGCTAGGAGTTTGTATTTCAGGTCTGAATATTCACAGACCTTGGGCAAAACCATCTTGCTTGTACCCTTTTGAGCAGTAATTCCCACAGCACTTAGGTTCAGCATCCTCCTTATCCTCTCCCATCTTCCCCTTTCTCCCTTCCTGCTGCCTTCAGACGCCGAGACGGATCTCGCCTCGCATCCTGGGTACTACATACATTTGGTGGAGGCATCCATGGGCAAGTGCTGTATGGCAACAGAGGAGATCGAGCGTGACCTGCACCGCTCGCTGCCCGAGCACCCGGCCTTCCAGAGCGAGACGGGGATAGCTGCCCTCAGGAGGGTGCTCACGGCCTACGCACACAGGAACCCCAAAATAGGATACTGCCAGGTGAGACATTGCCAGCGGAATAATGCTCCCTGCTTTTTCTTGCCCTTCTTCCCACTCTCTGTTGTGCCCATGAGAGTGTTTTTAATGGTGCTTTTGATAAATAATGCCCTATTAGTTGGAAAAGTACATAGCTTCACATATTAAATACCATTTTTCCTTGGAGGAAAAGTACATAGGCTCACCAAAAGGCTCATATCCTACCAGTAATACTCCTTCAGCTTTTTGCAAACTGCATTTATAATTACAGGAGGGGAAAAAATTGTTTCTCATGCTTGTTTGTTCAAAAGTGCATTTCTTGGACAATAGTTGGAAGCAGCGCAGGGCGAATTGGCCTGCACAGATGAGATTTATGTAGTGCACTGGGGGCAGAGGCTTAATGAACCTTTCTGACACTTTCTTCCAAAACTGATTATAAATGATGAAAGTACTTTGTCTAGCTGGCCAGCTCCCTGAATTCTGATTAACATGAGAATGGTCCTGATACTGGAATATGGGGCAGTGAAAGCAGCCCCAAAACTTCTTGCAGTATCAGTTACCTGCTTTGTATCTTGGCAAATCCAGTACTATGCTTTTGTTCATTGTTTCCTATTGCTCTTATGAAAAGCTCAAGTATACATAGCTTGGAAAACTTGCTACATCTTTGGGTTGCAATTATGTATTTACTGTCTATTTTCTCTTTTTCTTGCTGTTTTTTTTCTTAGTTCTTTATATCCTGTTAGGCTACTTTTCTTTCTGTAAGAATAGCCACAGTTGAGCTTTTGTCAGTAGGATTTGCTGTCATTAACAAATGCCATTTTCTGCTTTGCTCTTGTAAGTCTATGAATATTTTGACCTCCGTGTTGCTGCTGTATGCCAAAGAGGAAGAAGCCTTTTGGCTGCTGGTTGCTGTGTGTGAGCGGATGCTGCCGGATTACTTCAACCACCGAGTGATAGGTGAGCTTGTGTTCATTGTCTTGCAGACTGGGAAGGGGCAGCCATATGGCACAGGGGTGGGGAAAATGCTAAGGGTCAGTTGGGGTCCAGACCCCATGGATGAGGTGCTCCATCTGTTTATGTGGTATGCAGGGACAGCAGCAGTGGTTGCTCAGATTCCAGCCAGGGTTGGTTTTGGTCTGAAGGGTTTGAACAGCACGATCTGTAAATATATGCTCAACTTTACAGTTTGTTGTTTTTCTTCCCTGTTGGTCAGGAGATGGTGACACTTTTGCCTTTCACATAAATATAAGAGCTTGTGGGTTTTGGCTGGGAGCATGCAGTGTTAGAGACTCGAGCTGTTTAAGATGAACCTAGAAAAGATCTGCTTTGTGATCTGAACTGTCTGAATTGCCCGGCTGCTGGAGCAATGCAAGCTTGCATCTACACTAGCCCTCTGTAATGAGGGCTGATACAAGTCCCTCTGCCATGCACTGTGTGTGCTGTGTCTCCTGAATAGTGCCATTATTTTAAAGATTGTTGTGCAGACTGCATAATGCACAGAAAGAGAGGGGCTGAGCAGTATTTGCTCTTTGCAGTCACTTCCTTCCCTTACAAGAAATGCTTGATAGCTTTTCCCTTTTTAATGCTAACCTTAGACTGTAGCTGCAGCATCTGCTGTTACAGCCTTGCTGTGGCAAAGGGAAGGACCAGGGTCACGTGTGAGCATGTGAGGATAGGAGCAAATCCCTGGCAGTAGTGGTTCTAGCTAGAAATGGTCTGGGCACTCTTGTGATGCCTTTGGAGAGGAAAGAGATATTTGAGAAGATTTCCAGTCTTTTCCTTGAAGGATGGGGTTGTCTTACCTCCCTCCAGACACTGTCACTGCTCAGTTTCTGTCTTGTCACTGAACTGGCAAGAAGGTAAGTTAAAGCTGAGTTATTCCCAAGTTTAGCTGGATGCTTGGCATGTTTTGTGGTGCTTTGAATGCCATTGGTATTTTCTGCTAGTGGACTGGGCATTGTACCTGTCCCATTTGTCAGAATTTTTCTTCTTGTCTCCAAACATGACTTTAAACTGCTATTTTGATAACTGACTTCCATGTTTGTCTGTCTCCTTCCTTGATTAAAGGAGGAACTCAGCTTTATCGGTACTCAAGCGTTTCTAGATATCAACAGCATGCTTTGGATTACTCATAACTTTGATACTTGGGTTATTGCCCTTAAGTAGCTCTCCCTGCCCAGCCTAATGAATTGTCTCACCTGGCCAGCCTTGAGTCGTTCTTAATTTGTGTTTTGTATCTTGCCTATCAATTGTCATGGCTACAGCCTACTTTGTTTAAGTGCTGAAAGTTTTGGTTGTCCTGTCTCTCTGTTTTCTGGCCTTTAGCCCAAGGAAAGAGTACTTTCCTTGTCTCTCTACTGCCATGGCTAACCACAGTGTGAAGAGCCAGGAGTTCAGCTTGGAAGTTGCCCTGCTCTCCTTGGCTAAGTGGCACTGGTGCAGTTTTGCAGCATGGTTACTTCACTGAGCACTTATTTCTGCAGCTCTGCTTTACCCTAGAACGTAACGTGCCCAAATCCATGCTACTGATCTTCTCCACCCTGCCCCTCCTCTGGTTCCTGTTGCTTGAGTTAGTGTTCCTGGCTCTGCATTTCAGTCAACCTTCTTTTTTGATTTGCAACCAGCTCTTGTCCAAACTTTGTATTGTTTCTTCCTGCATAACACTTCCAAGACCCAACTTTTCCTCTCTGTGCACCCTGCCAATACTGTTGTCCAGATTTTGATCTCTATAACTTTGGCGATCTCTGACCTTGCTACTCGTCACTGGCTTTTCCTCTTCAGTGTCAGCCAATAATCTCTACAGTCCAAACAGCTATGAATTAATGACCTTGGTTATAATAGGCCTTCTTAGCTTCCTTTTGTCTCGGACCCTTTCTTTATGACTTTTCAAAATCTTCTATTTACTTATGTGTATGTTTATTTAGTTAGTTAGAATTTTTGCTTTCAAAACTTAGGCAATTCAGTCCTACTCAACCTTTTTGCTTTCATGTCCCTCTATCAGCCTTGCCAGCTCTGACCCCTTTCAGAAGCTTTTTCATTATTTCACTGCTTGCAAATGGGAAAAGCCTGGAGGCAGGTCTCCTCCTTCAGGAATTCTCCTCTGTCCTTCTCCTCTCTGCAATGCATAGAGGAAATTATAGGCTGATAGGTACAAGATAGAAACAAATTGTATATGGGTCAAGAGGGATGGCAAGGGTCAGGCATATCCTGTTCTCAATACCATGACTTTTCCATCCCCTGCATAAACCAGCAGGGCATCTTACCTCACTTTACCTGACAGACTGTCATCAACTTGACACTGTAATTCCTGAAACACTGAAAACATTATTTCATTTCTCTGATTTGCCTTTTCAGTCCTGAGGATGTCATTTATCTTGCATCTAAGATCATATTTTTTCAAATGGATGCCCTGGTATTTTCCTACCTCATTATTATCTCATGCTGTAATACAGATTGATTTGCTCAGATTTCATGCTTTCTGGGAAAAAATGGACAAAAAAGTTCATTTTAATAAGTCTTTTACTTTCATCTACAGTGGCAACACTTATTATAAGAAGATCTGTGAAAGATCTGGGCAGTGTTACATGTTCCTCTGGTTTTGCCAGTTCTGTTTCTGAATCTGGAATAATCTATTTATATATGTTTTGCCTATCTGTCTCTGGCTTCCTTCAAACACATCTAAATCCAGCTCTGTTTTTTGGGTCTGTGTTAACTATGGCTATTAAATTGTTTGCGTTAAGCTTATTAAAGAAGCCAAACAAAAATTGTCCTCGGTTGAGTAACTCCAGTCTGTTTTTCTCCTTTTCTTCAATCTTACAGGAGGCTTTTTCTTCAAAGCATCATGCTTGATGTGTTTCTCAAAAGCTTTTTGGATGTCCATATGCTTTTATTTTTGATTTGTGGTGCTGTAATGTTTGTTCAGTCACCAGCAGAAGCTCTTTATGGCCTGATGTGAAAGATTCTAAGACCGAGAAATGTCATAGCTATTTTTTTCCTGTGATTTGGATGCAAAGCCAAAATATGCTGGCTCTCTGCCACAAATTGTCCAGGTTATATTCTGCTTTTGAGCAACAGAAGTTTTGAGTGCTAGGGATATATATGTGTCAGCAATTAAAATTGTACCCTAATATTAGCAGAATATGGACTGTAAGAAAGAAATGAAATAACTTGAAAGACAAAAAATTGATAAGCTAGCTGCATTTTGTATTCAGGATATTTTTAACTTGCAGTGTCTTTGGTCAAAGCCCTGATGTGGCAGATTGGTTTGTAGACACAGTCCACTTCATTGAGAAGAAACTATGTTGATTCTATAACTGCTGCTGACAAAGCAGAACTGAGCTAGTAGCTAAACCTGAGCCCAGATCTGTTCCTTTTGGAAAGACTGGTTGGGACAGTTAGGAAATCTTTTATCTGGGCATTGCAGAAATCTTTTGTTCTTTATGCTTAGATATGAACGTGTGTAAGTATATATTTGTATCTGTGCATGTACTTTTGTGTAAATATTATTCTTCCCGCTTGGTGTGTGTAGCCATATCTGGACTTCCATCCTATATTTTCTCACTTAGGGCAAAAGCTTTGCTGCCCACTTGCTTGAGTACACACATTGGAGAGGAATGTTTACTGTCTTACTTATACTGCGTACATCCCAAGTGGAGCAATGAACTGCTTTACGATTGCTTTTGCTAGCACTGAATTACTATGTGCTCTTGTAGCCAAGACCAACAGCTGCTGCTGTTGCTATTTCATTGCACCCTGAAGGCACTTAGGAGAATTAACACACTTTTTGCAGAAAGTTGTACAGTAAGGATTAAGGACACAAGAGCTGGGCTGAGATCCCAGCAGGAAGAAAATGGCATTTTTCATTGTAGATGCTTATGTATCTCGCCAGTTTAAATTATAGGAAAGTCTTGCAGTTAATAGTTGACAGCAGTAATTATCTTAAAAAATATTTTTTCCTATGTCTGTCCTGGCTAATACTTGTTCCTTTATGACTTGTAGGTGCTCAGGTAGACCAGTCAGTGTTTGAAGAGCTTATAAAAGAGCAACTTCCAGAGCTGGCTGAACATATGAAGGATCTGACAGCCCTAGCTTCCATCTCTCTTTCCTGGTTCCTTACCCTTTTCCTCAGCATCATGCCCCTGGAAAGTGCTGTGAATGTTGTGGACTGCTTCTTCTATGATGGCATCAAAGCCATTTTCCAGCTGGGCTTGGCCATACTGGAAGCCAACGCTGTGGATCTGTGTAACAGCAAGGATGATGGGCAGGCCCTGATGATCCTGAGCAGGTATGGCCGCAGAGGAGTGCTCCTTCCCTCACAAGCAGTTCTGCCCTAAAACAAAGGCATTGCTCAGTAGGCACCAGGGCCCCTCTGTGTCACCCTGCTGCTGCTGCTGTCGCAGTGTCTGCCTTAAACAATGGCTTTGTACATCAGACAAATGAGATGTCCTGTGAAATTTCCTGGCACTGCTGAGATGTGCATCGCCTGCGTCAGTGTGCAATATTTACTGCTGCTCTTCGTGCCGTCCCTAGACTGACAGGCTTCCTGCTCCAGACTTCAAGGAGACAGAAGTTTTCTTCCTTGGGCACTATTTAGTCATTTGGCTGGCTTGCTGTTCCTCAGATGAGTAATCACAAAGGCATTTTTGAAAAATTTAGCTTGCCCAAAACTCAATTTATTTCTAAGTCTGAGCCATAAGACTTGTTTGCTTATTTGAATTGAGAACAGCACAGTGCAATGTGATCTGTGTCCTTACATATTTCCTCCCTTCAGGTTTTTAGAGCATGTCAAAAACGAGGAAAGCCCTCTGCCACCTATTGGTAATCACCATGCATTCTTCAGTGACGATCAGGAATCCTCTCCAGTGACTGAAATAGCAAACCTGATTCATGACTCGTATGAGGTAAAATAATTATTTCTATCTACTAGTCAGTTAAGTTAGAATTTTCAAGAAGAAAGTTAAACTCAGCTTGGATGCTTTGAGAATTAATACACGTTTACAGATTCCTTGACTAAAGTGCTCTCATGCACAAGACTAGGTATAGTATGAAGACCTAGATTAATTAGAGACTGGGTATGCTTTTTCTTCAAGGTCTCACTGCACTTTAAAAGCTGTATTTTCAATTAATACAAGTATCATAAAATAACACAGATAATAAACTTCTGTTCCTCTCCTACAGAAATTTGGAGACCACTCTGTGGAACAGATAGAGCACATGCGCTACAAACACCGGATCCGTGTCCTGCAGAGCCACGAAGATACAACCAAGCAGAATGTGGTGAGCAGGGTATTATTTTGTCTGAGGTAGCTCAGCATTACCTCTGGGGACACACAGGTTTAGTTTTTAAAAAGGTGCCACCAGGTCTTGAAAAATCATGGCTGACTCTGCAAAGAGCTCTTTTCTGGGATACTGATGGTTTTGCTTAGGCAGCCATGTGCGTTATTATAGTTTAGGGTGGCTTTAAAGTTCTGAACAACCACAGGACTGTCCAAGCCAGCACCTTATCTGTGACTGTGGCGCCCTTGGGAGATGCCTGGGGAAGAGTGTGAGGAGAGACAGCACTATCCGATGCATCCCCAGCCTCTGTGACCTGTAGCTTAGGGACTTCCTGTCTTTGTTTCTAATAGCCCTTGAGGGATTTCTCTTTTCATGGATCTGTCCAACTGGTGAACCTAAAGAAGGGGGAAGCAGCACAAAGGTTTTTTTTAATAGTGGTTTTCAGCTGTTCCACATAAGTACATCTCATGAGTTTGCCCATGTCAGTGATGTCACTAACATGATTTTCTTTCTTTTTAAGCTCCGAGTTGTCATCCCAGATGTTTCAATTCTTCCTGAAGATTTAGAGGAATTGTATGACTTGTTCAAGGTTGGTCTCCCTGAAAAGCAGGGGATGCACCTCACTGAGGCTCCTTTGGGCGTAACTTGGCAGTGCAGCACTGACCTCCCATCCTCTGCCTGGGCTGTGCTCCCTGGGTAGGATCTTGCCATTTTGTCCTTTCTGTGGCTGTGCAGTTGTTGAAGATGAATAGTAATGTACTGATGCTTCTGACAACTGCTCCAGACTTTCTTTCTTTCTAATTTTCTGCTTGGAAATGGTCCCTGACAAGTTAGGTTCTGTTAACTTTCACATGCAAAATAAATCAAATATTATGTAGCGCTTGGTAGTGCTTTTCAATCCTGCTCTGTAAATGCTCTTTAAAGGCAGACTCTCTTTTCCATGGGGGAAGAAAACTCAAAACCCCACAACCTTGTGTCCTTGCCATTTGTCCAAGTTTTCTAATAGGTGGGGTTTTTTTGTTTGTTTGTTTTAACTAAAAGCAGTTTCAGTTCCTTTCTGTTAAGCTGATGTTTGATAAAACTTATTTTAAGTTTGGAGACAGGGACATCTAATCTTATACAACTATACTTGATGTAGAAGTCCAAGCTGTAATTATTTCCCTTAACAGACCATTTCTTCTGTGTATTGTTCATAGCCACAAATACTGCGAATATGACTGTGGTATGTTGTTAGTGTTACACAGCTTTGTCGCCAAGAGCAGCTGTATCCTGCCTCCATTAGTGGTTGTAAGATGATGCTGCTGGGGCTTGTTCTTCAGTGCATCCCTCCTGCTCCTCACTGCTGGTTTTGATCTTTGACTAGCTCACACTCCCCTACTTTCATTTTCTGGTAGTGGTTCCTTTTTTGTTATGTCCCTTGCTCTCCCAGGGACAGCTTGCTTTGTTGGGACTCTTTGTTTTGCCTGTCCCTAACAGAAGACTAATGGTACAGTATCCAAATGGAGAGGTCTGAGAGAGAATAAATGAGCAGGTCAAATCTACGCTTATTCCATATTTTTTGTGACCCTCTGTACCTTTGGCTTCTAAGGGACATCCTGGGTCAGATGTGGTTAAACAGAGTTTCAGTAGCCCGCAGTGAATTTTCTTTCAAGAATCTGCCCAGTCTCCCTTCATGTTTATTAATTTTCCGTTGGAAATTGTGAGAGTGGCTGGCTGCTCTGATGAAAGATTTGCTTTTTCACACAGGAATGGTGTTGGTATCACTATGACACCTTGCACAGAGCGAATTTTGAGCACGTTACAGCGTAGTTTGACGTGAATGCCTTTTTCTGCTGGTCGTGCTCTCTGCAGCTGCACCCTGCAACAACTGCTCTCGTGTCTCCGATTTCTCCTAGAGAGAACATTTAATCAGGTGCTACTGGGAAAGCAGGAGCGCGGTGTCGGAGCGCCACGACCCCAGCAGGCCGTACGCCGAGCAGTACCGCATCGACGCCCAGCAGTTCGCCAGCCTCTACCGCCTGCTCTCGCCCTGGACCTGCGGGGAGCACACCGAGCTCCTCGCCCACAGGACCTTCCGCCTCCTGGATGAGAACATGGACCGGCTCATCGAGTTCAAGGGGCTCGCCACCTGCTTGGGTATCGGCTCACTGCAGGCTGGGCTGGGGAGCAGAGAAGGGCGTGGCACATGGGGGAGACAGGGGTGTTAAAATGCCACATAACTGCCAGAGAGGATGGTTTCTAGGGCATGTCATTACCATTATCAGTGACCTTTACTGATTTTTTTTGTTTCAGTCACCTGAAGTCAATTTGATTTAAAAGACAGCCTAAAGGACATGATTGAATGTTGTATAATATTTGATTTCTCAGACAATAGTAATTTTGTTGACAATCTTGTATGAGTTAAGAATTAAACTTGGGTCTGCTAGGAAATCCTCTCTACCCAGTTGTTGCTCTGAGTATAGTTCTGAAATCTCAGTGTACCTTTTTAAAACTGCTTCTTGAAGACTTAACCCTGCACAGCTGACTTCTGCCTGCCTTGCATGTTGACAGTAAGCAGAACAAAAAAAATCTGACCAGCAGTGACTGAGTGTGGTGCTAAGGTTGGTCTTGAGGCCACCAGCTGTCCTAATAGTTGAGACTGCCTGTCCAAAATCTGGCTGAAGAGAAAAGAGGCAGATCTCAACTGTTGTCTGACCCCAAGTGGAAAAAACTGAAATTAAAAGCTCCAGTAAAAATCAATGATTTTGTATTCTTTCCACTTCCAATTTTTAGAATTTTTTATGTGAATACTGAGGCACCCTGTATTCTCTTTTTATTTAATTTTAATGTTCTCCACAGTATTGAGGTAATTTGAAAGTTTAGAATCTAATTTTTACTGGTCATTGAAAATTTGAATTACATTACATGTGAAAAATAGTCACCTCCTTCGGGCTTACTCTGTAGAACAGCAGTAAGGGCTGAAGGAGAGAAATACTAAGAATATGATGTCCCCAACATTATCTGTCTCTCTCACATTTCTGCAGATCTGTGGCAGCAGGCAGCCTTTACTACATTCCCTGTCATTCTCCCTGATATTTTCAAATGATGCTGAAGCTCCATAGGGTTAAGTGCTCCCAGTCTATTTCACAAGAACAAAGACCAAAACAGATGGCTGTCACCTGCTGTTCCTCATTGACAGGCACAACCTGAAGTTATACACTGGCCATATCTTTATTGTCCATATAAACAGTTATCCTTTGGGCACAGAGAGATGCCAGGTTTATTTTAAACTGTGGAAGTAAATGCTCTGATTCACTTCCTTCTTGTTCTTTATTTTCCTTGCAGATGTTATGTATAATGGAGAAATGAATGAAAAGATAAAGTTACTATATAAGCTGCATATCCCACCAGGTAAGAAATCTGAAAGGAAATGAATACCTCAGTTTCCCCCAAAAATCTCTTGCTTCTGGGGAAAAGCTGCTTAATGAAGAACTCCATCTTGCTTTCTTTCAGCTGGGAGCATTTTGTAGTTACACTCACTGTATTTTACAAATTACTCCATTAATTACAAATGAAACCTTTTTGGATGAAGTATATAAATTACAGTGTCAAAGCTCACACATCTGTTGCATTCAGAGATCTTTTGCAGCTAATTATATGGCTGCATACTTACTTCAAGACAAAATACAAGCTGAAATGTTTTTGAATGGCTTGTACTACATATACAGTAGAGATCTCCTTGTATATATCTTAATCCAGTTTTGATTAGGTGACAAAATTCTGTGGTAGCTCCTCTGTGCAAAGTTTTTAATTAAATGTGCAGGTCTTGGCAAGCTTCCAACTGCAGCACAAGTCTAACAGGAACATCGTTTTACAGTGTGATTTAATGAAGTACCTAAAGTGTTTACAAAACATTTTTGCACGATTACTTCGCTTTCTTCAAGTATGTAAATTTCAGAAAAAGAAATAATCATCATGCCAGATTCAAAGGATTGAATTTGTCACATTTCTTGGATAGCTCTCACAGAAAATGAACGAGACAGCCAGTCACCGTTAAAGAATCCTTTGCTATCGACATCAAGACCACTGGTCATTGGAAAATCAAACGGTATGTCCAGAATGGTTCTCTAATGTGAGTGTATGGGATAACCAACTTTCCACCTGTGATCCCTACCATGTTATCTCTGCTCTCTGGGGTTTATTTTGAAATGTAAATTTGCTCCAGTGACTTGAAAATTAATTCTCCTTTTTATGTCTGCTCCAATAAAGGTGATGCAGTAGATTACCAAAAGCAATTGAAGCAGATGCTGAAGGATCTAGCCAAAGAAAAGGATACTAAAACTGAAAAGGAACTGCCAAAAATGAGCCAGGTGTGTACGTTTTAAAGAAGTGTTTTTCAAGAAGTGTACTCAAAATGACATTATTGAATTCAACAGTTTGGTGCTCTCTCATGAAGTGTAACTTCAGCCTGAACTTGGATTCAGTCCTTCAGGCATTGAGGATTGGGCTCCTCTCTGCTCCAGGGAGCAGGTGCTTAAAAACTTTCACTTCCAAAAACTACCTTCCTAGCAGTTCCCTCTGCTCAGATTGGCTGGTGAACAGAACTTCAGACTCACCCACACCTGCAGCAGAACACACAAGCAAACAGGCTTATGCAGGCTGCAAGGCCTCCTCCTCCCAAGCCAAAAAATTCCCAAGAATGCACATTTTTGTTCTGTCTTCCCATACCTCCTCTGCACCAAACCAGTAACTTTTTAGTCCACCACACTGGAACTTGTCTTAGCCAAACGCTGACTAGAACTGCAGGGAAACAGCTGAAGGCTGTCACAATCTTACCGTCTGTTTTCTAATGCCAGTAGCTTTCTGTTGTTGGCATGAGAAAAGCAACTGGAGGGTAAAGGGCCCCATATTAATAAAACAAATATACAGACATGCAAAGAAAGACAGGCTTGCTCCCAGAATCTCTTCTGTGCTTGTGTTACTAAATGAAGTTTTAAATGGGTGGGATGTGTCTAGCCTGGCAGCTCTGCAGGGGCTCATGATCTCAAAAAGGCATCATTTCACTGAGGGCTCACAACTTTCCTAGCAGGATATATGGAGACATACATCCTGCCTAGCCTGATAAATCAGCCATGACGGGTGAGCAAGGGAGAGACAGAAAGGATCTGTGCAGGGAAGATCTCTGAATTGTTTTAGAAGAGTTGGGAAAGGGGAGAGAAACAGCAGAAGGGAAGCTTGCCTGCAGGCCTGTGGATGGCTACTTTGGTTGTAACCCATTCTCTGCAGCAGCCACTAGTAAGGGATTATACCTTGCTTTGTATCTCCCTTGCCCTCAGATCATATGGCAGGTCCCAATTTCCTTCATCAGGGCATCAAAACTTCACTGCCCTCTTCCCTTTCTCATTTCAGCACAGGGTTTCCTAGCAGCACCACTGTGGGTTGAAATCCCTTCACTAACATTTTTTAGAAGCAGTCAGGAGTTAAAAAAGAACATATAAATGTACACAGCATTCCACCTGGCTTTGCACTACCATGCCCCACCTGCCTCCTGCAATGATCCTTAGCATGACTGCTCATGACTTTGATGCTGGTTTTTCATCCTTTACAGAAGGAGTTCATTCAGTTCTGCAAAACGCTGTATAGTATGTTTCATGAAGATCCAGAGGAGAACGATTTGTATCAAGCCATTGCCACTGTGACCACGCTGTTACTTCAGATTGGAGAAGTAGGACAAAGGAGCATCAGCCTGGGGAGTGGATCAGACGAGTTCACTGAGGACTTACAGCCCGAGGCCTCTGCTTCAGACCAGGATGCTGTTTTTACTGACACTGTGAAGACCCCTCACAAAGACTCTCAACCTTCACCTGTGACTGAGGGGGACTGGACTGTCTCTTTTGAACATATTTTAGCCTCTCTCTTGACTGAACAATCATTAGTTAACTTCTTTGAAAAACCCTTAGAACTGAAACCAAAGCTTGAGAATGCAAAGCTAAATCAATACAGTCTCAAAACAAATGGAATAAGCTGCCAGTCACGGAATGAACACGCAAAACCAAGCACGCAGTAGCAGCAAACGTGTCAAAAATGAAATGCACTGAAATTATGCCAAAGGACATAGTGTAAAAGGCTTTCAGTTAGCACTGGACTTCTGGTATTCAATTTGTTGGTCTGTGGTTTTCAGTTTAAGAGCTTTAAAAGCTAAAAGGGTGTGTAGGTTTGTTTTGTACCATTGACTTATGATGTTCTTGTTTTGAATGTAAAAGGAAACATCTGTCTACAGTGTGAAGACACTGAAGCCCTCTTCCATGCTGGGAGAGCAGAGGCTGGCTCCAGTTCTTTTTTTTTTAGGCAGGGGAAAACACTTCTGATCTGCTGTCCAGAGTTTGTTTTGGTTGCCTTTTTTTGCACTAATACTGAAAACTGTTTCAATGCTGGTAATTGAAACTATTTTAATATATTTGATTGTATTCCAATTTTTATGTCTTGCTGAAATGTTAAGTGTACATGGACTGTGCTTCTCATGTTGGTCTGTGAAAACATGCACTTTTCAATAAACTCTTTTTGTACAAGACTGGCATTGACAGTATTTTTTGGTTTAGGGAAGCCAAGTGCCTTTAGTCCCTACTGCTTTACACAAATACCCTGAGGTAGCATGATCACAATTATTTCCACTAATCAAAACCCTGTTTCTGTGTTGCAAACAGAGCTGTTTTGGGAAAAGCCTACTGAGTCTGCCTAAGAGGCCAGTGGGGCACATCATCCACATGAGATTACATAACATGAAATATTGATCTATCAATTTTGGTTGTGTTTTTCTTGCTTTATTTTTAAACAAACTTGACCTTAACTTAAAATAACTGTGTAAAGGCTCTTTAATACCTAGAACAAAACAAACCCACCATGACTCTGCCACCCACAAAGAACATCTGAATCTCCTCCTTATT
Source organism: Cyanistes caeruleus (assembly GCF_971803275.1). Taxonomy (NCBI): domain Eukaryota; kingdom Metazoa; phylum Chordata; class Aves; order Passeriformes; family Paridae; genus Cyanistes; species Cyanistes caeruleus. The sequence goes on from NC_141703.1 coordinate 30,128,434, forward strand.
CCATTCACATGTAAGTCTAGTGTATCTTTAATTAAGAAAATTACACCATTATGTTCAAATTCAAAGAAAGCAAGTAGTACCTGTTCATCTCAATGCTTCACAGTTGAGAGCTTGAAGAGACTGGACAATAAAAACAACTTAAGAATATATTTTAACTTTTTATTGTAATGAAAATCAGTTTAATTTTCATCCACATTGACTGTCTGTAGACCTGCAAAACAAGACATTTTATCACCACCTGTTATATATATATGGAACTCTTCCCAAGAAAGTACACCTACAATTTCAAGGTTAGTCTGCTGATCTACTTCTGGAAGAGCAAACTATATAGACAAGTATTTCTCCAAATATTAAAACAAAAACTTAGCTGCATTACAGAACTGATTTTTCTCAGATGACAAGCAGAGAGGGCTTAACCTGCCTGAGCTTTTGACATCAGATGGGAAAACATAGGAGAACAAACCCTACAACTACCCTAGCGACCGTGGCCCGTGTCTTTCAGTCTCTCAAAATCTACACATCATTTCACTTCCTTTTAATGTGGATTAGGAGCCCTGTTCTCTACAGCAGAGCTAGGTTAAGCCAGTGGTTTGACTCTTGCAGCATGCTTTTCATCTGAATTTTGCACTGCAGGAGGAGCTGTCCTGCTTTGCTTCTTGTTCAGAAAAACATGGCAAGGGAGACGCAGGAACCTTCCTTACCTTTGAATGTTGTGACTGGTACATAGGTAACCAGAGTATACAGCTTGTTGGGTGAATCCTCATCCTCATTGCGCTTTCTGGACAAACGCACGCGGATGCGGTAAGGAACATTCCTAAAATGAAGATGGCAGATTTATTTGCAGTGAAGTATGTACTGGAACCCGTGAATTCATGGAAAGTTCTTTCTCAGCATCATACCAAGAGCAAAATCTTGTACCTTAAGAGACCGTACTATTTGACTTGGAGAAGGTTTTTGTTTGTTTTGCTTGGTTTTATTAAAGTTAGCAGGTAAGATTTAACTGAGCCTTGAGTAAGGTGAATTCATGATCCAGTAGGAGGATGGAGTTAGAAGTGCATCATCAGTCCACTACTGAGGAAATACACCATGAAGATTGTCAAGTGAACATGATCAGCAAGCAGCTGTTGCTAACAAGCATTTCTTACTACAATATAAAGCAGAGAGGAAAAACCCCAACAATCTACCCTGAAAAGCCCAAGGGCCTTCATCAGAAGTCAACAGTTATTGCCTATCTTTATGCCAGAAGTTGTGGAAATTCTAGCGAGCATCAAGCCTGAAACAAGGTCTTATGGGCACAAAACTGATCATCATTTCTTCCTCACAAAGCACATGGAATCAAAACTAAATTGTTTAATGATTTTGTTTGTAATAGGCAAATCACAGCTCAGTGCCCTCACCTAATAATGGCCAAAATATGGTGTTGAGGGGAAATGCAAATTTTTTTTCTCCACACCATTTTTTACATAACCCACCATCTCAAACTCAAGATTTCAGGAAACTCCTGCTCAAAGTACTTTGCTCCACAGAATATGTGAACGAACCTCCTCCTCCATGCTGCAACAGCCCTTTCAAGAACATCAGGTGGACATTAATTTAGACACCAGAACTGGCTTTGCTGTACTCCCTTCCTGTCAAAGTCAAAAGCATTTTTCACTATTTTATGTGGATCACTGACTATCATACCAGCCAACATGGTGATTTTAGCCTCTGCTGATCTTTCCAGAGGAAGATACTTTACTTTGCTTACATTATGTATTCTAACTAGTAAAAACAGCAGACTCACACTGGAAAGACAGATGTGGCAATTCCTTGCTCCACAGACTGCACTTGTAGCAGCTAATACCAGTCAGTAAGGAAGTCTTGGTTAGCAGCCTCACTACAAAGCTCTGGAGATACGGATGCTGTCTCCTGGTTCCACTGCTGCTTCACTCCCTATGAACTGCGCAGTTTAACAGGACAGAAAGCCCCTGCCTGCAAGACCCAGTAACTCAGTCTCATCCTCCAGTTCTGCTTTTGAAGGAAGGGTCGACCACACAATGCCAGGCAAAGCATTCTATGTAAGTCATATTCCAGACTTAGGGATCTAATTCCCAGAAGACATGGTTTAAACCCATTTGCATCTCTCAGAGCATCAATCCAGATCAGTTAACCTTTTATTACAGTTTAAGAAGTCCCACTCCCCACAAGAGTTCTTTTGGACCATGTTTATGCACGTTGAATCAGCTGCCTTTCTAGCCGTGATTTAACAGATGTTGTAGTTTTTGGTCCCCAAACTACTTACTTATTTGTACTTGCAAGAAAAGATTAATGGCCCTGTTGAAAATACACCTGTGCAGCATTTGTTCAGCATGCCTCAAAACCTAATCCTGTTCAGATGCACTACACAAATTCCACTAGCCTGGGATTGTGGTATCACTAAAAGGTCATGTTTATAAAAACTGCTGCAACAGGGATCAAGGTACTACAAGGTACTAATTTGGGTATTACAATACCCCAATCCTTTCTCTTTCCTGCCCTCCATTCCCAAACCTGCATTCCTTCTTACCTTTGCTTTATTCTTATTAAAAGGAGAAGGAAGTTCTTTCAATCCCACAGTTAACCAAAGCTTTGTTACAAATATGCCAGGACAGCTGATGAGAACACAGAGGTGACAAACCCACCTTATTCCTTTAGCCCAGACTGCTTTGTTCAATCTGGTATCAATGCGAACGTCAGGAGTCCCCATCTCCTTCATCGCAAATTTACGGATTTCCTTGAGAGCGCGTGGTGCTCGCTTCTTGAAGCCCCTGGGACAAACACAAGAGCCATTTCTTTAACTTCAGGACACTGTCAGCACTAGGTACTTGTTCCATGTGTTCTCCAAACATACAACCCCACAAAGCATTGAGCTTAACAGCTGCACCAGCCTGACTAGAACTTCACCCTGGCAGGCAGATGCTAACTTCAATAGAAACCATTTATACTTAGGTAGAATAATTTCAGTAAAATTTTGCAGCCACAAGATCTCCTGGATTTTAAGCCTTCATTTTAATGTCAACATATCTGAATATCTCAGTAACACTGAAGTGTCACAGGCACTCTGAATAAAAGCCCTATGAACAAAGCAGTGCAGCAATAGTAACATAAACATGACAGAACTGTATCAGCATTGAAATAAACAGCAGAAGAACAAAACTGATGTTATCTGAATATCAGCTTTTGCTGAACAGTACTTGATTATTTTCTTTCACGCTATCAGGACTGCACCACCATCAGAACTGGTTTTTTTCCTCAGTATAGCCTGGTCTCATGCCCATTATGGCCAGACCCTGCAGGACTGGGCATCCACAGCTGAAGTAAGAGCTGCACCATGAGTTTTGCCATATCTATTATACCCATGCTGAGACACGGGGCTGTGCCAGTAGTGCTTGAGGTCCCACAGTGTCCACAGGTCCCATATTCAGTTATATTATGTGCACACTGTTGTCGATACTTTGTGCTAGAAATGGGAAGTGGGTACTTGATCACAAGTGAGACAAGCATTAAATAAAAAGCATTTAACACTAGCATATCATGCCCAAAAAGAAAGGTGGACAGCAGGATCATGAGCATTAACACAGAAAGTGTTGATTGTGCCAATCAACAGGTAAGGCCAGAACATCTTACTGCCATTTAAAGAGTACCACTGCCTCCCATTCTCCAGCCATGGTTTTGCAGTGCTCCACTGCCTCATTTCTCTCCTATTCCATGTTAACTTTAGCCACTGCACCAATTGTCTGGATTTGGATGGTGTCATCCAGGTGCTTGCAGGCATACACAGAATCCAAGGGCACTGCAGTTTCCTCTGAAGCACTTCTCCACTACACTATTTCATGAGGTTCAACATCTGGTCAATTAAAACTCTTAAAACTACTCTTGCTTACACACAACAAATATCCTTTAACCCAGATCATACCCCAATCTACACCTCACACAATTTTGTGATAAACATGAAGCCAATAATTTAATTTCTGAAACTTTCTCAGAGGGCATTTGCTTGGGAAAGAATGACAACCTGTGCACAGAAGTAACTCGATCTAACTTTAATTCCCAGAACACTCACAATCACAGAAACAGGCTTATTCCTGAAAGCCACAAGCCAAGTCTGGGGCTGCACAGGTACAGAGCTGCTGCCTCGGGACACAACCGAGGCACAAGGGACCACAAACACAATGCTCTAAGGACAGTCCTTTTCTGCTCTTTAAAACCTACTGAATCCATTACCAAATGCCACTTCACAGAAGGCAAATTTCACTGATAAAAACTTACACGCCATGGATTCTCTTGTGAATGTTGATGGTGTATTCCCGAGTTACTACTTCGTTGATGGCAGAGCGCCCCTTCTTCTTCTCGCCGCCTTTCTTTGCGGGAGCCATCTCAGCGACGCTGAAAGGCACCACGTACACATCACACAACGCAGATCTCGGGCCTTCCCCGTCCCCCCCTCTCCCGCCGTCCCCAGCCCATTACAAACCGCACAATTCCCACATTCAGAAACTTAAACCCAAGCTTCCGTAAGCCCCGGGGTCGCACCAGTCGCAGGCTTCACGCATCAAGTTCCCGGCATCACAGATGCTTTACTTGCATCTCCCTGAGAAGGGCAGCAAGCACATCCGAGACTCTTCGACCATCTCGCATTAACATCGGCCTCCTGGCCAGCCCCAAGCCCTGTCCCTCTGCATGGCGACCCAGGAGCTCAGCTCAGCCCGCCCCGGAATGAACACGACGGGGCCAGACCCGCTCCTCCAAGGGGCATCAGCACGGGCCGTATCCCCGTCCCATGAGTCCCGCAGGCCTCCCCGGGCCTGGGGAGGGCAGGAGAGGAGCCCCGTTCCCGCCGAACGCGGACGCGCCGGGAGATCCCAGCCGGTGCCCTCCTTGCCCGGCCGCCCCCCATGCCGGGCCGGGCCGCGTTCCCGCCGCGCCGCGGGGTCGGCGGGGCCGATGGAGGCGGATTCGGCGGGACCAGCCCCGGCCCACACTCACCCTGCCCGGGCACCGGCCGGAAAGGAGCGCGCGGGGCACGCTGGGAAACAGGAGCGCTTCCGGGATGAGGCTGGGAAGCGACTGCGCCGGCGGCAGGAGGGGCAGGCCTGGGGGCGGTGTCAGTGTGTGCCTGTACCGGGGTGTTCACTGGGCCGGTGTCAGTGTGTGCCTGTACCGGGGTGTTCATTGGGGCCGTGTCAGTGTGTGCCTGTACCGGGGTGTTCACTGGGGCCGTGTCAGTGTGTGCCCGTACCGGGGTGTTCACTGGGGCCGTGTCAGTGTGTGCCCGGACCGGGGTGTTCACTGAGGCCGTGTCAGTGTGTGCCTGTACCGGGGTGTTCATTGGGGCCGTGTCAGTGTGTGCCCGTACCGGGGTGTTCACTGGGGCCGTGTCAGTGTGTGCCTGTACCAGGGTGTTCACTGGGCCGTGTCAGTGTGTGCCTGTACCGGGGTGTTCACTGGGCCGTGTCAGTGTGTGCCCGTACCGGGGTGTTCACTGAGGCGGTGTCAGTGTGTGCCCGGACCGGGGTGTTCACTGGGCCGTGTCAGTGTGTGCCTGTACCGGGGTGTTCATTGGGCCGGTGTCAGTGTGTGCCTGTACCGGGGTGTTCACTGGGGCCGTGTCAGTGTGTGCCTGTACCGGGGTGTTCACTGAGGCCGTGTCTGTGTGTGTCCGGACCGGGGTGTTCACTGAGGCCGTGTCTGTGTGTGTCCGGACCGGGGTGTTCACTGGGGCCATGTCAGTGTGTGCCCGGACCAGGATGTTCACTGGGGCCATGTCAGTGTGTGCCTGTACCGGGGTGTTCGCTGGGGCCGTGTCAGTGTGTGTGCCTGTACCGGGGTGTTCGCTGGGGCCGTGTCTGTGTGTGTGCCTGTACCGGGGTGTTCGCTGGGGCCGTGTCTGTGTGTGCCCGGACCGCGGATGTTCGGTGCCCGCCCACCCGCTTCCTGTGTAGGGTCTGTCCGTTTTCCTTGGGGTGGTGTGTGAGGAGGTCAGCTTGGCGCAGTGGTGCTTCCAGCAAGCATTGTGCCCCTTGCAGATCTGGAGCTCTTGTTCCCGAGACGGAACCGAGGCATCCCGGCGTGGGGCAGTAGCCTGATGTAATCACCCCGCATGCCCGGAAAACGGACCCGAGCTGAGGGATTATGTTGGAACAAGCTGGGTTGTGGCTATAATGAACTAGAACGGCCCAGCTCTGTGAGGGGGACCGGCGTTGCTTTGTGCGTGTAACAGAAAACAAGGACAATAATCCCAAACCAGAATGTGTGTATGGGGAAGAACATGAAAAACTAGGTCTTGACGTAAATCTGCTCTTGTGAGCTGTCTGTATCCTTTCCAAACAATGTATTAAACTAGCTCAGAAGAAGGCAATCCCACGCTATTTACAGCATCTCCTTGTTGACAGCTTACAGTGCCATGGTTTTAGAAAGTTAAGTGCTTGCACCAAGGCTGAGTTTGGTTTGGACGTACCACTGACAATTGGGAGAGATGTGGATTTATAATCCCAGAGAGTAGAACAAATTCTTTTAGGTTGTTTTCCCTTCCTGTGTCTTCTGTCATAGCAGCTGAGATCCATCAGCTGCTGCTTCCACAGGTATTTCCTTGCAGGTGCTCATGTTTCTTCATTACCTCTTCCTGCATGAACTTTGGGTTTACGGATTTGTCCCCTCCTTTTTCAGGAGTGACTGGGATTTATGAAGTTAGCCTCTGGTTTAGCCACCTGGTCTTTGCTTAGGTTTGTCTACAGTTAATGGAAAGAGGGAGGTTCCTTCAGACAGTAAGTGAAACTTTCACATCTAGCTTTCTAATCTTCATCTGGTGGGGTCACTCTTGCTTCACTGAATGCAAGAATTCAAAGGGATGAGCAGGCTAATTCACCTTAGTAACTAAAGTTAGCAGTAAAAACATTTTTCTTAGAGACCCAATACTTGATTCCCTCATCCTCTCTCAATGAGGGATTGTATGGACTGAAATACACACACCCATCAGTGATACCACCGAGTCTTGCAGCTGAAGCATCAAGGTAATAATTTTGTCAATGGATTTTCTTTAGGAGATTTCTAGCTTTTTCAGAACTCAGGGCAAATAAGCTTTTTTCATTTCCTTGAAAGCTTATTTTCACAATTTCCAGCTCCTAGCCCAGTTCTCTCTATTGTTCCCCTATGGCACAGAAACCAGCACACGTGGGCCCAGCTGATGTGATCCTTGGTACTCAAGGGAGGGAAGGCCATGTATGTACTTTGTTGAGCCTAATGCTGGCTTCAGTGGCTGCAAGCTGCCCTGAGGGCCATCCCCTTTTAGTCTTACTGAGGGGAATGAAGACATTCCTGTGCTATTACCCACCTCAATCTGTGCTGGAAGTTCTCCCTGTCTGGGAAAGCAAGGCTGTACCTTGGCTGCTCCATCCTGTAGTCAATATTAATTTAATGTGAAAAGAAGTCTGCACAAGGATGGTAAGGTGGAAACCAGACTGTCTACAGGGTGACTATTCCAGAAGAGATGTGCTCCAAAACTCAGGACAGCAGTGTCTTAAAACACTGAAGCTGGACATAGGTCAAAGCCCTGGCATATGCTGAGTCAAACTGTCCTTTAATTCATCTGTTTTGTGCTAATATAAAACTCTTTGGTTGGAAGTACAAAGCTGCCTGAGGTCTTTAAAGATGCTTAAAGTTTTAAAGGTACTTCAAACAAGCTGCCTTCACTTGCAGTAATTTCACTTCCTGAGCTTTCATTCTCAGTGTCTGTGCCATGACAAAAACTACAAGGTATAATACTTAGTTTTGCTAACTGGGTGCCGAACATCATTCAAGTCTGTGGCTAGGAATAAAAGTCTGAAGTGAATCACATAGTTCAACAGTCACAGGAAAATGTGTGCAAGTCCTGCAATAAAGCCTTTTGGCTATTTTATTTTATTCTACAAATAAAGACAACTGTCCATCATTAAATGGAAAAAAATAATAGTTTGAGTTGTATATAGCATGAAACAGTAGTTCCCTTCACAAAAACATTTCTAATTCATTAGTTTATTACAAAATACCCACTCACAAAAAAGCACAAGCACAATCTTTATACTTGTGAAATGAGTTGATATTTCATATACAAAATAATTTCCACATAATTCCATATAATTTTATTTTATATAGAAATAGGTCATTATTACAACAGCTGTACAATACACTACTTTTTATTTAATAATTACATAAAATCTTTCTTAGAAACATATCAACGGAAAACATACAAAAAAAGCGAAAAGTGCATTTTTTCTTTTTTCCCTCCAAAGGAAAATTTAATCCTAAATGTTATAATGAAAGAGATATGTAATAGTCTGCAGCATCCCGAGTCAGTGGGCCAAAACACAGTGCATATTTCTCAAAGACTTGGAGTGGGTGAGTTTAGGTTGAAGAAGGATTGATGTTGCACTGTTGGAGGGTTGCATGACTATGCTTACAATTTGAGTTCTCCTTTGCAATCACAATTCCTGTAGGAAACAGTCCAGTGTGGTTGTGGGTTTGATTTTTTGGTTGGTTGGTTTTTAGTGATGAAGAACAGTTAGGGTAAGCTGCATAATACTTTTCAGATTCTAAATCAAGGGTTATGAGCTGTAGACCATCTTCACCAATGGCTGGGCTTTTTCCTCCATTGGATGTGCTAATTTGGCCACAAGAATAAAGAAACAAACTTCTCTTTACAGAAAGTGCCTAGGTTTTGTCATCTGTGCAGTTGTGCAAAATAATAACAATAATCATAATAAAAATAATCTCTTGTTCTCTCCTCGATAGACCTTTGACGCAGTGCTTTTCATACACAAAAGAAGAACTGAAACAGTGAAGGCCAAGTACCTCATAAGTCTGTCGACAGTCTTTTGGAATTGCCAGATGGCTTCCAGAGGGACACACTGGGATTGAATGCCTCTTCCCATGCTCCCAGTGGTGATGGAGGCCCCACAGGATAGTGCTCCTCTTTATTTTGCTCTGTCAGTATATCCTGTGCTCACGACACAGCGCAAACTGAAGCCAGCGTGCCGTGAGTGCACTGTCTGTGGCAGTCTGCACTGGGTGTACTTCTGTCACAAAGCTTGGAAAGAAATGCTTGTGCAAAAGCCAGAACAGTAAGTACAGAGTCATTCTCTTCTGCCCCATGTGCCCATTGGTTAAAGCTAATCGTGCATTGGTTGTGCTGGTGGGACTCTATCGCAGAGGCTGTGGTAAATTTGATGATTCTGATAAACTGTTCCTTCTCCTTGATGTTAGTTGTTGCTGTTGCTGCTGCTGCTGCTGCTGCTGCTGTGTCTGATGATACCCCATATTTCCTTGCTGTGGTGAGTAAGATGGCAGGAGCAAAGAATCAGGTTGTTCATTGTGCAAAGAACTTGGTGTTTGCACCTACAGATAAAGTAAAATTTATCGTGGTGTTTGATTCTTTCACGCGTTAATGCTCTTTGTCCTCAGGTTACAGGATGCTTAAAAATTACTACTGGTTTGCTGGCTTTTATTTCTGGAGCTGTTTGGCATGAGGTTAGCTTAACTAATACTAGAAGGAATGGACATAAATTGCAACAAAGAACATTCCAATTAGGCATTGAGAAGATTTTCTCATAGGAATGCACTGCCTGGGATTTGCAGGTTATCCTGAAAAGCCTGTTTGGGAATCGCATGGCTGAACATGTCAGAAATGACACGGATGGATGGCAGAAATGAAACGGACCCTAATGTGCCTCATACTGCCCCTTCTAGCCCTTCCTTTTCCTGAGCTTACAGCTGGGTGTGACTTCGCAGTGTTGATGGGAATTTTTCAGATGCTTTATTGGAAACAGTATCTGCCAGAATTTTTTTCATTAATTCTCGGCTATGATAAGGATTTCATTTCAGTAACAAGAGTTTAATCATTTCAAGTTGGTTATACTCTTTCAGTGATGCCAGTGGATATGTGACCAGGCTTTACAGACTCAGTTCAGCTCCTATTGAACTAATACAGAGACACCTCATTTTCCCCCTTTACTCTAGCATGTGTTGAATTAGGTCAAAAAATAAGTATTTTTACATCTTCAAATCACCTGGTTCTTCCAGGCAACGTGGTCCACTTTATCTTCTTTGCCTTGTAGAGTTGAGAAAATATGTTAGTTTCCTAAAGGGATCCAGATATCTGATCCAGATCTATTTTATGTTGATGCTGGTAATTAAAACTCATCTTTTGACTCGTAAACTAAGCAAATTTTATACTGAATAAAGAGTACAGAACAAATCCTAAGGCACTGATTTTCTCCAACTGGAAATAAACTTTAAATATATCCAAGATAATCTGATTATGCTTTAAATTTACAGAATTAGTAATCTCCTTTTAAATATTCTGACTGCTCCCTTGCTGTACTAGTACTGGCCACTGTATCAATGTGTCACACATCTGAAGTCAGAATCAGAATCTTTTAAATGGACATTTCTGCCAGGATCAGGCTGCAGCAGAAACCTGGGGACCATTTGGACAGCCCACTCACCTTGTTACTCTGTGTGCACACTTTATACATCAGCCTCTTTGTCCTACCTGCAGGTAGCGTTGTTGCTGATGCTGTTGGTGCTGGAGTTGCATAGGTGGCAAAGATGATGGCTGGGAAGGAGGGGTAGTGGTGAACCCTTGGTTTAACACTGCTTGTCCCATCAGTACGATTGGAGAGCTGCTGCTGGAAGTCTGCACTTCCAAACTTTGAAACATTTGTTGGGTTTGAGAATACCTATGGAAGAAAGAAGCAAAACAATCAAGAACAAAGTGCTGGAAATAAAGGTCTTCTCTCAGAATAGGGACGGTAATCCCCAGTCTTCCTAAATCATAGAATCACAGAATGCTGTGGGTTGGAAAGGACCTTAAAGACTGTCTAGTGCCAACCTCCCTTCCATGGACAGGGACATCTTCTACTATACTCAGAGCTCCATCCACCAATCTGGCTTTGAACACTTTCAGGGATGGGCCATCCACTACTTCTCTGTACAACCTGTTTCAGTGCCTCACCACCCTCACAGTATAGAATTTCTTCCTAGTATCTAATCTAAACCTGCCCTATTTCAGTTTAAATTCACTACCTTTTGTCCTATCCGTCTATGCCCTTGTTAAAAGTCCCTCCCCCTGTCTCTTGTAGCTTGTTTTAGATACTGGAAAGCTGCAGTAAGGTCTCCCTGGGCCTTCTCTGCTGTAGCTGAAACCCCCAAATAATTCCCAATAAATGATTCCCATGCATGGGACCTGCTAATGTGAACAACAGCACTGTTGGCAGCACTGCCTTCCCTTACTCTGTGCATGAACTGGACTTGGAGGGACGAATACATCTCACCTCAGAATCCAGATCACATTTTAGATTCATTAAAGATTCTGGTTTATGCACATCTTGTCTTCAGCCACAGCATTCACATCCCAGGCTAATTAAACCAAATTGTCTTTGATTCTGTTTTAATATGCTGAGCCCTGAACGTCAGAGAGAGAGAAGCAAATGCACTTCCTGTCCTGCTGCCTGTGACTGTCTGGGGGTTGGTGATCTCCTGCAGAAACATGGCTAGGGTTGATTATTTCTTATGCTTCTCATACACATATTGCCAAGTACAATCAGCAGTTCCCATCACTGAGAGCCCCACTCTAGGAACAGAAGAAGCCTCTAGAAACCCTCTGAAACAAGGGATGGGACAGAAACAAAATATTCCTCTTGCTGTTCTGCTTTTGCAAAGCAAAACTTAAATATGTGTTGTTTTGTGGAAGGCTGTGGGCAAAACCACAATGGAACTATTGCCAACCCAGCCTAATTCTGTTTATCCTGTAAAGGGTGATGAGATCATAGTGTGACTTGTGTTCACTCAACAGCTGTTCAACATTAGGGTTTTGTCAGAAATGCTACAGTCTGGGTACTTGTACGAGGATGTGAGCTCCTATAAAAGGGTCCCAGGAGTCTGTAAGTCTACATGAACTGGGAGATGCCTCTTTGCAAATAAGGCTTCTTTTAATCCGAGGCTTAAAAGCAGAGCTTCAATATTTACATTTGACAAATTAACTCAATCTTAAACAACAATAATGCCGTTTTAAAAAAAAGTTCTGAATACCTACATTCCTGAGATAACATTAGAAAAATACTGTTTTGTAAAAATAATTATTTTTAAATAAATGATGTACGAACAGTTTCTTATTATTTTAGGAGTTCACAATTAAGTACAGTGACAAAAAAACAGCTTAAAAAAAAAAAGGTATATTTTGACCAGCTTGTTCTGGTTCCTTCAGTTTTGAGGAGACAAAACAGAGGTGAGGCTTTTTTGGCACCAGTCATTTAACTGAGCCAGTGCTGACTTTCTCACTTTTACCTTGGTGGGTCAGAAGTTCTAGTGCTGAAGCAGGCAGCATGTGAGGGACAAAAACTCCCCCAGCCATGGCTTGTTAAAAGTGCCACGGGCACTCTGTGTTTCTCTCTGCCATCCTTCCTGATATGACCAGGCAGGGTAAGGCTGACCCTGATGCTGGAAGGCAGGCTCAGCGCAGTAACACATTCCCAATATTTATAACTACTTTGTCATCTTACAAAAGAAGGCTACTTCCCCTCAAAAGCGACTTTGATGTTTTATCTTTGACAAGGCACGTACTTGGCCTGGGATCCCGCCATGCTGAGGTCTGAAGGGTGTCTTGCATTACAGGACCCAGGCATCATGGGCTGAATAGGCTGGCTAAGCAACAATCTGGCACATGAGAGAAAAAAAAAAAAAGGTCACATTGCTGGAAGAGAAGGACCCTACAAACCCCACACTGTGCAAAGACAAACTGCATTCTCACAGGCACGACACAAGGCCGCACGTGAGGAGGTCCGGCCCAGCTGCTGGCTGTGGCAGGCGCATCCTGGGCACTGCGAGGCAGAGCCTGGGGCAGCTCCTACTCTCTGGGGTGATCTGGGAGCCTGACATACACCTAATAAATCACATCTTTTTGCCATTATTATCTTCTTTATTATACGGATGCTTGAATTACGTTTTGCAACTTCGGTTAAATTCACCTCGTGCTTTTCAAAGCCAGCAGCAAGGTTTCAGTTTTCATAACGCTACGGGCTCAGACAGCTACACTTTGGGAATCTTAATCCACCCGTGCATTACTGCAATCCCAAGAGCTGGTGGCGCTGCGATCGCCGTTCCCGCCGGGCACAGCTGGAAGCCCAGCCCTCCCCGAGCGCGGCCCCGGCCCGTACCTGAGCTGCTGGTCGTGGCTGCAGCCGGCGGGCGCGGGGGTGCCGCCGCGGGACAGGCCGCCAGGGGGCGCCGCGGGGCCGCCGCCTGAGGCGAACGGCGCGGGCGCGCCGCGGGGCGGGGCGCGGCCACCGCCCGGCGCCAGCTCCGAGCTCCGCGCCGCCTTCGGGCCCTGCAAGGGAAGAGGAGAGAGCGGTGAGAGAGCCCGAATCCGGGACCAGTGCCTAGCGGTGCCGCCACCGGCTGCCGTCACCATACGTGAAACGACTGTCATGCCCGCGGCGGCCCCGGGCCCGCTCCTGCCGGCCAGCGAACCCGGCAGTGCCCAAACGATCCCCCATTTGAGGCAGGAGCAGAGTTAAGCGTGGGGAGCTGCCGCCAAGCCCCCTAACAGGAAAAGATCAAAGCAAAAAAAGTGGGGTTTTTTCCCCCCCCCCATTTCACAGAATCGCAGAACGGGCCAGGTTGGAAGGACCATCCTGTCCAGCCTCCCTCCTCTAGCAGGGTGATGCCAGCGCACATCACACAGAATCGTGCCCAGACGGTTCTTGAGAATCTCCAGTGAGGAAGACTCCACACCCTCTCGGGGCAACCTGTTCCAGTGCATGGTCGCTCGCACAATGACAAGTTCTTCCTTGTATTCTGGTGGAACTTCCTGTGCATTAGTTTCTGCCGCTCGTCTTGTATTTGTTATAAAGATACACTTTCTATTTTAATAGAGTCATTATAACACAGGTGTGTAGGAAGTGAAAAGCTACAGCTGGGGGATTCTGAAGACAATCATGTAAATATGCTTGCCACACAATCAAGAAGCATAAACAGGAGCTCAGTTTTCTGTGAATGGAGGTACAACAGGTGGGTAGAAGAGCAAACACTGGAAATGCTGAGAAACCAGCAGTATGAACAAAAAACACAGTGCCAAACCTAATAGCTTTCACAGATCTCAGCTACTGCTCAGGCCGAACTTTATTTTGCTGTGCAGGAACCTGTTAATGCTCACAGCCTGAGGGTCTCAAATGAATCTCAATGTATTCTGTGTGCCACCACAGCAGACAGGCTTTGTTTCATTGGTGGTGTCCGACTCAGGGAGCATTCTGAGAGTATTCTGAGAGGTCTCACTATTTCAGGTTTCCAGTGTGATCAGTCAGGTTTCTTTCAGGACCACCTGAAGAACAGTAAGTCACCTACACACTTTGCATGCCCCCCCTGCTCCACTTTCAAGATGAAACAGCTGCTCAAGTAACCCTCCTGGCTGAGGTCTTAAAGAAGGGCTTTAAGGTAAGGTAAATGCTGTAGGGAAACACTTATAGGCTGCCCTTATACAGAAAAATAAGAAACAGAAGGCAAAGGCACAGTTACAGGACTGACATGATTTTACTTGATTGCTTAATAACAGCTCAGTGTTTCCTTCCCATCCAAATGCTTCTCTATTTCTATTCAAAGAAATAATTACCTGGCTCGATATCACACTTGCTTCTCTCAGTGACTGCTGGTTCGTTGTTTGTGAAGATGAGATTTGCCCTTGAAGTTGAGGACTGGGGACAAGCTGCTGCTGAGAAATGGCCCCTGACCTCTGCTGTAGCTGTTGTGGATCCAGTTGCTGAGTATTGCTAAAGCTCAGGGACACTGTTGGCTGCTGTAAGATCATCTGGAAAAGAAGAGGGGAGGATTTATTTACATAGCCCAGATGTCCTGAATAATGAATGTGACAGAAGTAAATTCAAGGATATATTCAAAAATACAGTTAACACATTTTGACTAATAACAAATTTACTGTTAGCTGGAAATCACCTGTCATTCCTACATTAACAGCTCTACTGTTTCTTGGTTTCTTGTTCTGCAAGTGCACCCATTACTTGTGAAATGTGTCTTGAAGGTGCAAGTCCTCTCTCCATGGGGCAGGCACAGCCCTCTTAAGAGCAGTTCCCAGTACATTTACTGTGTTCTGGGGCATCCTGACCAAAGAGAAGAGAGTAACTCCATGTCTTTTCAGTCCTTTGTTTCTCCTTTTAACAAAATCCACCTGCCTTTCAGACAGAGCTGTCTTTGAATTTGTCTCTGGAAATTCAACACTTTACACCCAGCTGAGTTGTCGAATGTTTTTAATGAGGTCACAGTCAGGCCAGAGCTCTCCAAGCTGAATGGCCGTGTCCTTATCATTGACAGGATGTGTAAACAGACAGTCGCTGTCATTTATCTGATTTCCCATCAGGTAACTGTCACCTGGTGTTCTTCCTAACTGTGCCATGCATTTGACTTGTGCAAAAGAGCTAGCAGCTCCTCTCTTAGTGTTTCTGTAAATGATGTCCTCTCTAAGTCTGCCTTTAAAGATGAAGCTTTCTTCTTTGAAAGTTATAGGACTTGGGAATTTTTGCTTTTCTCGGGGCTATTTCTTTTATTACAGCTGTAAAGAGGGAAAAGTAATCTTTTAAAACCATGCATTATTAATGCTACAAGCTCTCTTTGCAGTATTTCAGACCTAGCCTTTCTGCCACCAAGGACTGTATGGAGATACACATCCCACACAGTTGACGTAATTTTTGGATCCAATTCTGATTCCACACCACTGCTACATGTGTGGAACTCTATTAATTTAACTGAAGCTACTTAAGTTTTAAATGAAATCAGAATCACAGTTATTCTCTTCATTATTCATCCATCAGTCTCATGCCTAGCAGTACTTCTGAGGTATGCCCAGTAATTAGTACACCTTTGTGCAGCTTATTGCTATATTAACAATTCCCTAAACTATCATGTCCCCTCTAATTTTTCCTGGAAAAAGCCTATACCTTTCTCCAAAGGCCCAACATAATGTATTGCTTTTCTTTGCAGAAGTATGGCTTGATCCATCATGTTTGTACTTACTTATCTAGCTTTAAAAACACAGCTTATTTAAATATGATAAATTTTTAATTAATTTCTGTGTGCCAAGATTTTACCCAGGAAAAAAGGTACCGACAAAGCTTACATTAATCAGCTGGGACAGGGGGGCAATTAAGGAAAAGCAACAGCTTGTTTCAGGTGCTGTAGGCTAACCACATCTCAGAGATGTCTGATAGGAATAAATGGGTCAAGTGACAGGGTTGGGGCTGCACTAGCTCCGAGTGTTTTCTTTTAAAAACACTACTCACTGAGTCTGGAGCCATTACATATCAGAAAGACAGATGGTCTCGCAACTTCTGCCAAGTAAATAGGTCTTAGTATGAATAAATCACAGACAAATATCATGAAAATTCATTTTCTTGTTTATTTTTTGTACATAGAAGCTAAGATTTGGACATGTTTAGTACATGAAGTCACTTGATTAGCCCTAGCAGTGAAACAGGTTGCCACTGATAAAAAATTTAATACAGAATTCAGAACAGGCAAAGCAAGTGGTACATGTCAAGAAAGTGATGAGGAGGGAGTGTGAGCCCACTGGAACTGGAAAGATCACTGCAAATGAAGACCTTTGGGAGGATTAGCTTAGTGTCCTCCTTGTACATGGCGCACGGCACTGGAGAAACACTCAGTTCACCCAATTCAAATTCAAGGCGAATGTCAGGCAGGCTGTGAACTAACTTGCAGCAGACTACTTACTTAGCAGGAACCTCCCTGTGTGCTTACCTCACTTCCAGATAAAGGCCAAGGAGTTTATCCTCCAAAGAAAGCAGAGTAACCTACTTTGCAATTACCAGAGTGTGCCACTGGGTAGGAATGTGCACAGTTAATGGTTAGCAGCTAACACACCATAAATTTAAAACCAAGCTTATCCCAGCAGGCCAATTTCATTTGTTCACATGTTTGTACCCTAAGAGGGCTCTAAGTGTTTCATACCTGGGGACTCTCTGTTGCCATTACAATGGCCAAAGCAGCATTGTTACCCTCTGGACATGAATGACCTGGAAAAACAAACTCAGAGCGAGAAGCAATGGTGACCATGTCCCTGCAGAGCTGAAGACTCAACTTGACTTATCAAAACAAGAGTTAAAGTGACAGAGGACTGAAGAGTGGAAATTTCCACCTGCTACTTAAACCTAAAAGCTTAATTTGTACCTAATGGTGTTTTTTTATAATGGGCCTCTTTTGTGATAGTCCTGTCCGAATTCCCTCAAAACACTGAAATACAGCAGCTTTAAATAACAAGACAAACCTTTTCATAAAAAATAAAATCTTTCCCTGTCTAAGCAGATAAATTAGCAGCCTTCTAACTGCATTGCTGCTAATGATGTCTCGTTGGTGATTTTGTGGACTGCAAGGTCAGTGAAGCATCTTACAAACATTTTTTAATTGGCCAGATTGTTAACATACACAGCAAAGCAGCGAGGAAGAGGAGGGACCCTCTGACACTGCTGCCCCCTTGTTCCAAGTTAGATGGGCCCTACAGCTAATGACTGCATCACACTGACAAGGCATCCTGAGCAAAACATCTCTTTGACTCTACCTGTTCTTTGGATAATCAGGGGATTATAGCTTTTGGGTTCATCATTACAGGCATCAAGACTCTTTCTTTATGTAAAATATATGAAGATGAGAAGCACAGCATTGGGAAGCTGAGATGCATGGACTTAGAAGAGAGCCTGCTTTGCACATGATGGGTGGCTGTGGATGGTGTTGATTGTAGTTCTTGCAAGCTGGTCAGGCTCAGCCTTTCTGCCTTCCTCTGCATCTGCGAATCATTAGCTAGACTGTTCAAACTGGAGCAGACACAGCATCCTTCAGACTTCTGAGGTTACTCTTTCTGCTCTTGTCCTTCATTGTCAGGAAAAGCAGTAACAGAGATTTAATGGAGTTTTGAACACTTTTATTCAGGGCCTGCAATCCTCCCGATAGTTTCATCTTTCTCTGCACAAGGCTTCCGCAAACAGTTTCTAATGCAGACTACTGTGCTCAGCATCTGTCTGGCTGTGAAAGCATTTCTTCGTGGACTGCTGTATTCAGTTTTGAAGATCTCTGAAGGAAATGGAAATCGAGCTTAATTCTCCATGGAGCTACCTGTACACTTCTGTGCAGAAAGGAGTGAACCAGTGGGGATGATATGCTAATAAATCAGCTAATAAGGGAAAAGCAGCGAACACTTCCCCCTGTTCAGACAGCCTACATCACTCCCCCACGCTTACAGCTCTATTACGCAGTGTATTAAAGACACCACAAATGTGCCTGATAGTAGCCTGTTTGTTACTATGCATTTTAGCTTTGATAGTAGACACAGTGTGATCAATGTCTGCAGACATCCAGCTCCCTGAATGATGAAATCTGTGCGGCAAAGCACGTGGTTGGATTTCTGATTTAACAGTTTACTCCTCGCTGCTTGTGAGTCATGAAAGAGCTGCATGCAAAAGTGTGAGGCTTTCTTTCAAATTGCCCCTAGCCAAGTAAGACAAAATTAATTCCTTGCCTCAATCTATCCCTGCAACAGCACAGTCATTTATTTCTGTGTTTTTGGTTTTTTACCTAGAGAAAGTGGGAGAAGAAAAAGGCCCTGGCCAGGAGTGAGTGTGACCACTTGCATCTCATCACCTTGTTTAATTGCTCTGAGACCAAAAAGCACACAAAATACAGATTTTGTATTCTCTGTCCAGCGTTGCTGGATTATCCCCATGCAGCATTGCCATTTCAGGCAAATATGCAGCCCTCTGCATTTCCAAGCTTTTTCCAATCTCCCTGCCTCTCAGTTCTGCATATGCAGTAAGCTGGTAAATGGTAAGTACTGATACCAGAGAAATTGTAATGGTCTGAAAATACTTACTCCAACCTGGTGCAGTCTTCATGGGAGAGGGCATCACCCAAATGGTGTAACTCAGAGCCAAAAACTGGTAAGGGGTGGGAAGTACAGAACAACCCACCATTTACCCTCTGGGCCTCTGCCTGAGCTCCCTTTGAGTGTATGAGAATCTCTCCCATGAAATGCACCTTAATGCATATAGGAGACAGCTTTCTAAAAATAAAATCTGTTTCCTGCATATAAGAATGTGCTTTGAAATTCTATTTTTGCCTGAATAATGAAAAAAAGAAGAGCATGTATGATTATTGAAGATGTCACCAGGAGAGAGTAATGGTTGTCACACAGTTAAAAAGAGAGGAAGTGAGAATATCATGTCTCTTGATATTCATAATAACAATAATAGCTTTCAGACATATGACATGATTCTGAGCTGAATACCTGTTAATTGCAGAGAGACTTTCTCTTCCCATTAATCAAAGTCAGCGGAGAACCAATAGAAGAAACACAATGAAGCTAAACCTGGTCTCCCTATGTGATTGTATGGCACCAGGAACAGGGAGTCCCACGTTTGGAACCCACAGCTGCTGTGTTGTCTTACAACACTGCACATGCAGCAACTTAGGTGGCAAAGTTTATAGTTTAGCTTTGCTGATCCCTTAATTACCTAAACATACAATCCCAATTTGTTAATGTGTGAAACTGCATTTCCCAGATGCTGATGATGGGTGAGAGTCTGTTTCTGTGTGTAAGTTGCAAACAAAATTCCAACTGACTTCAGTAGGTCCCATCTTTGCATCCTGCTCGTAAAATACTCTTTGAGATGTTTGTTTCCTTGACAAAATCATCTTGTTAATAAAATACTCAGAGTCCCCAGTGCCATATTACTTGCAAGGATCATTTAACCAGGCATTTATAGTTAAGTTATGAGGAACATAACAGTGATCACCCCACATTCAGAAAACTTCCATAAAACTGGATGATTTGTCCATTTGTTGTTAAAGGAAACCTGTGATCAACTAATCAAATAATGCACTTCCCATTATTTCTGAGGTTTGCTAGACGTAAGGGGTACAAACCACATACTGTACTAGAGAACACTACCTCCATGGAGGAGGTATCAAAGGGAGAAGCAGAGCAGGCTCAGTCAGCTTCACCCTAAAGGCTTAAGCCTGTCTGGTGAAGAACAAATTCAGATACTTCCCAGGTGTGAACAAATGAACATCAACAGCATTTCAGGGGTTTTAATGTGACAAGGCAGTCTGAACTTCAGCATTCTTTCTACTACAGACTATAGCTATAGCTGGTCAGTCTGAAGATTTGGTAGATAAAATAATAAAATGCTATTATAAATGACCCAAATTATTCTCCTCCTCCTGATGCTGAGGTATTCCTTCTCTTCTACCAGAGAGCTCTTAGATCTTTCTTGACATAGGTTACTCAATGAGGGTTTTAGGGGGCAACATCCTCATTCAGATGAGCTAGTTTCCACTTGTCCAGATATCCTTGACTCTGGAGCAAGTTGCCAAGTCATGTGAGAGAGGATGCTTGACTCTGCCCCTTCCAATAGTAACACACCTGTACACTGGAGTCTTGGACCAGGCAGAGCTGCTCCTGTATCTTCTGGAGCTCCTCTTGCTGCCACCGGATATTAGCCTGCAGGATCCGTGTCCGCTGCTCTAGCTGGTCCTTGATGGTCTGGAACATGCTGAATTGTGCTGAGAACTGGGGGGAAAAATAAAAAAAAAAAGAGGGTGGGGGGAAATCAGTAATTATAATACAAACAAGCCTCAGAGAACATTTTTCAGCAAGGAGTTACTGGTTTCTTGATTGTAAAGCACAGCTGAAAAAGGAAAATGTATTTGTGATATTCTAACATGTAGGAAGAGACAGATCTTGACTATTTTGAGGGTTATGCACATATATTAAATTGCCTCAGCTAGAATGATCTGCATACAGTTGACCGTGTTCTGTTTTTCTGTCAGTAAGGACTGTTTTTGAGAGCATGCTACTTTAAAATATCAATAGAATCTTAATTGGATGGCAAATGAAAGCATTATTTTCATTAGCTTGTAGTTTGGAGCCCTTACTGTGGTGTAACAGTATAATCCAGATGTGTTTCACTAATGCTTTCCTTCTGCACAGAAATAGCAGTTCTGCAATGCTTCATTCTGCTGATGACTTACTAAGGCATCACACAACAGACCACAATAAACATTTTCTGGATTTGTTCAGCTGAGTAGTACTTAAGAGACAAGAAATACTCATTAAGTTATTTTTATATGTGATGTAAAATGAATAGCTCAATTCAATGGAAGAAAGGCTGTTCTAAATAACAGTAAAAAATGGAGATCATTAATCAAGGTCAAGAAGCAGGTGCAACCTCCAATAGCAGCACACTGGCACAAACTGAAATCATTCAACAATTGAAGAGAGGACTAACAGCAATAAATCCCTAGTATATGGTGCTTTCAGGTATGATTCAAAGTTCACCAAAGTTAATAATTACTTTAATAGGTTTTGGAATAATTGCTTTTCATAAGCTCATATTCCAAAGGTTAAAAAAAAAAGTCTTTGAAGAAAAGAAAAAACCCTTCAAATAATCTTTTTAGGTTTTTATGTAATCAAGGCATCCAAGATCTTTTTGAAAACATACAGGGCTATGAGTGTACAGGCAAAAAAAGAAAAAGAAAAAAAAAATTGCTGTAACTTGAAAATGCTGCCCTGTCCCTATAGTTTGTTTCTGGCTTTTTAGTAGGAAAGAAGAAGAAAACAAGACAGGAATTAAGGAGTGCTCTGGTGTTAGCAGTACTGTACACTTCCTTAGATGAAATTTCTGGCTACTTAGAGAAAGCTAAATGTGACAGAAAAGATTTATATAAGCTAACTAGTTCACCTTAAACCAGTTAAGTATGTGAAAGTACCTTGAAAGTACCCTGTAGCAAAGCTGACATCTCCAAGTAAATGGCCTTTGGCAGAGACAGAGCAAGAACTTCAGAAGGTTTATTCCATTTATCAGGTGGAGGGTGGCTTTCCCAACAGCCTGAGAGGTCACTGCACAGCGTAGTGGCCAGGTGGAGGTCAGTCTCACAGCCAGCCCTGCTTAGGGGCAAGGAGGGCTGCTAAGGTGGCACCTGCAGTTGCTGGTGACAGAAGCCCTCAGAGCCCATTTTGCTGCCAGAGGCATCTGTGAGCACTCACAGCTTGTGCTGTCTGCCCAAGGAGGTGACATGAGCCCTGTGACTCATGGTGCTTGTGCCTGCGAACAGCAGTGCCATCATCTGCAACCTGCTCCTCTCCCAGAGCAGGAAGATGGTGTCAAACCTCCCAAAGGGAAGTTTGTGTTACTTTGAATTGGTGTCACAGAGGAGAAGACAGAGCAGGGTTTCCTTCTTTCTTTCTTTCTTTCTCATCCATGTATAAAGAATTAACCTGAGGAATGGTTGAGCAGGGACCTCAGATGTTCGGGAATAAGAGCAAGTGACTCAAAGGAGAATCCAGTGCTGCTTGTTGTCCCCAGCCATATGGTTCTGAAAAGTCCCAGGTATCCTGATTTTAGGAGTGGAATGATGCTATGAGCAACAGATCATAAACAAGATGCAGCTAATTCCTGCTTTAACCTGGGTCTGTACAGAAGGATCTTTTTAAAAGACAAGTCTCATAATCTAATTATCTCAATATGAACTCTTTTAGTGAGGACTGCTTTTAAGTTTTTAAAAGGATCCTTATTAGAAAAGGAATTAAAAACAGTTTTAGCTGTTTTTAGAGCTTCGTTTTAACCACCCAGCTTGGTGATGGCAGACTTTTGATTAACATGCAAATTCCTTGAAGATTCTTTGAGAAAGGAACCCGATTTTCTTCAATGGATCAATGTAAGGAACTTTAAACCAGGTAATTTCACAATCACTTAATACTTCAAAAAGAAACAAAATTCATTTCTAGGTCTTACTTTTAAGTTTGAATTTGCTTTGTAAAGTTGCACACAAGAATATACTGCTGTTGATTTTAAAATATTATTCCATATTTTTTTTGTGCAGGTTCTTATATTTAGTATATTCATCTTACGTTGTCTTTTTGTTCTCTTTTTTACATGCTTTTTGTATTAATATACTTAACACCAACAACTAGCTGGTATACTGGAGTGAAAGCTGTTACGGATGAAGACAAGGAATTTTCTCTTTTGCTTTTCTCCTTTTCCCACTCTAACCCCCAAAGAGTTGATAACTCTAACCATGACCCCTGTGCTTACAGAGCTTCTATTGTTTTTGTACAATGAGACACTATCAGCAATTGACTTGCACCAGAGAGTATTTATCTCAAGATCATTAACTGCTCTACTAATTAAGGGAGAAATCTCTAATTGTATAATAAAGAACTTAAAACATTCCACAGAAAACACTGCCCACAACTTTAACTCTGCCATTACCATCAGATGAAATTGCTCTTCATCTCACTTAGTTATTTTCAAATACAGAAAATCCTTAGCAAAGTGCATGTAATACACAGAAAAGTGTCATCTTCCTAGATACAGTCAAGCATGGGAAACTAAACCTGTGAGATCTCTACAGCTGCGTTAGTTTAATCAAGGTTTGTTAATGCAAGCAAAAAAAAAAAAAACCCGAAACAAGCAAAACCCACAGCAGTAACTTTATCTGGTTTCTTAAAAAATAAAGTAAAATAAAGTGATACATTTGGGATCATGTCAGCAGATGTTCTGGTAGGGATGGGCTCAATGCACTAGTGCTGGTGACGGTCCAGGGAGGCTCTACAGTCCAGGAAGAGGGATGGGCACTTCCATGCTGTGGTTCCTCTCTTCCACCATGGGCATCTGAAGGACACTAGCTGGACCATGCCCAAGGAGAAGTGTTTTTTTGGACTGAGTGCGACCCCAGCGTCCCAGGGTGTCTCCCTCTCTCTAGGAACTGGGTGGCTGCAGCCAGGGGAGGGGCCCTGCAACTTCTGTGTCTGTCAGGATGGTTCCTCATCTCAAATGTGATGAACAAAAAGCTGGATATCTCAAGACATTGTGTTCCTACAAGCGTCATGACAACAGGCAGCCGGGTAAAGAAAATAGAACCTATTGTTTTTTAGCTCAGTTTCCTTTAAAACTTTCTTTTCTGCCTACCTTCCAACTTTCTTTCAATCCTTCTGGCCCAAGAGATGAGCCATGTTTCTTGCTGGAGACATTCAACAGAGTTGTGAGAGTGTCAAAAATACCAGATTGCTGTAACTTCATGAAAGCTTTAGCTGAGCAAAGGAGAGAAGGATCCACTCAACCCTTCCTCCTGTGGGAAAGGCTGGCTCCATGCACCAGCCCTGCAAGAACAGGCCCTGGGAAACTGGATTTCATTAGTTTTGCAGCTCACCGAACAACTTGTTCTCCTGTCATCTGAATAACACCTGCTCAATCCCAAACAGATTATTAGTGTTAATTATTATTCAGTCATTAACATCCGCTGTGTTGTAGGGGATGTTAATTTATGACAATGAGGAAGGCAAACAAACAAATATTCTTATTGGGAGCACTTGATTTAAAGTAAACAATTTACATTCAGGTGACATCTAGGGTGACACTGTGCTGTCTGTTCACTCACACAAGCAAGGCAGAAGCTAAAATCCCATTTCAGCAGAAACAAAACCATCACAGCCTTTCCTGGAAATAAAACTACTCAAAGTTCAAGCAGATGGTGCCCGAGGCAGCAGCTAGCTGCTCGCTGCAAACACAGTTGTGGCCACTTATAATTTTCCCTGCAGCTGCCACCCTGTAGCCAAATGTTAGCCACAAGGACACCCAGGGCCTTCCAGCTCGTACCATCAGTCACCTTCAGCTAAGGACAAGTGGCAGAAAGGCAGCAGGGAGAAACCTGTGCAGCTCCTCCTTGTGAGCTGGCACCAGAGCACCTGCCACACTATTTTTAAAAGCAGTAAGTTTGTGTTCTGCCACTAAACTGCTGGGAAATGGTCAGCTAGGAAGCCAAGGAAGTGTTCTCGGTGGGATGCACATGTACCTGGTTTTGTCCCTCACTCACCTAATGCTCCAGACATCTTTGCCTTTTAAATAATTAATTATGTTGCTGTAGGCTGACACGTTAATTATTTTAAAGTGTGATTTTAAAGCGTGATACAGCATAGTATCATAATATTCATAACAGTTTATGAAAATCACTCAAGTGTGTGAAGATTTGGTACTCTCTGCAGGAGTTTTCCTGTGGAGTGTGGACAACAGCAGCCTGAACTGCAATGTCCTGGTGTTATTTCCCTGCTCCACGTTGAGCTTCATCTTGAGTTTTGCCAGAAGTACTGCTGTGACTGCTACCAGAGGGCTGTCTCTGTAGACAGATTCAAGTCAGCCATCTTCCTTTCACCAAGATTTAGGTGGCCCAAAGAGGCTTAACCAGTGACTGGACAGCACTCAAATTTGTCAGAAAAAAACCTGGAGCTGGTGTGCCAATAAGAGCCTTTTACTGGGAAGGGACAAGGCAGCAGGGCTCTTGGTAAACAACTGGAAAGCCTCTCTTCACAAAGAGCTTTGAAGGAGAAGAAAGGGAAGTAGAAAAAAGTCAAACAAAACACACGGAGACTTATCATACATAAACTAATTGATGTTTGAAAATGCATTAATGAATAACGGAGAGAAGTATCTGTAAAAGAAAATGAATGCTCAGAGCAGATAATTGATATGCTGTTTATTCACTGCATGCTAACATGGAGTCATGAAAAGAATATTAAACATGGAAGATAAATGAGAATTTGTTATTTTAAAGCCAGCATCCTCAGGACTCTATATGTTTTATGTGCTACAGAAATAAACTCTGGGATCTCGTGAGTGAGTATACAGTATCAATGGTAGAAGCAGCTTGGGTCCAGCAATACTCAGTCATTCCTAAAATCAGAGGATGATGGGGTGTATCATCACAGCAGGACCACAGGAGAAAAACAATGTGCTGGGAACATGGTACTCAAATCTGCTTCTTCAAAATCCACTGCAAATGTAACCCTTTTTGGGCCATCGCCCACTTTTGAGATATGGGTTAATAGATTGGAGGAATTTGAAATTTGTCTTCAGTGGCATCCTCACCATTACTGGCACACTCACAAAATGGGTGTTGTAGAATCTGCATGTCCTTAACTGCTGGTTAGCTCTGCATCAGCACAGCCAAACAGGTGTTTTTAGAAGGACTGGGTGTCTCTGTTTGTTTTTGGTTTTAATTCTCATTGTGAATTTGATCTTCATGGGACCTGGTTCTGTAAAAGCAAAATTGTAAAGTCTTTTTCCACCTGTTTTTTGTCCTCCCATGAAATAGATGTGTGCACATCTGAACCTACACGCACCTGGGCTTCTGAACACCTGCATGCAGTTACATGTTTAAACATACAAGTGTACAATTCAGATTACTTTCCCACAATATTTTAAGTGTTTGAGAGTTTGGATTTGGGGATTTTAGTTACTAGAGAGGTAACCTAAAAGCCCCAAAATGAGAAAATATCAGGAGATAAGCAAGTGACCTATTCCACTTCCAAATCCCCAACTAACCTGTGCCAGAGGTGCAGGCTGATTTTGCAGAGTTGCTTGAGGCAGCAACTGCTGTGGGAGAAGCTCACATGGAAGCTGAGAAGGCAAAGAAACCTAGGTTAAAAACAAAACAAACCAAAACTTTATTGATAAGTTTGGCTCCTTTATATTTTAGGTTTCTTCTAATGCCATGGCTTCTGTGTAAGTTGTTTTTAATTGCTAAGGTGCGTATGTGGCACATGCTGTTACACCCTCTGCCTATTTCCATGATTCCTTTGTGAAGTTACCTGAAGAGCAGTAGGTTGGCTGAGTCTATGCACGGATAAATCCTGCTGTGTGCTCGGCGTTCTTGGCAAGGGAGTGTTAGACTCTGTAATCAGCTTTGTTGGTGTAGCTGCAAGAAGAGAACCAGTGAGATCTTACATGCTGGAAATCAACCCTGTTTGAAGTGGGTAATACAAGACCTGGGTAGAAACTGCTATGGCCTGGCTAAATTCCAGTGGGAGTCAGGGATGTTCTTGTTGACTTCAATGGCAGTAAAATTAAACTGATAAGGAGGGTCTGGGAAGATATAAAAGTAAATGAGACAGATTATGATTCTATGCTCCAATGAGCAGTACAAAAGGGCCCACAAACTGTTCTAAACCAGCTGGAATTCCCTTTATATGGGCTGAATAACTGTAAATTTAGGTTAGCTTATTGGCTTTTCTTCCAGACCGGGAAGCAGAAAGAGTATACCCAAGTCAACATTGGAGCATCCTAAATCTTGGCCAAAGGAGAGTCACCCACAGGCTGTTAACTACTCATGTAAGTCTTGAGAAGTCTCATATTGCTCACACTGATGCCCTAAAAGCTAAAAACAAAATCCTCATTTTTGCAACAGATTGAAACAGCACATTTCACATCTAATCCCACTGCTCATCTTACAGTATTTGCGTGGTTGTGCTAGAACTTTCCCTCCTGTACATTACCATTTCAGTTTTTGCACTTCTTTGTCAGCGCATATCATCAATACCTCGTAATTTACTGTTAATTAGCAGCTGTGGTATGTAAGTACGCATTCTTTAACTTAGCTGAATTAAAAATAATTCCATAACTCAGGAATGCCACTCACATGCTGGGTCTGACTTGGGTGTGTGGGAAGATTTTGGCGAGCTCCTGGATGATACTGAGGGTGTCCGACTAGCGCTGAGGATTGAGGCACCAATATCAAGTGCATTAAAGTGCTGTTCAGGATCCAAGCTGGTGCCACTGTCCTAAAACAAAACAGAAAAGGAGAACAGCTATTGCATCTGTCAGAGGTAAAGCATTTTTAAATTTAGTATTGGTTGCACACCAGTTCTTTGGCAGACCTAAAATGACTTGAGCAGAACTAATCTCAGGTAGGCCACCAGAAGGCCTGGACAAAGGCATCAGTTCCCCTTCCAAACAGCATGAAACTAATTCATTTTACAAACAACTATCACTGAGTTAGAAATAAATAGCGAGCTACTGCCATAGTCACTTTGTGCCTTCAGATCTTTTTCTGAATCTTTCTTTTGTGTTCAGTTGGATGTGACAGCAACTGCAACCTCTGTGAGACACTAGGCCATGCACTGAAGATGAGCTTTGCTGTCTTTCCTCAAGATGAAGAAATGAGATGTAGCCAAGAGGGCTGATTGCCAGAACTCATCCAAATAAATCTTTAAATGTAGTACCTTTCCAAGGAAAAGTTGAGATATCTCACACTGCCCCTGCCCATGTTCCATTTCATTTGTGGCTGTTACTGATCTCCATGTTTATCCTTTCATAAACTCACCTAATTTATGTCAAAATTCCTCAAGTGAACAATGAGTTCTGAAGCTGAGAGAATCCACCAGCACTGGAGCAAGACAATGCTGGAGTCTTTGGTGATGTTAATATAGGAACAAGTTGTGATTGCTACATAAACTCATGAAAAAAGATTTTCTCATTATACCTTTAGTGCCGAGGACACAACCTCTGAAGACACTTCTTCCAAGCCCATCTCCTGTCTCCTCTCCACCCGAACATCTGCATAACTGAATGGAAAACATAATTCTACATATCAACATGGAATTGCTAAATTTCTTAAAATGTGCTTTAAGAGAGTGGAGGAACAAATTACTATACATTTTAGAGGTTAAATTGACGGCTGAAAAGTGACTTAAGTCAAATACTACTGAATAACATTTGAGAGTTTTAATTTTTAGGTTTTTCTCTGTTCCTATCTTCTTGAAGTCGAGATGCATATTAAAGAGCTATATAAAAAGGCCAGGTTCACACCCTATAATCACTTCATGACTTCACTGGAAAGCTTCTACACATCTCTTTAAAAACAATTTAAGGATTAGAGGAAGTGAATATTTAAGGGATCTGTCTATTCTCTATTTTTGCACAAAATGGAAAAGTGCCATAGTTCATCTGCCTCTAAACAAAACAAAAAAATAAATAAATAAGCTTAACATAAACTAAGGTCTGGTCTGATAATTTGCTATAATGACCCTATTTTCTTCAGAAAGTTCAGGCTTAATATTTTTGTTATATAAATGATGTTATATTTTTAAAAGAAAATGCTGACAGATAGGAGGATGATCTTTTCTTACTGCCCTTTATGTCCCGGCTGGTTGATAGGATTTTCCATACCTTACCACCATGTGTGTGCACACAATGAACTCTGGCTTGGAGTTCCACTGGTGGTAGGTGATGTAGTAATGGGTCTGGAGCCAGATCCACTGCTGTCCTTTGGTCAGAAACCGATAGCAGCATGACTTCCCCTTGCCGAACTGCATCACTGCCAGCAGAAAATACACACAGCTTGTAGCACAATTTCCCACATGAAAATGACATGAAAAGTGAAAAAAAAAGTGACAAAAATATCTGTCATAGGTAGACATGAGTATAAACACCAACTTTGAGTAAGTGCTCCTCTCAGCCTTCTGACAGAACAAAAAATCATAATGATTAGTAGGTATCTTCCTCTGACACTTTGGGTAGGACATTCCAACACGGTACAATTAACCTTAAGTTTGGACACTAATGAAGTAATGTCCGCTACAATTTAAACATAGATCTTGCCCTGCTTTATGTGCTGATCACATGCTGCTTAATTAAACACCTGGGATTATTTTCCAAGAGTGATCATAAATTCTAGAGTAGAAAAGTACAGGATAAAAATGCTTGAAAAGATGAGTATTGTGGGCAGATAGATGTATTTAGTGTGAGTTTATCATAGGAGATAGCACTGTGCAAAGACAAAAATAATTTCAAAGAAAATTCCCAGACTGACGAAAATTCAAACTACAGTAAACCAGGGTGTACTGAAGATTTTGAAGATTCACCAACCAAATTAATCTCTGCTTTTCCCCTCTAGTGATTTCAAGGGGTTTCCAAACATCCACATATTTAGCCTTTCTATATTTCAATGTCAACATATAAAAACTAATGTTGACACGATACTTTCAAGACAGGCAGAGGTGGTAAGCTGAGATATTATAGCCAGTTTTGTAAGCAAATATTTGAAAAGCATTGCCTTATTTTCTTTGCTTAGTGAAAGAGTTTTTCAATTAAATCCTAATAGATAGTATTTAAATAATCACAGCTAATCCCAAATACACCGTGAGCAACATTGGAAACACAATGAGCAACATGGGAAATAATCCACAAGAATTGCTTGAACTATTTCTTCATATTCTTTATTAATAGAACAGGGGTCAAATCTGGCATAATTTATCCATTCAGTGAGTCTCACTGACTACTTTTGGGGACACAGAAGGTAAAATCATATATTTCAGAGTTTGGTCTGTCCCAGATTCCAACCAGCTGCAGTGCCCGCAGTCTGCCACAGCTCTTCTAAGATACACAGGCTGAGGCAAGAGTCAAACCTCCCCTTCCAAACAACACTGAAAAGAGGTGTCCCAGTGACCTCCCAGGAACCTGGGCCATGTGATACTTACAGTGTTCGTGGCACCTTGCTAGCAGCTCTAGGTCATCTATGTGGTAATAGTCGTAGCCAGAAGTACCCAGCACTTCAAAAGGCAAGTATCCGATAATTGGCGGTGCTCTGCGGTTGGGCACAATGTGAGTCCATAAAACACAGAACAAGCAGCTCTGCATGTTGATGCAGAAGGCAAAGAGCCCAGATCTACTTTCACTTATCAGTATATAGTTGTTCACCTCAGAGGGCTGGCTCCTGGCTTTCCCCCACCTTGAGCCTGGGATACCCAGCTGGGCACAGCAATACCGGCAGGCACCATCCCACCAGGACAAGACTATGACAACACTCCTTCTTCAGGGAAATTATGATTATGGAAAGTAGTCCAGCTTCTCAGGGACCTTTACACAGGAATCTGCTATGAGGGAGCCGTTCCCTGGCTGCTGCTTGGTCAGGGGCTCTGCAATGGCTCCTGCAGTCCTTACACAGGGGAGAATGCGTGGGGAGGTGTTTGAGAGCCATCATCTGGTGGTACTGGGGGGATAAGAGAGGAAATAATCTGTGCTGCTTTCCTCTGGATGCCTGGAGAGCTCATCTGTGGCATGCTGAGGCACTTGCTTTGTACCTTTGCCAGAACAGATGCCTCAGGCCAGCAAAGACTTTCCCTCCGTAACTCAGTGGGAATTGCACACACGCAATCAGTGACTGGATTTGGAAAGAAGGATTTCTGCAGCTGTATAATAATTAGATCATTTTGCCATGTGACAGACTTTGGTCTGTTGATAATTTTAAAGGAAGGAAGAACAAGCTAATCACAAATTCAGCTGAAGAAACAGAGTCCTTTTGTTTTAAAAGCCCATTAAAATAAAAGCAAAAGTAAATGTAAAATAGTAAACATCAGCTTTTGTAGGAATTTCGGTGGCAGCCCTCCTTTTCATGAGATTTAGATGTGAAATGGAACACTGCTTGAGAAAACTGTACTTGTGAAATAGTAGTAGAAAAGCAGCAGGGCTTTTCTTGTCACCAACCTGTGATCCAGGAATAAAAATTTCCACTCCAGACTGTGTCTTGATGTGAACTCCTCTAGAGGTTCTTCTACGATGCACATCTCCTGTCCAATGGAGAAAACTGACTTATTGAGAGTTGGAGCTTCACCCCTCTGCTTCATTTAGCTTTTGTTAGCTAAAAATACATGGTGCGTAAGAGGAGAAAGCAGAGGATTCACCCATTTTCTGGCCATTCCAGAGAGCAAACTATTGTATTTATCAATGCCAAAGTTTTTTATAGGAGGTAGGGAGTAGAACTTGTAATGCACGCGTACTTAAGAGCTGAGACTGTGCCTCAGGGTGCCAAAACTTTTTTGGCTTTGAAGCAATGCCTGGGGTGTGATGGCCGTGGGCTTTCTCAGCACCCAGCCTGTGCCTGATCCCACCAGGGCTTGCCACATCTTGCTTCACTCCCTCTGTGTTACTAAAGATACCCACCACCCTTGGTCCTGTTGGATGTCTGCCCTCCAAGATCTCTGAGAAAGGGGGACACTTCTACTCCCTCAATAGCTGCAGAGGAGAAGATGGCTTTTTATGCAGCCAGCCTGCATGGGACCTGTCCAGTGGGTAAAAAGGGTCAGTGTTGCTTTGCACCTCACTGCCACAGCAAACAAGCTGGCCCTTAAGGTTCAGAGCAGCCCTGAGTGCTCACGAGCACGATAATTAGTAAGTGAGTTATGGAAGGCAGGGCACAGGGCTGTCTGTGAGGCAGGAGCAGGGAGATGAGGATCAGGAGGCAGTCAGTGGTGGTCACTTGCTAGGTGGAGGTGGGAAGTAGAGGGAAGGATGGCAGCACAGCACACACCTGTGCTGTCTGCATGCCTCATGGCCACCTCACTGTCCACTCCAAGCTCTCCTCTGCCAAACTCTCCCACTGGGTGCTTTGCAGGGGCAACTGCAGCTCCACGAGCTGCCTGAAGTCAGCCTGGAGGCTCCTGGCCTGGGACTTCCCAGCAGCAGCATTCTGAATTTGTGGCATCCAGGGTTCCTGTGTCCATCACATCTCTCCTGCAGGAGGATCTCCATCCTCACTGGTAAGAACAGTCTGCCCACTGGCCCCCAATGCTGCTACTCTCCTGCTCCCTGATGTCACATCCCCCATGCTGTGGGCTCAGTGACACCTTCCCATCATTTCCATTACTGCTTCTCTCTGCTGTCCCTCAGGCAGAGGAGAGCACTGATGTTTTAAACTCTGTTGAGACCAGAGAACAAGCTGAGGTGTGCCCCCCTAAAGCAATTCTTTGATACATATCAATGCTGACAATGATGTTGTTTGAAGTCTCTAGCTACATAGAGGTGAAGGGCTTCATAAATACCTTAAATTCCTCTTTCCCCCTCTCCAGTTTAGGCCAAAATCCATGCTGATGCCAAGAACATACACTAAAATTCAAGGTGCAAACACTGCTGTGTGCAACCAAACTGCTGATTTTGTCTTCCTTAGCTGGTCAGATGAACATTTTACACTCATTTTACAGTAGGAGGTCAAGAGTGGGATTTAGGTGAGTCACCCAGGTGAACCAAAGAGATGTGTGTTCAGGACTTTGTGGCAGTTAAAACCTTCTCTGGACTGTTCAGCAGCTGCTTCCTCCCTAGCACTGGGTAGCTCATTGCCATGAGTAGCCCATTTTGTTTCCCTGCTTATTTTGAGATGCTAGCTATCCAAAGACAAGGGAATTTGCTTTTAGGGTTCTCAGAGAACCTCTAACTCCACCCCTTCTGCTAATATGATTATTGTGGTTAAGATTCATGAGAAGTGTCCTCACTTACCCAGAAGGGACTCTACTTGCCTGCAGGGTCAGGAATCAGTCTAGAATACCTTGCAAGTTCCAGAGCAGTAATGCAATCAGGCCAAGGGAACAGTGATTTCATACTGGTCACACCTCAATTACATAAAAACTCTGGGCACAGGACACCTGGTGCAGTAGTTCACATTTATTAATTAGGGAACAGCAGTGTTAGGCACAAGCTTGGTTTGTCTATTCTTATAACCATAAGCAGCTATCTTACTTCCAGGATTTGTGAGAAGGGAAACAAGCAGTAGTCCACCAAAGATGCCGAGGAGCACAAATGGAAGTGTTGGTGGTCATCTGTATCACAAAATCACAGAATCACAGAATTAACTAGGCTTGAAACAAAGACCCTTGAGACCTTTGTACATTGTCCCATTGTAGGAACAGAAAGCAGCAATGAGGAACCAAATTTCAAAGCGACTTTGCAACTCTTATTTCAAAGAGGGTTTCTGTATCCTCTGCAATAGGGGCAGAAGTGACACTGCTTTCACAGATCCTGGCTTGCACTGATAATCCTCTTCACTGGATTTTTATGCATGAAATGTGATATCTGTAATCCATTCAATTAGCAAAACTAAGAACCTTCTGTGTCACCCCATCTGAAAGTGTTTTGTGAAGTTCTGAAATGCATGGGACCCAGGGTGAGCACTTACCTTTAAAAACTGAGGCGTTGCCAAACGAACAGTCGCAACAAAGCAGATTTGCTTTCCTGGGGATGTTCTGTAAGCCCTTGGTACAGCCTCATCAAAGCCATTGCAAGTGGAGTTAGGCACTAGTTAGGGAAAAAAAAATGGGACCTGGAGTCATGCCTCCTAAGATTTGCTCTCCCTGAATATTTTGCACACGCCAAGTGTACTAATAATACTATTTTTATTCAGAGAAGTGCTCTAAAAGCTTTCAAAGCTGATATGCATATATTTAAATCCAAGTCAGTCATGTTAGGCAGAAAGGCATCAGAGCTTAACTTCAAGTATGAATTTTACAGGTTAATCCTGATAAAAATAAGGCCAAACCTTATTACAGAGCATAAACCAGTTTTCTGGAAAGAAACCCCACACATCCAATTGCTCTTTTTCACCACTCACAAGGGAAAAAAAAAAAAAAAAAAAAAAAAAAAAGCTGCAGCATGCCTAGCACTGTAACTTCCATGATGCAGTGAAAAAAAGTGTTGGCAAAGGAGGTAGCTGAAGAGAGTTCGTCAAGTCATCAGTGGCAAAACACCGGGGCCCACAGCCAACGAGGCTTCATCAAACTAGCAAGAGGATGCTTGTGATTCTTGGCTGCTGAAGAATGCCTTCCCCTTCTGCACAGAAAGAACTGTCCCCAATATGCTCAAGTCATCTTTGTTTTAAAGAAGAGGAAAAGGGACCCCATGAATAGCACTGACTTCCAGAGATGAGCACATCTGGCAAGTCTGCAGATGGCCTGTTGTCTCCTCCAGATGGGCAGAGGGAAAAACTGGATGTGATGTGGCTACACATTTTGCGTATGTTTTTTACCTGTGTATTTCATGATTGCATGGCTCCAGCTGCTTTGAGAGCCCATTAACACCTCCTGCCACGGAGATGCATTGCCAAAAGGACATGCTGCTGTAAACTAGTCCACAGTCCAGTGTTAAAATGACATAATCCAAACTATTCCCCCAAGTTCAAGCTGTTTAGAGATGGTAATCCCACTCCCACAGCTACAAAAGAAAACAGTGTGCCAGGCTGTAGTGGGAACTGGGCTGGATTCTTGCCCTGCCTAGACAACTTTCTCCCATAGGGGCAGAGAAGGTCCTATCTAATAGCCAGAGTTGACCAATATGAGCTGATTTAATGCTAATAGGGATTAATACTAATATGAAACTCCTTACTATTAGGCCCCTATATCCACCTTCATGAAGTTTCTGACAGTTTGGCTCTTTGCACAGGGCAAAGCATTACTGTGAAACTGAATAGTTTTGTATCTATCTGGGGAGAAGATAACTACCTATTTTTATTCTGGGGTGCTTCTCACTGGGATTTCATTCACTACCACAGATTGCAGAGATGGAAGAAGTATCAAGTGATCACATGTTTGGAACATGTTTTGGAACCCGATTCAACCTATTAAAAGCCTTAGAATATCGATGCATTACTGGTAACAAGGATAACAAGGTATGAGACATAAAAGAAAGTATGCTGAGTGGAATTCACACCTGTGATTAACTGGTTTAGGCCACTGCATGTACAATATGTATTGCACCAAGAAGGAAAAGCAAGGGTCTTTAACTGAGAAGACAGCACAGACGTGAACAGAGGTCAAGTCCTCTCATAGTTGAGACTGGAGGGCATGGCTGACTGGATATAGAGAAAAAATATTGGCAAAATCCTTGTCCTTTCACCAGCAGAGCACACAAGCTCTCGGACTCCCTAGGAATATGTGTTCCCATTCTGATCCTGGGGTTATGTGTATGTATGTGGGCTTCTATGCGTTTATTAACACAAAAAGTTGAAAAAAAGAAGAGTGAAGTTCTACAGGACACACAAGTAACCTAAGTAAAGAGTTACTGGTCTGTCTCTGATATTAATTAATGCAAGTCTGTTGATTTCTGTGTTAGTCCTGTTTAAAAATTAATGAGAATGCTATAAGCCTGCATTACAAGCATTGTGAAGTTACTTCCAAGCTTGCTATGTTGTGACATTTGAAGTCAGTGGGGCTGTTTCTCTCTGTAATAGCCAAGTTCAGTACCAAATTCTTGCAGTCTGGGCTCTAAGATATGAAAATAAGTGCATTTAGCCTCCAAAACACAGGTATGATAAGTTAACCTAGTTAGTGAACCATGGGCTTGCAAATGACACCAGTTGTAGAAGGAAGTGGAGACTGAGTCACACCAAAGAGAGCAGATGGCTTTTTTATATCAGTTGTTGGATGTAAACAGCCACGAGCCTGAGACATATTCCCAGAAGACAGCAGAATGGATCCCTGAATGTGGCATTTACTTAGACAAGAGCAGAATACATCCCTGAAAGTGGCATTTACAAAATAGGATTATATTTCCAACAGGTAAATGCAGTATTAAGAGGGTAATAATTATTGTGTAGGACAGCTAGGCAGTAATTTGGGATTTCCTCACAACATTTGGAAATGATGAACTTAAGCAGCAGAGAATGAATAAGCCCAAAGAGATGAGACAGAGCTGGCCTGGCTGGATGCTATCCTGTCTTTGAACAGCTACTGTGCCGTCTCATACTCGGCTGCCTTTGACAAAGTCCAGAGCATTAAAAGCCTCAATGATGCAGGCAGGTAGCCACTACATTGTCAAGTACATCTCCATCTGAAAATGACAACTAAAATAACTGAAAAAAAACCAAAACCCACTCACATTTGCTTCTGAATTATTCTGCTGCCTGACTTAGGTTGTTGGTATCTTTTTTTTCCACAGCTCTATCTGCACAGCTCTATCTTTTGCAGCTCATCAGTGAATTTCAACCTTTCTTGATTGATGAATTTTGAAGTGTAGTTAAAAAAAGAGACCACTATATGAATTAAAAAAAAATACAATCCTGGTATAACCTTTTAAAAAAGCCTTCTGAAAAATCATACTTTATGACTCTCCAAGTCTCTTTAAAAGAAACACAGTATCTTGAGGTAGCAAAATTCAGTAGCAAACTTTCTGAGAGTGCCACAGGAAAAAAATGGAACAGAAAATATAGGATCAATCCTGAAGCAATGATGATAATAACATTTGTTTTCAAATATAGGGCTTGGAGCACTTTTGTCAAAAGATGCCTAATGAAAATGTTAGGCTGGCCATAAACAGGTAAATGAAAGTAAATGAAGGCCTGTGTGTTTCACAATGAAATGATTGAGACAAAATATCTTGAGTAAGGAATCAGAAGGTCATGTGACAAAGCTAAATACATAATCAGAAAGCTGAAACAGTTGTCTCATATGTATCAGCTAGCTGATGCTCCTTAGCGTGAATTTTAGTGGTTTTTGTGGTTACCTATCACACCTGCTGCTCCTAGGGCACCACAAAAATATTTTGTAAAACTATTAAATATTTGCAAATATCTTACAAGATACAAAGAAACTGATTTACCTATCTTTGATTTTTCTTTTTTTTTTTTTTTTAAAGGCCAGGACTAGGGACAGAATGTTTCAATAAATAATATATACAAGGAACCAAGCCCTTCACTATCACAGACAAAAGAATTTTTACCCTTAGGGTGAGAAATTATGCCACATGAAATGAATGAAAACATGTTTAAAAAAAACAGATACCACTTTATTCAGTTAATAATAGTACAGGAGTTAGTTGCTTGGTCCTCTTACTTCAGTTTGGAATGTGTAAAACATAATCTTCCTAAGATAGCAAACCTCCTTCTTATGCCATTTGAAAGAAGAAATCCCTCCTTCCTATTTTGTCAGGAGATGTCAATGTTTAAAGAACCAGTCTTAGTGGTTGTCAAAGAAACTGAATAGTGATTTCAAAAAATACGAGCCAAACAGACCAGAATAAAATAATTTAATATAAATTAATTCAGGCCTAAGATAAACAGAATATTTGGCAATTAACAGATATAATGAAGAAATCTAAAGTGCTGTGGTAAGCCAGACTGCTCTCAGTAGCTATGTAGATGAGTAACAGTGACAGTGTCCATACATCACCTGTCCACTTTGATCTACTCTCTCCTCTTTGCTCCTCCTGTTTCTTCCCTGGCCATCCTATGCTGATATGGATCCCACGCAGATTCTTTAGGACAGAAATGGTGTTTTCTCTTTGCATAGTGAGCCTAGCTGAGCATATTGTCAGCTGCAGCTTCTATGATATTGTTAATAGCAAATAATAATATGCAGCTGTTGGTTCTGATCAAAACATTCATTTTGGACTGAGTTATTCTTGTTTCAGATGTTTGAGCATATACTTATGGAGGCTCAAGATCAATGTATCTTCTGTATCAACTATTTTTCTTAAAAAAATTAATTCAAATGCACTTAATTCATCTAAAAGTTACAATTTTTTTCTCCTCAACATAGTAGTTTTCTTGATGTTTATTATTGCATCTGAGAGATGTATCAGCTAACAGTAGAGTATCTGCTATTATTAGCATTCAGTAACCAGATACTTCCTGAGTTGCCATGTAATTGGGAACAAAATGCACAGTTTTAAATTCCACTATAATATTATATTACTTGATTAGGAACTCTTTTCACATAATGCTTATCTTCTTCAAGAGAAAGCTTCAGGCATTTTGGATGAAAGGACAGATCTATTACTTAAAAGATGCTGGTGGTCCTTT
The DNA here is from genome assembly GCF_971803275.1 of Cyanistes caeruleus. NCBI lineage: Eukaryota > Metazoa > Chordata > Aves > Passeriformes > Paridae > Cyanistes > Cyanistes caeruleus. The sequence continues at coordinate 30,166,885 of NC_141703.1, forward strand.
TTAATATTGGTTAACTCTTTGAAAAGGAGGACTCTGGTTTTGTCCCTTTCACGAGTTTTTAAGCAAGTGTGTCACTTTAGAAAGAGGATACCAGAGCCAATATTTGGATATATAATTATGAGAGATCTTTGTCCATTTACAAACATACAGACAATTTTCACAGGAGGGATAAATCCAGCCCATCTTATAATCTCTTATCAGAGTGAGCTATTAAGCAGCTTTGTAAAATAGTTTATTCTCACTCGATTTGACTTTTTATACTGGGAGCTGAGCACTTCCTTGGACTTTTGGGGAGGGCTACCTTTATTACTTGCCTTCCCCCTCAGCCCTCAGGCAGGACTGGATGTGAGCCACTGTATTATTCACTGGTGATGCTGATATGACTCTCTCTCTTATCAGGTACTACTGGTCAATAGGTACAATGATGCACTTGTCTCCCAGAATGCTTGCAGACATTCATGTCTCTTTTTAAGATCTGGGCTACAAACCCAGAACCTGAAATATATAAAAATATTGGACAGAGTTTCTGTTTGCAAATAAAACAAAAACAACCCTGATGATCTGACAGTAAGTAGGCATTTCTCACAGAAGCGAAAAGGAGCTTCCCAGTCCGAGTGGCCCGTGGGCCACCTCCTTGCCTCTCACGGGACTACTGAATCTTCACATCAGGTTACAGTCCCGCTTTTCTCATTGAAGCTTAATTAATGATGATTATATAATCCTCCCAAATGGAAAATCAAATCTCTTGTATTTGATTTAGCACAGCCAGTGACTCATGCAGGCGCTCTGCACAGCTTGCACTGCTGTTTCGCTGGTCGGCTGCTCTCGCTTGGGCATGGCCAATGCAACAGGGATTCACTCGTGTGCAGGCAGCTCATGTCACATCCCTGGTGCAGACACAGCTGCAGAAATGTTATGCAGTACGGCTTGCAGAGCACAGATTCCTCAGGACCAGTCCAAGTGTGCAGGCTCTTGCTAACCCTGGCACTGGGCTGGGCAGCTCCTCTAGCCCACAGCTATAGCTAACCTCAGGAGCTCCAGGGACAGTGATCTCCTAAAAAACTGAATCCCTGCTATGAACAGTGAGAGCTTTCCTGGGCAATTTCTGAGTCCTCTGCATGCACGTCCCTGCCTCTTCTGGGATCAGTGAAGATGCCTATGATTGCTCCTCTGTGGGAGTGGCACAGGTTCGATGTAGACTGTGTATGACCTGGCTCCCTGACAGCAATTCTGGTGACAAGTCACCTTGGCAGATATCAGGTATTTGTTCTACTGCAGCATGAAAAAAATTATCTTTGGCATATCAGTACAAAGGCCTTTAAAGCCCCAGAGCTCCCATTTAAAGTTAGGGAGAGCAGCTAAGCCCCTAACTGGCTTTCTAAGCTGCAATCCTTCAAATTAATCCATTCAAACCCACCCCTATATGATGTTCTCAGCCATAAGTCACAATGCGATTAACAGAGAAGGTAGGAAGGAGGAGGAGGGAGGTGACTGGGAACTCACACGCATGACCTCCTTGCCCCAAGCACCAACACTGTATGAGCAATGAACAATAATAAAATAAACCTAAGGAGATGATAATTCAAAGGAGGTTACAGAAAAAGTTATGTGGAAGTAGAATAGTGACATTTCTGTTAAAAGAGGGTGAAGAAGTTCTTAAAAACATCAGTAAAGGTTAAATGAGAAGGAATGGAGACAGATTCACTCAGGCTGTTGCTGCTATGACTCTACATTAATGACAACAGAACAGCTAAGTATCCTGATAGGATATAACCTGTCCAGGGATAAAGGAACTTCCCTGACCATAGAGGCTCTGGCATCCCTGTGGCAGGAACACACAGGCAGAGTGGGCTCAGAGTATGCTCAGCAAACCATTGGAAACAAAGGTAGGAGTTGACATTGGGTGGCTAAAAAGGAACGGCAGGATTTATACTTAAAGAACATCCTGTATCAGTCTCCCATGTGTAAAAACATGCTCTCACTTCCACTGCTGTGAAAAGCTACAGGGAAAAAACATTCTTCAATACATTCATAAGGAATGTCTCCTGCTAATTAAGCCTAATTTGCAATTTCTGTCTTTCTCCCCCAGCTAACTCTTTGCTTATCTTTAGCTTAGAATCCTTCCTTCACAAACACCTCCAAAAAGCAGGCTTTGGGGCCAGCTGATCCTATGCATATAGGACAAATGCTGCACTGAGTGACATGTGTCTCTCCCACCACCCTTCCCACTGCCTTCTTTCTTGCCCACTTGGCCTCACACCTGGAGGACGGATGACTGGAGAATGGGCATTTACTTAAAAGGAGGAAAAGAGGGCAATTACTCAGGTGACAGCCCTGTGGAGCATGGGCTGGGTGCCTGATAACTGTGGGCCAAGCACAGGCAGGAACCCAGCCCAACACTGCACCCACCAGATGCCTGAAGCTGTTTGTGCCTTAAGGCCCTATGCCAAAGTACAGGTGCTAGCCCCCAGCCCTTGGGTGCCTTCCCCACAGGGTGGAGCATTCACATGGTGCTCACTTGAGCTGATTCTCCTGTGTCTTGCTCAGGGTGCAGCTGGCTGGTGCAGGGAGCCCAGTGGATCCAAGGACAGACTCTTTGGAGGTCTGCAACCTCCTCCAGCTGCTCAGCCTGTGAGCCAAGGGTATCAGCTCCCAAGCAAATACTTTGCTGCAGTTGCATGTGAGTCCAGGGCACTTGCTTCCACCTTTGCTGGGAGGCAGCCATGGGGGTGACTCCCTGCCAAAGGGGAGCAGTGCTGGACATGCACCGGTGAGGCATTTCCATCAGGCTCTGCACTGAACTGGAGAAACTGAAGTCAGGTGGCAAGGGGGCCAGGAAGCACCATCCCACACAGCCAGGCTAAGGCTGCCCCTCCCTGTCAACTGAAGGGTCAGACTGCAGCAGAGATGGGAAGAAAGTAAGAGACAAAATAAAGTGGAAGATTTAGAAAAAAGTAGCACAAAGAGGGGAAAAAAATGTGTAGAAGAAAGCACATGACTTATTTGAAAGCTATTAAGATGGAGTCTTTGGAAAATGATTTGGTGTCTTCTGAAATCAATATGCTCCCATTTAGTTTCTATGCATTAAGCTAGGGAAGATATCGGTAATGTCTTATCATTCTTCTGAGAAATAGCCACTGATGAAATTGCTGTGATGTGAAATCCTAACGGGTAAGGGGGCAATATTAATGTCACACCAAAATAAAGGGCTGAAAATCCTTGAAGAAAATGGATCAGAAATTCCCCTGGTAGAAATGTATCCTTATGAGTCAGCACCTGAAATCCGGTTTCTGCTCTAGAAAACAGAACAGCTTGGTGTGCGCGTCTGTCAGGCAGGCGCATTTCACTTCATTCAAACTAGAAAGCACACAGGCAGCTACATTTTTTTATACAAATAGAGCCTCAAATCAGATGGCACCAAACAAGAAATACATATCTCCATCCTGCACGAAGGTTTCTATTCTAGTCATGTGGAGCAAAACCAGAAAGTTAAATGGGGACAGGGACATTTTTTTTCACAGCGTGGCATGCAGTTTTTGGAAAGCACGGTGGGGAATTTTTTTGCAGAGGATGACCTATTTGGAACAATACCAGCAACTTTGGAAATGCCACTCTGGAGTTCAGTCAGGCAAGTAACTAAAGCAAACTTGGGCAAGCAGAAGAAAGAAAGTAATAAAAGAGTATTTCATTTCTGACACTAATGGCCGTGCAGCAATCTGTTTGTTAGAGAAGGGGTGAGGTGGAAATCTACTCTTCATCTCTTCATCTCTTGAAAGATGGTTTCCCTGGACTGACTGTGGTGCATTAGTGACTATGCTGACTGCATTTCTTCTCTTTTTTTGGGGGGAGTATTGGGTTCTGCAGTGCTGGAGAGGAATGCAAAAAGGCAGCTGGAGAGGGAGGTGGGTGGCAGTGTCCTCAGCCATTCTGATGCCACGTGGCACTGCTGCCTTTCCCCAAGATTTTGCAGAGAAGGGTGAGAAGACAGATTTGGCAGGTGATCAGTTCTGGCATGGAATTTGTGTTTTTATTGTAAACCAGCAGATAAGGTAGCAAGATTATCATTTTGCTAATAGATGGGATCTTAGCACACAGTATTAGTGAGCACAAATAAATCCTCCTCTAAACCTGTCATTATTTGCAAACTTACCCAGAGTCCAGGATCACTGCAAGTGAAGGGCAGTAACAAAAGCAACTAACACAATTTCACTCATCACATGTGTTCATCCAGCTATTGCAACTCAGCCATGAGATCCGTGTGAAGCAAAATTTATCCCGTAATGTTAAAAATAGTTCTGACAGTTAAAAGCCTGTCTTGTTCAATGGAGCAATACTTATATTTTATTTTACACAGCTAAAGTAATATTTATACAACAATTAAAGCTTACCATTGCTGTAAGACCGAAAATTTCCTACAAATTTTATGTATTCATATGTTGGAAATTCCTTTGGGTTCAAACTTCCTCTCAGAAGATGACAATAAAACTCTAGTTCATTGTCAGCTGGATTGTTAAAAGAAGAAGAAGAAGAAATAAATATACTATTTAAGCTAAACACAACCAATGGTGTCTTCCAACCCCAATCTTGCAACTGGCGGCACAAGAGCTGCTTGTTACCACTCAGGAGTCCTGAACACCAATGTGCTATACATGGCAGGACCAGAGCCTCTGCAAGAAAGCGCCTTGCAGGGGTGCAGGTTGCTCAGTGCTGTGCACAGGCGTGCCTGCAGCTCAGGGACAGCCTTGGACATTAACTCGCCCTTCTCTGACACCACCTCATCACAGGAGTTACACAGCCATAGCCTCAGTGCAGCAACAGAGAGAACTGGGTCCTTCACTTACTGCTTTTTTCTATTTAGGCTCCTCACAACTCACAGCTTTTCTATATCTTGTGTTGGAAAACTATGCTTAATTACCTCAAAGTATCTATTAAATTAACTCTGGTGTATTAGCTACCAGCTGCAGGTTTTGTACAATACAGTAGATTGAGCAGCTGCACATCTTACATTATCGTGTGTTTTCTGGTTTTCTACATCTCACCTCCTAGAGTGAGTAAGGCTGAGGAAGTAAATGCATTTTTGAGAAAAACAGAATTCAATTGGAAAAAGAATTACAATGGTTTTAGAGGTATTTTCCAACTGTAAAGCAAACCAAAGGTATGCCATGTTAGCTTATCTCGGAACAACATCTTACTTGAACAGGCTGAAATATCAATTAAGATGTGATTTGTCTCAGGCGAACTTTCAATTTCCATCGGCTAACCTATTTTCCTTAGCTGTCTCAAATGATATGATATTTAATAATTAACATAACTGCAAGTAGTCTTAGCCTAGTAGAATAAAGGCAAAGAGTTTCATTTAAAAATAGAACCAAAGGGTCATTCCAGGTGGCAAGATCTTTTTGAAAGGCTATGAACCTATTTTTTTTTTTGCACATCACATAAAGAAATCTTTCTGGGAGAAAATTTTTTATCCTGCCCATGCTTTTTCATTTACTAGAGAAGATAAAATGAAACTTACTTTTTAGGTAATCCGATGAGGCAGAATCTGTCATAAGCATACAAGAAGATAACATCTTATAAATTTCTGAGTGTTCTTGTTCTGGGAGGAAGTTTAACAAATTCTGATCCAAGACATCACACTGCAAAGAGAAATAACTTTTGAGACAAACAGAAATATCACAACAAGCAAGACTTGCAGAGATGCATAACAAGGTGGATACAAAACCTGCGCCATTTGACAGGAGTTTCCTCACTGATTTCCAGGTACTCTAAAACAGAAGGGGAACCTGTTGGACAAACTGTGGCCACTTCTGTGTGGGCTGGTCATCAGGCTAAGTCTCAGCACTCAGCAATACTCTATGTTTCTCAGAGACCATGAGATGCAGCAGGTAGGTCCACAATTAATACAATTAATTAATTAATGCAATTAAATTATGAGACCTGGGAGAGGGCTGGAACAGGGTGCCTGGCTCCCCATACTGCTAATAAGCTCCATGCACAGGTGTGTTGTGGATCACTGGAATTTGTTCTCTCCCTGACAGAGCTTGACTTGCAGGAGCAATGAGGCTGAGTCACCCTGAGCCAGCCAGGTCAACCCCTTCCTGGGGGGGATCCTGGGAAATGTCCTTGGGGAGGCAGGCCTTGTTCCCCACTTCCTGCATCCTGGCAGGTGGGAACAGGGAGAAGGGGACTTCTGAGTCTGGACATGACTTTACATCAGTTAGTCCAGGGAGGGGGACTTGACAGTGTCACCAATACAAGCCCTCTCTCTGACCAGCCATGAGCTGAATGTCCATGTGCCTCCAGCCCCATGATCAGCTGGCTTGAACCCAAAATCCATCCAAAATCTAAGAAGGGAGATTTGGGAATGGAAAGAGGAGATGGATTTGTGCAAAAGGTCATGGCTAGCCCAGGGTGGAGAAGACAAAGAGTCTGTCATGGGCTGCCAAGAGAAAGGAATCCCTATGCTCAGCCTGGTGACTAAACCAACACTAGCAGAGGGTATCTGAAAGGAAGCCTGAGATAAAGTGACCCTCCAAAGGCACTGACTTATATCTGTCCCACTTGAGACTATCTGAGGCTGAACTGGCACACTGACACAGCTCTGTGTGTCATCAGAGCAGCTTCTAACAGACCGTACAGTCATGCTGACAACATGTAAGCTCTGTATGAGACTGGCAAATTATTATCCCTCATTTATTTATGTAAGTTTGTGCTTTGGTTTCCATCTGCTTTCTATTCATGCTAGCTTTTCTGTGTGGAATTCCTGTTTAGAGTGGTGAAACTCATTAAGCAGACTTTACAAATCAGAGTGCTATGCTTTATGCACACACCTTTACAAGAATATATTGCTTTAGATGATTCAGTTGTAAGTATTATACATACTCATTACTTGAATGTTCCTGTTGTGAAGAATACTTGAAAGTCAATTTTGTGGCTTTAGTTTGTATCTTAATAATGTGAATCCTACTGATATAGTGTGTGATAAAGGTTTTTTATATATGTATAAATATTTACACACGCACATCTATATACACACACACTGTACTTTGCAAAATATAGTACATTGTTTAATGTAATTTTTTTTGTGCATGAAGAAAGAGCATTTGACAGGAAACTACGCTGGTGAGCTCTGTTCAAGGCTTAGGTGCAGTCTCAGGAATTATTTTTTTCCTGTAAACGATAATGATACCACCAAGTTAATTAATCTCCCATCTACTCTGCATTAACTGCAGGAAGACTAGATGTGAGCCATCACCACTCCTCTAAGTGAAACTTTTTGTCTCTATACTGTGACCAGGCTCCAATTCCAAACCTCTGATTAGTTCTGCACTGCTGTTTCTGTTTCAGGTGATAGCTGCAGATGCCTGTGACTACACCTATGGTTAGAGTTACAAGAGACTTTTGTTCCACCTATCCCCTCAGAGCAGCCTCTCGCCCTGAGCACCCAGCAGTTATGGATTTGCAAGCCCTGGTATTTACAGTTTTTGCTGTCATCATGTACCACATCCACAATTTAATATTTGGTTTGCATCTTTGATCATAGGAAGTACCAACTCTTTTTTAATGAGTTTGAAAAAATTGCTAAGTTTTCTACTTCTTACTTTCATAATTCTTGCCTCTTGCAGAGATTTGGCACACCTGTAAAACAGTGCACAGAACAGAATTTCTGGATTCTGTACATATCAAGACTTCAACAATGCTCTTGAATCAATGTGTCAATCCAGAATACACTGCTAAGTCAAACAGAGGGATGGAAGCAAATATTCCACTGTCTCACTGGAGCTGTAGAAAATGCCAAGCAAGCTGTTCAGAGCTAATTCTGCACCAGACCCAAAGAGCAGACCTCTGATGTCATGGCAAAACGGTGAGTGGTGAGACAGGCTCTGCAAAGGGATTTGGACAGACTGGATCAGAGAGCTGAGACTAACTGTATGAGGCAAAGTACCACATCCTGCACTTGGGTCACAACAGCCCCAGGCAGTGCTACAGGCTGGGACAGAGAGGCTGGGAAGCTGCCTGGTGGAAAAGGACCCGAAGGTGCTGGTCCACAGCAGCTGAACATGAGCCAGAGTGTGCCCAGGTGGCCAAGAAGGCCAATGGCACCCTGGCCTGGATCAGCAGTAGTGTGGCCAGCAGAAGCAGGGCAGATTGCACCCTGTACTCAGCACTGGTGAGGCTACAACTCAAGTGCTGTGTGCAGTTCTGGGCTGCTCAATTCACCTCACTATGAGCTGCTGGAGCTCCAAAGAAGGACAATGGAGCTGGAGAAGGGTCTGGAACACAGGTCTTACAAGGAGCAGCTGAGGGAGTTATCATTGTTTAGCCTGGAGAAAAGGAGGCTCCGGGGAGACCTTATCATACTCACAACTATCTGAAAGGAGGTTGTGGTGATGTGGGGGTTGGTCTCCTCTACCAGCCAACCAATGACAAGACAAGGGGAAGTGGCCTCAAGCTGCAGCATGGGACAGCTGGAAAGATTGCTTCACAAGAGAGTGATTAAGCATGGTAAGAAACTGCCCAGGAAAGTGGCAGAATCACCATCCCTGGAAGGTTTCAAAAAATGAATGGACATTGCACTTTGTTTTAGTGGGCATGGTGGTATTAGGTCAAAGCTTGGACTTTTTGCAGGTCTTTTCTGACCTGATTCTGTTGACAGAATTTGACCATCAGTGATAAAAATGGATCTGTTAGAGGGGACTGGTTTGCAGCTCTGCCTAATTATTCTGCAGTGGGCAGTTCTGTGCCACTGGCTGAGACAGCTACAGAGTATTGCTGAATGAGATAGACAAAGCAGATACAAGATAGACTACAGTGACTGTGGGTAGACTTGTCAGATGAACTATCTTATAGTTAACTATATAACTATTTAACTGTGTAACTATAGCATCGTTATGCTGCTAAGCCTGGAATATACTCTGCATCTTCAAATCTATGGATCCTGCTAAGTGAGGCTTTGGAGTATTTATTCCTGAAAGCTAAGGCAGCCAAAGAACACCTTTGCCTACGTGGATGCTGGTCTGTTCTAAATACAATGCATCAAGTTCTGCAATAATGGGATGCATAGTTAAAATATTTCTGCAGTTTCAACAAAACAGCTCTACTCCAAAATGAAACTTCTTCCTCATAATTTCATTGCTTTTACTGGGGGATGGGGGAAGTGGGTAAAAGGAAAAATTCCTGCTGCAGGGAGAAAAAAGCAAAGGAACTAAGCAAACATGGTCGCTAGAAAAGGGATGTTGGAGGGCTGCAAGTGAGAGAGGTTTCTTTCCCATCAAGACAAAACACAAAGATGGCTATGCACTTGTGTGCTGGGATTTGGCCCCTGTATCAATCTGTAAATCCTGCACTGATTCCCACTGCTACCCTGTAACAGCAATACAGCATACTTAACTTTTCTACACTGTAAGGTGCTATGTCTTGGATTTATCCATCCTGGCGTTTACCTTAAGCACCCAACACAGCAGAGCAGCTCCTTGAGCTTTACTGGGCAGCCCCAGAGGAGAAATCTCAGCCCTGCCAGGGACCTTCTGGAAAAGCAGGCAAGAAGGGACAGGGAGGGCCCTTCTCAAGAGACTGCATATTCTTGGAGTCGTAGTGTACTATCTGACTGGCAAATACTATGAGCTGTGATCAGATTTCAATGAGTTCACTTCAGTTAGACTCATCCTTACCACGTGAGCTAGACATGTCCATCTCAACTGACCCTACAAGTAGTCTCCAGATCTTGTTAAAAACAAATATTTAGAATTATAACAGGGGAAGTCTGTGTTTGAAAATGCTCCATGGAAGTAAGGGAAGCTGTGTTAAAGAGAACTGGATATATTAGTTCTCAGCATTGGAGATTTTCATTATTTTAATGAAAGAAAATACAACAGTTTTCTTAACAGGGGCCCTCAGAGAGCCCTGCTATGCATTCTGCCCAGTTTTGCTTTCTTTTCATTCTCGAACCAGAAGATTTGCAGAGTATTTTTTCCTGCTGTAACAGAGGAGAAAGAATTGGTATTTCATTCTTCAAACAGTGACTGAATTTAGCTTACAAATAGATCCTCAAGGTAAACAAAATAAGCCGCACAGATCTTCCAGACAGCACTCTGATCAGTTTTAAAACTTAAAAGAACCCCAAATGGCAAAGACAACAGAGGACTAAAACACCCAGTGTGCACCTAGATGCACCCTTAGCTGGGCCCCTGCCCATGGCCATAGTGATCTGTGAACCTGGGGCAGGCAGAAGCCTTTATTCCTTGCTCAGTTGTGCGATGTTTCCTGTGCATGTGTGGGCTGGTGGGGCAGCTGTTAACCATTACCACTCCAACTGCTCCAGGAAGGTCTGCTCCACCTCCAACCCTGTCAGGCTGGTCCCTGCCTTGGACTGCCATGTGCTGCTTCTATGCAAATAAAAAGTAATGCCCATCTTTATTTTGGGCTGGATACTATGTAAGGTTATCACACAATGCATGTCTTTGGGAGAGAAAACCAATTTAGTTTCGGAAGGTCTAACCCACGAATTATAAACCTGAATCTATCCATGTTCAGTCAGGGCTTCAGATTTTAGGACAGGGTCAGAAATGTGTATTCCTGAAGAGGAACACTTTCCCACAGCAGATCTATCATCTCCACTAAGAATCAGTATTTGGAAGGGATACCAGTGAAACCTCCAAATGATGAAAGACAAGGAAATTTCATGGAAATCAGTAAGGGTATGAAAACCCTACAGCCTGTGTGTAGGACAGAGTTCTCTCCACCCTTGAAGTGAGGCAAATGTCAGAAAATAGTCAAGTATTGGTTTTCTGAACTCTTGAGGATGAAAGAAAACTGAAACAGATAGACTCAGTTCAACCTGTTGTTGTATAGCAGTATTTCTGCATTTACCAGGAGCTGCTCTTTCATCAAGTTCCTTTTCTCTCAGAAAAAAATAATTTTTGCTCTTATTCCAGCAAGGTAGTGTTGTGAAATACGTTTGTCTGGGTGGAAAACATAACACGTATTTGGTGGAAAAACTAAATAAGAGAAAGAGAATTATAATTTTCTTAAGAACATGGCAGGGGGTAGTACAATAATGATCTGGCAGCTAATTTTTTCTCCTGGGCATGTATTTATTTGAGACCAGGATACTAAAAATGAGCATGAGGATTAATCCGTAATTATTGTGCCATTTCTCCTAGAGCAGCCTTAGCAACAGGAGCAGGGTTTGGAGCAGTTCCTCTCCCCTGCTCCTCCAGCCCAAGCCAATGCACAGACGGGTGTCTCCTGGAGCAGCACACAGATAAAAGACGCTGAATGTGCCAGAACATAGACTGGACTGGTGCAGGGATGCGCCCCGCACTGGCTCCACCAACACCTGCTGGGACCACCGTGTGCTCCCCTTGGGAAAGCACAGTGGAGCTGCAGGGAGAGCTCGTCAGCAGCCTCCGGCTCACTCCAGATTCAATGACGTTTTTGTCCTTTACCTCGCTGGAAGCAGAATAAGGCCCTTAACGAGCTCCTCACTGGGCTGCCAGCAGCACTGGTGCTATTCTCTGCTAGCTTAGAAATCAGAGATGGAAAAGATCAGCCAGGTCACCCTGTCCCTCCCCTGGCCAGACTATTCCTGCAGAGCTTTTTCCATTCAAGCTGAAGTGCCTCGTAGCAACAAAACCCTGAAGGGTATGAATCAGACAGAGAGAGTGCAGAGCTGAGCAACAGCAGCAGCCAGCATAATGCAGGGACAAACTCCTTCACCACATTTTCAGGAAAACGCCACCCCCAGCACCGTTTTACATCTGTTTCTAAAAGTGCAGTGCCCAGTTCTACAATGCCTAGTAGAAAAGCCAATGCCAGAATTACTCACCGGTAAATGCCCTAGAAGAGGTGTGATGCTGTCAGACACGTAGATGATGCTTCCGCCTGTGGTTACTGCTATAATGAAGCCATCTAATGCCTAAGGAAAACGATTGAGTATGCTTTAATAGCCATGAGTGGTGTAAACAGGACATCTCATCATGTGTTCATCACAACAGTTTGACTTTGGCACCATATTGTTATCAAGTTGTAGTAATGTTATCTCAAGTTGCAGAACAGTAATTCTCTGATTTTACAGTCTGATTTAACTTTTACAAGACTCTTTGTAGTCTAGTAAAACCTACTATTGAAGCAACAAAGGGCTCACAGGAACATTTCATGTCTCAGTTTTTAAATTAATCACACATTTTAATAATGCAAAATGACTAAGACTGGATCCCTTGGAAGTTATTAAAATGAACATTTGAGCTCTGTGTAAATATCAAAGGACGATGAAAGGATGCAGTCCTATCTCAAAATGGTACTTCTCTGCAAACCCCATAAATCTCAGTTTGTATTAATGTAACATTGTATATTACTGGGCTTTCATGTAAGTAAAAGCAATGCAAATGATCAAATAATCCTTAGCCTGAGTTTTAATTGAGTGATTTATTTTAAAGGTCATGGTATTAGATTACTCATTCCAAGAGAAATTCACCCTTCTGCAGTTTCTTCCTCACTTTGGTCCCATCTTATGGTAAGCCCCTTCACTCCTAGGACTGAAGGGAAATGTCAGCCTTATCCCCACCCTCTGCACAGGAGCAATTTCGCCTTCAAAATGAGTCTCTTCTTTAGTCTGAGCTGCCAAGTTTTGAGCTAAGTTTTGTGCAAAATTAAACCTAGACAAATTTTGAGATCTAAGGCAAGATTAACTTAATTTTTCGGGGGATTCTTCTCAGTGTGAACTAAAGCTAGATGATCTTTAGATCACTGTAAAGAGAGCACCTCTAAAAAGACACAAGAGTAGGTGCTCAGAGAATATATTAAAACCTCCCCATTGCCACTGGGAAGTCACCAGTGAGGCTCCCAGCCCTTGAAGTGGAGCAAGTCTGGGTCCTTCCTGTCAGTTCCCTGATCTTCTGGAGTCAGTGTCACCAGCAGTGTTTGAGCAACAAAGCACTGCAAGTACGACTGACTCAGAGCAGGGTTTGACTTTACTCCAGGGGCCATACCTGCTCAGGAGACAGGTGTACTGCAAACAGCATGATCAGAGAGCCACGGCGTTACAAAACCATACCGCAAACCCAGGCCTGCTTCCAAGCCAGACTAGCAGTTGATCTTGTAAGCCACAGTACATCCTTCCTCCCTGCTGACTTTAATAAGGGAAAGAATTCTGAGAATACTGGAAAATGCTAATTGTTACCAAAAAAAAAAAAAAAAATAAAGAAAATAAAAGGAAAACACAAAGCCTTGAATAAAGACACAAACATATGTTCCTTTTTCCAGAGAAGGCTGAGCACCCACAACTATTTAAGTCAATGGAAATCTGCTGGTGCTTCAATCCTTTGAAAAGCAAGTCAATAACTTATACCCCAGTAGAAGAGCGTGTGTTTAGCATCTCTGAAAACCCTCCAGCTGCTATAGTTAGTTTGATTCTGTTAATCTTGGTGCAGAGAATATGTTTTTCTGTAGTGCAGTACATTCAAGCTGTTTTCTAAAAAAGCATGATAGCTGTTAGCCCATAGAAGAGAGCAGTGGTTTTATAAGGCAGTTGGATCGTGCATGTTACTATGGTGAAGGTTGTTAGTTTTTAAAAAATCAAGTCGTTATTTCATATCCAATGCAAATTACACACAGTGACTCATATCAGAATTCTGTGGTAAAATCAAGTTAATGTGTGCATACATAACTCTGTTTTTATTTACTTGCGACTGGACATTCCAACATTAAGAGAGCATTTTCCTCTTCAAAGGTTTTACTTTTGCATCAATCTTAGATGGACAAACAGAGCCTAATGCCCACTGTAATTTGGTGACAGCCTTTTCAATATGGTAAGAAAAGGCCATTTTCAGGAAAGCTGATCTATTACTGCAGTCAATTATGCCTTGAGTCTTTTGAATTAGTGCTTGGAAAAAACCCTTCCCGTCTTTTAACAACAGGATGGGAAAAACTTCAAGCAGTCTTGTCCAAATGCTAATAAAGTAAGATTTGTAGGAAGGCAAAATAGCAGGGAATGATGAACATGTGGCACAACAGGACATCCCAACACCCAATGTTATCTTGAAGGGCATGGAAAATCACAGTAGCAAGAAGGTGATTTATAAGCTGGGAAACCAAAAGTGATTGTTTTAATCTAAAATTGTGTAGCATACAAGCAGAATCAACAAAGGCCCAGCCTGTCAAAACAACAGTCAATTTATTGCTATCTGAGGGACGTATTTCAGTGCAGACTGAAGGAGATATGTGTGTTAAGTTCCCGTGCACAGAGATGGAAATGGGTGGTTGTCAGAGCAATGGGAGCAAAGTGTCTCATAAAACTAATCCAGGGGAGTCTCATCACAACAAATTGCAATGGCCAAAGGACTGCCAGCCCCTGGCAGTCAGCAACGTGCCCTGGCTTTATGCCACTCCTTGGTGGTGAAGTTGTTTCCCAACATCCTTCCCTGCCCACCACTAGAGCCTGGATCATGTGCCATGTTCACATCATTTGTGGGAGGAGAAGAAGCTTGTTCTCAAAGGACACTGTGGGGCTATGCAATATCCGTGCGTTTAGTACAGGAGAAGACCCTTGCTAAAGGCAGTTCTAGCTATTACTGAGAGAGGAAAATGCATTCTAGTAACTCATTTGCTTTTCATTTTTAACCTACATAAATACCACTGAGTCACCTCCCTTCAAATCCCAGCTAGCATTTAAAGATCCTATGCTATAGTTTAAAAATTATGATTGCAAAATGCTAGAATAAAAGTGTTTGATAAGGGCCTTGTAAACCAGAGTGGAAGTACCAACTGTATCAAGCCAAGAGGAGCTGTCAGGCTTTATCTGCTTGTTCAGCACCTAGCACTAGAGGGACGTGACACCACTGTTTCAGGTGCTACTGTTGCATAAATATTAGATGTTAATAACGCCTTCCAAGAACAGAGAAAAAACAGCCATGTGCCCTTTACCTCACCTCTGCTTGTAAAAAAAAAATATAACCTGTGATTTGAATCTTTGCCCTCAACTGCTTTTCTTGGGAGTCACTGCATAGCTCTGCAGGCTGTGGCAGCACAGCACAACGGTGCAGCTGAGAGGGAAGAGCAACAAGTGGGGACTTCAATCCCAATCACAGCTCTGCTTGATGGTCAAATACAGCAGTTCCCAAAATCTCTTTTTGAACTGCAGATGACAGATTGTTTGAAATGCATGGGTGTTTCCATGAGTGCTAGACAAAATTAGGAAAGGTATATATATATTCATATTTACCTCCAACATCAGCTGGGTGAATTCTTCATTGCTGAGGAATGAAGGCTTCCAGTCCTGCTGAATTTCAGAAATCTCTGTCTGTGCTGAGACTTCTAGACAAATAAAACATTTACATCCTTAAAATTCAGATTAACTTCTATCTTGATATATTACATATGAGTTGCTATGACAAGAGAGAAATAACCTTTGTATTCAAAAATTGCAGTTTTCAAGCCTGAAATGTTTTCCTCATTTTTTAGTCAAGTCAACTTGTACTGACTTCAGTGGGATAGCTGGTTGCACTGCTGGCCTTTGAAAACAGTCACTTATGTTAGCTCTGAGTCAGACAGCATTCTGGGGGACAGCTCTAGAAAAACTTGAGCTGGTTTAGTTTGCTGCTCACTCTGCTTTTCTAGGAGTGCGTCCTCACTCAGCTCTAGTAGTGAGGGGATGGTGAGCACAGACTGTCTTCTCTTTTCAGCATCTCCTTAATTAATCCCGTTGATTAACACTTCCAGAGCATGTAACACTCAATGCTCTGTATTCAAGGCACATAGGCAAACTGGCCAGAGAAATGCATAAATGGTACTAAAGACAGTACATTTCTTGGAGTGCCTGTGCATTTTGTCACTGAGAAAGAAATCAAAGCCTCTGTCCAGGCTGCATTCGTGGAGATGCAGCTGCTTGCTCCTACTAGCTTGTTTGACTTGCTTTCTGCACTGCTGGGGGCTGTCACTGGCAGCACAGCAACTCTCCACAGCCCCCATGGGTTTGAAAACCCAACTAAGGAAAGAGTCCATCAGATTTTTAAGGTAGTTTCAGAATATACGATACTTTCAGCAGATCTGTAGTTTGAAAAAGGAGGCTGCTTATGAAGGAAAATATAAGAAAATTTACCTCTTCCTCTGTGTTATGACTAAAATCTTGGTTTAGCCTACCAACCAGAAGGGAAATACGACTCAATAAACCAGATCCAAAGTATGCTGAGGATAATAACACTTTTAAATGCTGATGCTTTGTATTATATTCTGTGACTACTAATCTGATTTAAAAATAAATAACATTTGCCTTTTTTAGCAAGTGCACAAACCCCAGTCACATTTTGACCCAATTGCTGTGGAAAGATTTGTGACTGCTAGCTTTCCTTCATCTAGTTGTTTTTCAAGGAAAAGCACCTTCTGGAGCAAATTATTTGGACCTTCAGCTACACTTATACACTTATTTCAAATCTTGGGTGATTTTTCTTTGCTTAGCTTTATAATTGAGCATATTCACATCTTCCTTTCCCTTTGGCAGCGAAAAATAAAAAGGCAAGTTATTGCTATAATTTTTTAATAAGTGTATATAACTATTAAACCTTGAGATGTCCTGGTCATCTCCTTCTGTACAAAACTACAGGTTAACTGTTGGACTCATTGGTCTTAAATGTCTTTTCCAACCTAAACAAATACATGATTCCATCTGTGGTAAACAATTCATTTAAGGAGAAACTGCACTCTAATGACAGAACCATTATAATTATTTCCTCAGTGAGACTGACATTTGTGACTCCAGTCTATTGTGAGTCATGATATAAGAGTTTTAATGGTCTTTCTAGTTACACCTATAGTTCTCCAGAGAGTGCAGGAAGGAGGTGCTGGATGAGCCAAGGTAAGCCAGGCGATGTAGTGCATCATCTTGTGAGACACCTTTCTGCTTTCTGGGACCAGGAGCATTCCTCACAGTCACCCACTGAAACCTCATCCTCACAGGGCAGAGCAGGACAGGCCCATTTTAAACCAGTGCCCTGATTTATAAGGGAGAAGCATGTCAGTTGACCACTACTGGTGGGTGTCAAAGCATCAGGAAGGCCACAGTGCACATTCCTCCCTCTGAGTAGAAACTAGACCAAAGAGAGTAGATCAGCAGGGTTGGAAATCTCTGCCCTCTGTGAAGGTACATTTCTACGAGACTTCACTGTCACTGGTGCAAGCATTTTAAAAAATAAACTTCCAGCTTTAGGATGCTGAATTTGACTACTGCAACTGGATGCTGTGCACATGCAATGTAGCTTCTTCTTGTGCAAACTGGGTGAAGCATCTCAACTATCTGTGGATGCAATTTGCTGATGCCAGATTCAAAACCAGAAGTGCTTTCTGGTCGGAGTTTTCTACTCAGTGTGGAAAATTGAGTCCTACACAGTCCACTGAGGAGCTGGGGTGCTGAACAGATTGCTTCCCTGCATTTTTTCTGCAGAGAAACTGGGGCAAATGCTTTATTCTTCTGCTCAGAATATTACAAATTTCAAGTAAGGGAATCTTCCCTCTGCTCCCAAATCTTTGTTCAAAGCATCTGTCTTCTTCATGAGTGCTGCAGGGCACTGTTGCCCTCTTTCCCTCAGTCGCTGCCATTTGCCCCCTTCTCTAGCAGGCTGAAAGTCCTCTTCAGCTGAAGAGCAAACAAGGAGATGGATTTGGGCAGCACAGTGTCTGCAAATGATCATTTTTGATGAGACAGAAAAAAACCTCAAATACCTTATGTTGGCACTTTTAGATCCCTCGAGCCATTCTGATAATCACTGAAGGAAACAGGATATTATAGTAAATGTCTGGCAAGTGCATGAAGAGCTGCACTAAATCTTACCATTGTGTTTCTGCAGAAAGCCAATGACTTTTTCCAGCACAGTAGTTTTGTCCATTTTGCGAGTGTTGCCTGGAAGCATGGAGCTGAGCTCTTTGATGAGAACATTGAACTGATCGCGCCTCTTCTTCTCAGACTTGTTACGCGAAGCCCTGTAGACAGGGGAAAAGAAACAAAGGATGAGCAGACCAAGAAGGAAAATGATCATGTACCTGCTCTTTGCAATGTATATACATAAAATTAGCTTGCTGCACACATCAGTGTGTCAAGATTGACACTGGACTCCAGCAAAGCTGCAGAAGCAAGTAGAGGCAACATTTCCCAACTCCTGCTCTTGTCTTTGAGCCACCTTTAGTGCCCAGCAGGGAGATGGAGGCTCTGCTCACTCCTCTGTGCTGCCTCTGGACACTCTGCCTGAGCTTATCAGGACAGCATTTAGCTTGTAGCTGAAGGAGCTCTGTCCATCTCCCAGACATATGCAGGATCTCAAAAATTCATGCAGTCTCTGGGGAGGCATTCAGAGTGAGAAGAAACAGGAATACTGTGACAACAGTAAAATTGTTCATAAAGAAGAAGAGTGGAGACTGGATCATACCCATCTGTGCAGATTTAACAGAAGAGAGGGACCCCAGTCCTGTAGCTGTTGCACTGGAGCTGGGTTGATCTAGAAGGATCTTCCCACTTTGGTTACAGGTGCTCTGCCTACCTCCAGGCTGGCAGAGAAGAATCAGGATGCTGTCTTCCAGTCATTAAGATCAGAGACCTGAATAGAAGTTGCTATAGCTCCCATCTGGTTTATATACCACTTTGTTCAGTCTCCTTTACAAGGTCACAAGGATAAGCAGGACAGAGGACATCATCATAGATTGGGTCTGTACCTGGGATGCATTGCCAGACTTGGGGTCTTGGAAGTGCCAGCAGTGCTTGCCCTAAATCTCTGTGTGCCACTGGGAAAATCAGTGTCAGAGCCCAAGTCTCAAGGTTTAGAACGAAGACTCTACAGCCTTCTTCACCAGTCTTGTCTGTTTAGCTTGCAGATTCCTCAGAGAGAGCCTGCTTCTGCTGCTGTGTTTCAAGAGCTCAAAGGAAGAAAGTATCTGATTTCATTTGGGATATTTTGCCACCATCATAATACTGTCATTAAGGCTGTTGATAATCTTTTCAGCATGCACACTCTGTTTTTTTTTTAACTCTATGTCGATCTGTACACATGCGTTTTCTGACTTGTTCTCATGAATACAACAACTGTTTGAGGTTATCACCTGGATTTCTGTATCCATGTGGAAATAGAAATAAGTATAGCCCAGCAGGTTGGTTTGTTCTTCTGAAAGGTCCTCAGGCAGATGAGATTTGCCTTATCAATTACGCAAAGCTCTAAAACTCTGGTATTATGTAAATGGGAAAGAAAAGCCAAGAGGCCAGTTCTCACTCTGAGTTTCTCAGTCCCAGCTAACTCTGCTGTGCCTCAGAGCAGCTCTGGATACACACTGCTGAAAATCAGAGCAGAATTTAGCCCAGCATCTACATCCCCTGCAAGGACCAGGATGGTAATAAACATTTTCAGCAGAGAAATCACTACAGAGGCTTCTGGATGTTACTACTGACAGAGGGGTAATTTCTGTTTGTCTTGCTCTCAACCCTGAACACACTTGGAGATACACTGGATGGAAGCCAATGCTTGATTATCTTACAGCTTTGAACACAAGAGATTGGGTGGATACTGCCTGACTGATTTCAGCTTGCTCTTATTACACTGCAAAAGGCTGTCAGAACACGATGTGAAAAGCTCCAGCCTTATCCTATTTCTCTACAGTTCAGGGCAACGTTAAG
Source organism: Cyanistes caeruleus (assembly GCF_971803275.1). Taxonomy (NCBI): domain Eukaryota; kingdom Metazoa; phylum Chordata; class Aves; order Passeriformes; family Paridae; genus Cyanistes; species Cyanistes caeruleus. Next base: position 30,186,536 of record NC_141703.1, read on the forward strand.
AATATCAACATTTTATTTCCTCATAATTCAATCCTAAATTAATTTTAAGCTTAATGAGTCCAGATTTCCCTGAAAATAAAATAAACCACCAACTGCTAATAGGGAGTGTGTTGCTTTAAAAACAAAAAATAAGAAAAAAGCCTTGACAGAAAATAAAGTATCTATTTTTAACACTTGACATTTTGCTCACAAAGGAAATATAAAAACTCCTCTAGTGGAAATAACTCTACCAAGATATGAATCGATGATCACAGTAAAGTTTTGAAAAGGAAAAAAAATGAGAAAAGATTAGAAAAAATGATAAAAACTATTCCTGAACAGTTGAAAATACTTTGTTTAATACAGTTATAAATACATGAAGTAAGATAATTTTCATCACTCCTCTTTGAAGATTATTTCCTAGCCTTGCTTACTTCACTGCTAGGGCATACAACTACAGTAAGCCCAAACAACCTCTGTCTTAATTCCATACTACTTGTCCCAGTTCTCCTCCCTCCTTGCTACTCCACAAAGATTTCAGCATATTCAAGGGGAAGGAGGAGACACAGTATGAATAAAATCAGGACTTTCAGTGAATACAGCGAAAGGCAGTAGAGAACAGCCTGAATTGAGAATGGTCAAAATCAACTATTTAACAGCCGTCTTTATTCGCTTACATATATGCTGCTTGTTGTCCTAAACAGATATTGACTGACTTGTGGATGCTACATTCTGCTAATTTACAATGAAATGTGACTTTACACTAAATTTCAGATTTCTTCTGGCTGTCCTGTGGAGTGTGTTATATATTCATCAATGCAAGTAACTGTACCACATACCTTCATTCAGATTCTTAAATTTACTTTTTATTTCAGTGGAAAATGGCAGGTAGTAGTCTTCATGATTAAGCACTTTCTCATGGTTCACTTCAAGCTGGTTTTGGTTGGAATTTGGAATTCAACTGAATTGCAAAAAAAGTATTTTCAAATTGTATACTATTAAAACAAACTGAAAGAAGAACAAACAGAGAAAAAAGTGCACAAAGCACACCTTTTGTTTAGAATTAATAAATCTCCATAACCAAAATAAACCTCATTTAGCACCAAAGAACTAAAAATGAAACGATGGCATCTGATCTCAGAAGATTAGAAAACCTCACATAGGTCTTCAATGATCCCAGCTGTGGTGCCATCATATCCACATTTTAGTCCTCAGATCTTTGGAGCAAATTTGTGCCTTAGGGAGTCAGGCTGAACATGGCTCAATTTAACCAGTGTTCTCCCTGAAGGAAGAGTTATGTATCTTGGCCAAATGCTGAACACCTGGCACAGGGGTGGGAGTGCAAGTGCCCCTTCTCAGTAGAGGATAGATCCTTTTTTCATGTCTGTGTAATACAACCTGTACGTGCCTAATGAATTGTAGCAGATATACACGGCGTGTATGTGTATCTCTACACACACCTAACCTGAGAAACTCAGCTCCTGGCCTGAGTCCATCCCAAAAACCTAGGTCCAGAAATTTTCAGTCTCACCTACTTTTAACAGAGAAAATAAAAGGAGAGAACAATTTCCTGGGCTTTTTAATCCCCTCTGGTGTTTCTCAGCCCTGTGGGACCCAGTCCTTATACCAAATAGAAGAAAAGAAAGAGTTTCCCTTGTGGTACAAGACAGGTGAGAGTACTCAGTTAACAAGACACAGCAGCAAAATATTCATCAAATAGCTTCTCCTGAGTCTGACTCTCTCTAGAAGAAAACCTGTAGCTTTTAAATTAATCTAAATATATATAATATATAAGTATATATAATATATAAGTATAATGTATTAACTTCAGATCTTCATGAAGCATCTCATGATTTCAAACTCAATTTCAACTTTAAAAAGCAAAATGAACTTAAATTACAATTTGAAGAAGCAGTTTCCTTTTATTAATTTTTAAAGTTATAACTTTTTTATGCACCCTGATAGAGGCCTGCCCCAGGATATGACAAAAATTCCTTCTGGGAACAATCAGCATGAAAACCATACCAGATGGTGATGACAATTGCCGATAACGAGGATACGCGTTATCCTATTTTTTTCATATATGCATTCATTTAATGAATTTTTTTTTACTAAACAATTAGCACACGAATATCTTGAAGATGATCAGGCCTTTAGCAGGTGAAGCAGTGCTGCAAGGTGGGCTCCTTTCTGCACCCTCCAAAAGGAAGCGGGGGGGACAGCTGAGCCTGGCTGCAGCCCGTACTGACCTATATTGGTGAGACAAAGCTGCGGGGAGGGAAAGAAGGGGAGAAGGAATCAAAAGAGATGAAACTGGATCAACTGCTTGTGCCTGGACTGGAAATACTCTCATTAGAGGGAACCAAGGGGAAAAATGTGGGCAACCTCTGGCAATCTCTAAAGTAATTAAACTGCAGGCTGAGGCATTGATAACCTCGAATGCTTCCAAACTGCTTTTCTGCAGATGCCGGTCAGCTCTGACAGTTATTAAGAGTTTCATTGCCACAGATCCTCTGCCTTGAAACACACCTTTTCTCTCCCAACAAAGGGTTCACAATGAATCCCCACCAACCGGGACTCAATGGAGTACAGACTGTCCGTGAATGTAGGTTTCTGTCAGTTTAAGGCTGACGTTTTGTGGTCTTTCTCTGCTCCAAAGGTAACTTCTGTGTGTTTTCATTGCTGTGATAGGCACTGATGAATAAATGAATAAATGACCATTCTAATAGGGAAAAAAACCCCCACTTTCCCTATTCTTTTTCTTTTGCAAAATGCACTCAAAGGAAAAAGAAACCACAACATTTCTGTATACTCTGGAAGCTCAGATGATGTATTATAGTGGCAGAAGTATGTTGTTGGTGCTTCAGTTCTGATGTTCTGCAGTAATGTGAAGAAAATGATCAATGCCTTGGCTTTTTTAACATTTTCCATAGGAAACATTGCTAGGTTATTTTCTTCTTACAGTGCAGACAGGAGTAGGAGTCTGTGAGATGGCAGTTTTTCAAGTTGTGTTTGACTGTATTTAACTCTCTTGCTCTTTGATTAATTGATTATGGATAAAACAGCTTCTGCAGCAACAAACAGTATCAAGCTCATCACAGAGAGTTATAAAAGAAAAGATACTCACCTCTTTGCCCTGTCTTTCTCATCTTCATCCATTAGATTGTCTAAGCAGTTTTTTCTGTTGAAGGAATGCAAGAATCATTATGAACTGTCATACTGTTAGCTCTATTTGCAGGTTAATCTCAGTCACTCTATTTCAATTTAATAACACAGTGACGATATCCAGGTCAGATAAATGTGTCAGCAGTACTCTATGCCACAGTCCTTGATTTTAGGAAATACCTATTGTGGGTAATGTTATTCCTGAGCATTATGCTAGCCTTAGGGTCTCTCGCCAGGGATCAAGGCTCCCAGGCTATATGTGGTGCATCAGCACAGTACAAAAACAGCCACTTCTTGGGGATTTTTTTGTGTGGAGGTTACTCTCTGCAAACTTGTAGGCTGGATGAGCCTGGGATCTGCTCAAGCTGAAATGCATTCTCATTGCCCCCACATTCCCATCAAAACCATCTTCAGTGCAAGAGTTGGCATCACCGATGCCTTTGACTTCTCAGGCTGCTCTTCCTACTGGGAAGCTTTTCATCCTCCTCTGTGGATCCTGACCCCAAGCCAAAAGAGATGGTAGTAACTCTACTGAATTACACCTCAAATTCGAAGTGTCCTTATAAATCCCACTGCCTAAGCCATACTAAAAAACACTCTTGCAGCCCCATCAGACCACCTGCCCAGCCATGCTGGCACCAAGCATGGGGACTGTCCCATCCCCATCACTCCTTTTGCTAATCTTCACCAAAATGTTGTGACCTCAGCTTTGTAGTTCAATTGCTCCAGCAGTGTGAGCTGAAAGGAGAAAAGGGCAAATTGGGTAAATTAAGTAAATTTGTGTAGGTAAGGCAAAGGGAAAAATACAAAAGCAGCCCAGCTGAAGTGCCTCAGAAACACTTGTCACTAGCTCACTGCCCACCCTCCTTGGCTCTTTGACCTTATGAGAAAGTGACTCCTGATCTGTAACCACTTCAGCCCAAGAAGGAAGCCCTGTGCTACTGCACCTCTCATGGCATCTGGCACCCCTTTGGCGTGGTGCAAAATCCATGTGCTGCTGCCTCCCACACAAATATTTTCTGAAACAGCAGCACAATGTCATTGGATATTGTCAAAGCCTCATTTTCAAAGCAGTGGTGTAACGATAGGCAATGATAGAACTCTTTTTCAGCAATCAATGTTTCTCATTTAATGAGTCCTCAACATGTATGACATGAATAAAATTGGAAGGGAGGAGGAAGGAAGTTAATTGCTAGGCTTTATTTAAGCCCATGTTATTTTCCACATATGAGTCACACATAAATTAGTCTGCTTAAAGAATATTTTACGAAAAAAACCAAAGTGCAAACGTAACCATAGTAAAACCAGTGCTTCTGTTACTAGTTCTCCTACAGCAATATTCTACCTGGTCATTACTTAACAGATAGCTAAGAATACTAAACTACTCCATAGCTTTTTATCAAATCAGTTATGAGGAATTAGAGCCACTGGTCACTGACTGGAGGGTAAAGCCACTACATAATGGCACTCTGCACTTTGGTGAAGGATAAACAGGAAATATGAAGGCCAAGGGATTACTTTTTTTAGTCACAACTGGTGAATTTAAATTACTGAATTCCATTATACAGAACAAAATATCAAATAATACCATGTAGTTTTTAGATTTTTCTAAAATTTGTTTTGACTTACAAAACAGCTACAGTCAACCATGACTTTTGACTTGCAAGTCAGCCATATCATAATTCATATTTTGGACTAGGAAAATGTATAAGCCCAGCAAAATTTTATTACCCAGTGTTTTACATATATTTTAGGTGTTTATTTGCTTAGTCCCATAATTAAACTGTTATCACAATCACTGTGTTTTCAAATAATTCAGGCTAAAATGTAGTGATAATATTCAGTGTGTTTTGTTGTTATTTGCTCATTTATTGTAACCTATGATATTTAAGAATACGAAAGGCATTGTTAAAATGGCAGGATTTAGGATTTTGCAGTGTTTCTTTGCTAAACTTTTGCTTAAGAGCATAGGATCACAGGATGTTAGTGGGGTAGGAAGGGACAATAAAGATGGTCTCCTCTCAATGGTGGGAGGACACTTTGCACTAGACCAGGGCTGGGACATCCACAACCTCCCTGGGCAACCTGTTCCAGTGTCTCACCACCTTCACAGGACAGCACAGCACAGGACAGCACAGCACAGCACAGCACAGCACAGCACAGCACAGCACAGCACAGCACAAAATGTTCTGCTGCATGCACACTTGTTGAATCTAGGGTATGACAATCAAACTGGGGTAGTATCAGCAGCAGAAGTTGCTCTCCCTGAATCCCTAAAGGTCTTCCTCACAGATGAAGCTTCTGCGAGGCTTCCTCTGGTTGTAACAGATTCCCAATAGGAAGCAGGAATATGTGGACAAACGTGCTGAGTGGCTGTGAGGAAGGATGGAGCTGGGTGAGACAGTCAGCGTGGGTGCTGCTCAGCCCCGGCTCTTTAGGAGACGCACAACGCACCTAATGGAAAGAGGCTTCCTAGAGCTGTACCCCATAAACCATCAAGAAATTACACTGCCAGGAAGCCCCTACTCTTGAGAGAGAGCAACAGATCTAACTGGTCTGTTCTGCCAAGGATTTGGCTAGATCTGTAAAGCAATTCATGGCCAGCTTCCAGTAAACAAGGTTTCTCACTGACTGACATGAAATTCTGGACCTGCTGCGCTGTTGCTAGCGTGAGACAATATCTAATTGTCATTTTGCTTCTGCTTGCTCACATGGCAAAATCTCTAGAGCATCATAAGCATTGCTAACAGTGTTTGCTATTACATATGTACCATATGAAATCAGAACTGTTCTCAATAAAATAGATACATCAGAGTATACAACTGCTGTGAGCTGGTATTGCCATCCCTCTCTAGAGCCCCACCAGAGCCCTCTCCTTACACCCTGACAGAGAAACCCATGGCATGGAGCTTAGGTATGTGCTTAGTGCTACCTGCTTGCTTTATGTTATCCTCCCAGTCCCTCAGCTGTGAAGGTCCCAAACTGCAAACTGGAAACCTACTGTCTCTTGGTTTAGGAGAAAATTCTGACTCATTCCAATGATGGAGGCAGGCAGTAAATACCAAGGCTCTGTGCCACAGTTTCCCTGCAAAGAAGTGACATAAAAAAGCAAGTGGCACAAGTATTTCTCAAAATGTGAAGAATCCTTTCACGATAACAAAGGCAATTTGGAAACCTATAGGTAAGAACACCACATGATGTAACTCTTGCTGGCAGAGTCACAGTCACATTCAGAGCTTCATTAGTATCATCATTATCATAAAAGAGTGAAGACTATTGCTCAAAAAGATAGGAACTACCGGAACAAGGAGAAAGCTCATGTACTCCCATCAGGGTGGTATTCAGACAAACACACAGGAAGATGCTTATACACAAGTAGGGAAGAATGGCATTTTGGAAACAAAAGACTGGCTAAAACTGTTAATCACGTACCCCTGGCTTAGTTATAAGATGGAGAATTATAGCACAAACATCCCCCCACATTCATTCATACAATGAATAGTTGCTTGGGAAAGAAGTGATTCAGGCAGAGTGCCAGCTCGCTCCAGGGACTCTCCAGAAGAAAGGTTGCACATGTTTATTTTGATACAGTCTATTCCCAGTGGACACAGAGCTTGCACTATAAAAAAATCATCTGGCACTGATCACCTTATCCTGTGCTAGAAACATGTTTTTTATTGAGCTAAGCTACTACTTTTCTGGAGTGGTGAGGTTGATTTCACTCCTTCCTGCCCTACTGCTCATAAGGATATGCTGTAGACACTCAAATTTAGCTAATCAGTAGTTGATTTCCCACTAAGTTGCCACAAGGCCAACTAATAGTTCTTACAAATCAGCCTGATATTTATCAAGAATTTTTAATCATATTCATTTAACTCAGCTGAATTAAATGGGATATGCAGATTTCTTTCAAAGGTCCTGAGATGTGCCTGGGGGACCTTAGTGAGAAGTCACAGTGTTTGTGCTTCCCTGGCCCCTACGTTTAGCACCTCAAGGAAAAGACTGGGCTTTTCCCCTTCTTCCCTCTCTGCCAAGGTGGGGGTGTCTGCCTCCATCTCCTCCCAGGTCTGCCTGGGTATTCTACCACTTGTCCTGTACGGGTATGGTCAGCCCTGGGGAGAGAGGTGCTCCTACCCACTGCAGACATACCTGAGCCTCACATCTCAGACCTCACCCTCAGACCACTTGGGATGCTGGTACAATACAACCAATCCTAATTAAAGATGATGATATTGCAGTTGGAGAACAATCCTCTCAAAGATAGGGCATGGCTAAGGGTCGTATGGAAAACCGGGATTCTGGGATGAAACTCCTTGAACTATCCTCTGACCTCTGGGCAGACCCTTCCCAACAGCTGTTGTCTTTGTGAAGGAGGAAGAACAGAGCAACAGGGTGTAGGGCAGACATGCTCCCATGCCTTCCACATTGCTCAGCCACCAGGGCCCACCTCTGCTCAGCATTGCTCCTGCTCTGCCTCAACAGAGAGTTACTCCCTCATCCCCTCTTTGAAGGGGAGGAAAAGGCTGTTAGCAAAGAGGTCAGCATTACACAGGAGGCACACAGGTACGTTTGGTGGGGTTCAGGATTCAAAGGCCAGATCCAGCCTGTGCTTAGTGAGTAGGATCCAATATGTAGGAAGAAGGCACCAAAAGAGAGTAGAGGCTCTAGGCATGATCCAGGGGCACAGTTTCTAGGCACCCACTAGCACAGGGGACAGCGTAGCTCGATCGCTGTGCTGGCATCACTGCCAGATGCCCTGCTCAGGGATGATGAACTAGGTCTGATGGCCACTGTGGCTGGTCAGTGGCATTGTCCCATGGGTGTTCCACAGTGTGGGTTAGATGGGACTCGCCCACCCTGGGGAGCACCACTGTGGCTAGGAACTCCACCTGCTTCCCCTCAGCTAAGCAGAGCTCTGAAATTAATCACGCTAACAAGTGAAGTATTTCCCTTCCAAGTCCTGCTGGAAGGCAAAAAGAAAGATCAGCGAACTGGAAGCAGCAGGAAAGGTCATAGAGTGACAAGCAAGAAGTGACCATCTGACCATTTTAAGCACCTTGTTCCAAGTTTCTGTAACATGGATGAAGCACTCAGATATCCCAACATGAAGGGTACAGTGTGAACACACAGCAGAAGGATTTGTAGAAACACAAATCAAAACAAATCAACAGATTCACAGACACATCAAACTGAACTGTACAACTATATTCTCTTTTTTTCAGATAAAAACCTATGAACTGTTACAAGGACATGCTGGAAGTCCGTAATTAAATATGACACATTCTGAAACATAGCAATAAAAATTGATTTATCAAAATGTAAACAGAACTAGCCTTAGAAAACTTAAGATAGTAAAAATTCACTTTCCTAATTATATACATGGTTATTTGAGAAAGATATGTGCCTTTTTAGTGGGAGATCGGCAGTCTGGAGTCACCATGGGTCATGTAATGCTGAGACTGTTATGGGAATTACTGGTTTTAGGAGTAAAGAAAAAATCCAGAGGCATCATTAAGTGTCCAGCTTTAGAGTTTTTCCCTGACAGTGTATAGTGAGGTCTTCCTGCATTCAGTAGGTTACTACATTTTGTTTACACTAGAGATGATGTCTCGAGGCTTCAAAAAAAGAAAAGAAGGAAACTTTTTTTAGAAAATACCGGACTTCATGAACCTCAGGGGCTGTTTCATGTTGCATACACATGTGTACAATGAATCTTCAGATGGTGACAGGCTTAAAGCAAACAGACATAAAAAACAATCCACATGAGGTCAATAAAAATGATGAAATTTGACAGAAATTAATGCTCCCCACTTCTGAACTGGAGATGAAAGGAAGACGTTTATAGGTAATAGAGCTGAGTATTAAGAGATTTTGAAGAATAGAAATAAAGGCTCAGAGCATATTCTGGTTTTATTCTTTACAGTATTTCCATTTAGTGGGAAGGGGTATTATTTTCCACATGTTGGAAACCTTGCACTTACTGCAATGTGTTAGACAGCTCTCCCCCTCCACCCTGGTGCCCGCTGAATTTTGGGGTGTGCAGCCTGCAATCCCTCTGTAGATGTGGTGTGATTCACATGGGTTTAAGTCAGAAGTGAGATGGCTGACGTCAGCAATGCTGTGCTGGAGCGTGGCCAGGGTGAGAGGCATCTTTTATCTCCCGCTTGTGAGCAAGGCACAAAGTTTTGTGCAGTGTTTGGATCTCTGATGAAGATCAGTACATACATGCTCGTTATCTTCCTCACTGCTGTTATTACTCCTGAATGACTACAGCCATTAGTGAATGACTACAGACTTTAGTGAGCAGGCTGCGAATCCCCACATTCAACTGCTGCTCTGCTCTCCCCTCGCACGGCTGGAAACAGAAAGGCAAACAAATTAAACTAACATTAATCAGCAAAGACTGCCATCTGTATAACTCAGAGCACTTCTCCGCGTGCCCGTCCCCTTCCAGCAATGCTAAACAGGATTAGCCTTCCGTGGGCGGATGGGGAAAGTAGGTCAGTTCGGTAACATCGCTGCGTGTGATGAACGGAGGAGGATGTGACTGCAGTGGTCTGCTGGCAGCCCTCTTGCCTTCGCTATGAGCCAGGAGATGCAGCACCTGGGCTTGTCATGGGGCACACGAGGTGGCTCAGACCCTACGTCCCTGCATGGTGACACCTGACATTTGTACCATCAGGGATTTGGCAAAGCCTGGCTGATGCAGTGGAGTTAGTGGGTGCATTTTAACGAGGAAACTGAGGCACAGGGCAGCTAAATGCTTAGTTATTGCTAGTTTGTGTACAGCCAAATATTCATCAAAGCTTACACATAAGCCAGAGTGGCAAGGGATGGTAAATCACCCGGCAGAGGTATTGTCTTTCTGTATTGACTTCACTGGGTATGCAGAGATGGTGGCTGGAAAGACAAAGCTCACCTCAAGTGACACCTGCAGGGTGTGACAAGCAAGAAGAACTTCTGCTGCTGTATCAGTAGTAAAAGGTTGAACAATGAAAGTGCAGGACTGCTGCAGTACTGGAGGTGTGTGAAGGGGTGAAATTTGGGACAGCAAAATATTAAGGCTGTTGCCTGCTTTGAGGTAGTCTCCACCAGCAAGGTCTCCCAGCCTCTGTGTTGGAGGAAGGGGCAGGGAGGAAGAGAAGCACCACCAAGAGTTGAGGATCAGCTCAGGAAACTTGAGGAAGCTTGAGGGAAGTTGTCCATACAAGTTGATAGGGACTGACTACTTGGCTCATTGGGTGCTGGGAGACTTGCCAGTGTCCTTTGCTAGGCTGCTCTCTCATTTTGAGAAGTTGTGGAGGCGGGGGAGGTCCCTGATGTTTGGAAACAGGCAAATGATGGTCTTCAAGAAAGGGTAAAAGGGTGATCCAGGGAGCAAGAGGCCAGTCATCCTCACTTTAGTCCCTGGCAAATCATGGAGTGAGTCCTGTTGGAGCACAGGGCTGGGCACCTGGAGAAGGCGATCAAAAACAGCCAGTGTGGATTTACCAAGAATAGCCTGACTGCCTGTAATGATGAAATGGCAGGATCTGTGGATGGGGAGAGAGCAGTGGATGTCATTTATGCTGTCTTCATGCTCAAAGGCAGGGCTGTTGTCATGGGGGAGACTGAGAGGCTGAAGGAAAGGACAGACCAGAAACCCTATGACAACTGCCAAGTCCTGCACCTGGGAATGAAGAGCCTTGAACTCTGATACAGGCTGGGGATGGACTGATCAGAGAGCAGCTCTGCAGGAAAGGCTCTGGGGGTTCTGGAAGGCAGCAGACAACATGCTGTACATGAACCAGTGCTGTGCCTTGATGACAAGGATGGACCCTGGGCTGCATGGACAGGAACACAGCCTGATCAAGGGAAGGGTTTATGTCCCTTCACTCAGCACCTGTTATACCACATTTAGGGTAATGAGACTGTGTTTTCCTAGGACAGGAAAGCTAGATTAACAGGAGGAAGGTCAGTAGTGTCCCCAGTGGTGGGGCCTGTAGCTCTTGAATTACAAGAAGGCGCTGGGATAGCCAGACTGGCTTAGTGTGGAGAAGAGATGGCTTTGGGGACATCTAAGAGTCCTCTCATTGCCTACAAGGGGTCAATGAAGAACCAGTGCTGGACTCCTCATGGTGGTGCAGGATGGGAGACTGAGAAATAACAGGCACACGTTTAAAGAAGAGAGAAGGAACTTTTCTCCATGAGGACAGCCAGACACCAGAGCAGACTGTCTGGAGAGGCTGTGCCATCCCCATTCCTGCAGGCTTTCAAGACCCGACTGGGCAAAACCCTGAGCAGCCTGGTCTGCCCTCAGAGCTGGCCCTGCTTTGAGCACAAGGTTGGATTGGAAACCTCCTGAGGTTTCAACCTGAATTGCCCAGTCAGTCTGGATCTACTGAGCTGGCTATAAATCCTAAGCAAATCAGTCCCCTTGAATTAGTTCTTATATTATATATGTTCTTGAAATATATTTTACTGTGCTTTTGGTCCCTGTACTAGAAATAGCTTGTGCACTGTCTCCCCTACATTTGACACTGCTCCTGCTTTATAAACAGATGCACATCTTGATATGGTATGTCTGTATGTCAGGTATTCGTCATGCCGCTTCTAGATGTTAACTTTTAAAAAATCACTTTATGACAGAATTAAGAAAAAAAAAGGGGAGGGGGGGAAAGGCCTCTCAAGAGAATGCCCTTTGACTGTAAAACCTGTTTTTCTTCTCTCTCTACTTCTCATGTTCTTAATCTGTTTTAGGTATTTATAAAACTTTAATCCTCATAGTATCAGAAGTCCCGAATGCACAAAGACTTTAAAATGTGCTTAACTCTATACTGCTATAAGAAGGCCCTCATGTATGTGTATCTTTGCAAAATCCAGGTCAAAATGTGGAGGTAGAACTGCACAGATTATTTTGCAGTTGTTAGCTCTGAAACCTTCCCTTGAAAAGGATATCAGTTATAAAGCACTCTTAGCTGTAAGAATTTGTTTATGTTCTTCTGCAAATATTTTAAAAAGTAGAATAATATAACATTTGACCTATGATCTTCTGATGGACAAATGCTCAGCTGATACAGGCAAAATATCCAAGTATATTATAAAGATTAATTTGTTAAAAATGCAAGGATTTTTTGTTTGACAAAAACTACCTGGGAAACACCAGCTCAAGCAGAAAATTAGTCTTCTTCAATAGGACTGTTATCAAGTCATTCTCTTCTTCTGGCAGTAACAGTGGTTACAAGATCATTTTAACCCTTTCCATACGATTAAGCAAGCTATGATGGCACTAGAATGTACTGCAAGATGTCCAGGAGCTGATACAGTTTGATCCCACTCCCCCCACTTCTTTGATTGTTAAGTGTTTATGGATGGCTCTCAAATAATCAAATTACTTTTCTTTTAAAAGACTCTGGGTCTAGAAGCAATTTTGCTAACAGAAAACTTTGTTCTAGAAAGAAATTCTGAATTTTTGACAGTGTTATTCAATTAATTGTCGTGATTTACACCAGCTGTGATCACTCGCTCCCATACATAAAGAGCTGAAATAACAGACTACATGTTCCTGTGGAGATTTTATCAGGAAAGCAGAAACTAAACATGAAGCTAAATTTCCTTTGAGTTTTAGGCATCTACCCTGATGTGGCATCTCCCTCTTCATTGAACAGGACCTAGGGTGAAGGGCTATCCTCTCTCCATGTCCTTGTCCTTTCCCTGCCCATGTGGGATTTGCTTGCTTCTTCAAACCAGCAAGAATTGGAGGGCCAAGCTCCAAGGACTTGCACCAGGCAGTGAGTGCTCTCCTTGGCCCTCCCCATCCTCATGGGTACTGCAGCATGGTGACACCCATGGGTGCTCAGCTGCTCTGCCTCTGATGGGGCTGGAGGTGGGAGGCATGAGGGGACAAGGGGACTGTCCCTGCAGAGACCCTGCAAGACAACTTCCCTGTGCCATGTAAGAGGCAAAGATGTGGCCTCGATCTGCTGGTGACAGAAAAAAAAAAATCCCCATACAATATTACAGAAATAAATACAGATATAAACACCAATAATCCCATCACTTTTTTGTTAACAGCTTGATAACACATCTGCTTATAACTCACACACTGCACTAAATTTTCTGCTCTATAGTAACTATCATATCCCTGTCAGAAGAACTAAATATTTAATCATCTGGGGAGATGAATCATGAAAAGCTGTTTCAGGGAGATATTTTTAAATGGACAATTCGTTGTCATTTAATTTTGAGAACCTGCTGTCTCTTTCTTTTCAGAAGGGTCCCTGCAAGCCTGTGACCATACAGATTATTGCTCTATACTGCTTGCTGTCTCCCTTGCAGGTAATGTAACCTACCAGAGCAAGACAGGAGGATTCAGAGTTTGCCTGGCCATTCCTAAGACTAAAGACAGCAAGGATAGAGACAAACAACCTGCTGGATTTCATGACACTTTGGGGAGGAATATCCTCTAGTTGCAGTCTCCTATTTTTCTGTCTGAGTCCATAAACCTGCCAAGAGGTCAGCTACAGCACCACACCAAGGCTGCACCTGTATTCTGTGCCATCTTGAACATTTATGCCCTTGAGTCTCTCCTGTCTTAGACTGAGCCACACTCCACCTATGTGCAAAGAACTGCTTTTCTCAGACCCTTCATGCTACCAGTGGTTCCCATTTCTACAAAGATAAAGTTTCTCCAGCTCAATGTAAAATTCAAATCAGGTTTTACAAAATGAATCTCTAAGGAAAAAGGATAATTATTAAAGAGCTTCGTTAGTGCTTTGCAATCTTAATTATGATAATTATATTTTTGTAGCTAATATAACTGAACTCCTGCTTTTAAATCCCATTAACGAGCATTTTTAATCCCTCTCCTACTGGGCCAACAAAGCCATAATGTTGAACTTTATATTTACACGGGGCACTATTTTTAATAAAAATGACGCACTGTTTACTGAGGGTTTCCATTCCCTTTGATCTGCATTTTGAAGGTGCACCTTCTCCCAAGACACAAGAAATTAAGAAAAGCAAAGATGGATTCAGCAGCTTGGGCTTGATTTCCCTTCTTGGCAACAAGAGGGCACAGTCCCTAAGCCAGGATGGCAGCAGGCTGTGGATATTGGCTGCCATCAGGAGTCAGTGACACCAGTGCTCCAGCAGAAGGACAGACTTAAAGCTCTTTCCCTCAACAGCCCAAGGGTTGAGCTTCATCTGCTCTGGGTCCTCATGTGGGCTTCACCAAGAGCACACACCCCTCCCACGTAGGCAGAGGATGTGACCCACTGTGTGAGATGAGACCTGTTGGAGGAGACAGCGGGAACTTGCACAGGACAACTTTCCCATATTGGACCGGTCCCATGGGTAAGCAGGATATCAAGAGATGGCAGGAACCAGGCTGCAGCAGCCAACAGTGACTGATGACCAGGGGAAAAGGTGGCAGCTGGGGGAAAAGGTCAAAAGAAATTTCAATTATAAATGAAATGCCTGAATACACAAACTATTAGTGCTATGTGTGAGCAGGGAAAGGTACCTCCCCAGCTTACTGGAAATCCTGAAAAGGGCCAGAAAGTGACACTTTTCAGTGACACAGTATTTTCTGAGCAAAGTTTAAAATCCCTGATAAGGGTGGAATTTGCTGCTGTGACCTGTTATGACCCACCTGCCACCACCCAGGTGCAATGGCCTAATGGAGTTTTTTTATGAGTCTGTTTGCAGACACATATTTTATAATTATCTAACAGAGAGAAAAAAAGTAAAGGATCAAAGAGGGAAGAGCATACAAATTCAGATATCTCGAAAAAGAAATTAAAACAATAAAGCATATATTGAATATCATCTACCCATTAATCTCTGGAGTAAATTCAGAAAACTAATTAAAAGCTTCTACACAGATAAATGATAAGCTTCTTTATTCAATGAGCTCAACATATGAACAAACATAGGTTTGTGTTGATATCATCATTATTAGCGATTGCATTAAAGCAAATGATTTTTTGCTGTGCTACTGGGAATACAGTGATTTGAAAAACAAAATGCTATGAGATGAAAATTCAAACCTTTATGGTACCAAGCATACAGCATTTCCTGGTTTTTATTTTTAGTTAATGGTAACTCTTATGGGTCAGCATGATAAAAAATAAGATGTAGAGAAACAACCCCAAAGCCAGTACAGAAACAACAAAAAATCTCTGCATAATCGTTCTCCAGTGGAAGGCCAGCTTTAAGGGTCAATATTGCCTTCCCACATGGGAAATTCTCTAATTTGTCAGTTCTTCTGCACCTTGTGTCCCTTTTTCTGCTATTGGCTTCAACATTCTCAGGGGATTTTGTCTTGAATTTTAGAGGGAGGTTTTTGCCTCTTCAACCGTAATTGATAGATGTTCTATTTTTGTGGAGCAACACTGCTGTGTTACATGATGTGTGTGGCAGTGCTGCATGGGGAGCTTGCAAGGCAGCTAGAACTGCTCTCTCTTGGTCCTCTGGGAATAAACCCCATCCCAACCATCCCTTTAGATAGCTGTGACTTGAAAAAGGGGATTCTGAAGAACACAAGTTTACAGCTTAAGCTGTGTGTTCAATTTACGTGCAGAGCCTGAAATAATTAATACCAATATATAGTCAGTTCAGAGTCTGATTATTTAGAATCAACTGGCTCCAGAATTCAGATATCTTCTTAATGATCCTACACAAGGAAGTAACTTGAAAAACTCTGTATTTTATCCACAGTGCATTCCAGTGATCCAGCACTGATTAGCATAAAAACAGCTTTAACTGATGAAATGTGGGAACAAGAGAGAACTATAACTGCTTTTGTTTATATTTTTATTCATACACCAGCATTTTCCTACTTCATATTGTACATATTGTAAACTCTCCCTATTGACCAAAATGAAGCAGAGATTTTAAGAAGTCTCAGGCTAATGTCCTCTTGAATACAGGCTAAATGAAGGATACAGTCCACAGAGTGTAACGTGCAGTTAGATTTTAGCTTATTCACTCAACTGTGGCAATTCAGAAACAGAGAAGTCATTAAAAGCCCCACAGCAAAAGATCAAATTATGCCTCTGCCAGATATTAACTTTGAAAAGGAACAGAGACAGTTGGAAAACCACAATGAAATACTGATGTGCTGATTCACCTCACACTTATGTACTGCATGACTTAGAACTGCAAAATAATCTCTGTTCTGTGCCAAATGATACTGGGAGGAAAGCATCTTTTGGCTCTGATGGGTGCTGCCTTCCACTCATAATGTGAATTTCCCCTTGACACTTGCAAGAAAATTTGCTGTCAGAATCTCAAGTTGACTTGCTATTTTATTTGCCATCTGTGTCAAATATTCATATAGGCACACTAAGTGTGTGTCCATGTCCCAGAGGGCATCAGTTGCTGCACACTGTTTCCTATCTTTTATAATTACCAGGGGAAAAACTAGGAGGGGGTAAAACCTGACATAATTATAGATCTCAACTCATGCTGTATCACATTTCATTTATGTAGAGTGTCATAGCCATTACTGGAGCACCATATATAAAAAAATAGGACTTGAACCCTCAATGCACTACGAATTTTGCAGGTAACCTAATAAAATTGGATTAAATATCCTGCAGAAAATCAGGTACTTTACATCCCATCTATTCTGTAGCCAGTACTGTGACTGCAGCTCTTAAAACATTATCTCATCTGGCTGTAGAGATGTATTTCAGCACCAATGCAGCTCACTGTAGGTCTGCTGGTTTACGTATTTACCCAGTGTCACCAAAAAGAGCTTGTGTAGGGCAGCTCAGTTTGGGGGAGGGCAGGGAGAGGGAGAAAGAGGAAAGAAAGAGAAGCAGTTGGCAGGGAGCTGAGATTGGGGTCAGGTTGGGTCCTCTGGCTCACAGTCTCGTGAGCAGCTGGGAGAGGTAAATCGCAGGGCTGTGAGTTGAGATGAGGAGAAAAGGGAAAGTCCCATGTGCTGTTTCTAAAATCCACACAAAAAGAGAGATCCCAAAGGCAGTTTTGAGGACCCTAGGAAAAATGCTGTTGTCACTGGATGCATTGGGAAGTTTATTTGCAAAAATGCTATTGCTCCTCCTTGTTGGGTAGGTTTAAAGCAGTCTCAAGTGTGATTATTGAAACTGTAGCAACTTTATGAAAATATATATATCAATCACTATAAACTGTGCCAAAGGTAGTATAAAATTTGATGGCACAACACTTCACTTTGAAAAACTTATACTTTATCCTACTGACACACTATTTTGGGATTATTTGGGTCTGGGGATCTTTTGCTTTTAAATAGAAAAATCTTTGGTTCTCCATGGCGGTTTTTTCCCTCCTCAGCCTCCCTTCTTTAGATACTTCAAAAGGCAATATCCTGAGAAAACTTTTCTGCTGGTTCCTATTGTTTTCCAGTTCAAGTGAAAAAAGTACATAATGTTAAATCTGAACACCAAGACTGTGAATGTGTAAACTTTAGAATTCTAAATCTTTCAGCCTGTGCCAATGTAAACCACCTAAAGAGCAGAGAATTAAGTACACTTTATCCTCTCTGACCATGATTGAACATGTTCCAGTCCTAAAATCTGCTGCAGGGAGTCGCTCAAATCCCCCAAAGCAAAGTAGGGCTTTTTCAAACAAGCATGAGAAAAGAGGGACATCCTCATCCAAATCTCAGCCCAAACCCTTTTGCTCTCTTCTTTGAAAACTGTCACCCTGCTGTTTCAAATCACCTCCCTCTCAAGCACATGGGGCAGAAAAAAGTAAAACCTACCTTTCCTAAGTGAAATGCTCCATATTACCTAAATTCATGGGAAAATTGTACAGAAAAGTCAATAAGCACATCTGCAGTACACACTGACGTCCATCAGCCACCCTTTCCAATGCTGCTCCATTAATGTTTAACTGTCCTGTTTCTGTTTTTGAAAAACAGCTGTCTTGGTCCAGATTCTGGAAGCTGATGGATGTACATTTTGGGAACCCAGTGGGTTTTCAGTCCAGCAGCAAGAGCTTCTCCCTGTCCTGTTGTCCATGGCACTCAGGGCCAGGACCCTCTCCTCTGGAGAGGAAGGACTGTGGGGATCATGGTCTGCCTTTCTCCTGCCCAAGCACACAGCAAACCCACTGCCCTCCCTTGCACTGAATCCAGTGCCTGAGTCAGAGGCCCAGCTCGTGTGCTGGCGCTGGAAATCTGGAAGCATGTGAGTACTGCAACCACAGCCAAAGCCTGATGTGCGTGCTGGCCACGAGAAACAGGCATCCAACTGCCACTGCTTGGGTATCCAAGAGGGTTTAAGCTATTGTTAGTCATGGGAAGCTGGAACAGAAATGCATTAAAAGGCTCTCATTCCTTAGATTTGCTCTTCTCTCTTTATCACTCAGGAATATTTAATGGGAAAGAACCACAACGCAGTTGCAGCTGTGCTTCAGTTAGTCCACTGTCTTGTTCTAACCTATTTTAAAACTGACATTATCCTGAGAAATAATGAGAGGTCTTAAACTGTGCTTCACTGCGTACTGTGTGAAGCACACAGTAAATTTCTAGGCAGCTAAAGAGCGAGGAGTGAAATGTGAGAGAATAGTTTTCCTGTTATATTTTCTCTCTCTTCATGGAAACATTGATGTGAAGGATAGTAATACTGTTACTGAATTCTGACCCACATGGCTATAAAGATGCATTACTTGCATCAGTCCAGGAGACAGTTCTCTCAATCTTGCTTCCTCTGCAAATGCAGTTATCTTACTCTGGCACTTTGCAAAATGCTCTAAATTGCTATTAAATTAAATACTTTTAATTTATGAAGGAATTCAGCTGAACTCATATTTCTGTGCCATTAATTATCAAGTATCCTACTGACTCTGGAAAAAACATTAATAAATCAATCCAAATGAACTTCCACTTTCCCCTCTGAACTGGAGATGGGTGTCATCAGTCACACTCTAACCTGAGAAAGTTATATTTCCTTTGGATTTATCATTCATCTAATTCCAAATCATGTACTGAGTGGGCTCAGGGCAACATTTTCAAACATATTGCTAGTGATGGCAGTATATTTAGCCATTTTAATATGTAGATGGATTTTTAGAGGTCTTCTGTGATTTGAAGCAATTCCCCTTTTGCAATGTTAAGGCAGATTAGTTTTGTTTGCTTGTTTTCAGAAACAGTAGTTACACTAGTAGTCCTTTAGAAAAAATAAAGATTTTCAGGGTATCCTTAGACACAGTGGAGCTCTGGGAAAGCACACATGACAAGAGGTAGTGACAAATCTGGAATTGAAGGACATGTGGATGCTTTGGAGGGTAGTTAGTCCAATGAGTAAATACAGATTTAAGTCCTGATCTTTTGACACCCACAATTGAAAATATGGACCTTGATATACAGTGCTGGTCTTTAGTATGCCTTCACACAGAAAAAAAAGGTCTGCAGGGGTTCAGTATAGTAACTCACAGCCCAAAACATTCTAAGGAGGACTGTAGTAGCAGAGCAGACAGGTGAGCTATTTCAGAAGCTGACAGAGCTACCAGGGGCACCCTTACTACCCCCTCAAAACAGTGCTGAAGAGTGAAAAACCAAAACAAATGTGTTATTTCACAGACTAGTCTTCAAAAGTAGATGTTTCCATTTCATCAGTGTTTCATCCTTCATTTGCCAAACCCAACACAAATCTTGGCAAAGGAATGTATTTCATGGAGTTGTGTGGACTGACTTAATGTATTAATCTTCACAGTGACACAGATTATTAGAAACTCAATGATATGTGGAATGTTTTATGATGTGCTTTCACGCTGATAAATAGCTAATCACCATGTATTTGTGACAACAGAGCATTATGGAGAGCAGTAATACGTGTTCTGAAAAACACCATTGGTCCTTTTACACCCTCTGCATAATGCCCTATCATCTACAGCGCTTAACTTTGCAGTCTTGCTTTCAAAACCATACAAAAAACATCATTATGAGAATCCTAACATTTTTCAAAGCCTCCTCTCTCATCTTTTGTGCCGTTGTTTTTTCCAGTAAAAGTGCATGACATGCCATTTGACAGCTGGTAATTGTATGTGTATTGAATTAAAGCATTGATTTTAATTTTCAAAGTCAATCTCACTCTCTTTTAGTTGAATGAATTACTTTGTTCTTGAGAGAAAACATTGGTACTGGACTTCAGATACAGGATCAGAGCTTAGGCAGCCTGTCCTCAGGGGTATTTTCTGTTGCTCTTTTGCTGAAATATTGGAAGGTTCTAACTTGCCCATTACCCAGGGAAAAAAAAGAAAAAAGAAAGATAATGTAGCTCTGAACAGCTAGTACAGCTCCTAAATTCATAGCTTTCAACTGTTTTGTGTTGGCTGATAGGATGATTTTCAATTGTACAGATAAGCAATAACAGACTGGGCAAAGCTGGGTAAGAAACCTTGAAAAAAAATCCAGGTGCTGCTAGAAATTGCATTAACTACCATGGATTGCCATGTATCTTTGGGTCAGTGGTGAAGTGCATTAAGAAAGCTCCCTGGGAAACAGATGTTCTCTGACCCCTTCTCCTGTACTATCCCTTTCACAGATGCAGACACTTTTCCTCCTCTAGTCTACTCCTGAAGAACTAAACTGCAGACCAAAGCAGCCACTGCCATGTGGAAACCACAGGAAGGAAAAAAAAAACCAGCACTACACATCAGAAAGAAGGATCACAGGTTGTCATCCCAAAGAGATGTTCAAATAAAGACTGAAGGTTTACACCATGTGTCAGAAGACAGGCTGCTGCTGCTTCTTCTCTCTCTCAAAACCTGACCACCACAAACCAAGTCTTTGACCTGGCTGCTCTTAACGCTCATTCAAAGATATCCGCTGTTTCCTTATTCCCAACCTTTCAAACCTATTACCTTGGGCTCAGTCTGGCTTTTTCCCCCTCTCTGTGGTGCATGCAGCCCTCTTCCTGCAGCCATCCCCATCCAGGTGTGGTATGGGGGAAACACTGTTTGCCTACTGGCAGCCTCCAGCAATCCAGCTGGGACAGAGAAATGAGGCCAGCCTCTGTTCTTAGGCACATCGGTGAGAAACAACAGTAAGAGCTTTGAAATGTGTGGAGCTAAAGCTGACCTGGAATTGTGATCTAGCATTATACACAGAGTCACTGAAATGGAGCTAGAATGACCAAGCACAGCAGCTGCTTCTTTTATGAAGAGGTTTCCTGCTAACTGGAATTGTGGTTTGGGTGAGGATTTGCCCACGCTGCACAGCTCCAGTCATGCTGCATGCTTTACATATGACAGAGATGGAATCTGGCTGAAGGTTTTATTTTGGTCATACTGACTGGCATATTTGTTGCATAGTAGGCTGAACAAAGAAGACCTCTGCTGTTAAAGAATTTAATATTGTGCCTTGATTCCTGCACACCTTAAGATTCTGCAGACATGCTATAGCATTCCCTTGTTTCTTTATCTAGCATTTCAGTCCTTCCAAATGGACATTTTAACAAAATGCAGCATTAAGACTTCATTAATTCAAATTTACCACTAACCACCCCCCACCAAAAAAAATCAGAAAGATGCATCTTATGGCCCATCTCATGCATTTTTGCAGTTCTGCCAGTTTATTAGACAGAAAATGCTAGTCCATTCTGGTTTGTGTGTGTCTATTTTGCCCTAAAACCTGTGGGTTTTTTTGCAGCTGTGCATTAAAGTGGATTTTCTCTGAGGCATAATAAAAATATCACAGTAAAGACATACATCATCTTTTCGATGCCATGTTACGTGATGACATTTTTCATGGTACACTTAGTTTGCCTTTGTCCAAAGCAATTGAAAGTGTGAATGTGCACTGACCTGCTCCAATGCAATCCTATTAGCCACCAAAAACATAGAAGATCACATACATCAATTTGAGTCTGTGCAGCACAGCATTTATTATTTCTGCAATAAACTGTAGAGAAAATAAAGTGTTATTTCATTCATGTCTAGCTGCTCTATTGCCACAGTATTACTTACCAGAAGCAAAAATAGGGATATATATGCAAAGGGCTTTTCTTCATCTGGCCCTGATGTCTGTATTACCACCCACTTTCTGTTTTTTTGTTTTACTTGACTCAGACTCCCTACAGCCTTCACAAGTGGAGTATCCTGACTTCTTCCTAGCGCTTCCAAGCTTAGACTAGCTCCTGTTTCACTGCTTCCATTTCAATGTGGTAAAGGGAGATACTGCTTCAGGAGCTTGATGAATGTTTGCAGATATTTGACTGTCTGCTTTTCTACAACAAAAGGGATCAACTGATGCCATATCTTCATATTATACCAGAATTTGGGAACCTGACACTACTTAGAGACACAACTGTAATAAAAGGATTTTCTGAGAAGTAGGTACTCCTTGTAATGCAAAGGTGAACCTTACAGCAAATCTTAGGATTATTATTACACTAGAAAAAATAGGGTAACAGCAGATCTTCACACAGCATGCAAAAAATCATGAAAATTACTGGCCTCTATCCAAGGACAATCATGAGGAATTTGGGGAATTAGCACCCTCTTCAAGGAAAAAGTCACTGGCTGCCCTGGGATGATGTGGATTTTACATACAGTTCTTTTGTCACCAAGATTACACAAGCTCCCTAGCCTTGCCTTTGCAAAAATATTAAAAGATTTTAAATGGGCTTTATTCTACAGAGACAGAGTCCCAAATGCTGTTACACAAATAAAGTGATGAATGGGATGCCTATATGTCATTTATTTCCTCTTGGAATTGGTGACCTTCCATCAGTCAGTAGTCTCCTTCACAGTCCCTCACTTGTGAATTATAAGTTAATCAAGAGTACAATGGAAACAATGCATCCATGTCCTGCTCACTGCATTCATTTCTCTCCTCAGGGTGGATTACAGATGTTAAAGTTGTAATGAGCTTTCTTTTAGTCCAGTTTTGACCTCAATTCTGACTTTGCCAGAAAAAAATTCTCATGCGAGTTCACACAAGATGTGTTTGGAAAATACACTGGGATCTGGAAACGACTGCTGTGAAGCTAGAGTAGTCTAAAAAAGAATATCTCCTTAACTGCTCTATTTTAGGGTAGTGGGTTATGTGGAAAATAATTTAAACAGAGAATGCTATTTCACAAGTATCAGTGCAGAGGAATGAGTATTTTAGCACATTGCCCCATTTTACACAGCCTGAGCTGAATCTGGGGAACTTCCCCTTACAGGGGATGCAATACCTCCACTGGAAGTATTTCTTTTCAAAACATAAAGATGCACAATAGCTGTGAATGGAATATGAGGAAAAAAGTATTCTCTTACAGTTGATAATACTAGTGATAACAATGAAGGAATTATTCTCATTATGAAGCAGAGTTGATCTGAAAGGTAAAAAGAGGTGGTAATTAATTTCCTTTAATAGTCACACTGGGATCTCCTGTAGTGTGCAGTCTGATGTTAATAATATATTTTCCCCCCTATAATTAATGTTCATGTTCTGTTCCTGGGGGACTCTTCTCCACTATCCTCAGCATTGTCATTACTTAAGCATGTACAAGCAACTTTAGCACTTTGGTGGCCGCAATAGCTAATCCAAGCACTGCCTCTCTTGCCTGTATCTTCTTTCCTGTCATGTGCATGGCAAATGCCAACACTAGAACATGCAACCTCAGGAGAGCTGAGAAACGATGAGGTGTTTTGTCCCATTGTGGAGAAATGTGCAGTTTTAAAGAAAATGGTGAGGCAAGAGAGAGGGAAGGAGTGGGCCCTCTTTGCCTGCCCTGCTTTCTGAGGATTGTGGTTCATGGGTGCAAATATTGCACTTTTTTGCCAGCACAAGGCTGGGGCACAGCAGGGTGAGCAAAGAAGCCCTCAGATTTCAGAGCAGCCTGTGGCTCTCATGCCAGCCACCAAAGGCATGGCAAGAGAATGAAGCCAGGGCAGAAGCAGCATGGGTTACTTCTGGATGTCAGCTTCTAGTGTAAATGAAAACTGTGCTGTGCACCAGAGACCAAGCAACATTTGACTTATTCTAAAATATTCTGATTAGGCTGAGTTTGATGTTCCTTAGCTACAATTGCAGACATGACTCTTCTCAGAAAGCAGCAAACCTGAGAGATACTTGGACTTGACAGAAAGAGCAGGAGAGTAAAAAGCTCAGGAAGGAATAGGAAACTAAGTGCTTTAACATTCTACCACTTCCTTTCACATCCCCCAGATTTTATACTTTTTAATTTAGTTCCTGCAGGACAAAAGTGCCACAGAAAGAATTATTTTCCCTTTACCACTAAATTTCCTTTAGCCTGCTATGCAATGCTGACGTGAATTCATCACACTTCAGAAGGTAAGGGAGGATGACCCTCAACAGGTAAGTCAGAAAAGAGGGAACACAACATAAAGCTCAAACACAGAACCATTTTGTTTTCATAGAATAGCAGTGATACACACTTAGGAGAACAAAGTATTGCATTAAGCTAACTCAAGTCACACAAATGCAAATATTTTCTGTTTGGTTTTGGTATGTTGTTTTTCAAAATATGTTGTCTTGAGCAACTGGACAAAAAGTTTCAACACCAAGATGTTTCCCGAAGTGTTTTATTTCCCTCTTCTGCATCCACCATGGCTGCCACCACTGCCCAGTACAAACAAGCACTCCCACACCAGCATGTCCAGCCTCACTGGCACCATCCAGCTCTTCTCATGCACACAAGCAGGTTGGTCTTTGCTCCAATACAGGAACTTTCCCTTTGGCATTTACTCATTTCCTAAAAAGAGGACACTTACATCACAGCACACGACATACACCTGTGACAGCACATTTTTAGGGCTGAGAAATGAGCTTGTGCAACTGGTGGTCTGCCTCTTTGTTTGAATGTGTGCTCTTTGAATTGCAAAAGCTTTTCCTGGAACAGTAGAGAAAGCTAAAGAAACCCTGAGACTCACTTTCTTCATCTCCTCTCTCTGACCTTTCCTACTCTCATTTTTTTTGGTTCTCAGCACAAGGAAGAGTAAACAAGTGAAAGACAGAAGCAACACCATGTTCACAAACTTTCCTCCCTAATTTCACACTTACTTTACACCTGCATCCTGAGTCAAGGATATCTCACTGAATTCTGCTAAAACTGTAGTCTACCCAGAGATTTAAATATTATGGAAATGACTATAAATATAAAATGTAACAGATTTTGCCTTTTTTTTCTCCTTTAGGGGAAAACTGAATTATCACGAGTTTCACTTTAGAACTAATTTTTATTTACTTCTTTAAGAATAAAAACTCTATTATGTCAAATTTTGTTAGTACATATAGACTATTGCCAGATGTAGATCTAAGCAGTAAAATGACTAACTAAATAACAAGGAAGATGGGAGGGTGCCACTATCACTGAGCCATTAACAAGAAGGTTCCACAAGACTCAGAGATGGCAAGTAAGCAGATTTAAGGCTATAATGCACAAAGCCACACAGCACAATCCTAGAAAAAATGTTTGGAAAAGAAACATCCATATACATAACATAGCTAATGTAGTACAGTGATTTCATAGTTGCTTAATTGGAAATATTTCATTGTATGGAAAGTACTTCGAAGGGTGATATTTCAGTACATAAATACTGCATCCTCCTGCTTATTCTGGCAAAAGGTATTTCTCAAATACATTCAATTCAAGCTTTTTCCAAGTTTTCCAGGCTTGTATTTCCTACTTTGCATTGTGGGGGTAGTGGGGTGGAGGGAAGAGGAGGAGGGAATGGAAAGTAGAGATTAATTTTTTTATTGAAGATTTCAGTAATTGTTTCTAGATCCTCACATATCTAGGCCTTGCACATTTAAACAAAACCGAGTGCAAAATATTATTAATGAAATATAAATTAAGGAGAAGACTGTCAAACAGGTGATACAGCATTCTCTGTCTGGAAAATGGCATATTTTCATGGAAAAAACCATCAGAGACACTTGATCTGTATGTATTGTATTTTTCAAAGAAATCTTTGGGACACTTTCTGACCTTTTCAATAAAAAGTAAAAACATTTGGGAAGATACTTAAATACTCCAGAATTTTTTATTAGATATGTCTCATTTGCACATAACTCATAAACTACTTGCAGGCAGTATCCACCAGAGTGAAAACTCTGCAATTACCTGCTGCTTCTTCCCCCACAGTGGGTAATCATCACCTTAAGACTCTGGTCCAGGAGGTGACGTTGGTAAAACATGAACTGCCCATGCAAGTTTCCCATTCTGTCAGACCAGCAGGGGATGGATAGTAGTTCATGCCTTTCAATTTGAAAGCTTTCATGGGCATTATTCCCCAAAATGGCAGGAGATGCTGAGGTGCCAACAGATCCATAATTTCCAGTAAGAGAGCCAAGTAAAGCTACATAATGATGCTGCTTCACATCTGGCCTCCCTGGTGTGACTGGAGACCTGTGGGTGCTTGATCCGAGGCTTCAGGCAACAATACAGTCCTGCTGGGTGAATACTGATCTTAAACAAAGCAAGGAATACCTTTACATTGCCACTTACACTGAGAACACAACCTTCTCTGGAAGAGAGGGTATCACAGTGCTATTTAAAATACACTGTGGCATGGCACAATACACTGGTGTGCATAGCGATGCTGTTCCCCCATCCACAGGGAAACTCATGAATAGAGATGCACACACTGTCTTATCAAAGGTTTGTTTCTTACTAGGAAGTAACTGAAGTCCTTTTTAACACCTGCATTGCATGGATTTAATATACTAATGTGTAAACCCGTCTCA
The DNA here is from genome assembly GCF_971803275.1 of Cyanistes caeruleus. Taxonomy (NCBI): domain Eukaryota; kingdom Metazoa; phylum Chordata; class Aves; order Passeriformes; family Paridae; genus Cyanistes; species Cyanistes caeruleus. Next base: position 30,213,348 of record NC_141703.1, read on the forward strand.
AATGTTTAATCCTAAAAATGTTTTACTTTCTTTTTAGCACTCTTAAGTAATTAGTCCTGCTAATTTAACTCCATCAGGCTGAAAGGCATTAAATGAAACGTCTAGAAGGATTTAATTTAAGTACTTATCAAAGACCAGTAATATCAATTTCCACTGGTAAGTAAAATGAATGTATGTGAACTGAAATCAGATACATTGATTCCACTCTATTGTGAAAACATAGCTTAGAGATAAATAGTACTATGATTATTTGCCCAGGAAAATGTGCATCATCCTAATGGAACTGCTCTCATGACCTTGACTAAACTACTGCACTCCAGCTTTCTCAAAAGCAGTGTCGAAATACCAACAATAGCATGACGCACATGTCTGTTTTTTGAGGTGTCCACTTTACAATGCGGCTTTGAGAAAAGCAGTCTTTATACACAAGCATTTCTTGACTCATATGCACAATTACTGCTGTACTTCTGCATAAAGAAAACTAGAAGATAACACAGGACACCGTTCAGGGCCTGTGCTTGGGCTATAGTTAAAAGGCAAACTAAAATGCACCTTGCATTGGCATTTTCAAAGGACAAATCTGATACCATAAACAAAGCTCATTTCTGCTGTTGAGTGCCTCCCAAAGCATCATTTTGCCTTAGGGGATCATGGCTCAAAGACAGCAAAGGCTGCTCCACATGGCCACTAATACAAGTTTAGGAATGGCATCAGCTGGTGTCTGGCTTTGGAAAAGCTGGAGCTGAATATTTCTGGCTGGCTCCTCCAGACTGAAAAGCTGTGATTCGATCTAGGTTGGTATTCATGACTTTTGGAGACCTGAGTCTTAATACTCTGTCTGGAGCTGAGACTGGGACTAAGGACTGATAGGGATGAAAAGCAGGCGCTATTGCTGGGAAGACCAAAGCTTATAAATCTCAGAAGAGCATAAACACAGTAAAGCATGAGCAGCTGAACGGCTGAGTGGGAATAAAATGCTTTAGGTTATGTTTGGGATTTAATGCCTTGGTGTAGACCTAGAGTTTGGACCCAAAGAACTGAGTTAGTTACTGGATCTCAAAAGAGCTTAACTGATGACCCAGCTAAAGACAACAGCAAAACCTCAACACAGCCTCCCTGAGCAAACACAAGGCTATACCTTAGCCTGAGCCATCACGTCGGCTTCCTCATTGCTTACCCTTCTGCAGCATATACTTCCAAATTTGATTTTTAGCCATGGGAAGCTTTTATGCTGATATATGGAATTTTTCCAAGGCTATTATTAGCTTACTGAAATGAAAGTGCTGTTGATAAGAAAAAGCTTAGATAAAAAACCAGGACAAAGTGACCCAAACACAAGTACAGCTTCATGGTCTTGCCAAATATGCACATTGTGCCAAGTGCTATCATTCACTGCCTGTGTCTGTGTAGAATCTAACAGGGATTGGCAGGCAGGTATCCTGGGAATAATACCATCTAAGGTAGAAGGCCCTAAGAAACCCCCTTAAGAAACCTTAAAGAGGACCATTTCTTGAGACCCTGTCTCTGCTGCTGAAAAGAACAGTGGTTCGTCACTTTGTGAGTAAGTTGTTCCCTTTGAGTAAATGAGAAAGTGGGATCATCAACCAGTGATCTGAGGAGTAAAGCAGCTTACAGCCTTCTATGCTTTGTTATATTTGCATGTGATGTGCTCATCAGCAAAGATCTTTAGGCTTCTTTTCTGTCTTCTGGCACTGTCTCAATTTCATGAATTAAAAAAACCCCTCTGGCTGGAACATCACAGATGCTGGGGCAAACACCTTCTTTGTCTTGGATCCAGCAGAAGTGTCCATGTTGTGGTGGGAAGAAGGATGAGCAATGTTAGAAAGCCTCAAGAGACCCACTGTGTTGGGCTGAGCACAAATACCAGCAGAGCAAATGGCTTGTGCATAACCATAGAGTATGGACATTCCATACTAATGCTAAAACATTCCAAGGACAAGGGTTAGCATTAGAGCTAGGTTTAAAGGATGGGGCAGTGGAAGCACCAGATTCAGGAACATTAATAGTGCTGACCCTGCAAGTTCACTGAACTGGTATTGGGACTGAAGGGCAGGTAGTTATCTGTACTCTGAGGAAGGGTACATGAACTTCTCTTGGTGTGCAAGTTAGGTTTAGAGATGAGACTGATAGAAGTCTCATATCTGACTGGATCTGTAGGGCTGGGAGAAGAATGAGCCAATGACAAAGGATTCATTTTAGCTCCAAATCTGGGGTGTTTCAGTTTCTGCCGTCCCTGCAAACTCCATATGAAAACTAATCTTCTCTAAGCTCCTTGGGGAAAGCTGCTGCCATCTTAGCACCCTGGGCCTTAGACCAAAAATTGATTAAACTCTTTAAATCCCATTTCCCTTAACCCCAAACAAAATGAAGACAGTAAAACTCAGCAAAGCATTTGCCTCTCAGCAGGTGAGAGGCAAATGCCTCTCCCAAACCCTCACTGCAGCCCCATAATTCCTGCTGATTGTCCCAGCAGACCAAGCAGCTCATTTCTGCCTGATTTTAACTGCAATCACTGTCCTAAGCCTTATTATAGCTTTAATTATCACCTGAGACTTCTAACTGTTAGAAAAGTAAATTTAAGATGTTTGATTCCTGCTTTGTCTGCCTCTCCCTCTACAGATACAGGATCCATCAGCAAACTGAACTGCCCATCCCTGAAGCCCCAATTCATGTGTATCCCCAAGCTTGCTTACCTGTCCTACATCAACAACCCTCATAGGGCCAAAATTCAGCTTTGAGCTTTTGGCTCTATCACTTCACACTGGCCTTCTGGTCAACCTTCTGCAATCCATGAATATTTCTCCTTGTTCAGTATTTCCACAGCTAATACTTAACAGTATCTCTTTCACAATCACTGTGTAAATGTTGCCCAATGTCTCCTCCTTTCCTCCACAGCTGGGCTTAAACTCAGGTTTTCCTCTCATCATCCAGTACTGAAGTGATCACAGTGAAATCTTGTAGCAATGAATTCAATTCTTCTGGTCTTGTGATTGCTAGCAATAACCCAAATGTTAATACCAGATTTAATTTTCTCTACCCCAAAGCCAAGCAGAGTAAGATGGCCTGCATGGAGTAAAGGCCTGAGAGTAGCCTTGAGCATGGTATTTCTTGTTGACTTGGGCCCATTTCACCACCAGCATTTGGGTCCAGGAGGTTGTGTTCACCGATGGGTGCTCTAAGATATTCATGATGAGGGTATTACAGCCTTTGCAGGGTGTGGGCCATTTAGCATACCCATCAGGAGTACCATGTCAGGATTAGGAAGAGCAGAGATGGAAGAGCACCATTTAGTACTATGTCATAAAAATTCCTCTGTTCCAGGATGATATACTGTTGTCTGGTTATGGCTATGCTTATTAGAATATTAAAGAGTTTTTCAACATTTTTACACAGAACTTTCCTCTTTCTTCTCTACAAAAATATCAAGCAACAGTTCTCTTCAACGGTTTTTGATTCACTGAAGAATTCCTCTGAAAAAGGCCTTGCTCATATGCTTTATGGTGAGGTGACTGCCTGACTACACTGCTATAAAGCAGTACTGCTCAGCTTCAGAAGGCTCTTATGAAAGGAAGTTCACTGTCTTTCCTATGCTTACACTCCCCCACACCTCCTCAATGATAAATTAGGCATTCCAACCGAAGTCTGAGGGTCTGAACAGACACCTTTGTAACTTTCTTGAGCCTTGTTTCCACATTAACAAGTTTTCTAGAAGTGGGCTGAGTTCTTTCAGAAGTGGAGGCGTTGGGAAGTACAAAGGCAATCTTCCTGCCTTAGAGCCATGCACAAATTCCCTGGCCACAGCATTGGACCCAGAGAGCATCCTGCCCACAGGTCAGTGAAACATTCTCTGTTTTAACTGTTGCACTGCACACTTGACTGAAACTTTTGGTTCTGAACAAGCTGTATTTTTCTGGCACGTTCCTAGGAAAGTAGATTCTCAGTCTGCTGCCAGGTAGAAACGAATAGTTGAGTTTTTTAAGAGCACCAAGTGGCCTATTAGCAAGTGTAAATGCATCCAAAAAAATGAAAGAAGACTGTATTTCTGCTTCTGATTCACTGTTCTGTGCCAAATAACACTTTCTCAGTCACCTTTTCTTCCTCAAAGAGAACAGGTTGTGACAGATTGAAGTCTTCTCCCCTGCTATGTCAGGAGCCTTTATGTGACAATTACAATATCATTTTTGTTTTACAATCAGCTGAAGTCAGTTCAAAACAGCACGTCACCTCACACATGAAATAGCATTACTTTATGTGATGGGTACTGGAATTTGGCAGGAGCATTTCCTCATTTGCAGTCTGCTTTTTTCTTTCTCAACTCGATGAAGAGTAACTTCAGTTTTGAAGTCAGTCAGGCTTATCTGGAGGAGTGACTCATCTAGGGCAAGCAGAGTAGCCAGCTCCTGCTTGCTCTGAAATATTATGGAGTGGAGGAGGAGAAAAATTACAGATTCATGATGGGGAAGACCTCAGACCTTCCAGATAAAACCTGTGATATTTATCGGTGGCCCTGCGAGCAGCAAGCTCAGTGCTCAGCAGGCAGTCTCTTTATCCCCTCACTTTTCATGGTGTTTGCCTTTGTCTCTTGTTGCACCCAGCTCACGTGCCACAGGCAAGGCTGGCCTCAGAAAGTTCAAAGAGGAGCCAGCTGGCTGCAGAGGAGTGCTCAGATCAGTGGATCCTACCGATGTAATCAACAGCACCACATCTTCTGGCTTTTTTATTTTGTACATCTCTAGAATAGCAATTAGCCAAGAGCAGGTCGAAATGCTGCAGCGTTCAGCGCGATTTTGGCTCTCAGCAATTCTGACAATTGCTTTTTCACATCATCTATTAGACCTAGGAAAGTAATATAGCATTTCCCATTAATAACCACTCTCACTTGTGATTTCTCTTTTTGTAGCCAGAAGAGACAAAGTATGCAGTCATGGCACAAAAATCTCTCCAGAACAACCACTACTATAATAGTTCATCTGCCAAAACTGCTATCACCATGAATTCAAGACACTTGGTCCTAAGGCCATCCACCCTTCCCAATTTCTGACCAGTTCCTGTTTCTCTTCTTTCCTGGTTGCCAACTTTTTCTAAAATGTTTATTTTTTAAAACCAAACCCAACTCACTTCAGATGTGAGACGCTTAATCCTCCACTACATTCATATTCAAAAGGAAGTATTTTCAGAAAATAAAAGAAGTTTTTTGAGCGGTGAAACTGTCAGAAAGCTCTTGAGTAGGTTCTCTGGTGTCTGCAGGGACAAGTATCTATTGTAGCTGAAGAAATCCAGCAATTTCAAGATCTTCACCTTTCTCTCGAACTTAACAAATTGGCCAGCAGGTTCAAAAGACACACAAATACATCTGCACACAAACACACATGCAGACAACATGATCAAATATTCCTTATTTCCCCAATAAAATCATTATTATAGTAATACCATGCAGGTTCAAGGACTGAATCCTGTAAGGAGCAACAAAGCAGTAAGGGAGAAGTAGCGAAATGTACAAGGACAACCATCTCTAAGCAGCAGGTTGAGGGAGGTGATTCTCTCCTTCTACTCCCCTCTGGTGACACCTCACCAAAGGGGAGCGAGTACTCCATCCAGCCCTGGGACCCCCAACATAAGACTGATGTGGACCTGTTGGAATGAGTCCAGATGAACAGAGGGCTGGATCATTCCAAACCTCTCCTATGAGGCTGACTGAGCTGGCCTTGTTCAGCTTGAAAAAAGAAGGTTTCAGGGAGACCTTACAGCTTTCTAGTACCTGGAGGGGGCTGACGAGAGCTGCATGGGACTTTTCACACAGGCATGGAGTGATGGGATGAGCAGAAATGGCTTTAAACTGAAAGAGGGTAGGTTTGGACTGGATGTTCAAAAGAAATTATCTTCTGTGAGGGTGATGAGACACTGGAACAGGTTTCCCAGAGAAGCTGTGGATGCTCTGTCCCTTGGCAATGTTCAAAGCCAGGAGAATGGGGCTTTGAGAAACCTGGTCTAGAGGAAGGTGTCCCTGCCTATAGCACATGGTTGAAACTGGGTGATCCTAAAGGTCTCTTACACATGAAACTATTCTATGATTCTATGATCTGAAGGAAAAGAAAGAAATCTTTGTCTTTTTTTTTCAAACAACTTTAATTTGCTTTCACAAGAACCCTTTATTTTACTACACTATCAAACATGTGGCCTGGAATCGTCCTCTGCTTGTATGGCCCTATCAGACACAGGGAGAAAGACAATGTATGAAATACTCAGGAGCCAAAGTGCAAAAGCACAAGGTGGCAATTCAGGGGTTAGGAGTCTCTGAAATCACTTTGAGTTCATTCTTAAAAAATTATCAGGCTGTCAGACGGAGCATGTCCCTTTGACTTCTGTACTTCTTGTGTTATAAAAATCTAACCAAAGAGCATTAGCGTTGTACTGCTGTATATTTACAGTATACAGTACAAACGAGAACAGCAAGCGACACTCAGATGTAGTGGTCTTTCCTTCAGACACTTGTTAGTCTATACTGCTAAGTGCTGCCTGAAGGTTGATCTACAGTCTATTTGGAGGTAAAAAAGTGCATTTAGTGCTTTAATTTCCTTGTCCTATTTGAATTTTTTTTTTTTTTTTTTATATCCAGGCCGGAGTCCAAGAAAAATGCAAGTTTTGCAGATATGTTTATCGATCTTTGCTTTGTGATTTAGTAATGTGCATCATCTGGTTCTTACTTGCACATCTTAAAAACCCAGTAAAGGAAAATGTTGAGCCCATGTTCTAAAATAAGTATATGTTTTAAACATTAAATTGTAGTTTCTACATTTTCTGGATTTTTCCATTTCCTTTCCAAGAGTTTTAATTCCTCTGGGGCATATCATAAAGTCCTTACTCAGACCAAACTACTTTTCTATTTGCATTGTTTAGCTTGAAAACTGCATGAGGCAGTTAATATCCGCAATACAAGTGCTTCCTTATAATTTAGGTCAGCAAAGTTAAATTGTTTTTTGACATACTCACTATTGAATAAAATAATATTAAGGTCACCAGTCCTTTTCTGGAAAGGATTTTCTTAAAAATCCAGCAATGGCTCCAGATTAGTAGTCACAGTATTTATACAGATTTTATGAATGATGGCTCACATGCACTCAGTTTTTTGTACTGCTTATGTTAAAAAAAAAACAACAATGAAAGCTGCCTCAATCCTGCATGGAGGTTTCCACATTCTCATCAATTCTGTTCAGACAATCAAGTGCTTTGGAAGTGAAATTTCAATTTATTATTTTCATTTTTGCACCTTTTCCTTTGAATTTCCCCTTGTGATTGCCTTTCCCACCATATTTATGCCTTTATATCAGGGTTTGGGGCAGTGCGCTGTGGGCCTACTCTAGCATCCAGGAATTAAACTAGGAAAGTGGTCAGCATTTGATCATCACCATGCTGTGTGACATTTCACATCTTTTATTGTAATCGGAATTTCAATAGTCTCATCAATACTGACGAAATTTGTAACATGCCAGGAGGGAGCTCTCAGATTAAGCTGTTTGCTTGTGTATTAAAGGGCTGTCACAGAACATTTACTGTGAGACACCAACAAAATGGACTGAGACTTTAACATAAGTTAAATGACATAGAGCTGGAATTCAGTGCACTTTCTCCTAGGAGAGCTACTTTATTACTCTACAAGTAGTTTCAGTTCGTTCATGAGACTTGGGACTACTTGCAAGATGCACTCACTGTGATTAAGGAGGTCAGAATCTGTCCCTTTTAACTAAAGGCTACTTTGACATTTCGGATTTCCTTTGTGCCACTTTTGCTTTGACTACTGAGCACTTCATCAGGTGAGTCATACCCTGTCACTGGGACTAAAGCTTGCACAGCTTGATCTGTTTGGATTTATGGGCATACCCCATTAGGCTGCACCACTGAAGTGAGGGACACTGCTTTGGAATAATGAGGTATTCACTGTGAGCAAGAAATATTGGACTGAGGCTAGAAACACACTCTGAGCATGCTGGCAAAGGAGACGATTCCTCTGAAGTGATCTGAGCTGGGTAATATTCTGTAGGACTAATAACCCAGAGGGGAAGATTTGTTGCATAAATGCATAAGGGACTGTGGCTTTAAATTCCTGCCTTACAGATGGCCCTAAGCACAGCCCTCACTAAGGCACTGAAGCAGCAGAAGAAGGTAGGATTTCAAGCCTCCCTTTTATCCTGCACTTCCTTGGGGACATGCATTTTGCCTGCCTGGTGAGCAGGCAGTTCAGGCTCTACATCTTGAATGCTCAAAGCCATGAAGAGTGGGCCAGCCAAGTTGGCTTATGGCCACCAAAGAGATGTGGTTGATCATCCTGCTTCTCCTGCACTACTTATCTTCACTGCTGGTCCATGCTCCTCTTGTGAGCTAGCTGAATTCTGTAATCTGGCAAAAAATCGCAACCATCCTTTACTTTTTTCTTTTATTTTCTGATAGAGAAAGCTGACTGGACTTCTGCAGAAGCCGCATTAGGTAGGACATCAAAGGCAACTGGCAGAAGTGCACAGCTAGGGGCAGGGAACAGGGGAGGGAAATCTGGAATTTGTCAATGGGACTGGTCCTCCACGACCAAAGTGTACTTGTGGTTGCAGAGTGAATTTAAATGTTGTAGTCTGTTGTGAAACCTCATTTTTCAGGCATCAGTAGACTTCAGTATGAATCCTCTCAGTTGATCATAGCAACTTTCCTGCATGGCCTTGCAGGGAGGCCAGATTTGGGTTGTTTAGGCTCAAAAAGAGGAGGCTCAGGGGGAACCTCATCACTCTCTACAAATGCCTGAGAGGAGGGTATGTGAGGTGTGGGCCAATCTCTTCTGCTGTGCCTTCAGTGAGCAGACCAGAGAAAATGATCTTAAGCTGACAAAGAGGAGATTCAGACTAGATATAAAAAAAAAATAATTTAAAAATCACTGTTTGTGTTGTCAGACATTGGAATTGGTTGCCCAGGGAGGTGGTGGAGTCACCATCGCTGGAGATGTTTAACAGGTGTGTGGATCTAGTGCTGGGTGATGTGGGTTAGTGGTTTAGGGGTTACAGCGATAGTGAGCAGTTAGACTGGATGATCTTGTAGGTCTCTTCTAAGCTTGATGATTCGTTGATTCTATGATTCAATTGGGCCAATTTGTGTCATCTTTGCTACAAAAACTAGAAATTGAATCATGGAAGAAGACTATCACTTTTCCCAGACAACAATGACAGAATTATTTACAGAATAACTATGCAAGATTACACTATTAAATAGAAATGGTTTAGTTTTAAATTAAAATTCAGAGTATCTTTCTGGGAAGGTCACCAAGTTTTAAAAAGAAAGGAAAACTCAGGGAACTACAGGCCAGTCAGTCTCACTATGCTAAGGCACATGGAAAATAAGGAGGTGACTGTTGACAAGCCAACATGGTTTCACAAAAGGCAAATCGTGCCTAATAAATTTGGTTGCCTTCTACAAGAGTGTTACAGCAGTGGGGGATGGGGGAAGAGCAGTTGATATCATCTACCTGGGCTTGTGCAAAGCGCTAGACACTGTCCGGCACAATGTCTTTGTGTTCAAGTTCAACAAGGCCATGTGCAAGGTCCTGCACCAGGGTCAGGCAACTCCAAACACAAATACAGGCTAGGCAGAGAATGGAGTAACAGCAGCACTGAGAAAAAGGACTTGTGTGCTTACTGCCCTGAAAGCCAAATATATCCTAGACTGCACCAAAAGAAGTGTGACTAGCAGGTCAAAGGAGGTAATTATGTCCCTCTACTGTGCTCTGGAATATTGACCTCAGCGCTGGAACCCACAACATATAAAAGACATGGACCTGCTGAAGTGAGTCCAGAGGAAAAAAAAAAAAACCAAAGATTAAATAATCAATCTTATTTCTTGTCAAATCTTCCTTTCATCTCACACTATGAACCATAGAAATGCTAGAGCTCTTCCTTCAGACTTTCATCACTGTATTACCATGACAACAGTGTATTTATTGTATCCATTATAGATGGACTTCAGATGGTAACTGGATCCCTCAGAAGTCCATGGGTGAGCTTGTGGTCTTCAAATACCAAGACAAATGAAAGAATTACTCTCTCCTGAAGAGCTATCTAACAGGTAACTTATTTGCTTTCAATTCTTTCAGCGAAGTCCACTGCCTAAGTCCACTGCCTTTCATCAGTTTAAATCTACTGACTACTTTAATTATATGAAACACCAAGTCAAACTTTTATTCACCACTTTGCTTTGCTTTTTGCTGACTAAAACCTGTAATCTGGCAAGTTAATGCATCAATCTGACAGGATGTGACATACGGACATCACAAAGGTTTTTATTCTTACTGCTTACATTATTCGACTTTTCAGAGTTTTCCAGCCTTCCACAGCAGAAAGGAAATGTGTAAAGCTTTGTTGTTAAAGAGCTCATAACTAAAGGATGCTATTTTGCATACATATAGGCTTGGAGTGTAAAAACATATGATAGAAACAAGACCTATTACTCTCCTGAAGACATTGATGCATGAGGGTAATCAAGCAACTTAACAATAAAAATAACTTCAAACTTAAGCACAAGTTCTAATACCTTGTTGAATCAAAGGTATAATACGAAACAGCACATGCAATTCTAGCTCAGCAAGCAAGATAATACAAGACACTCAAAGACTGCATTTCCTTAGCTTAAGGAGTATCCAAACAGACAATGGAAGTCCTTCTACACAAGGTTTTGTAGATAAAGTAAATTATAAATACACATTAAGACTGTCATTAATGCCTGCCAATCTGCTTCTAAAAGATGTATTTACAAGATCAAAAAACTAATTAGAAAGTCTGTTTGATCTCAAGTTTGGTTACATACTGACAATCTTGAAATAATTTGTATTAGAAAGAATTGTTAAAGCTTTATATAATTCTGAACTTGAGCAACTGATATTTTCTGGGATACAAAAATGGTGCACAGTTCTTTCAAATGAAAATTATATCACCAAAATAGTAATAAAAATGAGTACCTATTAGTAAGAAAAAAATATTTATTAATCTATTTAAAGCATATAAAATGTATAATATAAAATCTCAAGGAGATTATTTAAACATACCAAACCAAATGTTTTCTAGCAGCAGAAACACCTGAAAACAAACAAGAAAGTTTGCAGGCAATATGGATTTTATATAGGCCTCATTGGATCTGTCTCAGCTTCTGCCTTTTCTGGGGAGCGGTCTGGAGACAGCACCTGCCAGGAAGCCTTGCCTGGTTCTTCCAGTTTCAAGAATCTTTCTTGGTTATACAGAACATTTCCATGATTAAACCACTTGGGTTGAAATTCTGCAGTCTGGTGTCTGCCTGGGAATTTTGATTATTCCTATTTTCAGCCAGAAGACTTAAGAAGTAGAGACGATATATTCATGAGAAAAGTTAGTCTTCGCTTTGCAGGTGTTTGTGCTCTTTGCCACAAGGATATCCTCATTTAAAAATCTGCCTGAATTTGCTAACGTTTAATAAAATGGAACCTTTCATCCAGCTACATGGAGAATAATGTTATTTGAGTATTGGTCTGTGCCAGGCTAAGCTAGCATTGCTGGCACAAAAATGGTCACATCCTTCTCCTGCCTATTCCAGCTTATGCCAGTAGTGAAGTGACTTAGTGAACTGCCAGTGAACTAAGCTGACTTAAAGTGACCAGCAACAACTAAACAAAAAAATTATTTGATTAGTGTGATTACTAAACCATTAAGTACTGCATAATAATGAATATACAGGAAGGGAGGAAATCAGAATTACCCAGACAGACTTAATTATACTATTTCCTAATTTTTGAGTGCTCAGCTTTGCATCCATAGCAGTTAGCATTCAAGGCAGTTTCTGTGACTGTGTGACTTTACTTGGTCTTTAAAAAAATGGAAAACCTCACTATTTGGCATTGTTGAGATATTTCCAAAATACCAGCAGCCTTCCACTCACTTCAGGTAACAAGCTGAATCAGCCAGAGTGGTCACAAGGTCCTGCTGTAGGTAGGGACAATGGGCTGCAGTAAGAGGTAGGGGTAAGATGCTGTAGTGCTGGGCTTTGAGGCAGCAGAGGAGCACCAAGATTGCCAGCACTGGGATGCCCTCCCAGATGCCCACATGGGCCAGCTTTTCCTGCCTGTCATCCCTGACCGTCAGCTTGATGCTTCATTCTCTACCTCAGACTCCTCCTCACACCAGTCACACACTGCAGGATGAGCACATGCTCATCCCTATTTCTGGCTGTCCAAGTCCCAGGTACTTCCTAAGAAACCCACTTTCAGACTTTTCTCAGCCCAAAGACCCTTCTCCTCCAACCTCTTTCTCCCATGTTGCCACCCAATCTCCCTCTTCCAGGCTCAACTCCATGCTTGCTCCCTTCATGACACCCTCTCTTTCCAGTAGATCACACTATTCCCTCCTTAGCCAAACTTGTACTAAAGGCTTCTTTTCCATCTTTTCTTTTTCCTCACTGCCATGGATCACAGTAGAAATTTCCTTGTCTCCCTTGCTCCTTGTCCATGTTCCTTCCCCTACTGGTCATCTGGTCGCCATTTTCAATTCCATCCATGCTCACTGTTCCCACTCCAGCTGGTCCATCTTTCATCCCAGTGCATCACGTCCTTGCCTGACCTGTACAAATCCTTGAGTCAGTCTCAGCCTTGCCTCCATCTCTTCACTCAGCAGCTCCCCTCAAGTCCCACTTCTCCTCTCATCCAGAAATACAAAAAGTTCAGCAGTTACTCTAAAGTAGCTTAAATCAACTCTAGTTCCAAAGGAGATCCTTTGTCTTCCTCCCACCTCTGCAACTTGTGTGGCTGCAGAGTGACCCAGCTTAGGAAAATGCAACAGCTGACAATTAACCCATCCACATAAGGAAAAGGTTAAATTTCAGCAAGATCAGCTTTCTGCTCTGACACACTGGTGCCCAGAGTTGGGAGTAAGGCAGCATCACCCTCTGCAGTAGCAGCAGAGAGGTACATGGATGTACATCTGATGACCCTGGCTGGATGCCCACCAAAAGCTGCTCTGTTGCTCCCCTCCTCAGCAGACAGAAAATGTAATGAAAGGTTCATGAGTTAAAGATGAGGAGAGAGACTGGAGATCACCTGCAAATTACTGTCAGGGGCAAGACAGGCTCAACTTGGGGAAATTAACTGAATTTATTACTAATGAAAACAGAGTAGGATCATAAGAAGTAAAACAATTCTTAATGACACCTTCCTGCCACCCCTCCCTCCTTCCTGGGCTTAACTTTATTTCTGATTTTCTACCTCCTTCCCACCAGTGGCATGGGGAGAGAGGGAATGGAGTCAGTTCATCACATGCTGTCTCTGCCACGGCTTCCCCCTTGGGGAAAGGAGTCTCTCCCCTGTCCAATGTGGGGTCCCTCCCACCAGAGACAGTTCATGGAGGACTCCCACAGGAGTCCTTCCCATGGGCTGCAGTTCTTCACTAACCACTCCAGCGTGGGTCCCTTTCCACAGGGTGCAGTCCTTCAGGAACAGACTGCTCCAGTGCGAGTTCCCCACCAAGTCACAGGTCCTGCCAGCAAACCTGCTCTACAGTGGGCTCCTCTCTCCATGGGTCCAGGTCCTGCCAGGAGCCTGCTCCTGTGTGGGCTTCCCATGAGCTCACAGCCTCTTTTGGACATCCACCTGCTGTGACATGGGGTCCTCCAGAGGCTGCAGGTGGATATCCGCTCCCTGTGGACCTCCAAGGACTGCAGGGCACAGCTGCCTCACCATGATCTTCAGCACAATCTGCAGGGAAATCTCAGCTCCTGAAATACCTTCCCCATGTCCTTCTTCACCACTCTTAGTGTCTGCAGAGCTGTTTCATTTATTTTCATTCCTCTCTTCTCTGGCCACAATTACTCCTTCCCATAACTTTTTTCCCTTCTTACATATGTTATCCCAAAATCATTAGTACCTCTGCTGACTGGCTTGGCCTTGGCCAGAAGTGGTTCTGTCTTGGAACCATTTGGCATTGGCTCTGTCAGACATCAGGAAAGTTTTTAGCAATTTCTCAGAAAATACACATCTATGGCCCCCTTCACCATAACCTTTCCATGCAAATTCAATAAAATGGATTAAAACAGTCTTGTAATTATGGCTTTAGCCAAAATGGTTAAGATTTGAGGAAGCAACTGGAAATCAGTCTTGAATAGAAAAATACACTATATGGGCAGTGCTGCCTGATCATGCCAGAAACATCTTATGACTCCCAGTTACTGCTTAGTTCTTTACAAGGGCTTGCAAAAGGTGTCACGCTTTGTCAGAGTGAGAGGAGAGTCACATAAAATACATTTCTCCAAAAGAAACCTGCAGACTAGCTAGGAAACAAGACTAGGAAGAAACATCTAAAACATTATTAAGTCCAGAATAAAAAGAAAAAAAAACAGGGCTGGCCTTCAGTGAGACACTTCCTACAGTATAATCCCCAAAAAACTTGCAACTTCTACTGTAGTCATGCTCAAGTCAAAGTGGAAGAAGAAATGCAACAATTAAGGCTATTCATCAGCTGAGGTTTTGGAACCCATTATCCATATTCTATTGAGGTGTAGTCTGTACTTCAAATTTTGGGGGACACTGTCAGTGAGGAACATGAAAGAACCTGCAATGAACCCTATGTTGGAAACATCTTTCTGTCAAGTCTACTATACTCCCCTGAAACATTTTTTTTTGCTGGGATAGATCATTCTACTCAAGGAAAGAGTTTAGTTTTGCCAGTAAAGTACCTGCACACAACACACATCTGCTAGAGGAAGTTATCACTGTGCCCTTATAAGGGCTACTGTCAGCAAAGATATTTAAGAACAGACAAGATCTGGCTCACCAAAACAACCTTCCTGCAGAACCATTTCTGAGTTCTTTCTGCAGTGCCTTTCTCTTTCCTTCTCCATGTTGCAAAAAAAACCCTCTAGATTCATAATTCAGATCCTTAAAAGATGTGAGAAAGGTTACATCAGCGCCTGAGTCAGTTTAAGTTTTGCACACAAAACTGTGAACAAACATTTTTCATGAATGAAGTAGCTAGAAAGAGCCAAAAGGTTTGGGTGTGTGTTCACTGCTGACAAATCCTTAATAAATTTCAGAAACTTTCTGTGGCTGATGTGATGTGAGAAATCCTCAGAGGACTTAGCATACAGCACCGTCTTCACATGCAGATAGCCAGAAGTATTCTGCAAAAGAACACTGTCCTCTTCTCGGGGTGCCAGATGGGTGAATCTTAAAACTGACAAACATGAGGTTGCAGAGCAACCAAAAAATTCTAATTATAAACCTACTTCACATCATCTAAGCCATATGCAGAGTAATTCAAAATAAGGAGAAACAGAGGAACGAATGGGTAGATGAAAGCAGAAAGTTCAGGCCTGCTTCTCTTCTTGACACCATATACAGACAAAAAGTAGCCTCCCGTAAGAACAAAGCCCCTTTGTAGCATGCTGATTTTCAGACTGTACATCTTACTTCATAGCTGCCGTGCTACCAGGATGACTGCTCCCTTTCCATCCAACCCATCCTTGCTGCTCTATACATGAGTCAGACTGCAGACCCATTCTTCCCCTAAATACGTGCTTAAGTCTTTCCATATTCAGGAAAGAAACTCAGATGAAATTCTGAGTAATGAAAAGCATGTGCTTACGTGTTTACCTGAATAAAGCTGCTCTGATGAATTTGTGCTAAAATGTCAAATGCATGTCAGGCAAAGTCAGGATCTTATGGAGCACTCCTGTTTGCAGAGCCTCTGCCATGAAGAGCACTGTGTCCCAAAGGGGGGAAAAGTTTTTCCTGGAGAGCAGCCCAGAACGAAAGGAGCCATCAGATCAAAGATAAGTCTTACCTCCCCCGCTACACCCCTCACTTCCCCAAACAGCAGATCCAGGCAGAGGAGGACTACAAAAAAGGAAAAAAATAGAATCGTTTTCCAGCAGAAAAATGAGATGTTCCCCCAACTCCCTTGATTTCTCCAAGCAATGCAGATAGGAGCTGGCTGTTGCTTGCCTGGAACATGCAACCATCTCATAGACCACAAGATGTGAAGTCATGGAGTTGCCAGTGTCATGTTATTTATTGGCATCTTCTGCCTCCAAGCCACTTCACAGCTTGGCAGTACGCAGAAGGGTGTTCAAACTGACCACAGCAGGCTGACCTTTCTGCTTCCACAGACAGAATGGTCTCCAGCCCCCATGATTCAAGAAACCATGGATACTTTTGTTTGTTGGCCATTATTCATTAGATTTGGGAGACCAAGCTGTTTAAACTCAAACTTCTCGGAGTGAAGAAAAAAATGTTGCACATTTTATATTATCTCTTGCAAATATGAAAGCTTGCTGCAATCTTCAAACACAATATTTATGAATTGGTCTTTCAGCCAAATCCATTTTTGCATAAGGATACACAGCTGCTGGTACCCAAAAGTATGATAGTTCCCAAATATATCTTTGCCATTTTTAAAATCATTCTAGAGGCTTGAAAATAATATTTTCTTTCATTGTAAGTGAAATCTCTAGTTCTGATGTTTCAAAGACAGTCTGAAATTAGCTGGGTTGTGTGTGTGTGTGTGTTTGTTTGTTTGTGCACAAGAATAATTGATTAAATCAGCACAAGCGTAACTGATTATACACTCTAACAAAACTACTGAAGAATTCAGCAGCAAAACTAGCAGTATCATGAAGAGCCATACACAATTTTTATGCTTATATATGGAATCCCCTCTTAATTATACAGTAGCAAATTTGAAATGTGTCATCACCTCACACCACTGGATATCATAGATTTTGAATGAATGTAACCTGCATTTTTCAACAGTTTTAAAGAAATTTTCTTAAGATGTCTCTTTAAACTTTTTCATTAAAGGAGAAAATTTGCATAGAGGAATATTTAAACACTCACAACTTACAAAGAATGCCAGCCCTCTTTCATTAACCAGAGCAATGACCCTCTAATAGGTTCACACTGAGGAAAAATATGGTGAGAAAAAATATGCAGAGAAATATGCCAAGTCTAATGCCAATTAGGACTTTGAAAATATATATATATATTATAAACTGGTCAAATGAAATGTGAAATTCAAACTTGAAAATTGAACTTATATCCTTTAGTCCTCTGAAAAATCATCTATTTTTAATGGAAATAGAAAAGCTATTTTTATCAAATTTCTCATTCAGTTGACAACAATAAATCTATTGTTCAGATGTGGTTGAAATGGGTCTTTGGAAAAGGAGGGTTTTAAGAAAATCAAACAGAAATTGCATCAAAGAAGAAATGCTTCTTTAACTGTCATTACTCTCTATATATAGCCTGCAGTTTTTGATTCATTTTAGGTTTGCCAGAATAACAGGCTATTGGGCACCGTGAAAAATTATTATTTTATCATTCCCATAAGAGAAAATGTGTTTAAGGGAGAATAAGTGAGTTTAGTGTTATGTCTTTTACTTTAAGAAGTATGTCTGCAGGGATCCAGATGCTGAGAAGCAGTAAGCTGATAACTTTAGCTTGAAATGCTACACTACACATTAAGAAGCCGTACACCTACTATTTATTTCACAAGCATGAATTAGGTCTTCTGAAAAAAGAATACAACTTTCAGTCAGACTTGCAAGAAAATAACAATACCCAGCACTCTGTAAATGCTTTCCATCTGGAAAATGCAAACAATTAAGAGGTAGTGGGGTGGGGGGAGGGACCTGAGCTGCTGTATGGGACACCAATGGAGCCAGGACATCCAGGGAGGGCTCCAAAGCCATCAGGTGTTGCACAGCTGGAAGAAAAGTGACAAGGTGCTGCCTGATGTATCCTAACCACACAGGTGGATCAGTGCCCAAAAAAAACCCTTACTGTGGCTCCTCTTCCTGTCAATGGCATATTAAACATCCCAGAGCCCCCTCCTTCATGACCCACTCTGACACCTGGTTATGATTGGCACCCAGAATTGTTCATACCCTACAATACTCTGTAAAGCTGCCCTAGTTTACAGATCCAAGAAGTGATGCACAGAAAGCATTATGTATGTGGTCTAAGCTCATAACATTGCACAGTAGAAGAATTATGAATAAAACCCATTTCTCTGGAGATTTCCAGTTTTGTCACCCTCAACAAAACCCCTTTTACACAGACTTCAAAATCCGTGAGTATTTTTTCTGACTGCAATACTATGCCAAATATTTATTTTATCAGTCCAAAACTCAATTTACTGCTGAAACTCTGCATTGATAATTCAGAGGAAATTCTAAGATTCTACCCAGAAGAAGACAAAGGATTACTGAGATGAATATTGTGCAAATAAATCTCTGCCTGGATCACCAATCTTACAAACTGCTGCTTTGCCCTAAGGCAAGTATCATAAAATAAGCACCTGTGCATAGAAGGGGTCTAAACAAGCTAAATAAAATTCCTGGAAATGTGTATGATGTATATCAGCTTTTTACAGTGCTGTAGTCAGTGAAGGTGAGAATAACAGACTGAAAGAGAGTGCGAGACAGTAAGAGGAGAGAAGAAAGGAGGGGAGGGCAAGGTGGAAAGTACAAGATCCTAATACCTAAGAGAAGTAAAAAGACAAAAGATCCTAGTAAAATATTCCAAAACAAAAATATAAAAGGAGATGGAAGAGTTAGAATACAAGGTGAGATAAAAAATTAAAATCAAATAATAAAAAAATCAAATCCAGAAAGTTTAGAACTTTCAGAAACTTGAGTCAGTAGTTCTCTGTCAGCCAAACTTGATTTCAGTGGGAGCTTTGCCTTAATGAGGACAGCAGGACAAAATGCAGCTTCAGTTCTTACACTTCAATAACAGCAAGATATAGCAAGATACTCTGTTGTTGAAAAAGATGATGCATTTTTGAATAAATATGGATGTTAGAAGCCAGGCAGTATAAATGTAATTGCTACAACGAGCTGAGTTACATCAGTGTGCACCAGCTGACAATAAGGTCCTTTGTGCTGGAAAGAAAGAAAAAAAGATGAAAAAAATGACTGGTGCCACTCTACAAACAATCAAATTAAAGGCCCACAATTATTCCAGCAAAGCTTCCATCGACTTCAGTGACAGCCCAGAAACAAAGAAGATTCTTCAGTCCTTCTTATAAAAAAATACAAATACAGGAATGACTATGAGTGACCTATTTATTTTTCATCAGTTTTGCTCTTGCTGAAATTGTGGGAAATGCACCCAGCTGCTTTACAGAACTATTGTTTGATCAGGCTGTTTATATGAAACTATCCTTCCCAAATATTGTATTACTATATGGAAAAGAAAGCATATAAAAAGATTAGAGAATAAAATATTCTTCTCATCTTCATAGACTAAGATAAAGCAAATTATAACTATTCATTGTTTATCTGATGAACAGGATGCAGATTTTGCCAAAGTAAATAGTGGCCTTAATGGTCCATGTAGAAATCATATAGCTGTCTTCCCCTTTATAAACTAAAGGAACCCTCACTGGAAGTGCAACTGGAATGTGGGTATGTGTTAAGCAAAACCTCCAATTTAAAACCTTCTCCTGTTTCATATGTCATGACCAGGAACAGACAAAATACCACAAGTAAAATCCATAGAATTATCAATAAGAACACCGAGGCAGATATTTTGTATGACAATTAGAAATAACAGAGAAATATTCTATTGCTAGCTGATCATGTTGCACACACTATTTATTACTAACTAGATTTTGCAAGCATACTGTTCCTATGCATAACATGGTAAATATGTCAATTCTCCCATGAAGTATTAATGAGAGGTGTCCCACCCAAACTATTAAGTCCAGGACATGTTCAAAGTCAGATTTATTCAGCCGCTGACTCAATCAGATAACCAGGAATGCTCAGGTTTTGCACGGTTACATCCACCTGTTGATTTAGAGATTACAGGTGGAAGCTGCCTTATTAAAATTTTTCTCCAGCTCAAAAATTTGACACACCTAACAAAGGGAATCAAGAGAAAAACAGTCTGGTCTGCTTATAAATGATAAAAGGATAATAAATAGTCAAACTCAATTATTACTGTTTGCAGGGCTAACATAATGCTTAAAGAAATTCATTGCCATTTGCAACCCTGTTAAAATTGATTACAATTTACTTGTGCTGGTTTTCTTCCCAACTGATTATATGATTGAATAGTACAGTCTGATTTTAAAGGAAAAAACCCCAAAGCTGCTTGAATAAAAAATTGTTTAGCCCTTGATAGAACAAACCATAGTGATCAACTTTAAGAATGGTTACCAAACTAGAAATGAGAGTGAAGGACAAGTACTTTCCTGTTCAAGGCTTTGTTTTTAATGTCTTTTTATTTTTAACTAGATTGAGTGCTGATTACAGAAAATTCAAGGCTACCCAGACATCAGGCTGCTCAATTGACCGGAAAGTTTGATGACTTCTCTTAAAAGTAAGGTCTGTGCATGAAATTATGTCAGTATCACTGGTTTCAGTGATAACTTCTGGGGGAAGAGAGGAAAAGGTTAATATTGCTTATTAAATAATGTTAAATGAGATCAAACAAGACGTGCAGGATTCAGGAGGGCTCTTGGAGCTCCGGTTGTTTCCCCAGGCTGCTTATGCAACCTTGTTTGTGCAGGCAGTGCAAGGGCCTGCCATTTTATTACATAAGGTAGCCCAAAAATATACAGCTAGGCAGTTGTGAGCTCCATTAAGTGCTGCACTGGAGTTTCTGTATCAGTTAGCCTCTGGAAATTTTAAGAAACGATCCGAAGGACTTAGGACATTGCTGAGTTTGGGATTGGTGCTTATTGTTTTAATAGCAACAGACCTCATCCAAAAGCCAGCAAAATACCATCAGTGTGAGCTGCCTTTTAATACATTCTGTTTTGACCATTCCTCAAGTGAACAGCAACACAGCCTTTGGTTTAGCACAGCTGCCGTAAATGCAATCCATGGCTTTAAAATCTGCCTTTCAGATGATTAAGCAAATTGTCTGATTTAGTAAAGAGCAGTCAACATATGATATTTCTGTCTTAACCAGTGCTTAAATGCAGTGGGGACATATGAAGAAATTTAATTCTCAGACCTCTCATTCTCAGTTCAGAATGTCAAAGCCTGGTCTTGTAGAGACAGATGAAACTCTAACTACAATACCACCCTGTCAGTGAAGATGACGGCCTTGTCCCAGATCCTCTCCCTGACACCGGGCAGTGGGGAAGACAGGGGAAGCCTGTGTCAGTGGGGCAGTCTCCCAGCAGGGACATCTTCAGCCAGGCATTGTATCTCATTATTCAATGCCTTCAGGTAGGATTGCTTCCCTGAATGAACTGCTTTCTGAACCTACTTGAACCCAAGAAGATAATCCTCACCACGACTGAACAGCTCCACAACATGACATCAGGGAGTATACTCAAGCAGCATACGCTGCTTTTTTGGGGTACAGTGCTGGACCATGCCTTGCCTCTTCTTTGGAGCATCTCATCTAGCTCCTCCCAACCAGTCCATTCCATGGCAGATGTGCTGTAATGGGGCCAGCCCTGAGCAGGGAAGGTACAAGCCACCAGTAGCATCTTAGCCTTGAGAAATGAGGGGGGCCAGATGCTGGCCCACTTTTTTTTGCAGACACCTGGAGACCACCTGTCTCAGCAGCCCCTTTCAGCCATGGCCAAACACAGGTGCTAAGGAGCAAGTACAAGAACAAGGCAAGCCAGTGGTGGTATTTCTCCAGGATACTCACCAAGCTTCCAAAACATGCAGCTCAAAACTTCCTATGCCAGAGGCAGTGGTTTTAAATTTAATAGCCCTTGATGGATTTCTCTTCCATGAACTCATCCAGTCACCTCATTAGCTGATGTAACCTCTCAGCATCCACATCCTGTGGTGAGGAGCTCAGCAGTCTGACCACACCATGCGAGCAGCTATCTCCTTTTGTTTCCATTCCTGCAACTGCCTGCTTCACCCAGTGCCCTCTGCTGCTGTGATCAGTCATTCCTGGTTTGCCTTCTCCATGCTTTGCTTAATTTTACACATTTGTTGCATTGCTACATCCCTCCAAAACTTCCCCCTTGTCATTATCCATCTCTGATGTGGGGGCATTAACAGCATAGGACACTGAAGATATGGCACACTACAGCTGCTACAGTGAACTGAGGATTCTTTTTTATTATTTTCCATCATTTTAGAAACAATGTTCTATTTCCCCTTAGTTTTTAACTCACATCTGCACATTGCGTTGATTTTTTTTTTTTCTGAGTTATCCATGGAAGATTTTGTCTAAACTTTGGAACCTTCAGTGACCTGTAGCAATTAATTTCTGTGATTATTGAAGCATTTTTTTCTATTTATTTTCAAACTGAAATACATTATTACATTTATATCACATGAACTCAAGGAAGAAAGAGTGATTGAAATGTCCCAGTAGATGACACTCTTGTCATGCCAGCACTTTTTGTACATTTTGAAATGAGAGGTTTCCTACCTGAACTTCCAAATTTCAGTTCTGATCTCAAACGTACATACACGTCTTCTAGATATTTTCCCCGTATCATCATTCCACTTGGCTAGAGATCCTCTGTTCTATGCAGATCCCTAAAAATGGTAGTAAAACAGCTGAAAAACAATTTCTGTCCTAATTAGGCCAGCAGACGCCCAGCTGTTTTACACAGACTTCTGCCCAAGCAGGAGAAGGTTAGATAACCTCAAATGGTTCCAGCCATTTACATGGTCATTTCTGGAGTATCTGGATGCACAAGGCATGCTACCTGCCACAAAGACACAGGAGAAAGAGATGGTATTGCCTCAAAATGCTTGCAGGTAAAGGGGAGGACAAGAACCAGCAGGTAGATGGAGTACTACCATACAGGTATTATAGTATGGCAATACTATTTCCTAGTAACAAAGGTCCAAGCTCACCAGTGACCTAAGTTTTGTGAGAGCTTTACTTCTTGGAAGTCACAGGTGAATTTTCAGACTGGAGCAGGATTAAAACTAGCACTGCATAAGACTATTCTTCCTAAACGTGGCAGGCAGCCTGCAATAAGCACTGATTTCTGCCATGGTCCTTGGATAAAGGAACAGAAGTGTCTTTACTGAAGTGTAATTAAAACCAGCGCTTCAGTTGGACTGAGCTGTGCCTCATGGTTTGCCATCAGGAGGAAGAAACACATGAAGAGAAGCATAAAAAACAGTACTTATCCCTCTATCCCCAAAATGTACGTTGAATTTATGTGAACAAGGCCAAGAAAGCCATTCCCCTAAATCCCTCAATCTAATCTGCCAACATCCCCAAGCCACCACAAGATAAATGCAAGGAGCAGAGAATGAACCACATCTGCAGATTCTCAGCTCCTTATTCAGAGCATGAGCCTACATGACCCACATCCCTTGTCATTCTCTTGCCTTTCCTGCCCTGAAGCTCTTGTATTTTTGAATTCAGCTGGCAATGTACTGTTCTACATACATATATACATATACATACATATATATATATATTTCTGTGTCCCATAGCATATCACAATAGCTTTAGTCCCTCCCAAAAAACAGCAATACCAAAAGCAGTACTGCATAAACAAATCCAGCACCAACTATACATTCTGCTTAAATGCTATTACATGGTGTTTCCTTTTCAAACTTCAGTAGTCAGACTCATAAAATCAGTCTATCAGATGATGCAGATTACCAACTGAATTAAATTAGCTAAAATATTTGCATGGCCTCAGCCTACCTTTTAACTTTTACCTAGTTTTATTAAGATCAAGGATCGACTGACAGTTAAGCCAAATCCAGGAAAATTATTTTTTTATACAGACAATCATCCCTCTACAAAATCTGCAATTCAAGTGCATCTGCCCTAAGAGCCTAGACACAAAACTATAAACACAAATGGAAGTTGCCTAAGTTAATCTAAGACAGAAAGAAAAGCAATTAAATGCACATAAAATGTATATTTGACTGGTTTTTTTTAACTGTATGACATTTGCCAATTCAGGGGAGAGTCAAAGAAGCAGAGGCAGGGTCTGAAACACCCAGCAGGCAGTGTGGGGAGGAAAATGAGAAGGATGAAAAAGCAGTAGTACCATGTCATGGTTATTGAAAGACTGGAAACCACTGCTTTTGCATGCTCACATCTCCTGTCCCTGTACATGGACAAGTGTCAACCTCTTTCTTCCCACCATTCCTTTTCTTGGCCTGGGTTTACCAGTCTATCTACAGTTCCCCACACCTTGCTCCCAAGATTTGTTATCTATGACTCTACAAATCCTTTGTCTCAATTCTCTGCTCCTCAATTTCTCCAAGTGTCCATCACCCATACTTCTTCTCACAAGTGGGTCAAGTTCTAGTCCCACAATTTCTTGTCACTGTGAAAGTGAATTGAACTATTTCCTCCTTCATCCTTCCATGGCATCACCAGGCACATTCTGCCACCGAGGACACAGTTGAGAAAGTCTTCAATTCTTCTTCCTGTGCTCATTGTAGAAGCAACACCTTGGAAGAATAATGGGGGAAAGTCCACTCAGCTCATCAGCCACCCACTGGAGCGCTCTCATCCTTCCCAGCAAGAGGAGCAGTTGCTCAGCTCCTAACAGTGCTGGGATGTTCAGCGTGCTTTGTGCTGAGAGCATCTTCAGTGAGTGCAATGGTCAAGCCCTCAACAATTTCTCTCCCAAGAGCACACGCCCTGAGTATTGTGATAAAATTATACTGGAGAGAAATTCTGGAAGATTCGCAGAGGCTCAACATAAGGCACACCCCCATCACAAGACTGACCCCAAGCCAAATATCTTTTTCCTGCCCCAAAACACGATGCCACAAGAATTCAAGTCTCAAAGAAAGTGTTTATTAGCATAGGAAAAAAAATTCAGATTCCCAGATAGATCAAGGTCTCCTAATGCAGGATGTATACCAAAACCATCTTCATCAAATATGTGGTCAAAGAACAAGTTTTCTTCTTACCATGTTCTCAGAAATAACTGGGCCATTTAATCTGGAACTTCCCAAAGACAGTCTGTCTTCAGCAGACTCTCAACCTGGAAAATATCAGCCTAGGCTTAAGCTTAGCAAATGCATATGCACCTGACAGTGGAGCTTTGTACTAGAAAGCACTAGCTAATTTTAACTGTAGACAACATTGCTGCCTATGATAAAAAAAAAAACCCACAAACTCCTTCAAGAGTTCTCGCATGCTTCAGGGTAGAGATTTGGGCAAAAAAATCATAATTCTGCAAAGTATATTCTACAGATTCAACCCTGCAAACATGCAGGAAGGCACCTTTATTTGTGAGGGAAAATTAGTTTAGGCAAGCCCACTGTCTCCAGGCTTTGGTGCAGGGCACAGAAATGCTGCCAGCTTGGGGAAATCACCTTTGATGTCACATACCTAGTTCTACAAAACCTTCATTTTCAGTGCAATCCTGTACAGTTTGGCAATCATATTCTCCAAATACTCCTGACCATCTCTGCAGAGAAACCCTGTGTCCATATTCATCTACTGAAATGTATGCAGGATTGGGCCCCCCACCAGCTGACAGCTCCCAGAATCAGATGTGGATCAGTGGATGAGCTGGCTACGTCTCGACACTGTGAACTCTAATTATGTAGTACCACCAAACAAAGTAAACCCACAGTTTAGAGCATCAACATCTCACACTGGGGTAAATGAGATAATTTTCCACTTCAAGAGGCAACCACTTGTTGAACTGAATGCTCAGGTTGGCTGTGCCCATCCGAGAGATCCTTACAGCCCTTCTGGAGGTTTAGTGCCATGAAAAAATCCAAGTTCCTCTGCTGGCTGTAACGCTTATAACCGCTAATTATTTCTGAGTCACTTGAGTGAAAGTGAGCTGCCATCCTGTAGACAGCTCAGGAGCACGCAGCAAAGTTTCTGGATGAGCGTGCTTATTAATTGACAAATCAGGCTAGTGACCATAGAGGAAAACACCACGGCACAACTCCGTGTGAATCCGGTGCTGCCGTTCGGCCGTGGATTTAAGGTTTACCCCTTTCCACACACGGAAGCCAACACGCGGGAGTTCTGCGCAAGGCTGCTGCAGCAGCAGGGCTCTCCCAGCACACGACACAACCTCTGCTCCCCCAGGAGCTTTCGCCCATTCAAAACCCCCCCTGGTCCTACTGGAAGTTTTCCTTGAGCAAACACCGCCCGGTCGCATCGCAGACCCTGTTCCAGTCTAGCCTATATTAACCCCAAAGTCAGGAAAGTCCAACCACACCAAAACGAGATGGGGAGGGAGGACTGCTTAGGGGGCAACTTATTTTTTCCAAACGGAGGGGCCCGGCCGGCCGCCGCCAGCCCGGCCGGGACAGCCACGCCGCACATAACCGGTGTCCCCACGGAAACTTTCCCGCGGCAGAGACGGTGCCACCCCGCACCACCGGGCGCGTCCGCCACCCCCGCGGAGCGTGGGGCACGGCGGAGCTGACCCCGCAGGGGCCAGGCGTGCCCGAGCATCCCGCGTGGGTGCCCCGGGCGGGCGCCCCCCGGGCGGGTGTCGCGGGTGTCGCGGGTGGGCGCCCCACGGGACGGAGGCAGGGTCGGGGCCGCACGGCCGCGCGTTACCTGGGGTGCCGGTGCTGCGGGAGCGCGGCGGGGAAGCCCCAGCCGCCGCCGCCGCCGCCGCCGCTGCTGCTGCTGTCCGCGGTGGCCACCTGGGCGCGGGAACCGCCGCCGGTGCCGGTGCCGCCGAGCTGGATGCCGCCGCTTTTCCGGTGCCTCCCGGTGCCGTTGCGGCAGCGGCCGCCGCTGCTCCAGCCGCGCAGGAGGCCGGCCTCGGGAGCCGGCAAACTCTTCCTCGCCAACGAGGAGCCGGGTACGCTGCCCGCCTCCTGCCTGCCGCCGGTGCCGGTGCCGGTGCCCTGTCTCATGGTGCGCGGGGCCGCCGCATGCCGCGCTGCCGCCGCCCCGGGCGCCGCGGGACCCACGCGCGCCGGGGCCAGGGGCTCCGCCGGCACCGGGAGGCCGCCGGGAGCCCGGGCTGCTGCGGGGGGGTGCGGAGGCCAGGGGCCGGGGGGGCTGCTGGCTGGGGCTCCCGCTGGGGCATTAAGTTGGACGCGCGGCCTGGAGAGGCAGGGCGGGCGCGGGGGCTGCGGGGCCGATAGTTCTCCGCGAAGTTGGAGCCCGGCGGGCGAGGCGGGGGCATCCTCTCCGCCGGCCCTTCATCGCCGCCCGCCGCCGCCGCCTCCCCTCGCCTGCCCCCGCCGCCGGGCCACCGCCCCGCGCCCTCAGCCGGCGGCGCTGCGGGGGCGCGCCCCGCGCCCCGCGCCCATGGGCGCAGCCGCGGCGCCGGCGGCAGAGGATCTTCGGCTTCCTCCGCCGCTCGTCGCCTTCTCCGGCAGGGAGCGGGGGAAGCCGGGGGGGGCGGGGGGGGGGCGTGTGTGAGGGTCGGGGTGAGCTCAAATGCGAGGCTGTTGCTCAAAATGGGCCAGGGAGGGGGAAAGGGACCCCGGCGCTAGGCGCCCCCCTACCCGCGGTGGGCGCCGGCAGGGCCGGGCTGGGGCGGTGGGCAGAGAGAGGGCTGCGGAGGAGCTCTCCCGCCCCGGCTCCCGTGCACAAGTGCAGGGAATGTTCCACTGACCTACATATTTTTCCAAACATACGTGACCTTTTTTTTTCTCTCTCTCTCTCTCGTTCTGTGGGAGGAGACAGGCGAGGATCCAAGAAAAGGAGAAGCTGGAAAGAGAACGAAAGGGGAAGCAGGGGAAAAAAAAAAAAACCTCAACCAAAATTCCAGCCCCGCATCAAGGATGGTTTCACACCGCCGCCGCGAGCGAACCTCGGCGTGCCCACGTTTACATACGCCTGTAGCGATGTCCCCGCTCTGCACCGGCGGCCGTCCCGGTACCCTGACCCCGGGAGCCCCCGCCGCTGCAGCCGGGCCCGCAGGGCAGGGCAGACTGTGCCCGCTGCTCGGCCACGGCTCCCGGGGCGATCCGGCACTGTGCCGTCCGCTCCTCTACGCCCTCCCCGTTCAGCCCTCGCCTCGGGGGGATCCCGCGCCCTCTCCGTGCCCGCTGTCCCAGCGGTGGGGCGGCAGCCGGGCCGGAGCGGGGCACGGCACCGCGCTGCCCCGGGGCAGGCTCACGGCCTCGCCGGGCACAGGCAGGAGCTCCCGATCTGGTTATGCAACGGCGCACAGGCAATTGGAGCAAAACCTTGACAGAGAGCGCTTTTTTTTTTTTTTTTTTTTTTTTTTTTCTTGTTTCAAAGTAGGTCATTCTTTTTATTCCCTATTTTGCGCTTTTTTTTTTTTTCTTTCCCTCCCCCCCCCCCCCCCCAATACTCGTCCTGCAAAGTGGCCGGTGAGAGAAGGCGGTGTGCCCGAGCCTCGACGGGCATTCCTGCCGCCGGCTCCAGAGTTGCCCTTCTTTCCCAAGGAAGGCAGCAGTGGCCGGGGAGCGAGGGCACGGCTCGGCCCGAGCCCGCCGCTCCCCCGCCGCCCCCGGCCGCGCTCCCCGCCCGGGAGCCGCGTCCCCGGGCCCCGCCGGCTATTGCCCCCTGCCCGCTGGAGCCCTCGCACCGCCTGTGCACCCGGGGCTTGTTGGTACTGCTGGCACACACCTCTTCCACCGGCAGAAGTGGTTTCTCCCCGAGATACAGTATTTGCTTTCAGGAGAGTTGTATTTTTTTCTGTTTAGAAGGGGGTTTTGTTGGGGAGGAAAAGCCCCCGTATCGAGGTGCAAGCTCTGTCCCTATAAAAAGGCCTGACAGCACAGCCATGCTTCTTCCAAGCAGAGTTTGTGTGCTGGGCCAGGCGCTGTTTCCCCATGTCCCCCGATGCCTCCTTTTGTAAAGACACGTTAATCCTCGCGAAATACCCAGCAGCAGAGAACACTGCCCACTCCGGGTGTGCGTGTGTGGGTGCAGCATATGGGCTGATGGTTGCCCCAGCTACCTGGCTCCTGCGAGGAGCTACGCTGCTTCTCCCACGACCCCCACCACCTAGCTCACCCAGTTACCCTGCTGTGGTGTCCGCCTCCTGCCATACACCTTATCCAGCCAGTTACTTGATCCAGTTCAATCCCCAATGCAAATGTAAATAACTACAAAGGATGGAAAAATGTTGTGATCCTTTGCTGAGGACTTTTACACCATCCTTTATACAACAGGCATGACTAATGTTGAAAGAGTAAAGTTGTTTACTTTTAACCAAGATTAAATACAAAACTTCAAAAAGCTCCTCCCTTCCTTTGGATGAAACCCAGCATTTTTTCCCATTTGGAAATTGTCAAACAGTGGTTAAACAATCCTTTGGCAAACACATAGTGCCTGAGGGAATAAAGCATCAGATACATGGGGAGTGGAATAAAAGACATTTCTGTTCCTAAGGTACTTTACTTGTGTTGCACAGTGAAGTATAACATAAAATCTTCAAGCCTTGTAAGGTTAGAGAAAAGGAACTTCCCATGATTATATACACTACATGATTTGATATTCCAATCCTTTTGGAAACCTTCTAAAATCCTTTCCCCAAACCAACCCTGTACTTTCAGAAGCTGGGAAACCAAGTACCTTAAGGAAAACACCAGGTTAAGAAATGCAATCAGAGAGACAAAGGGGCACATGTACAAAATTATATCTCTGCCATGCTGTGTTTTAACATTTTCTCTGTGAATTTCTAAGGACACCATTGCACAAGTGAACAAGCGAGACTGGTTGAGGTTTATTTCTTAATTCATTCCCTAGGTTACCAGAGTAAACTTTAATTAGGGCAACAAAGAGTAGAGTGGCTGAGGGTGAGGCAGGCTTTTCCCAGCTCATACCTGAATCCCATTGTGAAATACCAGCCATTCAAAACACACAGCCTTTTTTTCTCTGTCCAGTGACACAAGGAAAATAACCAAATGCTGTCAATACCACGTTTGGATTGGAAATTAACCAAAGGGTTATGCTAGATGCTACATGTAAGAGCTTTAGGCAAGGAGCCCAGTGTTCAATTTTAAAGAATGAAATCTTTTAATAATAATGAAATATTTGTAAGCAACTTTTCAGACACCAGGAGCCTGTGATCCAAAGACACAATCCCTTTTGTTTCAACTAGAATAAGCTGGCCAACCTTCACAGCCCAGAAACGAGGCAACAGGGTTTTCCACAGGCCATGAACCACAGGCTAGGTGTCTCCCAGGGTGGAGGGCCAAGGGGAAGAGCCTGAGCGAACAGCGGCACCCCGGGGCCCCTGCTGCTCCATTGTGGCAAGACCATGGGAGGGATTTGGGGTTGGGTGTGAGTTCATCCCAGACACACTGTGTTTAACTCTGCTGGTTTCCTTTCTCTTGCTACCAGGAGTTAAATTTATGAGGTGCTGCCGCTGCAAGGCATAACCTTTGGCACAGGGGCTACCTTGGACATCCCTTAGCTTCAGAGACAGAGGCTGGTTGCCACAATCTGGAAGCAGAGATCTCCCAAGTACCTAAAGGGGGCCTACAGGAGAGCAGTAGAATCACTTTTTGTAAGATCACATAGTTATAGGACATGGGATAAAGGCTTTACAACGAAAGAGAAAAGGTTTGGATTTTTTTTTACTGTGAGTGTGGTGAGGCACTAAAATGTTTCCCAGAGAAGTTGTTGATACCCCATCCTCACAGTGTTCAAGGCCAGGTAGGATGGACCTTTGAGCAACTTTGTCTAATGGATGATGTCCCTGCCCATGGCAGGATGATCTTTAAGGTACTTTCAAACCCAAAAGGTTCTGTGATGATTCTCTGATTATCTGTGCTATATAAAGGCTTTTAATTTTCAGCAGACACCAGTAGATGTTGTGGGGAGATAGGATGCCATTTGCAGCCCTTAAATTAAATGTGAAGCCTACATTTGGACAGGTGTTTGTGTAGAGGTAAATAGGGTTCTGCCAAACAATCATTCTCTAATCAACATAAATGGCAACAGTGGTGCAAAAGTCAGACATGACACTGTAGGGGAAAGGATCATGATGGAAAAAAAATAAAGGACCCACAAAGACCTGACCAATTCCAATGAACATGAAACTGTTCTCTTTAATTTTCAAGAAAGTAAGGAGATGGACAAAAATTCATTTGATTCATATTAATTAAGGGGCACAACAGACTTGGGGTCACTTTTCCCACCTTCCACATTGAAAGTGAGAGCAATAGGAACCAATAAATGGCAAATAAATCAAATGTCTCGTGTTAGTCAGAGGAGTCGCACCAGCTGTGTCTGCTGGGAGTCCTGTGCTTCTTTCCAGACAGGCTGGCTGGGGGAGGCAAGCATGGGAGCAAGAGGACAGATGTGAGGAGCTCCTTCTTTGGGTAATGTACTTCTGTAACCAATTTTGTTAGAAATTTCTGCAGGGAGGAATAGTCTTCTGGGGATCAGCATTATTTTTCATTCTGTGGCTTGCAGCTTCCTGAGGGAGGGAGAGGTACTGCATACTTAACAACCAGCAGCAGAGTCTTCGAAGCAGGGAAAAGCAGAGAGATGCCACAGTGAATTGGACTTCAGATGCATCCTACTGGAGCTGCCCCAAGCACTGAAGTAGGATGCTTGATGGGTTTTCAGGATCTGTTCCCTTAGAAAACCAAACTCCCTGTTTTTCTGCATGTTTACTACAAGAGAAGAGACAATTTGCTGATTTGAACTTATTTCTGTCAGATCTGGTTTGAAAAAAAATTCCTTTGCCAGTGTTTTCATGGAAGAAATAAGCCAGGTGTACAAACTACCTGAGGGTTTGACTTTCTCAGTTTATTCAAAAAAGGGGTTGTGAGTTTCCTTTAAGTGGTTAAAGCAAAGGGTGGGGAGGAAGAAGGTGTGGGTTGAAAAATTAGTTACTAAACATTGAATAGACTTGTTGTCTGGAAGGGCTGAAATTGCTGCTGGCTGCCCAGAAAGCCCTAAAGCTTGCTGGAAATCTTGTGGCTGAGCATTTGCATCTTTCCTGGGAGGAACTTTCAGACAGCATGAGCTGTACATGTGCACTCGATTGCCATAAAGCATACTGCATGTGTGTGTGTGAGCCTGATGAGCCAAAACTCAAGGCTGTGGAAATAATTCCTTTTCGTGTGGGAAAGAGATGATCCACTTACCCTCTGGCTGGCTGTGGTTTTGTGCCAGTGCACCTCTTGGCCCCTACAAGACCTTTGGTTCACTTACAGCAGAAGGGGAATACATCTCATGGGAATACATCCAGTTTCAGTGTGATTGTGCTGGTTAATAGGAATAAGAAACTATGACATGTTCATGCCTGGGTAAAAGGCTCTGGTCTCAAATCAGGCTGATGGAGTTTGTTCAAATTTGAGAGTTGTTCAAGGAAAGGAAGCTCAAACTCGAACCCAGGAGTAAGTGATCCGTTATTTTTGCTCTGAAAGTCCCAGTGAAATGGAAGATAATAGGGGTTGTAGTGCTACAACTGAATTAAGAACAGCTGGGAGAAGTCAGAATGCAAACGTAGCATCTTTGTCTTTACCTTGACTGAGAATAAAAGACTATTGCTATTAGTTATTATGTCTTACATCTTACATTACTACTGCACTGTGTTAGTACTTTTTTTTGGCAGGCACATGTTCCTGTGGACCTGTATAAGTATTTTAATTCCTGGCCTGTTTTACAGAGACCTTCTACCTCATGCAGTTTTGGTCACATATTTGGAGTTACACTACTCACCACCTTACATTCACTCTTTCAAATTCTTCTCAGCTTGCTTTGATTCTGTGCGACACTCTACTCTTGCACCTACCTTAAGCTCATGATGTTATTGCTTGTCACAAGACATGCTACTAGAAATATGGATCATTTAAATGTGAAAGTTTAGTAAGCAACAAAAGAAATATAAAGAAATATTCAATCTCAGGGGTATATAATCTGTCCACACATATTCAGCTCTGTCATCTATGATTCTCAGAGCAGTAAACAACTATCAATATCAAGACAGTGTGGAAGTCTGAATTTATCTGCTGTTATCAGATTAATCTCTTCATTGTGCCTTTCAATCTTTTTTAAACTACTGCAGTCCATAGGCACTAGATCTCAATGAGGCTCTTGGCGTGTTCTTCTGTGTGCTCATCCTTATTCAAACAGATACTAAATTCCTGGTAACAATTTTTAAAAAACTCTCCTAAATTAAACCATACATTTAAAAATAATTTACTTTGCTGTTTCAAACTCTTAGTTCTAGCAGAGTCATACAGTAAAAAAAAAATAAAAAATCAGAAAACTTTTTCCTTTAAGCTAGGTTATTTCCTTTCTCTGTTGTCAAAGAAAATGGGCAAGTTCATGGACTGCTCTTCCTTTTTGTACGTGTCAGCTCCTCACTCTCATATTGATGCAAATGTTGTTCTTAGTTCATTGCGACTGCCCTAGGGGAGTGTCAAAATACAAACAAAACAATTTCAGTAATGCAAAACCAGGTGAGGTGTTCCCTTGATTTTGTAAAGTCAGAGATGGGGCTGTAAGAACTTGAAGGGTGCATTTGGCCTCCACCTCTAGGGCAGGCAGTGCACAGAAGCAGCTGCAAGAAGAGGCTGTGGTATTCCCCTTCCACACAGGATTGCAGGAGGGAAGGAAGCAGAGGAAGAGAAAGTGTTAAAAAGGTAAATATTGACTCAAAGAAAGGAGACATAAAGGAGAATGTGGGAGAACTGTAAATGAGCCAGAGAGGATGGAGAAAATTTCTTCAGCAACTGTAATTAGGTTAGATTTCAGAAGTAATTGCAGTGTTCCGGCATCAGCAGATTCTGTAGGCAATGTTTGCCCTCAGCTCTGTTTGCTGAGAAGGCGGTGAGTTGTTTCAGCCTGCAGGGCCTGATCCTGGTGTGGTGGCACCGACTGCACATAGACACGAGCCCAGTGAGGCAGCCAGTGTCCTCCCTCTCCATGCCACTGGGAGCAGCCAGAAGGTTTGCAGGGAATGGAAGTGGTGAGTGCAGAGATGAAAACGCTGTGGCATGTGTGGATGCAAACACACAGCCTAAGTGAATGAATATGTATTTAATTGAGCTGCCGATGCAAAATTGTGTTAGGAATTTAATGCTGGATAAATGATGTTTCAATTGTCAACATTATCTGGCTGATGCTGCCACCTCTGCAGAGGTCATGGTGAGGCTGGGCTTGTGCTACCTCCTCACTATAGGTTGGAACAGTAAGTGGGATGCAGGAACTGCATTGCCCTCTTGTTCCTTTAAGATACACTTCTCCTGTGTAAAACAAGATTATACAGGCTTTCTGCAGGGAGAATAGATTTCACCTTTAAGTCTTCTGCAGACATTTTACATTAGCAGCTCATGCACCATCAGAAAATCAGTTACCATTGGTATTACATGCAGATGAACAGTGCAGAGTAACGGAGAATTCATTTTACACAATGCTTTTAATAAAATGCTAAATAGAGCAAAATATTTTCCAAAGGGCTATTTATAGGATCTGTGTAGGAAGTATGTCTCCAAGGGGAAGTTTGCACCTTTGTGATTTGGATGAGGAGTGAGTCTCAGCATTCTTAATGCTAACATTGGTCAAGAACATATTTCTGCCAGGTTGGATTGTAGATGAGAGCAGTCCATCATCTATAATGCAATGGCTGCCACTTCATGTGGAGAAACACTTTTTTTTTAAAAACAAGAGTTTCACATGCTGTATTGTTGTAGTGCCAGTTGTTGCAAGGCTCTAAAATAACCGAATTACTGGGTCATTCTTGACGCTCTTATCATCTTTTCCTGTTCTTGATGCCAGCACAGTTTGCTGATTAGATTTGCTGCATGTATTTTAGTAAATCATTTACTTCAGCACTTTGTTACAAGCAGACATACCTGCAATAGCAGTCCTACTCCTACCTGAGTTTGGGTAGGTATATGGGGCAAAGAAAGGGATTTAGGTGGTTTTATCAGGAAGTAATTATTAAAATAAGAACAGAAATGGAGGGTCAGACCAAAGTATGCTGCCTCTAACTGTGGCCAGAAAGAGAAGTCTGAGGAAACGAGCAAGAATAGCATAGGCACTCACTTCCCTGGAGTGATTTCTCAGCTGTCAATAGTTTATGCTCGGGAGCTTCCCATACGCCCATGTAACCACCATAAGCAACATCTTCCTGCAGAGAACCCCACAGCTTAACTATACATTTTATGAAGAGCCATCTGGTTTTGCTCAATTTGAACCTGCTGGTGTTATTTGGTTATTGGGTACCTTTTTGTTCTTGGGTTGGAAGAGAAGGAGAGCAATCAGTCTTTCTTTACCCTCTTTATGTTCTTTGTGGTTTTATAGACATATGTCATATTCCCTCTCAGTCATCACTTTTCCTAGTATGGAAATTGCTCAGTGTTTTTTGATCATCCCTGTGATGATCTGAACTTCTCTGAAAGTTTTCCATTGTATTTCCTTTAAGGTGAGGATCAGGACTGCGTATAGTGTTCAACAGGCAATCCACGTGCACACACACTAAATCTGTGCAGGTGCATGATGGTGTTCTTGCTTTTCCTTCACTAATATTTGCTAGCACAGGGTTATGGCTCTTGTGTCTTTAAAACGTTCTGAGATGCATAGTACAGTTCAGTTACACGAGCACCAGAACACTTCTTTCCGCTTAACTTTTATTTTTTTAAATAGCACATCTGAATCAAAAATAATAGAAATTTGTCTTAATTTATCTACATATTTCACTCTATTGAAAGAAAAGAATGGCTAGAATATTGCTAAAGAGAAAATGTATTCTTATTCATTGTAACTTCCAAGATTTCTGAAGGGGCTATATTTAAGTATGTATGCAAAAAACAGCCGTGCTGGGAGGGGAAGGGGGATCAATCACAGAAAGCTTGAACAGCAAAAGGAAATGTTTCAAAATGTTCTAAACTTGTGAAAATAAAAGTATGACAGGACAGAATAGAATAATAAAAAGAAATCCTTTGACAATTTCCTTGCAATAGAATGTACTCCCTTCTTTTAAATGTTTTTGTTAGAGCTAAAACTGATGAAACCATGAGAACAACTAAAATAGATGAATCCTTCTGCCAGTTGCTATTACAATCTATTACTTGCAGGAAGGAAGCCTGTTTGTTTAAAAATATCCTCCCTGCCCTTAAAGATGCAGTGAGATGTTTGCATTAATTGAAATCAGTTTTAAGTATCATAATTACCGAGTTCCTTTTTCATTTCACAAACCTTGCTAGGTGTATTAAGTCTCACAAATTTAATCTAATCTGTGCTGCTACTACTAAGTGAGACTGATACAGCATTATAGAAAACTAGCAGTGATGACCTAAGTTTCAGTCCGACATCTCCTACTTCCAGGGTAACCGATATCTATTTCCCACTTGGTTCCACCCCCCAAATTCCCCAGCTGATGCCCACCCTCAGGTTTTCCACCATTTCCTCCAGCAGCACTGTCCTGTACTCCCTGCCACCCTGGGATTAGTCTGACTACCTCAAGCCAAGTGACATGGAGCGCAAATATTGAACTCATGCCTTCAAATGCCTTTCCAAAGTTGTGCCTAAGTATCTCCAGCTGGTTTATGAGAGTGAGTGAAATGGCCTGAAAGCTTCATTTCAATTAAAATAAGCTCTGCTCCAGGTCTTCTTGCAATAATCAGCAGTGGCATTCAGCTTTCAAAAGCTGATGTTAATGCTTTACTGGCATGAGTGTGCTGGCCTGTTTGCTACTTCTGAGAAGCACAAAAAGCTCTGGTCTGCATCACACAAACAGAACTTCATATTTTCAAAACCTTTGATCTGAAAATTCACTACCCTTACCACTTCAGCTTGGCTTATATACTTGGAACTCTTCCACGGAGATACAGACATTTCTTTGGGGCATGATGAGCTTTTGACTTTTGCCTTTCTTTGATTATTTTTTTTTAGATAGAGAGCAAAGATCTTTTCTGCGAGCATGCCTGCCCCAGGCAGCCACTATTCACAGTGGAAGCTGAGTAACATTTTGCTATTCAAACAGAAATCTGAGTGTGTTGTATTGCAACAATATGAGGCCAACATGGCAAGATGGCACGGAGCCATTCATTCCTGCCTGGTAAAGAAGGAGGCTTTTGGAAAAGCAGGTGGAGAGAAGGGTGTTGGAAGTATATTAGCAAGGCATGAAGCAAGGGTGAATAGGCTATTGAAGAACATGAGAGGTGTTGAGAAAAGGAGACATCAAGAAGACAGGATGAGATGCACAGGAGTCTGGAGGGAGGTGTGGACCAAGACTTGCAGGGTTTGGTGTGACCTGGTGATGCAAACACTTTACTGAGGCCCTGGATATTTCAGCATAAGTCTGAAGTTCAGTGAGCTGCTTTATTGCCACTGGAAGTCATTTCACCTACCCACATCTCAGATTCCCCCCTTCCCCATATCTTCCTGCTCAACAGATAAGCAAAAAAGAATTGTCAAGAGAGGGGGAAAAGAAAGATAAATTATGCTGTAGCTGAATGTTGAGGACATGGGACCTGAGTCAAAAGATGACATGATTCTATGTGGTTTAGGGCAAAGGGACGAAACAACTTTAGCTCCCTTCAGAAGATCAGGCATTGTTGTGTTCTAAGCTCCAAATGCAGAGACATGATCCTGGGGATGAGGTACAGAAGTGCAGCACTCAGCCAGCATGACAAAACCGTCACCAGGTAGAGATAAATGTAGCACAGTCAAATTACATAAACTCCTCTCCCTTGGTCTTTATCTGCTAAAGAAGGATGGGAAATTGAGAAACCCCTCCTGTTTGATGGGGCATAGCACAATCAGCTAAACTGATCCTTTAATAATACTCAGGGAGAAACATATGCTAGTGCTGCTTTGTGTTCATTTTTTGCTTTATGTCTGCTTTTTAAGACAGATATGTCTTCATAGACGTACTCGAGTTGTTTTCAGTTCTCATGTGTGTGATGCTACGCCTTATCTTGCTATGGTGGATCAGTTTGTTTATACAAGCTTGGCACAGCGAGGTCTGCAGTCTGAGCCTTGGATCCCAAGCACATTCTCCATTGAAATGGTACCATACACTAGCACTCCAGGCCTGGGTGCTGCAGCCATGCCCTCTCAGAGCCAGATGTGAATGCCAGGACTCAGAAGTTAATCAACGTTAGACTTTCAGACAATAACACCAATACATCTGGAAATTGCAAGCTGTTCATGTAAGCATAGCCATAGTGCATCTCTTTTCAGACAGGCAGTATCCAGGATTTAAAAAAATCTCCTAAAGTCAGAAGAAAAGCTTATGTGCTCAGGAACTCACTTGGTTGTCAACAGCTAGTCAGGCTTCCTGATGCCGAAGCACAGGAACCTCTTTGTACCAAGAAGGGAGCTCCCAGCTGACGTCATGAAGGAAATACAGCAAACTGTATGCATCTGAAAGCACTGAGCTTTCCTGAAGGAATTGTTCCTTTCACAGAAGGAAGAGCTATGGTCTGGTGTAGGGGAAATCTGAGGCTTCTAAAAATACCAAATCCATCCAGCATAGACTAATTATTTCTAACACTATAGACTTTAGTTGAAATTATGAATTACTTCAGCTCCCTTTTCAAAGAATCCGAATTGCGTCTACCTGTCTACCTAAGCTTCTGCAATATCCACTGGAGATCTAAAGAGTACAGCCAATGGAGCCAGATTAGTTCAGCTAAGCAAGTGATGGAGTTTACCTTCTAACAATATGAATTTTCTCTCTCGACTCTATTCCCTGTTGACTGAACTTCCATTGACTCTATGTAGCTCACACAGAGATAGCTGTATTGCATTCAACTAAATTTAAGCACCCCTATCAGCAGCTCAATACCCCCCTATAAGGCTTATTATATATAAGACTCATCTGGGAAGGTGAGTGGCCTTCTGTTCTGCATGCATTACCTCAGTGTTGAACTTCTCATGTTGTCAAGAACATTGAAGTGACAGGTCTGAAAACAGAATAAATTGCTTCAGAGTATGTTTTATATAGATGAAATTAATTTGAAATTTCATATTCCTGAGAACTAAAATTAAATTTCTGAAAGAACACCTGAATGCACCACCCAAAGAATATGATCCTGAAATTGTAGCCATTAAAATAACAGGGCTGATTGCCACCAAAACTTACCAGAGAAGCTGAACTAGAACTAGACCAAAGTTATGGTCCATTCAACCTCACATACAGTTTTCAATGCAGACAGTCAGGAGACAGTGCAAAAGAGAGTGCAAAATCCTTCCCTTTCTGTGCCATCACAACTTCAGCAATCAACAACCACTTGGGTATTTTGTATGCTAAAGAATGCATCCAGACAACTTTACGTAGCACCTCCTTGGGCTCTCTTCTCCATGAAGTAATTCAAACCCTTTTGGAATCTGTTCCTGTCTTGGAACCTCTCAACGTGCACTTCTTCAGGATAAGAAAATCAGGACCTACTACTGTGGCACTAAGCTCCATAATTTAAATATGTTCTGTGCAAAATCTTTGCATTCCCTCAATTTTCTTCTGATGTGTTTCTCAGAGGTGCTGCCTTATTCTAGCATCAGGTGAAATAGTGAACTGCCTTTCCCCACACACCTTCTCACAGATTTTATAGGTGTCTATTGTAGTCTCTCTCTGCCAGAACAAATGTTGTTTATAGTAGCTGCAAATGTTTGAAAATACACCAGTTTGTATGATAATCAATTCTAGGAGCCCAAGCAAGAAAGACTGTAGAAAGACACTCCTAATAAATATAAAATACCTAAAGGGGAAAAAAAAAATCACTTTCAGAGATTCAGTACTGGATTTTGTCCCAATAAAATCCTTTGTTTTGGTCAGACATTTTTAGTTGTTGAGTTGTTGATTCCTGTGAAAGATGGAGGTTGACTGGAGTCTCTTTCTCCACTTGTTTTAGTTCTTGCATGAGATCCAGGGTATGAAATCCTTACCTGTTCACAAAACTCCCTCAAAGCTGAACACATTACTAGTGGTATCTTTTGCTTGCACTTCTAGGGAATGAAGAAATGAGAAATACTTGTCAATGCATATTGCAAAACACTAGTTTAGCTAAATCTTGGATATAATTCACAGTAACTTAAAACCTTAACAAGTTTTAGTCAACAGAGGATATTATGTTTAATAGCAAATTTTAATACAGCCATAATAAAATGCCAAACCCTAATCATCATTAACTTGCAGCTCTAGACAGAAGGTGTACATGTCTTGGTTCATATGCTGAAGAAGGTCTACTTTTGTTAGGTCATTTTGGTAGATAAATGTGCTTTTCAGCGATAAGGAGAAGATAAATTATTTCCATTGTTTTATTATTCACACATTACTTAATGCAAACTGGGAAAACTAACTAGACAAATTTCAGTTGGATTTTACAGTAAATACTTTCAATGCATTTAATAGATCTACTGAGCAGTACTTACAAGAGATAATTTCAGCAGTTAACAGGAATATAGACTGAAAAATTGAGTGCATATTACTGAGAGAAAGATTGGAAACTGATAGATGAGCATGAGAAATTAGTACCAATAACTACAACATAAATTACAGACAACTCAATCTCCTGTAGAACACATATTTTTCATCATCACTGAAGAGAAACTCTGTGCTGGCATAAAAGCCCTGTTTATCCTACATGGTTCCTGCCTCTGTGTGTATGTCCAATCTATCACTGAATCACAGCTTTTCACTGAACCTGTTCTTTTGGGACATGGTATAGTGTATGATAAATTTTGACTGGGGTGGGAAACAAACTATTTAAAAGAAATTTTTTTGCTCAAGCACCTGTCTTTCTTACACTTTTTCAAAGCATGTCCTGGTCTGGAAAAAGCTCCTGGTTCAATGTCTCACATACACAGTTAAATTAAAATACTTAATTGTGCAGAGCATTAGTCAGTGCTGATCTCCTGGGGAAACAGGAACTTCATGAATGATGTCTGCTTCCCACTGTGAGGAGTAAAATTACAGTGTTTAAAGAATATATGTGTTAAGCACCTAAGGCTGTTTAGAGAACTCTGAGATACTATAATAGACTGTCATGGTATTGCAGAAAAGGAGTTTTGTGAAGCAAGGTGTTTAGTTTGGAAGCTGAAAAGAAGAAATTGTGAAATAAAATGGGTAAAAAAAATATTTGCTGATAAGCAATTTGCTAATTAAGAAAGGGAAAGTGGTTTTGTTGAGCTATGCTGATGGAAAAATACCCAGGGAATAAGTGTCTAACTGTATGTTGGAGGGAAAAATGAAAGTACATTTGCAAGTGTACCCTGTGCTTCTCAAAAGCATGTTGATGAGTGTCAGCCCATGAACGTGCCAACCCAAGTGAAGTGTGCTACCAAGTGCCAGAGGCCACCAAGTGTGATACTGAGAGTGAACCTATGGTCTGTAAGCATAGGAATATGGATTTTCTGATTAGATTAAGATGTGAGTACTTTGAGTTCAGGCAGGTGATGTAAGCATGCAGCTGTACACCACTTTATGGGCAAAGGGCCTCTGCCTGCTCTTGGGACTGGAGCCAACAGGCAGCTCTAGCTGGAAAGACAGGGAATCACTCTTGCAGAACCCTGAGGCAGGGCATGGGTGCCTCCCTCCTGTCCCCAGCAGATGGGGGTCTGGCGTGCCTGGTGTGGGAGGACAGAGCAGCACAAGTACTTTACCCAGACCTGGCTTGTCATGGTTCTGACTCCTCCTGGGGAACTGCCTAGTGCACAGGCACCTGCCCCAGAAATAACCTGCTTTTGAGCCACAAGAAGACAAGGAAAGAAAACAGCAAATGTAATGAAGGTTTCAGAATCATACTGGTCTTTGGTTTTGCTCCATCTTTAGTTCACAGACCTGCCAGCCTGCAGTCCTGATAGTGCTTATTTCATATTGCAGATCTGATTCTTTCCTGAGTCCATCCTTGAACAGAACTCTACTGATGGCAGCATCATTGACGTTTCCAGTGACAGCCATGCATGTGCCTGCCATAAAGCCCTGGGACAATGCAAACTTGGCCATTTGAAAATGTTGGGGTTTTCTTACTGAGAGAAAGAGAGGAAAAGGTTTTCACTGATTTGTTTTCAATGTCCAAGTGACCCTACTGGGAACAAGGTGGTGTCTCAAGAAAAAAGAAATCAGAAAATCCACATTTATAATCCCACTTCAAGCCTACTTTAAAAACTGTCCAGGGCGATGTCTCTATCAATAGGGATCAAGCAAGACAGCTGTGCAAACACACCTGTGCTTCTTTCTGTTAATTCCTGCTTTCACCTGTGAGTCAGGAAAAGTGAAAAAATACTAATTTTCAAAAAACCCTTCTTGTCTAAACATTGTCTGTAAATTTTATCAGTTTAGTTTGTTTTTACTTGTGGAGCATGATTAGAAGAAGTAAGGGCAGTAGAAGAAGAAGGGAGAGAGTGGGGGAATGTACCTGCAGTTTTCCAAAAATGTCATGAGTTTTTCCATAAGGTAGTTTTAAGCTCTAAGTGCCTTGGCAAATCTGTAATGTGATTTTCCAAGTGGTGTGCAAAATGTCATCCAAGTTTAAATCTGTAATATTGCTTTACTCTCCAAAAATTAAATAATAATGTTTGTCTTTACTGTGTTTGATCCAATCCTGCATTCCTTTCCAGAATCAGTTCCTACTAATTTTAGTGATCCAGGCCCAGTAATGCACATTTGACATATCAGTTTATTTACAGCTTGGATCTGTCATTACCATTAGGTATCTAGGATACACATTTCGCACACATACAGCACATAGAGAACATGCACTTGTAGATATTTTCATTGAATATGATAATGTAAGGATCATTATCCTGCCTAAAGAAATGCATTTGAATTGCATACGTCTCAAGCTACTCTCCAAACACCAGATAAATACCTTCCAAAAATAGCATCACTCATTTTTCACAGCAGGTGTCATTCATCAGGTATGAGGCTGCATCTAAACGTGTTAGCAATAATAATTCAGTTTGGTATATGACTCCAGCTCATTACCAGCAGCCCCAGGCACTGGAGGCTAGTGAAGTCACTAGAGCAGTGCTGAAATACTTAATCCTATAGCAAATATTTAGTCCTATGACATGAATATTACACAAATATTGATCCTGTAAGTTAAAAAGACTTAGAAGGACCTGGCTTTTTTCCTTCAGCTGTCTGATGTGTCTCACTGTTTGCTCACCACCTTGGTCCTGTTTGCAGAGCTGGACCAGCTCCAGGCTTCCCATCTTAACCTGATCTGGAAGGGGGTGGTGGGCACAGGCAAGAGGGAGAGGAGGGATCAGATCCTGCCTCTCCACAGGCAGGACCGATGGCTATGACTGCAGATCTCCCTGTGGAGAAAGGACATTGCAGGTGTGGGATGGTCCAGTCCTCCATGCTTCTCCTGTCCCTCCTGTGGGATCTGCTGCCAGGTGGCAGCCCCAAAGTCATTTTTTTGGGGGCAGGAATGATGCCCTGTCACACCTTGGGCACCTTGCTGCATTGCCAGGGAACACACGGCGGCACTTGGTGTCCCCAGTTGCAGTGCCACCACGGTGGAAGAGGATGCCTTCAGAATGGCTTTTGGCATCCCCCACTACATGGGCAATGCCACCACAAGTAGCAGATCTGCTGATGAGCAGTGCCGCCGCACAAAGGCTAATTAGGAGTCTGCAGGGAATCTTGCTGCCTGTTTCTGCTTAATTTGTAACATTCACACTAGGCCTGACAGAAAGCCGCTGAGGGGACAGGAGCGTTTCCAGTGGCCTTTAATGGGTTGTTTGCCCTGGGACACCAGTAATGACAGCCCTGTTTGCACAGGCAGTGAAAGGCTCTCCTCAGGCCCCACCAGACACCAGGGCCTGTTGACCTTAATTAGATTTCATGGCACACTTGGCTCGGTCCTGCAGCAATTGCTCAGCCTTTACTTATATGCGCTGGCTAAATGGGAATGCCCTCCTAGGCAGCAGTTCACAGGGAGCTCAGGATATGTTGAGACCCATCTACTGTGCCTTGTACCTCTTTTCAGAGCAATTTGCCAAAGATTAATCTTTTTAGCAGTGTAACACTGATAAGCA
This sequence comes from Cyanistes caeruleus, assembly GCF_971803275.1. Taxonomy (NCBI): domain Eukaryota; kingdom Metazoa; phylum Chordata; class Aves; order Passeriformes; family Paridae; genus Cyanistes; species Cyanistes caeruleus. The sequence goes on from NC_141703.1 coordinate 30,257,197, forward strand.
ATTGCTTTTCTGTTTATTATTACTCACTATTGTTACAGAAGTGTTTCCAAACCTTGCTTACATCTGGTGTGTTTATGGTGCTGCCCAACACAAACAGCAGGAGCCCACATCTTCATCCCAGGATGTTGCCACTCAGAAAACTGCTCTTAGTTTGCTTTTAGACAACTGGTTTTAGTTTGAAATCTCAGTTAGAGGCACAAGGCAAACTGAGGTATACTCAGGTGACAAGCTCCAGGCATGGACAGCCACCTGTAGGGGGTGAGTCACATGAGGAAAGGGCCTGACCCCATTCCTGGTCTCTCCCCCTAGGGATGCAGTGCAGCTTTGCTGCTTGCCTGTGCTGAGGGGAAAGAAGGCTGTCCTTTGCACCAAAAGTCACAGAACAAGCAGTAGAATTACTGTCCCTGCTGTGTCCCACCGCCTGACTTCTCCAACTGGGAAGTGTGGAGGAGATGGTCAGGGCTGGATTCCTGTCTTGCAAGAGGAAAGAGACACCTGCAGCCATCCCAAAGAAGACTTTGCCCTCATTGATGCCTACAGAGCACAGACCTAGAGAAAAACTTTGTCAGTAAGTCACGAGGCTTTATCCTCCCCTAGGGTCCCAGGAAATACAAACAAGATCACACCATCTCTCCTGACATTCCTTTTCTTGGATCTTCTGGAAACAGATATAAATTCCCCAACAACCCTTGGGCAGTCAGAAAAAGAGTTCTCAGGCTTTGATAATTTCCTTGAGGGGAAAAAATGTAGAGAAATGGGGAAAAAAATGTGTGCAATGCTGAAGGGACAAGAGAAGGGTGAGAAGAGGAAGAGGCTATGGTGAGGAGAGAACAAGGAAAGGTGAAGAGTGGAAGGGATGGAAAGCAAAGAACAAAGGGAAGAAGCCCTGAGCATTTGAAAGAGCAGGTAAATGAGGGAGCGAGCTGAGATGGGAAAGAGGAGCACTAACTCAAGAGACACACATAACAAAGGGAAGAAAAAAAAATCATAGCAATGTATTAAATAGGAAAAAAATAGGTGAGGAGCTAAAGAAAGAGAAGACTTCCTTGTTGAGAAAGAGAGGTGAGAGCAGGCTGATTCTAAGGAGGGAAAGTACTGAAATCTGAAGGAATACATTACAAGCTAGACACACAAAAGCAGAGGCATAAACTGTAATAGAGAGTAGAAGACAATGACGTGAAAAAAGGACGCAGGTGGAATGAAAGAAAACAGTACATGTAACATAGTTTTAAAATATTAAATGTAGAAGTTAGATTAATAAAATATTGCTGAGCTCATTTCTCTCTTTAGAACTGTACAGTATGAAGTGAAACATATGTACAGTCTGGCATTGCTGTTCAAATCCGCTTTTAATGGGTACAGATAATAAAGCTGGTGACCGTTTAAGATCAAATGCCATTACAAATGATGACCTGTAATCCACTGTAAACTCTTACCCTCTGCTTACACAAACAGACCTGGGTACTTGAAATGAAAAGAGGCTTTTTTTTTGTTCTTTTGACCATTGGTCTTCTGGCCAAATTTCACTTTCCAAATGACAAATGGTTAAAACACTGGGCTGCAGAGTCTGTCTAGAAAGAAAACAGTTTTATTTCGTACCTCCACTATTAGGAGAAGGCAGTAGTCTATTCTGTTTACTACCAGTGAATGGCATGTGGAGGATTACTGAACAATTTGGCAGAGGGTAGTTTCTTCTTCAAGTGATAAGGTGGTGTGGAAGAGCTGCTTGTTGCCAGCACAGCCTCCAGCCAGCTTCCTGGAAGGCTCCTTGCTCCTCCTTTGCATGCCCAGGACCAGAATTGTACACTGTGCTGAGCAGGGAAAGGAACAAGCCGAGCACTTGAAGCTACCTGATGCTGTGTTACCTGGCATGATCTGAGCATCATGCGTGCAGAGGTGTGACGTACACATTTATGAGAGGTGGGAAAGGTGTGTGATGGTGATAATCTAGGTGAGTGAGGAATTCAGAGCCTTTCCTTCTGCTGGGAGAGAGTTGCCAACTCCAAAAGGAGAAGCCAAGACCATAGTCTAAGCAGTGTCCTGCCCTACCCCACAGAAAGCATCCTTGGAAAACAGTGTGGGATGCCCCTTCTGAGTGCTGTGCTGGGCTGTGGGGCTGGAGGTGAGCTGCAAACTCAGGTCTTCCAACATGTGCAAAGAAAATGTAGTGCAAAATGTAGAATGCTTTTATGCAGGTCCTGTGATTTTTAACCACTCCTCCCAAGCTCACCAAACTGTTGAAGCTCCTTGTGCAGTAACCAAGTATGATCGCATTGCTTGACAATCTTCCCCTTTGTGATAGTTTGGAGTCAACTCTTCTACAATCACCTCTGCCTCTATCCTTCCCTCCTTCTCCCATTCAAAAACATCAACCACAGTCTGGCTCCCCATCTCTCATCAGAAAAAAAGTGTGCGACCTCTCCACCCTTTACCACGCATGCTACAGGAAAGGTCCCAGTCAAAAATCTATTTTTAATGTTGTTTTAATCATCACTGGACTTGTGAGTTGATGTCAAGATATTGTAACAAGGATGGACAAAAGACAAAGAAACCCACAAGAAAAACTAATGATGAATCATAGTTTGAAGCGTGAGTCATGCCTGAGTGCATGCATATGTCAAACATGAGACTGGCATAGCTTTACTTGATTAACCCAAATCTGTTTTGTTTAAGTCTTCTCTTGCAGCTCTGCTTTAAAGGAAACAGTAACACAAAGCAGTTGTTTGTACAGTGATTTAATTTCCTAGCTATGGGAATATTTTGGTAGATCCCAGCAGAGCAGATCCCTGGAAGAGATATCCAGTCTCACTGCCAGTCCCAACACAGGGTCAGTTTTAAAAATTAATTAAAAATTCTTTTTAATAGAGGTTTGTATGGTCTACTCTTTAAATTTGCTGGAGATGGAGATTCAGGCCATCTCCATCCACACTGTTGATTGAAACTTCTCACAGCCATCATTGGGTTCACAAGGAGAGGAGCAGCTGTCTTTTAACAGAGGCAGTTTCAGGACCACATAAGCAACCATCCTGCTTTCAATGCCCCCCTGCTCTCCCTGGGACCCCTCAGCAGTGACAGGGGGCTGCACAGCAAGCCATCTGTGCTTCTGTATGGAGGTCCCTGACGGCTGCCTGACCACTGGTGCTGATGTGAGGGATGGGGCAGGAATGCAGAGCCACACCAGCAGCAGCACAGGGTTAGGTCAGTGTGGAGTGATGGAGAAGCTGAGCCCCAGACTATCATCCATCGTGTGGTATCTCCAGCTGCCCTTTGACAAACACATTGAACTTACACGAGTCGGAAGTGATGCTGAGTGAGGTGATGCTGGCGCTGCAGCTGCTGCTGGCAGGGCTGCCCAACATCCCCAAAGATTAGCTGTTCCCATCAGGCACTGTTCTGCTCCATGGCCCGTGGTGAGGCTGATCTGCTGTTAGCATCCCTGTCAGCAGCAGGGCTATGTCGAGGTGGGCTGAGCACTCGGCTGTGTCCCTGTGCTCGAGTGACACCGCAGTTGGGCAGACACAAGCCCATTTACTGTTGCAGTGCTGTGCTGTTCAGCTGGCTGCTGGACTACTGGCATCACCAAAGCTCTGCCAGCATTTGTCTCGAGTGCTACCAAAAAAACCACCCCAACCCTATTATATTGTTTCTATGTTTTTGGATAGTAGGAGGGAAGGTCTGCTTCTACCAACGAGAATGTATTCACTTCTTATACAGGAAAATATTTGTATATTAACAGTTAAGGATCCTGGGTCATTTTCTGCACTGATGCAGAAGGATTTAGGTTTTGAAACTTATTTAGAAAAGGACCCAGTGCTGATAAATGCACCAAATTTTGCTAGGCAACCAGGTGGTCTAGAGGATTCATGATTTCTAGTCTAGTGCTGAGCAGCACAAACACAGAGGTAATACCGTGTAACTCTTGCAAGCATTTAGCCATTGGCAAACAGCTGCCTACCAATCTCTTTATGAGATTTATTTCTCTCTCATGGTTTTGTCAAGGAAACAGTAGTTGTTGGTAACATTCAGAAACACAGAGGTGCTATTTAGTGCTTGGGATAGTGAACAAGCCAAAAATCTGCAGTAGAAAATAAGCTTGTGTGAACATTTGACTTCTCAAATAATTTTATAGACGACATGTGCCTGGTGTTTATAATTCAGGCAATATTTATTTGCAAGTAACATCAGCCCCTGTATCCCTAAAGCTACAGGCTTTGTGGTTCTCTGATCCCTAACCCTAACCCTGGTAGAAGCTTGGGGCTGTGGCTGAGGTCCCCAGCATTATGAATGATCCAGCTTAGAAATGATGTGTACATAGCAATGTTGGTTCAGTGCCATGCTCCCTTTGGCATGCTTTTTCCAGCCCCAGTTCTCTAGAGCTGTAGGCTGTGTGGTTCACTGACCCCTAACCCTAATCCTAGTGTCAGTGTGAGTCTGAGGTGCCCAACATAATGGGTGGCCCAGATAAGAACAGTGTGGAGACAGCAGTGTTGGTGCAGTGCTGTGCTCCCTTTGGCATGACTTTTCTAGCCCCTGTGGAAGACTTTTTATTTTATCCAAACATCTCTATGCTAACAGCCATTTCACACAGCATTCATACTGTGGGTTGCAGCAACATCACTCATCTTCCTGCAGGCAAAACTCTCTTTTGTTTTGACAGTCATTCCTGATGCTTTTTCCTTTGGCAAAGAAAAAAAGGCAACTTACCCAAGATAAGACTTGGGCAGTCACGAGAAGGAAACAAAATTGGAATGCAGCTTGCCCTGGCGAGGCATTTGTGCTCTTCCTCTTCCAAGCACAGCTGGATCATTGCTCCACGAAGGGTCAACCTGGGCAGCCAGTGCCAATGTCTCTAAAATTGAAGTACTTCATTTTTTTTTTTCTCAAAACAAAAGCACTCCCAACAGTCCTGAGCCTGTGGGAAAACCACTCCTGACAGCTGAGCACGCTTGCAGCATGCTGCAGCTCCGGTGCTTGCTGATTCTTTTTGGAAGGGAGAAAGGGGAGACTGGGAAAATTACACTTGAAAATTTATTTCAGCACATCAGAGAAAGCTCCATCCCCTCTCACCTGCACAGTTTCAGCAGAATCACCCTGTGAGAGTCAGCTGGAGGCCACGTACCAGGCGAGATCCGTGCTGCAGCATAATATTTTGCCTTAATTTTGGCTCACTGCCACAAAGGCACCCCTGTGAATCCGTCCCTACAGGCTCGGCAGGCAGCACACGGCTTAACGCCATATTAAATTGCCTCTTTCATTCTGCGCAGCACAGCACAGCAGTATTGGCAGAAAGAAGGAAACGTAAAAGCATATCACATGAGTCAAGGCAGATTCTGTACTGTGAACTTGCTCTCTCCATTAGGGTAGCTTTATAAGGGCTGATTGGTTCCTCTAGGGAGAAAGATGGGATTTGGCACTACAGTGCTCAAGTGCTTTCTCAATAAGAGAAAAAAAAATAAAACTATTACGTCCAGCTCTTATATCAGGGCTAGCACTGAGCTTGCCTTTAAATTACAAAACTGCATTTTAGGGTTTTGCTTCTTTGCTGCTTGTATTTTCGTCTGTAGGGATGCTGTTGCATTTGGGAATTTCCATATGTGTTTGTGGTGTGGACCAATGGGTCAAATCCAATTTCTGCTCAAATTTATAGCAAGCTTTTCGCTACATCAAAAATAACCCAGATTTAATACCGAGAACATTAATGTCCCTCAAATGCGTACTGTTTCCTCTGACTCACAAGTAAAGAGCAGTCTTTAGGCACATCCTAAGGACACTAGTGTACATCATCAAACAGCCCCAAACCTGACAGAATGGTGTCAGTTCAGCTGAGGGAACAGCCTGCTCTTGCTAAGCTCGCAGCAGGGAAAGGAAGGGATTGTGGCAGGTCACTGTTTTCACACCTAGACAAGGACTTCAGGGGTGCTTCAAAGCTTGGGTGCATTCCCTCTGTACTTCCAATTCCTGAGTTAATTTCCCCAAAGAGGCACCACAGAATTGCAGACCTCCCCTGGCTCTGCACACCACCAGGCAGAGCAAACGAGGGGAGGAGGAAGGAGGAATTACCCTGGTGATCCTCTGTGTGATTCCCCAGCAGCTGCAGTCCTCAGCTGACCCCGGCGAGGAGAGACTGTGAGAGTTACACTGGATTACAGATCCCAGCTGCTCTTAGCCGGGGGGCAGCCGCCACTGCCTTGGCCAATGGTGCAGCGGGAGCTGCCTGCATGCATGGCTTCATTGCACTCGGGCGCTTACTTATACAGTCTTCCTGAGTTCCCTTTTTCTTTCTCCTACCCCTGCAAATCCTTACTATGTCATTGTGTGGCAATTATATCATTGCCACTAATCTTGAGACAGTTTGATTCTTATGTTTCCAAATTAAAGTGGGTGGCTAGTCCTGGGAAGCCCTACAACTCAGCAAAGCAAGGAGTCTGGATCCGAATGGATGCTTCTTCAGTCTTCTCCTTCCTTAAAAGGTCCTTCCTACATCTTTTGCTACTGGCTGGTACAAAATGAGAGGATGAAATCGGTGTATCTGGTCACCAGGATAGTTCCCAGTGGTGGAGAAGCTGTCCTGAAGAGTAGCAGTACTGCACTGAAGTGGATTATCTGACGGTAGCTGGGACCTCGTACCTTTTTCTGCTTGGATCTGCCTGGGAATTCATACCCCTTGTGCACAGTGAATTTTTACTTCATTCAGGAGAAAATTGATGGATTTCTCCTCACCAGTTTTGGAATATTTATTTTATATTTGGTCTTCACGGAGAAAATATTTGTATCACCCACATCACTTCTGTGATACTTTATAAATATATGCTTTATTATATAGGGATATACATCACAATCACTTACATCTGTAATTTTTACCCCTCCCAGCCCCCCATCACTGCAGCCAGTCATGCCCAGAACTGCCCTGTAAGAGCAAGGTAGCATTGGGAGGATCCAGAAACAGGAGATCCCCTCTTCCCTCTCCCTTATGCCTCTCCTAAAGCAGCCCTGGCTGTGTATTCAATGCACAGGAGACAGTTTAAGGTCTCTATCTGACACTCACACTCATTTCTGCTTTTGCAGCATACGGATATTCAATGCTCATGGAAGCAGATTTCCTAACCTACATGGTTTTTTCTCCCATGACAGAGGGTTTTGGGCTGCCTCTGGTCAGAGATTCACACACAAATTCCAAAGGCTAGGGGGAACTGGGGAGGAATGCAGAGCCCTCAAAACCAGCAAGATTTGGTAGAAAATTTGGGTCTGGCTTCCTCCTAATAAAAATAAGGTTGGCAAGTTTTTTTTGCTTTTTTTTTTTTTTTTTTTTTTGTTTTGTTTTGGTTTGGGTTTTGGGGTTTTTTTGGTTGTTGTTGTTTGGTTTTTTGTTGACTTGTTTGATTCATTTTTTGCTGTTGGACCATCAAAGTACATTTTACTCTGCCCACACAGAGTCCTAAAAATCTAATGTTTGTATAACACATAGTTGTACTTAGATCTGTTATCATTCCATAGTTTTTTTTTTCCAGAGATCTCTGTTGCAAGTTTCATTATCATAGACCTGAATCTGGTCTATATAAAATGAATTGAAAATATGCATTAAATCAATTCTGAATTAAACTATTTTCTATAGTTATTGAACATCTTCTTTTTAAAAAGAATCTCATAATATATGAGATGATCAGGTCTAGGAATGAGCACTGCTGTTTAACACTCTTGCTTTATTCCAGAGATCTACATAATATGTAAAAAATTAGCAAGTGAAGTGTTTTGTATTTCTTCAAGGGCTGCTGTTATCATTCTGCTTGTCTTCTGTGGATGCTACTGACTCTGTCTCACACTCATCACCACACCACAAGGTTTCTGGAAAGAACGAGAGGCCAAGTGTTCAACAATGACTTTTTTCCTTTCTTTAAGAAAGCCCTAATCCATACAATGTGGGGAACTAATAATCCATCTGTTTGGGGCAGCATTTAAGCACATGCTTGTCTTGAGGCCACAGCTGTGAGTGGACATGAGTGAAGTTATGGGGTTTTGCTGAGCCACAGCTTAAATAGTCCAGCATACACTTTACTCTGTGCTTATCTAAGTCATTCCAAACCTTACTGACTGATCAAAATCTTTGTGTGGTGAGTGAGTTTATGTAGCTGAAAATGCCACATTAGAAGTCACCAAGACCGACAGTCTTTAATTCCCAAGAATATGGGCCAGGTCCATGCTCTGGCTGTGGGAAGCGAGGAGGGAGGAGCACTGCAGACCTGGCATGACCTGCCAGCAGGCAGAGGACAGGCTGGCTCCGTGCAAATCACTCCTTCCAAGTGCCATAAAGTCACGGTGCTTATATAGGTCAGAAACCTTGAGCTGGTGGAAACAATTCCTGCCAGTGTACGCTAGAGCAGTCTGACGTGTGAACACCCTCACGTTATCAGCAGTGGGTAGGAAAAAAATATGCCATTTTCTCTCCAAAGGCAGTAAAATGCCCTGTGGCCCTGGGTCCTTATGCAACCCCTAAGAACAGACCACAGTTTCATAAATTTGTGAATTAGGTTACCTGATGTCAGAAACAGGAACTCCTACATAATACCCTCATAAATACACACAGGACAGTAATGAGTCTGCTGTTCCAACATTTTCTGTTAAATAAAATCCATCCCTGCTTTGGTTAATACACTGGATATTTAAAACTTCTTATTCTTAATCTGTGCTTGTGTGTTAGAGGAGTAGTAGCCAACTCCAGATGACAGGACAGATGGAGTTTTACAGTGCATAAAAAAATTGGGTTCTCGATAATAAGTCATATGTTACACTTGCACGTTCTTCTACAGAATTAAGATATTTCCTTTAACAATTAACAAAAATGGAAGAGAACTGGCACCACAGCATTTTGACATAGCTCTAATAAAACTACAGAGCTGAAACTATGGAACTTGCACATTCTTCCCACAGGACACTACCCAGAAAAACAGATTTAAAGAAGCATGGTATGCTCATCAGGATATACTACAGCAGAAATTGCTCCTCTTTCTGTGTCAGAAAGGACTCTTTCAATAAAGAATGCCACTCTTCTCTTGCTCTGCACAATGCACAGTGGGCTCTGAGACAGCTAGGTTGACTCAGCTTTCAAATGCAGGCCTCTCCAAGGATGTGCAATAGGAAAAAGAATGTGAAACTTGAATTCCCTCCGTCTTTACCATCTTTAGCAGCCAGCATTGGACATCACCTTCACCTCATATACCTCTAGTTTCTCCCTCTTCCAAATCATGAGGAGAGGAGGTTATCAGTTCCCAGGAAGCAGGACACACTCCCTCCACACCTGGAGCTGTGATGAGTAATGTTTTTGAGTTTCAGATCTAGATAATAACTAAAAACCTTTGCAAAGACTACCTAGAGATTCCAGAAAAGACGTTGAAGGCAGGTTTTCAACGTCATCCAATATAGGTCTGGCAGCCACTGAGCTAGCCCTTAAGCCAAACCACACTCGTTCTTTAAATCTCTATCTTCTCTTTTCAAGGAAGTTGTTTCCTTGGTGATCACCATGACCCAGAGATTCCACTCATGTTTGCAACAGGAAAAAGAAAAGAGAAAAAAGCTAATACAGAGAGAAGGGTTTGCTAAAATGGCTTTCATCTTCACACTAACTGCAGTGGTTATCCAGAAAGGAAAGTTTTTACCTGCCTACCTTCTGATTAAAGATTTTTTGTGTAATAATGATATCTTCTGGAGAGTGATATCGCAGCCTCAGGATGTTGTATCATTAAGTGAAGGAGGTCAGATCCTGAAACTGAAATCTCTTCCACACTGTCCTCACCTGAGCAGTACTTGCAGTCCAGCAGTCTGCAGTCCAGCATGAGTATTTCTGATTACCTGGAGATAAATCCTTTCTGTCCCTTGACAAAATATATTCAGTCTCATGATAGCCACAGAAGCAGAAAACTTTCCCTGGAAACTCTTTCCCATAAAATGTCTCAGAGCTCAGCCAAGTGCTACACTGATCACTCTGCTGATGAGCTCGGAGCGATCAAGCACAGCAAATAAAGGGCTCGCAGCTTCTCAGAGAAGAACTTCAGCATCTTGAAGATCTGAGTATGATGGTCTTTCCCATAAGTCCATAACTAAACAATGCTGGAGTGTAGGATTTTCTTTCTGTTTTTACTGATATTTAAGGCTTAATCACTCTCTCTGGTGGCACTAGGTTAGGTCATTTCCTCCCTGTTTTATGTTGCATAAATTAGCAGATAACAGGTGTTGTCAGGAGTATTCCAGAATCATTGGGTGGGGAATCATCCCCACACCTACATCTGCTGGTCTGATCTGTAAAGAGGCCAGTTAACAATGACATAGATGGCTGGGAAGGAAAGCTGGGGGGACATGGAGAGAAAACAGCTCCTGGAATACTCCTGGAGTTCCTAAGGCACCACATGCAATGGCTTCATCCTGTGCCAGCCTTTTATATGTTTATTTCTTTTCCTCAAGAACCTTGTAGCACAGCTCAGCCCTAAGGGCAATGCTTATACCTGTGTTTGAAAAAAGTCTTTGGAAATAATCTGCACTCAGGCAAAGCATGAGTACATCTTATGATATTCCCTTCTGTAGAGCTGAATACTGAGTTTCAGGTAGCCAGATGCTAGGTCTCACACAATCTCAACAGACTGTAGTGGAAAAGCATAAAATCTCACAGAAAAAAAAAAAAAAAAAAAAAAGGATCAGTAATTTTTCCTGCATTTTTCCCATCAGAATGGGCTGAAAAGGATCCTCTCCTTGGAGTCTCTTCATTTTAGAAATATTTTTTTACTACAAAGAAGCATTTGATTGTGATAATTCAGAGGTGAGGACAGAGATTTTCAGCAGCTATGGGTTACCAGGGTGGGTTATTTGTGTTTTTCACCTTATCAAGCAGTTTTTGAGTAATTCTAGTGAATATCTGGTTTTCCATCGCTTTGACTGACTGCCTTTTCTAACTGAATTGTACTCAGACTTCCTGTCATCTCTGAATATGTCTATTTTGGTGATAAAATGCAAGTGACTATATTTATTTGTAGAAAAAGTAGGTCAGGGTAAAAGTTGTTAGGTGGACATCAGAAGTTGAGCCATTGGAAGAACTTGTTGGTTTCTTTTCATATAATTTTTGAGCTTTTTTAACACTTCCAAATATTCTCTCCATCTGTAAGCATTTTTAATTTACATTTGAAATATCATTATGAATTTGCTATTTATTTTTGCCTGTTTTTTGCAGAACCATGAACATCTGAGGAAGAACGAGAAATAAAGATAGATTCTGATGGATTCTTAATGACTACTCCAATTGAGAGTGTATAAATCTGTGCATTATTTCTTTGCTCTTATATAAAAACGATGGGGGATCGTGCTGATGGTAATGTGAGCCTCAGAAGTATAAGCACATCCATAACAGACCACTATGGAAACATCTACCATAGGAAAACTCTCTTTAAATCCACAGCATAGGCATTTATCTTAGATGGTAAACTCTGAGGGTTTCTGTTCCTTGTATAGGTACATTTCCCATTTCACTGCAGATATTTCCATTGTCTGTATGAGCTTTAAATCCCTCTTGAAATATGTATATTTATATTTGCTGCTCCTTTTGCATCATCCTGGGCTCCCAGTGCCTGCACTGGTCTGTTATATTGCACTTCTTGAGATAATGATGAATTTACCAGGGTGTCTCCCCTTTTTTAGATGGACTTTACCTAAATGCTTCTGGCTCGACATCTGCCATCTCCCCGGCAGCACCTCTGTAAGTTATGACAAAGTCATGGATCAGCTGAACTTTAACAGCATCATCATGTGCCTTGCAAACAAGTTATTAAGAAGTCATAGACCAGCAGGCAGATAACCTCCTGGGAGAGCAAATTAAATCTGAATGACAGTTTGGTCCCAAGCCCTTTCTTCCATACCAAATGAAAGAGTGAGTATATAACCAGAAAAAATCATCCCCTGAAACTGCTTATATTACAGGTCTTTGCAGCCTCCAGAAAGCTCTGAAGGAAAATGGCATGTCCTCATACCAGAACTATTGCTCCCAGAAAAATGCCAGGGATGTCTCCCCTACCACATCTGACCTCAGTTGTCCTTTGACTATGCTCCAAACGCAAACCTAGGCTGGTAGACTCCCAAGAGCAGATTGTCTGATCTCCTTGATCTGATTTCCTCCTGAGGAACAAATTTACCTAGAAAGTGTGAATTTAAAGAAGCCCAGGAGTCTCTGTTCTGATGGGAGCCTGCCTGGTGACAGGTTTCTTCCAGTTTCACTGTTGCTGCTATAGATGTCCTCCTAGAAAATTAAAAATGTTGCATAGAATCACAGAATCATTACAGAATCACAGAATCACTTACGTTGCACAAAACCTCTGGGATCATTGAGCCCAGCCTTTGACTGATCACCACCTTGTCAGCTAGACCATGGCACAAAGTGCTACCTCCAGTCTTTCCCAGAACACCTTCAGGGATGGTGACTGCACCACCTCCCTGGGCATTCCAATGTCTAATCACTCTTTCTGTGAAGAAATTCCTCCTGATGTCCAGCCTGAACCTTTCATGGTGCAGATGGAGGCTGTGTCCTCTTGTCCTGTCACTGATAGCTTGGGAGAAGAACTTGACCCTCACCTGGCTACAACCTCCTTTCAGCTGGTAACAGAGAGACATAAGGTCACCTCTGAGACTCCTCTTCTCCTGCCGAAACAAATCCAGTTCCCTCAGCTGCTCCTCACAGGCTTTACCCTCTGGCCCCTTCACCATCTCTGCTGCCCTTCTCTGGACATGGTCTAACCCCTCAATGTTTTTCTTGCAGTGAATGGCCCAAAACTAGACACAGGATTTGAGGTGCGGCCTTATTACTGCAGAGAACGGGGGGACAATCCCTGCCCTGCTCCTGCTGGCCACACTACTGCTGATACAGGCCAGGTGCCATTGGCCTTCTTGGCCACCTGGACACACACACTGGCTCATGTTCAGCTGCTGTCAAACAGCATCCCAACGTCTTTTTCTACTGGGCAACTTTCCAGCTACTCTGTCCCCAGCCTGTAGCACTGCCTGGGGTTGTTGTGACACGAGCGCAAGGCACTTTGCCTTGTTGGGCCTCATAGTGCTGGTGTCAGCCCACCTATCTGTCAGGCTATCCATCTATCTCAGCCTGTCCAGATCCTTCTGCAGAGCCTTCCTGCCTTCCAGAAGATAAGCACAGATTGGTTTAGGTTGGAAGGGACCTTAATGATCATTACATTTCAACCTGTTGTCCCTTCTCTCTTGCACCAACAGGGATGCCACCCACTACATCAGTATCTGGACAGTTTTCCTAATTTCTGTTGGCTAATTGCTGAGGAAGTGAGATTTGCTTGTTTTGACGTTTGAAGCCCAAAAAGATAGTGATCTAATGAGAATAACTGACGTGAGGTGCTATGTTTTAACTGTCACCAAGTGATATATTTCGGTGTATTAATTGTTATAATTCTGTTCTCCCCACTTATTGGGCAGAATGGTGAGAAACAAGTCACTCCAAAAGATCTTTTTGTTTAATTCATATTGAATGACAGAGTCCTTCAATCAGCCAGTGCTAGTTTGGAAATAAATTACTTGGAAAGGTGAATATAACATCTTGCCTAATGCACCACGTCTTGTAGTTTGTATCATGTGCTTACAGCCAGGTTCGAGCACTTTGCACTGTAGTAATTGTGCCACCCCATAAATAAAATTTTAGTGGGTGGAGAAGGAATAAAGATGCATGAGTTTTGCTGTAGTACTGAGGGGAATATCAACAGGGCAGTAAAGAATGAAGATATAAATTTATCTGCTACTTCCCTGACACTGATTTGCAGACACATATGCGCACAGGAGAGTTGTCTCTGTGACCTCTGCTTGACAATGATAATACGGTAGTAATTGACTTTTCACTATTGTGTAGCTATTAGAACAAGAATGGACGTACTTTCAGAAGCAAATTTATCATCCGTTACAGCTCCATCAGAAATTCTTTCAGGTATCTTCTACCTTAATTCAGCTCTGGAGCCTAATTCTTTTTGTAATTAACAATTACGGTGCATATTGAAAAACAGAACATAGAGTAAACAGGCAAACTGATGTGAAATAAAAGTGTATCATTCACATCAAGTTCCTTGAAACCTACTATTTCTGTTTTTCTTTTTCATAAGATGGACAAGTGAGTCTACTTTAAAGAAAATTACTCCTTGGCAACAGTGACCCAAGGGGTCTGCAAGTCTGCATAGCAAGCAATCTCGACAGCTTGATTATTTGTTATAAGAACAGCTCTGAAACATTTAATCTATAGAGCGTGTTATGATTTCAGCTGAGAAATTTCATCTTCAATATTCCTGAGGACTAAACTAAAGTGAGAGGCGGGCAACTGCAAGTCACTCATTAGTACCCACACCATGGTTTAATCCTTGTTAGAGGAGAATAACAAATGTAGAAGGGTTCATTTTTCCCCTCGCATGGGAAATGTGATTCAAGAGTGTATATTTTAGCCTGCTCAGAAGCATGCAAAAATAATGTTCATTAGCATTAGGGAAGATACAGATGCTCTGTGAGAAAAGGATATAGCGATGATCATTGATTCTGGCAGAAGACTTCAGGAGCTCTCTTTGAAGTCTGACAACAGGATTCTGTGCCCAGATTTGCCAGGCTTTAATCTGTGACAATTAAATTAGGGGATAATGAAAAAGATGGTGCTGTCTTCATTCTTGGTTGAATTAATGATTTCTGCGTTGTGGGGAACACTTACCTCTCTGGCTGGTTGTTACAGCACTTCTGTCCCATCAAACTTTGATTGTAATACTGGATTTAAAGCCCTCAAAGCACTTATAATTCTTCTTTCCTGTGACTCCACTGTTAACTTCTGCAGATCACCTAGTGCACACTTTGTAAATGCTACAGGGATTTATATTAGTGTCACTAATCCAAGGATGGATGGAGGAGACGAGAGTGTCAGCCATCCTTGCACAGGGAGGAGGACCTTGCAGTCCAGGAGGTGCAGCCAGACATGCAGGGGGCAGCTTTTGGTTGTGGGGAGGGTGTTGGTGGCATGATGTCTCCCCTCTCCATCCTTGTACTGCTTTGCTCGTTTCTCTGTCACATCTCTACACACTGAGCTTTGCTTCTGCCTAAAGCTACCCACAGACAGTGCCTGCACATCTACTGCACGCCTGCATTGCTCCTGTGGCTGAACCGGGTTCATGTGACCTGTTATAAAACCATGTTATTGTCTAGTTTAAAAATGACATAGTTTAAAAATGACATAGTTTAAAAATGCCCCAGAGCAGCTCAATTTTTTTTTTTCCTTCTGGAGAACTCTTGAAATAAGATTTACAACACTCCTACTTAAAAATCATGCAGTTTAATAAAAAGAAACTACTATTTTCTTCAGTGACAGCTGGATAACATATTGCCAGAAGTATAAAACTAATAGCAATTTGGAGTTTATTAATATTTGTCCTCAATTTTTTATACTTTTATACTTTTAACATTTCATCATATCCCAAGCCTCACCTATGCCCCTTAAGCAATATTTACTTATCATTACAGTCAGCATTTAGAATGTATGACGTAACAGCTAATATTTATATAAATGGTACAATAAAGAATATAGTTCAAAGTTCCCTGAGTTGATCAAGAAATATCTCTAAAATATAATGTGATCCTTGAAATTCCTGGAGAGAAGGTGAATGTTCCAGTGGTTAGGCATTTTTTTCAAAAAGACCACTGTACTTCAGCTACAAAGCAAAATCTACTTATTTTTCATTATTTCTTCTAAGTATGGAAGAAACCAAACATGTTTATTCTTGAATATAGAATGACAAGTTATGTAAACTTGGAAAAGAAAGAGTTGTGCTACCTCAAGATGAATTGCTGCTGGGGGAAGGAGGCATTCACCATTGCAGCTTTTTAAGCTCCACATTTGGAAATGCATTGAACTTTATTAAGCTTTCAACATATTTTATATCTTTTACTCCAGTTGTACTGAGTCTAGGCAGGATACATCTGTTGTGACTCAGGCATCTGAAAGTCAGACATCTAAGTTTGACTTAGTCACCCAGACTGCCTTTCACAGTCAAAGGACAGAGGCAAGGACCTGCAGAGAATACTCCATCTAACGCTCACGCTGGGGTCCAGCAGGAGGTCAGAGCAGCTGCCCCGGGGGAGTGACAGGGTCTCATCAACCCTTACAAGGTAAGCCTCCAGCGACCAGCTCCGCCTTACATCTTTCAAACATCCCAAGTTAAGCGTGACGACTGCTTAAACAGAAACCTCCCCCCAAGACTGTTGATGACAGAATACTCACACCCATTTACAGAGCAGGTTTCAGGCTGGTTCCTGTAAAAAAGATGAAGTATGCAACGTGCACCAGATGTATATGGGTGACTTGCCAAATTTATTGTATCATGTTTGCCTGGGTCTCTGTAAGTCTTCAAGGGGACTAAAGGATGCCAAACTCCTTGAGGTCTGATTAGTTTCAGCAATGCAGAACCTTTATGGGGATGCTGCAGATTGAGAAGAAAACAAGACTAAATTGCTCTGTTCACTGTGTTAATTAATTAAGGCTATCTAGCAAGGTAGGCTGCCTGCCTTTTTATTTTTGTCCCAGTTTCAACAAGAAGCCAAGACAAAAATGAGGCAGAGAATTAGCCTGAAAAAGCAGTTGTCATGGTGTAGGCAGGCATTTCAGCTACACATATTTGTGTACCATAACAGTTCTGAATTTGCTGAAGCTGAACGTAATATGTTATAGTGCTTCCACTGATATTTGCCTTGTGCCCTAACAGAAAATGAGAACTGCTGTCTTTGGCAATATGAAAGATAAATGTTTACAACATTTTTTCCCACCTATTTTAATAGAACTATTCAAATATTTAATAAGTTACTCTATTTTCATTCCTAATGTATTTTTCTGTTTTGGACTTGCCTGCCAGCCTTTGTGCTTTTGACTGTCTCTTAGCTGCTTGATAGCATGATTCAGACACCTGAATTCTACCTCAAGACAAGTCTTTGCTGTTTTCTTCTTAGCTTTGTGTATTCTTGTCACCCTTCCCCAGCTCTAGCGGAGCCTAGTGAGAGAATCAAACTCCGCGTCACGCAACAGTCACCCCAGCCTAACACAGAGAAACCTGTCAGTATCCCAACAAGATTAACTACTGATTGTGTCTGATCTCAGGAAAGAGCCTGGAGTGAGCCACATGCAGTTACCTGCTCTGGAGGCTGTGCAGTGTGCTCCTGCACAGTGCTACAGACTACAAGGGCCAGCAAAACACCGAGTGGCCACCCAGGGAGGGGGACTCTCCTGAAGCAGAGTTGTTCATGAGCCAGTTAAATGCAGCAGCTCTCATCCAACAGAGAGGAATTTCCATACCTAAGAAGGGAAAAAGCCCTGTTATTTTATTTAAGAAAGTGGTCAGAATGTCTTCTGGCAAGGAAGAAATAGTGTGAACTACAAGATGACAGATGAAACTGGCCTGGACCCCTCAAAGAGCTCAAAGTGAAGCCCGAACAAAAAAAGATAGCGTGATTTTCATATCATATTACCATATCATAAGAGGGGTGAGCTGATCTTGAAGGAGAGGTGATCTGAGGGCAAGAAGAAGACAGGCACTGGGAACAGCTGTGTACCCCCAGTAAGATGCCTTGGGGGTGTCCCAGAAAATGCACCTGGCAGTGCCATGCACAATGCCTAGAGTCCTGGATGAACTTGTCAGGTCTGGGGACTGATGGATGTCTACCCAATGCAGCCCCATAACTTCCTATTGAATTTCATCCATTGCCTATTCCATATACATTTGTAACTCTGTTTCCTGTTTTGGAGGCTATGAACAAATGACTGTATTTGCCTTTTATTTTAACCTGGTTGAAGTTTAAGTGTGATATCAGGGTAACAAGTCATTCTTTCCTCAAAGGTACAGTGAATCTGTGAACAAGGGTATGGTTTAGATGACAGGTCACTCCTGCTATCTTTTTCTCTGCCATCTCAGATGATGGGTGTCTGTGTGGGGTATCGGTTCAAACGGCAGCAACGAACCATGTTGTAATCAATATGATGTTCTGGGATGGAATTTCAGTCTTCCACTTTTGACTTTTGTATAAACTTAGGAAATTAGAAACACAGACCATGTTGTATGGAAAGAATATTAGTAAGGTACTGAATTGAGCAACCAAAACTTAGTATCAAAGCCATAGTTGGATCTGTACGTACACATAACACTGACCAAAGACAAGATCCTTTAAAATCTCTCTGTTGCCTCAAGATGTCTCCAGTATATTTTATTGGTTTATCTCTGGTAGAGGCTATTTAAGACATCTTCATACTACCTAATAATTCATGCAAAACACAATCCCATTTTATTGATTCCAGGACAGTTACCTACAAACTTAACACCAGATCCTCAGTGGATATAAATCATCATAGTCACCATGGAGGCAAACAAAGCAGAAACATTTTGTGAATTTATCACAGGTATAATAGAACAATTCAGGTTGGAAGGGACCTCAGGAAGTCTCCAGTCCAACCTCCTGCCCAAAGCGGGGACAGCTTTGTGGCCAGGCTGTTCATGGCTTTGTTTTGCAAGAATTCAAACAAGGAGACACCACAGCCTCTTGGAGCAACCACTACTTAGTTGTTCTTTTATCCAGTCCAAATCCCCCTTTTTTCACCTTATGCCTCTTACTGAAACACTCGTCCTGTATTTGAATCACAACAACCCCATGTAGTGCTACAGGCTTGGGGAAGAGTAGCTGAAAAGCTGCTTGGTGGAAAAGGAACTAGAAATGCTGGTTAACAGCCAGCAGAAAATGGCCCAGCGTGTGCCCAGGTGGCCAAGAAGGCCAGTGGCATCCTGGCCTGTATCAGCAGTAGTGTGGCCAGAAGGAGCAGGGCAGGGATTGTCCCCCTGCTCTCAGCAGTAACAAGGCCACGCCTCAAATCCTGTGTCCAGCTTTGGGTCCCTCACGGCAAGAAAAACATTGAGGGGCTGGAGTGTATCCAGGGAAAGGCAATGGAGCTGGTGAAGGGTCTGGAGCACAAGTCCTGTGAGGGGCAGCTGAGGGAACTGGATTTGTTTTGGCAGGAGAAAAGGAGTCTCAGAGGTGACCTTATTGCTCTCTGTTACCACCTGAAAGGAGGTTGTCTGTCTTTTCTCCCAGGTAACAAGGATAAGAGGAAATAGCCTCAAGTTGCATCAGGGGAAGTCTAGATTGGATATGAGAAAAATATTCTTCATCAGAAGAGCTGTCAGGCATTGAAACAGGCTGCCCAGGAAAGTGGTTGAGTCACCAAGCCTGGAGGTACTTTAGAGATGTATAAATGCGGCACTTGGGGAAATGGTTAATAGTGATCTTGTAAGTGCTATGTTAATGGTTAGACTCAATGCTCTTAAGGGTCTTTTACAACCTAAACAATTCTATGATTCTATGATTGTTTCTCACCTTCCAGCCTTGTGATGCTGTGAAATGACAGGTTTTGGCTCCTTTGTGGCCCCTCCTAGATGCTGGCCAGCTGTTTGGTCTCCTCAAAGCTGTCTCTCCTGCAGATTGAGCAAGTCCAAATCTCTCCTGTTCCACATGCTGATGCAAAGGCATTGCATCTCCCTCTGCTTTCTCACCCAAAGGTGAGAAAAAACACCTTGTGCTCCCCTGGACGTGCAGAGCTCAGCCCACCACACATCCCACCGGTGTCAGAAGCGTTTTGAGAGGTGAATCTTGCAGCATCCACTGAGGGAATCTGGTTCCCATACTTGGACTTATTGTGTACAGGTCTTAAAAGTCCTGGGTTTTTTAATGATAGCACTGTCTTTGTCTCCCCTTCATTTGAGAGTGAGATAAGTTGTACTATCTCTCTAGATTGTA
Source organism: Cyanistes caeruleus (assembly GCF_971803275.1). Taxonomy (NCBI): domain Eukaryota; kingdom Metazoa; phylum Chordata; class Aves; order Passeriformes; family Paridae; genus Cyanistes; species Cyanistes caeruleus. Next base: position 30,277,039 of record NC_141703.1, read on the forward strand.
CTATCTCTCATTTTCAGCTAAGTGCACTATGCTGTGGTGTCATTTTTCAGACAAAGCCAAAAGGCTTGCTCTATCAGGCGCAATTTTGATTTCTTACTTTACCCACTCCCATCTCCCTCCTCCCCGCAACAAGATGAAAACATCAATATCTGTTTTGGGCTCCCAAGGTATGACACAACGTCAATGGAATTTGTTTTTAATCTGGGTGACTAACGGTTATCTGACAATTCAAGTAATATTTCTCCACATCCATCTGTCAAACTCCAGCAAATGTACAGGGGGAGACAGTGTGAGATTTAGCATCTGGGCAAGCCCATTAACACCCTGAGATTGCAACTTCAACTCCCTGCAATACGATTTTCCCCACGCCTGTCCTGTGCTGCCCTTTTCATTTTTTATTTATGTAAAATTATAACTCTTCTGTTTGAAAGTCATCTTCTTTTATTTCTGAGGCTGTTTCCTACAGTGAGTCAGGTCAGGCGAACTATTATTAGGACCATGTTTATTTATAATGGGTAGTTTAGCATTAAGCAACGAGTTGTGACAGGCTGTGCATTTCTGGAGGACGATGGCAGGCTCGGGGTGCCTGTGCAGGCAGGATGCCGAAGGCGGAGGGCTCCTGCCACCCCAGCCGGCCTCCAGACACGCTGAGCCGCCAGCAGCTCCCAGCCCCTGCGAAATGGAACGTGGAGAGCGGAACGAGGACACGCTGGAGCCAGCGCCGGTGCTGGGGGACTTGGGCAGCGCGCGGTTGAAGCTCCCCTGGCAGTGCCATCCCTGCCTCGCTGTGTGCCCTGGTGAAGGGCAGCTCACAGGTGGGACTCATGAGACACAGAACAATGTCCAGAAGCAGAATTCCACTGCCCCAGTTCTTCCAGGTGTCCCTCATTTTCACACCCTGTGTGCCTTCCCTGATGCTTTTGGTTTATTGCCACTCTCTATGCAGCTCCGCTGTATTCCATGGAGTTTTCTGACTTTACAGCAGCACTATTTGTTCATTTTTATTCTATTCCACCTTCCCTGACAGCTTCAGATCCCACAAGCCTGACCAGAGGGCCTGCCAAAGACTGCAGAATGTGGAGGAGACAGCACATTTCTGCAGTGATACCGAAACCAGAGCAGCAAACAGGGCCAAGGGCCATGGAGACCCTTCCCTTTAGCAGAAGGTTAGGCAGATATAATTCACCACTTGATTGCCACACAGTGGGGCAGCCTGTGCAACCTACCTCAGATTCCCTTGGAAGAAAATGCTGCTTCTTTTTTGCCATCTTTCCTCTGGTCCTGTACCCTGATGGAGAGTTTATGCTACTTGAGTAACTGTGCAGAAGTGTATCAGGTTCAGGTACATAATTTCCCCCCCTCTCCCTCTCATGGACCTGAGTGTCCACCTGCAGCTGGTGTGGGAAGGCATCTGATTTAGCAGAAGAGTTCTGCTGCTGGAGGCAGAGACACGCTGCTGAATGTGTCCTTTGGAGAGATGGGACCCCCACACTGGCAGGGGTAGGATGCAGGTGTTGTGGTCTTGACCCATGGCCTGTTTTTTGCCACAAGCAAGCCCACACAGCATGCTTGCAGCTGTGGAGGTTTTCATCTCTCCTCTTAGCTGACTCCAGTGCCTCCTTGATTTTCCTGTGAATGTGAGCAGTGGCAAGGAATGTGTTACTGGGGATTGGTGAGGGGATAATCTCCTGGGTTTTTTCCCTTTTTCTAGTAACTCTCCACCTGCATTTTTCTTCTTACCTATGGGTTTGCATTTGTTTGACTTCAGTCCTCATTTTGTTGAGGAGATAGTGAACCTACTTGAATGTTTATCATCCAGCAAATCCAAGATGACATCTGTGCTTCTGCATCCATCTCTAAGTGAGAATCTGCGACCATGGCTGTCAGGAGATCCACGTCCAAATCAGCTACCAAGGAGCTAAATCCAGCAGCTCTTATTCAGTTCTTAGCTTGGCAAAACCCCAATGAAGATAAGGAGAATTTTAACTGATTGAGGATGTCAGGTTCCAATAATGAGCATGGCTGTAGTTCCTGAAATGTGTGTGCATGAATTTTCTCAAGAGTGTATTGCAGAGGTGTTTCTGACATTTGGCAACATTAATATTAAAGCCTTCCTGTGTTATTTTTGCTAAAGGAATTAGAAATTAGCATGCCATGATCATAATAGAGGAGCTGAAAATAAAGAACCAGATTGTGCCCTCAATCCACATGCCCAGTTCCCATGGATGACATTGGAAATTGGGTGCACACGCCTTTGAGGGCAGAATTTGGCCCAGCTCACCTCTTTCTGTGATGCCCATGCTACGCTCGCTGCTGCCAACAAGAGAGGAGTGCAGGCCTAAATTGTTTTAGAGCTCAGGCCACCTGCTGTATTTTTTTTTTCCTGTATTTTTCCTTCCTTTTTCATAGTGACTGAAACTGCAATCCTTCCAGTGGTTACAGCTGATGTCTTTGCAGACAAGTCCTGCAGTCCCTGTTAGCAGAAGGCAGTGAATTGCCTACAGGGTGTGTCTGTACCAACAGGCTCCACCTGGTCCTGGTGGGATTGCAGAGGTGTCACTGGGACTGCCTTGGGGCAAGGACGTGGGCTCCGTGACTTCTGGTTATCCATTGCAATTCAGTCTGTGATAAATCCTTGCATCTTTTCTGCCCTTGAGCTGGGACCTGGTGGACTTGGCATGTGCTAAATGTTATCCGAATGAAGGATGCTTTCCTGAGCCAAGATTTTTAGCTGTGATTTTTTTTTTTTACTTTTTTCACTCTACAAGACCTCTGAAGAATGGTCAGTTACGTCACATTTATAATGATTATTAAAAATAAGAAAAAAGGAAGGTTCTGATTTAAGAATTGGTCAAAAGATAGGGATGGGAATGTTTCATTGAAAAATAGCTGACTTTTTACTTTGCTCCTCCAAAATACTCAGAAGTAAGCCAGTCCTAAAAATGGCTTGATTCATCAGCAACAGAGTACTCTCATGTAGCAAACTCTAAAAAAGGTGTCAGCTGTGGCAAGACTATATGTGCTATACATATGCTTTAAAAGTGAGTGGTAGCAGACATTTTGAAACACCATATTGTGATCCAGCAAATTACACAAATACAAATCTTCATCATTCAGGCAAGGCATTAACTCAAACCTTGATGAGGTTTGAACAACTGTTTTCCCATTGATTTTGTTGATGTCTGTCCTGCTTCAGGTACCTGGAAGGGCAACTTCCAAGCAATGTCCCACAAGGTCACCACTGTGACCTGCAGAGAGCTGTGCTGGCCCACAGTCTGACTCCCTCTGTTGCCTCCAGCTGCTGAATCTCAGTAAGGAAAACACACCAAATACTTTCCTAATATTATTTAGCCATGAAAATAGTGGTTTTATTGTAGTTGCCACAGGGATCAGATGTGACTGAAACTAGAAGAGGGATACTTATGGTCTGTTATGTATCTTGCTTTGAATGTGATCTGCCCTGTGAAAATGTTTGGAAGGAGTCTTCTGTGTGCTGGATGTTGGTTTTTCCTATACTTCCACTTTGAGACAGTGATTTTCAGAAGAATGGACATGCAGTTTACAGCTCTTCCCAAATGAAGAACATGTAAACTTCAGTCTCTATCCCAAAAGAAATACAACCCATCCCTAGGCATTTCTGAAAGTTTAGGATTTCAGCACACCAAAACACACTGGAATAAAATACCCAACTTTCTCGCTCCACTTTTAAGTCAGGCAATCAGTGAAACCAAAGATAAAAAGCACTGGCAGCAGATTTATGCATCTGCTGGCATAGCAAGAGAGAAGAATTAATGCTGAAAGTAGTGAAAAGAAAACCATTACACAGGATTCTGTACACTGTACTTTAGGAATCAGAGTTGATAAGAGGCTTTCAGAGCTCTGGGACAGCATTTCTGGCATCATTATTAAACATTCTATATGAAATAGTTATGGCAGACTGGGGAAGAGCGGGTCAGGGGTTGCAAATCTTGCTGTCAGTTCTGAGGCCTTGCTCCTGATCCCAGAGAAGGGAAGGGGACATCTCCTGAGGCACATCGGAGAAAATATATGAGTTGACACTTTAAAAATTAAGCCTCCTGGAACTGCTGTGTCGATTATTATCCCAGAGACAGCTTAAGTGATTTGCCTACAGTCACGCAGTGAATTGGGGTTGAGCCAGGAATAGAAGATAGGGCTCCCAGCTTCTGCTCTTTTTCTTTTACCAACCAGGCACATCCCCACATGTACAGTGTAATCCACATGGGGACAAAAATCCCAAATCAAAGATATATCTCACTTCCTAGCACAGCTGTAGACAGCTCTGCAGCACAGACATTGAGACAAATCTTACTGCCCTGGTTAAGCAGCGTAACCCACCGATTCCAAAGGAGTTGCTCACCTGATGAATTTTTATCTTCTCAATACCAAATAACTTAAATCCCTACGACACCAATGCCCATCATGAGGAGACTGTATGGTAGCCCAAATTATGTGCCTGGGATTAGAGCCTTGAGCAATTTTAGCTAAATCTATTATATAAAATTACAGTTGTGTGTTACTCATGCTTCGCTCATTAACATGCAAAGGCAAAAAATAACTTTGCTGGAGCTCTCGGTATCACCTGGCTATGCAGGGAGGAGAGGTTAAATACAGAACAGACCATACTTGTAAGAAGATTAATACATACAACAGGGATAGTAGCAGGCTTCTGCTGGGTCTAATCTGGCATCTGACCGGGACAGAGAGAGAGAAGGAAACTCTAAGCCAGTTAAAGTACTGGATTATTGATGACAGAGGATTCACAGCTGATAGGGGAGCTGAAAAGAGCAGGTAGTAGGGATGAAATGCAGGGCAGAGAACATACCAAAAGGGGGGTAGAAGATACTACTTTAGGGAAAATCTAAAAAATATGAAAGTTTGCTGAGCAAGGAGAGAAGGACCGAAATATATTCTAGCTTCCTCTCTCAAATTGTATTTTACACACCAAGGAAAAAAAGTCACATCAAACTACTGTCCAGGGATTTTAACCTGGATAAATAAATGATCCAAGAAGATGTGCTGGGTAAAAAGGCTTCCAAGACCTCCTTGACTTGCTCTGCACAGACAAACACAGAATGGAGAATAACAATTTAAATCAATGATAATTACTGAAGGCCTGTCTGAGACTTCCATGGAATGTTATCTTGGGTAACAGGCAGCTGAAGTGGGCTGGGGAATGCAGGCCCTCTGCAGCACAGCTGGGTAATCACAATAACCCTTGACAGATATATTTTAGTGACAGATATTCGAAGGAACATGACTTTGTTAAGTTCTGGAGCGATTTTTAACAGGGAAATTTGGGAGTAGCTTTCTTCTTTTTGTTTGATTGTTTCCAAAGGAGGATGCTTCAGATACTGAGAAGGGCTCCAAGGTATCAGGAGTGGGTTATGGCTTTGAGGTGAGAAGGGGAAACCAATTCCTTCCACTGACAAGGAAATTTGAGATAGCAAAATGGCAAATTCACAGTTATAAGGGCTTTCCTATTACACCTGACAGTCTGTGAAAGGTTACTAATAAAACTCTTCTAATGTGTTTCTAAGAATTAAAATCAATACACTTACAGTGTTTCTGCCCTGGTCTGGAGTTTGCTGAAGCCAGCATTACCAAGGCTTCTTACCTCTGCAATTTCTTCTTGTACCTCCTCTGTCTGTCTCCTAGGTCCTGGCCAGTTCTGCCTGAGCTGATGTCTGCTCCAGGTGGCTGCAGTTTTAGCTAGGCTTTTCTGTTCATTTGGGGTGTGACTAGGACAACTTGCCTGTAGCAATGTGTTAAGAGATCATACTATAGTCTGGATCATGATTAAGTTACAGTAAAATTACAGACTGTCTAGAAGAAAATGAGCTATCTCAGCTCTGAACATTTCAGAATACATTATCTCATAGATTTATTTATTTTAATATTGCCTGTTTAAAATTCTCTGTGACTCCCTAAGCTGTCTATAGGCACTAGTTTAAATCAGAAAGGAAAAAAAAAAAAGTATGTTGTGTTACATTTGGACTTAGAATTTGAAAAATGAGACAGGATTTTGATACACTTGGTTTTGTTGAAACAGTAGATCGTGCTGATAGTTGATACATCAAACTAAGTTAAAGAAACCAAAATCTAAATGGCTTGAAAACCTAATTTCCATTTCCGTGACAGCTTTGTCAATGTACAACCTGTTACTGATTTTCTTGCAGGAATGTATTGGCTATGTAGGTACTACAACTTAAGAGCAACTCATTTTATCTTAAATCAATTTCTAATCAACTTAGCCCAGCAGAAATAAACTAGGTTTAAGTGTTTAAGTGTTTATTGAACATCCACATTTCTACTCATTTGGCTGTAGTGATTTAAATGGAGACCTTTAGTTAAACTGTCCCAAAGACAGGTGCAGGTAGGGGACTCTTGGCAATGAGTGCAGGGAGGTGTGTCTGGGGCAGTGTGTGCTGCTAAATAAGAGACACAGACTGAGCATGACTCTCAGTCATGAATACTGCTTGATTGCTGGCTTGCTCCCTGCTCTGATCCTGAGCTGCTACAACTGGGGAACAGGTCAGCCCCAGAATTTCTCCTCAGAATCTGTAAAGATAAGAAAAAAACAGGTTTTGACTCCTCTACCCTACACAGACCTCCTTGGGGCTCGCACAAGCCCCATCCTAGAGCCCATTGGTCCTCTCTTGGTCAGAAGCAGACACATAGCCTTTGTAGCTGGATCTTGAGCAAGGAGGGGACTGGGACCTCCAGGGCAAAGGCAGCACAAAGTAAATAATGGCAATAAGAAAAATATCAAAATTCTCTCCTGACTTTTGATGGATAGGCATGTGCAAGTTCATTCAGGTGCACACTTGTCTTCTTGTTGGTTAGAAAAATCTGATGACATTTGCTGAGCATCTGCACTGAGCACTTAATTGCCCTGGTTAGTCAATATCTGCTGCCTACCACCTATTAGTAAAATAATTTCTTATAAAATGAACTTTATTTCCATACTTTTAACAAATGAGAAAAGTACCACTCTTGTCTTTGTACTGGAAAAGAGCAGGTGCAGAGAGTCACCCCTGGCCTGGCTCTTCCCCCTTGGTCTCTGCAGGTTTGAGGGAACAAGATAGAATTAATGATAGATCAACCTGCACAGTGAGGAAGGGGTTCAGTGCCTGTACTCAGTCCATGTCCCTCTTACCCAGATATCCAGGCACCACTTCTGAGTGCCAGAAGGGCTCAGAAGATCCATAGCACCCCACAAGTCACCATGTTCCTGGTGCCAAGAAAACATGCAAGCATGGGCTGGGATGTTCAGGGTTCACTCACAGCAGTTTGGCTGTTTATTCCTACAAATATTGACTCCCTGTCACCAGCAACAGGAATACTGGGAAAGGCAAAATTAAATCTTACCATCTTCCCAATCTTCAAGAGAGCAGACAAGAAACGTTAGTCAGTACAGCAGGAATTAAATCAAGTATGTATGAATTTGGAAGGATATAACCAAAATACAGTGTTTCGAGCTTCAGTAAGGTTGCAAGGATACAATTTTACCTGGGAAGTGCACATTAAAAGGCGCTGAGCCATCCCTATAATTTTCTCCCAATCGAGCGATAGAAATACATACAAAAGGGAAAAAACCTCCCAACCCTGAGAGAAAGATGGAAACCAGGTACCAAGCTCTCTATCCCAGTTTGTTTGGTCACTGCCAAGTTTGGGTGGCATTTTGTATCTACCAGGGAGGTCAGCTTTTACCTCAGACTATGCCCACACATCCTTGGGGAACTTTGAAATAGCAGAGATAATGTCAGCCCAGTTACCATATGCTTTCAGTCTGCCCAGGCAATGATTTTATAATAATCCCTAACAGAAAACTGAAGACGAGATTTCAAGTGGCTGCCAGAAAACAGTTTTTCACTTGGAGTGGCAACTCTGAATAAGGAAGCATCTGGCACATTTGATCAGATAAAGAAAATTAGGTCACTCAGAAAAATATTTGATGCTCTTCCTGAGGAACATAATACTAAAAATGCATCTATCTGGAACGGCTGCATTCTCCTCTTCGGCACTGTTTCTCATATTGTGATGTGTTGTATTGTTCTGAGTAACGGCACTATTTTTAGTATCTGTTAAATAGTAGAATAAAGATTATATAACTGGTCGTTTTCTCTCTGCTAGTAATAGGAGTTTAAAATCAAAGAGGGTTTTGTTGGCCATGGGTTTTAAAAACCCATTCAAGGCAGGACAACTGCTTTTGTGCAATTGACTGCTGGATGTTTTCTATGAGGTTTTTTTAAGAAGTTGTGTTGAATGAAAAAGTAAATGATCTTTTTTAAAAATATTTTTTCTTCTGTTGGTTTTAAGAACATCCCACTTTTTATCATTCCTGAACAGTCAGTGGAGTGACACTTCACCAGAAAGATCTCAGAGATGGAGGAGTACACTGCTAAATGCCCCTTGTCAGGGAGAGGAGGGGATGAGGATTGCAGGGAGGGTCATGGCAGGAGCCTCACGTCTCAGGAGGGGCAGAGTAAGGGTATGATCATTTTCTAGGTGAAGACTAGTATTTCTGCTGACTGTTCTTGCCTGGCAGTCACATTCTCTCCCCATCCCAGCAAAATACCTTCTTCAAGGTGTTCAGAATGGTTGGGGAAATAAATAGAAAAGAACACTGGTACAAGGAGTGTTGAGGTACTTTGATTACTTCAGTGAAGGGAAGAGCCAGAAGCTGAAAAGTCCGATTGCACTGATGCATGAAGGCATGCAGTAGGACAGGGGCTTGGGCTATTTGCCTAATCCTGGGGCCCAGGTTATGTTTTGCAGCAGCCAGCAGTGCAGGGGAACAGCCCAAGCATTTCAGACAGCTGGCTAGAAGTGAGCTGGTGCTGACTCTAACACTCTGAATAGCACCTGGGTGGCAAGGCTTGTCACTGCTCTGGGAGATTAGGGAACAACAGGAGTCCCCAAGACAAGCCTTGGCTAGCTGGAGAGTCGGCCTCATTTGTGGCTTACAGTCTAATTGCTCATGGAAAAAACACGCATCTCCAGCACTCTTGCTCCATTTGCTTAATTTCCAAGAATCCATCCTCAAAGGAAGACTTAAAGGCAAAAATCCAGCTAATTAATGTAGATTTTTCCAGCTTCCTAAAACCAGGAATGGAAGCACTGGCCACAGAGTTTTCAGACCCTACAAACTCACATCTGATTAAATACAGAAATATATGGTCCTGCATTAATCCTTCCAGATGGTAAATGAATCAGCTTGTGGAATTTTCATTTGATTGTAAAGATGTCAGGTAACCAAAAAAGAGTTCCATGCTGCCATCTCAGCCTCATTTGTGGTTTAGTCACATCAAATCTATGATCCTTCAAACACTGTCTAAAGAACCAAAGTATTTATATGTAGAAAATCTGGTCTTGATTTTCAAAATATTTTAAAAACAGACGTGAATGTGTCCTTACTTCCTCGCATATTTAGTCTTACAAATTTTAGCAGCAGATGAAAGAAAGTTTAATAAGGTAAAAAGCTTGCCCCAGGTCAAGTGGCATGTTAATTCAGAAGTGAAATTAGGCTTCAGGAGGTTTCTGCCACTTAATCATAAACTCAGTTCATTGGTCTTGCCTCTTTACAGATTCTCTCATTCAGTCTTTAGTTTTTACAAGGGTTTAACTGCCCTCATAAATCATAAAGGCAAAAGTTTTGAGAGGCTTATTTCATTCAACAGTCTCAGAATGGAGTTCTAGCCTGAAAAGGTGCTTTTGAGAATACACAAATTCAAAGGATCTGGTATAAAAAGTGGCTGAACAAATGAGATGGTCTCAGTTTCTCAGTTTCTCAGTTTCTCAGTTTCTCAGTTATCCCATCCTCCCCAGCCTGAAGGAGACTTTTTTTTTCCCCTTCTCTTCAGGCTAACCATTACTTTTTCAATCCAGATGAGTTCTTTCACTCTTTTGATTGTAAAATTACATAAATGGGTAAACACTCGCTTTAGTCCATCCTAAGGTCAGGTCCAGTCCATGCCAGACAGGGATTGCCAGGGTGGTGTGTCAGTATACAAACTTTTGACACAAAGTCTATTAAAAACCCTACATTTTTACCCCTGGGAGCTGTAGATTGAGAGTAGTTGGGTCAACTGGCCCGTTGGTCAGGTGCAAAGGGTTACAGGGAATGGGGTGACATCAGACTGGTGACCTGTCAGTAGTGGGGCTCCACAGGGCACCCTCTGCTCTTCAACATCTTCATAAACCACTTGGGTGCAGGACTGGAAGGGATACTAAGTAGGCTTTCCTGTGATACTAAATTGATTCCCTCCAAGGCAGAGAGGCTCTGCAGAGAGACCTGGACAAATTAGGGGGCTGGGCAATTCCCAGGCACATTAAATGTGACAATGACAAGTGTCGGATTCTGCTGCTGTGATGGGACAGCTCTGGATGTGCAGCCAGATTGGGGAACAAAAGGCTGGACAGCAGTGCCATGGAAAGGGACCCGGGGGTCAATGGCAAGTTGAACATGAGCCAGCAGTGCCCTGGCAGCCAGGAGGGCCAACCCTGTCCTGGGGACATCAGGCACAGCATGGCCAGCTGGGCAAGGGAGGGGATTGTCCTGCTCTGCTCTGAGCTGGGGCAGCCTCACCTCGAGTGCAGGGTGCCATATAAAAGTACTAAAGCTGTTGGGGAGTGTCCAAAGGAGAACTGCAAAGATGGTCAAGGGCCTTGAGGAGAAGCTGTATGAGGAGTGGCTGAGACCACTTGGCCTGTTCAGCCTGGGGAAGGGGAGACTGGGGGAGACCTCATCAGGGTCTACAGGGCCAGACACTGATCTCTCTGTGGGCAGTGGCAGAACATGAGAGAACAGCATGAAGCTGTGGCAGGGGGGGTTTGGATCAGATATTAGGAAAAGGTTCTTCACCCAGAGGGTGGTGGGGCACTTTAACAAGCTCCCCAGGGAAGTGGTCACAGCACCAAGCCTGACAGAGTTTGAGAAGTGTTTGTACAATGCTCTCAGACACATCTTAGGGGTGGTTCTGTGCAGGACCAGGAGATGGACATTGATGACTCTTGTGGGTTCCTTCCAGCTCAGGATGTTACATGATTCTAAGAGTACTCCCATTTCCACTTGAGGGCTGTGAAAGGAGGGCACTGAGCCCCTCAGAGGAGTGCAGGATGGAGCTCCTAATCAGGAAGTAAGTATTCATGATTTTTATTGCTATTTATATTTTATCACAAGGCTGTCTCTAACTAGAAATTTGTACTAATAGCTGTTACTGTTGCAAGCTTTGGACAGAAGCCTTTTTATTTTGCAGTAACTCCAAGAGAATACATCACTGAAGGAAAATGCATTTTATTCCTTATTCAGTGTTGCATAGAAATGTTTCACTTCTTTCCTCTATTGACCAGAAACCCGCCAAAAAACAAGTTCAGGGAGCAGATGTCAGCTAATCCCAAAGTCTGTGCTAAGAACACGATGGCAACTCACAGAGAGTTCAACAGAATCTAAATGTCTTGCTGGTTTGGTACAAGATTATGCTTCCAGCAGATAAGCCTCTGCATTTTAACTTGGGAGCTCAAAAGGGATAAATAACATTTCTGGAGCCAGCCAGCCAACAAATGGAATTTCTTAGCACAATGTAATCTTGCTAGGGGGGTTTTCTCGGGCATGTGTTTCCCATTGGGTGTTGTTACACTGCTGTGTGTATAGGGCTTATCTCCAAGTAAAGGTGGTAATGCTCAGCCATTGATACCCCACGACTTATTGAAGTTGTAAAATGGATGAGGAAGGATTAGTTGAAGCATTTGATTCATAGCTGATACTTTTAAAATAAGTTCAAGGATGTGACATCACTATTTGTCATAAGTGTTCTTGGTGTGGTAGGGTGTGTACGTGGCAGAAGGGGAGAGGAGCTGTCATCATGTAGACAAGCCAGAGAACTCTAAATCATTAGCAATGAATAATTCACTGTGCAGAAGAAAATAACAGACAATGTCAGGCAATGGAATAGTGCTAGTTCACTTACATCTCTTTCTGTGTCTCTGATGAAAGGTTTTTAACCCTGATTATACACTGTCTTAACCACGAGATTTGCTTTCTGTAGGGATGCTCAGCTCCAGGCAAGATAGAAGGATGTTCCCAAATCCAGTAACTGGGTCAAATCTAATTATCATAGATAATTTGCACATTTCATTTATGGTAAAGGGAAATGTGTCTCAAGGTAGGTGAATCCAGTTTGGTTTGACAAAGGCAGACTAAAATAGCTTCTAAACAGAGAGAAAAAGGTCTTTCTGCTAGACCCAATTACTGAAATGAGAGGATAATATTAAAACCTTCATTCCAAACCAATTTCAGCAATAAAATTAATCAAAGCTGTGACAGACAGTAAACCCCTCTGAATTTTCAGTGTCCAAAACCTGGAGTTCCCCTCTTGTCTGAAATGCTGAAAAGTCAACATGAATCACAGCTGAAGATGAAATGGGAATTTCCTAATTTTTTGTGCAGGACAATAATACAGGATTTTTTTTCCTTACAAATTTAACCATCTATCCCACTTGGATGTAGCCTTCAATTAGGACAAGATTAAAACACTGAAAAGAAGTAATTTTTACACATAATCTAATATATTACAAGTAATCAAAGCATTTCAATGTTCTATTTTGAAATAAAAGTAAAAATAGCATTGCTGAAATTGAGCTTCCTGTATTGTCGAGGGAAAAAATTAATTAGTTGTCATCTCTAAACAGATTTGATAAAGTAATACAAGCCTAGAGAACATTATTTGTTTTGTCAGATCAGCACTTCTGCTTGGAAAAGGGTTGTGCTGTATTTTACAAGTTCTTTATACCACCCAAAGTTGGAGGTATAAAGAAAACTCTTCATCAGTGTCTCTTTTGCACTCTCTCTACATTGTCTTAAATGCAGCCCAGCCAGATGTGAAGATAAGAGAGAAACTTTCAAAGAATAAAATAGGCTAAACAGTTGTTACAGTAGGAAGTTTATTTCTGTACAGAATTGGTTTCTTTAAGTGACTTTTCTAGAGTACACATTTGCTACCTCTCTATCTCCTTTTTCTCTATTCAGCTAAATAATAAATTTTAAATCCCTCATAAAAATGTACACAGCTGTAATGACTGGGAATTTTATAACATTTTTAGCACTCAATATGATCAAGCAGCTTTACAGAAAATATCCTGTGCTTTTGAATATGCAACATATATTCATAAATATTCCTAAATTTACGATGCTGTGTGTTCTGTTTTTTCTGAAAAATGGCATGGATCTGGAATATTAGATGTGGAAATGGTTTATGCACAAAGTGTCTATGTGTAGGTGTTTGGGCCCAGGTGCTTGGTGAGAGCTGGCTCAATCATTAGTCTGTATGTTTTCCTCTGCTTCATTTTTTCACTGTAAGGTATTCATTCCCTAGCATACAGCTGTGGTGGAAGTGTTCAAAAGTCAAGTGCTGTAATTCATAATAGAGGCTTTTTGAAAAGAAAGGAAAAAGAGGGGGGAAAAGGGAAAGCAAGGCAAGGCAAGACAGTGGAGATAAAAATTACGTATTATTTCATAAGGGATGTATGGAGCTGATGAAAAATAAAGAAATGGAGGGAAAAGTTTTTGGTTTTGTTTTGTTGATGTTACAAAGAGGGCTAAATCTGGAAGTGCATTTATTTTTACCTGAAATTCCAAGGATGTTCAGATGCTCTGTCTCAGCTTCAGTCCAATTTTAATACCTCACGGTAATTTGTGCCTCCTTACTTCTTTCTTTCTTCAAAAAAAAGTGGAAAGGCAGCTGGGCATGCTGTCATGCCAGGAGTCTCAGAAGGTATCAGCTCTTTCATTAATTACTCCTTTGCTCTCCCTCTGCTTTATGTTAAAAACAGCCTAGTTGAGTATGTAGAAGTTGCGTTGGCTTCAGTGAAAATGTACTTATGGGACCCTTTAAACTGTCAGGTTACATCACATAAACTGAAGGGATCATATTCAAACAATTGTAAAACTATTTTCTTGCCCGAAAGAGCACACCATGATGCCATTTAGCTGGAACCTGAAGCTATGGGTATCCTGCTGTGGTATCATGTGCAGCGAGCGCATGTGATTGTTCTCCTGAGGCATTTGTTACATGCATCTTGTTAACCCTAGCTCAGTCCAAATAACTGCCTTCACTGCTGCTTGACCTATTTTAGCATAATTTAGCCCCGAATGTGGTGTGTTTCAGTTGTAGTAAGTTATTCTGCTGGCATTAACACCATGGGAACTTAAAATGGAGCCATAAGGTTTTGAAAATATCAATCTTATTAACTCAACAGTTTGGTTTCAGTAATTTATGCAGCTTTTGGAACTGACCTAATACTTAAATGTACATAAAAGAGCAAGCAGTAATCAATCCCAGACTTCTCCTAGTAACAAGCCAGGCTTTTCCCAGGTTTCAGAAAATGGAGCATATTTTAGAGTTTTCTAAACCTTGTTAATAGCTGCATCTATAAGACTTGTAAAAGTGCAAGGAGGATTTACTGCCACTTCTGCAACAGGCGGAATAGAGTTAGATTTATTTAAGAGTTGAGTGCTGAGGGCAAGATCCAAATCACTTCCTTACAGTCTGTGTTGGGGCTGAGGCACAAGTCAGGCATCTGTTCAGAAAGCACCCAAATCCCAGCAGACACTCCTGGCTGGCCCAGGATCTCTCTGGGCAGCAGCTGCTGTGGTCTGGCTCTGCTGCTTGCATAGGAAACCCCCTGGTACCCCAAAGGCTACAGAAGGTGCCCAAGCCCACAGAATGGACACAAAGTTCAGATTGAAGAGCTGTAGCAGTGAGGGACACACCTGCATAAACACCCAGAAAAGGTCCCCAATAAAAAATCTCCAGGAAAAAAGTTTGAATCCACCAACTCCAGTGCATGGGCTTGCCACCACGCTGAAGAGGAAGCAGAGCAAACACAGTAGGAACGTGCTGTGCTGGGTGACTCATCTGTAAGGGCTGCTGTATTAAAAAGGGCAGAAATAAGGTCCCAGACCCATTTCAAGAGTGTTTCTGATTTTTCCTGATAACTGTTGCATGAAAAAACCATGATGGCTGCAAAGATCAAGAACCTCCCAGCTGAGAGTCACAACCAATTAGTTGCACCTCCCCAGCTCCTAGAATATGATGGAGAGCAGCTGTGCCTGCAATGCCCAGTCCCTGGTTACCTGTTCATCTGTCCCCACCAGCTCCTCTGGCTGCAAAAGGCATAAAGTCCTGGGTTTTGCATGAACACAAACTCATCGTGATCCTGCTTGGAGGCACACGGCAACACCAGGACTTGTCAGCACCTTTCAGGTGAGGGGGGACTGCATAGTCCAGGTTCTGCAAGGTGAAGGGGGTGGGTTAGCAGTTAAGAATCAGGCCCCAGAGCTATAGAGGAGGGGGTCTCTAGATCATTATTAGTTCCTCAGCAACTCTGTCTTTAACAAAGAAGGTTTCTGGAGAGCCTTTATGCCTCAGTTTCCCTTCCCACTGCCAGAGTCGAGTGCCTCACTACCAGACTGGTAACATAACAGTACCTCTCCTGGGGCCAAGCAACTATTGCTGAGACATCACAAGATCTCAAGCCAGCAGGTACAGTACAGATCTGCGTCACACACTAAAATCTGGTTGAGGAATGTGCTTTTAAACTAATAAAACTGCTGTGCTCTTAAGGTTAGAAACGTTCTTATAGATGTTGCTGAAATGGGGTCAAAGAATGCAGCTCTCACTCCTTGCTTCAGGAATTATTGTACAGTAAGTTATTGTGACCTAAATATTGTGGCCTCTGCTGACACTTCATGTGATAAGGCAAAATCCATTTTAGAAATTTTAAGGGTGACATATTCAGTGGTGGGGAGAGACAGGAGACAGAGTTAGCCAGTACTGGGACTACTCCTTCCTTCCCTTTCGCTTAAATTAGCATGACATAATTTAAAGTTTGGGTTTGCAGCCTTTTAGTGAGGGGTGTAAATTCTGGATTTTCACCTGCAGTCTCCTGTGTGAGCTCTGTGACTGACAAGAATGCCTACAACACATATTTTCAGGTGGTGCAGCAGAGGACTTGTGGTCCCAAAAGCACACCCTCAGAAGTGAAGGTCCATCCCAGCCCAGGTTCAGAGGAGGGAGAAGGAACCAGAGCAGTGCCCAGCAAACCACACAGCACAAGGGATCTGCAGGAGCTTTACATGAAGTCGAACTTCACTTCCCTTGTCAGCCTGCTCTGAGTGACTCACTGAAGGTGCTGAACAGACTAACGAGTGGGAGGAGGAAACGGGCGGGGGGAGAGGAAGAAAGGGAGACAGGCAGTAAGATGAAACTAGGAACATTGATATATATGACCAAAAAAAAAAGAAGAGAGACTGTTTTTTTAGAAAGTTGCACTACTCCTTCCACTAGTCCTTTTCGAACTCTAATGTGAATGGCGTAGAATCCAACATCTCCGAGATTTGAGGAAGAAAAAAAGAAGTATGAATAGCTAAAGTGAGATGATATCACGTTTAACCTGATATTTATGATGAAACTCCAGGGGTTTGATTTATTCAGATGTCACTTACTGTTCATCCCAAGCGTAACAGAGGACATGTTGGAATTGCAATCTTTATTTAGGGTTTGTTAGCATGATTCAATTTTTTACTGCCCTTTTGGGAGTTATTTTTCATCTTTAGGCAGATATCACTGCTAAGAGGAAAAGAGGTGGGGTTTTTTTTATATTATTTTTTCTTTTTTCTTTTTTTTTTTTTTCCCTAGCTCCTTGGGCAAGATGGTTATTAAGCAAATGGGAATTTGAGTTTTTGAATTTGCTGGGGTGTGTGCTGGGCTGTCCCCTGACCTGTGATAGGACATACTGCAGTCTGGTTTTTTTAAAGGATCAGAGCTATAGGGCAGGAGTGACTCCTTTGGGCATCTCTGCTTTGAAGATACTGCAAAAAAGCAAGTAATGCTTAACACCAAACCAGAATTTTTACTGTTATTGAAGACAGGGTATTTTGCGTAGAGTACTGTGATTGGCACAGCGTCTCTAAAGACCAAAAGTCATGTATATTACTTTTCCTGGAGAGGCTCCCTGTATCCTAACCTGCCCATGTTCCTCTCATCCTTTTCCTACCCCATCCTACTTTAAGTCTCACCAGGATCTCTTGAGAGCTGTTTCTTATCAGAGCCTCTGAGTTTGCCAACCTCTGCATTGGTGGTGTGACGTACACAAACAAAGATTTCTCCGAGATAATTGTCTTCATTCAGGGAGTAATTTGAGATTTATATCCTGATGTCCATAAATAAAAGGCCACAAAGTCTATGGCTGAGCACTGTACCCGTGCCCCTGGATGAACCTGGGGGTATTGCTGTCTCCAGTGAGACTCCCACGAGGCAGTCAGCTCTGTGAAGTGGCTTTTCCATCCAAAGAAGGGCTGACGTGAAGGTACATCAAAGAAAACAATGAATGCCTCCTGCTCTGACCTACATATTTCATTCTGAGAGACTCAACTACATCTGCTAGAACACTTGGAACAACTGTTATCTTTTAGAAATGAAAAGTCATTTCTTCAGGGAATAGCATGGGGTGGGGAGGGGGCGAGCCTGTAGTGGCTTGCTAGGGTGCAGAACATTTAAACTCTGCTGTATTGATTGTAGTTTATGATTGAATGTAATCATTACTGTGTCTGTATTTTTCTGTTTCATTGAAACCATCAGGCAGTGAGTCACACTGTGCATGTAACCCGGAGGAAAGTGCAAAGAGGCTGCTGAGGAGTAGCAGTACAAAAATACCATTGGCATCTTTTCCCTAGGAGAGCAGGGCTCTGGACAATTTCCACAGTCTATTGCTGTTTTTCTTTTACATGCATTTGCTGCTAAAATGTGTAATAGAATTGAGGACACGGTTGTGAGTAAAGATTCTTCTCGCACATGCTGTTCCATAATTAAAGAACAGCTATAATAGAAACCCTGCTTTTTTTCTTTTTTCTTTTTTTATTAATGAGCTCAAATTCTTATAGGCATTAAAAGGGCATATGCTTTTCTTCTAATTTAGAGATTAAAAAAATCTCACAGCAGATCAAGAGGAAGGCTGCAGTTTGAACTCTTTACTGAAAGAAGATGCACTGTCATTAGCAACAAAACAATTTTAATTAGCCTGGTCCTGGATTTGTGGTAACACATGCCAAAAGGATAGTGATTTGGAAGAATGGGAGATACTCTCCTCTTGGTTTAGTACAGAGGGTTCAACTCTATAAGAAATGAACACCCTTCAAAATATTTTAACTGCAGTTTTTAATTACCTGGATTTTAGATAATGTTTTTGTTGTTGGGTTTGGTTTGGGTTTTTTCCACTGAAGATACTAAAATTCAATTTGGGAATTCTTCCTTCTTCCCTAGAATTTGGCTTCTTTCAGTCCCATTTGTGGGTGGAGCATATTTTTATTAGGCTGAAGAGAGGAAAGTCATCCTTATTAGCAATGCCTCATTGCATTAGAAATCACGGTTTGTGGCTATCAACCTGTGGAGACGCAGTGGGAAGACATGATTGCAGTTTGATTCAGCTGTGCCAGGCACTGAGTAAAGATTAGGCACTCAGACAGGAGCCCTGTCTCAGAGCACAAGTGAGGAACGCTGTCCTAGCTGCAGAGAGCATGGTTGTACCAGCGTGTGAGCAATGGCAGCAGAGCCTTTCTTTCGTGGTTTGAAATGTCAGCTCTGTTGAGTTAAAAAACAGAGGATTTTTAAGAGAATTTCCCACAAACCTCGTCTCTGGGACATGATACATGCCAAAACCACCCCAGCAACTGCGTGCTGCAGCACAGTGGCTTGCCTTCTGACCCAGCAGAGCCTGGAAGGATTTTAAAGAGAAATCCTAATTGCAACACGGGGTAACTGCATGCCGGAGCTGGCTAACATATAAGTCCCAATTTCTCATCCCCCTGCCTGCCAGCTTATATCTGATGTGGTTAATGGAAAGCAGATGCAGAGCTACTTTAATGGTGCCCTGCAGTGCTGTTTCTGGGCCTCTCACCCCACAACTTCCCAGCTGAGGGGATGTGTTAAAATCAGAGAATCACAGAACTGTGTGGGTTGGAAGGAAACTTACAGATTATTTAGTGACAACCCCTGTGTCATGGGTAGGACCACCTTCCACTAGACCAGGTTGCTCAAAGCCCTATCCAAACACTTGAACACTTTCAGGGATGAGGTATCCACAGCTTCTCTGGGAAACCTGTTCCAGTGCCTTACCATCCTCACAGTAAAAAACGCCTTCCTACTGTCCAGTCCAAGCCTTCCATTCTCCCTTGTCCTGTCACTACATGCCCTTGTACAAAGTACTTCTCCAGGTCCCTTGCAGGCCCCTTTAGGTGCTGGAAGATGCATAGGGTCTCCCTGCACCCTTCCCTTCTCCAGGCTAAACAGCTCCAAATATCTCAGCCTTTTCTTTGTAGGAGGGGTGCTCCAGCCCTCTGATCATCTTTGTGGCCCTCCTCTGGACTCTCTCCAAGAGCTACAGCTCTTTATGCTGGGGACCTCAGAGCTAGGAAGCAGAGGATGAGACTTGTGCAAGAGTTTGTGGCCATGGTACCAAACCCTCACACTTCCCTCCCGCGCTGCCCTGCTAAACCATGCTCTCGCTGGCAGGAGAAGGAGGCACCACTGGAGAGCACCTGCCTGCTGAGCTGTCTGGTGCACAGGGCCCCATGAGCCAGCATGTCTGTTGTGCACCTCTGTGTGCTGGCCCTGGCCACTGCCACCCTTCACAGGTGTCCAGCCCACCCCACTGCCCCTCCTGACACCTGGCACCCAGCACAGTCCTGCAAGGGGCTGCACCACAGGGCTGCAGGGAGCGCAGGAAGGGCAGGAGTCATGCCAAGGCACCCCAGGCTTCGACTTCACAGCCAAGTCAGGGTTTAATTTCTTCTTTTTCAAAGAAAAAAGAAAAGAATCTCTAGTCCTAGGGGCATCTTCAGGAGGAGCAGGCGCTCAGGAGCCCCTGCAGGTTGACACAGCCTCTTTAAATATTTAATTTCTCTTGAGGTGTGATATGTTTTTCTGTCTCTTGGGAGACTATTAATTTGTGCCTTTTTTTTTTCCCTGAGGGACACTTTACTCTTCTGGCTTTTAAGTCAATTTTTGGTATTCTGTCACATATTGGTGTGTACTCTGAGTGGATCTTGTCAATAAGAGACAAAATGGGCTCTGCAACTCTAGCAGTGTGAAACACTGCTGGTGTTTCAGATGATTTGCTTTGATAGGGTGTTCTCCATGTTACTGAGAAGGATACTCTCAAACAACCTAAGCAGGGTTTGGGTTTTCACCTTCTTTATTCTAGCAGGGCAGTGAAAAGTGGCATTTTAGCATGATGTATGGTTAAATCAGATTATATGAATTGGAAACAGAGGTACATTTGAGAAATTTTTTTAGAAAATTACTAGATGAGAAGGAGATCCTTCAAAAGAAGGGTGTCTTTTTTAATATCTGTGAAAAAAAACCATAGCCAGTCACTGATAGCTGAGTAAAAGACTTTGACCCAGTGGTTTTGCAGAAAAAGGGGCTGGCTTTTCAATAGCAACATCTTGCTAGGTTGTTGAGTCCTACATTGCACGGAAACACCGTGAAACAGAAACACACGCACAGAAATCAGAGAAGTTGCTTAAAAATGAATGGAGAAATGTTTCTTGTTTCTTTATGCTAGGGCATAAGTACATTTCACATCTGTCACATGTGCCACTAACCTCAGGGGTGGCCCAAGCAACCTCCCACTGCCACCAGCCTCCTCCCTGTCCAGGCTGGCAGTCAGAAACCTTGTTCTTCTGCCAGTACACAGAGCACATTTGAGCTACTTGTCATTGGGATGGCAGAAACCCCAGAATGCCAGCACAGAAGTAACTTTTTTCTCCGTGGAACTGCATTTTAAAGAGACTTTTGAAACTTACTGGAAAAATACTTCCACCTTGAAGAAACAAATGAATGGTGGTAGTAGTCTGCATACTTACACAAACAGCTGTTACCTATTTTATTAGTCAGTGCTTGGATCTCAGAATCAAAATCTGAAGTTCATCAACATTGGCAACACCCTACAGCGTCTTCCCAAGAAATGAATACTTCTGACCATAAGCATTTTGAAGCTACTTTGATATTGGCATTAAGTTTCTGTTCAGAATTATTATTTGGGAGGAGATTTCACAAAACTCCTTCCTTTGTTAAATAGCAATGTAACATATCAAAACACAGGCATTTGGATCTAATTAACAATAGCTAGCTATTTCTTCATGTAGAAAACAGAGAACCACTTTGGCCCATGCTGTGGTTCCTGCAGATGGGTTAGTTGTTAGGAAATAATTTCTAGCATCTTCCTCCCTTTGCGTTTTTATTTTTTATTTTGTGTACTGTCTTCTGGCAAAGGCACCATACAGGGTAGTCTTTAAGCCTTTTCAAAAAACAGGCAAATGCTCCTGTTTTTCCTGAAGTTGCATACTGAATTATAACAAGGAGCTATTTAATTTTCCACTCATTTGTCTCAGAGAAATGAACATTAAAAAATCAGGAGTAATTCATAATCCCCAGACAGCAATGTTATACTTAATCTGAGGGAAAATACTTTCCATCTATGTTACTGCCACACAGTCCTCCCAGAGAGCACTTGGTGTGTAACTCTGATATTACAGTAAAGCCTAACTTTCAGGAAATCTGAGGTGATCAGGAAAATATTCTGGAAAGTATAGTCATGTACCCCAGAACATTAATTTTTCTACTAGAATAGCAAACTCCATCCAAAACTGGGATTTTCCAGCTATGAATCATTGACGTGTGTCTGGATTTGTGGGCATACATGTATGTAGGTTTTTGGTCCCCCTTTAATGCTGAATTTCCTGATGGGTAGGTGGACAATGACTACTCCTATCTCCAGGTGCTTCGATACATGTGCCACAGAGATATTTCAGTAAATCAGCAGAGGCTAATTTTCAAACGCCTCACACAAATTGTGAACTTTTGCAAGTCTACTCAGCATCCTCAGCTGTGAGAAGAGTGGTTGAAATCAGAACTAGCTGCATGGACAAATCACCAATGAGGCTGGGAGCATGCTTTAAAAACACTTTCCTGGTTGACAGCAAGGCAGCTGGGTCTGGCACTGCTGTGCACCAGCACACTGGAAGCGTGTCAGGAATCTGCTGAACTCCCTCTTCCCACTCATGGAAGATCTCTGTTAAGAGAGGAGTCAGTGGCCCTTGTTGCATCTCTTCTCTGTGACTGAAGCCCAGTGGCAAATATTGCTGCTCTTCAGCTGGCCACTACCAGCTCCTGGGTATCAGCTCTCTGAGCAGATGCCTTCTTCCACTTTTATCAGGGACATGACATTTTCTGGAGGATTGCTTTTTTTTCATTTAAATTTAAATGTTCCTCAGTGTTCCTCTAAAATGTACATTCATTTCTCTTACCTTATGAAAGGAAAGCTTGGCTCCTCTTTTTTATCACTTAGAAAGATTAAATTAGTTTCTCAGCTGATAGTAGACAAGATATACTTCATATTCCAGAGACAATCCAACTACAAGGCCTGAACTGAGCAAGAATAATTCAATTTACTCTACTCAAGCTGCACTAATTTACACCAACTATAAATTAATCTTTTATTGTGAAGTATGTCTAGGAGTGACCTTGCAGTATCCAACTGACTGAATGAATTCTGGGCAGCATCTCACCCCTAAAATAATGTAGAAGTCCTTTCTAGGAAATTAGCCAAAACTTTGCATTTCACCTTTTAAGGATAAGTCAAAGGGCAGCAGTGGAAGAAAGACGACAGCAGAATTAGGCCAGTCTTACACAATCCACATACCAACTACATTTATCTATGATACAGATGATGAAAACATAGTATTTTTCACAGAATTTTTCTTCTTGCTTGTTCCTGTCTTTTCACAGTACTTTTTATTCTCATTTCTGCACAAAAGCCTACTCTGTACACTTCATTAATATGAAATACCACAGAAGATGAAAGATCCAGATGGCTGCATGAAGACTGTGAATCTGTAAGAGAGATCTTTGCATCTTCTTCTTAAGCCACCCGTGTTTTGCTTATTTGTGCAGGGTCACAGCTGTTGACAGGACAGCCAGAGTTACTGCAGGGAGACGTCGTGCCGGAACAAGGGAAGGCAAAAATGAACACAGAAAGTATTCTATAAGGGGCACTCGATTTCACCCAAGGAATCAGGGCTCAGGCCAACCAAACATGGCCATGCCATGCTGCAGTTTCTTTGCCACCACCATGCAAACCCATTTTCATCACATCATTCAAACAGAAACATTGTTGTGCTATTTGGGACTGCAGTGGCAAAGGTCCCAGTCAGCATGAGGCTTCCTGGTCTTCCTATGCCAACATGATTCCATGATTTTATTCTGTGATTCTTTGCCTTACTGTCCCTTCTTTGGTGAAAAGTTAAACCAATATTCCCCACCCACCCCATCTACCTGGCAAATGCAATCAGAGCTCTTTACTTGAAGTAAGTAACTGAATACATTTGCCTTAAACTACCCTTAGAACCTTTTTAATCAGGGAAAGAAAGCACTTACAGTAATTAAAGCAAAAGTCAATGTGTAAAAATCAGCTTATAAATTAGTTTCTCTGCACTGTCAATTATTTTAAAAACATTTTTGACTGCTTAAATTAATTCCAATTTGAATTCAAGACGCACATTGCCACAGAATGAAATTCAGGACATCATTTTTTTCTCATCACTACTGAGCTTTACAGTCATATCTTTCCACTTTTTTTCTGCTTCTCTTGAGTTATTGCTAATGGAAATTCTAAATATAGGTATGACTAACAATGCAAACTTTAGAAACTGTATGTAAACTACCGCAAGAAAAACAGATCAGAGAGTTATGCTCACCAGAAATTCAAACAACTGTTGCCAACCACTACATGCAAGTGATGATTACTGCATTTTTCTCATTAGAAAGGCAGCTGTCATATAGCTTACGGTTTGGACAGAAAGAAATAAGTTAGCATATTGCTTAAGAGCTGTCTGCTAAATCCTTGCTCTATTTTGCCAAAAATACACTAGAACATAAAATCCTTCGTTCTGCAGAATAATAAATGTCATGTTTCCATTTCCCAGTGTCTTGTCAGATTGTTTAAGATAATCAGGATCAAATAAGACAAACACAATGAGCTCTGGACCTCAGACTTCAGAGCGGTGGTTTTGACACTGCCAAAGACAAGTGACAAACCAAGCAAAGATTAAATGCTTCATACTGTTGCTTAACCCATCACAAGGATAGAATTTTTATCTTTTAATCACATTTTTTGACAAGAAGCTACCAATACAACCTGAGACCTCCACTCTCAGACAGTAACTCTCAAAGACTCTGGCAGGCTTAGGGTCAGGACCAAAAGTAATTATTTTGCAAGCCCAAGTAGAGGCATCTGAATCAGATGGGCAACCAAGCATCCCTGAAGATGTTTTTTGCTGGAGGACCCAGATAAAGCACCAGCTGATCAACCACCAGTTGATATTTAATACTACTACTACTACAACTACTTCTACTACTACTACTACTACTACGACTACTAGTAATAACAATGATGATGCTGATGGGATAATGCCAAAGGAAGTTCACCACTGAGTTCCTTTTCCCCTAGTCATTCTCTGCCTCTAATTCCCCCATGTTCAGGTCCATTTTTCCCAGTATCTGACAGTCCAGGTTATCTGAGTATTTACAACAACTGGTACATGAGTTACCTATGGTGAAGACCATTCCTACACAGTTGCAATACACAGTTGGACAGGAACAATCAGGGCTGATTATTTCTAGCATGTGGGGTAATTAAGTATTCTGTGTTATTAGATGCTATTCATTAGCACCAAATTGTTTGAAGAAGTAAAAGCTAATGTGAAGATAGCTTGACCAGCATCTAACCAGTGTTGATGCCAGATTTAGTGAATTCAGTGATGCTGAATTCAAGAGAGTTTTACCATCTTGTGTGGACTTCCACTGGAGTCTTCTGTTCTGTCCTATCTTATTGTCAGCACATTCAGCACTGAATTATCTGAACCCATAAGGCTAGCTTTGAGGAAATCTGTCAGTTTGAGATGAGATACTCACTGAGATTTTCAAGAGAGCTTATGTGTTTTTTTTACCTTGGCGTTTATAAAGCTGCCACGTTGATGAGAACGATTCCCCAAGTTTTGCTGTACCATATGGTCCATGTGCTGTTAGGAGGCCATCTACTGTGTTTCCTTGTTAGTCATTCAACTACATATTGCGTCCATCTGCAACTCTCATATGTAGTTTCACTGTAATTGCCCTTTTCATAGTGCATTTCATTCTGCTTCGTGCTGGCTTGCGATAATGTTCTTTCCAAGACGTGCTTCACCAAGCACTTTTTGAAAGGTGCAGGGGTGCCTGCTGAATGGCAGGGTCGATGCAGGTGCAGAGTGCAGCTCTAATGTAAAGGAAGAAGGGTATGGGTGCTCATCTTGGGGATGAAGAGAGACATCACTTTCCTTGCTCTCCTTCCCCTCAATCCTCAGCAAGGCATTTCAGCTGCTCCAGAGATGCAAAGGGTCTCCTCAGCCAGCTGGGCTTGCATTACTCCTTCATTCCCCACATTTTGCCACACTTCAGAAAGTCTTGTCTCAGCTCCGTGTCTCCTGAGGAGTCCTTAAGAAAACCATCCTCAGCCATTACCTCATGGTATCGTTAAGACCCCTGGAAGCAGCCTTAAAAGTGGTATTTGTGAGAGGCTGTGACTGCAAACAGATCCTGTATCCAGATAACTGTGCTGTGATCACACCACAGGCTCCAACCTGGGCAGGAGCAGCCGGTGTGAAGGTCGTACACTGCACTCTGGTGTCAGCAGAGTGAGCAGGAGTCCTGCACCTTCCCCTCTGCTGGTGCTCGACAAGTCCTCCAGCACAGTACTGGCTTTTGGGATAATTCGAGGCTGACACAATTTGTATTCCCTTAAAGACCTCATTACACATATTGCTCATTTAACCTTTAAAAAAGATGGAAGAAAGTGTGCCAATGGATTCTGGCTGAAAAATATCTAAATTAAGTAAATTTAATTAAAACCTGTTGTAAATGTCATCTAATGTGTGGATGCTGCAAAAATTATGGTTGTAGCTTTGAACCAGTTTCAAAATGTATAAGGATCTCCTTACACAATTTTCTACAGAATATTTTTTTTTCTTCTTGGTTTCAAGAGAACAGTTAAATTTACTTATATTTTATTGCTCAGTAAAAATTTTGAACTCAAAACTTGGAGAACTTTCTTGCATCTTCTTACTGCCAGGTGATGCTGGCTGGAACACTGGTTTCTTTCTAAAGCCATTAAGTGTTATTTTGCCAGATAAAAGATGGGGAAGGAAAGGAAGATATGTGCTAAGTTTCATCTAGGGAATCCTACTTCTCAGTTCACAGGAAATAAAAAGATCAATGCCTTTTTTTTCAGCTTCTATTCTGGCCACGTTGTGCTGTTTGGGTGCAAACACCCTCAGCCCCTGTTACTTTAGTGCACACCAGTGACAGCTACTCAGTGGGGAGCACAGTTTGATGAATTTAACAAAATCTTGTTGGCTGACCTTTCCATGCTGGAGACATGATTTCATTTCTGTTGTCTGAAAATGAGCACCAACAAGACAAGTTATTTCCATGTCTCAGCCGGAAAATCATAGTCCTAATGTCTTTCCAAGTATTTTTTTATCTGTATAATGCTATGACTTTCAGGTCTGTCTAAGAACAATAACATTTTTTTCCTTTCTGCTTTCTTCGTGTACTACCAAAAAGTTATTTTGATCTATTTTTTCCAGTCCCTCTGTATGCTGCAAATATCATTCCAAAAAACCGCCTGCTTCTTGGAGCAGCGCGGTAGGAAAGCTCCCAGAGATGTGTTTGCAAACCAGTGCTGAGGCACATGCAGAAACTGGTTCAAGACCTAGTTCACAAGTAGTATCCACAATATGTGGGATCCCAGATAGACAAACTGAGTGGAGTACTGGTGATCCAAATTCAGTATTTTATTCCAGTCACCTTCCAACATTGCTGCCAAGTTGGTTCCTCTGGTTTAATCATTTTTCTGACATCATTAAAATTTAAAAGCCTGATCTACTGTAGAGGGCTTGGGTTTTCTTTTCGGTTTGTTCTTCATAAAGGCAAAGGGGGTCACTCAACAGCTCATTTGTGCAGAGGGTGACCTGGTAAAGCCACAGTGGCAGAGCTGAATTGGTGGGCCCCAGGGGTGAGCAGCTGCCAGGAAAGGAGTAACCAGCAGCTACAGTAGGGCAGAACAGGTAGCCCAGCAATAGTAACAGTTTATCAGACTGTGCTTTTAAACTCACTGTCCTCTGTGGAGGTGTCAAACCCAAACACCTAATACCTACATTTTCTTATGTATTTACATGTTTTCCTAATACCTACACTGATGTAAGACGAGCATGTCTGAGAGGATTCCAAGAAGCATTAAGTGTCTAGGAGCCCTTGGTGCTTTGGCTGATATTCCCCTGCAATTGCACCCTTCAGTGAAGTGGCTTATGAATCCCAAAGAAATGCAAAAAAGTGTAAAAAATGTTCAGAAAATTCAAAATATTCAAATAACTGTTCAATAGGTCACAGGTCGACCTGTGCCACAGTTTGAAATGTACTTTCATCTCATTTAATAACTCATCTTTTGAACAGTTTTGAAACCTTTCTCTTCTGCCAGAGAATAGATTTGACTCTAAGGAACATTTATGTTTTCATTACTTATTGTTCAGATAGTACAAAGCAACGTACCAATTCTGCTCCCAGAAAAGTCAGTGACAAGTAAAAGTGAAGTGAAGGAACAAATTCAATAAAAGGTGAAATTATACAGCTAATATGTGTATGGATGTATAAGAACTTGTGGTTTGAGTTAATCCTGTTTTGGGACAAGGAAAGAGGAGCAAGGATAATGTTCCCCTCATAAAATTCAGATCTCAGGTCTTTATGAGTATGCTTATTTCAGAGAGAACTATTTCTGCCTTTTTTTTCCTCTTATCTCCTATGCAGGCATGAGCAATTGGTTTTTCTAGCTTTAGCAGAGGATTACTGTAGCAGGTACAATATGGGGGAAAAAGGAATGAGGTAGATTGATTTCTATTTGCAACATATTTTCCAGCTTTGCCTACGGCGTACTCTTGAGACTTTATTTCTTTATTTCATACTCTTCTACCTTTCATATCCCCCAGCTAAAAATAGCCTTTACCTAGAAAAAAAATCCTGCTAGCAGTTCCAGATCTAGATGGTATATACATCCCAGATAACTTCAGGATCTCCTCAGACCACATTTTTCTCTATTCCTCTTGATAACACTGGCTTTCTTACCATTTGCCACACTCTGATCTTTCCTTGGGAGTGTTATGACCATGCATGTAGCCCTTCTGTCCCCCAGCTGTGCCTTTGCCCAGACCCTTTGCCCCAGGAAGACATTTCTAGGCAGATGCTCCTTGTGAAGCTGGGACCTGGTTCCTGGTGGTCTTCAAGGCACAGACAAGAAGAGGCCTCAGTGACAAGATCTAGTTGATCTTGCTCAGCTCTTGGGCAAGGGCAGCAGGATCCCACAATATCCTTCTCTGCCAGCTCAGCCTTTCTCTGTCTGGTGCTGCAGAGGGGAAAGGGGGGGGGAAAGGACAGGACATCAGCCAGGGAGAAAAATCTGCCCATGCTAGCTGGCATCTCCACATGCTTCCCAGATTGGCATGCAGGAAATCCCATTGCTGTGAGTACAACTCAATTCCTTCTTCAAAACCTGATTCCATGGAAGACTCCCACAGAAACTGATGGGCCAGTTTAGAAGAATAAGCTCTATCCATGTTAGCAGTAACTTTTAACGCTGAGCTGTGGTGAGGGCAAATCTGAACGTGTGTAACCACAACTCTTCCCGTCTGAATTTCCATAGAGGTTATCTGGTGTTCAACAGAGCAGAACATCCAAGTGAATTAGACAAAAACCCACCATTCTTTAACACTCTTCTTGTACGTATTTTCTTGCTGCCTTCTCCCTCTTTTAAAAAAAACCAAAACAAACAAACCCAAACCCAAAGACAACAATTTCCTCTCCTCAGCATTCACACGAAGTCACTGAGCTGATTCCTTTACATGCACAGCCAGCAACAGAAGTCGCAGGTGACTCTCACATTCTCCTACTTGCAAGATCATATTGCACCCTTATAGCCCATGAGCTTTTCTGTTGAGCTGGACACCCAGCATTGTCACTCCTAAAATATTGGTGAGTGCTACAGGATTTTCTAGGGAAAGATTTCTTCAGGCAAGATTTAGTCAAATTTAATCCAAGTCACTCGGTGCAGCTCTGTTTGTTAAGAGCAGCTCCTGTGCTTGAGAAGAGCCCGTCACTGTGTTTTGCCTCACAATGCTACAGAGCACAATAACAACAACATTAAACTCAATACCCTGAAGGGGCAGTTGTAGTCAAGGGTCACATTTTCCTTCATTCCAATTAACCTACTTGTCATATTGGATGGTAGATGCACTCTGCAAACTGCCCTCAAGTGTTTCTCATGCTCTTTTAGTAATAGAAAGTGGGGAGAAATAAAATAGTTCATGCTTTGCTGTTTGACTTGTCCTTGGTATTTTATCTTATTGGGAAACCCAAAGAAATGAATACTGCTGTAAAGATTTTAAGCATCTGAAAGCACAAACAGGCTTTTGATTTGTGCAGTATGCTTGGAATACCAGTGCTGGCAGAAACAGTCCCAGAGAGAAGAGGGACCAGACCCTTTGATTTCTGTCCAGATTTCACTCAACCATCTGCTCCCATGCCAAACAAAAGAGTTGTGGTGGATACCAGGTACCCACCTGTCACAGTATTGTCACAGTACAGCTGGTCTGGACTGGACAAAGTAAATCTAGCCATAACACAAATCTAATTTAGCTAGCCTAATTCGTGTCTGAACCACTGCACACCACTGGCCAGAATGCTGGGCAGGGAGAGAAGTATCAGCCAATGGCTGTCTAGCCTGGGAAATTTGAATTGAGTATTCAACTGAGTTCTGAACAATAAATGAGGCTGTTTTGTCTCATGAGCACCTGGAGCAGGAGTTGTGGATCTTTGTCTCCCCACCCACGGCCGGCACGTTACACCCACCAAGGCCATTAAATATCTTCCTCTCCTCAGCTGGACATGGGAAAGAAAATATAATAAATAAAATAAAATATAATAAAATATAAATAGATATAAATAAACGTCTCCAACATTACCTTTTCCTTTGGGGAAGACTTCTCACACTTTTCCCCTTCTCCAGCATGAGGTCCCTCCCACAGGAGACAGTCCTCCATGAGTTTTTCCAACCTCAGTCCTTCCCACAGGCTGTAGTTCTTTACAAACTGCTCCAGTGTGGCTCCTTTCCACGGGGTGCAGTCCTTCAGTAACAGACTGCTCCAATGGGGTCAAAAGCCACAGAATCATTAAGGTTGCAGGCGATCATCTTGTTCAAATGTCAACCCAGCACCACTGGAATCACCCCTAAGCCATATCATCCCCAGGTACCACATCCAGACACCTCTTGAACACTTCCAGAAGTGGTGGTTCCACCACTTCTCTGAGCAATTTCTTCTGATGCCTAACCACTGTTTCAGTGAATTTTTTTTTAAATTTCTAATCTGAACCTGCTTTGTCTCAACTTGGGGCCCTTCTTGTCCTTCCACCTGCAACATGGCAGAAAAGACTGACTGCCACCTCTCCACAAGTTCCTTTCAGGTCATCTTTGAGCCTTCTC
Source organism: Cyanistes caeruleus (assembly GCF_971803275.1). NCBI lineage: Eukaryota > Metazoa > Chordata > Aves > Passeriformes > Paridae > Cyanistes > Cyanistes caeruleus. Next base: position 30,307,741 of record NC_141703.1, read on the forward strand.
TCCACCAGACTAAACAACCCCAGTTCCCTCAGCTGCTCCTCATAAGATGTTTTCTAGACTGTTCACAGCCTTTGTTGTCCTTCTTTGGACATGCTCCAGTATCTCAACATCTGTCTTGAAGTTAGGTGCCCTCCTAACTTCACAGGAGGCCTCCCCAGTGCTGTGTCCAGGGGGACAATCCCTGCCCTGCTCCTGCTGGCCATACTACTGCTGATACAGGCCAGGATGTCATTGGCCTTCTTGGCCACCTGGGCACTGCTGGCTCATGTTCAGCTGCTGTCACCAGCACCCTGGACTGGGGCATGGTGTTCCTTCAAGGCTCTCCAGGATTGTTTCTAGGTGGGTAGGAAAGGCAATGTACAAATCTGTATGAAGCACATCTGAAAGTGTGGAGACCACTGTTCTAGAGAGCACATTTGCAGCTACCTTGTTTCTTCCAAGTTTGTATTTAATCTCCAAATCCTGCACTTGTGTTGGAAAAAAAAATGTCCTCTACTTTCTGGACTTGATTTTGCATGGTAACTAGTACCCATTTCAAGCTAATTCATCCCATAAATACAGTAAGAAGTGTTTTGGGCCCCTGTTTCTCCCTACCAAATTGAATATATTGCTTTTGGGGAAGAGTTCTATCCACTTGTCAAGAGGCAACTCATTCACCATTTTATTTCACATGCATAATGAAGGATTCCTGAAAAATGCAAGGGCCTTATCAAGCCAAAAAAGAGCAGTAGATGTTTGAGGAGACCAGAAATCTCCCATTTATTGGATAAATTTGTTAATGGCATTAATGCCATTCTTGGCACCCCAGTGGCTTTTAAGCTGCTTACTCACCAAATCACTACCTTCACCACTGCAAAGCTGTGCTCCAGCTTCACCAGAGTGCAGCCACAGCCTGTCCCTGAGGAGTCCAGCACAGTTCCTGCTGACACCTCAGAGCAGCCAATGCTGTCATTGATGCCTTTGGTATCTTGGATTGCTTTTTGAAAGCATGCTCTAGGTTCACTGGACATCTCTATGAAGATTAGTGTTTTAAGCAATTAAACTATGAAAAAATTTCAACTCTTCATTTTTGCAGCCATGTTTGTGTCTCATCTTCATCTTATGTGAGTTCCCCATATGCCTTGCTGTGTTGATTTCTCCCCTGCTTGTTTTTATGCGGAGTTTGGCACTTTTAACATTTCCATGCTACAGTTTTATAGTTAACTTTTCCTGCTTGAGTTAATTGAAAGCTATAAAGCACCTGAAATGCCTCAGAGGCTTCCACTGTCAATAGTGAGATGAACTTTTCTCACATCTTCAATTTTCTCCGAACATTTTGCTTGCAGATATAGGATAAAATGCAGCTGGAACTTTGCTTGGTTTTTTTTTCCCCTCTGTTTCCAGATGGCTTTGAGCTCAGGTGAAGATTTTAACTGCTCCAGTAATCCATAAAACACAAAAATATCTCAACAAAATATTTGGTACTGTGAGGCACTGGGATGTTTCTCTGAAACCAATCTCTGTGCTGCAGCAAGGAAATGATGCACTGACATTTCCAGACGGAAGGGATGCGGCTTTTCACAGCTGTGAAACATGCTCTTCTCCTTGCTGGCTTTGCCAGAAGTGGGAGCTCTGCAGGCCTGGATGACAGCAGCAGCCTGCCATACTGTTTTGTTTTGTTTTGTTTTGTTTTGTTTTGTTTTGTTTTGTTTTGTTTTGTTTCTCTTTTGCCCAAGCTGCAGTTCGGCTCTCCTCCTTGCTCCCTGCCATTATTCCTCTTTCACTGCATCCCTGTTCTATGCTCTGGTTATTCCTGACCTTAAATCATAATGTCCAGCAAATCATGTTTTATCTTGACTGAAGCACAAGCCTGAAATATCCTTTAACTGAGCAAATTAGCAACTAATAAAAAAAATGATGTGGGGATCATCCCCAACCATCTTCAACCTAAAGGTGGCTGATGAGACCTACCAAGCAGTGCAGAGCACTAGGCAGCCATGAGGGACATGGATGGGTGCTGGGACACCCATCTGCACACACCTCCTTCCTGGGTGGCTTGCAGATGAGCTGGTGTCACACTGGGGCAGCAGCAGCAGCACTCTGTCCTCCACAGCCGTGTTCTCCTGTCCCTTGGCTGGGTGTGAGCAGAAATGACTGCCCTGCACACCTCCTGGTGTGAGACAGGGGGCTGCCACATGGAGCCATCCTCTAATGAATCGCCCGCTGGCTGAAAAGACTGCACACCTTTTCCTTGGAGCAAAGAAGGTGTTTAGCAGTCCTGCAGCATCACCAGGGAAAGCAAGGAGGTCTGCTTTATTGTAGAACCATAGATTCACAGAATGGTTTGGGTTGGAAGGTACTTGAAAGATCAGCAAGTTCCAGCCTCCCTCCTATGGGCAGGGAACCTTCTACTAGACCAGGCTGCTCAAAGCCCCATCCAGCCTGCGCTTGTCATGAATTTATTTTTCTCCTGGGTCTTCACCTGGAGCTCTGGGGCTCAGCTTGCCTTGAATGTGACAGCTATGCAAAAGTATCCTGATTTAATAAAACACATGCTGGATTTTCAGAATACTGCACTGAACCCTGGTCTAATAATCATCCAGCCTGACAGGCTCCTTAGATGGGGAACTTGCAAAAAAGGCTCAGAGCGAGGGTTTGATCTGAAAGCACTTTAGCCTCAAAGAAATGGAATTTCAAAAGACTGAATTACTGTATGATAATACCAAACATCTCCCTCTAAGGCAGAAATCTGGGAGCAATCAGGATGGATCTGCTGTCCCAGTTGTTTCTGCAGAGCACAGTGATGTTGCTGTCTCCTTGTAGTCAGGATGAGGGGAAAGGCAGAGGAAAGGCTCAAGTGGAATGGGGATCCCACCAGCTGGATGTCAGCCTGCTGTTCTGCCCCAGCCCACTGCCATAGGGAAAATCCTCACAGCTGGTGGTCCAGCCACAGATGAGTAGTCTCCTTATCTGGCCCATCTCTTGAATCCATACAGTTTATCTTGATCCATGATACTCAGCTCTGCTTCCTAAGGAAGAGTTAAGTTGCCTGAGTTTGCATGAGCACAGAATCCTATGAGCTCTCAACAGAATCCCAACATCTTGTTCATTACAGGGACATAATTGAGGAGGCAAAGTGGGGCACCCATACTGATAATTTATTTTTATCATCACTTCCCTAATTTTTTCTCCCTGGCAAAACTGTCTTGAGCATCCAGTTATTCTCTGACAGTGAGAGTGATAATAGGAGGATTTTTTTTAAAAGTATGGTGCTATTCAAGATCAGAAGACTTCACATCATAAAATATCATTAAAGTGTGAATTCAAGGTTGAGAAAGATGAGGCCTTTACAAGACTAATGCAATTAATTCTGCTCATTAACTACAGACTCAAAATACATACACAGAGGCTCATCTCACTTCTGCTGTGGAGAGTTAAGTCTGAAAAATTATTCTTTTCCAGTGGATTTCCCAGTGATAAGGTGGCATGGAAAGCTCCCTTCCTGTATTACATACTGGTGAACATAAAGTCATTGCAGAAGGAATGCTATATGCTCTAAATCTTTTGGTGTGCAGTAACTTCTTGTCAAAGTAAGAAGCTTAAAGAAATTAAGGTCCAATACTAAATAATTTCAGTAATTGAAATGTGTTAGATTGAAAGTGGGTTTCTTTGCCTATTTTTTTTAATGTAATCCTTCTAACTCTGCAATCCTTCTCAGCACTTGAATTCTGGAAGGCCTCAGTTCTTTACAGTTTACCAGAGCTTACACCAACTTCAGTCCTTCTTGCTTTCTTTTCACAGAGGAATTCTCACAGTGGGATATTTTCAATATAACGGAACTCTGATGTAAAAAAGCAATTTATTTTTCCAGCAGCTCTCAGTATTCCCTTTGCTATAGCTGAAGGTATAGCAATATCACCCTCATAATCAACCTCTTCTTTCTATTTGGTGCCACAGGAAAGCCTATGCTTGTGTTTGCCTGCAATCATTAAATGAGCGTGTTTGTGTGCATGTGAGAGAAAGAAGCGGAGAGGAAGAAATAAACATCTGTCCTACCAATATACAACCCTATTTGCTGTGCCCTGGGGAGCTTTCCTTCTCTCCTTTTCCCTCTTCCCACAGTCACACCGCTTTCCTTATCTCTCCCATGATTACTTGTATTGTGTTCCCACAACTCCTTGGGAGACAGCTCCTTGGGACAGGGACATTGTCCTATAAACCAGAAAATCATAATGCCACCACCATAAATGAGCCATTCTGCAAACAGTCAAAGCAATGAAGCCTGTTCTCCTATGAGGGAGAGGGTGAGAAGGGAAGGGAGGGAAGAGCAAATAAAGAAGATCTTAGTTCTGCCCTGCAGTGGGGAGAGAAAAGATGGGTGGATTTAGAAAACAAACTCACAGAAAGATTTCAGAGCTAACCCAAGCTACTCACTAAAGCTAAAGATCACCAGAAACCAGATTCAGTGCAGTACATTTGGGGCTCTGCCTTGCTTGGAACAAAAATGCTGCCCTCAGTTTACTTTTTTCATTGCGTGAATGCATCTCTTCAGTGCTTGTTTCACAGATTTTTGTTTCCATCTTATGGTCTTAGCGTCTATTAGAAATACAGCCTTGAGGCAAACTTTCTCACAGTAGTGCCTTACTTTGTTGTGTGCTGCAGTACACGTAGTTGGCTCTGACAGCATTAGTTTTGCACTGGTACACTGTCAAACTGGCTGCAAGAAGTATTGTGAAAAAACAAACCATCTGCTAAGTGAAAATAACATCCTGATTTGGGTTTTTATGCAACTATTTAACTCCATTTAAATATCCTCTTTTCCCACATCTGAGTTTTGAAACCAAAATCTTACTGCAGCACTTGCATTAGTCCTGACTGACAATATGGTAACTGCTTAATGTGCTTTTTGGGCTCCCTGTCTATCAGCCCTTCTCTGAACTACTCAAAACTCAAGCAAAGTCATGATCTAACTGGTTTCTTGAGTCATTCTTTAGTCAAAACTCTCTGAAAAAATACATTTTGGTTGGATTGGATAATCTTAGAGGTCTTTTCCAAGCAAAACAATTTTATTATTTCATCCTGAGGATACAAAATCAGATGAATGTGAAAGTTTATCAAGACCCGAGGGCTCTTTCAGTAAACCTAGACCAAATATCTCTATTTAGTAATGATACTAAGAATCAAGGAATCTTTTCAGTGAAAGGTACACACTGCTTATACTGTATGAGGAACTTAAACAGCTTCAACAGCTTCAGATTTGTGTCTGATTCAGCCTTTATCCAAAGTATTGGAGCCTAAATGGACCAAGCATAGAAGCATTTCAGCCTGGGGCACTGGGAGTGTATCTCTGAAGGCAGAGATACTCTGGCAAGGGAAAAACCAAGTGATCTGCAGAGTTCTTTTATATTTTTATTTATGATGATGATGATGATGATGAAGATTATTATTATTACTATTATTAATAATAATAATTTGTTTAAATTATTATTTAAATATTATTATTTAAATATTTTTATTTAAATATTATTATTTAGTATGTGCAGAAATAAATGTGGAAGCATTGCCTGCTAGGGTAAATAGTGTAACAGGTCATTCCATGCTAGCAGCCCATGGCTCTCGGGCATTTGGAGCTGGTTTATTGGTCCTCCAGAGGTAAGAACTGGTGTCACAAGACACCACCACTTCCAAAGAGGGAGGGCCAAGGATTCTTGTTATTTTCAGCTGGTTTTTTCCATTTAACAAGGAGTGAAGAGACATGATCACCATCCCAGTGTGGCTGACAGGCAACAGCCATCTGTAAATATAAACAAGCCTTTACATCTTGGCTGTTAGGTCAGGGTTAGTGTAAGCAAAGTAATATCCTTGCTGCCTTTTCTCTCTTCTCCTTGGAAGGTGCATATTTATGCAATGGGTGTAGTGGAGAATACTTTTCATTTCTTATGTATTCTTTTCTCTGGTCGCTGTAATGTTGCTCATTATTTCTTCTCACTTCACTGGGATTCTCCAGCTGGCAGAAATGTAATGAGGAATGTACTCTTGTGAGGGCATTAGATAAGGAAAAAAATTGTTTTCCAAAGGATGTCATAGATGAGATCCCGAAACCATGTTTGCAAAGCTTTTAATGTTTTTGCCATATTGTTTATCCTTAGTGAAGTGTAAAACTGAAGCACATCAGTGTTGCCTAGGAATCAGTATGAGGCAGCTAAGACAATTTATTAGTATGCACTTTTTCTCTTACAGCACTTGTATGTATTTGTGTATGGAAAAGTTCAGGAAACTTTTAAAAACTGTGCAATTTTTTTAACTGTACTGACACCATGTTTTTCCTTGGAAAGAAGGAAGTATGTTTCAAACTTATATAAAGACTGTTGCTTGTGTCCCTTTTACTGTAACTCATTGCTCATGCCATTGTGCTGACAAAATTGTTGTATTTTTAAAGTTTAATTAAAGTTAAAATTTAAGAAAAATAATGTATGTCTCTGTATTTCTCTCTCTCTTCTCTTTACCTTAGCAAAATAATATTTGCCATGTCTCATATCCAAAGTATTTTTAGAAACATATGCAAGACCATTAACTTAAAACTGCTGTTACAATTTGTGGTTGGTTCATTTTCTTGACTAAACTCAGGTATGAAATTGGTGTTACAGCTAGAATTACAATTGAATTTATAAATGCATAGCTAAGCCCTATTAATTTCCCATAAGAATAAAACGAACCTGAAATAAAGAAATATTGTAATATTGTTTGAATTATATGTTCATTTTATTGAGTCTCTTCTTGCACAAATGCAGAACTCTACTTTAGTCTGGTTTTAGTTTTCAGTCTGCTGGTTTATTTGGATCAAATACTGGTGAAAATCTCTGGGCTAACAATCCCAGACTCACAAAGATCAGATTCTGGGGCCTCTAACAGCAGGGGGACTTTTGTCATTTAGCCTCACAGAATCCAAATTTTGTGTTTCTTTGCAAAACAGCACCCAATTAAATAACTATGCTGTCTTTCCACGTGGTATTTTGCTTGCTTTTTATCTCCCTCTCTATTAGTTGGTCTCAAAATCATGAAACTGCTTCAGAAACCCCCCATGACTAAGGCCCTTGGTTACCCCCTCTCAGTCACAGTTTTGTACCCTGATGAATCATGGAAACGTGCTTGCTATGACCAGGAGACTAACCCACAAGTTTTTGCGCCGACTCCATAAATTAACTTTCAGCAAACTGGAAAGCTTAAAGGGTGACCAAGGTGGGAAAGTGTTTGTGGCTCCTCGAGAGTTCACAGCATGCAGTTTCAGCTTGCATGCTCAGATTGTCCCTGCAGCAGCATGTCCCTCTGGGAGCATCCTGGCAGGAGCGGCAGGGATGGTGCTGCCTGTTAGATCAGCTGCAGCTGGAAGTTTCATTGAGGGATGTTTGCACCAGCCACCTTCGGGAGCTGAGCTCTGCTGCTTGAGATAGGTGCTCCTTGAGCCTCTCTGCGAGACAAAGACAGGGGTTGCACCTATGGTAAAAAGTTCCATGGACCCAAAGATATGGGCCTATAGAGTAAAACAGTCACTTTGGAGGCCAACTCTCCAAATTTAACAATTTCATTTCAGTTAGACCTGGTCAGTCCTGCGTGCAAGCATGGATGCTCTTGTGGCTGTACATGTATTGTCAGCTCCCTCCTGGAGTGCCTCTCCCAGTTTGGTTTCAATTGGAAGCCAAGATTTGCTCTGCCATGAAAACCAGTGTTTTAAGTGGGGGCAATTGGGATATTCCCTCCTGAACTGCACTCCTGATCTGAACTGAAATACCAATGTAGCTCATCCAGAGTCTCTGCCAAAAAATGACTCACAACATCTGCTCTGAGCTGCTCTCTGGAAGTGCACTGGCTAAAGAGGAACATAAGAGAAACTATGCCTAAATGTCACTGGCCCGAGCTGGCATGAGCAGTCCTTCCTCTTTCCTTCCCTGCCCTGGCATGCCCCACATCCCTTAGATCACTCTTGCATTTCAGCTTTTTGTAAATGAAGAAACAGTTTTAGTTATTGTTTTGAAAGGCTTCTCCTGTCATCCATAGTCTATATTTTTTGGTATATCTGGTATCCAGCTTTTCCAAGTTTCAGCGATATATTGTAATTAGGCTGTATGGTGTAAGTTTCAGAATTAAGTTACACAAAACTCACTTTTAGCTCTTGATTTTTCTGGCAAAGTTATGATGAGAAATCAAAGTTTCCATTTCCCAATTTAGAAAAAAGGATGATCAAGTAAGAGCTCAGAATAAGAGTGTCTGAATTATTTCTTTTTTTTTTTTTTTCCTATGGAAAATTGGAGAAGGAGTTGGGTATTTGGGACACAAATACCAATTCATTGTGTACTGTCCTCATTTTCCCCATGTAAAGTGCAGTTGGGAAGAAAAGCTCTAGTGGGCTCACATGCTAATTTTTCTCATTGCCTCTTTAACTTGCACAGATTTTTCAAATATTGACTAGGCTTTGAACTTGACCTACTTAAGGCACTGGATATGGTTTTCACTTAAACAAACGCCCCTTCAGATCATGTCAGTATTATAAAGGGGCCTTGCAGCTACTGTGAACATTGAGAATATCAGCATCTTAATACTCCTTTATACTACTAGACATACTGTGAGGGAAGTCAGCTGTCCTTCTCTGCTTCTCATGGCTTTCAGTGTTGTTCCTCAGGATCAGTTTATGCTAATTTGTATGAAATTGAATTTATTCTCAAGTCTGGACCTGCTGATCACCTCTAAGTTGAATCCCTCAGACCAGCCTTCATTTTGAGCTGTGCCTGAAGCAGGAAACTCTTTCTTGAGGTAGGGTCAGAGGCTGAGGAGCCTCTGTGTCCTCTCCTTGCCTGCAGCAGCAAACTCACAACTCATCTTCCTTCTGCACTTCATCTCTCCTCTCTGCTGCCTGGCATTTGGCCTGCTTTATTTACTCTTCATTGTTCAGGGACGCATTTTGTGCTTTTCATGCAATCTTCCCAGGCTTCTGATTATGCTCCATGGGCAAAGAAGCAAAATACAATTCAAAGTCAGCCTGGTGAGAAAACTCAGAGGCATCTGCTGACAGAAAGAAAGAAAAATGATACGGTGTTGTGGCTTGCATGGATTTTTGAAATGGAGACTTGCATACATTTTTGATACATAAAATCCTTTTCCTTCTACACAGTTTCACAAGGAATGTTCTTACTGTCAAGAATATTCTTAGCTCACCTGAGAAGAAGAAAATAAATGACCTTTGCAATCTAACATTTTCAGTCACCCAAGAAGAAAAAAACATATTTTTTCTACTGCAAAATCAAAGTACTTCAGTCTAAAAAGCAAGGAAATTTTAATAGTAATAATAACAAAAGCAATATTTTACCTTGTCTAACCAAGGTTTCTGCAAGGAAAATAAACATCATCTAGGAAGCTGGAGTACAAACGGGGCAGGGAGGGTGAGAAGAGACACAGCTTTGCCCTCTGAGAGTGGAGGGGTGGTCTGTGGGCTGGGACTTTGCAAAGGGAAGGAAACTCGGAGAGCCAGGGAGGGCTGGAGGAGCGGGACCTGTGCATCAGCCCTACCGCAGGAAGGAGGGAGGTTGCCTGTCGTACAGCCCTGGCTTTCAGCTGGAGGGTGCTGAAGGCTGAAGGAGGGCTGCAGAAGAGCTGATGGACAAATTTATCTGGGGACTGGGCCATGCTGATGAGCGACTGGCCAGCAAAAGATAGAGCAGCTCAGCAAGTGAGGTGGAGCTGGCTATCCCAATCTTCGCGGCTCCCTAATGCTTCTCCCACCTGCTGAGCGCCAGCCCCCGCTCCCCGCGGGTCTCTCCGCGCCCCAAATGTGCGGGGAGCCGGGGGTGCGGGGCGGGGCAGGTGCGGGGCAGCTGTGGGGCCAGCGGCTGTCACAGCCCGAGGGCAGGGATGTGCCACCCGGGTGTCACAGCCCGAGGGCAGGGATGTGCTATCGGGTGTCACAGCCCGAGGGCAGGGATGTGCCACCCGGGTGTCACAGCCCGAGGGCAGGGATGTGCTATCGGGTGTCACAGCCCGAGGGCAGGGATGTGCCACCCGGGTGTCACAGCCCGAGGGCAGGGATGTGCCACCCGGGTGTCACAGCCCGAGGGCAGGGATGTGCTATCGGGTGTCACAGCCCGAGGGCAGGGATGTGCCACCCGGGTGTCACAGCCCGAGGGGAGGGATGTGCTATCGGGTGTCACAGCCCGAGGGCAGGGATGTGCCACCCGGGTGTCACAGCCCGAGGGCAGGGATGTGCTATCGGGTGTCACAGCCCGAGGGCAGGGATGTGCCACCCGGGTGTCACAGCCCGAGGGCAGGGATGTGCTATCGGGTGTCACAGCCCGAGGGCAGGGATGTGCCACCCGGGTGTCACAGCCCGAGGGCAGGGATGTGCCAGCGGGTGTCACAGCCCGAGGGGAGGGATGTGCCACCCGGGTGTCACAGCCCGAGGGCAGGGATGTGCCAGCGGGTGTCACAGCCCGAGGGCAGGGATGTGCCACCCGGGTGTCACAGCCCGAGGGCAGGGATGTGCCAGCGGGTGTCACAGCCCGAGGGCAGGGATGTGCCACCCGGGTGTCACCCCACGGCCACCGCCCCACCCCGCACCGCTGCCCTGAGCCGAGAGCCTGCAACCAGCAGCCGAGTGCTGCTTAATTCTTAAACTCATGCCTGCTCTAGCCAGATTCTTTTATTCAGCCTGATGAAAAATATTCTGTTTGATGTTCTCACAGACAGCATCTTGAGGCGTTACTTCGACTTCTTCTCTAGCGCTGCCCTTTCCGAAGTCATTATTACTCATTAGGTATATTGTGCAGAAAGCAAAGTAGGTCACGGATGAAAAGCCCCATCTTAGCGAGAGGCACCGGTATAGCACAAAGCTATTTTCAACTTTCATGAGATAAAAAATGTTTTCTGTAGGATGAAAGCTGTCACTGCCAGCTTACAATTGAATGCCAAGTATGTAAAAACTTCCATTTTGGATTCCCAGGCTTTCATATGTTAAATGCATTGTTTTAGCAATTCATTTCAAAGATAATTCCTGCTGTATAACCCACACTGACTTACACACACTAGTAGGGTACGTGCTGAGGACAGGTACTCCGCTGCTGTAAATCATTGCCAGCTCCATCAAGACGAGGCCATTTCCACCCCTGAGGATCTGTCCCCAGCAGTCCCCAAAGGGGAGCAGTAGAGGAGGTGGTCTGGTGGCTGTCTGGGGGCAGGATGACAGCCTGGAGCTCGGGCGCTGGAAAAATCCCTGGTACCCTGCCTGTCTGTGCATGGCACTGAAAGAGTGAGATGACACCTGCAGTCTGGGATGACCTCTAAAGCCAAGACAACAACTTCAATTGCAGAACCCAAGTGCACAGCATTCTGCCATCATTATTGCTTTGCATTCTGACCCATTCGTTAAAACAAAGACTTAATTTTAGTTTGGCTGCTCCTCCAACTTTTATTTGTCATAATTACTTTATACTATAATTACTTTATACTTACTTTATACTTTAATGTAACTACTTTCACTATTACTTGGAGATGTCAAATAAATACAAGGTCAGACTTTCTGGAATGATCCTTAATCTCTTTAAATTGTTGGGTGTCTCTCTTTTGGCTCTCAATTTAACAAAACACCCAGCAAATTCTTTGTTTTATCCAGTTTCTTGTAGGACTTAAACTCTGGGTTTAAGTAGGAATTAGACTGCACTCATAGTATGTCCCCTCATCACCAGAGTACGTCTGAAGTACTTTCAACTGCTAGAGAGGTAATTAATATAATTATACTTTCAAGTTATTACTGCATAAAATAAGTTGACATATATGGCAACAGAAATGTTGTTAAACATGTTTTGTTGGTATAATCAACTTGCTCTACCGATTTGAATCTATTGATACGTCCACTAAAAATCTGTACATTACAATTAAAATCTTATTTTTCTCTTTAAAACAATAATTTCTTAAAACTAATGTAAAATATGACAACATAAGGGAAAATCTAAGTTTATAATTATATGTTAGAATAACATAACTGACCATGAAAGTAACAAACTATATGATTGCAGCCATGGTTTCAAAAAAAGACATCCTTGAACTAGAGAGAGTTATTTAGTAAACACTTGGAAATAGGGTTTTCTACCGTCACAAATAATTTTTTAATCAGAGATAAATTCTATTGTAAGTACCAATGGAACATGTTCTGCTTTACATTTTTTTTCCAAGTAGCTCTGGTCAAGGACTAGGTCATCTAAATTGAAAGCCAAGTACTCACTTGAAAAAACAAAAACACTCCTAGTGAGTAAAAACTAAGCATAAAAATTACTAAGAGAATCAAAAGGCAGGTGGCCATCAATAATCAATTTACTTAGACAAACAGAAATGTTACCTCCTCTGTTTATTAAAGGTGTTTAGTTGCTTAAGATGCTATGACATGTTCACTTTAGGGATACAGAGAATGGATCTAAGTTAGCTTTGCTGAGATGATTCAAACAGTAATAAAGTGTTGATTTCACATCTTTTAATTAATTCCATTTTCATTTAAATTTTAAGTAAGAAGGAATAATCGCCTAATAAATAGGAGATGCTTATTTGGCATTTCAAAATTAAGTAACTCAGATTAAGGATCTGAATAAATATTTGTAAACAATAACTGTACAGATAATTTTATGTGGATTTGCTCACCTTCTAGTGTTGAAAAATAAAAAAGCACATAAATTATTGATTACAGGCTTTTGTGTAGGGAAAGTATTAAGTTAAAACAAGCAGCAAAAAAGGATTAGCCATTTTCTGTTAATGATTGAAATCATAGTTGGAAACAATTTTTCACTTTATTTGTATTCAAACCGGTATCTATGACATGTAGGTGCCCACTAGTTTATTATACACCTCTTTCAAGACATACAACAGCAATTACCTGCTATGAAATCCAGCACTCAGGACCATGCATGGAATCAGGAGGCTTGGCCTCCATTCCTCCTCCTGCAGTAGATGTGCTCTCAGTGCCAGCTGGATTATTTAACCCTTCAAAGGATCACAAGCTGTTCTGGCCAGCACAAGACTTTCGGGTCTGTGATCTCAGCAGGCACCCAGAACCACCCTGACACCAAGTACAGGTGTTCTACACTGCTTTAATGTATACACTGACCTGCTGTGTATACATTAAACCATGCATATTAAACCATGCACCTTTTGGTTTAATATCTCACTTGCCACTTCAGAAGACTTTAAGCTAAACCAGGCAGGACAATATATAGGATGTGTCTGTCTTGGTGTGGGTTTCTTTATTATGCCATATCTGCAGGTTTTCAAGTTGCCCAGGAAAGACACAATACCAGCCTAAAGAAGAATTGAACAACTGCAAGGAAATTATTGTATGAAAGATAAATAAGAATTCTTAACTCCAAATTTCTGTGCTTGCCTATATATATATTTTTGATACCTCCAAGTACCAAAGGACTTGCGTTTGTCAGATATTTCTGGGAAATAATCTATCATGAAGGATTTCCAAGTTGCAGCAGATTTCTTAACCACTTACTGTGAATTTCCTGAAATGGGCTTTTCAAGGTGAGGGGAAACAAAAAAACTGATGCCAAAAGAAAGGTAAGAGAGATGGAAAACCTTGGTGCCAAAGTAAAATAACACAAAGCAAGAAATTCTGAGCAAGTTAAGAGTGTGAAAAACAAACAAACAGCAAACCAAAAATACCCAAGTGCTTGATTCCTTGATCAGAAGAGGAAAAATGAATAAAACACCCAGATTGGTTTGAGAAAAAAGAAAACAAAACCTGGATCTGTACAAAGAAAGGTAAACTAAGTAAAAAGAAACAGATTCAGAAAGGCTGCCTGTGGTGGGTCTCCTTTGGGGTGGCTAGAGGAGGCAAAAGGGACTGGACAAGCAGCAGACAGGGATGCAGAAGATTTGCCTGCAGGGCACTGAGGAGCCAGGATGGCATCCTCCTCACATGGCCAAGGGAGCAGGATTTGTTTTCTCTCCCCATCAGATATTCCTCACCATGTATAAGGGGAAAGCCACGATGCAGCTAACAGTGCGAGGCCACAAGTGGAAATTCCCAGCACTGCATCTGTCATGTCTTCTTGGAAAATGAAATGTCAAAAGTACTCCAGGCTTTTAGGAAGACATAGAAAAATGAAACACATTTTAAGCAGTAAGTGACTTGGTCAGTAATAGAATGAGACCATAAGGGTTTCTGAAAATTATTTGCAGTAGACTCAGGCATGGAGAAATCTTAATATATGTCGCTCTTTGAGTGTGAAAACTCCACATCTATGTAACATGATTTGTGAGGTCCACAAAATATGAGGGGATGAAGGTATTTCAGTCTCTGAGATGTCCTCAGATCTGAATTCTGGCTTGCAGTGTTTGAACTACAATGCCTATTTAGAGACAATGATATGTGTGGAGTGTATCAAATGGACGACTGTGCTAAACCTCTTCTGTTTCAGTAGGTCAGGGTTTATTTCCTGTCAGGTTTGCATTATTGACCCACTGACCTACTTTTCTGATTCACCTGGAAGAACTCTGCATCCCTGAAATCTGAGATTTTGTCTGCTTCAAAGATTTGTTTTGGTTAGGTTGTGTGACAGAAACCATTAGGAGAGTGACACTGCAGATAAAAATGAAATGTGCTCTGCTCTTTGGTATCGCAAGTGTATTTTTATTTAATAGTGTAAGTGTTATCCATCATGATAGAATTGCCTGCTCCTTTCTTTTTTTTTTTTAATGGCTCTGTGTTTTATAAGGTTTTCTTCTCCCTCCCTCATATTACAAAGAAAAAATGAACTGTGTACATTTATCTAGTGATTTCTAACCAGTGCTGCTTCTTCGCCTGCTCTAGAGCAAGAGTAAGTGAAAAGGCAGGTATAATGGATCAGTGAGGAAAAGGCATCTTCTTCCTGCCTTAAATCATCTACTTTGCAGAGAATCTTAAATTCTAGAAATGTTAGAAATAAAAAAAAAAAAAACCTCCTTGGCAGCTCAACAACTGCATATAAAGCAAATCATGTTTTTCAGTGATTCGTAAATGTCACCATCTCACATAACATCTATGCTTTCATAGAAATAGGAACTTAATTTTCCCCATTTATATTATTAACTTACTTTGGTGAATCAGATCACCTACATTAACACAGAAGCAGCCGGTGACTCAGAACAATGATGCCTTTAAAGATCAAGCACAGCATTTGCAAGTACGAAGCAGCACGCAGATGGAACGGCTTCTTTGAACCACAAGATAAAGATTGATCTGCTAAAATCTTGCTAAAAACGGGCACCAAATGCTTGTTGTCAGAAGTGACTGACAGTCCTTGTCCGAAGCTGAAATGAAGTTGGGTTTGCCTATTCATTCAGTGAGTGCACAGTGACAGTGCAGGAGAGAGGGAGGGCTGTGATGGGCTGTGATGTGACAAGCAGATTGCCATTGCTTTGCTGTCCTTTTAGAAATTCTCCAGCCCAGGAAACAAAACAGCAAACAAAAAAGCCCCAACCAAACAAACACCTCTGTTATTGCAATACATTGTTTAACATTTCAACTTTTCTGGTTTGATCCCTCTCCCTCTGGCTTGGTCCCTCAACACCAGTTTACTACACAAACCTGTCTTGACTGTATAGAAAGCCAACCTTGTACAATATAAAAGCCAGAATCTTTATGCCAGCTTGTCAGAAGGGGAGTTAAGATGAGAGTTAGAGGAAATACCAAGGCTGCACAGAAAAATGCAGATTCAGTCCAATGTCATGACCGCAACCCTCCCATCTCCTCTTCTTCATGCATGTGCACTTCATTTGTTTAAGAGCTGAGAAACAGTGACTAGAATATGTCCACAACACTTTTTAGGCAGAAGCAGCCTTGTTTTGCCTGTGCTCTAGAGCAGCCAGGTGTGTGGTGTTGTGAATGACAACAAAAGTGGCCGTAGTCAGCCTGGCACCAAGTATGAGCCCTTCAGCTCGCTGTGTGTCAGGGTGCACTGAACTAAGCACGAAACTCATGCAGCTCCAAGGATCATCAGAGCCCTCTCAGGACTTGCTTGCTTTCTCCTGCAGACATATCCCTAGCATGGATATCCCTCACGGGGCAAAGACTGATCTTACAATACTCAGTCAACTCATTTCCCATATGAAAAACTCAAAAAGTTAATATTCAAAACACTGTAAAAAGTAGGTATCTACCTCAGTCCTAGCAACTAAGGGGCTCATAGTTGCATGTAAGATGGGAATTACTTCATTATAATTTAATTTTTGCTTGACTCATCTCCACTTTAGAATAAAGAGATGCTTCTGGTGACACTGCCAATCTTTTTCATGCAGTTATATATTTACTTTAAAGCAAAAGAGCTCAGAGACTGACACAAATGCTTTGAAAATATGAGCTGCAAGTCTAACTCACACAAAAATATATGTGTGAATGATGATAGCAAATCCTGCATGCCAGCAGAAGACTGGGTGATGGCAGTATTTCATAATTATACCTAAGTGAAAGGTTCTCTGCTAGTTTAGGGGTTGTGGCATCTAATGTGCATTTTTATGAATTAGTGGTTTTCACCATGTGACAAAAACATCTTGATATATTAATGAAAGCAACGTAAAGCATATGTCATTGTCAGATTCCAAGCGGGAGAAAAGTGATTATATTTCTCACCATGTATATCCCAACCATTCCAGCTACATGCATATTCCATTTCATCCTAGCATCCCTTACTCATGAAAGCAAAATGAATCAGAGGGTAGGCTGTACAGCTATTTGATTCGGTCCCTGCAGATTGCATTGATTTTTGTAACACAATAAACATTCTTTTCAGCAGTATGCTTTGCTCAAAAGATGTTTATATTGCACTTATTAGACTTCAGAGATGTTGAGTTCAGAGCTATCTTTTCAGGCAAGTCTGTAGGGGTTTATTTTTATGTTTCTGATTTTAAAGGCTGTCTTGACATGTGACTGATTTAAGTCCCTTTTTAGGATGCTAGTGTTGAATAAAACAATTTTACAGGTGTCCCTGGATTCAGCCATGGTTCTTCCAGAAACCCCTCAGGCCCCAGAGTGCCCAGCAGTGACATTAGAAACATGGACACACAAATGATGGCCCTATTTATTTATTTATTTATTTAACTGTGGAGCGTTAGAATCTGTGACCCAAGGAGCAGTCAAGGAAATATATGGAGTTGCTGAATGCTTGTGAGCTGACCCAGTTTGAGTATTTATCTGTATTCAAGTGTCCTGTGGCTTAAAAAAAAATGTAGTCTAATAAAAATCTCAGGCATCTGAGATTCTTTTCACAATTTCTATTTGTTCCATCCATTTCAGTCTTCATTGCTTGCCTTCCTGATTTTTGGGGTCAGTAATGGCTTGTTTTCCAAACTAGTCCTATGCTGAGCTAAATCCTCAAATAAACACCTACATACATATATTCATAGATGCTCCTTCATAAAAAAAAAAAAAAAGTTGCAGAGGATTGTGTTTGTAAAGAAATAAATATTTACTTTCCAAATGGAAGCTCCATCCTGCACTACTCTGAGGGGCTCAGTGCCCTCCTTTCACAGACCTTGAGTGGAAAATGGAGCACTCAGAATCACAGAACATCCTGAGCTGGAAGGAACCCACAAGGATCATCATGTCCAACTCCTGGCCCTGCACAAAACCATCCCCAAGAGTCCCACCATGTGCCTGAGAGCATTGTCTAAATGTCTTTTTCACTCTGTCAGACTGGTCCTGTGACCACTTCCCTGGGGAGCCTGTTCCAGTGCCCAGTCACCCTCTGAGTGAGGAACCTTTTTCTGGTATCTAACCTGAACCTCCTTTGACACAACTTCAGGCCATTCCTTTGTGTCCTGTTGCTGGTCCCCACAGAGAAGAAATCAGTGTCTGTATTTCCTCTTGCCTCTTTCACCACATAGGACTGTAATGAAGTCTCCCTTCAGTCTTCTCCAAGCTGAACAAAGAAACTGACCTCAGTCATTCCTCATGTGCCTTCCCCTCAAGGCCCTTCACCATCTCCACAGCCCTCCTTTGACATTCTTTAATAGCCTTATATCCTTCTTTTATTGTGGCACCCAGAACTGTCCCCAGCACTCGATGTGAGGCTGCCCCAGCTCAGAGCAGAGCAGGACAATCCCCTCCCTTGCCCAGCTGGCCATGCTGTGCCTGATGCCCCCAGGACAGGTTGGCCCTCCTGGCTGCCAGGGCACTGCTGGCTCATGTTCAATTTGCCATTGACCCCCGGGTCCCTTTCCATGGCACTGCTGTCCAGCCTCTTGTTTCCCAATCTGACTGCACATCCAGAGTTGTCCCACGGTGGGAGCAGGATCCAGAACTTGTCATTGCTAAATTTCATGTGGCTGGAGATTGCCCAGCCCTCTAATTTGTCGACAGTTCCTCCCAGTATAGTATCATAGGCCTACTTACTTACTAACCCTTTGAGTCCTGCATCCAAGTAATTTATGAAGATGTTGAAGAGAACTGGGCCCAAGATGGAATCCCACTTGACCAGTCAGAAGCCTGATGTAGCCCCATTTACTACAATCCTTTGCACCTGACCCGTGAGCAGGTATGTTACAGCCTGGATTGGCATTTTGCAGAAGCAAGCCCCTGGGCCTCTCTTCTCCATGCCTTTTCTTTCACATCTTCAGCCAAAGAGCTATCTATAATTTTTGTCACTTTCATTTCCAGTATGTCACTATGCATTATGAAATGTAAGCCACCGTCCGCCCATTTAATGGAGCACATCACTGCGGATAATCTTCCTGGAATGTAAATCAGTTTACTGTTACCTGGTTACTGCTGGTACATGCACAAAATGGAGAGGAAATGGCTCTAGCAAGCTGTAGCTTTAATATATAATGTAGAGTGTCTCTCAGACTCCCCTTATTTTAATAGCTGTGCTCAGAACAACACAGAGGTGTGATGCATTCAACTGCGTGCACGGGAATATGTCTGTCTGTATTTAGCACATCATGATGACACGAATCATTCCCACAAGCCAGGTTTAAATGGAAGTTGCCTATCACACCCTTTTTTTCTTCCAGAGAAGCAGCTCATGGTCTTTCCAGGAGGCAGTTGAGCAGACTGCCTGAAGGGCAGGAGAGGGCATCATGCCAGCTGGGAGGAAGATCAACCTGGGCCACACACTTCCATTCCTAGTGTGGCATCCACCTCCAGCAGTCTGAAGGAGCTCATGGCAAGCAACTCGGTAAGCATGGCATAGACCCTCTCATCCCTACATTTCACATCCAAATTGGAGAAAAACATTGCAGAAAGGAGCAAGATCCAAATCAAACCTCGGTAGCAGCTCTGGGAACAGAAGGTGTGGTGCTGAGGAGAGCATTTGGTGCCGCACGCTTGTCTGACAATGCTGATGCCTCTGTAGCTTTAAGTCAATTGTCACTGAAGGATCCAACATCCTGTAAATCAGTTTTTCTCCTACAGGCAGGCTTTCTCCGATACGGTTTGAGAAAAGCTCTGCCCTTGAACTGGAGGCATTACAATAATGATGCAGGTTTGCCTTGCTTTTGTCCCCACAAAGTGCTGAACACAGAGATACAGCTGTTCAGTTTCCACAGTAAAAGCTTGTGAAAAAACACACGTGCATGTGCATACATGAATACAACGCACACATGGTCACAGAGATATTGGCACAAAAAGATACTGAACCTCTTAACGGATGTGTCAAAATCTAAATCCTTTGTATTCAAAAAAGCTGGTGATGTTTTAATGGCAATTCAATACACTCTCTACACTTATCCATGTAGAGAAGTGTTTGCTGCCAGAAACAAGGGTATTTCCAAGCAACAAGTGGACTAACTGTTGTTTGCTGTATGTTTTAGCACTGAACCTAATGGGCCTTACAGGAATGACCAGCACTGACAGTTGTGACCAACTTGTGTCTGAGAGCACAATGACAACCATGCAGCTGACCCCTAATGAGAAAAGCCCCTGAAGACATTAACAAAAACTCCTTCTGATTACTGCAGGATGCTACTTCTCCAGCAGGTTGTATATTCACCGTGCCAAAGTTTTGTGTGACTGTAATTTCTTACTGTGTGGCATTCCTAGATGTGGTCCTCAGAGCCTGCCAGGGGGAGAAATTCCTATTGCTATGGAAGTGCCAGGCAGAGAATGAGGAATGGGGACAGAAAAAGGCTGTGAAGGTAGCTAGTTTTCCTTCTTTGTTTTGGAGAGAATTCAAGGTATATCTCACAATGAAACCTAATTTGTCCCAATCTCTGTGTATCAGTGTCCTGGACTGCTGATTTAATTAATGGGCATTTGACAGGTTGAGGGGTGGGTAGTCTAACCAGATCATTGATTATTTGGCAACATTTAAAAAATATGAACTCCTCTGTTCATAATAGATCATTACATTTATTATGAGCCTTTATCCCACACCATTGATCAGTGACTGATTAGTGGAACTTTATCTTCAAGTGAGAAAATATTTTGCTTTACCTCCTTCCCCCAAGTTTTCAAATTTCCCCTTTTTCTGCCAACAAAATCATTCTACAATAGTTCTGATTTTATTGCCAACATGAAAGAATGCAAAGACTCTTTTCTGAATTACACAAGACAATTCATTGAGCCCACAGAAGATCTTTTACATTATCTGTTGCATGGACATTTTTCCCACAATTGTATTAAAGATTGTGCATATTGCATTCAGGTTCTCTTCCTTGAAATGCATAAAGTTAAAAGAAGAAACATTCTCAACATCTTATTGTGTAAATCCTTCTGACACAGTTTCCACATTTCTGTAGGAGATGAGAACTGATCAGTACAAAGTAGGTCAAGAACTCCTAAGAGACACAGTGACTGCTTTTGATTTTTCTACCTTGAAGTTCAAAGAGCATGAGTAAGTTCATTGAAAGAGGAAGAAATGAGTTATTTAAAGAAATAAGGATTCCACTTTACATGTAGTGACCAGAGAACTTAAGAAAGAGGAGCAGGTAGTGTGTGCATGCATATGCATGTGCCTGTATGTACTTCCTAAATATTGTTTTGAGTCAAGGCTACCATTAATTGAGCATGAACTCTTCCTAGCATTAAAATCTACTATTTCAATATAGAGTTTGATGAGAAGTTTCATTTTACATGCTACATCTATACACTATGCTTCAAACAACTTAGAGCTAAGGACTACACGGACTGAAATTTAGAAAAGACAGCAGATACTCTCTCCTTCAGCTTCTGTAAACTGAAGTAAGTAGTCTTGCAGCATGGGAAATATATATTTATACAGGAGCTGTACCAAATAAGCCACCTGACTTTAGGATAAGGCATTGGTACCTAACCCTCTTTTGTTTGCAGCACAGACATTGCCTACGTAGTTGTGGTGTAGAGCAATAGAAATGTTAAAGAGAGTGATGATACACACTACTGAGGAGTTACAGGACTGGGACTTAGATCATCTGTGGCAGAACTGTATTCATCAAGAAGAGTGACATTTTTCACTGTTCTTCTGTTTAAGGGACAAACTAACTGGGGAAGTTTCAGGAGCAGCAGTCTCAGCTGCTACACGAATGTGTGCCAAATCAGGTAATGAGGAAAGAGCTGCACCACATCAGAGTCCTCCTGGCCACGTTGTGGCTGCCTCTGACCCTGCTGAACCGACATTTAGGAGAGAAATCAGAGGAAGGTTAATGTGGCAGATGGAGACAAATACCAAGAAATGATGGAGGGCTTATCCCAGAAACACTAGTGTGGTCAATTTAAAAGCTGTTACCTCGATAAATTCCCTTTTCAAGTAGTGAAAGATGTTTGATTAAAGCTGTGTAGGTGGCTAAATTCTGTTCTGTACAGCTTTAGAGATATTAGAGATATACCCTTTGTTTCATACTAGAGAGAGGAGCAGAAAACCTGTCTGCTGAATTAGAGATAGCATGAGTAAAAATTTAGAGTAAATCTCTCCAATTTACCTTGAATTTCTTTATATATTTTTGTTAAACACTGCATATTACTGCCATATGAAAATAGGATTTTTGTGCTCCACACCACTGAAAAGATGTGCTATAACATTACAATGCTCATTCATGCTTTCAGTGATCCACTCAGAAAACAGTCATAGGAGATGGTCTGTCCCTCCTATAGCTCAGAGTGGTGGTGTCTGTCTCTCAGCAAGTCCTGGATTTGCTTCAGGAAATCCCTCTTGTCCTCTTGCTTTGTGCTGTGGGTGTCCATCCGCTGCCAGGCAGGTGTGCTTGTTGCGTGGTACCTACGGAGGAAAGGCTTTGTTTTGCTCCACAGCTTTCTCAAGACAGAGGAATCTTAGGGAAAGGATTCTCTGAGATAAAGGATTGCTTTGCTTTGATAAAACCTCACCTCTGAGCCATACTCGGACCAGTTGGAGCACCCAGCTCTCCCTGAGCCCAGCATGGGGCAGATAGGTTTTCTCTGGCCACCCAAGAGCACAACCTGTCTCATGGCACCAGTTTCCCAGGCATGAACAGCATCACCTGCAAAACATAAGCACATAAAGCTGTTGACAAACACAAAGGCACAAAGAGTATTTTTAGAGGCTTCTGAGCCTTGCAATTTTTGAATAATGATAGGAATTAAGAGCAATGTTGCAATAGCTGTGATTGTCAGAGATAAATGTAAGTCATCGTTAATAGTGAGGTAATATTTCTTCCTAGATTGGCTGATGTAGCTGGGGAAAAAAAAAAAAAATTAGCCCAGATGAGCCCCAGGGAACAGAAGCTCTTCTTCTGGTTGCCAGGTTCTGTTTCAGACCTTGATCACAGCCCAACAACTAATCTACTCTTTTCTAACTGAATCAGTGAATGTAAGGAGAGATGCTACTTCTGCTAACAACCCTCATCTAGCTAAAGTGGAGAAATCAGATTTGCAGCTCTGGGATAGGCTGTTTGTGAATAGCTCTGATTCTTTTTCCTGCTGTGCAGTGACCTCAGCCAACATGAAGTACATAGCTCTCACTCACTAACCTGTGAGGATAATTGGTATTCTGTAAAAGTCCTCACAATGCCTTTTGGTTAAAGCAAATGTCAGAAAACACAAACTTCTGTTTTCTTTGTGAAAATTCCTCCAAAGGAAATTGCAAGAACCCCAGCCACACAAATGCTACCTCTCAGCACAGGCTGCACATCCAAGCACTTAATTTGGACTTTTGAAAGAAGAGCTGTGCAATACAAGCTTCAAGATGTTTACTTTCCTAAGTCTCTTTCTGGCCAGGAAGAATGACTTAATTCACAGGGTGGTCCAAGCTTTGTTTTGTGTTCCTGGAGCCCAGAGGCCCATTTGGAGCCTCCCCTCGCAGGCCATGTGGACACAGCACCTCCCTGAGCTGAGGGTTTGGCTGCACTTAAGCACAGTAGAAACAGGAGGAACCGCAGGACTTCCCCCAGGGTGCAAACAGCTGCTCCCCATCACCTCCCATCCCACCACCCAGTCACGGCAGAGGCACAATAAGACAGATGGAGTCAGCCCACAGGCTGGATTTGGCCTCCAGCTGGAGCTGTCTGACTTTATAGCTTGGAGCTAGTTAAGCTAAGGATTGATCACTCAGTGGCACTTTTTTTCTCTAATGACATTAATATCATCTGTGAAAGGCATGACAGTTTTACTCTGATGGCTACTCTGTATCTTACCTAACCTTGGATTCCTGAAAGTTAGGTGTTGAAGCCTGAAGTGGTCACCCCAGGCTCCCTGTGTAGCTGATACAGGGAAATGGGCATCTCCAGAGGGTCAGTAGTCTTTCCTGTCTTTGCCATCTCTTCTTCTGTTTTTCCTAGAAAGGGAGTAAAAGTCTGGCTGGCCCAGGCTTGAACACTTCAGCCTTTAGATACCAAACTTAAGGCAGATGAATCTCCCATTTGTTAAGGCAGATTACCAAACTAACTAGAAAGTCTCACTAGCCCCTTTCTCCAAAAACTACTCTCTCAGAAAGCTGGTAAATAAGCAGGATCCTCGCTCAAAAAATCCTTCTGCCCTGTATGTGCAAAAATAAAGATTACAGTCTCTGGAGTATGGTGATTTTCTGGCCTGTTTCTGGGACAGCCTATTTTCCTGTACTCAAGAGCATTCCTTTTATAAGAGAGGGTAGCAAATCCCCACCAGATTTTCCTTTTCCATCCCCTTTAAACAAGGAAGCAGCACATTTAGTGAGCATGGGGATCCCTATATCCATCACTTGCCAAGCAGGTCTGCAGAGCACCCCAGCTGAGGGGCTCACTCCTCCCAAGTCTTGTCCTAGAGCCTCCAAAACACAGCCCTGCTTCCCTCACCTGAGAGCTCCTTTCCAGCAATTTCAATGGAAGAAAACGGAGAGAAACCCTGCTCACCTCAGTACTTCTATTTCTCCCTCATTGACAAGAGAGCTTTCAGATGGTGGACAGGTATTGAATTTCTGTGTGCCTGAGCCATGTGCAGTGCAAAGCAAGGTTAATAGATTTTACGGCCAGAAGGAGGATTCTGATCACCTCATCCAACCTCTGGCATCGCACAGGCCAGAGGCAGGAGCTGTAATTACACCAAGTTTCCAGTAGAAATGAAAGAACACAGTCCAGACCTAATTGTCCTGCCAATCACGTCACCCCACGAGTCCCCAGATTCCTTGACCCTCAGTAATTTTCAGCTGAGGAGAGTTTATAATCACAAGGTGTCTCAACATGCAGCTCGCGTCGCGTGCGAAAGAGGACTGACGTGTTCAGCTTCAGAAGAGGAAGAGAAGAAATCCACGTGTATCTTCCTGCAAGTGGAGTTTTCTCATTTGCTTTTCACATTTTTTCTCCACACAAGGCTCAAAATGCAAAAGGTAGGTGTAGCTTTCTCCATCCCTGATGGCTCTTTGCAGCTGTTTACTGCTGTGCTGCACTGTCTCCATCCCAGCCAGGCTGAAGGGCAGCGTTTCTTCTCCTGCCTGGCTGCAAGTCAATTAATAGTGGCTATTGGCCCCTTGACCTCTTGCCTGGTGATGTGTTTCCAAATGGATTTCTAAGCAGTTCCAGAACACAAATATCCTCTAAGACAAGCTCAAAAGAACTACTTTGAAAAGTATCTAGAGGGTGAGGAAACAGTTACCAGACCGATTTAATTCTGAGTTTTCCTTCTGTTCAGATATGTTAATAAAATGCCGTTCTGGTTTAAGGAAACTTGGACCAGAGAGTGTTTAGACACGACTGCAATTATTCCTTGGAGCTGGCCTCATGTAAGCTTCTGCATTAATGAGGGATCATCTCTATTTGCACCAGTTCGCCAGCAGCACAACCAGCAAGCAATTAAATTCTAACAAGCACAAGGCTCGCAAGGAGACTCTCCCTGCACACAGACAAAGGTTGCTTGGGCTTGAAACCAAGCAGGGGGATGTAACTCTCCTTTCTTACCCAGCCAGCCCCTAATAGATATGGATTTTTTTCCAGTTAATACAGTGGCATGCCCTTATCAATTGCTATGTCATCAAGTCCTATGGAATGTGTAAATTCTCCCTCTGCTGGAGTGTAATCCTATTTGGCAGAGCATTACAAGGGCTGTACCAAGAGTGATTGAGAGGTTGCAGCAGAGAAGCAGGGGAGGACTTTTGCCAGGATGTTTTCAGCTGCAGGGGCCAACTTGGCAATCTTCTTATCACCTCTTTCCATTTCTATCCTCTGACATTCCAGCTCAGTGCTTAGCCACCATTTAGAGCAGGTGTAACTCTCCTTTCTGGATTGCCCCGATAATACTCTCCACACCACCTTTGGCAGTTCCAGGCTCCCTGAAGAAGGCAGGAAATCTGCCTTCCTCACTTGGATGATCTGGAAAGAGGTGAGCTTTCTGGAGAGCAACACTGCTCCAAGTGCCCCTCGGTACATCAGTGGCTCAGAAATGCCAAGTGCATCCGAAACATACAAAGTCTCCCCTTTATGTGCTGCCGTTTTTGTGTTACCTTTTAATGTTTTAATAAGATGTGCCCAGTAAATCTTGAAAGGATGATTTTTAAAGTTTCTAAGCTATAGAAAAGCATTAATAAAAAGTTTATTATT
This sequence comes from Cyanistes caeruleus, assembly GCF_971803275.1. Classification (NCBI taxonomy): domain Eukaryota; kingdom Metazoa; phylum Chordata; class Aves; order Passeriformes; family Paridae; genus Cyanistes; species Cyanistes caeruleus. The sequence goes on from NC_141703.1 coordinate 30,333,691, forward strand.
TTCTTTTTAAACTTGCCACTTTACCAGTAGCTGAATTTCCAGGTGAATTACTTTCCTATAAAATGTCAAATTAATAATAATGCCTATAACTCCCGAAGTCATCTGTTCCTTTCCTTTGTCCAAGAGGAACAGTTACTTAATTTGGTTTTAAAGACTCCCAGTGAGGTCTGTGGCATGTCTCCCCAGATGATCCTGTCTAGTGCTTCATTTTCCATCCTGTTAGAGAGCTTTTACGTAATGCCTAACTTAAGTTATTCTTGCTGCAATATGAACCTATTATTTCTTTTGCTTTTCACAAGGGAGAAAATTTTTTTTCCTCTTCTCTCAGCAGCAGTCTTTTGCATATTTGAGGAATATTATCATTCTCCCTTCCCCCATCCTTAATCTTCTTTTCTTTAAGAAAAGCAGCCCAAATGGAGTAATTCTTTCTGGTAGGTCATGATTTCAAGCCCTCTGATCCTTCCTGCATCCCTTCTGGATTCACTCCAGCTAGGCTGTATCTCTCTGGGATGCAGTGCCCAGTGCTACACAAAGTACTCCAGCTGAGGCATTATCTCTGCTGAGTAAAACAGACAAGATGGTGTATGAGTTTTCTGTGGTACGTTCAGTTATTTCCAGAGAACCTAGTTTTTCACAAAGAGCAATAAACTATCCCTTTGATCCTCATCCAAGCAGACTTTATTACTAAAAAGACTGTGTGAGAGAGAAATTAATAGAAATCAAGATTTAATTTGAATGTGTCTAGGAAAAGAAAACATTCTTAATCCTGTGCATGGTGCACTAGATACTCTCACATAAACAAATATTTGCTGAAATGTACCGGCAGAAGAGGTTCAGGAAGTTAAAAGAAGGTTTAGCTGCTAGTGAGGAATGAGTTCTTGTGTTTTACCAGTGATCTTTGGCAGAGAGCAACCCTTAGTCTCAGTTTTCCTGGTTCCCAAAGTCACCACTGTTTTGGAGAACCCTGGGATATAGCACACAGTGTCAAACTGGGCAACACATCCAAGGTAGTTGTTCCTTCTGTTTGAAAAGAACAGCTTAGGATCTCGCTTTTCTTCCCTTATACTTGTGTGCTTCTAATGACCCTCATCAACAATAAGAGTCGACACATCCAAAGCTCAAAACAGTGCCATTTGAATAGGGATGAGGTTTTACCAGAGACCCTTGCATAGCAGCAGAGAAAGGTGTTTCAGCTATGGTAGAATGAGGATGAAGTTCACCCCACTTGCCCAGTGCTCCATAAAAGCCTGCATAATGCCAGGCTCCTTTCCTGTGGAGACAATAGTGGCACGGTGTCAGTGGTGCTACTCAGACCCACTGATACAGGCAGAGCTGCTGAGCCTCAGGGTGGTGAGCAGCCCTAACCCATGTCTGCCCCACCAGCCTCTGCCTCCAGCCTGGGCTGCTGGCACCCACAGCCAGATACGGGTTTCTGCCAGCAGCCTCTTGACGTGGTCAGCCCAGAGCCTGGAGCCCTGTGTGTCCCTCTGCAGTCTGTGAATGTCACCTTTTAGCAGAGATTATTAGTAGGCTTTGTCTGACTGACAAGCACTTGTGTTTCGCCTCGAATCTTCGAAGGCAGCAGGCGAGGGGGCAAAGAGCACTAATAGAATTCTTCAATGTCATTTTAATAGGATCACTGCTTTGTGCTAGCTATTTTTTCCCCTCTTTATCTTTTTCTGTCCTCTGCAAGGCTCTGTGTTAATGCCCTCTGGTGATACTGAATTCTTTCCAAGTTTCTCAAAAAAAAAAAAAAAAAGAAAGAAAAAAATGTCCCACCAGCATTAATTATTGTTCCAGGAGGATATCTTCCCTTAAAGATGCAAGGTTTCTCTGAAGCCATCTGTCTGGATTTTCTTCCCTTGGGACAGAGAGAGCAGTTAGCAACTCAGTATTTCCAAAAGGAAAATCGGAGCTCATGTAGATAATACAAATGACCCAGTTGCCCTGGGAAGGGAAGCACCGTCTCGTGTGAGGTGTGTTCCATATGCTATCCATCCACCTTCCTCAGTTAATGAGGCTCAGACTTCCTCATGCTGGTCAAGATAAATATAAAGTTCCCTAACCCTGAAATCACCATAGTGAGGTTGCCATGGCAAAAAAAAAAAAAGTTTAGTCCATCACAGATTATGGTAAAACCTCGTACAAAGAGAGACACTAACAGTGCATTGAGACATGGAATCATGCCTGTGATGTTCTCCAAATTACAATGATCTGGTACAGTTGATACAGTTTGGATTTTATAAAACATCCTGTTCTGTTCATTTTTCTAACAAGATACATTGGGATTCTGCCTTATGGGAAGATGTTCTGAGAACAGGGCTGGGATATTGGAGCTTCCTAAACATCTAACTCAAGTATTGATGTTGAGATATGATAGGAGCAGAAATCCTGCTCCACACTACCTTGTATTAATGTTTTGTGACCTGACCTGCAAAAAAAAAAAAAGGATATCTCATCCAAAATTTAGATCCCAACTCCACATTTCTGTTCTACTGTTGATAACCAGGCAGCTTAATTACCTCCCAGAGTGATTATGAGGCTGGGTTATTTAAGGTTTGAAAAGCTCTATGGAGGTTCTAATAACTGAATGTCAATCACATACAGGAATAGAGATATATGGGGTGCTCTGGCTGTGGGCACAGGCCATAGCTATTTGTGGACACTGCACACACCTAAACCAAGAAATTTCCTGACCCACTGTGGACACCTATGCCATGCATATGCCCCTGGAGAGCACCTTGGAGTTCTGCTCCACATGAACAGTACAAATTGTGGATTGTGCCTACTGCAGATTAGAAAACCAAGCTTAGAAACCTAAACTGCAGAATCCCACTTGGGCAGGGCTCTGAAGGAGAAGTGGACAGTCCATTTAAAGGAACTTCAGTTACACCTTGGCAAAATGTGGGGGTTTTTTCTGTTCTGACTATCCACAATCCAAGCAATAAACAAACAACCAAGACATTGAATCCTGAAATCTCACAGAGAATCTACAGGTCTGCAAAGCACAACATTAAATCCTAAGACTTGAGAGGCCATACACCCTCCCCCCTTGACTGTAAGATATGATGTCTACCCTGTCACTCTCATTATTAATAGGATGCTATGAGCTAAAGAGGTTCTAGCTGGGTTCTCTTTGGCCATTTCTTAGTGTGCTCAGCCAGAGTCCAGCTCTCATTTCTAAACTGCCCAGGTTTTATTTCTTCCCTCATCTTCATATTTGATGGTCTTTAGCCATAAAAAAATGGGGTTTGACTTTATCTGTAAACAAAGTTTCAAAGCAATACTGTTATGAAAAAATGTGTCTTCAGAAAGATCAGAGGAAAGTGAACCCATGAAGTGAAGATGAATTGCCACCTGTAGCAGAGAGTTGGGACAAAAACATTTTAAGAGGTATCACATTTGGGCTAAAAATCACTCCTGCTCTGCTCCTGAGGGATAGACACTGAAAAGCTCCTCAAACAATTATGCACCGCTGTTTGTGCAGAAAGAGGGTGCTTAACCCTCAATTACTGAGCGATGCACGGGACTGCACCTTGATGTGCCCTCACCAAGTCTAGAAATTGGTTTCTGCTGGAAGAGATGGCAGATTCTGCTGCTCTCCTGGAAAGTCCTCCCAAGTGCCTCCATCCAGCTCCCCCATGGAGCAGAGCTGCAGTGGGATAGCCAATATCCTCGCAGGTAGCTCAGCTGTCAGGAGATGAGGGGGTGCTGCTGCTCCACAGCAGTGCCTGCTGAGGGGGCCGATGTCCACAGGCACAGGGAGGATGTTCTCATGCCTCCTGCCAGGGTGTCTCTGCACCACCGAGGTGGCAGCCACCCACCCCAGTTGGTACCTGCAGTGCCAAGTGACAGACTCTTCTGAGTGATCAGAAAATCAAAAATCCCTGAAGGGACTCTCACATATTTGTCTGATCAGTTTGGATTGCTATTGATGAATAGTCTTTTCAATAAAAAAATGTTATTCAATACAACTTTTTTTGTTTAAGTTTTTGGGTCTGTCTTAACACTACTAGCCCTCAGATTCTTAAGATGATTTTCTCAGTCTAGAGGTATCCACCTCTTGTCCATGGTGCTCCCTACTCTGTAAATCATGTGAGTATTAATGCATAATCCATGTAGCTCATGCAGTGAAAGTAATCTATTTATGCAGGTGTTTCTCCAGAGGAGTGTAGATGATACTGGAGAAAGGCATGAAAATGATCTTACCTCAGACAGGAACAGCGACAGGGAACTTGCAGTCCTGTGAAGACTTTCACGTCTTGCTACAGACAGGTTAAGCTCACACCTCAGTCTTCTGGATTTGGATCCAGGTTCTTTCTGGAGACTGATTAGATGTGATAGTTTTTGTGGACAAGATGTCTGGATCTGTGGTGATGGGTGAATCAGAAGTGTTTACAGTCAGCTATTGTGACCAACACGGTGCAGATTTATTCTTCTCAAAGAACAGTCTTACAGAGTTAATAATCTAGACTTTAGATTTAAGTGCACTAGCAGTCAGGCCAGAAAGCAGAAAAAACAATCTGCTGTCAGGTGCATCCACTGGAGCTGTTAGACATCTGTGCACAGGTTTACACAAGTCTGCAGTGAGACACATTTGAACATACAAATAGCATGCGTATCTCACTCTCTGTATTCACAGAGTAGAACTGAACACCTCAAATGCTGCCATTGGTATTTTATTGAAACCAGATTATGTCTGAAAGCACACAGGCAGACTTTAGCGAGGAGGGAAGGAAAGGTCCTTTTCGTGGAGAACACTGCCATCTTGTGCACAATTGCATTTACTCAGTACCCGGCATGCTTGTGAGAGGTGATACTGCAAAACCTGGTCACCCTTCTTGCCTCTCATGAAAACTCCAGCAGAGTTCAAGCCCTTGAATGGAGAAGTATCCCTAAACAGCATCAGCTGTTCCAGTCATCATGCAATGATAACAAGATCTGAACTGCTTTCTGGGCTAGCACATTTTTCCTTTTTGTCTGCCCAGGACCTTGATTAGGTATATTTAATGGAGAAAGCCAGCTGTATTACAACGAGATCAATACAATGGAAAACCAAGACTGACAAAGTTCTACAGAAGCTTTTGTTCTTTAACAAGTGGAATAGCAGCATTTATTCACAGACTATCTGCATGTGCTGGAAGCCATGCAGACTCACAGTAAGTACAGCCATAGCAGAGAACTCCTGTGCAGGAAAACCTGGCACAGATGGACTGATAAAAAAAACAACTACTCTAGTTCAGCAATTGCCCTCACACAGTGCTTCATAGCTCACTGCAGATATAAATTACAGAACAACTTGAAATACCAATATATGGTCAGTAAACAGGAACATTCTCCTCGTGAAGAATATTTAAAATACCAATATATGGTCACCAGGAATTCTGCTGGTGAGGAATATGAGACCCAGAGAAGCTTTGTTTTTTGTGTAAGGGAAAGTTGCCACAGCTATAACAGGAGAAGCCAATCCCATTTCCATGCCTCATCCATTAGCATGTTCTTCCTAAAACACAGAGCAATGTGTATCAAAGCAGCCTAGGGGTCCTTCTGCAGTGGTGTGTGAGAAATCAGGGCCCCCATAATTCTCAGGACTTCAACACTATCTTGCCATCTCACTCTTAAATATCTCCTTCATGTGGAAAGGTCTGCTCCAGGTAAGTTTTTGTCTGCCAACGAAGCTGGAGGGTGAGCCAGTGACTCCAAGCACTCCCTGGATCCTGGTGGACCTGAGTACCCCATCAGCTGCTTGCTCTCAGCCAGGGTCCCCTCCTCCCTCACTCGGGATTGCACACGCTCCCCTTTCGGTGGGGTGATGGAGTGAAATGCACCAACACTGCATGGGGACAATGCAACCCCTCTGTCACCGCAGGGACTTCCCCATTCCAAGGGGTCCTTTGTGCCAGGGAAAACTACTTGGGCTTTCTGAGGGGACCTCTAGGGAGGAAAGCTGAGACTGCAAGAAACTCTCACTTTCCTCCTGCCTGTATCCAGCTGAACACCTGGATCTCCAGGGCTCTATCTGCATTTCAGAAGAAGGTTCATGACGTGCAAACCAGGGTCCAGTTTCTTGGACACCTCTGCAGGGAAATCCCATGTGTTTGAGTGAAATCCCACACAGATTTGAGTGACAGTTACAGATGGTGTGGCTTTGATGATAAAGATTTTCCTGATTGGAGCCCAGAGTGACAGAAGCATGCTGGTATTTTAGTTGTGAAGATGTCCATGCTCTCACTGGTTATCTTACCACCAGGAGAGGAAGAGGACAGGGGTTTGTATGCTTTGCAGAAGGGCCACCAAAACCCTTGGTCACCATTTTGTCACCAGGAGATGCCTGAGGTTGTAAGGCCTGAAGTGTCAGCTACTTGCCAGTAAAAGGACAAAGAGATGTTTTTTATTCTCCTCCCTTTTCTAGCTGCATTCAACGTGGGACTGCTACGGATAAGCCAGTGATGAGATTGTTACTCAACTGTATTTAAATGAAACTGGTATCTCTTATAATACAACACAAATGCACAGGGCACCAGCTAACTTTGAAAATGACAGTGTAGTAGTGTTTTTGAACTGGAAATGCCATTTGACATCATAATGTAGAGAAAGCCTGTATTACCCACTGGGCTGGATCTGTAGCATGTGCCAGATGCCACGATGCCACTAGTGCTTACTGTGTCTTGTAAAACTATATAAACAGTGCTTCTCACCTGAGAGATTCATAGCTTTTCCTGAGCTTATGCTAAAGACAGCTTATTAGCATGCAAATAATACAGCAATATCTTTTCCTGGCTTGAATTGCACATGATTAAATTTTTGCCAATCAGTTTTACTTATTGAAAACATGCCTGATTTCTGCTCTTAGTGGTGCTCACTTGCTCACCCCCAGCATTTCTTTGTGGATCAGAGCATGCATCCTTACCTTTTTTATTCCTATACACTGAAGTAAGGGAAGAAGTTTTCATGGGTCTGCATGAAATTTCCTCTGTGATTTAATGCTGCCATCCACTCTGCTATCCTGCACAGTCTCCAGCTAGGTACACAAAGTTCATCTTTGAGAACAGTGCTTCTCTCAGTCTACCAGAACACCAAATTCTCCTGAATCTTCATCATAATGCAAGCTCTAAAATTTTTCTTCATTATCTTCTTCACCTTTACGCTTCCTCTCCAGCAATGGCCAGACTTCTCTTTTAAGCTTCCCATTTGAGCTCCTTTTATCCTGCCTGTGCCTCTTGCCCTTCATCTTCTCCACTACATCAAGGGCTCTCACCTTCACTTTTGTCCCGGGGGTGGGAGAAGGAAGACAAGAAAAAAAAGTTCTTCAAGCTCTTCCAGGATGAAACCTTTGATCTGGACTTGGTTCACCTCATAAGATCTGGTTCACATCCCATTCCTCAGGACTATTAAATTTTCTAGACAGGCATAATCAGAGTGAACACACCACAGCTGGAGAAGTTTGGGGACATTTACCAGACAGGAAACCCAACTCCACATTTTGCGTATTCTCCTGGTTTTGCTACATCCCACAAAACTTTGCACCCTTTTATCACCAGCACTTTCTTGTTAAAGACTGTAGTTGATGCCTTACTGTTGTGGCAGATCTTTGCAAGTGTCTTTTACTGGGATTCTCTGCCATGGAGGCAGCCCTCACAATTTCTCTTGTAATTACCTGAGGCCAACAACTAAACCACAAGAAGTGACAGTCAGCTTGGAGGATCCAGGATATCTCTGCTTTCAGCTTAACAGAAATCATCCACACATGGACAGGTAATTAATGAAGCTTCCCAACATCCCCAAATGGTCTGTACAAATTCCCAGAAGGACAAGCTGCCATCATGCAAGAAGGAGTTCAGTACCTGTCTTTGCTGCCCTCCTTGTAAATGAAAGTACTCCCATGGATATTGAGGGGAGGGGGATCAGGATGACACATGCTATAGCATGAGTCACTTTCTGTGGGGGTAGGCAATGGCTGTCTGAAAATTCAAGACTTGCTCTCACTAGCAAATACTGTAATTTTTGCCTTCACAAGAATTAGCTTTGTGTTTGATGGAGTACTGGAATATTTTTTATAGGAGACATATTGCAGCAGACGCTTACAAATATGCATAATTTCATATATCTCATTGTCCATTAATACCTTTTATATGAACTGTTCTGCCTTAGAACACAATTTCTTCTTTATTTAACATTTGAAGTATTAAATAAAAACAACTTCAGAATTGATATTTTTCTTGACATTTTTATCAGACCTCAGTTTCTTCAGTCAGCTCTGTAAATTCAAATTAATCTGAAGTCCTGAAAAATTTGGCATGTTGTCAAGAGATGAAATTTTTAACATGGTATATGAAAACAAGTCATATTGTTCATCTGTCTCCCACAGAAGCCTGGAGAGAGTCTTTTGCTGAGAGTCTCTTGCTGCTTGGTTTTCATTTTTTAATGTGTCTGCCTTCTACAGGAAGGAATGAAGCTTTTTCCTGCATCACAAGAGCCATCTGCAAATCAAGAGACCTAAGAAGTTCAATATTTCTTTTTAATTCTGTTAAGAGCTAAATACATCAATAAAATACTTTATGCCTCCTACAACCCTTTGATGACCGAATTAACTAAATGAGATTGAAATGAGGAGTGATTTATAATGGGCTGTAATGAGAAATGAGAAATGAGTTCAACTGCCTTCCAAACAATTGACAGGGAATATGTTAGTTTTACAATGAGAGGGAAGAATTCTCCTTTGATCTCAGTGAGAGAAAAGTTTCTTTAGACATGATCCAATCCCAACAAATGTGCAGCAAAACGTTCATAAAATGGTGAGGGATTTTATCCCCTTTGCAAAAGTAGAGTGACTCAAAACCAAGTTACTGACATTTCTGTTAGAATTTTCATTTCTCATTGCCTGTGAGCAAAGCAGATCAACTTCCCCAGATTTCTAGAGCACAAAGTCAACTTATTCTGAACTTGAGTTTTTAAAACAGGAATAAAAACTGCACCTTAACTTTCATGAGAATTACTGTAGATCAAGATGGCTTTCTTCATGAACTCTACAAACATAAATACTAATGTTCAGATGTCAGGCTAAGTTGTGGCTTAGCATTGTGTGCCCATCCTGTGCACTGATCCAACAGAGCTGGATGCACACACCCAGATTTCTCATAGTGAGTCATCTCACCTAAGTTAAATTACTCCTGGCAACAAGGCAAATCAAATATCCACCTGGGCATATTTGGGAAAGCAGCTGATAGAACAGCCACAAGGAGGAGGCAGGAGAGGCTGAGCTGAACCCTGGGAAAGTAGGACCTGGCCAAAACAGGTACAGGACAGCAGAACCATTCGAAGAACTCTCATTTCACTTTCTGCAGCCACAGTCCTACAGATGATTCCACCTATGTACAGGTCCCTGACTGTGGGACCTGGCTGGATTCAGTACCTGGAGAACTGCCAGCTTAACCATGGCTTGCCCTGTTTGTGTAACACCTGGCTTTCCCTCTGCATGTGAAATTGATGTAGAACACTGCCCTGCAGGTTTGGGGAGTCCATATTGTGAAAAGATTTTGGGGGAAAAAAAATTAAAAAATCAGAATGGTAACTTATCCAGATCAGGGCAGCCTGCCATGAACCTAATGTAACTACTCATGTCCTGGCTAAGCAGCAGACTTCAGACTTGCACCATGAAGAGATCTCTTTATTGCTAGTGGTGCACTTACATTCCACACAAAAAACTCCAGTGACTGTCCACTAATGGCAAATCACCTGCCCCTGTCTATGGCCCAGGGCTACTCCCCCTCCTGGCACGGCTGCAGTGTGGGATGAGTCAGGGATGCCCTCACAGCAGTACACAGGACAGTAACTCATACAAGCCTCAGCACTGTTTACAGGACCACTGCCTCTCATTTCTCCCATGGTAGCTGACACAAAGACCCTTCTCACATCGATGAAAAGTGAGCATTGATCTGACACCAACTGTTGACAGGCTGCAAAAATATTGATGTGCATTTAGCAACAGTGCCCCAAGCCTTAGTAAATGAGAGTTCATAGTCTCCAGTTATTTTTTCCCATTATATTACCCTTTCTGCAATGTATATTAATCGGCTGTTTTGGTTTGCTATTTAGCAGCCAGCTTCCTTTTAAGCTAAAGCTCATTCCCTTAACTGTGTTTCCACAGCTCCTGCTCTGCCAAAAGGTTAAACAGACCTCGTTATCTGTTTCCTGCAGAGACCTAATTTCTACAAAAGGCCTTGAGCACGGCAATATGATTGGCAGGAAAAATAATAACGTTACAAAAAGCTGTTTTCACACCTAGCCAAAGAGTGAGAAGCATAGATACCATTTGAAATGATGCTCTGTGTGGGTCTCATCAGCTGGGCAGGATATTCAGCCTCTTCTGGTTTGTGAGGATTCTCACATCTGCCCCTTTCAGCATGGCATGCTCCAGTGACATCCTCCAACATTTCAGCAGATTAAGCAGTTAAGGATAAAAGATGGAGATCAAAATGTCTCCATTTCTCCTGAATTGCTGTTCCAAAATACAGCTGCCTATGAAACTGCAAGGCAGCCCCTGCTATAGCTCCGACAGCAGGGAGCAGGTACTCTCCCCCTTCCCCTGCATAAACCTCCCAGGCAGACCAGGCCCACTTCTTTTCCAGGAAAGACAAAACTACTACCTGGGGTGGCAGTTATCATTCCCAGGCACAGGATATCTGGCTCCCCACAGCTAAGCAGCCTGGGACAACCTACATGCAGCCCTGGTTCTCTTCAGAACCTCAGTCCTCTCAGTGGTCCAAGAGCCCACAAAACCCCATTAGACCACACACAAAAGGGGAAGGCAGGTATGGCTTTAAAACCCTGCTGGAAGAAGAGATTGCAAAGGAAACAGTCTTAAGTCCCACCTCTCCTTTTCATTCACCCCTACCTCCTCTAGTTTCCTCCAAAAGGAATGCAGTCCATGTGATCAGAGGTCACTCAAAAGCACAATTCAATGTGAACAAGCAAAAGAAGCAAAATACGCAGTGTAGGCGTCTATGGGGAGGAAGAGTTTTTTTCCTAGACTGTATGAAGTTGTAGGTGAGCACAGTGAAGCATCAAATCTGATAGCATTTGGGATAGTCCCATGTCACAAGAAGAGTGCTGCTATGTAATAATAATCAGGATTCATCAGTTTCTGTTGTGCTGCATTTGACTCACTTGCACAAGATTAGTATTTTAGCTATTCTGCCAAAAAACACATAGGAGAAAAGAAAGGAGACAAGTGAGACTCAAATCATCATTCACATCTCAAAGAGGAAGATCTCCATCAGGATCTTACAACCTCACCTGAAGGAACAGTTAGTTGTTTGGACTACACACTGATTTGTCTCAGAGTGCAGGAATCATGTTTGAAAGTCACTACAAACTGATAAAAAAAATTTTGAAAATATCAATGCTTATTGGGTATTGCATTCTGTACCATCCACCCACAGAATCCATCAGCAATATAACAAAATGTCATCGGGCCAGCCTCATTAGCAAAAGCTCTTGGAGATCATTAGCCTGAGTGTAGACCAACTGAAAGTGTAGGTAGGCATTAAATCCAACCCAAAATAATTAAGCAGCTTCAAGTGTCAGCAGATCTATAATCAGGGTGGTATTTAAGTTTATGCTCTTCTATGGCTTCAGTTATTATTACTGTAGCTGGAAAATGAAAGTCTTTAATATAGCAAGATGTCAGATCCTCAAACGTCATCCTCCCGACCATTTGGCAATGGCACTACTGTAGGAACACCTGACTTCTGTGTGAAGAAATCAGCAGTTCCACACTTAAGAACCACCATCTTGAATTTTATTCTGCAATTAGCAGGCAAGATGGTGCAGGAAGCTCAGCCCTTGTGAAAGGCAAAATAGTGCTGCTAACTCAAAAGTGGAATTCTGGACTCAGCAGGTCCCAGGGGAGGCTGGCCATCCTCCAGGACTCTCTCAAGATGCCTGGAACCCCAGCTTATAGCCTCATGTTGTCCCTCTGGTGCCAGCACATCTCTGCAGAGGACCACATACCACCTTCAGAAGCACCCACATCGTGGGTACCCTCCCCCAGCTCTCTGAGAAGTCCAGGCTGTCAGAGGCCTGAGCACAGGAGGCTGAGAGATTGCTCATTTAAGTGCCATAAATAATTATTTAAGAACAGCCATTTAGATCCAATTTGTACAATTTAAGTTTGTTAATAACAGTGCACTTAAGACCACTTCATATTTCAATTTTTTGAAAAAAGCAGCATTTTACTACTAAAATAATAACAAGAGACCTGTTTCTACTCATGTCTATATTTTAAAACTTTTGAGTAAGATTTACTCAGGCTTCACTATACAAAATGTCTTTCAGCATCTTAAGTGAAGCTGCACTTTTTAAAAAACAGAAATGTTTTTAGTTTCTAGAGGTTTCTAGAATGAATGTCTTGATAGGCTACCCTTCTGGGGCTCAGCAAGGCCTTGAGGAGTGTCTCCAGTGCTTGAGGTGGGAACACTGGCTGCAAGTGCACTGCATCAATGCGGATGCAGTCGCAGGAATTAGTCATCCTCTGAGTCACTCTCCCCTCTGGCTGGGACACACGATCTGATTGAGGACATGAGCTGGTCCTGGATCTGCTTCCTGGGGTTCTCTTCGAGATCTGTCTTGATGGCACCCGACTCAGAAATCTTCCACTCCAATTCTGTGCATAGGAAAACAAGAGTCATGAATGTAGGGGAGCAAACTGGAGAAAGCCCACCCTTGGCTCCCCCAAGTGACTTCCCTCATCATGCTATCATCACACCAGGGCCCTCCTCCCCTTCTTCTTCCATATTCCAAGCTCCTGCCCCGTTTACCACACCAGCTCCAGCCAAGCCCTCCTTTCCCGGTCCCTAGTGCTGGCACAGGTCTCAGCCCAGAGCACAAAGGTCAGGGTACTGCTCTGCACCCACCAGTGACATCCCCAGTGCCACCCTGCTCACCTTGCAAAAGAGGTGATGGACACAGAGCAGCAGCTTTAGAGGCAACTCTCCCAAAGTGAATTCTACCTCCTTCTAACCACATAAGGGCACAAGAGATGTTTGCACATCTATTGCCAGTGAAGGAATACTGCTCATACATTACAGCTGTTCCCATCATATACTGAATTCATCACAATCAGAAGAGGGAGGGAATAAACTTATTAAAGGGAGAAAATTTGTGGAAATTTAATTTACACATCTAAATTACAGGTGTTTTCCAAGGATGTACCTTGTAAACAGAATTCACCCCTTTGCCTCTAAATCACACGCTAAATATTAGTTCCTTAAGACAGTAAAGAGAGACTTCACCACTAACAGTAGGCCCAAATTGGACTGGATTGCTTCCCAGAAGTGGTAGAAAGACAATAAAACACATAAAGTTGAAACTACTTTCTCCTACTCCTGCTGACAATCCTATCAGCAAATCTAATTTCTTTCAGTTGTTACAGAATAATGAACACAACCTCACACTGTCTTAAATCTCCAGTGGAAGGCACCTGAGCTTAGGGGAGAAGGAAGGAAGACATAAAAGAGAAGTGCAGAAATTTCAGTACACAGCTTTCTGTGATGACTGAATTAAGCTGACTCAGTCAGGGACAACAGATAAACATATGCCATCATCTTAAAAATGAATCAAGGAGCCCTACAATCCAGTAAGCAAGTGCAGAGATTATCATGTCACTGCAGGCAAGGGCAGTCATTCATGTCCAAGATACCCTAAGAACATGGATGGGTATGGTCTACCCTTTAACATATCCAGCAAAATTTGTTTCACCAAACACATGACATAAATACTTGCAACACTCAAGACAAATATTTGTATGTTGGCCCACCACTGCTTTAACAAGCCAGCTATGTGGTTGAGCCATAGGGGTGAAAAAAAAAAAAATCTAATATAATTTTGAGTACCTCCCTTCTCCTCCTAAGCCTCATTTCTCTTATTCCCAGCAGAACAGTTCTGCTTTTCCTTTGGAAGAGCAGAGGTGCAGATGCTCACCATCCCTTGTCAGGTTCATGCCACCAAACACCAAAGGCCCAATAAACTGAGCTTTGATGTCTCCCTCCAGGTACACAAATATTGTGGGCAGGTTCTTATCAGGGTAATTGGGAATGCAGGTGGTAGAGATCGCTTTGATGAATTTCACGTCTCTGAACTTCTTTGCAAGCCCACTCAGATGTTGATTTATTAAGGCACAGAGAGGAATTCTGCAATAAAGAAGAATAGCAACAGACACGTATAAGGAGAAAACAAAAGACCATCCAAAAAGTAAACAGCTCCAGAAGAAAAGTCAGAAATATCAGACTGATGACTTTCTGGAAAGACAAAAGTACCAAAAGCAATTTCTGAATACTTTTGTTGTCCAGTATTCCAGCATTCAAAGGAGATCAGCACCACTGGAGATTTTGGTGTGTTGTGGGTTTTTTGTCTTAATATACTAGTAAGGCAACCTTCACCTCTACCCTCTGGTTTATGAATTTAAGATATTTAGAAATTGCATGAGCAAGAGCAAAATAAAAAACAAAGCTGCTCCTGGAAGAAGGTATGCAAATGATGATGAACACCTGTCAGGCAATTAGAGACAAATAACACAAGTATTTGTAACCCTTCCAAAAAAATCCTAGCAATGTAACAGACCTTTTTGAAAGTTTTTCTATCACGGTGACAAGACTGGAAACCTTGCTCACTCTGTTTGTATGCCACTAGAAACCAAGCTAAATACACACTGATCCTTCCTATTCACAGCTCCTTGTATTTAATCCAGAATAATCTCCAAAGTTTGGGTATTTCAGTGGCAGCAGCTACCTCTATGGAAGCTGTGTGGTACACATCTTGCTGTGTTATACAGATGTATAAAAAAGCCACTTCATGGTAACATCATTCCAGAATGAAGTTCAGCTGTCTTGACTCAACAGTATTGAAATTACTAAGTTACTTTTATCTCTTGGAACTCAAGAATCAGTCCTTAGTTCCACAGCAACTACACATTTACTTTGGAGCATTTTCAGCTATTGACAGTGCAAAATTTAATGGTTAAAAATAAATTCTTACCCTTGTTTGTAGAGGTGTAAGACTACCCATATACCTTTTCCAGCTTTTGTAACCTCCTGAACATAGTCTTTTCCCGAAATCTCCAAAACTTCCCCGAATTTATTCTTCATTTGAGCTGCCTTCATTTCTGCTAACCTTTGCTGCCTGAATAACCAGGAATGAAAAAGATATCTTGTGAATAGATGCATTTTTTTGACAGAACATCACTTGAAGGAGCTGGTTGAAACCTAGACTTCAGAGACAAATTACAAACTTCTTATAACCCCAGAGCAATAAAAGCAAAATGACACAGTAGATGCTCTTGTATTTGCATCATAAACTAAAACCATCAACGTGCAAAAAATACAACTATGTTTCAGGAAATTATTTTTTCCTCATTTCTGACCTCACTGAACATTTCTTCTGCAGATAATACACTACCAAACTAAATGGCAAAAGCCATGAGAGTTACGAGATGGAGGGAAACCAATACTAATTATGCAAATCTGCAGCACCTTAATCTCATTCACACAGAAACTAGGAAATACCGGAGGTGATTTTCAAAGCTGTCAGGATCTCCAGCCATACACTCAGCAGGTGCACATTATCTCTGCAAAGCTAGGTTGTAGATAAAGCATACCGAATTCAAACACTGTTATCCTTCTAAAGACACTTAGAAGCTCCACAAGAGACCAGAAACACAACCCCCTTTTTTGATCATCCTAAAAACATCCTTTCTCTTCAACAATATCTAAAATCATATAAAAGAAAAACCCTCCAATTATCATTAAAGCCAAATTCTGCAAGCTGCTCTGACCTGTACATTTCAATAGCTCTCTCATCTTCCTCATTAAATTCATCTTCATTCTCTTCGAGCTCTTCCAGAGTCATGTCCTCATAAGTTTTCACTAGAATGGAAGAAACATTAAATCAGCAAAAACCTCAGGATTAAAACTCATCAACTTTTATCAGTCCAACAGAATTTATTTACTCTAAAGAGAGATTAATAGGAAGTATGGGGTGGATTTTTCTAAATATTGTCTTAGAATAATAGAATGGCTTGGGTTGAAAGGAACTTTGAAGATCATCCAGTTCCAATCATTTCTGCCAAGGGTAGGGACACCTTCCCCTAGACCAGGCTTCTCAAAGGCTCATGAAACCTGGCCTTGAAAACTTCCAGCAATGGGACATCCACTACTTCTCTGTGAAACCTGTTCCAGTGCTTTACAACCCTCACAGCAAAGAACTTCTTCTTAATATCTAATCTAAGCCTATTTTCCCTCACCTTAAAGCCATTCCCCTATCACTACATGGTCTTGTAAAGTTGGAATTGCCCTTAGGAGTTGGGACTTCATTGATCCTTGTGGATCCCTCCCAACTCAGGATATTCTATGGTTCTATTCTGATTCTAAAAAAACCCTCCCCAGCTCTTTTGTCAGTCCTTTTGGCACTGCAAGGTGCTACAGTTCTTCCCCCAAGACTTCTCTTCTCCAGGCTGAGCCGTCCCAGCTTTCCCAACCTGTCATTATTATTCCTACTGGATTTTTATGAAGTGCTATGTGCTTTAGATATACAGATGGAAAGAATATGATGGAAAAGGTCTCTGAGCTGAAGGCTGTCTAGACTAGCACCCAGCTACCTGCACAAGCTTTCAGGTTTAGCAGCTGCAGCACAGACATGCACCTGGTAGACTCCCTTTGCACTCTTCTTGTTTCAGTTTTCAAACATTTACTTCCATAAAAATACAGAGTTGACACAAAGAACAAAGCTTTCCTGTGCTGGAATAATCCATGTGTTCAGGAACATATTTGTTTGATACCATTAACAGCTGATCACCCTGCAGAGATGAAGCTTTGGTATCCCTACAGAACTGGAAAATGACACGTTGCTTTACAGGCATATTAATAATTATAATAAACATTGCTGCTGGCCATTTCTTTGAGAAAGCTTCCCCCAGGAGCCATTCCTAGGCTTGTTCTGCTGCTGTCTGAGTTGGCTGGTCACTCACCCAGAGATTTCTGAAGGATGGCAAACTGCTCCTCTTCCTTTGCCCGTTCCTGCTCCTCCAGGTTTTCCTTTGGAGGAAGGATACCTTTCTTGCGCAGAATGTCATTCCACTCCGTGTCTTTATTTGGATCCTAGAACAGAACAACAAATGGATGACATTTCTTCAAGATAAACTTTACCAGTTCCAGAACTTAACACAACTCCTAAACTGTAACTGGATGGATGGTGCCAGAAAGTCACAGTGCAAATCCTCCTGATGCCGAGGCTTCTTTCCAGCCCCAGACCTGCAGTACCCTTAAGACTGACTTTGTTTTATTCCATCCCACTCACAGCACATACAAGAGGTCTTTGCTGGGTACCAAAGTTCAAAGCATTGTAACCACTGCTGCATCTCTCACAAAGTGCAACAAAAGCAGAGGGTATTAGCTGGGTATAGGGAAGCATGCTAGCCAGAGGGCTTCCTTATAGACCCTCAGCAGGACAGGCCACCAAATCAATGATCACTGCATCAGGAAGCACTAGTGACAAGACACGCACAGGCACAAACCTCACAGACCTAGCTCTCAGTACATGGGAAGTCTCCTTGTTAGATTCAAGTCAGAGCAACTATGTAAGTGCTTAGAGAAACGCAAGCCATCTCTATCAGCCAAGCACACTGCTAAGGATTCAGATCTGTATCTATAGCTAGACTATTCCTGAGATTTTACTGTAAAATAGTTGCAATAATCCTGCAAAACAAGGCAAATACACCCCTGCGTACCGTTAAAAAACTCAGTATAAGATTTTCCTATTTAGCAGGCAATTTTATTTTTTAAAATACAAGAAATTTCGGTGACAAGCACCCACAGGCTGGTTGTGCTGCCTTGCTATTTTGGCCTAGGTGCACTGTGGAAGCTGAACAGACCTACTGCTTTGCAATAGCTGGTATGGGTACACCTCACACTAGGTCTGTTCACAGCCACGTCCCGTATCTCTTCTCAGACTAAACCCCAGTACTTTCGGACTATCGGGGACAGGAAGGGAGGGGTACGGGACAGAAGGGGAGAATAAAAAGAAGAAAATAAAGAAAAATAACAATGTAGCTCAGCAAACACAACACCAGATTTATTTTTTTTCCCCTGTCTCTGACCGCGGTCACCTTTCCCCCGAGCCCCCGTTTACTATAATTTACTAACACACCGATGCACTTCCTGAAACGCCCACCCGCCCACTACAGCAGTGAAAACATGTACCGTAGTTGCAAAAAAAAAGCATCAAACTACCACGAACCCAGCCACGGAGCTGCCGAACAACAGCCGAAAAACACCTCCGTCCCGCGGGAGCGGCACGAACCCGGGCCACTCCGGGAGCCCGGCCGGGGAGGGCGGCCCGGGCCGCGGCCTCAGCCCTCAGCCCGGGCCGCGGCCTCAGCCCTCAGCCCGGGCCGCGGCCTCAGCCCTCAGCCCGGCCGGGCTGGCCCCGCAGCACCGCCCGCACACGGCCGGCTGCGGGGACACGGGGGCACCGCGGCTGCTCACCTGCATGGTGCCGGCGGGGCCGGGGCCGAGCCCGGGCAGCAGCGCTGGGCAAGGCCGGGCAGGGCCGGTCCCGGCGTGCGCGGCGCGGCGCGGCCGGAGGAGGCGGCGCTCCCGGCGGGGCGGGCGCAGCGCCAGCAGCGCTGCCCGCACCGCCTAATAAGGATGGGCCCGGCACGGGCCGGGGGACGGGATCGCGACACGGCTTGGGCTGAAAGGCACCCTGAAGATCGTAAATCCCCCTGCCGTGGGCGGGGACACCTTCCAGCAAAGCAGGTTGCTCCAAGCCCCAGCCAACCTGACACAGAATAACCATGCTTGAGCAGGGAGGTTCGACAGATCACTCGCTGTGGTCTCTTCCAGTCTTTTTCTGTGATTCCCTGTAACTTTTCTATCCACTTCACTGAGCCTTTTTTTATCTCTTAGCATTTCATACCCTGCTTTATTTCCCCACTGGTTTATCTTTATTTTCTTTCCCTGATCTGAATAAAATAAAATAAAATAAAATAAGTAATCAAGCCTGTATTATCTATTCTTATTAGGCGTAATAAGCTGTACTTGTAGTATTGTTATGATTGGATCACAGCCAACTGATAGTGCCTGAAATTTGTCTCTTGATAGACACTTTTATTTCAGTTTTGAGTCTGTGTTAAAGTATCACACAGAAAACACTGAAAAGTGTGTCGAATGCTGTGACCCAAATCTGTTTGGGATCATATCCCATTCCGTACAAACAGGCACCTAGGCCTGCCCTTCCAAAGAATGGGCAGATCTTTTCAGCTTGCTTCTCAAAGGCACATAGCAGAGGGGAGAGACCTGTTCCTGCCTCCCTTCACCTCCTTTCACACTCTATCCCAATGGACAGCATGCTCCCCCATAAAAGAACCCTAAAGAACCTGCCAGCGTGCCTTAAGAGTGTGTTTGGGCATGCGGAGGAAGGACTCAGCTCTGAAATGGGCCTGAAATGAAAATTTAGAAGCCCCACTTCCGTATGTTATAAGATCATGGATAGCCCATGTTATAAATGAAATTAGAATTTTGACAACTAGGTCCTTTGAGTTAGTAACAGTTTAATTAAAAATGAATACAATTTAGTGAATTTAATAATAATTTGGTACAAAAGAATACAATTTAATAAAAGAATACAATTTAGTAAAAAAAGAGTACAATTTATAGATATAATTTGCCAGTAATTAGTGATGATTAAAGCATAAGCAAAACCTACCGGGGTATGGGGAGGGCTTGTTACCCTACCTCATGTACAAAACTGACTGGGGTACGGAGGGGGTTCCCCACACGGCCTCACGTACCTCATATTCATTAATGTTTCCCATAAGTTTCCTCCTCTTTCTGATTTTTTTTTTTTACTTTATGTCACTTTTCTTCATGGTGCATGACTCACTTGTTGTTAGGAGGTCTGCAGTCTTCTTTTGGTGGTCTTTGGATGAAGGCTTACACTCATCCTCGCTGTCCTCTGGATGACCTCACAGGTTTGCGCGAGTGTACTAAGCATTGTGTTATGTAAGTCTACTGATTAGTC
This sequence comes from Cyanistes caeruleus, assembly GCF_971803275.1. Taxonomy (NCBI): domain Eukaryota; kingdom Metazoa; phylum Chordata; class Aves; order Passeriformes; family Paridae; genus Cyanistes; species Cyanistes caeruleus. Next base: position 30,353,764 of record NC_141703.1, read on the forward strand.
TTACATTTAATGAATTTTAGACCCTATGCCTAAAGTCGTTCTAATTTTGTCCATCTCAAGGCCGTTTTCATCTTGGGACATCACTTATCTTCCAAACTACATCCTGAACCTCAATTCTAACATGTAACATCTGCAGAGGGGTACATCTGCTTTGTAACGCTGATCCTTTTGATTGCTTCTAATAATAACTTTCCAAATAGTTACAATTTAGTTAGCACGCATCAATTCCATTTATTGCACCCATTAACAGCCAGTTATTCTGAAGTGGGTTGGCCACTTTCCCTGTGCTAAGTCTGGGTTACTGAAGGGAAGGCACAGCCACCTTTTTTGCCTCTGAATTAGAAGAAATGGACAGCTGTGCTTTGAGAGGGCATCAGTCTTCATGGTGGGCATTTGAACGTGCAGAGAGTACCCCATACTGGTTGTTCAATGCCCTGGGGTGGCAGGAAGCTCAGCCAGCTTAGACTAAATGCTCATCCTTGCAGGAAAAGTGTGTGAGTGCCACAAATACAGGTGCTGTGAGGCTCTGACCCACAGCTGATGTCTGGCAGGCAGAACCAAAGGCTGAACTGTCCATGACAGTTTTGTTGTCTGAGTATTTTGCCAGATCTTGGCATTCCAGGAGTACCCTCTGGTTTAAATAGTCAGCTTCTGTGGCTGAAATATTGTGCACACCCATGGATCTTGTATGTTGCTGGTTGGAAACTACTTTGAATGCCAGAAAACAAACGCAGAAAGGGCATGAGCAGGAGCACTCATTTCTTCAAAAAGTGCTCAAAAATATTCCTTTGCCTGAGGTGAGATTTTTGCCCAAGTGAACTAAGAGTAACCAGCCAAGCACCCTCAGCATCAGAACCACAGTAAACCCTGAGCACCATCTGCAACAGTTAGTTAGCAGAAGAGGGGGCAGAATCCTAAATCTTAGGAGCAGCCCCATCACATCACTTGGTGGGGCTCAGACACAATATGAATCAAGCTGCCCGGGACACATCTAAAGCAAAACACAGTTTCCCCCTCCCGCCCAACTAAAAATATATTTACAAAGCCCATTTACCCTATATACCTTTTTTTAATCAAGCTTCAGCAGGAAGGAGAGGACTGTTTTTACACATAGTGTACAGACAGAAATACTCCAGCCAGAATGGGTGAGAACTGGCAGTGTCATAATGAGACTGAAGTGTCTCACTATGAGCTCAGCCCTTAGAGACAGCCTGCCTTCTTCCCCCACACCCCAGCGAATTTCCTTCTGAGCAGCTGTAATGTATTTCCTCATTTTGCCCCAAATCAGGAATTAGATGAAGGTGAAGGAAACACTGTGTGTGTAAATTACTCATTAATTACCCAGGTGACCCACTGATGAGGAGACAAAGTTGCTAATAAAAAGGCTCTGGACCTGGGGTAGAAATAGCAGTGTTACATAGTTTTCCTGTGGTTGATAGCAGGTTGCAGTAAGGTGTAGACCAGGATAAAATAAGAATTTTTTGAAGGTACTGTGGTGTATTTTTCATTTATAACATATTGTGGAAGATTTGGGGCTGTGGGCTTCATGTTATTTTTTAAGTTATTAAGTTACTGTGCATCTATTCTGCACTATGACTGTACTGTGAGTAATTCAGAAATAATATTGTTTGGTAATAGGGATAAAGAGGTATGAGGGCTTGGTTCATTTGGATTTTATTAGAGACTGGGATTTTTAAGTTTTTACTTTTTTTCATCTTCTTCTCAAAGCTTATTCTAATTTTTTTTGAATAGTTAAACCTCTCTGTAAAAACCCTACACATTAATGTAGTGATGGGTGTTCTTGTATGTTGAAAATAGCTGTGCTGGAAGTTAACTGTCCTATTTACTTATAGACTAGAAACATTATTTAAATTAATAGTTTTGCTACTCCAATTGTAAGAGTATTCTAGCTGGGCTAAATTCTCTTCATCATGAGGAAGTAGATGGTAATTTGTATTCTTTGTATTGATCTGGACTGCATTGTGCTGTCCAGATCAATTAATCCCTTTCCTAGTGCAGAGGATCTCCAATAGTATTCTCACAGAAGCCAGAGAATACCACTTGGGGAATTAATTTATGCTCTGTGTGAGAATGTCCTGGAGTATTTTGGGTATAAATACATCCATATATATAAACAAGCTGTGGGCTGCAAGAATTTTTCTGGTTTTAGACTTCAAATGGAGCAAAGTTGTAACTTGATAGTAGAAATTGTAATGCAGATTCCTCTTCAGAGAAGAGATAGGTCTCAAGTTAGCTTTGAGGTAACAGTTGTGGTGTTTAAGAAAAATCTGGTTGAAGAAGACCCGCTGTACCTTAGTCCCAAATACATTCCAAGTAGCAAGGGAAAGCCTCTCTTCTTTTTAGCCCTTTGTATCTAACTTCAGTAACCCTTGACAGATTTTGCAATGAGACCCTTCTTCTAAAAGGCAGTCTGTAAAAGGGCAATAATAGTTAAAATTTTAGCTCTTCTCTTGATGACCTGTGGTGTGTGGTAAGCTCTTTCCTCAAGAAAAGAATGAGCTTTCTCCTTGATGTGGAGCAGCAGAACTGACCTTGCTGTTACCTCCTCTTGCTATCCATTAGTGCCCAAGTACTTTGAAGACCTCCAGTCCTCTATCTTCTTGCCTGTCAGAATGTCTGGACGTGGAAAGAAAAAAGTAGCGGCTGGCAACCCTAGAAGTGCATCAAAGAAAAGCAAATCAGCCAAGGCAGGTCTGCAGTTCCCCGTGGGCCGTATCTACAGGCTGCTCCGAAGAGGGAAGTATGCCCATAGGATTGGTTCTGGTGCTGCCATCTACCTGGCTGCAGTGATGGAGTACATGGCAGCAGAGGTCCTGGAGCTGGCAGGGAATGCTGCACGTGAAAACAAGAAGACGAGGATCCTGCCCAGGCACATTCAGCTGGCTGTGAGAAACGATGATGAGCTGAACAAGTTCTTTGCCTGTGTGACCATTCCTCAAGGCGGGGTTATGCCTAATATCCTTTCTCAGCTCCTTCCGAAGAAAACCAGTAGAAATGTTTCTTCTTCTCAAGAATATGGTGGTGGTAGCCAGTGAAACTTGCTTTTCCTGGTCTGCTCTGCACACTTGTGGATGATAGGACTTAGCACTGCTAATATGTATGTGTTTACTTCTTTGTCAAGTATTTTGCTTGCTAATTTTAAGGCATTTTTAAAGCATGTAATAAAGTTTCTAGAATGCAACACTGGTCTCCTTTTCTCATGGATGAAAGAACAGAGAAAATTTTTAAAAGTAGCCTAGCACCTGAATAACTTTTTTAGAAGTCTGGTGCATGCTTACTCATGAAAACATGTTGCAGGTAAGTGTTGTGAAGCAGGGAGAGGAGTCAAGACACACACTGCTATTCCTGTGAACTTTTCTTCCATCTAGCACAGATTTGTGGTGCAATTAGTTCAGTGCCTCAGAGGTTGTTTAGCTTTGCTTTAGAGGTTAGTAACCCTGTGTCTTTTAAAGCCTTATTGCTCATAAAACTGTAGCAAGCATCTGCTTCTCTTTAGACTGCTCCATCATTACACCAAGTCTCTGTCAGGGCAAAGCATGCAGGAACTGGTGGAGCCATTTCTTCTTTTGGTTTAACATCTTAACACAGATAGCAAATTCAATGTTTTTCTGTTGTGCAAGGTTATCAAGGACATAAGAAGGTGTCTACCCTCCTTCTCCCTTCCAAAGTCCATGGGTCTTCCTCTGTGGCTCCATTAATTTTTTTAAGTAGTAATTTTTGCATCTCTTAAGAAAAAAAATAAATAAAATTACCCTTCCATAGTCAGGGGCATTTAACTTTGACCATAATTAACAAGTAACAGGTCCTCTCAAAGGAAACTTGCTCTGGTGTCTGCTTTATTGCATGTTCTTCCTCAGAACATATTCACTGCCTTTTTCTTCTGTATCAGGACACTCTGTACTGGGGCAACAGGAGGAAGAAGGGTCAAGCATAAGATGTTGTTGAAAGAAATAGTTCTGAAGTGGTGAGAAACTGTGAAATGTGAGAATGGAGATGAAAATGCTGTAAAAATAGAATGAGAGATAGATACAGCCCATGAAGGAAAAAGCAGCATAAATGTCTGCAGGAAGCAAATGTAAAATTTGTGTGAGGTAGCATTTCACAATAGAATAAAGCAAAGAATAATTCCTTTGTGGCAGGAAGAACTGGGTGATACTCTTTTGTTTACACTATAAAGCTTGTCAGGATACTTTCTGGCTGTTCTGGCTCTGCATTTATACCTGCTGTCCTCTTACTCAATAGCACTACTGATATTTTCTAGACATATTCTTTCATCCACAACACTTGTTAAAAGTTAATGCGGCTCATTAAGCTTTGAACCAGCCCTGGCAGGGGCCACCAACAGATCAAATGTTCTGCTGCTGAAGAGGAAATAAACACAGTTATGGCACTTTACTGCTGCCTTACAACACATCAGCAGTGAAGTTACAGATCCTCAGAAACCTGGGGGTAGAACAATGAGAAAAGTTGTTTTGTTGTGGGGTTGTTTTTGTTTTTTTTTCCTTACAGGTGTTTCCACTCTGAGAGGGGAAAAATGCAGAACTCAATTTTGGCACCCAGTTTTGCAAAACATATGCTGAGTACTTAAACATTTACTGGAGTAGCACTAATTACACTGATAAATAATGATGCATTCATGTAATCAGAAAATTAATTTTTTCAAGGATGAAGTCTTATTTGATTATAAGGTAAATTCTCAACAAATATTACTGGTCTATTATGGTCATTCATGTCATCATTTGTTCTAAACCTAGGCATCTGGAACAAGTTGAGACAAATATCCAGATAATGATCATGTGGTTTCCTTGGACAGTTGGGGTTGTATCCAGGTTGATTAATAGGTGCTCTGGATGATTTTGAACAGAAAGGCACAGGGTATCATAGGAAAATGTTGAGGCTAAGTAAGCATGCCCTTTTTTCACAAAGGGGAAAATAGAAAGATGTCATCTTAGTATTGAAGACGCTTAGCTTCATGCGCACGGGTAAGCCCCAGTTCAATAAAGTGCTTGGTAAGTATGGAAATCATACCCCCAGGTTATTCTAATAAAATTATGATAAAAACTTTCATGTAATACGGTATAGAAGAGCCTCTTCAAACTACAAATAGAATAGAAATAATTTTGCTTGTCCTCTTGATCAGAAAAGTGCTCATTTACTTTGAAGAAACAAGGCATTAATTGCATGGTACTTTTGCACATGACTAGTTCTCATGTCTCATGCTATAGGTTTCAACTTAGCTCAGTTACTTGTAGCTGGGCTGGTATGTGACTTAGTTACAAATCAAAGCAAAAAAACCCACTCAAAACATAGCTCCTCTGGCATCTTTCTTGTCACTGGTGCTGCAAAACCCATTTATCTTGATGTGGTGTTACTTTCCTAACTCAGTTATGCCATGGTGCCGGGGTCTCAAGGAAAATAGATGTCTTCAATAACACCCATTAGGGAATGTGTGTACATGGTACTCCACAATTCAATGAATTGGTGGGCAGATGGCAGCACGGGGGTGAAATGATGCCTGGAAAAACTCTTTTACCTGTCTAGAGGACTGGATGCTGCTGACGGATGTCTCGGTTGCACAGAGTGCTTGTAGTTCACTCTGCACTGAGATTTATGTGTTTATAAACTTAATATGTTCTGTCACCTTCACTTTCTCTGTAAGGAGAGGAAACACCCCAAGTTACAGCTTCAGACAGTCTTGTCTTGGTGAGCACAAGGGATGCACAAGGTCTGAACTCATTCACTACCCAAGCTGGTCAAGCCCAGCACATGGTTGAGAGGGGTAGGACCCAGAATGCATTTGCTTTGAACATCCCAAATTTGATGCTGGCTTTGCCCTCTGCTGACAGGTCCCAATAATGCAATTCCTAAACACCATTGTCCTCTTGGAAGTCAATTGCCACTCTTCTGAAAGTCACAGAGTAGTGGATTTGGGTTATAATCTGAGATTATATGTAGTCTGTGGAACTATACAGAGCTGTGAAAATGAAGGAAAAGATGTTGTATAAGACTACTGATAATCAAAGACTATTTTTGGTGTTTTTTCACGTAGCAGAGTCTCTGGTGTAGTTCCTGGAGAGGTCATGCTGCCCAGCAGGGGAGGTGGCTCTGGCACATCAGTTCACACCAGGGTCATGAGAGGAAATATGGCCTTGGTGCTATGCTGAATGAGGTTCCTGAATTTTTCTTCTTTTCTGATGGATCACACATGATTGCCTCTGGGTGCTCTGAGGTTGGTTCACACATGTTCTACATTTCTGCATTTTCTGCTGGAAGTTCTAGTCCATGTTTAGGTATTTTTCTGTTTGATATTTAGACAGCTGTACTCCAGAAGCCTGTATTTATGTGTATGTATCTTTCACTGCTTCCTCTATTGATCTTTCAGCAGATTGACGGCTAGTAGGGAGATGGTGTTTGGTGTACAGAGAAATGTCAAAATTTTAGGTGGTGAATTATAACCTGCTATAAGATCAGTCACATTTTTGATTTTGTTGGAAAAAAGTTGATCCAGAAATGACTGAAGGAGACTTAGTAGCTCCTTCTAGTTGTTCAGTGCAGAAATCTATCAGAGTGATAAAGATAGCTTATGCAGTCCAGCCCATTCAAAGATATGTTTCTATCCTGTTTAGTAAGGTAGAGGGATGGCAATTGCAATGTGGGAGTTGTCTGGAACAGGTAAGTAAATCTTAAGAGTGATGTCCACATAAGCAATCAGTAGATATCCTGGGATCACTGCTCGACTCTAAAATCCCAGCAAATAAGTAAACACAGGCACTGATGAATACTGACAGCAATGGGGATTTTAAAATGAAGCATTTTGTCATTCCTCACACACTTCCCTTCTTTCAAATCAACCCCACTTCATTCAGAGTTCCAACTTTCCTTGACCTCTGCCTTTCCTCTTTGCTGGTTGTTCCCCTCTTTCTTCTCCCGCATTGCTCTGTACATGAAGCCTTACCTATATTCACCAGTGCAACACCTCCCACGTAACAGTCTCTACAGCTTCTTCTTCATTCCACATTGTATTTTTGTGTTCTCCTCAGCACTATATTTGACCATCTACAGTTACTCATCCCCTTTGCTGCAAAGCTGCTATTGATTACTCTTAACTATGTGCAATAATAACTTCCTTTCATCTTCAGTGAGCTGTACATATTTTTTTACGTATGTATCTTTGGCGAGGTCATTCTGGATGCTGACTCTGTCCTGCAGTGTTGCCATCCCTCCCAGCTTGCCATCACCTGAGGATTTGGTAAGTGAGCTTTTCCCTGTGGGAGCTGAGGAGGGAGAGAGGCTGTCCAAGGCACAAGATCACGAAGGGACCAGAGAGAGGGAAGTAGAACACCAAGAAGGTTTTCCTCTTGTGCTTCGTGCTCTGTCTCCTTGGTGAGCAGCTTTTTGTGAGGCTGGGCAGTACTTGCTCCCCTGCAGATGAGTGCATTTCCAGGTCCCTCGCTGTGCACTCTGCTGAGCAGTGCCTTGCTGAGCCCAGCTCCAGCAGGCCAGGCTTTTAAGGTCCTGGGCCAGCCTGAAGTGATTTTTGAGTCAAGTTAGGCAGCACAAAGGTGTGCACTCCTGAACATTCCTGCCTTTCCAAAAGTCCACTGAGCTGTCCTTAACCACATGCTCTAAGTTTTGGCAACTGGTTTCAGGAGTTGCTGAAGTGCTACAAAAAAATTTCTCCTTTGCAGTTGAAACATGTTGCTTCTCAGTGTAATTGAGTGTTCCTCCTTGCTGCTTTTTATGACTTGAGGATGGATAAGGACCCAATTTACTTTTCTAAACACACTCAGTACTTTGTATACTTTGTCATGAAACTCCTGATTTGTCTCTGCCTGACAGTGAGAAATGAATTTTCACCTCTTTTTCTTGCAAAAATATTTCTGTGCTTCTAATTGTTGTTACCACCTGTGTCTGCACTCCTGAACTTCTGCTGTGAGTTTTACAGTGGGATATTCAGAAACAGTTTCAGGCCAGAGATGACCTTTGATTTCCATATTATTAATTTGTCCTGTTTCACAAGTGACATTTGAATTGCTTCAGAGAGTAAAAATTTCCACTTTGAAATGAACAAGAGCTCCTCTGTGCTTCTTGCAGATATGACTGAGGAACCTAAGATAGGTTCTCACCTGCAGATTACCCCTTATTTATCAACCTTATTAAAGTTTCAAGGCCCAAACAGATGTTATTCTTGAAACCTGTGGGAGAAGGAAGCTTTTGCTGACTGTGAGAGCACAGCATGAGTTGTCTATGGTACAGTACTGCTTCAGTTTAACCTCAGCCATCTTGTTTACTTTCCCCAGCAGGATGGGGAGAGAATTGAAAGGGTAAAAGTGAGCAAAGCCTTGGGCTGAGATAAAGACAGTCTAATAGGTAAAGCAAAGCAGAACAAGGAATTCATTCACTGCTTTACAGCAGCAGGCAGGTGTTCAGCCATCTCCAGGAAAGCCAGGCTCTGTCACGCCTGATTGTGACTTGGAAAGACAAACACCATCACTCTGAAGAGGTGTGCGTGTGTATGTGTCCCTTTCTCCTCCCCATCTTTTACTGCAGAGCATGACAGCATATAGTGTGGCATATCCCTTTGGCACATTTCCACAGACACATCAGTTATCTCAGCTGTGTCACCTCCCAACTCCTTGTGCACCCCCAGCCCCCTCACTGGTGGGGTGGGAAACAGGTCTTGAGATTGTGCAAGCCGAGCTCAGCAATAACTAAAAGATCCCTGTGTTATCAACACTGTTTTGGTCACAGATCAAAAACACAGCACCATAAAAGCTGCTATGAAGACTATTAACTCTAACACAGCCACTACCAGTCCAAATATTGATGCAGATCTGAGCAAAATTTGATACTTTGCAGCTTTACTCTGAGATGAAACAAGCTGGAAGCGCCATCACAATGTTTTGTAATCATTATCTTTTATTTGCATTGCCACAGTGCATCCCCACCACTTTTATTTGGCTTAGTTGTTCCTTCCAGAGGGACATCCTAACTGGTTCCAGATAACTGAGAAGCCAGAGGAGCCAGCATCCCTTTGGTACTCTTTCCAAGGGCTAATAATTGTCTATGGGATTTGACAACACACTGAACAACAGCTGTCTCCTTGATGACCCTCATATGCACTGGAGGGGCTATTGGACTCCCCTGCAGGCATCCCTCCTCCAGGCTGAACCAGCCCAGCTGCCCTTGCATCTCATCAGAGGCAAGTGATAATAAAGTTCTTGCCACTTTGGAGGCCCTCTCTCCACTTTTTCCATGGCCTTCCTGTATTCTGAGGCTCCAAACGGAATACTCTGCCTTAGGGGCAGTCAACAATTGCCAAACAACTCATCCCTTCCCTCTGACTGCCAGCCAAACTTCTGTTAACACAACCCAAACTGGGAACTTGTCCAGATAAAACCCCATAAAAAATCCCACAAAACAGCAAAATACAGATATCTTGGGGTTTGTTTTTAGAGACAAAGGTGTCTCCAAATCTGCTTCGCAGGCAGCTGTGCCAGCATAACGGAGACAGTACTGTGCCATAGTAGCCAAAGAGAAGGAGGATTATAAAGGGCTTGAGGAAATCAATGCTATGGTCAGGAATTGCAGCCTCATTTATATCCCCAGATCCTCAATTTTACTATGCTCCTTTCTTCCTAAGGAAGTAACTGCTTAGTACTTAAAGTTTTGTGCCTGTAAATGTTTCCAGATACCAAAACACTCCATACAGTGCAAGCATAATCAGCTGCATACATTTTCAAATGCATGATTTCAGAAAAAAAGGGCAGATACTCAGAATATTTCTCAAAAGTGCCTCCTTTGTGCTTTATGATAGCCAGTAAGGCAAGGCTGAAAAAAAAATACATCATCTGATCAAATAACATCTGTATGTAGCAGCAGTACTTGTTCCTCTTCTATCAAAGTGCTTTGGATTCATCAATTATCACACTCAGGCACTTAGTTACTCAAAATAAATCATTGAAATGTCTGGGATGATTTTAGTATAGAGTTGTTCAGGATGCCTATTCTGAAAAAATGGGGAAATATATTATCTAGTAAAAATGACAAGCTTATAATTTATGACCCTATTAGAGAAGATGTTATAAAATTCACTGTTGCATTTGAAAATTGTCGATATTGAGATGACTGACTTCCTTTGATTACAGCTGGCACCAGGCAATGTTACACTATAGCCCAAGGAAGCTTAGTATGGGCTTAATTAAAAAAAGGACAACTAAAAGCATTATTGATTGCAAATTTATTACATGGAACAGCAAATTCTAGACAACTGAGTCACATAATAGACAACCAGTGCAATGGGAAGTCTCTTTCCTTTATGTAAACCAAGTCATCGTGCTGGTAAATGAATCCATGAACTTCACATTCCACGGTATTCTGAAACAATTAACACAGTATCATATTTTATGTTGAGATGCTGATCTAAATATGACTTAGTTCTGTACATCTAATTATTTTCAAAGTTAGAAATTAAATAGCTTCAGATTCTAAAATCAGAAGATTTAGATATTTGAAAGTTTAGAAAAGCACACAAATCTGGTTTTTACACAATTTGTACTCAAACATGAATTCTTTCTTCTCACACAGTTCTCCTTCTAACATGTTGTAAACTTGCTAACCTTATTTTAGAGTATGGAAGCATGACAAGGAAAACCATCCCTCTGTCAAGGGTGTGCACTCTAAGTCTCTGAGCATGAATAAACTCTACATTTTTGTCAAAACAACTCTTAGTGGCCATACGAAATGTATCTAGGTTTGTAATGCTTCTCAGTACCTTTTTTTTGTCATGAGGTTCATCGTTAGTGAAAAGGCAGAAGAAATTCCTGACACTTTTGGTTGCCTACTTACCACTGCCTTCAATAGTTCTTCCATTTCGAGGCTGAAAAACATAATTAGATGATTGTAAAGAAGCAATGGATGACAGACTTATAAGCACACCAAAATACATCCCCATCATGCAGACAGTGTACTGAATAAAACTGCAGTGAGATTTTCTTGAAAATGTAAATACCAGGGGAATCCATGCAGGATGGGTTATGCCTTTGAACATGAAAAGTTTTCATTCAGCCTCTGCCCAAAAAGCTAAACATTCTGGCTTTAATTATTCTCATTCAGGATTCAGGTCTAAATTAATAGGGGTAGTATAGGCACATGTCTAAGAAAGAGCATGTAAATACCATCACTGAAACAACCTAGATGGACACACTTGAAATAACAAATAACTTGAAATAAAGCATAAATGACAGCTGAATTGGTGCTCTGGTTACCTGATGTAACCTACTTTACAGTATTTTTAATTCTTTTTTTTTCAAACGTGTTAAAGATATTCCTAAAAATGAGTTTGGTGTTAATCAGAGTGTGTCTAAACCAGCACACTGGGCATTAGACCATGTCATAGCTCAGCAAGCCAGTGGGTGAAAAATGTGAGAGAAATTATGAGAATTTTGCTTTGTCTTTTCACTGTTATACCTTGTGACTTGGCTTCCTGGGCAGACCTCCCAGACCAGGTGGACACTCAGCTCAGGAACATGTTTGATCTAATTTACTTGGCACCACTGCACCTTGACAGTCTCAGAGATACAAGCCACATGGATGATTTGGCTCAAGATAAAACATTTGCAGAGGCATATCTTCAAACAAAAAGAAGTGTTTAATCCACCAGTACTCTAGATCTCATTATCTTGTCATCTTTTAGTCAAACCAGAGCTTTTTGAACAAATGGCTCCCTAAGCTTTCAAGTAAGGGATATTTGGCCTCTATTCTAAACAACTGCAGCAAGAATTTGTGAAACAGCTGCTCATCTGTGAACATATAACAATGTCTGAGATTCAGAATCTTTAAAATTAAGAGATTCAGATACCCTGAAAAGGAAGAAAGGCCGCCCAAGAGTTCCATGACTGTCCTATAAAATCAAACACAAACAGTAACAAAAGACTTTAAACTCAGTTCCATAGATCTGTTGCCAAATTTTACCATTCTATCAGAATATCAGAAATTTGGGGCCTTTTTCAGCAGCATGCAAACAATATGTTGACAGTCCCCAATGCCCATTCATCTGGAATGCTGATTTTTTAATCATTAATTAATGCCTGAAGGACATTGTGTCTAGTGTAAATAAACTAATTACCACAATTAAAGATTCATAGGGTTTAGAAGAGATATAAAAGAAAGCTTTACATGTAGGGTCTAAGCTGGGTCAGCACAGATCACTTCCCAACCACTGAAAAAAACCCAAGCTGACTGTAAAAGAAACAAGGAAAGGGACATACTTCCCTATCCACTGCTAGTCTTCATATTTACATACCTTCTTTGTAAACTTTGCAGAAGCAATCTGTGATTCCTGCAAGTGGACACTGTAAGTTAATCAAGTTGCCGACATGTTTTGGTTTGTTACAGTGACCCTCTGTTACTGATGAGGTTGGCACAGTCCATGTGAGAAGAGAGAAAACCTTACACTGATCACAGACAGATGTAAGAACAGCAGCAAACTGATCTTTTTAAGACTGATGTGAAGCCTTGCCTGGAAGCTACTCTGTTCATTACCATCATTCAACAGGCTTCCCTGCTGTACAGCAAAGTGCAGCCGTGCTCTGGGGGGTGAAGCAGAGCTCAGCCTGGAGCTCCACTCCTCAGGCTTGAATTGTACTGAGAGCTTTTACCTTGTTAAAATCGGGCTGCTCTTCACCTTTCAGACTGCCCTTGGTTCTAACTCAGGAAAGATTGCTGGGTTTAAGCCTTTCTCTGCACTCTTTATTTTTCAGAAAATTGCTTGTTTTTCTACTCAGCCTTACTTCAAGGAATAGGAATTTTCCCCATGACTTTATGTGAGCAGACTAAGTTTAACATGTGATGCGGCCCTGGACCCTCAGCCTGGTTTGGAAGCCCTCCTGCACATGACACAGCTGCCAGGCTGTATGCTCCCAGGCAACCAGGAATGGGATTGCTGTGTGCCACAGCCACAGCTGTAACAGTGAGTGGGTTTAGTTACCTGGAGTGGGCTTGAAAAACAAGCACATGTAAGGGGAAAGAATGTGAAGATGGGGTGAGAACACAGGAAAGCATGCGGATGGGATACTGCAGAGAAGGAATTTTAAAAGACAAAATACATAAGCAAGAAATAGGCAATCCTGGCTCAGGGTATGAGAAGAGGATTTCTGTGGTTCAAGCTGCAAGACAACAATTTATAGAGCAACTGACATCACCTTTCAGGGCTATGAAATACTAGGGAAGACAAAAATGCTTGCTCAGCCAAGGAGGAGACTACTACAGAGAGATAATATGAATGCTTCCTTTGTTCTGATATTATTATTTGATTGTTACACACCAAGCAAAGATAGACATTGGCTCATGACTCAGCCTGCAATTTTAACTATCCTAATTATTTATAACAGGGGAGAGAATACTGTGTGAAGGAAATATGGTCAAAAATGAGCTTCTAAATATCTTTGGGATGGAAATTTCGAACACACAGTGAAGTGATTGGACATTGATGTTAAATATTCTTAGTTCTCACAAAATATTTTAAATTCCGCACATGGGTGTCGAGTCCCCCATTCAAGCTGGAATTGCCATGGACTTTGCCTTTCACAGTGGTGAGGCCTCATTCCTTCTCTTAAGCCATCATCTACCTTCTCTGTAGGATCTGTAACTCTGACTCAATGTGGGGTTTTTTATTCACAGAAATATAGGATCATGTAGAAAGTTAAATTCAGCTGACATCAGCAGAATTTCCTAACTATCATTTGGTTCACTACATACAGATTCATATTTGTAGTATCTTCTCAAGATTCCTTGTGGGCTAAGAAAGTAGGACTTCATGTAATATGAGATTTGATCAGCTGGATAAAACTTCACATAGTTCCTTTTCCATATTTCACATATTTATTTTATCTACTTCTTTACTCAGACCACACCTAGAAATCATATTGCAGATGTGAAGCTCATATTTTTGAAAGGATATTGTATGAGATTCAGCTTCCAATCTTGAGGACATATAATTTTTTGCAAAGTTAGTAACTGAAATAGTAACCAGGAATAGGACTCTGTTCAACGTTGCCAGATGATTCTGTATGTTCTCTCATTGGCTAAGCTGTGGAAGCATAAGAGTCAATAGTGAACTCAAAAACATTTATTAAACATTTACAACTGAACTGCTAGAATTTTTTTTATACAATCACCTTCAATATTGTAGAATTTTGTGGCTGCTTTGGGAAAGCATGCTTGGAATTATAATAAGCTAAGGACACTGGCAAGAAGAGATATTGAAATGCATTTCAAAATACTCTCTAATATTGTCTTGAAGGATCTACTCCTGTTTTGAAACAACAGAGGATCAGCCTCCACAAATAAATTGGCCTTTTCAGCATATACCCAGGGGCTGAGTGAATTTTATGGAAAAGGTTCTTAATGAAATGGTGATAATAAAGTAGCATAAAGCAGAACTGACATTGAGGTGGGTCCCTATATGACTGCACCAACAAAGAAGAGCTCAATAACTCCTCAACTTAATCTCTTTACTCTGAGTCAAGAACACAAAAAAATCTCCCAAAAACCAAATGAAAACAGAGTATTAAAACCAGTAAAGCAACTCATACATCTCCGTGTTCAGCATAATCTAAAGTATGCTATTGATCCAATGTTATGTATATTTTTAGTGTATTTAACCCTGTGTTATTCAAAACTGAGGGTCAGGTTAAAATACTGACTGACTGCAAGTGAATGTTTTGGTTCTTGAGCTCTGAATTGGAGAAAAGAAGGAGTTTCATATAAATAATTTAAAGTAACTAAGAATTACGTGCAAATTACTAACGAGAAGAAAATCTTTTATATACCCTCCTACATTTCTTAAACCATTACAATATTAGATTATACATTATTGTTTGGAGAGAAATATCAGGAAGCTGGTCATGGAGTGGTTGCTTTCTAAGTTTAAGAAGGGGGTGCTTTGAAACAAAACAATCAATTACACCTTACCTCATTTTTATGCATGCTGTTGAATATGGAATAACAGAGATCCAAAACGGTGCTGGAGATCTGAAAAAAAACCCCAACCAAGCAATATTTAAATAAATTTACTGGGGGAACGTGATGTGCATGGTCTGATAGAAAACAGGCTTGATTCTGATCCCAGATCAATTAAGATTGAACACAATTCACTAAAAACACTCAGAGCAAGGGAAAACTTATTGATGCTGTTATAAGCTGAAGAATTACTTGTTTGAAGAGAATACACACAATACAACAGTTGTCAATACAGTCTGATGCTATAGAGATCGAAATCAACCTCCTATACTTAAAATATTTTTTTTCCTGCTAGTTGTTCTAGAGATAGCTTTGTTTTAAGGCATGTTTAATCTGTGCTCATTTTCACCTGCATACCTTTCAGTCAATCAATCCTATAATCTTTATCATACAGTGAAATACACTCTCCCATGCTCATTGCCACAGGACAAGGATTTGCTTATACATGCAATCACATTAGATGATAACTACAGCTTCAAAGGAAGTGAGGGGTAAGACACCTGAGAAACAGGCTCCAGGAACTGTTTTCTGTAAGGTTTGGTTCACAAAACTGTAACATTTCAGAAAGAAAAAAATCCACACAAAATGTTCCAAATATCTAAGTACTGCCTGATTCTGTAAATGTTTTCTCACTGCTTTGAAAATTATCTTTGGGCTTGATATTAAATGCAGTGCAGCTGATCTTTCACATACTGATTTTTTCTTTTAAAGTGTTTGTAAGCCTTGGGCCAGCAGAAATGATCTGTGGAAACTTCCCCTTGCTCCACTCTCCTCTGAGCACCCCAGAAAAAACCCATCCACTGACCAAGCACCGAAACAGGACCAAACAGGAACTTTAAACCCTGTAGAACTGTCTGGCACTTCTTGCTTCGGTGTTAGCTACTCCTGCCATGGCAAGAAAGGACAAAAAGTGCTTTTCTTTAGGTCTGCATTAGCTTCACATGGAGGAGAGCACATACACTAACAAAGTTGCTCTGTTCTCTGGAGCTGCTGGCTCTCTGGCGGAGGCTCTGCCACATGCAGACACCGATGCTCCAGGTTATACAGGACAAATAGTATGTCTGGAAGAGAGAGTCTCAGCAGATCAAACACATTACATGAGTCAGGTTACCTGGGGTTGATCGGACATTTCCTTCCACTGACTGAAACACAGTGCCAGTTGCTTCAAAAAGTAAAGAATAGATATTAACAGTGCGTCCATCATGCCTTCGTACCTGTGTTTTCGCTCGGGAAGTCGGGACTGGTTTGTGACTAGCCCGTCCGTGTTTTGCTGAGCCGGGTGTCCTATTCTGCACCCTGCTGCGCTCCGCAGCCCTGCCCATACCTGTTCCACCTGCGGCTGCGGGCGGCAAAGGGCGCCAGCCTCCCTCCTCTCTGTACCAACCCCCCGGCTATTGAGTAAGGCATTGCCAGCCGGTTTGCTGCCTTATTTCCCTGCCACAGCCGAGCCTCGTTTCCCACCTGCCCCGTCTCTGCCCTACCTCTCCACCTCGCGTGGCTGCCAGGCAAGGACAGTGACAGACGTACCTGGTTTGGGGGCAGCTCCGCACCGTCCCGGTGCCGCGAGAAAGGCTGCGGGAAGCCTGCGGGACGGGACACGGGTGTGTTGGGACGCCGCGGAGCCCAGCCAGGACCTGGCTCCTCTAGAGGAGCCGATCCTTTCCCGTTCTCTCGCCTTGCCCCCGCCAGCCGGTGCCGGGACGTACCTGAGCCCCGCGGGAGGGCGCAGAGGCAGCAGGCGGCCAGCAGCCAGGGCAGGGCGGGCGGCGGCGAGGGCATGGCCGGCCGGGGATGGGGTGCGGCTGGGCGAGCGGACGGGCGCCTTTATCGCCCCGCCGAGCCCCATATGGAGCCGCCGAGCCAATGGGCGGTCCCGAGCACCGCTCCCACTGTCGCCCCCGGGGTCGCTCCCGCTGCCCGACGAGCGCTGCCGCCCCCGCCGCGACGAGAAACCCCCACCCCAGCATTAGGGGTTCTCCACCCCCTAGAACCCTCCGTCAAAGCTGCTTCTCTAGAAGAGGTGACCGAGAGGAAAGAGCGAGAGATGGGAAGAACGTGCTGTGCCTGATCAAGTGATGGAGCAACAGAAAAATCCTATTTGTAGTCGGGCTTGCTGAGTGTTTGGAAATTATTTCTCCTCATGGCAGCTTGGAAAATAGTGTTTACCGTCTAATTAGAAGGGTTGTGAACTTTCCTATTGAACAAATCCCATTTTACTACATTTACCTTCGCACGAAATAAAGAAAGCCATCGACTTCTTAATTCATTTCATAGTGGGTATGGATGTAGAAAAGATACAGGTTTGCTCTCAACAGAAAGTGATTCTCGTTTCTTCCTGATTTAATCATTGGGTTTGACTTTGGAAAACTCTTCTTGGCTTTCTCTGTGCAAGTTCTAAGAGCAGTGCTTTCTAATCAGATCACTGACTTAGAAAGGCAGTCCTCCCGAACTCTTTTATTTAATAAACTTTGGGCCTGCTGAAGCAAATATATTCAGTTGTCCAACTTCTAACACGGCAGGGTTGGAACTACATGATCTCTTCCAACCCTAACTGTTCTATGATTCTATGTATTTGTCGTGCTTGGGAGGCAATGTCTCATAGTGGGCTATGAGACATATAAAGGCTGCAGAAGGCATTATTGTCACAGCATCCCACCTCATCTCATAATGTCCCTCAGTGGCTGTGCTGCACGCTAAAAGGATGATGGCAGGACTGTTCCTGGTGGGAGCATCTCAGAACAGTCAGAGAGGAGACATACCTGCTTTCTCACAAAGAAAAGGGGAGCCAGACTTCATCCACTTTGTCAGCTACACAGATGTGTGTCTTGAACTCATAAAGAAGCACTGGAGCAGCCATGTGACCCCAGCACCATTAGTTCACCCTTTGTTCCTTGCCCTGGGAAAAATGGCTGTCTTTGCCTCATCACAGTCTTTTGGGGGCAATAATCTGAGTGGGGAGATGTCAGGAGAGGTCAGACACTGCTGGAGCAGACACTCAGTTGTCAGATTCTCACTGTCTTAAGTGGAATGGGAGTTTCAAGACAGGATAGAATTCAAAGAGGTTAGTCCCTCTGATTATATAATTTTTATCCTCTGTGGGAGCTAAAGCAGATTGTAGCAAGTTTTGTGATGATGGTTTCTCACAGCAAATCCACTCAGGCTTTCATTAACAAGAAGATGCAGCGTTCCAGGAAGCCCATAGCTCCTTTTTGCAGAGGCCCTGCTTTCTACCCAAGCCCATGAAATCCTGGAGTGAAAGGACTCTCTGTGCTTGTTAAATTTTCTCATAAAAGGAGGATGGTGTTTTATTTTTGATGGCAGCGAGAAGCAAGTTTGTGTTTGGTGTAATTTAAGCCAATGTAGTCACAGAAATGTGAAAGCAGAGCACCATTAAGTGTGAGCCGGGCTCATCAGAGGTAGACAGTAAAATGAGAGAAGGTAAAGATACTCTGAAAGATTGCATATTTCATATTAACTATCTTCTTTCTGTCTTTCAACACTTCAACCAAACTGAAAATTATTGTTCACCAGCAGTGTTTCCCTCACCCTGCTTACCACAGATCTTGCATCTAAATCACTCCCATGCTGCAGAAACATAGGATGTTAGGGAGCCATTATAGATTCACTACTCAGACTCATATTTACATATGAGATACCAATCCTTTTAAGTCCAAATAACTTTCTATCTTTTTACAAGAGAATATTATTAAATTATGACCAGATTGCTAGTGATTGTTCACTATAATAGGATGTGGTTCTCTGGATTTCCCTGTTTGGAGAGAAAAGCTGAGTCTTCCGCTTTCTACCTGTTATATGGTAGCCTCTTTCAACTTTTTTAAACACATTTGAGTTTAGGAGTGGGATTTTTTTTTTAATTATTTTTTTTTGGTAATAGCATGTGATCATGTTGGGTAGGTAAAATCTACTTCTACCTTATATAAAACACTGGATGCTTTCCTTCGTCTGTCTCATGCACAATAAACATCTGCTGCTTTATTTCACCCTTTACCAGGGAGTACCCTAAGTGTACTCTGTGCCTTCTTTCAGCAAATTTTGCCTACAGTGAAGCCCATGGAGCTATTAATTTACATCAAGTGAGGCTTAATACTTGAAGATGAGAAAAAATTAACTCATGCAAGTTCCACTAAAAATATCACAACTTATGTCCTAACTGAAAATAGTATTTTATCACAGCTGTGCAGTATGAGAGAAAAATGGGGAAAGTGTTGAAAACTAAAATTTCAAATCTATGAAGGTGTTATACTGTGAACACATTCAGCTTCCTTAAATCAGAACTTTCTTTGCTGCTGGATGTTTCATTTCAAAAGTGTTAGCTGCCAACTGATATATCAATACCAAGCCACATTAATGAGCCATACTTATACTGCATAAATAAAATTCCTGTTTAAAGTCCTGGCCTCTCTGCATGAAGAGAGAAAAACAGGACACTCTCAGTGTCCTCAGTGATTCACAATGAAGTTAAAAATGAAGATTTAGTGGGGGGTCGATGAGAAACAAGAAGATTTTTTTATTGTGAGTAAGGAGACTTGGCATATATATAGCAACAGAAATATTATGACACCCATAATTCTGGAATAAAATACACCATGATTGATAAATGAATAAGAGGAAAATTTGGCGTCAATGGGCAAAAAAAGGGTGAAGGGCTGGTTTCCTCTTTGTAAATGATTTCTGCTATGAAATCAGTAGTTATTGAAGGCATCAAGGACAAAGTGCAAAATGTCACCATTGAGCAGTTCCTGAGTGCATCTCAACTCATCCAAGCTGATTCTGCTTGCTCATGCCTCTCCCAGCTCAGCAGTACTTCATACAAAGCCTTATCCTGCTCTGAGGGCTTTCAGTACCTCACCCATGACCTGTGTGGAAGGATGAGGAAAGCTGCAGAAAATGGAGGGTACTTACTAGGCAAACCTGCCTCAGAGCCTGCAGACATCTCCCATTACTCATCTTCTATTACACATGACAGTGCCTACTTATGTTGAATACAAGGCTGTTTGATGTGGTTTTAGTTCATATTCATTTATCTTTCCAGCACAAACAAGTGGTCCAAACAGTGGGAGCTTGTCTCATTTTTGTTTTTACTTGGGCAAGGCTCTACTTGGCACTCAGAGCTGCATGCCCAAACATCACTTTACCAGCACATATCACACTTTTGTAAAATTGACATCTGCTATAGGAGCTGCTTTGGTTGTCAGAATGTCAAGTTAGTACAGAATAGTCAATCTCATGCTGTTGTTTGTGGTTGGGTTGTTATACTTTACAGCTATAAAGCCACAGTCATAAAGATGAGTAGGCCAGCATGTAAATATTTCAAGGGGATCAGTTAAAAGCCTGTCCCATTGGGCAGGAGTTCAAAGACAAGAGTTAACCAAGAACATGAAAATGGAGGACAGATGTTAATGGTGAACTTAGGGAACTAGACTAGGAATCTGAATATTTGCATTCTTTTGGATAGTTTGTTGGCTAATTTTTGGAGAAATGTGATTTTATGTCCACTACCTTCAGCCAGAGAAGGGTAAATTCCTCTGAAATTGAGAAATTTGCACCTACCATGTTGTGCTGTATGGAAACAGCGCTGTAGCAATGGGCTGTATTTGGCTGCAATGGGATGGATAAAGGATCAGTATAATTTCTAGATTTTGAGACATTTGAAAAGATCTTTAACCTGGAGCTCTGGCTTGGCTTAATTTTATTTAGCATTGCCCCAAGCTGGACAGGGAAGCAGTATGTTCCTTTGCTTAGGCAACTGGTGGGATAACTCAATCAGTATCTGCAGTTGAGCTTTCACCAAGGATTTGTCCAGAATGATTCATTCCTGGCATCTTAGGCCTGCCATAAATTTCCAGGTGGTCTCTGAGTCAAATGCTGGAGTGGCTGACACATACTTCCTACCACCAGCTGAACAAATTTGATTTTAATAGCTGAATTATAATGCTGACACTCATTCATCCATGCCTCCTAAGTCTGAACGATTTAATCTGTAGCTTTAATTTTATTTGGGTATAGCTATATGTAAATCATAATTTTATGTTTATAGAGAGATCACCACAGTCTGTGGACACCTTGCACTGATTACTAGAGTAAAGGATTTAGATTAACATGCATACCATACATCTCAAATTTCTGGCAAATACCCAAATCCTACATCTCTATTACTAAATGAGAAGAGACTAGCCGAAAATAAATGTTTGTCTCACCAAGAACTGACTTCAAGGGGAGCCAATCCCAGACCATTTTTACTACCTGGCCATGTTTCCTCGAAGATCACTCACTCTAAACTCACCAGCCAGAAAGAAGAAATCACCAGACTATGTTCATCCATTTCAGTATCATATGATCCATCAACCCTGTGCTGGTGATATGACCCATCATCTGCCTGACTTTAACATGATACACAAAAACCAACTCATCTGGGAAGCACTCATCTTGAGTGCTTAAATAACTGGAACTCAGGCCTCTGGATGCTCCAACTTACGTGTCACTTTTCACTGAGTGAGGAGCAAAGAGTTTAACCCAAAGCTCTGCTTCCCTTAGCCACACTTAGTAGTATTTAATCCTGTCATATATCTGAGTTGAGTATCATTCCAAATGAGTAAGTACTCAAACACTGCCACTTACGGTTATTGCCAAAGATATCTGTATTTTTCTTCTTAAGTAATTTGACTTAATATGAAAGCAAATAATTTTCTCATTCTGTTTCAAGTCAACTATATCTTTAAAGAGTATTGCTGGTATTGAAAATTAAGTGATTGCTTCTTTGATATATTAAATGTCATTTGTATGAGCTGTTGTATGCCTTCTGGCTCCTGACTTACACTGTAAGACTAAAGCTAACTTTTATGCTGTCCTTTGGCCAAAGCAGTTATGCCTTCATGCAGATTGGCCTATTTTTTAATCTCAGATTGTATCACTCCACAAAAGCTTTACTGTAGTAAAATGAAAAACTTTTCAGCTGTTAGAGAATTTAATAGGCATGAAAATATTGGAACTGTAAGTTTCATGGAAATGGCCACTCCTGGGTCTAGCAATCAGACCAGACTGTAAACCAACAATAAACGAAGAGCCATTAATACTAATTCTACTACTTGGATTAGGATCCAAACCTGTCTGTCAGTAGTGATGCCTTGTCCATAGCCTCTACTGAGAATTGCTCAGAAGTTGTTTCTCTCCACACCTGAGTCCTAGAGCTCTTTGTGTATAGAATACATACATCTTTTCTCTGTGGCAAAAGATCTGCCTGTAAGCAGCTGTCCAGAAGAATCACAGGCAAACAAAAGGCAGGTCTTCCTTCAAAGGAACCATTTTACAGTTGAATGTCTTAAAATCCTTTAATCTCCTTCTCAAATAAATTTCAGTGAGTTTTTTTTTTTTAAATTGTTATCCTTTCCCAAAGGTCTGTTTGCAGATGCAGAATTAATTTGTATCCATTAACACCCTATTTACATATTATCTTCTTGAATTTAGTTGTTCCATGTGAGCCAAACCTTGAATTAAGAAAGCTCTCTCTGCTTAGGGAAGGACTCCATGAATGAGCCATTCTGCTCACTTGATCTCTGCTTTGGGAACTGTGTGTTGCTCAGCCCTTTCTAGGCCCCACAGGGGCCAATGTTGCAGTCGGTCCAAGATCTAGGCACACCATTAGACATAAATGTATAGAAAAAGACCTCCCATAATGTGATGCACCAGCTAGACAAGACAAGTGAGGGAGAATGATAGTGTGATGGCAGGACTACAGATATTTTGGAGTTCCTATCCTCCATCTGTACCTACTTTCTCTTCTTAATAAGTATTTTTTGACAGCAAAATATTGTGTGGCTTTTGTGGACCACCCTCAACAAAATGGCCTGGTAAGACAGGAAGTTGAGTGTCAACAACACACATCTCAGAAACTCTGAGATGATGTTTGCCCAAACTGGTGCTGATTATAGATGAAGACCATCACCAGGATTTAACAGTAACCAGGAAATTGAAGTATTTTGAAACAAACTGAACTTGAAAACAAGTGCAAAAGATGCACCACATTTTGCAACAGAGGGTAGGGCCCTGGTGATGGAGCAGGGTTGGACAGTGACAGGAGCCCTGCTCAGCACCAGTACTGCAGCACCCATGTGGATTGGGGGACAGAGGCACCAGAGGGGTGACCCAGTGGATGTAGTGCAGATTCTGAACTTGTGCTCCAACAGAGCTTACTTGGGGACATGAGGGTCCAGGGAGTGTTTGGAGCAGCGGGGGATCACACATAGCTAAGCACACACATCCTCCAAAGGAGAAGTGGGGAGGAGGGAGCCCCTTACCCTGGAGAGAGAGGTAGGCACTTGTCCCTCCCTGTGCAGAATTTGAGCATTTGGGGATTAGTTATACAAGGGTATTCAAAGATTTCTAGTTCAGTAACAGTTTGTGAGTGTCTTTTGTTGAGGTTTATCTGTTGGTATGGCTCTTAAATACACTTTTCACCAATTGCTGGTCAATTATGTGCTGTTAATAACTCAATAAACTACTTCAGTCTTGAGTTGGTTTCAACTATGAGCAGTTTATCTCTGTGATAATCAAGCACCTGAACATCCCTCAGTGCTAACAACATTGTGCATGAAATGCAGTAAGGCCAGCTTGCTTTTCCCCTTTATAGCAATGCATCTTGAGAATGTGTCTTGTCTGTCTTCAGTGGCAATTGCTGCACTATCTGCTGGCTCTGAAGGCTCCAAGTTAAACAAGGAATTACTCCAAAGCCAAAAAAGAAGGGAAAAAAATGAGAGGGAATTTGAGGGAAATAATGACAAAGAACAGAGTGGAGAGCTTATCCACATAGAAAACTACTTTCTGACTCAGCAGAGGACCACTCTATCCCTCATGTTTTGTCAAATGCAACCCCTGCCTCTGTCAGCCCTACTACACAAAAATGTAGAGGCTGGAGACTTCCTAGCATGTAAGTGGAGAAAACAGACTTTTTTTTCTGCAGTATAATTTGCTGTAAGGCACCCCACTCAAAAGTGAGCAGAGAACTTAGGGGTTTTACCTGACTTAAGTGTTAAAGAAGGAGGAAAAGCCAAAACAGGCAGCCGCATCAATAGTTATATCAGGTACTTTTCTCCTAAGTACATGTCACTGGGGAGAGGTTTAGCAGAGATGACACATTGGGACCACATCTCATAATTTGTTAATATAAAAAGATACAGTGCAGTAACTGGCAAATCCTCTTTGGTTTATCATTACAAACCTCAGAGGTTCATGATGGCCAGAGGTATGTGACTGTCATGAAGTCACATGAAACTGGAGATTATGTTGGTTATTTTGCTGGATGAATAGTCCTGAGACAAGAGAATTAATTGCATGCAATTCCAATTTTCTTTTTCCTTCTGTTGACAGTTATCATATTCCCAGTTGGTAACAGACTGTCTAAAGAAGATAGTGTTCAATGGAATAGCGAGGAATGATATAAAATTGAAATCAATTAATCTATGACAATTTACAGTGAGATAAGTGAGTACAATGTTGAAGAATACAATAAAGACCATGATAAAGCTTCAGGAGGCATAATAAAGTTACAAAATATTCTAGAGAGTATATTAAATAAAGTTCCAAAACCCAAGCTATCATTTGAAAAATATTTTAACTGTCCTCTGTTCTACATGAGAAACATATTTGTGTATTAAATTTCTGCTGGTTTTACATAAAAAAATACACATTCACTTTACAGTGTAGTCTGGGAGCTGCTAGCAATTTGCTGAGTTTTTAGCATAAAACAGTGATGCTGCTGCAGTTCCTGGTCTTCCTTGCAACTCTGAAAGGCATTCTTGAATTAACTTCTGTATCAAATTACCATTAGCAAGCACTTTTTAAAAGCAGCTTTGTTTTTGCCTCAGAATCAATAATACATCCCTTATCCATTTGTAAAATCCTAGTGAGGAAAAAGGATTTTTTCTGTGTGAAGGAGTTGGATAAGATGAAATCTGTGTGCAATGGCTTAAGGATAATCTCATAATGACTAAGTGTGACAATAAAAAAATAATTAAAAAAATTTAAAAAAAGAAAGAAAAAAAAAAAAAAAAAAAAAAAAAGGAGTAAGCAAGCAAAGGTCCCTGCCTTCTGTTTAGGGAAAACATGGCCAAAATGAATTTTCCTCTCCTGTTCTAACTCCAGCAATATCCAGAGAAGAGCAGAGGCTGATATGACCCAATAACTTCTGTAACAGGAGCACATTTAGACAACAGCAGTGCAAGGCACAATGTGGCACCATGAGTTATCCAAGAGAATGAGGCTCAGTGTGTTGCTGTTGTTTATGATTCCTGAAGGACAAAATAATCTGCCCTCTTTGCAGTTGCTGGATCAGCTGGTTTCCTTAATGAGGTGAGTGCTCAGTGAAGATGTGTAAGTTAGGAAATGAGATGTCACAGCAAAGTACATGCTAACTTCTCTGGTAGTTTTTTTTTGTTTTTTTTTAAACCAGGAAAGCCCACTAGTTAAATGATGTAAAATAAAAAAGGACAGAATGTCTAGAGGGAATTGGTAAGTGGGTGGATGGATGGCAGCCTCCTTCTTTTCTGGGGATACAACTTAAAACAGAGATAGTGTTGCTGTGGAAATATGCCTGCCTAAGTGGTGTAATACTTCCAAATACAGGGCTGGGGTGTTCCATATACTAAAAAAAGTAATAGTTGTAATTCTCAAAGATTTTTGTGAGCAGAGCCTGAGGGTGAACAGAGGATCTAGTGCCCGGTAGCAAAAGCTGTCAGCCTAAGAAAGGCGTGGCTCTGAATGGTCAAAAAAGATTGTATTTAATAATAATTCATGATGTTATATGGTAAGAGAGGAATGCTCAATGCAGCTGATATGGGCTACTCACAATATTTTTAAAGCAACTGAGAAAAAGAGTCGGTAGGATCTGTGCTACAAGATGTGCCACTGAACCAATGTACTTTTTATGATAATACTTCGTTCACACTTGAAAACCACATCTTGGCTTGGCTTACTCTTTTTTCATTTAATTTTATTATTTTGAGCTCAGAGTAGATTTTGCAACTTAGAGCAACATCATCGGAAAAAACACATCATTATACTTTCTTAAACACTACAGTGATGAATATAAAGCATAAAATGATGACATTTTCCTTTGGTTGAAGTATAAAGCTGCGAACCGCAATCTTGCCTTTATCAAATACCAATTGCAATATTAACAGGTGACTTCTTAATTTAACTGTATGCATTGTAACTGAGTATCTTAAAATAATTGTCATTGTGAAGGTGAATTTCATCTTGTTAGCCTTCTTTCATTTAAATTGAATACATAGCAAGAAGTAAAATCATTCTCATTCTTTTTAGATGAAGAAATTCTGGAGATAAAATAAAATTCTTTTCATGGTTGATCTATCATGGCTGGTCCTAAGGTTTGATAAATGATTGGTGGTCCCACAATTCCAAAACATTAACTGCTCTTTGGGTGAGCTAAATAAATGGAGAGGCTAGTTGGTAACCATCAGTTATACTTTGGGAGATGTAAAAGCTTTATATTAAATGCTGAAATCATCTTATATTCTCAAACTCTTTCCTTGTAGTGAGGCTGAAAGCAATGTCACTAAAACTTTCCATATTTACCCTACCCCCCATATTTTCAGGGCTCTTTTTGGTCATGGTTGCCATAAGTGGTTAAACTACACTTATTTTAGAAACAGGCCTTTTCAAATAGACAATCTCCCATGTATTCTCACCTTAGTGATTTTATTGTTGCAGTGCATGACTGGCTGTACTTGCTGTCTTGTGGCATATACTGGCTATCTTGGGAAACATTACGCTGAAGGAAATAAAATTTGCCAAAGAGAATCGAGGTAAAGCTAGGTCTTGTGGGCCTGATGTTTCTGTTTTTCAAAGGCAAGAACCTTCAACATAAATTTCACTCCAGGACAGGGACTGAAGAGCCCACCTCAGGGTTGCAAATCCAAAGGCCACATTCTTCAGAACAATCCAACTTCTCCCTCTTACTCTTCCTCACATCCACCAACATGGTGGCTGGGGAAGCTCCTTGTCCCTTTATTTCTTTTTATTATTGTAGCATCTGAACATGCATGGTAAGTTCAAGGACACATGGTAACATAATTAACAGCCCATTTTCAGAAAGGCAGCAAAAAAAAAAAAATCCCCTAAAAACACAAAGAATTTTCATCCATTTTTTTGGCTTTTTGTTTGTTTTTGAGAGTCAAGGAAGCTATGGGATAGGCTCCAGATTCTGTAAAATGATGGACTCTTAGTTTCCACTGGAAACAGTCACACTTCAGTGCCTTGGTCAGGAGGACATGCCAAGAGCTGTGAACTCTCACCTCTCATAGATTTGCCCTCCTGAGTTTGGATTGTAGCACAATGCCTGTCATTTTAGGACAACCCTTTTAGACTTCTCCTTGAATTTCTGCCACAAACACTTTTTTCTTGCCTTCACAAGAGTGGTGCAGTTCCTAGTTAATTATTAAGATATAAGGGTATGGGAAACAAATGTTCAAATTCCTCCTGATAGATACCACATCTGCCATCTCCCAAGAGCCAGCCCTAAACAGCAAGTTATAAATTATTTGAAGCACTCAGTGTCCCTGTGAAAGCTGTTCCACTTAATGTAAAATATTCTAATCCTACATACATTCATTAGGAAATGGAACCCAGATTCTGTGCCTGCCTCCACCTCTCTTTTTTTTTTAATCTTACACCCTTGTGACCCAAGTCACCCCTCAGGTGTTTCTGCTTACCCCAAAACTGGTCAGTTTTCTAACCTGCAGATAATCAAGCAGAAGACAACAGCTCTCCCAAGCCTTGTTTCAGCAGCACAACTGGTATCAGACACATCAGGAATTGTGTCTTCTCAGCATGCTGTCCCTAGGTGTTTTTTCAATGTTTTAGAGTGTAATCTCAAACACTGGTTGAGAAAAGTATTAGTTTAGAGAAGCACAGCCGCCTCCACTCAATAATCCTTTTTGTGAAACAATTACAAAAAAAAAAAAAATCAAAACCCAAACTCAAAAATCTGCCTTACTTCTTTATCTGAGCCTAGAGCAGCTCTAGTGCTCTCTATCTGTGCACTGCCGGTCTTGCAGCTCCTCTCGAGTCAAGGCACAGCACTGGCAGGTGCATCGGTACCTGCAGCCTGCCCACACTGGAGCCTAAGTTACAGATGCAACCGTGAGCACCACACCTGCAGGGACACAACAACTTTTTCACCTGGAAACAGCCTGGGAATTACTTATCCCTTGGGGAATGCAGAAAGTGAATTTAAGACTCAGCTGCTTGCCAGTCTGACTCTGCCAGCTGAATCCAGCTGTCTGATTTGTGCACTGGGGAAAGGGGAAGCTTAAAAGAGGGTAGCAGGTCACTGTGCAACACAGTAACTTGTTTTGAAAACTAAGTGATTCAGTCAATTGTTTTAATTTCTCTACTTTGGAAAGCACCCATAACTGGGACTTAAAATTCAATTGTTATTTCAGATTTTTATTTAAAGAATTGACTTATCTTGATACATTGACATGATAATTTGCTGATTGGCTGCATCCATTTTATGACCCATATAATTAATTTTGAATCATTAGGTTCAATTTTAATTGACATTGACTTGATAATTAAATGTATTTCTTAGCTACTTTAGTCCAGTCCTAGCAGCACGTTTGGTTCTTTGCTATTAATAAACTTCACAGATTTGTTTTCCTTTTTCAGACTATCAACTCAGACTAAATGTCTGAAGAATATAAGATAAATTAGATGGTTAAGCTAATTACCTACTTACCTCAATCTAAACTTTTTGTCTCCTTCTCAAAGGGCAATCAAATGGTGTAATGATCTGCAAAGATTTAAGAATTCCAAGGCACCCATCATGAGGAAAAACTTGCTTCTAACCCAAAATAAAAAGTTAACTTTATTTTCAAATGAACACATCTCATTTTCTGCTTCCAGATCTGATTTTACCCCTACTACAGCCAGTGTGATTTTGATACAGATGATACAGATGGCCATAAGTCCCCCAGTCCCTCCACACACCTCAATCTTTCCTATGCAAGAGCTGTGTTTGATGTGCACTTTATGCTTTGTTAAAGTTAGTTTATGAAAATAAAATAATACAGGAAACACACTCTACTTTATATATTATATTTATGCTGTATTAGTAAATCCTGCATCTGTATGAGGCTGTACCTCCCTATATTCATTGGCCTGCCTTTTGGTTTTTTTACTTCCACAGTGTCTCTTAATGATGTAAAGGCCACAAAGTATTCTATATATTCTATCTTGTATCAATCTAAACTATGTCTAAATAGGCTACTCTAAGCTCCAGAAAGATACAGAATCTGGTGATGAAAATCACACCCTAATAAACGTATTACATACCAAAGGTGCCATGTCTGACCTGTAAATCAAGTATCTTGTAAAAATCTTGTATACAAGAGATCTCCTCTGGTGATCAGTCATGCCTCAGAAATACAGTCATGAAGCAGATAGATGATTTCATTAATAATGGCACTGCACTAGGAAAAGTGTGCCTTCCTGCTAATTTAAGTAAGATTTATTTAAATCATTATGAGTACCTGAGGCTGAGCAGGTGACTTGTCTTAAGGTCAGCTCTTATGGAAACAAAGCATGACCAAAAAGGGCTACCAAGACTAATCCTAGTAACTGGCATTGGACTAAAACCTGAAACAACAGGAAAAAGCAAAAAATAAACATTGCATAAGTTTAACAATATGGGCAAGCCTAGGCTTCTGCTGAATAGAATGAGCATGGAAGGTCAAAGAAAATGAAGGTTCTTTCAGATTAGGCTAGATGTGTTCAAATGTAAACTGCAGTATGGATGATTACTTATCTTGTCCAAGACAGGGGCTCATTTAAACATTTTGGTATGCTTAAATGCTATTTAGAATTCATTTATACTAAGGGCAGTCAAGACAGCCTGCCACTGACAGATAACAACTTTTTGAGATGTTTGAACGAGCCACACCTGGTCTTCTCTGACTGGCCAAGCTGCAAATGTGGATCTTTTATAAGACTTTACCAGGAGAAATGTCAAAGCTGGAATAAAGATATGCAACAGTTATTAGGGCATACACCCCTTCTTTCAGTAGCATAAATATTCAACATGTTATTAAGATTAATTTTTTAGGTTTAGGCACCTATCTTTACATAAAAAATGGGCATATCACTTCCATTTGCTTTAGCATCATCTGTCTGAGAAAGATATTCCAGAATATTCCAGAGAGAGCAGGGTGACTTTTCACCAGCTCAATTATCTTTTACATTGCTCTGGCAATGTAAAAATTCTCTAGTATTAAAAAGAACCCAGACTCACACATTAATTTTGCTGCCTATTTAAAGCACTAAACCCCACTACAGCTTAGCATTATTAGTAGCAAGAATCCTGTTGGCCTGAACTAGCAACTGTATAATCCAACAGTACAGTTGCCTATGCAACACATTCTTCAGCTTCATCAGACACTTTCAGGCCCGATTACTGACAACAAAGCTTATTAACTGGGCTTAATTTGGAAAATTGGTGTCTTTTGTACTGGATTAATTATTATACGTGTCAGTAACAACATACTTGAAAGGTTAAAATTCCTAGGTTGAGCCTGATAATCTGGCAGGAATTGGTTCCACAGCTGGAGAGTGCTTATTAATAAATCTGTGCATAGCTGCAACTGTAGTTATCACTGAAACTTGAAGAAAGGAGCAGTTTTCTATCCTGTGCAAGACTCAGACTGGTGACAGCCATGGATTTCCAATGTGCTTTGCTGAAAAGGTAACTGTCACAATCATCATTTCTGCTTCAAAGGCAGAGAGGAAGGGATGCACAAGGATGTGGTGTCCCAAGGTGCTGATACAAACACAGGCAGAGAATTGGGTTTCTGATTACTGGCCACTGGTTCCCAGTGAGATCTATATTTCTGCTGCTTCACTGGAGACCAGCAGACATCAGCACAGCACTGAACACATGGTTGCTAACACATATATATTAGCCTGTTCTACTCCATAGGTTGGCCATGGTATCTGTACCAATGACAGAATCCTTGGACTTCTTGGTCAGGCTTCAGCAAAGTGCACCACAGTAGTCAAGTCTGAAAATGCATGGATCAAAGGTTCTAAATTCTCCTCTAACAGGGAGGACTGCACTGTAAGACTGCAATATGTCCTCAAGAAGACCTGTTTAAACAGTTGTTAAAAAGAGGCACATCACCAGCCCTTGGTTTTGATGGGGTTTGTGGGTATCAGAGTCCTGTAGGTGAGCATTTTGTTTGTCCAGTGAGCAGAGCACTGAGTGCACAGCTGTGTGCAGTGACTGTGTGCACTACGCAGAGCCTTTGGAGGAAATGGAGCCTGGGCTGGGCTACGGCAGCACTCAGACAACACCTGCCATCACACTACAGCTGTTCTTCACAGTGCTTTAGGGCAGCTTTCTTCTCCTGGGGCCTGTACCCACCCTGTGTGGGCCAGGCCAGGGTGAGGGGTTGCGGAACGCCTGGCTCTGCCAGCTGCTTTTAGGTGTATTGTTTCATTCCTGCCTGACCAAGGGCAACATTCCTGCCTGACGGTGGGCTTCGGAAAATGGAAGAAATAGTAACAGGTGTTTGGAGAAACACGAGGGAAGAAGAGTCTCATGGAAAGGGACCCTATTGATCTTTTCAACTCCCGAACAGGATGTTGTAGCCAGCGAGGACTGATTTCATGTCCCACGTAGCAAGTGATGGGAACAGAGGAAACAGCCTCAAGTTGCACCAAAGGAGATGTAGGTGAGGTTTTTGGGAAAATTTCTTCATGGAAAGGTTGTCAAACATTGGCACAGGCTGCCCAGGACAACGGTGGAATCACCTTTCTGAAGCATTCAAAAACCATATGGATGTGAGCCTCGGGGACACGGTTTAGTGGTGGTCTTGGCTGGGGGAACGGTTGGCCTCAAGGATCCTAGAGGTCTTTTCCAATATAAATGATTCTGTGATTTCCAGATACATATATTTTTTTTTTAAACATGAGCGTTAGTGACCTACGATATTTTAACAGTTAAAAAACCCAAACGTAACACCCCAAACACAGGCGTACAAGCGCGTACACACGAGTCCAGCTGGAGCACCACGCTCGAGGAGAAAGAGGGAAGAGGCGGGGCGGAGAGGGAAGGGCAGAGCTCCCCAGCCCGCCCTCCCTTCCTCCCGCCTTCGGGCGGCCGGGTGCGGCGCTGCGTCTTCTCGCAGCCGATCCGGGCCGTCCCCGCGGCGGCCTTCACCTTCCTCCCCTTCCCGGCGGCAGGGCTGGGGCCTGCCCGCGACCCCGGGAGGAAATGGAGGCGGCGGCGGCGGCCGTGCCGGGCGGCGGCGGCGGCAGGGGCTGAGCGGGGCCGGGGAGGCGCCGCCGCCGCCCGCAGCCGGGCGGGGGGATGCGCCGGCAGCCGGGGCCGCCCGAGCGGGCCGGCCGTGCCGCCGAGTGAGGCGGGACCCCGCCGCCGCGGGCCGGGGCTGCGGGCAACGGCGCTGGAGGCCCGGTAAGCCGGGGAGGGGCCGGGCAGGGCCACGGGGGAGGCCTGGCGGCCGCCAGCCCCGAAAAGAGGCTCCCCCGGCACCCCGGGTCCGGCGGGGAAGCCAGCGGGCGCTGCGGGCGTGTGTTGTGCGTCTCTGCCGAGTGAGGGGAAGCCCGCCCAGCTTCGTCCTGCTCCTCCAGAACGGGAAAAGTTTATGTCTGTTGCGCCCGGAGCCGGGCTGAGACTGGGGCTGAGCATTGCCTCGGCTCGTCCTCTGCCGGTCAGAGCACGGCCCTGTCCCCTCCTCTTGGCGGGGACCGCTCTGGTCTTACGGAATGCATGGAGCACCCATGAAGCCTGGCCACAGGGGAGAGAGGAGTCGCTGCCGTTCCCAGCTGTGAAGAGCGCGGGGTGCCCGCTGGAGTGGGAGCTGGTGTCTGTCAGACAGGGCAGGGAGGGGAGGCAGCGTCCCGGCCTCAGCCCGGGGCCGCGGGATGGGCGCACGCCGGGCCTGTCCCGGGCCGAGGCGGTCACGGAGCTGCGGCCGGCATTGCTGCTGTCCCGGGCCGAGGCGGTCACGGAGCTGTGGCCGGCATTGCTGTTGTCCCGGGCCGAGGCGGTCACGGAGCTGCGGCCGGCATTGCTGCTGCCCTGGTCCTTGGTTCACATCCCGCTGACAGGTGAACTGCGCGCTCGGGAAGCGCTTCGGGCCCCAGCAGGAGCTGGGAAAGCCGACACACGGGCCTGTCACTTGGTGCCCTCGGGAGGAGAGCCTTGGGGAGGAACCGGCCTGTTACCGGATCTATGTTACAACGTTTAGTAGCACCACACAACTTGCAAAGGAGAGTCTGTGATACATATTAGTCTGAAATTTCAAATATAACAAATTGGCCAGATTTTCCTACCTGTAAGATAATTGCAGCAAATAAACATTGATGAAAATGAATTAGTTAGCTTTCGCTTGGCCTTCCTTACCAGTTCCATTTCCAGTGATGTCAGCCATCCTGTGCTGATGAGCAAGCAGTCGGGAGTTTGAGCCTCCTGGTGTGTCACTGCCATTGACAATGTGTGCAGGGACTGTCCTGCCAAGGAGCTCCTGTGCAAGCAACATAAGCTGCAGAGCAGAGACTGTGCACTGAGTTTTAATGGTGCTTACATACTTCATACTTTGTCCCGTCATTCACTTGAAGACATCAGTCTTGTGCAAAGAATGTTTATTCGAGGTAGCAGGTTACTTGTGGGCCACCAGTCAAGCCTGCAACTCTGTGTCTTGATCTTTGGTTCACGTTTGTGTTGGTGTGTGTGATTGGTGATCCCATTTTTTCTCATGCAAAACCCTTAATCTGGCTAACCTAGAGGTTATGTGACAGTTTGTAGTAGTCCTGAGAGGGAAGGACAGAGGAATGGGTGGGGACAGGAGTTGTGAGACCTTGTGCTCCTAAAGTGTAGAATTGCAGTAAGAAGGAGAAAGTAACCAGAAAGCTGTGTATTTCATTGTGAGAAAATGGACTAAACCTTCAACATTTTTCTTGATTTTGTCTACTTGTAAAGAAAAATTGTGTTTTAGACAACCAGAAGATTGTTGTGGAAGCTAAAGGAGCCTTTTAAAGAGAAGAAACAGAAGCTAGTATATGTATTTACTAGAAAATAAGTGCAGAAGAGGCAACAGAAATGCAACAAGGTTAGAGATAAAATAGGAAATGCAATTGCCCTATGTGAGAACAATAAAAATATTAAGAGAAACAACATAAGCACATTATTTTTTTTAAAAAGTACTGATCATTGCATTTAAGTGAGCATAATGGTTGAGGTACTCCTGTCTGTAATTTTGAATAGTTCTGCTTCTTGAGATCAGTGATGAGCTCCTGATACAGATGTACTTTAGGATGCTAGAATGAGTAACAGTGTAGTAACATCATAATTACATTATGACAGAACCTCTGACAAGATTCTTACATTCATGAGTATGGTTGCAGGTTTCCTGTGCACATTAAAAAAAAAAAAAAAAAAAAGAGTAGACTGCTTAATGTTTTCCTCTCAGCTTCCAGGTCTTGAAGGGTAAAAGTGGTGGTTCTTACAGTTGTGGCTGCAGTTCTGACCCCTTACTGCTCTCTAAACCCTGTCCTTAAGGTGAGAATTGTACTGCTTGTAGGTGACTGGCTGAAATGCTCTCCTGTCCCTACAGCACAGGACCTGGCAGCAGATCTCTCCACTAACTGCATTTCAGGTCAGAGCACACAGGAACTGCATTTCCCATGTGATTTAACACAATTTCTTTGAAATCCAATACATAAATTACATAAGGGGATATAGATCAATAATCCTTACTGAACGCTGTACGTCCATCACTGTTATAGAAGTGGGCTGACTAGCAGGGATGCTATGAATGTTGGAGGCCATTTCTACCCTGCTTTATGTAGAACAAATAGACTTAGTTGGGCAGAGAGGTTTGGCCCAGACTTTTCATTATACCTCTGAAAAGCCCATAGCTGATGGTTAAAGATTTTCCTCCTGCAGAGCATTCTCTGCAAGCTTCTGTCAGTCTGCTGCATTCAGTGTCTCGAATGTTGAATGGTTCTCATGGTTTTAGCAGAGCTACCTAAAAAGTAAAAAATGTCATTGCTACAGTTCTGTGTCTTAATATCTGATCTTAATTTTTGTCTTCTGTGAGAGCTGGAAATGAATGTGATGTCTGAGAGTAAAGGTAACAAATCTCAGCGCCTAAGTGGAAGATGGTGCATTTCATGGCAGACTGAAAAATGAGGACCTTTGAGACCTGGTGGTTTTCAGCATGAGTCCTAGGGTAGGTTTACACTAGTGCAGTGGTAGGATGGGAATAACTTTTGAACTACTTAGCTGAAAAGAGGCCAGTCTGATGGAATTCCTGTGATATTTGCCTTTCCTGGTCAATGGTTTTCCAGATCACGAAGAATAAACTTTTTGGATGTTGTGCGATCAGTTGTCAGACAGGGAATTGCAGCAAAAAACAGGAGATGACAAACACTGTCTTAATGGAGGTCACAGCATCTGTAACTGTCCAAAATACAGTTGATACCAAGTTATGGTGTTTTTGGAAGTACTTAAAAACAAACTCATGAAAGAAGAGGGGGAAAGAAAGGAGCTCCCAGAAGCAAAGCTGAAAAATGCCGCACTGAGAAGATAAAAGTAGGCCTGAACACTGCCATCCTGGCTATTATTTTTTCCCCTTTACCTGGAGATACTCAGTTATTTTCCTCGTCTTACCCATTTTGCATACATTGTTTAGGTCCCAAGTCTGTTCTGAACTGCTTGACTGCCTGCACATGCACAGACTTTCAGCATATCCCGAAGATGGTCCACTACTGTCAGCTATGGAGAGAATTCTTCCTGGAAACATTTGCATTGCTGGAAGGCAAAAGCTTGTTGGAAAAGCAATTGGCACCTGTAGCAGTAGTAGTGATGTTGCAGGTAGACATGCTGAAACAACATCAAAACCAGGTTTACCTCTGTTATTGAAGCTTTTTGGGAATGAAGAAGGTGGAATACTGGTATATGAGTGAAAAATTTAATAAACACTTCCTTAGAAGTATTAACTAACATTTTTTTTGCACCATAACTGGCAATGAGGGTATTTCTTGTATTCCTTGTCAGTTGATTTAAATGGCTGTATAGAAATTGTGGTCACAAACTGTGCAGATGTGACTCAATGAAGTTGCATGTGCCTGCTTTAGGACTGACTTTGATCCTACTACTAGTTATAGAATTGTTGTGAGGATGTCATTGTATGAGATTTTTGTATTAGATCCTGTTTGGTTAAATGTTCAGATGTTATATTGCATGTGACCTCAAAAGGGAGCATTCATGCTTTTCAGCACCTGAGTTCAGCCCCTCATGTGTCTTATCTCTTCAGCAACAGTAGGGACAATAGTGCTGTATTTTTGTAGGTTTTAGATGTGGAGTTTTTTTATTTGCAGTGGAGCTTTCACAGATACCTGGTGTCCACCCCCATGTATATTGCCATGAGAAGTTGGATATTCAGCTAAAGATACAGCTTAAAAATTTACATTTCTCTTAGTGGCTGGGAACTTCAATCTTTTTTATCATTGGTTTCCTTATATTTGATCTTATAGTCATAGAAAACAATTTATTAAGATAGCAATTTCAAAAATTAGGATAGTACTGCATGTATTCAGTCAGTTCCTGTGAGTGTTTTCTTTGCACATTAAAACTGCAGTCTCCGTTGTTTGGGTGGCCCTTCCTGCACTCCTGAGGAAGTTCTGTCTTTGAGGCTTACTTGCAGGGATACAGCTACAGGTAGTAGGCTCTGCTGCAAGGAAACTGAAAAGTATTTGGCCAGCTTAAGCTTAGTGTTCCAACTTGGTAGCTTCCAGCCTGTAATTTCTGTAGGCTGGGCAGGGGAAGAATCTTTGTTCTATGTCATAAATTGACTTGGGATAACCAAGCATAGTGCTAATGTTATGTCTGCCACTGGGAGCACAGCCTTCTTCATTCTCCCTTTCCTAAATGGGTTGTCTTGCTAAGCTGAATCAAAACACAAAATCTTTTAAAAAATTGGGATTTTTGCTAACTGGCTAGACTCATTTTATGACAAGCCGTTAGTGCTATTTGCAGCACAAACAGAGGGCTGGGTATGTGTAAATGGGGGTGAAGGAATGAAGCCTCTGTTTGATAACAGCCAGTGATTGCATTGCCTTATCCTTAACATTGGTTAAAAATATGGCTGAACAGACAAAAAGTAAAAAGTGAAATCTACTCCTATGTTTTATGACACATGTATTATTAAAACTTTTTCTTTTTGGTTATGGAAAGTATTTTTCTAAGCTGTAACAAAAATAATTAATGTGTCAATCTTTTCTCTTTCAAACAGGAGGTGCCAACTTTATATGGCTCATATCTGACAACATGCACCACCAGTGGCTGCTGCTAGCTGCATGCTTTTGGGTGATATTCATGTTCATGGTTGCTAGCAAGTTTATCACATTGACTTTTAAAGACCCCGATGGTAAGTTTAGCTTTAATGTTTGATGTGAAACAGAAAATTGAATAGTGCTTCACAGAAATACTCTTTTCTATGAAAATTAGTTCTTGGCATGTTATCACTTCTTCAGTAGGACTGAGAACAGAACAACTAAATTTCTGGAAGTGACAGTGCTGATATCCAGCTCCTTTTCTTTCTAGAAGTCTGCAAATCTAACATCACGGGAGAATTTTTTGTTGCTTAAGAGCAGAAGGGATCATGTTTGGTAGTACTGTCTTGGTAGGGGTCTGCGTTTTCAAATACATTTAGTTCCAGTATTGTCATCTGCTAGGGGTAGAAGTTACGTGCAAAAACAAAAGAGCACTATTACCTGTTCTAAGTCAGAGGAGACTCAGAAGGTACTGAAGAGTTCATTTCACAATACTAATTTCTGTCTTTTTGTCACTGCTTGTCTTGTGACTGAGGCATCATGTAAAACCTGTGGAAAGTTTTATTTCATTTGCAATGCACTTTGCCTAGCCACCTCTGTCCTGCTTCTTGCATTCAGTTTTATCCCCTGCTGTTTGACTTGTAAACAGCTTATAGGCTTTTGCTTAGCTTAAGTGGCCAAGATGT
The DNA here is from genome assembly GCF_971803275.1 of Cyanistes caeruleus. Classification (NCBI taxonomy): domain Eukaryota; kingdom Metazoa; phylum Chordata; class Aves; order Passeriformes; family Paridae; genus Cyanistes; species Cyanistes caeruleus. The sequence continues at coordinate 30,391,881 of NC_141703.1, forward strand.
TGTTAAGATGATGAGGAATTTAAGCCATTTGATGACACCACACAGCATGTTAGTTTTGTGTCTGCTGAGGAGCCACTCTTACAAAGCCATCCTACTGAGAGTTTTGGGTGAAGGTGGTGATATAGCTTTGGTCTTAAGAGATCTGTGTTTCTGCATCTTCCTAAGACATGCAAAAATACGTAGCATTTGAAGCACTGACACTTGTGCCATATTTTTCAATACCTTGATAATGGGTAAATATATTAGGTGTACCTTTATAAATAGTATGCATCTATGTGAAGATTTATTCAGGAAGTCTTACAGAGGATAACTGTAGACTAACTTAGCTTTCCTTGGACCCAGATGTTCTGTCCTGGTACATCTACAGATCTAGCTAGTCTTATGTTACATAGTTCTATCTTCCAGTATTTCACTCTATGCCAACTCTTGTTTCCCACCTCAGGTAATCTTTGGGTGGTTCTTTTCATCGGAATTTGTCAGGAGAATTAAAACGTAGTTTAAAAATAATTACTAGAGCATACCCTCTGCATTTATTTGCTTTTTATTACCTTGGCTTGCCAAGTTTTTTTGTTTTGTTTTTTTTTTTCTGTGCTGAATCTTCCACTCCTTTTGAATAGTTCTCTGAGCAGATGATACATAAATTCTTAAGCTTGTCCTGCAAAGGCGTGACTATGTAAGTGTATGTATGTGTTGGAGTGTTTTTAATAAAACTAACGAAGGGAAATACTTTGAATATGTGAACAGAATTTTGGAGGAAGTCCAAACAGGATGGCAAATCCTGGAGAAGCTCTTCTAGACTTAATAAAATATGACTTGTCAGAGATCTTTCTTATTTGGATGTATCTTCTTAGCAGATAGAATAAAACCAGCAGATGCTCAATGAATCAATGTTCTTTTGTTTAAGCCTTTTACTGATGTCTTGGGTGCATGAGCAATAGCGACTTCTTAAGGAGTAGGTTTTTGTCCATCATTCCTAGTAACATCTACAGGCATGCTTTTATACAATGATCGTGAAAAAAAATTTAGGCACTCTTTCACTGAATCAGATTACTTGTATTTTACAGAAGAACACCATGAAGTCTGTGCACAGCAATAATTGCCGTTTCTGAATGCTTGAATGCCTACATTGCTTTCAGTTTTAACTTGCTTTTCCATGCATTCCCTTTGTTAAAATCCAGTGTAGGCAGAGTAGAGTGCTCCCTTAAGAAAAGGACATAGGCAGTGCACACATTTTCTCAACCATGAAACAATATGCCCCTGTGGATGCAGATGAGAAAACATTATTCACAGAAGAATCTAAATGAAGGGAAAAGCAATCTAATATGGATGGAAATAAATGTTCAGGGAGAAATCATGGTCTTTTTGCTTTGTAGTTAGGGAAAGCTGTTTCAAATTATTTTTGATCTTTCTGCACTGTGTAGGCTAAAGCTAAAACCTTGTTTTATTTTTTGGTTTTTCTGTACCGTACTAAATGCAAAAGATGAAAAGGGTTCTTCTGTACATGCTTTAATTTGGTCTCAAACTTACCTTCCCTAAGATCACTAAAAAAGAACAAGAATATCAGCTGAGTTCATTGTTGTTGAGAAAATCTCTAAAGAAGGCCATCGGTCTAGTAAAAATGGAAGAGGGGATCTTTCTTTATTTTTGGTTATAGGTGCTTAGAGCACCACAGAAATAAAAGGGTGTTCATAATGACACTTTCCTTCATATAAGTTTAATAGTCTACAAAAGAAGAAACATTTCTACTACTATAAGGAGAGAGAAGAACCTGATCTAAGTTTATTTGGACATGCTTTGGCAAGTTCATTGAAAAATAGAAATCTTCTATGCAGAAGTCCACATAGTTATACCAAATTGTCTACCAATTGTGGTATTTCGATTCAAGACTTTGGTGCCTCTCTGCACACTTTTTGGAAAAAACCAAAGCAAACAACAACAACAAAAAACCCCCAAGTAAAATATAATGGGTATGTTTCTTTGATAAAACTCAAATGAAGTTGCATCCAAAATTCCCACAGAATACATCCTTGAAAATATTTGTAGTCTGTGTTTGTCTTCTCTGGTACCTTTCCATGTAGAAACAAATCCTAATGTTCTGTAAGCTTGAAACAGCAAGTAAAGTTCATGTTTTAGTTGTAAGGCAGAAATAGTTGCCTTCCCCTCACCTTCTGTAATGCTATTATCTCTCTTCCTTCTTTAGGCTATGGTGCCAAGCAAGAGCCATTGATACTGACAGCTGTGACAAAAGTAGAGGAGGTACATGTGCCAGAGGAAAAACATTGGCCTGAAGAATTCCAGGTGCATACTGTTGAGATAAGGGTTATGTGTATTAAAGAGTAGAAGAAAATAAGAGATTAAGGAAGGGCTTCCTGTTGTTAAGATGAATTGCTAGACAGGACTTATTTATTCAGACTGTTCTATTTAGATAGAGCCGGCAGAATTCATTTTAACTTCACAAAGCTGGTTTGTTATGGTAACCTGCTGTTTCATCTGAATGATTCAACTTAATGTGTTTCCATTTCCAGGAGAAAATCGTTACAGTACTCCTTTATCAAGTCAGGACAGTCGTTTTTGTTGGCCTTTTTAATATAATGGCCCACTTTTGGATTACTTTGTGTTCTGTCTTGCCATAGCAATCAGGTTTGTTGTTGTTGAGGGCAAGCCTGTGTCTTCTCTATTCTCTTAGATTTCTGCCCAATCTCTCTGTTTGTTTTTATCAGTGTCAATTTCTTTTTCATGTTTTGTGCTCTTTGTGTTTCACATTTCAGCATTTTTCCAAAGTAGAACATGAACACAATAGTAGTCAATACCCGTTGATCTTTCAGATGCATGGTTCTGTGCTTTCAGCAAATTGACAATGAAACACTGAAAATCCTTTTGTACAAATGTAAATTGTAGACCAGTTGCAGAGTGGGCTAAATAAAAAAAAATATTGCATTTGTACATAAGTCATCTGATGTTTAAAGTGTTCTTGTGATGCAGCATGGAAGGTAGGTTAACTGTATAACCATGACTCCTTTTGTTTTCATTTTTCAAAAACATGAAATTTAAGTTACCTTCAAAATGCTTGGGAAAAGCACTTTGTTCAGTGGAAGGCTGGCAGATATGTATAGTGAGTTTTAATAGCTTTCTTTACTAGTATGGAAGAGGATAATAAGTTTTCTGATCTAAAATAATTCCCTCTTGACTTTCTGACAATGTGAAATGTAGGATAACAACATTAATATTGGTTGCATGCAGTAAGAATTGTTCGGACAGATAAAATAATCTGACAGTCTGTTCAGATTACATTCTGAGCAGGGGGTATTGGAGAGGAGTGACAAAGAGAAAAAGTAGAATTTTTTTCCCTTATGGAAGGTTGGGACAAAAAATAAAATAATTCCTTTTTTTCATCTGTAACTTGGACACTATACCTAAAATCATAGAATCACAGAATGGTTTGAGTTGGAAGGGGTCTTTGAAGATCATCTAGTTCCAAGCCCTGCCATGGACAGGGCTTTCATTAGGCCAGGTTGCTCAGAGCCCCATCCAACCCGGCCTTGAACATTTCTGGGGTGGGCCATCCCTAGCTGCTCTGGGTAACCTATTCCAGTGCCTGACCCTCATAGGAAAAAATTCCTTCCTAATGTCTAAACCTATTTTTTTTGTTGAAAACCATTCCCCATGCCTTGTCACTTCAGGCCCTGGTAAGAAGTCTGTCTTTCTTACAAACCCCTTGGGAAAAATGAAAAACTGCAGTGAGGTTTTCCTGGAGCCTTTTCTTCTCTGGGCTGAAGAGCCACAGCTGTCTCCTTAGGAGGTGCTCCATCTTGGACCATCTTCATAGCCTCCTCTGGACCTTCCATTAACAGGTCTATGTCTTTCCTGTGCTGGGTCTCCAGGGCTGCAGGCAGCACTCCAGGTGGCAGTAGAGCAGAGTACAGGGGGAGAACCACCTCCTTTGATCTGCTGGCCACAGTGCTTTTTTTATGCAGTCCAGGGTGCAGTTGGCTTTGTGGGCTGCAAGTACACACTGCCAGCACATACCAAATTTTTCACTCATCAGTATCCCCAAGTCCTTGGCAGGGTTGGTGTTAATCAGTTCATACTGTACTCTGTATTGATATTGGGGAATGCCATTCAGTTAATGAAAAGGTGGAAATTTGTCAGTTGAAGTTTAAACTTTCCCATCACCTCCTAATTAGAGAAGTTAATTTTTCCTCTCACTCCACTAGTTGTGAGGCAAGAGGTGGTTGTGGTTCCTGTCTTAGTGTCAGAAAAATGAGACATGTGAAGCAGCTCATCCATTTTTGGGGAGAGGTATCCTGCTGCTACTTTTATTTGTTACACTGATGCTCATTGTTCACATTTTTATTCACCTGATTTTATTTCAGCTTGGATAAATGGATGCCTACAGGTGCTAGAAAACAGCACAACATCACAGAACTTTCATAATAATTTTTTTCCCAGTCAGATGAGTCACAAAATATTCTGAGTTGGAAGGGACCGACAAGGATCATTGAGTCCAACTTCAGACTGCACAGGATGTTCCCAAGAATCATACCATGGGTCAGCCCCATCTTCTCAGAGCTTAAAGCATAATTTATGTTGAAACTCTTGTCCTAACCTCTCAGAAGCTTTCTTAGAGGTTGTTGAAACTCCGTGAGAGTTCCAGTATTTGATCAAGGCATGTTTTATCCACACAGATAAGACCCATCAGCTGTGCAGGAGACTTAAATTGTTGTATGGAAAAGCTTTTACTACTGTATGCTACCATGTAATGTCTTAAGAGTAGGCTACTCCTTTAGTTAATATGTAGGTAGCAATGTTTTAATCATGTATCTGGGAGCCATTAGGGTGCATAGTTTGGGGACTTTTATAGTTTAGAATTTGATCTGAAAAATTAAGTCTTTAACTTTTGTTTTTTCTTTCTTTTCTGCATTTCCTAAAGCCAACTGGAAAAGCTTTTTCAGGAAATCTGATCCACCAACCCCTGGTTCATATGGAAAGACTTGAGCTTCTCAGGAATGTCTGCAGAGACACTGCATTGAGAGATCTCTCTCATACCGCAGTTTCCAAATTCGTCTTGGACCGAATATTTGTGTGTGACAAGCACAAGATCCTGTTTTGTCAGACGCCAAAAGTGGGCAACACTCAGTGGAAAAAAGTCTTGATCGTTTTAAATGGTATCTACTTTTCTGTGGGTGTGTGGGTTTCTTTGAGGAGGAAACGGAATTGCTCTAACTGGGGCAACTAAAATGGATTCTTTCTGCATTTCTGTACACTGGTACTTAATTTCAATTTTTCATTTATCACAGTTGTTTCTAGTCCTTTCAAAACATCTCTTAAAATGAGATCTGTTCTTTATGTAAAAATAAGTATTGCTATTACTTGGCTTAAATGTTATTTGAGTCATGACAGAGTAGCCATATGCATGTGGTATGTTGGTTTCTTTTCTTTGAAGGGGTGCACTAATTTATAGAATTTGAAAGTATATGATGAGGTAAGTAACAATAATATGAAATTTCTGGCTAAAGGCCAGTGACTTGTAAGTAGAGATTTTAGCCATGAAGGAAGCCAGTTAAAACTTGGCAGTTGCTGTTGGTCTGTATTGCTGAAATCTTGTGTGTGTTCTATCATCTAAAGAGTTATGAAGATTCTGAGGTGCTTAACACAATAATTTGGTCGCCAAAGGTATGTTAGATAAGATGGTGAAAGAAGGAATAGAGGGACTAGTGTGTTTGAAAAATTAGCTAATGAACTGTGTCCCTCAGCAAACTTTTCTAGCAAGACTCCTTGCTTGCTAACATTAAAAACTTCAATGTTAATTTCATCCTTGATCTGTGAATGTGAACTAAAAGTCTAGCAGAGATATGCCCATATGTGTGTGCATGTTTCTTAATACCTATGAAAGCCACACTCAAAGTACTAAATATGGAACTATATGAGGGCATTGAAATACCTGCTCTTACCAGCATTTGAGAGATAACATACAAAGAATGCCTCAGGATGGACAGGGATGTATTTGCTATGCTGAGTGGAGGATAACTCACGTCTTAACAGCAGGGAACTTTTCACCTTGAGTTTCCTAGTTCTGTCATGTTGGATAATGACAGAAAATTGCTTCCACATAAACACCGGTCTCTTTTGCCTTAAGCTGCCAGTGCACTGGCACTTCGACCGCTGGTGAAGGCTACTGCTGTGGTTGACCTAACTTTCTCCTCTTTGGGTAGTCTCAGAAGGCAGGGCTGATACTTGAGGGGGAATTATTTATGTCCAAATATCTAAGTGGTATTTGGAGGTTCAGGATGGGGAAATGCAGCTGTAGCACTGTGAGGGAGCTAACCCTGCTACTGCTTCTACTGAATATGTTCTCTGAATGAACGCAAGGTGTCAGTTTCTGAGGCTGTCTAATCTGACATCTGTTGTCCACATGCAATTCACCTATGGCACCAAAAAATACAACTGAAAACCTGAAACTGATAAAATACAAACGCAGACCCCACCCCTCACCCCTGCCCCCTCCAGGAAAAAAAAAAAAAATTGGAAAACTGAACAAGTGAATGGTGTGTATTATTCAAGAATTCAGTTCTGGAAACAAGAAGGTTGTAGAGGCTTTCACTTAATTGGTTTGTTTTGTAGCACCCTGTGCTTGTTGCAGGTTGATATTCTGAAATGATGCTGTTGTGTGAAGGTTTATGCCTGAAGCCCAAGGGGCCACATGAGATGTTTCTCAAGGTCATAAAACTTTTCAGGATCAGGATACTAAAATGAATGCAGCAGAGTTAAGTGGCGTTATTTTTCTTGTCAGCTCATGTGCTTGCAGAAATGAATGTGTGGAGACTTCTGTTGTTAATTTTAGTGCCTTTTAATCTGTGGAGTATTCTATGATTGGAATTTTTGTTTCAGCACAGCATACTTGGTAAAACCAAAACTTTATGGATCCTTAAAGCAAAGTACTTTTGCACTGAAGCAGTTTCTGAAGCAGCTCATCGCATTTATTTTTGTTGGCTGAAGCTCAGCCAAAAAGCTGGTTCCTTCTTCTGCATTAATCCTTAAAGTCTTCCTCCATTTATATGTGTTTGTGCAGGCAGAGGGAAAGAGAATGGGGACACTGACATGTGAGGAGTTACAAGCTTAGACATAATTACTGATGAAATTTGCATAATATGCTGTTCTGAGAATTTTGGGGCCATTTGGTCTTGGACCTTGATGTCACATATCCTAAAGAATTTTAACAGTTTTCAGCTTTGCAATCAGAATTTAACAGTTTTAAACATAGTAACTTTAAATGGTAAAAATAAAGAAAAGAGAAAGACATAAAACTGTCAGCCAAAGGCATACATGCCTACTCATACTCACTGTTTTTTCCCTTGAATGAATCATTGCTCTCTCATTTTGATTTGTCTAGGAGCATTTTCTTCCATAGAAGACATCCCAGAAAACATTGTACATGATCATGAAAAGAATGGCCTTCCACGCTTGTCCTCTTTCAGTGACTCTGAAATTAAGAAACGGTAAGTGCCAGTGAGTGTGGGAGGGGTTTGAGGTCAGTGGGGTTATGAGCAATCAAGGGTACAGCTGAAGTCTGAATCTGAAACTGAGGGTAACAGGATTTCTGCTCCACCACTTGTATCATGGCACTATTCTGTTATCCTCACAGATGTCGCTGTGTCTGCCTTCCTACTGGCTTTGAAGGAGAACACCAGTGTAATTTGTGATATAGTTAGGTGAGCTAACCAGCTCCCTGGGATATAAGTGCATATTAATGCACTAATTAATTCAGTGCATACCTAGTTGTTAGATAGCTGACCTTCAGAACTGAAGGTTTAATTGGGCAGCCCATCCTGATGTCTTGTATTATAAAACCGTACTGCCTACAGGTAAGATTGTCATTGCAGCAGACATACTGGGATTGAACTGGTTAGGTTTAAATTGTTAGTCCTTCTTAGCCCCAGAATATTTTCCATTTAGCTGAGCCACTTTATCTTCCTGTTTAAGTGCTTCTGGTTATTTTCAGAGCCTAAAAATACTCTGCCATAGAACTACATTACTTTGGCTAGATTTTTCACTGTGCCTGCTCATCTCTACTAGAGCCTATGCCATATATAATCCCTGTAAGGGGTGGCAGCATGGAGAGAACGGGACATAGGATGACAGTGGACACTTGTAAGCGTGTGCTTGCATGGGTTTGTGTGCATTACAGCACTCTGAAAAGCCAGCCCTTTATACATGTGTCACATGTCATTAGAGCTCAGCCCAAGGTATTTTGTTGTATGCGAGGGCACAAGGACATTTATCACAGCTGTGCCTGTAGAATTGGGGTCACTTGATTGTGTTGATATTGTGCAAAGGAAAATATTGTCACTGTTTTCTTAAGAATGTGGATCTGTTCTCCCTCCTTGTGAGCAGCCTTGCAGAAAAGGACTGTTCACCTGGTGGTGAGCCCTAGTTAGGATAAGTTGAATCCATTATTGCTTGGGTTGCTGCGTTCTGCTCAGCATGGAAGCTGTGCTGGAGGTGTGTAACATAGATTTGGTTGGGATCTGAAATTACTAGTTTTAGATGTGGAAAGCAGGATGGTGTGGATCTGTTGATTTAGTTTGCTGACCTCTATCTAGACCTGCCAGGCTAGGAATAAGTCAGGAGTATGTGAAATATGATTCAAGTGCTGTACAGGCTGAAGAGTCCATCCGCATCCTGTCCATCCTGATTTCAGTGAGGGTTGGTATCTCAGTCTCTTTTCATAGCTATTTATTGAAATAAACTTTGTTTTCAATGTATTCCTCATACACATAATCTGACTACATAATATTACATATTATGTATCACAGTAATACATGAAATTCTGTTGAAAACTGTGGTCTCATGTTTCAGTGGTGCTCTCAGCCATTATTGAAAGCATGACAAACCATCAAAATGAAATACCATTCTTAAATTTTTTTTTGTGCTTTAGCAGCAATCTAACTGCCTGCCAGTGAAAAATGCAGCCTTTTATATGCATTTTGCTGCACCAATGCACTTTTCCCCATGTCCTTATGTATTTTGCTTTTTGACCTTGATCACATGACATTACAAATATCTTTAACTTGAAGTTCTCAGTGTCTTTTGTCTCCTGTTTGTTGTGCATTGAGATAAAATAAGCTCCTCCAGTGTGAATAAAATTTGAAAACTAGGATAAACTATGTAAAAACTGCTAGTAAGAAGACAGAAAGTGTATTTCATCCTATAATATTGATGCAGGTGCTCTAAGATTCACGTTGCTGTGTCTATGGTGAGAGTTTATGTACATTTTGTAAGTATATGCTAAACACTTTCCTTAATCCTTTAATTTTTTTCTTCCTCTATTTAGACTGAATTTATACTTCAAGTTTTTTATTGTTAGAGATCCATTTGAAAGACTTATTTCTGCATTTAAAGACAAGTTTGTGCACAATCCTCGTTTTGAACCTTGGTACCGGCATGAAATTGCTCCCGGCATCATTCGTAAATACAGAAAGAATCGCACAGAGACCAAAGGGCTGCAGTTTGAGGATTTTGTGCGCTACCTGGGGGACCCTAATCACCGATGGCTGGATGTTCAGTTTGGTGACCACATCATTCACTGGGTAACATATGTGGAACTTTGTGCTCCCTGTGAAATCACATACAGTGTGATTGGACACCACGAAACCCTGGAGGATGATGCTCCGTATATCTTGAAAGCAGCTGGCATAGACCACTTGGTATCATACCCCACAATCCCACCGGGCATAACAGTGTACAACAGAACAAAAGTAGAGCGCTATTTTTCAGGAATTAGCAAGAGAGACATAAGACGCCTCTATGCACGATTTGAAGGCGATTTTAAACTCTTTGGTTATCGTGAGCCTGATTTCTTGCTTAACTGACTCCTGGGATAAGATCTGAAAGTGTCCCATGTATTAATTTAAACCTGTGTGAATACCAGCTGCAACACTGGTAGAGCTGAGAATGACCATTTGTTTTCTAGCTTTTTTTGATGTTGCTCCACTTTCCAGTGAAATATTTGTCATATGAACAAGTAGGGGCTTATAGTTGTTGTTTCCTGACCATGTTTTCAGTACATGACATTGCAATCTGTTAGGAATTATGTCTCTGTTATCTAAAATACAGAATTTGACTTCTCCCCTCTTCCCTCCAGGAAGAAAGAGGGAGAACAAATGGGCTATGATCTTCCTCTCCTCCCAGACAGAATGCCATTTTTGAAATGTTGTGAAGTATTTATAAAGATGGCAATTTCACTGTAGGTTAACCCTGACATGTGGATAAACATAATGATTCCTGCTCATGAGAGTCCTGTAGTCTCCCATGAGCTTTGTAAATGAGAGGCCAGTACAAGACTAGAAATTAATTAAATGCTTGACAAATATAACCATCTAGGTACTGTCATGTGACTGCTACAATAACCCTGATCTAATCTCATTCTTGTTTGTCAAAAAATGAACCTAATTAGACAGAAGCTTTTAGAGATGTAAGAAAATGAAATGGCTCCACACCCCAGTTGTCTCTGTACTTTTGTCAAGTGTTTACTGTATTTACTACTGATGTATTGAGCCTCATAATTCTACTTTTGGTTTTTAAGAGATTATTTAACTCCTGGCTATGTAAGTTATGTGAGAACACCAGCTGCAAGTGGAGCATAGAAGAAATATGAAACTGCTAAGGAAACTGTTAAGGAAAATTAATTTAAAGTATCAGTTGTATTTGTGGGAGCACATACAATAATCACAAGATGCTCTCACACAGTTTAACTTGTCTTTTCTTCTAACAGTTAAGATTAATAAAGAAGTTACAAAAGCAAGATGTTTTATTAAAGAGCTGCTTACTTGGATTAACAATCCACCTTTTTATATCCAGCCTTGCTCAGTTTAGTATCTTGGAGAACAGAAAGTTTATCCCCCTCTGAAAATTCATCTCCCTACTGCTAAAGGAGAGAAGGAGTCAAGATGAATCCCTGATTTTTCCAGTGATTCACTGCCATGGTGTCCCAAGTCAGAAATGACTGGTATTTATGGTATTGACATAGTAAATTGGCTATTTACCGAAGTTTAAATGCTATCTAAACTTGGGTATCCATTTTATGCATTAAAAAAAAACAACTGAATTGAGTGGATGCAGCCATCATACTTACTTGTGCTTGTATTGTGTTTTATAAAGAACAGTCTCTTGTCTGAGTTCACCAGCAATAAAAACCATTGTGCTGCCACTTCATCCCACAGGCCGTGAAAGAGAGAGATAGATCAAATATCTGAAATACAGGAATTGCTCTGTTGCAGTGGGCATGTGAACTGTATTTTTTAAATCATAGTCCCAAAAGATTTATTTTCAGGTTGACATAATGTTGCTCGCTAGAAATGCTAATGGTGGCCAGTGCTATGGAATCTGCTTTTAAATCCAGCCACTCTATGTTTTTGATAGCTTTCTGTATTAGCACAAGGAAGCATCTAGCACTTGGGTTAAAGAAAAGCTGTGCCAAGCTGACATGTGCTGCTACCCCCAAACAGGAAGCCCTGTTGTAGCTGGAAGTGATTTCTGAAAGATCTCGCAGATGAACTGAAATAAAGGAGAGTCATTAACTGGGTACTGTTAGGAAGAGAATAATCCAGGGTGGTAAAGTTGGAAGGTAGGATGTTCTTCAGGTTTGTTTGTTTTGTTTTTTTTTAAACAACAATTATAGTCCCCTAACTTGTTAGTTCTTAACCAATGATAAAAAGATGTTAACAGCTCCAGGTTTTTCTGTGGTTTTCTTAATATGGAAACTTAGCAAAATGCTCTGATAAATGCATTTTGGAGCTAATAACCTGATTGATTACTTTGCTGCCAATTTAAAATGTAACAGTGAATAATGTATAGTAAATTCGGGCCTTAAAATTTAATAAAGTAGAATTGTTTTCCTCTGAAAGTATAAGCTACTGATCACACAAAACACCAACGTATGTTTTTCTTTTTCTTGGTAAATAACTTAACGTATTGATTGCTTAAAAATTTCTAGATAGAAAGTGCTACATAAATATTAAGTACTCATATTTTTTTCTGATAGCTTTCTCTGTATTGAGTTCTCTCAGCCATCTATGAACAGAACTATGGGCTGACCTAAGCAGAGGTGTATAATCCTCTTCTATCTCTGTGTTCCCATGCTTTTCAGGCTGGAACTGGAATGCATGTTACCATTTCTTCAATTCAAATGTGAAGTTTCTCCTTTCAGTTATATGTTCCTGAGCTATATTTTCTTTCTAGAAGTGTGGGGTTTTTTTCCCCTTAAATGGCTGAAGTAACAATGGTGCAATTTTGGCACATCTCTTGAGGAAACTTGTATACCATGATGGTCCTTGGCAAAGTGTGGTAGGGCTCTCCTTAAACTGGTGCAGTACAGGCAGGATGGTCAGAGTGTGCTGTGTTAGGGAAAAGACTCTTGCCATGCTGGTTATGATAAATTAAATGGTTGTGGTTTGTTTTAGCTTGATTGTACTCTGCACAAGGCTTTTACAAATATAGTCTCAGTGGCATGCACAAACATCATTTGGCTGTTCAGATGTTATTTGCATACCACTTTCAAACTGCAGATGATACTTATGTCATATTTTTGGAACTGCTGGTCCAGATTATTCTTTCTCCTTTCTTATTATTGTTACAGCTTCAGAAAACAAATTCATATCCTTACTTTGTGTCTCTGTTGTCTCTCTTTAGCAGCTTTTGAACTCTTTGGCCCATTTTAACCACATTTAGCAAAGGAAAGTCAAGAGGTAGTGGTAGTGGTCAAGAAGCAATTTTCTTGAAAATAGGAGGAAAAACACTCCTTGCACATCAGAGAGTCCATGCTGTATGTCAGCTTTAGCAAAAGTACAGACAGTAAACAGTTTTACAGTACCTGCTTGTATGGAGCTCCTGGTTTCTAATGGACTTCCTTCCTTAGTGCTCCTTAAAATTTGGCCTCTTAGCTAACAAAGGCAAAAAATTAAATTAAAATGGATTCCATGGGTCTGTTTTCTTCACATTCCTAACAAAATTGAGCTGACTGGGTTTTTTGAGATCTTGGGAGTAAGAGAGTTTGTCTTGTGAAAATGGATTAAGAATTTACCTGCTTGTGAAACAACTTTATGGTAATGCCTATCCCCTTTCCTTCTAACTTCAGCACACAGTACATTGTCACTGCTGTGCTTTCTGATTGCGTGCCATGAAGATGTTTTTCTGTAGTTAAAAATACATGTGTATTTTTTTTTTTATTATTTTGGGAACTGTTCTGTCAAAGAAAATGTCTTGAAAATATGTATTCTTCCCAAAAAAAGCATGTTGTTTTCTGATTCATGCGCAGATGCTGCCCTGTTTGTACTGGGAGTAAGGCTCCCTGCTGCTCTGTGTGTCTCCATCCTCAGATTAGGAAAGCCATCAGACAGCTCTGGCTTTTGTGCAACATTACTTTTTTCTTGAGGTGCTAATAACTTTGTTGGCTGGGAAAGCAGCCTTTGATCTTATCTGTGCTGCAGAAAGTTTGCTGAGAAAAAGAGTAATTATATAGGGAGTGCTTAAGCTTATGTTCTCAGATGAAAAAGGATGTCTTGTCAGTGTGTCTGCCTGTATCTGATACCTCGTAATTGACAGAGAGAGGGGAAATGATCTTTCTGCTTAATGGCCTTGTAGTGATTTATGCTAAGACCCCATCCTATTTTTTGTTATAGCAGCATGAAGGGGACCTGGAAGGAGGTGTGTAGTCAGCATGTGCTTATTGAAAATGTGAGGGTGCAAAGGAAACTTGACATGGGAGTTGGTTGCTCGAGATTTATCACGTCAAATTACTTGTTACATATCATCTGCAGAGGCTGGTGTGGATTCTTTGTGGCCTGTGCTTGAGATTTTATGCAAGGTAGAAAGAGGCTTTGTGGGTGGTGGAAAATTCCCTTTCAGCCTAAGTTAGCTGTGCGTGTTCCTGGGCTGCTGCCGTGGGGAAGGTTTTAGAAGGAAATGATCCTATTAGCAGCAAAGCCTGCAGTGCTTGGGCTGGTGAACAGAGTGCCTCCCTCCTGGAGGAGGAGTGACTTCGGGCTCACACTGATGTGTGCAGCCAGCTTTGGTGCTGTCTTGTATAAATCTCTATTTTTGTGCTTTTAATGCAGTTGTGTGCAGCTGAGCTGTCAGCTTGGTTTCCTGCGTGTGGCAGTAGCCTGAGGTGACTCATCTCTTCGCCACCAGAGCAGCTTTGAAAGGCCTGCAGCCTGTTTTGCTATGCAGCAGGAGACATTCCTCTTATGAAGAGAGCAGCATTAAGCCTTCAGCCATGCAGCTGGTGGCAACTGGCTGGTGTAAGCATGAAAATGGTGCTGTTTGGGGCTTCCTGCTGTAAAATCATCATTTTCCCTTTAAGTCCAGGCAGGAGTGAAAGGGAACAAAGATATGTGTTTGCTTTGAGTCACAAAAAGGAGCCATGCTGTTAAAAATTCCAGACTGGTAAACCCAAGGAAGGCAAAATCTGGGAGAGCAATGCTGAAAAAAGCTGTGGGCAGTTTTTCTTAGGCTCCCAGAGATGCTGAACCTGTTGAAGGAGAGTTGCTGAAGCTTCCTGGGAGGTGTCAGGGGAGCAAGCATGCTCCCTGTAGCATGTATGTGCATGCCAGAGGAGCAGATGCTGATGGGACAGCATGCACATGACAGGCTGAAAGTTTGAAACATCTACTGTTGGGTATCTGTTTGAAATCACAGAAAGGAGGAAATAATAAAAAAAAAAGCAAGTGGGAAGGAAATAATGAAAAAATAATCCTGAAGGCTGCACCCCTGGAAATGCAGTGCTCACTCTTAACTGCCAGAAACATGCCAACTGCCCTGGATGTGTACCAATAATTTCTGAGCAGTTTGCAGGACCAAAGCAAATCTGTGAGTGGGAGGGTAAACCGCGATCATAGGGCATCTGTACGTGCTCTGAAAAGTGATCTAATTCTGAGAAGCTAGCCAAGGTTCCCAGTTGTGCCTAAGTAAGTGGATCTGATATAGGAAAAATGCATAGCTATAGTGGAAGCACACAAGTAGAAAAAGCTCTTGTGGGATAATTTGCTCTCAACAACCAAGAGTTAGACACCTGCTGTGATTTAAGAAATAGGAACATTTTCTCTTTAACATCTTTTTTTTCCTCTTCTCTGCAGCCTTTCTGTTTTATTCAGTTTACCTTCCTGTATCCTGAGAAATCTTTGGATGATACACTGCAGTAGGACACAACATTCTTTTGTCAGAAGGGTAGAAGAGGCTGTAGGAAATACAAAATATTCTCCACAATTTTGAGTAACACAAGAAAAATACAGAGTTTATATCAATCATGAAAGATTTAGTGAAACACACTAAATCTGCTAGGCATTTCACTTGAGTTAAAGGCACAGAAACTTGTGGTGACTGAAACATTAAGATTGCATGGGTTGCTTCTTAGATGTTTCATGTGTTGGGCAGAAATCCACTTAGGGAAAAATGATCGCAGTTCTGTTTGGCATCTTTTTCTTAAGTTTTAAATAACTCCCAGTAAGGTTTTACAACAAGTAAAATTTGAAGTTTGCCATAACACAAAGCTTCACTTTGGATCCACTTATTTTGCTCTCATTCCCCTGTGAGTATTTTGTAGAGTAAGATTTGAGTCTGTTCTTACTCCGTTTCTTTGATTTCTGTCTGTTCTTTGCAATGTTGTAGCACTTGTGCTTGTGAAAAGGAAATGAGCAAGAAGAGTCACAAATATTCTGGAGAGAGTATTTTCTCTCTTTGGAAAGAGCATCTTTCCAAAGCAGACCTTTATTTGTGTGCTGCTTCCATTTACAACATCTGCTTTCATTATCTTTTCTAGTCTAGTCTATCTTGCTTTGTCTAGTTCTTTGCTGTAAAACCCATTGGGATACACATTTGTTGTTAAACCTACGGATTTAGAAATGTGTAAGAGGAAAGGGATTAGGAAGAGTGTTGCAGCAGGAAAGAAAGAAGCAGCAGGAGGAAAGGGCTTCCACAACCTCTTTCACAGTTCCAAAGCTTAAGCTCCATCTTACTCTTGTTTGACAGCTTTTAGAACATAGGTTTTTGGCCTTACGGGAGACATAGTGTGTAGTGTAGCAGCATGTCTCGGTTGCATGCTTGCACACACTTGCTCTTCTCTGATAGAATCAGGGAACATTCTCATAGGTGAGACCTTTGTTCCATGAAGTGTTACAGTACTGCCTAGCAAAGATGGAGCAAAGATGTTTTTTCCCCTTTCTGAGCAGTAACAGTGTGTTCCTTAATTCTCTTGACTACCAGAGAGTATAAACATGATTTCACTTTTCTGGAAGATGACCAGTGATAACAACAGTGTTTTTACCAGGTTTTAATCTTAGAACACCATTTAAATACATCTCAGTGTGACAGAAAGGTAATGCAGTAAATTGTAATTGGTTTTTGTGGATTTAGAGTTGACTTAATAGATCATTGGAAATGCCATTCTGATGGAAAACAACTTAGGTGCATTGCTTCTGTCTCCATGTAAGGACCTGTCATATGATTGCTTACCAGTCAGAGGAAAATAACTTCATTAGATAGCGATGCTTTTTTCTGTAATCCTCTTACTTGTGGATTTGGGTCTTAAAATACAGCATGGTAGATTTGTCTTGTGTACGTACTCCTCTCCTGTTCTAAAGTAGTATTGGCAGAAATTTCATACCTCTGTTATTTTGGCAACTCTTTTCTGTAGCTTCTAGTTGAAACTGTTTCAGGTTTAAGCACTTTGCCTTGGAGAGTGTGTAATTGGACTGTGGATACACCAGAAGAACTACAAGCCAGCAGTGTAACATGGCTGTGAGAAAGGTACCACCTGATTCTGCATGCATCCAGGTAAGTATTTCCAGTAGTGGCCATAAATATGAGTATTGTGACTAAGGCTGTGGAGAGGCCTTGCCTTGACCCCATTCCCAGTTCTCATAAGCTGTGACTCTGGGGTGCTGGCAGAGTTGCAGAACTTCTGGTCTTTGAGCAGAACGACCAGAACTTGTTCAGCCTAAAGAGAAGGGGGTATAATAGGTATCTAAACCTGTACTGGGACAAATGAAGTAGCAAGAGAACCTCACATCCAGAGAAGGAGGGGAGCCAGAAGACAATGTAGTCACAAAGACAAACCAGTCTGAGCTGGCCAGGAGCCAGCTGAGGCTGGAAAATAGGTGGAGGTTTCCTACCCTGAGGCTTTGTGTTGTCATTTTGGTATCTACAAAGGGTGCAAAACGATAATGGGCTGCTATGCCACTGCCTATTCAAGCAGCAGAGGCCTTGACTTTGCAGACTTTGTTTAGGTTGGAAAAGACCTCTAAGGTCTTGGAGTCCAGCCATTAGCCTAACACTGGCAGGTCACCGCTAAACCATGTCTTGAGTGCCACAGCTTCATGGCTTTTAAAAACTTCCAGGGATGGTGACTCTACTGTTCCCTTGGGCAGTCTGTTCCAGTGATTGACAACCCTTTCAGTGAAGAATTTTTTTTCCTAAAATTTATTCTAAACCTCCTCTGTCAAATTTGAGGCAATTTTCTCGTGTTCGTCACTTGTTGCATAGGAGAAGAGACCAACACCCAGCTGCCTACAACCTCCTTTCAGGTAGGTGTAGATAGCAAGATGGTCTCCCCTGACAACACCAGCTCCCAGCTGTCCTTCAGGTCCTGCCCAGTGACCTGTGAGGACAGCAGAGCAGGGCTGGTGCCTGAGGGCTGGGTGATCTGACTGGGAGGAGAAGGCTCCACAGAGGCAAGGGGGGCCCATCTTGCACAGCCACATACATTCAGCTCAGTCTTGTATGCCATGACATGGGTTATATATCTGGGGAGATGTTGCCATCTCCTGTCTCCTTTTCTTCTTCAGCACTTCTTAATCACATTTGGAGATGGTGAAAGAAGTGTCAGATTTTGAAAGAAGCCAAGAGCACAGTGTAAATTCCCTGACATTTTCTTTAGTGGAAAATTTATGGTTCCTGTGGAAAGCTTATGGTACTTCCCCTGTCCATGTTTGAGTTGATGTTTGATACAAACAGAAGTGATGATAGAAAATGTTATGAATGAAATTAGACAACTAGGTCCATTGAGTTAACAGCAATTTAATTAAAAATGAATACAATTTAGTGAATTGAATAGCAATTTGGTATAAATTAATACAATTTAGTAAAAGAATATGATTTAGTGAATACATTCAAGTATATATAGGTGTGTATATATACATATATGTATGTAATTTGCAGAAATGGAGTATGATTAAAACATAAGCAAAACCAACCGGGGTACGGAGAGGGCTTCTTACCCCACCTCACATACAAAACAAAGCAATTCAAACTAAACTTATATACTGTATGTTATACATATTCATTAATGTTTCCTGTAAGTTTCCTCCTACTTTCAATTCTGCAATTCTACGTCACTGTACTTCATGGCACATGCCTCACTTGTTGCCAGGGGGTCTGCAGTCTTCTTTTGGTGGTCTTACACTCATCTTCGTTGTCCTCTGGATAACCTCACAGGTTGCATGTGCGTGCTAAGCGTTGTGTTACGTAAGTAAGCATTCTATTCCAATAATGAGCCTTGCATTTCATAGATAAAACCATCGTTTCAGACCCTAAGCTTGAAGTCGTTCCAACTTTGTCCATCTCAAGGTCGATTCTGTCTTGAGACATTACTTACCTTAAAACTACATCCTGTATCCTATTTTTAACAAGTAACATCTGCAAAGGGGTCCATCTGCCTTGTAACACTAATTCCCTGTATGGCTTTATAATAATAACTTTCTAAATAGTTACAGTTTAGTTAGCACGAATCATCTTTGTTTATCACAGAAAATATGAGGGGAGGTAAAGAGTGTCATGGAGTAAATTCTTCATTTAAAGTTTTTGAGATCCCTGGCCTCTCTCCCTTCTAATCCAAGGGAGAGGTTGGACAGCATGCTGCAACCAGACTCCAAATCCAGATATCCCATCTCTAACTGGCCAGACTGACTTGACTGTCAGCATGGCAGTGTGCACACAGATGTCATTGCTCAGAAGGACCTGTGCAAGGCATCACTGCTGCAGGCTCTGCTGATCCCACTCATAGAGGTATCTCCTCTAGAAAATGAATCATGAATCTTCAATCCACCTCCCCTTTGCTTTCCCTGAAGAGGAGTTTAAAGAGCACTTCTCTGCAGCGGGGTTCTGCCATCATCAGGCATGAAGCTATTGCTGGGGGGGCAGCACACCAAATAAGCTTTATTGATGACTGAACCCAATAAACAAAGCTTTTGCTATTAGGCAAAGTCCTGAAGGTATTGGTAACACGTTTAGAAAAGGTGAAAAGTTCCTGTAGGAGAAACAGAAGAACTAAAATATTTATGGCTTTATTATCAGCAGATACCTGTAAAAGAGAATTGTAACCTCTGAGTTCAATCATGCAAAATGAACTTAGCATGTAGGCTGCCAGTGCTTAGAGCTAACACAGAGTATACAGAATACTGTCAAGCACTTACTTTGATACATGATTTTAATTTTTCCCTGACACATAAATCATCAGGGGTGTCTTTGCAATCTGGAGCTAATGCTCCAGACTGTGAGCAGTACTTTGATTTGCCATCTGAAACTTTAACATGTATTTGAGGGCTTTCTTTGTAAAGCATTATTCTGAAACACACTGAATCTGCCAGGCATTTCACTTGAGGTAAAGGCACAGAAAGATCTAGTGTAGTCTCGACTCCAGCTCGAGACTCCAGAGGGCAGAGTGTCAGGGAACCTGGACTTCCATGCACGTTACTTGAGTTTAGCTTGGTTTAACATCTGTTACTTGGGTGAGTTCTGCAAGGGCAGATCATCCCCTCTTCAGCTTGGAGGAGCTTACAAGCAGTTTAGGGCATTTGGCTGATGTAGTTACTTTTACAGGCTTTAGAGCTGATACTGCCAGGTGGAATTAGGTTTCTGAAATGATTTCTTTATAAACCTCTGGCTTTGATTACTTCTAATTTTGCTGATGGTATCTAAGAGCTAAAGTGGTTATGTGATTTCTGAGAATACCCTTAAGTAAAGTTACTTAGGTTGTGTTGTGCCCTTGAGAGAAAAAAATCTTGTGCCACACTGATCTCTTGCAAGGGATGAAGGATTTAAAACCCTGTAAGAAGGTAAATCACTCTGGTGCTTGAAATGTCCCCTTGCTGTCTGTGGGGTAGGACCACTGGAAAAATGACAAACTTTTGAAGAATACGGGCCATGCAACTTGGTAAAGTCCTAGAGCTTGCTGGCTAAATCCTTTATAGAGGGTATGTCCTGTCCTGGTCTGCACACGATGAAGAAGGCTCTTCCATCAATCACTGCTCCTCACTTCAGCAGCCTACTGCAACTTCAGGTGCTAGATCCACTAGTGGTGGGGCAAGGGTTGTTCAGGGGAATTCAGCACATAGACTTGAATAAGGAGAACACTTAAGAAAGGTTTTTGAGGGGAAGGATAATTGTAGTGAATTCCATCAAGGTGGGAGGTGGAGTAAAAGCCAAGGACTGACTGTGCAAGAAGTCTTGCAATATAAGAACTTGGAAAGGATCCTGAGGCTGATGGGACTTGCTTTGCTTTTTCCCTCTTTTTTTTTGGCCGATGTCTAGAAATTTGCATTCTAGATGCTACATGCTGAGTTTGCAACGGTTGGTACAAAGGGCTGGGAAATACCAAAATTAGGGACTTTCCCCATGCTCTTCTCACCCACACTTCTTAGCACAGAAGTTATTCTCATGACACTGTCACATGCTATTTTTTCCACAGAATTCATGTCTCATTTATTGTACTGGAGAAATGAGGCTCCTGGCTTGAGTAGGTCTTGAAGATGAGTAAAATGCCTGTGGTTCTGCTTTTTTACCTCTTGCAGAAAATAGAAGGTGGATACTGAGAGAGGGGAGAACTGCATAAAGAAAAATAATCTTATAATCTGCGAGCAGTTGTCACAAAAGTTTTGCATAATGCCAATTATGTGACCAGACCATGAGTCTCACAAATCCTGCCACTGGTTACAGGTTCCTCATTCTTTAACTGCAAACCTTCAGCTATGACTTGTACAAGCCCTGTTTGTTCACAGCTGCAACTGATGTTGAAAAGGCTGGAGCCTGAATAGGACATTTAGGTACCTCAGCTGACAGTCCAAAATGGATTGTATTTTTTCTTTAGGCTGCCATACAATAGCTTTTGACTTATAAACCCAGACTGTGCACCATCTCAGAGTCTTACTCTTTGAGAAAGTAAGTACTGGCTAGAAAAAGAAAACATGGGGAGTTTCTCAGTCTTGCTCAGAACAGTGCCTTATAAATATGCCCTGGAGGACAAAGCTAAGAAGAGAAAAGCTGCTCAGCCACAAAGGAGAAGCAGGCACAATACATAGATGTGAGGGGACAAGTTAGGGAGCCAGGATTAGCAAGCACATTTCCTGAGAGACCAGGGTTTCTGGTATTAATGTTGGCTATGAAATTATAGACTGTCCAGAGCACGCCTTAGTAGAAGTTATGAGGCAGGCAGGAGCATTTCTATGAAATAAAGCCCTTACTGGCCATTCCTTTGATGCTGTTGTTAAAATGTCTTGTTTGTGTGGTGTGAGAACTGGGCTCCTCACATGAATGTGAACACCTAACGAGTCCTGCTGAATAGAAACCTCTCAAGTGTGGATGTAGCATCCCCATTTAGGGACAGACTTTTTTGTCCATCTGATTAACATTACTTTCATCAACCCCTTGGCATGCAAGCAAGACACCTTGTAGAATTCCTTGCATTCCAAATCTCCTCTTTGAGACTCAAAGTTAGCTTGGCTGTACTCTTGACCTCCTTACCTTGTTCTCCACCAGCACCTTCGTACCCAGGCAATGTGATCTCCTGTCACACGCTGTTTTCCAAGTAACATAGACTGGGTGTGACATGCTGGGCAGAACACAAACAGCAATTTCACTTGTCAGGGAGTTCCTCTGGCTTGACAGCTCATGCTGTTGACTCACTGGGAGGCTTTTAACCTGGAGCACTACTGCTATGGGCCCCAGTTTTACTGGAGGGCAGTCCCTCTGGCACACCTGAATGGCTCTGTGTGTGTACTGTGCCTTTCAAAGATACACAGTAAGTGTTTGATGGCGGCTGTGCATGGCCTTGATTGAAGCCTCACACTCACGTAACAACTGGGATGTTCAGTGTATGGTGGGAAAGGAAACCACTGCTAGTAATCCTTCTACAGCTGCAGAAGCCATAAGATATTTGTGTGAAGGTAATGGAATGTGCATGGAGAAAGTGATTGTAAATGGGTAATGATTAGCTCACATCATTTTTACTTATTTGGCCTATCATGAAGGGTTTTGGTGATTTTACGGTCTGGGAGGAGGCCAGGGTCAGACTTTAGAAACAAAGAGAGTATTTTTTGGTAATTAAGAAAAATTATACTTGAGTTCTAAATTAAATCAGAATACCCTTAAGCTGCCCTGCTGCGAATGCTTTTACGCAGATCTTCTGGCACCAAGTCAAGCATTGTCACCACTCCTGTGCCTACTATTTGTTATTTAGGCATGTATGTGGGGATTTCTGGTGAAGACAGGGCAATATTAATGCTGCTGTGCAAGCCCTGAGTGTAACTTCATCCAAACATGGGCAAGCAACTCCAAGAGAGATTTCTGAACCAGAATGAGCGCAGAGAAGCTTGGAAGAAGTTGTATTAGGGATCTGTGGCTTAAACTGATTCATAGGTTGTACAGAGACTTTGTAGTCATCTTTTCTGACTTTCTATATTACACAGCCACTAAACTGTACTCCTGAGTGGACTCTGTTTTGACCACAGGTGCATGTTTAGGAAATAGGAGGAGGAAGGAATTCTGACCTGAATTTACAAAGGTTCATTAATGTAGAAGTCATCACAGCTCTTGGTAAAAGGTCTTAGTCTTTATTACCGTCCCAGGTAATTACCTTCCATTATCATTACCACAGTTAAATGTTTAATATTAATTTCTACTCTAAACTTTCTTCAAGCTTCATATGTTCAGATGTGGGATGCTTTAGTTTGCTACAAGCAGGAGATTCGATTTGGTGTCTGTTCTGGCACAGATGCCAGAAGGATTCTGCACCTTACCAGAAGAATCATTAGAGGTGGGAAGAACTGGGACTGACTTGTGCAGCCTAGTTATTCTCATGTACGTCACCACTCCAGTAACCCTCATGGAATAAGGCTCTGGTCCTGGCATGCACTGCAGAAGCACAGTCAGCTTTTCAACTTCTTTGACCTTGTATGTCAGCCCCATGATCAAAAGAAATTTGCTTTAAGAATCAAATCAAGCTGATGGAGCTAGGAATTAACAAGAGAGGCATTAGGAGCTCATTTATTCCCTCATGGTGTAAATCTAAACCCCTGGCATGGTATCCAGAAGACATTTAATTTTGTAGCTGCATAGCAGCTGTATCTTTCTTCAAATCACCTTCATCTATTCACACTTAACAGCAAACACTTAACAAACTTGTTGTTTGTTCTCTTTGACCTGACAAACCAGAGATGAGAGGATTAGGTTTCCAGACACTGTGAGTCTTTTTCATAGTGACCAATTTGAATTTCAGGCTTAAGTGAGCCAGCTGACTGCCTGGTGAGATATGGCACACCTTGCAACTAATGAGGCTTGACTATAGTGGTAATTCATCAGTGACACCTGCCTGTATTACTTTTCCTGGTTAGCTGGCATTGACTCTGTGGTATGTGAAATCTGCTGACTTTATTGAAGGATTGGGCAGGCTGCCCCAATTAGAAAACTAAAGACGCTGAAAGACACCATCTAAATAAGGTTTACAGAGGACCTAAGCCAAGCAGTCTGGAAAGAGGGCACTGCTGGAAGAGATCAGATTGGTGTGTAGTCTGCTGATTACTAGTTTAATAAAACCAGAAAATAGATGTGTGTATGTATGCAGAGAGAATTAAGCTAGACTGTGTAGATGGTGTATTGTGCACAGGTTGCTTGAGAGTAAGCTGGTAAAAGATTTATTTGTGTAATAATCAGTAATTTAATGGTCAGATTTAGCAGTCAGCTGTGGCTATCCCATAACACTAGAAGGATGACCATTTAAAATAAACCTCCCTTATAGGTCTTAAAAGTAAGTACCATGTATTTCTGAGACTGAGAAATTACACATTTTTTGTTTATGTCATATGGATAGAAGAATGTGCTTTATGGATAAGCTTCATATGCATTGCACTGAAAGCCGTATTTGGTTCTCCATGATTTTACTAGCTGTTCAGAGGACATTTCACTGGAAACCTCTAACAGCTTTTAGAGACATCATTCTAAATATCTTGATGGAAGACATTCTTAATGCGTTCTTACTCATTCTAATCATGGCTGCTTTTCTTAAAAAAATATTTTGAATGAAAATGGCTACAAACTCCCTACACCTATTTTTGTACTCTTTCCATATACAAAATATTTTCTTGCATGCTAGTTAACACACTTCAATTGCAATTAATCACAGAGGTATTTTTCCCTTCTTGTCTTATTTCTTTCCAGATAATTAGTTTTAACTAGGGAGATGGTGATTATTACACAAGCACTCACTTCCAGTGTTCTTTAGCTCTTGGACTGTGATTCACAAAATACCCATTTGTTTGTTATGGAGCCAATACCTACATGTTGCTTTTGATATACAGGGTTGTGTTCAGATATTTCATTAAAGGGGCTGATCCTTTGAAGTTTTACTATTGGCTTCCTTAGATCTGGATCAGTCTTAAAACTAATCAGTTCTTAGCTGGATTACACCCAATGAATCTGGATGGTGAATAAAGCAGCATAAAGGATATCTTCGTTGCAACTGAGACAACCTACATGCACATAACCTTATTTTTGGCTGCCAGCTTCCTTAAGTGATCTTGTTTTCTTCAGTAATTAATGATGAATTCCATTGACATAGGTTAAAAAAAAAAAAAAAAAAATCTAAGCAAGCATTTTATCTTTTTCTCCTCTACTTTTTCCATCCTTCTAGTCCTGTGGCTGAATCCAATCTTTTTTGTTCAAAATGCTCTCCACTTGGAATCTTGCTCATTTCTTTAAGGCTAAAAGATATTTGAGAAGAGATCCCAGCTTTTTGAGAGAGTCTTTTCTGTTTCATCATGTTTCATGGGCTTCATGGATGTTTCATCCTCCCACAGCTCTGCTGTTGTAGAAGCTTATAACTTCTTGCCTTCTTCAGCCTCTCCTTCCTTAGAGACTGAAGCCTCTCATCTCCTGCTTTCTCTTACCCTTTCCTCATGCTTCCCTTTATCTTCTTACCAGCCTATGTGGAAAACATCACTTCTTGGCAGCTGTCACACAACGTAGCGCTGCCCTTACTGCCTGCCGCCCCTGACCTCCAAATGCCATCAATGTGCTACTCGAATTCTACTTTAGGTCACTCCAGTATTTTTTTGTGTCCTACCCAATGTGTTTTTCGGTAACATCCTGTCCTTTGTGGAAACCTTGGGACCATTGCCTCCTGATTCCCTTTCTTTCAGATCTTCAGGCAGAAGAGTGCTGTCCCTGAGAGCTTTCCTCTCCGATGCTCCTCCGAGCATTGTGAGTCCCAAACACAGCTTCAGGTGTTAGCTTTGTTCTGCCCACAGCTAACTCCCCACAAACAGGATGCATCCTCCTTGGTGGGTACCTAGCCCTTGGCTAGCCCACTTGGTCACAATCGTCAGTATCATTGTACATTTTATAAATCAGACCTGTAATCTTGGCTTCCTATGGTTAGATCCTAATGTTCTGGTTTTGTCTCAGTATTTTTATTCCCGCCCACCCTGCATTTTCCAAACGAGTTCTCATGTCTCTTCTCTCTCCTGTATTATTTTCCTGGTCTCAACCATGCTATTCCCGTATGACTGAATAGCCTGTTCTCCCTCTCTGGCCTCTTTTTGGATGATGCTCATTTGTCAGTTGTTCAAATATCATTCCCTTCCTGTTTGTTATTCACTTATTTCTCCTTCAGGTAATCTTACTGCCTCATGTCTACCTGAGAAGAAAACCCCCTCAGACTCCTCCAAAGATTTGTTCAGCCCTACTTGCCTGGCTTTTTGGCTTCTGAAGCAGTCTGCTATGGTGACCCCAAATCAGCTTTTAATTAAAATATGAGAAACCACTATACTCTTCTTCCAATCCTTGCCTTCTCCCCCCACCCCAAACCAACCAACCAAAATAAAAAGACAAACACTCACTGCTTAGGAGATGAAAACTTGCCTTGTCCTGTTTGCTCTTGGCTGGCAAAGAACAACAGACATAATTTTGTTCTCTCCAAATTTTATCATCCAACCTATGCATTTTGTAGACTGCCAGACTCCTAGTACCAGGGATGCCATTGAGAAGTTTCTAGTGCTTGAGCTGATAAGAGTAATGTGGCTCAAGGTGACTGGTCCTCTGTGAGGGATCCACGTTGAACACTTTATCAGGAATCACTGATAGCTGCATCAGGGACTTCCAGAGCATTTTTTGAGTGAGAACGTGAAGACAGCGATTAGCAGTTTCCAGGGGAAACAAGACATGGTACTGCTCCCCACCTGTAAGAACATGATCTCTCCTCTGCCTTAACACTGTCAGCACTTCACAGTGTTTTTCCCATCTGACCCACATTTAATTTTGCTAGCATAAT
Source organism: Cyanistes caeruleus (assembly GCF_971803275.1). Classification (NCBI taxonomy): domain Eukaryota; kingdom Metazoa; phylum Chordata; class Aves; order Passeriformes; family Paridae; genus Cyanistes; species Cyanistes caeruleus. The sequence continues at coordinate 30,418,471 of NC_141703.1, forward strand.
GTCTGGGAGTTTTCATGAAAATGTGTCATGGGCTGACTCAGAGTTAAGAAGCAATAAAAACAGGATAAGAAAATCTCTTTCAGCAAAACTGTATCTCATGTATGCATCTAACTGATGTTATTTGCCTTTTTCATACTAGATTGCCACTGAACAAGAATTTCAAAGTTAGGAAAGAAATCTGTGCTTGAGGTCCAGCTTTTCCTTCTGTGAATCCCAGGCATGGAAAATGAAAGCCCTCACTCCTCTGTTAATAAGGGTAGTACCTGGACCTCAGCACACAGAGCATTGGGAACTGTGACCACAGGTAGGATGCTCAAATGCAACACCAGGATGTTCTCAAGTCTCCTACAAACCTCATTCCAGAGTGCAGTATCAGAGAAGACTTGCTGGCATGTGGTGTCACGCCAACACTGTAAAACTACACGGGAATTGCCTATTAAATGGATTAAAAGTTCTTCATGTCAGTGGATACTTTTCCTACTAATAGTAGTAGCCAAAGAAAAAGATAAAAAAAATGCCATTTGAAAAGAGAGATGTAAAATTACATGTACTCAAAAGTCAAGTGTGACATGAATGAGAGAAAATATCTGAGAACATAATAGTGTCCTAGCAGGACTGGGAGAGAAGCTTCTCCCCAGTCACATTGTCTCCGTTGAGAAAAGCTTCTCCCCAGCCACATTTCCAAGGCAGACCATCTCCTTGAAAAATGTTTGTGCAGGGCTGCAGAAATGGAAGAGGCCCCTAGATGCCAATAGCTGTCTCTTGTCCCCATGGAGATGTCACTTGTGGTGCCTACCATCTGGCTGGATGACCACCCTTGTGGCTGGCACCAGAGGGGATTTGGGATGCCATGAACTGCAACATGCTATCCTGCGTTTTAAAACAAAAATGATGCCAGGAGAGTCCCTTGCCAGGGTGTGTGTCATCTCACTGAAGTTCAGGATGCCCTGGTGCAACATGAGGTGGAGTGACAGTGCTTTCCACCCATGCAGGGTAAATGCACCCTGGCTGTTGCCTTTTAGCCTTGGCCAGGTGCTGCTGCACTTCAGCATCTGCAGCAGCCCAGAGGAATGTGAGATGTGCTTTGCTAAACTACAGCTCAAACAGGGATTGCAAGCAAGTGTAACTTCACCCAATTTCACCATGGATTTGTTTGCAGAACCCCCTCCCCTCAGTGTGAAAACTGACCCCCCAGGTATCAAAAGTTGGATGGAGACCAGTCATCATGAGGACATCCTGCTTCAGCCCTGTGCCTGACAAAGGTCCTGATGGTGCCAGCAACAGAGAGAAACACAGGCCTTGACATTTCTTCAGGTATGCAAACCAGCACAGTGGAAAATGTCTGTGTATTCTGAAAATCCAAGCTGATGTTTACTGAACAAGACCAAAAAATTCCCTGATTCTATGCTGGGAGGAAGTAAAGCAGCTGGGACTGGGCTGTCCTTTAGTTTGTTTTACTTAAGCATGAACAATACCACCTCATTAGACAAACAGTGTATAATGTGAACTAATACATAAATTGAAAAAGTTAATGCACTTACCATTCTATAAAGACTTTTTGTTATCATAGCTGGGGAAGGAGATTTTCTTAGCAGTGCTTATCTCAGGCGCTATTGGAAGGGAATCCAGTAGTACACTTTAATTGGCTGCTTTTGCATCATAAGATGTGTTAATGATTTGTTGGACAATTATTAAGCTGTTTAATCTTCCCATCAGCCCATGCAGGATGTAGTTACGAATAACATCTTTCATACACAACACACGTGTGACTCTGGAAAGATGAGATCCATCTTCCTCTTTAAGATCTTGCAAAGAAACATGAAAATCTCCACAAAGTCCTAGCTCCTGCAATTCACAGCAGCTGGATTAGTGTATTAGATGTCTTCTGAGGGAAAAAAAAAAAAAAGATCTTTGTTATGTTTAACATTAGCAGATTTTAGCTGGCACCTTTTTAGTCACTGGCACTACCCTGCAACTTTCTTACAAAAATAGTTGTGAAAGAATGCTTTCTTGAAAAAAAAAAAATAAATTTTACACTATTGCTATTTCAGTTGGGGCAAATTAATTAAACTGGCAAAGACTTCAGTAGTAATAATTATACAGTGACCTTTTCTTTTGAAAGCTGGAAAGCTTGTAATAAATGAGTCAGTGATTAGGGAAGGAGAAAAGCAGTTGAGCGCTGGCTGGAAGGATTGAATTCAGCACTCTGCTGTGGGTTTTCTCTGTGCCAAAGTGTAAGGCATTTACATCATGCCTCGGGAGGTGGTGGTGATGCTAATTGTATAGCTCTTGTTTGTAGAGTGTTCTAGCTGAGGCCCAAACACAGCTTCTAGCTGAAGTCTCAGCACCTCTGTCCAGTTGCAGCCCAACCAAAGGAAGATAAACTTCTGAAATAATCTGCATATCTGAAAAATCATATTCTGAAATTTCATCCACTAAATCTAGTACCTCAGATTAGTGGGCACTCTGGACTTGCCTCAATTTCACAGCTATCAGAGGGTGAACTATTATTCCTTTTGACTTACACTCTTGTTGAAAATATAAATGTGCATATTTGTGAATATTCCAGTGCTGTACCCTGAATTTTACAGAAAAACACACAAGGAAATTTATAATTCTGCTACTGCAGCAAAGTATGACTAATACAAATTAAAAGGTGCAAGGGGACTGCACAGTGACCAGGGGGAACATTACAGTTTGGATGCCCATTAATTATCTTTTTTCCTGTGACTAAACTAAGCCAGGCATGCATCCTGAAGAGAAAATAGTATGTCATTAATTAAAATCCCATCAGGTTAATGCATGAAGGAGATATTTAATAACCCTACACAAAATTAATTATACTGTATCCCAATTTTCATGTCTTTGACTTTACAACTTCTGTAATGTTTTAGCATGGTACCTGTATGTGTAGCCTATGCATTGATTATATCCTAATTAACTTAGTCTGAAACAATAAAAGACAGATTTCCTTAGGGAAAAAGAAAAAAAAAAAAAGTCTTCAAAACAAACTGGAGTTTAATACTTCAAACTACCTTGGAACCATAAAGTGTTAGCGGAATTAAAAATTCCCTCCATATATGTACATGCTGTCCTTTCAAAGTTACATCATCTTTTCCTTTCTTTTTAAAGCTCCAAGTAAATTCTACCCTGGGGAAGACCCTGTGGAAGCTGGGCCTCAGGAAGAAGTTGAAAATTAGGCTATGAACTTAAAGGAAACCTCATGACAACTGTAAAGTGTGTAACCATGACTCATTGGAGTAAGTACCTGTAATTCTTCCTTCAGGAAGTGATTGGACCTCTACACGTTGCTTGAGAGTGCGTGATGAAGCCAGTCATAAGAGGAAGCACAGTATTAACAGAAAAATATTGCTAACAGAGAGAACCTCTAACAGCCTTCCATGGAGTAGCCAATTCTCCATGATGGGGCTTTTTTAAAAATGGTGAAGCCAGAAGCAGTTTTGCCATGTCAATACAAGAGGTGGTCCTTTATTTCCCATGGTAGGTAACATTTCAGTCCTATGCAGTAGCTATATGCTATTCCCTATTTGAAGCTTTCCTTCAGATAAAAATTATAAATCAACTTGGTGTTTCTGTCAGCTTTCAGTTCCTTTATGGAAAATCCATTCTGTTTTGTGGTTGTTGCAATCAGTTGCTTGTAGTTCATCTAGCAAGAAGCCATAAACCACATGACCACATCATGAGGCACCTGTTCCACTGGACTTTCTTGGCACGAGTCCCCGTGTCACGTTTGCTGTGTGACTTGTAGGCATAGTACTGATAATTTCAGTAAGAAGCATGAGCTTCTTAAGTATACATTTTTAATAATTTTACTTTTGTTTCGTTCCCCTGCTTCTTGCTCTTTCTTAGTCTATCATTTTTTCCTGAAAATTTTTAATACTTTGAGGTGGCTCAAGTTGTGAGTCCACATTTTCATTGTCTCTCAGAGATCTGCAGCTCAGTGAATTCTTATCAATTTTGCAAAAGGCAGCTGCATTAAAGTGGCTTTGTTGCTCAGATAAGGAGAAAGCAAATTTGTGCAGCCAGATGTACGAATGAACCATGTTCTGAAGCAAGAGGGTCTGTGAAAGAACATGGCCCCCAAAATAGGCATCGGGGAGAAGAGTGGCGCAGGTGTGCTCAGACACAGGTGGCAAGGAATTCTGCTCTTGGGAAGCAGGGAAAAGATGGTACACTGTGCCAGTTTGAACAGCAGTGAGGTAATTTTTTTCCCTTGCAAATAGATGTCTTGGAAAAAAGAAGAAGCTGCGTTCCAAGAGGCTATTGATCACGTTGCTAAATAAAGTAGTACCCTCACTTCACGGGAAGTTCTTCCAGAAGCGCCTGCTAAGCATTGATGAGGAAAAGACTGGAGCCATCCCAGCACGCCAGCCTGGCACAACACATGCACAGCTGCAAATGGAGGCCAGGTCCAATACCAGCCCCTGAGCCAGAGCCTCCCAAATCACCACCCATCAGAAGGCACAGATGGAGCTGAAGGGCCGTCACACAGCTGTCCAAAGACACGTGGGGAAAAGTGGCGTGACAGGATGGACTTGCCTGCTGTCTCCTTCCACAGGAAAGCAAGGAGGGCTGCTAGGGAGTTCCCAACCAAAGAGCCTAATCACCAGATGAGTGGGCAGTCAGCAAAAATGCTGCTGCTCCTTACTGGGGTCATAGGAATGAGAGAATAATGAGAGAATGAGAGACCCACTGTGGGGTCAAGCAGTGAGTCCACGTTTTCATCATCTGTCCAAGATTCTATGGCTTGTCCTTGATACCACAGAACAGAACAAGCCACGGTGTTTCTGTTCTCTATGCTATGAATAATGTCCCTAAGTGACTTTGGTAACATGCCATCCCATCTTAATTCCAAGTGAGCATGTCAAGAAAGGGAATGAAAAAGTACCAAAAGGATGCCAAGGTCATGTTCTGGGTAGAAACCTTGAGCCAAGGAGGATGGTACGATTGTTGAAGTGGTGAGCACTGCTCAAAGAATTGTTAGAAACACAAGCAGTGCAAAAAAGGTAAATCATGGAGCAACCTAGTGCAAACATACATTACTGTTCTGAAAACCAACAATACTTCTACAGCCATCATCCACCTGCTTCTTTATTGATCTAGACATCCCGGAGTCAGTCTTGCTACAGCTTTTAATCTATGATGAAAGGTAAGAGGAGGGTTTCACAGAGGTGCTGGAGGGACTAGTCAAGGGGTATCCTTTATCTGTCATGAATGGATTTGAGGATCTGAAAAACAAAGGTCCTGTTCCTTGCTGTTAGCTGGGGTCCTTTGGTCATGCTTACTCCACCATGAATACTGATGCTTACTTAAGCCCGACTATGCCATATACTACGTCAACCACATACATCTAAAGAAAGTTAACACCATACTATTTAGAAAATCAATACACTTTCATAGTATAAAGATTATTTGGTACAATAGTTAATGAATGAGATTTTCCTGATGTGGGCTGAGGCCATTAGATGGGGACCGGAGGCCTAGCAAGAGAGAGGCAAAGCCAAAAATACCCTCCGCTGTCCAGCTGCAGCCCAAAAAGCAACTGGACGTAGGTATCTCCCCATTGGATTGACAGGCTTTCCGCTTCTCAGAGCGTTTGTTTACAGCTGTGTCTAAAATAAACGTTGCCTAACTTTTTTTTTCTGCTCCTGTTATTCCTGCGGAGCAAGTCGGATTCCTCGCTGACTCACGCATGATTAACTAACTTCCAGCTGCATTATCTTTATTGTTGCTGCCGATGCACAAGCCAGTGCTCAGCACGACTCGTGGATCCCAAGCTGTGCTGGCGAGGCTGCCACTTACAGAAATGGATTTTTTTTTCCTAACAGTTGTGGGGTTTGAGAAATGTTACTATTTTTTATTTGTGTACTTATTGATTTAAGAGACAGCATGTACCGGCTTTCTCGGGGACCAGAGAAATAGAAATAAACAAGCGATAACGCTCTCCCCGACCCTCCCGGTGCGGTGCTGCTGGCGGAGGGGCCGCGCCCGGTGGCGGGGCGGCACCGAGGGGGTCCCGGCGCACGGCGGGACGGCAGGGGATGGGACAGCAGGGTCCGGCAGCCCCGGCGAGGAAGCGGTTAACACCGGGCACCAGGAAGCGGGAAGGAAGAGGCTGAGCTCGGCAGGAGCCGCACGGCGGAAGCCTCCCCGGCCCCGCTCCCGCCGAGAGCCGCCGCCGGACCGGGCGCACGTGCGGGGCGGGCACGTGCGGCACCGGCACCTGGCGGCGGCGGCCGGGCGGACACGGAGGGAGGGGCCGAGGGAGGGAAGAGGAGCTCCCGCCGCGCCACCGCTGCCCCCGGGGAGGGCGGGCGGTCTGCCGGCCTCGGGTGGTTTTATCCAACCGCTCGCCCCTTACATAAGCCGGGAGCCGGTCCGCCCCCCCTCCCCGCCGCCGTTCCCCCTTCCCCCTCCCGGGAGCCGCCCCCCTGCTGCAGAGATGTGACACGCCCCCTCTCCATCCCTCCCTCCCTTCCGTCGCCGTCCCCTCCCAGGAAGAAGCCGGAGTCGGCAGCGCCGCGGGCCCAGCATGGAGTAGGGCGGCCCGGGGCCGGCGGCGCCGCGCGGGCATGGAGCTGGGCCCGGGGCCCTGCGCGCTGCCGCCCGCCGCCGGGGCCGGGGCCAGGGCGGCGGCGGCGGCGGCGGGCGGACCCTGCGCCGAGATGCTGCAGGTGGCGGAGGAGGCCTTCCGCGGCGGCAACTTCGAGCTGGCGGCCGAGATCTACGGCTCGGAGCTGGCGGGGCTGCCGCAGCCCGAGCGGGGCCTGTGCCTCCGCCGCGCCGACGCGCTGGCCAGGGCCGGCCGCATGGCCGAGGCGCTGGACGCCTACGGCGCGGCGGCGCGGCTGGCGCGGCTCCGGCCCGAGGAGCTGCGGGAGCTGGCGGAGAGCGTCGCCCACAGCATCCGCGACAAGGAGCTGCGCCTCCCGCCCTGGGGGAGCGGCGCGGGCGGCGGCGGCGGCGGGGCGGAGGGCGAGAGTCTGGGCGACCCGGCGTGCTGCCGCCCGCCCGAGCTCTTCGCCTGCCCGCTGTGCCGGCGGCTGCTGTGCGAGCCGGTGACCCTGCACTGCGGGCACACCCACTGCCGCCGCTGCGCCGAGCCCGGCGACTGCGGCCGCTGCCACCGCCCGCGCCGCCCCGCCGAGCCGACCCCCGCCGCCGCCGCGCTGCCGCCGGCCGCCGGCCGCCCGCGGGTCAACGTGGTGCTGGGCAACCTGCTGCACAAGTGGTTCGGCGCCGAGAGCCGGGCGCGGCGGCTCCGCGCCGAGGGCGACGCGCTGCGGGAGCGCCAGGAGCTGCCGGCCGCCCTGGAGAAGTACAACCAGGCCCTAGAGATGGGTGAGTGGCGCCGGCGGGGAGGAGGAGGAGGAGGAGGAGGGGGCGCGGCAGGGGCAGCGCTGCCCGCCGGCACCGGGCTGGCTCCCGCAGCCGGGAGGGGAGGGGGCTTGCGGGGAACGGTGGAGAGGGCACCTGGGGGAGGCTACGAGCGGGAATCCTGCCAGCGGGTCTCCTCACGCCCGCCCCCCGCTCCAGTGAATGGCTATTTTTGTTCCACTGGTATTTCTGTCCTTGCTCTGAAGGTGCCTGGCGTTTAGCTGTTCGATGCCGATGACTCATTATGCAGTATTTCTAGAAAACCCGCTTTCCTATTTATGGGGAAGCCATCATTCAGTGTAGGATAGGCAGTAGTGGTCGTGTTGAGCCCCGCCGCGGCTTCGTGGAAGAAATGAGTATGTGGTTCGGAATCATTCAGCTACACCTTCAGCTAGATAAAAAGCTTTGAAAGCGCCTAATGAGATATCAGTAGGTGTAAAGGCTCAGAAAATTTCCTTTATCTTGCACTGTGCAAGATCCTTGAGATTAATCTATATTTAGCCTTGGAGAGATGGTCCGCCCGTGTTTTGAGCGTAGCCTCTTTGTTGACACGCAGGATTTCTGTGTGCAGGGTGTTCTCTGAAGAGCTTGGCTTTAAATAAAAATGCCTGCTTTCCTCCTCTGCCAAACCGATGGCAGCCTTAGTTTATCAAAACTAGCTTGTTTTCAGGCTCTGCGCCGAGTAGTAGGTGGATTCTGCTCGCTCGGTTGTAGCCGTGTAGTAGTGGATGTATGCGTGCGTGCTCTCGGCTTGTTTGCCCTTGCGAGCGGTGGGGGTGGAACAACACCGTGAATGTCTGAGAGGCGGGGAGTGGGGGAGAGCCGCGATCTCGGCAAATCCCCCGGGATCTGCCGCTCCTCCGGTCTCAGCGTGATGGATGTCCGGTTTCATCGAGGAGGAAGCGGGGAGAAAGCCTCCGTCGTTTTAACGCAGACCAAATCCTGCGGGTAAATGTCTTTGAAAGGCAAGTGTAGGGAAAACCGTGCCGCTCCTCTGTCAATGAGCTCCTTCCCTGCATTGATTGAAAATCGTGTTCCTTGATCCTAGTTGTTACATGTAGGGATATATGGCTCTGATTTTTTAATTTTTTTTTTATTTTTTTAATTTTTTTTAAAATTTTGCTGTAGAGAGAAACAATTTCACCGTTATGCCAGTATTGACTCATTTTCATTTTCTGCCACGGTTTCATGATAGGCATTGGAGATAGAAGAGTTTGGGATGGGATAGCACAGCATACTATCTCCTCACAGCTGATGCTGGCTGTGGAAACCATTACTTCTGCTATTTCTTTCACTTTTCCTGCTAGATGTGACAAGTTTTCAGTCCTAGCTGAGTGTCCCCATAAAACTATTATGTGGTTTAGCTGAAGTAATCCCTATTAAAGTAGGGCAGGATGGAGCCCAAGAAGGAAGGTGAAGCAGAGGGAGAGGAGAGGCTTAATGTAGGTCACTAGTGGATACGATGAGTTTTCAGTAGGGAAGCCTCCTAATATTTTGGGTTCAGGGTCCTATTGCTGGGGAAATTAGCATCTCATCAATGAAATTAATGTTTGAAGAGATTTTTAGAGAACTATTTCTCACTGTTGTCTCTGCTTCTTGCTATGTCTGCATGGAGGTGAAAGGAGAGGGAAGACTGGTGTGTACAGTCTCCAGCCATGGCTGTTGTGCATAGGGGTCTCAACTCCTCTCCAGTGTCCTTATTTCTGTCTTCAGTTATTTCCCAGGCAGCCTGGGAATCCATTCAGAAAGTCCTCACTCTGTCAGTAAAATTGAATTTTTTCTTTTTATTAAAATTGTAATTGGAAATAATAACAGGTTTTTTGCTGGCTTTTGAAATCCAAAAGCCATAGGCTTACATGTTGTAATTTCCCTGTAGTGGATCCAAATTCCTGCTGGAGAAGGGCAGGCCCATGCCTATCATCTTTTTTGATGTTTGGTGCGTGTTGGTGCTGTTTCTCACAAGTGGAACTGCTGTGTATGAGCCTCATGTTCTTAAATTCTTGCCACATGTTCATCAGGTACTGCTCTTCGGCATGCTGGAGTTGCCTTCTTGTTTTCCAGCCAAGTATCATGGTAAATAAGGAAAAAAAAACAAACCTCACAGTTCTTCTCTAACTGTTCAGTATTTAAATGTTAGCATATGGGTGACTTAAATACACAGGACAGCCCTAAGGATCACACCATGTGCCTGAGAGCATTGTCTAAAAGTTTCCCAAGCTCTATCAAGCTTGTGACCATTTCCCTGGGGAGCTTGTTCCAGTTCCCAGCCATCCTGGATGAAAAATATTTTCCTAAAATCCAACCTAAACCTCCCCAGACTCAGCTTCATGCTGTTTTCCTCAGGTCCTGTGCCTGGTCACCAGAGAAAAGAGATCAGTGCCTGGCCCTGCACTTCCCCTTGTGAGGAAGCTGTAAATTGTGATGAGGTGTCTCTGCAGTTTCCTCTACTCCTGGCTGAACACACATTTAATGTGTGAGAAGAAAAGTGATTTGTACAACCTCCAAATGCTTCTGTATTGCTGTTGAGTGTCAAGGACCTGGGTATCATTAAAATTTCTTTTTAGCATCTGAAGGCACATGAACACATTGATTATACAACTGTGGTATAAAGTTAGGTAAAATTCCAGGTATCTTGGCAGTGCACACACTTCTGGGATTTTTTTACTGGTGTTTTTTCTTACTCCATTTGTTACAAATAGCTTTGTTTGATGCAATATTAAAATAAGTTTTCCTATTGCTTTGCTCATTCTGATTGTGACCTCCTGAATCACACTTTAGTTCTTGAGGTGTTTCAGTTCTTGAATTACTTTTCTGGCAATCTGGAATGTCTGGTACATATTTCAGGCTTGGGATGAGGTCTACATGCCTTCAAGTTGTCAACTTTTTCCAGTTGCATTTGTTGGTCTTACTCGTAATCTTAGGGAGTATGTTCATCTTTTCTCCTTAACGATCACATCTACAATAACACTGCTGCTCCCACGTTCATGTCTGCTATGGATTCAGGGGTGGTTGAGTGGAGTTTTTTGTTCTTAAGAAAATCAGCTTTGCTATTTGATCCTTCCAGTCCTCTTGAGATGTGATCTCTGCTGTTTTATACAAAGTCACTGCATTTTTTTTTTTTTTTTTTCTGCTGTAGACATTGTAATAGATCCTCCATTATTTTAAGGTATCTAATTACCACAGCTTCAAAGCAAGCACATGTCAAGCCGTTTGAAAGAAAGCATTTGTTTCCAGATGGATCATTTTTTTGTGCCAAGCTTTATGCTGTTCAGCCATCATAATATTAAGTATTGTACAAATGTTGCTCTCATGGCTGTTACCCTAGCTTTCATTTGTGTGGGGATCAGAGGTGGGCTTCTCTCTGACACCCTTCTCTTCTAATTAGTCTTCTAATTGTCTGGAGTCTGAGGTTAATTAAACTGAAATACATGATATATGTATGCAGGATTTTTTTGTTTGTGGGGTTGTTTTCTTTTTGTTTATTTGGATTTGGGGCTTTTTTGTACAGTATGTGCTTTCTGCACCCTTTTTTCTTTCATCTGCTGCTCTCCCTCTGATGGAGATACTCTCTGGAGGGACTTCTTGGGAGTCTGTCCAGGCATACAGACTCTTTAAGCTGTGTGCCTGAAGTCAAAGCAAGCTGGATTTCCATGACAGATTAATGTATTTTGAGGATGTGCTTTTGGGAATGTGTTTTGGTTTGGTTTTTTTTTTTTTTTTTAATTTCTCCAAAGCAGTTCTCAGTTACAGAGACAACAGGTAGCTGTTGCTTCATTGGGAATATTGTGAATAGAGCTTTTCCCAAGTACAGCTCTAAAAGAGGTGGAGCTCTCTTTGGGGGATGAGGGTACATTCATTAGACAACATGCATGCAGAGTGTGAGAAGTTTGGGGTGGTCCTGGGCCATGCCTTAAGCCAGAATTTCTCTGTGCCCTTCTTTGTCCTGAGACAGCCTGTTAGCATCCTGTGCCTTTCCAATAAATAAACTTGAAGATGTCTGTTCAGGGATACAAAGCCCGGGGATGTAGGTCCGTGGCTCCTATTGCTGCTGTTTTGTGGCAGTTCTGTTTCCTGTGGCAGCAGTTGCAGGTCCTGGGTGGTGTCTCAAGCCTGCCCACAGTGCTGTGGCTCTGCTGGGAAGGGCTGTGACCTTGCTGTGGACCCTAATCTCGAATGAGCTTCTTCGGTTGTGGAGGGGTGACCCTGCCCTGGCTCCTGTGGTGTGATGGAGCTTCTTGTTTACTTGCTGTGTGCTGTACCACTGGGTCCCAACCCTGAAGGTGGCACACATCCTATCTGCACATTGGCATTTCAGGACACCCTATTTCTGCATGAGACATGTTGGCTTTGGTGTGTAGTTAACCCACTGCTGCAAGGTTTATCAGGCCTGAGAAGATGATTGTTTCTGGAGAGCTCTGAGATCTTAGCAAACACTCAAAGTGATTGTGTTTACTTCTAGTGTGATGGACTCTTTCTGAGCAGAAGTGTGTTTGTCCTGGGGCAGAGGGGGATAGCTAATACATACAGCTGCTCACGTTGGCCAGGATTTTAGTTCCACCCCTGCCAAGCGTTCCAGAATGTAGGAGATAAAGCTCAGCTGTATCATAGAGTTTTCAAAGCGTATTGAAAGATTGAGGATTTAAGAAAAAAGGTTCCTTTGCACATACATGTATGTGGATCTTTGTTTCAAGTGGATAAAGGATGGTGTAGTAAAGGCCAAGGAAAGGAGGTGGGTTTGTACCAAGCCCAAAGTAGTGTCAGAGGTAGCAGTGCTGCAGGGCAAGCAAGGGAGATGTTGCTGTGTGTGCTAGATGCTCTGTCTCCAGTCTTCTGGAGTTGGCGAGCCGCTCACTGACCTCTGGCCCACGGGGTGGTGGTTGTGGTGTTGCTAGAAACAAAATGCAGAAGGTTTCCTGAGCTTTGGTGGAAAGAGAAGAACCTGCTTCTCTTGGCCAGACCTTGGAGAACCCTCCCCCCACATCGCATTGGATGATCACCATAAGTTGGTCTGATCCAAAAGACAGCTTATTGTGGCCACTCAACACTAATTTACTTTTGTGGTCAAGTAATTAATGGAAATTTATCCGCTGCTTTCCAAATTCTCCCTTTGTAGGAATTGAATTTAGGGGGTAGGGCAGGCCAGGAGGCAGGAGAAAAAAGACACAAAGGAAGCTACAGACCTTCAGTGTGAGTTGATTAAAGACCAACTGCTGTAGATTTTCCTGCTAGGTGAATGACAGACTGTGGGATTGCACTCCTTCCGGGAGAGCATGACATGGGTAAACTTCCAGGCAAGCATTCTTGAGTTAGACTGAGTGCTTACAACCATGAGATGGATGTGGAAAAGCATTCTGCCATGCCCAAGAAATAATTTGCTTGGGCATTTTTCTTCTATGTCTGTGTCCAGGTTATTTCAGATAAGGAGGGGGAAAGGATGATCAGAATTTCTTGGTGGACTGGTAAAACAGCCTTCAGGTGCTTTCCTACTGCAGCCCTGACCCCAGTGATGGATTTCTCTGTTAGTCCTGGGTCAGGGTCAGAAGAACCAAAGAAGAGTCACAATCTGTAAAGGGGGTCTACTGAGCCCTCTTCAGAGAGAGCTGTGCTAAAATTTTTGTAGAGGTGGCTGATGTCATTGTATGCATTTTATTAATTCTGCCATTTTCTAAGGTTGTACCCATGTTAATGGTGCACTTGTACCAAAGTCTCATTCAAACAAAACTGCTAAAGAGCATCCACATGAACCTGTATGTGCTTTATATGTATTTGAACACTTTAATGGTCTCTTCTTTTGTACACCATTTCTAGAAGGCTGCTATTAGAAGATAAGATCATTTGTCTTTTCCTGATACGGTAAAAAAGATGTTGGTGAAATCCTCCTTCCTCACAGGGTCTTGGGTACACTTTCCTGTTTGCAGTAGTAACGAAGTAAGTCTTTGATGTTGTACCAGCCATTTAGCAAAAACAACAAAAAATCCATGGTAGACAGCTGTCATGACTCCTGCAACAGCAATTGGTTCAGTCATTTTAATAATTTATCAGAAGAATATTTGATTTTGTAGCTCCTAAAGGAAGGTGACTTTAAGAGAAGAATGAGAGGTAGTGTTTCTGAAATTACCTGTGACAAAAAATAGTAGTTGCTTGCTGCTTAGAGGAGTTGTGCTAAAAAAGGAACTTTCCTATCCCTCTGTAAAATCATGTCTTGGAATTCGCTTAAAGTGTGTCTCCAAAACCTCTTGCTATGTTCTACATGGACAGAGAAATGTGTAAAAGTAGGAGTCAAGGTTACCTGGAGACTGTTGCAATAATCCCAGAGTTATTTTTAAACTTGAAATATTTTGTAGAGTTCTGCCCCTCAGTGCCTCCCTCCCCTGTTTTACTGTGAAGTAGTGCTTGAAAAATAGTAGCAAATACTTGGTGTATGTCACCACTGGAAACATGTCAAGCCTTTTGGACAAGAAGCTCCTGTTGCTCTTGGTTTGTACAGAGCTTTTGGTTGAATGCTCAGGTCCTGCAGTTTGAAAGTTTTTGCCTGTTGATTTCTGTTTTGTCTTGTCCTGATTTGCCTGTTGTTTTCTGCCTTTTGCAGACCCTTGCAGAGGGTCTGCTGAAGGCAGAGGCATTGCCAGGCTACAAGACCAGAGCCAAGGTGGTCAGGAGGCTTACACATCACTGGCAAAGGGAAGGAGGCATCATGCTGTACAGTACGACAGTCTTGCTGTGGGTTTTTGCTTTCTTGTGTGGTTTTCTTAAAAGTAATTAGCATTGCTCATGTAACTTAACCCATCCTAAATGGTACAGTATTGTACAGTATTTTCCTCTCCTCCTTCATGTATGTAACCCAGATGTAATTTCCTATAAATAATTGAACTACTTCAGCAATCCTTGAGAATGAACTATACCTACTTATCAAAGTCTGAAGAATTTCTGAAGTCTCTTCAAACAGCATACTCTTCTTTTTTTCTTTCGTAAAGTATAACAGAAAGTCTTTTACTTTTGAAGGAAGACATTTATAGAACTGACTTGTGCTTCCTTATCTTAAAATTACTAGGGTATTGCAGTACTCTTTCCTTTTATGCAAATGTATTGAGGGATCTGCTCTGTTTGAGGACAGAAAAAGTGAGGTAGTGACAGAGAAACAAGAGGGTCCTTTTTTGCAAAAGTCAGAAGTTCTGAAGCAAACTTTAGCTGGAAAAAGAGCTTATAGAGACCTGAAGGGTAACTTCTAGAAATGTAGCCTTTGTACTAATCATGTCAAAAAAGGCAACTATGTTGTCACTGGTAAAATAGTTTTATGATAGAATATCTGGCTGTAAATTGATGTTAAATAAACTGTGATTGTGAGATCAGATTGTGATTGATGTTAAATAAACTGCTTGGCTGGTCCTGCTGTGTCTTTGGAGTCTCCTTGCAATCGCAGGTTCCTTTGCACCTAGTATCAGTCCCTGTTTCATTGGGAAGATCAGAACTTTTCCTTGGGTGGTTTGAAGATCTGGCAGGGGGTTGACCTCTTGATGTGTTTTGTTTTGGTTTTGAATCTTGCTTGTTATATCATACTTTGGTCTGTAGGTATCTTGATTTGGGGCAGTTTCTGTACCTGCTGTTTGAGAGGATAATTCTATTCTGATTGAGGCTTTGGTAGGAAACCTTTGCCAGCCTTGAACTAAATGCTGGGTGAGTTAGTAAGCATTAAAAAATGAGTCATATTTGTGTACTTACTGCTTTTATTGTACTAGTGCCAGGAGGCCATAGGTGGACTACTTGGGGTACATCGTGTGAAGCAGCCCAAATGTCCAAAGGGTAGAGTGGGAACTGAAAATAAGGGAGGGTGTATTGTTTCATGCTGTATTATTACATGGAAAGAGTGTAGACTTTTGAAAGATTAGGATTTGCATAGGAGGGAGTAATGATCTAATACGCCTAGCTCTATGCCAGGACGTTCTTGAATTCAGAACTTTTGCAGCTGCTGCAATTCATGACTTAGGGGTTTTGGAAGAAGGTTATCATTGGCTTTGGAATTGTGGACATGCAAACTAAAATGTAGGTTAATGTAATTAGTAATACATTAATTTGTACTAATGTAATGTAATTTGCATGCTCCTGCCTCATGAGGCCAGAGCTACAGCACAAAAGTGAGGGTGCAAAGTTAGCTGCATCATCTGGAGCATCTCTTCTGGGTAGCATACAACTTCCTTTACTGTATTTCTCCTGAGTAATAATGGAATAGTGATTAGCTGTGCTTAGCAGTGATGACAGTCCAGCTTTAAATAACATATGGGGCTTCCTAGCTGAGGACTTACTGAGCCTGAAATAAAACTGAGAATCTGCTGAGAATCTAAAGCGTTTTGTTCAGCACACTGCAAGAGCTGTGTTCTTAAGCCTGGGCTTCTGAACAGCAAAATACAGAGGCGTGAGAGAAATTAGTATCAATCTTAAAATTACATCTTCCTAAAAACTGGTGGCATAGGCTCCAAGCGGATGATGGTGGTGCGCCGTGCTCCTCATCCTCACCACAGCCTATTTCATGAGTACCTAAGGCCAAATGCTACTGTCTACCAGTGTTGGTCCCTTGGTTCCTCAGGGGAAATGGGTGTTCTGTTTGCCTGCAGAGTCCTGTTCACAAGTGCCTGCCTCCTAAGTGCTGTGGAAGGGTGCTGGGTTGCACAAGTAGACTTCTGGAAGAAGAGCCATCTTTTATTGCATCCTCTGTCCACTGAAAGTGCTTGCACATTTCCTCTGGCATCATTCAATCACTTCAGGAAGATGCCAGTGATGTAAATGCAAGGAAGAAAAACCATGATATTCAGAAAATATGTATACTTTTTAAAGTCCAGTTGTTAATCCAGTTAAGGTGGACTGATGATTTAGAAGACATGGGTTTGCTGATTGCAAATATATGGTCATATTTGTTGTCTTAATCAGGTTTGGCAAGCTGACCTTGGTTTTCATCTTTGCTGTGAAATGAAGTTTTATTTTAAAGTCCTGAATGTCTTTACTTCTTCTGCTAATTATTTTATCTAAACTGCACCTTTCTCTTTGCTACCTCCTCTTTCCCTGCCAAACAGCTCTGTGTATCCATTTTTTGTGTGTGGACTTGTCATGCTTACATGAAGCTGGAGGTGAAAAGCTAATTTTCTATTCATTTAATTACTGAAACTTGCTAATTTCTCACTGAAATGAAAATATATGTTTCGTATTATTTTTCAGGCTTATTAAAAGGCTTTCAATACTGAATTGTTCAGAAGTAAATGCATAATGTAGCAAAACAAGCCAAGTTTCCTTCTCTCTCCAGGGCAGAAATTTCTTTAAAATGTGAGAGACGTTTCTGCTGAAATACTGTATAGGCTCTTACAAGCAAGACTGAAAGGTGCTTGTGATAATCTACTTCAGTTCTGCTCATGCCTTCAGGAAACCTGCATAGTAGTGAAATAGGTGTAAATAAGAAGCAATTTTTTAGGAAGAATTGTCAGATAAGGAGAGTTAAAGAGTTCTACTAACTTTAAGCTTGTTCTTTCTATTCTGACTTTCTGGAAGAAATCACAGTGTAGTTTATTGCAGTAGCTTCTATCACGATCTACGGTCGGTTGGGAAAATTTTCATAATTTCTCTAACTGCCTTCTAGGCACAAGGAGATTTTGGGCAGTCCTGTTCTTATACTAGTCTCCTGAACTCAACAGAATAGTTTTTTCAAAAACTTGAATGCTTGGGCATATCTAGAAAAGTGATTTTGGGTGATAGCTGCTGCGTAAGTAAAAGCACAGTATAGCAAACATGCAGATGAGCACAAACATGGTGTGAGAGGAAAATAAAGGATTTTGAAGAAATCTCAGCTGACAATCACACTTAGGGTAGGCAATATTTGGTGGTCCAAAGGAGGGTTCAGTAGGCAGAAACCCAAACATGCCTCTGCTCTGAGCCCAGTACAGGCCAGGGTTTTGTCTGGTACAGTGGGATTATGGCTGGGGTGAAGGGAGATGCTTGGGAAGACTTCCAGGACTTGTGTCTTGGAGGAAGTCCCTGTGTCCCAGCTGTCCGGAGACGCAGATCCTGGGAGCCTCAGTACTGTGTCCCTGATGCTGACAAGGACATAAATTTTGCTGTGCAGCTGTAGATTCCCAGGAGGAGTTGGATTCACAAAATGCCATCTGCTGGTATTGTGGAAACAGTAAAATTTTCTACACTTTTCTTTTTTAATTTGGCCTGAAATAATAAGTCATTTCATAAAGTAAATATTTTTTTTTTCTCTGCTCTTTATCTCCAGAAGAGAGAAAGAATGCATTATTTTAAAATAAACTTTTGACTATTGTGCAGCTTTTTCTTTTAGGGTTGTTTCTTTGGATTTTTTTTTATGTTGTTGTTGTAATTGCAAAAATAAATTTGGCAGTTATTATAGTGTAGAATCAAAATGTTAAGAGTTGGAAATGTGATAAATGGAGATGATTCATGCTAACTAAACTGTAACTATTTAGAAAGTTATTATTATAAAGCCATACAGAGAATTAGTGTTACAAGGCAGATGGACCCCTTTGCAGATGTTACTTGTTAAAAATAGGATACAGGATGTAGTTTTAAGGTAAGTAATGTCTCAAGACAGAATCAACCTTGAGATGGACAAAGTTGGAACGACTTCAAGCTTAGGGTCTGAAACGATGGTTTTATCTATGAAATGCAAGGCTCATTATTGGAATAGAATGCTTACTTACGTAACACAACGCTTAGTACGCACGTGCAACCTGTGAGGTTATCCAGAGGACAATGAAGATGAGTGTAAGCCTTCATCCAAAGACCACTAAAAGAAGACTGCAGACCCCCTGGCAACAAGTGAGGCATGTGCCATGAAGTACAGTGACGTAGAATTGCAGAATTGAAAGTAGGAGGAAACTTACAGGAAACATTAATGAATATGTATAACATACAGTATATAAGTTTAGTTTGAATTGCTTTGTTTTGTATGTGAGGTGGGGTAAGAAGCCCTGTCTGTGCCCCAGTTGGTTTTGCTTATTTTTTAATCATACTTAATTACTGGCAATTTACATATATATATATATATATATATACTTGAATGTATTCACTGAATCATATTCTTTTACTAAATTGTATTAATTTATACCGAATTGCTATTCAATTCACTAAATTGTATTCATTTTTAATTAAATTTATGTTAACTCAATGGACCTAGTTGTCTAATTTCATTCATAACAGAAGGGACCTTAAAGATCATCTAGTCCCATGGATTGGGACACTTCCCACTAGACCACTACATTGGGGTACTCAAGGCATTGTCCAGCCTGGCATTGAACACTGGTATACTTGTATATTGGCATCTGGCGGTGTTCACAAACTCTGTACATCCTCAAGCCCTATCTTTGCACTTTCTGTGACCAGTTATTTTCAACGCAGCATTTGCTGTGGCATGAAATAACTCAGTATCATGATGCTCACAAGTAACCCTGTAGTTATTTAGGCTGCAGCTGAATATGCACTTTTTCATCCCACTTCCATGTGGACCCTGAGTCAGCCAGCTGATACCTCAGTTCCACTGACAAAGAATGAAGTTTCAGCCCATCTAGCTTTGCACTGGTGAGATGCAGACCTTCCTGGGACAATCCTGCTGATAGCAGGAGGCTGGGAATTAGGGATGCATAGGTTGGGTGTAGAGCCAGCGAGATTTCAGTCTGCACTGCTTGCTCTGTGAGTGAGGTGAGCCTGAATGGAGGTGGCTGGGCAGCACTCCAGCTATGGCATCTAGTCTAGATGCTTCATCTCTCTATAGAAGACCTTTTACACTGTGGCCTTGTAAATACTGTTCTTTTTAGCAAAGCTGTTTGGTTTGGTGGGTTTTTTTATCCTTTCTCTCAGTTAACTAAACATTCCTTGCCAGTTACTCATTAAGATGGGCCACACCTTATGCTTTCTGACTGAGTCTCAGTGAATGAAAGGTACAAACTGTGAATACACGTAGCTTTTTCTGGCTTGCCTCCAAGTTGGTTTATTTTCCTTTCATATTGTGAGACCCTTTGGACTGTGCTTCAGGAGGAGCTGCAGCCTTTGCCACACTGTTATGCTCTGCAGTGGCATTTTTTTGCTTAAAACTTTTGCAGTGAAGACAAGTTCCTGAAAAAGAGCTGATGAACCTGTTCTTTCTCTGGATCTGTTGGGTATGTGAACTGTTCTGAAGAGTGCTGGAAAGCATCAGTGTGGTCAAAATGTGCAGTAGTGAACAGAAGCAGCAAGCTGGCTTGCTTTGCCCCCTAATCTCACACTGCTTCCTTTCCCTGTGGTGCCAGAAGTACCCCACCCTGCACCCTGCTTTCCTGTGGAGCTTCCTAACTCTGCTTGCTGCTTCTACCCCCTCAGCATACCCTGAACATGGGTACTCTAGAACAGATACAAAGATGGAAATACAAAGTATGAATTTCTTACTGTTCAAATGCAGCTAATTAAGTAATTTAATATCTGACATCTGCTAAAAGAAATGAAAAAACTTACTTGAAGATCGTAGGTTAATTGCTTTTCAATTTCATTTAATTTGCAGTCTTTTTAAAAACTATCAGGTAGAAAAGTGGATCACTGCCTGCAATAGTCTGCATGTGTAATAGTTAAAAAACCCACAACAAACTGTGACAAAACCACACAAACAAATAACAGCACAGAACCCCACCGTGTGAGCTTTTGCAGAGCTCTGTAAGTGGAGTCTAGCTGTCATTGTTTGAGACCAGCAGAGAAGCATCAGCCCTGATATGTCATGCTGCAGTTAGTATATCTGGCGTCAGTCCACACTCCAGCCATAAAAGGCAGCACTCCTTGCTGCTTCTTTCCTTCTCATCCGGTGTCCTGACACTTAAGTTTGTGTGGCTGTACAGTGAGCTAGTTGAGGGGACACCAATCCTCTTAAACCTTTCTATTTATTTGTTGCTGTTGAATTAACTTTTGGTGAGTTGATTCTTTGCTGTGGTTGTCGGTGCAACCACGTGAGCCTGGTTTGCTGCACAAGCAGTAGAATCAGCCCAAGAGAGGGGAGGAGATGGGAGGGAGATGTGATGTTGGGCCATCCCTCCTGCTGTGTCTTTGAACTTAGGGTAGTGGCATCTGGTGCACTTGTGCTTGCTCTGTGTCCACGCACAAATGTTTGTACCTGGGTTGTGCATGAGCCATATGTTCTTACTGAGGGCGTGTTCAGAATGTTGGTGTTGAAGTGAGATCCAAACAGTGAAGCCCAAACAGACTGAAGAGAGCATGAGAAATATGGAGGAAGGAGCCCTGTGTATGAACATGTGTAAGGTGACACTTGGTGGAAAAGTTTGGATGTGAGTTTGGATGTGAAGTTTAAAATTTGTGGAAACGTGTCTCTCAGCACACCTTGGAGCCTTTGTAAAGTTAATTACCAGTTCTGACAGCTCATGTTTGGGAAAGGATTACTGCACCACTTAGCTGGCAGCAGCCATCTTCCAGCCTTCCAGAGGCCTTTCCCAGTACATGAAGGTCAACAGTGGCCAAAAGTAAATCTCTCATAAATCTCATCACTTATGATGATATAACTCTTCTAGTGACCAAAAGCAGAGCGTTCTTTGGGACTTGGTGTGTGTTTTGCGAGGATGCTGCCGCAGTCTGCTGCCTTCTTGCCAAGCTGGGGATGCTGTGGCAGGGAGGTGGAGAATTGACTGTACAGTGGGGCATGAGGTGGTCGCTAATGGCTTGAGAGCTGCTGGGCAGATGGCTGCCAGTGGTGTTGTCCAGGTGTTGGTAACAGGGTTGACACAGTTCAGCACCTTACTAACAGCTTCCATCACAGGCAAGTGCGTGCTGCCAGCAAGTTTGTCCCTGACACCAAACT
This sequence comes from Cyanistes caeruleus, assembly GCF_971803275.1. Classification (NCBI taxonomy): domain Eukaryota; kingdom Metazoa; phylum Chordata; class Aves; order Passeriformes; family Paridae; genus Cyanistes; species Cyanistes caeruleus. Next base: position 30,439,703 of record NC_141703.1, read on the forward strand.
GGAAGAGGAAGAAGCAGTTGCTGGGGGGCAGGTTCAAACCGACAGCCTGGGGCACGGGCTGAACAGCCTTGCCTACTTCTGCAAAGGAAATACACCTGGGACACAACAACTGTACAACAGGATGGGCTGGACTAGGTAGCAGATCTGCAGAAAAGAGCTGGAGGTCCTGGTGGACAGGCTGAACATGGACCAGCCAGTTTTTCTGTGGTTCTATGAAATTAAAATGTGTTCTAGAGACCTTAAGAAAGGACAGAATAACAATGCTTAGGAAGTTCATAATCCATGTGAACTGAATGATTCATGAATTTGTGGAGGCAAGGTGTGTGATCGTGAGAGGTTTGCTTGCCCTGGGGAAGGCAAGCGGATGTGAAGTGTAAAGGCTGCATGCATTCTTGTTATTTAATGGTTTCCAGGAGCGTTTTAGCTGAAGTCCTGCACTGGTGATTTCTTTATCCACACTGAGAAACACTTGCGGCTTTTTTCTTTTTGCTTTCTGCAGTGTCCTGTAAGCAAGATGGGGAAAAGAGCAGTGGCATCCTGTTTGGATATTAAATATGTCCTTCTAGATAAAACACAGAGGTTGCTTCTTCAGGATGAGAAGAACATACTTTAAGCAGGAAGAAATGAAGGAATTGCCTTTTTTGCCATTACAGGAGAGTAATGGAATGGGTGTGAAGTAGTGATTTTTTTGGTTACAGTGGCTGGATACGAGGTTATAGTATTTAATATGTCCTAGTACTTTCTTCAGTTAAGTTCCTTGCATCTGTTTTTGTTTTCCAGCTCCTTGCAAGTGTTCATTAATAGCACAGCGGGCAGAGCTCTGTACCTTGATGAAAAACTACCAGCAAGCTCTTCATGACGCGGACATCCTGTGCCGGAACAAACCCCACTGGCCCGCGGTACGGTGCTTGCCTCTTGTAAAGACCAAAATGAAAAGTGCTTCTTCTCGGGGCTTCTCTCTGTGCTGCGAACAATGCTGCTGGGGGTGTTGTTGGAAGAATATTGTGGTGTTAATAGGGCCAAAAACAAATCTTAAGTTCTTCAAAGAACAAGTCTGGAAGGTCCTCAGAATCTCTCCAGCTGGTGGGATTTTGGTGGTGGGCAGCTGGTGGTGTGGTTCATGCTGGTGCCTGTTACCTGTTAGAATTTGTGCTGCAGCTAGGCAGCAGAATCAGTCCATAAGGCTCTGGCAGCCCAGGATGGCCTGCATGTCCCTCTTGAATGATGTGTCCTCAGGAAGCAGGTGGCTTTGACAGCCTGCTGGCCAATGTGTGTTTCTGAGGAGCCACCCAGACTGTATTTCAGGATTATTTTCTTTCCTTCTTTAATCCTCAGATTTCATATCTGTGATGTCTACCTGTGTCATGGTGTTTCATAGAGGAGTTGATATTTTTTTCATAACTAAAGGGAATGCCACAAGGAGCAGTGGACAGTTTGAAACAAGTATTAGAAATTACGTTAGGAGAGAGAAATGGAAGAAGTACATGGTGCCTGTCATTACTACTGGTTGCCTCAGGCTGGACTGAGTATCCAGCAGTTCATCCCACCTAGGATTGTACCTGCAGTCAGTCTCTCAGTTTATGAATTAGTATTTGCTATCAATAGCAAAACTGCAGCACAGGTTTGAGCAGATAAAGCCTCTGGCTGCTTTCTGGGGAGAGTGTAGTGTGGGGAATTGGGGAGGGATTTTAGCCAGACATTGTTTTCCTGTGGAGACTAAGGAGGTGTTGCATAAATGCCTTGGGTTCCTGCCTGAGCAAGCAGCTAGTCCTCTGTTCCCAGCCAGGGATGATGCAGGGCAGGCAGAGAGGTGCTGTCCGAAACACTGGGTCTCTGGCAAGCTAAGTAATTAATTATCTCTGAAGGCTATCTGTCCTGTCACCCATTAAAACATTTCATGATGGAAAGCAGTTCATAATCTTCCCCTGCATCCAGTTTGCTTCTCTATCCCAGATAATTTCTCATCAAGTCAGGAATCCCATCTCTGGTGATGCTGGCTGGGTTTCTGTGCAGAGGGAGAAAAATTAATTACGCACGTTCAGATGTTTGCTTGAACTGTCTTCTGTTTGCCTGAATCCATGGAAATGTGATGCGTGTCAGTCGTAGGCGGATAAAGGTTTCATTAATCACATCTCTGAAGAATGTTAATTGAAAATGAAATTTGTCATCATGGCGTAACCAGCAGTGGTTCAGACGTACTTCACTTGTGCTTTCATGTTTGTGAGGACATCGACAGAAGCTGTGCTGACCCAGAATCCATGTTCTGCAGGAGTTCTGGGCATCTGCTTTGTTTTGTGTATTGCAGCATCTCATCCAGCAGCAGAAATTAACTCAAACATTTGCTGTGTAGTTTAAAAAGAAACAAACCCAACATGAAATTAAACTTAATTCTGGGAGTAGCTCCTAGGATGCAAGTGTTCACCTACTGGTATCTTTTGGCTTATTGATAACAGATGTAGTGGCTTGCCGAGTTACTGGTGAAACTCCTTGGTATGCTGTAGTCATTGGAGCATGAGCAACTTGATTAGTTGGTTTCTTTTCAGTTGCTATGAAAACTGGTTCCTTGGACTCTCTAAGGCAGGGAGAAGTTTCCAGTTGTGTTTTTATACGGAGGGTAGACAGAGGTGCCCTCCTGCCTGCTGCTCGTGTTTCTGTTTGGATCTCCCCTTCACTCCAGTGCTTGTCAGGGCATGTGTAGTATATGAAAATAGGAATGGGAAGGTGGCAGTCTCTGAAGTGTAGGGGCCTCTAGTCCCCGGGCCTAACCCCTGGTGTTGGATCTTTAGGTACTTTGTCTGTGGACAGCCCAGCACATTCCTCCCTTGCAGGTCAGATAAGGACATTGCTCTTATGGCCCTGAAGGACCATAAGAGTCCAAACAAGCTTGCAGGCTCCCCAGTGCAGTGCAGTAACATTGACAGTGATGGCAGGCATGTAAAAGGTTTTATGGAGGCTGTGCTAGCATCCAGGTAAGAAAGTCAGGGTCAGGCCTCACAGTATCTCTCTTCTTACTGCATTGAGGAAAAGAAAAATGTGTCTTGCCTGGAGAGAATTGATGTGTACTGAGACTACTTGTACAGGTCACCAAATTATAATTGTGTTAATTAACCAGGCCTATGCAGTGCTTGCTACTTGTTTTTGGCATGAGTGTCCTTCTTCCAATTCCAGTAGAATGGTAAAGATCTTAACAGGTCTCAGCTTGGATTGCAGTATTGAAAGAATGAGGGAGTTACCTGCTCAGGAAGATTATGTGATACTGTACCTTTCAGCATTATGATGAAGGAAGAAAAGTGGATCTGCTTATCTAGCCAGTCTCTTAGATGAATGAAGCTGTACGTTCAGTACAGCCTAGAGCTGTTCATGTGGGTCAAGGGTGGACTTGTAGAGCACGTTTCTGTCTAATATACAAGAGGGAAGTGTTCAAATGCACACTTAGTTTCTTTTCATTGTAAAGGAAGAGATTTCCATAGTCAGATTAGAATTGTAGTTTGTTATCTGCAGGTAAGTTCAGAGGCAAGGCATTCCTCTCTTGCTACTAGTAACAAGTAAAGTAGGATTTATTCCCAAGCTGGCTACCATAGCTGTTGGCCATGGATGTGTTACTCTAGAACATGGGAGAGATAGGGTGGGCTAAAATGCTTCAGTTTAAGCATTGGTACATTGCCCTAAATTCATTATGTTTTTGAGCCAAAAAAAACAGGTGAAAAGTTATCTCTATTCTAGTAAGACTCCCAGGAGGAGCGACTTATCATGGACTCTCTCATCTGCCACTTCCAGACTGCCCTGTGCCACTTCCTTTTCTATGCAGGTGCATTACATTTTAAGTGTGTCCTGGTATGTTGAACTGTTCTCTGGTGTATCCAAGCACAGTGGGAGGTGTAGTAGATTTCGTCCCTGGTGGGGAAAAAGACCCCTCCTTATTCCCAGCTCTTTTCTCAGGAAATGAGCAATGTCTTTGGCAAGGGATGATGAAGCAGAGGGTTCCTGGGGAATCTTTCTTCACCAGAAGGGACTGAATTTCTTTCAGTCACTCATGTCAAAGAGGTTGTTACCCAAAAAGCATATTGTTCTTCACCTGCAGAATGACTTGAACTTTCAGGTTTGTTTTCAGGTTTCTTGCTGCCACTTCAGAAATGATCTCTAGATTTGTATGTTTCCTTTGTGTGAACAGGGCCATTATGTGAAAGCAAAAGCTCTTTCTGGATTGGAAAGGACTGAGGAAGCATTGAAGGAATTTCTTTATTGTGTTGCCTTAAATCCTGAATGGAGCTCAATGAAGAAAGAAGCCCAAAAGGTATAAAATGTATTTATTGGCTACTTGGCCAGTGTGCTGCTTTTAATCCCACAGACAAGCAAAATCCCTGGTATTTCAGGTGATTGTAAACACCCAAAGGATAGTTTGATTCAGTAGGTTCTCCAGTAAACCTTCTTAGCATTATGCTATGTAAGGCACCTCTTGGGTTTGGTTGAAGCCTCAGCCAGAGGGATTATATATTTGTGAATTCCACTGCGTAGGCTTGAGCCTGCTAATTTTAGTACCCATCAAAAAATGACTTCTATGTGGGAAGTGACAGAGGATTGAGAAGAGGAAGCTATGTGCTGCCCTGTCCTGGAAAAATCATGCAGTCTTTGTGGCATTTTGTTCTTGCTAACAGCCCATCATCAGGTTCTCTGTGACCATCCATATGGGCAGCTTTTTATAAAAATAAAACAAGGATTTGGCAAGATGCTTTATGGGGACTGGTCAAAGGTAGAGCAGTCTCTACATGGCTTTAAGCTAGGGGTTAAATCTGCTTGAGGATGGAGGAGATGGATGAGGAACACAAGGAATGTTTAAACACATTTCTGTTAACTGGTTTTGATGGGAGAGCTTGGTCTGAAGACTTCTGGAGGCAGGGTCTGAGTGTCAAAATAGAGATGCGTAGGATGAGGAGAAGGATGCAACAAACTGCTGTCCTGGATGCTCTTGGGGAACAGAAGCCTTTGTTAAGAAAAGTGGGCAGCAGAAGAGCACCTTGGAATGTGACTGTGCTTGTGGTGGGCACTGCCATTCAGGTTTCCTGTGGGCATTGGGGAATGCAGGATGTCTTTGATGTTGCAAGCTTTCTGGCATCTAGAAACCGTGTTTGTGCATATGTATTCACACAAACATAAATATCTATGTTGTAATCATTACTTTTTCTTCTTTTTTTTTTTCTCTCTAATTGGCTAGATAATGTGTGAGATGTTTTTCCCAGCCTTTGAAAATGTGCACGATAGTCTAACAGCACCTTTCTCTAGTCGAACATCCCATACGAGATTGAAACCTGCATTTCTGAGTAGCATAAACACACAGTCAGCTGTGGAAGATAACTCTGTTGCTGGGTCCTCAAAGGTAAAGCAAAAAGTGTTCAACATCAAAATACCAAAACTAGCACATGGATTTTTCTCTGATCTGTGTGACACTGTCTTTACACTTACTTTCATGGTAAGCCTGTTCCCTCCATTACTATTGGATCTCTTACTGGGACGTACTTCCTCAGAAAAATAAGAGAGTGAACCTTTTTCTTCAAAAAACAATGTGATGCCTTGATGTGGGGGTCAGTTGTGTTTGTGATTTTTTTCTGCTGAGGATTTTAGTATGACAGGAGCATGATTTCTAGAGACAGGAGCTGTAGGGAGAGGCATGGGCCTACTTCATGCAATTGGGAAGTGACCTTTGATACAGACCTTTCTCCATTGCTAGGCTCCTTGTGGGAACATTGATCTATTGCTGATGAAACTAATAGATAAAATTAAACCAAAATGGTCTCATGCTGTATATAACTGTTCTTATTTTTTTAGGATACCATGTTCAGGTTAACAAAAACCCCGTCCCAAGAATCTGAAGTATTCAGAAGCACTGATTCTTCTGTTACCCATCATGTTCTGGATCTCTACTTTGATGACAACAAAAAGTCTTTGGGAGCTATTCTCTCCAGTTTACCTGGGGTTGGCTTAAAAAGAAAGCTGTCCAGTGATATGAGGGATTTGCAGAGCTTGGATGTCCCCAATAAGATTCTTAAAAAAGGTTTGTGTTGCAGCTTAGAAAAGCAAGTTTATCTTGCACATACTGAAAAACTGTAAACTTTTTTACTCCTCCCTTTTTATAGGTATCAATAGAACATTCTCTACAGGAATCGGGATAATACTTTTTCTGCTCTAACAACCTATCTACCTTATTCCAGAGCAGTTTAAATTAATTGAATGAAAACTGTATTTTTCTTTCTCAAATGTGCCATTTCCAATGTAATATATGTGCAATCCACTCACCGTTTAGTCTTCATGTTGGTAGTGCCATTTCCATTTTCTAGATGTCAGCTATAGCTGAACTTCATTGTCTTTCTATATGATTGAAAGATGAAGTAAGCCTGGAAACTAATCTTTAACTAGCATTAGAAACAGTCACATGCAACTTTACATGAAATTTTCCAAGCAAACAAAGAAGTCTTTTAAAAGGTAATAAGTCCCCACCCCCCAGTTTTCTGTTACTTGATATAGCTGTTCTTACAATTTGTATGCTTCTCAAGCTTCTAACAAAGACCTCCAGACTGGCTTTAGTAATCAGGGCTAAAAATGCTGAAGGCAATACTTCACTGTGTAGTGAAGTATTAATTGGTTAAAATTGAAAATGTTACTGTGCTGGTGGGAATTTTTTCCCTTAAAGAAAAAAAAAACCAACCCACACCTCGATAAGTTTGACTTCTGCCTGAAAATGTTACAAGTCTTCAAGTACCACTGGCTGTCTGCAACCCCTACAAAAGATCAATATATGGCCAGTTTCTGATCACGTTGCTGTGGAGGAAAAAAACCTGTACTTGCCTGTGAACTGCAGACTCAGTAAATAGATTGTGAAATCTGACCTACCTGTATCTTCACAGGGAAGGCCAGAGATCGTGTTTTACCCATAAGCACTAATTTCTGGTCTCTGCTAGGTCCCAGTGCCATGTTACTATTTGCAGAATTAACACAGCCAGGTTCTTGCAATTACTAAAGGCTAACATGTGAGATGTAGGTTAAAGATAGCACTGTTTTTCTTTGTAGGCCACACACTACCTATCCTATCTGTGCTTGAGATAAACCAGATGCTGAGCATAAGTTACTCTTTAACAAAGCATCCTAGTGTTTTAACTTAATATAAAAAGCAGAGCTTTTTAACAGTCAAGAATTTGGTTAATAAAAAACATGTGGAGGCAGCAGTCATGGCCCTGTTGCAACTCATCACAAAGATGCAAATTGTAAAACAAATTGCAGAATTTGCTTTGTCTACAAAAGCTGGAGCTGATAGCTTTTGAGCCTGAATAGTGCTGCTGTGAAGTTTGGAGTGCATACTCTTAAAGTGAGTTTAACCCAGAGATATAAACCACCCCCAGAAATCAATCTGGGTAGAATTTTAAGAGAAGTGTTTTGCCTCTCTATTTGGAGATTGTTGAGCTAGTAAAAGCTGTGTTAGCTAATACAGCTCCAGTAGTCCTTTCAGCTTTTAAGCTGTTTGAAATTTGGGATTTCTACAACAGCCTAGTCTAGAAAAATGTAAGCCTTTTTATATTTGTAAGAAAAATTACCCCTGCTGAGAAATCTGTAATAAACAGTCATGAAATATTTTGACTGTGTGTAAACAAATTAAATTTTGGACTTAATGTACTTGAAAACATCTGGCTTGGCTGATGTGGGGGTGGTGGTGGGAAAGCAATAGCAGAATATTTTAAAAACTAGTCTAGAAAAACACACAACACAATCATTTTTGGAGAATAAATAATGAGTATTCAGCTGTAAAGTGTATTCTCTGGCCACAGACATCATCCTCTGCTCTCCAGAAGATCTCCTGCCAAAAATCTAAAACTTAGATGGGAAGTATGTTTGTTAGAAACAAAACTTCAGGAAAGAAAATATATGAATTAGTTTTTTTTTGTGGAAAAGTTGACAGTGTAAAGAACACTGGAAAATGCAGTAAGGCTTACATTTTTACTATAATCTTCTTGACTACTTAGATGGAGATGTTTTACCTGAAAACACCACTGACCCTTCCAGTGAAATACCAACAACTCTGGTGGATGCGTCAGACTTCGAGTGTTCCCTCTGCATGAGGTATGTCTGACTGTGTTGACCTGAAATTAACATAACAAAGCCTCTCCAGCTTCTGAAAAAGTTGTCATGGTGTGAGAAATCTGCTGGAGTGTGTCTATATGATTGCCCTGTTCCTTTTTGCTGAACCTTACATCTGGTGAATCTTTACAGATGTGTCTTTCTCCATTATGTATGCAGTTTTCTGTTGTTTACCACTTGTAAAAAGGAAAACTTTTTTTGTATCCTTGGATAATGCTGTCACCTGTGCTTTATACAAAAGCAGAAGAGAAAGAAAGAGCTAGGACTAGTTACTCCTTTCCACACACTGGGAATTGTTTTTGTTGGCAGCTTAGCTTTTCTGTTCCATGTTTTCATGTTAAGGTTGTTCTACGAACCTGTTACCACACCCTGTGGACACACCTTTTGCCTCAAATGCCTTGAGCGTTGCCTTGACCATAATCCACTTTGCCCACTCTGCAAGGAAAAGCTGTCAGAAGTAAGTATGTCCTTGCCCCAATTAACAAAACTGCACAAACTTGTGTTCTTCTGAAAACATCTATGTGAAGATTTTCTGTGCTCTTGTGAGCTTCATCCAAAGCAGCATGGCCAGCAGGTTGAGGGAGGGGATTCTGCCCCTCTACTCCTCTCTGGTGAGACCCCCACCCAGAGTGTTGCATCACCTCTGGGGTCCCCAGCACAGCGGGGAGCAAGTCCAGAGATGAACATGATGTGGGGCTGGAGCACCTCTCCTATGAAGAAAGGCTGAGAGTTGTGGTTGTTCAGCCTGGTCAGGAGAAGGCTCTGGGAAGACCTGATCTCAGCCTTACAGTACTACAAGGGGGTTCATAAAAAAGATAGGGACAGGCATTTCAGTAGAGGGGTAATGCTTTTAAAGTGAAGGAGAGTTGATTTGAAGAGATTAGATGTAAGAAATTTTTTGCTATGAGGGTGATGAAACACTGGAAGAGGTTGCCCAGGGAGTTGGCAGATACTCCATCACTGGAAATATTAAAGGTCATGTTGGATGGGGGGCTCTGAGAAATCTGGTCCATTTGAAGATATCCCTGCTCACTGAAAGGGTTGGACTAGATGGGATTTAAAGGTCCCTTCCAACCAAACTTCTGTGTTTCTATGAAACCGGAACAAGGCAGTACTGACAGCATCAAGCTATGCACAGACCTCGTTTGCTCAAGGATATGTTTAGCATTTGTTGGAAGCAAGTGATTTTGCTGGTTCTTAAAGAAATGGAGACTTCCAGTATCACATCAGGCTTGTGCCTGGGGACCCCAGCCATAGCAGTGTTCATATCAAATTTCCAGTTTGTGTGGAAACTGTGGTGTATGAGGAGTGGTTGCTCCTTGGTCAACACTTGTCAGCAGCAGCCATAAGGTATCCCATACATTGTACTTCTTGCATAGTACTTCAGTAAGCTGACAGCTGTAGATGAAAAAGATACATGTATCCTTGCAGAAGTGAGGATAGACTGCCTTTTCTTCCTGGTAGTACAGCCTCTGCCACAAAAGGGTATGGGGTTAGGGTTTAAAAGGACAGTGAGGTGAACCACATAGGCTGAAGTGGAAGTTGTGGTGCCTGGAGGCTAAAAAGGGTGAGGAATCTGTACAGTCCTAACTGATGTGCACTTTGGCCTCAGGGAAGAATGGGCTGGGAGGAAGAGATGTTACTTGTCTTCTTGTTACCAGACTTAAGAGTTGACTCTTCTTTGTAGTTTCTGGCAAGCAGAACTTACAAGAAGACCGTCCTTACAGAAGAGCTGATAGTCCGTTACTTGCCAGAGGAATTATCTGAAAGGAAGAAAGTTTATGAGGAAGAAATGAAGGAATTGTCAAAGTAGGCTCCCTTTATACTACTGACAGCTGTTACAAAAATGTGTTTGTCAATCTAAATTACTGAAGAAGATTAACTTGCTTACGAAAATGCACCAAAGGAATGAATTTGTAAATGAACCTGCCAGATGTTTTGTATTTTTGACGTGTATCTTGCAGATAAACAAGTAACTATGTGCTTGGATGGTAGAGAGGCACAACAATATTCTTAAAAAAAGATAATTGCTTTTTCCTCTGAAACATAATAGCTTTAGAAGTTACAGTGTGGGTTTGCTGGGAGTGGAATTCAAATTATCAATGGGTTATACTTCAGGTCAGGAGAAGTTCAAGGATCCAGTTTTGTCAGTGATTTGTGAATGTTGTGCTATAACTCAGCAAAAAAGTAAAACAAAACATGCAGTTAATCCTGAGAAAATTAAGTGGATTAATGGGCTTTGAAATCAGAGGGGTATACTGAGTTTGGGGGTTCTCTGCCATCTTGCTTTGAACATGGCTAATTCTTAAGTACTTTGTTACTGTGAGAAGTTGTCACCAAAATCACGCCATGTGTATGTAAGATGTATCACTATGCATGTTTTTGGGAAATTGGCTATTTCTTGACTTTTTTCCTGTATGGAAGTAGGTTAGAGAGATTGTTTACTTAATGTATTAAGGAAAAGAGTCCTGAAATATTTTTTGTCTTGTGAAAATGGCAAACCTTGAAGAGATATGCATTTACAAAGATTGAGTCTAAGGAAGTAATTTGTCTTGTGTTAAGGATATATGATGAATATACCAGCACCCAGAAAAAAAGGTGATTTTTTTTTTTTAAACAATTTTCTTACAGTTTGAATAAAGATGTTCCCATCTTCGTATGTACTATGGCCTTTCCTACCATCCCTTGTCCACTCCATGTCTTTGAACCTCGCTATCGCCTAATGATAAGAAGATGCATGGAAACTGGTACCAAGCAATTTGGCATGTGCTTAGCTGATGAATTAAAAGGGTAAGGAGATGGGTTAAGAATGTCCTGTTGTTGCAGAGGCTGCTGTGAGCTAATGGAATACTGCAGCACAGTATACTTGTCTCCCCAAACCACTGTGTTTCCTTCCAGTCCTGTATGAACCAATACTAAAGTTGCTTACTTCTTAGTTTTGAACTTTAAACATTCCTTTTTACACAAAGATGTAATTTTATTACTCCCCTGTTGGATAATAGCAAGAATGCAACTCATCCTGCTACTACAGGCTCCAAAAATAGCATTTAATTGGCTGTGTGTTTGGAAAGCTTGCTGGCCTGTTTGTTCCAGTGAAAACTGACTGACTGGGTAAGGTTTCCCCCCCCCTCCCCCGGCATCTACTCAGTTTAAAACAAACCAAAAATAAGTCAAAACATTCAGACCTCCCATAGTTTTCCTGAAGGAGTGGTATCATTTTAATGAGACAAAGTATACCCTTGGCTGAGAAGTCTGTTTTGCTGCTGAATGTTGAATTTGAATGTTTGTCTTTACTGCTGTGTTGCAATGTCTAAACTACCTGCAGTGAGTGGGTTGCATTGTCTTTCTATATGATCATACCTTTCATTCATTTTTGTGAATTCTGACACTGGTGTGTTTCCAGCTCCCTATGCAGAGACTGACTAGATTGAAGGCCCCTTACAGCACAAAACTATTCTCTGATTCTACAAAAGCCTTCAAGTTTAAGTATTTCTCAGATAATGGGGTTTTGAGACCATGCTCATGGGAGAAACATGAGGTGATCTTGAGAGGTCTGCTTTATGAGATGCAATAGTTGCTGACTTCAGAAGCTACCTTGGCAGGCTGTAGAATGGATGACGAACATGGAGTTTTTAAGAATGCATTAGACAGGCATCCTCAGGGGCAATATTTTTGTATGTGATCATCATTGGAGCTGAGAGGGGGGCACTCATTACTGAGGCTTAGCAGCCTTTTCTTGTCCACTCCATGCTTCTTTGGGGGGAAGTTTTATTTTTCTCCCAGACTGTACAGTAAGAATACTTAGCTGTAAGAATACAGGAGGTGCTGCAGCTTCCAGTCAGCTGTGGCTGTACTGCAGTGCCATTTGGCATGCTGTCAGTACTGCACTCAGTGGAGTTCAGACTCCAGCAGCAGCTGATGTACCACAGTCCTTTTCAGGCCTATTACCAATTTTCTGAAAGTAAATACTTGTGAGTGAGGACAGAATTACTGTAGAACTTCAGTGATAACTCTTCTTACAAACCTGCAGGCTTGTGGAAGAGCCAAACTTATCTGGAATCAGGTATAATAATACAGAGGTCCAAGGCATTGCAATCCCCAAAACACAATAATTGGTTTATTAGGTAACTTCATGAAAGATATTTTAAAATGCAACAGTATGTTTAGATTTCTATGTCCTGTCTGTTTCGAGTTACTAAAATCATTAAACTTTTTGAGCATGATGACTTAAACCAAACATTGAAGTGCAGGAAACCTTCACCTGCAGACACCTGGCAGGCTGTTCCAGCTTCTTACACAAGTGAAGAAGTTCTGTTTATTCAAAGTTGCGAAATCAACTAGGGAATGCATGAAGTGGGGAAACTTGTTTTGCCTCGTCTACTGAGACATGGATACATACCTCCTTTGAAAACACAGTGACAAAGCATGTTTATAGTTCATTACTGTTTTCTGTTTTATTTCTCCTTTTTAACTTATAATTGGTAAAAGAATATAAGGTCTTAATGTTGGCAGATCATTTTATGCCTGTCTGCAGGTGCTTTATTGTCTCTCTGATATAGGTCCCTGTCTACCCAAAAGTAAATCCTCTAAGAGCAAAAAAGAAAAAATCATCACTTCTGCAATAATTTCTAATCCAGTATGAATTTCACTAAAATCATTCATTAAAAACAATTTTTATGTAGCTGTTTAAATAGTGTATAGTGTAATATTGCTATAATAAACTAACAGACTTGCTTTTTTTATCAGTCCTACTGGTAGAGCACCAGGACTTACCTGTCAGCAGCTCTGCTCCTCCTGCTCTTCCTGATTTTTTCCTGTACACTGGCTAGGAGAGAGCAGTTGTTCACAGTGGTGAGCTTCCCTCCCACCCCTTCCAAACCCATGATTTCTGGTATACCAGAAACAGGAGTAATTCCTTCATCACTCCACTGTAAGAAATGGCCAAGCCCTAGTAAAACAAGCATATCCATGATAAAGAATTTATCAGATCCTGCAGGGTTTGGTATCTTGACATGAGACTAGATACAGTACTTTCTCCTGCTTAACAGTAGGCTGAGGTGTAGACCTGCAAATGTATTGTGGTGAAGAGTCATTGTGCAATCAGCCTGTCTAGTGAAGTCACTGCACCACAAAGGTAGAATTAAGTAAGCTTGATAAAGTAAAAGTTTATTGTATGCCTATTTCCAGGTTGTGATTAAAACCTGTGCCTACTTTAAATATAATGGATATAAATGTGCTTTTGTGAAGAGGATATTTTGGGTCTGATTTGACTTTTTTTTTAAAAAAAGAAAACAAATGCAAGAAAAGACTTGCTATATAGAAAACCTTTTTCTTCTAAACCTGCAGTCTTCTGCTTACAGCTTGGAGTAGGGGGATAGCCCTCACAGCCATGCATTTGTTCCTCATTTTCTGTATTTCCTTGCAGTATCTTTACCTATCTTGTTTTCTTTGCAAACCAGATGAATTACCACGAGCAGCTGGCAACTCCCAGCATGAAACATGCTTCATGTAGTTTTCTGTCCCTTTCCAAACCTCCCACCCCACAAACCTGCCCTGAAAATGCTGCTGCCCAGGTCCTCTGAGGGAAGGCAGAAAGGGTGGGGGTTGTGTGGCTTATGTGAATAAGCAGAAATGTATTGTCACCAAAGCAGAATCCTCTTTCAAATAAGAAATGGTGAATTAGGCCCAGTATTTGTCCTGATGTCTATAAACACATGCTGATGACTTCCGCTTTTATGCCCTTCTGTCATTTCAGATTTGCAGATCATGGCTGTATATTAGAGATCAGGGACGTAAAGTTTTTTCCTGATGGACGCTCAGTTGTTGATACAGTTGGTGTCCGTCGTTTTAGGGTCTTAAGCCATGGCCAGCGAGATGGATATAACACAGCAAACATCGAGTATCTTGAAGATAAAAAGGTGATCTATGGTGCAAAGTTATTCATACCCATGTATTGCTGGATTCACTTAAATAGCCTTTCCTTGTTGCATTTCAAGCTAGCTGTGCATTATTTTAAAGCCAATATCATTACAAATACACTCAAGCTCTGTTTTAAAAACCATGGAACAAACTCTGTATCTTCTTTCCCTTTCTTCCTTTCTTCCCTTATAATTATCTTTGGTTAATGTGTTACACTCCTTTCATGGATCTCAAAGTAGCTTCTAGGATGCTGAGGTCATGGTATGTAGGTGAGGTTAAAGTAACATTTTAAAACTGGTACAGAATTTAAAGCCTTCTAAAATCACATGGTCCTATTGGTAGAGAACTGAGTGTTGTCTTGCACTGAACAGACAGTTGGCACACTTCATATGTCCTCCAGGTTCTCATTTACAGAACAGGTCCTCAAATAAATGTGGGAGTCTGCTCTTAAAATTATTTCTTAGGGACATGTAGTTAACCATGCCCTGTACAAGCATCCATTAGAGCTGACTGAGAGCAGAGAAATGCAGAGAGGGCAGTAGCTTTTAAAAACAAGTCCTCTTAGTAAACCTGCATCGAGGCAGGTGTTTGTGATGGGTGTTGGCCAAAGGCTGAATTTTTGGCCATGCTTTCTGGATCATCTTCAGACCGTGTCTATAAAATCTCGGTAGCTGTTAGCATTGAGCTTAGCAGTAATCTCCTGCCAGTTGATGACGTCAGTTTGGTCATACAGCTCTAGCACACTCTCACAGTTAAAGTCTGTAAAGCCTTAGCAGTGCTGTTCTAACCTGTGCAGGGTGATGCAGTTGTTTGCCAGGGCACAAAAAGTTGAGCTCATGGAGGTGCCCTTGCCGGTGAAAGGCTGGAATAGGCAGTCTGCTCAGAGTGAGGTGTGTGCTCTGTTTAAATCCCTAGTGAAGAGTAGTGGAACTCAGGTGTACAGGCATTGTTTATAGATGCTGCCAGAGGTCCATCTCTTCATAAATTAGAGTGAAACCTTGTCTCACGTTGGAGGCTGGTGTCTGTTCAGTGCCCTACATCCATAATTTGTCTGATGGTCAGAAATCTCAGTCCAAAGATACCTGTTTTATATGCTCTTAGATACATACCTTATGATGAGATTAATTGCTCTCTAGAACTGCTTCTCCTCAATTGTGAAGGGCATCTAGAGCAGCTAGATCAGAAATGTATCTGAGTGAGTAGCATAGGTGAAACCATCTAAGTGATGTACATATGTTAAAGGGGAAAAAACCCCCAAACAATCCCAAACAAAAATCCAGAATCAAATCCCCTCAAAACCCCCCATAAATCACCAATTTGTAGTGTTTTTTGCTTATGCTTTTTTTCTCCCCCCCTAATAGCTAATAGTAGGCCTGTGCAACTAAAACACTCTGCTTCTATGAGGGTGTTTCTCTATGGCTGTTTCTGGGAAAGCATCACTTTCCCTGCTTCCTGCCTGGTCGGGTGTCTACCCTTCTCCTTCTCCTTGGCTGTCCTACCATGGCCTTAACACTTCTATAAAATAGTGCTGGTCTCTTAAGTGCTGTAGCCCCCTGTCTCTGTGCTCGGTGGCAGTAGTGTTTGTTTTGTTTTGCCAGATGATGTGCCACTGTCCAGAAGCCATTCTGTGACAGGGACTTGAGGTTGTGGGTTTGAGATGATAAATATGTCCCAGGATTAGAGAGCATATTCTTCTATTGTGCCAGCATTTAGGAATGGATACTAGTGAGGCAGTTACTGCTCTAAGAAATATCACTTCAGAACACCTAGGGGAGGGTAAAAAGAATCCAGCATCACAGGTTTGAAATCTGAGACTTAGGCACAGTTGGCTTAGATAAGGACATTTGAACAGCTGTAGTCACTGCATTATTTTGCTTCGTTTGCTTCTGGGGAAGCATATGGATTCCACAGTATCAAACCTGTTTTGTTCCATCTTTCTTCTTTTAACAATAAGGTTGAAGGACCAGAATACGAAGAACTTGTCCGCCTTCATGATTCAGTCTATGATCAAGCTGTTGCCTGGTTCACTTCTCTTAAAGACAATATGAAAGTGCAAATTCTCAATCATTTTGGATCTATGCCAGGAAAGGAACCAGAGCCACAGGTAATAAAACCTGCCTATTTATGCAGCCTTAGTCTACACATAATTTTAACGCTAGACTTTTTTTCTGACAGATTTTTGCTGTGGTTTATATATATTCTAGAGTCTTTATTTGCTCAGTTTTGGTCTGTTGGCATGAAGCATGGTAAACAATATACCTGTAAAATTCAGTAGCTGTAAAGTCTTAATGGTGTATACAGATAAAGAGAACACCTGCAATTAAGTGTTTAGTTGTTTCTTGTTTGGTGGTGACTTTCTTAGCAAATAGAAGGTGAGAAGGAAGGTGATGTTCTTCATGGGGCTGGGCTGGTGAATGCATAACTGCATGCTTTTCCATCCTTTTGCAGAGCAACCCCAGTGGTCCTGCCTGGTACTGGTGGCTCTTGGCAGTGTTGCCTCTGGAAAACAGAGCTCAGCTGGCTATATTGGCTATGACCTCCCTGAAAGATCGTCTAATCGCCATCAGGCGCGTATTGATATTTGTGACTCGCAAAAGACCCAGATAACATGGACTTGTGTTGTGAGTGGGCACCAAAAACTTCTCATGACCGGTTGTTCTGGGGGAGGGAAAAGGGGGAGGGGTTGTTTTTTGTATTTTTTTAAGATTCCTTCAAGAAGGAACAGCCCTTTCTGACTGCATCCTGCATCCATCGATTGCATCGGTTTGTTGTCTGGGTATTCACCAAACCTTGCACACTCTCCTGTTGTCCTGGTGAAAACTGAGCCTCTACAGAGCTGTGCTACATTTAGAATGTAGCTGGTGGATGTGGATAATTTCTTCAAAGTACTTTGATAGAATTGATGTTTCTAGCCAAGAGAGTTAAGTACTAGAGTAGTGCCACTGGCCTGCATGTGATCTGGATTTTCACTCAATAGGAAAAGGAAACTGGACTGTGGATCGAAGAGGTGTTTCCTAGATTTTCTTGAAGGTAGTGAACAGAAGGGGAGTTACACTGCCCAGCAGAAGTATGCATGAGGACTATAACCAACAGTACTATCTGTTAGTGAATTGGAAGGCAGTCTGTCATACACCCACATCTCACTCTCTCTCTCTCTTCAGCAAATAACAGTCTGAGGAAAAAACAGGTTAAGCCGTTTGTAGTCAAGGCATCTGAGGATGTTTGTCTGAAAGAATAATAGCTACTGAATAAGCACACTATTTGGTAGCCTTAGGTAATCCCTCCTTTGTGATTTACATGCTGTAGCAGAATAAGTATATACAAAATGTTTGGAAAGATGTGCTTTGGTTTCTTTGAAGAGAAAACCCAAAGTAATCCTAGCCAGTCTTACTGCTAAATTCAAACCAAGCCGCTCACTAAAGTATGATAAACACTGCTGTGAAATAATGATTTCACCCCAAGTACGAGGGAGGCATGCTGCAGTTTACTCCGAACACCTGCTCTACGGAGTGGAACCAGGGAGGATGAAAGGTGGGGAGGTTTCCATCTCCCTCCTCCCGTGGTCAGTGTCATGCCGATGTCCCGTTACGTTGGGGTGGTCTCTACTGAACGTGTTTCAAACCCGAAAGTATTGTAGTTTAGTACCAGTTGCTGTATGTGATGGAAATCAGTCCACAGTAACGCCGTGAAAGGAGTCACAAACCGAACCTATAAAGGCAAGTCTCAATGCAAGCTTCAGTCAGGTGTTCACCTTCGTTTGTCTGTTTGATTATTTTTTTATGTATTGTTTTGTTAATATCTAACTTTGATAGTTATTAAATTGATCGCTTGTCAGTCAAATGATCAAGGTATGCTCAACTGCCAATGAAATAACTCAGTGTTACCAATTCAACTGGCATAGTTTCCTATAACTAGAACTGATACTACCAACAGGGAAAAAAGTTGACTTGAATCTCCATGTGCTGCAAGCATAGCAAGACCAATGTAAAGACTTGTTCTTGGGCAGAAGTCTGGTAAGAAGAAATGGCTGCTTACCTAAATGGTCAAAGTGCCTGGTTTCTTTTTTAGTTCTTTTCTCCTTATTTGTCAATGAAGAGGTATTTAAACTTCTTTTTTTTTCCACTTTGTACATGAATTCTGGAAGAAGACTGCATTAAAATGCAGTGATTGGGATATATTACCTGCTCTCTTTGGGTATTATAGTTATAACCTCTGTGGTCTGGGAAACAAAAATTCAGTTTTTTTCCTTTCAGCAAATGGCTACCACAAATGGTTTCTGTAACATACCCTGAATGTACTGTAACTGCCTCTACCTTGAACACGCCTTTTCTATTTAAGTAGTTTGTAAGTATATTCTCTGAATTGTGAAGTGCATAATGTACAACCAATGATGTCATAACCTCTACAGTAGCCTTCTGCAAGTTCTGCTACCACCACCAAAATACGCAAAATTCAAGTTGAATGCATTTCCTCCAGGATTTGAAGATGATGAAGAGGAATTCACTGAAGTATAAATAAACTGTTGTGTTTGTGGGGAGGAAATGTTAGAAATCAGTAGGTCTTCAGCCGACTGTCAGCTGAGCTACTGAAGGGTGATTCCACAAACTAATTCTCGGACCAGAAGATGGACTGTATTTGATCTTGCAATCCTTTCTGTTTAGCTTCCTGTTCTTCCCATTCCTTTCCATGCTGTGTACTTCTTCAAGACTCATTCATCTTGCTTGTTTGTGTGTCTGGCCTAGTTTTGAGTATTGCTAGTTTAGCTGGAAGAGGTTGCTGATGGTATTTGTGTATTGCTGGTTCCTGATCTTATATGTGCTTAATTTTACAGATAGTGCATTTAAGAAAAAAAAAAATATCAAGGTGCTAGTTAGTGTCTTCTTGGCTTTGCCTCAGTAAATGTTAATGTTAATATTCTCTGCAAAAGTGATTTTTTCAAGATAACTACTTTTGAGGTACTTCTGACAGAAAACCCTATGAAATGAGAGGTTGTTTACTGCTGTTTTGTAATGTGTAAAGACATTCTACATGGGAAGTGACATTGCTGTGTTCATGAAGGCCTGCATAGTAGAATAATTGTTATTGAAAAGAAAGCTGAACTGTAGAGGGATTTTTTTTTAGTCAAAGGTTTAAAGCGGTTTGTGAATATTTCAGTGACTGATGTTTTGGATAAATGATAACAACAAAGGAATTGTCTGTGTATGGATGCAAATAATAATATTAGCAGCCCAAAGCTGACATTTCTTCCAAAACATTGAATGCTGATCAAATAGCAAAGCTTTAATAAATAGATTAAATCACCACTGCCCTGTGGTACTTGCTTTTTAAGGGGAAGTACCAGTTTTCATTTTTACCAAATCACCTCTGCCATATAATATCTGCAGCATCCAGTAGTACCTCACAGGAAAAGCTGTCTTGTTGCTTTTTAGAGGAAATGTCCACGTTACAGCCAGTCTGTGCTTAGGTGTAACTTGTTGCCAAGGTACATGTGGAAGCATTGGAGCTGAGCTCCTGGAAGAGATAGACAGGATTTGTTGCCTTTCTAGCTCATTACACTTTTCTTGCTTGCTGTCCAAGCAAGGATGCTGGGATATATGATGAGTCTTTTCACTGTGGTGAATGTGGCCCTTCTTTATACATCATAAAGAGGCCAAAAAGAAAAAAAAAAAAAAAAATCCCTCTACCTCTACACCTGTTGTTCACCTGTAAAATTTCAAGCTACAAAATTATATATATATATATTTTAACTTTTTTTGTCTTTCAGAAGCATACTAATTGTTTGCCACTGAGGCCTTTTATCTACTGTATTTTAATATGTTCATTTGATAGTCATCGAGATATCTTTGTACTTCTAACCTGTAGAACTTGTCATGTTTCTTACTGCTCCTTTTTCCTTGTTCTCCAGTCCACTTTTAAATTGATAAATAGAAAGCTGTACACTCTATTCCTGTTACATTTTTCACTAGTGGAACTGGTATTTTGGTAGCGCCTTAATTTTGCAGTTGTGAAATGATTGTATCAACTCTTATCTGGGGCTTCTGACCAGATGTAAATGAGTATGTTTAATGTAGATAAACTTGAAACCATTTTTTACTGTTTTAAAGCTAGAAATGAAATGGAGTGTGTACATATGTATAAATATAAATTATTAATCTGCACCTTTTTGTATCTAGTAAATACAGGAGAAGTTCATGTTCTAACCACATTTGGCACTTCTTGTTGCATAAACAAAGCCAAAACTTTTTTTAAAAATTGCAGTGTTCATTTCATGTGTATTTGCAATATTCATGGGAAATGTGTTTAATTTATGTGATATTTGGAATAAACCAGGTTGAATTTATGAGAGTGTGAGTTCATGGGGAAAGCTTTATAACTCATGAGGCATTAAGAAGCAGATGGCATCCTAGAAGCAGTGGTTAGATGCTGGGGTTCGTAAGTTGCATGGCAATTGTTTTAACCCCAGTGCAAGGAAGTGGGGGAGGCTGCAGAGGCTGTGGCACAGTGGGGTTTGCTGGGCACCCGGGGCAGACTGCGGCACTGGCTGTGAATGTGAGGGGTGGATTTGAAGGAGGGTTGGAGGGCCTCAAAATAAGGGAGACTGGAGGAGTTGAGGGGCCCTCAGCAAGGGCTGGGTTGGAGGAAGTGAACCTGTAGCTTTCTCAGGAGTGGGCTGTGACAAGGATGGGGCATGATCACGAAGCTGCCTCTTCCTTTTGTAGCTTATTGGATTATTTTGTAGCCCTAAGCATGACCTGACTGGCCCAATAGACTAAGCTCAAAAAAATAAATGGCTACAATGAAGAGCAACAAATGCTTTATTGTCTAAGCCTAGTGAAATAAAATACCTTCAGGGTGCTGGGAGGGAGGCAGTGTTCCAGAACAAGGCACTAGCACCAGTGTACTAGGGGATGGGACACTGGTCAGCAGCAAAACTTCGATGATCCTCATGGGTTTCATCTGACTCAGGATATTCTCTTCTAAAACAGAGTTGTGTGAAGGCAAAAGCCAAGCCAGGCTGTGGAAAGCATATCGTATTCCTCAGTTGCATCTTCCTGCCAGCTAAGCTGTGGAGCAAAACTGCTGTGAAGGCTTTTTTGTAAATACTAGCCCTTCCCCGTCCCCCCGCCCCCCTTTGGTGTTGGATTGACTGACCTTTGTGTCTGTATTCACTAAATGTCTGAGCGTGCAAACATCAGTTACAGGACTGCTCTTTTAGGTTGCAAGTGTGTGTGGGAGTGTCTGTAAATGCTGCTTGAGCTGCTTCAATAGCCCAGACAACAGCTTTTTGAAACAACTTTCCTTTCAGTGAAGAAAGGTTATCAAGGTTTCCTTTTTATTACCCAGATCCTCGTGCTCCTTAAGACTTGAGAACAATAAAGTAATTTCATGAAGTTAGTAAATAACTTTATCCCCCCTAATTCTGCATGTCCTTTTCTAGTAGATAGATACCAAGTCCTGCAAAGGCAGCATCTCAGACTCTGCCTGCTTCCCTGCATAATGCCATTCCTAGAGTGTGGAAACCTTAGTGGTCTGTTGTCTCACATCACTAATCAAACCAGGAACCAAAAATAATGCTGCTTAACTCTGTCCAACAGCACTTGCTTGAAGTGTTACCTATTGAATAATAGAATAGAATAGGAATAAGAAAGATTGGGAGAAAATCTGATTCTATCAAGTGAAAAAAAGAATAAAAAGAAAGTGAATCCATGCCAGCACATTGCTTAGTTCTTCTAATGACTGTGCCTACTATACTTGTAGCTAAAAGACAAGCATGTTTTCCATTGCATTTACGTTACATGGTAGGAACAAGTTGTTTCTAAATGGAGATGAATATCACTTGCTGACAACTTTTATAGCTCTGTTCTGCCATATGTGGGGTTCTGCCTTGTCTGCTAAATTTGGGACTTCATGCATCCATGGAAGAAATGTCTTCACTTGTAAATGTTTCTTACATTTTTTTCTCATAAACATCTGCTGCTCTTTTTGTGCACCAGCCATATTGGAGCCCTGCTCCTGAGAGGACCTGGATTTTGAACACACAAGCTTTTGTTGGGGTTAGGCTAGTTAATCTCATGTCAGACAAAGTTAGAGAAACCGCTCTTGCCCTCTTTTCCCTACCCAGTATGTTCCAGAGGCAGAGTGGGAACTTTTATAGTCCTGTGTCCATCAAACCTGAGGATGGCATGTTGAGAATGGTATACAGCAAGTGACCAAGAGCATAAGTTGTCTTTAACCATAGCAAAAGCCAAAGGGAGGGACTTCTCTGTAGCCCCTTTCCTATTCCTAACCTATTCCTGTTCACAACATCATGAAATCCTCCTACTCGGTTCAGCTCACAAAGCCCTCGTGAGACCCACTGCCCATCACCCTGAATCTTGCCTGTGATGCCCTGCCCCTTCTCATCACATCTTTTTCTTCCCTTACTGACCCACTGGCTTTTCAAGGGAGAAAAAAGGTAAACAAACCAAAAGCCCAGGAAGGTTTTGCCGACTGGTGGCTTCAGTTGCCAGTTCTTTGGCCAAAGCTATACTAAGAGAGCAGGTTCAGGCTGCAGGACTTCTTAAATCAAAGTAGATCTAGCAGGGAAAGGTTCCTTTAAAGCAAAATGAGGGAAGAAATACAGTGTCCATCATCCTAAGTGGAGAAATACCCAACTTCAAGCTCGGCCCTGCCCTGGAGCAAGTGTCTTACAGTGCTGGCTGGTTGCCCCTGTTGGCTAAGAGAACAGAGTCTTGCTGTAGCTAAGTAGTCATGGTACCAGAAAGTGCCCAATTGTCCTGTGCCAGCTTTGTTTTCTTTTATCTGAAATTATTTGGTTTGGGAAGAAGGAGGAAGAACATCAATTGCCTGAATGGAAGTCCACCTAGCAAGGGCCCAGCACCAATGTGATTTCCCCATTCCCTCTGTGCTCAGGGAAGATCTATCACCATGAGGCTGCATGGAGATCTGAACCTGCCACCAACATGTCTTATCATCAGTTCCAGTTAAACCACCGGTGACGATGTGTGTTACAGAGAAAAACGTCTTCTATCGAGAGGTGTAGCAAAAGTGGCAAAGTGAATTTGCTTTCTGCCACTTAGGTACATGTCAGCAGAGCCTAAGCTGCATCAGGGGCTTTCTAAAGGGTGACTTCATTTCTGATACCTTCATGCAAGTGCCTGGAGCCCTGCCCATACTTAGAGAAACAGTGTGGAAAGGACACTTGTCTACAGGCACATCAAGAGGTGCTTCTTCATGTGGATCACTCTCAAATCAACTTTTTCAGTAAATCTTTGTCAGTGTTGTAGACCCAAAGGTCATTTGCCAGTGGAGACCAAGATTCAAATAGAGGTATTCAAAGAAAACAGAAGTTACTGACCCAGAGCCAGAAATCACTAAGTAATTTCCTGCTCCTCCTGGTTCTCTTTCCTTGGTCTCTACGGGAAGTGGAGGGCAGGAGGGCACATGAGGAAACATCCCAACCTAGACACTGAGCTCTGTGGTGGGACCAGAGCAATTCCAGAGGAAAGGTGAATGCTGAATATCCAGCCTGGTTTGCTTAAGGTGCAGTGTTCCCAAAAATAGCCCTTACAGAAAAACTGTAAGATAGGTAGATAGAGTAAGTTGTTATTATCCCTTGCTGGCTGATATGAATCAACTCTCTGCCCCCACACCAGGTTTACCTATGAGGCTCAGGATTAAGCTCATTTACACCCAGGCAGAGTAATCTTCCATAAGAATTGGATGATTTTCCAAGTAGTCTAATGTTCTTTCTCAATATAGAATACCAGCAGACACTTGAAAAGTACAAGAAATGCTTGAATGGGGAAATGAAAATCTGGCAAGATGTTTCTCCTAAGTCCCTCAATTTGAGTCTTCTGTATATCCTGGAAAAGTTCTTCTTATCCAAATTTATATATAGAATTTTAGGGAGGCTCTGAGTTTGAGCGAGTAATGAGGCATAATGATGGCATTCATAAAAAAATCAATTCCTTCTGTAATTCTGCAGTATTGGGACCTCAGTACCACAGTGTATCAACACATTCCTCAGATTAATTGTGCATAAAAATCTTCCATTTTTCCTCATTTTTGCATTGTTTGTCTAGACTCAGTTTCTGTTATTTCTGGTGTGTTTTGTGTTGCTTAGAGAGGCCCAAATCGATCACGCTTTCCTAAATAAAGGAACTGTAAAAAAAGGTGCCTCCCACTCTTCACACACTGAAGTGTTTTGTTTGCTGTGTAGACAGTTACAAGGTTGTGTTCAGAGCTCTTATCTGAATCACGAGCTTCTTGTTTCACAGAGGTGCCTCCTTACCAGATGGTGCTTTCAAGAAAGTAATTTTCTTGTTTACTCTGCAGCAATTGACTCTGCCTAAGTGCTGGCTTTGGCCAGATCTTTTCAAATATTTTCAGTATGTGCTAATTCTGTAGTGCAGAGGCTTCTTCATTTTATTGCTGAGAGTGTTAAGGGGTAATTTCTCTTGGAGAACGTGTACTAAAGCATCGGTAAGAGTTGATGTTCTTCCAGTTGTAAGACAGCCTGGGTTTACATCCCTTTTTTAGCAGCAATATCTGTTCCCCTTTAGACAGACAGCTGCTGATTGCGGTTTGCCTTTTGCTCAGCACTCTGTTCCTTCTGTGCCTGGTGCTGGAAAATCTCTTGGCACAGAGGAGTTAAATATTTCTGAGCTCTTGCTTGAGTCATCTGTCCCCGAGTGGGGAGTGGGTTTGCTTGCAAGCACGTACTGGTTTGGAGCTGCTCCTGGAACAGGAGCGCAGGGCTCGTGTCCGACGTGCGCCGCCTGGGCAGGGAGCAAGGCCAGCGCCTTGTGCTGCAAACCAGGGACAGCACAGGGCTCGGGCAGCATTAGCACTGCCACTGTGCCTCCATTCATTCCAGGTGGAAGAAGGAATACAGGGAAAGCAGGGACGTTTTTGGCTCTGCCTCTGTTCATAAGCTGCGTGTGAGATTGTTCTCTGGCACAGGCAGTGCTTGGCACAGAAGAGATGTGTGTGTGTCCGCAGTGTGAAATCCTCTTTCCCACCCAAAATACACAGCTTCACACAAACTACCTGTTGGGAATGGTTCCTGAATTGTACAGATTTGAGGAGCTGGGGAGGGAGAGGGTGTAACATTATCTGGAGTCCAAGGAAATACTAATACTTCATCTTTCAGCCTCTAGCACTGAAGAGACTTCCTAAGCCAGATGTGTGTGTGTTCAGAGCGCTCAGTTCATCTCACACCTTTATTTTTTATGGCACCATTTTGAGACTTCTTTGGCAAGGATGTCCACAGGCTGACTGGAGGGTGTGTAAAGGACTGCTTTTCATTTTGGACTGGGATTTTACTAGCTTCCCTTTGTACTCCCTAGCTCTTGCATTGGAAGATTGGAGGTAAACAACAGGGACTTGGTCTTTGGGGGGCTCAGGTGGGTGAGGATGGGGTAGTGAAGGCAGATTTTTGGAAGAAGACATGGGCAGGTGGCCTTAACATCTCATAATTTCTTCCAATAGAGGAATTAAGAGACACCAACAGGAGGCACCAGGAGCTGAACAAGGAAAGGGATTGTTCCTCCAAGCCGGTGATCTTTCTTTTTTTCCCCACTTCTGCTGCACTGCTAGAGCTTTATCTGACCAGAGAGTCCAGGATTAGTCTCTCACTTAGATCCCTTCTTTAATTTCTCGAGATCAGCCTTCACTGGTGTAAGCCTGAATGACTCCTCATTATCAAGAGAGTCCTATGAGGGGTGGCTGGGGGAGCTGATGTTGTTTAGCCTGGAGAAAGGGAGGCTCCGAGGGTCCTCTTTAGCTCGACTCTCCCTTCACTCTCTATCTACAACTACTCAAAAAGAACTTGTGGTGAAGTGGGGGTTGGCATCTTCTCACAAGTAATAAGCAATAGCACAAGAAAAAACAGCCTCAGTTTTACATCAAGGAATGCTTATATTAGGAAAAATTTCTTCACCAAAAGGGTTGTCAAGCATTGAACTGGGCTCCTTAGGGAGGTGGTAGAGCTGCCATCCCTGGAGGTATTTGAAAGACCAGCAGATGTGGTACCTGGGGACATGGCTTAGTAGTGAACTTGGTAGTGCTGGGGTAAGAGTTAGGCATGTTGACTTCAAGAGTAACCTCCAACCTAAAAGATTCTGTTGTTCTATGGTTCATCCAAATGCTTACCTTCTGAAATCTTCTAAGTCTAGCAAGTCTTTGCTGAGTTTTCCTGTTCTTCTTTGCCTATAACTTTTCTGTCTCTCTTTCCTGTACTGGGATACAAGGAGCTCATGAGTACAGAGGGGGGCAGAGGGAGCCAGGAAAGAAGCCAGAACTTGGGTGTTTTTACTAAGCCACCTCTCAGATCCCAGCCTGACTCACTGCACTCCATCACTCACTGCAGCCCCTCCTGGACAATGCAGGAGGTCATGGAGTTGTGTGTAGCTGTTCTTATGTTGTGCTGGTTTTGGATGGGATAGAGTTGGTTTTCTTTGCAGTAGCTCATTTGGGGCTGAGTTTTGGATTTGTGCTGGAAACAGTGGTGACAACACAGATATTTTAACTGTTGCTGAGCTGTGCTTACACAGAGTGAAGGCCTTTCTTTCTCCTCACCCCACCCCACCAATGAACAGGCTGGGGGTGCACAAGGGGCTGGAAGGGGACACAGCCAGGACAGCTGACCCCCAGTGACCAAAGGGATATCTTACACCCTGTGAACTCAGGATATAAAACTGGGGGAAGAAGGAGAAAGGGGGGAAGTTCAGAGTAATGACATTTGTCTTTCCAAGTCATCATTATGTGTGATGGGGCCCTGCTTTTTCTAGAGCTGACTGAACACCTGCTTGTCTTGGGAAGGGGTGAATGAATTCCTTCCTTCACTTTGCTGATGTGCATGGCTTTTGCTTTACCTATTAAACTATCTTGATCTGAACCCACAAGTTTTCCCACCTCTACCCTCCTGATTCCCACCCCCATCCCACCAGGAGAAGGCAGTGAGTGGCTGTGTGGTGCTTCATTGCTGTCTGGGGTTGAGCCACGTTACACAGCACGCACACAAAACCTTTATTTTGGTTACCACTGGTTACCCAGCTCCCCTCATTGCATAACGTCTGGCAGGAACACCAGGTGACTTGTCACCCTATCTTCTCCCACCTCCACTCACCTCTTGGCTCTTACTCAGGCGAAAAGGCAGCTGCCTGTGCTGCACTGAGCCAGCCCAAGGGCTCTACCCTGACCCTAGCACTTCCAGGCTCCATGGAGAAGGGCCCAACAGCAATCCTCCATGCCATGCCATGCCCCACCAGCTCTATTGAGAATAACTTTATACCTTCAGGGCTGTACAGATGCAGGTATTCTTCCCAGGCACATTTGTGCAGGAAGTTATTGCTTGTATGTTCTACACGCCTCTGGGAATTTTAGTGCAATATTTATACTTCGGGAAAATTAGTATCTTTACTCCTGGGAGTCAGGAGTTCCCTGCAAGTTCCCAGAAGAAAATTAGGAAGAGCCCTATGAACCTGTTTGTATCCACACATGCTGCTCAGAGAAACTTGGTTCCTGATTGCTTCTGGAAAGAGGCACCGAGACTCCTTCTAATGCCTCATTTCTCGTGTTAAATTTTTAGATAGAACACCCTGCCTGAGTGCAAGGTTGTGCCTCTGCTGTCAGCCACACCAGCACAAGATGACTGAAACCAGCTACCTCTCCCAAGAGCTACTGGGAGGTAATTACATTATCCTGCCCCTGCTGACTGCTGGGACTGAACCATGACAACCACTGACAGAGACAGTGTTATGTTGCAACCACTACTTATTATTGTGGTTAAAATATACCCAGAACACATAAAACATGAAGTAATCCTTCCCATCATTCTAGAGGGCTCCAAGTGCTGCTGCCAGCTGGGACAACAACAGTGGGACTCTGTAAGGACTCATGGCTGGAGGAACTGTCCTTCCCTTCACAAAGTTTTAAGCTGCTTGGTGATTTCAGCAAGATTTTCCAGCGAGAGAGAAGCCTCAGTTCTTGTAGTTTTAGTGAAAAGTGGTGGCCACACAGAGGCCAGAGGCACTAATTCCAATTCATGTTCTTCCTGAGGATAAGTCTGCATTTTTAGAGATTTATTGATCAAGCAGAAGAAACAAATATTGAGAAAATAAGACAGATGGTTCTGAGAGCCCTGGGAATGACTTGTTTTAGTATTTATCTGCTGTGTTGTCTTGCTCCCTCAGAGCATGACTAATCCTGCAGTACACTGCAGGGGTCTGGCTGTTGTTCTGCCCAAGTGTGACCAGAACAGTGTTTGGCCTCTGGACTTGTGACTAATTCAGGACTGCTTTTATTTTTGAAGGCTTCCAGGCAGGAACCTGATGATCCTGCCATTGTACCCCTCCTGCCCCCTTAGCCAGACTACCATGGGTTTCCCATTATCCTTTTGCTGTGGGACATGGTGGTGCTTCTCTGACCAGCCTGTCTTGCCTGGGGTGCAGTGCCCTGGTGCTGGCCCTGTGCTGCTGGAGCACTTCAGCCAAGGAATCACAGGGATGCCGTGCCTCAGCTTCAAGGAGAACCCCATGTCTCAGACACTGGCCAGGACAATTGCATTACTGTAAATGACCATGCATCACTTCAAGGAAAGGTAATTAAACATTTGAAGGCCAGAGACCTGGATTAATGGCAAGACAGCTCAATCAAAAGCTGTGGGAATAGTGTGCCTTGGTGAAATGCTGACCCCTGGCTGTGCTGCTGCCAGTCTGCTGTTTCTGAAACTCGAGAAAGAGGTTTTGAGACCTATGGAAATTTGGAAATCATATTAAGTGATGAATCTCAAGAAGTAATTACAGAAAAAGTAAAACAAGCAAGATGAACAGCATTTTTTTTCCCTTCCTCCCCCATGTGAAATGGAAATGGAATATGGTTTCCTGGTGTGATGCTTTAAGTACTCTGTGTCCCAGTTTCACAGTGCTCAGTACAATGTGTACAAAAAATAATATGAGTATGTTGTGGTTAGGCTGTTTATCAGCTATCTGCCTTACTAAGTATGTGTTTCTATAAAGGTGTCATTTTCACTATGAATTAGCTATATAAGTAAAGAAAATGAAAAATTTGTTACCAGTAAATTAAATCTCACAGGATCCTGAAAAGAAGATGCAGGGGACAGTCAATGTCAGGAAGGTAATTTCCTGGGTTTTTTTTCCATCCCTTTTTAAAGTATGACATAGTTTGGGGTGTTTTGGTGGGGGAGGGGGTGGAGGATGATGTTTGTTTTAATAAATGATTCCTGCATAAAGAAAGCAACTACAGTGTCACCTTGCAAAACTTGCCATGTCTCCTATCCTCTGCTGTAAATCCTCTGAATATGAGGTTATTGTGTAAAGTTGGCATCATTCAGCCATCATTCCATGCTAATACCTGCAACTGACAGCATGTTCCAAAAGTCCATTAACAAACCCTGGTTCACATTTCTAATGACTTCTTATTTCAGCCAAGTGTGCTCCTTTTTTTTTTTGCTCTTCATGGAACAACTTGTTTTCTTACAAGTAAATGTAAGTTGTTACGTCTCTTCCATGATGTATACGGAAGGGGTGTTTATTCTTCCTTTTGCTACACATTATTCTGTTTGCAGTCCCTTCAGGCTCCTTGTGTGGTGGGGGGCTTTGATCCTTCACCTACTGCAGATACTGACTGGTCAAAGCAGAGACTGCAAAAGCTTCTAGGCTCAGTTGTTGGTGTATGCTCTGCAGATTTCCCCTTCCATGTCCTCCAGCCCAACTGGAACTGTGCAGAATAATCATAATTTTCTTCTCCTTTTGCTGGCAGGAGCAGGATAGCTTTGTCCCCTTCTCTGATGCTCAAAGTAGCCCATCTCTTCATTAGATCATCCTCTGAGTTCCTGTGTCCTTAATATACATGCCTAGAAATGCACACTGTATTATATTCCAGTATTTCCCCACTTGGATGGGACACACTCCTCTCAAGACTGAATCTTCCCCTTGATGGATCCCAGTGCCACTGGGATCATCACAAGCTCACTTTTTCTCTCTCTCTCTCTCTCTTTTCAGCATTTCCAGGTTTCTCTTCCTATCTTCCAGATAATTTTTGTTGCTACTTCCAAAATGTATTTTGCATTACTGAGTTTAATTTCCATTCAGTTCAGTCCTGTGGGTATTCAGGCACATTATCCTTTTCGTCCTCTGTGCCAATGTATTTCAGCTTTGTAAAACACTTCCATGTTATGTAAACCTCAGGAGTTATTGAACAGGAAGGATTTCTCCCAAGACTAGCCCTTGGGGAAAAACCCTCTAGGTATCTTTTCCCCATATCCAGCCA
This sequence comes from Cyanistes caeruleus, assembly GCF_971803275.1. Taxonomy (NCBI): domain Eukaryota; kingdom Metazoa; phylum Chordata; class Aves; order Passeriformes; family Paridae; genus Cyanistes; species Cyanistes caeruleus. Next base: position 30,470,042 of record NC_141703.1, read on the forward strand.
CATAATTCCTTTTCAGCTTGAGGCAAGGCTGAGAGAGCTGGGTTTGTTCAACCTGGAAAGGCTTTGGGGTGATCAAATTGTATCTTTCCAGGTACCTGAAGGATCTTACAAGAGAGCTGGAAAGGGTCATTTTACAGGGGTATGAAGTGACAGGACAAGGGGGAAAGGCTTTAAACCAATAGAGAGTGCATTTAGATTAGATATGAGGAAGAAGTTCCTTCCTGTGAGGGTGGTGAGATGCTGAAACAGGTTGCCCAGAGAGGTGTTCCCTGAAGTGTTCAAGGTTGGATGGGGCTCTGTGCAACCTGGTCTGGTGGAAAGTGTCCCTGTCCACTGCAGGGGGTTGAAACTAGCTGCTCTTTAAGGTCCCTCCCAACCCAAACCATTCTGTGCTTCAGTGGAAGAGATATTCATGTCCTGTGTTTATTAATCCACTCTTCCTGCAATAACCTACCAGTGCTCTACCAGAGTGTAGATGAGACTCAGCTGCTTTGGCATAAAGCTCAGGCTCCTGGGTTCAAGCCCTGCTGAATGCTAACTGCAGACCATGTGTCTGTCTGTGACTTTGAGAAGCCACAGCAAGGGCTAAGCCCAAGTATAAAGTGGCACAACATGCAGCTGGAAACCAGAAAGAGGTAAGGACCACAGAACATCCTGTGACACTAGTCCAAAACCATGTTTTTTGTCTCAAGTCAAAAAACAAATTTGTTAGCCCAGGAGTAGTTACTACTGACTGATTTTGCTCAAACAGGTGTAAGGTCTTTAACTGGAAATACCAGATCTGCCCATGACTTCTGGTTAGAGTAGCACACTTAATTAGTAAACCTCGAGCCCATCCATTCATTTTTTAAACCAACTTTTCCTGTTCAATATATGTACTATTTTCCTTTCTAACTTAAAAGATCTGGTACACTGAAATCAGGGATCTAGTTATAAAATTTGTTAAGGGAGAAATTGTTTCTTCTTTTATTAGGATACAAATGTATTAGAAATGCCTAAAAACAGATCTAAAATTATTAGGTTAAAACAAAGTGAATTAGAAAAGATTTTAGAAATATCCACAAGAGGTCACTGTTATCATTAGCAATAGCTAAACAGAACTTGAGGGCCGAGCATCCTTTCTCCCTTAGAGGAAACATAAGGTCGTTCAGAATAAATGTTCCCCCAATAATATCTCTTTCATCTATCTTACAAAACAAAACCACTGAGATAATAGTCAGTTATTCCTAAATTAGTCCTAAGAACCCTAGATTTTTTAAGAAACTAAAACTATTCAACATTTTCCTTGTCAAAAAATGACCTTTGCAAATCAATTAAAATATTGGAAGGTTTTACAGGGATGTGCACACTGTTTAGTTTATGGTTTCCAAGGGTACTAAAGCAGAAAATATAAAAAAACTAAGCCTCAAAATTTTGTCTTTCTTAGGTTGGTAGAGGATGGCAATCTCCCTTGGGGGGGGAGAAAGGGGTGAAAAGCTGGGGCCTTATCTTAAAAGGCATGCAGACAGGGAAAAATGTGTGAAAATTCCAGCAGAAGTAAAAGCATCCATCTTTTAATCCTACAATATAAGATACATAAATTTCTTTAGGTTATATGAAATAGTAACCTGATACCCTTAAATTTGGTGGTTAAATAAAGGGCATTTTTGCACTGGGACTTCCAGAATGCCAAATTTTCAATCCCATAGAAATACAGGGTCTGCCTGTAAATTCCACCATGCCAAACACAAGGGGAGAATAGGATCCATGTTATTCAAGCTTTCCTCTTTTTCAACAAAATTGCTTTCTGTTACCTTGAAAGAATCACTGAAAAGCATCATATTTGAATGATTACAATGCAGACAAAGGTGCCTTTCCTTTCTAGGTCCTCACATGAAATGGAAAAAGAAAGTAGAGGGGTCACCATAATGTGCTATAGACAGTAATTCATAGCAGCAGCGTTGCCTGCTTAGCATGATTGCTCCAAAGTATTCTGCTGTCCAATGGAGGCAGTCATTCCTCACAAAAACAGCAGTCTGCTTCCTCAGAGGGAAACAAACAGGATGGAAAGGGCAGAGGGATATTACTTTAGGACAGATGCAGATCAAATGAAGCAGTGCTTTGACTCGGGCCTTCTGCCCAAATGACAGTGTAACTGCTGTGTTAATGGAAACCCTGGAGGTGGAATGAATATGGGCCTTTCTCTGGGCAGGCAGTCACTGGACCAGAGTAATTCTACACTGTGATTGAGGAGCAGATGACAAGAGACAAAAATAGACTTTGCTTTTTTCTCAGCATCAATTTTGAGCCTGCTTAAATAAAATCTTCCTTTCTGCTCCTTATTGCTCCTTAACCTCTGGGCAAGTTGGTCCAAGAGCATTTCTAGTCAACACCTCTCCTGACCTTCTCTACCTGAGCAAATTTGCTATAATAACTGTTACAGAGTACATCATCTTCCAATAGTTGCTAGGGAGTAGTTCTCACTAGGTCATGCTAGTTGAAGGAAAGCCACTGTATTTCCAGAGGGTAGTGATTGGAAATTGGATTCATGGGAAATAATCTTTTCCAGGAAAGCAGAGACCCCTGATGAGCCATTCCAGAGCACCTATTGTGGGATGTTTGTTTTGGAACAGCTATTCTGGTCTAAAAAGGCCAGAGGATTACCAGATAACCTGTGGTGTTCACACACACCCACACCCTGCAGCTGGCTGGGAGTGTGCAGTTGAGCACCTATCTACACAATTATGTGGATGTACTACGTGGCCAGGCACTGTGGTGTGTGGCCCTTCTTGATCACAAAAGATGCATTCTGTATGCAAGGGGAAATATTGGACAAATGTATTTTTTTCGTATCACAGAATCATAGAATTGTTAAGATTGGAGAAGACCCAAGTCAAGCCACTACCCTTGCACCACCATGTCCACTAAACCACGTCCCTGCGTGCTATATCCACGTGTTTTTTGAGTGCTTCCAGAGATAGTCATTCCACCACTTCCATAGGCAGCCCATTCCAATGCCTGGCAACCCTTCTGGTGAAGAAATTTTTTCAAATATCCAATATAAAGTTTGACTGGCACAACCTGAGGTTGTTTCCTCTTCTCCTGCCACTTGTTACTTGGGAGAAGATGTCAACCCCCACCTCAACACAGCCTCTTTTCAGGAGATTGTAGAGAGTGGTAAAGACTCCCCTTGAGTCCCATTTTCTCCAGGCTAAACAGCCCCAGCTCCCTCAGCTGCTCCTCACAGGTCTTGGGCTCCAGACCCTTCACCAGCTCCATTGCCCTTCTCTGGATGTGTTCCAGCCCCTCAATGTTCCTCCTGAATTGAGGGGCCCAGAACTGGACACAGCATTTGAGGTGTGGCCTCACCAGTGCTGAGTCCAGGGGGACAACCCCTGCCCTGCTCCTGCTGGCCACACTACTGCTGCTATAGGCCAGGGTGCCATTGGCCTTCTTGGCCACCTGGGCACTGCTGGCTCATGTTCAGCTGCTGTGGACCAGCACCCCCAGGTCTTTGTCCCCTGGGCAGCTTCCCAGACTTTCTTGCCCCCAGCCTGTAGTGCTTCCCATGGTTGTTTGTGACCCAAATGGAAGGCACGGCAAGATACGATTTGGATCATCTTATGGCTAGAACTGGATCCTCTCAACCTGGGATGCAACACATGAAAGAGGGGAAAAACAAAATAGGTTGTTAGCAAGCAATGCATTAAATAGACAAAAATAATTCTCAGACAAGCTCTTTTCTCATTATAGTTTCAAATAATTCAGGCAAAATTCAGGCATTATTGTCATTTCTCAACCCATTACGATTTGGCCCTTGGCTGTAAAATATAAGGCTGCCTTTGTGATTGAGGTGGCAAACTTCAATTTCTCCTCAAGTATCTTAAGATCTTTAAACCTCTCTTTTGACAAAGATCATTGGTATATCTGACTTTTTCCTTTCTATAAAGCACTATTACAAACTGTGTCTACCACTATAATTACTTGACAGTGGCATGAAGTACGGCTTGTTTGTGGGCTTGCTTGTGAACAATTTTTGCAGTTGATGGAAAGCACAGCAGCATCTGAGCCCAGGCATTGAAGAGATAGATCCTATGAGTGAGAGAGAAGCAGGGATGGCAGCACAGCAGAGAGCTGGAAATCCTTTTGTGGTGGTTTTCCTGTGGGAAGTGGAAAAAAGTTCTCTTGAAACACAATTAAGTGAAAGGCAAATGCTAAAATTGGTGCTTTGAAAAATGAACGCAGACCTTTCTAGGCCATCTGTTTCCTAAATCTGGGAGGAAATCCAATCTGGAAGCATCTTCCCAAACACCTTTCATGATCAGCAAGGGGCTTCTCCCACCCAAAGCTGAATTTTTTTCCAGGAGTAGGTGCCCTGTAGTGTTCCCAAGCTAATCGTATTACCTTAGATGATATCTAAAGAACAGGAACTTGAGTGACTTTTTTTTCTGATTCAGCTTTAGTTACTATAAGGAAGGGTAATCTGTGGGGTGCATTCAGATATACCTTGTGATTGAAATCCACATCTGTGACACAGTTTGATTCACACTCACTGAATATTAGAAAGGCAACATTCATGATAGCGATCAATATATGTGCTGCATATAACAATGGCAGTTCAGGTAATTAGGAAGGATGCCTAGAATGAAGCTGGCATCTGAAACCTGCAGGTTTCCCTTCAGAGAAAGGCATAAAGGAGTAAAGCAGGAGGAATTAGCACATTTGGCTTTCAAGTCCTGTGGAAAAATCCTCTTTGCCAGTGGCAGAGGCTCTATCAATCAGAGGAGGAAAAGGATGCTGCCTTTGAACCTCTTTGCTTTCTTACCTCATAGAGCTTTCAATCATATCAAATGAGGGACGTTGGCAAGGATGTGTGTGCACACAACAACAGCAGGTAAGGGCATTGTAGCCACCAGAAAGAAAGATTTCTTCATTCAGCCCTTGTAATCCTTGGGCAGGGCTTTATTTAGTTGTTTCTAATTACCACAGTATGTTTAAATAGATACCCAGAGTAATCAGCAGGGAGCAACAGCTCTCCTCACTGCCTGGCAGGGCTGATGATGACAAGGGTCATGTAATGGCTTAATATGATGCCACTTAATATCCTACTTAAGCAGTGTAATTATGGGTTTTATTTGATAGAGCAAGAAGGTTTATCTCCTGCAGAAGGCATGAATGAGATTGCCAGATGCAGGTGCTGCTGCATTATAAGATTCATTTTTTATGTTATATAGTTTTTACAGCCTTGTCCACTTGGGTGATTTTCATTTTCTAAATCCAACGCAGTCTGTCTCTTCAGTCTGTCTCAGTGGTGCCCCTGTATAAATAAGCCACTTTCCTCTAGTAGTTGGCAGCTCTCATTACAAATATTTTCTGCCAGCTGCTCTTGGAAGATTTCTTTATTTTAGCTTTTCACCACAAAATGGAGATCTCAGACACTCATCCCATGTTTTAACGTAGTATGCCTCAAAGGAAGTGATTCAGTCTTTGTATACAGTCTTGGTCGACAGCGAAGTTTTCATGCAGAAACATAAAAAAGAGATTTATGTAACTAATATAACACTGAAAACAAACAAGCCCTCCAACCAAGTTCAAAGCACCAGGTTAACGCGTACTTTCTAAATAAATATGGTGCTTTCAAGTCCGTCTAGACCTCATGATCTAAATCTTGAGATGCTCAAAAGCACTGAGGGGGAGAGGGGGGAGGCTGTGCTAAAATTTCAGAGCCATTGCGGGTTTTCTGTAAGAATTCGCAAATGCTGAGCTCTTGCCACATCTTCTGAAGGGCTGTAACAGGAGAGGAGGGTGCCTGGCATGGAGGGCAAGGGCAAGGCCCTCTGGGGAAGTGTATCCCCATCAGTGCGACACTGGTTCCTGCAAAAAATACTGAAACAAATAATCTGACACCTGGAAGGGAGCAGGGAAGGAGTAGCTGCCAATGTAGGCTTGTCAAGCCAGTCTTATTTCTTTATGTGACAGGGTGACAGATCTCGCTGACAGAAGCAAATGCATGTCTGGTCACGGCGTCTCCCGCAGAGCGCTCACAGGCAAGTGCAGCGAGTGTGTGGTCTAGACAGATCTACTGCGTGGTGGGCACAAAACAGCCTGGAAAACATTACTCAGAGAGTAACAGCGATTAACTCATTATCAAAATGGAAGTTTTGATCAAGAAAGGCTCAGTGGGAGGCTGCTGTGGCCCTGTGATTGCTCAGAGTCTTGGGCAGTGCAGCCAGCAGTGCTGATGAGGGACTCGAGAATGAGACTGGCACATCTACAGACAGCAGCAAGGAGTGAGCACCTCAGTGGTGCTGGGGGCAGGCTTCAAAAGGCTTGATGTGTTTCAGAGAAAAAAAAAAAAGAAAAAAAAAAAAAGAAAAAGAAAAAAAAGGCAATTTAATGCAATCTAAAAGGAAAATGTCCAAAGTCCGAATGCCAGAGAGGGATCAGCTCTGCAAATAAATCTATAAAAAGAATTAAAAAGTCTAATGGACTGGTTGTTGAAAGTGAGTCTACTGTGTCATGCTGTAGTAAAAAAGATAAATTAATGTTCCTACATGTATATAAGAATTTGTAAAATAATGCTTCAGTTCTGTTCAGCTCTGGCATGGGCTCAGCTGGAAGGCTATGTCAGGTTTGTGGTACTGCACTTGATGAAAGGTGGGACCCAAGAAGAAACAATGCAGAAGAGACAAAAAAGCAGGATCTGTTTCCCAGGTTTGAAAGGCATGGGATTGGTTTAGCCTGAGGAGAGACAGCTAATCCACCCTTCATGCCTCTCCTGCAGGAGACAACTGAACCAATGTTACAGCAAAGATGGGAAGGTTAGACATAATGTAAGCCTCCCTTGCTGAGGCAGGAGACATTGTCAGGCCTCATTACCAGTGGCTGAAGGAGAGCTGAGTCAGGCATCTCTGTGGAGCAGCCCCATGCAGCAGACACGACGTGTCAGAGGCTGGTGGTAGGTGACCCTTCAAGGAGGCAGCCAGATCTGCTGGAGTGACCCAGCTGCTGCCAGCACCCACACATGGGCTCAGACAGCCATAGCTTTGCTGAGACTGGTGGTCAAGGTGGTCACCCTTCTTCCAGCTCTTAAACTCCCCTTGCTCCCTCTGCTAAATGATGAGAAAAATAATGGAAAATGCTACTGAAAGGCATGAAGTCATTCTTGGAACCTGGGAAGTGTATGCAAGTAACCTTTCTGTGCTGCCTGCCTGGCATGTACCTATGTACACATGCCTTTACCTTGAGGTCCGTGGGACAATAACCTGTGTTTAGGCCATCACTTCTCTTCAAATTTCTGTGAGATTTATCTGTATGTTACTCAAATTAGCTTAAATACAGTTAAAATAAGGTATTATTTTATCAATGCTATTTAAAGTACCGAGTCTTCTGGAAAAACCAGTGAGTTGTGGGCTGTATGGAGTCCCATGGTTTGAAATCCTCAAAGATATGTAGGTATCTTGTGGTGAGCTGGAGTGCAGGGCACTAACATCTAACCTTTCTTTAAATAGGTAGTCTCTTGCTTTGCTTCCTGTCTTCCCTCTAGCACAAGGGCATGGCACAGTCACCAGACATCTTAGGCTTTAAAAGAAAATGAAATGAAATGGAAATGAAAATCAATGAAAAGACCCTGCTACCATTCTTACCTCAAGAAGAAACAGCTTTTTGTCCCTGGGGAGAACACAGGTTTGTGACAAACTAAGGGGAAGGACATCCCGCTCTGCCTGCCAGCTTTTGAAAGCCATATCATGACCTCTCAGCTGGCACAACCAAGGAACTGGCTCTCTTCATGTCCACGGGGAATTAAGGCTGGCTGAAGGAACGTAGAAAATCTGAAGTGATTCAGACAAGCATGACTCAGCCACCCTGTCACAGTAAGTTTATAATGCTGAGGAAGAAATTTACTCTTGAACATATTTTAATTGACACACCAGATAATATACACTGAAAGAATATCTTTCAAAATAAAAGATGACAGACTTTCAACATCTGGTCCAATTCCCTGCAACTATACTAGCAGATGTAAACTGTTATGTATTCCATTAGCAAATATCCTTCCTTTATTTCCTTTTTCTAAGTATATGAATGCAGATGTATGTATTTTTATTACAGCTATAATAATCTAACTTAATTTTATATATTCATGCTTGAATTCTGGATTTAAGCAAAAACTGCTCATGGTGCACAAAATTCTGCTTGCTGAAATGGCAACGAGTTTTGCTAATTGCTTATGTGAGGCTAGGATTTTGCTCAATGAGATTATTCATGTCTTGGGAGTTTCCAGAAGCAGTATAAACTGTGAGTCTGAAGCTTAAGTTGTGTTTATAGGCACCATAATTGCAGCAGAAAAATTCTGGGGTTTTTGTTGTTGTTGTTGTTGAGCTTATTTGCATTTTTCCTTCTGGAGCTGATTGAATGAGGACTGCTTATGAGCCCTTATTTTGGCTGTCTCACGGTGATCAGAAAATGACAGAGTAGAAGAGCTGTGCCAGCTTCACTCACTGCACCCTGTCCCATGAGCCCTCAGGGAGGCTTTACGGGGATCCAAGAGGGGCTCCCAGGGCAAGGCACCCAGGCCAAGGAAGAAAACCTGCCAAACTGCTGGTTCAGATTTTTAATTTAATTTTAATTTTAATTTTATTTTTTTTCCTGTCTGCAGAAGTTCTTCACAAAGAAGATTCCCAGCTTTGGCTGCCCTTAGACCTGCCAGCTCTCTGCTCTGGTGCTCACCACCTAATCCCTGTCAGTCCCAAAAGCTGACTTAGCACAGACCTACCATTTCTGGCTCATTTTCACATGGGTAGCTCAGCTGGTAAATTCAGGGGGTAGTAACATCCAGCAAAACTGTACTGGCAAATAGTGGGGACTGGTGACCTCAGCCACTGGAGCAGAACCATCTGGGACAGGATGTATCACATCCTGTGTCCCACTGCCCACTAGAGCCAGTGTTAAAATCCCTGCTTTTATTGACCACACAGAATTGTTTTGGCAGGGCATTGCTCAAAGCGTCTAGCACAGCATCTTCCCAGACAAAGTGTGCTAATGGAGTGGGAGGGGGAAGCCAGCCTCCAAAACAGCAGTAGGCTGTCAACAGACACATCATAGTGCTCATTCATCCAACATCAGCCTCTCCAAATATCTGAGTTACAAAGTAAGCTTTGAAGCCAGCCTGGGAGGTAAAAATTGAAGGAGATGAGAAATTTGCATCTTTTTGTGCATTCAGTCAAAACTGCTCCTGCAAAAACACATAAAAGCCCCTAACCATTATGGATTTGTATATGTAGATTTAGTTCTTCAGCTGCTTTACAGTAAGACAGAGGAACTTGTCAACAGAAGCACTGTCACTATGTTCCATTACCATGTATTTATTTACATGACTATCAGAGACCAGCCACTTAAATAAATCATTGTTAGGGAAGTGGTCTACTTAAAGAATGTGCAGCCCATTCACCCATAAAACACTAATTATCACAGCAGCACCTCTCCAATGAATCACTGGTAATGAGACACCATTATGGAAAGTATCAATTTTCAGTGCAACTCAGCCACACTGTATATGGTCAAGTAATTGTACTGAAGTGCCTAACAAATAAAACTTCTCCATGAAAATACATCACTCTCTGAGCAAAATCATTTTCCAAGGGGGCTTAGCAGGTTTTTTTGTTATTCATAAGAGCAAATAACACCTCAGCCTATGTGTTGCTTGTTTCTCTTAGGAAATCTGGATAGATTACTTCAAACAAGAGAACATGTGTCAAAACCTGTCATCCTCAGGTATGAGGTCATATTTGTGCTTCCTACCAGGAGGGAAGAAGATTTACAAGGCCTTTGAACAGAATGACAGAATGACAGAATGACAGAATGGGAAAGGTTGGAAGGGACCACAGTGGGTCATCTGGTCCAACCTCCCTGCTCAAGCAGCATCATCCCAGGGCATAGGATTGCCTCAAATGGTTCTTGAACATCTTCAGTGATGGGAAACTCCACAACCTCTCTGGACAATCTGTGGCAGTGCTTGGTCACCCACTTAGTAAAGAAGTTCTTCCTCATGCAATGTCATTTTATGATGTGGACATGCAATTGAAAATATTGTCTGTTTGATATTTCTGTCTGCTTCTTGGTAGCATCTAGAGGCAGTATATCTTTGTCATGAAGCAGACAAAACAGGTTTTTCAGACTTCCTGAAGGCCTTCATAAGACTCCCTCAGGAGCAAATTTCCTTACACTGAGGGGCAGAAGAGGCAGTTTCATATAGGTGTAAAATAAAGCAGGGCTTTCATTCATGCAAAAAACCCCCAAAATTACTTTCTCTGAAAAGTAGGTATCTATCTCAGATGTTCTGTGAGTCAAGAGTCTCTTCTCTGAAGCAGATGCTCTACATCTCTGCCCTGACAGCTCACATTACACAGAATCAGGTCATTGCCAGGGCTCATTGAAACCTTCAGGTTCATTTTAGTGGAAGGAGATGGTGCCTCTTGCTGCAAAGTGTCTAGAGCAGCTAGAAGGAAGTCTGCACAGCAACATGTCTCCCTGTATTCCTTTGGAAGGAGAGTAAGTGAGAGGACAAGTCATGTCTGTGCAGGGCTCAGGAGGTGACAGCCTCAGGCAGCGACAAGTTCTCAAAGCAGGTGCCTTGGCAGCGTATCAGGTAACCTCCAGTGCTGCTGGCAGAGCTTTCCAGGCCATGGAAGTAGGCAGAAAGGGGAAAGTCAGTGCTGGTGTTAAGCCAGGGAGCTTTTTACACCATGTGAGGCTGCGGTGTCAGGATGCCCAAAGCTGGACAAAGATACCGTTCTGCCAACAAGTTCCAGAGACTGGCTTCCTCCTAAGTACATCAGCGAGACAAAGCAGGTCCAGGCTGATAATCATGGCTAGCACTTACCATGGGGGTAAAATATTCTCCAAATAAGATTATTATTCTCCAAATAAATTATTCTCTGAATAAGAGAGCATATCATGGTTTTTCTCATTCTTGGTCTCACTGAAGGCCTGTTGTAAAAGCTATTCAACGATGAGCACATGGCATCAGTCAATAGAAGGGATTAAATACTTCCTCCTGTCTGCTCCAGCTGCAGTGCCTGGTTTAATTTGGAATGCATTCTTGCAGGGGTATGGATGTGGGAGAAGCCCTCTGAGGACCACAGCTGCACACTCACACACATCACAGTTCTGTATATAGATATATTTCCCTAAAAAAAAAAACAGGTTTCCTGGTTGATCCCTGTGGGCTGTCACTAGCTAGACAATTTTGCTCACTTTTTGCACTTCCAAGAGCATCTCCTAGTGCCTGTGGGATGCATTTACATAGCCATGCACTACTTTTATCTTACAACATCTACATGAAGTAGATTATTTTGGAGGTTTGCTCTTGTGAGGGATCCACTGCTGCCTGGGATGTGGTTGGGAACAAGACAGCAGGGCATTTACATCCTTCTCTTTCCTTAAGCAGCTGTCTCTTCTTGGTTCTCTTGTGTGAACTCAAATCTCCCAGCTCAGGTGTTCACTGCAAAATAGCTTATTGCTTTCTTCTCTGACGTGTGACTGTGACAAGGATATAGGTGAGGGTATAAGAGGATAGGTATTGCGTATTTTCCAGTTGGAATGGGCACTTAGTGGGCATGCTGCCTGCTTCATGCCAGAACAGGGCAGGCTTGTGAGTGGGATTTTATGGGGCCTGATTTACTACAGATTTGTTTATCATGGATTCAAGCAGCTGGCATGAGGCTGGAGTGGCGGGTGCTTGTTCTCCAGCGCTAAGGGCTCTGTGGCTGCAGGCAAAGCAGACCCACAACTCTCACCCAAGTCCTGTTCTCGGGTGCTGCCCTTATTGGCTGCTTAATTGCTGCTGCCAATGTGTAATTCAAAACCACTGGTAGGCAGCTCTGGTTTTGGCAGGACAGGAGCCTCCTCTGATCCATGAAACACTTCTGTCTGTTGACTCCACGCATCAGGTTTCTCTCCCTGTGGAAAGCTCAAGGAGAAGCGGATGTGCACTTTGTGGGTTGGGTTTTTTTGAACCTTCATTTCTCAAATAACTGCCCCTTGTCAAGTCTGGATCTAGTCCAGGGAACAAGACTTACCCCCACATTCTTAAAAAATATTGTATTCCTTTTTTTTTTTGAATTGTACACCCAAGTGAGCTATAAACAGAGAGTAACTGCCATCCACAAGAACAAAGGGTTTGCTAAGCAGTGATAAATAATAAATTGCCCGGGAAAAAAATGCATCCTGTACCTTGGGTTTTATTTTGCTTTGGCTTAGCACAATTTCCACAAAATTTTTGCAATCATGCTGCCATTATCTTTTCATGACAGAGGCCCTAGGAACTTGTCCAGCCCACAGCGAGAGCCCTTTATGTACCTGCTAATGTGCTGGTTCACAGACAGACAGAGGAGGAGGCTGATCTGAATAGCAATCAGATGCCAGCGTACACCGCCTCTCTACAAGAACTGTGGACATTAATAACGTCTCTGGGGAGTGGCTGCAGCTGTAATAAAGAAAAGATATCTGCAGTGTTTGCACAGCTCTCTTCATTCATCCTGATATGTAGTGAAGTGTGATAATAAGGACTTTACAAAATCTGGCTGTCAGTCTTGGGGGAGATTCGTCATGGGGGGAAAAAGATGGAAGAAACATTTGTTTCTGCAAAGCATAGTTGAAACACAGAGATATTCTTAAAAATGACTCTCTTTTATTTTGTGCTTTTTGGTTTTTGGGGTTTTTTTGGGGGGGGGTTGGTTATTTTTTGTTCATAAAACAAGGGTCACAACACGGTCATTTCTGAGTATAACCTAAGAGGTTTTGATTTGGAGCTCTGACTGGAAAAATGTCACATCACAGGCCTGCATGCACACTTTAATTCTCCATCCACAGCAACAGTTGTGATTAAAGCAAGTTCAGAAAAAATAATTGCTTTTCCTCTGAAAGCCCAGATACAACAACAGATCAGTTACATGGTGAAAAACTGGCTATCTGGTAGTTTTGAAATATTATAGACCAGCTCCTGTGAATGCAGCTTGTCCTGAATCAGGCTCTTTGTGCTTCCTCCAAGCCATCAGGAGCTAAGTACGAGTGAGTACACACAGGATAAGCACGGTGGATTTGCACTGCTGCATAACCTCCCGGAGCTTCAGGAGCTGCTCACCTTCACAGAGCAAAGCAATGCCCCGGTGCCTTCCTGACAATCACAGGGCTTGGATGCAGTCCCCAGTGCTTCCCTCCCTAGGAAATGCGTGGTCATCTGGCCAGCAGATGACCATGAGTCAGGTCACAGCCAGGCTCCATCATGTCTCAGTGTTAAATCACACCTCATCAGAGCTAAGCAAACACAAGGGGAGACTCGAGGCACAGCAAGACTGATTTTGCACTGTTTACAGTGCAAATAATATAACATTTTTCTTTTGGTGGCTTTTAGGCACTTAACTTTTCATTTGTATTGTTGCAGCAGCATACAATCATCTCCTTGCTCCAAAAATGAGAGAGAAAATTCAGAAACACTGAGACAAAAGTGTTGTGCCAACTTAGTGACTCACATCTGACTTGCACAGCAGGTCAGCCTGAGTCTCAGCAAAGAGGAGGAGATACATTTCTGCAGCTGTTGCCCAACAAAAGAGATTACAAGGTACCTCAAGTGGTTTGGAGCACAGTTTAAGCTGCCTCAACCTTGGTTTCAGTGCAAAGTCACATTTCTACCAGCAGTATCACTGGGAACCATTAAGAACCTGGGGCACAGGAGTGGTTTTGGTGACAGTAAAATGCAAGATGGGAAAGTACCTGTGGATGACAGAAGTGCCACTTAAATTAAATGCAAGAAAACTTACATAAATACAAGTGTAAACAGCCACAGTGTCAAAAAATGGAAAACTTAATGTCTCATATCAGAATTGACAGGTCTTTTTACAAGCTTCTGGCTAACTGAGCTTTAAAAAATATCTCTGTTGCTGGAGTCTTTTGATTGTGGAAGGATCTCATCTTCCACTTCAAATACCAGTTGGACTGCTAGTCCTTTTGGCTGAATATAAATACCCTGAAATTATGACTTAGGGACTCAGAAACTAAAAGAAAAATTAAAAGAGCTCCACATCTATTAATTTTAAAACACTATTGACTCTTAATTCAACTGACACTTTAAAGGCTCACATTGCATTTGTGAAGGCTTCAATTTTAGCTTATCTGAGCATCTTACACATGCTCAATGTAAGATATTTCTCCACATAGTGAATATATGACAGGCATAAGGGTAGGAGTAATCCCATATGCACATATTAATGCATCCCTACATTCTCTGAAGATATCAGGAATGTGGATGTTGAAAAAGAAAGTCCCTGAGTATAAAGATGTCAGTGGTCTCTTACAGGGGGTTTGTTGTTCTGGGCTTTTTTTTTAGTTTATGACAAGCTGAGATGTAGCGCTGGGCACATCGTCACTGCAAGTCCCCAGTCTGCCTTTGTGCTGCCTCGGGGCAGTCTGGGGCAAGAGGAGCCTCACAAAACCAGTTTGAGACAAAAACTGATGCTCTCTCTGAACTGAGTGGCTCCTCTGGCCAATGCTCCTGTCTGGATGGCAGCAGCGCTCCACCGCAAATGCTTTTCCTCACTGTCAATGGGCAATTCAGAGAAAAACACGATCCCTCCTCTGCTGGCTCATGTTTGAGCTGGTTCCAGCTCCCAATTATCCAGGCTTGGCTTAGCTCAGAAAGTACATCCGAAGCGCTTCAGCAGCCGCAGTAACAGCAGCTGGGCAGCCGTGCTGGGGGAGTGCTGTCAGCCCACGGCGTGGCTGTGTGCTGGGGGCCGTGCCCCCTATCCCTGTCAAACATCACCTCCCTCTCCACCACACAGAGGGACTTCAGAAGATGCCCAGCATCGGGACAGCACGGGCTGGGGATATCTAAGCAGCGGCAAAGAGAGCTCTCAATAGGGCGCCATTGGTAGTGAGAATTAATGAAAAGTCAGATATGAACCCATCCATCTTTGTTTCACATTTCCCAGCCTTGGAGACAGGAACTGCTCTAGTGGCAAGAAAGGGTTTGCAGGATGTGTGGCAGAATGGTTGGTGTTTGCTTACACTTATATTTTTTTAGCAGGTGAAAGGAGACTGTGCAAAGTTTCAGAATCCCCCTAGCTCCACTTAAACCCAGGCAGATCACAGTGTCTCACTCCAGCTAAATATACCTGTGCCTGTGCAGGTCAGACAGTCACCTTTGGGCGTTCACAGCAGAGCAGGCATCTGTCAATCCTCCAATATGTGCTTCAGGCCTGGCTTATATATGTCTAAGTGATTAATTAATCTCTGTGCAGCAACTGGAAAATGTAAAGTGCTACATAAAAGATAAGTATTACTATTACTAAATCTGTATTCGACGAGTGTGACTTGACATAAAGTGGCAGGTTTTATCTTACTCATTGCCACTATCTGAGAGAGGCCATTGACAGGAAATTTCTGGAGCATAATTTATTCCACAGACAGAGTGGGGTAAGTGGTGCACGCGAGCAACTTGCGCGGCGGGGAGCGCTCTGCCAGCAGAATACGTGATGGGGTTTTCACACATTGCTCCACTACCTGTGACTCAGAGGCCCAAGAGCGGGGGCATCAGATGGGTACGCCGTGCTCCCTCGGGAAATTTGGACTAATAAATCAATTGCGGCATATGGTGGCAGAGCCCCCAGCTAGGGGAGGAGGCTGGGGCTTTGCAGAGTGTGGCAGACTCTAATGGCAGAGGCGTGACTGGAAAGCGGTGACGCCGGGGGGGTGCTGAAGGGGTGCAGGAGAGGATGAAAGGAGAGGGACGGCAGCTGACAGCGTGGATGGAGGGTGGTGGTGCTTAACCCTCCCTGGCTGCTGGGCACTTCTTGCAGCACTCATTGGCTGGGGAGAAGCAGCAAGGGGGGGGTCAAGAAGGCAAGACTGGTAAATACATCTCTGAATTTATGTCTGGTGCACTTGCGGGGAGCCTGGTGCCCTAGGGAGTTGATTTTGACTATTCTCTCTGGGCCCTATGGTAACATAAATATTTAATATTAATGATAATAATAGTAAAGAGCTTTGAAAATGGAGAACCCTGTAGGAAGTTATTTTTATTAATAGTATGGGCTATTTGTGACTTAATGGCTGCCAAATTTCAATTGCTGCTTTTCAATTGATTTGAGTCTATGAAGCCAACCTGAGCACATGATGGAGGCCAGCAGCTTAGTGCCTCACTTAATTTCTCTGAATTTGGTCTTCATTAAAGAAAAATATCTGCTAGTCTTTCTGGCTTTCATTTGATTTTTTTCAACCTTTCACGCCTCTTGACATCTTTTTTTCCAAAATAATGAAGGGACCGATCCTGATGCTTGTGCGTCTGCTCACATGAGCATGACCTCTGCCTTCAGCCCTTGACCTGGCTGTGGTCTGTGGCCACAGCCTAACAGCATGCACATGTTTGACTGATGGAATGTATGCTGGAGGGTGTAAATCCACCTGGTTAGTGGTTCAAACCTCACTTTCTTAGTAAGTCAGGTGTTACAAGGCTCTGCTTGAGATCAAGATCCCCCCCCATAACAGATGCAATCTTTTGTTTCAGCCTTCAGCCTAGCATTCCCTCTGGTCATTTCTGGTTTCCTGGAGTTGTATAGGAAGTGCCTCACTTTTAAAGGGGTTTAAGTTAATAAATGGCAAATACAGCCCCTGTCAGGTAATGTGTCATAGCTTAAGGAAAAGAGAAAGGTCATGAGCAAACCTCAGACGCAAAATATGTGGTTTCCTTGAAAAACCTCAAATGCACCAGGAGAAATTTTTCTTCTTGTGCCAAGCAAGGTTTCTGGATAAGTTCCCAAGCATCACTTTCTTATGGATCTCTTGCAAAGTCCCCAGCCCTGCACTTAAAAAAATTTAGCTGGCCTCTGAATTTGCAGGGGAAACAAAATTAAAGTAGTTGTAAGGAGAAGGGTAAAGAAAAGACCTCTGAGTTTGGTTTTTTTTTTTTTTTTAATTCTTGTTGAAAGCTACCAGGGGTGTGAGGAAGTCCTTGCAAAAATGCAGTGAGGACAGAGAGAGTGCCAAATGGAGGCAAATGCAGGGGAAGCATGAGGAAGAAACAAATCTGGGCTGCCAGCAGCAGACTGGTATGCTACTTCTCACCATATTCCAATTTTTTCCCCCTCATAATAGCTTATTTGGCTATTATCCTAGTTTTCAGCAGCAATCCCACACAAGCAGACAAAGCTGGCTACACCAGAGAAAACTGTAAAGAGATTTTGTGTGATCCAAAGTTAGCTGATGCATCAGAAAGCATGTGGTGAATATGGTGACCTGGAATCACTCTAGGGCCTTTTCAGAAAAGATGCTAGCTTAACCTGGTGAAGGTCAAAAGAAAAATGGGACCTCAAGCAGAACCTAATCAATTATCTCATTCTCATATTTCATTCTGCAAGATTTTGGACACAATCCTGAAGTTCATGATAGGATTTAATACAAAACTCACTAAGTCACCTTCAATTTTAGGTGAAATTTGTGCTATGGGTCTCTCATTCTCTTGGGAGATGTGGCTTCAAGCTTCTCAGCCACTGAGCTGGACTGTTGTCCCCAGGTGGAGCTATGCTTGGCCAGGACACTTCTTTAGCAGGAGATGGGGTAATGCAAGATGGAAATCAAGAATAGAACCCTGAATGAGGAGTGGGTGGAGAAATTGGGCAACTTCTTTTGTTGGGCATCTGTTTTTTGACTCTGGTGCAAAAATTCCACTTTCGACCCCTTTTCCCTCCTATCTACAACATGTCCACTTTTCCAGTTCTTGGATCAGGAGAGGTGATGGGCTGAGGGAGATGACAGTGGGTTTGCTGTCCATGGCAGCCTCTTGCCTGTGCCCATGCCTGCAGCTCATTGCTGCCAGCATTGCCTCCTGTGATGGAGCAAGGGGGAATGCTAAACTCTGCCTGCAAGCTGCTTACTTGTTCCACAGCCCTGCAACTTCACATCTCTTCAGATGCTGCTCAGGCTTGCACACAGGGGTGAGATTCTTAGCCATCTCAGCATCTCAGAAGATGTTTGGTTTGTGGTTTTTTTTGTTTTATTAGTATTTCAGAAAGTTATTTTTTAACTTTTTATTTCGTTGTTTTGTATCCCATCTCTGCAAGTACACCACTAGCTCTCCATTTGCAGTGGACTGTGAGTGCTGTAGAGTTATTTGACTGAGTATCAAACCACGCAATAAAAAATTTTTGAGTATCCTTGCTATTGAAATAATCCTTTGGTGTCTCTTACATTCCAATACTGGACCTATTCCATTTATTTCTGTTTAGTCCTGCATTTGGAAGTAATTTGGATCTTGGAACAGC
The DNA here is from genome assembly GCF_971803275.1 of Cyanistes caeruleus. Lineage (NCBI taxonomy): Eukaryota > Metazoa > Chordata > Aves > Passeriformes > Paridae > Cyanistes > Cyanistes caeruleus. Next base: position 30,488,338 of record NC_141703.1, read on the forward strand.
AACCTGAAATTATTGGCTAGCTTTGTGTGTAATGTAATGAGTGCTAGACATTTATAAGCTTAGCAAGTTTGTCAAGAGAATATCAGCTTCCGCTCCTCACCCTATTACCAAAGGTGTTCTGGCTGACCCTACAGTTGCCCCAGAGTTTTAGTCATCTAGAAGTTTTGGCTTGAAAATCAATACAAGTTTCAATGATGTTCATATATTTTCAGGCATAGTAGAAATCAGTGGTCTCTGCAGCCATCTGATCCTGGAAGCAATGCTATCTAATAAATGAGAGAGCAGACAGGAGCTGGGCTGTCTTGGGCATGCTCTGCTGAAATGGATTTTGAGACCTTGAATAAAGCATTTAGTTTTTGTGCTTCTTTTGTGGTCTGTAAAGTGTGGATGGGTGTGTGTCTGTGTGTATGTGTGTGTGTGTGTGTGAAGAGGATGGAGGAAGGAAGCAGGGATAAACATTTATTCTTCTTGAAAAGTTTCATTATTTTGCACAAATCTATATGGGGTGCAGTTGCGCACACAGCAAATAGATGCTGCTATAATAGGCACCTGAAAGAGGCTCTGCCCAGAGGTAGAGCTTTGGAGCACTCTTGGAGACCTTTCTGATGGCAGATGAGAGGCCAGAATCTGTTGTAATACATACTGAACAGACATGCACAAATTTCTATAAAAAAGTTAAGAGAAGCTATGCCATTTGCTCAAATGCCCACTGAGGACCATGTAGCTGAAGGATTCAAGCAGGACATCTTGCTTTAGCTGAGCTGCTTCCAGTGATTTAGTGTGCATATGTTACATGGGCACCACTTTTTTAAAAAAAAAAATAAAGTAAACAAATGCATGAAAAATATGCATGATAATTGGTTCACTTCTCTGGCGTGGTTTATTCAAACTAAACAGATGTGCCTCACTTTTCAAAGGAATCATCATTCCTCATTTTCTCAGTTTGAAAGGTAATTTGAACATACAGCCAAGCCACTTGACGTAGAAATGTTATCAGTGAAACAGATTGGACAGTGTTTTGTTATAATTCTCTAAATATGTGGTAGTCCTTGACCTACAAGCAAAACAGCTATTGCCTCAATAAGGTTTTTCAGTAGCACAGATAAACGCTGCAAGTGAAGACTTGGCTTCCACGCTAGGTTCTGTTCCGTTTCCTGGACAGATGATGGCATTGCAGTCCTGCTGTATTCTGCAAACCCAGCCAAGGTATTCCCAGAGCGAGATCTTGATTTGATTGTGCTGTGCACGCTTTAGCAGCTTAAGATTTTGCCTTTTTGCTTTTCATGTCTTCAGTGAAACAGATGAATGCTATAATAGCAGTACTTTCTAAAAGGAAGACATGAAATTCCTACATTTATAATAAAAAAGTGTTACCAACCTCATTGTAATTCAGACTTGAACTGTTCACCCTGTGCACGTCCAGAAACTCATTCTCTAATACTAGATGCAATGATCTCTGGAGGGAAGTTTTCCATCTGTTTCCTTATGATGTTAAGCTGTTAGTGCTGTTCATTATTTATTACATCTACTGGAGTATGTTAAGCTATGATTTTCTTTTTGTCTGGTATTAAGAATTTGACTTGGTTAGTGGAAAAAAAAAAACCCCAAGGATTTGCATATTACACATTGATATTTAGTATATTTGGGGGGGGGGGGGGGGGGAGGGGTGGAATAGGGGGCTGTAATTGCTCCCAAGCTGCTTTTGTGCTTGTAGATAATTTATATTTAATTCAGCAATACAGCGCTAAATTAACCACTTTAAATGGAGATAAATATAGATGTGCTATATATAGGTGGAATCTGCCGCCCATACTCTTATTAAGGAGCGTTATCTCTGCTTGACTTCAGTAAGACTACTGCAGGGTAAGGTGCTTCTGATTATGAGCAAGGTAGGCAGAATTGGGCCCATCATAAATACGTATGAGTGTATATTTCACCTATATGAATGAACGTGAGGGAGTGGGATTTATAAAATACGAGCATGCAGTTACCAACGTGCACATTAAGCAAAAGCTCACGGAATACGGTCTGTTCTCTGTATTTTCACATCTTCTATTACAAGAAGGTGTGGCAGACTTTGGTTATTATGTTGTTCCATGCAGAATAAATGATACATAATAAATAATTCTCTCTTGGGGGTGAGGGATGGTTCAGCCTGATTTTCCATTTCTTCACAAAAATTATTATGTATTTCTGCAGGTAGGTTTCTTATTAAGTTTATCCTATTTTTCCACTGGTTCCATTAAATCCTAACAACAGTTTAGGTGTCCCAACATAGCCAGAAGGGACAGTGTTTGTGCTATTAGTTGTATCTTTACATGCAGCATCTTGCTCACAGAAATATCTTTGAAGATGTACAGAAATTAGATCAGTATCTTATTACACTGTAATTAAAGTATCAGTTCAGGCTGTGAAACACTATCTAGATCAACCATTGAGGTTACTCTTAACAATACTGGTTCTGTTGGAATAAATACATGTGTTTCCAAACTGCATAATGGGAAGTTTTTGCATATCATTCTCACAAGTAGTGTCTTTTGATGTGATGGAGAATTGTAGATGAACTGAAATGTTCGCTTTCCTGTCATGTAGCTGGTTCTTTATCATAATATAGATGTTATTAAGATAAAATCTGTCTCTCCATATTGTAGTATTATAAAACTCAGAATTAGAAACGCTTTATCATTTCTGAAGAACAAAGACTATGACTACTTTAAGCAATATCAAAGTCATACTACCTTTATCAGGGGGGAGCATGAAGGAAAGCACCAATATTTGCAAAGCATAAATTAATTCTTGTCAGACTTAACACAGGATGTTTGCAATTACCAGGCAGAATAATTGCCAAATGATAAAAAAAAAGCTTTCCCAGTGCTTTTTTAAGTGGTAGCAGCAGCGGTAGCATCTACATGGGAACAAGATTGCTTGATTATGTATCTGCTCTTTGGACTGTCGAGTCAGATGCTTATGTGGAGTAAATCAATTCTGCTTTGGCAGTGGAGCTACGTTGACCAACACCTTCTAGGGTATATCTATAAGATATATTGGTAGATAAGATATGTTGGTAAATATAAAGGTCCTATTGAGGTGTTCTGAACACTGGAAAAATTCTCAGCTTTGCACCCATTGAAGATCACTTGTATAATACTGAACTCATCAGAGTGACTTTGGAAAGAAAGTTTGCACGCAGTCATTGATAGATAGTAATCTGTCTTCTCACAGTGACATCATCCAGTGCTTTATTTGAAAAGGATCTGGAAAAGTGTGGATAATCACCACACAGCCATAAGGCTCTCCTGTAGTCCTCAGAACCTATCTTCTGTGCTCAGGATCTGGAGATCATCTTTGTAATGTGTCTCTTACAAAGACCAGCTCCCCTCCCCACTTTCCAGTGGGGACAGTTTTAAATGGAAGTTGATGTACTAAATGAACACTGTTGGTATTCCTCCTCATACATATTATGGCCTTACTGCACTGGCATTCTGAGAGAAGCATTTTTGGTCCACCAAGCCAGTTAGTTGTGCAGTTGTCTTCTTCAGGCATTCTTCCACCTATTTTCTCTCTAAGGTGGACACATTCTTTAGTCCTGTCTGGGTATTGCCACACCCTTTCAAGAGTTGTCAGACCAACAACAGATGTCCTGAGGTTGTTTCTCCATGCTGTCAGGTGACTGTGTCAATGGATAGTCCTATGTGATTACCTGGGTAGTGCTCAGAGGTGGTTCAGACATCTCTGGGGCACACATCCCCACTGTCCAGGCACTCAGGCAACTGCAGTGTTCATATAATTTCAATCATGGTCAGTTTCTGGATGCCTTACAAGGAATCCTTTGTATCAAACTAAGTCAGGTTCTAGCTAAAATGTTTTTCAGTTTTGTTTTCTTTATATTTTGATAGCCAGTTAGACAGACAAATGTGAATATCCAAAATAATTAAAATAGCGCAGATTTTATTCTATGGTTGGTAAGCTTCTCTTTTTTCACAGAAGTATATCTGTTGAGCCTCACTGAGTTTATCCAAAAACCTTTTAGAATATTCGATGTCAGGAAATGATGTATAAAAGTGTGGAAGTTGCTTCCCTACTTCTAACAGATTTATAATATAACCTATGGCAATTGCTGCATATTGTCCTGTATTAAAATGGGTATAAAGTAATGTGGACTAACCACAAATTAAATAATTTTGGTATTGGTTTGGAGGGATTCTTAACTACCAGTAGAGTTTTTCATTCTTTTTTACAGTCTGTTCTTTAGTATTTTAAGTTCATCCAAAGCATTAGCTCCCAGAGTCATGGTCTCTTGTAAAACCCCACATGACAGTGAAAGAGAGAGGGAGAGGGAAAGAACAGGAGAGAGAATTCTAGCACTTACTACTTCAGGTGTAAGTCGAATGTATAATTCAAAATATTCCAAAACAGAAGAGTTCTTAATGGAGTCCAAAAAAATTTAAGATTTTTAACTCTTAGAGCTTGCAATGCTGCAGGCTATACCACTAGGTATAGTGGTATAGTGGTAGGGAACTACCATTAGGTTATTAGGGAACATACCATTTGGGATCAGGTCCAGATAGCATGGGTTTAGGAAAAGCACATCCTGCTTAACTAGCCTGATCTCCTCTTATGACCAGGTGACCCACCCAGTGGATGAGGGAAGGGCTGTGGATGTTTTTGAAACATCCTAGTCTACCCAGACTTCAGCAAAGCCATTGATACTGTTGTCCTGGAGAAGCTGGGAGCCCATGGTCTGGATGCTTGTTCTCTTCTCTGTGTTAAAAACTGGCTGGATGGTGGGCTCCAGAGCATGAGGGTGAATGGTGCTACATCCAGGTGACATCTGGTCACTGGTGGGGTTCCCCAAGGCTCATTATTGTTGACAGTCCTGTTTAATATCTTCATTGATGATTTGGATGGTGGGAGCAGCTCCACCCTCAGAAAAGTTCACAGATGACAGTAAATTGGGCAGGACTGTTGATCTGCAGAGGGATCCAGACAGGCTGGATTGATAGGCTGAGGCCAATTTGTGTGGTTCAGAAAGGCAAAGTGATGGGTCTTGATCTTGGGTCACAACAAACCTGTGCAGTGCTACAGGCTGGGGACAGAGTGGCTGGAAAGCTGCCCAGGGGACAAAGACCTGGAGGTGCTGGCCAACTGAACATGAGCCAGGGTGTGCCCAGGTGGCCAAGAAGGCCAATGACATCCTGGTCTGTATCAGCAGTAGTGTGGCCAGCAGGGGCAGAGCAGGGGTTGTCCCCCTGGACTCAGCACTGGTGAGGCCACAGCTCAAATCCTCTGTTCAGTTCTGGGTCCCTTACTTCAAGAAAAACAAGGAGGTGCTGGAGCATGTCCAGGGAAGGACAAGGAGCTGGTGAAGGGTCTGGAGCCCAAGTCCTGTGAGGAGTGTCTGAGGGAGCTGGGGCTGTTTAGCCTGGAGAAAAGGAGGCTCAGCTGGGATCTTATTGGTCTCTACAACCACCCGAAAGGAGGTTGTGGCCATGTTGGGGTTTACCTATTCTCCCAGGCATTTCTATTTCTTCAAAAAGACATCTGGGAAAACACAGAAATGAAAAGCCTGAAAATTGAACCCCCCAACTTACCCTTTTCTCTCTTGTTTTCTAGGCTGAGAGCATGGCAGAGCACAAACACCATCTCTGCTCAGGCAAAAAGGTCTGATAACTCACAAAATTATGTGAGAAACCTGAATGACCTCTGCGAGTACTCCAGAGCCTCCCAGAAAAGTACACTCTAAGAACTAATAGCAGTGGATTTGTTAACTATATATTTATGCATATATAAAAAAAATTTATTTATTTTATCTAGTTAAATATGCTTTTAGCAGGTGGATTGCACAGTCAGTAACACTCAAACCACAACTAACATGGCACTTACATTCTAAACCCTTATTTTCAGTCAGTTACAACTTTCTGAGAAAAGTAGCTTTCACATTGATTTATCATACTCCACCTGGGACCAGACACAATCATTTTGTCGAGGAAAGGGAAGTTTTATTAACATCCATCCAGCCACTTAGCCAATTTGGAGTTGTCTGACTGAGAAAAAGCCTTTTTCACTTTTAAATCCAGCACATAAATTCTGAGGGAAGTCTGAGATAACTCCAGACTTCTTTGTTTTAAAAAACCCACCAGCAAACTGAAACCAATTTCACTCGGCTAGAGTAGAGTCTTCATCTGTCTCCTTTCTGAAGAAGAAATACCAAACTTAGAAATAACATAATAACGTTCTGTGTGTGTCCATGCTCACATATCTTTGTGTGTGCATATGTGAGCGAATGTATGGACCAGTTTCAAAACCAAACTGAACAGGCAAAATCTTCAACATGGGTGCCAGGTACTGAAAGGGTCAAAAACATGTGCCAGTCTTTAATCTTATCCTCTAAACTGCCCACACACAGAAAGTGCTTAAGTCTGTGCTAAACAGGAGTCCTGATAACTTAAAAGAAAAGAGATATTAATTATAGGGGTTGACAAATCTCCTTAGCTTTTTGACTGTTACCTGCACAGTGGTTGATAAAATGTTCAAGCTAATGGTATAAAGAAGTCAAATAATGATATTGCAGACTTAAAGGTTTATCCTGGGATTAATAAATTGCAGGAGTCCACAGTGAGTTGTGTTTGAAGGGATAGCAGCTGGATCCTTGAAAACAGATGGCCTTCCTTGTCAAAGTAGTCTTGATCTTGTCTAATCTTAAAAGCTAAGCAGGTTTGGGTCAGAAAGATCCACTAGAGAATATCTGACGCTCTAGGTTGTTACTTCTATAGCAGAAATTGCTGCTCATAATTTGATAAGAAATTAAATGATAATTTTGTGAAAATAAATAAATTAATGCAAGAATTACAGCTTGATTTTATGGTTTTTGTTTTATTCTCAAGAGCATATTGCTAGAAATTTTCTGTGGAAATTAAATTCTAGGAATTTAATACAAGCTTCTTTTGCTTTAATACATAATACTTCATTCAAATGAGAAAATATTACCAGCCTATTGCTGTGACCTGCACCGTAAGTTTGAGAAAGATTGTTTGTGAACTAGAGAAAACTGAGAATTCCTGAAAACTCTAGATCCCCTGCATTTACAGTATTTTTTTGTTTCATGGGCATTTTTGGCTGCAGCTGGGTTGGTTGGTTGCTTGATTGCATTTTAATTGTATTGAATGTGATTTTTTTGCAGATTTTCTTAAAAATTGGTGCCGTTAACAAACCACATGACCTCAGAACACAACAGCATGACAATTCAATCCCGATCACTTAACTTCTATGTGTACAATAGTTCTGTTTGAAGTTACCTATTGGCACCCTGGACAAAGGTGGGTATGTCCCCAGGAGACTGCAAGGCTCTGCAGAGACCATTTCTTGCATGCCAAGGAAGTCACAGGAGGTCAGGTTCCACCTCTGGCTCCCAAACCATCCCTGGGAGGGCAGATGCTGCCAAAATGACATGCACTCATCATTAGGAACCCAGTGGTTCAGCTGTTGAGGAGCAAATTCCCAGCTTACTACTTTGTTTCTGTGGGAAAGCAGCAGGTACTGAGCTGATGCTGCTTGATTTTCTAAAAGCTGGGATCAGTAAAGATTTTGCCTTTGGCTTTGGTGAGAGCAGCATGAAGCCCTGGGGTAACTGGGGAGCATTTGTAAGTGACCACTGAAGCTGGCAAACACTGGTATTCAAGACTGATCAGATTAATTAGTCTGTCAGCATGGAAGGATCTGGTTTATAGCCACTTGACTATTTGTTATGGGGCTTTTTCTCTGAGCACTGTTAACCAAATATAAATGCTTGAAAATTGCACTATTCATGAATCAAGTGAACATGGAGAGAGTAATTGTCACCTTCTTAAAATGCAACAATTCAAAATGCTTTATATAAGCATCTAGGATTAGAAAAATGCTGTTCTTTTCTGGTAATTTATTTTATATTGTACTGTATGATAGTCAGTGTGGTAAAGACCTATATCAATTATAGCATTTCATTACACAATTGCACAAAACATTATGTTGTATAATAGTTTGCTTGCTTGAGAATAGGCAACTCTATCTCAGACAGTAAAACGCCCCTCAGAAATCCACAGTTAAATTACATCAAACATCTCATACTGTTGCAATCAAAAAGAGCATTTTTATAAAATCCAATTGAGCAAAATTAATTATTTCTACACAAGCCAGGTTTCAACAACAGAAAATTTTACAGCGGAGCTGAAATTTTGTGAATGATTATTTTATGCATGTCATAGAATTTCTGATGACAAAAGGAAACCGTTATCTTATAATAGTTTCATACTGAACTCTTAAAAAAAACAGGCTTACAAGCAAGGATATTATACAAGTATTTAAATAAATGCAATTCCAGACTTCCCAAGTACATAAGGGCAGATAGATGCTGATGCACAACACACAACTATGTGTGACTGCTTTCCCACTGACTGCACTGTCCCTCATAACCCATTTGCCCCACAACATCACTTCAAAAGTTTTCTAGGAATTGTGAGTCTCTGCAGATGGTGATGGCATTATTCTAGCTACTAGTCACTTGCAAGACCTCATACTTGACTTGCACGGGCCTTTATTTTTGTATTTTTCTTGCTATAACAGAAGCAGTTTTTGCTAAACGTCAGTATTCATAAAACTCATTAGATCCTGCTGCCTGAGGTAATGTGGATTAATTTTGTAATTTTGATATGATTAGATAAATGGGCAAACAATAAACTAGTGGCAAACATTAAATACTCTAAGACAGAATGTCTTATAGCTATTGCTCATCTAGGTTTCCATTATAGAAATGCTTTCACAAGTTTTAGACTAATTACTAGATATGAAAATTGAGCAAAGAAAACTGTGCATTTAATGGCATGGATAAGTCATTACTGGAATATCAAAATTATTCCTCAAAAATAAAATCTTTAGTGATGTCCTGAATTTTCATCTTTATGGCAATACTCAGTAATATGGCCAGCTACAGTTATGACTAGGTACTAAATTTTCATCTGATTACATAGCAAATTTATAAAGAAAATGTTTAATAACAACATGTTCATGTCTTGTCTGTGGGTAAAATGTGACAACAGTCTTTGCAGGAGCCACAGGAAAAACCAAATCACAGCTGTGTTTTTTGCCTCAAAGCAGAAAGACAGGTGACCCTGCTGCTTCTGAGAAAAGCCCTGACTGTAGTACTTTGCATTTTTACAGTGCTCTTCACATCACAATTTTAAGGGGGAAATAAAAAAGCGCTGCTTAATGTATCATCCCCTTGGGAGCTAAGTCTTGTTGCCCCTATTTATGTTTGAGGAAATTTTTGAGTGCTCTTTGAAGAGATTAAACTCCTTTGTTTTTTGGGAGCCCAGTTTAAGCTGGACCAGCCCCTGTGTTGCAAGGCATCAAAGGGGACTCCACCTCCTTCCACCCATGGGAAATGGCAAGTTAAGCACTTCTAAAATTCAGTTTTCTGGAAGATAAAACTGAGGAAAATTACATCTCTAGTCAATTACTAGAAGCAATAAGTAGTGAAAGGAAATACACTGAACCCCCCTTTTTAAAATTAATTTTTGAGACTTTCTCCAGTGCATCCTTAGTTCACTTTGGAGACTGGTGGAGAAGGATTTCAGAAAGTATTCCAGACATTTATTGGTCCATAAACTTTTCTATGTGACCAGAACGAGTCCCAGCTCGCTGAGGCAGCAATGTCAAGTCTTGTCAGGACAAAGATGAGGAGGAGGGTGAAGGAGAGAGAGAAATGAGTAATCTGAGGGAGCACGAAAGTTTATCAGCCTGAGCTGAGCTACCCAGAGGCTGCTACAAGCGCTGTGTGGTACAGCATCAACAGCTGCATTTGCTGCTTCCCCAAAGGCAGACCTTGATATACTTGTTTGTGTATTGGTGAAGAAGTCAAATATTAAAATTGACACACTGTAAGAGGGTTTTCTCAACTGTACTGAATAAAAGGGAAAAAAACCCGAAGGTTTGTCAGGTTGAATAAACCACTAGGATAAAGAGAGCAAAGTGATAAAGACTTAGATCCAAGCTACAGAAACAAGCATGAAAACACTATTTTTTTTTTTTTAAAGCAAATGAGGTGTTGGGTCAGCCAGCTAGTGTGTCTGAACTATGCTTTTGAATGAATGTCAGATCTTACAAAAAGAGCTTCCCTGATGGGAAAACAGGGAAAAGCTGTTGCACTTCCTAATGCAAAGCAACTTTGAATGGTAACACCAGTATTGGCATTTTCATTTTATCATAGTTCACTGCAGGGGCTTTTCCTTTCTTAAAAATAATTGGTGCAAAAGAGTACAATAAATGTTTTAAAAATCAGATCTGTACTAAATAAGACTATTCAAAAATGTATGCAGCATCATAAAAACATGACTGAATTTGCATAATCATCCTGTGAAATACAATCTTACTATTGTTTACTTACTTTAGAAGGAGAAGCATATTGATATATATATATATATAGATATATAGATAGATATAGATAATTCAATCTGTCATTTATGCAACAATGAATCTCATATATATATATATATATATATACCATTTAAAAATGAAAATATGTACTACCTTCCTAAGCTAAATTAATAGATTAATATTAGTAAAATTAATTGATTAATTTTAAAATTTCAACTGGAAACACTGAAACAATTTTCTGTGTCTTTGAAAATTATTTACCAAATAGTAGTAAAGAGTAGCATAGAACAGTTATATTTTCATAGTCTCTTTCTATGCCCTTCTACCTCATAGATTAATTTTCTAATACTTTCACAAGAATTGTAACTGTCGAGATAAACTTTGTGGAAAGTCAGGGAAAAAGTTGATTTCAATTGGAGAAAGTCAGTGCAATTTCAAAAAAACCCAAGAAATCCCAACTAAATGACAATCCCAAACTGCCAAATCCCGAATATTTCAGAACCTGTAAAACTTACAAGGTTATTTTTCTTTAATGTTCATGGAATTATACTGTAGCTCTTTGAGATGTAAATTTAGCCTGATGACTCCCTTCTCTGGCTATGTATCATGGCTTTTCCATTCTGCTTTAAGATTATAATTGGCTCAACTTGTACAATGAACTCTTTTTAAAATTATTTGACTTCATAAAAAACCCTCAGTATGTAGCATTGTTTTTTTCTTGCTAGAGCTAAATAAATTTCAGAATGTATTCCAATGAACCATTTAAGTGGGTTCACACCTTGAAATGCTTGAAGAGTCCTATGGGCTTCTCCTGTCAAGGTTTAATTCATCACTGTGATATTTAAATGCTAAACAAATTTATTTAACAATTTTGCTTTCCCTTTCCATCTTTCCTACCCACCTTCTTCTCCTTCCCCTCACACAGAGAATGACAGAATCATTTTGGTTGGAAAGGACACCTAAGATCACTGTTCATAGTACTATGTCTGTTCACAGACTGCAATAACAGTCTATTAGCCAACACAAAATCCAATACATTCGTAGAAGATATTTTGGATCCATGGCTTGGTTTTCTAGAGCTTCCTGTGCTTTACTAGAGGCAATCTCAATCCAAAAGTGCATTTTGTTTGAAGAGCAGCTGAATTAATGTGCTAATCTCAGTGGGGACACTGCAGGTGTAGGATGTATGGTGCACCAAGGAGATGTTGTAAGGGGAGATGCTGCCTTTTACTGCACATTACAAAAACAGCTGGGAAAAGTGGCCAAGCTTCCAGTCTCTCTCAAGATCCCTGAGACTTCTGCCCACCTTTCCAGTGACAGCTCCCTGTTCAACAGTAGGAATCCATTTTCTCTGTGAGCCCTGCATTAGTTAGATTTGAGGTTGTTCTGGTACCTCTGAATTCTGCCAAGCTGGGCCAGCCACTGAGATCCAGGCTAGTACGGGTCTCAAACACCAAGCAATACTTTGAGCTGAGGTTAAGATGAGCCAGTGCCGTGACAGAAGAGGCTCCTCTAGGCCTAGTTTTCCTTGTGGTACTCAAAGAAGCAACAATAAGGAAGGAGATTTGACACATAATGTATCTCCAAAGGTGTTAAGGCACCCTAATATGATATTGCTTTCATAGTGTTCCCTGGAGTTATTATTGGTTCCACCTACACTAATTCACTCTCATAAAGCCTGACTCAGAAAAGAACTAGTGCTTGTTTCATCTGACAGTATCCTAAAAATTAACAAAAATGAGTGAAAAATAGCTGAAGAGGTTATTTTCTGATGTCTACTTTCAATAGGAAAAGGAAATTCCACTGGTTTTTTAACTACATATGGTATTTTGTCAGGTATAGCTCTCAAAGCTGTTCATTGAAAAAAAGGATATACGTTTTAAAAAAGAATACTGCAGTATTTGTACAAAAATTTGCAAAGTGGAAGAACCACATGCAGCAGTCTTTACTCGGTCTTGATACAAAAGTCATTGTTAAAATGTCAGTGGGGTGATGCTAAAAGAACCTATTGAGGGACTGGGTCAAATTAAGGTATTGTGGCATCCACAAAATAGAACAGTACTCTTAAAGCTCAGAAAAGGCTGTTGAAACTTAACAACCAGCAAGATGTTGTGTAGGTGTGTTTGTGAAAGAGAGAAGCATGCAAGAAAATGTCCAAGGAAGATGCTTGCCTGGAACTGGAAGCAGATTTAAAACCATGTGGGGCTGACAGACTCAGCATGATCTCAATAATATTAATAAGCCTGGAAAAATACTTGCTGTACTTATCAAGCCGAATTGACCCCCATTAACTCTTAGTTTATTCTTGTGTACCCATTATAAAATCCAAGTTTTTCACCCTCACTTCACTGTTAGGATGGAGACACGCTTTATGACAAATTCTCAGCAGCAGCTATAGTACACTTCTTTTCTCTGGCTGCACAGAGTGGTCACAACCTTGCTGCCTATCCAAACAGCCAAAGATAGATTATGTCTGCTGCAGAAAAATCAAATCAGGATCAAAGCAGGTTATTGATTTATTAACAGCACCTAATTAACCAGCAATGAGCGAACAATATTTTAGGGATCAATACCAGCGTGACAACAGATGTAAACCACATATGACATAGCATTTACATGACTTCAAGCATGATACATGAATACATCAATACATGAAACCAAGTCTGTTGCTACATCAAGGTCAAACACAACTGCTTTTCCACACAATTTACTTGTAGCTCAGAAAGACGTATCAATTCATGGAACAGTTATAACCTTGCGCTAAATCAATCCAGAATTATGAAGATATGCAGAGACGCTTAGAAGATGCTTAGATTCAACTTGGGGTTGAAGCTGGATATGGAAGCAAAATTTTTGGTGCCGTGGTCAGCTCTTTCTGAGAGGGAACTACAGTCCTGACCTGTAATTCCTCTGCCCACTTTCAGCCCATTCAAAATGTAGTGTGAGAAGCCAGCATGAGCAAGGGTTGTTTTGTCAGAGAAGCTGGTACAGAAACTTCTTTTACTATTTTTGCTTTTCAATGCAAGAGCGACCTTTCAAAGATACTGACCTGTAAAATTCCAAGTGCAAGCCACTGGCATTTTTTTGAGGGGTGAGGAATTTTTGTAGGGTTCGAGGTAGGATTTCTCTGGAACTGATTTCTGCAGAGCAAAGGGTCAAAGGATGCAAACAATATGGGGAAATTTTGATTGCATTTTCTTTCATCTTTTTCCCAACAATACCACATGTAACTGAATGATACATCTCAATTTCTTTCTGCATTGGTGTTAAACCTCTTTACCCTTGCTTTTTGCAGTCATTTTCTTTTAGTCATGATGAATGTTGTACAAATAGAGCTAGCATAATGAATTGGTTCTTAATTTCTTCTAGCTGGTCTTGGATTTGGCTGGTGGCTATAAGTGAAGCAAATGTACTAGAAAAATAAATGGTAGGTTTTGATTGTCATAGCTGAATATAGTCATTATGAGTGTTAATCACCAAAAGTGAATTCCAGTGTATACTTAACTGCACACCTGTCTGACATCTGGAAAATTGAACTAATCCATTTTCTGAAAGGAACTCCAACTTGGAAATCGCATTTGCGTTTGGCAGCGTTATGCCTACTATTGTTACAAATAGCCCTGAAGAAGATTAGAATGGAAGGAAATAAAGGCAATCTCCTTTGTTTTGCGGGTTGTGTATTTTGTGGTTTTGACAGCACCGGGGAGGGAGATTTGCCTTGTTTATCAGCACAGAGCTCACATGCAGCACCAAGAGTGCTCCTGCAATGCTCGCCCCAGGGTCTGCAAGGGAAGAGTTACGCAGCAGAGATTTTGGGAAGGCAAAGCTGCAGGAGGATGGGCACTAGGGCTGAGGAAGGGGTGCAACTTGGGATGGAGGAGTGAACCCCATTGTTTGGTGTGTTTCTCCACCCATTACAACTGCCTTGTGAAAGCAGAGAAAACTAAGGGAAGGTTTCATGCTGTGCCTTCCAAAAGTGTTGAAAACTCCTCCGGAAGATTTTCCATATTAAAATTGCCAGTTTGTTAGTGGGACTGTTTCAAAATCTTCAGAATCACCAGGTGAGTCTGTTTCTCTTGAACAAAAAGGGGAAAACTATGTCTCGTGCATCACCCATAGCTTTTCAGGACTCCTTAAGCCCACCAGCATCTAAATACAGGTTTTGCTAGCAAACCATAAAAGTGAGTGTCCAAGAATCAATGTGCCAGAGGTTAAATGACCACATTTATCCTAATATAAAATCATTTTATATCAGCCACTTTTTAGTTTTTGTAGCTTTTAATTCATCTAGCCGTAAATAAAAGGTTATACCTTCTATCATTGGGAGTGACAGTTATTATACCATAATTTTGTATTTTCTTTCTTAAAAAAAAATACAGAGAATATTATGGGCCAATATATTTCTTCCATATGTCTTAGTTGTTTTGTCATAACAGCAATACCTAAAAAAAAATAAAATTACACATTACAGAAAATGAATCAGGCAACTGATTTTAATTTTGGATTTTTTTAGTCCTCTGTGTCTGTGTGATTGAAAGTTTGTGAGGTGCTCAGTGTGGTTTATAAAACCCTGTCAAGCTTGTAACTTTGGCAAAGAAAGACTTCTTAATACACAGTTTTTAATGTGAAATTACCATATTCTCTCTTAGCAAGAGAGGTCTTTTTCAGCAGCTAAAATTAACTGTTGAAAAACGTTGGAAATGTGCATGGTAATGAGTTCATTCCTGTCAAAATGAAATCATTAATATTAATTTTTATCCTCCTCTGAGTGACTCCTGCACCATTTTTCAAGTTAGGAAAGAAGTTAGAAAATTTGCAAGACCATTTCCAGCAATGCAGGGGTAGGAGGTCTTCCACCATCCTCAAAAGACTATTTTAATGTCTTGGCTTCTCCTCTGAAAACTTCTTACTTCACCGTTTAACTTTTCCTCTGATTATTTACATATTTACATATATAACTGCAAGGCTGTTAACTTATAAAACACATAGGATGTACAGACCTTGAGACTGCCATGAGATGGTCTTCCCAAAGGTTTTGGGGTTTATTTTTTAGCAGCTAAGTAGAGCATTACATCTCAGTTCAGACTGTTCCCAAAGGACCTGTTTCCACTGAAGTCAATGGAAAAATTCCCATTGATTTCAGCATGCCGGGATGAAGTCCAAAGTTCAGGCATTAACGAGAGGTCTCTGAGTACAGCAAAAATAGGAGGATTCACAGGCTCTTGATTCTTTGGAAAACTTCAGCAGATATTTAATCTCTGCTGCTTTTATTACACTTAAGCATGAAACCAAAATTTTAGTTTAGCATGAAACTAAACATAAAATAAATATAAGCATGAACTTAAACGTATTTTTAAAAAAGTTTATTTTTAAAAACCCCACCCCATATTACATATTACAGCTGTGCTTACCAAGCAGGCAGGTGACATGGAGTCTCAATGACAATAGCTTTTAACAATAAAAGGGTTTCATTTCTGTGTTAAAATTACAATTTTCACTCCACAGTACATCATAAAACTTTTAAAAGATGGCATTAACAGCAGAATCTTTTCAATTTAAAAATGTCCTGGTATTTTTAACTGGATATACCTTGTTGGCTTTTGTTTTAATTTGGGGGGAAGGGGAAGTGATCAACTTTTATCCTCGTTTAATGCCAACTAAATATTCCTTAGCTACTGAAGTGACTTAATGACATGAGTATGTGGTCTTATCAAAGTCCCATTATTGTTCTGACAGTATCTCATTTGTATGCAAATCCACTTGCATGCAACTTATTCTTTGGCAAACGGTGCTAGCAAGCCAGCGAGCGTCGTTTTAATTATGTGCATGTCTGTGCACAGTATATTTGTTACTGCACAGGAACATTATGCTGCTGTAACAACTATGGCACCTTATATCACGCTCATGAAGGATGCTGCAGACCATCCTGCAATCTTTATTGTGAGTGATAGACATGCTCTGTCAGTCTCTGTCACCCAAGGGTAATCGCAATACATAAGGCAACCTTCTAGATAAAATATTAATAGGGCACTTTTTTGTGTATTCCCATCTTTTTCATAATGATGCCCACTGGATATCTGCTCAGTTGGTGCCTTGCCTTCTCTTATTTTGCAAATTCTTGACAATTAAGAAAAATTAATCCTGTTAGACACAAACCAAGAGGGAGAACCCTACGCACTTGTATGGTGGAGGAAAGCTTCTGCTTAGCAGATGTAGGTTAGTGTCAGAGGATGACTGGTGTCAGTAAATGTACAGGGGGGAGAGGGATGGAGTGTACATGTATACCTGATAGGGGCTATCAACCCAAAAGTGAGGGGAATCTGCCAGGTGATTTCCAGGGCCCCTTTCTGACACCCCTGAGAAGGGTCTCCTGGGAGACCTGGCCCCTCGCTGTGTTTCTGCAACCTCTAAAAATGCTGTCCAGAGGACTGGGGGGGTGGGGGATGACACTCTCTCCTTAAGGCCTTATGGACAAACCCATCCTTCTCTGCACTTCGTCTGGCTTGCAAGATAAAGCTACCTCTGCATTGTGCCATGGAGCCAGCCCCATTACTTGTGATACAATCCATGCTAGCGGAATGCTCTATGGGGACAAATATCATCCTGTGTGGAAAGATGACTTCAGAATTACATGATTCCAGAAAAGAAAGGAGAGTGTCTATGTCCCAGCTTCGAGGTAGCAGAGTTTCATCATGAATCTTCAGAGGGAAAAAAGTGAATCTATCAGGAGAAGCGCAATAATGCAAAATCAGCCAGCAGAAGCACAGAGGCACAGACAAAGTGCAACATCCTCCTCTGAATGTAGCCTTAGCTTATATGGTTAAATAAAGGTGAATGTTGCTTATATGGTTAAATGAATGTGAATGTAGCTTATATGGTTAAATAAAGGTGGATGTGACTGTGCAGTGCATCTGCGTGCGGTGCTGCGGTTTGATCTATCTAGGAAGACAGGGCTGGAGGAGCTGTCTAGGTCATTATCTGCAGTGCTCTGCAATTGCATACGCCCCTGTATATGTTTATGTACATCCCTGTGCATGGGAAGCATAAAATCTGCACACCTGCAAAGTAACCAGCATTTAGACAAACATCTTCTATCTGCTAGGAAAGAGGCTCTAGTCGAACCAGACAACAAAACTTCTGCATTTACTAATAAACCTGACAAACTGATTTATGGCTGTTTTCCTTGCTGTGATTTGTTGACAGATTGTTCTTTATGCAAAAATTACCAAGGTTTAAATCTGTATCATATGGCCTCTAATTCAACTGACAATATGTTACCAATTAAATTCCGCTTAAGCTATCATCAACTAGCAAACCACAGACTGTGTTAAAGAGAATGACAGTCAGATAGCCAGTAAAATCATTTGTGCCATTATTCTGAAGGCTGGACTATAAAGGAGGGACATTAAGTAACTATAGGAAAAATAAAAATTTTTTTTTTTTGTAGTGAAAATGAAACTGCTGCTGTTTTTTTAATTTAATTCATTTCCTGTTGGAGAAAAAGAGATGAGATTCCTGTCCTTGGCATCCCATAGTGTTCTCTCATGCAGAAGGAGAGGCACAGCAGGGTCAGTGGTTAGTGGGAGGAGTATTAATGAAACTTTACTGTTTGCCCTTTAATTTGATCTTCAGTTACTCTTTAGCTTAATTCTGGCCTCACCTCTCCAGTATTGTTGTTTTCATTTGTAGGTAGAGAATGCATTTTCTGCCAGCAAAAGTGTAGATCCTGCAGTAAAAAAGAAGGTGTTTCTAAATGAGCTTAATTACCCAAGTAAATTTCTCCTTCACCAAGGTGAAAAAAGGACTCAGAACACAGAATGACATTGAATATCATAACGAGGAATACAGGTCTTCCCTCCCAGTACTGATCTAGGCAGCACATGGAATTGGGAAGGGCATTAATAACCTTCCTTTGCAAATTCACATAGGCAACTTCACCTGTGAAAGACATATTTTAAATGTTGCTGTGAGATAAAAGCTTCTACACACCAAGGTCTGTGAGAGCTAAAAAAAAAACACGCAAAAAAAAAGAGTGCTTTTCTGAGCAGCCATTTGCTGGATTTGTTCCAGGAGAGGTGAGAACTTCCTCAGAGCCAGAGCTGTGCAGTGCAAAGTGGGCTGAGGTTCGCTTATGTGTGGAGGTGGCCTGGCCGGCTTTCTTGGCTTAGACACTGAAAGTGCCAAAGCCCAGGGTTTAAACAGTATGGTGGGAGCTTGTCTGTAAATGCTGCATTGTACAGAGCTTCCTGCTGTGAGTATTATCTACCTCCTTATCTCCGCTTTAATGTTGCAGTTGAGTATTTAAGTGTATGTGTGCTCTGGAAAATGGGTAGTAATCTTTGTTTAGAAAATAGAGCCTATCACTATTAACCCTAGTGAATTGAAATGTTACTCCTTTCCCCATTATATCATCATTGCAGTCATTATTTACTCAAGAGCTTTTTAAAGGTTTGTTGTTTGTACTGATGACTGCAGTGTCCTAGGCAGGGACTAGGATTTGGGGACTATGATTTCGGGATCTAATCGTGAGGCATCTCTAATGAATGCTGAACTCCCCTTCATTTCTGTATGTTGCAATACAATAACACGAGCCAAAAAAACCCCACTGAGAAGCAACTAAAATCATAACACTTTCAAAAATAAAAACATCCCTCTTACCGAAGATTACAACGTAAATCAGGCATCTATTATTTCTGTGTCAGTATAATAATTTAAAAAGAATTTGCACATGATAAGAGGCATCCTCTAAGGATGACAAATTAGGTATAATAAAACAGTTAGAAGAGAACATAAATAAGAAGGCATTTGGGGAAAATCCTCTTCTGCCTCTGCAGTCATACAAATAAACAGTTTGGAGGATATACTTCTCTGCTTACAAAATGATAGCCAGTCCCCGAGGCTCTTACGGATCCCATCAAATCCCTTGTTCCAGCTGTCTTCCACGGAAAGGAAGGAGGGGAGCAGCAGAGTCTTTGGTCCTTGCCTTGCATCATGACCTTGTGGTCACAAATGTAAAGATTACACTGCTATCTCACACCTCTGCACACAGCTGTGCCTGCTCTACAGGGAGCTAAGACAGAAAGACCCAGGGCAGAACAGGCTGCACCTCTAGTCAGCACACCAAGATAATGGTTACACATAAAACTAGATCTACGTATCTGCAATGTCTATATGCATATCAGTGAGGTCTTCATCAGCTCTTGAGCGTACAAGAAACGCAGGAATATTCTGGTGTAAACTTAATTGAACTACGTGTGTGCTCCTACATGAACTAAGAGTCAGTCCCTGTGCTATTCACTTTAACAGCATTGCCAGGATAAAATGTTTTTCCTGGTTTTTTAATCTCACTGGGGCGTCTGTGTGTGGTGCTGGAGAAAAAGTCAGTCCTGCAACAACCTCTTGCCGACAGCTCTGCTATGGTACATTTGTCAGTGTTTTCTGCTGCTCTGACATCTCCTTTGGATTTTTTCTGGCTTATTTTACAGCTTGCCCTGCAGACCATGTGGGAATGCAGATCGCTTCTGCTGAAAAAGATAGTCATGAGGGATGTCACACCAGGAGCAAGGATAGCTTTCTCTTCTCCATTTGCTCTTTGAGAAGCTGACACTGCAGAAGCCCTGTGAGCCTCAGGTCCCTGCAGCCCTACTCTACCAAGTCTGGCAGACTGCACATTGCCTCGAGATTTCTGTGTCTGAACTGCTGGGTGGGCAGGAGTAAGATCCAGGATCCTACCGTTCAGATTCCCTCCCACCCTCCAATTTCCCCTCCCACAGAGAAACTCCACCTCATTTACAGCAGAGGAAAGAGGAAAAGTCATCTCACTTCAGTGCAGACAGCGTTTTATTGTAAGCAAGAAGACAGGATGAAGAAGTCATAGACCATTTCCTCCAAAGAGCTGGGTGATCATGAGCAGCTGATGTAAGTCATGACAGACTTCGCTGTAAATCAGCAGATCCTGGCCCTGGGACTAGCCATAATGGTCCTTCTCTTGACCTCTGTCTCAGCACAGCTTGGGCCAGGTACAGCTCCCCACTTGGGCTCTGGAGAGGAATGTGTGTTTTGGAGTGCTGCTGCAGTGGGATATATTTGTAAAGCCCCAGTGAGAACCTCCCTCCTTGGCTGTTGAACTCCATGCAAGGGGCTCTGCTTGTTGTAGCAGAGACTGCCATGGTTCTTCCCACTCCAGGTCACCCAGCAGATGGAAGAGCACCACTTTTCATAAGCTGGTTTGGTAGTGGTCAGTATTACAATTTAATTTGAATATTTGGGAATACAAAATTGCCACCCCTTATTGTGATTATGGAATAACGATATAAATTAGCAAAATTTCATTAATAACTTGCTGTCTTCCATTGTAGCTTTTTTTGCTCCTCGCTTGATTTTTCAGATGGAACTGGACTTTTTCAGAGGCTCTCTGATAGTGAATGCATGTTTTAGTTAGATGTAATGAAGAGCAAGGCTGCATGATACTTTGCAAGATTTCCATTCCAGCTCTACCAGCAAACAACAGAGATAACTGCTACCTCCCAGATTTCCATGCTCTGTTTCTTTCTGGGCCTGGTCCAACTTGTACTCAGGCTAGTTCAGAAATTTTTACTGATTTCCATGGACTTTGGTCTTGTCCTTTTTTAGAGAAAGAAGTTAATTTAAACCAGAAGTGCACACTTACCTAGTGGTGTCAAAGATGCATGTGGACACAGGAAAGATATAGGGAAAACTGGCTCTGCACCATGGAACAGTGGCACCATCTAGTCCCCAGTTACTGTGTTTGATACATTTCCTAATTTCTGCAGTGATTTAACATTAGAGTGGGTCCAGCTCATTGAAGCAAATTTATATGCAGGAGCACTATTTTAATCTTAGACTTAAAATAATTTTAATTAGTAATAGCTTCCTTTTCCAGTCTGTCAACATACCTCCACCTCTTGGCTTTTTAAGAAATAAGGTAAATATAGAAATAAAAGTATTAAATTATTACCAGGCAACCAGAACAAGGAAAACATCAGAACTGTCAAACCTAGAGATGTGAAAAATGACCTAGACTTTCCAATTCCGACCTGTCTCCTCAACACAACTCTACCTGGCTCCATCTTATTTAAGACTTGATAATTTGACTAAATATTGAAATGAAATAATGAAAATACTATAATAGACCATCTCATCCTTTATTCTTTCAGTCACACAGGTGCCAGGTTTCTTTCTCAACCTGCAACTCCTAACAAATATCACCTTCATGACTTTGCCTGCGGTGTTTATCCTGCTGCTACTATAATTTTGCTTCCTCTTTGCAGGAGACAGCTGCTCTACACGGGTAGCTCTTCTGCAGCACGGTAAGGCATTATCGAAAAGCTTACTGCTGATGCTAATGGAGCTGGTCTAGCTGCTGACACAGAACATATGGCTTTACTGGATTTCAGTTCCAAAATGCTGACCCCCTCTTTCAGGAGGAAGGAGCATGGTGATCTGGAGGACGCGGCTCAGCCACCTCCTCACTGTAGGAGACTGAGAGATGTATGGGCTATTTCACCCCCCTTGGTTTGGAAGGGAAAGTTAGCATGCTTATGCTTCCCTCATCCAATCTAAAGAAAACAAACCAAAAATGCCGTGTTCAGAAACCATCATGCTGGTAGCAATAGGGTTAAAATTTCTCCAGCAGTGTGCCTTTTGGAGGTTTGGAATTTTTTGCTATTACTTGGATTAAAACAATAATAAAGATAAGACATGTATTTTTCTTTTTCTAAGGCTGTACTCATTTAATGGTTAAACGTGAAAAGAGGATACTAGAAGCATCCTGAATGCAGTTTAAATGAGTTTAAAACTCCAATTGCTTATAGCTTACGAAAAAAGTGTCTTAAACCAAATGGTCTCAGTGGGGTGATGCATGGGCAAAATGTAAAATGACACATAATGAAATAAAGTAATTTTATTTGCAAACCTGTTTGAAAGGCTGGTACAGAATGTAACAATCAAGAAGAAGCAGTCTGGCATTTCTCTTGGTGTACTTTTGCAAAATTATGTGACCCAAGAAAGAAAACATTAAGATGTTCTGATTTTACCCTATAGGACAGAGAAATACACTTTGGTTAATGCTAACCATAATTCTATCTACTTGGCTCAGACAGTTATATTTTTATGAATCTTACGTTACTTTCTGTCACCCTCTAGGCAACAATATAGAGTTATTACAGTATAAAGGAAAATGCTTCCTGTTGAGCTTATACTTGAACAAGTCTTAACCAAGTGGAAGCTCTTAATAAAAGGGTAAATATACTAAGGAATAAACAGGTAGAGTGAATAAAAAAGGAATATAGGCTTTATGGATGCTCAGGTTGATGGCACAGACCAGCAAAACACAGAAAACTCCAAGGTAAAGCTAAGCTACATCAGAAATCTGAGGGGGTTAGAATTTTGTTAAGTGAATTTAGTGCTCATTAAGGGATTTGCGGTGTCAGCATTATAAAGCAAAGTCCTCTCTCGCCCTCAGAATTGGAACAGCACAGTGCAGCAATATTAATTCCACGGCCGTTCCCTTCTTGGCCTTGCCAATAAAATTATTACCCAGGGACCCAATTGTTCGGCACTGCTCGGCGAGTGCCTCCTCACGAGAAATTGAGCTGAGATCACCAGCTCTTTTAATGTGGCAGACAGATTGTAGCGCTCTGTGCCATGCCAGGCTTGAAACACAGACAGCTTCTGCCTTTAGTTTAAAGGAAAATATTGTGAATTACTCTTGTTTTCTGTGTGTGTCTCCCTGAAATACCCACACAAATTGTTTCCTTCTGCTTTACGTCTCTCATCATTTCCTTTGTTCTCAGCCCAGTTATTTTGACTAGAAGTTTATTTTGTGCAGCATAGGAAATAGAGATCCACAAATACTAACCAGACATAGAAAAAAATATCAGTGTGTAGGTTTTCAAATCAGTTGTGTGGAGCAGAGGTCTACTGGTGCAGAAAACACTGGTGATGTTGAAAAAACTGCACTTGCTTTCTCTGATTTGTTTTGGTTTTTTGTTTTTGTTTTTGTTTTTTTTTTTTCTGAAAGTCAGCTAGATATAGTTTTCATTCCATGGAAACTCTTCATAATGAGTATACATTTATATTGCAAACCCTTATTCCTTGTGGCCCCATGTGGCTTTTTAAGACCAAATATAAAGCCTTCTTCAGCATTACCTTATCCCTTCATCCAGACATCATTCAGAGCTACAGCTGATTTTCTAAATTACATCATACGTAAGTAGATTTATTTTTCCTTTTCTGCAGATATAGTTTAATTTCCTGATCCAATTTGCATGGGTGCACACTCATAAATTTTAAATATATTTAACCTCTTTTCAAAGAATCCCTTTAATTTCTCTAAGGTCCATGACCTTTAACTTTTATGCACAACATTTTGTAGATTAAAAGCCCACAAAGAGATCCAGAAATAATGCTTAAAACACCTTACTACCTTTCCAAAGGTCCTCTTTACCCCTCATGAAACAAAACATTCCCCTGTATTGTGCTCCTGGTAGCCCAGAAACAAGGGCTTCAGCTGAGAGGCATTTGCTGTGGTTTTGCTGATCACAGAGTTCATCAAGTATCAAATTAATGAGGGAAGATTGGATGGGCCACCCTGGATCCAAACAGGAATCTTGCAAACCCAGGAACTGACCAGCACCTCTGGCTGCTACAGGAAGGCAGAGAACACATTTCCACATGGCAGTGATAGGTTGACTTGCACCCATGGCAATTCCTTTGTCACCTCCTGAGATGTTACCAGTCATGAAAGGGTCCCACCTTAAACTGTGGGGTTTTCTTCTAAAAAAAGAAATTTCTGCTATTTCTGAAGTCACCTTGTCACCCAGGCAGATGATAACCACTGTCATATCCTTTTCCTCACCATTACATGTCCCTTTCTAAGTGTATTTTCCCTGGGAAGTCCACACCCACACCTGCCAGGGGATGATGCTGTACTATTTCCTTGACTCTAATAAACCTTTGCCATGAAAGGCAAGGAGCAGGAAGCAAAGGATCTGCCCCCCAAGCTGAGCATCTTTGCTTAGTTCTGGAGAAGAGTAAGTACAACCCAGTCTGGGTGACCTGTGTAGGACGGCAAGAAGGGACAGCCTGTTTCAAATGCCAGAGAAGATGACCAGGGGATCACAACTAGCCAGCATGGTTATATGGGCTATAATTCCATTCCCAGCTCATGCTCCTGGCTGCTAGTACACAACCCCCGCTCACAGCAGTACCTGAGATCCCCAGAAAGAACACAAAAGACTTGGTGATTGTTCAGTGAGGATCACCTGCCTCCTCCTTGTTTTGGTTTGTAAATGCAATTATTTCAAATATATCTGTTTGTACACACACACACAGACACACACAGACACACACACATATATATATATATATTAATGTTACTGTAATTTTTGTCAGCTTTCTCGGTACTGGCACTGCTCAGGGCTTGCCTGTGAGGTGTAGGCAGTGGAACAAGCACAGCCTCTGGCACAGTGTGGAGGCAGGCAGGGATTGTGCTGTGCACCACTGCCTTTGTCTCAAGCTTGTCTCTGTTCAGCGAAGGCTGCCAGGCAGCAACCTCGGTCACATGGAGGTTTTCTTCAGGGAGCCACTGCTCCAAGAGATACTCTGAAAAGATGCAACCTTAAAGTGGTGCAGTCACTGAGAATTGTAATTATGGCATTTATTAAAGCCGTTTACAAGGCAGGAATGTAAGACAAAAGCAAATAGGTAGTAGTTGCTTAACAGAATCTGACAACACTCAAATTCAGATATCTTTGGAGGAGAGATGGGGGATAGGTTAATAACCTTTCTTTTTTGGGTCCAAGGGGCATTGTGTGCTGCCAGCAGCGGTGATCAGCTTGAGTGTCCATCCGCCGATCCTTTGGCCACTTTGTGAGCTGGCCCCTGACATCTGTTGGGGGGCGACTGGCTGGCATGTGTAATTGGGAGCTGTCACTGGGGACACCCTCTCTGCTGCCCCACTGCCCCCGTGCCTGACCCCAGCCTGCAGACCCCTGGATGGGCTCTGGTTTGGAGGGTGGCGTGTACCTGCCGTGCTCATTGCCAGCAGGTCGTGCCCTCCCCATCGCCACAAAGCCACCATCCAGCAAAAGGGCTTTGTTCGACCTGGACCCCAGGGAAAGCCCACTCATAGCACTGGGTTCAGTCCTTTTGTTTCCAGGTTAAAAACTTGACCTTCCCCTCCCCTGAGCCTGAAACAGCCCTCACAGCACTTCTGCTCAGCAATTACATTTTCTTTTTAAATCTTTCTTTGGGGCTCAGGTGACAAAAAGACTTTGATAATATAAATAGGTCTCCAAACCTTTTGTGTGAGTAAAAAATTGTAGGAAAGAGAAAAACAAGAGGGGGAAAAAAAACCCCTGTGTCTCTCTAATTGGCATAATTCCATCAGCCCTGGTTTATAATTTAAGATGGATCAATTCTGCAGCTGACATGATAGATGTTGTCATCAATACTTGGAAACAGCAATTTATATTTCTTTGTTTGGGGACACAGGCATCCACCTACCTCCATGGGGGTATTATGTGTGAATCAAGAGAAATATGTGACCAGTAGACTAAGACTTGACTTAGACTTCCAGCCATGCACCTTATTAAAATAATAAATATTTTCATTATCCAGAGAATCCATTATAGTTCTCTGTTTTAGCTATTGTTAACTAATAATTTGGATTAATTACCAACTTAAATTGTTAAAAATTAAATCCATATATTTTACTTCTTTAAAAGAGTGATAGCTTGCAACCATTTGTGTATTATGCATGTTAAGTGGGAGAGTGATGAAATATGTTGTGTTAACTTTGACAGCATCTGTATCCATGCCATATTACACCCTGGTCTTATCAAATCTCAGAAGCTACAGTGTATAAATAGACTGTGATGATATTTACAGGAGAGAAATCATTCACAATATTTTTGGCATCTTTTGTAGTGACTAGAGAAGAGCCACCTAACGAATACAATACACAATAATGCAATAAAGGGGTGTATAAGAGCATAGAATCAAGGAGCACTTACACCTGCTGAGTCACTTAAGGTTAGGCATATGTTAGCCATCAGGCATAAACACAAGTTTCGTCCTAAGGAATTTCAAAGCAGATTGCAAGTTTAAATAAACAGGGAAACACAATTCAGAGCTCATTTCTCTCTCTGCTGAAGCAACTCCAGCCGCTGTGCTGGAACTTCGCACTGATTTAATGAAACAGTATCTGGTTGAAGACATATAGATACAGGGAGAAAGTAAAGTTATTTAGAGAGAAAAAAAATGTTGCCAAATGTACACTTTATTATGTTAAGAGTACTAAATTATGGACTGTGCAACTGCTCAAACTGCAAGTTACTGAGCTCAATATGGGAAGAACACTGGATAGGCTGTGGCTAGACTAGATAATCCAGTGGGTTTGCCTTTGCTGTGAACTATAAGGTTATGAAAACCCACTACTACACTGAAAACTCTTTACACTTAAATGTGTAAGTATCTGCAGCGAAACACTGCATTTGAATTTAAATAGCAAACCTATTATAAAGTATACTCATTAGACTACTTTAGAGACCCCTGGAAAAACAAAACACATTCGAAAGCACTGAGGGACCAATTCTTCAAAACTGGCTCTAATTTAGAATCCCTCTCCCCTGTGGAGCTGGTGCCCAGCAGAAATAGGTGCTGCTCAGAATGGTGATGAGATGCTAAAGCAAGACTAAATAATGCTTCTTGGCTTTTCATCTCATGGAGGAGACTCATGTCGAGGCGTTATGTAAACACTCACCAAGTGACACTACATGTGTCCTGTCACTGCCTGTACAAGGGCTCAGAGCAGTTACCAGAGCTGCCCTGGGAGCACTGCCTTGCAGTGAGAGGTGGAAGTGCATCACACACCAAGAAATGTGTGATTGTGCTGGGTAACCCTCTCTGCCAAGCAACGCAGCAGTCTGCCCTCTGAAGGAATTGCTGATGGATTAGGTTGTTGAGACAAGAGCAGGCATGGATTTACAGAAGAGATGTGGTGAGGTGTAACAGCTCCCACTTTGTCCCTGAAGCCACAAGATGTGCCATGCACTGTCTAATCCAGGACCACGCTGCATGCACACACCTGTGAGGCTGCCCCCAGCAACCACTGAAATTCACAGGCAAAAAGAGGTTCTGCCTGTGTCCCAGCACTCTGCACTGGCATGTCACAAGTGGGGCAAGATGTAGAAATTCTTGTTCTTGAGACACACTGCACTAATGCTAAAGCATTTCCTACACTGGCCACCTCCAGAATTCCTCTCTTCTGTTCTTCGAAAGCATTCCGCCAAGGTCTTATGAATTCGTTGGGAATTTATTTCTTGCTGGGTAGATGTTTTAAAGGTAGGTCATACTAAAGAGATACTATGGTGGTATTTTGCGTACAGGATGTTGACTAAGAATGTAGTATTTCTCACCTCCCCCTTATTTTATGTTACATTAAAATTATCTTTACTCTTCCTCAGGCAGTTGCTATGCCATGCTTTAGACAGAGAGTCTGAGAAGAGGGAAATGTCAACTTTTAAGATGATGTTCAGCTTTCCTGTTACATGCAATCTTTATGTAAGGGATTTGAATTACATATTGTTCCTAGGCCTTTGGCTCTTCTTACAAAGTCTGCTTGACTGGGCACAGTTGCTTGCTTATTCTTAATGAAGAGTTGTTAACAGAGGAAAGAGCCCAACGAAGGGGAAAGTAATGTCTATATGAATCATTAAAAATATATGTATAATGAGCAGGATTAGAAAGCACATGGCACATTTTTATTTATATGATGCCAAGCTTTCATAAAAAGGCAGGTTTTGTTCCCTACAGGAGTTGAAAATATGTTGACAAGTCACACAGCAAGGGATGACAGGGGATTGTTGGCGGCTGCAGGAAAGCTGTGGGTTGCAACAGGCAGTGGGGATGGACTTTCTTCATTCACCATCCTGAAATTCTTTCTAACAGTCCGTGCCAATTTACTGTATGTTATGGTTTTGATCATGGAACCCACTGGAGATAGATGGGACACTTCTTAGTAAGAAAGCAGCAGGTGAGGTTACTGTTCACTGGCTGGAAAGAGGGAAGGATTTGAATGAATAAGATATGGAACACAGAGGATGCTCCAGCCACAGGAACCAACCACAGTGTTACACTGAGGAGCCAGCAGAGGAGCCCAGCCAGGCACATCACAGAGGATGTAAAATTAGGGGTGGAAGGTTAACCTGTAGGTGAGGGCTCACATACAAGGAGTTTCAAAAATGCTACCAGGGTCAGAGGAAACATTGAGCACCTGGCAGACAGCCAAAGCAGTTGGGATTTTGAATTGACATTAATTTCAATGCAATTAGTCTTGATGTTCTCTGTTCTGCATGAGAGGAGAATCACAGCCATGATGGGAAAGAAAAGAACACCACAATAATGGTACACATTCAAGAAATGTAAAAGAAAAATATTTTTGGGGGCTACAACATACTAAAAACATAAAACATACTGCCTTGTCATTATGTATTACTCTTTGAAATTTAATTCACTCAGTGCTGTTCATGCTCTTTGTTTACATTTTCTATTGATCTCAGTTTGGATGATGAATTTAGCCTATGGAATTTTGCTTCCAAGTTGCCACACTTGAGCTACCACTTGTGAGCATTGCAGTCCACCTTGCTCTTTACAGAATGACCTGGGGTAAATTCCAGCACTGGTGTAAAGGGGGTCCCATTTCTAGTGATTTAGTCCATAAAGGCAGCCTAAGCCTGCCTTGCTGTATGTACCATTTCAGAAGTGATTTAAGCACTTCTGCAAATCACTACTTAAGCTGGTTCTCAGGGAAAAGAATCGGGGCAATGCTGTAATGGGGGTTGCACAACCTCCCTTAAAATAAGACGAGTGAGGCAGCACAGGCTGTAGCTTGAAAAGGTCAGCATAAATATGCTGCCCTTCACTCCTTCACACATAAGTAATTGTTGAGAATGTTACCTGCTTTCCAGGCTCAACCTTCTGTCGTGGTTAGCTTTACCCCAGCCGACAGAAAATCTGTTTTGAGGTGGGTTTATGTGTCCATTAATACAGTACCAAGCCTGGCATCTGAACTGGCATGGTTTTTTTTTTTTGGTTTTTTTTTCATCTTCATTTACTCTGGTTAGGCAGGGGGTGCCACAAGCCTTCCCAACCGGGACACATCCTTCTCCATCGCCCTGGGGAAAGGGAGAGGAGTTACAGGAGCCAAGGAGCCAGCTCCTGTGTGTCACTCCAGGCTGAAGATGTGCCACATCCAGAGGGTCGGGGGACTTCTGGCAGTAGGAGGCAGCACCACCTTGGCTGTGCAAGGGAACATAAGCAGCTGTGGAGTGGCTTGGGACTTTCAGACGACTTGCCCGAAGTAGCGTGCAAACCGTAACAGGTTTTCAAGCCTTTCCCTTGGAGTGTGCCTATGCTGCAGCCAAAGCTGCGCCGCAGCCTGTGCAAGGTTACCAACCCTAAATTAAATCAAGCTAACTCAGGAAGGAATAACGTACAGTCACAAAACCAGACGAGAAGCCTGCATAAATACTTGAGCCTGAGCGCTGCTCTGGGCTGCCAGGGTGTCATGCACGTCAGGGTGCCCTAGCCAGCTGCCAGCTGAGTTGGCTCGGTCTCCAAGAGCAGGGAATCTCCCAGTGTGGGATTGCTCTGCAGATATTCGCGTTGGTGCTGTTGCATGAATAGCCCCCTCTTTTCGTCACGGATTTTGCACATTTCTTCTCCCTGTCTGCGATGACATGGCACTTCTCTGGCAGCTTACTCACTGCTTAGCTGAAAAGCCCAGTATTCTGGAAAGTATTTAATGTGTGTTAACCTCTCTTAATGTGATTCAGCAACTACAAATCAGAAGCGCCTGCCTCCCCTGGCCAGCCAGATATCACAGCTGGTGCCTCCTCACGCAGGCTGGATGGCAGCACAAGGCGTCTTACTCGCTTTGGGTGGCAAGTGCTGATGATCGGTACTTTTATTTTTAACCAGAGATCACTCGTTCTTACAGGCTTCGTGCAATCCAGGGACCTTTAATTGGCCGTGCAGGTCTAGGTGGACCCGTACAGACATGAAAACTTGCACAGGTGCAGTTCTTAGTTACACATCTAAGGAGGAACTGGTGCAAAAAGGCCTTAACCCAGCCTCACCTCTGGACAGCAGAGACAGCCCCTGGGAGCACCCCGGGCTGCTGGCTCCAGCACAGAGAACCAGGGCCACGTCCTGGGCCCCGTCCCACAATAAATGTCACAATTTCTCCCCGGTGTTTCTCTGCCAAACATCGTGGTGCTTACCACGCGTGAGGTGCTGGTGAGCCGGAGTGCTGCGGCCCACCCCAGGGTACCTGGCCAGCAGGAGGAGGAGGAGGAAAGGGAAGGGGGGGGAGGGGGGGAGGGAAAAAAACCCCACCCCAAACCCAACTTCGGCGGGCCAAACCCCCCACCGGGGTGCAAGTTCCCAGCAAGTCCCCCTGCCCGCCGGGCTGTGCCGCCCCCCGCGCCGAGCGGGCGCTGCGCGGACGCGGGCGCTGCGTGCGCGGGGCGGGCGCCGCCTCGGCCGCGCTCCCGGCGGCGGGAGGGAGGGAGGGAGGCAGGGAGGGAGAGAGGGAGGGAGGGAGAGAGGGAGGGAGGGAGGAGGCGCGGGGGAGCGGGGCGGGAGCGGAGCGCGGCGGCGGCGGCGGCCGAGCCGAGCCCAGCCGAGCCCAGCCGCGCCGCTCGCACACGAGCGGTGGCACCGTGTGCTTTCTTGCGGGGGCACGGTGCTCGCTTCTTTCCTA
The DNA here is from genome assembly GCF_971803275.1 of Cyanistes caeruleus. Taxonomy (NCBI): domain Eukaryota; kingdom Metazoa; phylum Chordata; class Aves; order Passeriformes; family Paridae; genus Cyanistes; species Cyanistes caeruleus. Next base: position 30,519,533 of record NC_141703.1, read on the forward strand.
GGGGGCAGCGGGAGGAAGGTGGCCGTGGGGGTCCGTCCCCTCCCGCGCGTGTGCGGAGAGGGGCCGGCGGCGGCGCCGGGGGTGCTCCGCGCCCTCGCCCTGCCCGCGGTGCAGTTACGATGCGCCCCGGACGCCGTGCGGTTGCAGCGCGGCGGCGCTGACATCGCTCACCATGGACAGCTTCGACTTAGCTCTCCTTCAGGAGTGGGACCTGGACTCTCTATGGTGAGTGGTGCCTCGGCTTCCCCCAGGCGCGGGGACACGGGGGCTGCGGGGGATGTGCGGTAACTGGAGGGGTTCCGACAACTGGGGGATGTGCAGTAATTTGGAGTGGGTGTGTGCTTACCTGGAGAGGTGCAGTAAATTTGGGGTGCGATAATAGTGGGCGTGCAATAAGGGGGGTGCTTTGGCCCGAGGGTACAATAACTGGGGCAGCGGGTGCATTAGCAGAGGGTGAAGCCCAGAGAGGTGTCTCCTCTGCCACTTGCTTTGCCAGCATTGCTGGTTCGGCAGGGGCAGAGGGACGGGTGCCCCACTCCCCTGACTGCCAGGGTGGATCTTGGAGGTGAGTGTGGTGTTTGGCTGGAGGGGTCAACTGCACTCTTCCCTCCGCTCCCCCGCTCTCACACCACCCCCCCCCCCCCAATAATACCTTGTGCTCATCCACCTCTGGTACCTCGGGTTGGACTCATCCCCCCTCCTTCTTGCACGCCCCTTTCACCCCCACCCCCCACCATCGCTCCGCAACTCCCTCCCGGGCCGTCTTTATTGCGCCCCCCCATTGCATGCCCTTGACCTCCCCCTGCGCACCCCCGTCCCTGCCCGCCCCGGCGGCGGGTGCGGGGCTGCCAGGGAGGAGGGGAAACAGTTTCTAGAAATGTCATTAGCGGCTGGAGGTGGGAAGCGCTGCCCTCCCCCCTGCACCACCCTCCCCAAGCTGCTGCCTCTGCCAAGTCCCGGAGTTTGCTGCGGGAGTCACGCTGCCCCCGGGCGGCCGCCCCCCGTCGGGTCCAGCCGGGGTCCGCGGGGTGGGGAGGAAGCGCTCCGCTCCCCGCCAGAGCCCCGCGGTGTGCGGGGAAGCGCCCCCGGGTCGCGGCGGCACCCGCGGGGGGATGCCGTGATGGGAGCCCGCGGTGGGACGCGAGTGCGGTGCCGCGGAGCCCCGGCTGGCAGCCCCCGGAGCGGACAGGCCGTGCCTGCCTTCCCCTGCGGGCCGGGCCGGGCCGGGCCGGGCCGGGCCGGGCCGGGCCGGGCCGGGCCGGGCGCGCTCCGAGGCGGGTGCGCTCCGCGGAGCAGCGGCGGCACTGCGAGCGCGGGGAGCTGAGGTTCCTCCGCCTGGAGTCAGTTACCGGTGTGCGATTTGTTTAAACCGTGTTAGGTGATCTATGGCTTCTGTCAGTAGGGTGCGCGTTCGACAGCGCCGGCTTATCTCCTCGGCGGCAGGTGTAGCAAAAGAAGCTGGACCACCGAGTCCCGTTAGTTGAGCCGCTTCTCACAAAAGACCTCGGGATGATGAGAACAGCTTGCGCTGCATAATGTGGGTGCTAATAAATGCATACACTGATAACATGGAACCCAATAAAACTTTTACATTGCTGTGGGAACTTTAAAGAGCACATATTATACAAAATTAGTTATTATCCCATAAAAGTTTTTAATTATAGTGTTTCTGTCTGTGACACTATTTAAGGCTATGCCCTCGTTTCAATTATAAATACCAATATTCAGTTTATATCCAAACCATAACATTTATCTCTGGCCTGATTTTAAGTTTACAGTCCATATGCACAGTTTTACAGCTAAATTACGTTTTTTCTATTAAACAAGAGTGGGAGAAATAATACTTTTACACATTTGAATGCTTTTCTCTTTCTCCTTGACTGAGGACAAACTTTGGGCAAATGTTCTTTTTTAGCAGAAGTGGGCTGTCCATTACTCTCTTTTCTGAGCCAGCTATTTGAGTTAACAATAATTTGAAAAACTAACAACATAACTCCTGGGACATTAGGGATCTAGGCTGTGTCTGGCCATTGCTTCTTCTCATAACCTTTTTAGCACGCTTTTTGGCTGTTGTGGAGCCAGTTTCAAGTGCCTGTGGTCGCCATAAGACTTCTGTATGGGTCCAAAAAGACATCAACTGTTTTCCAGCTAAATTACCTGCTTAAAAATATCTGTATTTGCATAACTTGCAATCTTGTGGTTTCATAGCTCTAGTTACTTGTTTTCCTCTATAGCTGTTGTAGTTTAGAAGTTGAGTTCATCAGAAAGGCTCCAAAAAGCACGTTAAAAGCCATTGCATAATGTCAGGCCTGCTAAATTCATTGCTAAATTTTCATCCCTTTGTAGGGGTTGAACCCCACAAATGCCCAAAGCAGTGGCTAGTGAGGGGAGCAAGGGCATTGCTGTTGTGTTTCTGAGTCCTTTTGGGGCACCAGGTTTTGCCACCAGCTTTAGCTTGGAGTATCAGATCATGGGCTGAAAGCTTATCATGAAGCAGCCGTTTGACAAGTGGTTTGGAATAGTCAGTTTTGAAAAGTCGTACAAACAGTAATAAATAAAAGCTTACTTTGGCTTGGTGAATGCTTCCAAAGTCTGTTGTGCAGGTCTGTGGTGCCTTGGGGCCATGGGTCATTCTCCCATTTGCAGGCAGGAGTGGCTGTTGGATGCTGCCCTCCCGCCTGCTCGCCAAGGGGCAAGTTATGGACATTCTCAGGAAACCTGGTGTGAATTCTGTACTAAACTGACCAAAACAAAGCTGGTACGGTAATGTTCAGCTATGAAGACTTATGAGAATGCCTTCAAAGTTGTGCAGTTGTTGCCAAAAAGGGAAATAAAATACACCACACAGATAGGAAGTACTTCATGGCAAAGAGCAACACTTAATGAGACTTAATTTTCTCTGCAGCAAGAATGAATGTTGTCCTTTATTCTTTTGAATGTAGCCATAATGGCAATTTGCGCACTTAATTTATGACTGAAAATCCACTTTTTGAAGTATTTGGTGAACATTTTGCTTAGAAGTGCAGTAATTAAATATTAATGTGCTGTTCTAAAGTGGTTTTATTTTTTTTTTTATTTGAGATGTTCTTGGAAAATCAAAAGGAGTTTCCAAATGAACAGGGGCATGCTAATCAATTCTCATTGATTGTTGCTATTATACTATTAATGAATTTTCTTTCCAATTAATACATGCTATGTCTTTTGCTTTGCTGTAACACAGAAAATGTAATGATATATCATGTAGTGATTATAAGACAGTATTTAGCTAGTAAACTGCAATGGTAAGATATTGTGAGCTATTTTCTACTAAACAGTAGTTTTCCCAGGTTGTATGGATGCCAATAACACTTCTGCTTTCCAGAAAACTACTATAATTCAAATAGTGAAAGCTGAGCACAAACTCAAATAGGAATTTTAAGAAAACATACCAATCTGTGGTGTAAACAAATCTTGTGCCCATTTGGTAAGCTTTCTCTGGAACATTTTAGGGTGTTCAGCCCAGCTTAACTCAGGGTGTTTTTACTGCTGACCAACAGAGTTATCCTGAGCACAGGGCACTGATGACTTCAAACCACAGCTCTGTCTCCTGTTTTTCTTTCTCCATGTGTAGTTTTACTTGTCCAGACTCAAGGATGTGGATTCTCCAGTGCATTACAGGTTTGCATTTGTTTACACTGGACTAAAAGAGATGGAAAATCTCACTTGGAGGTGTTTTATATGCCTGTTGTACATCAGTAAACATACTATAAATGACGGAAAGCAGCAAATGAACAGACCAAAGGACCTAATCAAAGTGCCTGGACAAGTTCTGAATTACAGGCATTTGTTTCATTATTTGTTTTATTTAACAAAGGAAGATCAAAATGCAGCCAGGTCCTTAACTCTGTGCTTAGCTTTAGGCACAGCAATAGCCCCAGTGAAGACCAGCTAGTAAAGGTTCTCCTCACATGCTGATGTAAGGTACATGCATAGGCAGAGTTGTTCCCCATTCATTAAAAGCAATTAGCAGATTTATTAAAGCACTTACTCTGTTGTACCAAACAAGAATTTTGAATGTAAGATGTTTGTTAGCCACAAACAAAACAGTGTTTGTTTAGGTAAAAGAAGCCAAGTATGTAATTGGTTTATTTGGTGGTTACCTGATACTTCTGTGCGTTTTTAGTTAACATCAGTTTCGTAGGGGTGGGATATTCCTGTAAAAAATGTACAGCTGTATAGCTTCCAAGCTAAGATCAATATCAAATGCCACAGTATAAGATGGCCCAGTGTGTTTTACAGACCTTGTACTGAATTATTAGTTCATTTGCTATCTTTGGGTCTGTTCCTGCTCCATTTGAAGTCAATGAGAGTTTTGTTTGGAAGTTGCTATTAACAAAAAGTGGTCAGACATCCAGCAGTCTTATAAATGAACCTTTTGTGACTTCTTGATTCCAGGTTGCCTGGCTTTTAGTCTCTACATTTTATATTTGTGTAAGACAAGATTTTTTTCTTATGTTCCTTGGTGCTTACTTGAGACAGTTTTAGAAAGCTAATTCTACACATCTTCAGTCAAAGTAGATCACAATGTTTATTTTCAGATAACATTAAGCAGCTACTTTGGGGTGAGAGGGGTCACTCCTCAGTATGGTAACAGGTTGGATCAGCTGGACCTTTTCACAGAAAATGCTCAGCAATAGTAACGCCCTCTCACAAAAAAAAAAGAAAAAAGAAAAAAAGTAAAAAAAAAAAAAGTTAGTGTCTTCTTTTATCTCACATCTCCTTTACAACTCTATTCCAGCCTGTGTCTTGGACTTTGCTGCTTATTTCTTTCTTTTTAGCTCTTGCTCCTTTTCAACCAATAATGCTTGAAATCATCTTTGTCTCTTTATTTCTTTCTGTGTGGTGTTTCCTATTCTCCCTTCCTCCCAGTGTCAACTCACAGTTACCACCTGTCTCTCATTGAGATCTCATCTAAAAATTTGCTCTTTCTGCGATGATTATAAGTTGTGAGCAAACAATAGACAAGTAATAACTATAGATTGTTCCCTTCTCCTGCTTTCACAGCATGTTCTCTCTTCCTTGATGCCTGTTTTTTAGGCTGGAAGCCCTTTGGGTCAGGAACTGCTTTCATTGGTTAAGCTTTTTTTCTTACAGCACTGAACAAATTGTATGAGCTAAAACATTATAAATAATAATAAGAGCAAGCTTTTCATAGTCAAAATACTTTATAAACATCAGCTGAATAATAATATTTTAAAAACATGTCTGCTGTGAGTGCTCATTTGCTGGATGTAATATACCACATCCTCCTCATTTGAGTCTCCACTGAGTCCAGAGGCTTTGCCAGTTTACATCAGATGAGAATCTGGACTATTATCTCTAATTCACAGTACTTAGTACTTTTTTTTTTTTTTTTAAAGAAAAAGTAGGTTTTTAAGCTTGTGATTTGTTTTTGCCTAATAAGTAAAATTCTGTTACAACAGTAGGACAATGGATATGCTTTCATCTGTCTCCCTGAGGACTGTTTGAGTACCCACGCCCGATTGTGTGTTGCAAGAGATGAACAGCCCTTTGGGCTTGCATTCTGACTCTCAGACCTGTAGATTTGTCATCCTCTGGGATGTATTCATCAAAAGTTGAAGTAAAACCCTTACTAGGTTGTTGGAGAAGGGTTCAAAAGAGGTCATGAGATGCACACAACATTTCCCATTCTTTGTGAATATTTGAGGAAAATAACGGGTTTCTTAAAACTAGTGGACAATTATTAATGGGCCATTATAAAAACAGCATACCAAAAAATACTGGCTGTGGGAGCATCTTGTCATCCATATATTAGCAATAATTTTCATACTCAACTCCATGACACTGTCATTAAAGGAAGCAACTGTTTAATTACAGGGGTTTCTAACTTCATATAACAAATTAATCCATTAACTTCATATTTATGACTAGGAAACAACAAAACATGAATAAAAAGAGAGATGCTTTACAGTCTGGTTATAATATTTTTAACAGTAGGAGTAATAGAGTAAAATCTGTAGAAATGAAGAAAACCTGACATCATGTACAGGTAGAAATCAGGGAGGTTAAATTCTGTATAACATGTTGTCTCATCTGACAGACTGATCAGGTTCTAACTGTGAAGTCGCCATGTCACAAAATGAGATTTCCAAAAGGATGATATTTTCTAGGAAATCCATGCAAACTTTCTTTGTATATGGCTGGTTAGCTGCAAGGGTAATTTCAGGGAAAACCTACAAGTTCTTTGGGAAAAGCTGGAAGTAGGCAAAGGGAAAGCTGTAATCAAACTTTCTTGGTTTTGAACAGAACTAGCTCTTTGTAAACCCTGCCCTGCTGGGGAGTGGGAGTTCCCATTTTGGTGCTGCTGCTGGGGACTGGATTTACTCTCTGACTGCTCCCAGGGAGCCCACTGGTCCCTGCTATGGTCAACTACATTGGATTCACTTAATTCTAATTAGGGCTACTCTTCTGTCTCCTAAAATGAGTGTTAAGACACTGGTTATACTTGCTGGTTCTGCCTCAGGCCCCAGGAGAGCAAATAAAGGATACTTATGGTTGAATACTCAGGTAATACTCTACATAATTTCTGAATAATTTGTGGGTAACTACAAATTTATACTTAGGAGAAAGAATGAATGAACTGTAGTGACAGTTAAATGAACATAATGACAATTATTATTAATATTCTGTGCTAAACGTTTTCTGTATCCTTTCAAAGGTAAAAATGCATAACTTGTGTTCCTCTCTCACAGCTTGATAGCTCAACTTTCCTAGTACCTTAAGCAAACAAAAAGTAGTGTTAGTGACTTGAGGGGACTGCATTTTATCCTCTTAGGAAGATTTAAACCTGAATGTATGTACCAAGGACCTGGATACAAATGTATCTTGGGAAATATGACAGTAGGAATGCAATTTAAACTTAGCCTCAGAGACCCTTTATGTATTTCTTAAAAAATAAATTAGTTCCAATGCAGCAGTGGTGGTCTCAGCAGGCAGGAAACACTTAAAATTATGCAGAAGGGACCAGAAATCTTTGCTAAGAAGCTTTTTGTTGCTATGTTTTGTTTCTCAATAAAGATGATCCACAACTGTAAGTACTTAAAACTAAAATCAAGAGGGTTGTATCTGAAAAAGCTGCACAACTTCTTAATGTAACCCAGTCCTTCTGTGTGGTTGTTTGCACATGTTTTGGACCATAGAAAGAGTCCTTTGTGGCTCAGCTTGGTTTGACTACATGGCAGGAGTGTACAAGTAGAGGATGAAGGTGGTGTCTTCTTACACTCAGGTATGTTTTGATTGCTTTGAGCTGTGATCACCTGTTACTGCACATATCACTTTTGAAATCTGTTACGGAGAAACTCATGGCTTCCCTGGCTCGTGCATTGCCATGATGGTGCAGCATAGATGCCAGGTATTATGATGACCTATGGTGGTAAGAAAAACCCAAATATGACAGACAGATGGATCAGAAGGAAAAAAGGTTTGGTGAAGTATCCATTTGAAGAGTTCAGATTCAAAAGCCATCCCAGCAATGGTCTTTCCAACCATGCATCTCCCTGTTTCTATCATTGCCTTCTTTGTTTTGGTCACTGTGAAGGTTTTGGGGAGCCTGTTCTCATGCATTGGTGTTGGCAGATGTCCAAAACCTCATCTGGGGGGATGTTAGCTTTTTTTCTGATGATGCTAAATGGTGTCTACGTCCTAGTGATGCATCAAGAGAAAATGGATTCCTTCTGTCATTGACCACTGGTGACCCAGAAGGGTTCAGCTCTCAGGTCTGTCAATTTTTGGAGAGAATGATGTAACTTTAATGTTTTTGTGCTCCTTTGCTTTAGAACAGCAAGTGCTGTAGGTGCTTGTACCTTAGCTTAGAAAAAATTAACAGACTGAGTTGACAGAGACTCTGGAGAAGATAATTACATTGATATTCATGTGAAGACACTTTTTAATATTTTTTGTTTCTGACATAGGGAGGGAACTTGTCATGTCATCAACTGTTTTTAAAGGACAAAGTAACAATAAAAGCTAAGAATTCATTCCTTCATTTGTGTTTGGCAAAGAGAGTGTAACATTTTCTCCAGGATGATGACCTTGAATTAAATAAATGTCACCAGTGTAAAGAGTAAATTAATGTCACAATGTGCTTTATTTGTGGTTAGGCCTGAAGAGTGTCAGGAATTTCTTAATACAAAAGGTGTCTGTGTGCTGGTCCATTTACCAAGGCTTCCTACAAGAAGACCACCACGATCCTGACTGCTCTGAATTTGTGTCACCACATTGCCTTGCATGTTTGTGTGCACCAGCATGTTTGCAGCTTGTGGAGCTCAGCCTTTCAAATCATATCACAGAATCACAGAATGGCTTGTGTTGGGAGGGACTTAAAGATCACTTAATGCCAGCCCCCCTGTCTTGGACAGGGACAGCTTCCACTAGACCAGTTTGCTCAGAGCCCCATCCAGCCTGGCCTTGAACACTTCCAGACAAGGCATCCACAGCTTCTTTGGGCAACCATTTCCAGTGTCTCAGCAGTGTCTTTATCCTCACAGTAAAGAATTTCTTCCTAGTGTCTAATCTAAACCTACCCTCTTCCAGTTTGAAGCTGTTCCTCCTTGTCCTATCACTACATGCCCTTGTAATAGGACTCTCCCCAGCTTTCTTCTCAGGCCCCTTTAGGTCCTGGAAGGTGATAAGAAGTCTTCCCTGAGACTTCTTGCTTTTTTTTTCTAAGGAGTGAATCCCATTCAGAACCTGGTCACTCTCTAACATAAAATGGGCAAGGATTTTAGTTTGGTTTGGTTGTGGTTTTTGGTAACTGCCACTGGCTATGAAAATCTGTTCCAAACCCATAGCAGTGGTAGCAAAAATGTAGGCATTACATTACACATCTGTGGTAATGTATACCTGTTAATGTATCCCTGGCCATTTAATACAGATTATTTTGCAACATCTGAGGTGAAATGGTATTGAGATAAACCCCAACAAAGGAAAGCACAGATAAATGCTTTTGCTGCTGGAGCTGAACCGACTTTTGTAGATCCAAGCAAACTATCTCTTTATGGCGCTCTTCAAGGCTTCACACTTCACAAGACCTTGCCAACTTGGGTGCATGGCTGCGTGAACATGATTACATAGCAAGTGGTATAAATGCAACCCTTTTTTTGTTGTTGTTCTTAGAAGTATATAAGTAGCAGTATCTTGAACTAATTACAGCTGATGTAAAGCACATTTAAGGAAACCCATTAGCAAAGAATTAGAAACTAGAGCAGATTAGCTATTCTTTAATGGCCTTGACTGTAGATCTTTTGATGCCTTGGTAGCTTTTCTAACACTCGTTGCTCATCTGTCTTTATTCAATGACTAGAAGCTTCTTTCAAGTCACAGTCTGATTCTAATGTGAAAAATTTGCTGTTTTTTGCTGAAAAAATTATTACCTGGAAACGTAAATTCTGTGGAGTTCTGTGCTGTTTTTGTTGTTGAAATTTAGAGCATTTTTCTGCTCGATGTGTCTGTATAATAGAATGAGCAATCCCTAATATGCTTCCTTGGAGTTATTAATTATTTACTTTCCTGAAATGCAGATCATAGACAATTTTACATGACTTCCCTCTGTACAGACTTTCTTGTTTCTCTCTTTATTTTTGTATGCTTTGCAAATGCCAGTAAATTCATTTTCACTGAAAGGGGAAATAAGTAATTTAGATGATTGCAGTTGTTTCATAATTAATTAATTTCAGTTTAAAATAATCAAGTAGTGTCCATCCATTGTTCTGTGTGCTTTTCTGAGGCATTAAGATTCACAATGTTGAAATAAGTTCCAGATGGAAGTGTGTACTTTATAATCAGAGAAAAAATATCTGGTTTTGTCAAAAACCTGAAGAGTTCTGCCCTGACCTAAATAGAAAGTATTATGTTTAAGCACATTTTTCAGGTTTTGAGCCATTACTTTAGGAATTACTTAAAAGTCCCAATTTGAAAAGTTTTATAGGGTAATAACTTAAAAACAGAGCTATAGAGTAAGAGCAATAGTGATGTATGACAATATATTAATTTGTTTCCTCAAGTACTCCTGGTGTCTGTTAAAACGTAACAAGTAACAAGGCTTAGCACATTTCCCCCTTTTTGGCACTCTTCTGTGATAAAGAGAAATATTTACAATGATAAATCATCTCTTTGCTAATAATCAATAAATAACACATTCTCCTGATAAAAAATTAATGGTAAAATGAAATAAAAAATTTTGAGCAGAAGGAAGAATAGTTGAAATGGTGTGCTGAGAACGTCAGTATGTTCTTGTACTTTAATAAATGCTAGGATTAATGGAAGGACTTTCAATGTGGCAGTTTGCAATAAGAATAAAAAATCTTTTTTGAACATGAAAGACTCTTAAGCAAGAGGTTTACATTATGTAAATGTTAGTGTTACTGGCAATAGCCCATTATAAAGGAAAACTTCATATTCAGAAAAGCATTTGCAAATAATGGGATAGATGCAGCAATCTCTAGTCCTCACTTGGACAACTTTCTCTTTGAAGTCAATGGAAGTTTTGCCTGAATTAGGTGGAAGGAATTAGCCCATTCGTTATTATCTGAATTACATCAAGAGCTGACTGCTAAACAATAAAATCATGATTCATAACGTAACGGCTTCACTTAATTCTTTTGTAGTCTTAATATATCTCATTATATGGTACTTCTGTTCTTTCCTCTCTGTGCAGTATTCAAATTAATAACAACCACCTTTACATAACTGATGGTTCGACATGTTTTGCTGCCTTAGCGAGATCAAAGGATTTTATATACCCTTTTTGGATAGATATCAAGAATAGGGTGATCAATCTCTTCAGTAACCATTAAGCACATTGTAAATATCTCAAGGTACCCAATTAGACACAAGTGGTTTGCCAGATGCTGAGAGCATCACCAGTTGTCAGAAGATCCCCAAATCTGTGGGACAGTCCAGAATTTATTAGGGATTAGTGGTGGTTCGAGTTGTCACTCCACTGATTTGCGGCCATTCAGCTGTGCCCTGCCATAAGCAGCCTGCATGATATGTGGAGATAAGGTTTAAGTGACAGATACTTTGTCTTGCCCCCCAGGCACCTTTGGGTGGGAAGGAGGCAGGGATGGATGGACACTGGTGTTTCAGTTCCTCTCTTGTGACCAGAGAGGAATGTGAGTTATGTAAGTGAATGTAAGTGAAATAGCAAAACTAGAAGGGCATAAGAGAAGCAGACTGAAGAGAACAGCCCAAGACCAAGGGACCCCCAAAAGGCTTTATTACAAAGCTGGAGTTAACCCATTAACCCCTCACCAGGAAGCCATCTGCAGCCTTCAGGCTTTAAGAATTCTTTTTATCTAGAGATGTAATCGACACAAGATGTGTAACAGCTGCAAGCTGTCAGGTTTGTCAAAGTAACTAGAAAAATTTGTTCTATGACACACACAGAGCAAAGTAATGCAGAGCTAAAAAAAGGAAAGGAATAAATTATCATAAGGGTTAAAAAGAGGAAGAAAAATAGTCAAATAATGAAAGTTGCAGGTAATTCTGGAGCATTGATGATTTGAAATTAAACTACAACGAAGGTTTCCAAGAGTCAACATCCTAACTATTTACCCCAATAGCAAAAACAGTGAAACTCCTCATGTTCCCATTATAACCATACTTCACTGAGGGGCTGGAATGGCTGGAGTGTTCCACGCTGACTCCAGAACAGGGTGGCTGTTGCGTTATTTTACCCTTCTGACTCTTGGCTGTTGTTGTTCAGGTGCATTACCATTGCATTTTGTATCTGCAGAGAGACCCAGATTTGCTGTAATAAGAGCTGCTGAGGCTTGGGACAAAAAGCCAGTTGCAGTACCAAAAACTCTGTAGACAAAGTGAAAAGCAGAGGAAAATTATGGATAAAAGGCAGAACTGGTCAGAAGGAAAAGACTGGAGTATTTTAATAATCCGAATAAACAGCAGTTGCAGAAAACCGCCAGCCTGACAGTGCTGCCAAATCCGTGAGTGTGAGCATGATGGGAAAACAGAACTTTCTTTTTAAGAAGCTCTAAAGGAACAATGCAATGATTTTGGGCATGTTTATGAGGACTCCTCCCAAGAATGAATGACAGCACAGGGATACCCTGAGGGATTAGTTGGAAACTTGGAAAGCCTTAATGGGTCAAGAGAAGACTAGAAAGCCTTATTGTAATAACTTTTGGTAATGACTTTTCATAACGATGGCGACAGTCCACAAAGGGCTTTCATGGTGAGGAAAGTGGGAACCAGTGAAGAGCTGTGAAGAAATGGGGCTCATAGTCAAAGCACCCTGCCTGGGAAATGCTGTTTGCTGTGGCATCTCAGCTGGAGCTGGCTCTCATCTGTGAAATCCAAGGCATTTGGATATGCAGTCTAAGGCATGTGCAAACTAAGGCATTTATATTAGCAGAAGAATGCCCATGTGCAAAGAAATCAGTAGATGGGTCTCAGTAACACATTACAGTTTAGGGCTTCCATCATCTCAGTGTGTTAGAGTTCTGATACTGAAATGCTGATAACTGTTGGGTCTTCTGTAAGGCATTTCAGCACCTCATCAGACTACATGTGGCACCACTAGGAACTAATTAAATATACCTACTACTGTACTGCTCTGGAGTACTGCTATAGTACTCCTGCTTTGGATCAGTCTGAGTCCTGGAACACTGACCTGGATGCCAGTCAGATATACCCGATTCCCACTTTCCAGAATTACTTGGAAGTGTACCTCTTACTGAGAGCCTTAAAGAAAATGGAATTCTGATTTTTTTAACAAATACATAGCTTGAGTGTTTTCCTTTGTTCAACTCACATTCATGTGCCAAAACAACTAATAAAATTTCAGACTTGCTTATATGGTAATTTTGTTGGTGGAAGAAAGTCATCTATTAAATCTGAAGCCATCACAACTCATTAGGTGCTAATGTATCTGCTGTGTGGTAGAGCAGCAGGCCAGCTCTGTTGAAACGCTGCTAGTTCGCCCTCATCCGCTCACAGTTGTCTCTGGAGAATTGGGAAGTACAAACAAGTTTTCCAACAATACACGCTAAGGGTGTGCTAAAGTAGCGGCGTTTACTTTATCCCAGAAGTCTGTCTCTGTCTGCAGACAAGCACGGAACCAAAGCGAATGCAGAAGTTTGGGAATGGTTCCTGTATTTCCTCCTAGGAAGTCTCAGGAGAATAGGTGATTGTGTGTGCTCACAGATGTCCTGGGTACGTGCAGTAAATCCAACATTTTCTGAACATGCTGCCGGCCTTGCTGCACCTGGTAATAAACCCTGGCAATAAATCAGGTGATCTGCACATGCATAATAAATCCGATGCACCTGAATGCCGGCATACAGGATGGACATGCTGTGCACAAACTGGCTCTTTTCCAGGTCTTCTGGATGTCAGGTTTCCACTGTGACTGGCTTGCCTGGGAGTTCTGGCAAAACTGCTGACATTCTCTTTTTATATCAGCGTTTCCAGGGCACGTCCAGGGGGAGGGGGACATATGGGGGGTACTAAAGCTTGAGCATCATTTTTCAGTGTGCCTGTACTCAATTCAAGCCATGATACAAGCCTGAAAATATAAACAACCCCATACCTGTAAAGATACTCCTGCCAACTTAGGCATTTTTTGAAAATAATACCCCAATTTCTTTCAAGTTCAAACCTATTTTCCAACTCCTTTACGTTAAGATTTTGTATGGATCAGATGAATGCTCTTACAGCATCAAGGCATCAGCATCCTGAATACCCTCTCAGTATTCATCAATATATTTATTTTTGTAGGAGAATTTTAGTTTAAGAACTGTCATACTGTTAAGTGTGTGAGGACCTTCCTGAGGGCCTTGGATGTCAGAGCATCTCAGGCAGGGAGAGATTTGAGCCTGTAGTTGTACACTGTGATTCTGCCACCTCGGAGGATGTTCAAAAGTGGTAAACTTCAAGCCACAGATAGGTCGTGGGTTGCTCCCTGCCCTGTAGGCCAACTGACTTGGCACAAAATATCTTCACATGCTGGAAAACCATAGAATTATAGAGTCACAGAATGGTTTGGGTCAGAAGTGACTTCAAAAATCACCTAGCTCCAACCCTCCTGCCAGGGCAGGGATGCTGTTCATATGACCAGGTTTCTCAGGACCCCATCCAACCAGGCCTTGAGTGCTTGCAGGGATGGAGCATCCACGGCTTCTCTGGGCAACCTGTTGCAGTGCTTCACTGCCCTCTGGCTAAAGAATTTTTTCCTAGCATCTAATTTAAACCCATCTTCTTTCAGTTTAAAAACATTGTCCCTTGTCCTGTCACTGTCTGCCTGTTTGAAAAGTCCCTCTCCTCCTTTTTATAAGCCCCTTTTCAGTACTGGAAGGCCTTGGTGAGGTCTCCCTGGAGCCTTCTCTTCTCCATGGTAAACAACCCCAGCTCTCTTAACTTGTCTTCTTAGGAGAGGATCTCTGATCATCTCTGTGGCTTTCCTTTAGGCCTTCTCTGCGGGGTTCATGTCCTGTGTGAAGGACTCCAGAGCTCCAGAGTATGCAGTATTCTCAGTGGGGTCTTCTGCTTGGTTATATGATTGCAGAGTAGAGGTGGAGGATTACCTTCCCTGACCTGCTGGCCACTCACCTTTTGATGCAGCTGAGGATGCCATTGGCCTTCTGTGCTCTGAGTACACACCCCTGTCTGATGTTCAGCATTTCATCCACCAGAATCCCCAAGTCCTTTGCAGGGCTGCTCTCAATGACTTCTTTTCCCAATCTCCTCATATCTGGGATTTCCCTAACCCAAGTGCTGCACCTTGCACTTGGATTTGTTGGCACATCACATCACGAGGTTCTGGTGTGTCCGCTTCTCAAGCTTGTCCAGGTTCCTCTACATGGCATCCTGTTCTTCTGTTGTGTCACCTGCATCACTCAGCTTTGTTCCATCTGCAAACCTGCTGTGGGTGCAATCAGTTCCACTGATGGTGTCTTTGCTGAGGACACTGAAAAGCAGCAGTCCCAAGGCAGGGCCCTGGGGGATACCACTCATTACCCACCTCCCCCTGGACATAGACATGGACTCCAATGCTTTGTCTGCATCCATCCATCTGGCCAATTCCTTATCCACTGAACAGTCCATCCATCAAATCCATGTCTCTCCAATATGAAGATAAGGATGTTACGTGGGACCATATAAAAGATTTTACAGGAGTCCAAGTAGATGAAATCTGTCCTCTTCCCATGTCAACCATTGCCATAACTCTCTCATAGAAGGCCATCAGATTGGACAGGCATGGTTTGCCCTTAGTAAGTAGGAGCAGCTAAGTTTTATATTATTAAGGTAAAAAAAGGTATCCACATGCAACCTATCTATTGAAAATTCTTCCTTACCACGTGGTTATTGGAAGCCCCAAGTGTGTACACTAGGGTTTGATTTTATTTTGCTCTGAGTGGTAGAGGTAACGAGCCCCACTGAGAAATGGTAGCAGAGAATCCTAACAGTGACCAGATTGGTACTTCCTTCATCCTCACTTCTGCATTCATTTGGGAAATGAGGGAAAGGACCTCAGAGCTATGAGAGTAGGTGACTGATTTTGTAAAAATAAAAGCATCTTCTTCTTTATGTTCTCTGGTAAATGAGCCTTCTTTACCATCATGATATGGGCTGCATAGAAATGAAGCAGGGGACTTTACTGGACTGTATGTCACTGCACTTGTGTTTAAATAAGGAGTATATTCAGAGCAAAAGTGCTAACTTGATTTCAATAAACCATAAAACATGTAAAATACTACTAGACCCTGTTGGGTTACAGCATTATGTCTCCTTTAGACTTTCTCATAGTGGTTTTCTGTGCCAATTTAGGACACTGCCTTTGAGCTAATTAGAAATTCTGAGCAAAGTTGGAGGGAATTTTTGTGTTTCTTCATCTGGATGACATGCTTATCAAGTCAGCTACCCCCAGTCTGATACAGCAGGCTGCCAACAGACTTGTCACAGCTTATGAAGAGTGTTTGTGGTGGAGAGAGAAAGTATAATGAAAACCACATCCAGCAATTAAACACCTACATTTCCTTTTAGACTCCAAACAATGGACGTCTTTCCTTTTGCAAAAGAGATTTCTCAAATCAAAGCAACTCACAGAAGAAATATAAATGAGGAAGGAAGCTCTGAGTAGATCTTTAATGAGTCTCTGGCACAGTGACACAGTGAGGTGTGACACATTCATGAATATGATGTAATTGAAAAGATTTAGGTTTGCAAAGGTTTGCTCAGCAATCAGGCAAAAGTAAAGCAGCCAAATGTGGGACATGTTCAGGTCAAGTTTTTGGTACCTGTAATACCAGTCTTTTACTGATAGGAAAAGAGTACACTTGATGCTTTTCTTAGTCTGTGATACATACTTTTAACACCAGAAAAATAGCATCGGTTTTATTTTTACTCAAGTGAACAGAAATTGACCTTCTTATAATAATGACAGGACATAGAAGAGGATCTTTGAAAATAACTGTGGACTAGTTAGGCAGAGGATGGAGTAGAGCCTGGATGTGATACATTCAGCAGTGCTGTAGATAGAGAGGTAGGAGCAGGAGCTTGGGGAGCTATTTCCTCTGAAGAAAATCTCTGGTATAAAAAAATTTATTGCAAGGACACAGAAGAGCAGAAGAGATACTTCAGGGAAAGGGTGTAAAAATTAACACTCAATTATCATGCAGTTAATATGGACCAGATGAGTTGAAAGATACTGCAAAAGTATACTGGGTGATGATAAAAACCAATTGCACTATTAGTATTAACAGTGGGCTTGTATTTACCTGAGGTAACGCTGTGTGATACCTGGCACCAGTTGCATTGAACATCACATCTATAGATCTATGAGCAGTTCTGCTGTAGAACTGTACGTTTTTATAGAGAAAAAACATCTGAATTGATCAGCTTTGTACATGGTTGTTTTTCTTCAGGAGAAAAGAGTAACTATTTTGGGCTTAGAATCATGTGGGTACATCTATGGTGCTCCTAGAACAAAGCTGTAGGGCTGCATGGTGCTGTATGTGAAAGCCCTCCTCTGGTCTCTATTAGCTTGAGGATCTCTGCCCTGCTGTGCTGTGTGTGTAAGCTTCCCAGAGGATGTGAGCCAGATGAACCCTGTCTTTGTGGGCATGGGCACCTTATAGGCTTAAAAAGAGAGAGGTGAACCAGGCTTATTTGTGAGACTGTGTTTCCTAAGTGTGATAGAATGTCAGCAGATTGCTCGTTGTGCAGTACTTCATACAGTGATGCATCTAAACCTGCAGTCTGTAATCTAAGATGTGTGATTACTGAGAAATTCAGTCAGTTCAGGCAAGAGACATTGCTTATGGGGAGTACAGGCTAAGGGAGCACAGAAGAACCTTAGGTCTTCAGTGGAAATCAAAACTAGGCAGTTCTGGAAGGTCAGAGTACAGGAGTAATCCACAAAGGGTGCTTGTTAGCAGGCTGGAGACATACCTACGCTGGAAGCTGAATGCAGGACTAACATACTAGTGGTCTGTGTATCCAAACCACTGAAAATCACTTTGATTTTATCTGTCATTTAATGTGCCTAGCAATTGCAACATCAGGCAGAAATTCCTCTGGCTTATTTGGAGACTGGATTTTGATTTTGTTCACTGAAGCAGGCAGTGCAAGTTTATGCCAGGAGATTAATTCAGCTGATGATGTGCCACCAAAGCAGGTCCTTACTTGAGTTTTACCACTTTTAGGGGAGGTGCCACATAGTGGTTTATGTGCACAGTTTCGCCAGAATTAACATGGCAAATCCCACAGCCTAGGAACCCCACACAGCCCAGTTGGACACCCAAGATGATATTTTCTGGCAGAAGCACATTTAGACTTAGCTCCAGCTTTGCTACTACACATGCCTAGAAGCAATTTGGGGATTACCAGACTCATCAGCCTGGTACATAGAGGCCTGGAGAAGTCCAAGATAGGCTGTGGGCACACGACTGTCTGTGCTGTTTGCATGCCACACATTATGAGTCTTTGGGATGATAGCACCCAGGGAAGTCAGGACTTCTCTTTTCCAGCTGAATGTTACATCCACTTCACTCCTGGCCCCATGGTCCCTCCATTCCCAGATCAGGTTCCAGGGAGTGTGGTGAAGGGCTTTGAAGGTCATCCAGGCCTTTGACCTAGTAAGTAGAGCATCTTCCTTGAGACTGAATCTTTGGGTGTGAAACTCATGCTAGAGAGATACTTGAATCTGGGTCTCCATTTTCATATGCTGCTGCTTTAACCACTGGAATGTTAGCAAAATAGTGTGCTCTGCTGTGTCCTTTGGTTTTCTTTTGAAAGAGAGGTATGCCCCCCTTGTCTGACCTAAATACCCAAGAGGGCACATAGGTGACATTCAAGCTGTGAGTTCTGCTTCCAGTGGGAAGTCTAATCACAGCAAAACCTGAAAGTTCTTTTGACATTTTCCTTTGGCCAGCATAAGGTTTGGTTCCCAATGCAGCATCTGGGTGTTAAGAACTGGCCCTTGGATGCTGGCTTCTTCCCATTTTCCCTATGGGCAGCTTTGGCACCCAGTGCAGCACACTGAGATCCATTCTGAGAGTTGGGTGCCAAACTCTGCACACAGCTGTGCAGCTCATCCCTGTACCCAAGTATTTTAGAAGAAGGTTTAGATTTTAATGTCATTACATTTATTAAGTTTATTGTTATCCCACCAAATTAACTGAAGCCAGCTGCTTCTCTCTAGCAAGAGGTGGTAAATGTTATTTCAGAGAAGAGAGGAACATTTGTCCTATCTTTCAATTTTTCAGAGAAAGCATGTTTGCCTGGAAAATATATCCAGTTTTTTTGTTAATGCCAAGATGGTCTAAAAAGACAGAAGATAATTCCAATCTAATCTAATCTATTTAGAGTATTTCTGGAGAGCCCATTACTGGTGTCTGAGTGACAAATGAAGGTCTGGATTGCACCTGCCAGGTATGTGCCTGGGGAAAAGGCATGTGCAGTACACAAGGGTAAAGGCATGTGCGTCCTCATCTTCTCATGCAGGATTTATCCTCTATCCAGCATTTTCTGGTGAGATGTATAAAAATTCCCACTAGACAGCAGGTCAGATTTCTGAAAGAATATCAGTAACTACGGCCTTACCTGTATGTGAGCAGGCAAAATACATGAGGATTTAAACTGAGTAGCCTGCTCTACAGTCTGCAGGATGCTGGCATTGATATGTGGAAAATTGCACACACACGAGCAGCTACTTAACTGAGTTTGCTTGTATAGATTTAAAATATAGCTAATGTAATGCCTATACCAAATTCTGTGAGTTTCTTTTAAGAGTGAGAAGTACTTCTCTAAGGTAGAACAGTCAAAATGAGCAGCTTCTATCCAAATTTTGAAAGTAGCCTTTACCTGTAATTGGCAATTTCTCTTATGCTCAACCTGGTGCAGATACAAACACGATGCACAGATTCCAGCATTAGCAGTAGCAGATAATTTCCCTCCAGAAAGAAAATGGGACAAATAAGCATCCTGTTCTGTTCCTGTCAGCAAGAACATTTGTGTCTGTTCCTGCTGCAGTTGCTCACTCCTTAGGGCCACTGACACCAAACAACACCAAGCAAACAGTACGAGATTTCACACCTAAGGCTTCAGCTGTGCCTTTGTAACACTTCTGGGCTGTCTTACAGAAGTCACTGGCTGGTCCAGCATTCTGCTTCCTGTCTCTGTCTTTCACATGAGCTGCACTGACCACAAAGGTCTAAGACCAAGTCTAGGGATGGGTTGTGCTGGTTAGGTATGGCCATAGGAGAAAGGATGATGTGGTATACAGGAAAGTGACAGTAGGAAATCGGGGTTGCTTGAGGCCAGACCGCCACATAACTGGCTCTGAGAGGCTGGCAACGTGCCCTCCTTAAGGGAGATGCTGACAGCTTCTCAGAGCAAATGAACTCAGCTCCTCTCCTGCTGTCCCTGACCATGCAGGAATGTCACGGTAGCAGAAAGGGATTTATTCAGGGGAATGAGAAAGAGAAAAGGCTCCCCACACCCTTCAGGATGCTGGCAAGCATCACTTGTCTGACAGCCGGAGAAAACGGGGGAGTTAATGGGACTTCAGATTTTGCACCTCATCTCTATTCCCTTCAGAATAGAGGGGGCTGAGAGGATGGCTGCCTGCAGAAGGTTGGTAGCCTCTCCTGTCCTTCAGCTATTTGGTTCCAGCAAAAATGAGTTTCATGAGGATGATGGGAGCTCAGTGGAGGATCTTGCCCACTGCTGCTGTGCTGCAGTGGGGTCCTTGCCTCCCACCCCCAGTACTTGGTATTTTCTCATCGGTGAGAAGCAGGTCGGGAGCTGGGCAGCAGCAGAGCTTTGTGTCAGAGGGTTTCTTAGTTGCAGCAGTCTTTTTTTGCTGGTTGTGTCTGGCCTCTCCGAGTGCAAAGAAAAATAGGGAATCCGGCTGTTAGCATGTATCCTCCCTAGACCCCAGCCTGCATTCAGGGATGCGGGTTATTTCTGGAACTGGGTACAGTGCAACATGTATACATTAGCAAAATCAAGTCCTTATGCTGTTCAGGAAAATTTGGCTCTGAACTGAATAGCTAAAAAAGCTATCTGTCTGAGCTGCTTAGAATACTGCACAGCTTCTGCCAGCTGAATAAAACCAATAGCATTTCTATGAACAGAAAGCTTTTGACAACAACCTTTGAATTATGAGTGGCAAAAACCATTCTCTTCATTTTTAACTTCTAACCCATGATGTATAGCATAGCTCTCATTTGAGGATAAGAGGTTACTATCTTATTGACTTGGCTTTAAATTGCATTTCATTGTATTAAAGAGTATTAAAGAGCATATTTTTTTTTTTTTTTTTTTTTTTGTATGGAGCAAGATATACTATAATGTATGAAGTATTTGACTTTCATGTAGCTGTAAGGCTAAACTTCCAAAAACATTCAGCCTCAAAGCTGAAATGGTATTTAGTGGAAAACATACCAGAAAATTATGATTTTACAATTACCTTATTGGTAGTTTGATTTTAATACAGTTTTGCTGATAGCTACCTTTGTACTTAAGGATTGTAAATTAATTAGACATACTGCTTCATCTACTCAGGAGGCAGGAGAAGAGCTGAGCTAATAGCTATGGGAGTGCTGTACCAATTTGAGACTGAGGCTAAAATGACATGATAGAGGGAGAGGTTAGTCCTCTCCCAAGGTTGTCACTCCTGGTCACATTTTAATGTGAATTTATTGGACTGAAAGAGGTTAAAGAGGTAATTCTGGAAAGAAGAGAGAAATTTCTAACATAAAATGGAACTCATCAATAGTCCTGGTGTCTGTGGGGAGTTGTCAGATTCCATAATATTAACCATGTAATTAACAGGATATATAAAGTGATGTGCTTTCAAATAATTTATATTTCAGATGCCTTTCGATGTGCTAATAATACCTCTCTTTTTTTTCCTCCAGTCTCTTGAAATCACTGCATTGCTTTTTTTTCCCCCTCTCATCTGTATAAAACCCTTCGCATCTATCAGAGAGTTCTAACTAGCGCTTGTTCCCAAGGGTGACTTAATGGACAAAGTATAGATAAATCCACATGACAAATCCACTTTACAATATGGCACAGCTGGCATTCCCTGCTCAAGTTCAGCTCACAAATAAACTTGTAGGGGAACTGCATTGATGCAGAGTGCAGGGCAGTGCCTATTGCCTCACTCTGTCCTGGAAATGACCTCTCACAGGCATGGTGGTGCTGCACCAAGATTTGCATCTCTCTTTCAGACAAATTGGGGTGCAAGGGGTCATTTGCACTGTGCTTTGCAAGAGGTTGTGTGCTTTTGTTGGTGTTTCTGTTGCTCTTCAAAACCTCTTTTTTTTTTTTTTATTGGGCTTTGAATATCAAAAGGGCAATAATAACAAATTGCTAGGAGTCAGTTATTATTATTATTAGTAGTATTATTAGTATTATTAGTATTGTTAGTAGTATTAGTATTAGTATTAGTATTATTATCTTTAATCTAGATAGGAAAAGCAGAAGCATCCCTGAGCAGTGAATTACCAAAACTACACCATAGTTTTGTGTCTTGGAGTTTGTGTCTTTTGTGTTCATGGAGCCCTGCTGCATGAACTCCTTGCCAGTGGTGGCATCTTCTCTCATGCTCCTCTCCAGTGACATGAGGAGGAAACAGGTCTGGGGCTGTTTTAGAGCTGTGCTTGGACTCAGCAGGGGTCATGGACTATCATGGGCTGATGGACAACTGGCTGTCATCAGCTGGCACGGGTAAGGACCAAGTTATTAGCACTGCATAAACTGCTGCTGATTTCAGTGGGACTTTTTGGAAGCTTCTGTCAGATTTGGCTGAAATCAATGAGCAGGTTCAACATAACAACCGTGGAAGAGGGAATAGAGGGCAAGGAGACACCACAGTCTAGATGCTTTGCTTTCCAAGGAAACCTTGTTGACCATGCAGTACATGTCAATTTGTGAAACAAACCTGGGTTTGGAAAAAAAAAATAAAATCTTTCTTCTTTCAAAACCATATTTATTATTAGATGGAAGAAAAAGGTGCAGGTTGAATATCTGGTACAGAGCCCAAAAGACATACTTGCAGTAAATTCCTTTACGGAGTAATTTAGGTCTTCAGGAAGGATGGTGTGGGAGGCAGCTGGAGTCTGTGAAGGGCAGTCACTGTCCCTGAACAGGAGATGGGCCTGAACATAGACCCATGTAAGAATATGTGTCCACACAGAGTAGGGTGTCAAATTGCTGTATATATGCATCATATGGGCAAAATTCCATTTCCATGATCACTTACACTAGAAACATTTTTCTCTTATATCCACGATACTTATAACTGATCAACATAATGTAATGGCATTCTAGACATATTCTAGTGACTGTGTGTGTTTCTATCAAGAGTTGTCAAAGAGCAATATTGTATACTAACATTTGAAGCATGTCAGAAATAGAAGCATTTCCTTCTCCTATGCCCTGGCCATACTATTGTGAAAGTTCACTCATACAACCACTTCCAGCAACCGAACGATACAACATTTCCAGGCAACCTGCAAATTCATTTGATAGTAATTTAAAACTGCCCATTACAACCAATAACTGGGGTGCTGGAAACCAGTACAGCAGTTATAAAGTCCTGGCATGTAACTTCTTATGGAAAGCAGTGGCTTTATCACACCTGTGAACACTTAAGTGACCCAAGGCATAAAATTGCTGCTCAAAAAAAAAGAGATCTCATCTCCAGAAAACGCTCAGATATCTACTTATGACAATTACAACAATGATGATTTCACATATGTTCAGCAGACAGTTTTGATCTGTAAAAGGTTAAGTATTTGACAGTCACTTGTTCTTACATACAGATTAGCTGCCTGAAGGTTTAACCTTTAGATGTACTTAAGCGACTACTCTTTAAAATTTATTGTGTAAAACTAGCCAAATAAAAACTGTCTCATCACTTGTAACTCAGAAATACAGAATGTTCCTTAGGTTCAGGATATTTTCACCTTCCTTCTTACCAAATTACTTAGCTGGCCTTGCTTCTTCCTTCGTGCCTGAAAATATTTACAAGCAACGCTGCTTTAATTTGAACAGGCACCACTTCATAATTAAAGGATAAAAGAAGGATTCTGTGATTAAATGTGTGGAATCAGTTATTTTGACTCAGTAAAGAAGGCTGCTGAAGAACATGATTATTCCTTCACACTGAATTGTCCTGAAAACCTGGGTGGGTAGGGGGAGAGTGAAAGAGGGAATGAATCTTCCTGCGGCCTTTGCACTTAGCTAGGAGTGGAGGCAGAGGAATTACTTATGTAGTAGCAGACAGATTTCCAGATTTCTGTAGGCTTTTGTTGATATTTCCTAAGCATCACAAAACATGGGATGTTTTAAACCTCTTGCATGGAGATGAAATAAATTTAAAATTGTCATATGGAACTCCGATTTTCTTTTCATTTATACAGCTACAGTGAGTCAGTGGGAAGGGTTTTCTCATTCCTCTCCTCTCCTCTCCAAACCTCTCTGAACCTCTCCAAACCTCTCCTCCACGTTGTAGGAACTGTGGAAAGTGTTGGTTTTTTTTAATGCTTGCAGTGGCTTTAACCATTGTGTTTTTATGCCCCACTTACCTTGCATCATTCTAAATGGGACTGCAGTAGCTCTGCCAGCCCTGTAATACTATAGACCATTTCAAACCCATTAAAGACTAATGGATATCTAGTGACAGAAAGTGTGCTGTGTGCCAATTAGAATATTTAAACTGTATAATAAAAAGGAGTTAATAAAATCACATTATAAGTTTAAAGTATGATGGAAGGTAATGTGCTGTTTTTCTTCAGGTATTTGAACAATAAGAATGTTTTTAAAAGAAAATTGATCTGTCATTTTTTAAAGGCCAAAGAACATGCAGAAATATGTGTTATTTCCCTATTTTCTCCATGTATTTTAATGTATATTTAGTAACCTGGAGTTTTTTCCCCTCCACATTGTAATGAACTCTTTCAAAACTGATGGCTGGTAGATTCATGTCCTTAACTATAGGTTTCATTCCATATACAGAGCAAAAACTTCACTGAAGATACAGAATGCCAGTGGCATGAATATTTAATAATTGCACTTTTAAAGTTTTTTCATCCTTTCTCTCTCTGGGATTGCCAAACCCATCTGTCTGGCCTCTAAACCTATTTACAGGTATCTAAATTTAAAAATAAAAAATCCCTTAGTTGCAATTTCAGAATTTTGTGATGAAAATGGTCACCTTATTTGTGAACCGCAAAATAAATAGTACAGTTGGGTTTGGTTTTTTTTCCTTTTGTGTTTCTGGTGGTGAGCAGTATATTATGTTTCATTTCACTTCGTGGGGAGTTACAGGCCAGACACACGATGGTGTAAGTTGGTAGAGCCACATTGACTTCCATGGAATTAGACCAGTTGGCTGATGGTAGCTATGGCTGTGGCCGTCAGAAATCATGAAATTCATATATTAGCTATAGCTGTCATGTGTGGAAGCTATTATTTAGGTTAATTGAATTAATTAAAATAAATATTTATGTTTAAAGCAAAACAGTTTATGTTCTAATAAGATAACAGACACATTTTATGCATCCTTTTCTTTGCTGGATTTTCTTCCCTACAGATAATGATCTTTCAATCTCTGTTCCATAAATATGCATGTCATGTTCAGGTTTCTATTCAATGCATGCATGAGTAAGTACCACTGAATTTGATTAACTTCATTAACGATAAATAATGAAGAACGCTATTTTAACTGTTTTAGGACAAACAGTCACCTGGATAATGTTACTTGGTTGAGTAACCTTCTTCATCCTAATAAGATTGCACACAAGGGTAAAGTTACTCAGATATGTATGTGTAGGTTCAGTCTTTTATTATGTAGCAACCTTTAGAGCTTTTACTATCTGGCAAGCAATCATTTATATCCTTTTTAAAAAATATTTATAGCTTCCTTGACTAATTGCTTCTTACATGACTTAGAGCCTTTTGCATTGGTATCATTTGTTAAAACACATCCAGAAGCAGGCAGAGCAGAATCATTTTTCAACTTTTTAGTGTCATTTTTATAGACAAATAACACTTGTAAATGATGGATAATAGCCAGCAGAATGCTGTGTTGTATAAAATGAGCATGAGTTATATTTGCTGGGAGATAGGAGGTTAACTTGGCTATGAACTAATTGAGGAGCCTCATGGTAAATGCAAAGTGGTGTGTGCACATTATAAACAGAACTTGAACTAGATAAAAGGAGGATTTAGGTTAATTCAGTGTTTTATTTATTTTCTTGCACAGTACCTGGTGTTTTCTTAAAAAAACCCAAAACTCAAAAGCCATATTGAGTCCTAACGAGCTTGTAAAAAGTCCAGAAGGAAAGACACAGACAGCATGTTTAAAAAGATGAGATGCTAACCTGTCAGAGTATTGGGGTCTTGTGCTCCTTCAAGTCCACTGCAGGCATGGTCACTTCCATTTGCAGTTTTGTCTTGAGCATTAGTTTCTTGTCTCATAAAATACTGCTTACTTGGCCACTATTTGAAAAAGTCATTACATTTTTTTTGTGTTCTGCAGTTCATAGTTTACACTCAGGCTGTATTTTATGGCAGAATTCAAAATAATTGCCTTTTCTTTACCCGAGAAATATATGCAGTTGCATATTACAAATGTGTGCAAGTGAATAACTTTTTTATAGGAGAGTACTTGACAGATGCCAGTTAACGTCAAGGGATACAAATGCTCAGTGCCAAGCGACGGCAGGATATACAAATCAACCTGGTACCAATTTTTTTTTTTTTTTTTTTTTTTTTTTTCTGCATAAACAGCACGAGGCTGTGACCTAAATGGACCCTGTGCAAATGTTTAACTTGATGCACAGGAAGAGTTGCAGTGATTTAAATGGAATTATTCAAGTATTTTAAATGTGTGCGCTTATGTGCTCACAAAATGGGGGCTACATGAAATAAAATCAGAGTTTGAGCTTTCAGGTTCTGTATAAATGTTCTTTCACTCACCCTAAAATTCCAAATAGAATCACTTTATTTCTTGTTAGAGGGACTGGATCCAATTTGTCAGTGCTACCTGACACTTTCGGGGACATTGCTGCAGAGCAGATGTGGTCAACCTTTCATCTGTTCACTGATTAGATACTCTTCAGTTGTTTTTGGGGTTTGTTTTCTTTGCACCTCGTTACTGGCAGGCTGCTTGCCTGCCTCATTGCATTGGCTTCTTCAGCTGTGAGAACTGAGAAAGCTGTAGACCATCTAAACTGTTCTGGTGGTCTGTCTCAGGGGTGGTCAGCATCTCCTCCCTGATAGCATCAGATCAAACAGGCCTCCAGCATGGCCAAAACAAAGGCATTGTTCTTGCTGGGCACCCCGTGCCAGCTCAGCTTTCTTGCCCCAGTCCACAGATAGGTGCAAATCATTGTGTGATGGGGGTCAGCCCTGTGCCCCTCTGCCTGGAGGGAGGGAAGCCGGGTAGAGTCCTCCTGTTCCCACCCTGGATGCAGGGCAGGCCCCACTTCTGTAAACTCAGTCATCAAAAACCTGTCCTCAGGGCCTCCAAGTGCTCTCTGAAGCCCAGCTCAAGCAGGGAGTTTGGGATGACCTTTTTAATTTGTGTTCCCAGAGGTTTTTCCAGTACTTTAGTAGGGCTAGTTTGCCCTTGTGGGTCATTGTAAATACTTAACATTGTATTTACTCATCCTGTCTTTAATTTTTGCAATGGTTTCAATTTGACTTTTAAATAAATATTTAGGGTGGGGATAGAAATTAAACAGTTGAACTCTTGCCAGCATCCCTTTTTTGTCCTTTTTCAAAGGCACTCATGAGACTCAGATGTAAAACTCTGGATAATATCCTTCCAGTTATGGCATCTGGCTTCTTGGCAGTCTCTTTGAGAAGTTGGCAGGCTTGGTGTTGCCTTTAAATCCAAAACTAGCTCTCTTGTAATTTTTTTAAGATGCTTTCTCCTTCTGCTTGTCATTTTTACTTGCTTTACCTTTGATTCGGATGAACTCTTGCTTTATTAATCATCTGATTCTACCATCTTGCCCAGTTTTCCATCTAGCCAGAATCTCATGGTAAAAAGAGATTTTTTAAATGGTTTTAAGATGGGTACATGTATCTGTTTTAAAGTGAGCTCCAGCTGTGTTGCAGGAATCTGGTTCTGGTTTTTTGGGTGGGGTGATGGGTTGAGTGAATCAGGAATAAAGGTAATTTTTACTGGACTGGGTAGCCTGAATGCTGTGTGTCTGCAGCTTCTTTATTGCCACAGTAGCACTCAGGTGCGTGGTTCTGAAGTGTTAGGTCTTTAGAAGGTAATTTCACAGCTTTAGTAAAAAAGCAGTTTGTATTGGGAATATTTGAATGCAGCTACCTTTCAGATATTCCCCCCCTTTTTTTTTTCCTTGCAGTTTCCTTTGGATTTCAGGATCCATGTGAAACCCGAGTATATCTTTCAGTATCTTGTAACTCCCAGTTTGCTGTGTTTTTTTCCCACGTTGTACATAACGTGCAGCTGCCTATGTGTGAGTAGGTGTCTGTGAGCATGAGTAGGAAGCAGCATTGCCCCAAGGTAGCTGGCAAGCCTGCAGAGGGGAGCATGCCTGGGCACACTCACTGCCGTGCAGTTCCCTGCATTGCAAATAGTCAAGAAATTAGTTTCTTTGTTTTAGTTGGTATTACACGGCTGCTCCATGATACTCCAAGTGGGTCTGGGGGAGGTGAATCCTCCCTGTCACGGTTTCACCCCAGTCCCAGAGAAAAGGGCACTGAGTCTGTGATACTTCTTTGTCACCCAGGGAGAAATATTCCGTGCTGAGGTCAGTACTAATTGAAGCCTTTTGCACAGCAGCCGCAGGAGCGGGCACCAGACAGGCTCCCCGGGAAGCAGCCTTGCCTTTTAGATAGTGTTAGATCACAGGCATGGCTTAATGGAGTTGTTGCTTATCCATCAGCCCTGAATTGAGGACGGATGCATTTTCCCTGTGCTCCCTGTGTCTGGGACATTGGGTTAAAATCATGTTGCCTTTTACTAGGAGTAATAAAGAACATATGACTTGTGTTGTGTGTTGTTTGTCTGTTTGCACTGGTAGGTTTCCTCTGCATGCAGTATCGTTGGATCATCCCCTTACTCTTTTGGAAAAGGCTGTCATGCCTTAATCTTTGTTTGAGGGGCAAGAGGAGAAGGACAAGAGTAGTGTAAATGCTGTGTTCTGTACCCAGCTGGTTCTCAGCTGCACTGGCAAGGCAGAGTGCCCCCCGGCTGGCCAGGCAGGGCTGAGGCTGATGTGCTGCTCCTTCACACTCAGCGAGCTTATTACCTGGTGGATGCAGGCTAGAAGTAATCAAAAAGCTCTGAGGTGGGTCAGCATTGCAAGCAGTGAAGAAAATACCAGGCTTCTCTGTGGGGTTTTTTTGTGTCAAAATAGGCTGTGAACTGGCTGTGAGCAAAAAGAATTAGATCAAGGTGAACAGTTGGTCGGAAAAGCATATATCATTGCTTTTAGTCAATTGTTGCAGATAAGAAAACCCCTTTTGGGGGTTGGAGAATGCATATTGAACAAGCCTAAAAAGATCCAGACCATGGTTACAAGAAGGCATATGTCAGTGGGAAAATATTAGAGTAAATCAATATATTTCTCTTACAAACTCGTATTCTTCTGAAGTCTGCTTATTATAATAACTACAGGCCTCTTTTAAAAGGCATGAACCTGCTTTGCAGGTATATATCCTAAAGATAAAAAAGGTATAAACCTTTAGAACTCAAATTCATTACAACTGTTTGTACCATACAGGTACACATATTCCTCACTTCAACGAAATAGCACTACCACCTTCATTTCAGTTTTAATTGCTCATTCCAGAAGTTGCTTGTGTACTGGCTTGATTTTGTTACAAAACATGGATTTCTCCACTTTAATATCAAAATTTAAAATAGAGACACCAGAATTTTTTACTAGTTACATTCATTTTCAATTCCCATTTATTTTAATTAGTTGTGACTCAGACTAGATTTGGTATCCCGCACTTCATTATTAAAGATAGTTAGCTATTAGAAATTTCCAGTGCACTTTGTATAACCTCCTGTCCCCATGCCCCCTATGTAAATAAAAGAGAAGATGCTATTAGTGTAAGGTCAGAGATGGGGTCCATTAAGTCAGCCTTTGCTACCAGTGACCACACAGGGTGGACAAAGGTGACACCAGGGCAGAGGAGGCACTAAATACTTGAAGTAAGCTTGTGTACATTAAAGTGTGTTAAACCCCTGCATGAACATGCTTGGTCTATCCTCAAAGGGATCTTACATCAGTGCAGTTGATCCCTTTTCCTCTTGGCAGAAGGATAAGCTGCCATAATATATGTTCATCTGACTGGGAACTGACTTCATTCCCTCAGTTGATTTGCGTTGACTTTCCTGAGAACCCCTGTGAAGATGAATCTTCAATTGCGGCAGTATCTCTCTCCTCTTAACCTACAAAATAATTGCCTCGGCTGAGATATGTCTCTGTTAGCTTTTTTAAAATGCTGACTTTTTAATAGCAGCTTTTTCTGAATTACATCAGGCTTTCTATTTATATACTGTTTTCTGTGTTACAGTTGGGTTAGGAGAAGTGAGGTCTGTGATCTTCAGCCACATAAGATAATGGCTTAATTCTTATTAGAAGTTTGGATTTTCATCAGTTTTTTACACATTCTATGTTAAAGAGAAATTTAACTAGGAACAGTTAGTTCCCTTTGTGAGGGAGGTATCAAATGAAGCCCAAGCAGCCCAGGGCACGATGGTTAGATTCAGGTATTTGAGTGTTATGGGTAGCATTGCTGCTAGGCACAGTTGTTGCTCATCATTCCAGAGGCAGCCACTGCCCCTGTTTGGGGAGCTGTGTCGCTGTGGGAGCCACTTGGATCAGCCCATCGGCAGCAGCCTTTGAGTGCCATGCGGCCGCGGTGCCCGCGGAGTGACGGTGGGAGAGCAGAAATGTTAACCTTGATGGCTGAATGGAACAGAGCACCTTGTGACAACTCAATGAGTTCATCCCCAGTTTGTACAATTTTACCCGCAGTTTTATTTTTCAGAGCACTGAATTTTGTTGCAAGTACTGAAATTATGTTACTTGAAAGCAACATTATGTTGTACTACATGCCAATATCATTTTCATAGCATAGGAGCAGCAACTATCAATTAGAAACATAACTCTTCTTTTAATCCTCAATTCAGGTTTAAAACATAATGCTAGGAATGAGCTTCAGGGAAGTAATTTGTAAAGAATTTTTATGACTCTTTTCCTTTTTAATCTGTGTGAGTGGATAGTACAACTTCTGCTGGAAAAGCTCAAAGAATCATATTTGTAAAGGATAAAGACATTAACTTTCTGTTCCCAAGAAGTTTAAATTGCACTCAATTTGCAAATTTATAAAGCACTTTGTAATACATGAGACTAACTCTAGCTATCAGTGGATGAGTATCAGTAACAGTTTCACAGTGTGCAGGTATCTGAATGAGCTGAGGGCTTATCTTCTATTGCTCCCGAGTTTATGAATGCTAAAGATGGTGCACCATGTCAGTGGTTTAAGATCTTTGATTAAAACAGTTGTGCTTGTTGTTTAAACAGAATGTCATTCTGGTAGTCTGCAGTTACTGAATACACATTAGCAAAAATCAGAGAAAGCAGTGAGGTCACATAAAAAGTGATACCCAGTCACCATATGTATTTATTAGTGTCACATATAAAATTTATGATGCAAAGTAGCGCTGAAAGAATTTGCTGTCTTTCTAAGCAATACTCATTTGAGGAATTGCCCAAGATAAATGGGTTTGGCTAATTGAATCATACACTTTCATAGTGTGCTACATATAAAACTAGACTAGGAAATAAATATAATTAAAGTAAACATGCCCTTCTAATTAGTAATTGTTTCTGCTGTTTTAAGCAAATTTCAGTGGCACGAAGTAGCTGTTCCAGTGCAAACCTAATAATGAAGGCTGTAATAACAGGTGTAAATTAACACAATGGAAAACATTTACAGTGTAACATTCTAAATTAAAAATGACATTAACAAGCTCGATTTTTAAAAAGCTGTATAATTAACATTTATTCAACCCCTGACAAATTAGTGCAATACAAATACTAGATGATTTTATTTATAGCTTATAACGTGTTTTCATTTTATTTTTGTTAAACAGTAAATGGAGCAAATGTGGCTCATTTTTTCTGAGAACATGTCATATAAGGGCACTGTCAAAGGAAAGGCAAAGAAAAAGAGAAAGCAAAGATATTTACCCAAAGGCATAATTTTTTTGGTAAGTGATGTGCAGGAATTGTTTGAATACTTAACAAGATCACCCAGTCAGTGTTCGTGGTTATGTATGCTCTGAAATAAAATGTTGCGAATGGTTTTAGCTGGAGAAATACAAGTGCAAACAGAATAATATCTATTGTGCAATAAAATACTTTGATTCCCCCAAGTGCATCCTCAAAAAAACATAACATACAGCTAAGTGCTTAGCATTGATGTCTGTCTCTGCAAGAAAATATCACCAATAGTTTTTTTCTTTTTATGATGGACGTAATAGAATGCCATGAATAGTTAAGCAAAAATATCCAAACTTGTTAAAAAAAAGAAGGCTTTAATTTGTGACAAAACATGCCATATTTTCACATTTTAGAAAATGTTTAATCAGATCCCAAAGTAGAATATAATATATCTTCACCATACAGACAACTTCTCTTCTTTCTTGATTTTTTTGCTAAACTTGTAAGAGTAGAAAAATAGTTTTCTGTCAGGATTAGGGGCAGTTGTTACTTCTTTTCAGCTTGCCTATCAATAGAAAATCATTGTTTAATTTACTATTTTTTACAATGTCTTCTTAGTATGTCATAAATTACAGCACATGGTAGGCAAATTCAAATATCATGACTTCTTATTCCCAAAGTGAATTTGTTAGACTGTATTTACCCCACAATTGCAAATCCTGACAGAAAGTGAAAAAACCAGCATTGTAGTGTACAGTATACAGTGAACTTAAGCTGTGGGACTCAGCTTTAGAGGCAGATAGCTTCTTGCTAGCCATGATTTTCTACCACATTTTGTGGATGTTCCCAAAGCCCACACTGAGGAGAATCTTCCTGAGTTGGTTCTGAATGGCTGGTGTTTAGTGTTTGGCTTTACATGTGTACTGTTGGGCATATTTAAGATGTCAGGGTCACATTGAGTTTGGTCACAAAATCATCTTGCTTGTCCCTTGCCTTTCCTGTTGTTGTAAGATGGGATTCAAATCTTCCATGCATCAGAGAGTTTAAGAAATGAAAAGTAGATTTCTAATAGCAAATAAGCTGCTCTGAGTAGAATCCGTTCTGGAATTTTTAGTGTCAGAGATAATTTTAACTTCTTTGTAACCAAGATATTTCAGAAAACCTCTTGTTTTTTGCATGTCACTTCTTGCATTCACTTCATGTCTCCGTAGCAGCAAAGCATGGTTGATTTGGAGGTGGTGGAAAAGATGTTCCTACTCTCACATCTTACAGATCAGTTTCTGAATTGAATTACTGAAAAAAGGAAAGTCTCTGTCTTTTAACCCATATATTAAAAAAAAAAAAAAAAAGCACAAATTATTCCAAATAAAAATTACTGCAAATGATCAGCTGCATAAAACCTTTATTCCACCCCTTGGCTCTAAGTCAGGAGAAGTGCACCTAGGCCATCCTGACAGATGCTAATCTAACCCTTATAGTGCCTGTGGGTCCTTCAGGATTGTGGAGTAGCCACATAGGGACTTCTATAGGTCCCTACTCCAGAAATAATCTTTTTGATGTATGTTCCTCCCAGAAGAGTGTCTTCATTGATGGGGAGAGCAAGTCTTACTTTGGTAAATGATAACAGGCAGGTATCCATGAAGGAGGAGCATCCCCATAATAATGTCAGGGGGGGCAGCTTTGCTCATCTGGAAGGAAGATAGGATGTTGTGTTGTTCAGCGGATAAAGATTTCCCATTCTTGTTTATTTTTTGTATTAAACCTGTCTAAGAAAGAACAATCTTAAAAACTACTGTCTGCTGGTGAGGACAGGGTTGTGAGGAGAACTCAGATAAAGAAGCCAAGGAGGCTGTGGAGTTGATAGCCAGCCTCTTCCAGTCCTTCCTTTTAAAGTTAGATAGCATTTCTGAAATAATATCTAAATCTCCTCTTCTGCAAATTAAGTTGCATGACTTAACAGACAGAGAACACAATTCATCATTGCTCTGCAACAAGTTTTTATAGGTGGGTAGATCATTATCGTGTGTCTCCCAGTCTTCTCTTTTCTAAACCCGACAAGCTCAATTTGTCCTTTTTCATACCTCACTGCTTTATCCATCTGTCTCTTTTCTGGGCTACATCATATCTTTCCTACAGCAGAAGTCCTCAGGCCAGAGTGTGATTTCCTCAGTGCCAACTGCAGGTCAGTTTTGGGTGAATCACAGAATCACAGAATGGGTGAGGTTGGAAGGGACCACTGTTGCTTATCTTCTGGCCTCCTCATGGTCTGGCCTCCCTGCTCAAGCAGGATCATTCTAGGGCACATTGCACATGAAGTTTTTTACCTTTTTACCTCAGCTTTAAAAGATGTTACTTTCAGCTTGATATTTAGGTCTTCCCAACCATTAAATTCTTTTTAATTTAGTGGAACATATCAGGAGCAGCAAAATGTTCTCTAGAACCATGTAAAAAATTCAGAAATCTTTATTGAGTTACTAAGATACTGTCTTGGTTCGCAACAAAATAGATCCATGTGTATTACAGTTATTTCACAGTTTTTTTAAAGAAACAACCCCAAATAGAAACTTCAACAAATTCACTGAGCTTATTTTCTTTTACATGTATTAAAAAAAACACCAAAATAGATTATCCTAAGTTTTTTGCTTTCCATAACCTAGAAGGAAGTAATTCTCCACCATTCCCTTTGTCACTGAGAAACTCCGTCAGCATTGCTGCTTTGGAAGGCTAAATGTAGTAGCAGTTTTCTGCTTAACATGGCATGTTAGCAACAAAATATTGTCTTGTTAATAGCAGCTTCTGGTTATTTTTTGCACTGGGATATTCCAGTTACCAAGTTTGTTTGGTTTGTTTGGTTTCAAACAAAAATCAAGTTCACTGGTGATGGTCTAGTTTTGTGCTCTCTCTCACCCTCACCTCTGTAATTTTTTCCTCACTGTGGGCCCATCCATCAGGGTTAGGAAGGAACAGCAAGCAGGTCCCTCATCTTTCTGTTCAGTGCTGCTGCAGGTTTCTGCAAGCAACATGTGGAATACTGCCACTGTTCACTTGTCTTACAGCCCACTCCAGGAACCAACCGGCTTTTAGTGGGAAAAAAATGTTATTAGATTTTCCAGAGTCACTCTGCCAGTGTCTTTAAAATGTTAAACACTTTCCATGAGGTTCAAATGTTATTTCTTGACAAGAATTTTGGTATCCACTGGGGGGGTTTTGAATGTCATCACTTTTAGGACTAGATAGCCTGAGAGCATGTGAGCAGCTAAATCCAAACTGTGATTAGCCTTCTTTTAGGTGCTGAATTTTTTAGCATGGTGAACATGAGTTTGAGAGAGCTGAAACCAGTTAGGGATCAGGGCAGAGCTTGCCTTGTTTTCAGAGTCCATTCTATTTCAGTCCTGTCCCATCCCCAGAGAACTGTGGGATTGTGGGTTGATAATCTGCCAATACAAAGCGGGAGGATGGGTTCCTCCTGTGTGGATTTTTTTTTTTTAACATTGCAGATAACCTATCTTAGGCATCAGTATTTTGTTGGCTTTTCTGAAGTGGAAAATCAGGAGAATTTCATTCAGTCTTGTTTCCTGGTTTTCTTTAACTCCTTTTGGTTATATTCTATTATCCTAGCGAAACAGGACAAAAATTAAATTCTGTCCCTTTTTTTAATGCACCACCTGCCAGAGAATTATTTCAGTCCTTCTACGTTGTTCCCTTGAAACCAGCTTCAGTGAGCTTACTGACAGGTCACACAAATTTGATATTCTTGAGCACTGTACTGAGAGAAGGTCAAACTGAAGTCAAATGTTTTGAAACATTTAAAAATTTTGTAGAAAAAATTACCCGTAGATTTCTAAGCTTCCTAACACAACAAAAAGAGATCTTTGCTATGGAAGATTCAAATAAAAATGTTACAGATGTCTCCCAAATATATGCTTTTAGAATAATACATACAATTTAGATCCTTCCTCATGTTTTTGCAAATACATATAGAATTTAGATACCTCTTAACACTTTCAAAATGAAACACTGAATAATTTTACACCTTATACTATACAGGTAAATAATATCCTTGTAATTTACTCTGACACAAATATACATTTATGAACTCAGGCTTCAAGTAGACTATGCAGTAAAAATAAAACATTTCTCTCTTATAAGCTTTTGTTGTTCTTGCTAAAGCTAAAATTTGCTGAGAAAAAGTAGTCAGGGCAAGGCAGCTGTTAGAGAGTGAGGGAACAATATATCCAACTTCATCAGATCTCTGGCTTCCTTGCTTTGGCTTGGAACCAGGATGATTTCCCCAACAGACAGCATCTGCCTCTGGCACCATCCTTGCATGGGCATCTCTGGCTTCTGCATCTATCACAACCATTGAAGCTTCTGGGTGATTTTTTGTCATTTTCATGTCATTTCTTTCAGATTTTGAAATATTTAAATGCATTTTAACCTACTTGAAAGTGAGGCACTTGAACAGGCACGCTGTTTTCTGCAAGTTAAAATATAGATTTTTTTTTGCACTTATACTTTGTTTAGCCTTTTTTATTTCCAACATATTTAAGTTCTGGGTTGGATTCGTCGCATGGCCATTCTTCTTAAGCAGAAGCAGAGTGTTAAGGAAGGCACAAACTGAAAATGTAATTCAAATGCTGGGGTTTTTTTTCTATAATGAGAGATACAATACCTCACTTGGCATTGTGACATTGACAGGCCATTGCCTGTCTCTTTAGGGAGGAAGGACATGGATGCTTCTCTGTGCAGCTCTGAAGGTGTGCATGAGTTATGTGATACCGTCATCTTTGTAGTCAGAATGAATTGGGACTAGCACATGTAAGAAGCTTACATGAATTACACCAGTCACAGGGCATAAAAGTTTTAACTTTGTCATCATTTTAACGTATATGCATCTCTATTCGTGTATGGACGTAAATTGCTCTTTTATTCATAGGTATCCTGGTTTTGACTAACTACTCTTCCTAATTTTGATTGCATAACCCTTGGGGCTAATGTGTCAAAATATGACAGAACAAGCAGGATATAATGAGTAAGATACTAAAAAAGTCATATGGTTTGTGCGGCAGGCGGTTTTCTTAGGCAGGTTCCAAGGACATGTGGGGATACAATTATTTGGTACAGCATAAACCTCAGGCCCAGTTCACGTTGTCCATTTTCACAAGAAAGAACTGGGAAGGAATTTGCATTTTTCTTAGTTTAAATATATACAATGTCTTTTAGAGAAGTTGGTTAGCTTTATGGTGCAGTGCAATATGTTTGGCTATTACTAGTGTCTTATGAGAGGAGAGTGAAACATCCTCTATATAAGCATTTTTTTTCACTGTATCTTAAAGTTATATATAAACCACAGCTTTCTTAGGTTCTTGAACCCAGATTTATTACAGTGGTCCTTTTAGTTCTGTGAAAGCAAGCTGCCTACATAGGTTCTGGAGAGATAGATTTAGAAATAAATTTATATATATAGCTATCTTTATAAATAAATATAGGTATCTCATTCCGTTTCAGTTGAGCAGAATGAAGATGGAATTTCATAATTCCCCGTAATTAGATTTTATGCTTAAAGACACTGATATAAGCAAATGTTTGCTAAAAACAATCACAGTTTCTCCCTATAGTGAGCTACATTTGTGTGCTCATACAAGCAGAAGTACAGATCTTAGTGGATTTATTATTTGAGCATTTACAGAGGATGATTTTTTTTTAATCTCTATGATTAGCATAGGGTTTAACTTCTTTGGTTGCTTTGTCTGCAGTTATTAACATCATCCAGAAACATCACCCAAATTTATTTTTATCATGTAGATATGCTAGCACAGATCTGTTTAAAATTTAGTTCAACCTTACCTGTATGGAGTGATGGTTTCTCTGCAATATATAAAATGCTATAATAAGATTTCCATCTATCTATAAGATCTGAAGGAAAGATAAATTAAAACAAGGCATCTCAAAACATATCGATTCTATTTTTACAAAAAGCAAACTCAGTGCCTGTCCGCTGAAGATCCTAAGAAGTGATTTTCTGTGAAAAAATAAAATCTGATGACTTATGCACTGACTTGTTAATAACTTTTTTTTTTCACAATGGGCTGTTGTGTGGTTTCCATAATGCTGTAAATCATGATTAAACACATAAAAAAGATTGTCGCTCAAGATCCATTTTAAGCCAAGTGAAACATAATGCAGTATAAAATTTACATCATCTTCTTGATTAACCCTGATGAACCTTCAGTCATTATCCATTGTGGTAAAAGTAAATTGGAAATGTTGCTTTGTTAATAAAACATGTATAGACGTTTTCATGAGTCATAGATTTGATGGTTATTAACAGCTGACACGTTCATAATGAAATACTGTGCTTTGGCTTTCCATGAAAGTATAATATTGTGTAAGGCTGCAATCCTGTGTCCTGTACTTCAGGACTGTATTTTGGTATGCTTTGGATATCAGATAATTTTGAATGTTGATCTAAAACCAGAACATAAATACAGGGAAGGGTTACCAGAATCTGTGCATTGAGATGCTGAATTTGTGAATCTTAGCAGCACCAAAATCGTTTAACAGCTTAAAGCTACTTGTACTTGTCACCCTGTGAAGTTCTGCTCCTTTTGCTCATATGTCAGGAATGTTTTCTAATACACACTCAGTTACCTCTGTACTGGTTATGTGCTCTTAGATCTGGCTTAATGATTTAAACTAGATTTGAAGTGGGAAGGGGATAAAATCAGGCTCAGTAGAGATGAGCTTAGGGGAGGCATTCCAAGGTTGGTGTGAAATCAGTAGCCCAGCTGAAGTGCAGCTGCACCAGCGCAGCAGCATGGGGAGCAAACCTGAGGAGCTGGAAGCCATTGTGCATCAGGAAAAGTACAGCATAGGTGCTGTCACAGAGACGTGGTGGGATGACTTGTACAGCTGGAGTGCTGCAGTGGGTGGCTGCAAGCACTTCAGAAGGGACAGGCAGGGAAGGACAGGCAGTGGGGTG
Source organism: Cyanistes caeruleus (assembly GCF_971803275.1). NCBI lineage: Eukaryota > Metazoa > Chordata > Aves > Passeriformes > Paridae > Cyanistes > Cyanistes caeruleus. The sequence goes on from NC_141703.1 coordinate 30,558,269, forward strand.
GCTCTGTCCATTAAGGGAGAGTTTTACCTGTAGGGAACTCAAGAGATGATAAGGTTGAGTGCCTGTGGGTGAGAAAAGGGGGGAAGGCTAACAAGGCAGACATCCTGCTGGGAGCCTGTTACAGACCACCCAACCGGGATGAAGAGGCAGATGAAAGCTTCTGTGAGTGACTGGCTGGCATGTCATGATCTCTACCCCCTGTTCTTGTGGGAGACTTTAACTTGCAGGATGTCTGCTGGAAATGCAGCACAGCAGAGAGGAGGCAGTCTAGGAGGTTCCTGGAGTGTGTGGAAGGTAACTTCCTGACACAGCTGGCAAACAAGCCTACTGGGGCAGTGTCCTTCTGTGCACTGCTAATGTGCTGTTCATGAGTAGAGCAGGGCTGGTGGGAGAGGTGCTGATCAGAGGCCATCTGGGGCCTAGTAATCACAAAATTATATTGTTTTCAGCTCTTGGTGAAGTAAAGAAGGTGGTCAAGGAAACCTCTCCCCTGGACTTTCTGAGGACAGACTTCAGCCTGCTCAGGACACTGTTCAGAGAATCCCTTGGGAAACAGCGAAGGAGGGATGGGCATACATTAAGACAAAAATCTTAAAGGCACAGAAGCAGGCCATCCCAATGTGCTTAAAGACAAACTGGCAGGGAAGAAGAATGGCCGGGCTGAATAGGGAACTTCTGCTGGAGCTCAGGAAAAGAATGAGAGTATGACCTTTGGAAGAGGGGGCAGGCAACTCAGAGAGAGTACAAAGATGTCTTTAGATCATGTAGAGAGAAAATTAGAAAGGTGAAAGCTCAGCTAGAATTCAATCTGACCACCACTGTGGAAGATAATAAAACATATTTTTATAAACACATTAACAGAAAAAAACAAGGGCTGAGAAAAATCTTCATCCTTTCCTGGATGTGGAGTGGAACACTGTAACCACGGATGAGGAAAAGGCTGAGGTACTGTTCCCCAGGGCTCAGTCTTGGGGCCAGCACAGTTTAGTATCTTAGTCAATGATCTGGACAAGAGAATTGAATGCACCCTCAGTCAGTTGCAAATGACACCAAGTTGGGAAGGAGTGTTGAGGGAGAGCAGGAAGGCTCTGCAGACATGATGGATCAATGGGCCGAGGCCAATTGTATGAGGTTCAGTAAAACAAAGTGTTGGGTCACAACAACCCCAGGCAGTGCTACAGACGGGGGCAGAGTGCCCAGTGGAAAAGGATCTGAGAGTGCTGGTTGACAGAGGCTGAACATGAGCCAGTGTGTGCTCAGATGGCCAAGAAGACCAATGACATCCTGGCCTGGATCAGCAGTAGTGTGGCCAGCAGGAGCAGGGCAGGGATTGTCCCCCTGGACTCAGCACTGGTGAGGCCACACCTCAAATGCTGTGTCCAGTTCTTGGTCACTTTACTATAAAAGGAACAATGAGGTGCTGAAGCATGTCCAGAGAAGGGCAATGGAGCAGAAGTGAGGAAGTGAGCTGGGACTGTTTAGCCCTGGAGAAAAGGAGGGTCAGAAGTGACCATATCACTCTCCACAACCACCTGAAAAGAGGCTGTATCCAGGCGGGGATTGGGCTCTTCTCCCAGACAGCTGGGAACAGAGCAAAAAGAACCTTCCTCAAGCTGTGACAGGGAAGCTTCAGGTTGGATTATCAGGAAGAATTTTTTCATTGAAAGGATGGTTAAGAATTGGAAAAAAGTTTCTAGGGAGGTGGTGGAGTCAAATGTTCAAGAAATGTTTGGATGTGGCATTTAGCGCTGTGATTTGGTAGGCATGCTGGTATTTGGTGAAAACTTGGACTTGATCTTGAAGGTCTTTTCCAACCTTAGTGATTCTGTGGTTTTCTAATTCTGTGATTATAATATTTGCTTTTGCTATTGTAAGTCAAGTTGTACCAGGGTAAATCGCATGGTAAAATTCTTTTACCAGTTGCAGAGCTTTTTGTGCATGCCATGTGAAGTATACTTTGGAGTAGTTAACAATCCTGCAAATAGCTGTGGTAGATGGATCACTGTACAGAGCCCCCTGGAAGGAAAAGGCTACTTAAGTAGCTTTAAAAAAAGTAATGGGAGCAAGGAGGGATTTTTTTTCTCTAAAAGACCTAGAGGCAAAACATATTTTTTCACAATTTTCAGGGCACTTTTTAATTTATTTAGATTTTATAAAGTTTCAGGAAACTTTCAAACTTTTATTAGGTTAATTTTTATGAGTTTTAATTTTTTTATTACTGAAACTAACACTGAAAATCTTTATTGACTGAAATCCAATTTTCAGCAAACATATCAAAAGGAAGTTCAACAAACATTTTAAACAAAGTATTAAACACTTACTGCAAAATGTCAAATAGATTTTTAAAAGGCCAGAATTTTTTCATTACATTTTAAAAGTTCAGAGCATCCCTAGAAATCAGGCAGTGGTTAGAGTAAATTCAGTTTATTGCACCATTCAGTCTGACCAAGACTGTATGAATAATTTACCTATGTGTGCACATTCTCTACAGACATGAGCCAGTAGGAAAAAAAAAGCTATATTTTTTGACTAATTATGACTGTAAGGAGCCTAAATAAGAAATGCAAAGGAGAAAAAAAAGGACAAAAGTGTGGCCGTTCGTAACTGGAAGAGTTTCCCCATGCATCAGGATATAGTGGAAAGCAGAAATCATTGTGGAGGAAAATAGGCAGAGGGGTATTGTGCCTGACATTTTTGGCAGGGAAGCAGTGTGAGAAAAAACGGATCAGATAGGGGTATCACCAAATTAGGTAAGGCCTTGTGTTGCAGCAGCCCAGGGATTTCAACACTGCTAGGTTATTCAGAAAAAAATAGTTCCTCTCAGTTGAGAGCAGGCCTGAGGAGGAGGACATGGGGGTGCTGATGGACAAGAAGCTCAACGTGGCCTGGCTGTGGGCACTCACAGTCACCAAGGCCAGCTGTACCCTGGGCTGCACTGAAGGCAGCGTGGCCAGCAGGGCAAGGGATGGGATTCTGCCCTTCTGTTCCTCTCTGCTAAGACCCCACCAAGGGTATGGCACCCAGCTCTGGGGTCCTCACCACAGGTAGGATGTGGACTTGTTGGGCTGAGTCCAGAGGAGGCCATGAAGATGATCAGAGGGCTGGAGCACCTCTGCTGTGAAGACAGGCTGGGAGAGTTGGGGGTTTTCTGCCTGGAGGAGGTGCCTGGGAGACCATATGCCACCATCCAGGACCTGGAGGGAGCCAGCAACAGAGATAGACATTTTGTAAGGTCATGTAGTGATAGGACAAGGAGGAAAGGCTTCAAACTGAAAGAGGGTGGGTTTAGGTTAGAAATAAGGAGGAAGTTCTTCACTGTGAGGATAGCAAGACAGTTGATCAGAGTCGTGGATGCCCCATCCCTGGACATGTTCAAGGCCAGGTTGAATAGAGTTTTGAGCAATCTGATCTAGTGAAAGGTGTCCTTGCCCAGGACATGGGCTTGGGTCACTTAAAGGTTGCTTTCAACCCACACCTTTCTGTGATTCTGTGGTTCTGTGGTTGTATGGGCTGTTGTATTTTTAAAATACAACATAAAAGTAACATTTAAAAAATTAAATAAAGGGGTGTCATAGTGATTTGTCAGGTTTGTGCTCTTCAGTTATGGGGTTTTTTTTATCTCTACCTGGGAAATATGAATGAGGATAGAGAAGGAATACTTTGTCACATCTACATTATCCATTTCTTTGCAGCCAAGATTTTCACTCAGTTTCTGGAGGTTTTAAATTTAATTCTGAATTGCGAAGAAAAATGAACTCATTCCAGGTGTAAGATTATTAGCAGTGGTGAATTTTACACTTGTGAATATACTTTCAAAGAATATATTGTTAGAGCAGTGCAAAATTAAAGCTGTTGTATGTTTTGTTTCTAGCTTGGCTCAGTGTTGTTTTAAGATCTTCATCCATCTTAGGCATTTTTGCTAGCAGATTTTGGGTTATAAAAGAAAATAAGGTATTGAAAATAGGATTACTGATTAATAGAGAGTGGTTAATTTTTGAATATCTATGTGTAATGTAAGTATGGACTGGTAAATTTTTATCATATGATGAAGTTATTTTTCCTGAAACTGAAAATAAATTATAATTATATCTCAATTTTTTTCACTGAGAAAAACTTCACAGAGGGAAGAATATGTGCATGTTTTATCTGTAGCGAGGCTGGAAGAGGTACTCTTATAAAAGCAGGTGTTGAGCTAAATAGGATTCTTTTTAATGTTCCTCTATTGTTATGCTGTGACTCAACAACCTAGGTCCCAGTCTTAACTGCAGCCCTAGGTTTTCTTAGCATTTTGATACATGTTTAAAATTCAGTCAAGTTGCACCTGAAGCACTTATATTTTGTGAATGTCAGGTATGAGTGCCTGTAAGGTAATAACTGCAGCCACAATTAGCCTTTCCTTGGTTCCTTCCAGTTGCCTGGTGTTAACCCTCCGAAGAGCTGACCTGAATGCTCCGATGCTGATTTTGCAGATATGATATGTATATATTCATTTGTTTGGTGGATACAATATATCTGCCCCTGAAAATACAGCTCCCTGTTTTGGACTTGGAATTTCCAGGCAGATAATTAAAGTAATCTCACACCTTCCAGCCTGCACCTGCCACCGTGCAAGCGGCTGCCCTAGCTCAGCTCCCCCTGATCATATTCATGTTTGGTCGGTAGTGTTTCATGGCTAATACAAATCATAAACAGGCTGTAAAAGCTGAAGCATCAATGAAGCCTAGCTTTAAAATTGCTGGAAGCTAAAGTTTTAAAACTGATACTGCAAAGTGAAAAATGAAATTTAACCAGGCACTTTGGTGAAGGAAAAATAATTTATTGGATGTAAGATGAAAAGCTGTGAGAGTAAACATCAATCTCATCTTAGACACATGTCATTGATTGATGTTTGCTCTGTGCTGCTGCCTGGAGGTAAACTCTTTGAAATAGCAAAATAGGTACTTTATCTGTCTGTGGATAGGAGCACAGTTTGTTAAGTTACTGCTTTTTTGAGACCCTGCTACATCTTTATGTTCAATCAAAGTGAAAACAGTAAATCAGAGTAATTGCTTTACCCCATGGCATTCCTGTTTGTAAATGGGAAAAAATACTGTAAAAATCCTCAAATTAACTTCTGCTGTTTAGGATAGATAAACAGTCTAAAAAAAGCCAGTTGTAACCTAGGAAGGTATTTTACTGATTATGTAAACTTGTTCATCAAAGGCAGCCCCTTTGTTATAATTTAACCGATAGTTCAAATACCATTAGAGAAAATACTTAATGCTCAAAGATGTAAGGTTGCCGTGTCTTGGAGTTCCCTATACCCTGTTAGCAATGGGTTTCTGAACAGATACCATTTATTCTTATCTAGAAATGGAACTGGTACCTAGAAATTGGCCATCAAAAACCATGGACATGAACAGTGACAGAAAAAGTACTATGTTAAGCACAGCAATTCAGCAACCAAGACAATATCAATTGTAATTAAATCTTTAAAGTTAAGATTGTTTTCTAAAAATGTTTGGGGCTGTTGCCTTTACAGGGTCTCAGTCTGACTCATCCTTTTGAGTTTTAAAATACGGTAGAGACGCAGGAATGATGAGACATTAAAATCCAGAATCCAGTTTCCATTCTAAATTGAATTACATAATCACTGTCCTGCATCAGGGTTGGACTGCTTTTTTATGGTGTTAAGTTTTTGCTTTGACTTACTCTATTTAGCTACTTTGGCATAAATGTAGTAATTCAGGGGAGAATTAGACTATTAAATATTGAAGAAAATGTCCTCACTTCAGCCTGAAACTTAGTATATTGATTTTTGTGCCAGATTAAAATTGGTGGGGAAATGTTGAGAATAATCAGTAAACCATTTTAAAATTTATTTTCTTGAAATATTGCCTGTTTCCCATGGCTTTGAAGCAGTTATAACTTTGTTCATAATTCAAAAATGACCGTGTGCTAAAATTTAATTTCAAAGATATATATGTCCTTGCAGAAAAGTTGCTCATGGCTCTAGGTTTATTCTTGAAATGCACATATCTTTTAGTCACTTACAGTATGAGTTGTGTTTTTGAGGTGGGTTTTTTTTTTGTTTGTTTTTTTGGAACATGATCAGCCCCTGTAGTGATATGGACTGCACCTAGCAGCTTGGGGATGGTGTCACTCCCGTGAGGCCAGGAGTGAATGTTGTAGTCTGATGACGTTTTGGTGGAGCTTTTTAATTTCATGATGGAAGAAGAAGGGTCAGTTTAAGAACAGATGGGAAGGTTGACAAAATCTGGGAAAGAGGCTCAGCCCTGGGAACTACGTCTTCCCTAGGAAAGGTCTGCCAGGAACCCACAGGAACTGTGGGTTTGCCAGGTTAAGAAATAGCTGCCTGTTAGCATGAAGCATCAGCTCTGCTTTTGTAATTAATATGTCTAGACTTCAGGTTCTGAATGTTTTGAGCTAAGTGCCACAGGTAGCTGCCAAGGTGAAGGAGATCAGCCTCCTGGGTAAACATTAACTGCAAACAAACAAGCTACTCCTGCTAAATTTATATCGCAATATTTATGTGTGTGGGGAGGTAGAAGGAAAATGAGTGTGTATGTGGGTGTTGCAAAGCCCTCACAATTCAGAGAATAATGAACTAAGTCTTTGGACTGGAAAATTATATTGGAAAGTCTGGAAAAGCAAAGACAAGATTGCAGGGTGCTGCAAATGATAAGTTCAGAAACTGTGGGCAGGTCTCTGTATACATGTGGTAGCACCTTCCTCTGTCATGCTGGTACAGGTGGCTGGGTCACAGCCCCCTTCCTTTTCCAGAATATAAACTGATGCCAAGAACAGCAATCTCACCCTTAGTTTATCTCCCTGTGTCTTTAACAGCCTCAAAGATGCCAGCTGTGAGGAGGATGGTGATCTTGTAACAGAATAACAGAACCCTTCCAGAATCTACCCTTCATGATGCAGCAATTTTGTGGTTTCTGAAAAGGTCAAGCAGCATCATTAATGCACACCATGTAATTCCTCTGTGAAGGTGCAGTGCTTCGTTTGTGGAAAAGGACATCTTCCTCTGAATGCAAATTTGGGTTTTCCCAAACTGAAGGACAGGATATGTTGGTGTGCTGTTGCCACATTGTTCATCATGGAGATGAGACCTTTTTATTTGAGTTGCTCCAAAACGTGATATCTGAGGGAGGCAAAGCAAGTCAGGAATAGTGTGCTTTAAAAAAAAAAAAAAAAAAAAAAAAAAAAAGGAAAGAAAAGGAGATTTATCAATACCTAAAACTTTAGGCTTTTTATATGATTTCTTTCAACCTAGCCTGAGACAACATAACTCTTTGGACTTTGTAGGAGATTAAATCCAGCCCCAGGTTTTTCAGGTAAAATTATTGCTCTGCTCCTAGGTTGTCCCCTGAGCCATCTCTGTCTATTTCTAATTAAGGACTAAAGGAAATGGTTCCTCCTGATGGCAGGAGTAGCATGAAGAAAGCTGTGAGTGTTTCTGTGTGGAGGCTGGTGCCATCACCACCCTCCCCTCAGGAACCAGCATGCCTGGGCTCTCCTCTGCAGGCTGGTCTCACAGGGATCCACACTTACCTTGGGCATGGCCAAACGCTGGGGACCATCCAGGTGATCTGCCAAAATGTACCACAACAGATCAAAATTCTTTAAAGTACCTACTCTGAGATGTTTAGCAATCCACTGGAAATCTGATCTGGCAAATATCTGGGACTGAAATTGCTCTGCGTATCCTGGAAGAAGCTGAGAAGGTAGGGGTGCTGTGACCAGGGTGGTGGTGGTGGTGTGCTGAAAGCTCTTTGAGCCTGAGACACTGTCATTTAAGCACAATTTGTTGATATATCCAGTATGTGTCTTGGCAGATCTTAGGGCTGAGATAAATCAAAAAAAGCAATGTGCCAAACTTGAGATAATTTAATTTCTATAATGCAACCTTTATTCATATATAATTTTGCAAGTGTTTGACTTGTTGCTCATGTTCTGGTTCATGTCCTTTAAGCATGAATTTGAAACAGATGCAACTTTTTGAAAAATAGCAGTATAGCATTTAAAAACGGTTTAAATTCAACCTTTTGGAACTTGACCTGTATGAAATAAATATAAATGACACTGACTTTTGAGAGGTGAACATGTTCTTTGGAGCCAGGTCTTACAAAACTGAGCATGCATACTACACACACACACACACACACATATATATATATATGTATGTATTGCTCATATATGTACACATGCCCCAATGAGATAAAAATCATGAGGTTTTCATGAGCTTGTTCTTCATGGCTTAGCTATTGAAACAAGACACACGTTAAACCATTAAAAGGTACCTCTGGGATTGTTTTAAATTGCAAATTAAAAAAAAATAAAGAAGAAATCTATTAAAAAGAATCATTTTCCATTAACTGAAGTGTTTGCAATAAAGGCAATTATAGCAGTTGGCAGTATTCTCCTTGAACCAAAACAAATAAATACATTTGGTGACATACGTTCAAGAAAATGTGATTGCTGCAATGTTCATGCAAATAAGGAGCAGCTTCGCAAATGCTAGACATTTTGCCATCTGGAATTACCAAAGGAACACAACTCTCAACTTGTAGCTTTTCCTAACTTACTGCTTATAGATGGCGAATTAGGCATTGTCACACGGTTCTGACATTTGCATAATCATTCTGAATTACTGCAGGTTGTGCATTGCATTGCCAGCAGTGAACTCATTTGAGAATGGGGTTCAGAGACCTGATGACTTGTATGTCTTCATCAAATATATCTGTCCAATAAAGGGATAAAAATGTTCTCCCACTTTAGGAGTATCACACCAGTGAATTTTTAAATTAGTGTGAGGCCTAGTGAAGAATGTTGTACTTGTTTACTTCCTAGAAACTGGGTAGAGACCAGTATTATAATTAATCTCAGGGAAGCTGTTCATCTCTATTTGACTGCAGGCTAGAGTACAGATGCAGAGCATCTCACAGAGTCAAGAGATGCTGGATGGGGACATGTAGCTGAGGATGAAGTTATAACCTGATCTCTTAAAATTCCAGAAAAAGCCAACCTAGCAACAGCTATTAAGCGTGGCAGAAAGTCTGGTTTAGACGCAGGTGGTTGTTAACTGGCTGAGCTGATAGGAGTAGGCTCCCATGGCACAATGAAGACCTCTGCTCTCACAGCAGTCAATGACAAGAGCTCTGCCTCTGGTCTTAGCAGCATGTGCAGCAGGTGATCTCACTCCCAGGAACCCATGGGGAAGCCTTCATCATCCCCTTCTTTCTGCAGGAAGGCATTTTCCATGCCCAAAACTCCATTCCTATGATTGCCTCCTCATTACCTGCTTTTCAAGGAGAAGGTGTTGGTGTGAATAACATGCGTTGCTCATGAATAGTGTGGGGTAAAAACCAAAAACCCTCAACCACCTGTAAGTGATTGTAATGTGGTGTTTGGGTGCTGTCTCCAACCTGCTGTACTGAAACGCTGTTTCACAATGATCCCCTGTGTCTGGGAGCTGTGCTTGGCCCCTGGCATCTGCCCTCAGACCCATCAGAAGGCTCCTCTGCAGTCCAGTTCCAGTTAGCAGCATCCACAAGCAAACAGAAGATTCTGTGTTCATTTAGTGACTGTTGAGGCATTGTTTTTAAATACTAAGAGCATCTAACATATCCTGTGTATTTTCAGCTCTCTCAGGTCTGGAGTTAGAATCAGATAGCTGTTGGCCTTTTGACTGCCTTGCCTGAGGCATACTAGGTAGCATCACGTGGGTAGCCAATGCAACATATGTTTTGCTAACTGGGAAGCTGGTTAGCAAGACAATGTTTATCTTATTAACACATGGTGCACTTACATGACATTAATATATATTCCTGCTTTACAGATTTACTGTGCCAGAAGAAAATCATTAGCTGAGCTAAGCAAAATAGGAATCAGCATATTTGTCACATTGTCCTGAAATAACATGTGAACTTTGTTAGACATGTTGGCTTCCTTTGTGAGGAGCATAAAACATTATCAACTGAAATGTGTAAACCTGAAAGGTGGTGTTCTGTAGAAATTCAGAATAAGACTTCTGTGGTTTATGTTGTCATGTATTAAGCTAGAATTCTGGAAAAAAAAAAAAAAAGTTAATTTTTATTCTGAATGTTTATATTGGAGCTAAAGTTGTTAATTGCTAAAAATTACTGCTGTTGTGTAGTGCACTGATTTTATTCTCTCTCCAGCTACACCCTACTAGCTGTACATACACTGTTGTGCCACTATTCATTTATTCATGTTCTGTGGTTGTGATAGTGTCAAATCCATCAGAAAGAGGAATTGTTTCAGTAGTAGTTTCACGACTTGGCTGATTAGCAGAGATCAGAAGAAGCAACCTAACTGTGGAAACCACTACAGCATATAGTTTTAACAGCTCTTTAGGGAGCTAGTTAATGAAGAATCACTACAGAAACACATCCATGTGAAAAAAGGAGCATTTTCATACAACACTCAGAGGATATGTCATAAGTGGGAACATGTTCATAATTTCTATTTACTCACAGATGTAATTACCATCTGCCTTAAGAGAACTTCTAGTCTTTGTCAAAGTTGCTTAGATATTTCCTTTGTCTTGTTTCAAGCAGAGAAGTTCTGTACAGACTAGATCCTGCCATGTGATTTCTTTTTTATTTTTCTGTAAGAATTTAATTATCTATTCTCTGTGTGAAGAAAGTGCCAGCACTCCCGGAGACCTGAACCTCTCCAGCCTACTTGAACTGGCTGAAACTGATTCATGTTTGTGCTTATTTTTGCCATCTGTCTGCAAAACAGAGTTCTTAACTTTTAAATGCATGCTGGTTTATATGTTGCCCTCTAATTTTTAACTCTAAAAAAAACAATTTCTCTCTTTTTTTCTTTTTTTTTTTTTCCCCTCTTACTCCAGTGTGTATGAGCCAGATAGAAACGTGCTGCGAAGGAAAGAATGGGAAAGGAGAAATCAGGAGGCCCAGCAGGACAATGGCGCATTTAACACAAGCTATTCCCTCTTCAGTGAACCCTACAAGGTAGATGCTTCCCAGCTGGGTCAATCTTTGTTTATTTATTTATTCCACAGTACAAAAATGTAGCCTGCAGAAGGCACTGTCCAGGTTTCATCACCCTCCCACGAGTGCTAACTTCCCAAAATTCACGGAGAACATGCATGATTCACTGAGAGTTGGATTTTATATATATTTATATTTATGTATGTGTAAAAAGCTTCTTCTAGTGTTCAGCAGCACACAAGAGTGCAATGAACTAGAAATATCCCAGCAATATTTGAGATAGAACTAAAACTAGGAGGTGAAGGTGAAGGTAACCTGTTTTTGCAATACTTAGAAGAAAACAATTGTGTAAGACAAGAGTGTGAAACTTAAGCAATACTGTAAACATTGTGCCCTGGTCAAGGTTAATGTACTGAAATCTTTTTTTCCCCTATAAGGATTACCAAGATAATAAGAAAATTTGTCTGCTATACATGTTTCTCCTCCACCAAAGGCAGAAGTAGCTTAGGAGTCTCAACTCCCTGTGTTGTTCCTCATGATAACAGCACTTTGATGAGGCACAACTGTCTTCCATCACTCCCTGTTAGAAGGTCAAGCAGGGCCTTCTACCCTCTGTAGAAGCTTGAAAATGGTGAACAGGACCAGAGAGCAGTGTCCCATGAGGGCTGCTCCTCTCCCTCAATTTAACCAATGAGTGCCTGTATGTATCAAACCATCATCATGTATTTTCTGCTGTTCCTTTCCAGAAATGTCCAAGTTACTGTAACAGCTACCACATTGTGAAGCCTTTCCCTCCATGCAGCGTCACTTGCCCTTGGTGCTTAGGGTGCTTTAGTGCCTCTTTCCAGGAAACCTATTTGGGACCTGGCACCTGGCTTCTGCTTTGACTTCCATGCTTGTGTTTTAATTCTTGTGCTCCAGGGTCAGCTTTTAGATTGCCCTTCTTCCAGATTGTTGCTTGTATTTAGTCCCTAATAAAAAAGAAAGATCTACCACTTTCAAACCATGTCCCTTGAAGGAACACAGCTCTGTCTGCCTTGCAGCTGACCTCCAGCTGCCTGGATTTCAGATTCATTACAAAGACATTTAGAAACCATGTCAAATGTCTTGAACTCCTCAATGACATACTTGAAAATGTCTACCATGAGAGCAGTCAAGGGCTAATCCATGGAAGAAGGACTGGAAAGCCTAAGTCAGCTGTGTCTTGGCATCTCTTCAGGGCTGTGCTCTAGTGAAGACTTAAGGATTTTCCATTTGGTCCAGTCAAATAGACCACACACAAAAAGAACTTGGCGTTTTGTTGGGTCCCCAGTACTGTTTTGTCTGTGGTGCCTCTGGTTGGTGATACTGAAGCTCAAATCACTTACAGAAGTTCTGTCACTTCCATTATTACTTCTGTGCCAGTGTACTGCTTGTCATGATACAGATGTGATGTGCCATGGACACACCAGTAGTGTCTGAGTTTGGATGTCAGAAGACGCCTCTGTGCAACCACATTATAATTCCATTAGCTTTAGTAGGAGTGGCTGAAAAATCATTGCTGTCTCTAGAAGTGAAAAGGATACTGAGTGGATAATCCCATGAGGCAGCCAGAATAATGGCTCCATTCCTGCTTCTTACCTTTAAACACACTGTGTCCCTGTTTTGAACAAACATGTAAAGAGGGTGCTGCAGAAATGCATCCTGCTGCTAACTTTGTCAAGGAAACATGGGGAAAGGCAAAGTCCAGGACAGCAGTATAACTCACAGCTGTGTTAGTGTGACAGAGTTGCTTGGGGTGATCAGTCATTCTGATAGTATTGAACATCAAAACTTTTATCAGTGGCATACTCTGAATGTCATGTGTACACTGGCAATGGACCATTGGGCTCTCTGAACTCAGCCAAGCTTTTGTGAACCTTCAGTGTGGGGGGGAAAAAGCTGTGGCTTGGGCATTTTGATCTTACTGTGGAGAGAGCCTAACTGCAAAAGAGGAAACCTTTCTGCAAAAGCAGAACTGAAACCCACTTGTAGTCCCTTTAAAGATCATGTTCACCTTCTAGGGGTTTCCAGAGGGGAATGAAGTTATAACATATATTCACTGCAAGCTCTGATTAAATTCAGTATTCCTCTGTGCAGCTTGAGAAACACGAGCTAAAGCCAAAGGATATGCCATTCAGAAGACCATATCTGAAAATCAAAGGCAAACTGGAAATCTCTTAAATCTTATGTCCTCTCTCACCTTGACATGTATCACTCCTACTGTAACATTGAATTTTCTCAAAACTCCTGACTCTTCAGGTTGCCCCTTATCCTGTTCAAAGTATCCATAGCAACCCTCTATGAAGGATTACAGGAAATCCAGTATCTTTTACATAAAATCTCTTTTACAGGGGAGTGGAAAAGCAGGAAATTAGTTCTGGATATTTTCTGGACAGAATATCTTGCCCCATTAACTATGTAAGTATTTTTAGTGAAGAAAAAATTCTGATGGCCTTCCATGCAGCCATCAGGTTTATTTTTAGAAGTGCTATATGTTGCCATCTTCAACTGCTTGGATTTGTCTTGCATTGCAGAAGAATATCGGAGCACCGTAAGTCAGACATGTTTGCACAGAATGCTTCTTCTCCTTACACATTTTGTGATCATGTTTTCCCTGTGGGAATACTTAAATAAGGCCAGCAATATTTCAGAAAAGATAATAGGACAAACTAAAGCTCATAACAAGTTATTTCAGATCCCATCATGTTCCCAAGAGGATGTAGGTGAACTCCCCTGTATGAGATCAGCTCAATGCAAAATCTCACCTGAAGCTATCCCCAGTGCATCTTGAAGGAATAAACAGAACAGACCAGTTGTTAGCCTTTGCCATTACACCAGTTTGCAGTAACTGCAAGTTATTCTTGTGGCTATCTGGGATCTCTCAATACAAGATGTTGACGTGTGACCTTCACATCACATCCATGTGGAAGAAAACCTGATGACTTCTCTGAGCTATAGATGGTCTACATATAATCTGTAATTAGGCTTTTGTTTCCTTTCATCCACAGAGCAGCCATCAGAAAAAAACAGACCTTCTTATAGGGAAGCTGGACATCTTAAGGGCCAAACCTGCACACCAATTTTTAGCGTCCATGGAGCTAGAGGCTGACAGGCGAAGACCTGTCCTCACAAGATGTCTGTGCTATGGGAGACTTGTGGGTGTCAGGGGCCCCATTCCATTTGGTCGTCATTGTTGCAGGGAAAGAAACACTCTGGATGAATAATAATGAGTACAGGCCCAACAGCAGATTTCTTGTCATTGAGGGAAGCTGAAAAAAACACTTCTCTACAAGCTGTCTACACAAGGTGGAGGATCCAGTGAAGCATAAAGAGATGCACTGGGTAAAAGGAAATTGTCCTGTATGTTCTGGAACAGAGTTCTGCTGGCCAAGGAGATGCTCAAGTGTAGAAATTATTTCATTGACTTCAGGAGACATAGGAGTGTATCTCGAGCCTTCTTTCTTTTCAGATGTATGCGATGCCTCCCATATCATTAGCCTCATTAATAGTTTCCTCTTCTTTAGGACATTGATGTGATTCCTGTTAAGTGAAGGAACACCTTTTTTTTAAAGTGGTTTGCTATCTGTGAGCCAATGCTTCAGACTTTTTTCCAGGTTGTTATCTTTGTGACAGTAACAGCCTCATGTGCAGAGGGAAGATCAGCCTGTAGTGGTTGAGCCTTGAGCCATCTTACTCCAAGTTTTCAGTGTAATGCTTCAGATGTGAGACTTTCATGTCTTCCTACCCCCTTCGGTGTATGTTACTGATATAGATATTTAGCTCTGTTAGCACAGTAACAAAAACATATCAGAAAGCTAGGTGCAATGCATTTTACAGGTACAAGGTAGTGTCCTTGAAATTTGAGGGGAAACATTTGAAGCAAAACAGGACTGCTTCTACTGTTAGACATATGAATGCTTCCACTGTAGACCTCTAAAAGTTTGCATGTGGAAATCATAGCACTCATTTACTGTACATTTTTGCCTGGGTTCAGGTTTTTCTACTAGGAAACCCCCCAAAAAAAAGATTCCAAACTGGGGAGTTTCCTTTGAATATCTTCCCTTACATACCCCAGTTTTTCCAGAGTTTTCCAGATGTGGTTGCCACATCTTTCGTGTTTTTAAATGGAACTTTAAGAGGATCTTCTCCACTTCCTTTACTCTCTTCTTTCTCCTTCTTTCTGTTTTCCTCTAAAGCAGAGAGTCTTGAGATGAAAGCTTGGCCTTCTGAAACCAATAGGAGTTTTCCCATTCAGACTCCATGTCTGGAAAAGAGAAAGGAGAACTCCACTGCCTCATTACTGTCATCCTCTGAAAATGTAAAGCAAAGGACATCACACGCCTGCATCTTGGCAGGGTTCAAAAAATCTCTGCTGTAAAAATGCTAATGATACACCCTTTCGCTTACAGTGGCTTTTTACAGCAAGAATTTTCAATGTTTTCCAGTATGTTTTATTTGCTTGTTTTATTTCTTTGTGAAGCTTCTGCCTTTTCAGTCAGGAAGTAAATGGATCATTTTTAAGACAGTAATTAATCTTAAAGGGGAGGAAGGGTGGCTGTATTCCCCCTGCTATGCACAGCAAGCACTGAGAAATGTGAAGAATTTGGCGAGGGCTCTGTTCACCTTTTTTTTTTTTTTTTTCTTTCAAGAGGAGAGTGCCCTGGAATGAGCACCCTGTCAGAGCATTTTCAAAGAAGGGACATAATCTGTACTTTTCCCATTTCCCACAAGCTGTTTTCAAGTCACCTCAGAGCATTTGGCTGGCTTAGACTGACAAATTCATTCAGTGCTTGCATGGGATGTTGTGTGGCTTCCCAGATGGTTATGAAAACTTAGGCAGGCAGAGGAAGAAATTTGGAATGCAGTGTTTTCATTCATGACTGAAGGAGAGCTTGCATTGGCCTACAGGAAAAGTTTTATCATGGTCAGATTTAATCCAAACCACTCTGTGCAGTTGCAATAATAAATTTTCCAGTTTCCAGGTAATATACTTTAACTACAGCGTGATATCAGTGATAGATTTCTTTTTTTATATACTCTAAGGCCCTTTATAGCTTTTCCAGTTCAGGGTAGATTTAAGATGTTGACAAGTGTCTTCAGAGACAATAAGGATTTTCGATTTCATCCCTCAACGCTGCTGCTGAATAAGACAGTCTTACTTCAGTAAGGATTTCAGCAGAAGCATGCAGGGAATCTTGTTTTTCTTATGTTGACTGTAGCAGAACACTCAATTTTTGTTTTGCAGACGAACAAGGGGGATGAGCTTTCCAATCGCATCCAGAATACGTTGGGCAACTATGATGAAATGAAAGACTTGTTAACTGACCGGTCAAACCAGAGCCATCTCGTTGGGGTTCCGAAACCTGGGGTTCCTCAGACATCCCTCCCCAAGACTGATGAACATCTTATCGCAGACTCGAGACCACCACCTCCTCCTCCGATTTCCAGCACTACTTCTTCCACACCAGCATCCCTAGCTGCCCAGCAGAGCAAAAGTACCACGATGGGCTGGCAGAAGGCTGGGCATAATGCCGCTTCAGATGGCCAGCAGAGAGCAAGCAAACACGGACACCGGTCGCTGGAGTCACACAAGGGTGACTTCAAACTGGCGAACCAAAAATCCAATTTGGAGAAACTAAAACGCTATGCATCGAGTCCCACCTCCTCTTCTTCTTCCTCCTCTTCTTCCTCCTCTTCCACCTCCTCTTCCACCTCCTCTTCAACCTCCTCTTCCTCCTCCTCCTCCTCCAATACTGCCCAGCAAAGCTCGCTGAGGTCCACATTAGGAGACAACATCAACAGAGGCCAGCAGCCAGCAAAGCTCAGTTGTAGCTCAGAAGGAGGAACTCAAGTCCAAGAGAGACCAGCAAAGCACGGTGGGGGACACTGTGTCCAAAACTTCCCACCTTCTCTTGCTTCAAAGCCCAGTCTGGGTCAGCAGAAGCCAACAGCTTATGTGAGGCCAATGGACGGTCAAGACCAGGCTCCTGATGAGTCTCCAAAGCTGAAGTTACCAGCAGAGACGACCAAGTCATATCGGGGAGTGCCTTCCAGCAAGCCTGATTCAGCCAGGACCAAGTCAAAGATCGCCAAGTTCAGCATTCCTAAGCAAGCAGAAGTAAGTGTTTTTATATTTCTTATGACACACCCCCACACATGGATGGATGGATGGATGGATGGATGGATGGATGGATGGATGGATGATCCTATTGCACCTGCTTCTTTAGATATTTTTAACATACTGGTTTGTATGTTGACTTTTTTGGTAACATTGATATAGTACGTTGCAAATAGCAGCCTCACAGTAATTTAAAGATACCTCAACAGCAAAATGCTTATTGTCTTCAGGACCAAATACTTCCTACAGTAGCACATTTTCTAATAGTGTATATTATTTCACTGACTCTTTCCTGAGTGTTCATCTATAAAGCCTGGATGTTTTTTTTTCTAGGCAGGTGTATTGCTTCTTACTGTTCATATTTCATTGATTTCTTTCTCTTTGTCAAAGATTAAATGAAGTGAATGTGACCAGAAATAGTTCTGCCATCCTCAATGTCAAAGTAGTTTTACAATCTAAATAAATTACTTACACAATATGAAATCTGCAGAAGAGATGAGAACACAGCTATGAGACTTTCCTTTTAGTTAATAGTATCTGTTTGTTTCATTTCTGAGACTGAGGTTTCCTTCTTAAAAAAATTCCATCTGTAGAAACCTGGTGTAGTGGGTTGACCCAATACATCTGGCCATGCTACCAAGTACAAGAAGGTGTCTGGAAAAGCTTTTAGACAATATTTATTTATTAGCAATAGATATAAAATATATATCTTGGACTTATTGTAAATTCATTTATTTCACATTCCTTTTATGCCAGGAGGACACTTTGCTTTACCACTTTGACTGTGATTGTCTGTTTTTGTCTTTTTTGATGAGAAGGAAGTGATTAGTTTTGGCAAAATAAAGGGTGGGGTTTTTTCCAAGGGTGTATTCAAATGCCTGTATGCCAGTACAAAGATGGTCACATCATCCCTTGTGGAAATTGATAGATCTCCTATGACTTTAAAAATTATAGTATTTATAGGACTATAGGACTCTATTTGACTGAATCACTGTGACTTTCTCAGACAAGAGGCAATGACTGTTTACTTTTTTTTGACAGCTGTGATGTGTCTTGAGATGTTTTAAGTCTTAATTTTTTTTTTAGGCATTGTTAAAGGACAGGAAAAATCTAATTTTTGGTGGAGTTCTCTGGCCTCTTAATGTCTGCTTTTCAGAAATGGAGTTGACTCTTGTATTCCCCTTGGGTTTGGTTTGGGAAAGAAATCTCTCTGGAAGCAATTATTTCTGTGATTTTTCTCCAAGTGAAAGTTCCATCAGTTCCAAACACCATGTAGGTGATATGTTGTTCCTAAAAAGGGGTTGTTTTAGGCTCTTAAGCCAGATCTTATAAGCAAATATAGCATTCACAAACTGCTGTAATTGTGCAGATAGATCAGGTAACGGCAGATAGTAATATCCATTTAGCTATTATTACCTCTTTCAGATTTGTGCTTCTATCTGCAAATGGGAAGTGTTGTTAGAATTAAGGATGCCTCTGGCAATTATCTGACTCTTTCAAATTTCCCCCCTTTACATGTATGCAATACTCTAAGGACTAGTATGGGAAGGAGTTCTGATAGGCAATCATTTGTTTGTCTGAAATTCAGAATTTTCCATCTGCATTCCAAATATGTCTACCTCTGAAAAGAAAGATTTAATTTGTTGTATGTAATCTGTGCTGCTGCATAAGTTTATACTGCAGTTTCTAGATGAGGAGACATAGCTGAGATCACCTTAAACTAACTTGTTTAGATACTAATGGCAGTGTAAACTATAGTAGGAGAGAGTGGACTGCAAGATACGTACTAAAATATTCACCAATTTCTCACAGATTTTGTGCGATGCCGTATTAATGAAACAGTCAGTATTTGATAACAGAATATAAACATTCAACTGAAGTTGAAGGAGGTGGACCAAAAGCAGTGTCTGGTGGTTTCAAAAAGATTATTATGAAAAATGATGGACAAACTTCTAGGAAGAGAAATAGTAGGTGCTATAGATGTTGGAGTTTGAAACTGGAGCTAATGAAAGTTAATGTTTAGATCTGAAAAATCAATGAAAGACAATGGACCAGCTGTTTTTCATTTATCCTGATATTTTCTTTGTTCTTTTTCCATCCCAAGTGGCACAAGCTGAAACTTGTAACCCACTGGTATTGCTACAGGGAGAAATATTAACCAAGACTGAAGGTTTTTTATTCAGTGTTGCTTAATCTACCCGCCCTTTGATTTTCAGTTAGACTTCTTTAATTTCAAAATATTTTTTCCATTCCTATTATTTCTATCATAAGTCTTCTAGTAGAATTGTGTAAGAATTCCCATCCATTTTTAAAACTTCTGCTATTAAACTCATAAATTTTCTCCTTTACATCAAATGTTTGCCATCCCCTCTTAGGGCCAGATGTTTTAAGCTGCTTGCAGCCATGGTCCTGTGAATATTTGCAGGCAAAATGAGGCCTCTTGCTCAGAGTGAGGCTAAAGGTGTTGGCCAGGACAGACCTAGTATCCCAGGTGGCTGTGGGAAGAGTAGAGGTGTCATACAGGATGATGGTGAGGGAAAGCAGGCTGACAAGTAGGCTACAGGAGTGCCTGGAAGCTACATGGAAACAGAAATGAGAATGGCAGAAAGCTGCTTAAGAGCAGCCAGGAAAGAAGGAGAGGGGCAGAGGGCTTGAGATAGGGCATCAAGAGCTGAAATGAACCTGTCTGCTAAAACAAAAGGTGCATGGCTGAGATGGGCTAGGTAGGGCAGGCACTGTGCTCTAGGGTTCGTGTAGGCAGCACTGTGAGGTCTTCCTGGCTCCTGGTCAGTTTGCTGTCCACCAGAACTCCCAGGTCCTTCACTGCAGAGCTCACGTCCTGCCAATTAGAACCCAGTCTGTGTTGTTGCTGAGATTATCCTTCCCCTTACTCAGGAGTTGGTATTTCTCCTTACCAGAGTCTTATCAGTTTATCTAATACCAGTTCTGGGGTCCCCAACCCAAGAAGGATGTGGATCTGCTGGAGCAAGTCCAGAGGATGTGTGCTGAGCTGATCACAGGGCTGGAGCACCTCTCATATGAAGACAGGCTGGGAGAGTTCAGGGTTGTGCTGCTTGGAGAAAGGGAAGAAGGAAGAAAGGTCCAGTGAGACCTTAGGGCACCAGGACCTAAAGGGAGCCTGCAAGAAAGCTGGGAAGGGACTTTGGGACTTTTTACAAGGGCATGTAATGATCAAACAAGAGGTGATGACTTGAAGCTGAAAGAGGGTGGATTTAGATTAGATGTCAGGAAGAAATTCTTTACTCTGCGGGTGGTGAAACACTAGAAAGGGCTGCCCAGAGAAGCTGTGGATGTCCCATCTCTGGAAGTGTTCAAGGCCAGGTTGGATGGGGCTTTGAGCAATGCAGTCTAGTGGAAGGTGTCTCTGCCCACAGTACTGGGACTGAAGTTAGATTATCTTTAATGTCCCTTCAAACCCAAACCATTTTTGATACCTGTGCACTTCCATTTGTGTTTACCAGTTTGAAAGAACCATCAGTGGAAAAATAAACACATAATGAAACAAGCTTCTCTGTAAGGACTGGAGAATAAGAATTGTCACACGAAGTGTGTGTGTGTGTCATCAGCAGGACACCAAACCCTCTCCTGTACATCCCATGAGGTTTTCAGAGAAACAGGGCACAGAGTTGGCTGCAGTACAGTTATTATTCACTGGAAATAAAATCTCCTGAACACAAATTATAGACCATTACTTTTCAATAGATGAAAAAGGTTGATTTTTAATGCAGTTCAATAACTCATTTTATATTTTTAATCAGTTTTGGAAAGCCTTCAATACCTTGACACAGACTGAAGCTTATAAATTTTTTTAATTGTTTTAATGAGAATAATTTGGATAGACCTGTGTGTAGAAAGGTAGCATTTACTCATTTGGGAATTTAATCTTTAGTAGCCAGGTTCATCAGTGTTAATTAGAATCCATACCAAACTTCCTGGTCATTCCAAAATTATCATACTGCTCTGTAGAGATGATAGCTCGTCATCTCAAGTACAGGTATTTCACATTTTGAACTACTTAGAAATTATATTGCTGTACGTAAAAACCCACTGTATTGGATAAAAGGGAAGAAAAATTTGATACCAGGGTATAGAGGAAAAGAGGCAGGGAAATCAAGTGCCTCTCTTTTTTAAAATGTTCTTGAGTGAAACAATAAGAAAAACCTAGGGTGGAAAATCATGTTCTTTATATCCAAGTTCTGTTTTTGAATTTCATCTCACAGGCTGCATGCTGCCTTTTTATTACATTGAAGAAGCCTCATCTATTGTCCTTTGCTTACTTCTCTTAAGGGTTATGGAGCAAAGAGGTTGTATTCAAGAATGACTCTGAGTCTAATGGTAAAAAGGAAGATCTGCTTTTGTTAAATTTGGAAACACATTTATGTGAAATGTGGGCAAGGTCATCATGAGGACATACTCTTTCTTATTCACTTCACGGAGCACTTACACAACTTCTGCAGCAGAAGAAATGCACCATAGATTAAAGGTTGAGTTTGGGGTTGCTTTTTTTTTTTTTTTAATTTGGCAGTGTTCTTAGGCAAATTCCTGTTTGCCTGGGTAAGATACTCTCTGCAGTCACTCTCCTTTGAGGGGCTATGTATAGCTATCAGCATCTGGCACACACAGATCTTGAATCTGCAATCTTTTTTTTTGTTTTTTTTGGCCTATTAGCTCTATCCTCACATATTAATGGAAAGCAAAACCACCCCACAACTCTTTCCTCTGCCTGAAAAAACTTCACAATTCAGCCTCAGTGTTGATAATTTGATCCAAATCAGTCTATTTGAAGAAGATGCATGTATGATAAGCAGTTTCATTCCAGTTTAAAATTGAAGATGTAAGTTCATGTGCTGCTGCATTTCATTTGGGAACAGAAGGTCCAGTGAAAACTAAATAGGGAAGACAATCATTATCAGTTAATGCTTCCTCTGGAAATATCACATACCTGGATCTATGGGACAGTAGAGGGGAAGCAGTATCTCATGAGGAAGGATAAGGGTTTAAAGGGGATCTGAGTAAGTGCTTTTCCTCAGAGGCACGACACCACATCCCCCAGGCTGCAATGGAGCTTGTTGAAGTGTTGCAGGACTAAGAGTACCATACTTCCCAGGGTGTTCAGTTCTGGCCCAGAAAGGCAGAAATGAAAATAAAAGCACAGTCAAAGATGCTTTTAGATAAAAAGGGAGGGAGAGATTGAATACATTAGCAAAAGGGTCCAGACTTCTTCCGGCACCGTTTCAGGATGCGCCCAAAGAGACTGGAGACATAAGCACAGAATTAAGTGTGTTGATACTCCTCTACCATTTATTGACTTCCCTGAAGAATTGCAGTGCCTGAGAAGCCAGTTAGCAATCACAGCACTTGAGTACTTGTAAGTGTGAGCCAGTTGTAGATGTTTTCTTTCCCAGATGTTCATGCTGCATTTACAAGGAGACACAGATCAATTTATCCCTGTAATGGTAGCTCTGACCTTCCCCACAAATAAAGAATGTTTTCCCATGTTAAACAGGAAGAACTGCACAACAAGAGCAGTGTGGTGCAGAGATCCCTGCTAGTGCTGAGTTATTCAGGACCTTCATGTGTGTCTGTGGGAGGGCTGTGTGTTACTGCCTGTTTTTATGTAGCAGAGTTCAACAGAGTAGGACTGTGAAGAAAGAGTGTATTAAATAGAGTGGTATTGGAAATGCTCTTAACAAACACAGTTGAGACCACAATATGAAGGGTTTGGGTTTTTTGTGGTATAGTTTTCAAATCATGACAAGCCTTTGCCTTTCTCACATTCTGCAGTCTCCAGGGCACACAACAACTGTGTGTGAGGGCAGCTTCAGTGAGCACAGTGGGCCTAATCTCTCTGGTTATTCTTCCATGACAGCTCTTGTAGAAGGGAAATGCTATTTAGATACCTTTACTTTACTTTTAGAGCTTCCTACTTTTACTGTTTCTAGCCTCAGTGAAACAAGGTTCTTTCTCTTTTGAATTTATTGTCAATATTTATTTTTGGGGGGGACAGCACTGGCTAAACTTATCTATAGGTTTTTTTGAAAGTAAAGAATTTAATAAAATAATAGCCTCTAAAGTTTTCTGTATGGATTGATTACCATATGGTATGTATTGTGTATTTTGTGAATCATTTGTTCTGCATTGTTTTTCATTGGCAGAATGTCTATGATCAGAGAAAAATATCTTGAAATTAGATGTAAACTTAGGATTTTCAAGGATATTCCTTAATGTTTTCACATGTTTTTTTTTTCCAAGTTCTCCCTGAGGTTGTTTTTTTCTTATTATTGAAAACGTACTTGAGCAGCTTATTGGGGTCTCTCATCAGTTGGATCCTTCCTTTGCTAAAACTGGTCTTTCCATCTTTTCAAAAGTTGGAAAAGTAGCCACTTTTGGAGTAAGGAAATCTCAGTGGATGTAAGAGTATGATTAATTGCAAGAAACTTGTCTTGCCTTTTAGTTTTTAACCCCCCCCAAGTGGATGGCTTGGTTTATGAATCAGCTCTGGAGCTGATACAAGAGTGCATGCATAAAAATGTCCACAGCCCTGTTTAATTGCTTCTTCAGTTCCCTGTGGTAAGCACTAAAATTATTGATGAAGGAAATAAGATTTCTGGAATTACAAACCCCAGATTTTAATTGCACATTTTGTCTGATTTTTTTTAATCCATTGTAGTGCTTATGATGATAACTGCCTGTAATAAAAGTCCTCCTGACCAGAAACAAAGTAGTCTAATAGATGTTCTTTGTAAAATGTGCCTGAAAAGATACACGGTATTGCTATCACTTTTCCACCTTTGGCCCTATTAGCATGGATTGCTCCCAGGCCTGTAAGGTATTCAGCAGCTGGAGAAAGCAACCTTTATGGATGTGGCTGTGGTTGCAGGAGCTGCGTGCTGGAGCATGGCGCTCTCACCAACACAAGAAATTGTCCTCCATGTGAAGTTTTGGCTGAGCATCTTCTCCCCATGTGCTTCATGGCTTCTTAAACAAAAGAGAGGGTCAGGGTACAGAGAGAAAAGGTGGGCTTGCTGTGAAGTTCAGATTACCAGTGAAATATTAAGGTGGGTTTTGTTTCCCAGACCTCCCATTGCACAGCACTCGAGCACTGTCAGTATGCAGTCAGGTGAGGAGTCCAAGCCCTTGATGCTTCTACAGAGTACTTACATTAATACCAGCTCATATTGTCCTTTCCAATAGTTATAGCAAAGTAGAGCATTTTTGTCTATTCTTCATCTTCACAGCAATCTATAAGGGATCATGTAGGATGTAAAGGTGATTGGATATTTTAAATTTAAAAAAAAAAAAAATCCATGAAAATTATTTAACTTCTTTGTTCTGTAGTTTCCCAGTCTTTCATGAATTAGAATGACATGAAAATGCTACCACTGAACATACTGATAGGGGTCAGGTATGACTAATGAGAAAGAGAGCTAAAGGAAACTACAGTGAGCTTCACAGATGACTGTTAATTCCAGCTAAATAAATAATGTATATGTACCACTCGATGTGTAAGGTTAAACAGGTCAGATCTCCAGCAACTCATCCAGCCAGGCCAGAAGCAGTTAAATTCTTTATTACTGGTCACATATTCACGTAACAATAAATGAAGACAAATATACTTTTAAATATCTGTATGTTTTATTTTATACATTTTATTTTATACATACTTTATTCACACTGTGTGTTGTAAAGTTTTCATTTCTGTAACACTTATGACTATGGAAGATCTATCCCTGTGGTATCACAAAACAGCCTCCTAGAAAAGTAATTAACAGGAGGGTGGGTTTTTTTTTCAAGTTCAGAAAAGATATATCACGTAAGCTTCTGATTTCCTGTCACTCTTGGTTAACTTTGTATGAAAATGGATAGTTTCCAAATTAAAGCAGGCACCGGACTGTCTGGAGAAAAATGCATCTGTAAAGAAATGCATACATTACATATTCATGTCTTTCCAAATCTCTTAATTGTAATTTATATGTTACAGTCGCATGTTCTGAAATATGGTGCCTTTTTTATTTCATGGGTCAAAACCAGCATGCCAGAAAGGCTGAGGTTGCCCCTTACATGGCTTAGGACAAGTGTTTCCTTTCTGAAATTCCCTCATACATTCCCCACTTTCTTCCCTTCCCACCAGCATGTTTCTCTGTGAAATGGAGGCATGATGTTTTCACCACGTTTTATTCAGAAGATAAATATACAAAAATAATTCAAGACAGTGAGCCACAAGGTCAGGAATATTGAGAACCAACATTTTCTCTCAGAACCAAAAATTGCTTTTCATACTCCTCTGCATTTACTGCAAATGACTGCAAGGGAAGCTTATGTAGATAGAAAGAAAGGAAACCCAAGAGCATTTCTTGTTAGCTCTTATCACTAACAGATGTTTAGGGAGAGATGGGAAGGAAGACTGGTTTGTAACTTCTTTGAAGTGAGATATTGAAGGTGATTTTTTTTTTCTTGCACATGCTAGAGATTATTATTATTCAAATACCAGAAGCATAATCGATTGCTAATCAAATCTTGCATTTATTTAAAGGTAGTTGTACAACTGCAGTCAAATACAGAGGCAGGTACAACTTAATGTGGCTGCTGGTATTTTGAGATCAGAGTAGAAAAGAGGAAGATAGCTGTGAGATTATTGATCACAAATTCTTGTGTGTCAAACCAAGTATTAATACAAAGTGTATAAAATGACCATGATTTGGCAGTTCTGTACTATTTTCCAAGAGGCCTTTCCTGATTTTAATTATAATCTCAGGGACATCTGATATAAGAAAGCATATTATCAGAGACATCTGATACAATAAAACATATTAGTTGCTTAATTGCTGATTTCATGGAAATAGCAGTTCAGAGCAGAAGTATGCTGTGTAGAAAAAAGGCACGGGCTCAAGGGCCAATTGTAGTGTGAGAAGGACTGTTGGGAAAATGCCATTAGCAGATTATTAATTGTCTTCCTTACACCAAATCATTAATGTTTAGTATGCAGGAAGAGTTAAAAATACATCAGTGGAGAGGACATAAAAATTAACTGGGCTGCATAACAGTGAAGGAATCTGAGAAAAGAATTATGTGGGAAACTGAAGAGAAAAGAATGAAATTATGCTTTGGGAAACTCACCGAAAAGGAGTTAGTCATGGTCTAAATTTTTGTCCTCATGGGAGGATCAAGTGCAATGTGAGACAGTTTGAAAAATACTGTAAGCAGCAATCAAAATTTATGATAAAGTCTGCATGCAAGATCTTTCAGTAGCTCAGAGATGGATGAACAGGGCCCAAAACTTTATTGTTTTTCTGTAGTTTGTTTGTTCCCACGAGGAAGCCTTAGGACAGCCTTCCTTCCCATGCAGTTTCTCCTCTCAGGTAGGAATGGACCTATGTCCAGACTACACCTCTGAAAAAGAATCAAACTTCATGGCTGTGGTTATTTCTAAAGAAGCTTGTCCTCTCCCATGAGAAGAAAAATTTAGACTGTGAGGCATCACTGCCTTCACAGATTGGCTATCACTGTCTCGGGGGGATAATGTGTTATCCATTTTGCCCCCAGAAGTGGTACTGCAAAAGGCACAAAAATGGGCCTGTGGGTACACATAGCTTCTGTGGGAGGTGGCAGAGGTAAAACTTTATGCTCAAACAGGGTGTCTAAATATCTATGAAGAACCTCTACACAGAGCTGACACCTGAAACACAGCAGGTCCTTTTTTTTTCTTACCACACCTACTCACAGGGAATATAGCTTTTGATAATAGCTAGCTGCATTCTTATCAATAATCAAAAAATTATGTGTTTTTTACTACTGTAAGCTAATGCATTCAGGAGTTTCAAAGCTCTTAATAAGCATTAATGACATCTCTGAAAATAATATTTTGAATTTGGTTACAAAAGGGATGAGCTGAGGTGAAGGCAGATGGGGACACTTTCTGTGATGGTGCTGCTGCCAGAACAGGTCTGCTTCCCTTGGCCCCACTTGCTGGTGGTCCCAGTGGAGGGGTCAGATGGAAAATTAAGTGGGGGGCTGGTAGAGGACAGGATGGCACACCTGGATCATGCACCTTACTCCATTCCCAGACCAAGGCTGGACAGAGTCGTGGCTGGCCACAGGCCCAGAGTAAGCAGAGCCAGGGTGACTTGGTGTCAAAGCTGAGTGCAAAAGTGCAAAGACTGAACCCCCAGCTCTGTGTTCTGATGTCTGTGCCACAGCTGACCCCATACAGAGTGACACATGAAATTCTTCCATAACTTCACGCTGGAGATGAAAGTTAACACAGAAGCATAACTAAAGGCTTCTTATTAAACTCAAATTAATGTTTCTCACTGTATTTTTTCCTGTCATTTAGGTCACTTGAGGGAGAGACAGTTCCTGAGTGATTATGTCACTTATGGTTTACCACTTCCGTCTGAGTTATTCACTGCACATCCTCCACTAGAAATTAATAGGAGTTTTGCCATTGCATTCACTGGTAGCAAGAGCAGGGTTTGACAGGGAGGAATATTTCTCTTCTACATTGTATGAACTTCCTTTGGTCAAGAAGATATTGCTTGAGGGAAGACGGTGTTTTGTCTTCAGTCTTCTTTGTTTTGTTCCGGAAGTGCAGATGTAATGCACTTGTGGTTGTTTTTTGACATCGTTATTACATTGAAGAAAGTCAGCAATAGCAATACAGAATAAAAATTGGGGCAGAAGCCAGCGTTTGAATTCAGAAACACTATGCTGCATTAATCTGTTAACTTCAGGTCATGTCTTTAGAGCATCAAAGGAGCTTCTTGACCAGTCAGAGGTGCTTCAGTAATTTTTTTCTCTCATGTAATTAAAGTTTCTCGCTCCCTGCTCAAAATCAGTTTCCTCACCGACTGTTCAGTGAATAAATCTATGTGAGTGATTTCCTGACAGTTGTACATTAGGAATTATAGCATATCTGTGCTCATAACTTACAGAACTATCTCAATACAGAGAAGAGACCATAAAACATGCCGAATGGGGATTTCTCAGATATGCTAATTGCTGCTATATAAAGAGCATGGGATGAGGAGCTGCCACAGAGCAAGTTCAGCTAAAATGTACCCGCCACAAATCTTTGAAGGTCCACAGAGAAGCAAATCCTTCTGCTGCCACTTCTTGGCAGAGTTCTGCTGAGCAAAGCCTTTGTAGCTGAGTGAGGTCGGGCAGGGAGGGCTGGTGGCTCCCTGCAGGCCAGTGCAGTGGCCAGACAGGAGCTGGGACAGGGGTCTGCCTCTCCAGGAGCTGCTGCCAGCATCTGGGGTCTGTGGGATTGGCACAGCACCAGTACAGGAAACCTTCTTGGATTCTTGGTTGTGGTGCCCAAGCGAGGTTCTCACCTGTTCTAAAATACACCCAAATGCTGGCCTAATTAATTTCTCTTGAAATGGACTGGATGACATTTCCCACTCCCATCTTATCATCTGTGAGCTTGGCTCTCAAACTGAAACTGCTGTTTTCTTCATATTGAATTTTTGTGTATACAGAGCAAGGGCTAAACTAACTAATGGGCATCCTCTTCCTCTTCTGAGATGCTTAGGTTTGCCATTCAGTGACAGGAAGATGCTGTCCACGTAAATAATTTTCCCATTTTTTTTTCAAAATTTATACGGAATTGAAATCCATGCCAAACTTTGCAAATGAACTCCTTATCTGTAGAGTACCACAAAAGAATTTACAGCATGGAAGGGAAGATACAGTTCAGCAAATCTGCTGTAGCCAGGTGTGAGTTTCACTCCTGTAGCTTTTCTATATTGTACATTTTATGCATTGACTACAGATAGGTATTTTTGCACTCAGTGGAGTGGGGCTGTATCGCTGAACTCATTTTAAGTAGGCCATAAGCATCATTGTTTAATACTGATTTTTAGCCATTGCACTTGAATCTTTCGCCTCAGGTTGACCTAGTAGACAAAGATCAAAATTGCTGTGCCCCAGCAACTAGCTGCAGCTCTGCTGCTTCTACAGATACACCTATACACTTTTGTTTTGTTTTGTAAACAAGTTTTCTGTACTGTGAAATACATATCTTATAAAGGATTATAGTTAATGTGGAAAAATGAAACCACATAGCTATTACTTAATAATCTCAAAATAGACTACTTCTTTTAAAATAAGTCAGCTAGACAAATCAAACAGTATAGAAATGGAATGTGCCTTTGTAGGCCTTGTGGGAAACTCAGCTAATGAACTGAGGAATATCAGTTTCCAGGCAGGAAGGAAAGTCTGCTTAATTTAAAGAAATAAGTTAAACTATTTGCTTCCTCATTCTAAAATCATGGTTTTGGGCATGATCACACAATATGAAAAAAGTAACTTTCAGTGCAGCCTTGTGTGTTTTGAACACCAACTGAAATACAATTAACTTTAAAATGGTAAATGGTAATGCTTAAAAAAAAATAAAAATCTTCTGCCTTCCGGGTGTGACTGTCTTTTTAATTTGATGATGTCACCCTGTGAGCCATTAAAGCATTATCAATGAGCAGGCTGTGCGTTTTCTAATGATTACTGTGGAGTTGAAAAAGACTCTATAATGTTCCTGCAGTTTGTTCATCATTTTTGTTTGATAATTGTCCTGAAAATCAATGACAGCTACTGAGTACAGAAATTTGATTGAACCAAGTATAAATATAGGCAGCAATTTAGACTGTTCTGACTCAATAGGAAAATGTCTTTGGCTAATAAGTGGATTCCTATCTAAATTCATGAGTTCTTTTATGACATTTTGGGTTAAGCCTGAAATAGATTAATCTTTTTCTGATAAAGTTGCATAAGCTGTGATTTCTCTGGTGACCACATTTAATTGGATATTAAATAAAGTGCTTATCTTTACACCAACAGGTTTTATAGGCTGGATTTCACAGATTAAATAACAAGTAGCAGGCACGCACAAAATTTTTCTGATTAAACCGTGATAGGCTCAGATTAAAAATTAGACTGTCCTGATTCAGGTAGGCTTTTGAGGTGCATGATTACAACTGAGGGTTAAATGCATAGGATAGAGGGAAACTGCAGGATGGTGCAAAGAGCTGTGAGAACAGGTCAGCTCTGTATCTTCTTTCCTGCTTATTCTTCAGCAAATGTACAACAGGGTGGTTTTCTGTTGGGTTTGACAAGAAGCTTGAATTCTTGATAATGTGTTTGAAAAGCCTGAGGTTGGGATTCATTATGCAAGGTGCTGTACAAGCACACAGCTAGAAGTATCCTGTGATAGAGCCTATCAGCCCTGGAAAGGCAGAGGAAAGGTTAACAGGAGCCTGGAAAGTAAATTAACCTATCGCACCTGAAGAAAGGAGATAGCGACAAGGCTGAGAGAAGTACCCAAACAGAAAAACATAGATGGAGTTAGGGAGGAGGAATTCTTAATAGGGTGAACAAAGACCACACTTGGGAGGAAGAGTGAGGTAAGAAGGAGGGGATGGAGAAGGTGAAGCTGAAAGCACTGCCTGGCTGTTACAGGAGGCATTTGTCTGGTACTCCACTTGCTGGAGAAGGCAGACTGACAAGTGGGCTCCAAAGGGGCAGAAGATAGTTAGGACACTTCTGCCCCAGAAAAGTGCAGGACATTGAAGGAATTCAGCTGGATGGCTCGGGCGCATATGTGAGATCAGTGGAAAGGAATAGAGCAGCTGTGCAGAGTAAGACAGGAGAGGAACCACCAGTGTGAGCCAGAGGCTTTACATGGGGAGGAAATAAATGAAGACATTTGCATTGAGTAGGCTGTGCTAAACCAAATGATGTGGAGCTCATGCTAATTACATTTTTTTTCCTCACTGGTATGACATACTGTGAATGTGAAAAGAAACTGATGCCTCCCTATGTAACCAAGTCTTCTTTTGACTTTCTGTGCATGGAGATGGCAGCCCTCTGATAGTGTTTTGTTGATTTTGTTCTCATATATGGATGAGAGAATTGCCGTAGCACTAAGCAGCACTCAGCTCAGGAGCTTGGACAGCCCTCTCCTGATGGATGTTTTTTGACTCTCACAAGATCAACCAGAAAGAGTTGTGGTGTGAACTCGTTGGGTGGTTTTTTTCCCCCAAATAAAATTGGCCCACTGCACACAGCATGTAATTGCTCCTGAGCTAATGTCAGACTTGCAGATGGTAATTTCTCACTGAAGGTAGCTTACTTCTACAGCAAGTCAGCAAGGCTGGAAGTGCTACAGGTGGCATTGTTGCCCAGGCTCCGGTGACTCCAAGCCACTGGCATCATTTGGCTGAGACTCAAGGCAGAAGGTGTTGAACATCCCAACTGTGTTAATGATAAAAATGGAAAATAATTCCATTGAGTAATGGCAACAAGCATAATAGCCTTGTGCTGTGCTTCAGTCTGGGGTCACTGGGCCCTGTCTTTTTGCATAGTTGAAATAGCTGGTGTCCAGATGATGAAGATGTTGACAATTATCTTCTCCCATCCTCCAGAGACCACACAAAGCTAAGCCTTTTTCTTTTACTTTCACCAAATTTTCTTTTATTTTGGCTTGTCATAACTTCTGACATTGGCATGAGGATGTTTTCTGAAGGAATTTCCTTTGCCTTCTTGGCATTTGGTAATGCAAAGCATTTTGTTAATAATGTTTTCTTTGAAGCCACATTTTTTGTTAAGACCTTTCATGGTGTTCTATTTGCTGCTTCTCACAGAAGTCAGCTAATAAATTAGCAGCCATTATTTCCCCCTAGGCTTCAGAAAAATGGTAAATTACTCAAAGGTTTTCTCTGACTTGTTTTATTTCCAATAAAAGAAGTATTTCCAGTGAAGCATCAGGAAAGGGATGACAAGCTTCAGAGCTCATGTTGGTTTTGGAGGCCAGCAGCTGGTTGAAGGGCTGCATCAGCCCACAAACACATAGACTGGTTTCTGTGGAGAGGAAGGCAGCACAGGGCTGTCTGGTGGCAGCCACAGCCTGCCCTTAGAGACAAGACAGGATGCATCTCAGTGCCCAGCTGGGAATTCCCAGGGATGTCTGCAACCTCTGCTGTTAGCAAGCAGGTGGCCTGTTCCCTTTGCAGCTGGGGCAGGGATAAACTCTTATGTGACTTGGAGACTTTGTGACTTTTCTTAGCAGCGTTGTATCTGTTTTTAAACAGATGTGCAAAAACATGAGTACCTAAGTTAGCACAGAGTGTACCCATAGAGATGTGGTTTGCAAGGGAGCTGTTTGTGTGTAGATCTCATTTCTTCCCTACTAAGTTGGGAAGACTTACAATAACCTGTGAAATTGTTCAAGGGGAAGCAGATCTCTGCAAAAGTCTCTGCTCTGTCAGGGTGTCTGTGCTGATACTGAAAATGCAGTATCTAGATCAATGCAAAAGATAGGCATGTTTCATTTGTATGTAACAGGAACCAAGGCCTCTACAGGTATAAATTGGTCTCATGCTATCAACACTGGACATTTACCTCTTTACTTGCTGGTCTAGATGCAAATAAGTTTCCAGTGTACCTGCACCCTAACAGTAGTTTAATTGCTGATTTAACAGAGGGTCTTTGTGAAATTCATGTACACAAATAGAGTGTTTCTAAATTGCCAACACAACAGCAGAAGCTTAAGTGCAATTTTTATTCCAATAAAGATGTGATGAAATTATGCCTAATGGTCTGCAGACTGCACTTTCATATGCACTTGCAATGCTCCCATTGACTTCAACTGCTGTTGTCAAGGTATTTCAGTACTACTGAGCTAAGGATCATTACCCTGTGCTATTATAATACATTAAACTAATGCTAGCATTTTTCCATTAAAACAACAATACCTGGAGACTGAAGGCCACCTCCGACCCAATAACTTGCAATCAAATATTTGTTTCAGATTTCAAAATGCATATAAATTATGAGGCTTGACGAAAATGTTCAGATTAGACTAGCCCATATCTCCACCCTGGTCTTTAATTCTTTGCATGTAGACAAAGCAAGCTGGGAATTGATGAACAGTGTAGACATATTTTTAAGAATGTTAGGATTTTATTTTGTAAGTAAATTTAGTGCAATTACATTTGAAGTAAGCTTTCACTGACTTTCATGCAAACAGCATTGAAATGATATATCTATACTGTACATATCCCAAATCCCAAAGCTTGTGTCCTTCAAAAACAAAGCAATTCCCAGACTGCTGTTGATGCAGTGTGCATTAGGGAATACTTATACAAGTGTCCTGGAGCTAATCTCAGTTTTCTGATTTCTGATACTAAAACCAACCCACAATATTTTTTGCTAAGTCCTGTTTGCTCTAATGCAACAAAAAATACTGTACTTAAGTGCAAGGGGGAGATAGGTTTGCAGAGATTACTGATTGCTAAGAAATTAATAATTTTAAATATATAAAGGAAAACTAATTCACTAATTTTATAGCCTTTGCTTACTACTTTTATCTTTTTTTAACTGCCTAAAAAAGGAAAACAGTAAAGAAAAGGAACTGAAAAATTCTTGAAGATCTAATTCATACTACCTTTAAGATAAAGTGAACCACAGACTAGATAAAAAGAAAAAAAAAAAAGAAAAAGCATGACCCTGAGTTCCCTTGGAAACCTCTGCAAACTCATCTTAAAAATGTACACACAACATCTGCCAGACAAACAGGAATGAGGACTTGATAACCAAAACAGAATCCAGATGTGAACAAAAATAGGCTTCTTGCTGATACGCTTATGTCACTTGCACTGCACATCTAGGGCTAAGAGATGCACAAAAACATAGGTGGTTCATACAGCAGGTCCTTCTGCTATTATTTTCTCCCCTAAATACAGTCTTTTCATGTGTATTACTTTATGTTGTTTGCCATTGCAATGGCAAACACCCTTAACCTTATCTAAATTTTTCTTTACCTTTTTCCTTTTAAGAACCTGCTTTTAAGAGCTATTCTTCAAGATGAAAATATTGTTACAAAAGAACAAATAATAAAGTTATGCACAAATCTGGAAAACTGTGTTTTTCAAGGCATTAGGCAACAAATTTCATTGCAAAAGTATTTCATGGTTCAAACTCAGGGCTTACTCTAATCTGCCTCAGAATTTTCTTCGTGGAACAGATTCAGCCTTGATTGCAGAAGTCCTAATTTGGCTTTTTTATTCTGTACATGCAAAGTTGCAGATACAGAATCACCTGCTTGTGCATCTTACCTTAAGTGACAATTTATCAATGTGTAAGGTCCAGTATTGGCATTATAGATGTCTTCAAACATAGCACTACCTGTACAGTGTGGCACCTCTCATCTCCTTTGCTGAAGGAACAAGTAAAACAGGAAAAAAAAAAAAAGAAAATAAAGGATTGGCTGTTGTAGGATCATGTGCCAGAGGACACAGTTGCAGTGCTGGTTAGGTTCAGGAGATCTCGGTTTCTGGTACTGTTATGTTCTCCTGGTTACCTCCTACTGCCTGTGAGAAGCATGGCCAGCTCTCTGTATTTCCAAGAACAGCAATAGAAAGTGCTCATCCTATGTCATTGGGGCTGCACAAACCATCTCATCAGTGCTGCCACACTCGGTGAGAGTGGTAGAGACAGCTGGTTTCTTGTACTATCTGGAGGCCCTTCCTGCAAAACACAGACAAGCTGTACATGGAAAAACATATTAGCACTACTTTGCTTTCCTGGCTGTGTAGGCCCCCCTCACTTTTAATGGAGATTTCATTTGAATTCTTTACAGGCTGGTTTGCTGTTAAAATCTTGTCATTTACCACTTGCAGATAGTTACGTACTTCTGTGAAATAGCATTCATGATGCTGTAATTATTTGCCTTATAATGGTGTCCACTGTCTAGAAACTGGTCCTCAAGCAATAACCTTTTTTTGTAAGCATGCACAGATGTGCATCCATGCAGATATCTGCAGGAACACTTTATGAGTCCCAACCCCTCCACTTAAAGGTGAGTATCACTAAAATATGCAGATTTTATCACTAAAAAATGCAGATTTTAAATCCAAGCTCCTGCAGTACACAGCAAATCAGCTTCTGGAATGAGTACCTGAGGAGGAGGATGGAGGATGCATCAGTTTGATGTCCTCCTACCATAAGAGATGTATTCAGCCTTCTTTGATCAGACATGCATCTGTCTGAAAAAAACTGTGCTCCAACTTAATCATCTAGTTCTGCACAATACTTAAAATAAACAAATTAATTCTACAGAGGGATTTAAATTGAACAAATGTATTCACCAGGGAAAGCATAGTGGCATGACTGAATGGCTTAAAATATATCTAAGGCAAAACTGTTCTTCAAATTATCAGCAGATCTGCAGATCTGCAGATTTGCTCTTTAAACAATCTATAGACCTTGATAATCACATTCTTTCTTTAATTATCACAGATTTACAGACAGGAAACAATTCCAATAAACTGCTATGACAGTTTGCATAAAACCAGTGAGGTTATTGAGCTATGAAATAGCCATGGCTAGGAAAGATGTGACTTTGGAGTGAGGAGAAGAGAATGCAGAGACTCATTGTGTTGCAAGACAATCTCTCAAGATACTGCAGCTTCTAAAGGACGTACTGCAGTTGTGGGGGTCCAGCCACTGTTGCATTAATAATCCCACCCTGCTTTCACAGGGCATGATGCTATACCACTTTTACTTTGAGAGGGTTGCATTTCGTCTCCACTAAATGAGGCTAGGTGACCTTTTAAAATGTGCAGATAAATGAAGGGGCAATAAATTTTGTGCTTGTCATGATTTAAAGAAGTAATTCTCATATTTTCCCCTTTTTTATCTTGCTTTTAAAGCACGTCATTTACAAATAGAAGTGCCCGAGGAAAGTTCAGAAAGCAATTCAAAATTGTATCTTATTGGACATAATAAAAAATTTTGGTATTGGATTGCATGATTGAAATGTGCACTTATTAGGTATTAGTGCTGCATTATATTTCATATACCAATTGAATGAGTTTGATGAGCAAAGATCGAGGATTATTATGCAAACCAACCCTATTGTTTCATATTAAAAAGTGAATATTTAAGAGCTGAAAAAGCAAATTTGTTTCAGTTACACGGCACACATTTTTCAGTATGCAAATGTGCCACATCTGTGTATTTGTTTTGCTGCAGATACAACCAGCAAGAGTTTAGTGATGAAATCTGTTCTTAATTATGATAGCAGCTGTTGGAGCAGTAGCCATTTTTTTCCTCCTGATGTGAAGTTGCCTGATTTACTCATTTTTGTCTGCATTTGTCAGGGCTGCCAGTGCAGAGAGAGAACTCTTTGTGAGGGGTTGCAATTTGTTTTCTGTGCGAGAGCCAGTGAAAATTGACTAAATCTGCGCAGCGGGGTAGTTTTCTCTTTTCTTTTCCTGCATTGCAAGCTGTTGTACCTCTGCTCCAGCACAAGAGGCCTATAAAACTACCAAACAAATGAGGGAGCTGTTAAGTGTTCCAGCAAGTATCTTAAGCAGCAGTTCGTGTAAACGAACTATGCCTTAATGAAGAAGGAAGAAAGAAGTCTGACATCATAGCTCTGGGACAGATGGCATTAATATAATGAATTGATAAACACTTCGGAAGCTTATTTTTCCTTCCTCAATTATTTCATTTCCATATATGAGCATAAAGTTTGTAAATGCCAGACAGTTTAATACTCTATTTCCTCAATATTTTGATAATAGAGAGAAAGAGTGGGAAGGTTATAAAAGGATGATAAAATCCTCCTTTCTGAATACACGATCTCTTACAGTAATTCGTTAACGAGGCAATGCTGTTGCAAATCAAGACAGAAAACGACCAAGAATGCTTCACAGCATAATGAAAAATTGTCCAAAAATTGCAGTGCAAATGAAAACAGAATAAAGAGAAGACATAAGTTATTGATACTAAAACTTATGTGCTAAAAGCCTACTGAATGAAACATTTATCGTCTCCCTACAATCATAGACTAATCGTCTGTTTCACACTGGATTGTTTCCACACCAATATTTTATGCCTTGTTTTTCTTTTGATCTAGGCAACACTAAATTTAAACAGATTTCAGCCCTGCTTCTTTTGCAGTTAACTTCTTGATGCCTTATCCTGCATCACTGAAACCAGTGAAAACTTGGCCCCAGAATATAGTGAGAGCCTGTACCGTTCTTGAAAGAATATGCAAAATTTGCTGTTCTTTATTGAGAGAAGCAATCTGCTTTTGCTTCCACAAACAGAAAAGGGTTCAACAGATTGTGCAACTCTTCACTTAAGATCAAGATTCTCACTCTATTTTCTGCAATTCAACTCTTCCTCTTTCGCTTTTGACCTTTAAGTGTTGCATTTAACTGAAAGAAACATAAGATCATGAGAAAATGAGGGAATGCAGGTAAACTATAGTTTATTTGTAAACAAAGGATATCTCAAAGCTAAGCTATGTGAAGTAGTAAATCTGTAAGTATGGAATGTTCCTCAGTAGAAGAATATGCTTATATACCATGGACATGGTCCTAATAAGAGTTGATGTTCAGAGTAAGAATATGGGTAGGATGGGACAGTCATCAGGAATTCCTGTCCACAAGGAGTTGTTTACTTTAAAAGAAACATAAAAGGAGAAAAAGGGTTACACAGCGGATTCCAGGGAGGTACTGGAATGGTATAAACACATGGTAGGTAGGCAGGAGGACACAGCACTTTGTCCAGTGATGTGCAGAGCATAGTGCCCATGTGCAGGGCTTACCTTGGGTACTACTGCCTGTCTGCTGCCATGGCAGCTACCTTCCTGGGGAATGACAGCAGGGCTTCATCACTGCAATACGTAGCATCCCTTACCATGTACAAACTCCTAGTTTGCTTTATTTTTCTGAGGTGCCTGGGCATGGCCAATTTTACCCTTTTGAGCTGCATACATTGTTTCCATTAGCCCATGTATTAGAACGCAGCCTTGGACCTCTGTGGTCATCCATATTTTTCTTTAAGCTTGACTTTCTTCAGGGAATTACTTTGTCTCCTGTTAAGAAGTCCAGGTGCTATTGCTGCTGGAATATAAAAAGGATTTTTTGGACTTACAGTCTATATCACATGCATGTTTCCATGTCATATGTTTGTTTTCTTGAGAAGTATAGTTGTGAACCATAATGGAGTTACTGGAGAAGTGAGGAAGGTCTGTATTTTTCACTGAAGTTACATTTAAAATTTATCTTCTCTGACTGTTTATTTTGAGGATTTCTTGTCTTCTGGGTGGATCTACCATTAGATATTTCTAATACAGAAGTGACCTAGTGACTCAAGGCTCTAGCTGCACTAAGTTGAAATAAATAGGCTATTTTTAGGTGCAATTAATCTGGCCTTCCCAAATATCTATTTAGAATAAGACTAATCTTTAAAAGCCTGTAACCCTTTCCATCAACCACCAAGGGAAGGTGGAGCAGTTAGCTAACATGCAGATGTCTACACTTAGTCAAATAAATCCCTCACTTTCTCTGTCTGTTTTCTATTGCTGCTGTGCCAAGCATGTTGCATACTTAAATAATTACTGTACTTTTGAACAGTAGTCACCGAGTCTGTAACTGTGAATTGCATATGATTCACTTAGTGGATTTTTTCTTCTCAAAAAAAGCCCCGTTTACAAGAGGTTATAGGTTTTAGCAAGGTGTCTTCGCACTTCAGTATCGTGATTACCGTAATAAATATACAGAAATGTTGCTCTGTAGCATTATGTCACTGAAATTTGCTGACACAGTAAACCGTAAATGGGATACAGTGATTTATTGCTTATGACTTCAGCATATGTTACAGAGGGTACTTTAATAGAACAGGGGCGTATGATACTAATTACCCTGTGAAATCACACTATGATAATACTTCAAGTAATCACACTTCAAAGCGACAGAATTTTCTTAAAAGGCAGGAATGCTGCCTGTTCCAACTTCTTATACCTGTTCCTTATTATGTAAGAAGATTTACTTTTGTGTTGGCAAATAATTTTAAATATATTCCCTACATAAACAAAGGTCTGATACTCCATTTGCATCCATGCATGGTGTTTCAAAGCACTTGGGCCAGCAAAATCTTTGCTCCTTCTAGATGTCTTGATGTGAAAATAGCGGAGACAGGGTGTTCCCACTGAGGCAGAGAAAAGATTTAAAGATGCATTATCGATGTTACCTCGTGCTGTTAGGTAACTTGCAGTCTTTCAGCCAAGATAAGGGGAAAAGACGCCCTTGACTCAACACCTCAAGACTTGAATGGTTAAGAAATGTGTTCTGTCAGGAATTTGGAGAGGAAACCATGCCCAGTCCTTACAGATGTAAGTAGCAGCTTTGCAACAGTTCCCCAGGTCTAGGAAGGAAAAAGTGGGACATTTGATGCCCTTCTTCTTCTCCACCCTACTACCCCACATTCCTGCAATTCCAGCACATTTGAGGATGAAGTAGACAGCCTTGCTTCCTGATGGAGATCCACACAGAAGTACCTGAGGACTCAGCTCCAGTATCCCTCCCCATGTGGGATGTGCTTGTCCTTATGATGTTAGCTATCTTGCAAGCATCATTGCCTCTGCAAGATGTTTGTAGGGATTTATTTTTCCTTGGATAACATGAATTTTTTTCCTCCCAGATGATTCACACACTGACTTCTGGAACTGCAGTTCAAAAAATAATAGCTCATAGGCAAGTGCATAATGCATAAAATCTATATCAGTATATCTTAAAAATTCAGAGTAGCAGGTTTGCCTATAGCCCATTCTAGGAAAAGCACAATATCTTTATTCTGTAGATGAAGACAAAAGAAGTCCTGACTCCATTGACGGGAAAGGTAAATTTCTCATGAGCCTCAATGTTTTTTGAGTTTTTTTAAAAATTTGGCATAGTATTGATAGAGCTAGGTTAACTTTCTGATTCTTCAAAACAGTTGATGTAGAGACAATTAACAGCTTTAGCTGGAGAAAGTAAAAAAAACAGAGATGTTGAAATGGTTAGTTCCAAAATTTCAAAGTCAAATGTTTCAGATTTTTATGTGAAAGAACTCCCTAATTTAAAAAAAATTTCTTAGTTTCTTACTCCTTCAAGGGATAACATTATCATAATATCAAAACATCTGGATTCAAATAAAATATTTTTTTTTGATGGATGTAGTGTAATTAATTAAGTGTTCCTTCTTTCCTTTTTTGAAGGAAAAAACAAACCAAAAATATTCAGCTCAAATGAGAATAGTTTTTCTTACAATTTTCACTTCAGCTACCAACCTGGAAAATCCATTATTTTCACATTTTTAATTCATGGTAAAGTCTTAGGAGCTATTTTGGCCTGTCACTTGATGGACGTGTTGCATAAAATTCCTTAAATATTTATGATTGTATCAAACTCTATGACAGAAGTAGCTTGACTATCAAATTTGTTTTCTGAAGTAAACTTTGCAGATACAACTCTGTGTAATGAAGAAAGTCTTGCATAAACTGATGTAAGAAACATGTAATTATAAAACACAAGTTTTAAAATAGGGGTGGGGGAACCCAGAAGGTATTTTTTGTCTTTCTGTCTTGGGTCACTGTTGACTGAACTATACTAAATGTTTAATTCATGGCCAAGAATATATGATTTTCGGTAGCTTTTCCTGCTGGAGTACAGCTCTCTGTGACTTAATTGGAAATTTAATTTAATTTAAATTGAAAAGTTTTTTTTTTCATTTGTGAAGTATTCCCATCAGAAATCTACGATATCCTGCAGAATTAGACTCTGTATCATTGTTAAACCCTTAGTTGACTATTTCCCATCAATGTGTTCTCACAGTCAAAAATCTCTGTGTTGAATTTTTCAGTGTGTATTTGATGACACATTCTCTTCTTTAATACATCAATTTTTTCCTTAAAAAAAAAAAAAAAGTGATGATAAAAATAATAAAATTTACAGAGAAGTTGTAAAGTAACTGAATTATTGATAATTTGCTGAGAAGGCATAGAAGTAGACCCACAGGTGTTTTGGATAAAGAACGAGGACAGATTAGCAGGGAAGATTAAAACAAACAAACAAAAAAAGCCAACTACTGCATTGCTGAGTGGCCCCAGTCTGACCCAGGTGGTCATTTCTGTCCTCACTGGTGGCTGGGCTGCAGCTGCAGGGAATGCACTGGTGCTGGGCTGGTGTCCTGGTGTTAAAGTTCAGTGGCAGCTCCTGTGGCACTGCCTGGGGGAGCTGGAGAGAGCCGGCTCCACTGATGGGGTTTGTAGGTATAGGCTATATGTGTGTGTGTAGGTGTAGGCTGTATACACATAGGCATTGACCTGTTCTTCTGTTGAGGCCTTCAAACCAAAACCCACCAGACCCTGCATACTTTGGCGCTCTGATATTTAAATTTCCTGACTCAGACTTTAAAAATAATGATCCTTGGAATTGTTTTCCTAAGCATGATGGGCAGAAAAAAACCCAAAAGGTGAGAAGTACGTGGATCAATATAAACTATATGTGGCCTTTTTTTTATTTATCATAAGGCCCCTTTATCTTGCTTTTTATCTCCATTATAAAGAAGCCTTAAAATTAGTGTAGAAATTGCAATTTAAAACCCATTACCCTCACTGTAAAGCAATTCACTGTCAGCATGAAGGAGGAGAGGCACGGTTTGGTGATAAAGAGAATCAGGCCCATTATTGCCAAGAAATCCAGTTTGCTTGAGTGAGAGAAGGGGAACTTCTAGGTCATTTCAGTAGTTATTTTATTTGGTAAAGAATAAATAAAGGAGACTCTGTACCACTGGCAAATTTGATCTATAATGCCTCATGCACAAATCAGATTTTTTAAATGAACCTTGATGGCTGCAGAGAAGTATAAGAGAAACTGACAGGCACTATTTGGCCTGAAGAAAATAAGTTTTTGTTCTGCAGCTGATTGACTTGCCCACCTCTCCTGTAGAGATGAGAAATGTATTTTACATGTGGGTTTGTGGACACCATTCCCTACACTTAAGTAAGGATTTTTTACTGTGTGTATTAGACATTCAATATTTGTATGTGGATATCCATAGACTGGGAAATACTGTGTTCTGTTCCTCAATGTGCTCTCTAAACCACTTTCACTGTAGTTTCCTCAAGTTAAAAGCACTCACTGTCACCAATAAAACTGCTTACTGTGTTTACCAGTGTTTCAAGGGCTTTCTCCCGTTTCAGAAAACAGTAGTAAACTATATTTACTCACTTTTGTTCATTGCTTAAAGATGACTTAAGGGATTTAACTGAAACAACTTATCAGATAAGGCCAAAAGTGAACCATACTAGCCAAAACGGTAAATATTTTGAAAAGCTGTAAGCTGACAAGAGGGAGAAATTATTATAGAGACAGTTTTGATTAGATGCAAGTAGATGACCCTTATGAAATCAGGTGATAAAAATTTAGTTTTCCCCTCCCATTCAAGACATACTGAGGTAAATTAATGGAATTTTTACTTCACCTATTGTAGGTATGCTAGCACCTATTAAAAGATATAATCTTTGTATACAGTAACCCAATCCAATGCTGATTATAACACTAATATGACATATTTCTGTTCTCATGCTCTTCTGGCTTTGGAAATAATGGCATGTAGGTCCAGAAAGACAAGGTATGCCCTTCTGAGTTGTCTAATCTTCACTTCCTTTTAATTCCATGAGGAATGTTAATACAATTGGTTGGTGAACATAGAAAGGGGAACTTGTGTTAATAGTTTGTAGATCAGGCTCTTGATCTCCCAGGAGGATTTTATCTTCTAGCCACAGTAGTATGATGAGGTATATGACTGTGTTTTGTTTTAATTAATGTTTTAGGCTTCTCATTTCAGAGAATGTGGATGGAGATGGTGTGATCATATTGCACCACTGTGTCAGAACTGTTGAATAACACACTTATTTCTCTGCTTGGAAAGACTTAACAATGAGTTCACAGATGTTAAACTAGAATTTTTTTATAAACTGAGGTGCCAATTAATTTCTCAGCATTTGTTTGGGCAAACTAAAGAACAATCAGATAAAAGTCTTGTAGTAAATTGCTTCTTTACTTCAAGGCAATGCATTCTGATATCTAACAGGTTTGACTTTTTTTTTCTAAAGAAAGACTAGCCTTATAGATAGGAACCCAACTGGTATAAAACAGTAAGTTTGACTAACTATATATCTCTCTCACTGTAATACAGAAATACCCTCTTATCCCAAATCACTGCTAAGGTTCTATTCCTTTTGGAATAGTATTCAAACATAATGCAGAAATAGCGACTCCTGGAATTAATGAATGTTTCTGCTGGTTTGGGTGCCTCTCGTGTTCTGATTACAGGACTTGACGTGAAGCTCTTATTAAGAAAGCATCTCATTAATACACTACTTCCAGAAGGGAAGAATCCTCAGCAGACATTTCCTCCCATTCAGTAGATCTCAACACAAGGTCCTTGCCACAGCCATTTAAAAAGAAAATGGAACCAAGCAGCCTAATTTAAATAATATCTGTTGAAACCCTGTGTGCCACTGAAGACCCATACATGAAGTAATCATTTTCTGTTAAAGGTTTCCTAAATAGAAAATAAGCATCTAGTTTTAAAGAAAAGCAAAGAAGAAAAATTCCAAAGGAGGAAACACAGTGTTTATTTGTAATTAATAACATGTAAGTCCAGTCTCATCAAAACTGCCTTTGGAGAATAAGATTGAAAGAGTGTCTTTTTTTGCAATACATGTTACCTCAGATAGTGTTCGCAGAAAATATTGAATGATAAAAAAGTGTCAAAGGCTATCCAGCCACCTTGACAAGATTGAAACCTGTGAATATACACTTAAACAGGGACTAAAAAGAAAAAAGGTTGATGAAATGCACCCTTCCCTGAGCAGAGTTGTGAGAAGGTTTTTTAAACATCATTTTAAACCTGTTTTAATCCCCCTGCAAAAGTACATGAGACTTGTACTGGATTCAGGCAAGGGTAAAATCATCTAGTCTGAATTAGCAGCATTAGCAGCACTTCAGCAGACAGAGGGGGAAATGATCCTTTCAGAGCTTGTTTTAAGAA
This sequence comes from Cyanistes caeruleus, assembly GCF_971803275.1. Classification (NCBI taxonomy): domain Eukaryota; kingdom Metazoa; phylum Chordata; class Aves; order Passeriformes; family Paridae; genus Cyanistes; species Cyanistes caeruleus. Next base: position 30,602,303 of record NC_141703.1, read on the forward strand.
AGTTGAACTCAGTGAATAAGTAGCTTCTGTTATTAGGGCATCTATAAAAATCCCTCCTTTATCTATGTTAGCATTCAGTTAATACTAATGTAGAGATAAGCTGCAAAATAGTGGAGAGGGCTTACTTTCGAGAGTTGCTCATGTAGCTGATGACAAGAGATGATAGAAGTTCTGCCAGGGATGAACATGGGCGCAGGATGCTGAGAGGAGCAGCTTTAACTTCACCAAGCAATCAATATGTGGCATCTGAAGGTCAGAGGAACTTGAGACTGTTCAAAAATATATGAGGTATGTCAAGAAACTTGAGGGGGTTGCAAACTGTACATCTTTCTTTTGGTCATTTTCTGGGCAGACAGGTAGCTGATGTGATTTTTTCACAGGATGCTTAAGGGTGTATTTAGGTAATGATAGTATGGCCAGATATGATAGTCATTGCCATTTCTGAATAATGATGCAGGTGTACTGATACGTTGTGACAAAGCAATTGCAGGTGTTTTTTGACTTCTTATGTGGCAGTAAATGTTCTGTTAATTGCAATTGATGTGATCAGCTTGGCCTTTTAAGGAATGATTTCTAAAGTCCACAGGCAGAAGAAAATCTGGAAATCTCAAGTCATTCCTCAAGAGCACAACAAAAATCCCCATCTCAAGGAAGACTCTTTTTACCTGGTTAAAGTACCAAATGTGTATCTGGATGAAGACAGAACTAGGGGAAACCACAAATTTCGAATTTGCAGAAAGTTTTGAAGTTTCAAAAATGTGTTGTGCTTTCATTCAGGGTCCCCATCAGTGTACATATTGTACTGGCATATCCTGGCTCCTCCAGCTGAGATAGAGGCAGCTGTCACAAGTCTCTGGCTCATCTGGGTCCCAGTAGTGATACCCAGCTCATGTGTCCAGTATCATCATTCCCCAATTGGCAGAGCTCTCGGGGAATTACATGGGTTAGTGAAAAACCAGTCCAGCTTGAAGTGGGCTGGGGACCCCCACTTGGGAGATGAGTGTGTAAGGTTCCCATTTTTTTTTTTCAAAAGTAGTATACAACTGCAAGACAGACTGCAGCACTCTGAAGAGGTCTCCTGTCAGATAGTCCCACAGCTGTAGCTGAAGCTCGAAATGTACATTATTAATTCAAGTTGCCTAGCTCCAGCTGGTATGTATAAAACTGGCTCCATAGTTATTATCAAATATGGATGTACTTCTAACAGCTTCCTCTTAAGTGAACTAATGTAATCTGAAACATACTTATGTCTGTGTCAGATACCTGTGGTTGAAATAGATAATTTCACTGAAAGTCCTAATGCATGTTATTTCAAGAAGTGTTTTCCAAAAAACACTTGCATTTTATGAAAGAGCCAAAGATTCATCAATACCCTTCAGAACCATCTGTTTCATTTCCTGATCACCTTTTCCACAGTAGTGTGGTTTCTGTCCAGTTCCTTTTTTCACTTCCTTTCTTCATGACATGCAGACAATTCCCATGTATCAGACATTTGCTTGGCTTACAAAGGCAAGTGTTTTGGAGGATCATTATCTGTAAAGTTCAGTGCCAGGAAAAGGAAAAGCGTGCTTTGCGTGTGTACAGTGTATGTTATACAAGGTTATTATTTGAAGTAAATCTGTAAAAGAATAATGTAAATACACAGTAAGAATTTTAAAAGGTTCAGCACCGGCTTCAATTCCCACTGACTCAAATGTGAGCAGAGAGAGGTTGAATTCAGTAAGAGTGTTCTTGAAAATCACAGCCATGGCGGTTTTGGTTTTTTTATTTTTTTTAAAAAAAAGCTGTTTTGGAGATGGGAAAACAATGAGCATGTTCTGGTCTCTGTCAAATGACGTTTGCTGTCACTGAGAGCAGAGAAAGTAGCAGAAATGGAGTATATTTAGAGGATGCTACAAATATACCTTCCTTCCCATCAGGACTTTGATAAATAGTGTGTGCTCTGCTGTGTTTCTGTTGCAGGGCATCCAGAAGCAGTAGAATTAACACTCACACACTCACTTTGTTTATATGACAAGCCTTCCATTTGGAAAAACTGATGAATGAAATGCCACATGGACAGCAGTGCAGGAGATCTCATTTCTTCAGGCTGGGAAGCATGTATTGCTCTGAAATCACATAATGGGGTGTGTGTGTGTGTGTGTGTGTGAAATCACATAATGGGGTGTGTGCGTGTGTGTGTTTGTGAGTGTGAGTGTGAATGTGTGTGTTTGTGCATACAAGTGGCTGCTGCCTGGGATGGCTGTGCCCACCTGGCAGCTGTGCTCAGAGTGCAGCTCAGGCCTTTGCCAGGGCTGCCTGCTAACCCCTCCTGAAACAGGGCAGTGGGGATGCACTTCCCTGGCCTTGCCTCCCCCTGCTGCAGTCTCACTTTGCCACTACCCAGCCCCAGCAGCACCATTCCTTGCCAGCCCCCAGCTGCCCTGGGTAGTGTAAGGGAACAGTTTCACTGTAGCTGATGTGAGACAGATGAAAGGATATACCCACTCTTGGGTTTGAATTCCTGTCCCTCCTTTGTGCCATCCCACCACTGGTTGATTCTGACCCCAAGAGCAGTCTGCACATGGCTCCCTGGTGGGAAAATATCCCATGGCACTCCCAAGGCAGTGCGAGCAAGGGGGACAGAGGAGTAACGCAAGAGGAGTTGCCCCACCACAGCCAGGTAGAGGCTTGGCTCTCTCAACAGCTCCTGTGCCTGGTGGGCCAGAGAGATGTTTTGTAGATGGCCCAGAGAGGCGGGGAGGTTGACAGCACCATCACAGCTTAATGAGCACAGCACTGGGCTCTGCCTTTCATTTAGCAAGGCTCTGGCTCCAGCTTTGGCACATGGTGTCTTAGAAGCCCTGCCTGAGTATTCTGTGATGTTGTCTCACCACATTACAAACTAACCCTTTCTGGCCAAAGGATGTGGTCCTTTTTGCAAATGCTTGTCCTTCATCTGGCAAGCAGGCCCAGAAGTTCATGCTTCCCTCTGATTACTGTGATAGGGACTCTGCTCCTCACAGATCCTCTCCATGATTATCTTACTTCTCATGCCATCTCCTCAACTTGCTGCAGAGGCTGAGAGTCCTTGCCTGGCAGCTTTCTCCAAGATCCACATCTCTGTTTCACACAGAGAGCATGCATATGAAACAGTTTGATTCTTGCATCTCAGGAGACCCCTTTGTCTCCCGAGTTTGTGTTTCTCTGGGGCAGTGGTGCCAGCTCTGTCTTCCTCACAGTCCCCTTGGAGTAGTGTCATTGGCCCTCCATGATGATGCTTCTGAATTACACAAAATTATCTGCATTTTCTGTTTCGCTGTCTTCTATTTTAGTGCCTTCACTGTCTGGTGTTATTCTTTTGAAAAGATGCCATGTTGTATGCATGATTATGGTAGAATTCTCCAGCCTTACTCCTGTTTTCTTTTAATACCCATGTAATCACACAGCACATGTGCAGATGTACAGTTTTCTTTGCTTTATGTGTACCTCTTGCATCAGGTGCAGTAGGAGGTGGATGAGCTTTTTAACAGGGAATGATCACAAGGTATTTCCTGTAGAAGTTTTGAAACCTGTAAACCATCTCAGCAATATTGAAGGGGATGTGTACGTGCTATCATGTACTCATAAAAGCTTCCATTCATGCAGTCATACTATTTACCAGTGGCAAAGGTGTGGGGTCAGTGAAGGGGGAAAGCAGAAACACCAGGCAATTTCTTCCTACACCGCACGTGCTCTGCCACAGGAAGGCAGTGGGTTTTGTATTTCAGGAGCTTCAGGTGTCCTTCAACATTGGCATGTTGTCCCCACTCTTGGAACAAGCTCTTATGATCAATCCATACCTAGAAGGATGAGGCCCCTCCTGGGCTGCAGCTTGAGGTACTGCTTGCTGGTTGCACACTACCACCATCATCCCACCTGTGCCTTTCTCTCCACACTGCTGGGAAGACTTCAGGCTCACAGTAAAGGAATGAGTGGTTTTCATATTTTCTCCTTGAAAATGCTTTAGCCTTATCCGTAGCTTGCATCGCTGTTTGCTTGGCCTCACAGCATCCAGCCAGATTCAAGCCAGCTAGGTGCAGCCTCCTCTTTTGCCACAAGACGTTGTCTCTGTTACCCACAGCAAGTGTTTCTCTCTCCATCCAGCCTCCACATCAGACCCTACCTGATCCTGCACATTTGTGGGGGCAAATGTAGAAATCACCTCCAGTGACTGTGACCTCCTGAACCCACTGGGAAATACTCAGGATGGGGAATGGAGACTACCTCTTGTAGCAAAGGAGGGGGAGTCCTGAGCTGCTGAGCTTGGAACTGGCCAACTATAATGAGAGAAGCACAGTCAGAGCTTTTGTTGAAATGGCACCATCTGACTGCTTATGGCTGTGCTATGACTAAAATTACTTGTTTTGTTTTGTTTTCTTCAAGTGCTTGCTTATACCACCGGAAGGTTGGACTAGATTACATCCAGTGGTCCCTTCCAGCTTTAACCATTCTTGATTTTTAATTACCTGCCACCTCATCCCTTGTTTGTCTTCCTGCCTTCAGTCTTTAGGAGTCTCAAATCCAGGCAGCATCTGCTTTTTGTTTGGAAAGTTCCTGTTGTATTGGAAATGCTCTTGAAGTAAACAAATGGAGACACTGGTGATGGCAGTGTAATGTAGACAACTTGTGAAGCTAAATTAGTGATTCTCCCAAAGGTCTGGGTCAAATTTGGCTCTTCTTACATCCATACAAGACGAGAGAATGGAATTTGCTTGGATTTGTGGGAAGGCAGAAATCTGATTTTTCTGGGCTCAGATGTAGATTGGAAGGGAAGGCAAGAGAATTCTGCTCCTGATTATGCTGTAAATCAAATTAACTTTACACGTCTGCTACATCTTTCAAGTTTAGTGTTCTCTGAATTACTGCCTTCATGTTTACACTGTTAAAAGTCTAATGCATTAGTAAGCAGCAATCACCACAGCTTTGCTCCACATTAGGGAAAAAAACCCCACTCTCTTTACCAAGAAGGACTGTCAGGGATTACTGCATGTGCACGTCCTGACAAACCAAACAGCCTCCAGGGTGCTTATCTCCACTGCTGCTCACTTCATGTTTTATCCATTAAATGAACATGATGATGGTATTTTTTCTTATTTCTTGACATCACTTTTAGCATGCTGGCAAAACTTAACATGCAGTCATCTTGGCTCAGTATAAGCAGTAATGTCATATAAATTAGTTTTGAAGAAATCATTTTCTTGTTAATCATGGATTTAAAGACCTCCCTTGTTCATTGTGTGTGTTTTGAAAGGAAAGACTGAGGTTCAGCAGGTTTAAATTTGGCAAGATTAAGATAGATATGCAAAGCTTTTCTCACATCACAAGGGTTTATTGCTCTGTTTTTGTGGGAAGTATATGCATTTTAAAATTATTTCAATTTTACAGTTAGGTTCATCACATAGAGGAGTCCACTACTAATATAGAACTGCTGTGATCTGTAGCTGTTTTTAACAGGTCTTTCCAAAAGAAGAGGAATTGTTTGAGGAAATAGGTTTATTGTAAATGTGTTGGGATTACACTCAATAATGGAGTTGATGTTCCCTGGGAAAAAGCTTTTCCCTTTTTCTCTGTTGTATGTCAGTCCTTATTTGCATTTTTAAAACATTTTCATTGCACTCTGTGGAGTTTCCTCACGTCTTCTTTTAAGAATTTAACATAGCTGAAAGTGATATTTGTCTCCAGTTTCTCTGGGAAAAGAATAACAACTGCAGCCGAGAAGACAGAGAATTTCTGATTGTTGGGTTTTTCCACAGAACTAATTACAAAACTGCGTATTGCCTGGCATGATAGTCTTTGAGCTGTGGCCTCAGTTGGTTATGGCAGGATGAGAGGGCGTGCCATCATGCCTGGCCTGCCAGATGGGATTTGTATTATCAGGAAAATTCTGGTTTTGACAGGGCTATCGTAGTGTCCCGCTGCTCGCCTTCCTCAGTATTGTATGAACTGCTCTATTCTTCAAACACTGCCTCATCCCTTGTGCTTCTGATACAGAACACACATCAGACACAGCAAGAATTTCGTAGATCCTGAGGTGGATTTCCCCTGAAAATGATTTTGCCTGCTGCCTTTATCGTCAATAAATCTTGGCAGCCAGACAGCACAATCCATTGCCACTCACATCCTGCCTTGTGTGAAAGTTACCCGTAACCTAACGGGAGCCATTTGATCCTTTTCAAACTGCAGGCTGTCTTTGGTGAGGTCCTGCTTTTCCAATACTGTGCTGCAGCTTCAAACAATTGTTTTGCCCTTGTCATCACCGTCATCATCCATTGTTCTTTTTTCCCCAGTTGTACTTAATCTCCTCTATCTAAATCTAGTCTTGCATGTAAATAAAAGCAGAAAAATTCTCTTCACTTGGTTGTGTATGATAATGTTTAATAAAAACAAAAGTAATGTGGTAGATAAATATTTAGGAATGATATAGGTGCAGATTTAATCTGAGAATCATTTATTGAATGTAAAAAGGCTACAGTGCCTCCCTGACCACAGCATTCTGTAGAAGCTGTAAAAAAGAACTTTACTAAAAAATTATCTGTATCCCAGAGAAGAAACAAACCAATTTGGAAAAAAAAAAAAAATACTGCTTTATTTAGTGGTGTCATTGTACATGTGTGTATTACTAACAACAAGATGATGCCCATAAGTAGGGCTGGTTTTATTGGGTTCTGCGCTCTAACCCTGGTGCATTTTTGTAGGTTAGAGAGAGTGCTCTCATTTCTCCTGTTAGTGTCCATCCCTCAGAGGCATGAAACACCCTTATGTTTTTGATGTGAAATAAAAAGATCCTGAAGTCAGAGCCCCTTACTCTGGAGAGCTGACTGGGCCTGTTGTGTCACCCAGAGCTTATTTCTTGTCTCCATCCACAGGTCCATGCTATGAACATGCACCAGTTCACATCCAGCAAGGGCAAAAAGTGCTCCCATGTAGGTACCCCTGAAATCATGTGAAGTGTCAGACAGGGAAGCCTCCCCAAGGGATGGTCAGATATGACACAGGTATGATCTGTGGTACCCCAGCTAGTCTGGAATGACAGCCAAGGTTTCCCACAAGACCCCACTAGTGGTCAACCAGTGGCCCAAGAATTGCAGCTGCCACCAGATAATTTATAAGGTAGAAGTGTACATTCAGGTACATTCAGGAGGAGAGTTCTGCTTTAAATCTAGGTAAACTATGTGAACGCAAGTCATCTAACATTAGATTTTTCATTCTAAGTTTCAGAATTTTCAGACTTGTTTTGCTTTACCATTCTGTCTACTCTCTATCAACAACAAAAGCAGTTCAGTTACTGCAGCTTCATAATTCACAGCCTTGATTTACTTTTAATACAGGATTTGGAGATGTAAAAAAAACATTTTAAAATTAAGAACTAAAGCCTCAGTTTGAATTTAACCATGTCAGTCCAGACTGAAGTAATTGAGGATTGGCTCCATAGGCCAGTTTGTAGTTGTTCTTGAGTTTTGTTATTTGGAAGAAGACAGTTAAAAAGCCAAGTCCATATCCAGTAGGAAAGAAAGCTAAGAAAAAAAATGGGTTTAAAACATTTTTCAATGAAAAAACATCAGGTTTTGCATAATATTGTGTTTTCTTCTTCAGAATTCTTCGATTCATTCTTTCTTTTTAGGCTGAAAGAGCCAAAGCCTGAAAAATACTTTAGGTTTTATATAGGAATTGCTTGAATGTTTTAGCAAAAACTTTGCAAGCAGTTTGAGCAGCAACACTGAGACAATAAAGCTTGCTTGAAATTTTAGATCATTAATCAGGGTTCTTTATACAGAAATGTTGCTTGAATTGGCACAGTCCCACACATTGATGGAAAAGAGCTGCAGAATGAAGAAGTCCTTTTATTTAAAAGCAAAAAATAACACTGCAGAAGCATGACTAGCAATATTATACTAAAAATAGTTGCTTTCTTTGGCTTTTTAGCTGATTAATTGGTTATGTAAGAGGAATATTTATAGCATAGGAGCAGCTCAACCTGCTGCATGCCCAGAAAGCATAGCATGACATGCAAAATTTGGGAAGAATAGCTGAAAAAAAGGCTTGTCTTACCTTTCATTCTAATGGTATGTTTTGAAATATATTATTTGATTTGATGAATTGATATGATTTAGTAGTTGGGCCAAGAAACAACCAAAATGAGGATTGATATAGCCCCTTTATTTGGTTCTTGGGGTGGCAGATTTTCTTTGAATGAAAGAATGAATGAAAGAATTTCCTACAAGCAGAACTGGTTGGTAGGTTTGATTGGTGGATTGTAGTAAATTGAACATAGCAATGTTAATGTCTCATAGTAATGACAGTTTCTCAGATGGCAGTGTCATTCCTTCACAATTTCAAGTGACTTTACCTTGCTATGTTTAGTATTTTTCTTGAAGAACAAGTGAAGGTGCCATATGCCAAATATGTTTCATGTCATGGCATCTCCACCAACCCTCAGTGATACATTACATCTGTCTTAAGAATTTGACTCCCATTTTTGTCATTTTATGTAAGACTGCCAAGGTTGTCTCAAAGAGACCCAAGCCACTAACTTACCAATCTGTTGCCAACACACTAGGAGTAGAGAAGGAGTAAAGCCTAAGAAGTATGTGAAATGTATTATTTTTCCTCTTTCTAAAATTTTCAACACTTTTCATTTCCTTGATTAAGGATAGGCTCATGAGAATGAACTTCTGTGCTCAGCATTTTGTCTGCTTCTGTTACAACTCTTTTATTCTATACATACTAGAACAAAACTTATTCCGAGTTAATAGAATGTATGAGATTAAATAAGAGGTGAGAAATGAACAGCCAAATGACAAGTAAATTTTGGCTGCAACCAAAGCAAAGGAGGAGAGAAGGCAACACAGAAGGAGGGAATAAGGACTCCCAGAGTGAGAAAACATAGAAGTGCTGTCTGCAGTGTGGTGTTGTCGCTTCTCTTTTCAAAAGATGCAATCTTTATCATTATCTTTTGCTTCTGATTATGCCCTACCATTAGCACTGCTCCTTATGCTAGAAGTGTTCCATGTAAACACTCAATTTTTATTTTCTTGAAGGCAAACTAAGACAACAGGCTGTCCACAAGGGAATGAAATACTGATCCTGTGCCTTAAAATAAGAAGCATAAAACTCTTTTTTCTGGTGCAGCTACATTGGTGCCCTAGTTTTGATCAGGAGTTGCATCTGAAGTCAATCTCTTGGTCATCCTTGCTTACCAGCTTTTGGTTCAGCTTGCAGAGCAGTCAGTGTGCAAACTAGGTTCCTTTCAGGTGAAAGTAGCCCAAAAATTTATTCCAGAAGCCAAGCTAACACACTAATGGGCATTCTAAGGAGCAGACTAGGTGTTAGTCTGCAGTAAGACACAGAAATTCAAGTAGGGGCCTCAGCACAAGCTGTTGCAGTCTACTGCTCCACTTTGTCCCCAGTAGTCAGTGAAATACTCTTCTTTATACAGGTTCTCATTCACTGACTGTAACCCTGGTTCTGTAACCAGTCTGTGTCTCTCCCCCAGTTCTGCCTGCACTGAGGCTAGTTCTTCACTGTTAAAAATCAGCAAAGCCTAAGGAAGTGAGTGAAGTGACATAGCTTCATACCAGCTGAAGATCTCAACTCTCCCACTTTCATCTGCCAGCTCTGTCTCTCTCAAGCTCAAAAGATGAATAGAAAGAAAAGCTGATGGAAGAAGTAGGACTTGTTGGGACATACACAGCAGCATTTTTGTGACAGATCCATCCAGTTTTACTTCAAATCTACTTCAGGCAGCATTGCACCTTTGGATTGATTTTTAAATGGTAATGTTTATTCCTTATTAATAACAAGACTGTCTCATAATAGACAGTTTTGGACCAAGTCTGTAAAGTGCTCACATGTTTAAATAGTCACAAAAGAATTTTAACAGTTGCCTATAAATTTAATTGCTTCATACCAATTATTATACAGAATAGTATATGTTTTTTATTACCCTCAGGTCCGTTTTTAATAGGAGTGCTGTGCTTTGTACAAGTCAATTATTTTTGATAGTTACAGTAATTAATGTTTAATTATATTTTATTAGTCTCATTTTGTTCAACTATCTTGGAACCAATCCAAGCATTTCTAAATGCTATACTTTGTGTGTGCATGTGTGCACACATCTGCATACTCTTCTTACGTTGATAAATGCAACCTCTGAGTGCATTATTCTCACAGAGCGGGAAATATGAGACTCATCTCAGAAGACTACAGAAACACATGTGCTGTCCTCTTTCCCATGGCTATCAATGATATCCCTCATGCTCATCTCACAACTGCAAGACAATCTCCCAATTTTCTCCTACACAGATATATTTCTGATGTCTCCTAATAGATATTTCTCATGAGTTTAGAAATGTATTTTCAATGGCTTTCACTGTGCACGTGTGTGAGTGACTTTTTTTCCTCTTGATTTATTTTCACTTTTTCTTCTTTGTTGGCTTTCTCCCTTTTTTCCTCTTTTATTCCTCTTTTCCCTAGGAATGACTTTTGCTACTATTTCTGAATCCTCTTAGTGCCTTTTTCTTTTTTTTTCCTGTAATGTTTTTTTTACTGTCTTTCTTTTCCACTTTAAAGGGAGTAGAAAACTTCTGTCTTCCTCTGAAATCTTTTTTCCCAACTCTCATGTTACACCAGATGTATAGGCTATCTCAGAAGTAAAACAGCTCTAGCGTTTTATATTTTGTTACACTTTTTCTGTTTGGGTTGGTGATTCTTTCCTCTTTTGTCTCTCCTCAATTTTGTGACTCTGTCATCTCTCCCCTCCTTCCTCAGTAAGCAAATTGTGTTTACTTTGTTCTTTGAAAAATTGCATCCTTTTTAATTTTGGCCTTTCATTGAATCTTTGTGCACTTCATGTGTTTGTCAATTTTCCTGTGAAATGACAATTGCACGACAAAACTGATAATAATTTACTGGAACTTTTTCTTCTTGAAAGAAAATACCACCATTTGAATTGCAGTGACCAAGAATTTTTTCCCAGCAAGTTTAGGAGCTTATGACCTTAAGGTTTCACAGAAAATCTGTTGGCTACACACTCATTGCTATCTGCTGTCTTTCTTGTTTGGTTTTTTCTAGGTTCCATGTTTGACCTTTCTCCATCAGTGCAGCAGCTGTGACTAGTTTTCTTCTGAGTACTATTTATGTTATGGGAGTAACCAAAGGCCTTAATCAGTCCTGGAGCTTCATAACCTGGGTGTCTTACATTCCTAGAAAGGAAAATTCCTTCAGCTGGAGGCTCTACTACTTAAATGGCTGCAATGAGAGTTTTCTGTGTGCAGTTTTCAAGGCTAACCTTTCCAGCATATTTGCCCAGAACACAGTGCAGTAAAAGGCAGCTGCTCATGACTTCTTGAGGCCGTCATTCCATTGACAGGTGTTTTCTGTTTCCTTCAGTGATGATTGAGTTCAACATAGTGAATTTTGCACAGGAATCAGGGATCAGAGTCACCAATGAAGTGTGGGAAGGGGCCTGAGTTGTCTCACTCATTAATTCCTTTCTATTGATATAATTATGGTAAACTAGTGTTGACATGTCAGATTTTGGGGACAGATATTTTGCATGTTGAAGGAGAGCCAGTGTTTCAAAGCTTTTTCTGCCTGCTGTTCCTTCCTGCTTCCTTCCACTTTGCTGTGAGTCCTTGCAATGCAGTGTACTATTCAATATAATCTTTCTCACACTGGTTTAAGAATGCTCACTGGGCATGGGTTATGAGAAACACACTGGGAATAACAGGAATGGTTGTATACTAACCACATGTTAATGTTTTAGAACTTCTGAAAGAAAAACATCTTTACACATAGATTAGATATTAGATAGAGCAGTGGAAGCTGAGGAAAACACTTTCTTCTGAGGGACAAGGAAAAGGTAAATAAAAAAAATATTTCCCACAGTATAAAAACCATTGGTAAATGCTACAAAAAGGCAAGGCTCTAAAAAAGAGATCACACCTCAGAAAGACACCCAGGAGAAAAAATGTGTGGACTACATGACTCACTGAATGCTCCTAGAGATGGGCAGAGTGGGGTCCTGCTGTCCTACAGATACTGTGGCAGAATAATGGTACAGGTTTACTTTGAGACTTCTTAAAGATTTCTGAGTTGGAGTGGTCCTTGCCTCCCTCCAGGCAGAATGCTTTCACTGATACTCTATTATCACATCAGACTAGATATTTTCTTAACATATAAAAATTCAGATTCTTCCCAAATAAATCAGAATGAGGCCCTGAGTAAGTACCTAACTATTCATGTACTCGAAAGAATTTCAGTTTTTTACCACTCTGCCCTAAGGAACCCATGCAAAGCCACTTAATCAAACCCAATGTGTTCCTGTTAAAAGCTTGAGCAAATCAGCATTTCCCCTTGCTTATCATGAGAAGTTTACCAGCCGGCTCTAATTGTCAAATCTGAGTGCCAAATGCCAATAAGCATTTGTAGGGGGACTAAAAGCAAGCATCGTTCATTCATCCTTAAACCTTTGCCTGAACAAAGACTGCAGAAGGCACAAACAGCCTTGGCAGACGCACTGCTTGTCCTTTCTACCAAAAACAACCCCAATGGCAGCCTGCTCAGAGATATTCACCACCTCATAAGGATGTGCTGTGAAGTACTCAAGGGAGTTCTTCAGTCACATAACACTGTTCAGGAATTATTCAGCCGACTGAAATGGCTCCGTTCCTCACTTCTCTGCAGTAATGCTCACGGGCGTGACATTAAACAAACTCTTACCATGCATCTAATTAAATGGGGCCTGAGCACTGTATCCCTCAGTGTTCTAACGTGGTGTGGATTCTTGTGGCTAGCTCACATCAAGCCAGCGATGGCTGGTTTGTAATGAGATTACAAGATCTGATAATAGCTCTGCAGTTATTATCTCTATGCCAAGACATTTGTAGCTGTAAAAGGTATTATGAATAGGAGACTGGAGGGTGCACTCCTAAGCCTCTAACTAGTAGATGGGAAACAACTTTGCAAGTTGAGCAGATTTACTACTTCCCCCAAAGAAATCCCTGTCTTCCAGAGCTGAGGAAGACAAATTGCTGGAGAATGCCCAGATATGATTGTGTGCAGCCACTTTTGCTCCTGCCAGCTCCAGTCCTAGGCATCTGCTTGCAGGCTTTGACCCAAGCAGCATCAATCAGATGGGCTGAAACAACGTAAGAAGAAACACCCATTCTAAAAAATATGTGGGAATTTTGTATCTGGGGTTTCCCAGTAGAAGACTTTAAAAAAAAAAAAAAAAAAAAAAAAGACTGAAAACTTTGACGTTTCCAGTGTGGTTGGTACTAACTTAAGGCAAATCCAAAGACATCATTAATTCAAAGAGATAGCACTTAAAAACAGTGAAAATACCAAGCACTGTGCAAACTATTTCTTAATCTTAGTAATAAATGTAGACAGTAAAATATTAACAAAGATAATGACTAGCAGATTAGAATTTATTATGCAAGACTTCTTCACTATAACCAAGAGGGATTCATTAGAAATAGATTACAATGTACAGCAATAATAACAGACAATTATTGAACATAATAAATCTATGTAAAGAGAAGGATGAGTTAATGTCTGTCTTTTCTATTAGATGGAGAAAAAATTCATCTGATCATGTAAACTCAAGTCACTCTGTTCTAACTGTCCTCAGATTTCCCAGTGAGAGCAAGCAGGTCTGTGACAGAAGAGAGGCATGAATATGCAGAAATGGACTCAAGGAGATGTTGTAGAAGGAGACATAAGCTCAAAATGCCCCACTCATTTTTACTTTTTGGGAGGCTTTTTTCCATAGTTAAGTATAGCCCAATATAACAACCACAAATAAATGGATTGGGTAAGGATAAAATAAGTGACACTAGTAAATAGTACATTAATGTTTTTTTTATCACAACCAATATATGCTATTTTTTAGTATTCTACATTCTTCTTTCTTACTCAGTTTGATTAGACTGTAAGAAAGGAGGATGTGGGGGGTTTAATTAATATTTAGAGCTTTAATTAATATTCAGAGCACATTGTGGCATTATATTTCTAATATTGAAATTGTGATGGTTTTTTAAGTGTTTTATCAAAAAATTCCAGTGGGAATTTGTTTTATAGTGCTTCAAATTGTCAAATGTTATCTGTGGCAAACTTTCTACAATTCCACCTGCAGGAAACATCTGCTTTGCAAATTTTCCAAATGGTAAACACTTTTTTTTTCTAGGTTCTGTTATCTTTATTCTGGTTTTCTTCCTGCCTGTCAGTCCTTTGCCAAGCTCAACATGAGATCTAATCTCAGAATGATCCAATGATCATGTTAGGTCATTTTTCTGACATGTTGGACGTACTCATGAAGCTTCATGGATCTTAGAATCAGTTGTATTTTATATCCAACCCCTGGGTTACAAACAGGTGGACACTTTTCTCTGTCTTCTGCTGCAAAGAGCAGAACCTGTTCCACTGGCTGGTGACAAATGGCACTGTTCTTGTTATTGCTGTTATTACTGACAGTAATTATGGTAATAAACATCTCATCAAGAGTTGCTTATTTAGACAAATGTGTTTCCTTCTCCTTTTTCACGAAATATGTACTCAGATGATGGTTTTTTTAAGAAGCTAAATGTTTTCATTTTAATGAAGCAGTCCAGAGCAGCTGGCAGATACTCACTGTTCTTCGGTATGATTGACCTTAAGCAGGATGGAATGTTCATAAATTTAAGATTAAAAAAAGCATGACTTTGAAAACAAGGCTCTTGATGCTATCCTGTGAATTTCAGATCTAAATCTAAATTTCTGATCTCTGTTGAAAAATACAACTAAAAGCTGATAAGGCTAATAAATCACTCTCTGATTTGAACTGAGCTCCATTAGAAATAGAAATTTGTTGCTTATAAAGTATACCTCTTGGCTCTCATTAAATCCTTGTAGAAGTGATATGCTGCACTTGAAAATCATAGACTGGAAAATAAATACATTCAAGCTGCATTGCTGGGCCACTACTCTGTATCCCAGTGGTAAACTTAGCCTATTAATGGCTAATGCTTTAAAGAAACACAAAAGCCCTAAGGCTACACTTGTATTGCATTGTAGCTGCATAGTAGCTGCGAATATTAAAGCCTTTGAACTTGTGAAGTAGCACATTGTCCTTGATCATCTGTAACTGAATCTAGACCAACTTTTGAAACAGTTTGGCTAATTGCTCCTGCCTGAAAATGCCTGGTATCCTTTATAAAACAGCTTTATTCTCCACTTAATTGCCCAAATAAAAGAGACATGCTCAACAGGTCAAGCAGCAATG
Organism: Cyanistes caeruleus; assembly: GCF_971803275.1. Lineage (NCBI taxonomy): Eukaryota > Metazoa > Chordata > Aves > Passeriformes > Paridae > Cyanistes > Cyanistes caeruleus. The sequence continues at coordinate 30,617,586 of NC_141703.1, forward strand.
TTAGGCACTGGATGCTGGGGACCTGATTTTGCATAGATGTCCATGCTCATCTGCTCCTTTGAGGTGACTTTAGGAAGCCCCACAGAAGTCTCTCTGCTCCCCTCCCTCCACTCTCACATCTCCTTCCCTGCCTTGCAGTGAACAAAGACCCGCAGTACTGGACCTGTCTTTCTGGCTTTCTTCCCTCTCTCCTTCCCTTGCCTTCCTCCTTCCTCCTTCCAGTGCAGTCTTCATCCAAGGTCCCTTGAGACAGGGAGAAAGAATAATCTCTCTCACTGAGATTAGAGAAGAGTATTTGCAGCTACAGAGATCATAAGAACGTCCTCCTCTTCCTTTCTATCCTTGTCTCTCCCCTGCTAACAGAGCACAGGCCTCTGGGGGTTTTGCCAGAGTATTGGCTGTCCTGAGCAGTTCCATGCAAGGAGAGAAGACAAAATCCTCTCCTGGCTTTTCTTTTTTCCTGAGTCCAGTGGACACAGACACACTAGAGGAGTGTCTTTTCCTTCCATTCCAATGGTCTACATGAAGCACACAATGCCAGTGGATACCATGCCGCCTCTTGACTGGCTCAGTGGTGCCAGGAGCATCCATCAGTACTCCTGGTTCAGATCTGGGATTGAAGGACCAAGTGTTTTAGCCTTGCAGTTAGCTGACACCTGTATTATGCAGGATTCAGAGGACCAACACACAGATCCTGGTTCAGGTATGTCCCAACATTTTTTCCCCGTTTCTGTACTTTTTGGGTGGCATAATTACATTGAAATCCTAACAAGCAGGAGGGTATGGGATGAGGCAGCCCCTGATTTCTGGAGCTTCCTCACAGGGGCATGCTTGCCTCCTTGTGTGTCATGAGTGGCTGTATCTAGTTCCTGTGAACTAAAAATGCAGCAACATGGCAAATTTGAGCTGTGTCACTGTGAAAAGAAACAGCTCAGTGACGTGAAGTGAGTCACCTTGGAGTGGCTAGCAGCTGACTGAAAGGCACAGTATGCTTCTTGGGACAGTAGTTGCTCAAGGATTTGTTTTTCCCAATCTCTTATATGAGGAAGGAGCTAAAATAGGGTGCTCTGTGCATTTTTCAAACTCCAGTATCAGTCAATCTGACCTTTACCAATTTTGAAGACAAGCAAGCACAGTTGGGAAGGGTTGCTCTCCCACTGTGATCAGTTTGGGCAGACAGCAGGCACAGGGTCTTTGAAAACAGACCTCTTGTTCTGAGTGTGGAAGCTGTTGGGCTTGGCTTAGATCTTTCACTGCCTGGTTTTGGTCTTGTTGCTGATTTCTTGATTTACATGTGGTTTATGGAACTAAATTGTTGGTGGTATTGCACTGTGCATTCAAACTACAGCAATACCTTTCTTTTAATTTTGCTTTCTGTTTATCTCAGGATGTACAAATCTGCAGTGTAATTTGTTCACAGCTAAGGATACACCTAATTTGAGAGCTGAGGAACTGAAGTTGCAGATTGTTGTCAGAAGACATGACCACTATTTAAAATGTTCTTTTTACAATGCCATTTTATTTTACATCCAGTGTTACATGGGAGAGTGATCAGAAGGAAAACTATGAGGGAATACAGTATAAATTCAACTTGAAACAGTTGCCTTTTGCTAATTACAAACAGTTATATAATTTCAGCACCTTGTTCTAGGTTCTTTTCTGAGATTTATTTGTTTAGATTATGACTTTTTGCACGGACGTATGCAGCAGAAGCTTGTTGAAGATTCCTGTGGTTATGATATTTGCAGTCTCAAGATGAAGAATTGGACAGTGAAAATGATGCACAAATTAAAGTTAATTTAAATCTATTAATTAGTTTTAAAAGAGCAAATAATAAATATTCATAACGATAAAATGTAACTAGAATCCCCAAAGGACTGAGCTTATATCCTGGATAAGTGACTTGCAAATTTGCCTTTCAAGCAGGGGGTGGGGAGAAGACACAAAGCTATTTTTTAGTTTTAAGTTACGAAGAAGAAGCAAGGTAAGCCAGGAAATACAGATAAGGGCACGTGGTTCTGCTCTTTTCCAGGTTTGTTTGAACTGATTAGGGAACAGAGTGAAACCTATTTCACAACTCAGAAAATGTGAATAAATGGGTTTCGAGAGCTGTAAAATTAAATATCAATGATTCCTTCTCACATTCAAGCAGTAGCATCAGGCTTGAGAACAAACATTAGAATTAATAAAATTAGTTAGAGGACACACCATCGTACTGAAGATTTTCACTGAGCAGAAATATTCTCAGCTGGTATAAATCAGTGTGGCTCCATTGACGTCAAAGGCTCTGCAGCAATCTGCACTGGCTGGGGAAGCAGTCTTCTGTGGCTAAGAGTGTTTTTACCCAGGCCAGACCTGCTACTTTAAGGATATTAGAAAAAAACAGAAGAATGCCTCATGGTCTTGTGACAATTGCTTTTTGCTGTTGGAGAAAATATTGTACTCAGTGTGCATCAGCACAGGCTGCTGGAACAGAAAGACACCTTCATTTGTGAGAATTATATCTGAGCACTTTGGACATTATTCAGTTTTACTGGCCTGTATTTACTTTAACCAGGTTTATTTATTTTCCTTCCGTACAAGAATTTACTGCATACACATAATACTTTCTCCCTTCTTTATGATTGGATTTGCTTTATCAACTTATCTCACTTAAATTTGTTTTGGTTATAACTGAGCTGTTACTTTTTACATATAAACACTGAGATGTATGAATTGCCATTCCAGGCAAGACCAGCAATCCCTGCAGTCCAGCATCCTGCTTTGGGCTCAGGGCACGGCACTGAGGTTCAAAATAACCTGCTGATGGGGAGCACTGCTTCCTCAGTCTTGAGGTTTCTAGGTGGTTTTTACAGTGGGATGTGAGGCTTCATACTTCTCATTAAGAAAGCTGTGTTTGCCAAGTAAGGTAGCAGAAAGTGTTCTCATTACCTGTATAAAGATCCTGTCCCTTTTTAATCCTGCTGTGCTTCAGGCTTTTCTCATTACTTTGTGACAGTGAATGCCACAGTTTAATTATGTTTCACCTAAAAAAATTAGATCTGTCTTCAGTGTCATCAACTGTTCTCTTATATTGGTATTGTTGTAAGGAAAGTCAAATGGCAACATCCAATTGACTTCTGCAGAAATAATCTGTGACCCATTCTTCTCTCAGCTAAGACATTCAAGTCTTTTCCAACCGTGTTCATCTGAAAGTCCACCCAAAACGATGCCTTTTTTCATTTTTACCAATTATGTCAACTCCTCTTTTCACTGTCCTCATTTGGTTTCTGTCCTAACTGTAGAACACTTGTGTCCCTTAAGGCTCAGGACTTCGCAATCCTGATCCCCCAGTGATCAGAGGGATTTCTGGAGCATTTTGGTGCCACCTTTCTGCCTGCATACCTACTTTCCTGCTAGAAGTCAAAGCACTTGGTGGTGCTTAAAAATCTAAGCAAAGGGTGTTACACATCTGGGCATTCTTCTCCAGTTAAGACAGAACTGCTGAGTGGGACCTCAGAGCTGAGAAGTTCTCACACGCCCCAGCATTAGACAGCATGAAGTAAACATCGTATTTCAAGGCAGGTCATTAGCTTCAAGCAAACCAGCCTTGTCTCTTCCCACTAGGGGGATGGAAGGTATGAGAGATAAAGGATCTCACTAGATGTGACCTGTACCTTATGAGAAGTGTCCTCCTACCTGAAATGTAGCAAAACTGATGGTAGATTTGTGCTGTCATCTTATTGTCTTCACAGCATGGTGACTTTGTCCAGGGTGTATTTAGCAGAGTACAGAGTACTCAACAGTGCAGAGATTAGAGTGTGCTAATCATACAACACATTCCATATGACACATTTGACCCAGATGTGAAACAAAATCATATTGCCCTTACGATGAGATCAGTTTTAAAGCAGAAGACACAAATTCAAAAATCTGTAAGATGGCCTAGGCAACATAAAAAAACATAAAATGATTTGCAGTATTTGGGGGAAAAAACCCACAAATCACTATGTAAAATAAAAGATAACCGTGTGGCAGAATTATAGTCCTTTAGCCCATATAGTATTTATGCATATTGTTTTTATTTGTAGGCATGCAAAAGAGAATAAATGTAAATATTTCCTTCTTTTTGATAAAAGAAGAAAAAGAATGTTTTAGTATTGCCTTAAATTTATAAACAACTTTTTGTCAGGAAGGATCCCTGGCTGACAGGGGAACTGAAATGCAGTATTCCAGTATTCAAAATGCATCCTCCAAAATGCTGTACTTCATATTTCTGGTAGTATTGTTCATTCATTTGAAACAAAAGCTTCTTAAAGCTCTCTCTGTCTTTTCTATGTTCAATATATGTTTTACATTTTTGGAGCTCAACAGATAAAAATACCTAGTTGAAGCAGGTTTCTCTTCTCTTAGTCTCAGTAACTAAACTGAAGCCCAGAAAAAAATACCTTTGCCTAAGCTAATGGCATCTACTGGTGTTCCTTGGTATAAAGAGCTTCCTCTTTTGTAGAGGTCAGGGCGGTTGCACAACAGAGTTTTTGCTATATTAGCAGCAGAGCTCTTTAATATTATGACTCATTTATGTACCTTCTCTAAGAGTGTCCTCTGCCACCTCTAGCATGTAGTCCTCTTCCCCTGAAGGTGATGCTGAACACAGCATCCGGAAAAGGAGAGTATTCTTGAGTGCCAGGTAGGGTGCCAGAGAAGGGCCTTTACACCCACACCCGCAACAGAGTTGTTGCTGGTGAAGATATTTCTGAGGATTATGGCTAATGCCACTTGACAGGTGCAAAGGACTCTTCCTTGAGCAGTGACAATGGCTGCTGAATCATTAGGTCTCAATTAGGGATGTCTTTTTGCACAAGAAACAGTCCCGTGCTGATTTTTGATTTTTTTGAAGTGAAATTTTTCAGTTCATTTTCTCACTCTGCCATGGGCCCTGCAATCTAGTGATATTTAGCAGCGTTTCAGCAAAAAAATTGTTTTGAGAGTGCCTCTCTTCCGTTTTCTCTTTATTTTTCAGTACTGTCAGCTCGTTCCTCTAAATTGCTAACCTGTGCTTTATGAGCATCTCAAATTTTGTTTTAACCAGTATTAATACAGACAGGCTGTCAGCAGCCTCATTGTGTAAATACTCCATTGGTTCCCTGAGGGAGCCATCTTGCTTTGAGCTACTTAGCACTTGGTCTACTGGTTGGCGGCTGTAAGGAGGCTGGTGTCCCTGAGGAGCAAGGTTAAACAAAACCCCACAGCTCCTCTTGTCTTCATTTTCCCCCTCCTGCCTTAATGAATGCAGAATGCTTTTGTTGACGGCTGCAGAATGGATCCCTTGTACAAAAAAGCAGCATTTTCTACCACTGATGGCCGTAAGGCTGAGTTTGACTGGGAGAAGGAGGACTGCAGAAGGATGCATGTCAGAAGTGTGCAGCCTCATCAGGCTTCAGCCATGCCGTGCCTCCTCAGCACCTCTCCCAGTTTAGCGGCAAAGCAGAAGCAGCTGTCAAGATTGCCGAGAGAATATATTGAAAAGGCAAATTGAAGAGATAAACACATGCAGACCGTGCTGCTGGACTGGAGCAGCACATCCACAGTAGGTACGAGCAGCCTAGCGCTGCATTTCATCTCACACTGTTGTGCAAGCTCTCCGTTGCCTGCAGCAAATGAACTCTCAAAGCTGTAATAGTGGAGAAAGTGACAGGATGAATTAAAAGAGCTGCAACAGCAAGGCAGTAGTGGAAGCACAAAAATGCTCGTAGAGTATCAGAAGGGACATCCAGTAAGGCTGCAGCCAGGATTTGAGGACAAAAAAGATGGTTAGGAGCTCTCTACAGCATTATGGTCATAAGGTGACATCCATGTAGTGTTACATGGGAAACCCTAATGAGCTTATTAGTCTCCTGGGATAGTTCAGGTGAATCTTTCCATGTGGGTGCTGTCAAAAAGAAATCAAGCACTGGCTCTGAGATCATTATATGTGATATGTGATCCTTGTGAACTACATCACTGACCACCAGTAGGACACAAGCCTGTGGGAGAAATGCTGGGATATTCCTTAGGTGCTTCAGAAAGATCAGGGTTGACTAAAACGATTTGATTTTCACTACCGGGTAGCCAGTTTTGTCAGAGGGTGCTATATCCACATCTAATTTAAAAAAGATGCATTCTATCTACTTAAAAAATCATGTAAGTAAATACATAAATGTATTTCTCATACGTGCATGAATAGATATATGGAATCATAAAATGGTTTGGATTAGAAGGGAACATTAAAGATCATCTGGTCCAACCTTCCCTTGTAGTGGACACCTTTCAGTAGACTGGGTTGTTTAAACCCCTATCCAGCCTGGCCTTGAACACTTCCAGTGATGGAGCATCTGCAGCCTGTCTGGGCAACCTGTTCCAGTATCTCACCACCCTCACAGGAAAAAAATTCTTCCTTATATCCAATCAAAACCTGCCATCTTGATGTTGAAAACCATTACTCCTTGTCCTGTCACTACAGGACCTGATAAAAAGTCTTTCTCCATTGTTCATAAAGTCTCCTTTATATATTGAAGGATGCATAAGGCCTTCCTAAGCCTCTTTTCCTGGCTGAACAACCTCAACTTTTCAAGCTTGTCTTCATATGAGAGGTGCTCCAGCCCTCTGATCATCTTCATGGCTCTCTGGACTCCAGCAGGTCCTTCCTATGCTGGGGACCCCAGAGCTGGATGCAGTGCTTCAGCTGGGGTCTCACCAGAGCATGGTGGACCTGCTGGCCACCATGCTTTTGATAAAGCCCAGGATACACAGTTGGCTTTCTGTCTTTCTGTGCTGCAAGTGTGTGTTGCCAGCTCATACCTGATTTTTTGTCTTTCACTATCCCCGAGTCTTTCTCCTCAGGGCTGCTCTCAATCCATTCTCAATCCATATGTGTTTGTGTATACATAGGATATGTCAGGAAAAGCAAGAAAATGTGTTGCAGTCTCTGCTTTTGATCCTTTCATATAATCCTTTGATTAATTGTTTGTTGGAAAGGAAATCAGAAACTGGAATTCTTCACTGGATGGGTGCCATGACCACCAAGCCACACAATTATTTTCATGTCATTAAATACAGGCTTTGTTGTAGTGCATGTCTTGTCATGAGAGCTTTGCTGAATAAGCACTACTTTTACGCTAGAAATTGTGTGATAACAAGAAATGTTCATCCCCTAAGAAAACATATTGAATATTTTTGAGGATACAGTTAATATTAGTATCTCTGTGTCAGTCTATTCAGTCTATATTTTGATGTTCTGTTTAGTCCCAAAAACAAGTGTTCCCCTTCTACTGTACCCATAGCATCAGTTCACAGAGCTGAATTTGGGATTTGACAACAGTTAGGTGGACAATTTTTCTGAAATTTCTAAAATAGAAGGGAAAAAAAGTACAAGAAAACAAAGTCCAGCATTCAGGGAGCTGCATTATAAGTGTCACACTGCCACACACTTTCTGTGGGGGAGGTCAAGCATCACTGACTGTGCTGGGATCTACTCAGAGCTGAGCACGTAAATACCAAATCCATGGAGGCTTATGCTGAGATGGCATCAGCCTCCAGGAACACACACTTTTCCTTTATAGAGGAGAATCCTGTGCATGTGGGTGCCTGTGAGTATGATCCTCAAGCATTTTCAAATATGCATAAGAACTTTAAATTATTTTTTTGATTGTCAGAGGAACCACTGTAAACTCCTGCTGGTGATAAACAGACCTCTCTGGAGTGTCTCAATCCCTTCCCTCCTCCCACTCCTCTAGAATTTATAATGCTCCCAGACTACTTTTAGCCAGTTGCTGTAGTGAATTGGAGGAAATCAATTCAGGAAATAACCATTAACTGATTTGTTTTACTTAAAACTCAGAAGTTTCAGTTCCACTATCATCAGTCAGCAGCAGTAGGAAAGAAGAAAAGGAGGCACAGGGCCTTGAGTAAGTTATATGTGCTCTCTTTCAGTACTCTAACCAAAGAAAAATACATTTAAAATGTATAAGAATTAGCTGAAAGTGAAAATACAAGGGGTGCTTTTTTTTTTCATTAAAATGAAAAACTAGAGGAATTGTTTCTAATGGAACAAAGCATCCTACTCAAACCCAAAGGTAAAATGTAGAACACACCTGTGCCATAAGCAAATTAGACTGATGGGATGAGGAAGAGATGGCACACATACCTCTACCTAAAAGCACTTGAAGGACAGTATGACTGCAAGCCTGCTGGATACTTGAGGACTGAGAAGGATTTTTTCCCCCCTTTCCTTTGACACTGTTCTACTTTCTCCTTGCAAACTGGTAGCAGGCATGGAGAACAGAGCCCAGGCATTGTGTGTCCCGAATGAATTCCCCATAAAGCAAGGGAGGTATTTACTAGCTCCTTTTCTTATTGAGTATTCAGTGAAAAAAAAAAAAACCCAAAAAAGTGGAACAGATTTAACAGGAAGAAATTGCATATGTCCCATCTTCACATTGCTGAGTGGGAGTTCAGCCTTGCTGTTACTGGGACCAGGATGGATCTAAATGTAGCACTCTGGTCTTCCCGAGGAGCATCTAGTGAGCACGCGACGTGCACAGCAGGGCCAGGCTCACTCAGTTACTTCTGTGGGAGATATTCCATTTTTGCACCCTACTTAAACATGCAGTGAACCAGAGAGAGAAAGTGTGATGACCCAGCCTCAAATCCCTGCTTGCAATCAATCAAGTTGCTGAAGTATATTTGCTGGTTCTCATACATCTCTGTGTGCTAAAAGTGGGGCTAATGGTAAATAGACTGCTGTCAGTGTAAATGTATACCTGATTTTCTCTTCACCTTAGACAATTTATTAAGTTTATAAACAGTTCTGTGGAGACCAGCATTGAAATTGGAAGTTCAGTCAAATACTTCTACATTAAAACTGTGAATCTCTTGTCTTGGAAATATGATCCAGGCCTCCTAGGACTTCACAGATAAATTGCTGAATTTTCATGCAGAAACAGCAGGAATAGCCATAAGCCCTTGTGCAATATGGTCCAAAAGCGTGATGTTCCTGCCAAAAAGCTGCAGAAAGCAAGTCCAGGTTTTTATTCTTAGAGAGAGAAATCGTGTTTTTTCAGGTGATGAAATTTATTACGCCTCCATTTCTATTGCTCTTCACCAACCTCCAGATCTAAACAAAGCAGTAATTCAAAGGTTCTATCCAACACTGTGACCTTGACCTGTGGTCTTATAGGCAAGCCACAAAACTGATCAGGAATTTCAACCACTACTGTGAGGATTTTACAGTGTAATGGGGAAATCATTATCTAAATCTTGTATTGTATTCACTCCAGTACTAGCAGTAGGGTTTTGCTATATTCAGTCTGGAATTGGAATCGTGACACTGTATTTTAGGGTGGTCACACATGTTATTTTTAAATTCCCCGATAGTCATTAAATTCTATTTAAGAGAGAGTTATCTTTCATTCCTGTCTTTAAATATTTTATGTAGTTATTTCAAAGTTTTAAGGGTCAACAGTTGAGTGTCAGCCCTCAAAATCATTCACAGGTCACTGTGTATTCATAACACTTTTAGTTGAAAAATACATCAATGAACATACTGCAAATGTACCTAGAGACCATTTACCATGACCATGAGAGTCACCAGTGATCACTGGAGCAGAAATTGGAAAGAAATCACACCAATAGCAAGACCAGCACAGAGAACATATTTAGAAGAGAGTTTGATGCATCTTTCCCCATTTAAAAGGGATGCACTGGTATGGATCCCTCTTCCAATCAAGTAACCATGATATTTTAAAACCCTGTGACATCTGAGATTTGAATGCAGTTCAGAATCCCTGTGTGATACCAAAGACAGTAAATGAGTCACTTTGACATTGTCATTAAGAGATTTTAGGGGAAGGCTATATGGGTCATGCAGTTGTTCTCATGAGTTTTCAGGTTCACTGCTACATATCTGCTTGGGAAGAAACTTTGCAGGTAAAACTGAAAAACTGAACTGGAAATCTGATCCTGTTCATTCTGCTAGTAAATACTGGCTTCTCCCCCACCAGTAAACTGGTATGAAAAAAGCAACTGAAAAGTAAAAGTTAAATTTGTGTTTCGTAGGTGAAGACACCACTGATCAAGACAAGTGCTGTGCTATTTCATGCATTCATTTTCATTCTCATCTTTTCAGAATTATTCCTCGAATAATTTGAAGATGGAAACATTTGGGAAGGCAGGGTTTTTGTCTTCCTTAATGATAAATTAAGGCCTGTGTCCAGTAGAAACGTTGTATTTTTTCTTAGAAATACTGGGACTTCTTCATCTGTGAAAATGTGAAAAAATCTGCTGTATGGAAACATAAACGAAATACCTAGAACACAACGTCATTTGCTAAAAATGGAGCTACTTGAGTACTCATCGTTGTTCCTCTCTAAGAAGTCTTAGGTTGTGGGACATTCTGGGGGTGCTCTGTCTAGGGCAAGGAGAAACTTCTTTTCACATCTGGCAGTGGATAGAGTGTCAGCAGGGTTAATGTTGGCCCCCATCGTGTGATCCTCTTTAGACATGGTCACCTCTAGTGTCAGCAAGGTGCTCCAACCTCTCTCTGCTGAGTTTCCTGGGGGGTAGTTTCCACACAGCTGTGAGCCAGTTTGACATCACCCACTGCCATTCAGTTATATTAACAATCACAGAATCACAGAATTATGGAATGGTTAGGGTTGGAAGGGTCCTTAAAGACCATCTAGTGCCAACCCTCCTGCCATGGATTGGGATGCTTTCCACCAGGCCAGGTTGCTCAAAGCCCTATCCAACCTTGCCTTGTTATGCATTAAGAATACATATAAGCCTGTGTCTATATGCTGTATAGGGTTTTTTTTAATGGGAAATGTGGAAATTGTGAACATTTACATCAAAATAAATCAATGCAGCCCATACTGGTTTCAGACATAAGAAAAATAAAATGTATACCTGAACTCTTCTTCAGCATCCTGTTGGTGAGCTCACTGGACCAAGGGTATCCTCTATGTGCTAAAAGAAGCAAAGGATTTTAAATGGTCAAATTGTAAACAAAGAATGCTTTATATGGTAAATGCGAAGTAGAATAAATTTTTTAAAATAATAGGAGAGAAGTACCAGACTGAACAAGCAGTAAATTATTTATTCCCTTTGGACAACTAAACTACTCTGAAAGAGGAAAGCTTTTATAAGAATTGATTGTGTACTAGCACATTATGACTGGAGCAATACCACACCATACTAGTTCTTCAGGGTTTTTATTTCTGTAATATTTTTATGTAATAGCCAAAACAATAAATAAACCCCAGAAATTTCTTTGTACTCTTTGTGTGGTGGGATAATGCAGCACCCTTGTCAGGCAAGAAACTACACAGTCTGTCATTCATTCTTATTATTGGCTAATATAGTATCTGATGTGGGGATGTTAGTTCATGAGGAATCTAGACAGGAAATAACACGAAAGGCTGTTAATCCCCATTAAGAAGAATAACAGTGTCATGAGAAATACGAGGACACTGTTCCATTACGGGTGTTAAATGATGGGGAATGCACCGTCCTAAGAAGCTCTCAGTAACTTCCTTTCTATCTGCAGGTTTCTGTGAAAGCGCATTTATGACCCTTTGCACAGCATTTGTCATCATGAACATAACCTTTAGAAGGTTTCCCTAGTTAGCTCCTCTCTCTCCCCCCCTTTCTTACACCTGGCCTGGGTCGCAGTGCCTCTGGTCCTTCCCACCGCAGGCAGATGGAGGACACGGGAGATCTGTGTTTGCACACATCCAGTGCAAACACCGTGAGGATTGCGGCCCCCAGCTGTAGGGAGAGGACAGGGACTGCATGGAGGAGCAGGTTGTGACCTTCTGCTTGGTTTTGTCACGGTCTCCGACTGCTCAGGAAGAGCTCCTGCATTTGAGACCAGTAGTTTAAATACCACAGTTTGATCATTAATTGCTGTGCAGGCGCTAACCCTAAATCAAAATCTATAAAATGACAGCCATAAACTTTGGAATACAGATTTTACTGCTGACCTCTTGGTGATATCATGGCCAATTAAAATTGTTAAGGTGTGTTCACTGTGCTCCCTGGAACCTGAAGTTCAGTTCTATTTCCAGTACATAATTTGCAAATGCTACTGCCCTGAAGACTATATGTGTAAGAGATTGAAAATGTCTGTAACCTCAGTATAATTAAGGAAAGCAGTTAAAATAGGACACTGGAATGCATAGCAATATATCACTATGGGCCCCTTTTTTCGGAAAGTACTGTTTCAAGCAGTAAATTTTAAAAAGCATTTATAAAAAATGACCTTTAATTTTTTAGAGATCGGTCAAATTTGTATTTTCAATCCAGCACATTTTAGATTTATTCTGCTATCTTATATATCTAAAAACTTGATTTCTTGATGGATCTTGGTTGTTCTATGATTCTATATACATATTACTTTCTAACTGTTTAAAACACCATTCTGTTATAAACCTTTGCCTCATTAGATAGTGCCTGCAAAACATAAACTCTATATTGTTTATAATATAGAGTTCTTATTAAAAAAAAGTTATTTTTCATATTTTTAACAGGATCATTAAGTCAAATAAAAATCTGAAAAACTTCTGAAGAAACTATTAATGTTTTTTTGCTGTGGCAACACAGGCTTGTGACTCTTTGGTAATAATTTGTTCTAATCCAAATTATGAAATGACATTTATGAACTGTATTTGGCATAATACATAAAATTTTAGCTGAAGGTGGAACTACTGATTTGCACTTTGGCTGGAAAATACTTTTTTATTGGTCATAGTGGTTCCCAACCTAAAAATTTAATAACACCACATTGTTGGGTTAAGTTAATAAATGGGAAGTTAAATTTTATAGACTAATCACTTCCACTTATCAAAGTTCGCTTCTCTATAATAAGGAGAACGCAGCATTTTTGTATACATTGCACTTTCCATTTCTAATAACTGTTACCTTACAGTATGTTTTGTCAAGGTAGTATCAATATATTACATCTAGATAGCACATCCATGGAGAGTCCTATGGGTCAGGGAGTAGTGTCCAGAAGTCCTACCAAAGCTGTCCATGTGGAAATCTACAAACAGGGCTGTATTTTCAGGCTGCTCTCCTCCCAAAGGCTTGTGCCTCTAACCCTGGGCTGCAGATAGGTGCACTTAGCTACTCCGAAATCACGTGCTCAAGCCACTGGGGCTGGCAAACTCCTCCAAGGCAAAGCCATCTGAGGTGCTGCCTGTAACTATCTTTCCCCTTCACTCCTTCTTCAGCAACAGGTCAGCAGTGAGACACTCACCTGGAAAAGAGAAAGCCCATTTTCAGGCTCTCCTTAGTCTGACAGGTTTTCAGTCCATGTTGTCTGTCGGCTAGATGCTCTCAGCTTCTGCCAGCTGCCACTCCTTCCCTAAGGGCAGATGGCTCTGCATCTGTGCCTGCTGGTTTTTTTCCTCTGTAATAGTGGCTCTTCAGACTGCTGGCACCATGTTCCTTAACCTTAGCAAAGCATCCTTGCCAGGGAGGCCCTAGCTAAAAGGAAGCACCATTCTCCTGAAGGTCATGTGTTTCGCAGTACCAGCTCCATAGTTTGTTACTAAAAGGCTCCTCACGGTGAGAGCAGCAGGCTGGGAAGCTCATTGCAGGACTTTACCTCAGGGCATGGGGTGTGCACATCTCCAGAGCCTGAAGCAAGTGCAAATCTGAGCCACTTCAGTGCAATGCTGGTGCCCACACTGGGTGGTAACCAAATCCCATTACAGATCCAATCAGTATTTTCCCAACTGGGAAACATCCCTTTTCCCCAAAGCAAGGAACATGGAAATACTTGTGACTGTGGTAGGAGGAAGAGGGGAGCACAGCAGGCCGATTTTATTCATCTTGGCACATCCAGTGGTGTGTGCAGGGACAGGGAACTTCAAGGTGCAGAAAGTTCCCCCTAAAGATCCCAGGATCCCATGTAGCTGAGAGACAGAAGTGCCTGTGCCACAGTGGGCTGGGTCTAAGTGACAAACTGTTCTTTGTGGCTTGTTGATGGTTTGGATTCTCTCTGTTTTTACTATGGGGACCTTCTTGGATCATTTAGTTGTGTCAGTTCCATTTGTATATTCTAATTTTCCCAGTTATTGTGCTTTGTTTTGGTCTGCTACACTTTGTTAAGTTATGCATTTTAATGGTTTTTTGTCCTACTGCTAGTAGGCTTGATGGTATGTTTAAAAAAATCATCATATAATGGGACTTAATTTTTTGTTGTTTGTGTACTTCACAGCAATGAGTCTGTTTGTATCTAATATAGTCAAAGATTAGAATGAAAATAAAATCAAAGTAGTTGTTACTTTACAGAAAGGGGAAAACAACCCAGCCTAAACGGTTGCAAATATACTTACCTTAGTAAAATAAAGGCAAGACTAGTGCCCAAAACATCTGACATAAAGGCTATAAAATCATGTTTATCAAGGGCACATGAAGGAGGCTGAAATTTAATCTAAACCTCTACAGATCCTTCAGAAGTGGCTGGCTTGTAATATAAAATTAATTAGCCATGATACAGGGGAGAAACAAGATGGACTGGAAACAGCTGCAAAGAGTTAGGAATATGCCATGTAGCCTACAATACAATTATTCAGGCATTTCAGTCAGGTAAGAGGGAGGATGTTCAGGAAGATGTAGGCATGGCAGAGGTTGCAGAGTGCAGGGTAGTCAAGGGAGAAGACACTTGCACCACAGATGCTGTGACTGTGTCTGGAGCTGATGGCAGGATGGGTTCTGCAGCTGGCAGGACCCATTCCTCTTGGTAAAGGGTTTGCTGTCCATCTCACCAGCTACTGATTCACCTCTGGGTCCTATTGTACATTATATGACAGGCTCCAAGAAGACCCAGATGTCCCAGTTTGTAAATTGTTGAGCATCTGAGCTTGAGTGGGTCCCATACAGGTGTCCATCTGAAGGGACCTGGGAAATAAAATGTACCTCAGAGTGCCTCAGGATGGCACATGACATCTCTGTCAAGTATGACCCGTGCTGAAGTCCCAGGACATTGCCTCCTGCCTCTCAGCTCTCTGTAGTCTGGGTGGGGTATGCACCAATAGCCAATATAGCACCCAGGAACACTGGTCCCACATGGTTCAGAAGGAAAGTCATACTTTTCAAAGGGGATAATAAGAGTTTTATGGTGGACCTGGACATATTTGTGCTATTCAAATTGTTTGGCAAAAGTTTGTGCAGATAATCTATCTGAAGTGCACATCTCATGATGGAATAGAGTCTTTAATGTCCATAATGCATGACCATTATTACAGATACAGGCAGGACAAGGAAATAACAAATGGGAAGATAAGAGATTCGCATAGTCTTTAAAAAATGTCTATTATTCAAAACTCTATAACTGTCATTGCTGAAGACAAACTATATTATAAAAACATAGTGTAATATTACCTTGAATTATGGAATCATGGCTTCTAGAGGCATAAATACCATAGTTTTGGCATTTCTGCTATGGTGTCAGTACATAGTTCTGCTTGTTCCATAGAATGTGGAAAAGCTAAATTAAGATTTCCTGAAAACTTCTGATTCAGCAATTTTTACTATAAGTGGAGGTTATATCTACCTGAAAGCCTGTTTGAAATATGGAAAAAAAAAAAAAAGAAAAAAAAAAGGAAAATAAATTAAAAGAGAAGAGGAGAAGGAAAAGAAAGAGACCAGAGACATTAGAGAGGTAAAGAAGCACCTACTGGATGCTTTATCCAGTTGGCAGCCAGTCACTAGTGGGGCTCCTCATGGCTCAGTATTGGGGCCAGGCCTGTTTAATATTTTTATCCATGATGTGGAGAAGGGGACTGAGGGCACTCTCAATCAGTTTGCAGATGACACCAAGCTGGCTGAGAGTGTTGATCTTCTGTAGGGCAGGCAGGCTCTGCAGAGGGATGTGGACAGGCTGGATCCATGGGCTGAAGCCAAAAGTCGGAGGTTCAGCAAGGCAAAGTGCTGGGTCCTGCCCTTGGGTCACCAAGGCAGTGCTACAGGCTGGGGCAGAGAGGCTGGGAAGCTGTCTGGTGGAAAAGGACCTGGGGGAGTGTTCCACAGCAGCTGAACATGAGCCAGTGTATGCCCAGGTGGCCAAGAAGGCCAATGGTGACCTGGCCTGGATCAGCAGTAGTGTGGCCAGCAGGAGCAGGGCAGGGATTGTCCCCCGGGACTCATCACTGGTGAAGCCATGCCTCAAGTGCTGTGTCCATTTCTGGGCTGCTCACTGCAAGAAGGACATTGAGGTGCTGCAGTGTGTCCAGAGAAGGGCAACCAAGCTCGTGAAGGGTCTAGAGCACACGTTTTACAAGGAGCAGTTAAGGGAGATGGGAATGTTTAGCCTGGAGAAATAGAGGCTCAGGATGGGCCTTACAATTCTCTACAACCACCCGAAATGTTAGGCAGGGGTTGGCCTCATCTCCGAGATAACAAGTGACAGAATGAGAGGAAATGGGCTCAAATTGCATCAGGGAAGGTTCAGATATGATATTAGGAAAAACTTCTTCACTGGAAGGGTTGTCAAGCATTGAAACAGACTGCTCAGGAAAGTGGTTGAGTCACCATTCCTGAAGGTAAAGACATGCAGATATGGAACTTGGGGACATGGTTTAGTGACAGACTTGGGAGTCCCAGGTTAATGGTTTGAGTCGATGATCTTAAGGGTCTTTTTCAGCCTTAATGATTATGTTATTCTATGAATACCAGACTGACTGAAATCTGAGGCCAGCAAACATTGTTAAAGTATAGTTATTATCCAGTTATGTCAAATTGACTTGAACACACTTGGAAAAGGTGTTCAGCTGACCTGGTCAATGAATAGTTCATGAACTGAAAGTTTTCCTTCTCATGGAGAGAACAACTAGGTGTGATTTGTACAGGTTAAACACCTGAGCAAAATGGATTAATTTCATCCAACGTCTATTCAACTTGTGTAAATTATTTGGATTACTTAGATTAATCAGTAAAGTTAGTTTTCCTGTCATCTCTGCCCATCTTCTAAACAGGTCAGAACACACAGAGGAGAGGTACAGTTTCTCAGCTCCACAGCAATACAGGGTGTCAGTCAGTTTGAATGTTGGCACATGCAGACAGATGCCTCTGGAAGGTAGCAGGTTTACAAGTGGGGTTAAAGACCTGATGTCAGGTCAGGAACCTGCATGGCTGGTGAGGGGGACATCTTGCAGCTTACGAAGTGTTTGGGCACACGTGCTCCAGAAAAGACAGATAGACTGTGATATTCTTGGCATCTTTTGAGCCTTTTCTACAGAAATGCTTTGTGTTTGTTGGCCAAAGAAAACTTCTGCTTATAGCCTAGCCTCTTCCCTCTGCATGAAAAGCTAAGGATACCAGTAAACTTCCTTTTCCATCAAATTATTAAGAAATATACTTATAACTGATATTTTAATATGATCTTGTGTACCTACCACAACAAATTTTTTCTGAACTACGGTTATTCACAGTATTTATTGAATATGTGAGTACCTTGCAACGTCATATGGATTTCCTGGAGTTTGGATTAACAGTGACCAGTAAGTTGGTAAACCATCTTGTCCTGCATGATGCTAGAGATTGATTTTCTTAACTTTTTGTAGTTATTGCCCAAATCTTTCCACACAAAGAACCAACTCATTCCCCCTTTTTCACTGTGGTTTGTAAAGATGGGATTCAGCTGATCAGATTTCACTGCCGACATCTGAGCTAATTGTCTAGACTGTCCTTGCTGTCACATGAGAGAAAGGGGCCTCATCGGTCTCAGTTCACTTAAGGCAGACATTTAAAATGGACCAGATGAGTGACACGTCCTCAGTGCACGTTTCTCTCTGGTGATTCATGTAAATCAAGATGATGTGAGTGTGGATATTTCAATGTGAGTCTTTACCACTTGTGAGTGACATCTGCAGGGGGAGGATGAACCCTTTAGCAAGGATTTCAGGTATAAGGGACCTTACTGAACAAAGCAGGTTTTGATGATGAATTTCCTGCTGTATTTCTTATATATAAAAGTCTGGGTTTTGAGGAGGGAGGTATCTTGCTTTTCTTCTTGTTCTTCCCATGAAATGCCTAACTGTGGTCTGTTCAGCCAGAGTTTCTTGTGTGTCTGTTGCACAAATGTTCATGTGCAAAGCACAGTAATCCTTGAAGTCATGGCACTGACTTTCATTGCTTTTTAAAGACCTTTTAGGAGATTCCTAGAATCAGCTTGGGACCGGGAAGAAATAGTGCTGTGAATATTCACATTTTAACACAAGATGTCATTCAGTGGAGTAACATCTGCTACTTCCTTAATGTGCTGTTTTTTTCCAGGAAACCAAATCAGTAACAGTTAAGTTTCATCTTGAATTTGTGCTGATAGTGTGATTCTTTGGATGAGAAGGGGAGAGTTTATCTGAATAGCCAGGAGCAGTGAAGAGCTCTCCAATTTCTGGAGGTATTAGGAAAAAGTTAAGCAGCCTTTACATTCCTGCTAACTAAAAGAAAAGCAGCACCAACCATATCAAAGAAAGAGAGAGTCAAAATAAGCCCTACCTCTGGGTGGCCAGTTGAGTGGATCCAAGAACAGATTTCATCCTTGCTAAGTAGCTCAAACACTTGCCATGGGTTTTGCAGTCTGTGTATGCAAGCCCAAAATTCTGCCTTTGCTGTCCTGCTGGTAAGCAGGCCCAGATCCTTAATGACCTTTTTATTATTTGGTAAAACAATATATATTCAGCAGGCTTCCCAATTAATTGATTTTCTGCTATTTGGCATATAAGAATTCAAGCTGATAACATAGATGGTGTTCATGATGGTAACACAGGCAGATAATGCTGGAAGGGAATATTCAGGGATTTTGGGCTTTTAACTGATGCAGAGAAGTGTGTTCATTTGTTCATTAGAAGTGCATTTAAACTGGCTTAACCATATGTTCATTTAGCTCTTCATAATACTTTAATACTGTCAGGAGTGAAGCCTCCCAAAGAACAATTCCCTTGCGCTTCCAAACATGATGTCAAACAGGTCTGCTTTAATATTCTTTCACTGCATAAAGCAAACGTATAAAACAAACTCATTTATCAAATGAAAAGAATACAAACACTGAAATACAATTACTTTTCTGATGGCAGTTGAACAGGTTATTGTAATGTTATTGTAATGTATGATAAAATACCAAACAGATTCATTATGGTTATTGCTCACCATTACAATAAAGGTAACCTTCTTTAGAATCTGATCCTTCAAGCATTTGTATACCTGCCTAACTTTGCAGATGACTTCGAAGCAACTGGTCCCAAGGGCATGTTTTCAGGATTGAGAATTTAATGCCCGGACTCTTAAATAATACATCACTTAAAGTGTAAGAAAGTGGATGAGTTAATTATTTAGCTTGTTTTTTTCCTGTTGAAAACAGTTGCCAGCGAGTAGAACAGATAGGTAAGAAGAATCACAACCTGCAGAGATTTTTTAAATACAGAGCAAAACAGCATTATGTTGCCATTTGCATATATTCCTAGAAGTAACAGAGAAGCTCAGCTCGCAAACCAGAAATTGTGAATGAATTCAGCAGATTTGTCAAACAACATGATTTAAAAATAACTGATGGGTATAGCATATGTCAAAACAAGCCATGCAAGGCAGCTTCACTGCCCGTGCTCCTTCTTCTGTGGGAGTCAGCAGAAGCTCGCTATCAGCCTTGCTGAGGAGGGAGGTTTACCTCCCATTGCTGGGAGAGGGCAATCTCCCTGGAGCTTGCCTGCAGCCTTACCTCACCCCACCATCCCTCAGCCACTGTCCCAGGACACATCTGCAGAGCTGTGAGCAGCAGTGGCCCTTCTATCCCCTTGCTAGCAGAATTTCTATTCTCTTTTGAGTCAGTCGCCTGTCCTATGTGTTTTGGCTCAGAAACATTCTGCTTCTTCAAAGGTTTGCAACAACAAGGATTTGACAATCTGTTGGTGTTAAGCCAGGTTTATATCAAAGCACAGCAGTGAAGTAATACCGCATGTAGTGGCTGTGGGACTGACTTTTCCTTTCAGAGGTGTGGTTGATTTGCTGTCTTCCCCAAACATATGTAAGATCTTCACAGAACAGCATTACAGAAGGGGAAGAGTTTTATTGCTGTCCAGTTCATGAGCCAAAACAGTATACCAGGCCAGAGGAAGCATACTCTGTATCAAATACAAACCTGTGGGAAGTAAAAAAAAATGAGGAAAGAAAGAAATTTATACTAAAATAAATTTATCCTGAATATATACTCTGATATCTGAAAAATATTTGTATATCATATATGAATATTGTTGCTGGAACATGGGAAGTGTCTCTACTGTTTGTTTCTGGTTACTGTTGGAAAATTAATGGTTTTCTGGAGCAAATAAATCACCATTTTGCAGCTGTTACTGGCAGGACAGAAAGTAAAACACACATATGCTGTGCACAATATTTGTCTTCTTTTCTTTCTTACGAGTGTGAATGAAATAAAGTGCTGGTAGGTGTTTCTAGCCAGCATTAAGCTGCTCTTTGTTAATCTCCAAACAGGATGAATACATAAAGATTGGTTGTAGTTGGTTTTCTTTTGTGCCCAGCTCTGTTTCATTCAACAAGTTGAAGTCATATGCGCAGTCTCGCCACATTCAGACACATGAACAGTTTTCTTGAAGCATGCTTCACCAAGAAGGGTCTGGATGAGTGCCTGGAACGGACCCTAAAGCTGGCAGATCCTCATCACTGAAATGTTAAGCATCATCTTCCCCCTCCTGAATTCTCAGTCTGGATTCATTGGTAGTCATGTCTGCTCGGTAAGGGAAGGTCACCTGTGTGCCAGTGAAGTTTGCCACTTGGTAGCCAAAAGCAGTAGCTATTTTCATTGGTTTTCATTAAGGTTCTGCTGTGTTAAAGCCTACACAGTAAGTTAGACTTTGTAGTCTCTCTTACCAAAGACAGAAATAAAACATAGTTATCTGGTAAACAGCTCCCAGGATTTTCTCTTAGGTGTCTGAGATGAATGGTATATGTCCTGTGTCTCTAGGTGGTCATCTAAGGAGCTGTGTGGGGGTGTGTAGCCCTGATGTCATCAGGAGGAGCTTGGATGTCAGCTCCCATTGCCCTGACTTGCCCATGGCATGCCTACACAAGGCTGTGAGATATGTAGGGGCTGCCTTACTTTGACCTTAGGCAGCAGGGCTGGAAGGACTCAAGAAGACCATAAGGGCTATCCCTGCTTGTTTATTAAGTTCTGTCAGCTTTTGTTAGCTCTCTTTTCTTCATGCCCTTCAGTTTCCTTGCATTAACCACCTAACACAATCCTTTTCCCTTCTATTTAGCTAGCTGTGCTTTTGTAGTCCTTCAGACTTTGAAAAGCCCCCGTGTCTAACCTCTTTCTTTTACAAGAAAATACCTCTGGCATTTACAGACTTCTGCAGCCATTCATGGTGAAATTTTCATAAAGTTCCCTTTCCTTCTTTCTCTGTCTCCCAGTGTCTCCCCTGTAGCTGCAGTACCTTAGATAAGGAGTCCTTGGAATGCTTGCTCGTCAAGGCAGAGCAGGGCACAGCCTTGGGAGTTTTATAGAATTAGTATGCTGCCTGAGGTGAAATCAAGCCCTTTACTTTTCTGAGCAACCCTCTGCTTTCTGATTGCCAAAAAGGTGGCAGCCTCTTCAGGTGCTCTTCCATGTGTTTCTTACAAGCCCACTGAGGAGTTATAAACCTGGATTTGAATAAAAAACAGATACTGAGAGATTTGTTCCAGCATCATCACTGATCTCTTCATTTAATCTCATGGAACCATTTAAAATTCCTCAAAGTTTTAAACCATCAGTATGTCCCTGTTCTGTTGGGTTTGAGTTTTTTGGGGACTTTTGGTGGGTTTTTGGTGAGTTGTTTTTTATTGGTGTTTTGTTTGTTTGGTTGGTTTTTCTTGGTTGGTTGGCTG
Source organism: Cyanistes caeruleus (assembly GCF_971803275.1). Taxonomy (NCBI): domain Eukaryota; kingdom Metazoa; phylum Chordata; class Aves; order Passeriformes; family Paridae; genus Cyanistes; species Cyanistes caeruleus. Next base: position 30,639,486 of record NC_141703.1, read on the forward strand.
GGGGTTTTTTTGTGGGTTTTTTTTGTTGTTGATTGTTTTGCTTTGGGACTTTTTTTCTTTTTTGTTTGGTTTGGTTTGGTTTTGGGGATTTGGGTTTGGGTTTTTTTTTATTTGATGACTACAGGAAAGATAACTTCATTTGTTGAACAACTACCTACTGCTCTTTCACTTCGGTGAATTTAGGATGTCGTTCTTATCACTGATACTCTGCGTAAGATTAATTTCCCTTCACTTGCAGTGTTTAAAATTTACATGTTCAAGGCCACTTTGGACTCTTTATAGTCAAAAGACCAAAACAGGTGCCTCCAAAAGGTGATTTTTCTGGTCTTTCTTAGGCAAAGGCCCTGGAGGAGGAACTGGTTGCAGAGAAAGTGTCTGAATTCTTTCCATGGACTGTGAGCAGAGCAGAGAGTGTGCCATGACCAGAAGTGTCTAGATTCTAACAACTTTAATTTAGATGGATAGCATCCACCTATTACTTGGGTATCATATAAAAAAGTGCCATATAAAAAGTGCTGCACACCATCTCTGTCATTTTACCTCGATGACATTGCACTTCTCTTATTTTTCTTTGCATATATAGCTTTGCAAAAGTAGACTCATAGTTTCTCACAAAGGCAGCAGTTCCTTATGTCTTATACAAACCTTGTATTTGTCCTAAAGTCTCGTACCACTTTAAGTTCACATCATAATCACAATGTAGCGGGCTCTGCATGACTTTTGCACTGTAATTTTTGTAATATCCTTGTGACTTTTTGAAGTAGCTATTATCCTACTTGCAATTAAAGCTGCATAAAGTCACTTCAGAGCATTCTCATTACTTATCAACTTGAATATATTGGCTGTTTCCACATGTCTTTTTTTTCTTTTAAAAGCAGAATGCATCAGTACAACTGTGATTCAGATTCATTGCAAATACAAAAATAAAGGCTTTTCTTCCTTTTATTTTCCTACCATGTGTTTCCTATCTTGTGGTGTATTCCACTTTTTATATTTCCACACAGTAACGCTCATCCTAATTCACCAAGCCACATTTAGAATCACAAATGAGACATTGTGCATCAATGGTGGAAGGTCATATTTAGTCCTCCTTGTTGATACTCAAAGCAGCATAAATATAATCCTGATTTTTCAGCTTAATACTGGCAGTGTAAATATGTTCCCATTGTTCCTAAAATCTTCATATGGATAGTATTTCTTCATGATAACATTTATTTATCAAAGTTTATGCTGCTTTGACTTCTTATAAAATAACAGCAAAGATAAATGAATCGATTGACCCCAAGAGCAGTTTATTTATCCCTTTAGTCACACTTCAGTGGCAAAATCAATACTCTTCTGAAATATCTGATATTACAGTGGTTCCAGTAAATACTGACATTCCTGAGCTATGTGGAGAGGGAACAAAAATTTATTATCAACTTAGATTTTTAGTACCTTTATTGATTTTTCTGGGGATGCTTGAATTTTTATTTATCTATTGCTAAGTAAGTGACCTTTGTTTCAAAAAAACCCCAAACCTGCAAAGCAAAACCAAAAAGCCTTAAGTTTAAATGCTGTAAAAAGCAAAAGGGGAAAAACCCACACATCTAATACTGTCAGTGACAACAATCTTTGCAGAAGAGTGTATCTCGTTTTAAATGATGCATAGCACATCACTGTGTGTTCTTTTTCATGCCATCTCTGCATTTGAAAGAGCATAACATGTAATTTTTTTTACACTGATACTGTTGACATCCACTTTGTGTGACAGCAAAGATGTTTCTGAGGCATGCATTGCTACCAATTATTTTGATACAAGGGTGAAAGAGATAAGTGACCTGAAAGAAATTAAAATATTACACAACAGGTTACGTATTTCATCCAATAAACAGATCTAATTCCTGTAAGCATTAAGAGGATGTGTGTACATGTAAGGAAGAAAATTTTCTCTCTCTTACCCTGAAAGCCTTTAAAATATAAAAAACTGGATGAAAAAGGTAAGATTTGAGGCAGTTCCTGAGGGCAGTGGGGAGTTTCCAGTCTGTGGAATCTCACTGAAACAGTTTTTGGGCAGTATAGCAGAGAACATCTCATTTTCTCAGTTGTGCTAAACTGAAAGGAACCCACTGTATCAGAATTTGGAAGAGAGGTTTAACTAAACCAGTTTGGGGCAGACATGGTTGGGAAAGCCTGAAAGTGCAGGTTCATCCCAGGCAGGCACAAGGGGACAGCTGGAGGTCATCAGGGGTCTATAGCAGCCTTGCCATACCATGCTTATGTGCTCTGAGTTATGGAATAGTTGTCCCAAGATGTGTCAAAGTTGGACTGACAGACATGACATTGCCTGTGTGACTCTGCTGTCCCTTTGGAGCATAAGGAGGATAAGTAGAATGAAGGGGATAAGTGGAAAAATCAAGGTATAAATCAGCTTTCCCACTGTTTTGTGTGCTGGCCAAATGCTGAATATTGCCCATGTTACTTGCCTGGGAAGAAAAAATTGAATGTAAATTTGAAATGCATGTAGAGGGTGTGCATGTTTATATAAAAGAGCAAAGCTCCTTAGGGAAGTTATCTTGGAAGAAGAATGACCTTTCCAGTAGCAGAATATTTGAGACCTGAATAAAATTTGTAGAAACTGGCAGAAAAACAAGCCATAGTTTGAAATTTGAAAAGTTACTATTTCCTGCCAGTTCCTTTTCTTGCTGGGATAAATGTGCTCATTTCTGAACTGCCGTGATGTTCTTGAAACCACATCTAGATTTAAATCTTGAACATTCTTCACCAAAATTCATCCAAAAAAAGAGGTAATAGTGAGTGCTTTAACTTGGTTTGTCACTCCTTCAGCTGTCACTCTGTTCAATCCTTACCTCATACAAGTCTGTCCTGCTTTCCATTGGCATCACTCAGAAACACAGTCTTACCAGAAAGGACTAATGGTATCTGTTTATAGTTCCTTGATGGAAGTGGAGTTCTCTCCAGCACTCCTATTAAGGGAAAAAATGAAAAAGCCTGTAAATTTTTGTTATATAGGCGAAAAAGCATGGAAACTCAGCACAAGCTCAGGCCATTGCTTGGTAGGTTCCATGTTGAGGCTCAGTAAGGCAGAGGTCATCTGCGAATAAAATTCTCTCCAAGGGGTTTTCACTGTTTCCTGGTACTGAAGTGTTCAGCAAGTTCATCTAATATAAAAAAAAAATCCCCAACATTTTCTATGGTTTTTTTTTCGTTCCTTTCTAGCTACATCTCTTGATAATTATTAAATCATCCAGAGAGAACTATCTCACTGAACATTTCCTCCTCCTTTAGACCTGCCAAAAGATTAATTTTCTCCACAGAAAGAGAATTGCATAGCTTCATTCCATCTGTGTAAACTAGAAAATCACTTCCCTTCAAAAGACAGAGTAATTAAAATACATTTTCAAAATTTGTATAAAAACTAGAAATGTTTTGAGTAAAAGTTCTGACCTAGACGAAAACCTAACTACCTGTGTGGTTTTAAACTTAGTCATTGCATAAACTTCATGTGGAGGACAGGTTAATCATGACCTTCACTTCTTTGCATAGTCAGGGATATATAATATTGAAGCAACCAAACAAACAAACAAACAAAAAACAACAACAACAAAAACCCCACAAAAAACCCCCACCCAAAACCAAAAAAAAACAACTAACCCCAAACCACCAGCCTATTTCAAGCTGTAAAGCTAAAAGAGAACCGACTTACTGAAGAAAGATCTGGGAGCAGATAACTTTCCAGAAGTTTCAAAAACATTGTGACAGTGATTGTAATGTCCTGGAGCTATAAACAAGAGAGTACATGAGGCCAGCCTACAAGTATTTTTATGCTGAATCTAATATTGAGAAAAAACTTGCCAGAGGACAAAAGAAAGAAATAGACTGAAAAATGTTCAGAATGGCTGTTACATGATGGAGATTTTCTCTCCAAATGTTGCAATACTCTTTCTCAGAGGCCTTTCCTGCTGTGCTGCTCCTCCAAAGAACTGATAAGTTCTGTCTTGCTTGTCTTATATCTCTAATGTCATAGTTATAAATCTGCTGAGAATCAGGTATATTTTGAAATTTTTAAATTAAGTATCACCAGAAATTACTGCATACATTTCAGATCTAGAGTAAATTTTCTGACAGGAGCATTTCTCACAGTTTCACTTAAGTCTTGTTTCACAAAGTTCATGCCTATAGACTGACTATTGATTGCTTAATTCCCCAAAACAAAAGAAAAATCTATTTACCAATGGATTCAAAATCGTCAGAAATTTTGAAACATGGTGCTTTTTATAAATGAATGGATTTCTCCACTTTCAGTTAAAATCATGATGTCTGACCAAGCAGAACCACAACGTAATTAGTAAGTGTAAGACTACTCAGTTTTATTTCAAAATAGCCCTGGACACAAAATGGTTTAGAGGCTGGCTGAGTGAAGAATGTTCCCCTTGCAGCTTAGTGTGTCAGGTGCTGAAAGGTTGTATTAGAGCAAATTGCTGTGTACGCCATTCTCCGTTAAATATAGGAAATAAAAGGATGTTAACAGATGTATGGGGAGGGAGACTTAGAAATCTCTGCATGCTTTTCATTTCTAACCCCCTCCCTCTGTGGCAAGTGCCAGCATATGTGTTTGGAGCACCAGCAAGGGTTCCTGCCATATGCCAGCCCATTTCAGTGTTTTTGCCTGTATGTGTTTGCATGTGTATTCATATGCATATATGCATACAGGTGCAAATGACATAAGGTCAGTGTTCAGTGCCAGATACTGAAAGCAGTCAGTGTGGAGGAGGGGGAGAATCATAACTTTGACTGCTTTGAACTCAAATTAAATGTGAAAATGAGTAGCTACTTGAAATAGATTTGTCAAAATAGCCAAAGGGAGTTTTGACCTCATCACTCGTATATGAATGGCTTATGGACAACTAAATCCCTGGGCTTCTTGAAAATCCTAAATCTAAAGGATATTTTTTAGAGCTAGCAACAAGACTCAGTGCCACTGACATACTTCTGAGAAATTGGCATCATGAACCTTCAATCTGATTAGTTACACAGGTACTTGTGAAATTGCTTTATACCAAAGCCTTAAAAAAAATTTACAGGATATATTCCAGTTCTCAGAGAAATCATCACTGTAAGAAATACGTGGTGCCAACGGGAAAAAACAAGTCAATATCCCTCTGCCTTCATATCTAGCCAATCTGCCTATCCAAGTATTTTCTGTAAATTTAGTATAAATTTAAAAGGTTTAAGGGCATGCAGTTGTATCATCATTTTTAAGGCAGCCAAATTAATTCTTTCATGCAGTGCTTGAACTTAATGGAGATTGACTGTCCTGTTTTCCTATTGTAATGATGTGTACCAACTCAAAAATGAAGATGTTGGAGGATAAAAAATAGTGCTGTGACTGCTATTGATTAGCTGTCTTGTTTGCTTCATTGTTCAGGCTCTGTTGGCCTCTTGGGCAGAAGGACACCCAAGTATAACATCCCTGACATTTTCCTGAAAAGATGCATGCCTTGAAAGTGACAGCCTTACTTAAAAAATACAGTTTTGATGTATAAATGCGGTAGTTTTACCTGAAAGGATTCTGATGGATTAGAGCAGACAGAGAGAAAGATTTCTATAACATACCTCAGGTCAGCCTTGTATTGAGAATAGATTTAATAGCAAGTGTCTTACATGATGATGACACTTCTAGTGTCTCTGCATTTCTGCGTGTACAGGACTGAGCAAGAAAAGCGGAGTTTATCTTCAAAGACAGAGCGATTAGGTATTCTGACTAATGTGCTCAAGTTTCATTAAAGGCTTTGAGTGGTCATGAATTCCAGAAGACTTGACTGTGTGTGCTGAAGAAGAAAAGTGGCCCTTGATCTGGCACATAATTTTATCAAAAATACTGCCTGTATTTTTAAAAGTCTCTGTATAGATTGTTTTTTACAGCTTTCAGGCAGTGGGCTATTTGATACCATTTTGTTTATTCTCTTGCCTGTTTTTCATGCCAAATATTTAATACAAGGGTCACATAATTAAATTTGTAAAAACAATCATTTGTAATTGCATACATACGAATTTGATGCCACATGAGTGTGTATATAAAGATATGGCTCTTTTTTATACAGAAAAACAACTCATCATTTCCTTAACTCTCTGTCAATGTATTTAAAGCAGTCAAGTACACTAAGTGATTTCATGCATCACCTTTAATGAAATGCACAAACATATGAGCATGGCTGTTGGACTGGGTTGCAGCCAAAGTTAGAAATGCCTCTGATTTTATCAGTGTTAGGTTACAAAGGGCCAGCTTCTGCCACGTGTACTGTCATGTCTGGGAGAAAATGGATTTTCCCAATGAATGACCTGTCGCTCAGCAGGGGTGGAGATAGTAGAGACTCAGTTTGCTAATGGCTCTGTGGCAAAACTATGCTTTTTATTAAATCATGTGACTACTTTGCAAAAACCTGGACAATCAGGCAGTAAGTGGAAGTCAGCCAGGAAAAAAATCAGGTTTCTGATGAGGTTTCTCCAGCTTCAGCTGGAGGTATTGCAGCACCCATCTGACTCTTCCCTTCCTCTCACCCTGTGCACCTGAGAGCAAGCCTCCTACTACTGCTTCTCTTGATTCATGCTTTATGAGGGTCCTGCCTTCACAGAGCACATCTAGCCCTACCAGTTTCTTGGCTTAGTGTGTCTCATCTCCTGGTCCATGGTAAGTAATTTTCATTCTGCTCTTGAAAAACCCCTCTCACAAAGACCACTGGCAGTCTCAACCCATTTCTTATCTACCAGATCAAAGTTACATTTCTTCTTTTCCCCTTCAGAGCCGCTGAGAAGCCTTTCCTGTCCTCTTCTTCCCTCGTCCCTGGTGAGCTGAATCCCCTGCTCCAGTGGGGACGGTGTGTCTCCTGCCCTTCTACCTGTCACTGTGGACAGTGGAGCTCTGATGAAGTGACCCTCAAGGTCACACTTCTTTCCTTATTCAGGATCTCCAAGGAATATATCTAGCCTGCAGCATTATTTATTTATTAAAAGTAAACTCTAGGAAGGCTGACAAATCCGAGCCAGTCCCCAGCCCACTCAGTCCTCTGGTATGTTTTTTTTCTCTCTGTGCATGATGTTCCTTGAGTCCATTTTAATGGCAAAATATTTTGAGGACAGAACCTGCCTTTTGCCTTCTGCTTACTTATCTGTTTTGAACAAAAATTACTTGAAAATGAAGTCCTCAAAATTGAGCTGCTCCTCAGAACTGAGGAGCAGCTCAATTTTGGCAATGGCAATCTTAATGACAATCTTAATTTTCTTCCCATGCGCTGTGATTTGATTTTTCATTATATGGTCATGAGCTATTTCTCAAATAATACAGCATTTTTTTTGGCTGAACTAAGAATCATTAGGCACATATTTGCAGATTCTTACAAGCATTACCGTGCATATATATACATGCATACAATTACTTGACATACAGAAAATCTTCAATAAAGCGTAGATACAGTGCAAATGGCATGTATAGACAGAAAGCATATTAAAATTATTTAAAGGAATATATTATCAGGTGTAATTTTTCACTGAATTAACTATATGCATGTTACTTGATGCAGAATCCATGTTTCTAATTCTCTGAGCACCCATTTCAAAACATGCAAGTATAGGGTGGAAAGTGAGGAGAGTACAATGTCAACTGTAGTAAGGAAAAAAAGGGTTATCTGACATATTCAGTGTTCATTTGCATCTTTCAGCACTCTCCAAATCTGTTTCTTCTTCAGCATTCACATTTCACCCATTCTTGATAGGTTTTGTTTCTACCTCCTTTGTGCTCTGCAAGGATATTCGGAGGAGGTTTGTGGCTTCCAAGACAGCAAAAGCTGCTAAACACACTATATAAAAGATTTTTCCTTCTCACTCCGTCTCTTTTCTGCCCAATTCCCTTTGTAATAGTCGTTTTTGGAGTCTGTACAGTCTAGAAAACCCTTGAGTGAAATGGAGGAGCCACAGCTGATGCTGCCAGAGTCAGACTTACAAGCAGCTCCCATGTAACAAGCAGCAGCACATGAACCCAGCTGAGGAGGAGGACGCGTGAGCTCAGGGAACATGGGAGCATTTTCCACAGATAAGCTTAATTCTACTACTTCTTTCATGTTTTGAACTATTTCACTTCCCTCATTGTTGTCAACATCGTAATCATTGCCAACAAGATGAATCCTGCATAACAGCCCACTCTTTGTCAGGACCACACCTGGGCCCCAAATGCCAACACTTACTTCACGGTGTGTTTTAAATGGCTGCAGCTGCCAAGGAAGAGCAGAGGTTTAAAGTTCTGTGCAACACCAATGGCTAATTTTCATGTAGCCTCTCCATCTGCTGCAGGCAGCATTGAGGCTTCCATGATACTGAAGAGAGCCAGAATCTTTGGGAGCAAGCCTCAAGGGCAGATCAGATCTATTAACTTTTCCTTTGTTGCTATTTCTGTTAGAAAAAGAAAAGAGAAAAGAAAAAGAATAAAGCTGTTACATCCTGTTCTTTTCTAACTATGCTATTAAAATTGTGGTATTGTGGATGAGCTTTAAAATAGTAAATCTACGATATTCTTATAATACCATAATGAAATGCACTGTTTATTGGCTGACAGAGAGAGTAAAGGGTTTTCATTTTTTATTTTCTCTTTTCTGGCTTCTCTGGTGTACCAGAGTCTAACAGGAAGATTTTTCTGGAGTCTCTGTAGCTTTGTGCTTCAATTTTGGATAGTTGGCTGGAAAAACTCTATTTTGACACAGTATATAGTATCCAAGGACCGGTGTTTTGACTATAGTGTTAAAAAAATTAGGTAATAAGAGGTACTTAAATGCATCAACGTCCATGAGGAGGGTAGTAGGTAAAAATACAGGAAGTGTACCTAGGTGTATCATATGTGCACAAAGATGTGACAGGCAAGCTTTTCATCTAGTAGATACTCTTGAGTTTGAAGATTAGTTGAGCAAAGTATAAACTCAGATAGCTGCTGCATCATGCGCCTCTTTGCGACATGTTGAGTATGTTTGAAGTATCTTCAAATATATTTTCAGCTTCAGCAGCTTATTCTGCAGGCATAAAGTCTTTACTTAATTTGTAAATTACTGTCTTCATTTATAAATTACTATACTGTATGCATTTATTTTAATCAATCACTGCAGTTGTGAATGCCAGTCTGATTTCTGAATCAGCACTCAAAGATAAATGATAGATGGTTTATTAAGCTCTCTCAGCTAGGGTTCATGGTGCTTAATTTTCTTAAGTGATAATATTTCATGCCATAATACTGATCTTTTTTTATTCTTCTTTCTGCTTAGTGGAGTTTAACCTAATTACATGTATGGTCTCTTTAACAGTTGCAGTATGGAGCCTTCACTGAACTTTCATAAATCACCATTTTAACTTTTTCAGAAGAAACCCTTCAAAAGGTCACCTGTCATCAAAGATATTCTAGCTAAAAGTTGTAACACTTAGTCCCATCTCTAAGCTCTCTTAACTCAATTACGCCAGTGCATCACTCATCTCTCTTTGTTGTTTGCAATAAAAGGGAAATTGGTCTAGGGCCATTTTTTGGATCCCTGGTAGCAAGACACTGTACATGTACTTACCTCATTCACAGCTGGATGGTTTCATTGTAACCCCTCGTGTCTCGCTCCAACATTTCGACCTCATAAAAGCATAATGTCACTGGATGCTGAGATTTGATGTAATTTAATCTGAAGATTGTGGAGTTTAGGTCTTACATATGCAGTTTAATAACAGCATTCTTGTCACCTGGAAAACTTTGCTCCCTCTATTAATAGTTTCATCTGCATTTTGTACACACAGAAACATATATACACCCAAATTAAGCTGAAGATGATTTTCAGAAGCATTAGAGGAAGAGAAAGAGAAGGGAAGAGGCAAAGAAAAAGATAACTGAAGACTAATCATACCAAAACCAGGCATGCTTTTGCTGTGTTTTTTTCCATTCCTGTTATATTTTTGTTTGGATTGGCTCCAGAGAAGCCCTGTTCCTTGTCTCTCTTGTTGTTGTGTGCGTGCTCATGCATAAATTCAGGTCAAGTATGAAAACTCTTTTCTGCATTCCTGGTAAGAATGTGTAATGTCCTTATCAACAGATAACAAGAAATCTGAACTAATTTGGCTCATGACCCTGGATTCTTTTCTTTTTTCTGCCATTAGCAAAAATACAGTGTTTGCATAGGTGTTATTGTATTTGGTTCAGTAAATTAGAGCTGCTTGAAATTTCTACTAATCCTTTTTCCATTGAGGGTTTCCCTGTACTAAGTGATGCTCAATAAAACAAAAAATACATGCACACACAGGTTTCTGAAATTTTCTGGATCAAATATAATTTAAGGAGCACAACATTTTAAAATGGGGTGTTGTATTTTTGTTTTCTCATTTTGTGGTTTTTTATTTATTTTTGTTGGGTTTGTTTGTTTGTTTGTTTTGGTGGGTTTTTTGTTGGTGGGGTTTTTTTTGTTGTTGTTTTTTGTTTTAATTACTGTACCAAAAGCAGCAATGAATAAACAGTGTTTAGTGAAAATATGCTTTGCTTGAAGTTGGTCATTAAAGCATACAAGGGCTGAGGGGTTATTTTGCAATGAAAGAATGGACCAATATATGAGGATAAAAGTAGAAAAAAGGTTTAACACACAGCACAAAGATGTTTTTGAATGAATCAGTCTTTGCTATTTAATTTACATTTTGAGGGCTCATTAGGATGATGAATGACACTGCTAGAGAATAAAACATACTTCCTGAACAAAAGAAAATCTCTGTAGCCTAATAACATTTTATGCCAGCACTTACATTTGTCAGAAGTGGATGCTATTTATCCCTATGATTATTTAAAAATCATTTTTATTGTCCTTTGTGCTGTGTCCTCTTCTGGGAATTTTAATTCAGAGTTTGACACCTACTTATTAACTTCCATGAAGTATGGAGTACAAAGGCTTATACTATATAAATGATTCTAACCAGGCATGTTTATATTGCCTGGAGCTGTATACAAATTAGCCAAGTTTGGATTCATTTCTATTAGAAATGGAAAAAAAAAAATTGAGTTGTGTAACCTTTAGTCGTCAGCAAAGTAAATGTGATTTGAGCAGGGCTGACCTGGGATTACCAAAATATGCCAGTGAGTCAAAAGAGCAAAGAGGAGGAATTTATGGCATTAATGCCATGAATTAGGAATCTCTGTGAGTTGAGAACACTGTTTCATGTCTTCGTCTTCCTCCTCAGAAAGGATGAGGGTGAAATAGGAATGCTGATGTTTGAAACTTCAAGCCCATCCACTTCTTAATCAGTAAATAATTACTTGCTGCCTTGTCTTCTTCCGTGTCATTTACACATGACTATACTCCGGAGTCAAAGGTATGCAAATATCGGAAAAGAGACTATCTCTGGAAAAATGTCAAAATATTTTGGTAAATTATACACTATTATAATAATTGTATTTTTATGTTTTGTCTCAGAAGATGCTCTGCTTTTGTATCAAATATTAGATTTTAGACCCCTATTGAGCACAAACCATTCTTTCACCTACATTTCCTCTTCCACTCTCCCTGTGGTAGATCTGCTCGTCAGCAGTGATATCTGACCTTAAGAGTGAAACAAGTCAAAGATTTTGTTTGCTTTGCCTGGGAGAGTGCACTTGTTACTCAGTTAACTTTTTGTGAGAGCATGTAAAACAAGATGACATACAGATGACATATATTTGTTTGGTCATTATGATAGGATGTGGAAATGTTAGATCTTATTTTCTTTCCCCTTTTCAAAGCCACCCTCTATGCCTTTCAAGAAGTCCAGCTGCCACTAAAGCAGGTATCAGCATGCAAGAAAAATTATTTTCTTACTTCTAATTCTACAATATTTCATACAGATTTTTGAGGTGGTGCTAATCATTTGGAACACGAGATCCCAAATTTAGCTATTATTTTTATTTCTGAAGAAATTGCTCATCAACCACCAATATATTCCATGGATTTTAGCTATTTCATATTTTTTGGGCAAATAAATTATTAGAACATTTTGTAACACCATGTGCAGGCATTACATGATTCTGTGCAGGTGAGCAGACAGAAACATTTGGCTGCTTTTCATCCCCAAATGTGGCAGAAGTATTTCTGAGCATTAGTGGCAGACTGCTGTTTGGAGAGCTCCTATGGAGTTCTTGCAAACCTCCTGCCCTTGGCTGGGCCCAGCTGCTGTGAATGAAAGCCCTGGGAATATTGCTCCAGGATGCACTGTGCCCTGACTCCCATCTTGTGAAGGACTGAGTCTGAGAAAGTTTGATGTCTTCAGACTTGATTTTGAAAAGCTGAGATCTTGTGGACAGGCCTTGTGTTTGTTTTCAGAAAACCCACTCTGGATTTTTAGGAGTTTGTGTGTGTGTGTGTGTGTGTGTGTGCGCATGTGTTAATTTGTTTAGGACTTCTCTTATTTCTCTTGGTACTGTTACTTTCATGGGGGAGTTGCATTCTGCCTACCTAAAATGCTTCCAACCCTTTATGCTGCACAATGTACTCTTTGTTAACCCTCCTAAAAATATATAGTGTTGCTATATATTTTTATAAAATATATAGAACTGTGGCTATATTCCTGTATTTAAAGTTATGTATACCAATGCATATCTAGATTGGGAAGTGCTATACAAGTCTTCATGGTAATGTGCATGCATGCAAAATGCAGATTATTGCAGACTGTTTTCAGTCAAGACAAGTTTAACGTTTCTGTTGGTGACATGGACAGTGGGATTGAGTGTACCCTCAGCAAGTTTGCTGACAGCACCACGTCATGTGCTGGCAGCCATGTGCTGGAGGGAACGGATACCATCCAAAAGGACCTTGACAGGCTTGGGAGGTGGGCCTGTGCAAACTTGGGTCAGGGCAATCCCAAGCACAACTACAGGTGGAGAGATGAATGGGTTGGCAGCAGCCCTGAGGAGAGGACTTGGGGGAGTTGGTTGGAAAAAAGCCCAAAGTGACCTGGCAAGCTTGCAGCCCAGAAAGCCAATCATACCCTGGGCTGCACAGGAAGCACACAGGCCTGTTGAAGCAAGTCCAGAGGAAGACTACGATGATCAGAGGGCTGGCTGTGATTCTGTGATTTAATCTTTACCTTCTGATCAAATAGCAGGATATACCACTTTCAAAAGTCTCATCTTTGGTGTTGGTAGGTTTGACTGAGCTCTGAACCCTAATGAGACACAATGGTTGACTTTGGGTAGGTTGACACGGCACTCTCTGCCATGGTTAGTGTTTGTACAGGCTGAGAGGTCTGATGCACAGGTGGGCCCAGATGAAGAGCTTCTGTCTCTGCTGTAGAGATCCATCAACTATTTATGCAAATTGCCAAAATCAGTGCTAGTTTATTTTAATATTCTAGACAGTAAACTGTAGCAATTCAGCATCTGCTATGCAAGCAGGAATCTCTGAGAGACTATCGGTACAGAGAGACAAGAATGGAAATGCAAGCTTGGCCTCTGTCTCATTTTTGCTGTTTTTTTCTTCTTTAGCTTAGAGGTACAGTTTTTCTGGGTAGCAAGTGAACCGATATCACACCTTTTCAAAGGCAGTGGTTTGGTTTTGCAGTTATTTTCTAGGAATGAGCAATCCTATTGTATCTTGAGTTTATTTATAAGTGCTGTCAACAAGGCAGCTGGGGCAGTGAGTGTGGGGTAACACCCTACAGAGCCTGAGACCCGTGTGGGTGATCTGTGCAGATGGGCTGCTGTGTCTATAGAGTCCCTATGGATAAAGTGATACAGGTATTCAGCCCATAGCTGTTGGCTGTTTTCCCAGTTGCAGGTATTTAAAATCCTGTTGTGTTTCTAGCATAAATGTATATAAAATTTGTATTAGGCAGGAGCTGCTCTTTAGTGGGGATCTTCCCAGTAACCCCCTAAGGCAGAGGCAACAGTGACCAGCCAGTTCTTGACTGCCAGGTCTGTGCCTTCCCTGCACAGAAACAGTTATAAGTCTTTGCCTGCAACCCTTGTTAGAGTATCTTGTTTCATAGTTGTATTTCTCCAGAAGAAAAAGAATCATGAAAGAGAGGGGGTTTTGCCAAGAACGTTGCATTCTGTTCTTCACAAAATACCTGTTACTGCAAATGGTGCAGGACAATCCATGTTCTGGAGTGGCTTCCCTGTCTCCTACCTGCCCTAATATATAACTGGGCTACAAGGAACATGGAGTGACATCTGCACATAAAACATTCTGGAAGTGCTGCTGGAAGTATGGCTGGGGAAAGGGAGCCAGAAAGCTTAAGGAAGCCTTTAGAGTATAGGTAGCCCTTCTGCATCTTCATTTTTCTCTGGTATTGTTTCCTGATATCCATATGTGGCAACATTGGCACACAAATAAAAATCGGGGCCCAGGTGTAGTTTTGCCTTTCCCTCCTTTCCAAGAAGGACCAGGACTGGAAACTCCAAACCTTTCAACAAATAGTTAATTCTCAAGAGAATGAGCCACTCATCATTCCCTTCATAAACAAACAAATAAATAAAAGATACAAGGATCTGATCTGTTTAATACACGCTCTCTAAAAAAAAAACAGTGCAGACTAAACATAGTAATCTGATGATTACAAATTATTCAGTCCTATAAACAAAGCATGACAATTGATGACAATGTGGTATCATATGTCATAAATGCAGAGCATCCTCTCTCATCCATAACAAATAATTTGGAGTATTTCAGACCCATAACAAATATATTTAATGTAGTTCACTGTAAAACAATGTGTTTCTCTGTTTCTAATGCTATATTCAAAAGCCAGCCAAGAGCTTTTTGTGTTTTATTCATTATATTCATTTTATGCTGCCAATTCTACTTACTATTCCAGTATTCTGATTTGAAAAATCAAAATGTAATGTATTTCAGGCAACACTTAATGCATGTGTGTCTTCAAATTATAGGAGATGGTTTATAAAGTAAATGATGAGACCACAATATAATTCCTGAGTTTCAGAGAGATTTTTATCTTGCTAGTTAAAGTATTGATCACAGCCCTTACATTCTATTGGTAGCTTTTATGTGAGGCAAATCAGCTGCCATTGTTACCAATGCTGAAAATCTCGCTGAGTAACCTATGATAGGTTTATTACACAGGAAGCTTTGATCCTTAGGACTCGAGTAAGATATTCAAAGTTCTTATAAAGGTGTCTTAGAGACAGTGATACAAATTCAGATGTCTGCTGTCAAACGACTCCTATTCAGCAAACCCCTATGAGCCACCTTTGAAAGTGAAACAGCAAGATGACACCATTCATAGCTTGGCTTTTGGAGAGGTCTTTGTGCTCCCCTGCCTTTCCGTACCTGACAACTCGTTCCAGGCCCTATCAAAGTTGCATAACAGAATTTGTAAAAAGCTACACAGAAGGGTTTAATGTGTTGAGAACAAATAACTTCTTTGTTGATCTCCACTGCCAGATCAAAGTGACTGAGGGTAATAGGCCCAGGACTGCATTACCTTCGGTTACACCGGGGAACAAAAGAATGAAATAAAACAGCAAAAGGCGGCAGAGAACAATAAAAAAGGGAAAATACTAACAAGTTTAAAGGATTCAATGCCCTGAAACATGAATAAAAGCCACAGAAATAAATTCATCAAGATCACATAACAAAAGGGAAGCATGTGGCTTCTCAGCTCAAATGCTTTCTAACTGCACTCCTGTTTTCAGTATGTGTTGGTATAATTCAGGATGCCACAAGACCTGCCATTTTCAACAGGGACAGAGAGCTGGCTCTGCTGCTCAGAAATGCAGATTTGTTGTACTTGACCTAGATGGAAATGTCTGTAAGCAGTATTAGGGATTTTCTCTCCATTTAGCTTCCATTTAAAATGGAATGGGGCTACACTGAACATTTCTTTCTCCAGAGACCAAATAACCTGTTTTTAACTGGAGGATTGTGAAAAAAAAAAAAATTAAAAAAAAAAAAATTAAAAAAAGAGAAGTACAAATCCAAAAGGCTTTTTGGATTCACTTCCAGTGAAAGTTTTGAAAATCAAACCAAACCAAACCTAAGGGCAATATAACTTTTCTGTGAAAACTTGAAAACCCCTTTAAGACATAGTGGTCCATTAGCTGTGTGGGAGAACCCAATGAATGCCAGCAGGTGGGAAATGTGTACTTACTGGAAGGACAAACATACTTTTCCAGACAGAAAATCTGGGAAAGCTGATGCCGGTTTTTCTTTCTACTTTCTGTATTTCACTGTTACTTGTAAAACAGACAGCAAAAACAAAATCAGAAAGCATTGTGACATTCATATGCAATATCCCCTTTAAAAGCAGATACCTTGAGGAAATGTGGAAAAGGGAAAGCCAAAAGAAAAAGAACTGGGGTCATTTAAAGCAAACCTTTTGTCCTCCAAGACTGAGGCACCAGCGTGGCTTCCAAAAAGTGTTAACAAGTACTATACAACTGCTTGAGAACTACCTGCAACCCTTCCCCAAACCTGGGACATCATTTATTCTCCTGCTTCCAGTCTTTGTGATGGCCCAGAAAGAAGGGTTGCTGTCATGAAGCCCACAAGAAAGCAGGGATGGGTGTTGGGAACCACTCCTTGGGATGGATAGTTTTACATATAGAGATATCTTCACTCTGGAGGTAAGAGAGCAGAGGATGGTGCCTGGCTCCTGCTACCTCCAACAAAGAGGATTGATAGTGGTCTGCAGTGAGTCAGTGGTAAAACATCTTTTTCAATGGGATTTGGGAGAGAGGGCAGGAAAAAATAAGGAAAGTATTTCTCTATTCTGCAAGTTTATAGATGTGCTGAATTTACTGGTTCCCATATTAAGGCTGCTGTTGATAAGATTTGACACTTGTTTGGTTAATAAGGGCATTTCCAAGAAACTTTTGCAGAGTTTTTTTGTGTAGCACGTACATGCATGTGTATGTACACCTTGGTATATGTATTTATACCTTGATGTGTACATGGTGCCATGTACATTCCTAACTGGAAGGAACTTACTTCTGTGAGGTCTAAGACATCCAGCCCTGACATTTTAGTTGTAATATTATGTGTCCTATTAACTGCAATACATTTAGAAAGTACTGGTTTCAGTAGTTTTGCAGTGAATGTGTTCCCATCTGTCAGTGACCACAGTATGGCTGAATTTATCTTTTGACTTTCAGGAATGCTGAAAGCACAATAAAACTCTGCCAAGATTTTCACTGCAACCTGAAGAATTGTGCTATTTTTCAGCCTCCATGTGGATTTTAAGAGAATCCACCTGAGCTGACCAGAGGCATCAATGGATTGATTTAAAGATGCAGATGCAAACAATTGTTTTTCTTCATTGATAATGCTTTGGGTTTTCAATAGCAAATTATTACACTCTCGGGCAAATAGGTGTCCAGGCCATAATTGCCATCACCAGAATATGTATTTTTGTGTATTTAGCAATGAGAATGAGCTATCGTTGTCAAAACCTTGTAAGGCTCTCTTCCTGACACATAATAGACTTTCTTTCAAACCCAATTCTGATCAATATATTCTGTGAAGCAGTTGTATTCTTTGCAAATCAGGGAAAGCAGTGCAATGCAAGTGTTCTAAATTACAATCCAGACAGGAAAGGAAATATGCACCCCCCTCTATGCCCAGGCAAGGTAGAAAAATGGTCTAGCTCTGGATTTGTAAATTGGTTGACTCTGCTGGCTTTATCACCAGATGCTCACTGGTCAGACCTGCTCAGTCAAGAGTTCTTGATGCTTGTTGCCCTCACAGTCCTGGGGAGGAGACACTGTCAAAAACAAAAACTGTCAGGTGTTGGTGACATCTTTAGACTAGCAAAAGCCATTAGCAGAAAACCTCAGGTTTCCAGATCATGGAAGTTTTTCACCTGTTGAGTTTAGATCAGTCTCAGTCTCTAGAAGTGAGAAGGCTGCTTTCAGTATTAGGGATTAGTGAGAGATTATTTCTCCCCAGGGAAGTTTTTTCATCTCTGTGTGTTATGGGAAGTAATTTAGTGTTACCTTCTGGAGTTACAGGCTGCTGCTCAGTGTTTTGGGCTTCTGGCTGCTGCCTAAAGGTCCTGTAGTCCTCTTTTAGCCCTCTGTGAGTGCCTTTGGTCCTAATCTTTGAAGGAGGTATTGGGTAGAGTGACATCCTTGTCACTGCTTGTCTTTTCCATCATGAGAGAAAACACCCCTGAGTCCTTTGTTCTGTCCTCATCTTTGTTAACAGGATGGTCATCCAGATTTTTGGTAGCATTTCAGTGTTAATATCTTTCCTTTAGACTTTGTAGAAATGTTGTTTGGCTGATGAATTTTATTAATATTGAATTTCTTGTGCAAGGTTCCATTTCTTACTGCCTCCACCACTGCCCAAAGAGTAGATTTTTTTTCCCCCATGAAATGTTTCCTAAATGGATGTAAATAGGCCTTAAGGAGCACCTGCTGGATGTTGCTCTTCCCATCAGCCCCAATACAGGGGCATTCTTCCATCAGGGGCCTTTTGCGGGAAAGACTTCTCCAGAGCTGTGTACTGCAAAACCTTCTATCTGCAAGAGGTTTAACCCTTTCTGCACAACAGTTTGTAATCACATAACCTTTAGCTCAGTGGGAATGAATACCAATTATCATTTATAAACAGTTCCTCTCATTATGCGCCTATTTATGGCATCTTTTATAGCTTGCTAATTACAAGCACACAAAACAGAAATGTTTGGAGTTAAATAATGTAAACAGGGATGTAATTGATTTTCATGTTGAATAGTTTTTATTGATTTATCGTTAATTAACACTTTTAAAGGATCTCTTGGCAAAGTAATCCATTTAATTTATTCAGTGTTATACTAGCTGATGCTAAATTCATGTTAAAATTCACAAAAATATCAACAGTTCCATAATACCTGTTTTTCCAACTGTTGCTATTATACAGATGTTATATATTCTTCCCAAACACAGACAATATATTAAATGCAATCAATCAGGCTCAGTCCCGGTCCCAGCCGACAAATGTCCACATCACTGAAAACATCACATTCCAGTTGACACTAATTGGCCATCTGTGCAGAAAGGAGGACAGGCATTAATGGGGAGAAGAGCTGATCTCTGTTGGTCTCAGGGCAGGGTCCTTGGGTGGGCTGTTGAAGGACTGCATGGGCTGGGGGAAGAGCTCTTGACTCCACTAAAAAGCCTTTTGTGCTGCAAAACCAAAAGACTCTGGTGTCCACAATGGAAACTTTCTGATAAATACACCACTGTGTCAAGCAACAATCACTTGATATGTTTTGGACATGCATATAGTGCTGCAGAAAATGTAGCACGCTGAAGACTTTTCCAGAGGTCTCCAATGGCTTTTTCCAGGTTTTTGGTGGGAAGCAGGAAACTGTGCAGTCCAGTCAGGTGGGTTTTGACAGCATTTTTGTATATGTTAGCTCCATTACTCTCCTGCTGACTTCTCTGAAAGCACAGGCGACTTACTCAGTACCTCCCCAGGATCAAGCATCTAGCAAGGAGTAAAATTGCAAGGTGCAATTTTCATTATCACCAGCCCATTATATTTTTCAAATGGGTAGTAAGAGAGTGTAATCACATCAGGGCCTGTTTTTTCATTAGTGAAGAAAAACATTAATATACTGTGACATGGTATTGATTTGATGCAATCAATCTTTCCCAATAACAATAAAACCTTTATATTTTATTAATAGAACAATGCAGTTCGTCTCCATTACAGCTCCGCTTTATTGTTCTGGGTCACGGTGTAATTCTGGCATGTTTGGAATTTTATTTTTATTAATATGATATAAAAGCCTGTAAAATCACTCCACTGATATGTCAGTAGGTTTCATTTGAGGCTCCCAAGCATCTTTTACTGGATGAAATGTTACCGGTGCAGCTCCAGTCATTGATTGTTCAATGACCCTTAGGGGTGGAGAGAGTGGGGAGGGTTAAGAAGGCTTCTTGGCCTTTAGATGTCTTGATTTTTTTTATGGTGTGGACACTGAGACTTGGACTCAGACCATCTCATCAGTTTGATGACCTCTCAACACATGGCCAGACCCAGCCCTTCCAAATCCCCTCCCACCTGGTCTGTCGGAGTCTGGCTGAAGTTCCCAGCAGACATCCAGATGGGAGCCCTTCAGCATCATTTCACTTTCTGGCCTGGGCTTTTCAGCATTTACTTCAGGCCAGGCACTACACGGACAGGAGATGTCTCCAGTTCTGGGACAGGCCATGGGCACATATTGGAGGAGTTACTCTCTAACATAATTTCCTTGCTCTTTTAAAAACAATACAATATGGTGAATGGCTTTACTTACACACCCACACTACATCCATCTTCACCTAGACTCAGAACTGCATGTAAGGCCAGCACAGCCTAAGGCTTTTGATACTCTGGGTTATGGCTCAATGAACTCCTCTCTATTCTTTCTTCTGGAGGGTCTTGCTCTCCAAAAGCTGCTGTTCTGCCTCAGTTGTGGGGAAGCTGCTGAACACACTGCTCTGAGAGCGTCATTCATCAAGAGCAAAATGGGCTCTTTCCTAGTGTGCATGGAAAGTCTGTTGGATCATTTGGCATTTCTCTTTATCTACAGATATTTTTGATTAATCTCCTTGGACTAGCCAGAACATATTCCTGGTCCTGGTGCAAGACTGGGGTGTCATGATATTCCAGTTGCAATGAGGCTCCAAATTAGTACAGATACTTTCATTAAAGCAAATCTGGATGATTTTCATTCCTTCCTCTTTTTTTTTTTTTTTTCTTGAAATAAAATCTTTTTTAGAGCTACTCCTCTTCCCTTTTGAACCAAGAGCAGTGTTGCAAGATCCCTTGGTAGGAAAAATAATCCCCATAAAAAATTTGATGGCTCCATTTCAAAAGAGATGGGTTTATTAAAGGTAACAGTTTATTAACAGTGACTGTGAAATAGATGAATTTAATGACTTTAATTAGTACAACACTTTGTAACACAGACCTTGAGGAGAATTTAGCTCCTTTTTCCCATCTCCCTCCTGCACTTCTCTGTGTCTAAAGAAGTGTCAGAAATTCCTCATAGTAAAAGTAAAACAGCTCCTACTCACAGCAATGAAAAGCACAGGAGAAAACTACCATATCAACAGACCGTGGCCACTGGCACTCCAATTAGTGGTGAGGCATAGCATGAGTGCAAAGTAAAGCTTTCAAATATCAGGAACAGAAAATCAAGCTTCCTGAGCTGTCCCTTTATATTTCTTTCCTTGCTGTAACCTTACACAGCTCAGCCCTGCTTGCCCACATCCTCAGGGAGAGATTAGGAGTCTTCTTCACAGAAGGCACAAGCATTATTAATGCCATCCAGTGAAGTGAGGGTGACTGCAGTGTGCCATGGCTCCCTGAAGTCTATCCCTCTCAAGGTAGGTCAGAACATTGCTGGTAGGTCTCACATCACCCATCAAGAGTAAAATGCCATCATTGTTAGAGAGAGAAGAAAAGAAAAAAAGAAAAATATAATTTTTAATTCTGTTCTGTTCTTTCCTACTCAGTCCTTTTTCTATGGGATATCTCAGATTATCTGAACTGAAAATGTCTGCATCCATGTTGATTTCAACCAAACTCATTTTCATTCTTGTTTGAAAAAAATGTTTCCTTAAAGTGAAAAATTCCCAAATTTGGAGAGAAACATTTGATATTTTGGTTTAATGCCTTGTTGATTTAGGTCATATCTTATTCTATGATTACAGATTATATTTCTTAAGATTTTCATTGAAGTATTTTGACCTGATGAAATTTTGATTCCTCAACTGAATTGAAGAATGGTACATAAAATTTCATTTTTAAGGAAATGATGTGACACAACTGCATTTTGAATGGAAGCATAGCCAAAAGGATAAAATCAACAAGTAGGTAGATTGCCCCCAGGTGCCCATTCAGAATGAAAACATTACAAAAAGTGGGTATTTCCTGAGGGGCAAAAAGGTAAGTTTTTAACGAGCTTGAGGTCTACTCTTTATATCAGCCCACCTTTCTTTAGGTTCAAAGTCCTGCCTTTTCTTTCCAAGAGCCATGTGGGTTCAGCACAACCACTCCATAAAGAGCATTTTGGAGGATGTAGCACATGTAAAGAAGTCAGTAACAAGTTAAGCCCTGGATGTCTAAAAACCCTTCCTGGGAATCTGCAAATGACACCTCCCCAGAATTCCTTTCCACAACCTGGCTATATTTCTACAAAACCCCAGAAATCACTTGTCCAATCTCAGGCATGAAACCCTCTTAAATTCCAGCAAATTCTGCAACTTGAATGTTAGAGAAATGATTGAAGGGAAACTTTGAGAGTAATGGTTCTCCTGAACCCAACAGGCAGAAGCCACACTTAGGGATAAGTAAAAAGATAAGGACTTTACTTCTTCATCATTTTTAGCAAATGGATTGCATAGAAAATGTTGTATATGTGCATGTGTGTGTGTTGTCTGGCAAAGAAGCATCTCTAATATGCTTTTAGATTAAGGTCCATCAATCTCTTGGGATTTTTTCCCCCCTTTTTTCCTGTTTCGTTTCATCGCAGATTTAGGTTATTGCTTGCCTGTATTCAGTGCCTGAAGCATCCTTTCAGGCCCCTGGGAAATGGTGCAGCCCCACAGTGAGCAGTGCTGTGCTGTGTCTGTGCAGTGTGGGGAGGACATGGGGTGGTCGCTGTCATGCTGCTGGCTGGGGGTGACACAACCAGCCTGGTTCCATCTGAGGGGAAGAGGATGAGTATGTACCTCAGGCTTCTGGAGATCATACTCATACCTAATTGGTACAGGAGACAAAAATCCAGTAACTTCTGGACACTTTGTAAAAACACCTAGCACAGTGCAAATAATGACAACACCAAAAGCTTGCATCATAAAAATCTTTTGGGCTAAAATGGAAATAGATACTTGCAGAGTATTTTCCTTTCTTTCCTCGACATAAAGATTTGAAAGAAGGGAGAAGTATCACAAGATAGGCAATTCCTTTCAGAGAGGTTTCTTTATGTATTTCCATGTGAATGCTCTTAGTAAGAGAATCAAAAATAATGTTCTGAAATAAAATGTGTACAGAGGTAGCTTTTTTTTTGAAATGACACCCTGTTTCCCAAGAATGCTATGTAGCCTTTAGTCAGCCTTGTTTCTTACAGTTCTCTGTGCTTTGCATGGTAATTAGCTGCTCGTGTTATCAGCAGCACGGCGCTCCCGGCTGTTTCCTGAGCAGCCGCTGCCGTTATCCTCGGCGGCAGCTCCTCGCATCCTCCTGCCAGAGCGCGCTCGGCGTTCCGCGGGCTCTGCTGGGGGACCGGGCTGGCGCCGCAGCATCCGAGGGGAGGAGGCTGAGCCCGCTTTCCCTGACAGGTCCCCAAGACTTGCCAGAATTTCGCTGATGGTCCGCTGGAGTTTCAGTGAGGCAAGTTTGTTATGACAGATTGCGAAACAGAAAGGGAGACAAACGAGACGGGATCATCAGTGTCAGAACAAACACAGGGGAGCAGCTTCCTCCGCTTAGCTTGCGGCAGCAGCCTCAAAATGCTTATTTGGTTTTAATTTGAATTTAAAAAACAAATAATCGAAATCGGAAAAAAACAATAACTGAAAGGTCTATTGCACAAATGTCCTGTGTCTGTTGAGACTTTGCAGAGCCTGCCAGCAGTGCCGACATCAGCCTTACGCAGGGGCTGCGTCACACAGCCGGCACCAGCGCAAGAGTGCCCGCGTGGGGATGTCCACCCGAGCAAATAGCGTGACAAGGGCTCCGTGCTGCTTGTTCCCTGCAGCTAATGCAGTCCCTTCTTTTCATTCAGATCCCGAGAAACATTTGCCAGCCTTTAGATATACTTTTTTTTTTATTTTTCAAGTTAAAAAAAATGGCCACGAAGTTTGCCAGGTTCCATGACAGCCCATGCTCCTCTGTAACGCCAGTAGAGATGTAGTGGATGTTCTAGAAAGTTTGATACCAACAGTAGTGCTAAGATCTTTGTAAGTATTCAAAGCAAAAATAAAACAAGGCATTTATATTTGACACTTAAGAGATGAAAAACAAAGAGGAAAATGCAGAAATTGAGGGGAGTTTCCCCAAATATTATATCAGGTTTACATATCTTGTCTTTGCCTTTGCGTTTCCAAGCTTATTTTTCACCCTTTGAAGGGCTGCGTGATGATATTGAGAGAGAGATGTTAGAACTTTTTACTTCCTGCCCAGAGAGATGATGGGCTAGAAAGAAACACTAAAGTTTTAGTTCTGGGGTAATAGAAAGCAAAATTTCTTACTGATGCGTATTTGCAGACTTACTTCACTACACTTCTAGGAGAGTTATTTAGTTTTGTAGCAGACACTTGTTCCTAATCCCAGTCTGAAATAGCCTGTTGCCAAATCCACATTCAGTATTTTTATCCCCGCAGAGAAAGAGAGATCATCTTTTTATCATATGTTCAATGTATTTTATACAGCATAAGAGCATATGGTCATCTTGTCCCTTCCTCTGTAAGATGGCAATAGACTAGAACAGAGAACTTAAGGATGGCAGTGAATTTGATGCTCTGTAAACAAGGGACTCAGGATGAAGGCTTTACACTCTGTTAGTGGGATAACAAGTGAAAAGACTGGGGCTTGGGGAAGGAAAGGGGGAAAAAATAGATGGAAACCCACAGAGAAGAGAGAAATAGCAATTATCTAATACTAATTTTTAAATTATTAAATAGACACAGATTGTTGTTTCTCTCCATATTGCTAGGTTCACTGGCAACATGAACACTTGTCCTCCTGCTCCTGTGACAGGGATATCACACATGGTGCTTTGCAGCTCCTCAGGGGCAGGGCTGAGGTTGGAACGTGGCTATCTGCTCAGGGCAGCAGCTTCTCTTCAGCATCCATATACCACATATGAGTAATTCTCCAAAGTCTGACTTCACCACATGTTTAATACCTTTGCCTTTGAAATCAGGGGTGTAATTTGTAGTGAACTGTAAAGCTGATGGACTGTGTTTCACCAAGAAGAGTTAATGTGATTCATCTGTTTAACAATCAAGGGCTATATTCAGCAAAGATTTAGCAGGAGTGCAGACAATAAAGCACTTACGAATTTATATGAATTGGCATGAAGCAACAGCCACAAAAAATTAGAAAACATAAATTGTTCTTCTGCATATGCATGGCTGTTGTTCTCCTGACCTTGGTCACAGCTGGTGGGCGCTAGGCAGCTGAAGATCCAGACCTCCTCAGACCCTCAGCTCAGACTGGGGAGTGGTGGTAAAAGTGTCCAGGACTTGCACAGATTGGTCAGTGCAATCATTTGGCTTTAGTAAGCAGAGGTATCCATTTTTGAAAGCGTCTCATGATTTTTTGGGTGCACAAATACAGATGTGGTAGACAAGTCTGGTTTCCAGATGAGAAGAGCTCAGCAGTTTGGAAAAACAAATTGCTTTGATATATCTCCAGGTGCACACTTGAAAATTCAGGACATCCAGGGGTTTTTTTGAAAACAAGGGAGGACCAAGCTCACCTCTCTGCTTGTTCTTTGGATACAGTAATTACCAGATAGATTATTTTCTGTCCCTCTTTCCCACATGGGAAGACCTCAAGCCCCAGTCCCCTGCTTCCTGAGTTAGTTCTGCAAAAAAAAGAAAGCCTTTTTGGGGGAGATTGTCAGGGAGTGAAGCCACATCCACCTTGAAGGGGATTGTCATTGTGGTGAATGAAATCCCCAGACAGCTCACTGGATGCAGCAGCCACCTGTATCTTGAGGAGAGTTGTAAGAGATGATCATCTCCTTGGTGTCAGTACCTCCATCCAAGTGTGCCCTCTTTTCCTGGTTGTGCTAGGCAGTACGAGCAAACTGTGGGCAGAGGGCAGGAGGAGGGAGGGGGATATGTGTCTCACGCTGCCTCGTCCTTGCTGGCAGAAGTTTGGGTCCCAGTGAACACCCAGGCTGAGCAGGTAGGTGAGGCACTGTCTGGATGGTTCCTGCAGGGGAATAGCTGCCCTGCCAAATCTCTGATTTCCCCTCTGCAGAGTAGCTCTGGAGTGAGTCATACTGCTTGGGAGAGTGGAATGGAATTCTTCTGCGCCCTCAGTCCCACAGTGTATGGGTGGGCTTAGAGTCGGCGTTTTAGGAAATCACAGCTTCTCAGGACTGCTGTGCCATGCTCAATATTGCTGCCTGTGTTGCAATCTCTGCTCTCCCCTCTGTGCTATACATCCTCAGGCTTTACAGAAACAGTGTCACTGCAGAGCTTTGCTGCACAAAGGATGTGGAAAAATGTTATTTATTTAATATAAATAAATGCACATTGGATCCATGTACATGCAATAACTTCTTTGCATCTGCTTACTCAAATGCAGTAGAGATAAAACTACAGGAACAGCACCCAAAAGTAGTGTGAAACAAGTCCACTGAATTTATAGAAATATGTTGCAATCATATGTAAACACTGTAAATATTGCATCTTCCTGGGGTGCTGATAGGGAATAATTTGAGAATTTTAAGCAGTGCAACTTCTCAGATGCTGGAAAGACTTGGCCTCATTTTGAAACTGTAATAGAGGTTGGAATATATTTCATGTGACAACCATGTCCTCAGACCTATTTGTTAGTTCTTTTTAAAACATAAACAAACTGTCTTCTCATTTTGTTTACAGGACAGTGGAACAGGAGATAACAGCTGCATTGAAGAAATATTGCGGGTAGGAATCCTGAAAAATCATTTTTTCCAGTCCCATTTTGTTTTCTCTAAAAAGACAAGAGAATAACAAGAATATTGCAATGACTGCTGTTAAAATATTCCTCCTTTAGATTGTCATCTTTCTAAGGAAAAAGTAGGCGAAATTATTTCCTCATGAAAAATAATTGAAAAATCTGTGAGAACAACCTTTCAAAGCCTGTGGATTTCAGTGCTACTTTATGCCTGTACAGCTGACCTTCATGCATGGAGAAGCAGATAATGGGATAAATTATAAACTGAAATGTACAATGATGTTTCAGGTTTACAAACCATGCAAAGTGCATGTTTCCATTAATCATGACTGTCAAAAATCTTAATTTTGAAGGGAGGTCTAGGAAGGTCATTTTCCACCTGGATTTAATTATGTAATGTCATTATTTTCATTATGTCCATTATATAATGACAATGTGCAAAATCTGTAGTTATTTCCATATTTCATTACTATTTATTTTATCTTAGTAATTTCTAGTTTATTTTCATAGACCAAATTAATACACATCCAGACAGATCTTGCCTTGAATCGACTGGGATATTCATCATTTTCTGTGGCAGAAAAATTTATAAACAATGAAATTTTTCTGTAATATTTTAATTCATGTGGTTATTTTGGTTCTTTTTCAAAAATGACAATTCAATAATTCACAATGCTTAAAAATCTGCTGCAATAGTGATTGAAACACAAAGCAAGGTAGATGAAATGATAAAACCTCCCTTTTACTGTATGTGTGTCTACCTCTTGGATGTTCCACCACCCAAATATTTCTGATGATTTATAAACTACTTGGTTATAAATATTTGGTTTGGAGGTTACCAGTGCATTAAGCCTGTTGTTTCTCAAGGCATTCCTCCATTCTCCCTCAATATGTTAAATGCAGCTTTTAATTCTTAAACTGGACAAAGAGTTTATCGAAAGGTGATGATGATATATTGCTTATGACTTCACTGACAGAGATTTTACTTAGCTAACATTTACAAAGTAGGCTTTGTTAGGACTCAGGTGCGTAGTCGAAAACCTAAGCCACAGTCCCTGCTGGTTTGCTACAAATTAGTGGCAGATACCATGAATTCATGATGTGATGTGATGCATAGACTCCCCTTTTCATGCAAGGCTTTCAAAATGAACAGTCAGAGAAACTGGTTTTCCTCCTTTAGTTTCTGTAGTTTGGCTCATGCAATTAAGCAAAAATATAGAAGAGGCACAATTCCTTCCACACAGAGAAAAATGGGTATATAAGAGACCCCATCTGGGAAAAAAAATGCACTGTATGACTGAAGATTGTAAGGTGTTTTCTCCAAAACCATGAACACAGCTGCTGCTCTCTTTTTTTTTCTTTTGGAATGTTCCTCAAGAAATACTTTAGTCAAGTTTCATGGTGGGTAACCTCTGCCTTCACCAATCTGCCCATCTTCCATGTCTGCAAACCTAGGCATCACTTTCTATTCTGAGCTTCCCTTGTGTCTCTGTGTCTAAGACTACACGTAAATCTTCCAGGCTGTTACTCTATAGTATTTCTGACTGAAGCTCTTTATTCTCAAGGGTGTAAGTCTTTGGTCCAAAATTCTCATTACACACTTTGATTGCTGCTGCATCCTTTCCTACTTTTTGACAAATGCAATGTTTCCCACCTCCATTCACGCTGCTGCGCAGATCATTTTCCTGGCTTGACATCTTGCCCAGAGACATTTGTCTTCACATCTTACCATTGTCATCTCCTTCTCTATCACATCAAGTACAGCTATTTGTCTCTGATTGTAAGGCCTCCAGTCCATGCTAACATACTAAATCCCACTTTAGCTTAGCTGGTGATGTCAAAATGTTGCTAAGTTTCACATCAATTAA
Organism: Cyanistes caeruleus; assembly: GCF_971803275.1. Classification (NCBI taxonomy): domain Eukaryota; kingdom Metazoa; phylum Chordata; class Aves; order Passeriformes; family Paridae; genus Cyanistes; species Cyanistes caeruleus. The sequence continues at coordinate 30,667,990 of NC_141703.1, forward strand.
TTTTACCTTTTTTCCCAGGGATGGTGGAAAACCAGTGGTGAAGTCAGAGCTCTACCACTGTTTCTCATGCCTGAACATTTTTGTCCCAATTGTTTCCTGTAGTACTCTGTCAGGTCAGATATATCCATCTGCTCTCTTTTGTACCGAAAAGTGGATTTTCTATGTCAAGGAACTGCTGTGTGTTACAAAAGCAGTGCTTATGTACTCTCGTAATACAAATCCAGATCTTCAGTGGTTGTTGTCACTGATAATTACTGACAACAGCAACAGTAATAATGTGCCTTTGCTGCTCACTGTGTAATTTACTGGCATCTAGACATTTCCATCCCTCTCCATTCCCTCTTTTTGTCCTAAGAGGATCCATGAAGTTGTAACATAGATTTTCTGCTTTTCTGAAACAGACTGTTTATAAGGGATGCCATTTCCATGGTTTTTATGGAGGTGCTATTCATATCCTAAAGCCAAAGTTTAGTTTCTTTTAAAACAGAATATATGAAGTTGCTATCCAGGGGTGCCCAAAGGCAGACAATGAAAAGCCACAGCAGCTGCAATTGTGTTTCTTCGGAAAAAGTGGCTGGCCTGCTGGAATGTGTTTATTATGAGAAGGGCCACTCGTAATGTATGGAGCATCAGCAAAAGGAAGACGGTGCTTAAAGTTCATCCTTTTAAGGAATGTTTCACCCTTTTTAAGGTCCTATTTTATCTCTTTCACAACACAAAGCAGAAAGCATCCTCTCTTTCTAGGTGATGTGTTCCTTGCACAAGTCAGGCTGTGGCTTTTCCATGAAACAGATACTGGCATGTCCATGTTTCCTCAGTCAAGATCGAGGGCAGTAATAAGTGTGCCCCAGGTCTGCTCCATCTGCTTCCCTGAGTTCCCTTCCCCCAGGGGAAGAGGCAGGCAGAAGAGGCAGTTTTGTGCATGGATCTTGTCATCCTCTGGTTCCAGGATGTGGCCATGGCCAGAGCTAACATCTGGACCTGGGCTGCAAATCAATTTAGGCGTGGCTTTAAAATCACCAAATCTGATGCCACACTAACTGTGACAAGATTTTATAGTTCTTTTGCTGTCTGCTGCAGCACAGGTTGCCACAGTTTAAGTCTAGCCTTCTTGGATGTTGTTTTACCAAATGTATCAAAGCTCGATAGATTTTGTAAACTGACAGATCCTTCTGCACAGAACTGCAGCTTCCAGAGAATGCCCCCAAGTACTGAAACACGGAACCTCTTCCAGTCCTGAAGGAGGTTGATTAGCAAGACAGTAACCCTGTTGAGATTGGAGCTGTTGTAAGGTCTCCTGTAGAGTTTATAATCACTGCAGGAATCCTGAACCTCATCTAACCCCATGCACTAATTTATAGCAGCTTCTTCAAAGTGTACTGGCTTCTCTGTCCAGCTGCAGGCACACACTTTGAGGATAGAGAAACTTTTAAGAGACCCTTTAATGTAAATAACTCCAGTAAGAGCAGGTTACAGATGTAATGTCAGAACATGAGAGAAAAGCCTTATTTCTTGATAGTAAAATTAAAAGGCAATTCCTTGTAAGTTTTGTATTGTTCGTGGAGGACATGATAGAAAACTTTGAAGTGGAAAATAAAAGCTAAGTACACAAATACCCTTTGTTCCGCCGTGCATGGAGCAGTTGCTGTGTGAGTTCCTGAGACATTGCCAAAGCCAACCTGTTCTCTTCCTTGCTAGAACACAGGCTGGCTAAGCAAGATTACTTCAGTTCTGGGGTCCCCAGTACAGGAAGGATATCAGCCTCTTGGAGTAAGTCCAGAGGAGACAACCAAAGGTGATTAGAGGGAAGGAGCATCACTCCTGTGAGTGAAGGCTGAGACAACTGGAATTGTTCAGCCTGGAAAAGAGATGGCTTAGGGGTGACCTAATTACAGCCTTCCAGTACCTAAAGGAGGCTGACAAGAAGGAGGGAAAAATACTTTCCACAAGAACATGTAGTGACAGGACAAGGGTGGGGGGTGGATTCAAACTAAAAGAGATTAGTTTTAGATCAGATACTAGGAAGAAACTCTTTACTGAGAGTGTGGAGGCACTGTAACAGGTTGTCCAGATAAGCTGTGGATGTCCTATCCCTGGAGATGTTTAAGGCTAGGTTGGGTGAGGCCCTGAGAAACCTGGTCTCATGAAAGGTGTCCCTGCCCTTGTTAGGAGGGTTGGAACTGGAAGATCTGTAAGGTGCCTTCTGACCCAAACCATTCTATAATGAGTCTATGATTCTATGATAGTAATTTGGATGATTTCTGTTTGACTTTATTAGTGTGTGGAATTATGTATTTTGTTATTACTAGTGGAGTTTAAAGTAGACATTTATTTTACTGTAGTACCTTCAAAGAATGGGAGCAACAAGAGTCCTGCCTCTCCACTAAGTTAACTGTTGCAGCCAATACAGGATGCACTCTGAGAGTATTTGTTATGGATTTAAGAGGTAAGGGAGTGTGTTGAGTGCAGGCAGTTCTTGATTTGTAAGGTAAGTGGAGATTGATCTGGCTATTCTTACAGTCTTAGCTGTGATTTCCTAGAGCCGTGGTAGCTTTGTTGGAAGGAAACACACAGGCAAGCTGAGCTTTTGATTACTGAAGAGGTTCCTTGTGAATTCCCTGGATTTTTTTGTGTTGACATGAGCGGTGTCATTGAACTGGGTAGAGAGAGGCATAGTTCGAGTGTTTGGCCTGCAAACAGTGTTTGGCTGCAGAATACAAAGACAGCAGGAAGCTGGAGGAGAAACAGGAATGCAGAGAAAGGGCTGGAGAAAAATTGAGCCAGTTAACGCAGAAAAAGCCACTTCCTTTGAAATGGCATGGAGCAGTGGGGAGATAGGTTGGGGTCTGCAGTGGAGGACAGATATTTTCCTTCAGAGGCGATAGAAAAAGCCATTGGGAGGCAGTGAAAAACACGAACTCCAGCTGTGAACATCCGCCCCAGTGAAGGACAACTCTTCTTGGTGCCATGAACCTCCTGTGCAGGGAGATAAGCACCCACAGATGGCCTTGAAATAGGTTGTGACTCCTCATGGCCACAGGACATCCACTTACGAAAATTACATTTTAAGGGTGATGGCTTTGATAAGTGATTTACTTGACTCTCTCTACCCTGTGAATCTAATCAGAGTGTGTAAAGCACTGCACTTCTTATTTGAGCAACATTTTAAAAAAAAGAAAAAAGAATGTAAACAGAATCTAATTCTGTATTTTTTTCCTTCCCCACTTGGGATCCCTTGGTTCATTAGCAGTCTTACTAATTCTTTAGCAGAAAGGATCGACCCATCAAATATTCAGGGCCTTTTTTCAAATGTGAACAGCCATATGTGCCATGAGATCAGCTGCACTCCATCAGCTGATTGAATTAAAACAAGAGCAGAGGTAAATTAGAAACTGTCTGCACAAGACAAATCCTGTGAAAACATGAAATTCTACCAAACACACTGTCACTGTGAATAAGCATCACAGTCAGTGGAGCACGTGTCAATACTTAGAGGGGAGAAAAATCAGTTTCTTAGAGGTAGGTTGTTAGTTCAACAACTGTGAACTGCTGCCTTGTAAATGTTAATGACTGTAAGATCCCACTGGCTGCAGTTAAGCTCCTGGTGGAGTCGGACACGTGAAGAATTACAGAACACAAATATGGTAATCAGTGGTATATTTCTAAACACTCCTGTTGCTTTCCAAAGCAGAGAGAAAACCCTGCAGGTGGAATGAGACCCACTTTGCTGCACAGCACTCGTGCAATAGCTGCCTCTGCACTAGCTGAGCGTTTCTTTGCAGTCTCACTGCTGGGAAGAAACTGCTGGGCAGCATTAAGAGGGAGGAGAGAAGGCCAGCCTCACACCAGCACCTTTGTGGAGAAATTCTCATTAGCTGTTGGGACTGAACCTGCTGGGAAAATCCCAGAAAAGTTTCTGGAGGAACACAACTTCAGGCAAAAGAGAGATGGTGAAGGAGAGAGAAGGTATGAAGGCTTATAAGCAGCCCCAGTTTGCAGACACTTGATTAGTCTCATTGAATACAGAAGTACTCCAAAGTGTCAGAATCATGTTAAATAATTTATCAGATGCATAAAATATCACTTTTTTTCATTGCAGTCTATCAGAAGAACTTCCACACATGGCTTTGCTTTTAGTATCCTAAATTCCCGAGCAATTAAAGCATTATTTTGGCTGATGTAGACCATTTGTTGCATTTCTTCAGTATTGTTCTTTTTGTCTTTCTTACTCAAATAAATAAAAAATCATACATACCCAAGAGTGTTTGGAAAATCCTGCATTTCACTCAAGACACTAAATCCCAGAAACATTAAGACACATTTCAAGCTGTTTAATCCAACCTGCAGTACTCACCTATAACCATTGCCCTTCTTACCACATGCACAGCCAGCTCATCTGTACAGTAGCTTTTCTGAGCAGTCACTTTGTCAGCTTTCCTCCAGCCAGCCTGGGTACTGCTAGTGGTGTGGACAGCAGCACCACAGAGCTTCAGCAAGCTCTGCCTGGAGCTTCTCCAGCTTCTCAGTGAGAATGAGCAGTCCATAAGGTACCTTGTGCTGTTAGAGCAAAATTAGCAGCAGTACCAGAGCTAAAGATACTTTGTCTTTGCCCTCATAAGCTGCAGTGATTACAAAGAGCCATACCTGTGTACACCACCATCCCCTTGACCCACACCATGAAAATTCTAGGACATACCCTCTATGTGGTACCTAGGACTATCTCTGTGTATCTGCTTAAGCCAGGGTCTTTCTCCATCCAAAAGTCTTGAGGGAGATTGCTTACTTGTCACGCATTTTGTCCCTTTTTGTGCTTTCTCAGATCGTCAGAGTCCCGCTCCAGGTGATTTGTTACTTACTGTTAGCTTGTCTGAATGGAACCCGCTCCTAGTTTCGCCACCATGCATGGCACATCCTTTATATTGCCCACATTGTGGTTTTCAACTGTCAGTAAACCTTCACAGCCAACATTTTAAACCTAGACATGTAAATATTTCTTCCTTGACCCTTAGCAGATAGAATCTGAGGTACAGAACACCATGTAAAATGCACAAAATGCTACACTAACAGTGGTAATGTCAGTCAACCATAAATTAGTTGTACATCAGCTGTTCCCCTGAATTGTCACTCTTGGATTTTTGCTGCTTCCACTGTTTTTGTTAAAAATACCGTCTCAAAGGGATCTGAGGTTTTAAGTATGCTGTATATTTAAAACTTCTACATAGTAAATCTTGATGTCAGTTAATAAATACCACCTCAAAAAGACAAAAACTCTAAATCTTTTAGCAGAAATAGGAGATCAAGCTAGAAACTTGTAAGTGGGACTATAACTTAGAACTGACACCACTCAAAGGTAATCTGTCTTTCAGTCTTCAGGTGCCAGTGCAGGATGTGGAGGCACACTCTGTGCCATTAGCCACCCATGTGCTGGGGCACTGACATTTTCAAATGCAGCAAAGCCTTTTTTGAACTGAATAGGGTGCTACAGACAAAAGAGACATGTATTCCTTTTAGAACTCGAGTAGCTGGTGTGCAAAGCCTTTGTGTTAGGGAAAGTCAGGTCTGTATAAAAATGAAACACTACAGTGCTAATCTGGCAGAATTAATTGTAAAAATTTCTGTTTTGTAGCAACTGTATATAGCCTGTTATTTGACAAAGCAAGAGAGAATCCAGAATGAATTCTCCATCTTCTCTGTTATGCAAAAATAATACAGTAAAATACTTACTTTATTTTTCCCTCTATTTATAGTGTTTCACAAAGCTGGGGGGAAATGCAGAATCACCATCTTGTTCCAATACAGAGAAATGTTTCCTTGTTATTAAGGGCAAAGAGCCAGATAGATCCTCATTTTGGATAGGCCAGCCACAGCTCCTCTGAGGCCAACAAAATTAATACCAAAATAATACCAGAAAGGATCTGTATTACCAATCCTAACAAAATAAGAATAAAATCTGGCAATAGCAGGTGTCTGCACTACTGTGAGCTTGGGGCTTGAGCCTTCAGCTGCTGTCTTTAGAGAAAAACTGACTTTCTTCCCCCTTGGTAAGACTGACACAAAACAAACTGAAACCACAGGGAGGTGTGACTTGAGATGACAGAGCCCTTCAGTAAACCCTATGGTGACACTGGTTTCCTCCTTGATTAAACAGGCCTTAAGGAACTGACCAGAGAATGTAACTAGATGCTGTTAAATTGTCTGTCTATCCCAAGTAGCAATCCTATTTGCTCTGCCATGTTTCCAGGGATGGCTATGGAGTAATGGAGAGGCAGAGCCCATACTCCCTGTGCTCTGGGCTGCAAAGCCAAGCAGTCATTGCCCCAGAGTCCCTGACACCTACAGAGTCAGCCCTGGTTTGCCCTGTGAGCCTGCAGGGTGACAGAACTACTGCCATCCCCTCCTTGAGCTGTGTCTCTGAAAACCTGCCTTAGTTGGAGGTGTGGGTTTCACTGGCCGACACTGCACAAGTTGCTTGGCCATGCACCTTTTCCTGTCTCCTACACTAATATTTTCAGTAGACATTCTCTTATATCTAGGAAATTCCTCTGTGGTGCCTGATTTTCCACAACTGGAGATGATCAGTGGGAACCCTCCCACCACTGTCACATTTTGGTCTGACCCAGGTCGCACAAGCTCTCTGTTTATGTCTGAGAGGCAGCTTTCCTAATTTTGGAGCTGAGACAAGTATTCTTTTGTTAATCTTATTTAATCATATTTAGGAGCAACACATGAGTTAGCAGTTAGTTTCACATGGCAGAAAGACTTTAAGGAAATTGTGGGAGAAAAGAGGAGTCTAATAAAAGGAAATTAAATCACTTTCAAGAATATTCTATTGCAATGTCTGTACTAATAAGTAAAATGGACTAATAAGTGTTCTCTTTGCCTGAGGCTAATCAGCATTGCATGGCTCGTGCCCAAAAAGCTAAGCTCTCTTACAGCCATGCAGCAGAGTGGCTTCACCCATGCTCCCTGTTGGGAGAGACCCCAGGCACACAGGGTTTTTCTTTGCAAGAGCTGGCCCCAGTCAAAACTGTGCTGCTGTCAGTGATTCAATGCTATGAATGGCTGTGGGCCAGCACTCAGGTGTGATCCCCTCACTGTGTTAGGAGGGATGCAGTCTAATGTTCTGTGTTTTCTTCCTGACTTGTGCAAAAATGCAAAGACTTTGGACAATACAGTACTAGCCACACGGCAAAAAAAATGTGGTTGAAGATCTCTAACATTTTAAATTCTATGTATATTTTGGCATATTTTTGCCATTGTAGTTGTCTGCCCTCGAGACATACTGGGTGGGGTAGTTCTTTGAAAATATGAGAGGTAAAATTTGGTTTTGAAGGAAATACAAGAACATGCACAACCACTTGTCTGCAGTAATGTTAATAGCATACTTTAAGAGAGACTGAATACCAATCAAGTTTTGACCAACCAGAATGACACAGTATTTGTCCTTTATGATTAGTGCTAAATGCCATTTACTGTGTATGGTGCATCGTGTCATTCTTAAAGTTATTTAGGATTTAGTAACTTAGGAAGTAACATGCTATCAAGTGGGTTTCAAAAGTGAGAGACTTGGAAATTATGCAGTTATTTCATGTATAAATTTTTAATGTTTTCTGAAATGATGGGCCTCTGAGTTGTCCAAACAGTCCCACTTTACAGATTATAATGAAGATGGTGATAAAAAAATCACATTTCTGACAGTTTCTGAAAATTTAATTTTTGCCAACAAAATTAATTTAATTAAAAAATATATTTTTTGCAATAATGTTGACTATACTTAAAGTCACACAGACATAAAAGGGCTTTCATACAAGCTTCTGTTAAAAACCATGACATTTTATATAGAAAGTGCAAGCCTGTCACTTTACCCTTGGAGGAAAAAAAAGTGATTCAGAGTAATGACAATAGCTTGGTGGGAGAGAAAGTGGGCTTCACGCAATAAAAAAGTTACTCTCCAGCTGTGTGGGTTTTCCACAGGATTTTTTTTTCATTAATATTATCAAGTTATTTGTTATTTACTCATGAATGCTGAATAAATACTGAGCAAATCCAAGACATTATTAATTTTTCTCATACTGCATGTATGCATATGTAATGGTTCATTATAGGCCTGCATTTTCAGAGTATTCCAATGTAAATGAAAGGAGCCCAATTAAAAAAAATTGTAGACCCTGATCCAACCTTTGTTGACTTCAGATCCTGGTTTTGAATTGAGCACCAAAAGAGAAAATCATGCCTATTAAATTGAGTAAACATTTTCTCCATTTATCTGGGTGGCTTTTTTCTGTCACTGAAAACTATTTTTTGCTAAAAATGCCAGCCCTTAAAAACTTAATGAGTATTAATGAAAAGCTGGAATAATCTAGCGTGGACAAAAAGAGGGTAATTTTCTTCAGAAATTTGGTTAATATGAACTGAATCCTGAAAGGCCTGCTCTCCTTGTGGTTTGTCAGAATAATTCTCGTTGTAGGCAAGGGGTACCAGGTATATGTGCATCAATAGCAGAATAAACTGCTAAATATAGTTGCTGCTGCAGCAGCTGGTTCTCTCTCGTGCTCATCAGATGAGAAAGCTCGAAGCTGCAGCCGCCTCACAGCATAAGAAGGACAATGCTTGAAGAAAATTTTTCCTGGGAGCAGAGACATGAGCTTGGTTTTTTACTTCAGCCACTTCAAGCTTTTTCCAAGTACATGGACAATGTTCAATCCTGCTGTCTGTGGGCCTACCTCACCTACCTCACAGGGCAAGCAGCATGCAGGCTTGCCTTAGCCTAAGGAGGCTGTGTGCACACACACTGTGTGCATCGCTTTGTCCAGGCTCTGTGACCACTGTTGGTTCTGCAGGCTTTCCAAAAAAATAGGTGATTGGGCCTTTTCCCCATTAGAGAGAGAAGCAGAGTATATCTCCACACAAAGCAATAAAAGATCTGCACACTTTTCCCTATCTAAATTTTCCCATCGTTTTTGCTGTCACTCCTCAGCTCCCTTGCATCTGAAGATGACATTTCCACCCTGTCTTCCAGGCTCAGCCTGGCTTTCCCTCTCTCTCCCCTCCCAGGCAGCAGCATCTTTCATCCTCCCTGGTGTCTCTCTGCTCAGAGAGCTGCCTCCAGGCTCTCTTCTCCTAAACAAGCTGCCTTTGTCTCTGGGTCCTTGGAGTCTCACAGGAGTCACTTAGGCTCTGTGATTTTTTTTTTTTTAAGACTCAGGATTAGTATCTGATATCTTTTTTCACTTGTCTGGGATTTTCCACTATTCACATCTAGACCCCTCTGGAGAGGCAGGGAAAAAAACATGGCCCTTAACCTTTTATTTTCCTTGGGTAAAATCTATTCAGGTGTTGATAATCTTTAGCTATCAGCCTTCTCATGCACAGACATTAACTTCTTTTCCTTGTCTTCTTAGCATACGGAGTATAAAGCATTACATAGTAAAAAACAGCCATAAGGAATTCATAAATTATACATAGGCAGATTCCCCAAATCATCAAACATTCCCTTCTGTTAAAGATGTTCCCTATCAGTTATTTTTTCTGTGGTGTATGTACCTTTCCATATCTTGTCATCTAAGCTTTCACGGATTTATTTTCTTCTTTCTAGTTTTTCTTGTTTTTCTTGTTTGTTTGTTTGTTTTGGGTTGGTTTTTTTTGGGGGTGGGTGGAGAGTTTGTTGTGGTGCTCGGGTTTTTGTTTGGGTCTTTTGTTAGTTTGGTTTTTTGTTTTGTTTTTCTGGGGGGGAGGGTTGTTTGGTTTTTGGTTTTGTTTTTGCTTTGATAATTTCAGTGAGTTCAGATTTAAAACAAACTAGCAGGATTCTGGTTTCTTACCTGTGTATCTGTCCATCTTTGCCAGCAGAGACCATGGCTTGGATGAGCAAGTGAAGGGATTTCTCAGCTTAGATAGACACAGACCTGGGGTGTTTGGTTTTGGTGTCCTTTCTCACATGCTTCACCTGGAAAAAGATAATTCAAAAGCCATGCCAGCTAAATAGTGTGAGTACTAGTAAGCTCAACACAAGCAGAAGTGGTTTGATCCACGATTGCATCTTGTTCTGCTGTTCAAGTGCCTATATTTTGGACGAGAGCCATTGAATTATTACGCAGAGTACACCATAGGAAACATTCAGGATTTAGGGCCAGCAAGAAGTACTTAGTTGTGGTGAAACCATGATTATGTGATCTATTGCAATGTATCCTCACAAAAGATACCACTCTTGCTAAATTTCTAGGGCCATGTTTCAAGTCAAATCTTACAAGTACAAACTTAGGTGTCTTTAAAATACAAACCGAGGATTTTAAAGCATTGTTGGCTTGGCAGATGCATTTTTATGAAGCTCATATCCCAAAATAAAAGCACTTTCAGAATCCTCCAACTTAAAATGTGTTAAAGTAAATGAAAATGAAGCATTTTTTTTTGAGATAAAGATAAGGAAAATCAAGTGTTGAAGCCAACAGAAGTAAAAGGGAAAATATAACTGATCATACACCCATCCACCCTAGCATTCCTCACCAGCTCTCTCCATTGCTCTGTTGCTGTTTCTCTGTCCAGGTGGGACAGGTTCAGGGTCAGTCCAGCCAAGCACTGCAGTTTTTTTGTGTAGAACAAGTCAGGCTCCTGCTGTGAGTCACGCTCATGCTGCTGCCTCCTCCTGTTTGCTGAGTCCTGTGAGAACTGAGAAGGAGCAGGACCCAGCCCCAAGTTCAGGGTCAGACACAGCCAGTGGGAGCACCTCATGCAAAACAGACTCAGCACTGACAGCTGAATGCTTTGTGTTAGTTCTGAGCAGGAGGGATTTGAGCAAGAACCTCAAATCTAAGATGTGAAATGTTATAAAGGTCTGCAAAATGAGATGCTTGTTGTATGAGAGTACTGTTGATTCATCTGACTCCATCTAAACTGGTGGTGGCCAAGAGGTCCTTCTGATCCCACATTTCTAGATGGGTCTTGTCTGTACGGCAGGGCAGCAGACCTGCATAAATCAGTCCACACAACTTTCCTGCACCCTAGTTTCAACCCCAAATCCCCTGGATGTATAGGTTGAAGAGAATCCCAGTGTAGTTCAGCTGGGTTATGGATCTAAGCAGTGGGAGGACAAGGATCATGGAAAGCAAAGTACAGCTCTGCAGGGGAATTCAGACTAAGCCAGAAGGAAATTACTCTGTTCCTGAACTATCCAGTGTTGAAGTCATTTATCTCAAAATAGAATTAAGGTGTGAGAAAGCCTACAAAATATACAACTGCATTTCTCTGTAAAATTATAGGGTTTCTTCTTTTTGGAATAATGACTGTAAATTCCTTGGTATCATAGAGACTACTTAAGGTCACATTTACCAAAGCATATTTAAGAAAGTTCAGACCTTTTGTGTCTGACACATTCTGATTATCTGTCTGGAGGCAAGGCTCCTCATTTTGATATGTAATGAATAAAATGCACAAGTGGAAGGAATGAGGATAATGAATTTGCAGGATAATTTTACTAATTATCTTGTTGCTGATCATAAAACTAAGGCTCTGCAAGTCAATCCTTACTACAGCTATTAATATGCAATGCCTAAAGCTGTTCTTGTAACATTTATTACGCATCTCTCTGGTTCTGCACAAGCTGATAGTTTACTACTGAATTTGTAAAAGTGAGGTTAGTAACATGTTCATTGTTCTAAGCATGACATGTAGAATTACACAGGTTTACCTAAGTCTAAAGTAAATGAAAGCATATAAAATAAGATTTTCTTTTACGGTGCGGATATTACATGATGAGTTGAGATGGAATTTATCTCATCTTGTTGTTATCTGAAGATAGGCATCTGATCTAAGTTAGGAATTTAATCTCCCTACATAGTTGCAGGAGAGAGGATGGGACAAATTAGCCTCTGAAGATGCCTTTCTCCTCACTGACTGCAAAGGGATCTCAATCTCTTTGCTAAAATTAATTTCTTAACTAAAGCTAAAATGGATTAAATTTTGTTGTTGAGAAGTGGTGAATAGGAAAATTTTCAACAAGGAAGAGAGCCAGAAACAAGTAATAGTACAACAAGGTTATGATTGACCATGAACCATTTGGATGACAATGTTTAAAAGGTAGTTGGAGGACATAAACATAGAGTCAGTCCACAGGGATGATCTGCCTTTGGGAACAAATCAAGAACATGAAAAACTATCTGTCAAAGTGAGTGAGACAAACTCAGGAGCCATAATGGCATGCTCAGTTTTGACTTTAGGAATAGGAACCAGTGAGTGAGGGTGAAAAATTACTGGCCTAAAATATGTGCAAGAAAGACAAAAGCAGACACAATACTGGAGAATTGAAAAGTGGGAGGAAGCAGGTGGATCCTGGCACCTATTTCTTCTATATCCAGAGAACCAGAATAAGCTCAATCTCTTCCTTCCTCAGAGCAGTGCAGAATTGTCTCCCTCCCTGTGTAATCAACCACAAATCTCCTAAACTATTCCTGTGACCTTTACTGCTTTTCTCTCCCCTATACAAAATATTAGATATTGCCCATTATTTTTCCCATGTAGAAAAGTCTGGTGTTTAGTTCATTATGGTGCAAAAGGGAATCAAAAGATAAAATTTCTAGGCACTAGAAATGCAGAATTTTGTAGGATGACTCTATGGACTCTCTGGGATAGTGGCATGGTAGATCTTAACCCTGTGACCTCAGTTCTGTGTCATTCTGTCTGGGCTCTGTAGGCACCTGGTCTCCTCCTCACTCAGTATTTGTTAAAGCAAAGTTGGCACTGCCCATGTGATGGAGAGCATTGTAATGGGTATACAGTTTTTTCTTAGAACAAAATACAAATCCTTCCAAGAAGATCTATTCAGACTACTCCTGCAGGAAGCTAAGATACCATAAAGTTTTTGATAACTAAATCCATTTGCTGTTTTATCTCTCACCTCAAATCATTTCCTTCTGATATTAGACAAAACTACAGCACAATAAAAACCAATAATGATCCAGCACTTGGCTTAATAAAAGAGTCTTTTGAACTGCTATAACAACATAGAAAAGAGGTCATCCATTTCAGCATAGATCTTAAAGTTAGCTGGAAATATTTGTAATATTAACAGAAGAATCAAAGCTGCTTCTCTGCCAACCATGTCACAAATAAGAATTCTGCAAGTAAGGACTTTGGAAGCCCCACAGGACTCTGCTTTAATAAGCAAGTCATCTAAAAGCACGGTTACAGACAGCCATGGGGTACGAAATAACCCAGACCAGAAATGATCTGGCTGCAGAGAGACATTGGAAGCAACAGGTTGTCTCCAGATGACAGGATAAAAAAACAAGACAGCTCTGAAAAATAAGTATTTTTCATGTTGCCTTTTTATTTTCTGTTTCATGTCTTGCTTGGACTTTTCTTTCCCCAAAAAGTTCATCAGAAACATTAAAAGAAGAAATGGAGTGCTATTTGCAGATTTTGGTTTTGTTGTTGTATGAAATGGAGAGCATACTGTGCTATAAATAAAAACTTGTAAGCAAATTAAAACCTGCCTAACAGGAGATTAAGATGGTCTGAAGTCACTGGCTCAGATCATAAACAGTGCCGCTGTTAGCTGAAACTATTAATCACTGCGGGACAAAATAAAAGAGGAAATTTGTTAAAAAATAAGCAGGGGCAGGATGCTAACTCCAGGGGCATGCTGTTTGGCTCGTTAATAATGTATAACGAAGCGTATGCCAGATCAAAAGCAAATCACATGCAGCTGGCAGAAAATGAAATGGCATTAGGCAAAGTATTTGTCTAGCTATGAGGCTATTTAAGAAACTGCTGTCTATTAATGTGATGTTGATTAAAGCTTTTCAAATTAAGCTTTCCAAATTAATTTTTGCTCATAGAAACCCCATCAATAAAACATGGTATATGCCTTTTATATATATGCATGTACGCATAAGGGGATACCCATATGTATGCATTATATATTATAAATACCACAAATATTTAGTCACAACTTTGCAAAATTACCTTATCAGCAGCTAATTAAATCTTCCTCAAATTCTTATTGGAATTGATACTTTGTGTGTGTGTGTGTGTGTGTGTGTGTGTGTGTGTGTGTGTTTGTGTGTACTGGATAATTGTTATTTGTCTGTGTTATGATGCTATTTTTGATATGACAGACTTTGATGAAAATCTATGGCAGAGGGAAAAAATGAGTGCTGGTGTCACATCCCTGTTCCTCATATGTTACATTGTTGGCTTGAAAAATCTAGAAGGGACACATCTGTACGCTGAGCTCCTTCATCTTTGAATGCGTTGGCTGAGCAAAGGGTCAGGAAGCTGGGGCACAGTACTTACATAGACAGGTGCTTTTCCACCAACATTCTGTTTTTAAGACTGTCTTATGACTAAGGTTAGGCTCGTGCAGGAGGCCAGAGACATGCTTCTTCATCTGGGTGCGGTGTGGACCTCTTTTTAATCCAGTGAAAGCCTGAAGCACAAGGCCTGGCCTAAAACACCCGTGGTCTCGCCCGTAGGCTGGAAACGTGACCCTTGGTCACACCTGTTGGGCTGGCTTGGGCTTTTCTACCTTTGGCAGAGGTCCAGATTCAACAGGAGGGAGTGGGAAGTATTTCTTCCCAAAACTCAGCATGGTCTGAAAGTCTCCTGAGAAGCAGGAGCCCCTTGAGGCTGGCGATAGCTTGCCAAGTCCCCAGCGTTGCGGTTGGTGCGAGTAGCGGAGCGCCAAGCAGCCGCTCTGCCCTCCATCCGCTCTCCGCAGCAGCAGGTGCGTGAAGGGCAGCGCTGCTCTGGCTGCTGCGCGGGGAGCGGCACGGCGCTGGCGTGTGGCCCACGCGTGTCCCCGCGCAGCAGAACCCATCAGCTGCCCTGAGCGGCGCGGGGAAAACAGCTCCCGCAGTCTGGCAGCCCCGCGCCCTTCTGCAATTACCAACAACACTTCGCTTCTGTCACCGCTTACTGAAAACATGGCACAGTTACCGAAATAAGTGAGCACTTAAGGGAAACCCAGACCTTTTATGTCTGCCACTTATTTCCTGATTATCTTCCTGGAGGTCAGGCCCTTCGTTTTGACACTTAATGAATAAAATGCCCACGTTGCAGGAAATCGGATAATGAATTGTGAAAAGACATAATCAGCAATGACTAAATAATTAAGGGAATTGAAATGTAGAGTCATGTGGGAATGTATTAATAATAACATGATTTTTCCATATGCTAAAAAATTCTGCCTGTTTTTAGAAAATCAGTCATCACACATGCTCTGTGGAAAAAAAAAATTAATGTAGACTAATATGAACTGTAATTAGATGTTCTGCTTTTAAACAGCTGAATAAAAGATGAAATCATATAGAAAGTATATTTAGATACAAGCCAGAAAGTAAACTGATTATTATTCATAGGGCTGTTAATAGGAGCTGTAATTTATGCATCTAGTGGGAATCATGTTAGGCAATTAGGAAAGGGAGTCACACTTGACTTCCCTTTATGCATTTACATATTTATATATTTTTCTATATCTTGCCAATGTCTCCATCTTTCCAGTTACCTCTAATCCACAAAACTGCTTAGAATAAGACCTTTTACGCTGAAATTCTCTGTTGTAGCTCAAAAGTTGGCCTTCACTTAGATTAAAGGAAACCACACAAGCTTATCTTTGATCTTATTTGTCCCCTGACACTGGACTTCTGCAGGTCCTCAGTACTGCATGAAGAATGGGACTTTATAATTTTCCTCCATACTTCACCTTCAAAGGCTTGCAGCAGAAATTACCCTGGCAGTAGATCGGGGTTGTGCTCGCTTGTTCTCCCCTCTGCCTGTGCTACCCTCTCCCTGCTTACCCAAGACCCGGGCTCTCAATTGCTTGGTTCCTGTAGTCTGCACCTAACAAATCCTGGAATCCTATAATTCACCACACTCCTGGCACTGAAATCCAAATGATTTGGATTTTTCTTCGTGGTGGCATTGCTGAGTTCATAGAATACACAATCTATTATGAGTATATAATACTTTCAGAAGTTCAGTGCAAGAATGCATTGTGCTTATCTCGTGCAATAATGTGGTTAATGTTTTTGTCTGAAAGTGTCCTGGGATCTAGTCACATGCTTATGCAGACTTGCAGCAATCCCATAAAATATGGGTCAGCTGGAGAGGGTCACATCACCAGATATGTTTGAACAGATGGGTGGGCTGAGGTACAGAGAGCTGTTGTGGTTTGCACAAGGTAAAAAAGCAAGTGGCAGAGCGAAGATTAAAATTCAAGGCATTAGATCAGCAAAGGATTAAGTGCCGTGTTCATCTGCTTCATTTCCAGACATATATAACATGTATCTCAATTAATCTGCAGATTTGGAAATATTCCAGCATTTGGAAATATTCAGCCCATAACTTTCAAAAAGAAAAAGAGGCAGGGAGATATGACAGAGACTGGGAAGGGATGACAAGGGACTACAGGATGGGGTGGACCTGTGGACCTTCTCCCACAGGAGCTGTGCTGCCGCTGGGTTGCAGGGCAGTTTCACAGGTAGCCTGTCCCCATGAGTATGCAGGACCAATGCAAGGTGATAACCTGAGCCGAGTCCTCGCTCACAGCAGATAAGAAAAGTCTCGTTTTTCCTCTCTGTGTAATGCTGAACTGAGCCAAACTACCCCACAAGCCTGACACTGGCTGCTACCAGACATGTCTGACATGAGTCCTTGATGAGCCTTGTAATACATTACCAGTCCTAAATCTCGGGTTATTGTGCTCTGCTTTCACTTGCTGTGTTTTGCTAAGGCTGTTCTTCTCATCACTTTGCTGGGTGTGATGCTGCAGAAGGAAAGTGAGACCCCCCCCAACCAAGGCATGGGGCACTTCCCCACTCTCTGTTCCCCCACAAGCTCTCCTAGAGATGAGGACCTGGTGTCTTGGCACAGCCCTCTGGCTGCAGGGTTTGCATTTTGGCTGTGGACCATCTTTTGTAATTGGGCTGGCGAAGTCTGCCTCTGCTTCTGCTTGGGGCTGCCGGTACCAGCTGCTTCCCCTCCATCCAGGCTGCAGATTGCCCCACCAGCACCCAGCACCTCACCCTCTGACAGTCCCCTCTTTCACCCTGTCCTGTGCAACCATCTTCACAGTACTACTTTTAGCAGACATTATGCAGTCACGACCCACTCCTTGGCACACCCTGACACCCTCCTCGCCTCTCCCATTCCAGTGCCAGGAAGCAGGAGGTATTCTATGAGCAATATTATGTTAAGCTACAAGGCACAGAAGGGAAAAAAAGCAATAAATGCTTTCCCATGCATTCCAATAATGCTATTTTTTTATCAGACAGAAGGTGATTTTAATTCGCCCCCCATAAATGCATCTCTCTCCCAGGCGTTGCACGGGTCTGGCTCATTGCATTTGTTCTCTGTCAAAGTGTGATATCTTGGGATGGATCCTGCAGGCTTAAAATAGAAATGTTCCTGCTTGCTGCTGCTGATGTATCATTGGGTAATCATTAAATAAATTCAGTGTTTTACTGCATTAACAAAAACACATGATTGTTTAACAGAGTATATTACAGAAGATGGAAGCTTTAATGGTCTCTATGGATTTTTAGTTTGTAAGAGTACGTTATGAAGCTGTCTTGGTAGGGTGCTGTTTTCATATGTGAAAGAAGTTACTGGCGTTATACATCATTTTTATATCTTGTTGCTAGGCAACATATCATAGTGCAGTTATTGCAAAGGTGTCTGCTTCCTCGTTAAAAATCTTCATGTTGCTCCTTAATTCTGCAAAATTAGCCCTGTTCTTGATCCTATCCTGCTTCCTCGGATATCCTTTGATTGAGGTTTCATCTGTTAAGTTTTGGAGAAATATAACAGATCTTTTATTACCTGGATTTGGAGTTGAAGTTTAAAGCATATGCATTAGTGCTAATCTTTAGTTTCCACCTTCATGGCAATTTGTTTTCATGCGGGGACCCATGCATTTCCATTCACTTGGGATTCAAAATCAGAGGAGTAATTTGAGTGGTGGTATATTTAATATATGTCCTATGACAGCTAGGGTTAAAAAAGCAGCAACAACAAGATATAGGGACTACCTAGGGCGTTCTGGGAAACTTATAAAATTCCCTTTCAAACTCATTTCTTCTGCTCTTCAACACAATCTGCAGCTCCTGCTTCAGCATAGTATTGTTGCAAACTCCTAGTATATTAGCATTTTTCAAATCTAGGGACAGTTTTGCCTCAGCTTGGGTCAGGTTGTGCAAGATTTGGGGCTTTACAGGACTGAGCTGACTTCATCACCTCACTTCATTCTCACCTGGAGAAGGCAAATCTATTTCAGAAAAATGCAGTTGGTAATAACAGACAGTATCACTCACAAATATCCTCCACACAACAAAATAACACTTTTTTTTTCTGAGTGCCAGCATTTATTCCCTTCATTACCACTTCTCCCAATCTTCTTTGACTTGGAGAGCTGTCTGCTAAGGCTGTACGTGCTCCCCAGGCACAGGGGTGTCTCTGGCACGTGTACCCCTCAGATGCTTTTGCAGGCTCACGTGGATCCACGGCACATGAAGGGGCTGCCAGCACTAGGCAAGGGGGAACTGGGGGCTTCCACAGACCTCAGCATGCAGCAAATGGCTCTTTTTTATCCTCATCCCTCATACCTTTGTTAGGAGTGTATTATAAGTCCTTTCATTAACCAAACTTAATGCACTGGCAGTAAGTATACCTACTGTTCATTTTGGGGCAAATGGTACTGTTATAATATCTGGTTTTAATTAAGCTGTTCTGGATAAAAGCTGGCATGCTAAAAGCTTTTTAAACTGCTGTTCCCTGGTACACACCCACACAACAACAACAACCAGTAAGTCAATGGGATTTTGTCTAACATCTCCCTTGGAAGATATAATTTGAGGTGTAGTATCAGGGCAGTTATTTCTACAGGCGTGTGCACCAGAGGCGGGGAGAAGTGAAAGAAACATAAAAGAAGTTAATTCTTTTATTCTTTTTAAGCTGTAAAAGATTTAAGAATAGATATAAGACTTATGCTCTCAAGCCTACTTTTTTAATGGAATATGTGCAAATAATTAATTTATAACAGGACTAATTTCACAATTCTGTGAAATTTTAATAGATGAAATTGCAAATGAAAGAAAAGAAATTGCAAAGGCCAAAATGTTTAACTTTATGATGAATCAATGTACTTTACTAAAAAATACATGCAAATAATTTTGACAGTGTTTTAAAGCTGATAGTTACCTTTTCACTCTGAAATAACGTATTAACGGATAAACGTATTAACAAATAAGTACCTGCAGATTTCACCCCAGAAACACACTGGACTATTCCTGAATAACCACATGGCTCCATTTGCACCCTGCCTACTTCCCTGAAACTTGCAAAGAAAGGGGTAGGGTGCACTCACACTACTCTTCCATTCCTTCTAACCACAGAATTTACTTTTAATGTTTGGGCACCTGGATAGTACAACAGCTTTAACTCTGTTCCTCCAACATAATTAATGAAAACATTAGCACTGTTTTCCCACTAACAATTCCTCTGCTCTTCACCCCTGGCAGATCCTGCTAGAAGTGAGTAATGAATATCCAACCTGACCAGCTTGGTCTAATTTCTTTCCTGCCCTATCTCACATCAATTTGTGGAGACATTGTTAAAATGCATGCAACTCACTGTAGTCTAAGAAGTGTTGTCAGCATCCAGGGGAACTTTCCTTCCATTTCAGAGCGGAAAGGAGAATCAGCATCACTTTTAGTACCTGTTTATCCATAAAGTCGTATTTTGTTTGAGCTTTACCAGTTGATCTCTTGAAACACCTTTGGTCCATATAGAAATCTCTGCAAAAGCAACTGCATCCCCTCATGACAGATGAACTCAGTTATTAGTCAGAATCGCCTTAACAGGATCATTGTTTGATTCATGGGAAATTTCTAACATAGGTAGAAGGTAACTGACTTGGCTCAGTTAATCACTTGTCTTTTCTCTGTGCAAAAGGCAGAGGAGAATTCTCTCTTAACCCATATTCAGATTCAAGAATTAAGCAAGACAGGGCCACAGGAAAATAGGAGTGCACTTGTGAGCACTGAAAAAGCTGTTGCTTCTCACTCAACGACTCCGACAAAATGGAAAGCACTCCAGAACAAAATAAGTGGTGAGACCCCAACTCACACACCACATCATGCCCCATACCTATGTTGCACATTATTTCACTGGTTTATAAAAAATTCAGCTCTGTTTTCCAATGAAACTGTAGTTCCATGGGCTCCCCTTGCTTCATAGAGGCTATCTTTGCTGATCAGCAGGCCAGCTGTGCAGCAGGATTGCCTCTTCTTCCATCTACTACAGTGTCTCCCATCATGTTCACGTGCAGGTTGTCAGCTCAGGAGGTGAATGACAGCCTACTTCTTGGACTCAGTGGCAGACATGAAACTGCACACTGCCCTGTCCAGGGGTACACTGCCCCACTCCAGGACTGTGCAGGTGGTGACAGGCAACCTTGCCCTCTGCCATTACACTGGTGAAACACTTCATCTGGGGCCTGGGGAACGAGGGGGGTTTTCTGCATTATTTTCAAGTAGATGATGCTTATTTCTGGCTGCCACCAGCTGGCATAGTCTGCAAAATGCCCTACCCCTGCAACTCAGCTTTTCAGGGCTCTATAGGGATTTGTGGATTAAAAAATAGCTGTGACCAGGAAGAGGCATGTTACCAGCTTCTATTTGCTATGCACTTCATTAAAAAACCCTTGATGTTTTACTTCAGAAAATTCTCTACTTTTCCACTGACTCTCTAGATACCTGTAATTCTTAGAACACTCAAAAAAACATGATCAAGACAATTTTTTGTCCAATGTGACGGATCTGCCGGCCCTGTCTGTTGCCTTTCTCTGAATCTTAGTCTCCCAGGACCAGAGCCAAATTTGACACCTGGTGCCAGACAACACCTGATAGTACAAGTTTTTTTTGGCCAACACTTTTCAAAACATGTTAGTGCCAGAACCCTCTACAAAGCTGATCGTAAGAATTGTATGGACTGGTTTGTTTCACAGCAGCTCTCTGATCAGCTCATTCATGATACATCTTTCATGTTGAAACCCAACATCAGCGTCTCACCATCTCATGTCACCATAAGTGGTCTTGCCATTTCCATTTCATCCTAGGGATGAAATCCAGGGAAAAAATAATAAACCAAAACAGAAGGAATGCTGAGCCAGTCAGCATCTTCAACCATAGGGCAATTTTTCTGACATCTACTTTCTCATATTTTCAAACATGCATGTCTTGACCCTTGCTGGTTTTCCCCCAACTTAGTTACTGTCTCTTGGTTAGGATACTGAGGTAAATGATGCCTTTGATAAGCCCACCTGTTAAATGTGTTGTGGTACTTCTAGAGAAAAAAAAGAAAATAATATGCCTAGTAGCATATGTGGATTTTAAAAAGTAGCCTTGGGCTTTAAAAATACTGTTACACAATCTTAGTATGCTAAAGTCTATTTGGTAGTCAAAATTAAGTCATTGTTTCCATGTATTGCTTCCTTTGTCTGCATCCATCCTGAATTTCATCTCATATTTGGACTGTCAGTGTTTTGGGGCAGGAACTGCTCTTTCAGTGTCTCTGTGGGGCACTGCTGAGTAGATCCAGACCAGGACTCAAGAAGACAACTACGTGTTTACACTTCCCATTCACAATCATCGTGCAGATTCACAATTCAAAAGCAGGTTATTTCCAAATCTATATTTGGAAATATATGAAATATATGAAATTTGAAATTTATATTCCAAATATAGGCCATGTGTTCCTAACTGGAAGGGACCCTTCCTCTTAGCATTTCAACATGGTTTGCAACTGCCTGAAAGGACCCTTTCCTAGAGAATGAGGATCCAGAACATGACAGTTCGCCCCTCCACTGCTTTATGCTTTGAAGGACAAGATTCAGCCTCATCTGAAATTGTCTCCTAAATTTAAAAGATTCTGGGAGGTCCCATATCTTGGATTCCTTTGACAATAATTATGTATCCATAGCTTTACTTGTCATGAGTCATTGCTCCCAAAGGCGCCTCCACCTTAACTAGGACATTCCAACTTCAGGCTCTTGCTATGCCTTATGAAGGTGAAGAGGTGAATCTGTTAAACCTGTACATCTGGAGGAAAAAAAATATAATCCCTTCACTACCTTATTGCACTAATTCTTCTGACAGTTTTCAATAAAGTCCTGCCACAATATAAGTTCAACACTGGAAATATGTTTAGCTTATGTCATGACCTGCAGATAGGTTTGGAAACTTTTGAAGATTTCACATCTATCTCCAGCTCCATCAGCTCAACCTTCTACTTGTTTTCTTCCCAAAATCTCAGTGCACTCTTAAAAAAGGTCATTTAACATGTATAGGATTGACACTTTTAAGTGTTCCTCCAGAAATGCTCAGATGTCCAGTCTGAAAGGGTTAGAAACCAATTTATACCTATGCATACTTGTCCAGGTAGATTTTGTACTATATTGCTATTTCCCATGAGGATACTCCAGAGGATACTCTTTAGGCTTTGGGACCCCTCTTGACTATGTTTGCTGAGTCAAAACTTCACCTCCCCACTCTAGTTGGAAAATCAGAGTGCTGATCAACTTGTCCCCTGTTGTTCTTCGGGTAAGATTTCTCCTCCTGCATCTCTATTTAGAAGCAGTTGTTCATTACCAAGATTTCTTGGTCTCTGTGGACCAGCACTTGGAAGATAGGAGCAGCTTCCTCAACACTAACTCTGGTTTTCTGCGAAAGATTTTCCACACAAACTCAATGACCCACATCCCCTCACTGCTGTCACTGCTGACTTAGAGCCCAGTGCTCTGACACACCTCACTGATAAGGTACCAAGTGGAAAATGCCCTCCCTATCAGAACCTTGTTGTGGAAAGGGTCTGGATGGTGGTGGTGCACCTGGAGCCACCTCAGTCTTGTCACTGCAGAGGAAGCCAGTGACTCCTGCTCTGGAAACTTGCCCCTAAAGCAAAATCCCTGTGGAAGCTCCTCCTCAAAAAGCACAGTCAATGTCAGGTAAGTTACCTTTTTTCCCCCCTCACTGTCTAATTAGACGTCCCAATTATGCAGTTTAATCTAATTAAAGTAATGATGCAATTATACAATAATTGATACATAATCGGCATGCAAAAACCTGTGTAAGTATTATTTAACCAAGAGAGCAAATTTTAGATGAACCTCTCTTAAAGTTTTTTTTTTCTTTAAAAGTATATAATTTTAGCAACCAGCTTGAGGAGGGGATTTTGCCTGCTCAAGAATTTACAAATCCTTACTGCCACTAGTAAATTACCTTTTCTTACTATTTATGGGCATTTAGTTTCCATTTACTTCAATGAGAGTTGTCTCTGAGCACCCACAGGCAAAAGTAGAGCTTAGAGACTCCAAAAGGCTCACCACAATGATATCATCCAAAGATGGCAAAGTGCTATGAAGTCATTTCAGGAATGCCTAATACTGGATTGCCTGCTGCTAGAGATGATAAAAAAATAAAATAAATCTTATTGTAGATTGCAAGAGAAGACAGCTCTATGGTACCTGTACTGGTACTTTCTCAATAAACCATACCACTTAAGATAATTTTTTTTAATTAACTGCAAATTGCTTTCTCATTATCCAAAATAAATGCGCAAAATGTGCATAATACATATGCACCACGCTTGCCAATGTATAAACTGAGCCTTAGCTGTGTATCCACCTAAGGTCTGATGCACCAAAATGACTGTGAATGGGGATGGAGGAGTCCTAGCTGTAATGAGCAAGAACCTGGTTTTCTTGACTCATTTTTTTGAAACAGATAAACTGAGAAGCATGTATTTCATTGTATGAGGATGTTAGCTGTATCTGCAATAGCCAAAGATGCGTGTTCTGAAGTGACATCAGAGATCTGGGGGCTTGTCGGATAAAAAAATGGGATTTCTTATCATCCTTGGATAATACTTTCTTTAGCCTACTCCCCATCCCTTTTCTGTTGTGCAGTGAACTGTGCAGTCTATGTGGCTTTTTCTCACCTGTGATGTGGCTGAATGTCAGCAGTATTTTACCCCTGTTTTCAGAAGCACAGTGGAATAAAACGTGTCTACATTTGTATAATACTCCATAAGTAATCCAGCATGCCTGGATGTGTGAAGAAATGAGAATGGCCTGTCCCTTTCTTTGTTGTATAACTTGTGCTTTAAACCAGGTGTGTTGTATTGAGAGATGTTATAAAGTGAGCTTATTCAAAATACCCCTGTATCTGTGTCAGTAGAACTATTTACAAGCAGGGAAATTTCAGAGGAAAATGTGAATTTTCCCTGACAAGCAGTCACTTCAGTTTTTGTTGTTGTTGTCATTTTTTGCACGATTTGCTGCTAAGGTTCTAGTTTTAAGTGTTATTGCCTATGTGTGTGGAAGTATAATTTTGATTTGATCCATATTCTCTTTAATGCCAAAATTGCTGAGAAAAGCCTTTTAAATTTGGGTTCAATTCAAATGTGATGGGTTTACTGTCATTTTTTAATTGTCGGTATTCATATTGCTAGTATAAGTGTTTAATCCTTTCCATGATAGACACTGAAAATATGTTTTTAAAAAGACTAAAAATGAACAATTGTTCATTCCTGGTGATGCAAATTCAGTTCTACATAAGGAGTCAGTGTGAGCCTGCATATATGGCCCACAGTTTCCAAGCTTAATAAGAAGTCACAGGTGCTTAGGTGACCCTCTGGTCACTGGTAAGGGTCACGTAGGGAGAATTTTTGTCTTCCAACATTTATTTTCCTCCCACTTGATGGTTTCAAACTGAATGTAGGAGGACGGACTTGGCTAGGCAGTGCATAAAGAAAGTTTCCAGTGCATACTGATTCCTAGTTCTTTGACCTAAAGGATGCAGTTATTTTGAAGACGGGGGGAAAAAAAGCCTTTCCCGTGCCTTTCTTGAGTAAAGTTCTCTTGTTGAGGGGCTACAGAACCTTGGTAAGTCCATGAGAAAAGACTGCTCAGGGAAGTTGAGTCACCATCCCTGGAGATAGTTAAGAGACATGTAGATGCAGCACCTAGGGACTTGGTTTATTGGTGGACTTGGCAGTGCTCAATTAATAGTTGGACTTGATGATCTCAGAGTATTATTTACTCAGAGGTCTTTTGCAACCTAAACAATTCTGTGATTTAGTAACAGACATCTGGAGATGGGAAGAAAGCAAGGTAAGTGCAGCCAAAAGATACGAAAAAATTCAGCAGGCATACTACTACACAAAGTCCCCCCAAACTCCAGCATGTTTGTATTCCATGGAAAAATGTCAGTATAAAAACCTAATGTCCAGTTATTTCACAGCTCTTCCTGCCTCTTGCTAACAGAAGTCTCATCAGTGTAGATCAAAGGCAACATCATCATGTTAATTTTTCACCAGTCATTATTTTTTTTAGCAACAAACTCACCCATATTTGTTGTAGGAACTTGGCGTCAGAATCTGCCAACAGTTTGGTGATTCTGATAGGCCAGGGGCTGCTGTCTCTGGTCAAGATATAATAACTAAAGGGAAATCTTTGAAAAAAGTATAACTGCCTGAATTACTACTCTTTTATATGTTTTTAAATGAGAATGTAAAGGCCAAGGGCATTTTTTCGTATTTAATACTATTAAATCCATCATTAAATCTCTCACTGAACACTGGGTGAATTTAATGGTGCCCTCAAGAGCCGATGCTGATGCTTGACTGTGTTAATATTGTTGTATATACAGATACAATAAATAACACTTAGCTAAGGTAGTGTTAGCAGCCTTATTGGGTATATCAATACAAATAGCTGCCCTAATGAGATTAAGCATCAGAAACCGACGGCAATGTGAATCAAGGCACTGAGGCTAAAATATGGATAGGGATTCAACACATTGAACCTATCAATAAAACCGAACAGACTCTACTAAAAGCTTTACTGCTAGTTGGCATTAAAGGATTAATTTGAAAGTACAGTTTTTATCTTTTCTCATCTCACTTTATCGCATTCTCTGTCTTAAAACTCCTGTCTTTCTGGTGCACAAGTATTATGAGTGCTTCTCTTTGCTGAACAGACTGCAAAGCCCTTGGCAGGTCACACTGCTTTGCCTTGCTGTAGCACAAGTTCCCTTTGGTTGATGTAATTCAGCACTGGGAATGGGCTGGGTTTTTACCACTGGTATTTTTTAGGTCTGGTATTCTGAACAAGGAGTTGCTCTAGTTGAGTCACCTCCAGATCACTGTTTCTTCTTTACACATACATCTTTTGGATGTAGTTGCCTTTCCCATGCAGATTATTTTAAGCCACCTTAATTGCAGGATCCCCAAATGTTCATTATTATAGTACTCTTTTACCAGTGCAGAAATCTCCAGCTGACCCCATTGCATTTTGAGGGTATTTCCAATTCATGGTTTTATTGCTAGTAGGGGAAAAAAGCTTTATGTTGTGGGCTTTCTTCTCATGGGCTTCTGTGTATGCTAAAGCTTTGAAGGATATATCCACTGCTTTGTTTTACTAAGAAAGTCTTTCAAAGTGAAAAAGAATGGACCTAAAGGACTAATTATAATCAACGGGGTGAAAACCTTGCTTGGGCAGAGAAGTCCCTGAAGGCTTAAGTGGATATTAATTGCTACATAGACATTATCTGAACCTTCTCATTACAATGAATTTCAGTTTGATGCTTCTTATAAAGAGAAATCAAAAGAAATTAATGTTTTCTGCCATGAAACAATCTTTTGTGACTTTTAATATTTTAAATTTCCAATGCTAAGGCAGTTATTTCTGATTCCCTACACTCTAAAAAATAGGCAACATAAATAAATAGTGGTAATGATATGTCCTGTTTCCTTTTTCTTTATGTATTACTTTAATTTTTCCACATGATTTCTGTGAGGTTTAAAAAAAAAGATAACATATACATCCTCATTTTTTAAATGTCAGAGAAGGAATGTTAATTATATTGTAAAGTGGATAAGTAAATCATGTAGTTAAGAGCTCAGAAATAAACAAGCATTTGTAACCATCTTATTTCCTTGCATACCTCTATCATAATGTAGCCTATAATTTCATAATCTCCTACTGTTTGCTGGCAAACATGTTGAGGAATTTTTTAGGGAGTTGTAAAAACTTTTGCTTGCATAATTTTTCATATCATTCTAGCTGTAAAACCAAGCTGTCTTTGTGGTGAGCGTCTGGTACGGCGTTGGCAGAGAATACCTAGAAATGGTGAGGCAGCATGACGTGCTGTTTCACATAGGTTTTCTGTGCCCCATACAGGGCCTTCAGCAGTTCAAGTTAAACAGTTAAAAACTGTTTCAAAGATCTGTTTATTTTGTTTTCTAATAATTTAATAATTTAATTTAATTTTCTAAACAATTTAGATAAATCTTAAATGTATTTCATTTTAGTTAAAATGGCTTTGAAATCATTGCCTTTTTTGAAAAAATAGGTGAAAATTTCTTACGCAGACAATATCTACAGTGCTTAAGATACTGGTGTTAATCTACTTTTTAATGAAATAAGTGGTGTAATGGATGAACTCAGAACATGCTTTAAGTCTTCAATGTGTATTTTCATACCTTGTGCTGTTTTTTCCATCTGGAATCACAGATTGGCATTGTCACCCTCAGTGCCATTTATGTCGAGACAAGTGTTTTCTTAGGGGACTTTCTGACTCGAGATTCTTTCAACCTTAGTTCCAATTTTATGAGTTGTAACTCATAATAATATTATGGTACTTACAGAGATTACGGGAGTGCTGGGCTGCCTAATTCAGGTTTGCAACTGCCTTGCAAATGAAAGCCAGTGCGTATAATAAGCACAAAATACTGTTTCAGGGCTTAAAACAGACAGAACTTGAGACAATAATAGCTTTGAGGAGCACAATATAAGCACTAGACAAATGTAAATTGCACAGCTACAGAATGGTCTCCTTCACTGCTCCACGGCTGTGTTTGCAGCTAGAGAGAAGCACGCACACAAAATGAGCTTTAACAAGAAATGCCGGATTGCCTAGGGACATCTGAGGCAAACAAAGGAGCTCTGCCTGCCTCTGGCAGCATGGCAAAGGCCACCCCATGTGTAGCAGGAGGGATGGTAAGTGCTGTTCATGCGCATGGCACTGGCTCCTGAGAACAGGAGGGTGAGCAGAGCTCCCAGCCAGGCGGGCTCCCTGCTTGTGCACAGTGCCCTCGCAAGGGCTCCCCACACTCTGTGCTGCTGGCAAGCCTAACATTTCTCTACACAGCAACAAAGGACTGGCCTCCAGCCCTCTCCCCATTCTTCTAGAGGATGGTCCAGGTCTTAGGTCCAGTGATGTGCCCAAACTATCTTTCTGCTGACCATAGCAAGAGTGTTGGGCAAATGTTCCTCCCCACCTCAAATCGCCAAGGTTTATTGTGGTGCTTATGAAATCAGGAGCTTATGAAATCAAAAGCAGTAGAAGACATCCATGGACCATAGCTTACTGATCCATAAGAAAATAAGAAACTTCTGCTTCGATGTTTTCTAAAGCACAGTGGGACATCCCTTTCTCACAGTCACTCCTTTTGTGGTCAGTAGCAAATATTCACATGTGAATACAAATGTTTCATGTTTTTTCTTGGTTTATAAAGTATGTATTGATAACCATAAATGCTGAGGATTTTGATGGACTATAAACAAAATGGAAAATAAACAAGAAAATCCCACTTAGCTAAGTTTTAGGTGTGAGTTCGAATGGTGTATCTTATCACCCAGAATGACTAGTGCTCTGACCTGTGTGACAAGCCAGATAACTTCAGCCACTCCCCCCTGTCTTGAACCTATTATCTTGTATTTGGCTGAAGCATATAATTCAGAAAAACATCTTTTATCTTATGACTTTAAGAGGTGAAGATAGGCATTTCCATAGCACTGAATCCCTAAAGTGAACCGCCTCACCAGCTCATGAGAAGTTGTTCTTTTTTTTCCTACCTTCCTTCACCTTGCTTTTTTGTTCTTCTATCCATTGGCTCAGGATGCAAGAAGTATATGTATTGTAACCCTAAGGACATTAGTGATTTTAGTCTTTCTCTGTAATTGTGAACTGGCAACAGTTTCCACTGATTTTTTAAGTCATCTCTTGAGAATCCTATTGAAGGTGTTGAGTAGAGGTTCTGCCTTTCCTTGGGACACCTAACAGTTAGCTACAAATAGGTTCTCCAGAAATCATGTTACAGGGGGTTTTCCCCCATGAAGATGCTTAAACAAATCAAGCACAGTGGCTCTTAATGTAAGTGAGCTGACTTCATCTGTGATCTTTTTTGTTTTTCCCCACTTCTCAGAATTGCCAACATTTCTGAAGAAATGTGTTCAAGAAAACAAGCTATTACAGCATTATTGTAACCAGTTCTGGTGCACTACCATATTCAAATGCACCCTGATGGATTGAGCTGTTTGGGAAAGAGTATGAGATGTGGGATGTTTGTTTTTAGTTTCTTGTCCTCTGATGATCCCTAACTACTTTCTGGGTTCACTATCCCAGTCTATGGTATTCTTAATTTCTGGACATGAACCTGTCTATGTTCAACTCTGTACACCTCTGTACCGTTTGCTGAACTAGTATGTGTTGGCTTCAGACATCACACTGTGCCATTGTGCTACTTCTAGAATACAAACCAGCAAGATTTAACATCTTTCTGTCAATTCAGATGTAGGAGGCACATGATGTAACCTTGAGAACAGATGGCTGAATTCACATACACTGAAGCACACAGTGCTACACTGATTTCTTAATCTCATTCTGAATAAATGACTTGTATATGAACAGATTCCCCAAGTTGTCAGAGCATCATAAACAAAATTGTTTGCTAATTGCAGTCAGCCACATCCATGCAAGGTTGTCCAGGAAGGATTTACAGGCTGCTTTGCCTTGCAGAACCTCTTTGTTTTATGGCAGGGAAAAGGGAAGGAGAGTCTCTGTCTTGATGCTCAGCTCTTCAGTCCAATGCTCTAGCCTGGTGTAATTTTCACCTGTAAATTGAACAGATTTCATTTAATTGCATTAAGAAACCACAAGTGCAAAACCTCTTGGAACTGTACTTTATAGAGCTACATTTGACAGTGTTTTAACTTCTAATATTTGAATTCGGACTTTTTTGTTTTTATGAGTTTTTCTTACCCTCTCTATCATCTTGCCACACTGACCCAAGTTTGTTGCAGTAGCACAGAACAGAAGCTTCCTTGCTTCTTGTTATGGTTGGCAGCCTTCACAGGTATGTTAGCCAAAAGGCATTCTGGTAGCACTTTAAACTTTAACCCAGAGTACAAGGTATTTACTTCATGTAATGTCTGCCCATAATTCAGGCACAGAGTACACAGGCATCACTGTGTTACCCCTAAGTTCATGAAGGTTGACATGCTCAATCAGTTGGCTAAACAAGCTGAGCTAAAAAAACCAATTCATACCCACTGGTGAATCTCCACTGTGGATGCACAGAAGAGCTCTTTGAGTGAGGCCCCAGGTTTCCAGGAACCAAGTAAGTCTTTGTGGTACTCCCAGTCCTTTTAAAATGGCTTCAGGGATATGAAATTTGAACTAAGAACAAATTAGACCAAACCAATGACCAGGTTTCATCTTCTGACCAGGGAGTGATCCAGGACGACTAATGCCCCTATCACAAAGCTTCCAGCCTCCCTCAACATAAGAAAATGGAAAAATTTGTCTAGTTTAAAAAAAAAAACTAGATTTTTTTTTTTCTCACAAAATTTGCTTCAATGACCTCTCTGCATTTAGCAGTGTATTTTTGTCTGAATTTAAGGAGTGTTTATATTAGAACATTACATGCATTTGTGGAAAAGGTATTTCAGTATTGATAAATATTTACCGTGATGGTATTTCTGTCTTCTCCACCCTGCAGATGTTTTCCTTACTAAATGTGTCTGGTTTTCAGCTTTGAACATTTTTTCCTCTGTTTTTTTGTCTGTATTAATACAATCATCCATCAAAAGAAGAGTGAGACCCTGACCAGTGTCCTGGTTTTTTTTTTTAATAGCCTTTGTTTTAACTTCTTGAAATGTTTCCAGAGCAATCCTGAAGCCACTACCATTGCCTAAGAATTAACATGCTTGTTACGGTCTCTGAAAATTCCAGCTATATGCACTTTTTCATTATTATCTGAAACCATGCAGAGATCTGGACCTTGAAGTATCCTAGGTCTTTTCCTTTCCTCTTTTTCCTCCCCCCACTCCCAAGAGGCAGCTATTCATCTTCATTAGCCACTTCTGTTAGCTTGCTGCCAACTGAGACTAGAAAACTAGCTGCATCAGTCTCGCATGGCAATTCAGGAATTAGAATCCATAGTCCTTGGGTACAGGAGGTTAATGCACTAATAAAGATTGTACCTTGATTAACCACATCATCTCAGCTTGCCCAAGCAAGGTTGGTTTTCAGACACTTTGTTGTTTCATATGGCTTAATGCATTCATCTAGAAACATAGCTTCTTAGCTAAGAAGAGATACTCATCTTTGTGACTAAAAGAGAAATTTTATCTTTTTTTTTTATCTCATTGAAAAATATTTTTAAAAAATTAAGGAAATTGTCTAAATGCTGTTCTGTGATTTGGCTGTAAAAGAACACCTTCCTTTCCTAAGGTGGGTGAAGGAGGTCTGTCCTAAATTCTGATATGAGAGAGCATGACATGGTTTATAAGCTAATTAACTTGTTTTTAGAATGAAACCATATTTCTTTTAGATACCCATAGCTTTTTCTAGGCCCACAGACTCATTTATCCCCCCCCAAAATGAATAAAAATTTGCAAGCATCTGTGTTAAAGTATTATAATGATACAAATGAAGGACCTAAATAAGTCAGTTTTATAAGTAAGCAGCTATAGCTGCTTCTTTACATTTGTCTGTCCTAGATTGCTGAACCTTGACTACGTGTTGCAGGTTATTTTCAGGATGGTCCCACTAAAGCAGAGATAATATATTCCAAACAGAAACTTATTGCACTGGTGTTTCTGATTTGCTGTAGGGTGAATTGATCCACAGATCATGTTGCAAATGCTCATGATTTGGAATGGTTTAGTTCTGTAGATACCAAATATCTGGATATTTAATGCTGAACACATTCTTTAGTGCTGCAGTCTGCAGAATCTCTTACCTTCTCCCTTTTCACGGGCCTAATTTCTCTTTTTTCCTTTCTTTCTTCCCAGCTCACGGGCATGTGCTTGCGCACACACACACACAGACACAGACACACACACTCACAAATCCTGTTTCTATCAAGCAGTTTCTGCTGATGACCATCTGTGCACGTCTGAAGAACCAAGCACAGCAAAAATGACACAGTCTCAAGCTACACAGTTACCTTCATTTCTTTGTTTAGAACAACAACAACTAAAAAATACTCCTTGACAAGCACTTGCCCCTGGATTGTCATGTATCTTTGGACGTTTTACCAATGAAGCCTAATGAAAGGAATTCATATTACAGAAAGCAACGGAGCATTTGGAGAGTCTCGGGACTGGTGCCAAAGGGGAAATGTGGTAGAATGTGTTTGCAGCAGATTGCTATGAAAAAAGTGACTCCTTGAAATCATTTTAGCAGGAGTAGGAGAGACAGAACTGCTGACTGAGGTTCAGAGCTGAACTGGCACCCAGCTCAGTGTCCTTACTGCAATTTCAGCACCATGATAGGGAGCTCACCACAGTTCCCTTATTTAATCCTTCAATTAGTATGTGTAACCATGTGTGCCACTTATCTCAAGTTTAGAAAGCATTTTGCATCACACATGACAAATACTAACTATAAATTAAAACCCAAATGAATGGAGAGTAAGTAAGTAAAAAAGAAAACAGCAGAAGCTGGAAAATTACAAGGCATTTTGTCAGGTGGTGATGGTTCTGAATAACATGTTGTAAAAGGATATTGACCATTAAGAGATACTCAAATGGGAAGCAGAAAATTATCAGTTGCACAAAGGAATTGCTAAATGGGGCTGATGAGGAAGTAGAAAAATAGTTCTTAGTATGGATAAGTGACATCATAAAGAAACAAGATGAAACAGCTTTGTCTTTCCATTTTATAGGTGCATATTGGAAGTTTGGGTTGGAAAAGTTGGAACAATAAGAGATACTACAGGAACCAATTTTGAAAAAAGGAGACTGGCTTTTCACATGATAGGAACCTTACCACAGTGAAATACTGTCAGCTTCAACACAGTCTCCAAAAGTTTCAGTGTCTGACTCTTTGCTTTGGATATTTGACACTAAAATCATAGCCATGGTGTCAGCTAGTGGTGAGATAGCTTCATTGAATTGAAAGGGATATTTGCCAATTGTCAGCAGTTAAAAAGAGAGACTCATGTTTTAAAAAAAAATTGAGGACAGAAGAGTAACTAGATTAAAGGCTCTCAAACTGTGTATTGTGATCACTTGCTAAAGGGTCTTGGAAAGCTCTGCATTAGCTTTGCATGGCCTTGACTTCCAGCCGAATAAATATATCTAATGTTTCCCTAAAATGTGCATTTCAGTGTAGGTAACTACAAAGACAGATCCTCTCCAGTCCCCCTGAGCTAACCAGCAAGAGTATTTGCAAGGGAAAATTGTGCCTCACAAATCTCCTGTAATTCCTGTGACATGTCAGTAGAGCAGTGGATGAAGTTGAGTCAGCTAAAATAACTTTCAAAAGGTGTTTGACAGGGCCCTTTATGAGGTGCCACAAGTATTTCTTAAATCATCGTGTGGAGAGGCAAAATCTTATGAATCAAAAATCAGCTAGGTGAGCACAAGCAGAGAGGAGGATTAAACAATCAGTTTTCTTAATGACCCAATGATAAGTTCTGGTTTTGGCACTGAGCAAATAGCAAGATTATACATGTGGCAAGACTTTAAATCTTGATGATACCCATCTCCCTACTTGATATTAATTACGATTTTTCTGAATCAGTTCAACCATTCCTGGTATCATGTGCCACACAGCAGGACCGATGACGCTGGATAAATAGCATTGCCTTAAATCTAGAGTGAATACTATTATTTACCTCTGCATGGTACTTTTCCTGAAAAATCATCTACAAGCTAGGGTTAAAAGCTCCAAACAAAACACTGCCAAGCAGTCATTAATCCCTAAGAAATGTCTGGTTATTTAATTGTTGCTGCGGAAACTGAAGTTGGAGCAAGGATATGCAATACTATAGATTCCTTTTTTTGGTAGATTTTCCCTTCAGTGAGAAGAAAAGCCAAGTTGGCATGTTGAGTGAGATTAACTAGGCTTGGACCTTTATAGCTTGTAAAACTGGACATTTATGTATGACTGCTGAAAACTGATTTACTACAGGTAGAGACGGGGTAGAGTTGCAGGGCTGTAGAGTTACAGTATGCATGTGAATGAGATGTGCCATCACCAGCAGCACCACAAAGATGCCAGT
The DNA here is from genome assembly GCF_971803275.1 of Cyanistes caeruleus. Classification (NCBI taxonomy): domain Eukaryota; kingdom Metazoa; phylum Chordata; class Aves; order Passeriformes; family Paridae; genus Cyanistes; species Cyanistes caeruleus. The sequence continues at coordinate 30,702,337 of NC_141703.1, forward strand.
GCAAAACAGCATTGCTGCAACTCTCACAAGGAGAAGCGGGTGTTCCAAAACAAAGAGAGGGTCTCTGAGCTGCTCCTTGGACTTGTGCATCTGGCTGCAGGAGGACGTGGGCAGTCATTGTCATCTCAAAACAAGCTGTCCTCCAGTTGGGCAGGACATACCAATATCCACATATATTTTTTAAGCAGCCTGATCAGGGCTTCCTTCTTTGATCTGGAAGTCTTTGTTTTCTCCACTTCTGGGCCCCAAATGTCTTCTCAGTACTTTCTTTAGTTGACATTGTTCAGGGCTTTAGGATTAAGGTAATCAAGTTTGAAGAAGACTATAAATTGGTTTTAAATTGGACCATTATCTTGTAGTGGCTGGAGCATTTTTCTTGTGCCTGGTGTTTCTGACTTATTTTTTGATTCATGGTGCTTTTTTCCTCTTTCTAATTTCAAAAAACCTTTTGTGTCAATCAATATTGTAAGCTGCTAAGGCTCTTAAATGCATTTAAATTTTCATCAGTCCTTTTCAAACAGTTTTGGGTCCAGTGGATGCCTTTATGCCAGTGCTGCCAATCCCAAACTCCAAAGACAGGCAAGTTACCTGAGAAGATGGGCATGAAAGTTCATTTTACAATAAAAGTTGAGTCCTTTCTGCTTCCTTGGTTAAACAGTTGCCATTTAGGCTTTCATTTTCAAACATTTCACACCATGTACCAAAAAAATAAAAGATCTCAATCTAATCATATGTCCCTTCTAGTTCTTTGAATCTGTCTCAAATATCTTCAGCTAGAGTCTAAAATCCTGGGAATTGGCACACTCGAACATATTCTGGATTTGTTTCTGCTTGATCTTGCAAAGTGTTGACATTTTGTGGACACCTAAATCCTTTCTCCTGATTTTTGAGGAGAAATTTTTGAGGATTTTTGCTCTGTTCTTGGCAGCCAGAAAGGACACTGCACATAGTTTAATGTTTCTATCTTCAAAAAAATATTATACTACATTTAAATCTTACCACTCCTCAGTGCTGACAGCCTGTAGTTTGGGACTTTTCATGGTGGCTTTCTGATTATTTTTTCCTAATTTTATTTAATTTTATAGTTGTCTGGATTTCAAAGGGTAGAGATAAATATGGAAAAACAATATGGTCACAACTCAGTGTATTATTCTAGTAAATTCACATTCAGATATTCATGATAATGGCAGTTATTAACCCTGGCAGATATCAGTGGTCTTACTAAATCTTTGTGTCAGAAAGGGTTACATCAAATTTAAATAATGTAGAAAGCTTTATTATATACCACAAAGTAAAAAAAAAGAGAAGAGAAGCTAGTTGAGGGGGGGAAAAAAAGACCGTTAAGGCTATTTTTCATTGAAGTGTGGATGAGAAATAATGTTGGTGAAAAGAAGAAAGGTCACCCTTATTTTTAATCAACCCTCTGGTCCTTTTTCTGGATGAAGGCATCATTGTCAGACTCGGGTAGGCAAGGTGGGAGGAAGGAGCTCTGCTGCTGTAACAGATTGGTTTGTGCTGGCACAGAGCAGGCTCCTCAGGAGATGTTTCCCTGAAGGTGACAGTGGGGTCACCGACTGTATAACCTGGAAGAACTGCTTCTTGAGCAAATGGCAATCACAGGCACCAAATAGAATATTTCACAAGTAGCATAACTTTAGGTCAAAGCCACCAGATGTTCCCAGTCTGGCTGCCCCCATTTTTAAATTGACAGAGATAACGTGAAGCATTGCCCTTGGGAAGAAAGGGACACTAAGTCATTCTCACATGCCCTTTTGGGCTCAGCACCTCAACTTGGAGAGAAGAACACTTTGTCTGTGTACAGGGTTTTAGCAGTGGAAACACCTCTAGTCTATGTGTGCAAGATCACATTTCTCACAAAATAAATGGTTCTCTGAGGGAAAAGTGAGAAAAGCAGGTGTGAAAGTGGTACTTTTTTAGATAAGACTTAGGGTTAAATACCCACGTTGTAAATCTCCTTCTTGTCAATTTATAGTCATACACCTTTACTGTTATAATATTTCTTAATACATAATTCCTTAATCTTCTGCAAACAGTAGCACATGTGCCAGATACTTGTAGCAAACAGAAATTTGATTGCCTATGTTTTTTGCTGCCTGAGTTTTAAGAAGTTACTGTATATTAAAAATTGCTATATACTGTTATTGCTGGCACTTATCAGATAAGGAAGTCATAAGATGAATGATCTGCCTCAAAGAAGTGAAAAGCAAAGCAATTCTGATACTGAAACTGCAAACCAGATGATGCTCTGATTAGAGGCACACACATAGATTAGAGAAGTATAATAAATCATGTAACTTTTTAGCCTCAAATAAAATAAAAGAATGCAATTTTTATTAGGAAATAAACTGTTTATCAAGAATGCTTTAAAAGTGACATTTATGGCTAATAAACTGTGTTGAAAGGGCTGGTCCTTTCATTGGCAGAACAGCCAGAGACTTTCCACAATGTAAAAAATGCAGCAGCTCAGCCCATACCAGGTCAGGAAGCAGTTCCGTCAGCACTAATGAAGGATGGGAAAGAGACTCACACACGCTTTTTTCAAACAAGAACATTTCTTTTCTCTTTAAAAAGGAATGAGTCATGGAAATATAACTCCGGTTATTTTGGGAGATTGTGGATCCCTGCATGGCTCCTTGGAATATCACTGAGAAACAATTCCACAGCCTGTTAATGGTAGCAAAACCCAGCAAAGCATCTGCCAGGCAGGCTCTTGATAGTGTCAGCAATCCCCCTGCTTAGGCAGGATGTTATTTGCTCTTTAATTCCTTTAACATACAGGCACTTTCAATTCCTTTAACATACAGGCCAACCCCAACAGGGTTGTAATTCTTGGCACTATTTCTCATATTCATTCTCTTAAGTTACCAAATACTGTGGCTCTTGGTGATGAACATGTCAGAAAAACATGTCCATCCCTTAGGATTCTGCACTAGAAAGGAGCAAACTTCTTGGCTGAAGCATTTCATTTACCTCCCCGCGAAAGCAGCCTTGCTTTGGAGACCAACTCATTCAGACTTGAATCGTAACAGTATTGAGCATGTGCCTACCTTCTACCTGAAGCTGTGTAAAGGATGGCTACATAAAAGTCAGGTCAAGCTACATCTGTCTCTTATGTATGAAAAAATGTCCCTCAAGACAAAACAGGGAAGAGAAAAAGGTGGAGTGCAGCACACCTCATTTGGGACGTGCCACATATCTGTGTCCTGCAAGACACAAACACTTTGGAGTAAGGAACTTACTCAACTCCTTTACAATTATAAAGGCAGTTTTACAAATTAACTGTTAGCAAGTTGTAAGCATTTACCATTCTGACCTTGCATGTGAAATCTGTTTTGTGATTAGTCCACGTGTACCCCATTACTTGGTCATGAATTGAAATTTCTGTTCCCGTCTACAAAAAAATGCTCTTCTGTGAGTCTCACAGCCCGAATACATTGTGTGATTAAAATGTATTTGCAGATTGTCAGAAAAATCAAACTTTTTGCACTTAAGATACATTATCTATTCAGGAAAATGAGATGGTGCTTAGGAACTGCTCTCAAGAGTCTGTAAAAATCATTGTAGCTCATGTTCTGTCTAGATTATATGAAAACTGGGCATTTCCTAGAAGCTGCAGTAACTTAAATATTCCACTACCCAGGTACTTTTGCTACTGATATGCTATCATTACCTCCTTTTCTACTTACTTTCTAAATGCAGTTTGCTGAACAATATTGTTTTTCAGGAGATGACCCATTCATGGCCTCCGCCGCTGTCAGCTATTCACACACCAGGAAAGGCAGAGCAAAGCAAGTTTCCCTTTCCAAACAAGGTAAGACATTCAGAAACATTCCTCCTGTTCATCACAGTATGTCCTACACAAGTGTGTGAGGTCTCTGGGCTGAGGTTGTGATGGTCTTCTTCATGTGTGTGTGCCAGTATTCCATCTTTTCCCTTCTTACAGCCTCAGCAGGGCTACACAGCCTGCATCTCTTGGCAGCAGAATTGATGGTGGTGTGGGGGCCACAGGCTCCTCATGGCTAGGCAAAACCACAGATGTCTCTGGTGGGATGTCCAGGTGGGGTGGCTTCTGCTGAGGCTCCTGACTGATACCTTAGGGCACAGACAGCAGTGGAAAATCAGGGAGCTCCTCCTTGCATGCATCGCTCCTGCATTGTTTGGCTTCATCAACTGAGACCTTTGTTGAAACCTTTGAGGTCTGAGGAGGCCTTCACTAGTACACTGACCTCTAGCTGGCCCCAAGGAGTGTGCACACATCTTCTGCCACCAGCCTGGTTTCAAAGGGGCAGCTTTGCCACAGAAGCAGTCAGCCCAGTGCTATGATTCACAGAGGGGCCACAGAAGCATTTGCCACAGAAACATTTGATCCCCCCAAGAGACCAAAGCTAGATACACTAGATATATGTATCCAAGGGAGGATGCAGTGCAGCATGGTAAAGCTCATCAGCACAAGCTTGGGGAAACCACATTATTTATACATGGTAAGTCAGGAGGGAATGAAATCAGCTATCTTGTGCAAGAGCCAATAAATTTCACATTGTATCACCATATACTGTTTAGATGTCACAAGCATATTTCATGCAGCATTCAAGCTTGAAAGATGGTATTGATGCTGTTTATAGTCTTTCTCCTGTTAAAGCAAGCTCGTTTGGCAACTTTTAAGTCCATTCTGCGAAATTTAGTTCAGGGAATAATTATAACTACAAAGCCAAGAAAACTTCATTTGCCTACAGTAAAACAGCTTTTCTGTGGATGAGAGTGTCATGATTTTGAAGTATCAGGGGTGTAAACTGAGATATCTCTGGCATGTTATGAAAGAAAAGGAAGGAAATAACTCACTATTTGCTTTTTGAAGGCAGACAAATGACTGAAGATGGTAGGTGAGCTAGAGGCTTGTTAAGTTAGAGCAAGTCCTGTAGAAGAGAGGTGGGTCAGCAGCTTACAAGCAGGTGAAGTGCCTGATAGGGATGACAGAGTGAAGTGGTGCTTGCAGTGCTGCGGTTTCTGCCACAATTATCAGCACACGGTGTGTTTGTGTGGCACACGTGCAGATGTGCACGGGCAAGGCCATCGTGAATCCGCATCCTCACAACTAAATGTACTGTGATAAATATAGGAATAGGAGAACCACAGAGCAGAGAGCAAAGATACATGAATAATGGTTGATATTGACTTTCTCATCTTCTCTCTGCCTGCTCATTCATCTCTCTGGGAAATTTTCTATTATTTTGAATTGCAGAGCTATTTCAGAGATCTACCACTCATTTTTTAAGATCTTTTTCGAGGTGGTTTCCTTTTCTCTTGCCAAAGTAGGATTTCTATTTTTTTTAAGCTTAGGATGGACAAGATTTTGTGTAGTAATATATGAGCATACTTTTGTACATCTAATAACACCACAACTGCATTGTGGCCTGGATGGTCTGCATGGCCAGAAATTAGAGTGCTTTGTGTGAGATGGGAAAGAAGTATCTTCAAAAACTCACCAGAGTCCTGGAAAAATTCTGTATTACTTGCCTTAGATTATATTAATTTTAGACACCATTTCTATTTGAAAATATTTGAAAATAATTAAAAGATATTCTGTGGCTTAATCTGGTAATCTGTACAGTCACAGACTTCAGAAAGCATCTGTTTTTCAGGCTCCAAAATGCAAAAAAAATGGTTTTCTGATTTTTCAAACATGTTTTTCAAACCTTCATAAGCTAGCTATTGCTTTTAAAAAAGCATGGTGTAAAATCTTTATTGGACCTCATAGGAAATGTCTCCATAGCTCTTAGAAAGCTTTCCCAGAGGTAAACTATGTAGCTGTCCCTACTTTTTTAAAACCTGAAGGCCACACCAAACTTCCATTGATCTCACATTATTCAGATAAATGGTTTTGTCAGTTAAATAGTGACCAAGGCCAATAAAGAGACTGAAAGGCTAAAATCAGGGCAACAGCTTCATCTCTGAGTTCCAAGTCATGCATGGTAACATGAATTACTTTTCAGTCTTAATGGCAGTGTTGAGACATTAGTTCACTTCATTAGCAAAGACTCTTCCAGCAAGAGAAGCAAGTAGGCTGCACTCACTTTTAACAGAAGACAGTTCCCAAACATAAAAATTCTCATCATTTTGGGAATGGGAAAAAGAGGAGCTTGTAGGACTCCTGCCCTGTTACAAGGATGTAAATCATAACTACTTTTCTGTCTGTAAAAACTGAGTGTCAGCATCATTAGTTTGCATTCACGCCACACTGCTTTTAACCTGCAATTCAAGTAATTAGCGATCTGACAGCTTGAAACTTGAAATTTATTAATTAGGCTATTAAAGTCGCAAAGGCCACAGAAACTATACCTAGAGTGGTTTTGAAATCAGTCTAGTAATAAAAGCTAAGTATCTGAGATTTATATATCACAAATATAACAGAATTGCACATTTGAAACTGCACATGTGGATATATTGATCAATATAACTAAATGCTCATTTGATGGAGGAGATGGATGTGCGTAGGCTGTACTTCTATATAAACATGCCTTATTAACATGGGAGGTCTGCATTGATTCACAAAAATGGGAGGAGAGCTGGGTCAGGTTTGACACGTGGCAGTGCCCAGTTGGTGTCCAAGTACTACGCTGCTGGAGAAACAGCACTAGCGATGTGTCCTTTATGTAATGGAGGGCATAAAGTTACATTTCATCCTTAACTTTGAATTTTCTTTCTCTCTGGAATTAATTTGTACTCTTGAATTTACTAGGAAAGGGCAATGACAGTCTCTTTATTTCTTGTTTTTCAAAGCTTAAGGATAATTGATTGAATGTGTGATGTGACAGTCTATGTATGCTTTCCTTTCTCCTATCTCTGCCACACTTTTTTATGTACGAATGATCAGGCATTTCTTGATTTTAATTTTATTAAAAGCATCTTGATAAGTAAAGTTTAAATGAATAATTAAATTTGTAAATAAGAGCTCACTTGATGCTTGTGTGGATGAGCTTTCATGTTCAAGCATTAATTCTCTTGTGCAGGAAAAAATGCTGTTAATTCTGCTGCCTGATTTGCTCTCTTTCTTCATTTATTTTTTTTTTTGTGATTTCTTGTCTTGATAGTTTGATCAGGTGTTTGATTTCTTGTTATGCATATGTGATATTATGGGATCAGCCATTGTTTTATTATTTGAGAATTAATTTAGCCACTCCAAGAGAACTGGTTTCTTGTCACAAAGCTATTGGGTGATTACTCTCAGCAGACGCCAAGTTATCATAGTGATGTTGTTCCTTACAAGAGCAATTCATTTGCTTTTTCCTTTCTCGTTGATTTTAACAAGCTGGAGGAAATGCACTGGACAATAATCTTCAGAAATGAAGGCTTCACCTTTTTTTTAAAGTTGCATTCTTTTTGTTCCTCCATTAGTTGGAACATTCTGTATTTGTCTATGAGTTATTTTTACTATTTTTATTTTACTAAAATATTTTTATTATTTTACTATTACTTGCAGAGGCAAGATACTGTGCTCAGCAGTTAAAGGGGAGGGTGCATTCTTCCAGAGGTTAATGAAAAGTTAAAATAGGGAGCAAGATCCTTGTTCAGAAATTTCAAACAGTTTTACAAATACAAGGATATTTCCCACAAAAATATTGTATTTCCCTGAACTTCTCCAGGTACATAAATTCTCTGTTTTCAAAACTGAACATGCTCTAAAAGCAACTTTTATTGGGAGTGTGGTTGGCTACAAGAAAAGCATTTAAATTCAAGTGTACATTCCACTACATCAACACTGCAAGCTGATCTTGACTTTTTAAGATTACATTCAGTCACTAGAAAAAAAACAGGCTTTAATCTCTCTTCATCAGAAACATTCACAAAAAGCTGATGCAATTTGTCAAAAGTACACAATTTCAAACTACTGAGAAATGGTTCTTGGCATGTGAAACATGCTACAGATCTTTTTATATTGCAGTAGAAGGTAGAAACTCTTGGGGCTTGCCCAAAATTTTGACATCTCACATTAAAGGTATTTAGGATGGAAGTGAGTTGCAGATGTGTATTATGGTATTAAAATTACAGATCAAAGCCATGCAGTCTGGACAGAGCAAAATGTGCAGATGGAGGGATTCTGATGAGCTGAGCCCTCAAGATGCCAGGGCCTGCTGTCCAGCCAACCTCTCTTTAGAGGGTCCAAGGAGCTCTTGGGTCCCCAAGGCCCTGAGGAATTCTCCTGAGTGACTCAGCAGCACAATCTCAGCCCAACAAAGTCAGAGCACCCTTGAATCACTGGGGAACCTACATTTTCCTCTCTCCATAAGCTGTGTGTTTGGCTCATCCCTCTGCCCCTGTGGACCAGAGATCAAGTCCTGTGCCCAGCTCCTCACCAAAAATGATCACACGTGTTCCTGTGGGTGCCTGGCCCCTCTGAACAGTCTGAACTGCAACTCCAACTCTAGCTGCAGCATGGAAATGACGTGGTATTCCTGTGTGTCTGGGTTATTCAGAAGCAGAGTTACATACAGGATACTTTTCCTGCTGCCGTTCCATGGCAAAGTATTATTTTTTTCCCTTGATTTAATTATCTTTTTGTTACGGTTTATATTTGAATTTATAGGCTTTTAAAAATATTTTTATGAATGCAAACAAATTCTGTGAGTAAAACACAGTGAACTAACATTTTCACTTGAGGGAAAAGTGGTCTGATTTATTGCACCACATTCACAGGTATTGCTGTTGTCATATGAGGTCGACCTTGTAATCTCAGGGACCCAGAACTGGTCTGTATTTTCATTCTCTGATGCTGTCAATGTCAACACGGGAAAAGAAAAGACCAGCTGTGCTACTACCTCACGAATCCAATGGTCCATGAAACAATATTGGCCTTCCCTCTGTCTTCTCATCTGAACTTGTAGAAGATAATAGATGAGTTTTGGCTGATCAATACATGAATAGTGAGCGGGAGAGTTGTAATAGCTATACAAGGAATTGCACCATTAAAGGGTTGTTGTGAAATAAGTTTACAAGCCTAAGAATTAATGGATTTTCCAAGAAATATTTGACTTATTCTTGTAAATGAAAATTACTTTGAAACCAAATGAACAATAATCAGTGCTGTTTGTACTGTTAAGGTAATGTCCAAGTAAGTATTGCGGCAAAAAAAAATGCTGAAAAAATAATTCACCTTCCCTTTTTTCTGTTATTACTGTAGGAGTCACAACAGGGATCTACAGGACACAGCAATACAAGTAAGTACCAACTCATTTTCTGGCTTCACTGGGTGGAGGGGTAGACAATGACTTTGAGAAAGAAGTGACTGATGAAGTAAGGGGTCAGTGGCAGACTGAGACAGTACAGAGCCTCAGCAGGCAGTACTCAGCTATGGACAAATATGGAGAACTGAAAAGTGACCATCAAAATGTCAGCTCTTTTGGTGGCCTGGGAAGAACAAAAAGTTTTCATTTCATCATGGCTGTTCCATTATGTAAATGAGAAAGACTGAAAGAGCAAAAGAGTGGTTTTTTTGGAAAGCCAGAAAAGACCTGACCTACTTGCACAGTCAGATCCAGACTGACAGAAAATTATGCAAGAAAACTTGTTACAATTTATCTTTCATATGCAGTGGTATATTTGGTGGCCATTGCACAGTAATAAACTACATAAATCTGGCCAAACTAACTCTAGAAAACATTTCAAAGACCCTATGGCCGTGGCTCTTTTTGGCTAGCAGAGTGGGTAGGGGAGTGATGGGTGCTTGTGTGTCTCCTGCTCAGGGCTTTCCAGTGGATTCCAGTTTACAAATCATGGTGCAGATCAGTAGCACTTTAATTACATTTAGGTAAAAAAACTTAGCATCTATATTGAACAGGAAGATTGAGTTGTTCTGTAAAACAAAATATTAATCCTCTCCCTTGACACCTCTGATGCTTGTTGATGTTGTCTTGCATATTAAAAATACATGATTCTACCCTGCTTTCCACATAAAATCATCACAACCAAAAGAATTATTTTGCTAGCTTCCTGACCTGTCAGCCAGCACAGAGCCCAGTTTGCAAATTGCAGGGCTGTGACTGAAGATGAAAAATGCCCTGAGCTCGTAGCTAGGGCTTTGAAAGGGTCTGGTCGCCCACTGTTTGAGGGAAAAGACATCCTGAGAGACAAGACTAGGAGATGTAGGCTTTTAAAATGGTGTAGCTCTTCACCAGGGAAAGGTCAGCATGAGGAAGACAATGTTGTGAAGAAACGTGCAGTGGTGTCACTTAATTGCTGGCATTGATTTGATATTGCTGCAAGTACCAGCACGAAGGAAATAACAAAAGGCAAAGGGTATGAGGTTCTGTCAGAAAATAATGAATACAGTAATGAGAGAAAGAAGCACGAAAGAACCATAATAGAGAGGGCTATGCAAACACAGGCAGAGGCACAAGCATGACAAACACACTGGCTGAGCTGAGAGCTTTGCAATGACATCAGAGGCCACAGTATTTAGCCAGCTTTGGTCCTAGCTGAGTATTTCCTTCTTCCAGCACTTGAATAAAATAGGTTGTTCTGCATATTTAACGTAACCTGCATTCCCATGTATTACAAAATTGATCCTATGGCCTCACAACTTTTCCCTGCTTCTTGCTCCTGTGGTCTCCGACCCCACTTCACTTCCAATTCCCCCATCCCTCCCATACCCCAATACCTCCAGTTTCTCCTCTCCTCATTCATCCTGCTTAGCAAAATCTGCAGCTGGGCAGAAGCTGCACTTGGTACTGCCTAAGTGATGGCAACCAAACCAAAGAACAGCTGGACCCAGGCAGAAATATTACCTTCATTGGTAGCAAATGAACTTAGGGTCACTGTCAGATGCCCAGACACTTTTTCTAACATCACAGAGAGAGTTTGACTACCTCTGAGAGCTGTATCCATGAGAATTCCCCTTGAGGCGCTGCAATAAGATATCAGACAAAACACAGTTAGAATGAGACATAGACTTTACCAGCCCTGTATGTCAAACTCAAAGGAAATTTGGGAAAAAATTATTCAGATGTGGGGTGGATTGACCCTGACTGGACACCATGTGCTCACCAAAGCTGCTCTATTACTCTCCTGGACACAGAAGAGAAAATACAAGAGGATCATGGGTGGAGATAAAAATAGGGAGACGTCACTCACCAATTACTTTCATGAGCAAAACAGACTCAACTTGAGAAAATAAATTTAACTTATTACTAATCAAATCAGAGTAGGACAATGAGAAATAAAATCAGATCTTAAAAGCATCTTCTCCTCACCCATCTCTTCATCCTGGGCTCAACTTCACTCCCAAATTCTCTACCTCCTCCCCACCAGCAGTGCAGGGGACCAAGGAATGTCTCTGAGACTCCTTCCTCCTCAGGGAGGAGACTACTCACATTCTTCCCTGCTCCAGTGTGTGGTCCCTCCCACAGGAGACAGTCCTTCATGAGCTTCTTGTGAAGTCCTTCCCACAGGCTCTGCTTCTTCATAAACTGCTCCAGCATGGGTCTCCTCCACAGGCTGCAGTCCTTCAGGAGCAGGCTACTCCAGCATGGGTACCACACGGGGTCACAGGTCCTGCCAGCAAACCTGCTCCAGTGTGGGCTGCTCTCTCCATGAGTCCCCACATCCTGCCAGGAAATACTAGCAAATTACTCTGTGAAAAAGAACCCTAATGGTCAATGTATTGTGTTATACAACTGCACATCTTCAGAGTCCCAGTTAGCTGGTTTTTCCCATTGCACCCTGACTTCTTTGGAGTGGCTTTTGAGCCTGTCATCTGCAATGGTTTTACTGCAGCTGCCAACATTGTCTTTCTCGTGGATTGCATTTGCATTTCTGTCATCCTTCCCCCACAAGGAAATCAAAGCATTTAAAAACTCATAATGGCTGAAATTATTCTACTCCATCACAATAAATATCATTTATCCCTGTTACCCAGAAAGGGAAACTTAATCGGTGGAGTGATTCACCAAAATTCCAACTAAGAGGAGAGAACTCCTTTTCTGGCCACCCACTATTCAACAGGGGAAATCCTACAAAAGTTCACTTGAAATTTATTTTGAAATTCAAGAAATCTGGACACATCTACTGCTTGTATCTAAAAAGGTCAGGAAAGAAGTCACATGAGATGAGGCAGAAACTAGGAAAGTCCTCCCAGTTCTGTGGCTAAGGTTCTGTGGACTGGCTGTTTCCACTGTGTGTTTTCTGCATACACCTGCTGACACACACTCATCTGTTTCAGGAGGCATACACAGTGCTTAGCTTGTGAAACAAAGTGTGCTAACAGCAATCCCTTAGCAAGGTGGGTAGCATGTTCTTTGTTAAGAAAAAAGGCTAAGAAAAATAAAGGTTGGCACAAAGTTACCCATAAAAAGAAGTCAAAACTAGAGAAGACATAGCAGTTCAACAAATGCCAGCCTCCCACAATGGTACCTGCATGCATTTGACGGGTTACATGAAAAAATCAAAACCAAATCTGGCCAAGAGTGAGGGTAAAATAGCCAAGTTATTGTAACAGGTAATTATATTTTGTATTCCCTTAACCAAAAATATTATCTTTACCCTGTCTGTGACATTCAACTATGCTTAGGCTATACACATTTGTAAAATTTGTAAGATTCAGTAAAGTGAGAATGAAGTTGGTAAGAACTGATAAAGCATTAATGGCCAGATTTTCTACTCTGATAGGCTGGACTGATGCATTTCTACCATCTGTACAGGCTTCGTCCTTCCTCTCCAGACAGAAGTATGTTAACTGACAATTAGCATAAAAGCAGCCACAAATGCTTACGGTAGGGTAATCCATTAATATCCAGTTTGGCTAAATCACAGACATTCTGTTTCCTCACAGTACGTATGCTGTTTCCCTTGTTGCTGCATTAGCATACGTTGCTGAAAGTAGAACTGATGTGAACTCTGCTGGCAAAGCACTCAGGAATCCATATTCCCTCTCACACTCAAGCAAACCAGTGCTCATGGTAATAATTCATCACTTAGAAAAGACCTAAGTTACAGATAGAAAATCCTTGAATATATGCCAACTGTTACTGTTGGTTTCTTGTTCCAAATTTCCATAATGCAGATGAGCTCCAGGGCTCCAGGCTCCGGAAGGCTGACAAACGTATATTGTAGCAACAGCTTCCTAGCCAGCAAGTTCACCATCTGGATATACTTTCTGAGGTCTCTGCTGAAAGTGAAGGGTGACCTAGAGATTGTGGAGTGGATGTATTCCATCCTGTGTGGATGCCCTGCTCATGCCTAAATTTTAGGTGGCTTTAGCTGCCCTCTTACAGTGAATTCTGAGTTTTTCTAGGGGTCCATGAAGGCATTGGTGGCTTTGAAGTCATCCAGAGCTTTCCTCATCTGTTCAGTAAAATTTAGGCACCTTAGCTGGGTAGACACAAACTCTACCAGAGGGAAGGATGAGATCTAAAAGCACTGTGTCAAGGTGTTAGCGATATCTGGAACTTCCACTACAAGACAGCGACCTCCAGAAGGTCACTGTCCAGAGTGTCCTTCAGCTTCCTTCTGTACAGCAGTGGAAGAACACTGGTAGCAGAATCCTGCCTCTTCTGAAGGCAGCAGCAAGTTTTCCAGAGGTGCCCTTACAGCTGCTGCTCTGTGGAAGCTGAGAGTGAGGTCTTTGTCAGCAGCAGACAGATGATGCGTAATGCTCATGTGCATGGACTAGGTTGGGACTGATCCAAAACCCACCCAACTCAATGAGCAGCATATCAGGCAACACCAAAACAGCCTAACCAACATAAGAATTTCTCACATTTTTTTCAGAAGAAATAGGTGGATTTTTGACTTAACACAGCTCATTAAAAGGTAATGGAGAAAAAGACACCCATCAGTAAAACAGTCACATTCAACCTCTGCGCCTCCTTGTCTGCTAGGCAACATAAACTCATGTGTAGACAGCTATTAGCATCCAGTGACACACAAGAGGAGCAGCATCTGCACACTCCCTATGCCCAGAATTCAAGTTCAAGGTGATTCAAATGACTCTAAATCCATGGTAGAGCTACACAGAAGTCTTACACTGGATTGCAGCTCTCTCAGGTTACCCAGAGAACATTCATTACAGCAAACAACATCAGCCTTACTGTTTTTTGGCAGAGGGGGAGAAAGGAGGGAGAAGGACTAGGCCTGACTCAGCAGAAGCAGTGCCACCCCACCTGCCAGCAGCCTCCCTCCCACTGTCTGTGCTATGTAACTAAGTTGTGTTGGGAAAATACATTATTTTGGACCCAGGACGGGGATCATCACAAGCCAGCATGCCAGGACCCGTATGAGTCATAAGGAAATGTGGAGAGGCATCCCTTGGGCCTCTGATGCTTCTCAAGCATTTGGGTACTTGACTTCTGGCATTGAGTGCCTAAGCCAACATAGCAAAGAGGGCTTCCCTAGCCCCCACGAACAGAAGCTAAAGATTAAATCCTTAACATGTCAAAATGAATGTGAACAAAAATATCCATTGGCAGAATTGTGCCCTGATCACTGCCTTACTGTCTCCTGCTGTTGCTGTTTTGTTTTTTTCTGAAATGATTACTGTTCCTTGAGCAGGGTTTTGGAGAAAGCACATGGTGAATGGAATACACTCTCGATAGCAGAGCTGTAGGGCCCTAGAGAAATTTCCTTCCCTTTCCATTGCTCCAGGGTCTGCTGTCCCTGGTAAAGTCTGCATCCTCTAAGTATCTCCTCTTGTGGAGTTTCTCTGCCTGACATTTGTCACGTGTCAGTGACAAGAAAAGTCAGGTCAGGATTGCAGTAGTGCCCCTGCAGCCCTGTGGCTGCCTCCACAGCTGTCCGTGTGTGTGGCAGGAGTGGTCAGTGTTGGCAGTGAATAACGCATTGATGTGTCACATCTGAGCAGTTTCCATACTGACCCATTTCTGATGTCATTTTCTTCTTCTCTTTTAAAGGGAAAAGTGATGTAGAGCCAAAGACCCCAGAGAAAAGCGCAACCCATACATCGTAAGTCACATTTCCGTTTAAGATTGGAGAAGGCAGCTGTGTTTTTATCAGATTTGTTGGGGAAAATAGAATTTGTTTGTTTTCATTAAGATAAAGCTCTTTCACTGATGCTTTTCGTAAAACAGCTTTTTAGATAATGACTAAACATTAATTATTCCTAGAACTTCTGCATGCTAGTAAGTCAGCAATCTTTGCAAGTGAAATGGCTCCATATCACACTGAATAGATATGAGATTATTTTTGTGGGTGTGCAAGGCTGGCCTTTAGAACCTTACTTCAGCATTACCTTAATGCTGCTGGAGTTTGTCACACTTGCTAAAAAACACCATGTCACATATGCCTTTGATGTACTGATGTAATTTTAAAAGACTGCAGTCTGCAGCTTCACCTCTGAATTACTTGAAATCCAATTACAGTTATCTCTGGTCTCTCACGATTTTGTTGATGTTTTTGAATTAACAAAAGAAGTCAAGAAATAGATAGGAACAGGCCCTTGTAATATATCAGTGTTCACCTTCACTTTACTGCAACAATAGAAGCTTTTACCATTTTTTTTACTCTAGTATACAAAAGACTGAATTGTTTTGCCAACATAAACCAGTCTATGAAACAGATGGGCTGCAAGTTAAAAAAAAATTTAAAATAGCATCAGTCTTCCAAACTAAGCGAGATAAGTGAATTCTTTTAATAACTACCAGGCAGGAGCATTATGAATTTCTGAAAAATCATTCACCTTTTTAATCCCATTTGAAAGAGGGAAGTTCTTGTAGCAGTCACTCATGTGAGTTTTAGAGTGCATCTGGCCCATAATTTATGTTTTCTGATTCCTGTTATTTAAATTCAGAGCATTATATCATGTAAATCTCACAAGGTGTCACCATTTGTTACATGGCCAAAAGTAGTCACAGAAGGAGGTACAATAACAATGATTTATTGTGGGACGTTTCGATTTCTGCTGCAAATACGCATTAAAAATCTTCTGGAAATTAATCTAGAAAAAGATTTGACACGGTGTAAGAAATGGCTTGTCCTGCAGATTGTGTTGTGGAATGTAATTATAGTATGCAAGCACATTTAGGCAAACTTATTAAATGAATTAAGCATTAGTAACCTTATGCCTTCTGATAGTATGATTGCTGGGAACGTTTAATAGAATTATTTCAATAATTACCATTTTTAAAAATAATATTGCAATAAAGACCAAAAGAAGAAGGGTTTTAATGCCATCTGGAGGTATTTTGGAGAAATGAACACATTTATTTTTACTGATATTTAGCAATATGTGAAACATAAGCCATTCTCCACAGGTTTGTTTTTTTCTAGGTATTATTTTATTGATGAGAAATGCTCTTTTCTTCTCCTTCACTGGATTAAAATCCTGTAAGGTTTCTGAACCACAACAGTGCCATCTCTGAACCCAAAGTACGGGTTCAGAGGTACACCCCAATATGGTTATGGGTTGGATTTGAGACTACAGACTGATACAGTGTGTCAGAATCTGGTTAGGTGTGAAAGTTTCCTGCGCTAATTAGAGATCTTGCTACCTTCTGAACTGTGCTGTCTGCTAGATACAGTATATTTATAATGCTTAGCTTTAAATTGTTACTATATTCTAAGGCTACCGCACAGCATGCATTGGTTCCCAGAACAATTTTTAGAGGCAGAAACAACTGGCTACTGTTGATAAATGACTGGATTCAGGAACCAAAAGTCCTTCTAGTTAGAGAAATTCCACAGAAGCGGAGGCAGGAGGGAAAAGAGGAGATGAGAAGAAAGGAACCAACAAGTGTTGTGTCAAAAGAAAAGGAAGAAAGTGAAAGGGATATAGTTAAGAAGTAGGAAAAGGAATTGCAAACATCAAATTTTTGGAAAGAGATACAAAACTGAGAACAGTAGAAAAGAGAAACAGAGATCAAAAACTGAAGACAAGTAAAAGCCATTAGCAAACTAAAGATGTACGTGTTACTCAGCAGAGGGCTGGATCTGTGAGTGTTAGTGAAGGAAAGTAACTCACGCTGGTACGTAGGCACACACCAATGCCCCAGTTCTCTTTATGCTACCCTGCTGCTGGCCTTTCCTGGGTTTCTTCTCTTATCCACCATCTTCTAGGACAGTTTTTTATCCCTGGTATCTCAGGCAGTCATGAATACAGAATTCCTCTGCTCTTTTGGGGCTGTAGAAATTCACACCTGTGCCCACAATGCACAGCCAGGAGAACCTGCAGTGCACACCTGCACATGGATGTGTGAGCCTGTGTGCCTGGTCTGTCTGCAGATGGATGTTCTCTTCCCTGGTGCACGTGGAGAAGACCATACCTGGGCAAGAGCTCCAGCAGTGCCCAGCTGGGAACCTCAGGGGAGTGCAGAGGGCACGAATGCTGCCAGGGGTCCCTGTGGATAAAAAGGCTGTACCCTCTTGCAAGATGTCACTCCCCTCAGAGTGTCAAAGGAGCCCAGTTGGCATCTCCTGGCAGGGGTGCTAAAAAGGAGCAGCATTGATATAGGAGAGAGATGGCACGTTCAAGCCTGACAAAGAGAAACTGTGGATGCACCTCACTGTGAATCAGTGTTTCCCTGTGAAAATGGAACAAACAGCAACATAAAAAAACCCCGCAAAGTCACGTTTGCCTAGAGGAAAACTAGAGAAAAGATGGAGAGGATTAAATTAATGTTTTTTTCTTGAAAATGTCTTTTTTATTTTCCTCAGGCATGTTACAAGCCTCACACTCTAGCCAAGTTTATATGATTCAATGGCAGTTAATTCATCCCTGGTGCAGATATACTACCTCCATCCAAACATTATTTATGCGGCTTCAAAGGACAGGTTGATTACCCTCCTGAATCAGGCAGTGAGGCATTTGTGAACCAAGAATTAACATGACATCTCCCCTCAAGATAACCCTCATGCCTTGCCCACTGGACTCCAGGTCCTCAAAAACAAGCATGACCCTGAGACCTGGAGGTGCTACCAGAGGACCCAGGACCAGAGGTGCTAGCTGTAACCTCTCAGAGAGTGCAGGATGTGTAGTGCTCTGTTCAGAGGCTTTGGGTACAGCATCATGCGTGGGGGCTTTTCCTGTATGTCTGACTTCCTAGATAGACTCTTTACAACACAACTCTCCACTGATTATAATATTAAACATTAAAAAAATAGTAGGCATTAGATGATGCATAGTAATTGATGTAGCATCCTAATGAGGCAGATGAATAAGGGGAGTTATTGCAGTGCTAAGGATAGTGGAGATGGATTTAGGAGAATAAAACTGATGCAAAAGTGGCAAGGAAAATCTAAGCAGAGCTGTATCGTTTTGTACAATATTCCTATGGCTTTCACTGCCATGGCATTCACAATAATCACCTGAACTGGTACTGAAAAATCGCAATAAAAGGTGCAAACAATACAAAAGTGTTAAGCTGTCTCGAGTCTTCCCAGGTTGATTCATGTTCCTTGTAATTGAATGCTTTTAAAGCCACGAGCATTCTGTATTTGAAGGGGTTTTATTGTCATTGTACTTAATATATATAGCTCTCTATGGGTCATATGGTTATAGCTTTGCTGAGCATTTCCAAACTTTTAGGACTGATCAGAAATATCTAGTGATGTTTTGTTCTTTTTGGCTTTGTGATCAGAGGGTCATTTTCAAGGGTCAGAAAATTATCACAAATTTTGTTAAAAACATCTTATTTTTATTAAAATCCTTTCCCCCCTCCCAGTTTTACCACCAGAGTCTTGAGGGCTGCATTAAGACATGGGTGTGGATGGAGGAAGAGTGGTCTTTGGTTCTTCAATATTTGCTGTTACAGGATTTTAGTCTTTTTTTGCCAAATTTCTATGTCCTTTCATTAGGCCTTAATTGTTGCAATTAAAACTTTTAATTTTATAAAACTTCTGTACAAGGCAAAGTGCTTACAAGCAGTGCATATGTTTCAGAGGACCTTGCAGGGTCACAGAAACTCTTCCCTGAGCTGGGGATCTCGGATCTTCCACCTTCCCACGTGCAAAATATGACAATAATTAAAAAACTGCACAAATATACAAAGCGCTCAGCATGACTCCTGCTCTTGGAATGACTTTCGATGTACTGTCTGTTGCAATGTTCTTCAGTACCTTTGTGTTTGTAAATGATTTCCAGTTCAGACTACCCAAGGTTAATCATGCCTGACTGTGATTCACTGCTATGCATTTACCTCGACATTTCTAGTGCACTTACTTAATGATATCAGGGCTAGCAACTAGATACCTCAGTGCTGTCTCTTTATTAACCCTCCCACAATTATTTTCATGCTGAGCTGCTCCAGATTTTTCCCTCCCTTTTTACAAGAGAATTAACTAAGATTGAGGGAGGCTTTTATAATTTATGGCAGTTGTGCAGGTTTTGTCCTTTACTAATACTCTCTGGGAATCACAGTGATCACAGAGTGTGTGTATGTGTGTGTGTGTGTGTGTGTGTGTGTGTGTGTGTGTGTTGGCTTGTTTGCTTTTTCCAGGCAGAAATAGATGTTGGCTGTGTTCCTTCCCTGTACTGGTTCCCAGCATCACGTACAGAATGATCTGCTCAGGAGGATCTTTATTAACAGCACTAAAGTCAGCAGCTTCTAAGCTGCCCATTTGCAGACATTAGTGCTACAGTTTCTTGCCCATCCGACACCTGCTCATCATTCTTGCCACCCTGATTCTCCTTCAGGAAGGAAACATCACGTTGGAGAAGCATCACTGTGGTTCTTGCTTGATGTGACACATTTTTATTGGCACAAGTATCGCATGTTGGTTCTTTCTTCCTCTCTTCTGTCTTGCCCCTTGTATCTCCAGAGTTACAGTTAGTTATTCCACAGCCAAAATCACCGGCTGCTTTTCCCTTCTGCAGTGGGAAGACTGAGGCAGAGGGATTAGAAGGTGCCTGCAGAGAACAGAGAGAACCAGTCTCAAATACAGGCAATCAGTTTGAGCAAGTGCTGCCAGGTCACCATCCAGCTCTTAGCCCTCAGGGAGCTTGTCCTCTCACACCTTGCTGACCTGTGGGCTTGACCTTAAGTCTCTCAGGCAACAGCTGCAACCTGATGGGATGTTGGGAGTTGGAAGAGTAGCCTTAATCCCATCTCACTTCACTGAAAGCCCTGCTGAAAGTTATTTTAAGTTAACCTTGGGCTTTTCCCCAGCTAAAATAATTAGACCACCTTGAAGACTGTCTCATTAATATTTGTGCAAAGTGTTGAAAAATGTAATGTCCTGTAAAAAAGCTGAGGATTACTCACCCAGAACAGTAAAGGAAATGGGCAGTAGTTCAAGTTTTCAAAGACAGACTTGGGTAGTAAGTGGTGAATGTCCTGAGGAGTGCCACATGTAGGAAAAAAAGGGAGAGCAGAAGCTGCTGCCTTTCCCAGGCACCTACAGACCTGATGATCAGTAGCAGCTCCTGCCTCATCATCATTCTCCCATACTCTCCCCAGAGTTTCAATCTTGGGACAGGGGTCACACAGTTTAAATTAGAAGGATTTGGCTTTAGTCTTGCTGTACTGGAGGGAGAGATGGCAAATAGAGAAAGGACAAAGCACGCAAGCTGCAGAGGAAAAAACCCTCCAGCAGTACATCTTCAATATCCTTCTTTTTGTTTGCCAAGAGGACCATGATGGATCAAGTCAATTGAACCAGAAAATAGCTAACAGATGGGCCTGGAGGACAATGGAAAGGGTGAAATCCATGCTAGTGAGGAAGCTGATTCAAAAAAAAGGGCTGCACAAACTTTATGGGATATAATCCACTTTTTAGCTTTCAGATTAAGGCACTGGGGCAATTTCCTAATCTCTCACAGCTGAGTTTGTGGGCATTTTAGATGGCAAGGACATCTGCAACAGACACATCAGCCAGTGATTTGGTGAAAACTCTTTTAGTAACTCCACAGGGTCTATCCAGGGCTGTCCTGAAGCATATCAATCTACTCATGAGCCACAGATGACCCTGCTCTGCTGAGAAGCACAACTTACAAAGGATGGTATGAACATGAAGTAGCACCCTTTATGATAATTTTTGGGGTTTTTTGTTTGTTTTTGAAAAATTTCAATATGTCAATGTTTTTTAATGTATATCTGAGATGTTTCTGAGAGAAGTCCTGCAGTCCATGAAAAAAAAAAAAAAAAAAGAGAAGAAAGAAAACAACCCCTTACTATGATGAATGAAGGCAGTGTTTTTCAGAGTGATGGAGGTCTTTAAAACTGCAGAAGTGAAAGTCTGGTGTTTATCCATGAACTAAGTCTCTGGCAGAAGAAGAAGGCTGGCTTCATTGCACTATTCCACCTGTTTACTTGTGCCTCAGAGCTTGCAGAGCTAACCCCTAACACTGCCAGATTCTCACTCTGCTCAGCCAGTCCAGCAAGGGCAGCTATAATTTTAAAGCCCCCTCCTCAGCTCTCAAATTTCCATGAAAAAGTTCCTCTTTTCTGCCCTCTCCCCTGAAATATTACCCTTAGTCCATGTACAGAGTGTTTCTCCGTGTGTTAAATATATAGACTGTTAAGGATGTAATTTTACCAGAACTTCCCACTCTCAAAAGCAAAGTGATTTCACCTATGGGATGCATCAGAGTCACTGTGGTATTGTCACAATGCTGATGTGAACCTTTCCTGCCAATTCCTAACCTTTTCTGAGCACAGATTTTTTGAGTTTACAGAGCACAATGCTGCTGATAGTTCACAAAAAAACCCTATTGTAAGTTGATACCAAGAAGTCTATTTTCTTCAAATGCTATAAAGACATTTTCTTGGAAGACATTTGCTCACACACAGCTTGACTGATTCTGTCTTTAAGGTCTACTAAGTTAAAGAGAAAGAGTAAATTTGTATTACTGGTCTTTTTTTTGCCATGTAAAAAGTATAGACACATAGTAGTCAAAGTTGATACAAGTAAAAATAATCTTTAAATACCACCTGAAATCATAAAAAGATCTCAAAAACATGATCTTCCTGAAAGAAGATGAGTTGGAGCTGATTTGTTTGGTTTAGAAAGAAGCCATATGGAAACCCAATCCGAACTTAATTGCAGCTGTGGTTTTCTTGGGAGATAATTGAGCTTCTGTTGATTTCAAGTCAGACCAAAAAAAGCACTATGTGAGATGTCAACAAAAAGGGGGATAGGTGAATGCTAAATAAAAACACTACTGAGGTCTGGGGAAGTTTTGTTTGACTTAGATGGGGTGAGATAGGGCTTTCACTGTCCTATTTTTAAATGCTGTCCCTCTCTTTTACCAGATAT
This sequence comes from Cyanistes caeruleus, assembly GCF_971803275.1. Classification (NCBI taxonomy): domain Eukaryota; kingdom Metazoa; phylum Chordata; class Aves; order Passeriformes; family Paridae; genus Cyanistes; species Cyanistes caeruleus. The sequence goes on from NC_141703.1 coordinate 30,724,552, forward strand.
AATAAATAGCTTGCATTTACCACCCTTGTGGCTCAATATAGAGTTTTATTTATAAAGTGCCCTTGATGCAGGCCCTCTTGTGTAGCACCTTCACCTTTACTATCCACCTGTACTCTGCACACTGTAGGGAAAAATAGTTGCAGGAAGCTGCCCTTATTTTGATGCTGCTCTTGGCTGATGCGGAAAGTGGTGTTATGCAAGAGAAACCTTCATTCCAAAACAGCAGCTTGTGTCCCATTGGAAAACTTACTATAATGCAGGTCATTATTTCTAATTTTATACCAAGTCAAAAAATGCTTCTGTATCCCCAGTGTTCATTGAATGCCATTTGGAATAAAGCTGACCAACTTAACCAGATAAAATGTCATCATGCTTGAGGAAATGTTTTCCTGTATTAAATTGAAAACACATTATTTTTCTCTTAGGCGCTGCTTTCCTTGGACTTTGTCATTTGTTAGGGACTAATTAGGAATTTCTTATGTACTGTGAATTAGCTCAGAATACGGTGGTCAAAGAGGGGTTTCTAGGAAAATCAGGAGATGCAAGTACCTGGGAAGAAGTCAGTTTCATTGGAAATGCCTCCAAGAAGGCAGACACCATCAACCCTGCTCCCTATTTCTTCTCTGAAGAAAATGACAAATGGAAGCTCAGCACGTTGGAGTCGTGGTGGTGGTGGTTTTTGCTGGGCTAAAATTCCTGGTTGCCAGGGTAACACATTTTGGAAATTCTCTACCCTGGGTGAAAGCTGCTGCAACTTGAAACCTGCCGTAGCTGATGCTTGGCGGGGGCACCACCACTGCTGGGTGTGGGGGGCTGCTGGCTTTGCCCAGGGGCTTGGGGCAGGGAAACAAAACAAAATGGGTCCAAAAGAAGAGAAGAATGATTGGGAGCGTTTGATACTTCCAGACTTCCAGGATGTCATAAGCTTTTCCTTTCTCCATGCCATGTCAGCCAGAAGATGTGGGGGGGTTACCTCATCTTAGGGCTGAGCTGCTGGGTGATGGGAAGAGGAGAGGTGTGTGTGCGCCTGGAGGGTGGGGAGAGGAGGAGGGTGAGAGGGGAGGAAAGAGAGATACAGGGTTCTGGCCACCTGCCAAGAAAAATAACTAACATTTTGCAAAAGAGAAATCCTAAGACTGAGGTCATAGTATGGAAAAAGTCTGTTTCACAGACTCTTGAGCCTGAATACAGGCCAAGTTTTTTAGGGTTTTTTTTTTTTCCCCCTAGATGCAGGCATCCTATTAACATTTGAACACTAAAGCTCGTCCAGGAATGGAAAGATTTTGGAATCTGAAGTGCCTTAGTTTTATACTTTATTGGTACACAGATATAATTTTTTAATAATAAGAAAATGAGTTTCTGAATGACAAGCTCCCTCGTTTTGCTGTTAACTTATTTTATGACTATGAAGAACAAATTAAAGGAATCTAAAGAAGCATCTGTTTCTCCCAGAGAGTGACCAACTCGAAAAAAAAGAGACATTTCAAGCTTGGTGGACAACTTTTAATTTGCCATGCAAATTACAAAAAGATACTGAAACCAGAAATGATGATGAATTTTCCTGTGTGGAAAAGTCTGACTGTTCAGCCATGAATTGCTATGATTTTTTTAAACCTTTATAGTGGCGGGCTGGCAGTTTCATGACAAATTACTTTTCATACCTAACTAAACAAATTATTGAAGTTCTTCTGCCTTAATCTCGATTTGGATTAAAAGTCAGAGTGTGGATATTTTTTAACTGGGGAAAAAATAACCCTTTGGATTTGTTAGGATGTTATTGCAAGCAAGTTTTCTGGTCTTTGATTTGCTAAGCTACAACTGGAGTCTGCCTTCCTCGGGGTAAGAATATTTCCACATTATCATTTCACCTGCGGTATTTTAAGAGGGAGAATATTATTTCTCAGCATGTATCTTGGCTTTGTGCATTCTGTTCTTTGTTTAGCATTCAGACAAGCTTCATCTCCCAAAAGAGATGTGGAATATATTTATCAGCAATTTCAGAATTGATGATAGATTTGACAAGCAAGCAGGGTGACACACCGAAGCTATCAAATCTGGAGATGAATCAGGACAAAGGTTTGGATGAGGTATATTGTTCCTGAGATTCAAAAGGGTTATACTTACTGATCATTCCAAAATCAGGGCAACTGTACCACTGACTTACAAAGATAAAAGCTAAGTTTTTCCAAAGAAAAAAAAAACAACCACATGGTTTGATTGGCCCACAGACTTTTTATAGCAAAATGGTTCAATTACAGCTGGCATTTCTGCATGCTGATTTTTATTAGTTTTGTAAGATATTTTGTCAGGATTCATTTGTGCTGATTCCCCCTTTCATGGCATAAACTGTAAGCAATTGTTGGTAGAGAAAAGGAGTCTTGACATATTTCTTCAGAGACACACTCCAGGAGGTGGTGTGATAGATCAGGTATACTAAATTAAAACAGCACCAATCTGTTACCTCATAAACATGTGAGCTTACTGTATGTTTAATTGTATTAGAATTAGAACAATTCTGGGTAAAAATCCTATATATTCTCCATCAGCTTTCCTTCTATCAAAGCAAAGCAGACAAATCAGCACAAACATCTTTAAAGTATTTAATAGCACAATACAAAGTAGAAACAAATTATCCTTTTGTACCTGGATTGATGACCAATTTTTGTGGCATTTAAGTGGGCTTAGAGGGGGCCTTCTGTTCTGAAGTCCCCCAGGGAGATGAGGCAGGCATCCAGTTGTGTGACCTGTCTTGATGTAGTTCTGAAGGCCAAATACAGCAATAGCAAGGAAAAGGTCTGGGGCTGGGAACCCCAGAACATCACAGAGCATACCCTCAAAAACAATTTGTCATTACTCTGGAATATACTGGTTTTAATTGTTGGTCTTAAGAAACAATTCAGGTCCCTGCTCACATAAAAATCTGTGTTTTCTTTATGACATACAAAAATGTGATATGAGGCACAAACTTTGTAATAACTGTAAGCAACAGCAATTTTTATACACTTACATAGAAGACACAGTGAAGCCTTTTGCCACAAACTGTTAAAAAAATTTGGGTTTTCCTCTGTCTCATGGGAAGATTTTGAAAATCTTATAAATAATTATAGACAAGCATGATGCCTTTTAGTCGGACTTCTTTCAGTATTATTGTTTGAAAGACCTAGAATTCCTGTGGGTACCTAAATTTCTGCTTGTGCTGTGCTGCCCGTCTCCAGGTCAGTTAGAAAAGCATTTCCCTGAGAGCAGCAGGCTTTACTGTGAGCAGCCTCAGTAAAACAGGATGACTTGCATGTGTAGAAAAAGGGCTTGCTACAAAAGTGACTGCACATGGAGCGATCAGGGGGAAAAAAAGAGGAACCTGTGTTTGTCAGAGCAGAGGTCTGCTTCTCCTCCACATCCCTCACAGCTGCCATCAGCACACTGAGCATCACCTCCCGCAGCACAGCAATCCCAGCGCGGCTCTGCTGAGCAAGAGGTCCAGCTCCGAGGCCAGGAAACGCACAGCCAGCTTAGGACAGATGTCCTGTCCTCTCCTGAGGAGTTTTACTCTTGCAGGCTTTATATTCAAGAGAAAGAAACCCCTCGCTGAGCCTTGTATTTCATTACTGTCTAGGAGTGGCTGGCTGATGCCACTCTTCAGCAGGCATGCTCTTGTGAGGAGCCCCGCAGCACCCACAGCAGCATCCTGTGACTGATGCTGAGTATGCAGGAGTCAGGGACCAAATTGCCACCTCTGAAGCCTGGGAGACAGCGGAATAAAGAGAGAAGGGGGAAGATCAGAGGTATGGTAACAGAAGATTTATCATCCAGGATTTTATGAGTTTCATTACTATATGTAACACGTAAGACTAAACAAATATAAAGACATACATAATACGTAAGTAATGAGAGGTAGGCAGAAAGCTGGGTGCTAAAGGTAAGACTTGTAGAAGGACCTATAATACTGATATTATTCCAAATTTGTATATTTCCCTCAGACAAAAGTAGGTGGATTATTAGTAGCCATCATCTCCAGGCCTTGTGGAAAGATTATATAAAGCAACAGCCCTCCTTTTAAAATTATTTTGATTTATCTTTATCTAACAGAAATGGCCAAGTATCACTTTAGCATGCTATCATTTGGCTCAATGACATTGCAGAGCTATGAACCCAATGTGAGAAGAACAACTCTTTCTGTGCACTGAAGAACATAAAAGCCTGGGTGCCTAGCTGCAAAGCAAATACCTCCTGCTCAAGCCGCTTATGTTTTTCTGCTTGAAGGAAATTAAAATCTCATCTCATTTCTTTGCATGCTCTTGTCATCCACTTAGATTTTTATTCAAATAAATCTCTGGTTCTTTTCAAAGAATGTCTTCTGTATGAGTTGCATTAGCTTAAAAGACTCACCAAGAGCAGCAGGATCCAGGCTGACATTCTCCCATCAGAGAAGGAACTGTATGAATCTTACCCTACAATTCTGCAGCTCAGTTAATTGAGTATTTGATGTCCTAAGAAGCTGCTGCCTCCCAAAGCCAAGGAGAGGAAGCTGCCAGACCCCATTTCCATCTTTGGCCACCAGACACAGTGACGTTCTTCCCCTCTCCCCAGCCCACACTTGATGAAATTAAGCAGCATGAAAAATTAACCCCACTGTTGTTGTTTTGCCACTGGGTAATGTGTGGCCTCATTTGCTGCTGCAGGTGAATGTGTTTGATGTTTTGGTAGTGTGGCTCTGTGAATGGGGCAGAGGGGATCCCAGCAGAACAAACATGGGGAACAGCCCCACAACCCTACCCACTCTCTAGGTACCCTTGGGCACCTTAGGCCCAAGGCAGAGTATGATTTCTGATTTTTCTCTTTCCCTGCCTTGTTATTTGCTGTCCATCCTCTGCTATCCACCACATCTATTTTTTTCCCTTCATTTTCTTCTTTGCTGCAACCTCTCTGCTGTTTTCCTACCATCATATTTCTGGTTTTGTCAAGATTCATCACCTGCAGCCTCATTTCTTATTGTTTTTCACCTCTGTGGGCCCTCCCATTTTCTACTTCTGCCTTGCAAAACATGTCTCCTGAAAAACAGAAAAGAGATGAAGAGATCTATATAACAAGGGATGCAAAAAAGACACCCACAGTAGCTCAGGCATCTTGATTAGTGCATATAATAATTTGTCTCCTTTCTCCCTTGATTTTTCCATCACACCATCTCTGTTTAATGGTAAAGACTAACTTTTAACTCCGTTGTCAGGTGCCCAGGTACTGCCCCAATCTTCCTTTGGGGCACATAGTTTTTCATTACTTCTCTTTTAAGAATCATACAAGGAAAAGAAAATAAAAAGAGAGAGAGAGAGAGAGAGAGAGGGATTAATATGGAGAAAAGTTTTACTTCGCTAGAAAATGTTTTCCTTTTCTAACTTTAGGCATGATTGATTAGGCATGATAGGTTTATTTAATCAAATCGCCTTTTCTGACAGTGTATTATTTAATGAGGGAGTTCTCTTTTTTGATTGCATAGGAAATGTGGAAGCATGTGAGAATTTCTGATGTGCTATTTACTCATCCATTATGTTGGGAATCAGCATAATTTCAATGTCAGCAGTGGAATTAGTAACCATAACTGTTATCTGTCACAGAATGATCTATTTGGGGATTTTCTCCCCAAACCAGGATATATCCCCACCCTTACAGCACTGGAGAAAGTTTGTAAAAATAAGTCAAATTTGAACATGTTTTTGTTTTGATTGTCCCTTCCAGCTTCCAGGCTAATGGTAAAGGTGCACATTTTCAGGCTTTAATTTTAGCATGAAGTCACTGATAAGAAATCCTTTAGCTGCATAAATTATCCCTACTTTTTTCCCACCATTTATTTCACTCAGTTTCTCAAAAACTTCTGTCAAGGATAGCTCCCCATTGAAGTGCACCCTCCCTTCCTTAAAAAAAAAAAAATCTCCAACAGTCTAGTTTTCAGAGATAATAAAAAAAATCCCTTTTTGGCAGTAGTGTGAATTTGAGCTGACTTTTTTCTGGTTTTGGTGTTGTACTTGCCGTGTGAAAGCAGGGGAGTACCTGAGCAGACAAATGGAATTGCATGAGGGAGGCAGACAGGGCCCAAATCTGGTTCTACTCTTTTTAGGTTATGTGCAGCCTTACATAAGTAAATAACTGCTAAATGAATAAAACCTTTCAACTGATACATTTGATAAGTACCAAGACTTTTTAAATTACTCCAAAGTAAGGGCAGTAACTGTTAAATTAATTGCTTTTTAAATAAAACACATAAGAGAAATTTTTTAATCCTTCATTGTTCCTAAAAGTGTTTTAGTGCCTCATTAATTCTTGATTAGCCTGGTTGTTAAGAGGCCATTATTATGTGGTAATAAGGTGTAGGAAATTACCTCTAGGACTATAGTCATGTCATACAGACCTGCTATAGTTAGCACCTCATCAGGTGCTCAGACCAAGATGGTGTAAATCAGGGGTGCCCTGCCTGGTGGTGGGGTTCACAGTGGTGGTCCTGTGTGATGGGCTGTTAGCTGAGATGAGGTGAGTCCTCTGGACTGAGAAGTCCTGACAAAATATAATCCTCTCAGCAGCCTCCTGTCCTTCAAGGGCTTGCCAGTCTTGCCCTTGGCAGAACAGGAAAACTGCTATAAAACAGTGGAATAAAATTATTTTGCAATTACACTCATTTAAGTAATTTAAAATATGCCTGAAGCTAGTGCAGATGAAAGTTCAGTCTTTGCTGTATGATTTGTTAGGTAGAGTCAGAGGAGATTTGGTGCCGGTCCAGGAGAATATCCCCAATGTAATAACCTCTTCAGGTCATTAGTATTTCTTTTGAACACACAACTCCCCTCAAAACCTGCTACAAACATTGGTAAAGCTAATCATTATTATCCTTTTACAAATAGGAAAATGAGCCTTGGGGGGCTGTTTTATTGTGATTTGATGCAACATTAATCAGCATTCTACAGAAAAGAAATATTTCTATGTCCAGATCTGCATCTGTTTATTTTTCAGTGTTTATTATGATTTTTTTCCCCCTTAAATCTCTTTCAGGTTGGTGAACTCATGCTCACAGCATACAGCTCCAATTCATTACCTGTACAGGGGGCTAATGTGATACAGCAGCATCACCACCTTTGAGGAGCGCTGAAGATGCTCCCAGCTAGAACCACAAAGTGAATTCTCGCTATTACCTTCCTCCTTATTCCTTCCTTGGGTTCAGTCTTTGCACAGCAGATGAAGCACAGTCCTCAGAGGAGGGAGAGCAGCTCAGGGCTGGCGTGGCCACAGTGACCAGGAGTGATGTCCTGCAGGGATGCCTGCTCCCTGGCCTCTTCCTGCTGTTGGGTGTCAGAGGACACTCACACCTCGGGAGTGGTGTCGGAGCAAAGATGCAAGAGGCTCATGTTGTGCCTGAACCCCCAGAATGGGGCTGTGACCTGGGTTTCAGTCCTAAATGTCCATGTTGGTTATTAAATAGCTAGACACAGACTCCCTGTGTGCTTTCACCCAGGTCTTCAACATTTCTAAGCCCCTGGTGTGGTTTCTTGGGTCATGTGTGACTGTGTCCCTCACCCCAGGCCTGAGTGCCATCCCAGAACTCCTATGGGACTGACTCTGAGCCACAGGCAGCTGGAGAAGGGCACCTCCTGTGTCTCCATTTAACCCTTTGTCAGCCTCAGAGTTGGGGCTGTGGGACAAAGTCTCCATACTTGATGTTTCAGCTGCATCAGAAGCCAAAGTGACCCCAAGACATGGTGCATGGGTAGCTGCTGCAGACTGTGGGCACCATTCCCCCTCATTCCCAAGCCACCAGACCCCAGAGCACCCCAGAGGGCATGGCCATCCTTCCCAGCTCGTTTTCACCCAGCCCTTCTGGCTGTGGTGAAGGACAGCCCTGAGTGTGGCACTGTGTTTGGCTGATTCCAGGTGTGCTTGCCTGCCTGCTGGGTCGCGGAGCCGTGGCAGTGCTGAGCTGTGTCAGAGCCAGTCCCCCACAGAAAGCCATGCTGGCAGCAGACAGGCAGTCAGGGACAGTCACCCCAGCTGCACTGACATCCCACACACAGCCCCAGTGGTCCCAGGCAGGGCTGCAGAAGGCCTCTCCCTGTTGCTCCTTCATACCTCTGCTGAAATGTATTTTTAATACCTCATGGTAATAATTAGCTGCCCAGTTGTCATAGCTATTACAAGGATGGGGGAAAAACTCCACCAAAAAAACAAGTATTTAAAGAGCACTTCTGAGTGCAGTTTCAGAACTCACAGGAACTAATGGAAGAAGCAATTACAGCCTAAAGCAAAGACTTTTAGGAGTTAATAACTTCGTGACTGTAGCAGTAAAGGACGTAAGGAGTTAACAGTCCCAGTGTGATAAAAGTTTATTTAATCCTACTCTAAACAAGTAATATAACAAATCCTTGTTAGAAATGAATGATCTCTCACATGTAGCTTAAAATAATCAGATTTTGATTTAAAATAGCAAAATAGGTCAAATGTTATGAGTTTTTCTGGAAGAAATTGAAATCATCCTGTCCAATTTTATTTTTTATTTGCAACACTTTGCAGATGAATAAATGCATTCTTTACATAAAACCCACTTGCTCTGTCTCAAGTAGGAATGCCTGTTTGCCAGAGAATTAGAGACTCTTGAGTGTTGACATATTCTGCTCCAGTAGCTCTGCTGTGCTCTGATAGAAGAGAGATTGCTATATGGAGAAGGATACAGTTTCAGCACCTCTTCACCTTCCCACCTTGTCTTTGGCTTTCTTCTACTTCAAATTTCCTCCTAATGCAGGCTCCAAAGATGGAGAATGAACAGCATAAGGTGTTGGGTCACAGGCAAATCTGAGGTAGTGCCTATGTCTTCCCAGCTGGACCTGGAGTTTCGTTCCCAGCTCCGAATCTGACTGAAGAGTGTCGTGTGACTTTGTTTAAGAGCAGTGAATCTCCTTGCCTCTATTTCCTCTTTCTGATTGAATGAGAATTATCATGGGTTTGCTTACTTTTGATTTCACAGGGTGTTGGGAAATGTACCTATGCAGAGATCTCTCACTAGAAAACAGTGCAATAAGATGAACCCAGTGGAAAAATGGTCTTGATAGGATGGATCCTATTTCATGCTAGTTAATGATCCCTCCTGCTAATGAGGAGAGTAAGTCCTCACACTTTGGTATTCAGCTAGATGGAAGAGTGAGAGAAAATATCAATAAGAAAATTCTGACAGACCTTTTTTTACTCTCTGTTCTTCTTTGGCACTCCTTTAAATTGCAAATAAACTTGAAGCATTCAAGACATTTATAAAAAGATGTAATGAGGGCTGGTTGCAGCATTTTTGGAACAGGAAAAACCTTTCTGTAGTACACTAAAAAATACACAATGATTTCTTTAGACTAATAAACACTCTGCTGGAGATAGTCTGAGGGTTTGTAGAACTTCTGGAAAGTAATTTACATATTTCAAAGCTCTTTATTGTCAGTCTCCTACATTTTGCCTCTTTTATTTCTTATTTTTATCAGCCATCTCTGCTGTCATCAGCACTAAAAATATTTAAGTGCCTAATATAATATGTACATCTGAAGTTTTTTCTCTTATCAGTAAAAATCATTTGCCTTGAAGGTAATATAGTGAGCTAAATTAATTGCTGATGAAACTGGTTTTATTAGAGTGACACTGATGATAAAAATAACCCAATGTATTTAGTTCAGGAGATCTACTTTTGACCATTAACAATGTTACTACTAAATTGAATTCTTCAAAAGTCAAGTGTCATTCCTTGTATATATATTGTACAATATAGACACCATATTTGATCACAAATTATTTGCAGTTGTACTAAATTCATGTATGATTATCTGTAGGGTTTATTCTTACTTATATATCAAACAGATAATTATCCACAGCTCTGTCAGTATTAAGTCCTGCATATTTTATTTCCACACCCAAAAGTACTTCTGAAATAACAGTGGTTGTTTTGCTTGGACTCAAGCTGACATCCATTAATAGCAAGTGATACTTAAAGCCATTTTTTTTCAAATGTGGAGGCCATAGGTAGATCCTGTTGGGCCTACACAGAATTCTTTTCCTGGGTACTCAGTATCAGATAATCATAAATGTCAAGCATACAAACCAAACAACCAGCTATATAATGGAGTAGATTTGAGTGCGTGGTCTTCGTTTCTATCTGATTTTGTAAAACAAACAAACAAAACTAAAAAGCCAGCAACACAAATCCTTCCACTTCGGTCACTTGGCAATCTGAGAATCCATCTCCTGTATGCTTGGTTCATAGCAACACTTGCTCTCAACACTGCTAAGGATGTTTGCATCCATTAATGTCAGTCTGACAACTGATGACAGAAAAAAATATTTCACTGAAAGTTTCAATTACCTGCCAATGAGAGAGGGAAAAAAATGAAAGAAGCCAGTAAGTATTGTGGGCTCATATGAAACTCAAAACAAATCTAGGTTTAGAACTTCGTGAATGAATTAAATTAGCTTCTGAATCAGCATGGGTAATTGATATTTTGTTTAATACAATAAAAATTATGTGAGGTTACTGAAAATAAAAGTAGTTGTGTTAATTTTTGCAGAAAATGAAAAAGCACTACATTCAGAGCTAATAATTTCATTTAGGTTACTTTATTCCTGAAAGTGCTTGGGCAGCCTTGTTACAGTACTAGATACAAGCATATTTCAAAGTAATGTTTTTGAAAGAAGGGAATGAAAGCACACCATGTCAGAAATGTTGAAATTTATAATTTTACGTAGAATTTAAACTTCTTTAGTTATACAGGGAGAAGCCTTGCTCAAATCTAGCAATTTGCCAAGCATTTTGGCTGGTCCTCACACTGTTCTTGATGATTAAACTATGTTAGAAAACTCCCCTCAGCTCTAAATCCCTCACATAAGACTCTAGTTAGTCTTATCTGTGCTTGAGCCTTTGTGAAAAATTATTGTTGACATTTTTCTCAAGATGATTCAACATTTCCAAAGATTTAGGATGGCAGAAAGCATTATCAGACATCATTTAGACTTAAATGATTATTTTTCATGAGATGGTTGTGGTCTTTTGCAGCTGGGTGATAGAATTTGCAGTCTGAATACAACTGTGTCTAATTAATTTTTATACTGTTCCTATTAGTTAAAAAAGGATATTTCTTTGCAAGGGACATTACAATCCTGACATAGGATTTTTGACTGGTTTTTTTTTCTCAGAAACTGCCAGCATGGTACTGCCAGCATTTCAAGCTGGTGTCCAGAAGAAAATTTAAGAGCAGTGATAAAAGGAAAGGAGAAAATAGTAGCCCTTCTTGCAAACAAGGGTTTGTAATAGATATTCTGACATGATATGAATGATGAGGGATGGAAAATTCATAAGGTTGTGTGGAAGTGCAACACACACTCTGAGCATAGAAGACTGACCTATAACTCATCAGATAGTGTGTTTAGAGTGAGTTATGGGAGTTGTTCCCGGGTGTATATTTAAAAAGAGACGTTAGAAAGGAGATATAGTGTGGTTTACTGTTTGAGAGCTAAATTCATAATTTTTTCCAAAGAGTGTTTTTAAGAAAAAATACTTTTCTTTTTTTTTTAATACATATATATTGGAGTGCAGGTGGTGTATTTCTGCACGGCATGTGCATCTGAATGCTGGGAATAAAATTCTTTTTCAAGGAGCAGCCCTCAGCTGATTATTTTTGCTGTTTCTAGATCCAAAGGCAATTATTTATAAGAAAGAGGAATAGCCAATTTTGCATCCTGGAAAGGGTTATCTCAAAGTGAAACAAGCAGGCTAGAAGCACTTCAGACCCCAGGGCAGCTGAGGGTCTGTGCCAGGAAGCCCCTGGAAAGCCCCACCCACACCTTGACCAGAGCTGCACAGAGCAATTTGAATTAATTAATGGGACTCTACATGAGCAACCATCCCTTCACTGCTGCTCTGTGGGAATTATCTGGCCACTTCAGGTTGCACGTATTTTCTTCTCCCAGCAGCAAAGTTCATGGCCATGAACTTGTCCCAGGTGCCAGTGCCAGTCTCCACCTTCCCTGTCCCTGCAGAGCTTGTGCCCCATGTCCTGGTTCTCCCTTAGCAGCCCCCTCCCTGCCTCCTTCAGCCCATCCACAAGCAAACCTGAGAACTGTATTTTGGTGAGACTGCTGTCAGTTCAGAGATGTCTGCCTTGTTGGGATTGTCTTTTCCCCTTTCAGCATCTTGCAACATATCAAAAGCAGAGAGGAGTGAGAGAATGCTGTATCACCAGTGCACCGTCTCCTAATAAGCTTGATAAGCTAAGTAACCCTGTTGGAAACGCCCTGGCCATGGATGCAGCTTCAGGAGCAGTGCATTCCCTCTCTCTGAGCCGAGCACACGGGGTGCAGGTCTCATAAGGAGCAGCAATCCATTTGCCCCATGGGGCAGAATCTGCCTGGTGTTGGGCAGAAAGCTTTGCTTTCCTTTTACAGTCTGCCTCAGAAAGAAAAAAATGCATTTTTCCCTGTGCCTATCTTGGCTGAAAATGAAAGGCTCTGAAAAATCTGCTCATGGGAGAGGTTTAAGCCTGTTCCCACAGGAATCTGAGGGCTGGAAATTTTGACAAAAGTCACAATGGCCCCTGCATGTTTAATGCACGGAGCTCCCTACGGCTCACTCCTCAGCATCGAGTGATAGCACATCACCTTGGCCATATGTGAGCTTTCGGCCTCTTGTTTCATTCTTCCCCCCACCCCCCCTTGCTGCACACTGAAAAAGTTACTTGAAAATTTATTCTGACATTGTATTATTCCAATAGGGGAATGTAATGGTGTGTAATTAGGAGCCAGAATATAACAGTGGTATGAAGATGATTTTCACAGTGAGATTTCATTACTTGAAAAGTGTCATGCTTTTGCCCTTTCCAGTGTGTGAACAGTGTCCATGAATCAAAGGGATGACCCTCAGGGATGGATAGCATGATTTTCAGTCTCTTGCATTCCAGTTGGAGATTCTCCCAAGGCACTGCTCTTCCATCCTACATGAACCTATAAGGGCACAATATATTTTTAAGTCTCTGTGAAGTGTTGATTTTACAGTGAAACTCCTTCCACTTTTGAGGGGGTGGAATTGTTTAGGGAGCTGTCTGTGTAGCATCTGGAGTTGTGAGAAGTCTGTAGCACTACAGACCCGTCAATTTTTCTATAGATTATCCTCACAGCCCATATCTTTATATAAAATGGTATGCTTCTTTTCACAGTAGCCAACTGGATTCTTGTCTGTTTATTTGCTTTTCTTAATCATTTTTTCTCCATCTAGTCAAATAAACTGCTAAATTCAGTGTGTATGCTATGGAACTTCATCCAAAACTATACTGTCTCCTTCCTGACAAGGCTGACAGAGAGTATAATCACTTGTATTGTCCAGAGTACTGTTTACATAAAGGAGCAATAAATACCTGTTGAAATTTTTACTGGAGGCCTCCCAGATGGATGGTTCATTTATTATTACAGACAGGGTTTCATTTACTTAGTTATTAAAAAAAGCAGGCCGCTACAGCCCATTTATAACTATATTAAAACTAAATGAAGCTATAAGTATTTCAGACGGGACTGAGTAAAATACATTTAGTGACTTTCCAGGAAATGGCTAGGCAAAGTATTTGAAAGGAAATGCTGAAAACTTTGGGGGTCCTGGTGTGTCTTTCACAGATGTGCTTCTACTGGCTGGAGCTGCAGAGGGAATGGAGGAGGTATAGTTTCCATATGTTCCTGTGCCATTTATATATTTTGCAATAGCCTCTCTGTATCAGCCAGTCAGCCATGTGCCTTTGGGAATTGTTCCTTTTCTTCCCTAGCCTTTCTTGACGGGGAAAGCTCCAGCTCAGGATGTCTAATAAACTTCTTCTTTATCCCAGAGACAGAATACCAACTGAGTATCAACTCCAGTTACAAAAGGGGGCGAAGGTGCTTCAGCATCAATCTGTAAAGGAAAGGCAGGTTAATCAGGTGGATTCCAGAGGTCTTAGTTTGGAAGGTATCACCAAAGGTCCAGCACAGACAGCTGTTAGTGGAGTGAGGATTGTAGATGGTCTCTGTGGCACTTTTCTAGCACTGATGACTTTTCACCAGACAATCTCACCCCTCCTTTGAGTAAAGATGAATTGGTCAGTGGATGGGAAGTACATGGTTGCCTGTGAACCAGACTATGATTTTATTATGTCCAAGCTGGACAAATAAAGGACAGATCCAAAAAGGAAAGATGAGTGTCCCAAAGCTTAAGAAATTGTTGACCATAAATCGATGGGGTAGAAAAGCCTAGAAACCGGGCAGCTTGAATTTTTTTAAGCACAGTTTTTTTTTGGGTTAGAAAAAGGATTGCATTTCCACGATCAAGGCAAAAACCAACTTTACTGAAAGTTGTTTCATTGTTTAGTTCAACTTCAGTGGTCAAGTAAAAGTAGTAATTAGAAAGAAGAAGCAATTTGTACAATAGACATGGAATTTAAAATGTATCTAATATGAATACATATGCATAAAACAACAGTCTAAAAAAGAAAATGTAAAATACTGAATATGGACAAAAGGAATGTATGATACTAGAGGAAAGCTCAAGGACAATGAGAATATGTGGTTTCTAAAGGTACATGAAAAACAACAATTAAGAAATTCTAGCAGTAGTCCCTCATTATATGGAAGTATTAAAGCTGTAATAATGTTAGAGTCAATATTTTTTTTTTACATGAGAAAAAGCAGATTTGCCTATTAGAGAGGAAGCTGAACAGTGTCTAGAGACAGTAAGTTATTTAAAACCAGCTACCCTAGAGAGAAGTATCTATATGCCTCAGATCTTCTGTGTCACCATACAGACACCGGCTGGAAGACCACTGGCTAGCAAAATCTGAGGGTCATTTTTGATGTACCTTGAAATGTGGGGTAAACTTCACCCTCATGATGACTCCAGCATAAGAACAGATGCTTGTACTGCTGGGGATTAGGCAGTAAGAGATCATTTTGAAGGAAATAACCACCGAGTACAAAATCAGATGCTGCACATTCAGCGGGGAGACTTGGCAGTGGCAGCTCTGTCTCAGACACATTAAATTCCCCAATATTTCTGGCACAATGGCTGACTGCCATGCACTCTTATTTCATTTCACATTTGAAATTAATATTTTTTAGGTGGCAGCATCAGCAATGGCTCAGAAATCAGAGGGAGAGTGTTAGTAAATAACTGCTAATCACACCTAGAGAAGCTTGGGGGTTGCAGGGACAAGGAGGCAAGAAAAAGATTAGAAAATTGCAAGCAGCACATTCAAAACTTCTATTCCTCAAATGTGTTTCCTCCTGTCACACAGAGCTTGATTAGGCATGAAACTTTGGTAAGCCCTCAGACTGATTGGACTACTTAGGCGTGAGCTGCCAATATGTCGCTCATCACTCTTCCCTTTTTCTGAGTATTCATGCATTTTTTGGTGGCTTCCTTGCTCAGGGAGTGGCCTCACAGGGGTTTGTTACCTTGCTTTCCTGGATTCCTTTCATTTCTAAGAAGCTGTTCTGGGTCCTTCTGCCCAAATAACATTCTCAGAAAGTGCTGTAGTCTGCCTGGCACTTTCTCACCACCCTGCCAAGGACTTAAAAAATTCAGGGTATGATTCAATTGCATTTGTTGTCCCTTTCTTTATAGGGGAAAGACGTCACCAGGGCATCACAGTTGCTCACAGGGGCAGCTGCTGCAGAAGAAACCTTATTTCAGCTTCTGCTCATGGGAGAGAGTGATGGCTGTATCCCTCGGAGAGGACTGCCTTGCATTTCTAATGAGGCCATCAGTGTAATGGGAATTTAGCAGAATATTTAGCTGGTTTAAATGGTTTTGAAGAGCAGTGTAGACCAGCCTAGATGGATTCAAGCCAAGGACAGAAAACTTTCCCTTCACAGTATCTATTTTTTATTGGAATTGCTAATTCTATTTCTATAGACTGAGTCCGTTTTTCAGGCATTTAAATTCTATGCTCTGGAATTAAATCTCACATTGATATATAGGCTTCATTCCAGCATTAAGTACATTAATATTTCACCAGCCTGATTTTACTGGCTTTCTCCCTCTGTTTTTAATTAGATTTGACAGTATTCTATATAATCATGTTTTCCTGCATGTTTCTGTGTAGCAGAACTTGCACAAACTGTTTGTTGGGGGATTTTTACAACTTAAACATCATATATTCAGAGTGAATTTTAGATGCTGCTAGCAGTGCTTGCAGAGGTCTTACAAGCCTGCTGAAAGCTCTATTACAGCACTTACAAAATATCCTCTTGATCTAGTTGTTTACCTTTATCCATAAGCTTTTGACTTTATTTTGTCTAAAACAGAAATAAATACTACACTTTTCAGATAATATAAATGCATGAGCTTTTCCAAAGTGAAACATTTGCATCAGTTATAGCACTAGAGTAAAAAATAATTTCAGCAATCAGAATTTAATTAATTAAAAATTACTACTGTATAAAACCAACCACTCCTATATTTAGGATTAGTAAACAAAGCTGTTTGAAATACCTGTTCTGGCTGTAGATAAGTAGTGAATGTAACTGCCCATCTGTTATGTGCAAGTAACCAAGGTTATAGCAACAACATTCGTTTTCCTTTCTCTCTCTCTCCCTCTCTGTCTCTCTCTCTCTTTTTTTTTTTTCTTTAAGAAAGAAAACATGTTCATCTGTTTCTTATGAATTCTCTGTACTTCTTACAAGCATATTTTTCCTAGCATTTCTCTTTTAGAAAGCAATGGAAGATAGCCAGGAACTGAAGGTACATTTGTCTTATTGGAGCTTAAGTCATATTATGTACGTGACCAGTTGTAGCTGAAACAATCCCAGTAACATAAGGGCACAGTGTGGGTAGGAACATCATATTCCCACCTGGTATCCTCTCTCATTTTGCTGGGGACAAGAGTTAAAGGTCTGACATAGTGATGTGCCTATGGGAAGGTTGTGTTTTGCTTTTTTATAATGTGAAGGAATACTTTTCTTCTCCTATATCAGCGCATCAGTTGTGAATTTAAACATTTGGGGTCAGTCTGAAAGTCTTCTAGCATAATTCTTCTTAGAATAATAGCTATTCTGGGCTTCTGGCAATATCAAAACTAATGTCCAGTTCTTGAAACATCACTATGCATTGATGAGAAAGAAAATAAAATGCCAGTAAGGTACACTGAAAAAGAAGATAATTTTCCAGAAGCATTCAGAATGAAACATTGTGGCATAAACTTGAATGAGCACTTAGTTATTTGATTTTGGTATTTCATTACAACTCTTTGCTTAGTGGGGTTCCTCTTCAGCTAAAATCAAAGTATTTTTCCACTACTGAAGTTCCTTTCCTACGTCATGAGCAGAAATCATAGAAGTCCATAATAAACACAGTATTCTGACTGAGATACTGCCTAGAATTAAACTGGGACAATATACTTGATCAGATTAACACATTCAGGAATTCTTTTACACATTGCGAAGACAGCAACTTCTGAGTTTATTTAAATGACAATTGCAATATACATGTATTTGTGCCTTGGACTCACAAACCATTGGCATGTTCTCTCCTAAAGCATTAGTGTTAATGAGTTAATTGCTATCAATATTTTTCCTTTCCCTTCTTGATTTTTTTCCTGGTCATATTGATTATCGGCTTTATCATGAAGAAAGACCATGTCTTGTACAGTAACTTAGACCACCAGAGGGACATAGAGTTTTGTTCCTCATTTGTATAGCCTCTCTTGAGGTGCCAAAACAGAATCTCTCCAATCACAAAAAAAAACAGAGGAATTTTTTGAGAGTTTCATTCCTCGATAAGTAATTTGCAGGGGGATGGAAAGAAGATAATAGGCCAAGGAATACGAAAATTTTCAGAGGTTAAAGTGAAATACAAGGTGTGGTGCCTGCTGCTTCTTTCATGTGCACCAGCAGATGTGAAGGATAATTCCAGTCTTCAGGCATGTCTTCACTGTGGAAGAAAATAGACCTCCTTCTATATGGAAACACCTCACAGAGGCTCTGCATGTCAGAAGTGACAACAGATTTTCGGCTGGCTCTTGAGGACAGCCTCCTCCAGACGCTGCTGCATTGACATCTCCTTCCCCAGCAGCTCCTTTGCAGAAGGAGAATCTTCCAGCTCTGTCAGAAGTCTTTGACATAAGGCCCTACTCTGCCCTCACACTTGAAACTTGTTGTTAGTTGGATGTTAATTCCCAGAGAAGAAACTTGATGTCTTCCTGCTACTCCCTGGACCCTGGCTGGGGCTGAAGATAACACTTGCTTGGGACTTAGCTTTCCTTCAGTGACAAATAAGGAAAAAAGGCAGACAAGCAAAACAGTGAAGTTGCAAGTCTCAACTATTCCATTTGAGCAAGGTGGTTTCCTGGCAGCCTGTGATGACCTCCCATCCCAAATCCCCTTTAATTTTGATCAGAAGCAATTCCTGGCCCTTTGGCATGCTGGGATGAACAAGAGTCCGGCAGGTCTCTCTGCAGTGCACCACAGGGATACCCCAGCCCCAGTACTCTTCTGAACCAATGCAGTGAGTAACCCCCAGATTAAAACAGGTCAGGTTTCCTAATAATCTGGGGGTAGGAGATTTGGACACACAGTCACATTGAGGTTGGCAGGTGTTGTATATCAATGCCCACTAGACCACTTTGTATTTTCCTGTTCATGTAAGTAAGCCTGCACACCTCCTCCTTTTCCCCTGAATGGCCCATCACCCCAGGCTGCAACCCCATTCTCCTTGGTTACTGGAGAATGAAACCAGCTGGCTTGCTGAGGCATTTCTCAATATCCCAAACCCATCCTTATTTCCTTTCATTATGTCCCTACCTGTCGCATTCCTTGTAGAGAAAGGAACAAATGCATTAATTAGAGTGCGGTGAGCGCTGCTGCCTGCGCCCACCCCTCACTGCCTCCACAGCCTCACAGAGATTTCACTAAAACGTATAATTAGGTTCTGCAAAGTGACTTCCTGACTGTATGTGCTCTTTTCAAGTGCAGGAGCCCTAAGTGGTGCTGTGTGTTTTTCAGAGCGTCTTTGAATACCACTTCATTTTTCTGGCTTTTGTTTACAAGGTTGTATTTACTTACCTCTTCAGCAGTGCCCAAATACATCAAAGCCAGGTTCATTTTAAAGAATCTGAAAGCCCGTGGATTATGTCACTTACTGGCCTGAATTTTACATGTTCTGAAAAAAGCGTAAAGGCTGTGTTTGCACATGCACTTTTCTGTGCTTGTCTCTCCATCCTTACACTAAGTTTGCCAGAATATGTAAAGAAATCCCATCCTGAGCAAGGGTTGTTTTAAACATAGTCTGAAGTGCTCTGCTAACACAGGGTGTACCAAGCTCATTCTGTGCTGAATCTGTGTCGAAGTGTTTCTGAGATAAATTACAATTTAATGTAAAGCCTCTTTTGAGCTTCAAGTATTTTTCTTCTCTTCTGTTCTCACACTCTTCAAGTGGGATCTGCTGGTCCAGTTGTGGAATTTTTCTTTCAGCCACCATTGTTTTCATGATGGAAATGAGCTGTTAAGGAGAAACATTCCTCAAAAGCATCCATACTCAAAATTGATATACCTTACTAAAGACACTTACTGCAAAATGGAATCCCCTGTAACATAAACATTCCCTCCTCACCCTGGGTGTGCTTCAGCTGGGGCTGTGAGAGCTGCCCTGGTGCCCAAGGAGCCTCTCTCCCCAGGCCAGCTTCAGCTTCACCTGCCAGGTGACAGTGTGTCCTGCTCTGGCTGTGACCTTGTAGATGAGGGCTGAGGGTCCCATCTGACCTGACCTGAAAGCTGTCTGGGAGCCAGTGAAGACTTCCAGGCACAGAGGTTATACCTGCACAGCCCCTGCTTTACAAGGTAGACCTGTACACTGGCAACCTGATGCATCCTTGTGACAAATACTTGGATCAGGCCAGCCAGATCTCTCTCTAGGGAGAAAAAAGCAAGCAAGCATTTTATGATGACCTGTTTTTTCCTATCCCCAGTGTTGGGAGTGTGTTTGTAGTCTGAAGGTAGTTCCAAAAGGGGCCGCCAGCCCCAGGCAGGCAGTGCTTTTCTTGGAAAGCAGCACTTCTGAAATGAAAAACAGACAGGGAAAATAAAGACAGGCTGAGATGTACAAGCAAGGAGAGATTGAAGGACCAGTGCTGCTGTTTGTTGTTCCTTTTGTGTGGATGGTACCAGATTGTAGTCCATGTCTCACACCTCCACACAACCCGAAGGCTTCAAAATATCCTAGTTGCTTCTAATGATGAGCTCACAAAACACTTTTTTGTATGTTAATACAATAATCCAGGACACTAATAAATACACAGAGGTATCTAGAATTTTTCATTATATGCTTTTGATTTTTCAGCTTCCATTTAGGAGAAGAACTAAACTGCTAAACCTAAAGTAAATGTACTTAACTACCACATCACTAGCAGAAATTCACACACTCAAGGGAGAGCAGGCAGTGACACCCTAAGAGTTCTCCTTTTCACACAAACATATCACTTTCTGGTTAAATCACTATCAGTGCAGATTTCATCACATAGGTGCCAAATCCCAGATCTGAGCTTTCTATTTTTGTACACTGTTTTCTTGGGGATGGCCTAAACAGATCTAATTAAAAGAATGAGCAATTATAAGATTGTTTGGATCCCTGTAAGTGACAGGATCCAAGGCCACTGTGGATCTTGTGGCATTTACAGGAAGTTTTGCCCCTCTGACCTGGTTTAGCTCCTAGGAGCTGTATGCTGTGTCATCATACCTATCCTGTTTGCCCAGTTCTCAACAGGGCTTGTTAGCTGGGTCAGTGCCTGCATTAATATGGCCATCAAAGGTTTTGCTGATTCGGGAGATGGCAGACAGAGCTTTTTCCTGACAATGAACATTGAGATAAAACATAGGCAAGTCCTGCTGGGAGATTGTCAAGTCCCTCCAACTCAATGAGTGTCCTGTATACTTGAGGTGTCTGCATTGCCAAGGGATCTTGCTGAGTTTGATACGTTGATTTTACAGATGAGAAATGTTGGCACAAGTAGAAGGAAATGTGAGAAAAAAGCAAGAGGAGAATCTTTAAGAAATTAACTAGCAAGAATTTCTGCTCTGACCCCCAGTCCTGTTCTTATACACCTACGTTCCCTGAAAGGTGCCATGGGGAAATAGGGAAGCAGCTGTGACAGCAGCAACAGGCAGGGACTGTATGTACAGCGAGGAGCTGAGGAGAGCGTGGTGAGGCTCTGCGCTCTTTTAAGACACAGCACACCATGTAAGAGTCATGCTTTTCAGGCACGCTCTTGGAAGATCTAGGCACAAGTACAAGGAGGTGGTTTGAAATTACTACATATGTCTTCTTGCAATACTTCAGGGACCACCCACGTCACAGGATGTGTTTGAATTGCTCACCAAGCTTTCTTCTGGAGCCGAGATGAAATTACAGACTCTTTTTTTTCCCAGAGTGCAAGAAAAATTAGCAACTTTCTGAATTATTACTATTATTACTGAGGCACTTTTTAAAAATAGGTCCTATTCTCTAAGAATGTGCAAGCACTGGGGGAAATCTTTGCACATCTTCAACTCCTTTAACTGCTGGTTACTTAACCTTAGCTTGTAAAAAAAATGTATGGAGGTAAAACCAGATTCCTCTTCCTTGCAAACCAGTTTAATCAAGTTGAGGAAAGGATATGGGACAGGAAGATGAAAAAAAGATGCGTTATTTCCTATAATTTTCTATTTCTATATTCACATGACTGAAATTCTGTGGATACTCTTGTGCACTGAAACAATATATTTTAGTTTTAATTGTTTCAGTCAATGTCAATTTTACATCAAACGTGCAATAAAATAAAAGTGGCCTATCAGAAACATCACTGAACCTTATTTTGTGCTGCAGTATTGCCAGTGTAAACATCTACTTCTGTTTTGTAAGCCCAAAGCCAAATGGACAAAAAATTTCCTCTCAGGGAGACTACTGACCTGTCAGCATCAAAAATATTTTTAGCATATAAAAATTGTTTGTCAGTGATTGTAATAACAAGAATCTTTGCAAAATCCATTATTACTCTAATAAACATTTTCTTTTAGGCATAAATAGGAGGAAATTAATTTAAAAGTTAGCTGATAGCAACTGGGTAAGATATAAAGTATCACAGCTATGAAGTTACCAGGATAAAATATATTTTCTTTCCATTTACATTATTAAATATTTACCATAGCTCTGAGAAAATACCCAATGTGAAGCATTTTGATAAGTTATAATTTATTCTGCTTGCTTTCCAGAATGCTAGAAGATGACCTCAAGTTAAGCAGTGATGAGGAGGAGAATGACCAGGTAAGATCCAGACAAGTAACGTGTCACTTGAAGCATGTTTCATGTCGAGACTGAGCTACTGCAAATATTTTGCTAATGCTTTTTCTAAACATACATAAAGGTTATCAAAATACATGGCAGTACTCTAACTGGAGTAACAGATGTTGCTGCTCAGAGCCAGCCTGCATGTGCTAACTGCTGGATTGGTAGGGAACAGGCTGCAGTGCTCTTGATTTATTACCTTGATGCGACCCAGAAGGTTTTTGTATCAGCTTCCTTCTGATTTGAATTTGTTTTCTTTAAAAGAGTGGCCAAGGAGGGGAGAAACAGGAATTCTGGATTAAGGGTTCAGGCCAATTTTGCAATCATGAGCTGGCCCCGGGGATTAGCTGTCGGGCTGCTTATCTCTTACCTGCCTCCGGCATCTCCCCAGCCCTGGCCTCTCTGAGCATTTTTGGTCCTGACTTTGCATGGCTCATGCCTGCTAAGAAAGCTAAAGAGAACTGAAGAAATCCTTGGCTGTGCATTTGATTCACTCTGTAACACAGTGATTACAGCAACTGCCTGTGTTTTAAACACCCTAAACTACCTGACTGGCAGATACACCATCCAATGTTTTCAATGTGTCAGGAGAGCTGGGTTTTGTTGGCTCTAGGAGGTGTTTCCCAAGTTTTCCTTAAAATATTGCTGTGTTTTGTCTAAATAATTAAGGACTCAGTAGAATAAGGCTGGATTGAAAATTGACTTTCCCATGACCAGCTGAGTGCTTTGTTGCCAAGCAGTGCTGAGCTGTTTTCTCTCCTTCTCAATATCCTGGCATGGATGATTTGATTAGAAATGAGAAGCCAAGACCCCCTTCCCTTTCTTCTTTCCCTAAAATGCACAAGCCATGCCTTCACCAGAGTATATGAGGGCAGTACTGCTCCTGGTTGCATCTCACAGATATAATGTGGTTTTCTGTCCTGGTTTTGGCTGGGATAGAGTAATTTTTTTCTTACTAACTGGTACAGTGCTGTGGTTTGATTCAGTGTGAGAACAGTGTTGATAACGCCCTGATATCTCAGATGTTGCTGAGCTTTCCCCAAGTCAAGGACTTTTCAGTGTCTCCTGCTCTGCCAGCGAGCAGCTGCACCAAAAGCTGGGGGGGCCCATGGCCAGGACAGCTGCCCCAAACTGGCCAAAGGGATTTCCCTTCCACAGAACATTATTTCCAGTACATAAACGGGGGGCAGTTGGCTGGGAGGCACCAATCACTGCTAGGGAATGGGCTGGGCATCAGTCATTGGATGCTGGGCAATTGTATTTTGCATCACTTGTCCTTTGGAATTTATTTCTCTTTTTGTTGTCTCCCTTTTTATAATATTAATATTTTATTTATTTTATTTCAACTGTTAATCTGCTCTTATATCAACTCACAAACTTTTTTTTTATTTTTGTTTTGTTTTGTTTTGTTTTGTTTTGTTTTGTTTTGTTTGGTATTGTTTCCTGCCTCTCCTCCACATCCCACTGGGGTAGGGGGAGTGAGCAAGTAGCTGCATGGTACTGCTGCTGGCTGAGGCTAAACCATGCGAGCTTCAAATATGATTATTTCAGTCATGGGTAACTGGAGTTTCAATGGGTAAGCTGGATGGACATCTAGATTTTTGAAATTCAGGAATTTAGACACGTAATTCTAGGTTCATAGCATAGGCATGAAATTCTTCCACGATTGTCTTTAACTCTTCTTATTATATGTCTCTATTTCATAATATATTCCAAACATCAGGTAAATAAAAACTTAATATTTATACTAAACCATTGTTTCATCTATTTTGAGGAAAGCTTCTTGGTGCTAAGAAGATTCAGCACATAGGTTCTATTATTTACATATTTATGCCATTTATTTTTGTTTAACATATTTTATCCTGAAATGCTTCACATTTAATTACTTATCCTGCTTGTCTAGATAGTTTAAAATACAGCTCACAGCATAAGACAAAGTAAAGTGAGGAATAGAAGTGACTTCTGAAGAGTAACAAAAGCAGAGCAAGGTGCCATGATGTTGCAGCCAGGGGCTGGGTGATAGGGGAGGCACCAGCTGCTGGCCAGAAGACATGTCCTGAGTAATGGATGTCACAGAAAAACGGGCTGGGAGAGCCAGAGAGAAAAAATTGTGGTTTGCTTCATAGCAAGCAGAAAAGGACGTGTGAAAGTGTTTATTGTGCATAAAGAACATGAGTAGGTTTAGGCAGAGAAGGGATTGTGGAAAAGCCCTGCCGATCGGGCAGGCACACGTGGACCTCTGGTTTAGCACTATAATTTGTAATTGGAATGATTTGTAATTGTAATTATTAACATCTTCAGCGTGCTTGTGTGCTATACAAGGTCTGTGCTCAGTCACCAGGGCTCCAAGATGCAGTTGATACTGGCTGGGTCTTTTCACCTCCAGCAAGCTCTGCAGGGCCAAGACAGACCTCACCACCCAGGCAGCAAAGAGCAGGGCTGAGATCCCATGACTCACTTCTAGTCATCACAGGCCCTAGCATGAACAACCTTTGGAGATTACTTAGTTATTTGGTCCCCTTTCCTAGTCACATTTTTTTCCTAACTTGACCCTATAGACAAAAATCTCCCGGAGGCACAGGCTGGCTCTTGCTGTATGAAATGCTTTGTAGAACCTTAGCTGAGATCTGCAGGTTTGCTTAATGAACAATCCTAAATAAATATACCAGCTGACAAAAACAAAACATTACCTTTCCATCCACCTTGCAGGAAATAGACACAAAAAAGAGTAACACAGTCTCTCTCTCTTCCAATAACTGCTCAGATGGACCTTTTTTTAAATGTCAGCAGAACTCGTTTCCTTTTACTTACTAGCTCAGAAGCTCTTTAATCTTACATCTCCTGAGCTCAGGAACAGGAAAGAAAAAAAATCAGAGGTGAATTAATAGGAACAGCACATGGGAGATTCCCAGATATTCCTCATGTAATAAATTAACCTTTGAGCAATCAGACTCATTCAAGTAGTCCAGTTTCTCAAAGAGCTGAAGGCGAGCTGTACAGAAGCTGGGAAGATTTTGATTTTTCCGATTTCTAAGTGGGGAAGTTCAGGGGGAAAACTTTGGAGGAGATTTTGCATTTATGTCTGAAATTGCCAAGCAGTGAATGGGAAGTTTCTGAAGTGGTGCAAAGGGGGACAGGTGCTTCTGTGCTCCCAGGGCTGGTGTGTGGACTGCTGTGACCAAACCAAGGAATGCGAGCCATGAATGAAGGAGGCCAAATGCAAGACAGAGGCATGATTAAAAGCTTTGAGACTGCAGTGGGCAAAGCATTCCCAAGAATGCTTCCCTCAACACCAGCAATTAAGGTAGTGAGATTCACAGACCCAGGAGAAGCCAAAGAGGCTGAGTTTGAGCTGAGTACGTGTGCGCCCACAGTAATTATATTATCCACACATATTAGTCTCGTAATTTTAATTACATAAATGTATTTTTCCTCTTTAATGAGCATAGTTTATCCATTTAAACTGATCGTTTCAATTTTACAGGCAGTGATCATAGGATCTAATATGCAGAGAGAAAATTTCCTGTTGGCATATTTTACACCACACAGATTGAAGAAAAGATACTTTTTAATCCTCAATCAATATCTGAAGAGCATGCAATTAGCAGATACCAAGGTAGTTAACATAAATCTGCAAGTTAAAGAGCCAATTCATTCTGATTTATAACACATAGAGTAATAATTTCATCATCTCTCCCAGAAAGCATCTGAAGCTTTGTAGCATGAAGATGTCAAAATTGTACTTAAGATTGTTCAGAGTACTGAATTGTAGTGGTTATTGCCTTTTGGTTCTTTGAAGTGTGGCATAGCACATGAAACAGTCCCCATTATAATACCCTGCTCTTCTCTGTAGAGGTCACTGGATAACTTAAATCAGTCTTGGGTGAAATATTAAAAGGAGATTGTCAATTGTAATATGAACAATTCTCTTTTTCCCCCCCTCACTTGTCCTTTTGCAACATGAACATTTTGTAATAGAAAAAAATTCCTTTAAGGGGAGAAAGATCCTTGGCATCATTTGTGCAATTCATGTCAATCGATAGCCAAATAAATTAACTGCCTGGTATGCATACATGGAATAATAATCTAACATATTTTTGCAACCCAAGTCTGCTTCCTCATATGCATTTTTTTTGCACAGGATCAGGTTGGTTGCTGCTGAAGTTTTGTGGCTGTGAAAATTTATTACCCACAGAGTCAATCTGCATTCTGGCTGCCAAGTCTGAATAAATAGAGTCATTGTGCTTGTCTGGAATATGTAACCAAAGTTCATCGAGTCAGCTTGACTTTCACATCCCACGAGATTCATAAAAGCCAACACCCTGGTATGTGCTCTTGATTCCTGCCAAAATTTTGTAAAATTGTATAAACAGAAGTTGAAGAAGCAATCAGAACACACTCCCAGGGACATGGCTCCGCAGTCTAGCCCCAGCTGATTCGAAAGGGAAGACACAAGATTTTTCTTTTCAAAGAAAAAATAGTATGACTACTCTCCTGTGGTGGCAGGTAACCGCAGGGGCTTAAGATGCCCCCTCGCAGAGTGCACAAGGAGGCAGCAATCAATCCTCTCAGGTTCCTTAATTTCACTCATGTGTCCTGCACTGAAGGAAGAGATCAGGCAGCATTTGCCTGCAAGTGGCCACCCTCCTCAAGAGAGGACAAGGACAGACTGGCCCTGCAGGGTGTGAGCAGTGTAAGCGAAACCAGCCCCTCCGCAGGCAAGCCAAGACAAACAGAAAACCTTGTCATTTCACAGGAGACCTCGGAGGAAGAGCAGCCTCAGAAAGTTCACAGCTTTAGCACAGTAAAATAAAAATCTTGTCAGCCTGATCTAGCTGGCCACCCAAGCCCCAAAGGGTGATGGAAGCCCACCCAGCCCGGCACCTTCCTGGGCATCTTGGGGTTGCCTCCCACCCACAGCAGCCTAGGGACAGTCAGGGTGGGCTGCTGGCCCTGGGGGACTTGTCCATGCTTCAGCATCACCCTGGTCATGGCCAAGCCATAAAAAATGATACTGATTTGAGTTACATTTGTGGCTCCCGTGGGAGCATACATGCCTACATTTTGTTGCCATCACGTGTGCGTTGAGGGTTACCAGGGCGCATTGCTGGAAATGCGTCTTTCTGGTAGGACTGTCTGCAGCACAGGCATTTAGGACAAGCCAAATCTGTCACAACACTGCAACAGGACAAAAGTCCATCTATGTGCTTGATGGCAATTGATATGGGACTTTTCCCTTTCACTTCTGGATATGGAGTGAAAATCAACAAAAAGAGGAAAATCAACCTGAAATGAACAGTCACACATCTACCTTCTTCCAGAAGGAATAATTTTTAGTAGAGTCTTTGTAAACAGTACTTCTACATATAAATTGTAGTATTTCAGCTAATTTGAAGCCAAATGAATGAATGAAACAAATTGATAAAGGATCAAAACTTTCTTTCTGTAAGACCTGTTAGGAGAGCACTTTCCAAAGTTGAAGATTAACTGAGCGGAGCACCAAGGCAGGAACATCTAGAGAGAGGAGTTTCTTTGGACAAATTGCAGCACAACACTGGAATAGCCCTGTTCAGTGTTAGAACCACTTTTAGACAGTGCTAACTGTGTTCACATATGCCATTTCCAAGTGTTTTAACCACATTACATCATTTTAGTGCTGTGCTCCCTTTTATTCACCCCTTCATCAGTGCAATATTTGATGCTTGATCAGAAAGGAAAATGAGTGAAAAAGGAGAATCAGGTCTGGAAAAAAAGCATGGAGCCTGCATCATTTCTGCAAATGAACTTCTCTCAAAAAAATGCCTTGATAAACCTGGAGGAAAATATCTTTCTGATGAGAAGTTTCTCACTCCACTGAGCACAGAAAACTTATTTCATGAAGTCTGGCTACACGCGAGTCTGACTGCAACTAAAACCTCACAAATCAGAGATAAGCAAAAGTGGAAAAAATTAAGTTTTGGATAAAGGAATGGCTGGAACCTCAGGTGTTCTTTTTTTACTTAATCTAAATGCTCTGTTCAGCCCCCTGTCACTATAATGTGAGTGGGTTTTTAGACTGGAGGAATAGGCACTGTAACAGCCTTACTTAATTTTGGTAAGTCCATTATTTCCTGTGTATTAGAGAAGCAATTCTTTTGGTATCCAACTCAACTAGAATCCAGAGTAAGATTTAAGCCAGCTGAGACAAGGGGGGTTTTTTTGTGGTTTGCCAGCTCTGATTTTAAAATCTCCGTGACATCTAAATTTGCACTTCCACAAGGCATGACAAGAAGACCGAGATTGCCTCACTGAAACTGTCAGATGAAACAAAATAAGAGCTCGGTCTTGTCCTGCCAAACTTGGCTCACATCACTGCCTATCTTACAAAATCAGATTCTATGGCTGGCAGGCAGGATCAAGCTCTAAATTTGAATGCCACAACCATAAATGACAGTGAAAAAAAGTTAGATATCTGCCTGGATCTTGGACATGAACAAAATTTGGGGACGTTTGAACATGGCACTTTGATCTGCATGCTCCTCGGTGGCAAAACTCCAGAATAGACAGGAAATTAAATTTAAAGTGTGAGGGCATCTTCCTTGTCTCTTCATGTGGAAGCTGTGACTAAGCTGTTATAGCTTGGTAAATCTCCAAAGCCTGCCGTTTTCCACTCATGTCACTTTTTTCCAAGACTTCTTTCTGTATCTGAGGTAACATTCTTAACCTCATCATCTTGAAATATTTCATTAGAACTTTTTCCCCCTTGTGAAGTAGAATTACTGTATGAACATCTGTTTTGACTAGCGTGGGAACATACCCTACTGCAATCAGTTCAGCAGTGTTGGCTAACTTGAGGCATAAAGAAGGATTAGATCCAACATTTCCAGGCTGGATTTTGCTTGTCCCTGTCTCTCATAAGCCTTCCAGCCTGTGCACTTTTCCTCCTGCTGCAGAGAGCCCTTGCCGAAGCCAGACACTGTGCCTGAGTCTTGGTCCTGCTAAAGCCTGGCCACCATTCCAGCATGGCTGCAAGAGAATGGTTAAATAACCAGCAGTCACAAATAACCAGCACTCTTTGTAACGTCACCGCTATTAAAAGCGGTAAGAGGAGAACACACCCACTTGTGTGTCTCTCACAGGTGTGCACACACTCATGGGTATGCACACAGACGCAGTCTCACAGCCCCTCTGGGAGCTGCCTGTTGCTCCCTGCAAGGCAGAAGGTCAAGATCATTTCTCTCCCCTTGGCCTTTGAGCTCGGGCAGGCGTGATGTCAGCATGAGGAGCAGTACTGAGGAGATGTGCACAGAGATGGAAGACAGCAAAAATAGAGGGAGGCAGCTGAGAGCATGTCAGAAAACAAAATGAACACAAAAGGGGAAAGGGATTAAGGGACAAAAATTAATGAAGAAAATAAATAAGGGGGAGAAGGACGTAATAAAGGGAATAGAAGCTATATTAGAACATGATGAGAAATAAGTAAAAAGATTCAGAAGCCAATCCATCAAAACTGCCATTTAAGAAAAAGAGACTGAGGAACCATTGCTAGGATTTCTCCTGCACCTAGGATGAAAACTGTCTCCACTGAAGTAAGTGAGAGTTTAACCACTGGTTTCAATCAGCCTAGGGTGTTACCCCTATCTTCTTTTTTATTTCCTTGCACAATCCAAGTAGATACTTGGGTAGTAGAAAATGCATCACAGTTGATTGACGTAGCACATCCCTGGGAGGTGTTACCACTATTTGGGGAATTTAGGCTTGTCTTTCCCCTATTTTCACATCTATAGACTTGTTGAAAAAAAATCTGATTTCTGAGCTTTCAGACTTTCCAATAAATCTTTTAAAGCCTGTGGCACAACACTGACAATTCTTGTCTGCAATGGCCTAAGTGCAAGCAGCACTTCAACCAAGTTACTTTTTCCTGGATAAGGAGACTACTTCTGTGGGGACAGAGGAGGTTTTCCAAGGTGACTGCTGCTTTCTTTGCAACAACTGAAACCTTCTTAACAGTGGCATTGGAAAATAACCATTTTATTTATGTAAAATAACAAGGATTTTTCTTCTGCTCAACTCCATTGAAAAAGATTAAAGTTAGCTCATCTGTGTTGAAACCTTGCATGGTTTTTGGGGCCAGACTGCAGGAAAAATCTGAGCAGATGCAGGACAGAAGACTCAGCATTTACAGATCTATAAAATTCTCTGTATGGCTAATACCCATGCTGATTATACAGCAATTTGGAGATCCAAATCACTTTACAAGTATTAACTACTTAATACAATGCCCCTGAGAGGTATTTAGGTAGAGCTAAGCAAGAATTATTATCTCTATAGAACTGACAAGGGAGACTGTGACTGAGATGTGGCTTGTTTGAAGCCACACGGCAAGTCAGCTGCAAAGTCAGGATTAGCGCTTGGGTCTTTCACTCCCAGGTGCCATGTTCAAGTCACTAGACTGTGTTGCCCCTGAAGATTAATAAGGATTAATGGGCAAAGCAGAGGAGAAAGAACAATGTATGCCAAGAATATAATAATAAAACTCCAGGGTGAAAAATTAATACTGAGGTGTTGAAAGGCCTCAGAGAAATCATGAAATCCAGAAGGAGTTTTACAGTTTCTTTAAAGATGTGGCTCTGATGATAACCAACTCCAAAATGGGAAGAAAGGGAGACCCTTTTAAGTCTTACAGTCTGTAAATCTTAAATAAATATGAACCAGACAGTGAAAATCACATTCATACATTTATATTGCAAATTTACAGAGAAACACTCAAGCTGCAGTTTACAAGTGATTTTAAATCCCTCAGAAATCCACACTGGAAAGCAATCCTCAAACAAAGCCCCTAGGAAAGTGAGGAGTACAGAATAATGCAGTGAGAGAACGCATGTTAGGAATCACTTAAGATAAATTGCCTGATCTCCTCGGGCAGCTTCTTGTGGCCACAAGGTACTCACGGGCATTTAAACAGGGAAAGTCAGGGGGTGCGAGAGGTTTCCATTACCTCTGTTCTCAGCCCTGATGAGCAGCTCTGCACTCTTCAAGGAGAGCACTGAGAACTGGAGAGGGTTTCAAGACATGGCAGAAAGAGGCTTAACACATGCCTTGGAGTAAGAGATCTGCATGATGAACTGAGCCTGTCTAGAGCTGGGCTGGGGGCTGGCTGGTTTGATCTAGAAACAGCACAGTCTAGAAACACCCGTGCAGGGAGAGGAGCTGGGAGGCTGCAGGGCAGCTCTTCTCACAGGCACAGGTCTAACCTGCAGCACAAGAAGGTATTTATAAACTCAACATGGAAGGTGGAAAACTGTGCATGTGGTTAGACTGAGGTGGGTTCACCATAAGTTTTGCTCTGGGTCCACAACAGCACCCAGGCATGCAGTCAGGTTGTGCTCTTCGCAAAAATTTATTCCTGACTTCATTAGCTTAAGAATAAACTGCATTTAAGGTAAAAACAAACAAAACCTTCAGAAATTAAAACAGAATCAACATGGAAGACATGTGAAGAGTGAAATGTGAAAGAAGACAGATATAAAAGTGTTTTTGCTGGTTTGGTTCCCAAATGGCAGTATATAGTAATGACATCTTTCCTTAGCCCTGGCTTGGAAAAAGTGTGTCTACAGCTCATTAACTGCAGTCCAATACAGGGTGACATCCAGCACTCTGGGTGGTTGCTAATATGAGAGCTGCTGACTTAGAGCATAAATGGTTCACTGCACAGTTCCAGGGCAGCACCTACCACCTAAGGAAGACAAACAAGATGCTCTGGAAGCTGTACAATTTACTTGTGCACAGGCACTGTCACCAACAAAATGGTTCAGATTCTCACCACGTGTACACCTGTGCCATCTCAGGGAGATCTCTGGTGTAGCTTGTGTAATTCCATACAATCGCTGTAACTGAGCGCTCTCCCAAAAACAGCAGTTAATCCACAGGACAGGCAAGATGGAAAGCAAAATGCCTGCATCTGCCAACAGCCAATTTATTGGCTTTTATTTGCCAAAGGTTGCTGTGGGTGAGGTATAGGAAAATGCATCTACAGTCAACCCACAGTGCCTCCAAGACAGTCTTCCAAGCCCAGCAGAACATACTTCAGTAGTTTTCATTTGTTTCTTATCCAAAAATGCCTGTGAGCCCAGCAGTTTATGAAGCAATCCTTTTGCAACAAATTAAAAAAAAAGAGGGATTTCTGGGGAGCACTCTAACACTCCTGTATCTCCATCTCAATAGCTGTATTCAACCCGTTCTGCTCACTGCTCAGTCCCAATTACAATGAGCTAGCTCACTGCTCAGTCCCAATTACAATAAAAGTATTTAATTTCCTCTCTGATTTCCCTTCAACAACAGATTGCAACTTGTCACACTTCAAGCTAATTTTGGTAGCTCATTTAACACACACTGAAACCTGAATATGTTCCCAAGCTCTGGCTCACTGCAATAAAGGATGGAAAAAGGAGATGGAATCTCTGGAGATTGAGAACCCGACCATGATTACTGCTGGCTGAAAACTTGTTTTGTCCCAGTAGTCTTGGGGTACAGCTAGAATCTTCCGTGAATGATTAATAGACTAAAGCAGATCAATGAAACTCTGCCCTAAATGTATCTGAACCAACTCAGCTGGGGATCAAAGAAGTCTAACCAGCCACTGTCCTGTGATTTGCAATTCTTGATGTAGTGAAACAGCATAATTCATACTCGTTTACTGTGCCTGGTTTCTCTGGCTCAAGTACCTGAGACACCAGTGACTGGTTTTTTTTCCTTCCCTGCTTCCTACTCAGCATTCAAGTTACTGTGTGGTGAGTTGGCCTCCAATATCTGTGTTCATATCGAAGAGAACCTCCATTTAGTAACCCCACTGATTCCAAGGACTGAAAATTCAGGATTATGTTCTTTGCTAGTGAACACATTCTACCACTGATCAAGAGAATATTAAGCTTTCCATAAAGCACTTTTTAGTGCTAAGTCTTGGAGATATTTAAATTCTGTCAGCAATATCAAAATTATTTCTTATCCCCAATTTCTATAACCAGCATAGTAACTTACATCCAGGAATAATAAAGACTGTAGAACATATTCTCAGTTTTCTTGATGGATGATGAGTTGGCCTCAGTAAAGTTGTTAACGATGTAAAATAAAATGCAAATTAAATAGCACAATCAAAATGTAGCTATTAAAAAAATAGTCATGCGGGCATTATATGATACTAAGTACCACCCCTTTGCTTACATTGTTAGATAGATAATACCAGCATATTAGAAACATAATAAATCACAAAAAAACTGTTTCTATAGCTGTGAGTTCTTCAAACTATGGGTCATAACCCTTCATGGGGATTCCTGAATTAGTTTGAATGGGATCACAAACTATTAGCATGAAGTGAGGGTAGATACTCCCCCCTAAATTTAGCAGCCCAGTCCTGTGGCAAGGAGGGGAACAGGAGAGCAGACTGTAATTAGTGGCTGCAAGTATTTATACTTTCTAGGGAACTGCTAACTACCTTTAATTACAACAGCTCACTTTCTCCAGGAGAGGGAAGCAATATAGACTAGAATTAAAATTGCTGGATAGTTGCTAACTGCCTTTCATTGCAGGCAATAGATCTGTTTCTCCAGGGAGGAAGAATAAACTTGCAACTGGATCTTATTCCCCCATCGTTTAGAAATGGGGCCATTACCAGCTCAGGGGGTCGCACAAATAGGCAATCCAACACAGCTGTATTTCCAGCCCGTGTAAGAAAGAAGTCAATAGTCTCATTTAGAGAATGTGTGACCACTAGGCAAAGACTGAGGTGCCCCATGCAATCTGCATTGCACCTTAGTGAAGGATGTTTATTAAAGGACTCAAAATGAGAGAGTAATTGAAAAAGTAGAATTATCTCACTGAAACACACTTGTACCTTTCTTTCTGTGTCAGTGCCTGTCATCTGAACCCACTTTCTTGTCCAGAAGGGATCACCTTTTCAAAGCTTTCATCAACTGAATGCATCAAGATGGAAACTGAAGACTGGCACTTGAAGCTGCAGTCCTACACAGTGTCTCATGGCTCAGTTAGCGCACCAAGTGGGTCAAGACAAGGGACCTCTCCTCTTTCCTCCTGAGGGCAGCTTTCCTCAAGCCTGGAAGAGAAATTATCCAGCATGTCTTCCTCTCAAAATTAGGGATTTTAGGAAAATGCATCAGTGATATGAACCCCACATCCCATATTAGGGGCTTTTAGCATCATTGAAGTTCACGTTTGCTTTTTTGCGGTCTCTTCAATATCCATGAGGCGTGTGGCTGCAGAACAACCTGTCTCCTTCAATGCCTTCTGGCTACCACAGCTACCATGTACCTTTCTCCAGGAGTGTTCTGCAGCTCCAGAAGGAGTAGAAGCAATGTCAGGTGGAAGTGACCTTGCTGGTGGCCATGACCTTATGTCAGCAGCAAAGGTCTCCACTACCCCCCAGTGCTGTTCTGATTCTCACACTGTACTTGTGATGTGACACCGTCTCCTGGGGGAAGCAGCAGAAAAGGGATATAGCTCACAAATAACATAGGGGAAATCAGGAGAGGGGAAAAAAACCTTAAAAAAATAAACAAAACTGAAGGAAAATTGTTAGTTTTCAATAGGATCCGTTTTCTAACCTGTTGTATTGCACAACCACGTGAGCACCTGTGGTGGCCTGAGCCAAGAGTGGGAAACATGAGAAGTGTCTCGAACTGCCCTGCCACGTAGTGGCTGCGTGAGATGGAAAGACTGGCCCTGGCTGTCGTGGGGAGGAAAAGAGGAGGTGACCTCAATGGTGTCTACACAACTTGGCCATGGAAAATGGTTCAGATAGTGAGAGAAGCTCCTGAGTTTTGCAGGCAAATATGCAACATAGTGCAGGCTCAGCATCAAAGCTGGGTAGCTTGAAACTCAAAATGGTCATAGCCTCCTGCTAGTGGAGTTATGACGCATGGGAGCAGAGTTGTTGTGTTGGCCCTGGGTGTTAAAAAAGAATTTAAGCCAGAAGTGATTCTTAAACCTAAGGTTTGGGTCTCCTCTGAGCTTGAACTTGAAAAATGTGTGAGATGCCATTGTCCTAACAAACCCCTTGCAGAGGAGAAGGAAAAATGATGCCAACCCACAGGACTGGAGAGTGGCTGCACTCTTTAAAGCCTGTAGCCAGTGGCATAGATAATTTTGTATCCAAAGAGCATGGAAATTGTATGACCTACTGGAAACAGTGAAAAATACCAGACTTGCCACATTTTCCTACCACTGAAAACAATGTGTTCGTGCCATAGGAAAACTCCCACTGAGCTGCTTGGACCTTCCAAGCCCTTCCCACAGGTTCTCTGCCCACTGCAGAAAGTCAGCACTAAGAAAAAAACCCTTCTGTGAGCCGTGCCACTCTGCGTCTTCTGACAATCTGGTGGATGATACACATCAAGCTACATATCCCCAGAAACCCATCAGGCAGGCACAGGTTATTCTAGAAAGTCCAACAAGCAGAAATCCTGCTTCCAGAATCAAGTGGAAACGCTTCCCACTCCTGTCAGATCTTCAGGGATTCATTCAGGGGATCTTTTCACATCTTTCTGTGAAATACAATGTAAATGCAGCCACAGATCAGGTTTCCTCGAGTTTTTCTTTGCAATTTGTCAGCAGCATTTTTGCCAAGCCAGAATGGTCACATCCATACTCTCTGGTGCTGAGCAGGTTACCTGTAAGTCATCCAACTTGTTAGGAAATAGGGATGCAGCCCCCAGCAGGCTGATAAGGAAGAGCAGTTTCAAGACATACTTACTGGTAACTGCAATGAGTTATAATTCAAACTGCAAATAAACTTTTCTTTCCCTGCCCCTTGACTGTCTGGACTGCTGAGCTCTGTGTGCCTTCTGTGCCATGTGAGGCACAGCCTGGACAGGTGCTGCTGGGGATAGGATGCTCTGGGCTTGTCCAAGTGGAATGGAGTCTTTAAGGCTTATGGAATTGAAATTACAGATTTCATCTTTGCTTAGAAGCTGGTTATTGTGCCAAAGCCCTGAATCACACCACTTGAAGTGATTGAAGGAGGGGGAAAAATAATAACAGTGAAGTGGCAAACTAGCTCAGGGATAGGCTTGGGAGTCCTATTAAACTTGAGAGGCTACAGTTTCTATTCCCAGACCTGGTGGTTAACACAAGAACAAGAGCCATGTTTCCCCACCCTATCCAAAAAGTTTTGCTAGGCAAAAACTGAAGAGCAAACCAGCAAAAGGTCAATCCTGTACTGTCTAGGCAAATGTTGCCAGCAGATTAACATGGCAGTGTTCATGAAAAGTCTGCAGCAGCTCTGGCAAGCTTTGAAAAATTTATAATTCATCGCAAAGGAACCAAATATGTGATGTTTGTTTCTGTGGAAGAATGGGAGGAGACTAATGGTAAAGGAGAATGAGTGGGAGTAAAGCGGGGAGAGGGGAAAGCAGAAAAACTGAGCCCTGGCAAGTTTTCAGGGACCTAGAGAAAAAAATTGTCTAAATAGAGTAGTTCAGACCTCAAATACCGTGTGGTGCTTTGACAATCTTCCGGGTTTTGGCATTTTAAACAAAGTGTTCTTACATTTACTAGGCTGGAATGTCCATTTGACTATAGACTCTCTGCTACTTTGCTTGTACTTTAACATTTTGGACATGTGACAAAAATGTGTGTAACGCATTTTTTAAAGTGTTGATTGTGCTCGTAATTTTCAAGTCAGAATATAAAATAAACATCTCTGCCCTTTCTTCCAGCAGGCAGCACAGAGATCTGCTCTCCGCGTTCTATCTGACAGGTACATTTTGTCATTTTTATGAACTATAAATTGCTTTATGAAACATTGAGCCCTATTTATTGTGGCATATAACTCATAATCGGATTTTGTCCCCAAAGTATCTGTGAACTGGGATGTTAAACATTTTGCATGCTTGGATTTGTCATGCATGTGTAGAGTTTATTACTGCAAAAATCACAGTCTTGTTGTATTTCATACAGAGTATGCAGAATCCCTTGTTGTGATACCAAACGAGAGATAAGAAACTTACTGGAGAAGGCATGAATGATGCAGTAAATTCTGAGCTTTAGAGTTTGCTGAGATATATCTGAGCTCATTTCTCAGCAATAAGTACTTCATTTATTCCGAGATGTTCTCTTTTGACTTTTTCCAAATCCTTTCCCTGGGAATTACTCTTCCTTTGATGAGATTCTCTGTATGTTTTATGCACAAAAACAATGCCCTTTTTTACCCCTTAAGTTTTAAGAGATTGGTATTTTGGAGGAATTTAATTAATTTTTCACTTCTTCTGGAACTGCAGCAGTGCTCCAGGCAGATAAGCAGGGGACCAAATCCTTAGCGTTCAGGTTTTACTCAGCTCTTTTTCAAGCAAAAAAGTCTATTAACTTCAATGGGAAACTTGCCTGAGTGAGGAATTCAGGATTTGGGCCATAGTAAATGTTATAGTTGGGCTGTAGGTCTGCACAGGTATTTACCTTAAATGACTTTTATGAAAGAGGATTGATTGAAATATAAGGTAGCTTTCTAAGACGGTCCTGATTTCTTTTCCAGTTTTGGGAAAGAGGGTAGAGAAGGGGGAGGAGACACTGTACATTTTAGTGCCTGTGAAAAAGAACTAGCAGGTTTACATTTTTCCACAAATGAGGTACTGTGTCATGCAGGCTGACACAGAGTAAATTTCCCCATGTCTTGTTGGCAGCCCCCTCTGCTCTGTCTGGCCCCCAACCCCCCGCCTCCCTGGGAATAAGCGGTAATTGACTCTGGAAGCCAGCTCAGGCCAGGATTTCTCCAGAGCAGAGCCTGTCACTTAGGCTGAATTATATGTTGTGCATGGATGAATAACATTTCTCTCTGCTTGGAGGGTAAGACCGCCAAAATTATTGACTTTCCCTCCCCAAGTTTACAAACACCATTTTGTTTAGAATTTTTTGCCCTGCTGTAAGGAAAAAAAAAATCCTGAGTAAAATGTATGGGATGTGGGTGAAATTGCTGGCACAGTTATAGGGCTCAGATGTATTTGCTGTAACTGGAATGAATGCAAAAAGAAAGTGGAGTTGGAGTCAGCATTATGCCCCTCTCCCTGGAGGTGTGCAAGCTCACCCCCCAAGGCAAAGCAGATTTTGCGCTTGGTGGGGACAATACTGTTACCAAAGGAAACATGGGGATTTTTTTCACAGCATCCTCCCCCTGGGCTGAATGTGGAACATTCCTGCAGGAGTGGCCCTGGAGGTACTTAACAAGCCCCAAACCCTGCAGTTTGATTTCTGTCTCCCTTGGAAAGAATAGTGGTGGTGATGAATAGATGTTTCCTACCTCGTCCAAGGTGGTGAGGTTGCTGGGTGCAGGCTGTCTTCATCCACACAGCAGAAGGGCCTCAGTATTAATAACCATCACACCTCAGTTTAGGATTTATGTTCAAATATTTGCCTGTCTGCCCCTAAAAGCAGGCTCAGGGACTACAGCTTTCCAACCTGCTCGGCAAAAATTTATCTGCCAGGGTACCCTCCTTCCCCCACTTCTGGAGGGGGTGCTGGGAAGGCTGGGGGTGCACCCTGGAGATTTGCCTCCCTGCCACCCATGGCCTCACTGCAGTGAGGCAAATGGGAGGGCAGGGAGCCAAAATCCCACACTATGACAGCAGTTTCTGTCTCTTCTTGGCTGGAGTGAGGATGTCTGTGATACTGCTGCTCATTAGTTGTGTCCCAGTAGCAACTCAGAGCTCCCAGTCACACACCAGCACTTCCCAGCAACAAGAAAGGTGGCAGCTTACTATAAAGTTTTCAGTAATTTTTCCCTTTTTTTAAAATACTCTCCAGAAGTTCCTGTTGCAGTTCTCGCTTTCAGGTTCTATTAAAGACATAACAGGTATCTAAACAAAAAGACGAGTTAAAAATAAAACTAAACAAAAAAGAGAGAGTTTTTAAACCTAGCCATTTAGTTCTGTAGTGTATCACACTCAGTCTTGTTTTCAGAACGACACGGTAACCCCCAGCAGATTTATGTGCAAACACAAAGATTAGTGACCCAGAAGCTTGACTGAAACAGCTTTTCTGCTTCCAGAAGACAGGTTGCTCTGCACATGCACTGACTATTTTGTCAGCAAAGATGCACTGGCCCCATTAGCTTTTCATTCTCTCATGAAAAGCCCTCGGTGTTTATTCAGCACAGCTTGGTTTTAATTTTATTGTGCTCTTCAGTAAAGTGCTCAAACTATATAGATTACTCACTTTCTGGGACAGAGAAGAGCAAGAACTTAACTCATATACCTTAATGGTATAGTGCTGGCATATTTTCAATTGTCTGCCTCCCATATCCACTGCCTGAATAGCTTTCAAGTGAAGAAAAATGCATGTAACTAAAATATTCAGTGTGTTCTGTTGTTATTTAACAGTAAGCAGTGTGGTTAAGCCAGGTCTTAAACTTGCTTAATCCCACTGAGCTAAATAGATTTTATTATTGACTCACATGGTTCCAGAACTCTGACCTTAAGGCTGAAGTTAAAAGCTAATTTTTTTTTGCAGTCTGTTCCACTAACCCAGAAGCA
The DNA here is from genome assembly GCF_971803275.1 of Cyanistes caeruleus. Classification (NCBI taxonomy): domain Eukaryota; kingdom Metazoa; phylum Chordata; class Aves; order Passeriformes; family Paridae; genus Cyanistes; species Cyanistes caeruleus. The sequence goes on from NC_141703.1 coordinate 30,764,392, forward strand.
CTTGCTTGCTGGATACATTTGCAATGGAGAATGTCCAGCTGTAAATTACAGCTGTTTGCAATCCTACCCAAACACAACACTCATTATTATTCTTTTGTTCCTTTTAGGCTGAAAAGCCCACCATGAGGGAGACCGTACAGTATTTAATCCGCACATTAAATTTACTCACAGCTCATATTCATGTGTAAGATAAGATTTTCCATGAAATAAAGATTTATAGTGGTCCTAGGGCACTTTTATTCCCCTGGCTGCTTTTAATTCCCTGTCCTGGAGCGCAAGCCAAGTGGGTCTGCTGAAGAGTTTGGAACACTTAGAGAAAGTGTTGTACCACTGCTGAATTTCCTCTCTGGCTGTAACAAGGGAAAGACAGGTCCTTTGCTGAGTGCTTGGGTGGTACTTGGGAGACGTGCTGACTTCACAGCCATGACCTGCTCTCCGTTCTGTGTACTCAAGGAGGCAGGCAAAACCCACCAGCTCTGCCCATACAGACCTCAGTGCCAGCATGTGAGGTACAGGCAGAGCTGAACCCAGTCATCTCAGCAGCTATATGGCTGTGCTGGCAGGCCTGCCATTCCCAGCTGATAAGCCCTGTCAAGAGTCCAACTCAATACACCTCTCAGCACCTGGGTGATACAAATGTGTCGTCCAGACCTGAACTGTGAAGCATGGGCTGTGATAAACCTTTTAGATTTACCACCTCTTGCTGTTGACAGATAGGCATCTCAGCACCAGCATCCATTTGGCAGTGGAGACAAGCCCCATTCATGGTGGCTGGTGAGCTACACAGCCTGTCTTGACCTTCAGTCTGGGCAGGAGGGATAATGCTTTGCACTCGTCTGTCTGTGTCTGATCACAGTCAAGACATCAAAATGCGGGCTGTACCAGACATGAGCTGGTTTACCCTAATGGGACTGGCCAGTAGCACGCAGGATGCTGAAGGGCAAATGAATTTTCCCACTTCTCGATGAGAGAAATTAAGAGTTTGGTCAACTGAGAGCAAGAAAACTGGAGTCTCACATCTCAGTGGAGAGACATTTGGAAACAGAGCTGCTGCTGCTGCTGCACTGCCTTTCATGGCTGCATGCATGCATTTAGCGCTCAGGTACAAGAAAAATCAAAAAGGTTGACCTTGGACAACCCAGTCCCTTGCCCTGATATTGTAAGCAGACACAGAATTGATGATTAGTCCAGCGGGATGTGTAGCACAGCTCTTCTTCAGACAAAGCCACATCAAGATACACTGTTTTAGGAGACCTGGGGAGGCACTGCCTATAAAATATTAAAGCAACAATAAGAAGCAATTTAGATTTTTTAATAGATCACTTAAGGCAGGCAAGGCAGCTATCCAAGCAGCCTTAAAACTTTTTGTGAAAAGAGACAAAGTTTTCTTGTTCTCAGGTATCTGCTTGAGCTGTGATTATGCAAAGCAGTTAAACTTGTGATACCCTAAAGCAAGTAAAGTCCAGTGACAGCTAGCAAAATCACTCATGTGCTTCATGTCACTCATGTACTTAAAGTTTGTGTTGGACCGATGTTCTTGATAACATCACCCTTCACACCATGGGAGTTCTCCACATGAGAAGCTACATGATCAGAAGCTTATCAGTGAGTGACTCAGCTGGCTGGCTGGCCAGAAAAGCTTCATGTGGCAGCATTGTGCAATCAGTGACAGCTGAGGGGAAGCCTTGGCTTGGGACAGCTGATCTGGGACCCGGCAGAGAGTGACGGAACTGAGATCACAGGCTCCACAGGAGCCAAAAAGGTTGGCTGGAGAAAAGCGTATGAGCACAGGGCTCACTGCCACAGAGGCAGACATGTAGCTCTCAGCGTTAGCACATCACTTAAACTTTCTGGATTATCCTTGAGAGAAAAAAAAGAATAACTCTGAGAGGGAATATATGGATTTATCATTTATGTCTTACATGAAAGCCTGGCTGTTTGGAAATGCTGGTGTCTCACACTTGGCACCCTCCCTGGCCCCTGCCCAAATATAGGGTAGCAAAGGGCAGCTGCTCCTTGGAATGGTCTGGAGTTTCTCAGTCCTGCCAGTTAGAGGACATGAAGGTGGAAGAGTAATAATACATATTGTATATAGGATGGTATTTTCCACTATTAGAGAATGTTGTGAATTAGTGGAAAGGGGCTTTGGAAGAGGAGCCTGGAGTGAAAAGGAATAGGTATCTCTGTAAAACTTGTACTCCCTCTATTTAGTTTGTGAGCAAGACCTGTAAAACTCACCTTTTTGCTGCTGGATGTTTTCTCATACCTTGACAATTGCTGGTGTTTATTTAGAATTGTTCTACCATAGCAATAAAGGTGTGATGTGGGTGTATTGTTGTGTGAGAGGGTGGAGCAGAGCTGTCCCAGGGAACTGTAACAACTTTGAGCCCTACTAAATACTGGAATTCCTTTGATGTTTAAAGTTAGAAAGAAAAAGAGTTAAGATGCATTTTTTTCTTCAAAGAAGTGATGGTGTTTTGTTATTGTGAGAGCCAAACATTTCCCACCTTCCTATGGGCAACCTTGTGCATTTGCTCCCCAAAGATATTTGGGGGAAATCAATCAGTTCTAGTTCCCAGAAACATCTGCATTTCGAAAAATAGCTGTCTGCTAGAAGAAAGATCTGACTACTAATTTCTCACGTATTTTCTTTGACTTCCTTGGTCTTTTAAGAAACAGTGTGAGGATAATTACAGCGTGAATGTGGAAGGTAAAAATGCAAGGTGTAGGTCTGTGGTCTTTCATATATTAGTAAGGAGAAAACAGGTCCCATTGCTGGCTGGCAGCATGAAGAATATGCAAAGTGCTATTGGGAAGAAGAGTGTATATGTGTGCAGCATATGAAGTGCCTCGGCATATGATTAACCTCACTGGGTATGTAGTAAATAGTAGATAACTGTGATCAAAAAAGTATTCATGTGATTTATCAAACTGAGCAACTGTGCATTTTGCAGTGAAGCAGGAGGTCAATCCTGAAATCTAGGGCAAGTAGAGCAATAGGAAATTGCGGGGACTAAGAAGTTAATCATACTGTTGGACTGCTTCCATCTGGTTTTGAAAGACAGAGTCAGTACAGTGCCAGCGAGGACGCTTCACGGCAACAGATCAGGAATTAATTTTTTCAGCAAATCTTCAGCTATCATTTGTGGTAACACAGGCTTATAAAAATGTAATTTAATTTCTTTGGAATAAATCAAATAGGACAAGAAGCGTGAGAGTGGTTTTTTTAATGTGTGTATCTGAGGCAAAAAATAAAAAGTGTGAGAGGAGAGTAGGAGAACAACAAAAATCCAGGAGGAAACAAACATTAACAGTATAAAACCTGGAAGGCATATATGCCCATCCAGTTAAATTGCTCACATAATTTTCTTTGAAAAATCAGTTTGCAATTGGGAAACTTCTACATTTTTATGACCCTTGGAGGTATAACCTTGTCTAACCTGTCCGTCTTCAGAAATGTGGATCAAAGGAGCACTGACCTAATGTTTTGTCACTGAACACCACTTACATATATCATGAGTGCACACTTATAGACAGCAAGTTTGCTAATAAATTCTGTTTTCCTTGTTATTGATAGTACTTATGATATTTCAATGAGATTTGAACATCTGGGTGATAAAAGTTCACATAGACAATGAACCTATTGTAAAACTATGGATTTTAACTCTCATAGTAATTCTGGTAGCTAAAACCTGCTTTTTTCAAAGAGGTAGGAGGACAGCTGATAACATCATGCCTTTCTTACTTGAGCAGTGGGATAAGAGAAGAGAGAGCCCTATACTAGGAGTAGCGTGTTGTGCTATTTTTAGTGCTATGCTGCAAAAAGTGAGATGTTATAAATACATTTGTATCTATTTCCTGGCAGTCTGATGAAAGAGAGCTCAGGTTTACACAGCACCAAAAGCAGGAAACCAGCAGCCGCTCTGTTCACACAAATCACCACTTTAATTACCACTTTATTTTAAGAAAAGGTGAAAATTCATAGCAAGCAGCAGCACCTCAGCCTGGTCCAGTTACATGACACAAGTTTGGGGCTTTTGACCCCTGTGTGCTTGTGAATTTCATCCTAGCTGTAGCTCAGGGAGTCTCCCGAGCAGGTGCAGCAATGCAAAGGAGGAATCTCAGTTCCCTCTGAGTGAGGCAGCAGTCCATGCAGCAGATGGAAGGAGATCCCCCCTTCAAGCTTTAATCGCTCAGTAATCAGCCAGGCACAACAGGGCTTTCTGGCATCAGCTCCATGGATGATGGCATGCTTGCTCCAGTCAGTTTTTTCTGCCTTCCTGCAAAGATGGTTTAGAAATCTCAGCTCTGAGTTCCTGGGTTTGCCTTTGTCACTGGTAAGGCTATCTGCCTTCTGTCCTCTGTATCTTTTAATTTTAGATTCAAGAGCATTTCCTCCTTGCTCTCGCTCTTGCTCTGACCCTGGCAGCAGTGGAGGCAGAAAGGGAAGGGGAGACTGGCTTGCTCAGGGGAGAACAGTCAGGTTCTGCAGGAGGCCAGTCCCATGAAAAAGACATGCTTGTGCCCAGGATGGGCAAGGGATTCCTCAGAACAGTGTCTTCATGAGGCCCCAGTGGGGACAACACAAAGCCTGTGCTTTGGCTGGCCCTTTGTTCTCTGGGGGCTGAAGAGGATGCTACAGAGATGCAGAACTGTGTCCAGTTTCTTTGCAGGCAGAAAAATAGGATGAGTTAGTACAAAGAATGAGGTGCCCTGTGATTTCTCCATGAGGATTAGCTGTGTCTGAATCAGGACTGAAATGCTCCCTGCAAGGAGTCACACTGTTGTGATCTGAGATACTTTGCTCCTCCATGCACTCCCATCCAGATGTCTCCTCCCTTTTTTCATGACTGCCTCAATTTTGATGTAAGTTGCAGGAAACTTTTTATCCTTTCCTCTCTCTTGGAAAAGTATTGGATTTATTTTACTGTTGAGGAATGGTTCATTCTGTTCTAGGTTTCTTGCATTTCAGTGAAAGGGAATGTGTGATCTTCAAACAGCCTGGGTTTTCTCCTGAAGAAAAACTGGAGCATTTGTGAAATTAAACAAAGCTCTTATGGTGAAACAGCTTTTTACCACAGCTATTTCACATATGCTGGTGAAAAGGTACAGCAGCAGTCCAGTAGGGCACTACTAGCTCCCCCAACACCCTCACTGGCAATCTGATGAGCAGGGAAAGTATTTGGTCTCTGGAACCATTGAAGCTTTTTTGATATAAACTGAGATCAAAAAAATCTTAAATGTCTCATTTTCTAAAGTTACAAAGTTTTTGTTTTGTTTGTTTTGGGTTTTTTTTTTTACTCACTGGACATTCCCAGGGAGTCTGTCTGGTGACATTTTCTTTAAAAATTATCAGACCAAACACTTTCTGCTTTATTTTTCATTATTATTGCTTTCTTTTGAGGTTCTGTTTCATGGGTAAATTTAAAATTGGAGGGCTTTGTTCCAAACTGGAATGGCATGAAATTTCAAATTCCTTCTCCAAATGGAAGACCTTCCTTTTCTCCAGGACTGTATTTATAGTAAGCTGCCCTTTTTGCAGTCAGAGGGGCCATATCATATGATGACTGTTTGCTCTAATTTGTTTTTATCTTAGAAATAAAATTAGGCCTGGATTGAAACTGGGTGTAAAAAAGTCTAAGGTCAGACATTACATTTTTATAACCTGAAAATTTTATGATTTTGAAATGCAGAAATAAATAGAAATTACTAAAATTGAATTAGGTATTTTTCCACAGGGTATGATTTAAACATGATATTTAAGCATGACATATGCTATCTTTAATATGGTCTGCAATCTTCCATCATTTTAGCAAAAAAAAAAATGTTGTTTATTTTAAAGATTGGTATTTTATATCTAACAAAATTTACTTTGCATAGGAGTGTATCTTCTGTATTAAATTGCTATCAAGATTTTAAAGGGTTTTTTCATTCTTGACTCAGGTGCAGAACTCCTTTTCATGCTGAGGCACTGCCTGTAACCCACACATTCACACAGAAGAGAATAAGCCCTTCTCTGTGGAAATTTAGCAGCCAAATAATTCACAAATAATTCTCACTTATTACTTACTGGCACAATCGAGCATAACTGCTCTAAATGAACAGTTTGTCAAATAAAATAAAAATTTTAAAAAAACAAACCAGAGAAATTAAAAAAAAAAAAAACCCAAAAAAACAACAGGGGAGCAGGGTTAAAGAATCCCATGATCCCATTATTCTGATTTAACAGATAAAAATCCCACCTTGAAAAGTCATAGAGACCTGCCAAGTAATTTTATTGCTTTGCAGTGATCCTTTAAGACACTTTAATATGTTTTTTTGAGGATCTGCCATGGCCCTGGTGTCCTGCATACCTTGGGAGGCTTGTATAGTTTCATGCCCAGGAAGGTGATGTCTGCTGATGGGGAAGTGCTGGTTAGGGGGCAGCTAGACCTAGGTTCCAAACAGCCCTAAGGGACTTTGCTTGCCACTCCAATCTTCATTTCTTCCTTCCTACATTGCCTTCAGAGGGAAAAGAGAAAATCCAGATATGCATCCTCTGTCACATGCATCTTCCCCTACATGGCCACAGATCTCCATGATTTTGGCTGATTCCTGAGGAGACCTTGTCCCAGAGCTTCTCTGTCTGCCCACCATGGACCCTTGCTGTGTTTCTTGCCCAGGCTGCCCTTTTCCCATTCCTCAAAACCACTCTGACCCCACTGGGGTACCTGGAGCCTCCCCTGGACCCATCTCCTACCAGTCTCCCCCATCTGCCCCAGTCCCAGGGCCAGGCAGCAGGAGCCAAGCCCCTCTGGCTTGCAGTGTCATGCGTGAAGCCCAGTGGAGGGTACCTACCCAAGCATCACCCACTGCTGAAAGGCTGATGTGGACCCCATCATTGAAGGGGGACAATGGAGAATCAGCTGTAGAGAGGGCCAGCCCTGTTTGGCCTTGTGCAGCCCCATGGACACCATCATCCTCCTTTGGCCCAGGCAGGGTGTGGCACAGCCCAGCAGCGGGGCCAGCACTGCCACCCACCCAGCCAGGGCTGCCCTTGGGGTGGCCACACCATCGGCTGGACATGGGGGGCTCTGTCTGCACCTTGAGCCTTGGCATTCAACTCCCCACAGTAACCATCACTCCTCCCTGTTAATAATGCTTTCAAATACTGATATCCTGAAGCCGCTTCTTTTATGGTCATGACGTCCCTTTTTCTAAAACTTCATAAGCTTAATACTGACCATGTGGAGTTAGAGTGGGTTTGTAAATATTTGTATCTTCAGTATTATTTCTTTGATAGCAAACACTAGGACAATAATTCCCACATTAAAAGGGCTCTTGGGAAGGGTTTAGGAACTCTGGCCAGGCAAAAATAGTTGCCTGAAGGAAGGAGAAAAACCTTGGAGAATTACCAGACTCTTTTTTTAAATTTTCAGACAAATGGACTTTTCAAACTTTGCCCTGAAAAGAGATCTGGTCATGACCTACTATAAATCTCATATGGCCATTTAAAACCTCACAGTGCTCTGGTTAAACAGCATTGCACCAGACAAAACCTCCAGGGCATGGGGACATTGCTGCGGTTTTTCCCTTTCAAGCTTGTATATTGTCCCCATAACATATTGCCAATGTTCACAGGACCAAATGAGACTGTGGCCTTTCTTTAATGTACTCAGAGCTCTTGTGTTGAGAGCCTGTGAGGTCAACAGGAAAACATGGAATGAAATCTCAGCTGAATATCGGTCTTTCCCAGGCTTCCTGGCAATTTCCAACTTCTCACTCTTTTGTTTTCACTTAATAAGATAGAGCTTGTCTTGCGTGCAATTAAAAAAAAAAAAAAAAAAAAAGAGAAAAAGAACAGAAAAAAACGTGGTGGAAGAGCTAAGACTCAGAAAATGAACGGTTTTATAAAAGCCTGGCAGATTCCAATCTGCTGAACCTCATAAGAAGTACACTCATTTTTCCAGTTTGAAACTTTTTGGTGTAAACACCCCTAGTCCAAATACCTCCCACAGGACTTGTGGGAAGAGCGACAGTGTACAGAAAAATAAGAGTGCTGGTATTCCAACATGAAAGCTGTAGCCTACATTTTTGAAATAATGATGTTGAAAAGTGGAGCTCTGAGAAGAACCTAATTTGGGCTTCTCCTGCTATCAGATCACCCTCAGCTTTCCTTCTTCTCCTCCTGCTAGAGGGACTCACAGCACTGCACCTCTCTCTGTTGAAGCTGAAAAGGAAAACAACAACTGCAAAGTCATTTTGTGCAAACCCAGAGAACAGTCTGAGAAGACAGCAAAACCTAAACACTCCTTTGAGATTATCACTCTCTAATTGATAGAGATGCACCAGTTCAGATGTACCTGTTTCAACTTCTCTTTTTACACCATTTTCTGTATTAGCTTATTATGTGCTTGTCAAGTGCAACCAAATTTTAGCTTCAGATTGCTGATGTTTTATGAATATTACATAAATATATATATATATTTCCTACATTATTTTAAGGGATTTATTTTTGATGAAATGCAGCAGGTTGACACCTGATAATCCAGGAGTTTTTCCCTTGTTTAGCAAGTACATCTGCCCCCTCCTGGAGCCTTGAATTATCCCCATGCATATCTTTAATGTGTGCAGACAAAGGGCACTGTTGAAGCAGATGAGTGCCTCAGCATTTGATGTCATTAGCTAATCTGGGCCGGCACCACATTATTTTCTAAGAAATGGATTGTATTATTTTCTTCTGTTTGGTCAAAATGCAGCCTTAGCCATTTAACAAGAGCAATGACAAATTTCTGTCATTGTCTACTATATGTAGCTGTCCTCTGCTTTTGTAAGGTCTCACAGTTTGGTTAGACTGGGAATTACGACGGTTGCCCTACTGAAATTATTAGGGTTATTTTTATGACCAAAATCTGGTATAACTATTGAGAAGCAGTAAATTGCGGATCTGGTTTGAATTGTTTGCATGTCAGTCATTTACCACACCAGCCTTTCAAATATATTACACCAAACTATGAAAACACTCTCTGATTAAATGAGGGAATGTATGGCAAATTAATTCCCACTGCCCCAAATAGAGAAGACATGCTCCAGTGTCACAATACACTCCTTGTCTGCTTTGGAGTCAAGCTGCACAGTGATATCATGCACCAGTGTTCATCTGCTGAACTGGGAGATCAGCTGGAAGAAGTGGCAACTGCAAATTCTGTAACTGTATGGACCTGCCAGTCACTCCTCTCATTAATCAACACCTGCAAGGATGAAAAAGAGGTGCAACATCTGGGTAGTCTGGCCAGTATAAAAAGGGACATCATGGAAGGAACGTAAAATCTGGAAGGAGAAAATCTGGAGCCTCTGTTAAGAAATTCTTCACTACTTTTTATTAAGGCTATACCCTACCAGAAAGAATAGATTTTCTGATACTGTTTTCAGATTGTCATAGGCTGCAGTTTGATTGAGTCAAGGCTTAGCATCTGTGAATGTTTGGGCTGCTCAAATACATTTTCTGCACTTGAGCTGAAAAGAATAATTACTCTCAAAAGTTCCACTTCTTTTTTTTCAGAAGTGACACCCAATTCACACAGCCACAATGATTCTAAAATTACCAACATGTGTCCAAAACTAAGACATGACAAGGGTTTGCTTAGTTAAGAAGTGATTGCCTTAAGTTTGTCTTGCGGCTGGTGAAAAGCTTATTAAAGGCAAGAGTGCAACCCTGAGATTTTCTTTGTATAATTTCTTACTGAGACATATTTTAGTATCTTTGCTTTAATGTTGATATGATCTTGTCAGGGTTAGACTTATTTATTTGGTTGCAGGGTCACATGCGTGGGAATTCTGTTATTTAAATTACACACATCTTCAGTTGACATGACTCATGTTACAATTGAAATGAATAAGCCAGCCCTGTATACTAAAAATAAGCAAACAAATGTAAAACACATGACCATCTTAGCAGAACCACAACACGCTGATTCACGGTGGACAGCACAGTCATCAAATCAAGGTCACAATCAAGACCTGAACCGATGAATCAGCACTTTGAGTTTTCAAACAGACACATTCTATGAGGAAGGTAAACAGCTTTACATTATAAGCTTGATGTAAGATGGAACTACATCCAATTAGTTTCTCATCAGGAAAAGCTGAAGGAGAAGACATGTTTCAGCCAAGCTCCTCACAAATGTTCAAGTCAACACAAAGCACTGAGTAAGGTAATCAAGTACAGTATTCTTCACTCCTTGCCAGTGGTACGAGGACTGATGCTGTTATGATTCAGTCCAGAGAAGTCCACTCATCAGAGCAAACTCTTCAGCGATGCAGAGTTTAAAATTTCCTTCTCATGTCATATAGTTATCATGTATATTATTATTCTTCTGTTCTTATTCTCTCCTGGCCATCAAACTCAAGTCAGAGGTCACTCTGAAAATCACATGCTCTTGCAGCTTTTGAATTATTGATGTAACATTTATGAAAATATTTCTTGCATAATTACTAAGCAAGGACTATGAATAACTTTTGGAACAATTCACCAGCAGAAAATGATGGATCTAAGAATCTGGCATTTGCTGCTGAGCCTGCAGGCAATTAATACGCACCTTTTCACCTTTTTACTTTTTTAGCTAAACAGCTGTGCATCCATGCCTATGTGACATGGATCCTCCCCTTAAAGAAAAACAAAGTGTTCAGCCTCATCCTTTCTTCCTATGGATCTTTATTTCACATGGTTGCTGGCTGCAAGCACAACACGGCAGAAGCTTTGGCCAGGATAATGACAGACTTTAAGACTGACATCTCCTGCTTGGTGATCCCAAGAGGTGGCAATGCTGCTCACAGATCCATCCTTTTTCCTGCTTACTTCACTGCACAGATGGAGCCTAGTTTCCTGGATGTGGTCAATACAGCCTGGTGTCTGGTTGTAGACCACTGCTGAATATACCTATGGCCTTGCAGGCAGGAACAGCAAGCTGAGGTGTGACACACCAGCTTCCTTCATAGTGTGTGTTCCAGCGAGTAACAACAACCTTTTCCTGCAGGGAAAGCACTTAAAACCTACACTCAGCAGGTACCACCTCCCCAGGACAAGCTAATAACCTCATCAGCACATAGTGTCTCCACACCTTTTCTAATAATAATCACTTTTTTACCCTAAGTTAGGAGGCTAATATGAATCAGTTCACAGCTTGCCCTGGTGACTTTTAATCTAAGACCACAGCTGGCCTTTGTGCTTTCCATCAGATGAATTCCAATAATCATAAAACAAAGTTTTTTCAGTTCTGCTTCAAGTCTGGCCCAATGTATCTTGCAAACCTTATTCCTGTGCAGCACTGGTAAAATCCTGCCATCTTGTAAAATTAGCGACGGCAACACGAGGAATTAGTTGCTGTATTTGTACAGCATCAAACTTATAGTTATTTTCCAGTTGTCTATACTGCTTTTCTTTGTATCTAGTCTAACCCTGGAGAGTACAGAGAAGTCTGCAAAGTTTTAGTCCATGAGATCACTCCAGTAATTTCTTACTGCAGGCACTGTCTGTCTAACTTTAGTTGCTCATGTTAAATAATTGTGATATTTTTTCTTTAAAACCCTTGACAAAAAAAATCAAAATAACCGTAAATAATCCAAAGACATATGGAATTGTTTTGAGAAAGAAAGAAAATTGCTGAGACTCCTTAAAAATGGAAATCTACCAAGGAAACCCCAGCAGCCTCTTTGACAGTCTGCTCTAAAACTTCTTACTTGCTTTGATGTTGTTTGTAATTTATGCTCCTCAGAGGCTTTTAGATGAAGGAAATCATCTGTTTTAATAATGTGAAACCTTCTTCTGGCTACTTGAGATGGGAATTCCTGCCCTGTTTCCTGTGCCTCTCTGTCATGGTCAAAACGGGAAGGAGGGCTTAAAAATTGAAGGGCTGTTAGTGATCATAGCTGTGGCATCACCTACCATTTCAAATGTCTACCAAAATATTACCTACCTCTCTCTGCTGAAGTACCATGTTAAGAAAATCTGTCTTTTTAAGCTCATTTCCACCGTGGTGTTATTTCACTGTATTAGTAATTCGTAACAGTAAGTTATGTGGTAACAAGTATAGGACAAAAGCAATTATTAAAATAGTCCCTTTAATTCAAAATTATTTTAATTACTAGTGATACCTGTCCTTTTTTTTTTCCTCATTTCTGTGCTAAGTCTCTTCATGATTCAAAAATTGCCACTAAGCTATCACCTCTGGTAATTGCCATTCTCTGAGCTGAGTGAACAAAGGAAAAATTAAACTGGAGTGTGTCAGGCAAGCAGAATAGGAAATATATGTTCCTGCAGGAAAGCTACTCTCCTCCTAATTACCCTGCAATTGCCAGGTTCAAAATGTAATTTATGAGCAGCATAGATAGAATGGCCACATTAGTCCATTATTTCATGATGATCTTTTCTACTCCTGATTTCAGAAAGAAGGGATTTTGCAGCTGTCAGTGCATTGGCATTGTCAGCAGCTGCTCTGGGCAATGCTGCTAGACAACTGCACTTGAGAGATACTCCCAAAAAAATGTAAAGCAGTCTCCAAACAGCACAGTTTTATATAAGAGAGGTGCTGTAAAGTACAGCTCAATAAATAAAGCATAATCTGATTAGCTGCCTCAGACACTGCTGGTCACATTCAGAAACAGATACAGAAATGTTTAAAGGAGAAGGAAGTTTTCCAGTTTCTGCTGGAAAGTGGCTGCTGCTGTTGCATGTTCCACTTACTGTAAAATATACCAAATGCAGCAAATGAACCTCATAAACACCCCCTGAGTCCATTTTACTCTGACAAGCACGGAGTAGCCTGCAAAAGGATGGAATAGAGGATGAAGCTGCAAACATGTGATAGGCAGCTGGTATGTTTCACCTGTAGGTTTGGTGCCTGAGGCCAAGTCTACATTTCAGTCAAGTTGGGGCAGTGACTTAGTAGTCATCTGAGTGAGCTTTAAACACAAGACAGGGGGACACTCATGGCCAGGTGGAGCTCAGGAACCATTCAGTCCCCACGTAGTTACCACATTTTCATGTTAGTTAGCACCATAGTCTGTAGTACTTGAGCTAGTCCCAACAGGGTCACTGAGTGACTGAGGCAGAAAGGCATCTCTGGGGATCATCCAGTCCAACCCCCACTCAGAGCAGCATCAGCTAAAACAGTTGCTCAGGGCCAAAGTTGGGTCTTGAATATCTCCCAGGATGGAGACTCCACAGCCTTACTGTGTAACCTGTCCAGCAGTTTGACCATCCTCACAGAAAAAAAAAAATAGATAAAAATTGTTATACTTAAATGGAACTTCCTTTGTTTCAATTTTTGTTCTTTGCGTCTTGTCCTGTCACTGGGCACCACTGAGGAGAGCCTAGCTCTGTCTTCTTTACTTCCTTCTGTCCAGTATTTATCCCCCGCAGTCATCTCAGCCTCCTCATGTGAAAGTTCTAATCCCTTAATCATTTTCATGTCACTTTGCTGGTCTCCATGTCTTTTCTGTACTGTAGAGCCCAGATCTGGATCCAGGGAGAGGCCACGGGAGAAAGCAAAAAAGCAAAAGAGGAAGGCTAAGTTCAAAGGCAAAAGGGAAAACTATCTTGCTGATTCTGGATGTGACATGCAAACCTCTGAGTCAACTGATTGAGAGTTCATTGCCTCCCAGCTGTACACAAAGTCCATCAGTATTTTTCTTCTTTTCTGTTTTTTCTTTGTTGCAATCTAAGTCCATAAGGAAGCTTGCCCCTTCCCTGAGAAAGCATTAGATTATATTGCTTGGGAGTATCAGTCCTAAATATTCCCTTTCAGTTTCCTGCAGAGAATGTTGAACGGAGTGCTCTTAGGAACGGGAGATGCCTGCTCTGATTCATTCTTCCAAGGTTTTGTTTTTACTTTGCCCCTGAGGAACTGGCCATTTTTAATGACTTTTATGATTAATAAAACTGTCTGAAGGCCTGCTGGGGTCTTCAAGCTAGTAGTTATCAACAAAGTCATCTAGCTTTCTCCCCTAGTGCCTAAGATAATGGCAAAGACCCAGCACTTGATCTTTCTCCCCAAGCTGAAGCTTGCCTAGCTGCACTTAGGGTCATGTTGGGGTGGTAAAAAAAAACCCCAAGAGTTACTTTCATGCTGCACTGACTATGGAAAATCATACTCTCCTGGAAATCTGTGTCTCATCGCAACAAAACTCTTGTGCAGACTCTCGAACTTTCCCCCAGCTGTTTCCCAGCTGCAGGCAGGTGATGTGATACCCTTTTAAAGAAGCACTGAACGCATATCCTCACAGCTGGGCACTGAACTCCCAGCAGTAACACATGTTGACTCCTACACCTTTAACAGTCTCCATGCTGGGTCACACTGCTGAACGCACACTCCTGCTCTGAAGAGGCTCACCACTTGACACAGCACATCCTAGACCATGCAGGAGCTCAGGCAGGCAGAGGCATGTTTGAGGCACTGCAGTAAGACTGGTGCCAGAAAGGGACTATTGGCCTGGGGACAGAGAGAGGAAAAAGACAGCAGCAGCTTGTTGTGCCACTGCGGGGGGGGAAGCAGCACCAACTAGCAATAATCCTCCCTGTCCCTGTGCCCTCTCCACACTGTCATGTGTGCATTTCCTTTCTGGCCCACTGAGAAAATCAGGGAGAGCAAAAGATGCATTGAAGATTAGGCAAAGGCATCTCCACATGTTTTAGTGATATTGTAAATTCATAGGAAACCTAAAAAGATGCAGGGTGGTTAATGAACAGCAAAACATTTGAGATACGGATTGAAAGGTATATTGGAAGATATATGTTTAACTACATCAGGACACAGCATGGTATAAGACCAATTTTTTTTTTTTTAATTAAAATGTCATACAGATCTAGTGTTTTTCGTAGTAGTTGGTAGCACATTTCACAGAAATAAAGGATTGATAACATCCTGCAGGAGGTTGCAGCTGGGGAACCACTGAGTCCAGACACATTGGTACCACATTCTAGATTAATAAAGCAAATAAAATTATATTTACTTTGAAATTTATTTCTGCCTCCCCTCATCATCTGTGTGTGCATGAGTAAACCTCAAGTTTACTTTCCATGGATAACGTCTAACAAAAAGATCTAATTCACACTCAGTTTTTCCTTGGAAAAAGGAAAGGGCAATTTATATTAACAAAAAAAGTAAAGGACAATTTATATAACTCTTCGTAACATTTATATATTTGTGCATATCGTACTTCTTCATTGTTTTTCACAGACCACATTATACCTGAGGAAGGTGCAGCAAAGGTTACTCATAGACACTGCTCTCTGTTTCAAAATCCTTCATCGATTATCTGTATGCTGTGTTTGTTGGGTTACAGTGGGTCAGATCCTGACACCCCCACTAGACAGACCATTCCTGCTCTTCAGGAGCACTTCTGGGTACTCTTATCCAAGCTGTAAAGTAGATAATACTAAACCAGAATAAGGGGTCAAGAATCTGACCCTGGTCAGAATGGGAGAGATTTTTTTGCCAATGGCGCAGACCCCTGAAAACCTAAGGCCATATCACAAGCAAATGCCAACAGCTAAAAATTCATTTTAAGCAATCTTTATTTCCAGCTAACATGTCAATAAGAGGCAAACAGCATATCCTGGGCAACTTTTTTTAAAAACATATTAAAGTATTTTTGGATGACAATGGAAAGCAGGCTGTGCCTACAACAGAAAGGCAAACAGAAAAACCTTTTACAAGTCTTCAAATAATCTCAAACTAATTAGCTTTTAACATCCTCTCTGCTACAATTCTGGACTTTATTAGCTGCTCTGCTTGCCATTCTTAAGCCTGCCTTATGTCTTCTGTAGAACAACTATGCATTTTTTCATTTCTTGAAACATATAAAAGAGAGCACTTGGATTCAAATAACAGACCATTTAAATGCTGTTCTGCATAGGGAGTGATATATGCTGACAAGGACTAGAAGTCAGATTTTCTTTATATGGTTCTTTATGGTGAGCAAACCTACTTAAAACAAGCTTCTTCTCAAGGCAGCATATTGATTAGAGCTGACGGGCCAAAAAGACCTTTGGGAGACAACAGAATATGGCTTGAGTCAAAGAGTAACACTAAAGCTGGCAGCAGCAACATTAAGAGTCAGTAAAACCTGAGAGAGTTTGTCTCATGCTGAAATTTATTGCACCCATTTGGACAGCCATTATGGTAGTTAGTAATTTTATCTGCACAAGTTCATCTGTATTTGGACTCTGAGAGCTTAGCAAGAGGTCTTGCAAGGCAGAACCATACCCAGGGCTCTGCTGACTGAGGGAAACGACTGCTGTGCTGAGGCAAGGTATGACTGTGTCTGAAGACTATGAAAGGCTGTTTGTCTTGATGGCCAGCCATAATATTAACAGTAATTCTGAACTAAGGTGATGGCAGGCCAGTGCAGATGAGGATTTTCTAAGTCTGAACTGCTGTGGTTTTCTTCTTTGATGAAGCTGTCACTCACAAGCAAAAATTGCTGTTCTCTTGGATAAAAGTACATTTATACTTCACATTTTAGGAAATTAGTGAGACAAAAAGAGCAACACCCAGACTAATATCCAGTGAAACTGTATCAAAATCTCCTGATGAGACATATTGAAAATGGTGGGTTAAAGCCACTCTACAGAATATTTTGCATTGCTCCTTTGCCTAGTTTCTGCAATTACCATTGCACTAAAGTACCATTACCAGTGAAGATGTTCCTTATCTTCACTGATGATTGGTTCCAGTGCTTAATTACCTTTATTTTTCTAACATGTCTCTTGGTAGGTTAAAGCTAACCAGGCTGCTGGAATCACCTTCAAAATGTTAGCGGAGGATCTGTTCCTGAGACAGATACAATTGTTCCTGGTACTGATATAATTGAATCTGACAGGGAATCAGCTTTTGATAGTGGTCTAATAAAATAGTGGAGTACTGAGTTGGGAGTGTATATAGGTCTTCATATTGGATTCCAACTCCACCTTAGGACAAGTGGAGAGAGGTGACTGAACCCTGAAAAGAAAATTGTGAAGAGGAATCTGAACCAAACCTCCCTGGCCTCCCTGGGCTACAGTGCACAAGGTGCTGGGCATAGCAAGCACATGGTTTAAGCAATCCTTAGGATCTTAGATTCTTTCTAAGTCCATCAAAAAGAGGCAGGAGTCTCCAGAGTGTACAAACTGGCCTTGACCAGACAATAGCAGGATCTCAAATAGAATGGCCAAAAATACTCAAATAGAATGGCCAAAAATCCTACCATGGCCAAAATAATGAAAAAAAAAGAGAAAAATTAAAAGTTCTGGGGTACACATGAAGGAAAACACACAAAAGCTACTGCCCTTAGTGATAGGGGGAAATCAAAAGCAGTGTTGTATGACTGAATCTTCTCAACAACTTCGTACAGTTACAATTTATTTCTGTCCCACCCTCCCTCCCTCTCAAAAAATATCTCTTTAGAGATTGCTTCCTTATTTCACAGGGGAGGCAGAAGAGTGCTGTTCATGGAGTATTCTCAAAGCTGTTCATCATTATCCAGGCCATTGGTCCAAGGCCATTTTCCAAGGACGATATAGGACACATAGACTATGCCTGTCATTTCTTCTTTTCAAGTCACTGTACTTTGAGACATTAAGAGACTAATTAATCTACCAAGGTAAAAAGATCCTATCCATCCTCTTCTGCTAAAGAGTTAACTTGTCTGGACCAGGGATTCTCTCCACTCATATTCAGCTGATGCAAGGTCAATGACAAGCACACCAAGGAAGTCAGAGTTGCTTTATTTTTCTTGTGAGCAGGTCAGATAAAACACTGCTGATGCTCCATTTATCTGGAGGAACAAGCAAACACTTGGCAGCAGTGGAAAGCAGACGCTGGAATCTGGCACCAGGCTCCCAGCACAGCTGTCAGCCTGCTGACTAATCACTTCACCCCCACATTAATGCTGCACCAGGTCTACTGGACCCTTTCATCTCAGACACCCTGGCACACGCTCCTCTTGATCGACCGATTTATACAGAGGTGTCACTATTAATTGTTACATAGCATTTTATTTTAGGAGGGGTTTTTTTTGTCAAGGTAGATTTTTTCTAGTGGTTGGCTTTCTTTTTTCTACCATATTCCTTCACGGTGGGAGCTGTGATTTGGCTACCTCCAGTATCAACTAGACCTTAAGTAGATGCCCCTTGCCAGAATGAATTTTCTTCAGGGGTTTTCTTGTAGGTGTGTACATGAGCTTCATAGCTTTTTTAAACAGCCTTTCCTATCAATTTTTCTTTAGGGACTGTTCTGACAATTAAGCTGCAATTGCACAGTGCACACCTGACTCTTTTCAGAGAGATCTGGTTTGCCTTCAGTTTGCATTACCAGATGATACTTGTAGTTTGTCAGCACAAACTATTTAAGCTCCCAGGGAAAGTGTTAAAATATAGGTGTGGCCTATGAACTCTGTTCTTGGCAGCTGTGCTTTATTAGCTGTGCTGTGCAAAGGTGGTGCAGCTAAGGTAATGCAGTGCTTTCACAGAAGCATTATATATTGTGACAAGCCGAACAACCTCCAGGACTCTCACTCATCATGACTCGCATTTCATACCTCATCCATTACAGGAATGAGGTATGAAAACATTTCTCTGTTTCCTAAAGATATTAACGGACTCCTGGGAAATCGTTTACCTGGAGAAAGGAAAGTGTTGAGCCTCATTTTTTTGTGTTTAGGCTGAAACAGCAGGCCATGGCAGGGCTGTCTTTTCCTGTTAGTGAACTATAGGTTTTTGCCATTGGTAATGGGAAATAATTCAGACATTAATTGGTTTAATGGTTATAGTTAGCAAAGGTACAAAATCATTAATTTGTGTTACTTGCATACTGATATCAGAAAAAGGAAAGCCAAGTGCTTTTTAAAGAATAATGAAAGATGTTTTGACAGTAGGAAGTTCGGTCACACTCATGTGTGGGATGGTGGCCAGAACCCTGGAAGGGTCATTTGATTTGGTCATTCAGACAAAATAGGGCAGACCTGAAACTAGAGCAGAGCCTTTTTATTATAGAAGCATAGAGTCATGGAAAGGCTTGGGTTAGAACAGACCCTAAGGATCAGGGGAGTTGGAACTAGATATCTTCAAGGTGCCTTCCAATCCAAGCCTTTCTATGACTTTGTGATTGTATTCATCTTTGAATGTTAAATACACAACCAGTCTTTGTACTGGTATTTTAAACCATGGTGGTATCTGGCTGTTGTCTGTGCATGTTCTAGAGTTTATGGTATCATTTCCCTTTTCTCAGCATGATTTTGTCCTGAAACAAATGGATGAGGTCCACCTCCATTCTGTAGACTGTCCTCATGGTGCTATTTCTTGGCATTCTACAGTTGCCTCAGAAGATATCCCCATATGTTCTGGTACAATACTAGGATGGCCTGATCTTCAAATCCTTTTAATTCCCATGCTTCAGAGGTCTTTTCTGGAAAAGAATTTGAAAACTACACAGGGGCAGCAGCAAGAAGTGGGCATTTTCATGGCTTCTGTGATCCATTCACAATTACTGAGACAGGAATTCCCTACTGTGTGCATGAGAGACATGCAGTATCTTCAGTGCCAGGCAGCAGAGATATTTGTACAGATCTTGGCACAATGTTCTCAGTCTGTGCTTTGAGGAAGCACCGTGTGGAATTTGCTTCTTGCAATAGAAGGATAAAGAGTTTTCCGTAAAAGACCTTTGATGGGTTGTAGGTTGGCTCTGAGGGAAGAAGGAAGTGGTGTTTCAGATACTTTAATCTGGAATCAAAATAGAGGCTCTGCCAACAGAGTTCCTTTAAACCATGGAATATGTTTTCATCACTGAATTTGAAATACTGTTTCAGAGTCTTGGTCAGATTCACTGTTGGATTTAAATCACTGTAGCCTAATTTAAGTCAATGGAGCTATGACAGTTTGTACCAGCTAAGGGACTGGTGTCTGTTTCAGAGTATTGTTTTCCTACAATTGGCCTTGATCTTCTAGACAGTGATAAACTTTTTTTTCTGGGTATCCCAAATACTCCAAGTATTCATACAGCCTTTCATAGGATTTTCTCAAATGTTTGTGACATACTAATTTGGATCACCTTCTCCACACTTAACTCTCAGTGTTGAGAATCTGATCCCTAACAATGTCACTTTTTTATTCAAATAAGCTCTTCTCACTAGTTATTGCATTTCCCTCTCCTCTGGGAAGTCACAGCCGTTTAGCAGTAGCACACTAGAATGAGATTTTTAAGAAAAATAGTTCAGTAGCATGGCTGTGGAGATGACACCAGAAAAATAGTGCCGTATCTCCAGACACAAAAACAAATACAGTAGATAATATCTGATAGTGACCTTTCTGGTAAGAAAGCTTTGGATACAATTCTTGCAAAGTGAAATTACACAGACCAACTGGACTCTACAATATGCTGCATTTTCCCCCTGCTCAGCACTGGTGAGGCACACCTCAGGTACTGTATTCAGTTTTGGGCACTTCACTACAAGAAGGATATCAAGGTGCTGGAGCGTGTCCAGCAAAGGGCAACAATGCCAATGAAAGTTCTGGGACATAAATCCCATGAGAAGCAGCTGAGGAAACTGGTCTTGCTTACACTGAAAAAGGCTTGGAGTAGACATTATTGCTCTGGACAACTAGTTTAAAGGAGGTTGTGGTGAGGTGGGTGTCAGGCTTGTCTTCCAAGCAGCCAGTGATAGGACAAGAGGAAATGGCCTCAAGTTGTTCCAAGAGATGATCAGGTAGGATATCAGGAAAAATTCTTCACTGGAAGAGTGGTAAGGGGAAGTGGTGGAGTCACCATACTTAAGTGTTCAAAAAACAAGTAGACACGGTGCTTTGTGATAGTTTAGTGGGCCTGGTGGTATCTGGTCAAAGGCTGGATTTGATGATCTTGGAGGTCTTTCCCAACCTTAATGATTCTGTGAGCATTTGGGTAGCCTTTGTTGTGGCTGGAAAAGTATTTGAGAGGCTCACTCTGATATGTTCCTTTGGCTGAGTCATTTCTCCAAGGTCTGATTCTCCCTTGCATTGCATTCTTGGTAATCATTTATGCCTGTGTAAAGTAGGTATAAAGTGCTTTCATATTGTAGCGCAGTGAAGAGCTGGGATTACAAATTCTTCAGCATCAGAGGGATTTTTTTCTTTATATTGTCACTGAAAACTTGCATTTTGATAAAGAACTGCAGCAGTTTTACTTGTATCATTATCCATGCTGCATGTCTTTGGGCCTGAATTCCTGAAATGCAGCATATGCCTAGCCTGGGAAATTCTTGTGGCCAGTGCTGAATGCCATGATTTATTATCATGGGAAGTAGTGCAGCTGTAAGCAGCAGCTTAATATGAAGCATAGAGCAGAACTCAGATCCAGCATGATTAACCTGAAGATGTCTCCTGAGGGCCAGCAAAGCAATCTCATTTGGGAATCTGTCTCCACTGACTGAATAGCCAACTCTAGCACCTTCCTGCATAACTATTCAAACCTCCTTAGTGCCATTCAAAGGCTGCCCATGGCCATGCAGCATTATGGGGCTAACAACTAGTCCCACCAAATAATCTCTAGACCTTGGCCAGGGATTGAGATGTCTCCACCTCTCAACTTGGATCACAAGTTAATTTGAGTGGGGAAGAAGTATTAATCTCCCCAAGTCATCAGGTTCCTGAACCTCCACATAGGAGAAAAATTTAGGCTATGAGGAATCTCGCTCTAGTTCTTCTAAGAAGGGTCAGTTGTCCATTAGACAGCACAGGAAAACAGGTTGTTGGAGATTTGCATGGCAATTAGGTGCGCAGGCCCCCTGTAGCCAGGGTGATGGGAGATATCTGATCAGAAACTTCAGATGGTGTGTTGGTTTTTAAATGGTCTTATTACTAACTTCTGGCAAATTTACAAGGTATTTAGTGGTTCAACACAATTGTTGTTTAATTCCTTAAAATAAAAAAAAAATAAATTCTATGATGTGGTAATTAATTCCAGGGCATAAACCAGTAGCAAAATATGCGCAAATGTTATGTGCCACTGCCATTAAAATGTAAATCAGTCTAACTCAATGATCTTGCTTACAACCTTCAGAAAGAACAGTCCAAAATAAAAGTTACCAATTTTTTTAAAAGGGTTGTTTTTTGGGTTTTTTCTTTTAATACTAATGCATGCAGACAGATGTAACTGTTATTACCCTGGTCACTATAACATAATGAGGATCCTTATAAGAATATGCTATATTTCAAAACTGAAAAATGTAGAAGGGGATAGGAGACTTCAGCAGTATCAGCATAAATGGAAAAAATATTGCAATGCTTAATTTTTGTAGTATATTGGCTACCATTAGAACAGCAAACATAGATTTCCAGATGTTTGTGAAGAGTCCAACAGTTATATTTTATATCTAGGGCTGTAGTAACAATTCCTATTCAGCAGCCTAGAAAAACATTTCATGTCACAACATGAAAGAAATATTACCATGGTTTTGTCCCCCTCATCCCCTATATAAAAATTTCTGAATACTTCAGTCAATGACAAATAAAAATGATGGTTTAAAAATTAAAGCCACAGTCACTAAGGGCAGGACATAAATGTGCAGATGTTTTGTGATGCTCAAGAACTTTTCAGCCGCAATGCTGTTGTGGAGAGGACTGGAAATCCATCAGAGTCAGACACCGTCAAAGGCATTCCCTAAGCTACACTGTCAGAAAAGGTTGTTAACTTTTCATGTTCTTTCCAGATTCTCTTAAGGAAAAAGAATCAAAACCACACAACCTATTCATAATGGCTTATATACAGCTCTCACTATTTTATTAGCAAGAGATTAACTGCACTCTGTTAATACAAGTGAGCAACTTAAATCTAGAGTTCACTGGGCCACTTGTATGAGTGGAAAGCTGCATTGTCCTGAAACTGTTTACAAAATACCAATTTTCCTTCTCCAAAAAGGAAAATTTTTTACAGGCTTAGCAGCGTTTTTTTGTCACCTCTGTGCCTTAATGAAGTTATATAAATGCCTGGAAATCTTGTCTTTACCACACCTACATGGCTAGACAAAAAACCAAGTTTTTAAAGGCACTCCTTGAAACTGGTACATTTAATGCCTGTGCATGAAGACAGACCCCTTGCCACCCAGGAGTTGGCAGACACTTCTGTGACCACACGTGTAGCACCAAGCCACCATGACAGAGCATGAGCTTCTACTGCCACCTCTCTCTCTACCGCCCATTAGTTACAAGGATGGAAATAAAAATCAAAAATATAAATGGATGTCAGCTCCTCCCTCTCCTGTTTATTTTACCTGCTTTTAATGAGTAAGATGGAGATCACAGGTGAGATTTTTTCCACTGCCTGGCCCTGGTGTGCACAGAAGGCTCTCCAACAGTGTCATGATTCCCCAAGCAACCAAAAAGTCTCTGGAGCAAGAAAGCCACGGGCAGCTGTGCCACTTCCTAGGAAAAGGCAGTGGGGATGCTGCAAGTAAAGGCAATGTGGTGGGAGTACTGGCTTTTGCAAGATAGGTGGTCCAGAGGGGAAGGGCTGGCATATGTTAGGGGAGGCAGGGAGAGGGCCAAAAAGTGTGCAGCCATGGGGAATTGTGGAGCTGAAACCACATCTCTGATGGCCTGGACCCTTTTCTAAGTCTCAGGAATTGCCTGTCATATGTGCCTTGTGCAAGGTGTCAAGTATCAGTTTTCCATAATGAAAAGCACCATTAGTATGTAAAGACAATTCATTAGGTGCAACATAGCAGAACTGTAATTAATTATTAGATATTATTTGTCACAAAATGCATCTCCAAGATCACATTGCATAAGCCACAATATTGGACTGATGAAGCATAAACAAGAGTAATGATAAACACCGGTGAATGGAGTTGGGAAGAGATGGTTATCAGAGTACCAGTGTGTTTCATGAGGGGTTTATTTAACAGTCTCATTAATGATCTGGAAAAGGAAGTGAATAACCATTTAATTAAGTTGGCATTTGATACTAAATTAGAAGTTACTGCAGACACCTCTGAGGGCAGCAAAATAAATCAAAAAGGAGCTAGAAACTTGCAAGGTAAAAAAGGAAAATGAGATCTGGTATGAAGAAAAAAAGCGAGCTAATCTCTCTGGAAGCAAATAATCATGTAGCTATCAGTAGAGGAATTGTGAAGAAAGCAGCGTTGAAAGAGAGGCAGGGATGTTAATGGACTATACATTCCTTCACAGCTCGGATATATGTTTACAGAAGCAACGCATCAAGGAGCAGGAAGGTAATAGCCCTTCACTGCAGGGCTGTAGTGAGAAGCCATCTATAATGCTGCACTCTGTTTTGGGCACCCTGTTATCAGAGAGATATAGACAAATTGGAATGAGTTCAGAAAAGAGCCATAAAAATGATCCCATATCCCTGGAGATAATGACTTATGAGGAAAGATCAGAAGAAGTAAATGTGTAAGGCCTTGTCTGAAAGATGACTGAAGAAGGACAGGAAAACAATCTGCAAAAATGTGAGAGCAAAAAGGGAGGAGGATAATTTATCATAGTAACTATTAGTAATACGATGAAATAATAAGTAACAACTATAAATTTTGAAAGGGCAACTTCAGGTTGAATGTAGGGAGAAATTTCTGACAGTGGAATTTAGGTTAGTTTGCAGAGAAGTTTCCCAGGGGTAAAAGTAAAAGCTGCATTCAAATCATTTAAAATCAAATTGGACAACTCACTAGAAAATGCACCCTGCTATAGGGAACAATATTGCATTGCCTAGGGAATAAGCTGGATGACTTAATATGATATTTCACACTCAGGTCTTTATGACTCTGATATTTTTAATATGCATGGTCAACTATTTCAGGAGAATACACATTTCTTCTGCTGTCAAGCCTGATAATACACACACTAGCATGTAAACATAACTTTAAAGAAGGCAAGTAGCTCTGCTGACAGCACTGCACTGCTGACATGCAAAAACACAAGCCTGAGCTCTTCAAGTTTTTGCAAGACTGAGTCTTAGATCTTGAATTGTCAATATCAAGATGGTATAAACATGTAGCCACATCATTTATGGGTAGGTGAAGAAGTGTACAAAATGGAAGATGGTGGTTGGAAGCTCCAGTGAAGATGTATTATTGTTGTTATTTTTGTGTTTATTGCTATTACTACTTAAGACTGGTAGTGTGGGGTTCAACTCTGTTTCTTAATTGTTCTCTTTTTTGGTCTCCTGCTTTCGCCTCTGGGCTGAGTGTTCATTAGACAGCATAAAACTGCTTTCTATATTGCTTTTTAACACTTAGTATTTTTAATATATCCTAAAATGTCTGTGGAATGGGAAAAGAGACAAGGTGAAGTGAAAACTTGATTCTCCCCCTGATGAAAAAGATGGCAAAGGCTTTAAATGGATATGAGAGTAACCCCATATCTTCCCCCCAGTTATAGCCATATAATGTTGAATTCGTTTCACTATTCATTAGCAGCAGAGACAAGCTCACAGGCATTCAGAGAGTGTGCTCCCTGAAACATCATGGTTCTTACATGTGGGGTTTTTATGTTTATGTTCTGTTTTCTTCTCTTCCCTCCCATCCCTGCACCCCGATGGGCTGTGTGTGGGGCTGGCAGCCTGGTGGTGCCGCAGTCCAATGCCCGCGCCTCGGGGCTCTCCAGCAAGGGGTCGAGCAGCAGTAGCTCCAGTGAATCCGAGACCAGCTCAGAGTCTGACTCAGAGAGTGAAAGCAGCTCCAGCGAGAGTGACGGCAGCAAGCCCTCACATTACTCCAGCCCAGAGGTAAGGGCTTCTCTCTTTATGATTTAGGGTGGCACTCCATTGCTACACTCACACCTTTTCCCAGCCAAGCCAATACAAGGAGGCTGTGAGGAGATGCATGAAAAAAAGAAAGGGGAAAGGCCCAAGGATCCTCCTCCTGGCATACTGTGAAATATATCGGGGGGGGGGGGGGGGACCTTAGGGCAGATTAAAGCATTTGAAACAAAAATGAAGAAAGAAATAACCCTGTTACATTTTCCTCAAATTGGAGATGAGTGGAGCACCTTGCAAGGTTCACAGCTTGCTTGAAGTTATATGCAACTCTGCCTCCATAGCAATGGCTTGCTTAGTGTGTAAGCTCTGATGTGGGCTTCCAGCACTGCAAGGGAACTAAAGGGAAGCTATTATAAAATCAGTTTGAGGGTGAATTTTTAAAAGAAACCAGTTATTCACTCATGCACTTCCCTTGCCTCACTCTCTAAGTGAATTATTCTCTGCTACTGCTGCCTTTATGTGATTTCTTTCAATTCACCTCCAAAATGGACTAAACTGAATTACTCATGGTGCAAAACACTGAGCCCAAACTAGTCATCTGGAAAGCTAGCACTGAAAATTTCCACATGTAGACAAGCCCTAGCCAAACTAAAATTAAACTGCCAGTGCTGTGACACCTTCTGCTTTCACCTCTGCAAAAAGCTCAATAGACACAACAAAGCTGCTTTCTCTTTTCTGCTTTTCTGCCAGGATGGACCTTTTCACATGTTTTGGTCAATACACATGTTTAGAATTAAACTATGAACTCCATAACCACATCACACACGTTAATGTATGTAAAAATATTCCAAAATCTAGCAGCAAGATTGTAAATACACATGAAATACAGTCTGTGTATTTTCTTACTCCACAAAAACCATCCAATCACTAGACTCCTCCCCCCCAAAAAAAACTATGTCTCACCTATTCTCTCACCCTGAAAAAAAAAATTATGCTGAAAAAACATCAAACCTCTCCTCATATTTTCCTTGGTTATTGGGAGACATGTTTCCAACTGAGCAAAATGCAGTACTCACAGAAATCCTTAATATATTTTTCTCAGGTTCTGTCACTTTTGTTCCTTGTTTAACACTTATCTTCTGTCTTTCCTTCACAGTACTTTCAGCCCCATTTCCAGTTAATTTTCCTCCCGCTTTATCCACTTCCTACATATCTCTCTCTTCCTTCCAGTCTCTCTTGTTACTCTCCCTGCAGTACCCCATGTCTTATTTCCCATTCAGAGCTTTCTCATCTGACCTGTTAAGACCTTGTTCTCTGTCTGCTTAATTCCCTGCTGGAATTAGCGTAAAGATCTCATGCTCAGTCTCTCCTCTCCCTGTGGGATCTCAAAAGGTGGAAGAAAAGGGGCAAAGAGAAGAAAGAAAGGGGAAGAAAGTATGAGATGAAAGAAGGAGAAGCACAGGAAGGGAGGAGTGGTTACTATCTAGGTAGATACCCATTCTGCTTGGACCCAAGAGCAGCAATTCCTCAAAGAATGCACAAAGCTAATTAACTGAGGCAGGTCATGGATTTCATAAAGTCCAGCAGAGAACTAAGTCATGGAATCATGGAGGAAGTGCCTCCTCTTAAGCATTTTATAGATACCCTCTTGAGATCTGTGGAACTACTTTTGTACAGAGCCTGAGCTGTCAGTGATCATTGTCACGAAACAATTGCCCCACTCCAACAGATTGCTTGTCTCTTTGCATTATATTTGTGTGGTTTGCCTTCTAGGACATGCTGCATGAAACATACCTACACAAAAATGTAAGTGACTTAAAAATGTGATGGCTGCAGTGATTTTCATAGGCAATTTTCATCCCTTGATGGGATATGGGAGACAGCACACACAGATAGAGTGTGGGTGTCCCAGGGAAGTAGAATACCTGTGTTTTCCCCAAGGGTAAATGCTTTTCCAGGCCTATCATATGACTGATTGCACCAGTTCAAACATGCTCAAGTGATGTCTGACTGAAAGTCCTATTATCTTTGCATAAATGCTTTATCTTACATTTATGCACCCAGTGAAGCCATGTTCCTAAAGTATATGCCAGTTTCTTACCCAGTAAATGGAAAGAGACAGGTCCTTCAAAGCTCTCTAAATGGAGGCCATGTCCACATAAGTAGTGGATTCAATTCTAGATTTAGTCTTAAAATTAATGTAGTCTGTTGGAGAAGACAAAAAAGTAAATACATCTTGGTTTTTCATTTAGCATTAACTGGTGCTTTCAGGTTCAATGAACTTGACTAGTCCAGCAGAACGCTGGGCAAGAACTCTTTATTTAAAGGTTGGGAGGAACTTAATGTAGAAATCTGCAAACCATTATGGTGCCTTCATTCTTTTTTTTCCTTCCCATAATCTGAAATATTATATGCATATTCTCAAAGATTTTTATTTCTGGGACAGTGTATCTTCTGCATTTGAGGTTATATAACAATTCAAGTGCTGTTTCATGTCTTCTGTAATTTTTCCTCATCTCATTTTGAGATTTTCAAGTTGTCCTCAGGTGCCTAGATGCAGTTGCCTAGAATGTAAAAGCAGCTCATTGTAAAGCCTACATATAAAGTAGATTAGATGAATTGCACCCTAAAAGTGTCTGTTTCTTTCCATTGACTATTTAGAGCCTGTAGTGACTAGCTCAGCTGTCTTCACTTTATGTCTGCAGTAAACTAAGAATAATGGCTGAGCTAGAACAGGAGACAACATTCAAACTGGTTTCAGTGATGTGGACAAATTAAGGTGCCTCAGACATTAATGGGAGTAGTTAAAGTTTTGTGGACTGCCAAACCTAAAATTATGAACAAGGAACTGAGACTTCTATCTACTGTTTCTTTGCCGAAGTCATGAATTCTTTGTATGACCTTAATTAATGTCATAAATGAGGAATCTGGAAAACAGTGACATCTTATCCTTTTTCAGATGGTTGAAAAAGAATTGTGTGTCAAGTATATAGAAAAAGCTACATTTCTAAAGCTAAAAATGTGGTTAGTTTGTTCTTTTTTCCATTGAATTAGCCTGCAAGCCTTTACTAAAGCTGCATTTGGCTAGCCACAAATTCCTACTATGAGGGAGGACAAGAATGAGGAATGGGCAGGAAGGAGGCAGAGAAGCTATCACATGGGACAAAGGATCACTGGCCTCTCAACAGTAATCAGTCCAGAAGAGAAAAATGCCCATTTATGAGCCCCACCAGCCCCACTTACCAGATGCAATGGGCTTTACAGATTTTGTTGTTGTGACTAGTTCACAACTGTTAGTTTCTTCCTCCTTTTTAAGGAGTCACATATACAAAAGAAAATGGAATTTTTAAGGAGTCACATATACAAAAGAAAATGGAATTTTACCACTAGACCAGCTGTAAACACTATCATTACCTTTGTAAATAGGATTCATGGTTTTTGGCTGTCCTGTGAACTATTATTGACAAAGACTGCAAGCAACACTCTCCCTTCACTCCAGAAAACGCTTTGGCCAAAAACCACCTCTCACAGTATATGTGTGCTGTGCCTAACACTTGGGAATGCCCAGTTCAAATTTGTTAAAGTACTAGCAGCAATGTTAATAGTAGCAATGAAGTAATAGTAATAATCATCATCATCTTCTTCTTCATCATCATTGCTGTCTGTGCCTTTAAACATAATGGGAAAGCACCACATTTGTATGGGGATTGCCCTGACTGAAGTATTTGATAGCAGGGCAGCACAAGCAAATTTCCCCAAGGGTAAATTTGTACATGGCAGAGTAGCTTGCAGGGATGGTGGACTAACTCCATGCAGATTTTATGGGCTCTCTTATCTCTCAGTGAATGTGGTGTCTACTTCAAGTTTATCACACAATAGCCACACCTTAGGTCCCTCATTGCAATAACAAGCACAGAATGACCCTATTATACTGGCATTGTTTAACAACCCTTTACCCTCAGAAGTGTTTCTGGATAACATTTTGACAAGTTTCTTTTTGGATGCATGCCATTCATGCCTCTGGTTGCACTTGCAGCCTTGAAGAGATCTGAGATATATATAGACTTGCTGCATAGGAGTCATCCCACCTAAATTTGCACACTTCTCCTGTAGATACCTACATCTGCTCACCACTTCAGCCTCCCCTTTACAGTCTGTGGAGAGGAAAAGATGTTTTTAGGGCCCAGCTCATCTGGCCTATTTCATATGTCTATTTCAAGAGGAATTTTTCACACCCTAGAAGGCTAGTCCACTGACTGGAGAAGGAACTTGTTGACTAGCTAAGATATAGGTGTCTGTGTTGTACAGATGAATCCACCCACAATATTTAAGGAAATGTATCACATCCCCCTGTTTCTTCATGAAGCCTGGCACATGTGTATGTGTGTGATACATTGATCCCTGAAAGTGTCTTTGTTCTGTTAAGTTTCCTGGTTTAAGTTTTCATGCCAAACCTATATTTAATTGCAAGTCAGCTGATCACAGACTGTTATTCCTATAGCTGGTGCCCATCTGGACAGCAGTGGCTTTACCCCAGTTGAAAACTGCCCAGATCTCTAAAAGGCCCTAGGGACAGCATTTTTCCATGACACCAAAACCTATGGACAGAGAGCATTTTGGTATCAGAATATTCTGGATATATATTCATATGTATCTCTATCCTTACATGCTGCTGAAAAACTTCCAGTTCAACTTTTCTTCCATAGAATGGTGTGTGGAGCAGGAATTAGGGATTTTCTTTTTCTCCCACAATTAATTACAATTAGGTATGTATAATGGATGGGCAAAAATTTTCAAGTGAATTTTCCTAGTCCATTTTTTTACCAGTCCTGTTATCTATTCTTGGCTGTCATGACTTGTTCTCTTGCAAGGTACTTTCTTTTTTTTTTTTTTTTAATATGATCTCAAAGTACAGTAATTTTCAGTTAGAACAATTGAATAAATTATTTCCAAAAATGAACTGGCATCACTCGTGTACACTGACATTCTCAAATATTCCAAAATGGTATCAGAGCCCAAAATTAGTAGGAAAAGTTTTAAAATTCTGATTTTTTTAGATTTGGATCATTTTAATTTACCTGATGGGCTGCAGATATTTTACTTTTTTCAGATGCATCTTAAAGGATTTTTTTAGCAGACAGATCTTAGGGTTTTTTTTCAGAAGCCACAAGGATTTGAATTTGTATTTAACTAAACCTCAAAAGTGCACCTGAAACTCCTGACAAAACCAGTAAAGCTGGTAACAGTGTTTTTATTAAAAACAGAGTTTTTATTAAACTTCATAGTTGGCAAATAGGTTGGTAGGAGTATAGGTATTATGCCAAAATAGCAGACATGCTACTCTAGGAAAGTTCTGTGCTGCCAGGTTATGACACTACAGTATGTAATCACTTTTTTTCTGCTGGTTTACTGTGATCCCTTGACATCAGTGAGCCACATTTTCAAGAATTACAAGATACATAAAGAGGCAGAATGGGATGTAACAGACGAATTAGAAGTTTTTTTGACTTTCCATGCAGCACTCACTTTGACCTATACTTACGGACAGAAATGTATTCTTCCCCATGTGCTTCTGATGTATCTCTTTTTCTGAAATACACCTGAACAATGGAAAGACTTCCATGTATACTGAACCTTTTATTATATATCTAGTAAATTCAGTATGTGCACAGTGAATGGCACTAAACAAATCTATCTGTATTTTCACTGGCAATAAAAAAAAAGGCTGTTCATTTTTAGATAAAGAGTTAAGGGTTGTAGAAATACAGCTTCATCCAAGAGAAATATTTGACCATCCATTTTCAAGATTTACAGCTCAGGAAAGAAATTCCTCAAGTAAGATATTAAGGAGCATGCTTTAAAAAACTTAAATGTAAGGCAGTCCTGCAAACTTCCCGTAGGTCTGGGCTAATGAGTAAATCATTAATGAGTAAATTAGACACTTTAGGTAGAAGGAATATTTTTATCATATGAATTCCAATGTCTAATTTTTTTGCTTATTTTAGGAGCCTTTGCTCCATGTAGAGTGCATACAATCCTCTGTGGGTGATTCTTAAGGCGCCCTTGGCTGTACAGGAAACCTGTGTTGCCCTCAGGCATCTACTTTAAATAAGAAGTAAGATACTCTTTTAAGTTAGAGACTGTGGATATTGTCTCTTGAGCAAACTTTCTTCCAGAGCACTGATGGTTTTCATGTTCGACTAGTGACACAGTTTTTTGATCATTCACATGCAGTAGCCTAGTGAACCAAATATTGGTTTCATCTGAGGAAATTAAGAAATTTTTTGCTTTTACTTTTACTAGGTTATGGCTAGCCATCTACTCCATCATCTATTTCTCTTTGGGATTTTTCCTTTCTTCTTTGTTTTATTACATTCAAATTACTGATTGCAAGAAGCACTAGAAAACAGTCACACGTTGTTCTGAAACAACATTGTCTCAGCTGTGGTTATATTTGAAAAAATGATTATCCCACTTCTTCCCTGTCCAAACACCATTATGTTTTAGATGTACTCTTATAACTTGATAGTGTTGTGACAGACATTAAAAGAAAATCTAACAGCCACACAATACTCACAAAATGAACCCACAAGAGCACCACCACACAACAAATGTTTGTGGATTATAATGTCAATACCAGGCAGATTACATGAAGTGCCTGGTAAGCCCTCCAATTCCCCACCACATGCCACTTTGTATGCTCTTTGAATGCTTTCTGTATTTACTTCAATTGCACAGGACACAAAATACACATCCCTATCTTTCCTGATAGCTATCCTCCCCTAGCCTCAGCTGTACCCCTGCCTTGTTTTCCTCCCTTCCTATCACCATTGCATTTTTTTTCTATTTGGAAACTTGGAAGTGTTTCCCAGTAGAGCCAATGGCAGTACTGCTCTGGTGAATCACCCTTGGAAACGATGCATCACAGAAGCCCTTCTCATCTCCAAATCCCATTCTGAAACCAGAAACATCCCAGTTTGCAAGGCATGAGCCCTGTCCTGCCACGCAGGGCCAGTGCCAAGGGGTTGCCATAGGTTGGGGCGGCTCTTGTATCGAAGGAAAATCTCTGTGGTGGCCAGAGGGATGCGACGTTTCGGTGCCCCTGAGGGACGCCCGGGGTGGGGACAGCAGGGTCTTGGCACTAAGCTCGTTGCCTTCTGTTTCCCTTTCAGCCTGAGCCGCCCTCGTCCAACAAGTGGCAGCTGGACAAGTGGCTGAACAAAGTTACCCCTCACAAAGCGCCCATCCTAACCCACCACGATGGCCCGGCGCTGGAAGCCCATCCCTACTACGGCCGGGTGAAGGCAGAGCGGCAGGAAGGACAGAAGACCCCGGCTGAGGGCCCGGCCGAGCACCGCAGTGAGGAGAGCCGCACCGCCGCCGCCGCCGCCGCCGCCGGGGACGGGCCGCGGCCTAGGACCGCCAACAAAGCACCAGGCAGCAAGGGCAGCCGGCAGAAGTCACCCCTCGCTGCCGACGGCGGGCCGCCGAGGCGGGCAGCGGGGAAAAAGGCACCGCGGCGAGCCGAGAGGAACTCCGCCGGAGACGGGCCCCCCTGCCCCAGCGCAGAGGAGCCCCCCCGGAGCCACGGCTTCCCTGAAAGCGCTGCTGCCGAGGCGCCCAGGGCCCGGCCCGGCGGCGGCGGCTGCAGAGCGGGGCACCGCCGGGAGCCCCGCTCAGCTGCAGCTGGTGAGAAGCGGCGGGCCCGAGGGCCGAGCAAAACGGCGCCCAAATCCAAGGAGTTCATCGAGACCGAGTCTTCATCCTCATCATCCTCCTCCGACTCAGGCTCTGAGTCGGAGCGGGAGGAGCGCCCGCTGCCCAAGGCGCCAGCGGCCGCCGGGCCTGAGCCGCGGGCTGCCAAGGACGCGGGGACCGGCACCGCCAGCAAACCCCACGGCGGCTGCAGTGCCTTTGGCTCTATTAATGCCAGGACTAGTAGTGAAATAGCAAAGGAACTGGAGGAACAGTTTTACACCCTGGTTCCTTTCGGTAGGAATGAGCTCCTGTCTCCTCTGAAAGACAGTGATGAGGTAAAGTCGCTGTGGGTCAACATTGACTTGGCTCTTTTGTCCAGGATTCCAGAGCGTTTGCCCGAAGAACCGCTGGCCATGAGCGCCGGAGCAAACCAGGCGGCCAGCTTCCCGCAGGGTAGTAGTGCTGAACCCCCCGCAGAGAAGGGTTTACCGAAATCTAGAAGGAAACGCAAGGTGAGCTGCTGGGGAACCGATCAGAGGGGTAGGGGAAGCCTCCAGTGAGTGAGAGGCAAACACCACTTGCGCCCACATCCAGTGCTCGATGGCCGCATCTTCTCCAGGCTGGCGTTTCAGAGCTGGGATTTGTCCCTGCTCTCCACGTAGGGACTGGCCAAACCCCAGGGGAAATGCCGTCTCTGGAGGTGATGAAATTCCTGGCCGCGAGGGATCACAGCTCTTTGGAGACAGAGTTTACTGCTGGCATGTGCCTTTGCATGCCTTAGCGAAGGCACTGCCTTTATAGTAGCATAATTTTCTCTCCTGAGGCTTCTCTCAAAACCTGAGCATTTGGAAATAATGCTCAGGTCAGCAAAGGGACAACTGTCTGCTGTCTTGTCATAGTCTACACAGTATCATTGTGTGTGTGGTAAAAAAAGAGGCAGCATTTCTTTCCCTTCTGACTGTCAGCAAGAGGCAAGCCCTTCAGCCCCAGCAGGGAGCCCTGGCTGTGTGAGGGATGCATTTGCAGAGACCTGGGACCTGACTGGTTCCAGATCCTGGTTCCCTCACACCCTGGTGGCCCCATTTTCCCTTGGGGCTATAGTGCATTAGCTGCCCCCTCCTCATCAGCACTGTCACAGTGCTTGGATGGGCACAGCCCTCTGCTCACATCCACCCTTCTGTCCTACTTCTTACTTTCTGGTGCCAAGGGGAAAGGCCCCTCCACTCCATGGCCAAAGCTGTCCATCTAGCAGGCTTTCTGGTCTTTTTGTACCAATCTGACCCCAAAATTAATTCTGAACTGCAATCACCATCTGCTCAGTTTCTGGACAGTTTTGCTGTGCAGCCAGTCATCTGTTGCCCTCTAAGCTACTGTATGCGTGCAGATGGACCTGTGTATTTTTGAAGACCATTTATCAAAAGCAGTCTTCCATATCGTTTTATCTTTCTTCATTTTTTCATTCTTCTTTTATTGGTATCTGGAAGGTGGCAGCCCTGGTTCAAGTGGGGAAATGGTGGAAACCAAGTTTTGTATTGTACCCTTTCTTTACATGCTGCCTCTTTAGTTTTTGGGGTTTTTTTAAGACATGGTCCAATCATCTCTGATTCCATGTTAGCTGTATACTCAAACACAGTATCATCATTTGTAACAAAATGACAGAAAATACCAGACCCAGACTTGCTGAAATATTTTTGTATCTGTAGTAAATCCAAACCATAAAAAAATATTACTTTTCTCTTCACTCAGTGTGAGAATGAGGAAGAGTGCAGAGACATCAAGAAGACTCACTTAGAGCGAGAGAGTTCTTCACGATTAGCTGCCTCTGCCCAAAGCATCACAACAGCAAATCACTGCAATATGAATGAAAATAGGTAAGCTTTTTCCTTGTTAGTTACCACTGAATCATACAGCTAGTTGCAGTTTATTGCCAGGTGTTATTTTTTCCTTTAGTATGATTTATTTTTTAATTATCACATTTTATGTTGAAAAATTAACTGCTGCAGTCTCTGTTCTTCTAGTTTAATGATGAAATTAGTAGCTCCTGACACATTCGTGTACTTAGGTTTTTGTCCTGTTGCACAAAGAAGTTGTGAGGCTCATGGAACAAGTAATTATAGCTAGAGCAGTGTGATTTCCAAGACATATTCCCTAACACTGTGTTGTAGACAGCAATTCACATATATAACCATCTTACAGCCTTTTCTTTACTTTATTTACTTACAAGTTTCAAGCTTTAAGTTTGACTGTATAAATAGAATTATGTATCAGCTCTGTGGAAAAGATTGAAAAAAATATTCATAACAATGCCTGCAATACTCAGCTCTAGAAGATATCTGAGAATCAGTATTTTTGAGATTACAAGCATTCCATTCTTTGTAATTAGTAAGTATTCTAGGACAAGGAACTTAAGACTTTTTAAAAAGTGAGATTTTTGAAGGATGTAGGGCATGAAACAAAAGATGAATATTTAGCATTCACTGGCATGGTTTATGCACACAGAGCCCTATCAATGTTGGAGCAATCACACTTCCAGCAGTCTGCTGGAACTGCTTCCAGCAGTCAAACTTAGACATACATGTTTTCAGAGTTCAGCTGCATGCTGCTTTGTACATGCTGGTTATCAGTATTTTTTTATTATTATTATTATTACTATTTTTCTGGTAGTATCAGGGTACATCTTGGGATGAAATTGCTACAAAATAAGAAAATATTTGTATTTACTGTAGTAGGATTTTCTATTGCACACATCTTGGATGAGATTGAACAATTCTTGTCATTAATACTGGAAAAAATAATGAAGAAAACTGATATATATAGTGTTTATGCAAAAATATGCATTCAATTTCTTTGTCCTGACATGTCACATATGTTTCATAAAGTGAAAACAATGCCCAGAATGGCTCCTTTCTTGTGAGTGGTTGCATGCTTTCCTGTTATCCCAGTGTCAATATGGTTTATGTTGCATTAATTTTCAGAGAGTAGCATGGCTGCCATAGCTAGCTGTGTCACAGGGTTAATTCTGTGGTTCCTGGAAGCAAGACAGTGGTTTGTGTTTTTCTTGACCTTATATTCAGTACTTCCAGTAGCAACTGTGTATTAGTGAAACAATTTCTGAAATGTACAGTTGCCTCTTAATTGCTACAGTTGCCTCCTGGTTTGCCCCGCTTCCGAGATGCTTTTGTGGTTTGTGCCACAGTGTAGAACATGTTATCAAATGCTGATATTCCCACTGCTGAGGAAGGGCTACTGAGGCTGTAGCTAAACCAGCAGGGCAGCTATCAGGACCTCCTGGTCATCTTGCAACCAGCATCTATCTGCTCATGCTGGCACAGCCCCTCTCCAGTTACACCACCATAGATGGCTCTGAGGTTCTCCTGTAAATATACTCGCAAAACTTGTTTGGAACCAAACCTCTTTTTTCCTTTTCCTTTTCCTTTTCCTTTTCCTTTTCCTTTTCCTTTTCCTTTTCCTTTTCCTTTTCCTTTTCCTTTTCCTTTTCCTTTTCCTTTTCCTTTTCCTTTTCCTTTTCCTTTTCCTTTTCCTTTTCCTTTTCCTTTTCCTTTTCCTCCTTCTTTACCGTTTCATTTCTCTTTTCCTTTTTCTTCTTTTTCTTCTTTTGCTTTTCCTTTTCCCTTCTCTTTTCCTTTTCTTTTTTCTTCTCCTCCTCCTGTCTCTTTTACTTATCATTTTCCCTTTTCTATTTATTCTTTCTTTTTCTCTTGCTTTTTCCTTCTTTTAATTTGGGTTGGGTTTTTTTTTGCCAGAGTAGTAGTATTCGTCTCCCAGTAAAGCCAGCCAGACAGTTTGGGCAGCAGAGTTGTGGGCTGCAATAAGAGGAACAAGACCACCTTCAGCTATGAGCATTTTCTGTTGTGGAATTACAGTCTGAGATGCAGACTAAGTAAGGTCCTGCTTGACAAGAAAGCTCAGAGATACCCCAAATCTCTTGCACCTTTATCAGCTCCACAGTCTGCCCATTCCCGGCAGATGTCAGCCTTGAGACTGTCCTCTGCTGCAAGTTGTCCTGCATGGCCTCTCAGTGTAAGATGTACTGCTGCACTTCGGCTGCTCACACTTTGTTTAGGTGGGCCCTACTCAGTGTCCAAAGGCCCTGTAAGGGGTGTTCAGCACAAGTAGAAATGTCAGCTCCTCCTCATAAGTTCAAGGCTGTTGAGATCAGTAGCACAGAAAATAGGCCCTTATCTGTGGTGCCTGGCTCTGACACCCAGGAGAGCACTGAGTTTAGCATAGTATCATGGAGACAGCTTTTAAAGTTAAGTGGAGAAATTGGGAATGTGAGTGTGTAATTTAGATAGAGTTTTCTTAAGTCACTGGGTGAGAAAGTTAGAGTTTAGGGTTTAAGCTATTTTAGAAAGTAAGACACAAGATGGAAGATTTAGGGCGTTGTCCCTTTCTTCTTCTTCCTTCTTCTTCTTTTTTCTTCTTCTTTCTTCTTCCTTCTTCATTGCCCTCTTCTAAGGGTTTTTGTGTAATAATGAGTGATTGGATAGAGAATGCTGCAGTGCTGCACACAGGTGTTGGGTCAGATCACTAAGAGAAATAACTTACTTGGCATTTGATTACTGGACAAATAGACAAATAAAAAACCTTGAAGAGATTCTCCGTTAGCCATCTTGCACCTTTCTATCTTAGTGTATGTAGCTCCTTGTACTCTGTTTATATGTAATATAAATAAGGAAAGAATAAACAACTGAGCCCAAACACAAGAAAACAGTCTCTCTCTCTTGTCAATCCCCAGTCCTGGGGAAAAGAACCCAACCACCAGTGTCACCACCACATAGGGCTAAGCTCTTGAGGGTTGTGTATACTTCCAAAGAGCCGTGCCTTCCCTTGGATGTTTTAGGCCCATATTTTGACAGTGATGTATCTATCAACATGGGTAGCCGAGGCGTGGGTTTATGTTTGAAAAGAGGAAAAGAAATTACAGCATCAGTCTGCACATTCAACATAGTGCTAAAGATCTTATTTTTCTTAGGGGGAGAAGAAGGGCACAGTTGTCTATCTTTCACACTCTGAGTCTTGCTTTTGTAAACATCATTGGTCATTAAAGCAAAACCGTTGACATGGTGTTTTAAAGGTACTATGCCATGTGAAACAGTAAAAGTTCTGAATTACGATTCATGGCTTCTTTTACAGCTACTTTTTAAAAAGACTTGCCAGATAAATGGACAAATGTATGATAAGAGCACATTTAATTAGCTCTGTTCCCTGAAATTATGTGCAGAAATGAAGTATAGTTTTTACTGTATTCTTTTTTGTGATTCCATTAAGTGTATATTGTCTGATACAGTAACTATAAAGAAGTGAGAATTGTCCATAAAAAGTAATAGGCTGAATAAAGGGGAATGTGACAGGGAAAGGTATAGTGTTAAAATTGTCTTTCTGACCTTAATCACAGTTTTAGTTTTAATGCCAACTATCTCCTTAAAAAAACTGGCATTTTTTGTGTGTTGCTTTAAGATTTTCAGCTAAATATTTTCTTCAAATTAGTGCATCTGAAGTTTATTTCTGGGCATATTTATATGGTCTGTCTGATTTCTCATCCAAAACTTCTCCCAAGTAAATGAAAGCTGAAAATATTGTCTGTGTAACAGCTTTCTGCTTTAGAAGATAGAGCAGCTCACATTTCTCTGTGTCTACTGTTTGCATATGTTTCCTTTTGTCTGCATTATCAGCCTATCTTTCTTTGTCTTCAAAATCTGTATTAGATTAGTATAAACACTGCTACCAAAGGCTGGGCACTGAGCACAAAGACAAGCCAGTCATCTTTAAACACATTTCCTGTTTTAGTTCACATATGGTTTTATTGCCATGGCTTATAAATTGTCACCTGTAATGGTGAAATAGGGCTCCATAACCTGAACTTACACTTCAGAGCCTAATCTTCATCTCCAGCTATCCCTTAAGAAATGGTGAGCAAGTAGCCATTTATCTCTATATTTTTTTTCAAGTACTCTGATACAGACTTTATATTAGCTCCAGAATGACAATTTGCCTTGAAGGGAAAGAGAAGAAACATGATACAAATTTGTAAATGAACTCTTGGTCCCAATACTGTAAGCTCGTTTCCAGATACCAATAGACTTTATCCTGCCAGCAGGTTTTAAATTCAAAGTTTTGGTAATATATAAAACATTTACCTTTCTCAAAGCCAGCTTTGTGACACTCCATTACTGTAATTTCCATTTCCAGCTTGGCAATACCAATAAATAAAAATGAGAAAATGCTTCGGTCACCCGTCTCTCCCCTCTCTGATGCATCAAAACACAAATATTCCAGCGATGATTTAACTTCCTCCAGCAGACCTAATGGCAGCAGTCTATTACCTTCAATCTCCTCCAGCAAAAAACATAAGGGTGAAATCCAGTCGCAGCCACATCCTGGAGACTTCAATGTAAGTGTATGCTGCTCAAATATAAAGCTTAGCAGTATATTTTCCACTTTGTATTGCAGTCTGTGATAGTTTTGCAGAATGTTATGCAAAAAAAAAAAAAAGAAAAAAGTTGTAATAATGAATGTTATTTTCTAAGTTCAGCTTTTCTGGTTTGGAGTTTAGCAAGGCATAGAAGAAAGGAAAGATGGCAGGCTGTAAAACAGGCAAATAGCAAAGGCTACATAAGCAAGAGGTAAAAGCTAATGGACCCAAACAAATGGCTTTAGGCCTCCAGAGCATTGCTTGGGCATGATGCAAGCCCCCTACATTCATGGTGCATAAGCCCCCATGCTTACGGACTCACTCAGCCACTGCCTAACCATGGGTGTGCCTGCAGACAAATTTTTCTACCCGTCTCAGAAAAAACTTCTTCAGATTCCGCTTATACCAGTGACATCTTAGCACCAGCCTCACAACTCAGTTCCATCAGAGTTGTATTCATATCCTTATCAGAGAGTCTTGCCCAGAGCACACTTCCAGGTAAGGCTGTACTACAGCATTGTTCTGTGGCCTCTGCCTTCAGAGCACAGAGAGAGAGGAGTAGATGCTGCTCCTGTTTCTGCATGAGTTCTGTAATTAGAATGATGAAGACCTTGTTAGCTCTTTTGATTGAAGGAATTTCCATCTCTCTCTCATCTCATCTTTCAAAATCATACCCTACCCTCCAGCCTACAGGACACTGAGAGTAGATGATCAAGGGCAGACTACTGTCACCTCCTCCCCATGACATTGTTCTGCTTTGTGCAAAATACCTAGAAGAAGCAATTTGGATACCATCATCTTGATTCCCACTGCTGTAGCATCTAGAGAAGCTGTAAAGGCACTCTGCTGCCCATGTTCCTCTCCTTGCTACAAAAGCTATTCACGTTTTTCATTCTGTATCTGTTTGCTGTGTTTGTTATTTAATGTACAAGAGGCTTCAAAAGCCTAAGTATTTGTGCCTAAGCAACTAGAAAAGCAAGCTACCTGAATTGTAGCAGCAGTCTCTTCCAGCAATTTTTGCTGTGGGGATAAGTGACCCCCTGTGTCTGTTAAGTATATATATATATATATATATATATATATATATATATATATATATATACTTTTTTTTTTTTTTTAATGGAGGAGGAAGTAATAAATATTATCTTAATTTTGGACACATTTTCAAAAATGAGTTACCATAAATTGTGTTTTCCAAGGCTATCTCACAGATGCTTTTGGTAAACTGAAAAAAACAAAGTACATAAAATATTCCAGTAAAAAGGCCTTTAACATATAATAGTTACTAATTTATTTTTCATTAATTAAATGTAAAGTTTTAAACATTTTAACTTCCAAAACATAAATTTAGAAGTTTATAACCCATTCAGAATTATAATTATGATTCTTCACTGGGTATCTTGAAAATAATTTAAATTCCTTCACAGGTAAATGTGCTGGAAATCAAAAGTAAAAGGTGATTGCTTTATGATCCACACCCTTAGCAAATGCATTTCACTGAGATTTTCTGCATAGCCTAGCAATGCACCATTTGGTCAACATTTAACAACCTTTGCAATAAAATTCTTATGTATCTGGTTATTGATCTGAAAACTTTAGGCCGATGAACTGATCTGGATGTGCCGTGTAGAAGAGCTCATGAACTATAAATGTTAAACTTAGCTTGGTTTTATCCCATCTTCTCATCTGGCAGCCAACTGGCAGGCCCAAGTGGTCCTTCAGATATCTTTGAGAGACTGCAAGCAAAGCTTGCCCATAGTGGGCATTCATCCATTTGAGTTTTTTCCCCCATGTCCCTGGTGTCTTTCTGCCTGTCACCTGCCAATGGAACAGCATTTTTTGGCAGTTGTTATCAACTAAGAACCACCTGGGGCCCTCTGTTTTGCTCCATCCCAGTGCACAGTAGCCTCTACAGCAGGGTCACTTGGTGGGATGAAGGTGCTCAGGAGGCC
Source organism: Cyanistes caeruleus (assembly GCF_971803275.1). NCBI lineage: Eukaryota > Metazoa > Chordata > Aves > Passeriformes > Paridae > Cyanistes > Cyanistes caeruleus. The sequence continues at coordinate 30,806,181 of NC_141703.1, forward strand.
ACATGTAGAACAGGACTGCAACTAAACACTGCCAAAAGACATGTGCTTCCACTGCAGCACAGAGAAGTGATCTTTCAAGCTCATCAGGGGAGCTCTGGAGCACAAAGAAACCTGGATTACAAATTCATACAACACAGGCACATCACCAGTGTAATGTGAATCAAGTCAAATGTGAGCCATGCTCTCCTAAGCAAGGTACAGTGCTTGACTGGAAGCTGAAGGCAAAAGGTATAAGCTAATCTTCTAAATTACAAAAGATCTACTTTTTAATAATTTAAGTTACTGTGTTACAGAGTATTTTGATAGTTACCAGTAGTTTAGCTCAGTTTCTGCTGTATATCTTATTGAAACTCAAACACTTTACAAAGCCATATCTGTGAATTTGTGGTCATCAGTGTCAGGACACACATATACTTTCTGCTGAAATAGCAGGAAAATTAACTTCCCATGTACAACACAATGCAAAGACTCTGGTTTTTGTTATTTGGGTTTTTTTAAGTTATTAGCCAATTCCTAAATGTCTTATTGACTGTTTGTTGTCTAGAAAGCAGTTCACATCAATTCAGAAAATGTTCTTCTCTGCAATAAGCCACAGTTCCAAACAGAGCCTTGGTCACCTCTGTCCACCACACCAAGGGACTGCAGAAGAACAAAGCTTATCTTCGATGATATGTGAGTACATATGACTCTAAAATAAACAGTGACATTTAAAGAGAGAAAAAATACAATTTGTCCAACAGGAAATGAGACATTGCTTGGAGTATTACAGTAATACTTTATGTACATTGAGAAATTAATAACAAATATTATATAAAACCTTAATTTTTCATCATATATTAAGTTTCTAACCATAGAATAGTAGAATGCATAGAATCATGGAGTCATAGAATGGTTTGAGTTTAAAGGTACCTTAGATACCACTGAGTGCCAATTCCACTCCATGGGAAGGGCTGCCACTGACTAGACCAGGTTGCTCAAAGCCCCTCTCAACCTGTCCTGGAACACTTACAGGTATGGGTAACTCCACAACTTCTCTGAGCAATCTGTTCCCATACTTCCCCTCACAGTAAAAAATTTCCTCCTAACAGCTAGTCTAAACCTACTGCCGTTCAGTTTTGAGTCACTTCCACTTGTCGTGTCACTGCATGCCCTTGTCAAAAGTCCCTGATCATCAGGGAGAAGTGAGGACTGGCTGTTCCCTAAAGGACAGAGAGCCAAGAGCCAGGATGCAAAATACAACTGGCAGGGGTCCAGTCCCACAACACCCAAGCAAGGTGAGCAGGGTAAGCCTGAGGTTGGAGTCATCCCTGCATCCCTGAGCCTCGACAGCTGCTGCTGTCGTGGCTAGTTCTGATCAGCTAAAGGTATCACAAAGGCAGGGGGAGCAGGAAGCAGCAATGGTTAGGACAAGTATCTGGAGAGTTACTTGACCCTCTCCACTTCCACTTCATCCTTCACACATCCTTTACTCTCCATCTCTTAAAATAATTAAAGCTTGTAACTGTCTTTATTTTTGGTAAATTAAAAAATCTATTTTGTCCCCAAGGTCATGTAGGACATTGTATTATTTAGTGAACATAATGGTGGAACTGAAGGTTGAACTCCTAGTATCTAGAAAATCCAGATTTTTTTGATGGGTAATGTTATGGCCTGCAAATACTGATATTTGTTTCTGGATAGTGTAGAAGAGGTTTCTGGATAGTGTAGAAGAGGTTCTGTTCAAGGTATGCCTCAAACTGCCTGAAGCTCTGAGCTGTGTGACCTTGACATATTTTTCATATTTCCAGGCTTTCACCCATGACATCTCAAACTCCCTTATACAAAAGGAAACCCTGGGATAACAAACCATCTGGTTTCCTTAGAAACTGCTTTCTACCAGAATTGGGATTTTTAATATTTTTTATTACTATTATTATTATTATTATTACTGTTGTTTTTGTTATGCTTGTTCACACTATCTGGTCTCAAGGTCAACTAGAGAGACAGGAGACTCTCATGAAAAGAAACCATTTTTCCTGCTGTAAGGTATAAATAATTCCTGTGGACTTCAAAAGGATGTAACTGGTTTGTATGTCAAGAAAAGAGGACTGGTGAGATTAATTTTTGTATATTCATGGCAGTCATAAGCAGATGTAAGCTGAATAAATGTAATAAGTTTTTTGCCTCTTTTGGAGAAAACTCCCCTGTGTATATATCCTTATTCACCTTTCTCCACCTCCCTCCACGTCTTTAACTCTCCTGTATTCAACAATCTCCATTGAGGAAACATGAAACTGTTTATAAGTGCTACCTAACTCATCATGTATCTTAAAATATTCTATCATCTATAATTTACTTGCAACTGTTCAATTTTTTCTGCAGTTTAAACATGTACATACAAAGCAGAATGGTGCCAGTATCTGATAAAAGTCAAAATTGTAGGATGTGCTCACCTCTGGATTAGAAAAAAACATAGAAACAATTACAAGAAAACTGTTGTGTCTTCATCTGATTTTCCCTTAAGATGCTGACAAAAAAAAGGGTGAATGGTTTGCTTTATTTTTCCCCTAGGATATAGTCATAGGAGATCTGCCTTGGTCACCATCTCTATCATCTTAGAGGCTTTTATCACTAGCTTTTCCCATTAGTGTTACAAGTGATTCCTCTGGCAGGCATCTCCAATAAAACTGTTTCATCTTTTCAGAGAGAGATACAATTAAATTGTTCATGTGTAGTGCCTTCCATGTAGAATATCCCCAAGCAACTTGTAGACCACTAAAAAAAAATCTAAAAAGGCAAAAAAGATAAAAACACTGAATCAAATATGTCCTAATTTGGCCTTAAAAACCAGAAACAGTTAAATGCCTGTTGTGCTAACTAGAGGGAGATTGTCATGTACTACAGCTGTCATCCACAACTTGTAGCTGGGATACGCCACCAGAATATCAGCTACACTGGATCTTCATCCTGAAATTCCTGTGCAGAGAAGTCACTGAAATGTAGCAGATTAGACTGGCTGCAAATGTTAAATGTCAACAGATTTGACTCACATGTTAGAAGGATCAAATTAAACATGGCAACCAGTCCCTTTCAAATTTGTATAGCACCACAGCAGAGGATTTGAAGAAATGCAATACGGTAGGTCTAAATTATGTAGTAATCCTAATGGCAGCATTTGTCCTAAATGATGCCTGTGAAGTATTTCATCTCATAATCCATGAAGTTCTGAATTACTGTAATCCAGCCATGGCTTTAAAGTCTTAATTTTAATCATACTCTAAAGTTCTAAAGAGAGTAAATCCCTTATATTTGATTTAAAACAACAACTAATTTTTTTGACCAGTCAGTGTCTCTTTACTGTATTCTCAATTTATTTTCTCTAGATCATTGACAACAGCTGTCACTAGCAATAAATTGGAACACAAGTAGGTCAGTAAAAAGTATATCTTGCTTGGCAGAGTGCTGTATACACATACACTGCAGTATAACAGTAAATATAGCTAACAGTCTTCAAAAGACAGGCAAAATTCTACTTCCCCTGGTTTGCCATTGTTTGCTGATGAATCTTGATATATCCCCAAAACTGGTTTAGCTGCTGGCTTGGGCTGCAGCCTGAGTGACTGGGGTGGCTGCTGATGTATCTCCCTGTCTCGCTGCCTCTATCTCCTGTCCTACAAGTATGTAGCAATGTGCAATAAGCATATACCAGGGCCCAGCTTATTGCAATGATCTTTTTCTCCTTAGAATCATCATGGCACTTCTCTTTCAGGTATTTCCCCACCTCAGCTGGGTTTTGAATTTGTTCCCGTGGAAAGTCCCAGGCTATAGGATCAGAAAATTCCTTCAGGGTTTGGTCCATATCCTCCCATTCTCCACACCACTCAGGATTTTCCACACCTGGGTCTACTCCTGGATCAGGGATCTCATCAGCTCCTCTGGACATCTCAGCCCTCATTCTAGAGAAGCTGTAGACCATGTAGAGGAAGCTTACCAGATGAAACACCAGGAAAGCGATGTCCTTAACACTCAGGGGAAATTGAACATTCTCAAAAAGTGACATAACAGATTCAAAGGAGAAGAAGGAAAAGAGAGGCTGAAAAGCCTCATCCCCTGCTCTTCCTCTGACAAACTGGGTGCAATTACCAATGAACTCCCAAAACGTGCTACTGGGACTGGGATGCAGGGTAGAATGAAGAAACCATAAACCAAATATACCTTGCACCAACTCCAGTACCTTTATAACCTTCCTATAAATCAGTATCACCAAGCCCATCACAATAGCTATTTTAATCTGTGCCCCTCTACTGTAAAAGCTACATGTTAGGGACAATACTGGAGCTATCTCTGGAGAAGAAAATAAACCTAGGGACCAGAAAGGTATTAAAACATCAAAAAAGCCTAGGGACCAAAACCACATGAAGGCCTCCACCTTTAGAGACATTATGCATTCAAAAAACATGGCTACTGACTGCTTTATCCCAATACAGAGCAAGCACAACCAAAATGCAATCAGTACAGATGTTTTTCCACTTTCTCAAGCCCCATGTTGGGCGCCAATTAATGTATTGTCCTGGTTTAGGGCAAATTTGGGAGAAAACCTCCAAACGGGGTCCCTCTAGAAAGCAAATTCAAGAGGCCCCTCCCCCAGCTGGTTCAGGAAAAGATTTTCTTAGAGAAAAGTGGAAAAAACCTGTTTATTTAACAGAAATTGGATAATACTAAACAATGAAACCTCTTGCTGTTCAAAGAGATGGCACATCCAGAAAAGTCCTTGTTGTGGGGTGTAGCTTGGCTCGCTCAGTTTCTTTTCAGTCCCTCCAGCACTGGACAGTGCCTTTATGGACCACAAGCATGAGCTCCTGACATTTTTCTGGGTTTTCAGTCCAGAGCAGGCTTGAACAGATCCAAGGGAAAAAACAGTCCAGGGAACTTCCCTGCTCATCTAGCTAAAAAACTAACAGCCAAGGAGAGCTCTGTCCCACTGTCTGTCCATGCCACAGACAACACAGTCCAGCAGCAGGATGCGGGGTAGTGAGGACTCTTTCTCTACACAAACTGCAGCTTCTTCCCCTGCTTAGCTCTCAGAGCCAGTCTTAAAGGTGCAGAACTTAATATGTAAAATAAACAAGGTGATTTGGGATACAACTATTACAAAGTCACCTCATGACAAGGTTCCAGAAGCAGAACTGAATGTCACAGATGGGAGAGAACAGTCTCTTCCACCAGTCTCTCCCAGTCTTTGCTCACCTCTGCAGGGTGAGCCATGAGCAGATGTCTGCATTGAATAATGAGGATAGTCCAAACCCTGCAGCTCTTTGAGTAGCCTAGGACTCACACTGAATATGAGGAAGTCTCATCTAACTTCACATTGTTTTTGCTGTTCTGTGTCTCTGGCTCTTGACAGAACTTGTCTTCCTTAGGTTTTGTTTCTCTGCTAATATCTACAAGTCCATCGCAGTGCAACTGTACATTTGTCTGCTTGTGCTGGATCACAGAATGATGTGGATTTTTGTCCCCCTCAATGCCAAGATTCACAGATAGTGTGTGGAAAAGATAGTCCAATGACTCTATCTGAGGCTTAATTCCCAAGACAGCTTTGCTGTCCCTGTGGCGGTGGAAAATAACTTCACATACATTTGAAGAATGTGCTTCAAGTCCATTTTTAACAATATAATTACCCAGAAGTTTCCCTTTTAGATGAGAAGGTTCACTGCAATTGCTCTAGGGTGCAAAGGCTGTGATTCCTCAAGGGTGCATTAGAGCTTTCCTAATCATTCCTTCAACATATAAAGGATATTTCGATCTTTCAGTGATGATGAACTACACTGGCAAACAATCATAATCTCTTTAGATAATCACAGGTAGACCATTTAAACTTATTTTTTGTCTGGGAATACCCTGTTCATATTCAGAACCAACAAAAAGTCATGGAGGTGGAGAGGGGCTATGATAATTGAACACACATGAGGAACATCAGTTCCCAAAATCCTTATCAGATGTCTTCCTGGTCTTTAGTTATATAGTATAGTATAGTTATATAGTATGTATACTATAGCAAATTATTACTTCTTTCAGTTCCTGTGATTACTGAAATGTCTGAGACAGGCTCCATTGGACAGGATCCCTGGATAGGGTCTTTGTTTCAGGATCACCTGCTTCCTTTAGCATAGACACCCAATTCACTGACTCAGGCTTCACACGTACTCTCACCCAACAGTTCCACCCACACCTTGACTTCTCCCTCACCAGAGCTGGCTGCCAGATAGACCCTCTCCCAGAAACGTCTTCCTGCCTTTGCTTTCTTGTGAATTCAAGGTGTCATTCTGTGGCTTTTTTAAACAAAACAGATCTGGACTGCTGTGGCCCCACTGATTATAAAGGCTGTCACTCTAACTGAAATTAGCTTCATTCAGAACATCTATTTAACATACATTGAAAGAGACAAAATTGTAGTTTATCTACAAGCACACACTGTTTTCTGCCTCTCCTTTTAAAACAGGAACTCAAGTCCCTATTGTGAATGCTTGTTTCATTCATCTCTCTTCACTTTTACACTTTGCCCTTGTATGTTTTAATCTAGATATTGATTTCACATGGGTATCTTTAAGTCATGAATCTGGGTCATACACAGAGGAATTTGTAGTAGTTTTGACTCTTTCTCATGTTCTTCTATATTTCACTACACTGACATGGTTAGTCAGGGGGAGTTTGCATTTTTGCCAAAATAGGATTCCCCACTTACTTTTATACCTCTGCATTTCATGTACATTAGATGCCAGGCCTTAATTTTGTCTGCTATTTTTTGCAACAGTAACTCCCTCTCTAGGTATCTGTACTATTTACCTATTCATCCTATCTGAGATATTGACCTTGTTATACTAAACCCAACAAGATAGTAGCTGTATAGTTGTGTGATTGGGTAAATTTTTCTCACATTTGGCCTAACACCAATCAGATCCTTTGTTTCTGTCTTTCTGAAATGCCTACAGTATTATCATTTAAATGGCTCAATATTTATCTCCTGGCCTTTTCCACTTGCATGCTCCTCTGCTTTACTTCCAGGCCTGCTGAGTCTGACAGAGTGAGCATGAGACTTCCATAGAACTGGGTACCCACTTTGGCAGTGTCATGGGCTCTCCCCCAGCCTGTGTGCCACTATGTGTGCCGTGCCTCAGACACAGCAGTGCCATGTCCCATAAAAAAAGCATATATTTTAAGTGGTGGAACAGGCAGGAGGCTATGATCCATCAGGGGAGAGCACTGTTTTGTATAGTAACACCCGCTCAGCTCTATCATTCACCCCAAAGGTGAACGCCTTCATCTGTAACCCAGCATGTGAAACAAGCTCCTGACACATCCTGTTATGAGACAGCAAATAGGCTGTGTACACCTGCCTTTCATGCTATGTGGTTTTCCTGCTCTTACAGGATTTTCTTCTCCTCCTCAACAGAAAGTTCAGGGCATATTGGCACAGCTTCAAAACTGGCCACAGGTTCACCCTGGCTAGCCAATTTCTTCAGATCTTCGCTTAGCTCTGATCACATTTTAAAGTTGCTCATTTTACTGTTCTACTCCTTTCCAACACATTCATTTTTTTTAGGGTTTAGATTACTAAAGTTGCGAAACTGGTCCTATATTTAGAATTATGATTTAAGCTGCTTTTACTACATGCAATTGTTGTACACTGAGGAAGCACTAGCTTGTTTTTTTACAACACTTCAGCAGTATTATCTCTGAAGGGTATTAAAATATGCGCTTGGCTACATTTATGATGTTTAATTGAACTTTTATTAGGTTTTTTTAATGTATCCTCATAAAGCACCATACAACAGTAAGAAATAATGTACAAGTGGTAGATTATGTAAATGAAGCAGAAAATGCTATAGTTTAGTATTTAGTTCATATAAAATATAAAAATTAGATGAAAAATGTGGTTTTGAATGCAGTATAATTAAAATTGTATATTGGAGTCTAAGCTACACCATACTCTGTAAATACCAGTGGTTGCTCTGAGTTCCAAGGAGATTATTTTGCAGTAGATGCTGATAAATTACTGTACAAAGTAAGGCTTTTATTGATTCACTTTGTTTGATTCTCTTCCCCTTTTTTTTATTGCATGAGTTTACATTTTTGCAATTACCTGCTAAACTGGAGTAAATTAAATTCAGAGGAGGCAGCAGAAGACAAAGGTGGCAGAGGTGCACTGTAATGGCATGGAGCTAAATAGGATGACAGAAACGTACACACACAGGCATTCACCTGGGTAGTGGTAACACCGCTCTTAGGTGCTCAACAGCCTGGAAATTCTGAAAGGCTGCTTCTGGCAGAGGAGTAATTACAATGCCCGCGGCCATCCCACCTCACGCTGGGATCCCGCACAACATAACAAGCAATGGAAATGCTGTCCTTCCCGCTGGTTTTCGACAAGCTCCCAGGGAAAGCGGTGCCAAGGCAAGTGAGAGAAATTCTGGACAGTAGTGGATTGTTTGATAAATTTCATCCTGGATTCAGCCACAGCCATGCTACTGAGGCTGCCCTTGTCAAAGTCATAAATGGTTTGAATGCCACTGCTGAAAAGGAAGCCTGGCCTTGTTTGTACTATCAGATCTAGCCGTGGGGGGGTTGTTCTGTAAAAGGCTGGATTCTGTTGCAGTGCCTAGGTGACTGCCTAGTGTTGACTGAGAATGCGTTGAAATCGTTCCAGCGGTACTTGATTGCTTTCCCCAATCAACAGAGTAGGGTAAATTCTCCTCGAGAGCAGCCAGTTTCACATAATGACACTTGATCCCAGGGAGAATTCACCAGCAGCCTGACTTAGTTGGCTCTAATGCTTTACACTCCTTCTCTTGCCATTCACAGAGATATATGAGATGCATTCGAGCAGTGTATTAGAACTTCTTTTTGGCTTTGTTGAAGAGGACTATATTTCTAAAAGTACCAACAATCAGACATTCAGAAACAAAGACTTTCTTGTGCAGTTTGATAGAGATAAAACATTTGTTTCTACCTGTTAATTTGAAGTCAGACTTCTTTTTATTTTTTTTTTTAATAGGAGGTCTGAATTCTGTTTGTAAATCTGGAGTGAAAGTGCTGATGCCAATAGATTCATAGAGTTGTAACTAATTTAAGAGGAGAATCTGACCCAATTGTCTGAAAACCAGAAGTCAGTGAAAAAGTTTCCTTGGAACTTCAGTTTACATTCATGACCAGTAAACATAAAGAGTCTCCAGTGCTGCTTCTGCTACTCAAAAGGCACTCCAGTTCAACCAGTAGCCTAGCACAAGAAATTTTTTACTCTCTTGGTTCTCTGGCTGTGTCAAGGATGTGATCTGCAGGAGAATTAGAATTTTTTTCTGTTCTCTCATTTCTCAGGCTATAGCAAGGCTGTGATCTGCAGAGGGATTGCAAAGCTGAGACCAAAGACCTGAAAAGGGTTTTAGCCGCAGATCTTTCTGAATCTCATCAGTGGGAAAACACATTTGCTTGTCCTCAAGATGCCTCTCATCAATAACATAGAGTATCTGAAATTAGCATTCAGTGAGATTAGTTGTAAAGTCTCCAGTCTAAGATTATCAACAACGTAATAGGTCAAGCTGCAGAGAGGGTTTGCATGGACCTTCACATTTGTAGCAGAGATGGGTTCTTGGTCACTGCAACTTCAGAGTCCGTAAAATCAGAATATGACTAACTAACTTCAGAGACGAAAAATGTGCAGTATGCAAAAGAGCTATCCAGAAAAATTAATTTATACATCAGTTTTCTCATGTGTCTGCATATGTCCGTGAGCTCAGGCAACCTCTTATCTTCAAGGAGCCCATAAAAGAGGGTGTTTTTTCTTATTTTTTTACTTCATGACATAATAATTTAAACTAGTATACTGAATTTAGAAAGACAGATTATGTTCATGTGCAGTGGGAACGTAAACTAAACTGAACTTCAAATCTTTAACTCCCATAAAACAAACAGTAAATAATTAAATGTAAGTACCCCATTTTGCTACTAAAATGATACAAAAACATACATTGAATCTATTGGACATTTCAGCTTCCCATTTTCCTAACATGCACATTAGTTATCTGAATAGAAAGGTCATTAACATGTAGCAATAAATTGAAGAATAGTATTTCATAGGTGGCATAAAGACATCAGAATTTGACTTGGCATGTTTATTAACACTACTGAACAAGTTCTGTTTAAGAAGCTAATAAAAATGATACCCTATCAGTTTTCTTCCCAATGCATCTTAATTTCTGTTAGGCATGCCCTGATTTTTAAATCAATCTTGTATTTTTACTATGGAAGTACCTAAACATTCACATGGAGAATATATTTATGCTTCGCTTTAAAATGGCATTTTAATAGCTTCTTTTTTTATATTAGATTTTGCAAGCAGCTTAGTAAAAACCAATGACTTCAGTTTCTGTGTTATGCCTAACCATCCCATAGCAGGGCCCTCAATGCAAGTTTTCTTTGTTCAGGAATGTTCATGTCTCCTGCTAATACCTTCATTGCTAATCATAACTCAGAAAAATAAATCCTGCTGCAAGTTGAAAACCATTTTACAATTAATGTATAAATAAGTCAATCATAATTACATTGTGCTATCTCACTTTGTTTTTACAGCCTCCTACCATGCTCAGACAAGAAAATTAGACATACAGTGCTGGGTGATATATAGGTGGCAATGCTGGAGAGCTTTTATTTTAACATCCTGAGTTTGACAGGCTTATGTAAAAGTTCATCACTTTCATCATTTCAGAAAGATGAGACTTAGTTTGTTGATTTGTTCTACTTGGCTTTGATTTTTGGGTCTTCATAGTAAACCATCTTCCCTAGGTCATTGTGCAAGACAAAGAGAGACAGAACTTAATATTTTTTAAAGAATTCTTTCAGTGTTTCTGACAACATAGCTATTTTTCTTAATTCTTAATTAATCTTAACAAGCTAACACTGTTTCAATGCATAATATTTTATAATTGAACAAGACCAGTTTCAGATGGTTCTTCCTATTAAGAATGTCTTCTGGGGAATAGGAAGTATTTTCATTGGCAGTAGGTTATGAGATACTGGGACACAAAGCTGTCTAGACCCCTTTCTGACCTAACAGGTAGAGTAATCTGGGGTGAAATTCCACTCTGTGGGAGAATAATATTTTAAAGAAAGTTGGGACAAAGGAACTGCTTTCCATATCAACAAGTTTTTTTGGACAAAAATCACTGTAAATTAGCCAGACTTTGAATTTCATTTCTATCTAGTTATATTTAGCCTTTCTTCTCTTCAAAATAAGGTTGACTAACTTTCTGTGATGCAGTTAAATGTCCTTAAAATGGCAAATAAGTAGAAAGAAACAGACTAAGTAAATACACTGTTCAAATAGCCTTACATTCTTAAGGAAGTTATAAGGCTGCCCTCTTCTGTCAAGAGGTTCCCCCTTGTTCCTACTTACTTCTGAGCATGCTTTTAATGCTATGAGCATGAATGTTTTACTCATCCATCCCACTTCAATTTTTAGATCTGCATTGTCTCTGACTGACACAAAACATTTTGTTAAATAAGTGTGCTCAGAAATCTCAATTTCAAGAAAAAAAAGGGTTAGGAATATGCGTTTTTTTGGTCTGAGATAGTCTCAAGGCCTTTTCTGCCTCTCACCCCATACCTCCAGCAGGAAGGCTGGGATTGCACAAGGAGTTGGAAGGGAACACAGCTGGGACCCCTGCAGACCACACCATGTGGTGTCATGCTCAGCATATAAAGCTCAGAGAAGAAGGAAGAAGGGGTGAATATTTGGGGTTATGACATTTGTCTGCCCAAAGTCACTGGTAATGCCATTGGTTTCCATGAGATGGCTAAACACCTGCCTTCCCATGGGAAGCAGTAGATTAATTCCTTGTTCTGCTTTGCTTTATCTGTTTGTCTTTACCTAAATGTGCAAGCTTTCTTTCACTCTTCTGCTCTTTTACTCTCCTAATTGTCTCTCCCATCCCATGGGAGGGAAGTGAGTGAGTGAGTGAGTGAGTGAGTGAGTGAGTGAGTGAGTGAGTGGAACTGAGCTGCCTATTGGAATTAATATACTACAGATTGCTGAGTGGCAATAATAACATAATTTACAACACCAAGCTCTTAAAAGCAGAAGTAGTAAAAACATCAGAATTCATACTACAAATACTCCGGAATATCTCATTTTCTTGAGATGATGACAAAGGAATGACTCTCTAACTAATACTAAGAAAACTATTTTGCAAGTCAAAACTTCCCTCTTTGAGAGAGACGAGAATGTAGTAACCACAGTATCAGCTGAGAAGAACCAGGACATATTTTAGCTGAGTAGAGAAGGAAGGTCACCTCCCAAGAACCTTCAGAGTATGGAAATGTGAAGACTTTTATGAGAGGCAATGACTGAAGATGCAAGGTTATGATCTGAAATGACATGGCAAATGGCTGTTCTCCACAGTGACTTAAAAAGGTGCCATAGGGAGAGCTTGTGGGAGGAGATGAAGAAATTAGCTTCAGCCATGAGGAGCTCACTGACACAGTGACAAGGAGACATCAGTTTGTGTCCAGTTTGATGAGTCTGGTTACAAACACATTTCAGGACAGCAAGAGAGGTTGAATTTGTGCCCTGCAATCAGTAGGTCAGGTAGGTTAAGGAAGGGATGGAATCTCCCAGATCTGTTTGAGGAGAAATCAGTGGAGAAATTGGCACAAGGAATGCCAGTGGAGTTGCAGCAGGTGGCCCAGCACTGACTTAGAGATGAATTCCAGGAAGCAAAAGTAAATAGCACACAGCATGCTTACAAGATAAGAGGGACAAGAGCGAGATGCAGCTGTGGAGGCAAGCAGGTTCAATGTGTGTTTTCAAAGTGGAGAGATTAAACACACACTTGTTTTGAGAGGAGGGAGAAGCCAAGGCAAATAACAGTGTACATAGAGGAATAGAAAAAGAGGTAAGCAGGCATCATGGAGAGGACAAGACAGACTATCTTGTTCTGCTTAATGTGTGTATCCATTTTGCAGATCAGAACTGCACTAATTTGGGAAGAAGTTCATATAATCCATAAAAATGCATTTTATTAGCCTTTCTTTACTTGAATCACTGACTTCTAAAGAATGAGAACAGCCATAAATGCTATTGTCTCCACAGGCAGCAATTTGAAAATAGAAGATGCATGGTTACACGATAAGTGTATTTTCTTCATAAAAAATGTTTGCAAATCAGGTTTAAAATAAGGGAAAAATAACCTTAAAATATTCTGCACATCAGAAAATAATAAAATGTCTTCTTATTTTCCCCTGGTAGACCACGCAATGCAGATTACTTTATGCAGGAAGCTAAACGGAAGAAGCATAAAGCAGATGCAATGGTGAGAACATTTTCTTTCCAGTTACATTGCTCCAAATAATTTTTGTAATGCAGTTTCTTCATCAGTGCAGTATTGCTGGGGTAATTATAAAATCTATTATAAGGATGGCTAGGCTTGTTAAATTAAGAAATGTTTATATAATCAAATGTTCATAGCCCAATAAACTATGACTTAACAAATAATGACTTACTGAGATAAAGGCCTGGATAAATAAAACTTTCCATTTATCCCTTTGCTTTAATTAGTAACTATAGTAATGGAGGCTGCGTAACGAATCCACATACCTATCTTCTCAGTTTAACTAGCTGGCTAGGTCCTATAATTGCATATCCAAATTTGGTCTGGTAGCTGAGGTATTTGTACATTTTTTAAAGAGCTTTGGCTTTTCAGTGCCAGAAGAATCCTGGTTTCATGGCAGATGTTTTCCTACATAATCATAAGCACACAAGGAATCTTTGTAACCCTAGAGGAACACCTAGCACACAAAGTACAGTTGCAACAAACAGATTCATGACCTTGGCTTTGACCTGTCTAAAAATGTAGGCAGTAAGAAAAAGAGGAATCTGAGATTATATGGAGCACTGAAGAGATGCTTGTCTTTCCAAACAAATGGGTGCAACAAAGTATGCAGTGCTGCATCAGAGCTCTGCTTAGCTGTCCCTCACTTCTCTCCAAGGCTGTGTTTGTCCAGCACCACAGATAAGCCAGCACAACATGAGGTCTTTGGGATGGCAGTATATGGAGTGGGACCCTGCATTGGCATGGCTGCTTTGCAGATGGGGGTAGCTGCATTCCTCCCTTGCTCTGTCAGACACACCTTTGCTGTCATACCATCATGAAAGAAGAAAGGTGGCTCAGAGCCTCTTTCTCTTCACCACCTCTCAGCTGTGCAGAGTGCAGAGAGGTGTGCAGAAAGGCCAAGGAAGCAGAAGCAGGTCCTTCATTTAGAACGCTAACACTGACTTTTACACTCTACCTGAGTTTATTAGCACAAATTTCTATGTTTTATTCAGTTCCATATTACTCTAAAGTGAGTCTTAAAATCAGAGAATATTGTGGAGAAGTACAAATGGTGCATTTTAGTGTGTTGCTTTAAACAAAATGGAAAGGATCACTTAATATGCAAAGGAAATTCTTAGCCTGGAGAGAAATGTTTTTATGGTAGACTCCCAGAAAGAGGAGTTGCAAGCATTATTCTCTATCGTGCCACAAGTTTGCTGCATGAAAGTCACCTAGGCACATTTTAAATAGCTTTCTATCAGTATCAGGTGGTTGAAATATCGTCCACATTCAGCTTTCCTACACAGTGGACCAGGACCTTACTTACACCTTGTGAACAGCCCTTTGCAGGTGCTTCCTCTCCCTCCCTGGCTGTGTAGGCATCCTGGGGAAAATGCCATATTGCCAAAGTGCCTCCAGGCACTTTGAATCACCTTGCTGGGCTTGACACGTCCTGCTTTGGCACTGCACTACCTGACACAGGCACTCAGAGTGAGCAGCTTGAAAATTGCTCTAAGTCTCTTTGCTCCTCAGTCCCCCATCTGTGAAATTGGGATAATAGCACTTCCACCCTCACTGGAGCATCAGGGGGAGAAATATAATAAAAAGTTTGTGAAGTTCTCTGGTATGATCGCAGTGGGAGTCATATAAGAACCTAAAATAGATTGAAGCTAGTGTGCCATTCCAAAGTTACTATTTAAAATCTTTATCCCTTGGAAAAGAATAAGGTCCATTAACCTTTCACTGTGTGCATCAGATTTCAACCAAATGCATCCAGTCCATTAATGGGCTTTATGTACCGCAGGAGTTCTGACTGAAGGAGAGAGAAGCCAGGACAGAGAGGTATTAGTATGATTCATCTCTCTCTTCACATCAAAAATGAAATTCTGAGGGCAGAAAAATGGCATGTAAGTGTACACATATGAACATTATATGCATATTTGCATATACACTGTTACTGAGACCATGCATGTATATGCATTTAAGTGCACAAATACACACACAAAGTCAAAGAAGTACCAAAAATAGAAGAAACGGGGCAAGGAAGGAGGATGACAGAAAATGCTGAGGGAGCAGAGCAGTCCCTGAAAGAGGAGGAGGGTAGAGAAAGCAAATTCCTGACAAGAGAACAACAGTGCTGAAAATGGTAGGGATAAAGAAGATGGGCGAACAGAGATGAGCCTTTGTATAAGAGTTAGTAGTGAAAGTATTTAATTCTCTTCTCTTAGTTCTCAATATCCATTACCATTCTTTGCTGAGTGATAAAAAACTACATCTATAAAGATGTGTGAAACTCTTTTTAATGAAAGATGAAAGAAGGAACAAAAGGCAGCATCAATTTGTGGAATTTCCACCACTGGAAGAGCTTTGACAAACACGGTTGGAAATGTCCTAGGCAGAGCTGACCCTTATTTGGACACAAGAATGTGGAACAAATAATACCTTTTTTAGATATCAAGATATATTTGGCTATTTAGATATAGAACCTTTTTTTAGCTCTATTTTCTGTATTTTATGATTTTCACTGATGCACAGGTTTTGATGGGTATTAGCTTTCTCACAGGAAAAATTGTGAACCTGAAGATGTATCAACTTGTGTCAAGTTTACAATATTAGTTGAGATAATCCCATCAAATGTAACAACATCTTGATGATTACACTACATCCCTGTGTCCTTATTTTTTCTCTCTAGGTGGAGAAGTTTGGAAAGGCACTGAATTATGCAGAAGCAGCACTATCGTTTATTGAGTGTGGAAATGCAATGGAACAAGGCCCAATGGAATCTAAATCCCCTTATACCATGTATTCAGAAACAGTTGAACTCATCAGGTAGGAAAGGGAGAAGATGACCCTAGGGGTTATTCTGTGCAAACTTGCTAATCTGCATTATCACCTGTTTTCATACGTGCAATAAAAGGGTAGAAGTGAACTCCTTACAAGGGCCTGCTTAGTCATGTGTAACGTATATGTATTATCTGTGATTTCTGTGTGAAATTAATTTCTGTGAAATTAAATCAAGAAACTGTGAAGAATGAGAAAAAAATGAAAGAAACAAACAAAAACACAATCAAAAAAGCCCAAAGATTTTCCTATTACCTGATCTGCTAATTACTTCAAGAGTTTCATGATGTAAGCCCTGAGCTACTCAGTGGAGAAAAACAGTAATTCAGAATAACAAAACATTCTCATGGAGTGGTAACTTGAAAAATATTGCAATATGTTTAAGATTGCTGTTTAAAGATTACATGAAAGATGTGAGCAGTGATAGAAAAATAGACACTCAAAGTACATTTGATGTGGGTGCTCTTAATGTAGCCAGTGGAGTCAGAAGCGCAGCTCACCCTAGAGCTACCCCTACCTTCAGTCACCTTCATGGCTCTCCAAAAGGCACTCTAGAATTCAGTGCCATCCACAGTCCCACTGAAAAAAGTATGTCTCTTTTCTCCATTATAGTTGGTACTTAAAATTAACATTTTGGCAGTGTCATTGGTAGAGAAAACAAAGGTCAAAATCATTGCAGCAGCTGAGGGACTCTGCAAGAGAATGACCCCAGACACACTAGTGGAGAAATCTGCACTGACAGTGACCATGGTATCATTCCTCAGGACAGTCAACCATGCACATCTTGTCAGGATTAAGCTCATAGGAAGTAACACATTTTCATTTTTAAATGTTTTTGTAATGAATCAGAGCTTCTAAAACAAAAGCATTCTTTTGGACTTAGTGTTGATGTGAAGATTTTTTTGCATGTTAATAATTCCACTGGCATTTTATTCCACTTCGGGCTGTCTTCTCATGCATTTCAGTGGATTGAGGCCAGCTTTCTAACTGGAAGTTTATTGAACAAAATCAAATACTTTTTTTTTTTATGTAAGAGAACAGTACCTTCCATCTCTGCTATTTTTTCCTTCTTTTTTTTTTTTCCATCTCTGTAATTCCTCCCTTTTTTTTTTTTTTTTCTCTAAAAGGCAGAAGGCTCATTCTTTGTCTGCCCTGTCTTTTCTCATGGTGGTAAATATATGGTCCAAACTCTGGAAATTAATTTTGCTTGCAGATCCATAGTTTTCAATACTGTGTACAGCTATGGCCATGTTGTAATGTGAATTGCTGTTGATCTCGCTGAAACTCAGACAAATAAGTAGTTTGCTAGGTATGCCTGTAGAAAAAAAATGTTCATACTGAATCTTTGCACAGATATCAGAATTAGAGTTTGAAAGCAAAGGTAGGAAAAAATAACAAGAAGCTAATTATGGGGAACAGGTATTTTTCTGGAAGTGAGCCCAGAAGCACTGTATGTTGTTCTAACCTTGTCTGTTGTTCAGGTATTCAGCTGGAAGCTGAGATTTCCAGAAACCAATTTGTGATTGCATAGCACATACACTCTTGAAACAGTAGTGCTACCTTTGTGGATCTTTAATATTTATAGAGTTTGAATGTAATGTCATGTGAGCAAAAATAGCTCTGAGCCACATGTTCCCCCTCTGCTGTGCTGTGCTTGGAGGAGCAAATCTGGGTAGACACACTCAGAATTGGCAGGGTGAGGTCAGCATCAGCTTCCAGGCAGCCTGTCTGCCTTCAAACGCTCCAAACCCCTTTCTGCATGAACTCTGTGTAACTGGGTCTCCGCGGCAGCAGAGGTTATTTTGGTAGGACAGTGTCACCTCGCCAGCCAGGCTCCCCTCTGGACTGATGGATGATCAAGGGAGTTCACGGCTGTTTAAAGAGTGCAGGGAGGCACTGTTAATGACAAAGCAGCTCTGAAACACAACAGGAAAAACACATGTATGTCTGGTAACTTGAACAAATAAGTATAAAGGGGCAGATCAAATGACATATGCCAGCATAGCTGTCTGATCAGTAATATAAAACTGTCTCTGTTAACTCATGTTGGCTTTCTTCTTCTTGCTTAAGGTATGCTGTGAGACTAAAAACCCACTCAGGCCCCAACGCCACGCCAGAAGACAAACAGCTGGCAGCATTATGGTTAGTAGATCAAGCTTTCCTCAAAAAGCTTATTTTCTGCAGTGAGCCAGTTCTTGAAAATCAGATATTGGATGCGGCCAGATAGAATTATGTTCTCTATTGAAATTAAGAGAATATGTTCTTCTCTGGGAAGGTCCAGCCCTTGTATCACTGTACCAAGTCTGCATGCTGTCTCTGTAAATAAGCAATTCATACTTATTTATTGACTATGACAGGTTGGCTATGGTACGTCAATGTAATTAATTTTTAAATGCCTGATGGTTTGTTGTTTTTATGAGCGATGTACTTTTGTACCAACAGCTCGGTAAGTTCTTTTGTGGCTGACATTTTAGTCTCAATAATCATAAATTATATTTATATTATATGAAGGGCAATATGGTGATGGGGATAATTAAGCCTCTTGGATTATCTGTTAAATTGAGATTTCTAAATATATATGTAAGCACCTTAGATTCTATAGGATGGCTTCTGATTGCTAGTAAAATACTAGAATGTTATTAAAATCAATTTTTAATTTTATATCTGTGTAGCTGATACATAAAATACCTATTATATGGTTACTGAGTCTCAGTAAGTGGACATTTACAATCAGCAAGTGTGTTTTTAACATCTATTAACCATCTGTTAAAAATCCAAATTAAATGCATCTTTAGCCTCCATAAAGAAGGAGACCTAATTAATCATTTGTCTAAAAAGGAACCAAATATTCAGAGATTTTTCTCTTTTTTTAAATGCCCTTTCCCTGACACTGGTTTTCTGTGCCATTGCTTTAAAAATGCTTAGGTGGGAAAATGACTAAGGTACGGTTAAAAAAGGACATACAAAGCCGTATTACAAAGGCTCGCTGAGAGCTGCCGGAGCGCTTCGGTGCGTGCGGAAGCACATCCAAATTCAGGGAGCCGCTGCATCTGTTCCAGCAGGAGAAAGGTCAGCGCGAGGGAAAGCAGACGGAGCCTTCTCTGGGCGATGAATGGCAATCTTAACTCACCGTCTGCCAGCCAGCAGATGAGCTGACACCATTTGCATATGTGCTGTACCTGTGAAGGTGACAGAGGGAGAGTGACGGCGGTGGCTGCGCGGCCGCCGCATGCCGCGGCTGCTGCCGGCGCCCGCCGGGCAGGCTGCCAGCCCGCCCGCTCCCGGCCCGCTTCTCCCGGGGAGACACTGTCCTCCAGCGGCCACGGCCGGGATTTCACCGCCGCGCTCCGGACAGCAGCCAGCCTGGCTCAGCAGCCCTGCCTGCGATTGCGTTTGTTCAGGGACCATTTGATAATTCGAGGCGTTCGCTGAGGTGTGGGCCGCTCTTAGGAGCGGGAAGATGGGGGGCACTCTGCATTTCCAAATTCAAAGCACCTGCTGGTGCTCCGAATTGGCTCCAAGACTAAATACTGCTTTTAAAAACAAGACCTCTGCTGCCAAAGGAAAAGCAAAACACACAGGGTTTTTGCTTCGAAAGCAGCGTTACTGTGGGACACTTTCACACTTGCCCCGGTTTTCACACTTTTTCAATCCAAAAACCTTGCTGGGAAAAGGTGATGGTGATTCTCAATTCAGATAATAGACTGGTACACTAAAGCTGCTAGCAAAGAAAAGTGTATGTGTCCTGAATACTGACTACTTTGGTACATAACTATAGTCAATAGCCATTACTCTCATTTAATTATGTAGCTTTAAAGGCGTGTAGCACTTTGTAGACTAACAAGGAGCACAGGGGCAGACAGTACCAGCACAGCACTTTGAGTTTTTCAGCCCACAACTGGTTTCCTCTGGGGACCAAATTAGGCAAATGGCCTGGGAATAGCCTCCAGGCTCCAACACAGCCTCTGTTCTGGTTTCCTACAGAGAAGCTTGGCCACTGAAATCTGTGCCAGCTCCAAGGTTTCCCTTTATCCCAGCCATCTCCAGCTACTGGATGAGACCACTGGGTGTATACAAAATACATCCACTATAACTCGAGTTCACTATACAAGCTCCAGGCTATTGCAATAAAGTCCCAAGATAAGATATCTCAAAAATCTGTTTATGCATTTGCAAGAAAAAATACCAAAAAAAAAGCATATTTTGAGTTCCAGGGATGTTTCTTTTCATTTTGGTCAAGTGTGCAGACTTCAAGCCAGAATGAAGTCCTGGGAGCCCAGACCCTTCTGAGTATAGTTTGTTTGGTACCTCACTGGTAGCATTTCTGAGCATGACTTGCCCTGGCTGTAGTACCTAGCTCTGCTCATGAATCCATGGCAAAGTGTGAACTACTGCAAACAAATGGTGATAAAAACTTGTAAGCAAGGTGCTGTCAGCCTTTCACTCTGTGTTAGTTTGAGGATTTAAGATATTCTGTGGGATTTCTGTTCAGGAGTCACCCTTTACTGTCTTCTCTCCTTTCTATTCCAGTTACCGCTGCCTGGCCCTTCTGTACTGGAGGATGTTCCGACTCAAGAGAGACCACGCGGTCAAGTATTCTAAAGCGCTTATTGAGTATTTCAAGGTGCATTATTTATGGCATGTTTTTTGACCAGTGTGTCTTAACAGGAGATACAGCATCTTACTAGAGCAGTAGCTGTGCTGGGATTAGTTTTCACACTGTGAAGTCGGTGGCGTTTTACCATTGACTCCCATGGCAATATCTGAGCTCTAGTTAGTTCAGTTATCTTCACAAGGGTCCCTCTTTGAAAAATACACACTGTGGCCCTTCAAAAAGGATGATAAATTCGTCATAGTAACAAACAGGTATTTTCACATTATTCTTGGTCAACTGTCTAGCGCTATCCAGCTCTGTTGTGAATAGGTTTTGTAGATTTTGCCCTAAGAATCCCCCTTCAGGATTACACTTCCCACAAGTTGACGACTTTGATCTAGATCAGTCCTCAGATGCAGGCCTTCCACTCAGCAGCATCAGTAGGTGGGACAGTGCAGTGGGACATCTTACACAGGGAGCTGTCAAAAGGCCCACACTGAGTTCAGCAGGAGTTGTACAGAAGCATCAGAGGGCAGACAGACCACCTGCCACATACTTGACATGGCACTGTTGGCTTCCCCTTCCTGCTTTGCTTGACCTGTTACTGCTTCCGTTTTTCACTTCTGACAAGTCCAAACACTATTTATTTTGAAAAAGACTGGAAGTCTCTCTAAGTATTTTAATACATTTTCTTAGGCAACATTTCTCTGGAAAGTATCTCAAGCACAAAATCTTTCAGGTGAAGCTCACCTTGCAGTCAATCCGTCCAGCATGTGAGGTACAAATACAAAGATTAGCCTTTATCTTCCTAATTAAACAAAATAAATAAATAAAAATTAACATACAAGTGTTTTAAGACAAACTGCTCTGCTGAACAGCCATTTGTCTTCAAACACAGGGCTCATCTGTTGGAGGTTTTTGCAGACAGAAAAACCTTGAAATGAAAAACATCCATCCTTTGACATTTTGTTAATAAAAAAATTCAATACAAGCACAAATGCTTATGACCAAATTCTGAACACATGAAGACAGGGAAGGGAATTGACAGATCCGTTATTGTCAAATGGAAATTGAAGTCAATGTAATTGCTTCAAAATTTTAACAATATATAATTCAACACATTATGTTTCTCTAACAATTACTTGATTTTGGGGGAAAGAAATATGTGCCTATTGAAGTACTTTATTTTTCTTGACCAGTTCAGAGAATAGCTGTATTAAGAACAGCTCTCAACCATGTAAAATGTCTCCTGCTAGCAGACAGACTGTTTCACAGCAAACATAAAATGGACTTACACTCTACTGTAGCCAAGAAGAGTTTGGTTTTTTGCAGAGCTCCCGCTGACACAATGATAGCATAGCTTCACATTAGAAAGTATTCTCACCTTTAAAAGCAAAAATGAAAAAAAAAAAAATCCATTTGCTATAATTTTCAGTGGAAAACAAGCCAATTCTCCACTCCTTTCATATTTGGTATCTAAAAGCTTTCAAAACCAAGTGACATGAAATGCTGACTGCATTAAGAACTTTCTCATATATTATCAGTCAAAGAAAGATTTTAAATCTTCTCACACATTTGCAGGGAAACACAGACACAATTTACTTTTAGAAAATAAAAAAATACTACTTAAATCTCCTTTAAGTGTTTTATTTCCATTATTTAAAAAAAAATGCAGCAGAGTATTAAAAAGAAGGCACAGATATTCAGGGGCCAGGCACATAGGAGAACATGAAGAAACCAGAAGAATGGGTTGCAGTAGGGAAAGTGGGATAAGAGATGGTCCCATACAACATTATAGTCTTTAGAATCCTTACCCCCACCTTTCTGGTGCAGAACTGAGAGGAAGCCAAAGCAATGTACCTAAAATGCAAGAAAAAAGGTGTGTGGGAAGTTGTACAGTAAGGCAGAAGTTGGTTACATTTGCAGTGAAAGTATCCTTGACTCCAACTTTCAAATTTTCCTGCTTCCAGCTCTGTAAGTAAACAGGTACTCTGTTTCTATTACACTAGAAAGATGGAGACAAGTAGTTCTGAGAGAGATCAGAAAAGAAAGGGGAAAAAAAAAATAATCTATTCTGTAGCAGGATCAAATGCTGAGGATGCCCAGGTTGATTTTATTTAAGATGGTAAATGAGAAATTTTCCTTTTTTATCTTTTCACACCTTAGCTTTTCCTATCAAAAGAAAAAAAAAAAGAAAAAGAAAAAAAAAGAAAACCCTCTGAAGGAAAACCCCCTTTTGGGACACTCCAAAGCTTATTTTTCATACCATGTACCTGGGACATAGAAGACCCAGTGTCAAAATGCAGGAAGAATGACAGGGTAGATACAGCACTGGTATGATCATTGCTAAAATACAGCCAGTGTTGGGGTGCGCATAAAAGATGTGGAAACCCAAGAGGCAGTTCAGAAGACACATTAAAACAGAGAAAACAAACTTTTTTGAATAGAGGCTCAGGAGATGTGTCCAGTTTAGTGCTGAATAGGTTATGAGGTCATTGTACATGGAAACAGAGCTGATAATTTGCAGATTACATGCGGTTTTGCTGGCTTTGGACCAACAAAATCCAAAAGCCAGCACTGAAATTAGGAAGGTTCAATCTTGAAACTGTGAAACAGCATTTGTTTTTCTAATTGTGAGGCCTACTAAACATAGAACAGGACACAGAAGAACAAGGAGGATAAATAGTGGCTAAGAATTTCTATATGACTATCTGTCCTTTTTAGAAGGAATAAAATAAGATAATTTTTTTAAGTAATTTAGCTTCTTTTAGAAGTGTCCTGATTGGTGAAAAACAGACACTGCAGATTGTGTGCACTGCAGGATTACTCCTGGCCTTGAAATCCATGAACATCTGAAGCCCCTTGTTTACCATTTTCCTTCCCAAGCCATGAGAGACCAAGAGGTTTTGTACTGCTGGTACTGCTTGTAACTCCTGCAGTTTACAACACCTGCAGCCTTGCATTTAAAACAGTATCCATAAACAGATCTCAAGCTGCAGGACTTTGGTCTCACATGGATTTCAAGAAGAGAGGTCAGTTCTCCAGCACACAATTACCTGCAGGTTTGGCTTCAGGGGAGAGCACAAGGAGGATTCTTCCTCTGAAGAATCAGAGGCCGTTGCTGAATGAAAGACTGTGGATAGGATGGACTAGAAAAGCTGGTTTCTTAGACTTCCTTCTCACAGGCCTAGGACTAAATCAGTCACTTGGGAGAGGAGTGGAGTTTTTCAAAGGTCAAATGGTCAGGAACCAGTGAATTCCCTCCAGCTCCTGGAGTTTTAACTACTAAAATCATTTTAGCTATCCAGTCTCCATTACTGCTGACACCTTAATGTCTCCTGCTCTGTAAATACAATGCTTGTACAAGGTAGTCTCTCCTCAAGCAATGAAATTCTTTAGCCTAAGCACAATATACTAGAGAGAGTCTTAATGACTCCAGGTATACAAGAGACCACACTAAATGATCAAATGGCCCCTTCTGGGTCTCTGGGGAATCCTACGAAAACCACCAATCTCCATGGGCAGTCTCTCTGACCTTGTGAATGCTGCCGCCTTTGGACCAAAGGGAACAGCCCCATGAGGAGCAGTCATGAGCAAGATTTTTGAGCCTGATGGTTAAGACACCCACCTGAGCTGAAGATCCTCAGATTCACATCCCTGTGGATGCCAGGCTGACCAGATTTGCAGTCTTGCAGGTCCTAGGGGAATGACATATGTCATTGGGGGCAGGAGAGTGGGAGGAAATCTTTCAGATTTTCTTCATCACGAGAAATTTCAGCCTAAACTTCACAAAGAGTCCTGCAGCACTTTTTTTCTTCTGAATTCCCAGGATTTCTGTGAAAAGTTTCCATTTCACCTAATGTTTTTTCTAAACAGCCCCTATGCCAGGGTGTTTAAAAGACTATGTTTCAAGTCTGTTCTGCAGCACTGCTTCATCGTAACATAGAATTAGGCTGACTGGGTTTATTGCATCAAGAGATGCAATTGCATCACTTTCTTTACATTTCTGTACTTTAATACTCTTTAATGTTTTCATTTTTTAGTCCTGTACAAATTATATGCATTGTGATTTACTCTTTCCTTTCCAGAATTCATCAAAAGCTGCCCAGAATCCTTCTCCTTGGGGTGCCAGTGGAAAGTAAGTTGCACAGAAACTTTTATCAGATTGGCAGTTAGAAATAGTATATTTTTATCTGTGGTGTGTTCTGATTCTCTTGTGTTTTTAATCCCAATACCTTTTAAATAACTGTACTGACATTGGTTTCTAGGAGCACAGGAACTCCATCACCTATGTCCCCAAGCCCTTCTCCAGTCAGTTCCGTAGGATCCCAGGGGAGCACGGGGGCCCCTTCCCCATCTCCTATCATCAGCATCCCGCAGCGCATTCATCAGATGGCTGCCAACCATGTCAGCATCACCAACAGCATCCTGCACAGCTATGACTACTGGGAGATGGCTGACAACCTGGCCAAGGAAAACAGAGGTGAGCAAGGCAAGGCAATGGACTGTTCTAGAAGACTGTCAAATTATTTGGATCAGGAAAATAACTATTTTGATATGAAACCTGTCTGCAAAGTAGGACTGCAGAGATTGTTTCTTTCTTCAGTCTCCTCCTAGTCTGTTCTAAAACAGCCCAAAAAGGTAATTTTGATAGCTGTCTTGCTTAGAAGAGTTGAGCCAGAACTTGCGACAGACAGGTCACAGACTTGGCTGTGAGTAGCACTTACTGCCATCTCTGCATTCTAGAAAGGTTTGTGGAAGGTAGAGCAGCTTCCTGCCCCCAAAGTCATGCAGCTGCATGGGATGTGTTTAGCCAGACCACGTCATAAAGCAGGATCACACCTCCTTTCTGCAGAAGAAATGAAGAGCCCCTAGCCCTCCCCTATCCGTAGCAGACACAAATTGGAACAAGGTGCCTGCAGCAAACTTCTCTCAGGTGAACTGGTTCCCATGAGCAAATGCCTCAGCATCTGAATTGATGGTGAAGTAATCCCTGGTTTTCAGGCCAATTTGTGTATTTAAGGCAGGGACATGGGCAATATCCGAGTCAAAACAAGGGCATCTAAGTGAAGTTATGTAGATACGAGTTGTGGGGCTCATTTCCCATTGCAGTTGATGGAGCTTTGCTCAATACAAATAGCAGTTCAGGGTGCTGTTTAGTCCACTCTGAAAGGGACACAAGAATACAATTCACTGAGGTATCCTTACCTAAACTGTCACTCCAGAACTCTCCTGTACATCCTGTGTTAGATCTGCCAGTCTGGGCTGTACCAACTCCCTGAGAGCATCTCTAATGGATACTACATGTCTCCAAGTGGACAGCTGAATTGTCCCTATCTGTGGCACAGGGAATGGAACTGGCTGATCTTTAAGGTCCCTTCCAACCCAAACCATTCTGTGACTCTAAGTCCTTACTGGCTAGTTAGCCAAATTACTCTTTAGGCTGGGTTGGCCATGTTGTAAAGGCCTCTGTTTCTCTGTCATGGTATCTTAAATATCTAGCATATCACAAACGTGTCATTGGACATTTGTGTGTAGACTTTTTGATCTACTTGTCCTCAGTCTCAGAATAAATCTTGCCCAGAGTCTGTTTGCTTTAACAAGACTCAATGAAAAGTAAAGCTGAAGAACTCACTGCTTTGTTCTTTGAAAAGAAAATTGTTGTGCATCAGCCTGTAAAATCATGAGCCACGGGGCTTTAAAATTAATCTCACCAGCACTAAACTTTCATTCCCATAGAATCTTCAGCCTGACTCAATTTGCAAGAGAATAAAATCTGTGAAAAGGTAACAAGTAGCAAATAAATATTCACTCTTCTGATGCTGAATCTTTTTTTTTTTTTCCCTGCAGATTTTTTTAATGACTTGGATGCATTGATGGGACCTATCACCTTGCACAGCAGTATGGAGCATTTAGTTCAGTACACTCAACAAGGACTTCACTGGGTGCGGAACAGCGCTCACTTGTCATAATGACTGTGTGCCATTCACATGGACAGTATCTCTTTCATGGATAATTCAGTTATTCTGGACACTGTGCTACAGAAATAGTCAGCTACAGCATTGATCCAAACAAAGGTGAATATTTCTTCAATATTGAGCAAAATTCTTCTGAGTGTAGACATATATGTGTGCAGAGGTACAATATACAATGATGTCTCTTCAGAATGAATTGTTCTGTATCACTCTCCAAACATTTTCATATGCTAGAAATACTATAAAGAACTGATCTTAATGCACAAACATACCCTTTCTATTCTTGTACTGAAAAACTCAGAAACCAAAATCTTATGGGTTGATTGAACCAAGTGCAATAAGCACAGATCCCTATTCAGGAAAGCTCACAATAGATTCTTAACTTTAAGCTTGTACTGAAATCCTGATGACTTCAGCAGAGCTTAAGCACATACACAAGGGCTTTCCTGAACTGGAATGAATGAAGGCAAATCGTAGACATGGAGAATTTTTACTGCGAGCATGGACACATCACAAAAGTTCCCATATTAATGTGCCATCTCCCTGTTACTTCTCCACTGGAGCACAGAGAGGAGTTGTGTAGTCCGCATTAAGTCGGAGAAAGACAGCATTCCTTCATGTGCAATAAGTTTCAACAAAATGCATGCATTTCTTTATCTCCTGTCTTTTTAAATAACTTCACGTCTTGTTCAGCTCCTCACCAACAGTGCAACCTACAGTACCAAGCAAAAGGAAGGCCTGAAAACAGATATGCTGATAGCAGGAACTTAAAAGAGATGGTGAAAAATTTCATTCTGTTACTGACAGTAAATAGATAAGGAAAAAATACAGCAAACAGTAATCCACTTAGGAAGGAAAATGTGTTAATTTTGGCTGCACACACACACAGACAGATATTTATAACAGTTGTTGGCTTTGCATGGGAATGCTTCATTCCACAGATTTTGACCTTCAATCTTTTTCATCTACCAGAAGCTTGCAACATTTTCTTCCAGGCTGTATGGGAGCATTACATGCAATTTCCTTTATCTGGGAAGCCGAGTTTGCTGCTCATCAGGCTAAGAACTGTTTCCTATCATAATCCTCTCACTCTTCATGCATAATCCTCAACTAGGCTTTAACGTTTCTTGATTTATGGGATGTTTTCAGTTCCTGTTGACAGGCTGTGTTTTTCATGCCAGAAGAATTAATCCCACAATAATTGGAGTTTAATTTGGGTCAGATAAGGTCAAGGCCAGTTTGTATCAACTGTGCATGCACTCAGTGCATTTTTGTTCATATTCAGTGGTTTTCACATATTTAGAGGGGTTTTTTTCCCCTGTATTGGAAATATTTAATTTTTTTTGCAATTAGATTTGCTGCCTTTACTCAGATCAGCAGCTCTGGTGACTTTCAGTGGACTGTTCTTGTCCAGGTCATTAGTTGAACCCTTTTGCTGTTATTTTCTAATCTAATTTGCTTATATGTTAAGAAAATGTGAGTATAAAAGACACTTTCCTTGGAAGATACATTAGAAGTAGCCACTGATACAAACCGTTGATTCATTTGTTCTTGCTGCCTTTTTTTTTCCGTCCCACATTTTTGAAGAGATGCATTGTGAAGAAAAGATACCAAACAATATGGCACAATTTCTCAGTCAAATGTCTTTCGTAGCACAGACTCCATGTACCCTGAGGTAAAGAGTGGGCTTATGAGCACACTGAGCCCCACACAGCTGTGTTTTTCTGCCGAGGCTGCTCACCATAACTCCAGCTATTGCTCAGTCTCAGAGCATTCACTGTGTTCTCTGAAGCAGCCACCAAGGAACTGCTCAGCCCCAAGCCATCCTGGGCCAGTATTTCTGTGCCCATCGGTGCTCAGATAGTTTCCCCCAAGAGAATCCCAGTGGCTTTGGTCACCTCTTAGCATGGATTGAGTGTTACAATGTGGCTGACTTTAGGAGAGAACATGTACTTGCCTTTAAGTGACAAAATAGGTGACCTCTGAGTCCTGCCATCACCCTTAGCCCTGACTGTCACCCACCCCAGAAGGAACACAATTTGTTTCGTCACAAGTATCCTGGAGAACTTGATCGGTGCCTTTCTGTTTATCACTTCTCTGGTCTCCAGCTGTGGAAATCTGTCAGGATTTGCTAGACTAGTAGCAACAGATTCTGTCAGCTGCTTCAATGCCATCCACAGGTACTGCGGGATTTCTCTTCAGATCAGGAAAGTGAAACTCCAGCTAGATTAGCTTCTGTTTTCTTTGACGGTGCCTATGACGTTTATCTTCAGATAAGTTTAGGGGGTTGGGAGCCCTTTCTGATATTTAATGTTGAGAAATTTTAGCAGTAACATATATTACTTGCCTTAAATGGAGTTTAGTTTTATTGCACATGTGGCATTTGAGTTTCAAATACGGAACTTTGAAGCATGTTTATTTTACTAAGATCGGGATATTTTTCTTAATCATGATAAACTCTTCGTATGGATATATGTCAAGAAACTTCAAAGAAATGCAAGAATTAATGGTGTTCTGTTGTAATATTTCCAAGTACTAAGCATCTCTGTAGATAATTGTCCTTTCCTGTACATTGCTCTTATACTGAGTAATTTCAGCTAAAATACCTACTGCTTCCATGGAAATCTGGTTTTTAGTTTTTGTGCTGGCATCATCTGTGTTGTTTGATGAGCACACTGAGCCTTAATTTCTGGTGGTGCAACAGGATGAGTGAATTAGAGGGTTTGGCCTTCTCTCCATAGGGTTTCTTGCAGCTATACTATTTTAGTGAGGTTATTTAGAATACTCTTTTGTGCAGGCTATTTGCTTTATAGGGTTGCTGCTGACTGGATGACTGAATGTGGCATGGCGATAACAAATACTTAATTTCATCTTCTTAGGGCCTTGTCTGCAAAAGTGCATGTGACTTTAGGTCTGGTCCAGTTAAGCACATACACCACTTTAAGAACCTGAATAGTCTCAGGCATATCACACTATGAGTCAAAGATGCTCGGTGTCTTTTGGGTGGGACCAGAGGAGACTGTCCTTCTTTGCAGTTCCATGAAAGACACTGATTTATTCTAATCTGCTGTAAAAGTCCAGGAACATGCAAGCTTCTTTAGCCATAGCAACATTCAGATTCAAGTTTTGGAAAGTAAAGAGTCATTCTGTACAAACCCAGAAGGATTATGCCTGGAGGAAGATGTTTGCTTACAAACAGGGGCTTCTGAATCATAAGAGTTGATACAGCAATGGGAGTGGATTCAAAGGAGCTGTGTATTGCAGGTGGACTTGACAAGTCCAGAATGGCCTATAGGATCCTCACAAACAGTAAGATCATTCAGAGCCCTTGGCCTTAATCCTTTGTAGTATGGGATGGTGGCATGAGTGTCAGGTAAGAACAAAGTATATGCAGACGTTCAAGTGTGGTCAAAAGCCAGGCATAGTCCTTCCTGTCATATGGCAGGATACCCAAACCCCGTGTTTGCCTATTTCTTTTGTCCAAGTAACACAGAGCTCCAAAGGAAGAGATTATAGTGAACAGAAGACCTTAGGTAAAGGAGGTTAAGAGGATCAAGCCCCAAGTGTAGATACAAACACATATGTATATACTGTAAATCTAAATAGTAATTAAAGTCACTCAGC
The DNA here is from genome assembly GCF_971803275.1 of Cyanistes caeruleus. Taxonomy (NCBI): domain Eukaryota; kingdom Metazoa; phylum Chordata; class Aves; order Passeriformes; family Paridae; genus Cyanistes; species Cyanistes caeruleus. The sequence continues at coordinate 30,836,555 of NC_141703.1, forward strand.
ATGAATGATATTACTAGTGCCTACCATTGATCATCAAGTACTCATCACTGAGCAGCCATATCACCTCAGAAGTGCAGTAGCTGTTGTCAAAATAATTTGTGTAGCTAATTAATTTATATTAAATGCACCTTTGGGACTGTGCCATAGTATCTCTTATAATACAAATGTTCAACCATTTTTCACGGCTACTGATTCAAATCTGAAATGTCAGGATATCTTTTCTTCCCCAGATGAGGACATACACTTAGACCTGGCTAATCTGTACTTAGTTTATTTACCCATGAGACTTTAGTAGTCACCAGCCTTAACGCATGTACAGTATATGCTATTTACTGACTTAGTTGTAGGTTTTAATCCAATTGAAGTTGGAATTTGCAAAATTACTTGGATTAATGGCATCTGCCTAGATATCCTGCAGATGTGACATTAAATGATTCATAATTTTAAGCAGGAAAGTTTGAATTTTATGTAAATAAAAGTGGATGAATTCCTTGATCTTTTTACAAGATGATTTTTTAAAAATGAAAAGATGGTCAAAGCAATAGGTTTTTTTAACTCTCCTAAATTTTTGGCAGGTCATGGGTTCATGGTAAAAACTATATTAAGAGCATCTCCTTCTGCAGTATGCCTTGTCTTTACATAATCCTCTTAATGCTTAATATGTCAGAAAGAAATGTTTCTTGTTCGCAGCGATGGCAACGTCTCCCTCCCCCATTCAGGGAGAATCCTCAAACTAAAGAATAAAATCTCCTGGCACAACAGAAATACAAACAATGCCTGAAGTATACAGACTTGTTAAGGTAGTAACAAGAGTCTGTCTGACACACACCTAACATGCCTCTCATTTTGTAATCTTTTTGTTATCATATATTTGACCTCACTGTATTTAAAACTAAAGAATTAGTCTAATTTTCATATCTTAAAAATGCCTAGTTGGTCTGATCAGTATCATAATTATAACTGTTACATTAGGTTATGTGCACCAGCCCTGTGCATCTAGGACTGATAAGGCATGTAACCATAGATAAATTTGTCAGAATGCATTCAGAAAAGCATTTGGATGATCTTATATCTAGTATGTCTCAAAAAATGTGAAACTATGTCTCTCAGCCAATATTGTTAGCATGAAAATTCAGTTACTTTACTATGTCTCACAAAACCGCTGTTTGCCCTCAAAAACGCAGAGCCTTCATTTTCAGCGTCACTGGGCCCCACGCTGTAAATTGCACTTAAGGTTAATTAGCAAACTGGCAAAGTCACTTTAGGTCCTGTTTGTGCTAACCTGAATGCAACTACAGAGAGGAAGAGCATTAAGATTTAGAGCATCCGCTGGTCTTTCAAAAGACTATGGTTTTCCTCAGTGAGATGAGCGAGATCCCGCTGGGGCTGTTTCTTCAAGCAATTCCTCTGCCTCCATCTGCTGTCTAGCTCTGTTGCTCTTGGTAGCCCACAAGTATGCCTGACTTCCAGGGGTGTTTCCTACTTTGGCAGCCCAAGCTACCTTTCCAATGGGGTGCTGGAACATGGAGCAAGTAACTCACTCGTTGCATAAAGGGCTTGGCTTTTGCCCCCCAAACTAGCAACAAATACACCAAGGCTCCTTCGCTTCTGTAATTTGTGTAGCTTGAATTTCACACACTGCAGCTTGAAGCCCAGACTTATCCCTGCTGCCCTCAAAAAATTCCAGAAAGTCCAAGGAAAACAACAGAATTAGTGGGGGGAAAGGAGATTTCCTGTGTTCCACAGCACTTAGTCATTTTTGGGAGCAAATACAGTGAACAGCATGAATGATAAGGCACTCAGGTCTTATGTTTCTCATATGTACTAACACTGGGATATTTAACATTCATCTGCCTCATAGGGCTTTATGAGAATTAATTAATGTTTGCAAATCACTTTGTATCCTCAGAAGAGAAGTGCTGCTAAGGAGCTATGGAAAAAACTGCTAAGTACACTGGATGAATTTCACCCCTGAGTCCAGAGCTACAAGACCCACTAAATCCTTAAATACTATGTAAGCTCTCAGTGTAAGCACCAGAGTGCATAAAACTTGTGCTTAGCACTGAGGGGTGTCACAGCCTAGGTGAAATTGCCATTCCCAGAGTATCTATGACTTTGATCCTTCTTGCAGAGAGCAAGAATCACAACAGGACACGATGGGACAAACAGCATAGATTAACTAAGTGCTTCTTGGCCATCCTAAGAATTTCAAATATTTTTATGTCTTTCAGTCACTTTGTATTTCTGCAAAAGAAATTTGTACAAAGTATGTTCCTCTAAACAGCCTCAGAAGTGTTCAAATAACTTATTAATCCAAATCCAGATTCACATAATTTCAAATCAATGGAAATTTTCTTATAGAATGGTGCATTGCAGAGAACTAGTTACTTAAAACATTTTTTTAAAAGGTCTCTCATGACAAAATATGTGTCTGATTTTGATGCACATTACCAGCAACCAAAGTGGGAAACCAGAGATAGGTTGGGAACACAATGTTCAGGGGGTGACCTTCTCAAATTATACACACCACTGTTGGCCAGTATCCCCAGGGCAAACTTCCAGATCTGTTCTGACATACTACCCCTAGAAGTTATCAATAAAGCAGTTCACCAAGGGCTGAACACCAGTCAAATTAACAAAATGTTTCTAACATGGTTCATGTTATTCAGTCAATACTAACAAGTCCTTTCTTAGTCCCTTTCTCCTCCACTTGGCATTCTTACATATGGAATTCTCACCATGTCAACAGACTTGAAAGAAAACATTTCCTGCAGGAAAAAGCTAGACATAGATAACATTTACCAAGGGACAGGCCATTCTTATTCTTTTTCTCATTTCCATTTTGGAATATACCTCTATTTAAAAAAGCATATTTTCCTTTGCAGTTTAGATTTATCACAGAATCATAGAAGGGTTTGGGTTGGGAGGGACCTTGAAGATCATCTCATTCCAACCCCACTGCAGTGGGCAGGGACACCTTTCACTAGACTAGGTTGTTCAAAGCCTCATCCAGTCCGGCCTTGAACGCTTCCAGGGATGGGGCATCCACAGCTTCTGGGAGCAATCGGTTGCTGCATCTCGCCACACTCACAATAAGAAACTTCTTCCTTAGATCTAATCTAAATTTACCCTCTTTCAGTTGAAAACTGTTTCTCCCTTGACCTGTTACTACAGGTTACTACAGTAGTCTTTCTCCATCTTTTTTATAAATCCCCTTTTTGTACAGAAAGAGCACAGTATGATCTCCCCAGAACCTGCTCTTCTCCAGGATGAACCCCAGCTCTCACAACCTGTCTTCACTGGAGATGTGCCCCATCTCTCTGACCATCTTCATGGCCTCCCCTGGACCTGCTCCAACAGGTCCATGTCTTTCCTGTACTGGAAACCCCAGAGCTAGACACTGCACTCCAGGGGGGTCTCACAACAGCAGAGCAGAGGGGGAGAATCATGTCACCTGACCAGCTGGTCATGCTTTTTTAGCTTTCTGGGTTGCAAGGGCACATTACTGGCTCATGTCCAGCCTCTCATCTATGAGCACCCACAGGTCCTTCTCAGCAGGACTGCTCTCAATCAGTACAACCCTCATCTGTATTGATAGTGGGACTTGGACAAACACAGGGACAGGACCATGCTAATTGACCTTGTGGGCCTCATGAGGTTCACATGAGGGTCCTCTCTCTCTCAATGTCCCTCTGGAAGTCAAAGTCCCTTCCTGCAGTTCAAGACACTTTCTTCCTCAACTCCGTGCCCCAGCTTGTGACGTACAGGACAAGGTGGAGTTGAAACTGGTAACAGGAAAAAGGTCAGAGGCAGTGCAGAGCTGCTCCAAGCATTTCAGGACCTTCCTGCTTTCTTCTCATTCCCACCCCATCTGTGGGACTGGCATTCACCTTCTCCCATCATTTCTAGCAGGATAATTCAGTTCCGTCTCGAGGAAGGACAGTGAAGCACTCATCTTGAGTGCTGATGAGTCCATGCACAGTTTTTGACAGCTCTTCACCTCTGCAGGGAAAGGCACATGGGAGGGACCAGTGACCTGGGGACCAAAAGCCCTCAGTGCTGGTGACTCAAATACCTTGTGTGAAACAGCAGTGCAGCTGGAGCGGTGCCAGCAGCATGTCCTGGCCCAATGCCTTGGCCTGACTGTGCTACCAATCCGCTTGAGTGAGCTTTGCCACTTCATGGCCCTGCAGTAGCCCAGCAGGAACTGTTGGTCTCACCTGTACAATGACCTTCTTTAGGCCATGGAGGATACACAGTCAGCCTCTTAACAATTCACTGGGGTTATATATAGGAAAAGAAGGTGGAATGAGAGAGAAAAAATATTCTGATTTAAACACAGAAGCTGGAAATCATCTCCTCTTGTACAGAAGGTCTAAAATAAGCGCAATGAATCTCACCCTAGAAATGCTTGTTAGTCTCCACTGGCTAAAAAAGGGTTTAGGTAACAAGCTCAGATACAGAGGTGCTATATCCAGGTTTACAGTCACACCTGCTGCTGACAGGAATGCCTGATGAAATTGGTAAATACCTCAGGATGTGCTGAGGCAGGATGGGGCTGAGATCATATTGGGAGGGAGCACATATGCAGGAAAAATAAGTATGTGGTAAATACATTTATTTCTCAGATGTTTCAAGCATATGTTTCAGACTTGGACCACCTCTTGACCATTCTATAATTTACCAGGCCTAAATCCAAAGTAGATCCTTGAGAACCAAATGTGCACCTTTTTCTATTAAGATTACTGAAATATCAAGAAAATACATTTTTCACTTTACTAAACACTTGCAGGCACTTTTTCCTTATGTTGCCTGAAAGTAGAGCTGGCCTCCTGTAAACAATGAGAATGTTTTTTTGTAGATGATGAAAGGGGTGAGATTGGCTGTGAGCCTAAGTAAGGCAAATATTACCCTTTTTTATGGAACTTGAACAGCATTTTTCAATTAATTGTGTGAAAATCGGAATTTTATCCATGATGAACAGCCCGTAGGCCACACAGGGACACCTAAAGCTTGTGGTCTGCCAGCAGACCAGTATTCCCCACAGCAGCTCCCAGGGCTGGCTTCCTTTGCTGTTGGTAGAGCCAAATAGAGTATGTTGGGAGCTCCAGAGCAGCCAGGTCAAGGTGGGCTTGCAGTGCCACTGCCTCTTTCCATGGATGGCAACAGGAGGGGCAGGAGTCAAAGCAGAGGAGCCAGGCAGTGTGGGAATTGCTCTCTGGGCAGTAATCCCTGGTCCTCCTGTGCAGGGGCATTGTTCCATGCTGACCGTGGCAGATGGAGAGCAACAAATCATGGCTGCACACACATACTGCTTTTGGCAACTCCCTGCCAGGACATATTATTTATGGAAACCTGGACTGCAGTGGTGTCTGCTGGCCAGTGCCATGCTGCAGTAGGCATGCTACAGAGACTCTCCATGGAGTTGCCACCATGCAGAAAGTCAAAACCAAACCACGCTGTGGATGGGTGAGGGAAACAAATGGGTGGGGAAGACAGTACAGAGTGGGAAAAATAACAGGAGGCTTACATTTGTCATTACTTCTCCTGCCAATTGCAACAATCACAGGGTTCCCTCCCCATTTCCCATGCTGCACATAGCACCAGTGGATGAAAAGGCAGTGTGGCAAACCCAGCATGGGGTCAGCTGCTGACCGGCAGTACAGACAGCACACAGCAAGGTACTGGCACATTGTGACTCTTCTCCATCTCCCTTTTCACCTAGTGAAATCCTGAGCGAGGTTCCCTGGCCCCATGAGGTATGACCAGTTTATGACTAGAATTATTTTTGTAACAAAACACAGAGGTCCATATTTCATTTACAGCAACAAACGTCAGCAGATTTTCTGTAAAATTACTCAAGTTGAGATGGCTTTGTTTGCAGCTCATAAAATAACGCTCATGTTGCTCTCTGAGGATGTGCTACCCAAGGCCTCCCCCACCCTGCTACAGCAGTTTATCTTTCTGCTGACCATAATCCCACAATATGTCCCCATACAGCAGGCAATATTGTTTACACAGGTTAATAAACAGAGTATTCTGTACAGTAATTTATGCTGTAAAGTATGTACATATATCACAGTAGCAGTCACAAATGCTTTAAACTGCCTTATTTATTAGATTGGTTAGCATTCCCCCACCTTGCTCCAGAATACTTTAAATTATTTTTATCTTTTGCATTAGGTATTTTTTTAGTTGCTGCATTTTGACCCAATTATTGAAAAAAAAAAAAAAAAAATTTACAATAAATATCTAAAATTTAAGTAGAAATAGCAAATTCACCACCCATCCAACTAATATAGCTCTGATTATGATTACAGATAAATATGGTATACTCTTATCTGTGTATCATAGTATATGCCAGAAATCATATTCCATTTGTGATCAATACAAACAGGAGCTTCAGTAACTTTCACCTATTTTGTCCTTCATTGTGAGACAAAAATATAATAAACTACTTAATGTAAAATGTTCCCCGCGAGAGCACTGCTCTTATTCCTCCCTCAGGCAAAACTCACATTGGCTTCAGTGGGAGATTTACCTAAGAACAACATAGGGACATTACAAAAATAAATATATGGCCTATAAACAGTACTTGTGCTTTGTAGTCAGTCCTTTTTAGTGAGAAACATTGGGTAAATGCTACATCTGTAATGCTCCTCTGTCTCACTCCTTCCCTTCTGCTGTACGAGTAAAAAATTGGGATTTAAAACCAATTGTATTTGTTCCATTCGCTCAAGAAAAATAGAAATAATCTGGGGATCAGTTCCAAGCCAAACTAGAAAATAAAAGAAAATGTTACTTTTGTTTATTTTCATGTTAAATTATGTTACACAGTTAAACGGGACAATGCATACAAAGGCAATGAAATTATTAATTACTTGTTTTACTGTTTGGAGATTTTGCTATGTCCACAGTTCATGTAAAACTCATGTAGCACAGTTTCTGGGATGGTGAAAATCCTACTGTAATGTAACAGAATGAGCCTTAAGGATTTGTAAGAATAAGCACTTTTATATTAAAAAGCAAATATTAATTCATCAGTAATATTACTTTTTTAATGTGACAATAAACCATGAAATCAACATCCTTCTGTCTCAATTGTGCCTCATCTGTCTCTTTCTTAAATCTTTTTCCAAGGGAGTCTATTGCCTGGTTTGGTGTCACAGCTTTTGAGTCCCATCGCAGTCACCTGTGTTCCTGCCTAAGTCACCTTCCCTCATCCACACTTACTTCGTGGGTGAGCTCATGGAAGCTTTGTGCAAGGAAGGAAGAAAGGTTCTTTCATTACAACAGATCTCAGTAGCAGGGCACCAGTTTTAACTGAGATGTCTGGCAGAAAAAAAGATGTGACAAGAGGCAGCTCTCTGGGAAAAGGAGAGCAGTCACTGCTACATTTTAGTGAGGGACCAGATGAGCACATCATCAATCCGTACTTTTCTTTATGCAGATGTAGGAAACAAGCCCCTGTATTTAAGACCAGTAACATCTGTAAGCAGTGCCAAAGCCAGCCATGATTTCAGCAGTTGCAGAGCAGCAGTTCAAAATTAAAAATACAGCCAGTATTATAATAAAACCACAAGAAATACATGTCACTCTCCAGCCTGCCTTACCCTGTCCTCACACACATGCACAATGTTTACCAACTATTTCCCAATTCCTATGACTTCTTCCCACACAGGATTGCCATCTCTTACTCCATACTGAAGCCATAACCTAAATTCTGCCATTTTGCGAGTGGTGGTGTCTTGTGGTTCTTTTCTGCTCGATCACTACCTGTGGAGTTGGGGGCTGGACATTTTCCTACTTCTTACAGGAGAAGGTATATTTTCCAGGTAGCATCTGACAGCCAGGGCAGGTGTTGGTGGAACATCTCAGGTGCAGCACAGAAAAAATGTCCAAACAATGCTCTGCACTTTGATGAGTCACCACCATACACAAACCTGTGCATTCAATGGACTGTAATCATCACAAGCTGGAGCACATAAATGTCGAGCTTTGGTCCTGAGGGTGGAGAATAGATTTCAGGAAGTGAACATGACTCATGATGGGCTGACACATAGCATTACTGCTCCTGATCACTGCCAGGAGACTGCTGCTGGGTCAGGAAAACAGGCAAAGAATGGTCTCCCCAGGCACTGCCTGCAGTACTGAAGGATGGGAGATCACTTCCCCAGGCAGCTGAGGATCTGATGAACCACGCATAGAGGGAGAGTTCCACATAGCTGTGTTTCCAAGCCCACCAAGGCTCAGAGTGAGCCCACACCAGTGCTGGTTCAGTCCTACACACCAGACACAGGTTCATTAACTTCTCCCAGTTAATGGAGCTCCTTGTTTTAGCACTGCTCCTTCCTCTGAACACCTCAGTGCTTGGCTGGTAATCCTGTAAAACATTCAGAATATGCAGAATTTTACTTCCTGACTTGTTCCTCTTAAACTTCCTCTTCTCAGCGTAATTCAAGGTCAGGAAAGAAATTAGGCAGCACTGAGCTAAAGACCTGGAGGGCCCATTACAATGATCTAGTCTCACTTCCCAGGAAAACACAGGCCATAACATTTCATCAAGGGATTTCTTTATGAAAGGCTAATAACGTGATGAAGAGAAGCCTAACCTTTTATTAAGGCACACAATCTTGATTTAAAGATACAGACCAATGAAGAATTTGCCACAGCTCTTCAACTCTTATTTGCTAAAAAATCTGCCCCAGTGCTTCACTTTGAATGGTATCAAAGCCAAATGCAAGGTCATACAGGGGAAAAAACAAACAAACAAAAAAACCTCAAAACCTGAATGTGGAATATGTGTTCTGAAAGGGGGAAAAAAACAGGGGAAACTTTGCAGTTTAGGGGAGTTTCTGATCCTAACTTGAGGAACATATGCAAAGACAGTAGTATTTGCTATTCTGAAATTAATTAGTCTGTGATCTTGTTCACTAAACACAGAAGCCCACAAGACAAAACACAAAAGGAAACATTGCAATAAGTCCTGCTGAAATGCAGGCCCTATCATCATACTTCCACATTTGCATCAAGCTCACATTTATAACAACGTGGTTCTTACACTTTCTTTAAGTTAAAAATAGGAACCAGCAGCACATCTCAATGTTTCTTAAAATGAAACCCAGGCCACTCAACTGCCTGGATAAAGATTATTAGCTTGAAGTTTCCCGTCCTATGAGGAATTACAAATCAGTAGAGATGTACTGTTACAGTGTCTCCTAGGACCATTTATGCAACTCCTGACAAGTGTGAATTCGAACTGATTTGATATTCTGTAGTCATTTTTCAAACACCAGTGTTAAAAATCAGCTGTAAGATGCTAAGGTTACATATGTCAAGAACTGTGACTTGAGAGCACATATGCCTACATGCAGTTTAAAATAATGGGGAACACAGTCCTATAGGTACAGATATTTATTTTTCTTCTCTTTTTTTCCTGCTCCCTAAGAAAAAAATTATTAGTCACACAGTGCTATGAACAGCTTATGATTTACAAATCCTTGCAGGTAAGCAGGAGAATGAACACTAAGCACAAGGAGTATATCCATTTTGGAAAGCCACTAGGGAAAGTGGCTTAAAAAGTGGGTTTAAAAGATTTCCCTGAGCAATATTCTCCAGCCCTCTCACTGCTGTCATGCTTCTCAAAAAGTACTAAAAGCAAGCTTTTGCAGCCACATCTACTTAATGGTTTACACACTGTTAGAAGACACATGGTTTCCAGGTGCCTGAGATTTGGATGACTTGGATGAACCTTCACTTGAGGGAAGAGCTCCTGGATTGATATAGACAGCAGTATCCAAGCAGAGACATAATCTCCAGTCCCTTCTAAATTATCAGCACCTGATGAAGGGCCCCAGACAAGACCTTCCATCCAGCTGGATTAAGAAAAATGTATTCCTACCAGTGTTCTTCAGGGTACCAAGCAAACCTCTTAGGAAATGAGTGAGCCAGGCAATATTCCAGGTTGGGGGTTTTTGTTTGATTGTTCTGGAGTTTTCTTTGTAGGCCAAAACAGCAGGTTTATTGTTACAACCTGAAAGCAAACCTTAACATAAACAAGCCCTCTCTCAGGAAGAGACCCCACTCCGAGCTCCAAACCGAACTGGGATCGACTGCTTATCTGTAATACTGGTGTTTGAAAAGTGAGCACAGAAAATCTAATCAGCAGAAACTCACATTCCCAAGACAGGCTCCACATTCCAACACCATCCACAGTACACCCTCTGCCAAGGGCCTGGGACCTGTTCCACCACAGCATGTGTGATCCATCTTTATGTCATTCTTTCACATCAAATACCAGCAGCAGCAGAAAAAAATTAACTAGGCTTAATGGTCCTTTAATGTGATTAATAGAGTAGTACTTAGTGGTATCCTAAGCTCACTGATGAACCAGAAAAAAAAGAAAGAGGAAGCGAAGAGTGATAAAAGTTCTGTAAACTTCAAGGATATGAAATATAAATAAGGTGTCATCTGCTCCTACGAGCGAAGGCAACCTGGTCAGTCTGGATTCAGTGAATTGCTTTTATAGCTTTCTTCATGATGCAGAATAGCATAAAAGCTTAAAAATAGGTTTAGATGAGGCAGACATAATTTGTTCTTGTTTTATCAGAATATAAATTTTGACCAGGGAGGGATTTAAATATCTAGGCTTAGGTCCTCTAATTAGCTTGAGCTAATAGTTTCTAATCAAAACAAGGTATTCCTTGTTGTGAATAACTATGAAGTTATTTGAGTTAAAACACTGCAAGAATGGAGGATTTAAGCTTAAACGCTGTAAATGAGATATAAATGAAAATTTATTTTGTATTGGCTGCTTTAGATCAGGCTTACAAAAATCATCATCACCATCATCATCCAGACAAAGCCACAAGAAGAGGATCAAGCTGTCCTGTCTGTTTCCAAGCATAAGACAAGGGTAAATTGATACCCACTTCACATGCTTTCATAAAGCTCCTGTAAAAGCATGAATAGGTGCTTTGAGATGATGGAAGGCAGTTGGAACCCTGAAAGCAATCCAAAATTCTCTTTTGATTATACGTTTATCATGCATGCTTTCTGAAAATTTTACGCTAACGAAACAGAAGTAACCCAACTGGGTTTGCTTCTTCAGTTCAGCTGTTCTATTCACCTTTCCATTTGCCTTACCAGTGCCAATTTAAAACATGTGGGTCAGGCACAACCGGCTCATAATGAAGAGATGACATTTGGATTACATTGCATTTATTAAAGTATCATTAAAGTAAGAGAAAGATTGCACTAACAGGTGTCTTCCTAATTTTAAGCAGTGTTGCAAACTGTCCACCATCCTAGCTGCCCTCTCTAAAATAACCTGGACAGACCCTAATTCCACTACAGCTCCTTTTTGAACAAGGTCACAGAAACAAAAGCTTTGTGGATTTTGGCACAAAGTATCCCAACCTCAGCACTCAATCCCCTCACTAGCATTTTCCCAGATAATATTCTTCAGATTATTCCTGAACATCATTCAGTCAACTTCCAATCACTCACAACTTCCTACCTGTGAGAATTTAATTCATTTCCAAAACTACATATTAATATGAAAGACGCCTTGGTTTATCTAGTCAACACAGCAAAACAGCACTCTAATATGAAGTAGGCTCAAAAAATAAGAAACACTTGAAAGTCAATTCCTTTTTCTACTCCCAGAATGTTTGGAGTTTTAGTTGTAGGAGACAGAACTATGCAAATAGGGCCCACATACAAAAACTGCGGCCTACGAGAGCTGCACAGGAGAGGCACCCTCAGCTCCAGAACTCTAAGAAAGCTTTCTGCACTGTCATAACAAGACAGGAAGATAATCTATTTAACTGAGAGGCATTTTAGTGCCTGGCTCCCCTGACAGCCCTGGAGGTCACTGTCTAGTACTGCATGAATCATCTGTGACTTTCCATGGAGCAATTCCCACAAGCAAGAAAGGACAGCCAGAAAATGAGTGTATCAATAGCAGAGCATTTCACACAAACAAACACATATAAGGTGAAGTAGTTGTGGTTCTTTCGACATAGAAGACACAAATTGGCTTTGATTGAGCTCCATGTACTAACATAGGCTGAGTAGGTTGGAAGGCATACACCTCCTGTTAAATATCAAGGGGAGTTCCACCTTCATTGTGCTGCTCATGTTTTCAGATCTAGGTATATCTTACAGGCATAGCATGGAATTCCAGATGACCCTGCCTTATTACCCTTCACTGCATTTTGGACATATTACCAGAAAACTAGACTTTTAGGGTGTTCTGAATGACTACAAAGAGGTAATAATAGGAAATCTTGTCGATTGGCACGGAAAAGCTCTTACTGTGGAGACAGCATGGACCGTATGGGCAATGCATGTCAAATCTACTAATACATGAAAGGGAAGTCATAAATAGCTTAAGGATGGCATAAAACCACACAGATAGCAAAAGGAAGTATTGAAAAGGCTTTTTCAATTAAGGGTAAGACCTTTCTTCTTGAAGTGGTAGAAAAAAGGGTTTAGGAAGGGGAGATAAGGTCAGGTTACTGGATAATGCAGTCCTCCTGGGTGGCAAGGTACCTGTCAAATGAAATGAGACAGCATGAATGTTAGAGATGCCAGAGAGGAGCTGGTTACAGTAATTAGGGTCTGAGGTGCTGAGCTCACTATGAACTGCCAAAAAAACAGTACAGATGGCTCAACCAAGACATCTGACCAGGGTACGACTGCAACCCACACAGCTAACAAGATACTCAGCTACTCAGCACTGAATTCTCCTCTGGCATACTGTCCATGCCCCTCCCCAAGCACTAGAAGATCCTGCAGAAGCAAATAGAGGTCAGAGAGTGAGAATAAGAATGAGAATGGAGAATGAGCAAATTTGGGGTCAGAGGGTGTAAAGGCAGAGACTATCACCAGAAGAGATTGAAAGGAATGAGATTTGTTTATCTCAGAAAAGAGGCAGATAGGAAGGCACACAATAAGAAAAAATACCAAATACTCTAGAGAAGAAATATCTAACATTTTTCTCTAACTTGCTGCATAGCACAAGAATAAAGGAACATTCAATGAAATGAAGACCACATGCATTCAAAGCTGATCAAATGAAATTCTCTTTCACATAATGTGTAATTGGACAGTGGAAGATATCACCACAGGAAGCACTGAGGTCAAGAACTATGCAGGATTCAAAGAAGGATTGGATGGCTACATGGATCACAGGAATATCCAGTCAGAACAATTATGCTAAACTTTGGAGAAAAGTAAAAAGACAGGCTTTCAGAATTTAAGCCAGTACCTGACTATGGGAGAATTAAAATTAGATTTTTATAAGGGTAGATTATTCCACATGTTTCTCAGAGGTCCCTCTGTCTTCTTTGCAAGAAGTTGATGCTGTTCTCTTTAGGCCAGAACATCAATCTGCACGAACTACACAATTTCTATTTTCCCACTACCACATAAGCTTTAGAGGTACTGAATAGATTTGTGTAGCTGCAATAATGTCAGCAAATTCAAATCTTTTTTTAACTAGTGATACAGCCATGGCACCATCTGCAGTTAATCAGCACAAGGTGTTTTTCTCTCAATTTCCTTTATCACAGCGTGGCTACAACTGTGGAGCTGCAGCCTTGTAGACATAGAGAGACAGCATTCACTACCTCCTTCACCTCACCCAGAGACAAGCCTAGTCTTGTCAGCTCCTTTTCACTGTCTTGCATTCCCTCTTACAGATGAGGCACAAATTGATCAGGACCTAAGCTTAATCCAGTAGCAAGCTCTCTGTTGGGAGGCTTGTGCAAATGAACCTGCAATTTCCTAACAATCTACCTTGAATACTGTCCTCTCTGGCCATGGTGCTAAATGGAAGGAGCCCAGGCTTCCTGACAGTGTTAATCTGTATGTTCTAAACCATATCTACCAGCTTCAGGACCTCAGGGCTAAGCAGGATATACAGGCTCCATCCAATTCCTGCTGCAGTGGCAGCAGTTCTGTATTTGCACCAAAGCACATGTCAGTAAATTTACATCAAGTGCCTCTCTTATGCCTGCCCAACCATGCACTATTTGTCTAGGCATAGATAGCTTCCTAGACAGGCATAGGCACCTGAAACCTATTTAACTGCAGTTTTAGTGCTTACATCCCCTTTTGCAAGTATACATGCTTCCAGTTTCTCCCTCCTTCCCTCGCTGGGTAAAGTACCTGTTTACCTCATATTCAGCCTGTTGCTGTCCCAACTTTTTGCAAGTAGTGGCCCAAAAATATCTATCTTAACTAGACCTGAAAGGGCAACATTTACCTTTTCCCTACCCTTTTCTCCTCTTTGAACATGGTTTTGGGGAAGCCACATTCAGTATGGCTTGTGTGCAAAGGTTATTCATTCTTTTAGCATGCAGATAGGTACAGCTTAGGAATCTGCACAGATTCTGAATAAAAACAAACCCTGAAACCCTAGGGAGAGATTCTTCCCTGAAATGATTTTCCTACTTTTATCAGTGTCTTTATTTGTCTGCCTGCTTGTTCCACAGGACACCTCCAGTAATTGTGCATCATGACTGAGTTATGAGTTCTTGAAGCTGTATTTCACCATAGCCAACACAGTGGAGTCAGAAGGTAATTGTCCTTTTCTTGTGCAGCAGTTTGTGAAGTTTCTGCTCTCTGCTCAGTACCACTTCCTTAATTTTTATAATCTTGTATAACTACAAGTTTTTTCTGGTATCTGTACTGATCATTACTGTAATTTTAAAATCTCTTTAAGGTCTCTTTGACCCCTCAGAATGAGATTCTTAACTTTGCCTCAGAACTGAAATCATTGCCAACATTAAGAGTTTAGTTGCTTTCTAATGCACCTTTCTCCAAACATAACCTTCCTGAGACAGTGACCCATGCTCCATGCAGTAGTCTGGGGCCTAATAACCATCTTCCAGAGGCCTGTACTGCCTCTTTGGTGGTGCATTATAGCTCACTGTTCCATCGGTCTAGTGTCTTGTTTGCCTTTTTTATGGCAGCTGTGCACTGAAGTGACGTTTCCTATGTGCTTTTTTTCCACAGTAACCCCTTTCTCTCTCTGATCAGTGTGTTGAATGTAACACCCATTCCCTACATTTGCTCTTTGTTCCCAGACTAATTACTTTTCATTTTCTACACCAAGCAGCATTTGCCATCTGCTGGCTCATCAACTAAATGATCCAAATCCCTTTTGAATCCGCTTGCATTGTTCCTTATCACTTCTCTGTGCTTCCAGTTTTACCATCCAACCAGTGGAGATTTCATGGGCACAGTGCTCAGCTGAGTCACAGTAGCAGAGAAATGGGGAGCCACAGGATCTTCTCACACCTAGGACAGAACATCCTGCCTGGATTTGCCTCTTGCTGCATTCATATAGAAAAGAAGGGTTAGCTTTGGCAAAAATTAGGCTCACATATGCTTCATCCTGCTTGAGATAAAGGATGTTTTGCTGGGTGTCTGCACATGTGTGCACGTGGGGAAAGGGGAAAAGATGAACATGGAAACAAGATGAGATCTCGCTCATAGAGAAACCAGCATTGTTATAGCCCTACAGGCAAAAGTATCAACTTCCTCTCAGCCCCACAGGGCAATTCATGAAAATCCAGCACAAAGACCTAATTGTGGGTAACCCAATTGTGGCCTTATGGTACCTGAAAGGAGAACACAAAAAGATAGACAGAGACTACTTGCAAGGTCATGTAGTGACAGAACAAGGAGGAATGACTTCAAACTGAAAGTGAGTAGGTTTAGATCATATACTTAGAATAAGTTCTTTACTGTGGGGGTGGTGAAGCATTGGGACAGGTTGTCCAGGGAGGCTGTGGATGTCCCATCCCTGGAAGTGCTCAAGACCAGTTACATGAGGGTCTGGGCAATCTGGTCTAGTGAAAGGTGCTCCTGCCCATGGCAAGAGGGTTGGCATTAGATGATCTTTAAGGTCCCTTCCAACCCAGGCCATTCCAGAATGATTTTATGAACTTGTTCTGAAATCCCTCAGGAAATGTCCATGTGTGGAAGGCCAGATGTATGTGTAAGAATCAGGGATCAGCTGATCCCTTTTTTAAGGCTCTGAGAAACAGAATAGTGCAGGCTAAGCACTGATGCTTTTAAAACAGGGTTTATGGCCAGGCTTATGCTGTGCTGAAGCATGTGCCACATGGCATTCTCTTGGAAACTCTTTTCTGTCTCAGCAATAGGAAGCCTGACTTGCTGGTCTATTGCCTTAGCCTTATTTTGTTTGTAATTTAAGGAAAAAAATGTCTTGGATCACCCAGAATGAGCAGTGTTCAAGATGATTTTTTTTTTTAGTCTTCCCTTTGAAAGCACTGTACACTTGATGCATTAGCATCAATATACATTATCCAAGATACATTCAGGTAAGAGAACTAGACAACCTGTGCATCGCTTGCAAATTTTCTAATAATTTATTTATGTGGGAAATGGCCACAGAATGGTTTGTTCAGAAGGTTAACATTTTGCAGCTGTTTTAGGGTCCACATGTAAAATGATCTATTTTTTTCTTTACAGTTCATTGACTTTCTGAATCCCAAGTTCAGAAAGACCAAGTTTGATTTCAAAAATTGCTGCTCCCATTTATAGTGTTTTTACATGGTGATTTGAGTTAGGACTGGAAAACATAGATAAATCTTTAATAAGCTACAAACGTCACAGGAAATAATTTGTGCTATGCCTTTCTCAGGCAGGCAATCAGCATAACCAGCCAAACTAACTTGTCCTTGGCTGTGATTGGAGATACTACATTTTATTCCCAATTTTTCATGTTTAAAATCAGCCAGAGTTCTAGATGCTCGGCATTTTTGAAAAACAATTTTTAACTCTAATCGAGCACAGAAAAAATTAGCATTTACTCATTACTACACTCACATCCTCTGTTCTGCTATGACAGTGCAGTAGGAGAAAAGAGTTTTGCTAATTCATGGCATTCTTTATTAATATGTAAGTCAGAGGAATTCATCACAGTCATGAGTGGAAAGATTTTTCATAGTCTTCCTTTTAGTCTTAGGTCTCTAATAAAAGAATGAAGCTGCAAGCTGAATTTCACTTAGTTTCATGTCTGAAGAGTTAACATTCTGGGAGAACAGTGACAGCCAATATTCAGCATTTTTAAACGGCAAAACTGCTGCAAGCTGGTTTAGACCTGTTCCTGTATTTCACAGCTGTATGATTTGTGCAGCACACAGCCTCAGAGAACTGCCTGGAACTCAGGAGTGTGATTGGACCATGCATCTCTAGTGCTATTTGATTCACTGGAACTTTTCAAATCCTTCTTTATCATAACATTTAAACCCCACCTGGCACCTCAGCCTTGGTTTCCCTTCTGGAAAATTTGCATACAATGAAAGTAGGACAGGAATCTTGCAAAAATGGAAGGAATCCAATGTTCCCTCGATGACAGTGTGATTTGCTCTATGTCACAATACGAAGCAATCGGAATTCTCTCCAAAAATGCTGTAGAGGCCTCTGTCTACATGTAAGCCAACCAAACCAAAAAAACCCAAACCTGTATTGACCAGTCTCCTCCTCCTCTGGCTCACAAACACCCTGTGGATATTTTTGCACCTCTAGCCTCAGCCCAGATTTTTTTTTCTTTTCTACTACTTTCTACTACTAGCATGGTTGTAACACTCATGCCCTTTCATCCTTGCTGACATGCTGTCCTCTTTTTTCCCATTTTATTATCCACACTCTATTTGTTTATCCCTTCCTTTAGTGTTGTGGCAATTCTGACTCTCTCTGGGACTCCACACTGGGCTGAGAGCCAGCATAGGCCAGATCCATTCAGGAGGCTGTTTCCTCAGGAGCTGTCCATTTCCCTGTACCTCAGAACTGTCAAGGAATAAAGAGTAAAGAAGACTATGATGCATAGCAGAGAAGTGAGAAGAATATGAAAGACTGACTTTTGTGACTAACATTCATCTTAGCCAATATCCAAAACACAGACATTTTCATATGAGCTAGTCACCCTAGAGTCTATATTGTCAGGTATATTCCAGGTTTGCTCAGCTGTAGGTATCTAAATTAGGAGAAATTCATTCAATCCTTCACTTTTTGTTCAAATTGCATCTTCTGTATCAGCAGTCACTAAATCCACTCCATCCACTTCACTGATGCCAATAGTATATTTCAATACTAACATTCTTAGAGATACCACAAGACATAACATGAAAAAGTATGCCAGAGTACAGCTCTGTCTTCCAAAGTAACTCAGAATCGTTTGTGCCTGTTAAATGCAAGTTGCAATAGAAGCTGTAATTTGCTTGGTATTCAGTGTTATTCAGGAACCCTGAGAGACAGAACAAATACACTGACTAATTTCTACCATGGAGAAGCTGAGCTCTCCTGTGGCTTTAGAGAGAAAGAACCCCAGCAATAATTCCTGGCCCTCTGTGCAGAGAAGAGAATATGTAAGCCTGTTTGAATGTTGTCAATGGTATCCATTAAATCTCTGTTCAGAATGCCAAAAAAAATTAAAAATGAAACAAAACAAAACAAAAAACCAAAACACTCCAAACTATATATATAGGCAGGAAGTAAAATACATGGACTTCCATGTAACTGAGATCTCAGATGATTTTGAGGAGAAGGAAAACACTGGCACCAAGCAGAAAAAGGGAAAACAACTGGGAGCAACTGGCCTCATAAGAAAAAAATCCTTCCCCCTCCTTAACACAGACTACCTAGAATTCACAGCAGAGAACTAACATTTCAGAAAGTAAGAACTCTCCTCCTATGCAACTTGTAAAAAGGTCAGCAAGGGGCCTTGCAAAGTCCTGTAGTCAGCAGGGTCTGTAGTCTGCTGGGTCACTGTCAAGAGGGATCCATGTCTCTATGGAGAAACAGGGCAGTTAAGTGAGAGACACAGCTTTAGGCTTCTTTATATCATCGTGATCCAATATGCCTACCCAGGGTTTTGTTGTTGGTTTGAGGTTTCTTCCAGTTGTTTAACAGTGACTTTGTTGTTTTGAATAGACTGTCCTGTGTTGTAGCAAGCAACTGCTTTAGGCAGAACCCTGTACAAACATCTGTGTCCAACAATGCTCTAAGCTCAGCTGGGAACAATCAAGAAACCATAAGAACCACAGCGACTGAGATCAAGGACTCCATTTCAACTTCTCTTTGAAACAGAGAGGCAAAAATTGTTATCAGTGAGTATTAGCCTAGGAAGACTATGAAAGTGAAAGGTCAGCAGAATAAAGGCACACATTATATCTGTATATGCATAGTATACTCTTACTTAATATCTTTGAGTATTGAGCCAGTTTCAGATTCATTAAAAATGGTGCTGCAGGTGGCAATCCAATCATGTGTATTTGCTCTTCACACGAGCAATTCTGCACGGAGGGAACTGCTGAAATGGAGATACCAGAGCACCATTGAGATGATATAGAAATCTTTGCAGATGTGCAATTTTCATCTAAAATAAATTCTACTGCAGTGTCCTAAACTGCTTCAGCACAAAATTAGCTAAACTAAAACTTATTTTTATGTATTCTTCCCAGTTGCAAGGGCAGATGCAGCCCTGACGTGTGACTGGGGGAGGATTCTTCACCATTCAGCTGTGCCCACAGGATCTGCACCAGCAAAGAGTGTTGCACCCACCAACGGTAATGAGCAAGAGGGAGACAGAACTGAGAGATCTTTAGACTCTTCAGTAAATCAACACTTTGTGTAAATTAAGCGTGATGCATTGCTCCATTCTGGACACTTGTGCACCTCTACAAAATGACTACTGTGGGGTAAAGTAGGTTCATAAAATAAAGCCATGAGAACAGGCCCACGTGCCATCATGTTTCACTCTTCTTAGCTGGGCAGTTTGAAGACACGAAAAAAATATCTGTTGGTGACACCCTTCCCTTCAGCCACTGGTCCTGTGATCTGCAGCAGTAACACAGCAACCATATTGCTCAATCATTAGCAAAATGCCTGAAGCTAAGGTTGGCTCTGATTCTTCCCAACAGCCTTTCCAGGTTTGTTTGTTTTTCATAATTGGTTTGCTTCCCACCATTTTTTACCTAGGTCTTTACTCTTGCCTTCTGTGCCGTCTGTGCAGAGCCTCACAGCCACTTGCTCTAATGCCAGGCCCAAACGTAGACTGCTGCTCTTTGCAAGTTTTGATTTTCTGTTATTTTATTCATTCAGAATTGTTCTTAGTTACATGCTGAGAAAAAATTTTAAAGGGTGGGGGGGAGGGGAAGGAACAGATTGTTTTCAAGTGTAGATTATCCTGCAGAGGTTTGGTGGGTTTTTGTTGTTTGTTTGGGTTTTTTTTCTGTGATGTTTGAAAATCATACCAGAGGAAAAGGGATTTCTTTAGCTGGCTAGAAATCTTCCTTAGGTTCTTTCACTCTTGAAAGAGAGAGCAGCTCAGCTTAGTAGAACTAATTAATCATAATTGTGATTAAATACATATTCCACTTCAAAATATCTGACTGCATTGTGGTTTAGGAGCTAACAAAAATAGGCATCATGATTAAAAAGTAGGTGTAGGCAGTGATATGTAATATATTAATGCTACAAACAAACGCTGCAGATGAGATTTTACAACAGCATTTTCACTGGTTACCAAGAAACAATAGTGCTCGGTCAGGAAACTACTGCAGCTTTTACATGTCAATATTTAGGGCATTACTACAGCAGGCCGTGTTCCTACAGCATTGCAGGAGTTGTGAAATGTGTCTCTGTCGTTCATAATTACCTCGGCCCCGCGAGAGACGAGCGCGGCTCCCCTGCCCCTGGCTCTGCGGCGGCTCGGGACGGCGGCAGGCGGCGGGGCTCTCCGGAGGGCAGAGCCCGCAATGCAGCACCGCCTCGCCGGGAGCTCGGGGAGCCGCTTGTCCCTCCCGGGGAGCCGCGTGTCCCTCCCGGGGAGCCGCTTGTCCCTCCCGGGGAGCCGCCGTGTCCCTCCCGCTGCCCCCGGGACACGGCTGCCCGCTGCCATCCCCGCCCGGGGCTGCCCCCGGCCTGCCCATCCCTGGTGGCGGCCGGCTGCCGCAGGGGGTGCGGGGGTAAAGCCGTGTTTGCGCGGAGAACAGCAGCACACTGAGGGCCACAGCCCGAGCCACCTGCGGGCAGCCGTGCTGGGTGTGCTAGGGATAAGACACATCTGTAGTGAAACAGTCTTCTGTGGCTTGGGTGGAGACAAACACCCGAATTAATTACAAGGCTGAACCTGTTGGTGTGAAAAGGTCCAGAGACGGAGATTAATTCAGTGTCCCCTATTCTCATCCCTATACTGTCTGAGTAAATATCACCTCTGAATTTGCTGCTGAGAACTGAACCTGAGTTGAACCCACCCAGAGTGAATTTGACACAGGTGATCCTTCCAAGAGCTCCTGAACCAAGAGAACTACAGAGTGAGAAGTAAGGACCTTTCTACCATGTGACAAGGAAAAAGTCCCCTGCAGTTATTCTCAATTGGTTATTTGTCTGTCACAACTGCTGGTTACAGCAGCTGCAGGCTGGTGACTACCATGGTAAAGAGGAAAGCAGCAGCTGGTCGTCAGTTTCACCTTATGGACCCTCTCTGGAAATAGATGAAGGTGGCAAAGACACTTTCTACTACACCATCAGCTTGGCTCTGGTAGAGTCAAGTGATTGGAAGTGCTCTGCCCTTTAAACATAACTATCTGCAGACCAGTAAAAGAACAAGCAATGGCATAGCCCAAGTTTTCTTCTTCCTCTGTGGAATACCAGAAGATTGGTGTTCTGTTGGCCCTTGTGTTGGTGTGTAGTTGACAGCCCAACATTGCCCTGGGAAACACGTGAGACTAGAAGGAATATACAGAAAAATCAGCATGAGGAGGGATCTTCTGTCGGTGGCTTTACGTGCCCTTTCTGACAGTATGAGACCCAGAGATGTCACGACAGAAGCCTTCAGGGGCCATAGCAGCCATAGCCACTGCGTGGTCACACCTCCTGTATTAGGCTGCAAGTAGCAAGACCCTTTGCCTCTTGAGTTTCACCTGGAAATGCCTTTGTGCTGAAGTTACTGAAATTACATCAGACATACTTATTGTAAGCTGGAGCAGATTTTAACTCAGAAAGTGAGATTTATAGGTAACAGCTGCTCAACAATAACACCTCATTGAGATGCCCCAGCTAAAACCTCAGTCCCACTGGACACCTAGTGCCTCTCTTCCCATCCTCAGATTTGTTTCCAAATTCAATGAAGACAGCAAGAGTGCTTTTGCTGAAGTCAGCAGGCTTGAACCAGGCTTCACCTTGTAAATATTTACCAATCACTAAGCAATAAACCTGGTTCCCAATCTAGCTACTATAACCTGTTTGTCAGTTCAGGAGCTCACTGAAGATGAGTTACAGTGTGAGGGCATTAAAAAAACAGAAGATAACTTACTACTGTTATTTTTTGGCCATTTTCCTAGACTTCCCTATTTTTATCCTCTTTTTAACATTAATTCCATTTTCTGTTTCTTCCCAAACTAATATTGCTCTATTTTAACTAACTGTATCTATTCTTTGCTGAAAGTATAGAATGGCTATTTCAGGTTTTTTTCACTAGCAACTCTTACCCCAGCTATATTTCACAAAACAAAATAGCTGTCCTCACATCCCTCTCTAAATAATTATTGGATCCTCTTATAATTTGCTTATATGTCAGTTTCTGTTTAAAAATAAAATACAATCATTGACTAACCATTTAAAACTTGCTCTTGCTAACTTAAATTAATCCCTATTCCACTTGTCTTTCTGCCTTTCTGCTCCACAACTGCCCCCTAGAGAAATAACTCTGTAAGAAAAAAATAATGCACATATCCAGTCATGCAATACTTTTAACAGTTAGTTTATTCCAGTCTGGCAAGGACTGGGATTGGTAGGGTCATTTCTTGGCAAAACTGGAAAATTCTGGCCCAGTGAAATGGAGATATTCTAGATAACATATTTTCTAAACAATATTTTTGAGAACTTTTTTTTTCCCCCAGGTAATACAATTGCTGATAAAAATTAGACTGGAAGCAGCCAGCCACAATGTCTCTAAAATTTGACTTAAAGCTGGTCAAAACTCTAGTTAGTGCTCCCCTGTGGCAGGAAACACCCACATTGTGAAGACGAGTTTCATTGAAATACTGAGCGAAAGTCAAATATTTAGGTGTTTCTCATGAAGGTGCTAAGAGTTGTGCTGTAAATATTTCTCAAAGTAAAATGCAGCAACCACTGTGGCTAAAATAGCTGTTGCTCAGCTGGGGGACACAGACCTGAACTCTAGTTTTCCTAATCCTATGAGGATATCTTGAGCAGTATGTAACTAGGTACAGGTACAGGTACAGGTGAAAGGCTCGACATTCATTAAGTTTTTGATGTTATCACACAAAGTAGAGAAAAGTATTTGAAATTATAACATTTTTCACAGAACAACTGGGGCAATGCAGATGGAGAAAAGAAGATTCTACACAAGCCCTTGTATTACAGTGACAGACAACTTCATCTCTGGAACTAAATCCATGTGGGTCTGAGTCCATCTGACTGGTGTGGTTATAACCAAATTGGAGTTTTGCCTAGTATCAGTGGGGACTCCTAGCAGATCTGTTTATGTGGACACAGTTGTAGGACTGGGGCTATTTGCTATTTATATAACAGATTGCATATAACAGAATTAGAATAAGTCAATAGTAATTTTTATGTAAATTACATAAAGTAGCACAATTAATAATAGTGGTGTTTCTAAGTATTTCTGCCTTATTTCCCCTACATTCCTATAACTGCTTTCCTATACAAGGGTCTCCGCATACCCTGTTTTCCCCCATAATTGGCTTTCCTTTCTTCTCAGCCTCCCTATGGATACATTTCAGAGTATCCCCAGTGTACTGAAAGGAAGCTGTTGCCAGGTGGGGGTTCACTCTCTTCTCCCCAGAAACTACCGACAGGACAAGCTGTGTCAGGGTAGTCCAGGCTGGATATCAGGGGGAAGTACTTCATGGAAAGAGTTGTTAAATATTGCAATGGGCTGCCCAGGGAGGTGTTCAAGAAATAACTGGATGTGGCACATATGGTTTAGTTGACAAGGTGGTAACCGGCTAAAGGTTGGACTTGACAATCTTGGAAGTCTTTGCCAACATAAAGCATTCTGTGACTCTGCAAATAAAAATGCAGAATCACATGGGAGGAGCCAGTGGGTGTTATTCCTGTACCCAGAAGGCGAGAGGAACAAGCAGGCCCTTCTTGTGTGGAAGAAACCCCTTCTAGAGTGAGGGTGACAAGCCTGAACCTGACTCAGCTCCAACTCATCCACGAGGACCCAGCCTGATCAGGGATAGGGCTGGGCGGTGACGCCGCTCCCGGGTTCCCGGCCGGAAGGTGGACGCAGCGGGGGGCAAGCACCGCCACAACCCCACTCGGACCTTCCCCACCCGCTTCCTGTCCGCGGGGCGGTCCCCGGTCGCGGGAGCTCCGGGCTGTGCTGGGCACGGCGACTCCCCGTGCTGGCCTCCGCTCCCGTCCCGCTACCAAATCCCGGCCCGCCCGTGCTTGCGGCATGCCCGTCGGGCCGCCAGGGGGCGCCGCCGCCCAGCGCCCGCCGCGGCCCTCCCGCGCGCCTGGAAAGGCGCGCGAGCTCTCGCGCCGCGCCGCGCCCCGCCCCGCCGTCACGTGCCCCCCGCGCGAGCGCCCCCGCCGCCGCCAGGCGCTTGTCTCCCTGCGGGCGTGCCGCTAGGGGGCGCCGCGGCCCAGGGGCCCTGCCCGGGCCGGCGCGCGCCGTTTGTTGACCGCGCGGCGGCGGCGGGTTGGTGGCGCGAGACTCTCCCGTGACGCGCTCGCGGGAAGGGAAGGGGGTGGGGGGGTGGAGGAGGGGCCGTGCCGGGGACACCGAGCGAGGTGCGGGGAGAGGGAGAGAGAGAGCGGCCGGCGCTGGGGAGGAGGAGGAGAAGGAGGAGGAAGAAGAAGAAGAAGGCGGGCAGGAGGCGGTGGTTGCGTGCGTCCGTCCGTCCGTCCGTCTGTGCCGGAGGGGGAGCCGCGATGTGAAGCCCCCCACTACACACACACACAACACGCACACACACGCGCGCACACACGGCCCGGCAGGGCAGGAGGCAGCGGCGGCGCCCCCGGGAATGTGTGTGTGGGACGCGGCGGAAGGTGAGCGGTGGCGGAGCGGGCGCTTTCACCCCCACGGCGCAGCGGCCCCCATGGCGGGAGGGACGTGCGGGGGGTGGCTCGGGGACAGCGAGAAGGGAGGAAGGGAGGGGGAGCGGGAGGCAGACGCGGGGCCCGCAGCCGCTGCCCTGCCTCACAGCCCCTCCCTGGGCCCGCGGCCTGGGCCTTTCCCGTTCTCTTCCCGGCGCGGGAACGGGGGGAAGGGAAGGGAAAGGGGACCGGCGCGCGGCGTTATGTAACCGGCGTGTGGGGGCCTCGGCTGCCCGCGCGCGGGAGGGCGGAGGGGGACACGGGGACAGAGCCCCGTGCGCGCCCGCCAGGCGCCGCGGGTGCGCGCCAGGTGTGCGCGTGTCCGGGTCACCCGCCCCTCCCCGCACCTGTGCGTCTGTCTGTCTGTCTGTCTGTGCCTGTCACATGGGGCCTGCGCTGTAGACACAACACGGGTCCCCCAGGCAGAGCCGGGGCGAGCGAGGCTGTGCCACGGCTTTCTGCCAGCGCTGAAGGGTCACTGCAGGGAAATGGGCTGGAGGGGGAGGAGAGGGGAAGCCCGAGCCCTGGCGCCGCCGTGCCCTCTGGAACGCTCCCCGCGCTGTAGCAGCGTGTATCTTGTCTGCGGTTTCCCGTAGTGTTTGTCACAAGTTGTATTTGCTGAGCAATAGTGCTGGGTATAACCGGTGTGCTGAAGGGAAGAGGGACGACTTGTGCTTGATGGGTAAGCCCGTGCTTACAAACACTACAGGGACAGATGTGTTCACATCTTGACCCCTTCCCCGTCTGATTTTGATGCTTTTTGTTATACAGTTACCGTTGACTTGACCTGTGATACTGAGCTAAAAGCCCGTGATAGGAAATGTACTGTAATGGCATGTTAACCTTAAGAAGGAAGAGGAGCATAGTATCACCAACACATTAGGTTTTTTGGTAGAAACTCCGTGTGTTGTGTGCTGTAATATTCCATTATTTCTGATATTATAAAATTAACGTTGCAGTCTTCAGAATGACAGAGCTGTGAATACTCTGCTTGTGTTAATAATTGTCTTAATGAAAAAATGAGTTGATGTTTGTTATGCATCTTGATCTAAAATTCAGATCCTAACTCAGATTTGACACCATAATCCAAAGAAGCAAAACCAGGGACTGTAGTTTTATGATCTGAATTCTTTGTTCATGTAGATGCAATTGTTGCTCAAATAAAACTGGTTTGAATAGTTACCTAATAACCATTAGTTGCAAGAAGTTACAGCTAAAATTTGTTTCTGGAATAATCCTATCTTACTAAGGTTTATGACATTTAACACAAATGAAATCCAAGATCAGACAGAAATCCAAATCTGACAAATTCCTTGCAATCTTGCCTCAAGCATGTAGTTATTACCCATTCCTACCATATTGGTCTTTCATTCAGTCCATTTCTTCTGCTGGATAATGTACCAAATCCCTGTTAGTAAATAATCCCAAGCTGTCACACTGGAGGTCACTGGTAGGACAGTGTTAGTAGAGGCACAGTGCAGACACCTACCTTGTGACTCATTGATGTTTAACTACTTGAAGAAAGATTGTTTTAAAAGCAAAGTGCTATTAGGAAAAATTCATTACTATATTTCAAGGCTTATTGTAAATTGGTTGTACATTTTTTTCTGTGTACAGTAGAATACAGTTCTGAATTACTAAATAATGTACTGAAAAAATGTGGTTTTTTCAGTACATTATTCAGTAATGGGACCTTCAAACCTACAACCAGTCCATCTTTCTGAGTAGTGTGTACACTCTGGTACAGTCTGTTCTGGTGCAGTGATAGTGTGTTGTAAGAGAGTGCCAATTTTCATTAGTTGTTTTCTGATCCTTTGACCCACATGACTTGAAAATTTTTATGGAAAATTTTAAATCTTTCTACTATCCCTTTCATTTACTAGAGAGATTTATAAATTTTTTAAAAATCTTATTAATTAGTAAGAATTAAATTTGGTTTTGAGTAGGTAGAAAAAAATTAATATCATTACACAGACTTTTTTTTAATAATCCAGGACAAGCAAGAGAAAAATAACCTTCCTGACCCTGCCATGTGCTTTCCCCATTTCATTTGTTAGCTATTGTTTATTTCATAGAGAATGGGGTTTTTTTTAATTCAACATTTTTCTCTTTTAATTAAGGGGGTGTATTATTATCACTGAGATCTCTGTCAGCTCTTAGGAGGATTGCGTAGTGTATATATAAAAAGGGAGCTAAATATCCAAATGTTAAAACCCTTCTTGAAGAATACAATGCAGATTAATTTGGTGATTGTGCCATGTGTTTACCTAAGCATAGCAATATGAGGAAAATATTAGAAACAGGTAGAAATGAGAGTGGCCATGGAGTTACAAAAAAAAAGTTGGAAGTAAGAGAGCAAATCTTAAGTAGATGCAAAAAGTAATGAGGAATTCTTAGACATGTGTCATACAGTATGCTTGTGGGAGTGTCTTTGTCTAACAGATAGGTATTTGTAGTGCTCTGTCCTGAGAGCAGCTTTTTGCTCTGTTGTGGAAACCAGACAGCATTTTAACTGGACACACAAAATGTTTTCAGGGAAGAGGGCCTGCTGTGTCTGTGATCCCTCACTCTGTATTTCACATGGAATGTCTGGTGCTCATAAGATAGAAGTCAGAATTAGTAAAGGCTTCTTTCTCAGTGTTCAGCAGAAGAGAGGTGAGTGTGCAGAACAGCCCTGAATTCCGGGCTGTAATGATAACTTCCATTCCCATGGCTTTTATTTCAAAATCAACTTAAGGACTGCTGCTATTGTAACTAAGGAATCCATGACCATGAAATTCCCCTAGGAGATACTTTTAGTTTGGTATACCCATAGCAAGGATTGCATATTCCATATTCCTTGCTTTAAATGTGTAGGTAGACTGTGGTCCCTGAATTTCAGTGTTAGCTTTTGGGTAAAGCAACTCCTTTCCTATCTGAAAGTTTCAGGTTTCCCAGTTGGTATTCTACCTATTTGGTAGTGCTCAAGCTGGTGACTTGAAATTCAGTTACTTGCAGAAGTAAAGCTTAGTCATGCTGTGGTTAACTCTTCTGTTGGTTTTGCTTTCCATTCCCAGCTATCCATAAGTACTTTACTCAAGTCCCAGTGTAATGGAGTTCTTGGTTGTAACCTCCTTATTTGGTTTTCCTCAGTTAATGCACAAATCTTCAGTGTCTTGATTTATGAAAGTAAATAACCCTGGAAAAGAGAAAGGTGGTTCTCTTAGGAGAAGGCACTGCTTGCAGAGTCATTTTTGCAAATTTGCATTGCAAAATTTGGATTGGTTTGAATGCTAAAGCAAGAAAGCGATGCAGAAGATGCACGGAGTAGGGTGAAGAGCTGCTCTAAGGTTTTTCCATATGAACAGAGACTGGCAGTCTTCTGGCAGGGTGAGACATGTGGTGTATTTTGGCAGAATCCTGGGGACTGTTGATAGTATGTTTTGTCAGTTGTCAGTGAATACCCAAAGTAAAACAAAGTTCTGTCCACCATGTTCATGATTTCACTTCTTTGAGCTGACTTAGATCAGGTGTTTGTTCAGGACCTGATGAGTTAGCATCTTGAACAAACAAACAATGTGGTTGTACTCCACTTAGGTAATTTTGGAAACCTGGGAGCTGTTGCTTTGTAAAGGAAGTAATGGAATTGCTATTAATTCTTAGAAGCAGGAAAACCCTTGACCCCATGGCATGTAAGATAAATGATTAGTACAGTTTCCCAAGTAGTGTGAGTATATTTTACCATTCTATGAAATTGAATGCAACTCCCAGTTGAAGTAAAGAACTAAAATAATGATCTATATTGAAAGGATACTGTTCCTGATTTCTGAATCTGTTTGTTGTTTTCAGGAAGTATTAGAGCACTTGACTCTGATACTGCCTTTTTGATCACAATTCCTTGATTTTCATGCTGTAATTGCATTATTTGGTAAGTAGTTCCAAGAATCCTCTTAATAAACCAGTAGTAGGGGAGAGGTAAGGTTGTAATGACTTTTTACTATAATTTCTCTCTGATTTGAAGTTTTAAGTGTTCCCCCTTCCTGTAACTTCTATATTGATTTTTAGTCCAAGTTTTACAATTGTAGCATTTGCTTGGGATAGGCCATTTTTGCTCTGTAGCCATTTTGTATTGATCTGTCTCCACTAAGCAGCAGTGTAACATTGCTGGTTTTATGTCAGCATAGACATAGAACGAGAACAGGCCAAGAATACAATTCAGATTTGAGTTTAGATTAAGGGATCTTGAAAAATTGGAGCATTTTGGTTTTGTCCCAAGATCTTAGAACTGTATTTTTTCTAGAAAATACAGAAACACTGTGCTCTTCCTTTATGAAACTAGGAGGAAACTTGATAATATGTTGGGTCAGATCAGAAGTTTGTTTTGTTAATAATAAACAAACACACCAAAATACTTTTCTTTTGTGTTCTGAGCTTCTGTAGTTTGTTACCTTAAAAAAATAGAATATGTTTTTATTCCATTTATCTATTCAATGGATGTGGACTTTTAGCATCCTTGGTATCCAGTGTCAGATAATCTTCAGATAAAATAGGTTGTAGATGAAAAAATACTCCCATTTCTTTTGATCTCTCCACTTGCTAGTTTCATCTGATTCTTCCTAGTCTTGTTGGTCTGAGTTGATGAAATAAAGTAATATCCGTGGACTAAAGAAAGGTGTAAAAAGCTTGAGTAGAAACTTGAAACTTCAAGGCTAAGGATAGAAGCCTTATGTTGTGAAGATTTTACTTCAAAAAAGATTTTGCAGTTTTGAGTTTCAAAGGCAATGTCAGAAAAACATTTGGGAACTTGACTATGCAATGTCAGTTGAAATTAAGTAATGTCATTTAAAAGCTGCTATGAACAGAAAATCTACCTATTTCAGTCCTGAATTTGTAGTTATCAATGCTTTTGCTGGTAAAGTTATTGAGTTCTTAGGGTTTTGCTGTCCATATGTGAGTAAAGAGTCCTTCTTTGTATCTGACATAATCCACAGTTTGCAGAGTGGATGCCTTCTCTCTCATTTTCCCTGAAAAGCCTGGCAGGATCAACACTTTCTCAGTGATAATATTGGGTTGACCATAAAGTACAACTGCCTTGGCCATGTCTCCTAAAAAAACCCCAAAGTCATCATAGAATCATCATGGAATAGTCAGGGTTGCAAAGAACCTTGAAGTTCACCTTTGAGTTCCAGCTTCCCTGTCATGGGCAGGGACACCTTCCACTAGGCCAGGTTGCTTAAAGCTCCATCCAGCATGGTCTTGAAGACTTCCAGGGATGGGGAATCCACAGCTTCTGTGGGAAACTTCTTCTAGTGTCTGACAACCCTCACAGGAGGGAATTTCTTCATAACGTCTGATCTAAACCTACTCTCAGATTGAAGCTGTTCCCTCTTGTTCTGTCCCTATGTGCTCTTGTAAATAGTCTCTTTCCCTTTCTCTTGTATTCTCCCTTTACATACTGGAAGGCCACAATGAGGTCACCCTGAAGCCTTCTCTTCTCCAGGCTGAATAATCCAAATTCTCTCAGCCTCTCATCATAGCAGAGGTGCTCCATCCCTCTGATCACCTTGGTGCCTCTCATCTGGACTTGTTCCAACAGGCCTGTGTCCTTCCTGTGCTGGTGACCCCAGCGGTGATGCAGCAGTCCTGGTGGAGTCTCACCAGAGCCGAGTAGAGGGACAGAATCCCCTCCCTTACCCTGCTGGCCACACTGCTTTTGATGCAGCCCAGGGTATGATTGTCTTTCTGGGTTGTGAGTGTGCATTGCTGGGTCATGTCCAGCCTCTCACCCACCAACATCCCCAAGTCCTGCAGGGCTGGTCTCGATCTGCTCCTTCCACAGCCTGTATTGATTCTGGGGGTTGTGCCCACTCAGGTACAGTACCTTGTGCTTGGCCTTGTTAAAGCATCCTTGGATGCAGGAAAGGCTGTGGATGTTGTCTATTTGGACTTCAGCAAGGCATTTGACACTGTCTCCCACAGCATCCTGGAAAAGCTGCAGCCCATAGCTCAGACAGGAGCACTGTGCTGGATTAAGATCTGGCTGGATGGCCAGGTCCAGGGAGTGGTGGTGAGTGGTGCTGCATCCAGCTGGGGGCAAGTCACCAGTCATGTCCCTCAGGGGTCTGTGATGGGGCCAGTTCTGTTCAGTATCTTTGTTGATGGTGTGGGTGAGAGTATTGAGTCCTTCATTAGTAAATTTGCAGATGACACTAAGCTGGGAGCCTGTGTTGATCTGTTGGAAGGGAGGAGGGCTCTGCAGAGAGACCTGGAACAGCTGGATGGATGGGCAGAGTCCAATGGGATGAAGTTTAACAAGTCCAAATGCTGGGTCCTGTATTTTGGCCACAATAACCCCGTGAAGTGCTACAGGCTGGGGATGGTGTGGCTGGACAGTGCCCAGGCAGAAACACACCTGGGGGTGCTGGTGACAGCTGGCTGGACATGAGCCAGCCCTGTGCCCTGGTGGCCAAGAAGGCCAATGGCTCCTGGCCTGGATCAGGAATGGTGAGGCCAGCATGAGCAGGGAGGTCATTCTTCCCCTGTACTCAGCACTGGTGAGGTCACACCTGGAGTGCTGTGTCCAGTTCTGGGCCCCTCAGTTTGGGAAGGACATTGAGACACTGGAGCGTGTCCAGAGGAGGGTAGTGAGGCTGGTGGGGGGCTTGGAACACAAGCCCTGTTAGGAATGGCTGAGGGAGCTGGGGTTGTTTAGCCTGGAGAAAAGGAGACTCAGGGGTGACCTTATCGCTCTGTACAACACCATGAGAGGTGGTTGTAGTCAGGTGGGGTTGGTCTCTTTCACCAGGCAGCAGCTGACAGGACCAGAGGACACAGTCTCAAGCTGCATCAAGGGAAATATAGGTTGGATATTAGGAAAAAGTTTTTCATGGAAAGAGTGATGAAGTACTGGAATGATCTGCCCAGGGAGGTGGTGGAGTCACCATCTCTGTTTAAAAAAAGACTGGACATGGCACTTGTGATTATGGACATGGTGCCATGATTGTTGAGGTGTTAGGGCATGGGTTGGACTCAGTGATCTTGAAGGTCTCTTCCAACCTAGTCATTCTGTGAATTCTGTGAAACCACACGTACCCTTTCATTACACTGGTTACAGCACTGGCCCAGTGCGGGGGTTTGTTTCTGTGCCATTCACTACTGCCAAAGTGGTCAGTCTGACTAGTGAGCACTCACATTGGTCAGCAACAAAGTTCAGTTTATTGTGTGTGCACATACATACAGACATCCATGCACATGTGTATAGTCAAATACCTAAATTCACTGAAAAGATGTAGGCTCTTCTGAACGATTTTACCCATCTCCTGGGCTGAAGCATGGGGAAGCTGAAAGTAGTGTGTGTATTTAAGGTTTTCACAAGCACAACTCCTCTGAATTTGATGCTAACAAATTCAGACCATCCACAGATCCCTGACTTTGATCACCTCATAAAAATTTTGCAGTTATTTTTGAATAATTATACCTCCACTTACCCACTTTTTCTACCTTGTTAAATTTTTCTTTAGCTTTATACGGATGTTTCAGTTGTGCCTGGAAAGTCTTGCAAAGTCCTAAATCATTTAGCAGCAGTAACTCTTCTCATTATTTGGGAGTGGGGATCATGAGTTTACTTAAACTACCTACTGACTTCTTGACCTATGCCTTAGCATAGGCTGCTTGGGGAAGACAGGAGTTGTGGGACTTGATTGTCATACTGAGTGCACAAACCAAAAACCTTCTAAACAAGTTAGGTTGATTTATTAGGTAGAAAACTAACATTCCAGTCTTCATTTTCAAAGAAAAAAGAGACATAATTCTCACTTCTCAAATACTATAGATAGCTAATCAGAGGGGATTGAAGGAAGACTGTGCATCTCATAAACTCACCTTGTTTATTGTTTTGGATACTCAAGTCCAAGAGAGCATTTCCTTTGAGTGATTTACAATGCCTTCACTATGTTGCTGTTTAGAATCTTGATTTCACAAACTATGCTTCTTATTCTGATTTTACTTAGTGATTTTTATTCTGGATTCTCTGCACTTAGAAGCTGGCATAAAGATTATGAATGTGCCAAGTCCTCTTGGGGTTGAAGCCCCAGAAGAATTTTAAGCACAGAAAAGAAATGGTGAAGCTAGTTGATGAAGTTTGCTGAAAGTTGTCATTGCAGTGTGGCACTAAGAACCCTTGTGTGAAAGAAGTGATGATTGAACTAAAAAGTGAATTGAGCTACGTGGTTACATATAGCAATGAACAGTTGTGAAGAAAAGGTACTTATCACTGAAGAACTCTGAATGAGCTGGGGAGGTCATGACTTCACCAAAAAACACAGAAATGTTGAAACTGAAGGCCAGTTTTCTGTAAGTGGAAGAAAAAACCAAGTTAAACCACTACTTGTGACAAGCTCTAAATGGAT
The DNA here is from genome assembly GCF_971803275.1 of Cyanistes caeruleus. NCBI lineage: Eukaryota > Metazoa > Chordata > Aves > Passeriformes > Paridae > Cyanistes > Cyanistes caeruleus. The sequence continues at coordinate 30,870,082 of NC_141703.1, forward strand.
TGCACTGAGTGTTATTCCTAGAGGGGAAGTGACAGTTGGTTTCAAGTTAAATCTGTCTTCCTATTTTTTGAAGAATTAACCATCTCAAATGCCATGTATAAAATCAAAAATTATATATCGAAACCAGATTGTTCAAAGCTGGTGTGGATTGTACAGTGATCCTGGTTTCTGGACCTCATGCTCATGCATCCTCAAATCATGACAATTAAAAGAATTTTCTGTTCCAGACTCTCAAATTAGTTGTAAAAACATAAAAAAAACTTTTGTCTTGTACAGCTCTGGTATAAACAGTTATCTGCTGTACAACTGCTTTTTGTGTTATTGTGACTTTTAGCCAGCAAAAGAAATCTGTATTTCTTTGTTGTTACTTGTGTGTAAATGATTGTAAACTAAACTGATCTGAAATAAGGGCCATTTTGAGTAGCAGAAATAGTCACTTTGGAAACTGGATTACTTTAGTAAAGAGTTCTCTTTCTGGGGAACTGATTGAACTAGAAGTTCTCAGAGTATCATTTCTTTGCTGTCAAGCTCAAATGAAAGCATGCACAGAAAATAGTTTTAGAATCGTTATCTGCTTATGAGGAGTTGATTCTGAAGGACCTGAGGGGTTTTCCATATTTTATGTGAGTTGTATGGTATTTTGCCTTTCTAGCAAATGACATGGATGCTCATATTTTACACATATGGTATTTCTAAATTTCTCATGGTTTTTTCCTAACATTTAAATTGCCCAAAGTTTTTAAGTTTGTTCTTTCCTAATTTACACTCTTATCTTTATTCACAAGACATGAAGGTGGTGTTGGGTGTTTTTGGGGATAGCTATTGTTTCAAGCATCCTTCATCTAGTTTAATTTCTCTTGATTTAAAATATCATCAAAGATTGAACTGCAAAACAGAACTTGATGGTTTACCCTGTAACATCAGGTGCCTGTAGTCAGGAGTGCTTATCCTATGGGGACGGGTGGCAAAAGATGTGGAGCTGTTTGTAACTTTTTTTTAAAGCCCTTAACCTATGGAAAAGGTAAGGTAGCCTATCCCTCTGGTTTATTGTGGGGGAAAAAACATAAGCAGCACTATTTAGGGAAGAGTAGCCAGGTCATTGGAACTCTGTATCTGCATTTACACTGCCATTAGTTCTAGTCATGACCCGAAAGTTGGTTTCTAGAAATTTCTAAGATAATTTTTAAATCCCATCCATTCCTCTTTTTTTGCCTGTCTGCTTTGGCATTATCTGATGCTTTTGTAAGTCACTTTGTTTTGCTAAACTTGTGGAAAGCTAAACCATAAAATTATGTCAGTTTTCTGTTGATTTAGTGAGCTGATTTATACATAGCACCGGTGTGAACATAGGGGTCATGTGAGCTTGGAAGTGTTGTTGTACTTGGAAGTACGAGAGGTTGGGAAAAGGGAATAAAGCCTGTTAGGCCAGCAGAGGCTGAAGAGCAGAACCATCGCTTTTGGTAGCAATCAGCCAACAAGTTAACTCAAACATCTTATGAAACTTCACCCTGAGACTTTATTTACCACCTAGAATAAAATTCAGTTGCTTTGCAATATACTAATTAGTAATTTTAATATGGAATAGTAGTGCTAACCCTGAATTGTCTGAAACCACAGGCGTTTATCCTGTGATACAGTATCTTTAAAAAATCTTTTGCCTTTTTTTGTGTAAATTCTTTCTTCTGGATTCTGGACTTTGCAATATGTGGTAGAAAACAGTTTGCTACCCAGTAGCAGCAGTTCTTTTCCAGAAGACTCAGCCAAGAATAGGACTCTCTTTGCACTTAGAAATGTATAAACACGTAAGATAGTTCTTTGCTCAGAGAGCTTGAAGACTAGTGCCAGGCAGAGTGGTGAGTTTGATGTGGGAGCTGGAATGTAGAGGCATGAAACTCAAACAAGCCACAAAATACCCACTTGTTGGAAAAAGCTTCTAAGCCCTGCTGAGCTGGGATGGATTCAGTTTCAATCTACAGTTCAAGGAGAAGATTCTGATACTCATTAGCAGTGGCCCAAGGCACCCATATTTCCGCTGGAGTTACGCCCTCTATATAGGCTTGTGGCATATCAATATGTTAAATAAATCAAGTTCTTTTGCATTAGAGGACAATGACAGCATGTCTACTCCGGTCAGAAATGCAGACTAACAGTTACAGTATGTTATATTCAGTTACGTAAAATTGGATTATCTGGATAGAACATTACTTGTGTGATGTATTTAGACGCAACTTTGGCAGGGTTATTTGTTGAGTCACAGTGCAGCCTCATTTTGTCTTTGGAAATAGTTCATATGCTTTCTTGTAGGGAAGAGCCATAATGTTTATATTCTGCCAGATTCCAGTTGGCTACTTGAAGAGGTAGCAAAAATACCTCTGCACTGTATATATGCTTGGCAAAGAGGCTGCTGAAACATACGACAGAAGCAGGACTAGGACTGCACTGGAATTAAAAAGCTCATGACGACACATGTTCACTTCTTACAGAGTCATTGAGATCTGTATTCTGTGCTCCCAACCATTTTTCCCCATAATACCTGTGGTTTTGTTCTGGGTTGGTCCCTTATCTATGTTATTTGTGTTATTGTGGCATTTCTTCATCCAACTGCCCAGGATGAAGAAATGCCACTGTCTTACAATCACACCACCCCGAATTTAAAATATTATAAAGAAGTAACTTTCTTTAATGTGTGCTACAGATGAGACTAAAACAGATACTAGCATCAACATTCAGATCTATGTTCCTTGCTCTGTAATTCTTGTATGCACACAGACATGTTTATAGAATTTATAGAATGTAGACTTAACATTTCATTCCATTACCTGATCTGTGGGCTTTGATTAACAGTCTTTAGTAACAAGATTAAGCAGTTGTGGATTGGGAAGTATAATGCTAGGCCTGTGAAGCAGGGTGCAAAGGGATGTTACATATCTTTGGCTGTGTTGACTATTTCTGAGCCACTAGTGATGTACAAAGCATCAAAACTCTGTCTTTTAGCTTCAATATCATCCAATAGAAATTTGAATTTTAGCTAACCCTGTTTTGCAGAATGATAAGATTTTGCCTTTTATATGTGATCTAGAAGGAGATAGCTAAATTATGCTAATTTTGACCACTGGAGTTTCTAACTTTACTTTTTTGCTTGAAGAGTTATTTCTCTTGCACTGAAAAACAGGAATGCATTCCTAGGAGTACTGTTTATAGCTTTACGGGCTTTTGTGGAGTTTCAGAGTTAGTTGAGGTTCTTTTTTTTAATTGCAGAAGATTTCATTATGTTCTCAGGTTCAGAATATGAACATTTGAATTTTATTTAAAAAGCTTTTGTCTGGGCAGAGGGTCACTTTAGACCTTGTCCTTCAGGGTCTAGAAATAACCAATAATCTGGTGGTTTGCTAAGTCTCTGAATTTGTGCAAACAGAGAAAACTGTTCTGAAACAAGTTAGGTACCTTAAGAAAGAACTACAAGAAAGATTAGCTCTTTTCTTAAATTGGCTTGTTTGTGATGGCTATTTGAAGTCCCCTGACTTGATTTCTACCCATCCACACTTCATCTACTTCCCACCTTCACGGGTTCTTTACTAAGTGTTTCCCTTACTCATCCCTTCATCATGATTCCTATAGAGGGAGCATCATCCAATCCTTATATTTCTTATTTCATGAATCAGTGAGCATGTTTTAAATCTTGCTTCACTTTTCCTCTGGTTTAAAATACCTTGTGCAATACATTTCTCATGCTCATTTGTTCCTTAGGTTTCAGCAAGGCAGCTGTAAGAGGTTACCTTAATTTTCAAGGAAAAATTTACACTGTAAGGACAAGTCTTTAGCAGGGAGACTCTATAGTCCAGAAACTTTGGTTCATCACTCAGTTTCTGGAACTATAACGGGAGAAACTAGTCTCCCAGGTTTTCATATCAGCATTAAGAGAATAATCCATGACCCTGATGACTTGAGCCAGAGGCATCTAGTAATCACTGAGGTGTCATGTTCCTAACCTGTGTGTTTAGAATTTAAGTGGTCTGGCTTAAGTGGACTGAGTCAAAAACTGCATCTGCTAAGGAAATGGTAAATCACTATCAGATGTTTTGAGTGGGCATTACAGCCTAGTTTCTCTAGTTTTGCAGATTCTAGGAAGACAACTTCTGAGTAGTTGATACATGATATATATAGCACCTTGAGCTAAGTAGTTTTATTTGATTTCTAATTTTCATCTAGTCATGTAACCATGCCTAGTTTAACATAACATAACCAAGATTCTGAATTTAACTGGCTTTACTTTCAGACTGGGGATCTTTCCTCTTCACCTTCCAGTATCCTGAATAAAAATGAAATGCGTTTCAAGGTCTCAGAATAGGTCACTCTTATGAAAGCAATTCTTCAGATTATCAGCCATTGGGTATTTTAGTTTAAGCAGGAGGTTGTTGTATAGGGGTCAGAGTTAAGACGTATCAAATCCTGTCTTCTCAGTGATTAGAGTTGTGGTGATATAGAGTTTGTCTTTTGTACAGTCTTCTCTTTTTTGCAGAGCAAGAGTTTATATTTGTATGAGGTTTTCTATTTGATAGTCTTATAATCATAGAACAGCCCAGATGGGAAGTGACCTCAAAAGAGTATCTAGTCCAACCTTTCATGGGTAGGGAAGTCTGGTTGAGGTTATCTCGCACCCTGTCCAATTGCAACATGAAAATCTCCAGAGATGAGGACTCCGCCAGATCTCTGCGTTCCAGTCATTGATTGTTCTCCCTCTAAAAAATATTTTTCTTACATCAAGATGAAACTTCCTGGTGCAGCCTGTATCTGTTGCCTCTTGTGCTCTCCATGTGGTTTCTTATGAAGAGAGAGCCTCTCGCACTTTTGTAGTCACCTCTTAAGACTTTGTCATCCTTTATTAAGAGGCAGAAAGAGTAATCATTAGTTAAAATTCTGGTGTCTTTTACAAGTTCATACACTGGTATCTGTATTATCTAAAAAAACAAGATGACATTTTTTTCATTAATGGTTTTCCTTTTTTCCTGAACTTACACTTTTCTGTTTTTCCAAGAATGTCTGAGATAGAAGGGATAGATGTAAATTATAATTCATTTCAGCTGATGAAAAAATACAAATTTTCCATATGAAAGAAATCATCAAGCCGTTTTCACTATGTACTGTCCTCTGCAAAAGGAAAAAAGTCAATTTTGTATCTTATGTGGTCATCTAGCTCATCTCCTCTCTTTTTCCTCAGTGCTCCTTAAGAGTTCTGTGGTATCTATTACATGCAATACAAACCACTAAAAATTAACTTCAGAAGGCCTGATGTCTTGGAAATAGGACTCTGGGTAAGAAATTTAGAGGGAAAACACAGCAATATGAGATGGGGTTGCTTTGTCTTGTATGTTGGTATAGAGCTCATCTCCTTGACGTGTGATTGATCTTCATAATTGCGCATACGACAACGTGCATGTCAGCTGTGTATCAAGTTATAAGCAACTGCTAGCATAGAACCAAGTACATTATGATCTTTCTGTGTTTGTGGAGATCCTGAAATATAAACCAGATGCTTACTTTTTCAAAATACCTGCTACCTGTTTTGACTATGATTCTGTGGTTCCCTAATTTGGCATATTTGCAGTAGTCCATGAAAATGACAGTACTTATGAAAACTTCTGTTGCAGCTGTGTCTTATTTTGCAGTCTAACCTGCAACCTGCCTGCAGTCCAAGGTGGTTTAACGGGATATCAGAGTATGCCTGCTTGGTCCTCTAGGACAAAAGGGAATTAAGAGACAATAGCTAGAACACACTTTCAGCTAGGTTCATAAGTGGAATGTTAATACAATAGATGAGGCAGCCTCCAAAACAGTGCAGTAGAAGGCCTGGGTAGGAAAATTATCAGAATGTGTTGTCATCTCCATCCATAACAGCATGTGCTTTTTGGTAAGCTGGAGACTCCGTGAGGCTTCTGTGCTCTTGTTACTGGACAATGCTGTGGATAGTCTAGAGACGACTCAAAAGCAGGCAAGGATGGAAAAAAAAAACCGCTTGACTTCCTTCTGTGTATTTACTGCAGTTTTGCATGGTTTTTAGGGAGGATAAAGGAATATAAATTAAATATTTAATGAAATAGAGGACTTAAGACAGTCACCTCTTTTTAGTTTCAGAGTCTTGTCCTCATCCTCTAAGAGCTGACTGACCTAAAAGACTATTTTGTCTTTTTATTTAGAGAACTATTTTGATTGGAAAGTGAGAGATGTAAAAGCAGGCAGTGACCTCATGATCTTACTACATCATTAATCAATATTCTAAAATCAGGGTTACCACAGCCATAGTAAATATGAATCACTTGGGTGCAGTGAACAGTTGGCCACAGTCCAAGCATAGCTTTTTCTATCCAGGAGTTTGTTCTAGCCAACTAATAGCTCATCTGGGGACATGGCTGAGTGCAGTTCATGGTCCAGGGATAAGTGTCTTGCATAAAGGAAAACTGCAATTTGGCTGGTTGGGTTTGTTTATATTTTTATTTATTTATTAAGCAATGCAAACAAAAAGCCCCAAAGAATCATGTCACAAACCTAACTATAGGTCATACTAGGTCACTTAAATAGCTGGCTTTTCTTTGACCATAAGATCACCTTTGGTCTTTTGCTTTGATGCAATGTATTGCATTACAGCAACAAGTGCTTGGATGTTTCATAATCAGCTGTAAAGCCATCGGTGAAATTAATCCAGTCTTTAATACCAGGAGGTGGTTGCCTGCATCACACCATGTGTATGGTATCAAATAGGAAATAAAAGATTGTTCATGATCAGGACAACGTTTTGCCTGGATGTTAGCAGCTGTATTTAAGAACCTTTTATTATTCCTTTTTTTTATAGGAGAGATGTATGATGAACAGAATGAATTGAATAAATTGTAATGGACAGTGAACTTCGTAAGGAGTTTTTTATGTTCAGGGTGAATAAAGCAAAACATGCATGTGTGGGTTTTGATATGTAGCAGGAACCACAGTCTGCATTACTACAAAACTGAGGAATCAGGTTCTTATGATTTTGCATTTCTAGATTGGCTGTGAAACTCAAATACTTAAGTGAAGTTGATTGAAAAAAATTAATCTTTGTGATAATCTGTAAATGGCCTGTTGTACATGCTGTCATTGAAATACCACTGATGATAGTGCTGAACATTTAATTGATCAAGCATTGTTGTTCTTCTGCAGAAGCTTCAGTATGAGGCGGGGTGGATGGCGGAAACGAGCTGCCGATGGCGATGGTTGGGGAATATGGGTATGTTCAAAACCTAGTGGCTTTTTTTTAAAGAGGTAAATGGCTCTGTGGTTAAAAAGAGGTTACAGTTTTGTTACACATGCGAAAAGGATGCTATATACTAAACCCTTTTGCTTTACTTGAAAACACATAATTAAGTTTGAAAGTTTTTAATTACCAGGTTTTACAGTCTGTGTTGACAATAATCACTAAATTTCATTATTAATAAGTGCAGACCCTCGAATTGCTTTAAATCACCATTTAAAAAATAAACGAAGTAATTTGAAAACTGTTCATGGTTGTCTCCACCACATTCTGTATTTGGACAAACAATAACTGAGGTACCTAATTTACATAAATGTTTAGAATATTACTGTCTTGTGTATATTTAAGAACTGAAAATACATGGAACCAGATTGTTTTGCTAGGCAATGAGCCACCAAATTAGCACCCAAATTTGCATCCCATTTTTTCTTCTTCTTTTTATTCTAAAAGAATTTTTATGTACATAGAGTATTTTCCTATAAGGAAAAGATTAGGGAGTATGAAATAAATCCTGCCATGTTGGTAACAAGATGCAGTTATCTTGTAGATACAAGTTTATGGAAGAGCATTTGCTATTTTTCATTTGAAAAAAGAATGTCTTTCGTGTGTCAGCCAAATTCAGTTTGAAGGAATGTTGCTTACCTTTCCAGTCTTAGAATTGACTGGTTTCTGTTTGTAAACATTAGGAAATAAGACTGGCATCATGAATTATGTTTTGTTTTAATTTAAAAACTAGGGTGGGTACATGTCAGCAAAAGTTAAGAAATTGGAGGATCAGTTCCGGTCAGAATCAGCCATACAACAACAGAGGGATGGAAATTCATCAAGTATCTTTAGCGGAGTCGCCATCTATGTCAATGGCTTAACAGGTGAACCTTTATTTTTTTTAAGGATCTGTATTGTTTTGTTCTCACATTTAACATCCTGAGTAGAGGTAACTGTAAAACACATGAATTTGCAGCTAAGTAAATACATGACAATTACTGTATATGTTTTGTATATTCTGTTGTTCTTCATGATTAAGTTTTTCAATTAAAAAAATCAGATTTATATTTTGAATATAAATATTGCTTTACTGTATTGTTTACATAACTTGTAGAAATAGGAGTCGATCTTTCCATGTTTCTGTGGTCCTATTTTTTGAAAGGAAGTCTTTTAACTTCCTTCATCCTCCTACACTTACTAAATTTTTAATTTTTCAAATTAGTAATGGTTAGATTGTATGCCTTAAATTTACATTTGGGAGAATATATCAAAGTTTTCTTGCTCAGAGTAGCATAATGTGTAAGACAGAACCTACTGGTAGTGGAAGGAGGAACAAGAGAAGAGGTAAGACATTTATGTATTGTAGGGACCATCTGTGATGGACTGATAGTGCATGTTAGCTGGAGTAAGGTTTTTAATCTACCATACTTATGTTCATCCTTCTCCTTACTTCTGTAAAGCAGTTTAATAACCTTTTGGAAACTCCCCAGAAGCCTTTTTCAGGGATCTCTGCCAGGAATGTTGTGATTATTATGTAACTGATGCATAGAGCTTCAGTGAGATAGATTAGTGCTGGTTTAAGCACAGGGCTCAAATAGATTGAAAAAGGTTAAGGTGGATATGCTAAACTATTAATACATCTGGACTGCTTGTTTAATGCAGGCAGGATTTTCTTTAGTGAAAATCCAGCATTTGTGTATTCTTCAAGCAGCTAGTCCCTAAAAAGAGCTCTAGAAGATGGTTGTCGAAAAGGCTGGAGTAGGAAAGGTAACACTTGGAGAAAGTGTGCACTGTTTTTAGTTAAAAGTTACAGGAATAGTGAAATGTTAGACATATTGTGAGAGCTGGCAGAAAGGAATTGTAACTATATCCTTTTAAAAAATTTTCCTTGTTGTTGTATTGTTCAATTTATTTATTTATTTTTTAATATCTTGAGGTAGATTCACTATTCAGACACTGTGTTGACCTAAATCTTCTGATGCCTGTGTGACACCACTGTAAACATTTTCCAAAGCTAACACTTTTTTCTTATTTTTTCCCACCTCTGCTTGCAAAATAAGTAATCTTTTTAAAACGATTGAGGAGATCAGAAGGGTTGTTAGTTTTTAAGGTATTCTTTGTTCCCTATAACAACTCAAGAATAACCTGGTAAGGAAGGAGTGAGTTAACTGCTTCAGTACATCACAAATTACATAGTAGGAGTTCTGTGCTGTTGCTAAACCCTTTTGAGATTAATTATTTTCTGTTGCTTCTGGGTATAAACTATCCTCCTGAACTCTGGTGAAAAGAAATCTAATTTTGTATTATATTGATGTAAAGCATTTTTTATATACTTTAACATTACATCTGCTTGAGTATTTTTTCCTGCCTTCTGCCATACATATTGTGGGAAGCTTCTCTATAGCAAGTAGAATGTTTGCGTTTTGAATTAGTGTTTTCAAAAACACAGTTTTCTGCATTTCCTGCAAAATGTTCTTCTGTTTTCTTCTTTGAAGAGCTTTTAAGTTTTTTCCCCAGAGTAAAACTACAGTTTGCACTCTTTCTGACCATGGTATATTTATCAATTACAGCTATTTTTCTCACTGTATTTGATGACACTAAACAGGAATATTTCTGGTTTTAATTTTTGTAGATCCCTCAGCAGATGAATTAAGACGGCTGATGATGTTACATGGAGGCCAATACCATGTATACTATTCCAGATCAAAAACAACTCACATTATTGCCACCAATCTTCCAAATGCCAAAATAAAAGAATTGAAAGGAGAAAAAGTAGTTCGGCCAGAGTGGATTGTGGAAAGGTAAGTTTAGGTCTACTGCATTTGGAGATGTCCCCTTTTGGGGAAAAAAAAAACCCAGAAAAATCTGGGGAGAAAAAAAAATAAAGATTGCATTTTGAGATTGTGTTTTAGCTTAAAATAAATAATTTGTAGAACAGCTGAGTAGAAAAACTACTATACTATATATATATGCTATATAGAGAGATACCAGTGTAATCATTGAAGATTTGCTTTTTAGGGATTGTTCCTTAAGAAGCTTCAGCAAGAACATTCAGAAAGTCTCAAGCATATTACTTGACTGAAACTGAACATTATCCTGTTTTTTCCATTTAGTATCTAACCAGTTGACCAGATTCGATCTCAGTTAAAGAACTACTATGTGATTGTTTTAAATCTCTTGTCTTGTGTATTGCATAAATTTCATATAATCTATATATAAAGAAGGATGCCAATTGAAAAGTGTTCTTATAAAATTGGAACCAATCCATCCAAACATTTATTGTTTTCTGATTTTGTAAGTAAATAATAAAAACTAAAGAAAAAAAGGCCACATTTTATTTACATAGAATTTATATTCTTGGGTTTCTCCGTGCACTGGAATATATAGCAGTCACTGAAGTTGTTGTTGATAAAGACAGTAGCCAAGCTCAGAGAAGTTAATGTGGTTTGCATCTCACTTCTTTCATCTGAGGAACCCACAGAAAATAGAACAGACAGGAATATGTTCTAGAAATTATTCTGCCAGTGTTATGCCATTCTTAAGTAACCTCTTTCCTAGATCACCAGCAACAGGCAAGGAACTGTTCTACAATGCATGTGTGAAATCTTATTTGCAGTTTGCTGATTTTTCAGTCCTTTGTATTATGGTCAATTTTTAAACTTTAGTTAGACATTTTAAGTTACTCAGTTTGAAAGAGACTTCAGGTAGTTGGGGTTTTTTTCCAACAATTTTACGCCCTCACCCCTGTCTTTAAGGACTTGGAAAACTGATGGCAGGTGTGGTTTTGTTTGGAAGATGTTACTGGTTTTTATTGGTGTCATTAGAGCTTGCTATGATTTTGACCAGGTTGGAAAGACCAATTTGTATATGTTCAGTAGAGACTTGATAGAACCTAATATGGGAAATCTCTTAAAATTTTTTATTCTGGTGTCTTGTGTTCAGGTTCTGCATCCTGGTTCTGGAAGGTTATACTGTAGAATAAGTCAGAATAAGAAGAACCAAGAATAGACAGATAGTTTGAACACAAGGAAATGGGGGAATTCACTGTCTCAACAGAACAGGGTTCATATCAGAATCTAGAATAGAAGCTGATTTCACAACCACCTCTCTTTTTTCCCCCTTCTTAACAATATTAAAGGGTACTCAGTGATTAAATAATCCTCTGTATATGGAATACCAAATTATGTTCTTAGTACATCAGTTGGTTGAAATCAGTATAGTAGATGTAGAGTTTCCAGTTTCATCGAGTTGGAAGGGACCCTGAAGATCATCTAGTTCCAACCTCCTTGCCATGGACTAGGTCACCTTCCACTAGACCTTGGATGAGGTTGCTCAAAACCTCATCCATTGAGGGATGGGGCATCCACAGCTTCTCTGAGCAATCTGTTCCAGAGCCTCACCATCCTCACAGTAAAGACTTTCTTTCTAATACCTGATCAAAACCTACCCTCTGTCAGCTTCAAGCTATTCCCCCTTGTTGTGCCACTAGATGCCTTGTAAAAAGCCCCTCTGCAGTTCTCTTGTAGGCAATATGATGGGTTTGCAATTTTTTCAGTTTGGTTAAGAATCTACCCTAAAATGTTGCTGTCAAAAACTACTGGTAAAATAGTGTTGATAGATCTTTGATCTTGTCACCCAAGGTTGCAAAATGAAGAAGCTTTCATTTGTTTCTTACGTGCATATATTATGATTTAGTCCTTACTTATATGTTCACATGCCATCTTTTTTCACTATGGCACCTGCCCATTGTCTGCACAGAAAAGATTGAGTTCCAGTTGCAGACTGCTAATAGTGACTTGACTTTTTGTCTCTTGTTCCTTACTCATTGCATGTGACTTGAATTCTTTGCTGGTAATGAAATGAATAATTAATTCTTTTCTTTTATTGGTACTTATCACTATAGCATCTGTCTGCTTTCCAAAGATTAATGAATGTAACATAGCACCATTATAATGGCTATTATTTAATTTAATTTAATTTTTTTCGAGAGCCACCTAAAGGACATTAAGGTAAAACACCAAAAATGTTCATAATTTGGAATGTACCACAGAAACTATAAGATTCTGCACAGTCACTTGCACAAGGATAGGAAGGCATATGTAGAACTTTATTGCTTCATTAAAAGCATATTCTGAACTATGGTCTAAAGTCAGACTGTTATAAACCTGTTGTTAATGGAAGTAGTGCTAGAATTTTGGTTTAATTAGCATCCCACAGAGTTCTCCTGTAACAGTAGCTGCAAAATCTAGTGTTGCAGAGTGTGGTTGCTGTAGTGACAGAATCATTCTTTCTGCATGTCCCTTATTGTGTACCTCTCTGCATTTGCAAGAGATGAAGAGGATTACAGGCAAGCCTCCTTCCTAAGTCAATATTCCTTTATTTGAAAAATAAACCACACCATTTTGTAGTGTGGAAAGGTTGTTGTGTAGTGAAAGCCAAATTCAGGTGATCTGAGAGCTTGACTTTCAAATTTGAATATTCTTTTAACATTCTTTGACATTTATAATCACTTTTCAGAGACTGAGGATAACTAACATGAGGTACCAGTATTTGTGGATTCCTTATATTGATATATTTTAATATTTTCCCTAAAGAACTGTGTTAATCTAAGACAAATATGAAGAAAATAGTTTAAAATAACTTTTAAGAAATATTCTGGTATGAAACCTAGTTTTCTGATGAGGATTTCAAATGCAGAAGAGAGGAGTAGATACCATTTGCTATGACTACAGTAGCACTTTTGACACAGTCCCATTGCATTTTTGAAGACAAATTGGGGAGATACGAATTAGATAGCGGGCTGCTGGCCTAGGGATGCAGGTGCTGGCCCAACTTGCTTGGTCACCATAGTAATCAGCAGTTCAAACTAGCAAATAGCCACATGGGGCATTTCTGAAGGGTTCATACTAGGGCAGATGCAGTTCAGTGTCTTCACTAACAACATGGACATCGGTGATACGGTGGAAAATAGCTTCAGCAAGTTTGTGGATGATTTAAAAGGCAACAGTTGATATACTGGAGAGCAGGGCTGCCCTTTGGAGAGCATCAGCAGACCGTAGGAATGGGATGGCAGAAACATGATGAAATTCAACAAAGCAAAATGCAGAGTCCTGAACATAAGACAGAATTAGTTCTGTGCAACCAGGCAGGGCTGAGACACACCCTTGTAATCCACCAGGACCCTCAAATCTTATCCTAAAAGATAACCATGAAGGAGCAGTTGTGCTCTTGTAGAGATAAAGACTAACAGCATACTTGTTTTATTTGCAAAACCACAGTCCAGATCAAAGAAAGTTATTCTTCCAATTTGTTCAACACTTCTGAGGTTAAATCTAGACCTGTGTGTCAGATTTTGGGATTTTTAGTACTGACAGTTGCAGTGTTCATTTCAGAGGAGTACCATGCCAGTATGAGCATGTGATGCATAACAAGAGACTGAGGAAGCTGGTTCTGTTCTGCTTGGAGAGAAGACTAGGATGGAGTCTGATTGTTGTCTTTCATTACCTGTGTGGAGGTTACAGAGGGTGTGCAGCCAGATTTTTCTTCAAGATGTACAGCAAGACGAGGCAATAATCACAAGTTGCAGTAAAGGAAGGTTCAAGTATAAGAAAAAGATTTTTCACAGTTAAAAGAGAGTGAGCAGTGCAATAGGTGCCTATAGAGATTGTGGAACTTCTGCCTTTGGAATTACTCAAAATTCGGGTGGGCTTTTAGTCCTGGGAAACCTGATACAACTTTGAAGATAAGCTTGGGTCAGTGTTAGGACTAGAGATCTCCAGAGGTCCTTTCCAACCTTTTTTTAGTTATTATGAATTCTGTGACACAGGGAAGGTGACATAGGTAAAGATGTTGAATGATGCATCTAAACTAGGATTCCTATTGCTGCATCTTAATGCCGTTTGGAAAAAAAAACCTGTTTGTTGATCTAGTAATGCAGCTACTCCAGGAGCTAAAACCTTGATGTCATGAAGTTCTTAAATAAATGTGGCTTTCTTTAATCATCCTGAAATTGTAGCAATTACTCTGAAACAATAACAAGGTGTTTCTGCACCTACATTCACACAGTCTTTTGAGAAACAGTCAAATCAGGCATTGTAAAAACTCAGTTGCTGCATTACTACTTTGTGTACAGGAAGACTTTGGAATTCTCTCAGGTGTATTTTTAACTCTGTTTAGCAATGTTTAATGCAAATTATGTTCCTTTAAGATATATATTCATGTATCAAACAGTATTTAATTGCTGTATTTTTTGGGCTGTTTTGCTGTCCCTTTTCCATAAAACCTTACCAGGTATATGTATATGCCTAACTAGTTTTAATTTATCGAACTGGGAAACGTGATCTCCTAGTATATTATCTCTAATTGCAGCCAGAAAGCTCCCAAGGGCTTTTGTTCTACTGTCCACCTCCCTTGACAGTAGTAGAGATTTGAGCAAGAGAAAGCATTCAGGTGCTGAAAAACAGAAAAACACTGAGCTAAATTACCTTTAAAATCTGACTCCAGTTCTATCTTCAAAACTAAATACTGTTTTGATATGGGAGAGGTTCCTCTGCTGGAAGAAGTCCCAGCATCTCTGAGCCTGTATTCAATATGAAGAATGGTATACAAAGAAGAGGTGAAGTGCAAGCTTGGAAAGCTGTTATCTCTGCTGCCAGCAGCAGGTGCTGGGGTGAAGAGATTAAATCATCCTGTGGTGTGTTTTTGAGACAATTTCACTTCCAAGTGTGTGGCTTCCCTAAGGAATTTAGCAGTTACTCAAGTATAATTACAGTTTCAATGGAAGAAGGAAAAGAAGAGGGAGATACACTGGAACACGAGAAATAACTGGAATGATTGCTGTAAATATTTATGAAGGGTTTGTTTGGAAATTATTCTTCTGTTTAGCTTGCCTCAGTGAATTTTTTTACAAGAACGGGTAATTAGCTTTGTGGAATGGAAAAAGTAGCTATTTTTTAACAGTGAACCACATCCTAGCTGACCTCATTCAAATTCTACCCTAGTTTGTTCCATGCTAAAGAGCTCAGTCAGCATTGCTCAGGTAGAATAACCTGGACCACTAACCAAGAGTTTTTTGACTATTTTGTTTAAATTAAATATTTGGGGTTTGTGGGTGCCAGTTGGAAAGAGAAAAGGATGTAGACAACTGACCAACACGTCTTTGCAAATACCTTTTGTTGTATTAGTCACCACATCACAAATTACTTTTCAGTTCAATCCAGCTAAGGGTGAGAAAGGGGTTGTGGAAGGCACTTTAAGTACATGTAACAGGGGGAGGGTTTAGCATAGAAGGTTGGGATTTTTTAAAAATTTCACAAGCAATAACCTGTTCTTCCTTTTTTTTTTTTCTTTTTTTCAGTATTAAAGCTGGACGCCTCCTTTCACACGTTCCATATCAGCTTTACACCAAGCAGTCAAGTGTTCAGAAAGGTCTCAACTTTAACAGCATATGCAAACCTGAAGATGCTCTGCCAGGTCCAAGCAATATAGCTAAAGATCTCAACAGGGTGTAAGTGTTTCTGATTTTGCAATGCAGATGCTCATCATTCACCCATAATGAGTTTGCATTTGTAAATAGCATTTTTAAAGCTCATTTCAGCTTTGTAAGAGGCAAGCCCTGGGGTGCTGAAATTTAAAAGTGAGGTACAGCTGTATAAATATTTGAGGAAAGAACTGTTTTACTTTGACTCCAAGCCTTATCTCTAGTCTTTGGACCACAGTTTGGTTGATAATATGACCTAGGAGTCCTAGGAATTAATATATTTGTATGGCAGCTACAGGCATGCATTAAAGTATTCTGATGGGTGACATGAAAAGTGGGTCTCTGTTTCAAAAATAAAAGCTGGTGACTACTTTTGCTAAAGGTGCTTAGGAATGAATATAAATGCATACTAGTTGTTAATCTCTTTCTTAGCCTCTTAAAAAAAAGGAAGTCACAGGTCATATACATTAGGTATGCTAACACCAAAGTTTAAATCATGCTTGAGAGAGATGGATTAGAAAAAGTATCCTAAGAGACCTTGAGAGGAGACTTGAAGAGAAAACATCAGTGAAACTTTTTAACTAGCAGAGGAATTGGAATTTGGAAAGAAACGTAGCGCTTGAACTCTTCTTTAGATTTTTTTTTTTTATAGGAAGATTCCTGCATCTTTTTCAGAAATACACATCTGTTCATTTTAGGCAAGAATAATAACATTATAGGGTTTTTTTAGGCTGGAAAAGATATCTGGATGTCATGTGGTTCAACACTGCTGCTCAAACAGGGCCAAGGATACTGTGCAAGATACTACACTTTTCTGATTGGTACTGGTGTTCTGAGTTCTTCCACAGTCCACAATCCAGTCATGCATAATGCTGAGGAAATTTTACCAGTCTCACAAAATTAGTATCTTAAGCAGTATTTCATACCCAAATTTTAAACAATGAGTGCTAGAATCACCATCACATCTTACTATTGCATTGTTAAAGATTTTTTAAATTAGATGAATATTCAGACTTCCCAAAATATAAGTGTAGTCTGAAAAACATGACTTTAAAAGCCTGCCTATCCACTAAGTATGTATACTTGAATATACCATTTTCAACCACACAACTCTTCAAAAAGACTATGTTTACTGTAATTCATGTTTTGATAATCTTAACCAAATTGTTGTCATGCTTAATAGGCTTTCTGGTTTCAGTAGCATACTGAATAGCTAATTTTTTCCCATCATTTTGTGTACTTAAATTGCTAGCTTTGGGAGTTGGGAGTGATAGTTGTTGGATTTGTTAGGTTTATTTCCAGCAGATCAAGAGTGTGTAGAACTCTTGAAGACTTTGGTTTCCATTTCCAGAGTTAATTTTTTGAATGAAAGCTTTGTCTTTTTGCTAGTACACTTGTGGCAAATTACTTTGGTTTATACTCTTAAAAGCTGAAAATTTGTTTGTGGTTTTTATCAAAGCTAAATATACATTTAATTTTTAGGGCTTGAACAGATTTTTTCATTAAGAAAAAATAAATCTAACATTAATCTAAAATAATTGTCTAAAAAATTATTCTCTGTGATTACTTTTTCTTTCCATTTTGTTTGCTTATAACTAGTTAAGAAAAATCACATCTCTTGGTAAAAGGACAACTCCTTCTGATGGTTTGCTTAGTTCTGCAATATTCATGCTGTGCGTGGCAGTGCAGTTCTGTTAACAAATAAATAATTATTGTAATTTAGTTGGAGACTGCCTGCTGGATTAAAGGCCTTGGAAATAGCTTTTCTAATGTGAGCATGGTCACTCATGTAAACTCCTAGTTAATAATACATGAAATCTGTAAAATCTTTGGTATGGTGCTATATTTTGTGCTATTGAGAGGATGTGGCTCAGAATTTGAGGTAATTGTCTTGGAATGTAACTGAAGTATATATTGAGAACAATCAGGAAAAAAAAGCTTGAACTTACATGTAAATGTGCCTTTATTTATAAAAGATACAGCATTTAATTATTGTATCTGTTTCAGAAATCATATTAAAAAGTATGAAATGGAAAATGAAGTCACACCCAATGGGATAAGCAGCTGGAATGAAGAAGAGGAGGAAGAAAGTGACGATTTTGGATTTACAGAGCTGGAGGAGATTCTTCCCATACGGAAACAAAACGGGATTCAGTCTCATAAAGACAGCACTGCCCTTTTTAATGGACACACACACACTTACTCCAGTGCCTTAAAGACACAGGATTGCTTGGTGCCCTCCGGCAACGCTGTCACGAGCAGGTTGTCTCCAGGCCCTGTGCAGGAGGAGGGGAAGACTGACAAAGGCATGGTAGACTTTAGAGACTGCACAATGCAGCAGTTGCAGCAAAGCAACAAAAATACAGACTTTTCGTGGAATCCACACAGGACTATGAGTAACTCATCCTCATCTTCATTTTTGCACAGTAATGCTAAAATAAATGGTGCTCACCACTCAACTGTTCAGGGGCCTTCAAGCACAAAAAGCACTTCTATACCTGCTCCTAGCAAGGCAGCTTCCTTACCTGTGTCCAAACCTTCAGATTGTAGTTTTATTTCTGACTTTTACTCACGTTCAAGACTGCATCATATATCAACGTGGAAGTGTGAATTGACAGAGTTTGTCAACAGCCTGCAGAGAAAAAACAGCGGTGTCTTTCCAGGAAGGGAAAAAATTAAAAAATGGAAAACAGGCAGGTCTGCACTTAAAACTGACACAGGTAGATACTTGTTTAAGAAGGTTTATATTAAGAAGATGCCTTATATCTTCATACATTAAATGTCCAAATGAGACTATATAGTTTAGTATTGAGTATTCATATTATAGTCAGACTATCCGGAAAAACTTGATGACTTCGGTGCAGTGAACGCTAACGGATGCAACTGCTTTTGGCTTTGTTTGGGCTTTTTTAACTTAAAATGTTACTTAATGTGATACTCTGATCTATATTAAATTCTTCCTTGTAGAAATAGTATTTCTGACTTTACCAAGATATATGGATTGATAAGGGAGAAAAATACTATGTATATCTAAATACACAAATCTTTAGTTGCTCTGTGAAAATCTGCAGGGGGAAAAAAAGAGAAGAAAAAAATCCTTACTGTTCAGCATGAGCATTTAAAAGATGAGTAACATTTGGATGTGAGTTAAAATCTAAATTTTTTTTTTTGTTAGTAAGAGTTTTATATAGATGTGGGTCTGTTAAAGTGGGTAGTAGTGTCATAAGAGACTATTGAACCTGGCTTGAAAAGAAATATTTTATGTCATTGCCTCAAGGGCCAAAGTGAAAAAAATGCAGAATTCACTAGAGTCAGTGTTACAGATAAAATATTTTGCTTCTTTAGAATCTCTCGTTTACAGTCTTACTAAATTAAAAGGTTAGCTCTGTACCATTAAAGAGATTCTGACTCCTGTGCTGTAAAATTATTCACTTGTAATCATATGAAAATATGCTTGAGAAATTGCCACATCAAAAAAATTGTTAGATAATAAATTTACTGATTCTGTGTTTGTGTTAGGACACCCCAGTTATCAAACATGTTAGCTTATTAAATACTTAATGTGTATTTTTTAAAATCAAAATGTGGTATAAGCTAATATATTTTTATTTTCGCTTTGATTTGGCCTAGAGTATTCAAATAGTTAATGCCTGTGATTCAGTTGACAAGTAGCAGCTCCTTAACTTGGTTGCTTGATTTGTAAATACGCCCATAAAAAGACAGTCCTTTATTTTTCAAAGAATGAGTTCAAAATGTAAATGATTAAAACCAAGAGGATATTTTTCTGATTACTCAGTAATTAACTTGGATGTTAAGTGGAACAGTTCACTTGATGTATTGAAGTATTTTTTTACTGTTACACTTTATGCATTGTTCAAGTTAATTTTTTTTGTTAGATATTGCCACCTTTGGTAGGTCAGCAACACAGACATGCATACTTGAACTTGTAGAAAGCATTTCTAGTGTTTTAGCCATGTACGTTTTTCAGTGAGGAGTTACCTTGCTCATTTTTGCTGAATGTTTGCACGCGTCTAAGTACAGCAATGACAAAATCCAGTTGCGTGGGACTTTCAAAACTAATTGTGGTGTGTTTCATGAAGAATAATGGTAGCTAGTAGTGCAGCTAAACTTACATTTTTATCTTTTGAAGCAGTCTTCTGATTGATGAACATAAAAGAGTAAAATTCTCTTCCTGATTCAGTGTTAACATAGTGAAATTAAGATCCAGTGCCAACAACATGCATTTAATCTCCTTGGATTCGGGGAACTTGTTAGGGTAGAAAGTGTTAATCATAAGAAAATAAAAATAGAAACTCTTAAGTTAATTCATTGTTTAGGCTGTTTGTCTGCTGCTTATGTTTACCTTTCTTGGAGTAGATACCTTCTTGGTGAGAGGAAACAAAAATATTTATGGTTTAGAAGTGGTGAAAACTTGATAATAGACCTTGATGACTACTGTGAGTAGTACCAAAGTGTATAAATTAGGGTTCAAGTTTTCTATTGGTGTATCTTCATACTAGGTAATGTGTCTGTTGCGAGCTCAGCCAAGCCACAGAGCTGTATAATGCACGTGGATATGGATTGCTTCTTTGTGTCTGTGGCTATCCGAAATAGACCAGATCTCAAAGGTCAGTATTTAAGTCTGCGTGTTACAGTTTACTCAGTTAAGCCTTTAAAAAACCAAACTTGCACAATTATAACATTAATTTGGCGTATAAATATTCTTTCTTGCATCCTCAATAGTTAGGCCGTGCAATTTTCATATTCTTGTTTATTTTCTCACAATCCAAAAGCAAGTGGAAGAGAGAACTGGAATTCTCCTTGCTATCTCCTTTCAGTATCTAAAGTAAGAGAGAAGTAATATCTGTAGTAACTATTCTCTGTGACATTTTATATAAGCTTACTCAGATTTTAATTAGCATATTAGAAGTCGAATTTCAGTTATACTAAAAGTGAAGTTTGTCACTGTCTATTAAAAAAAAAAAGAGGAAATAAAATGAGAAATCCTTATAATCTTCCTGAAGTAGTTTTAGAAGCTTTGTTTAACTAGAAAGGTGGAAAGGTCAGGGTTGAGAACTGTCTCTGCCTGATGCATATTTTTCAAAAGAAATTTGCTTCTCCTTTCCTTTTCTCTCTAAGCTCTTACACATGAGATATCATAAGACCTGGAGGATTCAGGAACAATTCAGTTGGTGTTTAGAAGTCTGAGTTGTGTGATCATCCTTAAGACATAGGAAAGTTAGTGGAGCACCTTAGCAAACTTTGGTGGGTTTGTTTTCTACAAGTGTACCATTCAGAAGTGGAGTTCTGTGCAAACACTGAACTTCAGGGGTGCACAAGTCTGAAGACTTGTTGCAGTGGTGACTATCACGCTCACCATCTGTCACAGACCTTAGGAAGAGAGTAAGCTGTATGTGTGGTTCCACTGCTCTCTTCTGTCCAAAGGCAGGAGCAGCTGTATCAAAGATTCTCCTGCTATGTTTGGTTTTTTAAACTTGATTTCCTGCCAAGTTTCAAATTCCATTACTGGAACATAAAGAATGTAGGACTTTTTTTCAAATAGTTTGCCAGAACTTTCAGTGCATAAATTAACTTCCTTGGGAAACACCATGGAGGTGTTGATATTACAGAAAAGTCAAAAGTTTACTGAAAGTTTTGGTTCACACAGTTAAGCTAAGTGGAACTAAGTGTTTCGGCATGTGTATATTTTTTTTATTTACTTAAGCTAATAAACATATTGAAGTATTTAAAATCAGTCCAGTGTTTGCTGTATCTTAAACTAATGAATCATTAAGTCACTGGTGAAATTTTACAGCTTCCATTTATATTTGTTATTGAAGACAAACTAGTATTGGCTGTATTTTCACTCATGAAAAACTTTTCTTCTTTACATGTGACTGCAATTAAGACAGATTTGTTGTCACAATTCCAAGGCTCTTTCATAGTTATTCCCTCTTTAGTGCCTTGAGAGCATCTAAGCTTCAAAGAAACTATAAAAAGTAGATTAAAAATTCTTATGATCTTATCCTAATTGTGCTTTTATTAAAATATAAGCTATTATAGGTATTGACCTGTAAGTATATGCATTTTTTCTCCACAGGAAAGCCAGTAGCTGTTACTAGTAACAGAGGTACAGGAAAGGCACTGCTGCGCCCTGGTGCAAACCCCCAGCTTGAACAGCAATATTACCAGAAAAAGCTATTGAATGGCAAAGCAGGTACAGATTAGTCTGTCTGTATGTATGTTTTTAACTGTTGTTATAAAAGACTTTTTCTTTAAAATTGTTCATAAAGTGTACCATGGATAAATTTATTTCTTTCATGTATGGGATTTCAGAAGAGAAATACCTTTGGACAACATGGTGCTCTGTGGCCTCAGTAACAGCAGGCCACTGTAGCTTCTGGTTAGTTAGCTTTGCTCAGTATGGGTAAATTATTTTAGACTAATTTTAGGTTTTACTCACTTTCTTGAAGTTGAGTATAAGATTGAATGTTAACTGGTTATTTAAAATGAAAAATAAATACAGGTTGTCCAGGATCACGTTTTTCTCAGAAAGTCGAGTATAGAGAAGACGGTGCAAAATAAATTTTAGAAGTCTGCTACAGGGGTTTTTTTATTATAGAAGTAGTAACAACAGTACATGTCCAGTGAGAAACTGAAAAATTGTTTGAAGTTGGCTTTTGAGTTGCATATGTAGAATATCTGTGTACAATCAGTTAATTTGGGTGGTCTGTAAGGCATTTTAGGTCTCTGGAAAGTTTGCGCAATTTTCATGAATTCTGTTTGTTCAGTACTTTGTTTCCTGAAAACCAGGGTGTCTGTTGTATTTTGGGAATTCCATACTTGCCTGCAGTAATTTAGAAATTTGTTACTTTCTGTGTCCTCAAGTAGTAGTATACTAATATAAACTGAAGTTTTATTAATATGTTTTATTATACTTGCCTGAACTTTATTTAGTATTAGAAAGTATATTGCTAAACATTAGCAACTTAAGTGGCCAGTAGCAGTCCATGTAATCATCTAGAAGTGTAGCTCTTACCACCAAGTTGGTAAAAAGTCCATATACATAGCTGCTATTTGAAGTTAGATTTAGATTTGGAAGTTGAGTTTCTCCTTTGCCCTTTTGTATATGCAGTTTTTACCAAACGTGTGGTACTAAGTATTGTTATAAAGTTAACACCTCAGTGTTTTATTTTGGTGAGACAAGATGAGGCAAAAGACAGATTGTTCTTCCATGGTTGTTTATGAAACGTTAGTACCTTGGCAATTGGCAGTTTGTTGGGGGTTTTTGAAGACATTTAGAAGCAAGGTATTACTGGAACTGATGTCATTTCATTTGTTGTTTTTGCTGTAGTTTAAGAACACTTCAAAACTAGGTAGAATGTATGTTTGTGGAACACACTGGCCTTTAAGCTTTTAAGGACTTTTCAGTATGCTCCAGACAAAGACAAGCTGTGGTCTTTAATGGAGTTGGAATTTCTGTAGAAGAGCTTGTATATGAAGTATTAAATGGTAGTTCAGTCTATACAGTGACTTGCTAGCTTTTGTTAGGGCCTTGAACTGGATTATACAACTGAGTGGTTTGGAGAGTTAGATGATTGAATTACAGTTTAGCTGATACCTAGCATGTTCTTTTGATTCACAAATTCAGTAGTATCTCTTCTGCTGTATTTATTGCTTAAGTGTACAGCAGCTTTAAACCTCATTGTATAACAAGCTTAGTTTCTTACTGTGGCAGCTTTTTCTGCATATCACACTTTCATTTCTTTTAACTTCAACATCCAGTCTCAACTGGCTTGCATGCAGGCAGGCAGCTAGCTCTTTCTTTCTTAATACTTAGGCTGATTGTGCAGCCTATTGTTTTGGTGAAAGTATTTTTTCCAAACACTCTTTTTATAGTCTCTGTTTAATTAGCTGCAGTTCATAATATTTTTGAGTCTCTGTTTATTTTATCTCCATGTACAATCATTTTACCAATTAAAAAAAACAAACCTGTTGTTTCTGCTTGCGTTTTCTCATAAGTACATGGTTTGTCTTCCTTTTGGGGTAAAAAAATTACAGTTAGTTATGGTCTTAGATGTAAAGGTGGAATTGCTGGTTAGGCTTCTCAGACATCACAGTATCTTAGAAAGTGACACACTTAACAGCATTTAATTGTGCCTTGCCAGAGGGAAGTACAGTGCAGTAGGCACAAGCATTACATGCAAAAATGCTTTTTCTAAAATGTCAAAAATAACGGAATGGTAAATTAGGCTGTTACAACAAACACAATGGGGACATGTTATATAAATGAAATAGAAACGTAGTTGAAAGGAGCATAGAACAGGAGCATATTTTTACATCCATGCTTCAACATGGAACCCACTTCAGTTTTTGGTGCTTCATACTTTCCAGGCTGTTCTCTGATACTGCCTTCTCCAGATCTTGCTTATTTGAAAAAGGTTCCAAATTACAAACCAACCAAAACCACCGAAACAGAGCACCTCACCCCCTCAAAAAAAAACCCCAACAAAAATACAACCAAAAAAAACACCCCCAACACAAAACCCCAAACCCTTATGAATCACTTTTGACCAAATACTGAATTCTGCTGCTTCAGCTACTTCTTTTTTTTTTTTTTTTTTTTAAATTACTTCTTTAGTGATACTGGTTCCTGACTCTGATCTGCATTACTAGACAAATTTCTACTGTCATTAGAATCTTCAGTCTTTTATGAAATACTTTCTTTTTCTTGTATTAATTCATCTAAAAATGCATAACTTTTAGATTTAAAAACTTGATACCATTCTCACCCTAAATCCCCAGATTGGAGATAGGCTTTCTAGATAGCAGAAATTACTTCTCTACATACATGCCATCTTTAACATTCATGTTCTAAAGATAAAAGATTAACATATGTTAATCAAGATTCATAGTTTGGGGTCTCTTCCATGGCCAGGATGCCCAAGATGTGAATGTTTTCTAAACTTCCTTTCCCTCAACCCTAGAATCTCCCTTTTCATTCTAAAGAGCAGCAGATTTTAACCATCATATTAGTCACAGATTTATTCTCAGCGATTTCTTTTTCACAGACTTGGGTCCTGGCCTCTGATTTCTCCATCCGTTGCTCCACATTCACCATGTGCCTGTCTAGTTTCCCAGCTTTTGATGAGAGGTTCTCTACCTTGCCTTCCATTGAGGACAATGTGTTCTGCATTGCCCTGAATTTCACATGAAGTGACTCCATCAGCTCATGGGGGGATCTGCTCTGCTGCGATGTGGAAAAAGTCGACGAATCCAGTGAAGATAGACAAGATGACAGCATCATCTCAGGCCAGGGCACAGGAAGGCATGGACTAAAGAAATTGTTCTTGTCATTCTTATCTTTATTTGGGGCATAATTTTGCTCTAATTTTCAGTTGCAGACATCTTAGGTAACTTATTGAGCTCATCATAAATTAAAATATTTAAGAAATTGAAAAGTCCACAAATTTAGCAGAAATTCTGAATAAAAGCACATGAGTTAGGCTCTACCCCTGGTATCTCCACTCACTCATTACACCACTTTCTCTGGTTTGATAGCTACTCATATGTGCACACAGCACCAGGTTTCTTTGCAGTCAGATTGCTGGTTAGTACTGTGGAATACAATTAGGCATTGTGGCACTCTGCAGTAAACTCCCATTTATATATTTATATTACAAAGGTGTATGATGTTAGAGACTACAGTATTGAAAAGAACTGCGTAGTGGATTTCATTTTAAATAAATAGAAACATTTTATCTATATGATACCTCATTGTTTTGATTCTGATGGGAGTTTGGGCAGGCATAGTAGTTTTTGCATCTAGTGATTTTTTTCAAGCTGATCCATATTTAGAGTATAGCAAGTATTTCAAGGTCTACATACTCTGAAAACCCAAATAGAACTAGAAAATCTTTTGCTTGTTTCCATTATTCAGTGTCATGGAATTCTGTCTAGTACTTAGTACCCAGTGGGCCTGGAGGATCCTTTAAAATTTATATAAGAATATGTAGTAGTAAAGTTTTACAGAATTAGGGAAGGTCTGTCTCATTTTAAGTCTGAGGTTGCAGTATTTATAATTGTATCATTTTGATCCAGGATGAGTTTGTGATGATATTTGAAAGAAATTTTTGTGTCCTAATAAGAGAATTATTAGTAAGTAAAAACAGTTTTTTCAGTTAACATCCCCATAAGAGGGTTAACAAAAATACAAGTTTCTAGCTATTTTTTTTTCATTAGACTAATTGGCATCTGATTTTCACTTCAAAATCACTTTGTGGTATCTGGACTATTAGAAAAATAGTTTTAAGTATAATATGAAGTGGATCTGTGTTCTATAAGAAGTTTCAGTGTTCTGATATCTAGGGTGCATTTTGTAAAAAGGAACATAGCTAAATGTCTTCTTGTTTAGTTAAGCAGTTGTTAAATAATTTTTAGTGTCTTGTATTTGTTGGCGGGATGTGGTTGTAACAGTTAGCCATGTGTGTTTGGTCATTTTTATGGTCAGTAAAACTAAGATCATTCTTATTTTACAGTATGGTGTATGTCGTCACCAATGAGCTGCTGCCTAGTAATTTTGGGGGAAATAGAAACACCATTTTTCTATTAATATTGTTCTCAGTAGTATGTACAGACCTATCTAAAGAGACATTACTGGGGAAGGGGTCTGGGTTTTTTTCTGGACCACTATATGAGTCAACCTCTTCATCAAAAGATAACAGAATAGAAATTGTATAAAATAAAATCTGTAATTTTTATTTTATTTGCATTCTGTTGAGCTCTTAGGAAAAATAACATAGACAAATTTTATTTTTTAAGCAGAAATTAGAATACCTGATCAGTTGGACTCATCAGTGTGGGAGCATCCGGATTCCACACGTGTGAATGGAGCTGACTTTGATCTCACTGTCCTGTCCATGGCTGAAATAGCTTCTTGTAGTTATGAAGCCAGGTAGGTAAAAGTTACTCAGTAGTTTGCTTGAAAATCCCATACCAATAGGCATAAGATGTCCAAATAGATTGGTTATTAGAAAATATGTTTCTTTTCTGTTCAAAAGTAATTACATAAGTTGTTAGAGTTTAACAGAAGCTCTTCCCTGTGGATGCTGCTGCTTGGTAGATGCTGCTCAGTAGCTCTCGACTCAACCTCCATATAACTTGAAATAAAGCCTGTGAAGAATAACTTTGTGCCTTTCACTGTGATAATGTTGATTTCTTGTTATCATCATGTCTTTGTATCAAAGTTGTAGTATTTTATAGAATTAATGACACATTCTGAAGGTTTTATTTCAAATAGAAAGTGTGACTATTAAACTTAAAACCATTTTTGCAGAGCCTTTGCTCTCTGCAAAAGATCATCTCCAAAGACCTAACTTACAAAGGTTTAATATATGAAACAACTTTTATAAATATGCGTTCAAAATACAGGGGTTTTCCGTGGTGGAAATAATACTCCAGAAACTATTTCTTCATTGGAAGCTTTCTTAGGCTTGCTAGGATAGGCAGGCTTCTATTTGTAGCTCAGGAAGTCTTTATTTATTATAGGAGCCTAACTATGTAAGCTTGCACCTTGGAATATAAGATCTCACTGCCTTGGTCACTTACATGTGTGTTTTTAATTTGAAACAGAAGATGGCAAGTGTGCTTTCTGGAATCTTTGTCTTTAGCATTTTCCTAAAGGCAGATTTCTCATGCTCCGTGGCTTAATAATGCACAGCTAATTCAAATACTCTAATTGCAGTTATTTTTTAACCTGTTAAATTTCTACCTGTTGACCAAATTCTTATTCCCATTTTTGAGGGAAAAGACAAACAATTAAATTGAAAGTACTCCCTCTGAATTTGTGGAAAATTTTGCACTGTGTTTACTTGGTGGTTTTTTATTATTTAATTGTAGACAAGTTGGCATAAAGAATGGAATGTTTTTTGGCCAAGCAAAAAAGTTGTGTCCAGATCTTCAAGCAGTTTCATATGATTTTGATGCATACAAAGAAGTTGCACGGACAGTATATGAAATACTAGCAAGGTAATGTGCTGTTTGTTTGCATCTTCATGGTAAGGTTATCAAACATATTTTCTTTGCCACTACTAAATGCTATTACTCATTTTGTATTTTCATCTCCCACTCTTGAGCTTCAGTGAAGCTATTCCTGTTTGAGGTCTTTCTTTGTGGTACTTTTGTTACTCTGAGCACCATGCTTCTGAGCATTCTTTTATCCTGAAGCCAAATCCTGTAATCAACATCTTACTTCCAAATGAGTCACTTAAATTTTTTACTCATTTACATAGTGAGAAGCAGATCCATTCTTAGAGGGGAGATTCTTCCAAGAGATTTTTTTTGTGTAATTTAAGAGCATTTTATTAGAGTAGCTTCTATTAGAAACTACTTTCTGGTTTAAAATGCACTTGAAATAAAACTGGAAATTTGTTATTGTAAGTGAAAAATAAATATTCAACTCCTTCTCCAGCTGTTCCTTTAAAATGAAGATGCATATTGAAATTAGTCTTACATTAGTAATATTACTGTAACTTGCTGTTTTAGCATTTTTAATATCTAAGTGATGTGTGATACAAAATAGGCAGGGAAATGCCACCACAAAAGGAAGACTTTATTTGCTACATATTTGTTTTAACAGATGGTGAGCTGTTGCTGGTGTTTCACCTCCTTTACTTTGTGTTGATAGCTATACTCATAACATCGAAGCAGTCAGTTGTGATGAAGCACTAGTAGATATCACTGAAATCCTTACAGAGACCAGACTGACTCCTGATGAATTTGCAAATGCTATCCGCACTGAAATCAAAGACCAAACTAAATGTTCAGCTTCTGTTGGGATGGGTAAGTTACTTCATTTCTGTTTACAAGCCGTCACTTCTTTTCTTAATGTATCAAAGCTATGTAAGTTTGCTAAAACTCCAAAGTGTTTGTGGAATATGTTGCCATTTACATTAAATTAGTGTGAATAAAAATGCAAAAAAATTTTCATAACTGAAAAGTTTTAAGCGAAAATGTATAAAATTTCTGTAGCACAGATCACAGGATATTCTGAGTTGGAGGGGATCCACAAGGATCATCAAGTCCAGCTCTTAGGTCAATGGCCCATCCAACTACCACTTCTCCTTTATCTGAACACTATGCTAAAATTCCACTCTTGCATTCTTTTTTATGAAATGCTACTGTTCCAGTAAATAAAAAAAGGAGCACAGATTCTGTTCCTTAATGAAGATAGCAGTAAGAGTTTACAGGGTGACATGATTCGTAGAAGGTATTGAGAGCAAAGATTTGTGTGATTTGTAGTAGGTATTCTATATGAAATCACACATCTGAAAAGACTTCCTTGATTTATTTTTTCTTGGCTCATTCCTTTATTCTTTCTTTTTGTTCCTAATTAATACTAGATTTAAGTATCTGTACATACATTGTACACTTAGTTCAAGTAATGTACTGAGTGTATATAAGTGTGTGAAATCTGCTTGTGAGATAAGCTGAAATTCATTACTCTAAGCAGAATTCTTCTCTTATTAACTTTGCAATTACAGTTAGCACTACAGTTTCACTGCTGTTGTAGCATATAATGCTAGCTGGTAATTTAAAAAGTAGACACTGCAAATATATATGAATATATGTCATTAAATTCTTGGTAAAAGTTAAAGAATTTGACTGTACTTTGTGCATTTTTCCCTTGAGTGTTAAACTGTAGCATTCTACCTGAGGATTGACAGAAGTTACCACAGACATGCTTTATTTTGTTGTTTTTACAGGTTCCAATATTCTGCTGGCCAGAATGGCAACTCGTAAAGCAAAACCAGATGGACAGTATCATTTAAAACCTGAAGAAGTGGATGATTTTATCAGAGGGCAACTTGTTACCAGTCTTCCAGGTATTCCTATCTTTTAGAGGGCATTTTGCCTCCTGATATTAAACCAGTTTCAGCTACAAATTTGCTTTCTAGATCAAACTGGATTAGCTGCTATTCCATGTCTATGATCCAAAATGTGATATACAGTAAAGACATATGACATCCACCTGTACAAAAACAGGCTTTATTATATTTTTTTATTGCTCCAGGAGAATATTTAAAAGCTTTATAACATAATGCATTTCCAGGTATGTAACTTTATTATGTTACTCAGTACATATATGTAGTATAATGTACACAGGCATGGTGCAAGAAATGCTGAGTAAACACTCGTTTATGCTTTTAGTGATCATCTGACCTCAGCCATCATGTATACACATATATTTAGTCTTAAATATAAAAAATAGTATCTTTATCTGTTGAAGATTAAAAAAGGAGGGAAGGGCAGTAAAAACCAGGTAGCCATAGACACTGAAATATATGAGTAGTAGAAATAGTATCCATAGGCAGGTGCAGGTTTGCCAGAAATTCTCATTATGTAACCCTTAGTGGCAAAACACGGTTTACTGCAGAGTAGGGCTGTAATTTCTCTTTGGCATTTAACTTACAGGAGATATTTTTCCTCCAGAATATTACTCAGAGAGTACTGTGCTTTGACTTTAGCATTTTAAAGTTTTCAGAATTCACTTGCACATTCACAGTGAAAACATTTCAGTGTTTGTGTTAATAATACCACCTCAACAGAGAAACAGATTATCAAGAATAGAGTCTGATCATCTAAGTTTTTTAATTTTTGCTGACTTTGGTAGTGTGAACTCATAGGATTAATATTTCCTGGAAGTAACAGGCCACCTCTCCAAAACCCGAAATATGCTTCAGTTTATCACACTTACATATGTGCTGTTGCCATGGATACCTACAATTTCCAGTGCTTGGTAATTCATAGCACAAGTGATACAGGTATGCTATCACTTTTACTTGAAATATTATTTTTCTGCCTAGGAAGCAGTGTAACAATGGTCAAAATATTTGTTGGTTTTCATTTAGATTCTGTCGCTTGTACATGAGGGGAAAACATACTATGTCCAATGTTGGACACTCACTTTGGACTGCGTTGTTGGGGGGATTCAGAGCGATTGTAACAGGCAATTTCCAAGCAGGATTCATTCATATTTTACCCAAAAATAATGCTGTGGTCTGACATATTAAACTAAATACGAGAAACAGATTAAAGATACACTGGTGAGGACAGCAAAAGTTTCCATTCCAACCATGTTTTATGGAGCAGAATTTATTTTAGATATATTTGTTTGTTACTGTGATATGACTTAATATAGTTTAAAAATAAAAATTTTATGTAATCAGAACCTAACTGCCTTTGAATTGTATTAGGTTAACAGAACTAATTGCTTTGTTGTTAGGAGTTGGCAGGACAATGGAATCTAAGCTGGCTTCTTTGGGAATTAAAACCTGTGGAGATCTGCAGTGTGCTTCAATGTCAAAACTACAAAAAGAATTTGGTCCAAAAACAGGACAAATGCTCTACAGATTTTGTCGTGGTTTGGATGACCGACCAGTTCGTACAGAAAAGGAAAGAAAATCTGTTTCAGCAGAAATCAACTATGGAATAAGGTTTACACAGGTAAATTAAACTTACTTCTTTTTTGCAGTGACTTCTTTCAGCTGTAGAAGAATCTTTTCATATTCTGATTATTTTCACTTACACTTTGATCTGTTAGAGCACCATCTTAGCCACGAAATAGAAATGAGGAAAATGAAGAAGTAGGAGACCAAACGATAAAATGGGAGGAGAGACTGCAAAACTATTGGACTGAAAAGAAGCTTGCACAAAATTAGCTGGCTATTCTGCATTCGTTATACAAGTCTGGTACAGAAAAAGAGAACTGCAGTAGGTTTGTCAGCACCTAGCATTCTCTTTCATTTAAATGGTGATTATTCAAAGATGCCAGTGCCTGAAACTATCACCAGCTGTTCCCATACAGCATTTTTATTAGACGTTTGACAAATATTTTTTGTTTGGGGGGGAATGTTATTAACAAAATTGTATTTAAAAAGTACCTCAGCACCTTTTTGAGATCTTGAGTATTTATAAAATTGATAGGGAAAAAAAGAAGTTTGAAGAGACCTGACAGTGTTGTGTAGTCCAGACCTTTGCTCAAAGCAGGGAAAGCTAATAAATCAGGCCAGTTACTCAGCACTTTATCCAGTCTGGAATTTGAAATCTCCAGGAATGAAGACTGCAAACTTCCCTAAGCAACATGTTCCACTGCTTGACTTCCTCATGGTGAAAAAGATTTTAAGTCTTACGCTCTTCATCTTTTAGGTTTGTGCTTAGACTTGCAATTCTGTATTGGGGTTTCTAAATACACTTTTTAAAGACTTCTTTCAGCATTAGGACAGGAATCTACCATCTCACCTAAATTAAGTGACCTACAGTGAAAACAAACCACTTGAAGTTAAATGAGACAATTGCTTGTGAGTCAGCTTGCTCTTTTCAGTTTACACAATCTGGATTGTATTAACCCTTAATGATTTACCTTCAGTATTTGAAAACTAGTAATTATCTAAACATGTTGTTTTTCCCCTTCAGCCTAAGGAAGCAGAAGCTTTCCTTCTGAGCCTCTCAGAAGAAATCCAGCGTAGACTTGAAGCTGCTGGTATGAAGGGTAAACGATTAACCCTTAAAATTATGGTCAGAAAGGCTGGAGCACCAGTAGAGCCTGCAAAATATGGAGGTCATGGAATATGTGATAATATTGCCAGGTAAGTACTAGGCATGAACACACTTCTGCAGGATCTAAAATTTATAGGAAGACAAGACAGAAATTTCAACGTGCTTGGTACTTCTTTGGCTATCTATAAAACTTACATCAAAATAGGTAAAATATTATTATCAAAGCTCTGTGTTTGGGTTGTACATTTGTGGTGTTCTGGTTATCAGTAATTCATATATGCTTATATATTGTTGGTGTAACTTTGTCCAGCTTGTTCAGTATTGGAGATGAGGGTTTTCTTAGAGTGTTTGAAGGATACATATTTATATCCTGCACTGTGACACACATGCAGCAGCATTGATTTCTTTCAGTAAGCAGCCAAGTTGAAAGGTTCTGGTGCTGCATAGTGTTCTCTTTCCCTGAGCTGTGTGATATTGCATACTTTCCTTTTTCTTGAGGTCTTTCTACTGTTCCTTGGTAGGTCTCATACTAATTGTGACAGTTGGAGTCAGTTCTCAGATTGTAGAATTGTGCTTTGTACTTGTCAAGAAAGATGTCTGATAGTACAGTAGTCCTCCATGTCTAGAGTGCATGAAAGCTGTAGCAGTATTTGCAAAATGACTTGCTGCAGAGACTGAGAGCCACTTCAAGTTCTGGGCATGAAGCTGGCATCAGACACCTTGGACTGCAGTCCTTCATCTTAGTACAGCTAAGTTTGTTAGTGTTGAATCTTGTCTTTCCTGTTATTTTGCCATTAAATCTGCAGAGAATTTTTTTGGTCCAAGAAGAGACAATGAAGTTCTGAAGTGGAGCTTAGAAAGTTAAATCTTGAAATTGCAAGGTCAAAGACTGCCCCATGTTTGAGCTGTTCAAGAAGGCAATCTGTTCAGATTTCTTGACTTTCACAGTTACTTTTCTTCACGTAGATATAAGTTACTCATTAGAAGTGCCATTGTTTTCCTGTTGAGCTTTATCAGTGTAATAGAGTTTCATTCCACCTGGGCTCACCATTGCACATCTCATCCAGATAATCCCTGTAGTGGCTGCCTATCCGTGAAGAAAGAGGATAACCCAATTACTCTGCCTGAGTAGTCAGTTGATAGGTCACTGTCTAAGGAGTAGGACCTTCAGCTTCCACAAGCAGTGCTGTTACTCCTATTCATTGCTCTTTGTTCCTTATTGATAAACTGGATGATGTTAACTAAATATTTTTTAATCTGAATTTTATTTATATACTTGCATACTGAAAACACAGGGGTATAATCTAGGCGTAGCGTATCATATGCTGTTTCGCACAAGATTGTCACAGAACCTTCTACATACACATACATTCTTCAGGCATACATTTCTTTATCAAAGCAGTTGTTCTTCAGTACAGGATGATCCTGGCTTTTGAGAGACAATAGGTCTTTATGCTTTTCCTTCCATCTCAGGTGGTTGTAACAGACTAATCCTTCCTGAACTGGAGAGTCATTTGGTGGGTGTTGCTGATAACAGCAGAGGTAGTGGAGTTCACAGATCACGGAATAAGCTGAGTTGGAAGGGACCCCCAGGGATCATCAAGTCCAGGTGGTGGCCCTGCATAGCACCATCCCCGTGCCCAGAAATTCTTTGTGGGTTAGAGTTCAGTCGTAAGACATGCATGCATAGAGCCTCTCATGCTTGTGATCTTGTTACATAGAATTCAGCTGTAATAAAAACTGAAACAACAAAATTCATGTTTCACTATAAGAAGCTCATCAGTTTTTAGAATTGGTATGTATACCAAGAAGAAAATCCATCAGTCTATACTTTTGTCCTCTGGCTATCCTGAATTCTTTGAGCTGAAGGTTTATTCTTAGCAGCCTAAGAACATACCTTTAGTATTGAGTGTGCATTGATATAGAGCTTTATTCCTCCTTTATTTTAACTATTGTAAGAATGAAAGAATCAGTGCTTTGGACTCCTTTTCTCTGGTCAGGACTACTAATGTACACACTCCCAGAAACTTCCCTAATTCATGAAGGCTTCAGTAAGGTCAGGGGGCACGCCCCAAGAATGCAAGATTGTTCACCCAACACTAAAGCAGTTCAGATGCCAGGATTTTGTTTGGTGGTGTCTCTTTCTGATTTTGGATTTCCAGTGACCTTGTCAACCCCAGTCAATCCCGGTTATGCTGTAGGTTCTGTATTTCTGTCTTTGTTAGGGCATTTCTGTTCAGCCCAGTAAAAGGCTTTTTAGCAGTAAAAGTGTAAACTCCAGAAGTTGCGTCCAGGAAAATGGGTTAGAATTTGTGTGGTGTTCCCCCAAGTGACCAGTTTCTCTCTACAGTTTAAGATCTTCTCTGCAGCTATAGCTTATGACTCATTTCTTGTCCCCTTACCTCACAGGTGAATGAATGGCTTGTTATGCTTTCTCATCCTACAGGTCAAGATCCTCTAGGATGATAACCATAGTACTACAAAGGATTCAGACTTGTAGACAAGCTTAAAATCAAATTCAGCTTTTAAGATTAAATGGTCTTTTTACTACATTTCTGAAACCCAGTCCTGATAGTTCAGCATAGATCTTTTAAAAATATTTTTCTGCAATGTTGTGTACCTTCAGGTCTGTGGTGATATTGATCACCTTTTTCTTTAAAATAGTACAATGTAAAGCTTAAGGAGTTCTTCATATTGTTCACAGTCTGAGGGCTTTTTGTTTTCATATTGGCAGAACTAAACCTTTGCAGAGATCACTTGGCTGCTCATGGTGGTTTCTGACAGATTAAAAAGCAGAGTAACACCACCAAAGTGTTTAGTTAAGTTGTCAGGGTGGCATCCTGTCAAAACACCAAACTTCATTTTCTTGATAGAGCCTACTCTGTAAGAGCTAAAACTTCATCAACTATTTCAGTGAGAAGACTTTACATCACTCACATATGTTAGATGAGCTACTTGAAATTTTGTGCATATTGATGTCAGAAGTTAGGCCATTAGAGAATCCAGAGCTACCAAGCACTGCTGCTGCCCTGCCATACTCTTGAGTGGTAATCTGTAAAACTCACAGCCAGGTTGTTTTGTGAGACTTGTTGCAAAAAATTGCCCATAGCTTAAGATAGTTTGGAATGTTGTTTAAAGTTACTCGCCATTTGAATTGCCTGTTGCTTGTAATCTCCATGCACATGCCTGTATCTGCTTCCCTTGAGTTCCTTTGATGTTTGACAATTGACAACTGAAATAATGTTGGGCAAACTCTCTGTGAACCAAGCTTGTGTGAAAGACAAAAATGCAGGAGTGTGTAAACTGTGAACTTCTTGTGAAACTTTTTGTCTGCCTTCAATAGATTGCGTGTGTGTGTGTGTATATATATACTAAATTTGACTGCACATTGAGAATGTTCAGTTAGTAAGTATTCTGCTTTTCTTACCTTTTCTGTAGATCATGCTTAGTTTTTAGCTACCTTTAAAAAGAAACCACAGAACTAATAAAAAGTATTCAGTTTCTATATGCCAAGAAGTTATGATCTGTTTTTCTTTCGGGTCCTCTCTGGAACAAATACAGAATTTTTGCCTTTAGGATTTGTGAAACAGTTTTCTTTTTAACCATACTTGTTTATTCCTTTTAGGACTGTGACTCTAGACCATGCAACAGATAGTGCAAAAGTAATTGGGAAGGAAACTCTGAACATGTTTCACACAATGAAACTGAACATATCCGATATGCGAGGGGTGAGTTAACAGGAAAACTGAAATTCATTCTCTTTTATCAACCTCTTTTGTTGTCTTTTGTGATTTTCAGTTCCCTATGGTAGATGATAACCAAACTTAAGCAAAAGTGTAGGTAATACAAAGCTTATTTAAATTAGTGTATGCAATTATATTATGTTGTGTAACCTTTGAAAAACATGGTTACAAAGCCATAAATATAAAAAAATTAATTATTTTTGTGGTATAAATTAATGCACAACTTAAAACTGCCTGAGGTAACAAAGTAAGATTGTATCTTCTACAGTTCTATCAGCTCGTGTAAATTTTATTTTGTATTAGAGTTTTCTGTAAACTTTTGCCATACATTAATTATGTAACTAATATAAACTAATATATAACTGTTCCTAATGCCAATCAAAGATAGAGATGAAAGGAGCTTTTTTTTCTGGACTGCAAGTCTTAAGGCAAGAAAGTTACCAGCCCATGTTTTGGCCTTTGTTTGAAGGTGATTTTCTGGTTCTTTTGATTCATGGTCTATTTTAGAACTCCTCATCTCAGTGGTTTTGTCATAACAGTGTGACCCCCACAGTAACACTATTTTGTCATCAGCCATTTGTTACAATAGAACACAGAGGACTTCTAAAACAAACCTGCATTAATTCGTCATCTGGATATAGAAGTAGGGTTTTGATTTGTTGCCTTGCAAAGTCAGCTCCCTGGCTTGGAGTTGAGGAAATATTTAATTTAAATGTCATATCCCATTATTGCAGCTAGGAAGGTGTTAATAAAGTCTTTACTGTGCAACTGTAGATGAAAACCTGCTGAGGATATATACAGAAGCTCCTTCATGCTTTCTGAGTCCATATACAACTTCTTTTAAGTGTCAGGTTTTTTTCTTTAAAATTATGGAGGATTGCAAATAAACTCATACAGTGCACCAGTGCATTCTTAATTAGACACACCTTTTGAACCCCTGCTGATTTGGTATTTAAAAGTTAAATGAAAAACTAGGATGTCTTGAAAAATGAGGAACACCTCATCTAAAAAAGACTACTTCTACCAAAGTACTTTCATCCATTGAGACTTTGCAAAAACGGTGTTCACAAGTGAAGCAATAGTATTTTTCTCATTTGTAGACTGAAGTGATGGATTTAGTATATCTTATACTTGGGGAAAAGTATTGCTGGGTAGCCAGACTTAATACTAACCACATTCTTGTCAGTATTTCTGTATTTGTTAGTGTCTAAGAAATTTCATAAAAAAACACATTGCTTTGTGATCCTATTGACAGCACTTTTGTATATCAGAGAAGTTAAGATGGTGGTACCTTTGTAATTTCTTAGTTGTTGGATTATGGTGGCTAATCCTGGGATTTGTTCGGGATGGTTTTAGTGGCTGTTTGTGTGCATTTCAATGTATTTTTATTTGTCCTCTCCCCCCACTCACAACAGACAGCCAATTCCAAAAAAGGCAATTTTATTATGATATAATTACAAATTTTTTAAACTTCATTAAATGAACGCCTTTATGTTTTGGATTTAGGTTGGAATTCAGGTACAGCAGTTAGTTCCCATCAGTAAAACAACTTCAGCTCTCTCAACAGTACAGTCTGGACATTTACCTGGTGGATCTCATTCAGTCATTGATCTTTTTCATGTTCAGAAAACAAAAAAGTGCTCAGAAGAGGAACATAAGGAAGGTCAGTAAGCTTTGTACTTGGCATGTGTAATAATGATCAGTTCTGAAGGACCCTAACATAGATCACTTTTTGGAATACTTATTCAATATTATACCAGTATAAATTATGCAACATAAAATTTCTGACTGTGGGATTTGTTACTGCAAATGAAAATGATACTAATAAAACTTTGTATAGGATTAGTCCAATTATTTTTTTTTGCTTTAGTTGTTTCATTTAATAGTAACAGAGGATACTTTGAAATAAAGAGTGTTATGATTGTGCTGTATATTACATAAACTCTTCAAATAATGCTAAAGATTATCTTTTACTGTGTCTTGAATCTTCAGAGTATTTTTAACTATTAGATGATCATTCTGTATTTTGTTTACATATGTATAGTATTTGTGGCTGCTATGGACCTTGAAATATCTTCGAATTCAAGAACTTGCACTTTCCTTCCATCTCGTGGTATCAGTGTCACACCTGGTCTCAATTCTAATGCCAGCAACACTGAGTCTGCTGTCAAGTGGAATGGTGTGCATTCTCCTGTCAGTGTAAAATCCAGGCTCAATTTGAGTATTGAGGTTCCTTCTGCTTCCCAGGTAAACCTGAGAATATGAAACATCTGCAGTATTTTGTAATAACTTGGGATTGTCTGTCTTACTTGCGTAGACCGAAAAGGAGCTCTTTTTAAATGAAAAGAGTTCTAGTAAAGTACAGTGCACAGTAAATAACTGTTATTGATACAAAAATATTTTGCCTTAATAAAATAAATAATGTTAAAGTTAGGATGCACACTTAACATTTGGACAGGATACCACTATTTAGATGAGAGGAGGACAATATTTAAGTAAAATATTTCTGTGGGATTTGGGGATTTTTTTTTTTTTAAGATGTGTTTTAGCAAAAGGACAGCCTTCATTATTTCCATCCCACATGCTGTTCAAGTAGATTCTGTTAGAAGGGTCTCCTGTGAAACAGCTGCACAGAATTCTGCAGGTATTTTAGGTATAAGCATATTTACTTACTCTTCTGTAGAAGTCTGTCATTTAAAAGTCTGTAATTTAAATATGTAAAAGCATTTTTGATGTTTTTTAACAGCTTTTTCAAATATTTATCCATTTTAAGAAGCAAATTATGTTTTTGTCAGGAAACTTGTTCTTATAATGCAATTTCCAAGCCAGCTCAGGATCTAAAAGTGACTTGACTGAGCAATGCGAAGCTCTGTACACTCAGATGCTGCCATAGGAGGAATATGTATAAACAAGTGAAAAATGCACTGGCTGTTCAGCAGAGTTCCTAAAACTTTGGTGGTCTTATGGCACATTATCTTTCTTCCTGCTTTTAACCATATTATAATATGGAATGTAATAAAAAATTCAGGGCTGGGAAGGAGTGTTTAGAGTTAGTGCCACACTGCTGTTTCTATACTGCACTAGGAAAGTAATACCAAGATATTTTACACCCAGGATTCCCAGAAAATTATTAAGGTGTTATATATGCAGCAAATTTGGAATGAGTGAATACAAACATAACAAGGAAGAGTAACTGAAGTGATTAACAATACAGACAGCTTTCATCAAAACCTCTCAATTACCAAACCAAGTAGATTTTCATAGATATTTTTGGCTCTTCTCTATAAATCCAGAATCTGGTAATAAGCTCCAAATTTTCTTCTTAAAGGTAAAGTATCCTAACACAGCTATGAAGTCTTATTCAGCAGAACTTAGAGGCAAACATTGGCATTTCTCTACATAGTTTTATTCAAATTTTACTTGTGAGAAAAATGATGCTGTACATCTGCTTGTCAGTTGTATTCATACAGTCACTTGTGCAGCTGTCATTGCACACAGCAAGCTCTGGACACTGAGGAGTTATCTCAGTTGTTTCAAGTGAATAATTGATAGCAAGTTAAAGCTTATTTCATCATCCAACTCTGGCAAGTCTGACAGTATGCAAACATACGTAATACCAGTAAAGTAAATCAGTAACATGCACCCTAGAACTGTATAAAGAAATTAATGCTTACAGCTTTGTGCCAGACAGACACCAGTTTAGTATTCATATCAACCTATTGCTTGTATAATTTGAACTCAGAATTCAGGTTTCTTTATCATTAGGTAGCTGTAAAGAAAACCCTATCTATGGTTTTTGGTAAGAAGACTGATCATTGTGAAAATATAAAACTGAGCATTCGTATTTATTGAGCTGCTTAGTCTTAAATGATATTTTACTGCTGCAGAGCATAACAGGTTCCTAAGGATGTTTGCATACACAGGGTAATATGTAGCAGAATTTGTAAAACTCAGGAACTGTATAACTAATGTTTTGACCAAAATACCTCCATTACCTATTCCTTAGAAAAATCTGAAAGCTTTTATATACTTACAGCTAGATAAGTCTGTGCTAGAAGCTCTGCCACCTGATCTCCGAGAGCAAGTAGAGCAAATATGCACCCTTCAACAAGGAGAGAGTTACGGAGAGAGCAAAAAAGAGCCAATAAATGGATGTAACACTGCACTTCTGTCACAACCAGTTGGAACAGTGCTTTTACAAATACCAGAGCTCCAAGAACCAAATACCAATATGGGAATCAATGTAATAGCCTTGCCAGCTTTCTCACAGGTAGGATGTTTGCATGGTATCAATAAACAATTACTTCTCATTTATAGGAAGTTAGATGCTTTCTTGAGAGCATTAACTGGAAGCTGTGACTTCCCACAATCATTCATGGTCCTTTAATGTCTTTTAAATGTCTGTTTTTAAATGTTACATTATCTGTCAGAAACATAGGAAGACAGATGATAAATATTACCATATTATGTTTTTGCTGTTGTTTAATGTAAAGCCCCACTTATATACAGTCTTTGCAAACCAGTGTGTAAATAGCTTTTTTCTGTATTGCAGCTGAGTTGCATCAAGCCGTAAGTCTGAAGCAGTCCTAAAATCTGCTTAGCTAAGTCACAAGAGACTCTGTTTAAGTGTTCTGATGGGGTAAAGTCAACCTCTGCTAGCTTTTTCTGTGGATGTGGTTGTTTGTATCCCATTCCTGAGAGAAGGCCAGTCATGGCTAAAGGTTGTGCATATCTCCATAGGTTTTAAATGGACTCATACAAAGCATGTCCAGGATGAGAAAAGAACAAAGATGTTTGTCAAAATAGGGACCTGAAAGGGCAACAGAGAATAGTAAGGATGCTTCTAATGTTATTCTGCTCTTCAGTCCACGAAGGTGCTGAAAAAATGTAGTGTATAAATAAAAAGAAAAAAAAAACAATTAAAAAATCAAAGATTGGGTTACCCAGAGATACACTATCTTGCATTGCATCATTTAAAATGGAGCAGTGTTTTTATTTTTCTGTTTCGTTGCACCTTTTCTGTTCTCAAATGAAGCAATACCACTGAATCACATTTACAGAGATTTTGTTGCTGTTTCTAATGCACGATATTGCTTAGCTGATAAAAAATCCAGAGAAAATAATGTAGAAATTCCACTAAATAGGTAATACATAATTGTTACTTTAAAAAATGTGTAGTCTATCCTTTTACTAAAATTTCCTCACCTTGATTCAAGTTCATTGGTTCAGAAACAGATGTGTCAGTCCTTATTCCTGAAATGCAAAGTTTGGTTTCCCCTATGGATTACTGTGCAAATAATATCTGAGTTCTCTCTGCCCCAGCTGTTTTAAATTCTGTAGTTACATCTGGCCATAAGCAAGATGTGTGTTAAATTAGGCTATGCTCTGAAGTACACCCTTCCACACCTGGCTTGCCACTCAGTACTGTTTTTCAGGGTAAATGGTAACTGCATATGGCTTTCTATAAAAATTTCTTTTAATTTGTTTATTCTTTATCCATCTAATAATTAGGTAGTCGAGAATTTATTGTTATTTTTTGAAACTGCATTACTTTTTTAAGTTTTCTTATAAGGGCCTAGTTTGCACTATTTTTTTGCACTGGTTTTTCTGTCTCTATCTGCTAAAGTATCGTGTGACCCAGTTACTTGGTCCAAAAATGCAACTTAGTAGAGCAGCCTTTTTGTTTGACAATGTAGTTCAAGAAGAATTGAGTACTTCCTATTTATTTGTCAAGGATATCCATACTATCTGTTTGAGAGTGCCTTATGCTCATACTCCAGATTTTCTCCTGGAAGCCATTCAGCTTTTTTAATTGGCAAAAAGAGGAGTAATATTTACAGTTTTCATTTTCTGAGTTAAGTCTAATACCTGCAATAGTATGGTTGAAAGGCTTTCTGTAGGCTTGGTGGGGAAAAACACAAAAGCTAAACCCAGTCATTAGTACAGGAGGATATTTTTCTGTGTTAAAATCAAATATGAACTTAATTCAAAAATACGATCTTACTCTAAATA
Organism: Cyanistes caeruleus; assembly: GCF_971803275.1. Lineage (NCBI taxonomy): Eukaryota > Metazoa > Chordata > Aves > Passeriformes > Paridae > Cyanistes > Cyanistes caeruleus. The sequence goes on from NC_141703.1 coordinate 30,912,137, forward strand.
TAGTTTCATACATTTTTTTTTTTTCTTTTAAAGTCTTTGTGGTAGTGTATATTCTATGACTGCACACAAACATTTAAATCTATTTTGTGGCCCATGAAGCAGTGAAATGAGTAGTAATAAGTTTCAGGTATGGAAATACTGCCAGCCACTCCAGAATGAGTACTTTATCTACATCAGATGTAAGTTATGCCCTGCCATCTTTTTATAGTTTAATAAGGTTTGTTTTTCAGCTCTTCATTCCTTTTGTCTGAGCTGTTTTTATGATCAGGTGCAAAGTTAATTGGCTGATAGTGATTTAGTCATCAGAAAACATGTGAAAAATTTCCTTTGTTAGGTAAAGTTCTCCTGTGAAAGGAATCCAGATAGGTTGCATTCCTTTCTATCAGTTGCTGAAGTAATCTTAAAATTTAGAACAGCAGTATGTCTTTGTAGCCTGAATCCTGCAGAAGTGTAGGATGCAAAAAGTAAAGATTACAGATGCCTAGAAATTATAATAATAATAATGTAATAATGGTGTTAATTAGTGGTGACAAGTTTTCATCTCATCCCTTCAGTGTTTTCACATGCTAGATTCCTCCTAAGGAAATTGATATAAACACATCAGAAATACTGCTAGCTGTATGCTGAGATCATCCATGACTTTATAAAACCAAGGTTCCCATAATGTGAAAGCTTTCACATATCTGTATCACAGTGTTAGGCCATTGTACAAACAGTACATGTACAACCAAACTGAAACTCCAGTTGTGTTGGAGAATTCACGTGAATTCAACTGATGGCTCCTCTAATTGAACTTTTCCATGTTACACTCTGAAAGGGCAGTGATGGGGAAATAACAAAAATGCATCCAGTTCATGTACTGCATTATTTCTGTGTGAATTAAGTGGTGTACACAAAAATCAGTGACAATTCAGTCAATTCCAAATCCTTGACTCTGGAATGCTTTACTGGAGAATGCTAACCTTTTTTATTTATTAAGTAAAATCTGTATTTAAAAAGATAACTTAGACCTGTGATGTAGTTGGCTGCATTCCACTATAGTGCTTTGTTCTGTACAATGTAAATAGTAATTGAGATCAGAGCTGTTCCCATTTTTCCTTCAATTAGTGCATATTCTGTGTGGTGAAAATGTATGAAAGTGCATATTTTGTGTTGACTCATGGACTTCTGAAAAAGGAAGAAACTTGTGCTAATTTGATGAATTTTAACCTGTAAGAGCACATTCATGTTTATGATCTGTATTACTTAGACATCATGTGTGTGAATAGCACACAGTAGCTCCCTGTCACAGTATACATGTTTTGGTTTAAAAAAATGAAATCTCTATTGAAAATAAGAGATAAGTTTTAATACATTTGCAGATTGACATGTAATAAATACAGTATCTCAGATGATGATAGAAATTGCATTGTGCTCTTAGAATAGTAATTGTAGTTTTGACTAATTTTTTGTTGTTTGTGCTCATGTCTGAATTTTACCAGTGAAATGAAGGGCATTCTCCCACTGGCAGATTTAATCCACTAAATGATAGGTTTGCTTTTTTGTATTATATTTTGAAGATTATGAGCTGAAAACACTGTCCAGTTATAATGGGAAACTCCAAATACAAGATGAGTCTGTCACTGATATGCTACTTCAGACACACAAAGAGGAAAAAATAACTGATAATACAAGAAATTTTATTTTGTCCATATGAGTGTGTCTGGCAATTGGCATCAAATTATTTCCTGTCTAGAATCCAAGTCCCTGGGACAGTTGCAAAGGACTGTGCTTTTATCAGTCAAGCAAGTGGTAGACAATTGTGGGAGAAAGAGATTAAACCCTTTTGTGCTAGTTCAAAATATGAAATAGCTGGACTTGGTTTTTCCTGTGCTTAAAGAACTGAGACCATTTCCAAGAACATTCTGAGTTATATAGCAGCTTGCAGGAAATAGAATTATCAAAAGAAAAGGAGGAACAAAAGTCTGGTGGTCACAGTGTTCGTGTTTTGAAATTTGAAGAGATTGCTCTCTGGGTTAGGCTTAATCCTACTCTTAATGCAGCTGTACTGGGTATCAGTAGATGAGTAAAGATGGTTAGTGCATTGTATGATCACGATAATAATTTTAATAAATAATTAGAGTAATATTAAATGTACATTTTGTTGTTTTTACAAACTAAAATATACAAAGAAAATGTACAATGTGTTTCACAGTGTTTCAGTTACATCTCTTTATTTTTGCTTGACATAAAATGTAAATACCTTTCTCATGTGAGTGACCTAGAAGGAAGCAAACGGTGCTGCTCAAAATATACAGTGAATCTTCTATTACTGTTCAGGTGGACCCCGAGGTTTTTGCTGCACTACCTGCAGAGTTGCAAGCAGAGCTGAAAGATGCATATGAGCAAAGGCAGAAGCAATCAGAGCAGCAGCCTGCTAACACTTCAGGTGAGAATATGTAGTTGTGCAAGAGTCTTCTGGTACATCTGTTGTTTGCTATCCAAACAGCTATGCAACCCTAGGTAACAAACAGGATAATATTACCAAAGCTTCTCTGAAGATGCTGTGTTCAATTGAATGTCTGTATTTATTTTTGACAGACTATCAGTTACAACCAGCTGTGGTTTCAGTTTGGAAACAGGTGTTCAGCTTTACTCTAATGGGTGATTAATTCAATTCATGGGGACTGTGGCACTAAACTTACCCACATCCATGTTTGCCAGATGGCATCCAAACTTGATGTGTCTTGTGATTTAAAGTGCTGCACCTTCTTAAGTTAGTTCAGCTCTGTTCAGAGAGAATTCTCATGGTTCCCTGAAACCCATAGCATAGGCAGGGCTTTGGGGCAGCTAGAGAAAGATGCACTACATCTCACTGTATGTCTGATAGTCAGCTGGGTTTACTCTGAGCTGATCATCAGGTCTCCTGTTTGTAATCAGTAGAAAGAAATAAAACTAATTCCCTCTGAACATGCTATGTCATAAAAATAGGTTGTAAATGTCATTGGCTTGATTGCCACTTAAACACTACATTGTAATTATAATCACACCTGATTTCATAGCCATCAGAATAACGCAGATATGTTAGAATGATGGAATGAGAGCAATTTCCTTCATAAACTGTGACAAAAGCATTGTGGGGACCTTACACTGCTGGCTTTGCTGATAACACTGGTGGGACAGTGCCCTGACTGAGGTGAGGCAGTTTGTCCATTAGATTCAGGTTTCACCAGCTGCTTATATTCAAGCACTGAAATGCTCACATTAAAAAGCTTATGAGTAGCTGGATATCCTCTTTGTACACTGAAAGTCTAACAGTGCTTTCCAAATACTTAGAAACTTGCCAGGATCTGGAATGGTTTGTGTGTGTTAAAGTTGCTTTATCTAGGCTTTATGTTCTCCAGTGATCATTAGATCTTTGTGGGAGAACAGAGTCTCCTTTTCAATAGAAAATTATTAAATTTTAGATCTGTCAACCTTACTATTCCTGTGTTTTTCAGTGTCAAAAAATCCTTTCCTACACCTGAAGCATACAACTATGAAAAGTAAGAAAAAAATACGGAAAAAAAATCCAGTCAGTCCCATGAAAAAGATTCAGAGTCCTTTGAAAAACAAACTTATTGGTAGTCCTGCAAAAAACATGCCAGCTACATCTGGAAGCCCACAGAAGCTAATAGATGGCTTCTTGAAACAAGAAGGAACAGTTGCTCAGGTACTTTTAATATGAACAGTTTTTGGTAAAGCTATGTCTTCTTTAGACTGAGTTCATGTTGTTATTTTTCTTCACTGGATTCTTCACTGACACTTATCTCTGTATGTAAAAGGAGTTCTCATATTTGTGAGGCTGAGCATTATCCACTTCTATGTTTGGAACAGGCAGAAGCAGTTCCATCAACTTCGGATTCTTCAGGCCCGTCAGCTCTGCAGACAGAGCAGCAGCCGAGCTCATTCAGGCCACAAGCCCCAAACCTCGCTGGAGCCGTGGAATTCAATGATGTGAAGACATTGCTGAAAGAGTGGATCACAACTATCTCAGGTGTGGGATGGCACACTGGGGTCATCTTGCAATGCATCACAAAGAAAACTGCTTGGAGTAGGCTTTTTGTGCTTCCCTTCTCCTTCACTCTTCTTTTTGCTGCTTATTTTTCACAGTACTCTTGAAGTCTTACTGCCTTGGCAGCCTTAGAAGAAATTAATTGTTTGTACCAATTGTTACTCTGTGGCTTTGCCAGCTCCTGTGTCTTTCTTAACATCATGAAAATTAGCATGGTCCCTCTTCAAGCCATGTGTCTGGCATTGTCCTCTGCCTTGACGTTACTTGTGTCTGAGGTTTACTGTGTTTTTCCAACATATTGCAACCACTAAAATCAAAGCTCTTGAAAGGGAATTATTTTTCTTCTATGAAGATCTCAGAGGCAAAGGAGTGCAGGGTTTGGGTTTTTGTCAATATAAATGCTGGAAAGTACCCTAGATAAAAAAAACCCGTGCAACTGTGACACTCCTGCTAAATTGTGATTTGAATTAGGTCAAACAAATAGCAACTCCTTATAACCTTGGGAAATTTGACCTTCTACCCTATTCCTAAGAGTTTCAAAATGGGCACTGCATTCTGAATCCCAGTCTCTTTTCCCTTTGGTTACTGGTAGCTTTGCTGTCAGCTGTTCTTACTGACAAAAACGGTCTACAAGACAGGTATTTCAGGAGCCTGCTGTCCTGTTAAAGTGCACAACTTCTGATGTCAGGAAGATTTGTGAGAATACAGAAATCGTCAGGTTGGCCCCTGATATGCTGACACTGTAGAATTTCTTTCTATTGTATTCCCATTATTCTGTGATTATATTCTACGTATACAGAGAGAAAAGACCTCATGTTTTAATTTTTTTTTTTTTATTACAGATCCTATGGAAGAAGACATTCTACAGGTTGTGAAATATTGTACTGATCTAATAGAAGAAAAAGACTTGGAAAAGTTAGATCTGGTTGTTAAGTACATGAAAAGGTAACTCAATTGCTAGTATTTGTGAACTTTAGACTATTTTTGTTAGAATTTATACACTAGATGCTGTATTGTGAAACCCATTAACCCATTAGACATTCCTCTGATGGATGTTTTTTAGTTTAAAAACTGAGGGAAAGAGTTGGAGTGTTAAAATTTGGGAAAAATTAAGAGTAGTATTTCATAGAGTCACAGAATTATTTGGGTTGAAAGGGACCCTTAAGATCACCCAGGCCCAACTCCCCTGCCATGGGCAGGGACAACTGTCCCTAGAGCAGGTTGCTCAGAGCTCCATCCAGCCTGGCCTTGAAACTTTCAGGGATGGGGCAGCCACAGCTTCTCTGGGCAACAGTTTCTAGACAAAGATTGTAATTTTCATCAGCATCGTCCCTTTTCTTTATCCTGTTTTGTTCATTTTTTCACAACATCTTAGACCTGCTATCATTCTCCTGCTGAATCCAGATTCTGTCTCACCTCTAGCCTTTAAATCCTGTTATTTTGTTATTGTGCTCCTATTACTCTTCCCACGAGTTTATGAGTTTTTAATCCATTTATGACTTGCTTACTAACTAAAGCTTAACCATGGGGCTCAGCTTTCTGGTTTGTCAGTCTGCAAAATGTGTTTCACAAAATGAGTCAACACAAAAAAGACTACAGAGGTGTTCACTGGGCTTTTGTATTATGGGATATCTTTAGGCCTTAGAAAATGCAAAATACACAATGCAATGAACTGTTTTATAAAATCTGTTTAGTAAATTCTTTATAAAACTCTTCAGAATTGTCAGAATGTCCCATTCCTGGTCCCTGTGTGTTGGATCTGCAGTGATGGCAGTGTGCCTCTCCAAAGGTTCACACGTACCCCTGTGATACTGATGTTGCACCCTCCAAAGCTCTGAGTGTAGGAGCCCTCTGCTCTAGAAGGGAGACCGAGAGTGCAGAACTGCTTTGTTTTCCTTGGGCAGTTCCTTCATTAGCTTCTTGTAGCTGCTGACCATAAGAGTAACTCACATCATAGGGGGAACTCATAGTTCTCTGTGGATTTTGTTTTTAGCAATAAATATAAAAAATAAAAAATGAATATATAAAAAATTATATAGTGCCCCAAACCCTATTATTTAAATGTGTTGCTTGGCAAACTTGCCATTTGTTGGAAGTAGAGAGAGAGCATCTCTGTCTTGGGATGAGGAAGTAAAGATCAAGATTCAGAAGCTTGCCTTTTCTGTTCTCCAGTATGCACTTGGTGGAAGGTCACCCACCAGTTAATTCACAGGCTCACACCACTGCCAGATGCCAGCATTCACAAGCTGCTGTGACACTGCTCATACCAGGAATTTGTGCCATTAAGTAATTGCTGTGTTTGAGAGGGAGGGCTTTACCAGGACTGAATCAAAATTCCATTTGTGGGGAACTCTTGTGATCTTGTTTTCCAGTGTGAAGACCAAAAGTAGTTGTAAAAAGGACTGGTTCTGTAACAGTAATTTTCAGCCTCTTCTTCCTTTTCCCCTTCAGGTTAATGCAGTCATCCGTGGAATCAGTTTGGAATATGGCATTTGACTTCATTCTTGACAATGTTCAGGTAGTTTTACAACAAACTTATGGAAGCACATTAAAAGTTATCTGAACTTGTAGTAAAGAGCTTGATGAGAGCCTGGAGCTCTCTGCTAGCTGTGCCATAAGTGCTTGTGAAGTATTTGCAAAGTGCATGATAGTAATGCCCTGAGTTTTTATAATTTCAAATTTCTTTTTAAACAACAAAGTGTTTTGTACATTTCTTTTCAGAAAGTGCCAAATTTGTCAGTATTGCATGTAAATAATTGTGTTAAAATTCTTTTATTGTAGTATAGAATCTATTTACAAAATGTTTGTTTATAAAGTTTTATGGATTTTTACAGTGAAGTGTTTACAGTTGTTTAATAAAGAACTGTATGTATATTTTTGTACTGATTCTATTTTGTGATGCTTCAGTTTGAATATAGTGAACCCCTTTCACTAAAGCTGCAGCTTTGATTCATTTCACAAAGTTTTACACAGTGGCACTGCCTCAATGCATGGAGGAGGCTGCTTTGCAGGCACCTGACCACTTTTTGCTTCTTCTCCACTAACTTCTTGACAGATTTTAAGCTGAGGGAGGAATATTAATTCATTTTCAGTTTCATCTTTCAAATATTTAAGCCAGGGTGGCTGCTCCTGATGTCTGACCTTGGGTGTCCCACCACCTCTCACGTGCTTCTGGAGGAAAGCAAGTCACTCCAAAGTAGCACCGTAAAGGAGTAGGGGAATAGCAACATCGAGCATTGGTCAAGCCTGCATCCATCCTGTGCATCGCTCCTACTGGAGATAGAACCACGTGTAAAACACCACCATTCTCCCCAGCCTGTGGCCTGCATTTCCTTTGTGGAGCATAACAAAATAGGTTGTAGGGAGTAGCAGAGACAAAATAAACTGCCCGTCGCTCTGTCCGTGCTGGGGGGGTGTGCTTGCATCCCTGCAGTTCATGTTTCGGGCAAGTCTGCTTTTTGCAGGTGTGCACCAGCTTCACACAGTTGTACTTGGCCCAATCTGTTGAACAAAGCTTTTCAGGGACCTGGAGAGGATGAAGACACTTGACAAAAACCAAGTTGGTAAGAAAAATATCTTCTGAGGAAATGATGGGGGAAGTGAGAAGTATCCCACAAAATGCTGGGCATAGAAGTGAGAGCAGGAATGCAAGCTGGAGCTAACCCCAGAGCAGTATTTGCACCACTGGCTTAAATGGAAGCACCTTGCCTAGCACAGGGCCAGGAGCTTGCTGCACCAGGAACAGCTGCAGCTGCCAGTACAGCTGGGGCAGAGAAAGCTGTGGTCACATCCCTGTCTGCAGCACAGCTTACAGCAGTGGCAGCAGGGTTTTAGCTTTAGGTTGTCACCTTGGCTTCCTCATACCAGACAGTGGGAGAGGTACCAACCTCTACAGCCATGTGACAGATGAGGGAAGGGCAGGAGATGTCTCTTCCCTTGACTTCAGTAAGGCTTTTCAATGCATCTCCTGGACCATCCTCAGGGACAAGCTGATGAAGCACAGGCTGGAGAGAGAGAGAGCTTATGGAAAACTGTGGGCAGGCAGGCCCTGGGCATGGTGGGCAGTGGTACCCAGAGCCAGTACCAGGTCCAGTCCTGTTCATCACCTTTGTAAAGAAGCTGGGCAATGGGGCAGTGCAGCCTCAGCAAGTTTGCTGCTGACACGGGGCTGAGAGCATGGGGGTGCTGCTTGCAGGGACTCAACAGGTGCTGGGAACCTTGGCAAGTTCAGCACAAAGAGCTGCCAGGTTCTGCTCCCAGGGAGGGGCTGGCTCTGCAGTAAGGCCTGGGGGTTGCTATCACAGCACAGGCAGCTGCCAGGGTGCACAAGGAAGTGCCCCAGGCATGAAGGAAGGAGCCTGTTCCCTCTGCTCAGCACTGGTGAGAGGCACCTGCAGTGCTGAGCCCAGTGCTGGGCCCTCGGCCAGAGCAACTCATAGGCCCCAGTGCTGCTGAAGGGAGTGGAGCTTCTCCCACAGCACAAGGAGGGACCTTGAGAAGGCTGAGGGAGCCCAATCCATGTGAATGAACACCTGATGGTGCTCATGCACTTGCACCCAGTCATCAATATGTGGCTAGAGAGAGATGAACATTGTCTGAATCAAGATCTCTTAAGTTTCTGTTAGTTTCTAGTTTGGGTCTTTAGAGCCCCTTCAGTTCCTGCTTTTGAAGCTGCCTTTTTCTCTTTGCTTTGGTTTAGATAAACCAGCACATCACATCAAGGCAGGTATTGCTGAAATTCAAGCAGGTATTTTACAGTCAGGTTTCTTAAACAGCCCTGGTTTTGGAGCTGGTGCTCAGACAGATGTAAAACGGGCATCTTTAAAAGAACATTAATTTACTGTCAAGTTCTTTTGAAGTTCCACAACAGGAAGGAGCCTGCCAAAGGAGCACATTTTTTTCCCAGAGATTTTACCTATGGGAAGAACACTCTTACACACTTGAGGAAATAAAGCAGAATACGTTGACCACACTCTTTGAGATCTGCGTTCTTTTAAGAACTTTTTATTAGTGTAGTTTTCACGATTGCATAGTTTGCAAAATAAAATTTTAACAATTAAATGCAGTCTCCTCCCTCTGATCATTCTGTTCACCCACTGATGGGAAGTCGCACCACACACCAACCATAGTGAAAAGGTCCTTTTCAGTGGCAAGTTTAAAGTCTAACAAAAAAAAATCCAGAACATTAAATTCCATTTGCAAAGGAGGTGAGTTATTAAATGTTCCTTTGTAATGGAGTCCACATAGTCTCAATCATAACATTCAGATTTTTCCAACAAAAAAAGTAATCCAAGTGACAGAAGAAATCTGATCAAACTGCGTGTTGCATGTTAAACTTTTGTAAGTATCTTAAATGCGAAAAATCTCAGCTGCATAAACGATCCTCGATTTCGTTTCAGCTTGTGCTTTTGAAGAGTGTTTGTTTTGCTCCCGTCAACATGAGCTGTGAGTTACCCAGAGACAGCCTCTGTAAGAACACCTCAAGCTGTCATCCCAGGCAGGGAGGCAGAGGGGAAGTGGGGTAGGAAAATGCTGGGATTACAGACTCCTGGTCATCACTAACATCCACACTGGAGCTGGTTCAGTCCCACGCTGTCAGGTGACTCCACAGCTGTGATGCAGCATCCAAAGTCACAGCTCCTGGGCCGGCAGCTGTTTGCAGGTGCTCACACCCCTGAGCAGCAGCTGGAGACGTCAGCTCTGAGCTCCTCTGGGAGTTGTGCCTAACACCTGGCCTGCCCTTCCCGTGCCTCGGGAACGCTGACATCACCACCTTGAGCACACAGGAAGTGCATTCAGAAGAGGAAATGCCTGTGCTGGAACAGCCTCCACCCTTTTGCCAAGCAGAGGGAGGCAAGGGGGCTCCTTCCTGCCTGGCCTTTCCACATTTGCCACAGCCCATGAAGTGAAACTTTGATTACTGAAGCAAACTGTAAAACAAATGGGCTGCTATGTCCATCTCCTTTATTTGTGGCTCTGCATTATAATGATTACAGGTTGACTTCCATGAACTGTACAAGCAGAAAAAGGTGGGCAGCTATGCTTTACAACATTGTTTCACACAAAGCAAATACAGAGATATCCAATTGCCTAATTTTCTATTTAAAAAAAACTCTATAGGCACAAAGCAGAAGAATGTTGGAAAAGAAAGTCAAGGAAAGAAGTATGCATAAATAAAGATTTCTTACATCAAAAATGTCCCAAGAATCACAAAGTCTGCAGAAGCTTGGTTAATCAAATACTGCAGTACTGCTCTCATCAGTATAAAAGTGAAAGAGCTTTAGTTCTGTAATAAAAATTCAATTTATTTTGGAGAGAAGGAGGGAAAAAGGCTGGAAGGAGAAGGTGTAAGAGAGGGAAGGGCAAACTTTAAAACAGCAGCCAGTATTAGGAAGGGTAGTAGGAGAGGAACAGGCACATTGGAACCATGGGAACATGTAAATTGACCACTGTCAAACCAGTGTAAATTTCTTGGTTTCTCATGGAAAACATTTTATCCACGTATTTTCCTCCCAAACATATCCAACACTGTCTTCAATACAGGACTTTGTTGGTAACTCCTTTAGAACAGGAAGAGCGCATTTATTCCTGCCTCCCCATTGCTGTAAAAGTTATCTAGATGATTTCAAACACTTTCTTCAGTTCTACTATAAGCTGCCAGTCAGACTTCTGCATCTCATCCCTGAACCAGTCCTTCAGAGCATCGATGGACTGACGGCTGATCTGTAACACACAAGACAAAGCCATCAGAAACACAGCAATTCAAGGCAGCTTTCAGCACATTGGAAACAGTTATTCTGAAGAAAGGGCAGTCTGAACACCAGGCAAACTCATTCTAAGCCCCCATTTGCTGCTGATCAGTTGAATGGCCCATCCTATTTGTTTCCCTTCATTTCTCCTCACACCATGTCCATTACCTGGTCTAGAGGGGCTGCAGCTGGACGGACCATCCCACACCTTATGCAGTAAGGCAGGAACTGGGGAGGTCTGCTGCTTCCACCAGGACCTACAGGACACCCCATCCCTATTGCAGGCCCTGCTAGTCCTTCCTTTGTGGGCAAATGCCCCTGGCATGTGTGTGGCAGGTGGTGTCCTGTGACATGGTGACTAAAGCAGTTGGGAAGGTGAAGAGCTGTGGCTTTACTTCCAACAGCAAAAGATGAAGCAAGGTATCATCTCATTCAAGCCCAGTGCCCCACTCAGAGCAACTGGAGGATTGCTATTTATTGTGCAATTTCAAGCACAGGCTGTGGTGCCCTGGGGGACTGCTGAGCTCTGTGTACAAACAGCTGGCAAATAGCGAGTGGGGCATTTTGCCCTCTGAGGTGCTCTGAGCTGCAAGGTCTTTGCAGCCACAGCAATAATTTTGCAGCACCTCCTTCCTTTGGGCCTCTGCAGGGGCACCACTAGAGACCTCAAACCACAGCTGCAGGACCTCAGCTGCACAATGCCGCACACACACCCACCCAAGTGAATGTCAGTCTGTGACAGAAGGCTTCTCCCCTGTTTTTGAGGCTTAATGCTGTATTTCCACTTCCAGCAAGCTGCTACTCTGTCCTAAGCCCTCTCCACAAATGCAGATTTCTCTTACCTTACTGACAAGGATATCTGTTGCTTCAAAATGTCGTCCATACATTTTAGGTGATTCCCCAGGAATAGGTTCTATTTTAACACAAACTTCTTGGCCTTTCTTTGCAACATCCACTGGCTTGTGGTTTATTTCAATACTTGTAACTATTCCAATTTCAACAAACTGTAATACAATGAAGCAGCTGTAACACATCCACCAAACCTCTGTGCACACACCCTTCCCTAAACTCTTGTTTGTAGGCAGACTTGCTGCAGGAAGTGCAGCACTGGTGGAGCTGCCACCTCGGCACAGGCAAGCAAAACATACAGCACAGCAAGTGCTGCATCCTGAAAGGGGCAGTGACAACCTCCCACAGCTCAGGGATATCAACTGGTTATCTCTTAAAATGTCAAGAGCTGGTTCTCCCCTTTTTTTAGCTAGCAGGTAGGACAATTTTTCCCATTACTCAATACCAGGTGCCCTCCAGCCACACTTCCTGTGCCCCGCTCCAGGGCTCAACTCTTCTGGCAGAGAGCAGTGAGATATTTGAGCACCAAAAGAAAGACTTCATCTGCAAGTCTGACTCTTATCTCCTACCAGCAATCTCTGCACTGAAGAAAGGCATGCAAGCACTCCATGGTGCATCATCCCAGGAACTACCAACTGGATCAAATATACAGTGAGAAGAGGCCCTTACTTACATTTTTGCTAGGTACACACATGGGAGTCCCCTGCTTCACCTGTCCGGCCTCCACCACGACACCCATCACTATTGGGTCACGAGAGTTGAAAATGAACTGAGGGAGTATTTTCAACTTGCAAGGAAACACTGCTATATGCCTGGAAGATGACAAGAAAAGGTACTTTGAAAGATACACTGGAAAGGGGGATGTAACATTAATAGCTCTGCCTTCTCCCACACTTCTTGGGCATTCATTCTAGAGTGTTACTTGGAGAAAAATCAAGCAGGAAAAATCCTCTTTTCCAATTGCTAATTCTAGTCTATACCTGATCTTCAAGAACTACAGGGAGCAATAATTATGCATGCCTGGAATGGATTCTAATTTGACAGGCTTGAGCACTCAACTTTGACCAAGACCAAAGGAGTAGTAATTTCACAGTGTAATTACAGCCTCACAAGAACACAGGAATAAAAATATGGCTGCCTGAACTCCAGAATTTCAGAATTTTTTTTTGCCAAGTGAACAAATACATTTAAAAGCTGAGCTAAGCAAACTCAAGTTGGGATCAATATGAAATTAAATACATTCTCATTTATTTTGACTGTCCTTATTCTACTGAAGACCACCCAATGACACGATTTCAAAAAATTAATTTTGGGTCCCTATAAATCCTTAATTACATATCCATGTTACTGCAGTTGGAATTAAGCCCTCTACACTGGAATCACATGAATATGAAACAATAGAATCCAAATCCTTTTAGTTTTGTTTTTTTAACTCTGCAAGACTAACCCATCTGTCACAATCTAGGAAGAGAAGCCAAGTATAGAAAGCAAACCTTAATGAAAACACTCCATATTACACAACAATTCTAGCTGAATCTTTCATCTGCAGCACAGCGCTCACCCTACCAGGCCTAATCCCAATCTAAACAGTTAAACTATTTATTGTCTATTTATTGTCCCACCATCTTCTCTCCTTCCTTTCCATCTGAACTACATGCTAAGTAATAAGCAAACAAGTAGTTAAATAGAGCTTCATTTACACTAAAATAAGAGAGACACTTATTAGGGAAGCATCCAGAATATGATTGCTCATACTTACTTGAATTCCTCCTGTTTCTGTTTTTTGTAGTCTTGTCTATATTTTGTGAAGGCATCAAATAAGTGATAAATTATTTCAGCACTAAAAATCCGAACTCCTAAGCTGTCAGCCATCTCCTGTGCGTCACGCTCAATCCTCACATCGAATGCCAGAATGACGGCGTACCTGTAGGGAGCAGTGAGCCCAACAGTTCACCAGGCACACCACAAACCCAGAGCTGCAGCCAGGCCTCCACTGCACATTCATCAACACAGTAAAGCAAAGGTACTTACTGCGGGTCATGTTCCAACATAACTGATGCCTTCATAACATCTTTTTTATGGACAGGACCTATATTAATTCCTGAATACTGTTGAAGAAAGTCACAAAAATCAAGTCACTAATCTTCCTGAGTCACAAGGAAACATTTACTGACTAAACACAGAATCAATAACATCAGATAAAGCACAGTAGTACTTACTGGCACTTCTGATGTTTTAAGAAATTCAAGTAATGCCTCTAAAGAGCCTAAAGTAGAAGCCTGGACATAAACACCTTTCTCTTCTAATTTGATTGCATTCAGCGTTTGCTTCAGTTCATGTATTAGTTCATCCTTTAGAAAACAAAAACAAACAGGAGAGAAAAAGCAAATTTTAGTTCTCTTGCTATTCATGCCTCAGGGTACAAAATCTTCCTGTTAATGAGCTGCTGAACACACGTGACAGCCATAGTGATAGGTCCCAAGTGACAGAGCTGCAGTGTAAATCATACACAGCCTGTGAGACACTGACTGTTTCTGGCATTAGAAAATCCTGAGCTGAACTACACCTGAGGATTTTGCAGAAAGATGATCATATAAAACTGAGCAGATGCCCACCTTCAGAGCTGGTAACATTTCTCTACAGACTACACATCATTTTCCCCAGCAGAGCAAGTTTCTGCTGGCAAGGCTGAGCAAACACATGGCCCACATTGTGTGGCAATGCCTTTGGCTGCCCAAGGACCAATGACAAAATCTGACACCTAAAACCACGAGCTGGAAGGGATCCTGAACACTCTTTAGGCCTGGGTACAAAATAGGATGCAAAAGCAGCAACACCAATTTGTTGCTTTTAGAGAAGTAAAAAACCCACACTTTTCCAGAGCCTGTGCCTTCTAACCTCAAACACTTGAGTCTCCTCCTCTGGAAGATGAATGGGTTTTGCCATTGACTTTAAGCCATAGTGTATCTACTACCAGAAGTACATTTGAAATAAATACTTGTATGGACCCAACAACAAGGTCTGTGTTTGGACATCCCAAAAGTTTAACTTCCCTTCAAAGGCACAAATAAGTAGACAAAAGAATAAAGGAAGACTATGATTAAAAGTGAATTACCAACATGTGAGTTTCCTTTCTAAACTAACTTCCTGTCTTTGGAGAACACGGAGCTGTTTGGGGTTTAGGATAGCTACATCCTTTCACACATTTTTAATGTGTAAGTCACAAAAGAAATGTATTGCAAAAGTTTTAAATTAGCTTTGCAATTATGAGAGTTTGCAAAACTCCACTAGCAGATCTATACCTAATATAATTTGATTAGAATATATCCATAAATTACTACAAATATCAAATCAGTAATGAACCAAATCAAATTATGCCACAATACTTGTTTTCAAACCTTATTGTAGCAGCAAGACATCCTAGCAAAACATCAGGGAAAAAAATAATGGTCAAGATACTAAAAACATCACACCACCAAAACTTCACGTGGGCGTAAGACTAAAATATATTACTGGAACAGTTTTTAAAACAACCAAAAAACCCCAGTTATTTACAAACTGAGCTCTCAACATTTGATCACCAGAGAGCTCAAGTTACCCAGAGTGTGTTGTGCTTCAACATCAACCACCTCACCTTGAGGACTGGGACTTCATCCTCCTTATGAGCTACAAGCAATGGCAGACCAGCCAAAGTTTTTTCCAAATCTTTCCCAAGAATCTTCACACCTTGAGCAGCAACAACCTCTTTGTGCTTTTCATACTGGTTCTGAAAAAGCAAATATACACACTAGCAAAGAGTTCTGTGCTGGTGCACAGCAACACAATGCAGGGCTGAGCAGAAGAACACAACAGGGAGCAGTAAAGTGCAGCAGCTCCCAACTTTTTTTTAGTTAATGCCTCTGCTCTGCATTTGCACATTTCAGTCCTCCTGCTCCTTCCTCTCCCTTCAGAAACCCCCTGCACCCCTGCCAAGGTGGGTAGGGCACAGGGAAATCTTCTAAAAGCAGAGAAGGGGGCCAAAAAGAAACATATACAAGAAAAGAGCAAACACCAATAAGCAGCTACCCCCTAATAAAACCCCAAAAATTCAGCCCATAGGCAAGTGATAGGAAGGTGCCAACAGCTTAACAAAAACACTAGAGTTTAGTTGACACATAGCCCAAGCCCCTGTGCAGGAAAGGCTGTCTCACTCTCCCACAGAAGGCCATCCAGCCTAGTCATGTGCATAATTCCATGTTCAATTTCCCATCCAAGGGAACCTCAAAGATCTTGCACTCAGGGCATGGTTCTAAGACACAACAAAACCAGTTATTTCTTAAGATCTTTAAATAGATGTTGGAAGGATTTTCTGATTTGTTTATTAATTTCTTTTATTCATAAGTCCCATTCTTTTCTTAAAACTGCACGGCAGCTTCCTACCTCAATATGCACATTGTTCCTGCAAACCTCTATCCTTTAGCCCTCCACCTCAGAAATTTCGGTTTTATTTCAAGGATGACAATTCCACATGAACAAGCTGAATCAAAATGCACCCTCAGTGCCTGCCTCAAGAAGTCCTGGGTCCACTTCCCCATCTCAAGGTTCCCAAACCTGCAAGACCTTTCCTATTACATTCACCTAGGTTATCTATATGGTTTTCTTCGCCTTAAAAAAGTCTGATGTTTTTTGTTTAAAAGGAAAGTAATAAACATCTGCACAAAGTAGCTGTTTTCTTGCATCTTCGAATCACATATATATATTATACATATATTATATATATATATGTTATATATATTTTTATATATATATATATATTAATTTATTTACAACCTTTTGATTCTGTGTCTCCTCCTCATTTCATGGAAAGCCATGCAGGAAGGACTGCAAATTCAGGGTCTCTCATCAGGCTAAGACTAGCAAAACCTACAACAACTCTTGAAAATGCCAAGAGGCAGCACATTCTGCAGAAGTCCTGGTCACTGCCACTTGCCAACCAGCCCTAGAAACTCATGTGTTCACTTTTCTCAAATATAAGTGTATATGATTTTTGTTACTAAAAAAACATTTCTACTAATATTACAACTTTAACTTGGAAGTTACTGTACCAGTACACTCCAGTTTCCATTTAAGATGGGTATCTTCCTCTCACATGTAGCCACAGACTTGAATCCCTTATTAAAGCATACACATCCTAATCCTCGCTGCAAGGTAATCCTTGGTCATGCTCCCTGCCACTGCTGTGACAACACACACCCCAACAGGAATATACAAGTATATTTTCACAAAAGACACCAGATGTCCCCTGCATTCCCCTTGAAGCCACCTTCAGATACTGTTACTATAACCACATTCTATTACATCTCTTTTTATAAAGCTTGATTTATTTTTTTCCTAGTTCTAAACGCCAGTACAGTAACCAGCTGCCATACCTTAACTCGTAGCTCCTTCATAGGAGGAGGCAGCAGCAGACCTCTAATCTGAGTTACGATTGGACCTTCTACCCCAGGAACAATAATGGTGTCCCCTTCTCTCAGACGTCCATTAATCAGAATAACATCTATGGTAGTGCCCATGCCTGGCAGTGCTTTAACCTGAAAGAAAAGGGAAAAAAAGTTACTACCTATTTAAGCACTTCAAACACACATTTTTTAGCAGAATGAAGGGTGCAGGAAGGGGAGAAATTTCCGTATGAATTTCAAGAAAGAGTTACTGTGTATTACCTCCATGACTTGAGCTCTCAGCTCCTGACACTCAGCCAGTCTCTTGGTCAGCATGGTTTGTGTGAGCTCAACGAGAAGAGCTATCAGACTTCCCATGCCATCCCCTGTGTGAGCAGAGGTAGGTACGAGAGAAACAAAAGTGCGGGGATCCTTATTCTCATAAAACAAGGCAGCGTTCAAGCCCTGGAATCAGGATTAACAGTTACATAGGGAAAAGCACATGTACACATCAATATTGATAGTAACATTCAACGCCAATCAAATACCATTGCATTTTTTAAATCCCAATTTAAAAAGCCAACACTGTTACTGACAGCATGCTACAGAACATGAAGCCTCAATCCACACTTGGAAGCAGTGTGGGATAATTCTACAAAGCTAATTACCCCATCTAGCTTCTAGACAGCATTGTATGTCACCAACAGAGGAAGTTCCCAGAACTGCTGTGATTCATACCCTTCCAAGAGAAAAAGAGACAGATGGAATTCTCTCAGGCTATTCCCAAAGAGAAAGATCAGTGACAGAAAACTTTATCTGCTATTCATGACTCCATTGACCATGCACAGCACTTAGCTTTTTTCTCCAAACCAGCAGTAAGGGGGGAGCATTTAAAATTATGCAAAATGCAAAAACAATGAAGTTTAATTCATGAGAGGAACAGTTTTCTTGATATTCCAAGTTGTTTTGAGGAAAGGGGAAAAAACATAACAAAACAAAAACCACCCACTAACGCAAAACAAACCACACCATTCATCCATCCCCAACTATTCCTTTTAGCAAAGAACCTTGAGCATTCCAACCTACCTGTTTTGCAAATTCCACTATGATAGCTTTTGCACGTTCTTCGAATTCATCTTTGGTATTTTTTTTCTGCTTCTTTAAGGTGACAGCTACATCTGTATCTGGACTTTTTTTCCAGTCATATAACCTATCAATCTTGAAAACACAGCAGTATGTCACCTTATGCAGCTTACTAAAAGGTGTCTTTATGCCTATGCCACATCATCAGTGAGAAATACTTTATCAACCAACTTAGCCAGCCATCTATGTGCCCCAGTAATCAAATTAAAGCATTTTTATTTGCTTTAGCTGCTATATTTAGCTCTGTTTATGTCAGGCAGTATTACAGGGTAGCAGTATTCAGATTTTAAAAATTCAAGCTATAGTAATCTTTTTCATATGGAAAAAGTTTATATGTATAAATTGTACCAAGGTTAAAATAAAACATTCAGAAGAGACCTGTTTATAGATTCACATGCACACCAAAAAAACCCAAAACCATAGAGGTGTTTGTGTTTTTTCCTGAAAAGAGACTACATTAGCTTCACAAAGAACTTTTAAAATTTACTGGTAAATATGGACCCTTTCCCACGTTGCTACAGAGAAGGGATCAGAGTGGGGTTCAAAAGACAAAACTGTACTTCAGAAAAACTTCCCCAAGATAACTGCCAAAGCAGGACAGACTTAGACCAAAAATCTATTTACCGTACAAATCAAAACTACATCTTAAGAAAATGGATTATAACCTGGTCAAATAATACAACTGTTACTTAAAATGCAAGTGCTCTTAGCTATCTAATTTCAGGCTCACTGTAGGCCTTTGATGGCAACAAATGACAGTCAGGTCTTTGCATCTGACTGAGAGAGAATGCTACTACTCTGCCATAAGGCCTAGACACCTCTCCATCCAAGAGGTTGTTTGCATTCTTTCAAAAAGTAGCTGGTCTTGGCAATGACATAATGGCCTCCTCAGCTCCAACCACCTTCAGTCTTAATGCTCCTTTCACTTTTTGAAGTATATTGCAATTCTTACATTGCACACAAAAAGCCTTCTGACAGCTCTCTGTCAGCATGTCAGATGGCTTCCAAGGTCATTGGACATGAGTAATTTCATATATATAATTCAATTCATCAAATCATCACAAACACACAGCATGATTTCTCATGCACAGGATTTCTAAAACCAGGGCTGAAAATAACTATCTAATTTTCCATCTAATATTGCAAAGCCCAAAACACTTCCCACCAGTGATCAACATTACTGCTCCATGGCCTGAAGTCAGCTTGTCCTCAAGTCAAACTAACCAGTATCAATGACTAAAATAAAGTATGACTCATCAGCGTGAAGCTTGTGTTGGAATTTTATCAGAAAATGCACACAAATGTATATAAGTAGGCACAAGGGGAAAAAAACCCCACAATTTAAGTACAACTTCCAGAAGTGTGAATCATATACAAAAGTTACATAAGGCAACAAAATTTACCAGTCAGGAGAACTGATTGTTCTGCAAAGCTCCTGTAGAGCCATTGTGGTATCAAGGACATAAAAAAATGCAACACACAAGACCCAAGAACCACCCCTTCAGATTTTACACAAAACAATTCCAGTTCAAGGAAGAAAACAGACAATTGTCAAATGCACTATTAGAGTAGAAAAATCCACTATTAGGATAAAAATCTATCCTACCTTGTTGAGAGCTACTATAAAGGGGCATTTCTTTGATTTCAACAGATTTATTGATTCAATTGTTTGTGGTTCCAAACCATGCATGATGTCAACTACAAGTATAGCAATATCACAAAGTGAGCTTCCTCTATTTCTTAGATTGCTGTGACATTAAAAGACAGGAAAAAAAAAATCAGTCATTCAGCAACAGAACCTTTATAAAAACACCAAGTACGATGTCCAACTTACACTGACAAACAAAAAACTAACTCATCTGTTATTTACCCCTCAAGAATGTAAACCATTCAAATGACATTCTGTAATTTCCACTTAACGAAATACATTAAAGAATTTGTAAGCAAAATTAAGAAACTACTATTCTCCTGCAAGTTTTCATATTATATATTTTTTACAATGTAAGATATGTTCTGATCATTTTCTAAGCAACAATTGGGACAGTTAAAGTGAAATGCAGGAGTGTAAAATCTGAACTAGACTATTTTTATATACTGCATAAACACTATCACTATTTTATACAATATAGTGTAACAAGACCATCGCGTCTTTGTAGCCAAACAAAACCTGGCTAGAAGACAGAGGGAGAGCTGTAAGAGGCACCAAGCAAAGGTACTGATCTGAACATTACCAAGTGCCCCACAACACAGCATTTCAATGTTTACAAAGATTTTTACTGAAAAATGTCACATCAAAGTATTAATCCTTCTGTTTCAATATTTCACCCAAGATTGCACTTCATTGAGTTCAGTTATGCATGTCATGTTTTACCCTTAAAAGCTGATTTAGTGACTTGCCTGCATGCCACTAGTGTTCCTAGAATGCATTTGATCTCTGCTAAGACTCAGATGACTCGTGTAATTAGTAACTTCCAGTCTTACAAACTCAATTATTTTAACTGGGACACTATGAATGAGATACTAAGACAAAAGTTTGAATTTTTCATAGCAGAATACTTAGGTCACCTGAAATCCTCACCTCTTTTCCTCCAGCTAGCTTCCTGCTTCCATCTTTCCTCTTACACTAACTATTTATTTACATGCTTTTTCAGATATTCATGGCTCAATTGGCATGAAGACAAAAAAATAATCAGCTATAAAAGGCCAGCAATTAACCAGACATAAAAAGCACCTGCAAATGAAGCAAATCCACTTAATTCCTCCACTTTTAAGTTGGTTTTGTTGGACTTTTTTTCAAGTGAGAGCTATAACAATGAATTAAGACTTCACACTTTGCTAAAAATATCTCCAGATGCTTTGACCATGAGTTCTGAGAAGTACAAAATTGTGAGAAAACCCTACCTGAAAGACTCATGTCCTGGAGTGTCGATTATCAGCATGCCTGGAATTTTTATGTTCTCTCTGTCAAACTAACATTTCAAAATATTAGCCATCTTGTAGAGGTTACACAAGAAGAAAAAAGAACAGAATAAGAGCTGGCAACATTACTGATAGTCTGCACTTCAAAAATCCAGATACATATTTTAAGGCAAACACCCCCTATAAACCAAATTGGTCAACAGTTATTTCAACATTTTAAAAAATGATGCAGCACATTCCTCAGGTATCAACTGGCCACAAGCTAAGCTGAAATCTGTAAGATAAGGCAGCCTACAGAAGAAAAAACATTTCAGGGTAGTAAGATCTACCATCCTTGCTTTGAAGATTTTCTCCTCTCCCTTAAGTTTACATGTTTACTAAGTTGAGTAAAATCTTTGAAAAAGCCATTACTAGACCAAGGCTTTTCAGCCAGCTACTTCTGCAAGCAAAATAGGATATAGTATCCAAAACAAATGATACAGAACAGTTACTATTTCTGTAACACCATAAAATTCATCACCCAGGAATTGGCCAAATTTCAGCACATACAGCAAAGGGTAAGATTTTAACAGAAAATATATTCAAGAGGTTTCAAGACTCTCAATTTACAATCAAAATCCTGACAAGTAAGCAGTCTGTGTACATATGTGCACTGTCCAGAACAGAGTAAACAGTATTTGCATATTTTTTGCATTGCATAGGAACAGCAATGCATTAACTGAAATCAAATGTATGAAAAATGAGACAGCCACCCCTTTTCTGGGGGATGATAGGAATTAAAAAACAATCTACCCCAAAATTAGAGAGTGGGGAAAGTACATGTCCATGTCAGGAAATCTCACAAGGCCTTTATTAGTCTACATTTCATATTTTTTAAGATGCAGTTGTTGAAGTGCTGTAACTTACGTTTTTCACCATCTTGGTTTGCTCATTAATAGCTTCAAGAGGAACATTAGTTGCACCAATCTGCTGAGTGATACCACCAGCTTCACTGTCCTGCACATGAGTGTGGCGGAGCTAAAGACAAAAAAAGACCAGAAATATTTACATATAAGAGACTAAAGTTATGTCTGAGCACACTCTAATTCTTTCTATTTCACCCAAAAAAATAAATGCATAAACAAGAGGCACAGGCAGTGCTTTTACATTCTACACCTTACCTTATCTAAAATCTTGGTCTTGCCTGTGTCTACATGCCCCAGGACACAGATAACTGGTGCTCTGAGCTTTTCAGTGTTCATATTTTTGCTGTTTTCAGCTCGCCGCTTCTATGTAAAAGACACATAAAAATTGGTGAGTATAAACCAAAAACCACAGCTCACGTCTTGACTTGATTACATACAAACAAACACAGAGTTAGCTGTGGGACTTATATTTTCAAGGCAATTTAAGGTCTGTCATCCCTCTTTTGGTAAATCAAAAAATTTTGACTAACATTACGTTTTTGTTTGGTTGGTTCTGGTTACAGTCTAGTAGGCTAAGCTGTTCTATCCACTAACAGTAGCTTTGCTGATGGTACATTCTGAACAAGCACCTTGAGCAAGGAAACCAAGAACATTAGCAGCCATGAAAGTGCTGAACAGTTTAGACACATCTTTTAAAACTTGAAAATATCTATCTGTAAATAAAAGCCTCTTTTTCCAGGAAGGATATAGAGGTGGAGGGAAACAACACTAAAGTTGTTGTTTTTGTTGTCAGGTTATCTAAAAACAAATACTTTACCGTCAGAAAAAACCAAGTTGTTTTTTTTTTCTTAATTAACACAATTTCTGAACCTGCTTAAATATTAGCCCTAAATTATTAGACACAAACCCCATTTTGACAAATTAGACAAAATTAACTGAAAATTAATCTGTTTGTTATACAACACAAGAATCCAAGTGTATCTTAATACCTCAATTCTTCGTTTAGCTTTGTCATAAGCACGCTCCTCCTTAGAGCGGTCATCATCAGAGTCATACTCAGAATCAGAGCTAATTTCCTTGCTAGGCTTTTTTTCCATAGATTGTTTTCCAATAGCTTGGGAGTCTGGCTCTCTCTCATCTGAAGTCTTTTCATCCTCATCTTCACTGCCTTCACTATCTTCAGATTCTTCACTCTCTTCTTCCTCTTCCTCTTCTTCATCTTCCTCCTCCTCTTCCTCATCCACTTCATTTTGTTCCTTGACTTCAATATGGACAGGTTTACTCTCTGTTTAAAAAAAAATGAAGCAAAAATTCTCTATTAAGTTCACACTTCTGGGGGAGAAGGCTTCAAAAAGCAAAAGAGACTACTAAGTGCTTGTCAAGATCATTTTCCAGCTTCCAATGTTAAAAAAAAAAAAAAAAAAAAAACACAAAAAAACCCAACAACAAATACACCAAAAAAAGTATTTAACGTTCAGAGCTGCTGGCTTGTGTTTGAAATCCAGAAGCAAAGCTTTGGGGGGGTGTGAAGAATGATATTATCAGTACACTTACATTTAACATTATTTGCAAACATTCAGACATTCTTAAAAGTCATGTGCACTTCATAAAGGAATAATGCACCTACACCTTTTTAATAAAGCCAAAATACTCCAAATCATTACTATATGGATTCTGTACACTACTGATCAGGAAGGCACATTTAAGCAGACATAACCATCAGAATAAATGGTCTCTTCTACACCCATAAAAAAAAAATCTCATCTTCAGGCTTTCTTAGATGGTTCAGAGAAGATTAATATTTTTCATAGGAATTCTTCAATAAACAAACAAAAAGAATTATCAAAAAGTAATTCTTCTTTCTTTGAAAGCTTCCCATTTATAATCACCTGCAAAATCACAAGAGGCAAGCTGATAACTTTAAAAACATGAATTCTCCTCCTTATATCACTGCTGGCAGGCTCATTGCTTCTAGAGATTAGTTACATTTCCTTGCTACACTCATAGCCCATCAGCTTAGTAATACACTAAAACTAATTCCTGGGAAGGCTCTTTTTCTGGATCCCATTGGCAGAGCCTTCAAATCCAAGCAGTGAGAAGTGCTATGTCCTTGCCAGGACAGTGGTGCCAGACTAAAACACTCAAGAAGGCGAGCAGCCCTTAGAACTCAAAAGCACCAGCAGAACACACCTGTGCTGGAATGAAACCCATTCTACTGTATGTATCTGTATAGCAAGTATTACACTTGAAAGCACAGGTGCTAGAAGTATAAGCAAGTAGAAAGTACTTAATGAATAAGTAGTCTTTAAGCATAAGAAAGAGTTAAGACTAGAAGTACTAAGTCCAGTAACCAACCCCCATTCAGGACAGCTCACAAAAATACAATTTTTTCCATCACTGGAAGAAAATACCTGAGAATTTATCCCTGCACTGTTGCACAGCCCTAAGTTCTCCATAAACACTGCTGTTGGGTATAGACAGAATATAGCTTTTGGCATACACGCACAGGAATACAGATGTTCTGGCAACTCTTTCCTTTCTTCTAAACCTGCCTCTCAAAGAAGCATATTACAGAATCACAGAATGATTTTGGCTCATGGGGTGGGACTTCAAAGACCATCTAGCTACAGCCCTCCTGCCCAAGAGCAGGGACACCTTCCACTAGAGCAGGTTGCTCAAAGCCCCATTCAACCAGGTCTTGAACACTTCAGGGGATGGGGATCCACAGCTTCTCTGGGCAACCTGTTCCAATGTCTCACCTCCCTCACAGTAAAGCTCTTCCTAATATCTAAACTAAACCTACCCTCAGCTTGAATCAATTTCCCCTTGTCCTGTCACTCTATGCTCTTGTAAATAGTTTCTCTCAATATTTCCTGTAGGCTCCTTTTAGGAAGGCTGCAATTAGGTCACCCCAAAGCCTTCCAGGCTAAACAATCTAAATTCTTTCAGCCTCTCTTTGTATAAGGGAACTTACTATAACATATGCATACTTAACCTTCACACCATTTTATTCCTCCACTCCTCTGGAAACTTCTCACAGGATATTCTCCCAGATGTTGACAGATTCTTTTAATAAAAAATTCTACAGCTTTGAAATGATTACTAAAGAAATACAATACCAGGTAAAAAGTTTTCCTAAACTCACTGAGATGGTTTAAGCACATATTAGAGAAGAGGATTTTTACTTCCATAAAAAGGACCAAAAAATTACAACCTATTTATTTTAGATGGTAACTGCACATAAGAATATTTCCAAAGGGTTGTTGTTTGAGAAGAGGCTCTTGTATGTATTTATTTAAGTATGAACTTGCCTCACAATTTATTTAACAGAGCAGAGGAAAAATCAAAGTAAAATACTGTTTTCTATAGAAACAGAAAACTTATCCCAAAGCCTCTTAAACAGACAAAAACATGTATCTGGTATTTACATGCCCACCTTTCTCTCCATCTTCATCACTGACCATAGCTTCCCAGTCATCCAGACCTGCATCTTCTGTTTCGTCTTCTTCCTCCTTTTCTTCTGAAACTAAGCAGCCCAACACTGAAGTTAGAAAAAAGTCAGTCCAGCAACATATAACATTTTTAGATTCCCCATCTTTTGACATACTGACAACTGCAACTTACAAGTTTGCTGTTGCCATAATTCTATTGAATTACCTCCAAGTTCCATAAAAATAAGATGCTACATATTAAAAAATAATCTCCAATTCTCTCCACAAAAATGATGCAGTGCTAGTATCTTTGCCTAAACAAACTTTCATGAAAGAAACATGACACAGAAAACCTAGTCAGCTAGTTGCTGTCTGACTATCATGCCAGTGCCTGCATAATGCCTCCCAAACCTGTACCACAATCACCATTCTTGCAAGGAGCTGCCCAATTAACAGTCACTATGTGTAACAAAGTGACAGAGAAACAAGGATACAAGTTACAGTAGAATTTTAATTAGTGAGAATATACAAATTGTCTATAAAAAGGACACCAGGTGCCTTAACATAATTATGCCATGGATTCCAGAAGCATTAAACATATTCATTCAGCAGGAATTCAGTAAGATTTATGAAAAGACTGCAGCTCTTAGTAAGAGACCAATAGAAAAATGCAAATGTACAACCCTCTGTAAAAGAGGCACTATACAATATATATTTGCTGCAGCACATGTGTCATCAACTTCAGCTCTCTGAAATGAAGAATAAATTCCACACTGTTAGAATATTAACTAGGAACTAATGGTCTGCCAGTGAGCCCCTCTCTTATGGCAATGGAACAGCAATCATGATATAAATCAAGCTAGAATCACAGGACACATTCAGCTTTGTTTTCAAAAGCTGCACATTTTGTCAGTATTTGTCTGACTTAAGACTAAGGGTAAAAACTGAAAGTCTCCTTGCTGAGGAAGCCCAGTGCAATGTGATTTTGACAGAGCAAGTATTGTGCATAGGCAAAGATGAGAACAACAATCTGATCAACAAACTTGCTGATAACTCAATTTCACAACCTATCACATCTTCTGCATTCACCACTTGTGAAAGCAAAACATGTGGAATAAAGAATACAATCACTGAATATTGCACTATCAATTCTAGAAGCAGCATATTTCCTCCCTACCTCCACCTAAACGTTGACAAAACAGACTTGTAAAAGTAAGTGAAAAGTCCGGAGAGCAAATAAGGCACTAAATGTGCTCATTTGAGATAACTAAGCCATCTGAAACCGGAGTTCACCCAGAATAAGAGACCTTTACATGCTTATTTTGAAGCTTCATGCCTTTTATACTCCATAAAGTATAATCAGTTCCTCCCTTAAGAAAGGAGGAAAAAAAAGGCAACTACCTCAAGAAAGGATGGCCATTCAGCCCCACCCAGCAAGGTATGATAACTATCATGCAGCACTGACACACAAGCTTAAGGATTTGAAACTTATTAGCATTACCACCAACCTGGATCTACAGGAAGAGGAGCCTCTTCTTTCACTGGTGTTTCCAGTTCCACAGCATCCTCAGCTGTGGAAGTTACCTCCACACTTTCTGAAATTGCAAGACAGGAAGTTGGTTGCTACATATTTTCAAAGTGCAAATTCTCTTACACATACTGCTCCAGCTTATTTGGGAAACATATGGCTTTCTAAGCAGTTGAATAGATTTACAAGACAGGTCCATTATTGACATTTAAAACTCCTCCCATTCTTTAAAAGACGGGAGAAAATGAAGTAATACTAGTGAGCTACCCATATTTCCCTTACTGTTCCATTAAAAATGAAAACTAAAAAAAAAAAACACCACACCAAAGAAAGAAAAAAAAAAAGAAAAAAATTACTGGTACAATTCAGATACGCATCTTTTGTGAAAGACCTTTACACCACCATCTCCAACATTTAGAAAATCTAAACTCTGAAATGCAATTAGCTTAAGATTAGCTGGTTTGTTTCAGAAATACTTCCAGAAATGTGACTGATCAATTAGGTGTCCCTATATACAAACTACACCTTCTTTATTTTCTGGCTGCTGCTGCTGCTTCTTTCTCTTTTTGTCTTCATATATTGGCCTCTTCTTTGGCACAGAGTCTTTGGATGGCACTTCAACACCTTCAAAACAAACAAAAAAATTGTTAAGAAAATCCAGGTAATTAATAAACAAACTTTGGTTTAAGTGAGAACATGTTTTCCAAAATTTCCTACATCCACCTACCAGTAAAGTGTCAGTTAGTGTACTCTACAAATACACTCAGCACTCACAAATTACTTTCCAGTTGCAAACAATTCAGGAAATTTTACTTACAACATATTGGACAATTTTACTTCATTCCAATGGAGACAGATTATACTTCACAGAAAAACAGGAAAGCTCTTACATACTCCTGGCAAATCCCAGAGAAAAACGTATCTTCTCCATGTACTTCCCCCATTGTTTTTGAAGCAAAACAGCACACTTTCTTAATTGAGCATGTGAACTAATTCAACAAGATCCAGATCACTGGTCTTACAAGACCTCCAGCACAGCCCATGTGCTTTTCCTGGTCTTTAGACTACACCACTTCTTTACATGCTTTTTCCTAAGTTTGACAAGTAACATCTTTAAACCACAAGTAAATGTATTAAAAAACTGGATATTCAAAGTGTAAGACAAAAACACAGAAACACAGACACTTAAACCTACTTAAGAAATAAAGGGGAAGGGAGGGCACACACTGCCTTCCTTGACAACAGAGCAACTTCACGTGGAATCACTCAGCACTTGCCCTCCTAGCTCCAGACAGGAAAAAAATAAACACAAAGCAATAACAGATATAAAGTTTTGTTGGGTTTTTTGCCTTGGTTTTAATTATTATTCAACTTTACTGCTTACCCTGAGCTTGGAGCAGTTTAAGAGTAGCCTCTGCTCTGGCTCTGGCTTCTCGCTGAGCTTTTGTTAAAAGCTTTCCCTCCTTCTTCAAACGCTCCTTCCTCTCTTTTTCTTTTTGTTTCTTTCTTTCTTTCCTCTCTTGCTCTAATCGTTCCTAGAGAAAGATAAATGAACATGCAGAAACTCTAAAGCATGCTTTACACAAAAGCTGCCCAAGTATATTCTGTTTACGAGAAACGTATTAAGGATTAATTCACCAACTGCATCAACAAGCAGACAGATTAAGGTTACTCTCTCCCTTATTTTATCCTTGGAGTGAGATATACGGTACCTCTTCTTTGCGTTTTGCTTCAAGTTCTTCCAGTCGTCTTATGCGTTCTTCCTCCTCTTTTTTTGCCCTTTCTTCCTCCTCTTTCATTTTAGCCAAGGCCTCTTGCATGGCTTTAACTGTGGCTTTACTGGGACCCTTCTTCTTCTCTTTCTCTTTTTCTTCTTTCTCACCTTTCTTTTTCTTCTTTTCTTTTTTCTTTTTGTCCCCCTCATTGTCATCAGCTACAGAAAGAAGAGGCATATTTTCAAAGATCCCAGAAGTTTCAAAGATACTCTAAGTACAATTTATGTTTCAAATATGATAGATAACATCAAATGAGGAATTTTTTCACTGGCTTCTACATAAACATTTCGTAACAAAAACAATAAAACTCTCTTAAGTCATGGCCTGAAGTATTAAAGTATCAAAATAACAGGGAAGTGAAAAAGTACTCCTGGAATACAGAAGTATAATCATATACTGTAATGAGAATTCGCCATCCGGCTTGTTTTCCCATGTACCTGAACAAACTACAGACCAGAAAATACAGCCACCTATGAGCCAACACAGAGAGGCAGACAAAGCTACCAAATTTCTAGTATTCACAATTCAAAATAAACCAAACTGTCCTCACTGCCTGGCACTTCCCTGGTTAACCTCAGTTAAAAACTACAATATTTAAATTACAGTTTTAGAAACCATGTTACAAACCTTCTGTTCCTGCAGCAGCCTCTCCTTTCTCCCCAGGGCCAGGGATTGCTGTAACTTCAGAAGTCTTCTCTTCAGTTTTTTTTAGAGATTCCTTTGGCTTTGCTGGTTCTTTACCACCTTCTAATTCTTCCTTCTCTTTCTGCTTCCTCAATTTGGCTTTTTCTTCTTCACGTTTTTTTCTTTCACGTTCTTTTTTTTCTGCCTTCTTTTGAGCCACTGTTTTTACTTTGAATGAAGGTTCTTCTTCATCATCCCCACTCTCTGCAGCAGGAGCAGACTTTGGCTTTTGGTTTTTCTTTTGTCCTTTTCTAGATTGGGAAACCTCATCTGATTCATCACCACTCTCGCCTGTAGACACTCCTCCCCCACGCTCTTTACTTTTTTTAATGTTAGTTTCATCTTCTTCTGACAGATTGTGTTTTTTATTTGACTTCTGAGTTTTCCCTTTGCTTTTCTTAAGCTGTGTCTCATGATCATCATCATCACTGCCAGAAAGCATGTCTTGTTTTGCTTTCTGAGCTTTTTTAGATTTTTTATCTTTATCTTCCACTTCCTCACTGTCATAGTCATTTTCCAGATTGGCTTTTTTACTCTTTCCTTTTCTTTTTTTATCTTGTTTTGATAAGCTTTCTTCATTGTCATTTTCAACCTGGTAATTAAACAATTCAATAATCAGCCGTGAAAAATTACTTGCTGTCAAGAGCTAAGAAGTAACATTGAGATACATCAAGAAAAATCTCCTTTATTGAAAAGAAAGTTTAAAAGCAGTAACTATTCCTGTTGAGTGCACCATACTTCAGCCAATTAAGATTTATTCTGACTGGCTTTGAATAATTATCACATCAATACATGGCTTTTTTTGTAATTTACTTTACTATGAAAATATGATCAAATATAATTAAAAGAACATGCCAGCTGCACGTTTCACATAGGATCTCCAACTGCACTGCAACACTAGAAGCTCTTTGGGACAGAAATGTCTCATATTTTAACTATTTCCTATTAAAAAGCCCACCTCCCTCTCAGTGTTCACCTTTCCTGTAGAAGGTTGTTCCCTGTCAACTTTCCCTCCTTGCGCCTCTATTGACAGTTCCTCCAGCTCCTTCAGGATATCATCTTCACTAAAATAAGAAAGAAGTTAGGGCACTTAATCAACTGAATTTTTGGATAATGGCATAAGATCAGACAGGTGGAAAAAAACCCAAACTTACTCAAAATCTTGTTTCTTCTTCTCTTTTTTCTTTTTGCCTTTGGATTTCTGAGGCTCTTGATCCTTTGCAGCTCCTGCACCTTCTATCTCAGCAGCAAGGGCATCAATATCAATATCATCTTTTGCACTGAAATGAAGAAGGAAAGCAAGTTATCACTAGTTCAAACATTAAGTTTACATAAGTAGAAGCCACCTGAATAAAAAAAAAAAAAAAAGAATGTTTCAAAATGCAAAATCAATCACAAAACATATGCAATGCAGGAAAAAATGCTCCACGTTTAACAAATGATAACGCACTGTTACCTTATTCCACTCACTCCACTCACTAGGAAGGGAAGGAAAAAACCTTCACAAGTGTGGTCTGCTTGAAGGGAGGTGGAACAATAAAACACATTCAGTTCTTGCAACCCCAACTTTAAAAGTTTAGCTATGCAATCTGACATAACTTCTTGGAAGAATGTAACTAGACTGTCTGACTTTGGTCATCCAAAAGATGTTTGGCCCTTCAAATCACAGCTGTCATTGACAGAAAAGCAAGCCACCACAATCAGAGTGTTAAAATGAAGCACAAAGTCACAACCAGGGGATCCTACTAAGAGATATTTATCTGCTCTTTCAAACAACCTTTAGCAAACAAAATCTACTATATTTTTATTTAGCAAATAAGTGAAAGTTCTTTACAGCTTCCAACTCATAATAAGTTGGCTATGCTTTGCCATCAGACTAAAAACCTTGTTATCTTTCAAGATAACAAGTCACACAGATGAACAGAGCTCAGCCCCAAGCCAGACTGTAAAGCAGATCATAAAAAAATACTAATGCAGTTGGCAAGCAATCATTTGTACCAGTTACCTTAGTGTTACCTCTCAGGCCTACAGAAAGTCAAAAGAAGTTTTTGTCCAGATAGATATTTTACCACCTAATCACACTCACAGTACAATTGTAAGAAAGGAGACTTACTTATTCCATGTTGCCCACAGAGCTTCAGTACTCTGATGCTACTTTTATCACAACAGGTAGTTTCAAACATTTAATCAACAAGTTGTTAGTATTTCACTTAACTGCCTCTTAGATAAATGGGCAGAAAGCTGCTGTTTTACAATTTCACTGCCTCATTTATTAGCACCCACTCAGGATAAACCAGCCAAAGGCTGACTTACCAAATACCCCAAACTATATCCAGAAAATAAGGGAAACCAATTTCTTCCAGATTTAGGACTTTCAAGATATAACCAAATTCTAAACTACCAAAACTTCAGTTGTGCCAATTTATAAATCCATAAGTTCAATCTTAATAAAGAAAACTAAGTATTTAATTATACAGCTACAAATTCTAAAATTCAGTAAGTTTAAGTTGCAGTTCTCTGTAAAAAAGAAAGGGCTGGACTCTTCTGCAAGTGAATGCTGACACTAACAAACATTTTATCAGACATATTGCAAGTCACCAAATATGCAAGTCACCAAAAACTGTCAACATGTGACAACAGCACAGCTAAGCAATGAAGTATGTCATTTGTTTAAAGGCCAAGACTGATGATTTGTATTTTTAAGATCTAATCTTTTCTTCTGGGTAGACTGAACAAACCAAATAAAAAGCACCACAACAAAGTACCTCACAGTACAGTACCTGTATTGCCAGAGATACTTTTAGTTAAGAGACGAAAAACACACCTAAAATATACCTAGTAACACTCCCTCATGCGCTGACTTGATTTGTTATACGTTTGTCAAAAGAAATGTATCTCTCAAATAGTTAATGAAAGATCTCTAATCCTTATCTCCCTCAAGAGAAAATACACATTTTGGCCATTCTCACTTTAAGACGATTTGATGTTTCAGCAATTAAAGTGTCATTTTTATAAGCAGTTTAACTGGCTCTATCAGAGGTAACAGCTGAAGTAAAAATGCCGCTCACTTGTATACCTAGAATTAAAGCTCTAATGTCAAGCTAACTACATTATCCAGGTCTACACATAGGCCTTCAAACTTGTTTTTGCATTAACGACTGAATATCAAGTTTATTAAGCACATTTGCTTTCCTCATTTTCCTCTAGGAGTTAATGGAGGAGACCGAGTCATATCCAAGCTTGAAGTAGCTTGAAAACACCAAAATACATGCTCAACTACTACTACTACTACTTCTTCCAAGGCTGTACTGCTCCCCTTACTAGAGGATATTAACCATGTGTTTTTTCAGGTACTAAAGCACCAGGCCTTTAAGCAGCTCATATTTTACATGAATATTATCAAAGCTCACTTCTCACAATGCAGTTTAGCAGAAAGCTATGTCCAAACATAAAACACATGGGTTTTTTGCTACAAGTAAAGAAGATGGCTCTGGTACCTTATGTTTTCCAGGGTAAAGGTATTAAGAAGGTAAGATTTTATCTGGTGTTAAATCAACTCATTTCAATTGAACTTCGAAGAAGAAAACTCCTTTAGGGGAAAAAAAAGAAGATCTCTAACACTAAAAAAAACTATTTAACAGACATTAAGCTTTAACACCCACCAGCAAGAACACTTTATGAATAATAATAATAAAGATTGTCCAGCTGTCACAATAGCAGCATCAATACAAAAGTCTTTTCGAACTTGGCTTTCATTGTTTAGTTTCTGAAAAAATAGTCAATGGTTTCTGACAAAAAACAACACCCAAACAAACAAACCACTCAAAATAACCTCTATATTTTCCACTA
Source organism: Cyanistes caeruleus (assembly GCF_971803275.1). Classification (NCBI taxonomy): domain Eukaryota; kingdom Metazoa; phylum Chordata; class Aves; order Passeriformes; family Paridae; genus Cyanistes; species Cyanistes caeruleus. Next base: position 30,945,419 of record NC_141703.1, read on the forward strand.
CACTTCCACTTACTAGGAAGTGACAGAGCAAGCTTCAAATATTTGAGCCTCAATGAAGTAAGAAGTGAAATTAAGGCTGCACACAATTATATATACTGCTATGTAAGAACTGACAAGCAAAATTATCATTGGAAAGTCAAGGAATTCAAACTAGCTTCCATTACTACAAGTTTATTCCCATACTGATCTTGAATTTCCTTACATTTTCAAACTAATAATATTCCACTAGGATTTCATAAGAGAGTTGAAAAAATTAAGAAGGTGCTCCTCCCATTCCTGGGAAGGTCTTACTCCTTTTTATAAGGAACCCACTACACTTAACTATATAACATGTATCACATTTCCTATGGACATTTGTAGCTCTATTGGGAACAGCGAGAAGAACGACACAGACTCTCTTGAGTTGAACAGGAGAGTTCTTCCTGCTAAGGTTTATTACCTCAGATCTTCTTTTATAGACTGATACGTGAAAGTACAGAAAAGTAAAACTCGTATTGGTTAGTAAACTAACACATCACCATCATTGGTCAGTGGGGTACACCATCCCTCGACCTTCTCTTGCAAGAAAACAAGAAACTGACAAACAGCACCTGCAAGGCTGTTTTCTATCTCTGAGGATTGTTTTAATTCTTCTTTATGATTTCCCAGGCCACTTTCTCAGGCGAGACTGAGAAAGTTATGCGACCTGCTATTCCACAGGCACTGTGCTCCCTGCTTCATAGTTAGCATCCATAGGCATTATTAGATACACCATGGAACTCTTTATTGTAAAGGTTTTTAAATAGTCTCCCTACACATATTTCAGAAATACAAACATTCTTTCAGGAACCTCCTTCTCCAAGATCTCCAGAGGTCTCCATTCAGCTTTTACCACGGTCCAACCCTAAGAGGGCCTGATACAGGAACCTGAAAGAACCAGAATGCTCACGTGGTTTTCAATTTTAACCTTAAACTGCTTTTGCATGAAGACTTTATAAACAGATTTTTACAGCCTCACTACCTTAGACCATTCAAGCTCATAATGCTTTGCACTAAAAAAAACCCTCACATTTCCCCAACACAAAAGGCTAAAGGAGGTCTGGAAAACAAAGTGCTATTGCACTGCAGAAGAGTTATTTCCCTGATTTTCCTTTGTCTTTGTTTCACAGGTGAATTGGAAATTGATTCCAGGCTCTGTTTTTGCTGACAGATATAAAACGAGTTTTGATATTGCTAAAGCAATGTTTCAATGCATTAAATTACAGCAAGAATTAGGTGTGTTTACTTCACTCAAACCTAAACAAGCGGTTTTCAAAAAAATTGGCTACAGATATTTTTCCACAGAGGTCTGTGCCTAAGATAGGGCAAAACTCTACAGTGGTAAAAGACATGTTAAATTCATTAAAGGAGAGTGCAGTCATCAGTAACATGTACACAGAGATCACTATATTTCATATCTCAAAGTATTTTTTTTTTTAGAATTACATCAAAAAGAAAATTGCTCAATATTTTCTCTACACAATTACACTGCCTTTTGCCATTTAAGCAGGATTACAGTAATGCATTTTTAAAATAGCACAGAGAAACATTTATATACTTTATATTGAAAAAATATTTACCTTAATGCCCTAAAAATTACATTAAGAACTCAACTGTTTCCCAAAAGGGTTTTAGTACAAGTTGTCTGCACAGACTAATGAAAACCTCTGTATTACATGGGAGAAGCCACTTGAAGATAGATTCCTGAATATTCATAGGGTCACAAGTTAAATGCTGTGCTAACACAACATTCTGTACTAAACCAGGATCAAATATATCCAGACCATCCCAAGTAAGCCCAAGTAAGTGTTCGAAGATTTTTAAGACAGACATAGGCAACAGAAGAAACAAAGCATCAGATCAGGCCAGTAACAGAAATTGATACCCAAAACACAACCTAAGTTGCTCATGTTGCATGTTAAACAAGAATGCGCAACAACAAATAAAAGCTAAAATTCCAAATCCTGCCTATAAGAGAAAGTATGAAATGTCTTTCAGTGTGAAGATTAAAACAGCTAGGAAATAAAAGAGCTGTCACCTACCGCTGCTCAGTCAGATGTACAAAGACATCCAGTAGCTCTGCTATTTATAAGATCCCACACAGTTGCAAGCTATTGAGTCAGAAAAGGGAAAAAAAAAATAAAAAATCTTGTGACTGATAGATGCAGAGTCTGTAGGAAAAAAAAACTCTGCCGTGTTTCTCTTGCTGCTACAGCAAGGAAACAGTATTGAAGACTAGAAACACAGTTTAAACGCAAACAAACCAACCCCTCAACTAATACATTGTATCTGCCAAAAAACATTAAAAACACCTTAAGGTGTTTGGCTTATTTTATTTGGGGGGATGTTGTTTTTTTTTTAACATGAGAAACAAGCACAGTTTTGAATCAAGTTCTTTTTCTGATGCAATGGCCTGCAACAGCCAGAACCTAGAAATTCCCTGTGGAAGCCATCTGGATACCAGAGCTGACCCTAACACAAACTCTGATTTACAGACACTGAAATTCACGTTAATCTGTTTTCATATTCTAGGGTTTACTCTAGTCTTTTACAGGCATGCTTTCCCATTTTTGCTTACAAAAACCCCTCACACAGTGAAGTTCACTGTTTCTAATACTTGTTCACAATTAGCAAGATTTATTTTTAAATTCTGAAGTTCCACCACTTCTTTTAGTCTATAATATTAGGTGTTCATCAGTGCACCACTCACTGGAACAGAAGCTGTAATGCTCCATTCAAGATTTAAACTTAAAATTCTCAAATAACAAAAAATATCAATGCTCCCTAATAAAATATGTCAGAACAATTACAAGTACACTTTAACTATTTATCACTTCTCTCTTCCATGGAAGGTTAAAAACTTACTTTAAGTACTGACAGAGTTAATATATTCATCATTAAGGGATTTTCATAGTATGAACCTGCCATACTAAGGACAGATACTGTCTGCAATACAATCTCTGGAACAGACAAATCTATGCATGGAAATTTGAAAGACTTCCTCAGCACTGCCCAGGAAAACAAAGCCAAATGCAGGAAGACAGAACTACAGCTACTGAAATAAGAGTTAATAAGCTTTTATCATTTATCTTTGCGCAGTGAACTTCTGCAGCTAAAAAGCATAATTGCCCTTCCTTGCCAAACAAGATCCTCCAGCTTTCCATGCCAGTTCTAGTGAAGGAAAGCCAACTGACCAAGAGCATTCCACAGACTCTCTAATAAGAGACAAGCTCGTTATATTAGCAAGACCACCAGCAAACAGTTCTTAAGACCACACACAGTTGTGACTTCTTCCAGTACACTTATTACAGTACCTACAATACATCTCCCCAAACACAGAGGAAAAACTTCATTATAAACAGGCACCGTGCAGCTACACGTGACAGAGATGGCATCCTGACTAGGCAGCAGCGAGGTAAAGGGCAAAAAAGCTACTAATCCATTCATGAACTGAAAGAGTGAAGCAACAGGATTATACAAAGGAGCTGAGTTGCCCTCACTCATATCAATTTGACTGTATTGAAAGTAAGTAAATGTAAATGCTGAAATTAAATGAAAGAATTCAGCTTGAAATGAGACAAGCCCCAAACTACTGGAAATCCAACTTCCAGCTTTGCAAACAAAGTCGATAACACTTTCCTGCTGAAACCAAAGCTAAAATGTACCCACAGACTAACCAATTACAAGCACTTTTTGATCTGCTGCACTGAGTGACACAAACAGGCTTACTTGTGCTTGCCTTCGTCTTACAGTTAACATGCTAATTCAAATCACACTAAAAATCTTTTACTTAGGTTTTCAGCTGCCTCTGTTAAGGTGAAGTTGAAATGTAAGAAAACACTGTACAATTAAAAACAGACTGAAAAAAAGAAACTAAACCTTCGTGTGAAAGAGGCAGAAGAGTCAGCAAGTTGACACAGCATGAAAGTTGCATCACTGTTGTAAACTCACTGCCCACATTCCTGCATAATCAGAAGTTCATTTTTGCTGAGGCAACCTTGGAGGTATTTCATCAGTTACATGACACCAGCTCTTCTAACCAGCCTTCAAAGGAACATCACTGTCATTAAGTAATTCTGTTTGCTTAAGAAAAAGAATTCCTTGACCTTCAAAAAGACTGAAGCTGAACCATCTCTTTCCATGTGTTTGGTTTTGCAGTAGTTTCAGACCAAGTAAAACTAATAGCTTTAGACCGACTTTTATCATTGTTTCCCTAGAGCACCTTATCCATCCTCCACATATGTGAGCTGTACGCTCTTTAATAAGATGCATTTAAAAACACAAGGTTATCCAAAACCAGCAAGTTACCAATGCTAAATGACATACTTTTAGTTGTTTTCATCTGTAGTATTGATATTGTTTTAAAGACAGAATGCCACTTGAAGTTCTTCTACAGCAACTGGTCTAAACTGTGTCAAAACATAAGCCACTATGGAAGTAATCATTTAGTTGTTCAAAACCCTGCATCACCAACTTGTTCTTTAAGTGGGTTATGAAATGACAAATGCAGACATCTGCTGGCTCAGCAAGACTATTCAAAACATGAAAACAAAGCCCTGGCCTTTTTCTCATTTTGGCCTATCAACGTACATCAACACCACAAGCTTCTTTTTTTTTGGTTTTGTCTTCTCCTCCACTGAAAATATTTAATTTACATATGACTGAGACAGTTTGAAATTCAGGAAAAAATGAACTGTGCTCCTTTCACAGCCCAGAAAATTAAGGAGTGTCCACATAAGCACCACCTGCAACCCATTGCTGCTGAGAGTGCATAAAGAAGAAAAATAAAACCACAGCCCTAGAAATAGGGCACCCTCCTCTTGCCTTTTCCACTAGGGTGCAGCGGAGGGAAGAACTGACTTCCTTGCCCATTCCTTGCTACATTTCCCCTCTCATCAGGCTCAGGCAATCCTGCGGCCACAAGTCCATGCAGAAAACCCTTTTTGGGCAGCCGATGAAAACACACAGCTGATTTGAACTGTGGGCCCATAAGCACCGAATGCACTGCAACAGAAGCAGGTGCAGCTGGGGACAGCAAGAGTAACACCACAGGGTTTGAAGTGTCCAGTAGCTTAACTGAACAGTTTTACATGAAACTACACCTTGTGATTTTTCATAGATGAAGGAAGCTGGTGAAGCTACCTAATTACATGAGAGAGCAAGGAAGCAAAATCTGACTAAAAGGATAATTGCTTTTCATTCAAGCTCCCAAAACAATGATTCCATTATTAAAGAGTCATGCCCTCTCTTACAAGTTTGGCTGGGGAAAAAGAGTGGCATAGCTATCAGCTAAGCAAAACCTGAAAAAAAGAGGACTACACCTTTAACCCACACAGATTCTAGAAAAATAAGAAGTCTGCTTTGTAAAACTCAGATTAAAAAAAACAAAAACAACAACAAAAAATTCAACCAAAAAGGAAGAAAAAAAATCACCAAACGGGAAAAAAAAAAAAGCGCACACCACAACCACACAACCTAAAATTTCCATTTATACAAAGGTATAGCAAAACTTCAAGATAAAAAGCTTATGTTGTAGCTAGCAGCTGGCAACAAGTCTCTCTGGAATAAAGTAGCTCTTCAATGTTCAGTCTGTGTTTATATCTCAAAATATATAACGATGACTAAAAGCATGGAGTATGAAACACTAAGTAAGAAACTAAGTTTCCAATCTTCCCTGAACAAGTTCTTTTGGGTTTTTTTTTGTTTAAGAAAAGTGCAAAGACAACAGAAACTACCACCAAGTTCAGTGTTTCACAACTTCTATATCCTACACATCTCACTGTATAAAATCAAAATACATCACAAAAACACCACTTAAAACAACTTCAGAACTACACTTTACATTGCCTATAATCCCAAAGAGCAAACGATGTCCCCCTACATTAGCTGTAATTAAAACTAACACTCCATCTTACAGTATATATTTAAATAAACATATTTCAGGCTTTCAAAAGTCTTCACAGAACTGAAACAACTAATTCTGCAATTCCTGATGGCTTCCAATGTACTATTTTCATACTTTTCATAAATAGTAGTTATAAATGAGATTTAGATGCCATCATGAACATAATGAAAAGAATAATGATTTCCACAACAAAAGCTGCTTCTTACAATATCCCTAGTATAATACAGTGTTTTTTGGTTTATGCTGCCCTTACAACAAATATTTCATGATTCTTATAGACTTTTTACAATGATGCTTTGCTTTAAAATAAAATCCAGCAAGTATATATGGTTTTCTTGTAAATATGAAATGCCTGTGTTAAAAACTATAGGCTTGGGGGGGAACAGAAATATAAATTTGCATAGAACAGGACAACAAATTTCTGTAATGATGAATTTATTTTGCATTATATTACTCCACCTTTCAGTACAAAATCTTGCATCTTCCAGATGAGATTGGAAAAACAAGGATTTCAAGGGTTTATCAGCTGTTCTCCTTGATGGAGTTGCAGAAAGCTTTGCTTGTGGAAATATTTTTGAGAAGCAGATAAGTTACAATGATACTCTGGCGTACAGAATGTTTCCAAAATACATTTTAACCTTCACAGAACTTTCCTACACAGCCCTGAGATTTTACTTAACACACTAATAGAAAAGGAACCAAAGAGACTGACTAGTAGACAATACTGGACAGAAAGCAATACACAGCATCAGTAAGAGCACTGTCTGTCTTATTTTAGCATCAGTGTTCACTCTTGGCTGCAGCACCTGTAATTTCTAAAGCAATAAACATGAATGATCAGAGTGGAACGCCTAGGCAACAGGTCACATTATTAAAGGGCAGAAGAATAAACACAGCTAAATACTACCCACTGGAAACTAAGGAAAACTATTAAGAGAAAAAGAAGATGACTTAGAACTGGGAGAAGAGAAAAACACATGAAAAGCTAACACTTTCAAAGAGCCATGTTCTATGCAAGCAATAATCTGTAACATAGAATACAATGCACACTCACTAGGAAGCCTACAGCAGCAATTTGAGGCTCAGATTCAAAGCAGAGTCCTACAGTTTAAAATAGCCTTTCTTCACACACATTAAAAAAATTTCCTAACTAAATTCTAAAGACAGTAGGATAGACAGAAGCAAGGATAGAACCTTGATGTACCTTCTGCCGTTACAACCATATCAAAGAACCAAAGCATAACACTCCTCCCAAAAGGAGCTAGACTATACATCAGAGCACGTGCTCTTCAATTAGGAAAGCTTGAAAACTTTGATATCTCATCTTTTTATTGAAATATATGCTATAAAATTTCATTTGAAAATCAGTGATCAGCACAAACACAAAAATTCTAAAGAGGAAACAATTAAAACAATTTCCTACAGCTTAGGAGCTGTTTTGACCCAAGACACTCTCCACCTTTACAGAGCACCTAACACACTACAAAGTGACCATATATCTGACCATTCTAGATAAATATGTTCTTCATTGGCAGATGCACAGCAATCAAGCAGCAAAAGTTACTAACACAGTTTCAGAAGGCCGTAACAGAGGTGCTGGTATAGTATGCACAGATTTGTAGTGTTCAAGTAGCAATATGTATTCATAAGAGGCTACAGTCTTGCATTTTCATTCTTTTCTTGCTCATCACAGCTATCATCTCAATCACAGTCTTGTTATAGAAACAGGATATAACTACATAGGGACAAAATTCATCCTGAGCCTCATTTCCCAGCACACTTATCAAAACCCATTGATATAACCGCTACTGTACTCAGTGGAAACAGGGGAGGAGGAAATTCCACTGCAGAAGTCAAAGCTATGGAGATGAGGGGAGAAAGAGTAAAGATTGCTTGTACCTTACATAATTTGTCTTACTGTGTTGAGCAGAGAATCTCCTTCCTGTCACCACATCAATTCTCAAACAAATATTCACAGCATAAACATAACCACCTGCATCCTTCCCACATGCTTCCTCTGCACTACAAGTTGTGCCCATGAGCTGCCACATACTTTGGGAGCTGCAGCCAAAAAGGATGTAAGAAACGGTACCTGTAACATAACTGTTGGGAAAAGAGAGGAAAAGGAGGGAATAAATAGCACAGAACTATATGGCATAGAAATGAAGATGCAGCAAACAAATCCAACTGGAAGCCTTTGATTACACAGTGCCATTCCTCTCTCACTTTATCAGAAATGAAGGGGAGACTGATGGAGGATTTAGAGCTCCAAATTGCACAGATGCAAACATGCAGTGCATCCTCTCTCTCAGGGGAACTTGACATACACAAGGATGTCACCTAAAACCAAGACCACCAGTAAATGAAAGTTACCTCTGCAGGTAACACCTGTTCCAAAACATCACTGGCCTTCCAGGTCCATCCTCATTTCCATCCCTCAAACCCCCTGCTATAAAACACAGCCAGTGTAACCATCTTGTCCTCTTTTCTCAAACACATGCCTGTCTGTATTTTTCTTCCACATCATCCCTCTCCCTCCCATACAACTGCTAGCCCTGTGACAGTACTGTCATTGCTAGGAGCAATTCCTAAGCTTGGTACTGCATTTCCAAGACCTCAGGACTAAAGCCTATCAAAGCTTACTTTGGCTGAACTTCTGACCTGCCTGCAACTGTTCCTTGATTTAGCTGTGACAGCAATTTCTCTAATTAACCAGGTGCCTATGCCTAATTGGTTCTACTTTTGTTTATCTGGGCACACTGCAACCATAGTTTCAAACAGAATCAGTGACAAATAGTCACTGCACAGAATGAGATATTTACAAGTCCACAACAATAATGTAGTGTAGAGAAATACAGGCCTGGTATGGGAGCAGTGGCCTTGAGAAAGGAAGAGACAGAACACAGCAGGGCACAGGCATAGATGATAAACAGAGATGGTCTCTACAGACTCGGCACAGGACACCCCACAACTTGAGAGCCGCTGGCTAGAAGAAATGCAGACCTGAACAAAATTGGTTTTAGGGGTAATAAACAAGAAAGAAATAGTATTCAATACACAGTGCCTTTCTCTTATTTGGATGTACTGTGGAGGTACCAATGGAGGTAGCTTCATGGAATAATCAGTGAAGAGCAAAGTCACTTCAACAAGCATATAAAAATGATGTCAAGTGGATCCTAGAGCAAGGAAGATGAAACCATAACCATGAGCAATTACACGCACCCAGTGAAGGACACCTGATGCTGACAGCTCTCTGCAGCAGCTCACCACCAGGATGAAACCACTGACCTTAGGACTTGGCAACAGGGAGCATAATTACTGTAACTGCACTATTATTCCTTCTTTTTTGCAACATTAAGATCTGATGTAATAATAATTAGGCTCTCAAGATTTCAACTACTCTAACAAGAAATTCTTGACCTTTCCTTTAAGGTATGCTTCCATTTTTAGACACAAACGACATTTCGTGTATAGCACATGAGAGAGGCCCGTGCTCAGTAATTTACAGAAATATGTGCTGAGATACACAGAGGAAATGAAGTATCCAGCAGGCACCAAGACTCTCAAAGTGTTCCCTGCACACCAGCAGCTATCCCTGAAACAGCCCCAAGAACCAGAGTTTTTATACCTGAAGGCTCTTTCACGCATCTGGGATCTACCACACTGCGTACAAAGATTAACACTAGGTCTTCTTTCCTTTAGATCACAGATATCCCACCCTTCCCTCTTCACACTCAACTCACCTCCTCACCAGAGCTGCTCCCAAGATATTCCTGTGAAATACAGCCCGTGAAACAAGTTGATAATGACACTAAAAAGCAACACACATGGCATGGCAAAAGGCATCAGGAAAAACAGACAGATGAGGAAAATACCTCACTGAGAAAATACACATTAGTCAGAAAGGATCAGCAAAACCAAAACAGTTTATACCCTAATCTGAAACAAAAAGTAACAGCCTTAAGTAAGGATCAGTACATGCCTAAGCAATAAGAAGTTCTTAGAAGTGAAATAGTATTTTGTGACACAGCTGTTATGGGGAAAACTTCCAGAGGAGAAACACTTAATGGCTCAAGGAAAAAAGGTTGTAGTTTCTAGTTCATACACATTTCAAGACATCAGTTTTCATTTAACTACCTGTCACTATTAAAAACTAAAAACACTCTTTAAACTGATTGTTTCTTTGTATTGTTACTTTATAGTGACAAGTAAAAATACGTTCCCTCCTGCTAGTGTATATATACACAATGTCATTCGGTCAGCATTCCATATGGTTAATACAGCTGCCTTTATAGGAAACTCTTCCACACAAAAAAGTTCACAGATGGGTATTGCCCACGACGATATGAACATAACGACAGAGACTACTCTCTTATCCTCCAATCACTAAAATATCCACCATTTGCATTTATTAAGCAAGCAGATGAAACATGTAGATATCACTGTCACAGCACGATCTATAGCACCAACTCCCAGTAAGAGATAAAAAATAATTAAGAAACCCACACTTGAATCACCTCAACTGCACTAAGCAGCTATTTTTCAGGTGGAAATCGAGCGGCCTGTCCCTTCACGGACAAACACACGCACGGCCGGGCCGAGCCGGGCCTGGCGCGCCCCGCCTGCGATGAGGCCGCGAGCCCCGGCCGGGCCCGGCGCCTGACTCAGCGCCGTGTGGGCCGTGTCACGCCGCCGCGGGCGTCCCGGCCCGGGGGTCTCTGCGGCGGGACGGGTAAGTGGGAGGGGGTTTCCCCGCATCCCTCACCTCTCCTCGCTCCGGTTCTTCTGTTTCTTGCCCATGGCGGCGGCACCAGCGCGCAACCCCTCAGCGCTGACCGCGCGCCGCCCCGCGCACCGCCCCGCGCATATGGCACCGCCGCGCGCCGCGCACGCGCCCGCCCCGCCCCCGGTGCCGGTCCCGCCCCCGCCGCGGGCCTCCGCGTGCGAGCGCCCCCTGCCGGTCCGCGGGGGAACGAGCGCGGCGCCAGGTGCGCTCGGGCGCTCCAGAGACCGAGCGGCTCCGTGAAACCGGCTTTGTTCGCCTCCGTTTGCATCTCGGACAGCCCCCGGAAAATGTACAAGTGACGCCCCGAATCTTGTCGTTTCCCTCCAGGTCTTCAGGCAGCCCCGGAAAGTGTCTAAATGTTTCCCTCCAGCCCTCCTTTCTTCCTAGGGGCCGCAGGACTTCCCGGCACGACTGTGGCCTGTTTGGCCATGAAACCTGACTAGTAATCAAAATAAACGCGTTTGAAAAGGTTTTACCTGGAGACAAATGGGACAGCTAAGCTAAAGTGGGGGAATGGAGAGGCTAAGGGGGAAGATTTTAAGGAGCAGGGCAGCAGTACAGTGACCAGGAAGTAATTTTGCTGCGGGACGTGCACAGGACACCGCCCCGAGCCCTACACGGGGCTCCGCTACTCCATCCCCAGCACCTCCCCTGCTACCTTGTAGGCGAAGTGTAACCAGAACTGTACCACCCTGAGGTGACTGGCCCTTTCCTAACCGGGGCGCCTAGGAGGCAGCACTGGGTCTACGGCAATCACCTAACGGAGCTTCAGGAATGGGAGACATTCAAAGTACGGCAATTCTTTACCCTTTCCCGGATTTTCTCAGTGCACAAAGCTTTCATTCCCACTGCCCTCCAAGGAGCCCAGCGAGCACGGACGGAGCTGCCCTCTCTCACAGGAAAGCCCGGGTCCTGCTGCTGCGGGGCAGGAGGAGGTGGCCGAGGTTCAGAGAGACAGCAAAGCGAGGCAGCAAGCACCGGAGCGGAGGGACTCCCAGGTGCGACCTCACCTTCTTGTGACTACCTTCCTCCGGAACAAAGCAAGATGGAGCAGAAATCACAATGTTCACAAGCGGCACAAACATCATTTTATGTGTTTATTTAATAGGTTTAAAAGGAGCTGCACGTGTTCCGTTGTTGTCATCACAAGGCCCACTGTTCTCTACACCTTTCAGCCTCAGGATCACCACCTCCATACGGTTTCGCTCCCTAGCACGCTGACTTCTTACTCCCTCTGCCTTCATACAGCTGTAGCTCCTTATCAGTCTTTCCCACCCAAGCCCAGCTGACTGCAGATAAGGCCCAGTTTATCTTCCCACCACGCCTTCTCCGTGAGAGCACTTCGATACCGGGAAGCCAGATTTCCAAGAAATAAGAAAGCAGAACACGTGTGTTGGATTTTGCTTGGTTTTTTCTTTCTTTTTTTTTGTTCCTTTTGCTTGCTTTAAAAAAAATAAATAAACAAAAAACAACAACAACATGCTTTAATATCCCATTACTTATATCAGCGGATCTTCCACCGCACTTAGAGGAAGAAGCAAAGAGACAGCGAGCCGCAGCTGCTGCATTACAGCCCGGTTCTCGGCGAGCCCGCCGGAGCTGCACGGCTCCCGAAGCGTGACTTACCTCACGCCATCGCTCCGGGACCCGGCCCCGCCGCTCCCGACCGCCACACTCCCGCCGGGGCCGGCCTCGGCCTCACGCCCAGCCCCGAGCAGGAATCCCCCAAAGAGCAGCGGAGGAGGCGGGGGCTGCCACCATCCCCTCCGCAGCCGCCAGAGCCGCCTACGAGACGGGAAACAGACTTGGAAGCAGAGGGTGTGCCCTGCCCCGCTTCTCTCGGCCGAGCCCCGCCCCTCGCAGGCACGGCGCGATAGGAAACAGCGGCGCTCCAGCAGGCGGGTGCTGGCGGAGGCGGGGACGGCTCGGGGCGGAGCTGCGACAGCGAAATGGGTGGGGCGGTCGCCTGGCTCGGGCTCCTAGTGCGCGGCTCCCTCCCGCAGATGCGGCCTACACACACACACACACGCACACGCACATACGCACGCACGCACGCACGCACCCGGCACGGGGCGCGCGCGCCCGCGGGTCCGCAGCCAGTCAGCGCGCCGGGAGTAGTTCCGCGGGTGCGCGCGCGGCCTCCCGCAGGGACGCGCGCCCGCTTTCCCGGCCAATCAGCGCGCCTGGGGGGCGTTTCACGCGCGCGCGGTCCGCCCCGCGCTGACTCTCGCGATAGCGGCGGAGGGGCGCGGCCGGCGCGCGAGGAAGCGGAGGGTGAGCGGCGGGTGCCGGGACCGGGTCGAGGTCGGGGTTGCGGCTGCGGCCGCGGGCGGCGACACCAGCAGCACCGCGCCTGGGGCAGGGCGGGCGGTGCGGCGCCCCTGGAAAGCCCGTCTTGAGCCGGGTGGGTGGGTTGTCTGTGGCGTTGTGTGTAGCGACTCCGCGGAGGGAGGCGCGCGGCGCCTGCGCAGTGTCCCCGCCGTGTGCCGCCTCCCTCGTCCGGGACCCAGGCGCCCCTTCTCACCGTCCCCGCCGGTGCTGCCGAGGCTCCCGGCTCTGTAGAAAAAGCCTCTTGGCCCGCGGGGTTCCGCGACTTGGGAGCCGGGAGACTGCTGGGCAGCTCGGATTGCAGTGGGGACTGGCGGGGGTTGGTCCTGTTTTCCTTCCTGTTTGGTCGGAGGACGAGCCTCCCCTTGCCCCAGCTGAGCAGGGTCTCTCTGTCGCCTGGGGGACCTGCTGGTCTCTGATCCTCGCCGGCAAGGTTCATGTTCCCTCTGGAAACACAAGGAAGGGGGAGGGCAAACAGACTGTGGTTAGCAGCTTTGGGAAGTGGGAGTGTGGCGGTGACACGTGTGGCAGCGGGCTGGGCACTGCTGGTGCTGCGGTACGCCTCGACTGCAGCCGTCATCTGGGTACTTTTCCCGTCGTTACTTAAAATGTTTCTCTTGCCTGCGTATGCAAGGTGTTGACAGAGCCAGTGCCGCTGGCAGTTCGCCTGCTTTGAAATACGGCCAAGAGAGTACCCTGGAACCCAAATTCAGTACGTCAGATCCGTGGTCAGAAGGTTGAGAGTCTGAGTAGGGTGACTGTGCATTGTCACTGTTTCAAAACTCTCAGTCACTGCACTGAGAATTTTCTGCAGTGTAAGTTTATTGGCGAGAGCAGTCGATTGTGTTGTCACAACTCTTCATGCACTCTCGTTAGTGTTTTGTATCTTTTGATGTGTTTGGGCAGGGAGAACTTTACAGAAAATTATTTTGTCTGTGTTTCTTCACACAGCAATTAGGTGTAGTGGCTTTTAAATCCTCTTGCTGGCTGCCATAGGGTGCTGTTTGCAATAACAATTTTCTGGAACTAATTAAAACAGTGTATTGGCCTAGAGCATTTGCAGTTGAGCACCTTGTCTTTCTTGTAGCTGAGGAGTGTTAATTCAGATTTAAATATGTTAATGTGTCTGAGGGACTTAAAGTAATTGCATTTAAACTGCTGCCACAAACTTACATACTGAGTCTTGCTTAGACTTATTCTGAGACATACCTCCTCCCAGCAGCTTGAAGCTTTCCAGATGAATCTTTTTGTTTCAGAATATTTGTTGAAGTAGGTACATCTGGCTCAAGATGAGCATCCTTTTGGAACTGGTGAATTTTTCTTCTTTATATTTACAAGTAGTTTTAGGTTCCTGTGTGCTTTCAGTAGCTGCCTTTGGGGCTGAAGTAATAGGACTTGACTTGTATCTTTGCCATCTGTATTCACCATGAAAGTATTTTTCAAAGTGGGTTGCAGCAAAGAACTATCTGCTAACTACTCCTGTCTTCAAATAGCAGAGCACTTTGTTTTTTTGTAGTGTGAACTGTAAGCAAAGAGAGATCAGAGTTTTAATTAAGTGTTTGTGTAAATGTTAACTCCTTGTATCACTGTTTCCACAGCTCTGAAGAGACCACTTTCCAGCTAAAGATGGCTGCTGATACCTCTGTTGATATCCTTCAAAAAGTTCTGGAGAATGAAATACTTCAGACCACCAAGGTTGTGGAAGAACATCTGGATGCTGAAATACAGAAGCTGGACCAAATGGATGAAGATGAATTGGAACGCCTTAAACAGAGGAGGCTTGAGGCCTTAAAAAAGAGCCAGCAGCAGAAACAAGTAATTTCTGTAGTACAGACTCTTCATGTGTAGAGACTAGTAACAGACTTTTTGAAAACCCTTGGGAAATTGTATATGTGAACTGTTCTGGGGTTGTCTGGTTGGTTTTGTGGATTTTTCCCTCTTTCTCTCCTTTCTATGCTTATTAGTTTTAAATTATCCAGGCAAGTAAGTGTCTGTCCATGTGTGCGTGCTTTGTGTTTTAACAGGAGGAGAGAAGCACCCCTGTTATTGTTACAATAAGGGTAGGATAACAAGTCTCATACAGAGATTTGAATGTGTCCTTGTTCACTGAACATTGCTATTTGGAAGCACAAGTCTTCTGGGCAACCTAGCCATAAGGTTTTAGGCTCCTTTTGAAGTGTCTTTCTTCTGAAGCTTCTGGATTGTTACTACATGTGATATGTGCACTGCTGTTAAGGTATTTTGTAGAAGAGTGAAACAGGATTTTCCCTTGTTCCTAGGCTAGAGTCATTTGTCACACTCCTTCTAAGCCAATGAAATGTTGTTGTATGACTGCTCATTTCTTCTTACAGGAAGGAAGTTCTCCCTTGGAACCTGACACCTCCTGTCAAATGAGGTGGTCTTTATGCTCCCTCAGAGCTCTTTCTGAACAGTAGTTTACACCATAATTTTGGTAACATATGGTGTGAGACCTGAATTCTAAGTAGGGAAGCTGTAGGTTTCTCAGCATATTCCATCTGAGCTAACCTAAACAAGAAATTGATTGTGGTGTAGGGAAAGTGACTTGGCTGAAAGGAGATGCCTGGCTGTGATGAAGTCCTTAAAAGCTGATGCCAGACTTGGAAATGGAAAATGTCATGGCATGGCTGGGATGCTGGGGGACAGGCAGCACCAGTAGCTTTGGCTCTGTAAACACGGAAGTGGAGAAAGTGGCACGCTATTCGCTTGTCTTCAGAAGTTGAATTTATATTTGATTCTAGTGTTTTCCTTTTTCAGAAGTCATAACTTTATTCACATGTCCTTGGATGTGAATATGTGATAGATCTCATGCAAAAACATTTTCATGTCATTTGGTCTTAAGTCACTGTTCTCACACACTTTCAAATGCAAATGTGAAGTAGGATGCTGCTCAGTAAAAGGAGTTTGCTGTCACACTATTTTGGAATAAATTTGTGGAGAGGGAAATTAATGCATAATCACTGTTGAGGGATAAGTGAGTTCTTGATTTGCAGCATGATGACTTCTTCATATGCTCATACTTCCATGAATTTTTAATGTATACAGTATTCAGGAGATTCTTTGTTCTATCTTAATTTAGCTTACAGGATATCTTTGGTTTGCTTGGAAACCTTTTTTTTTCTTTCACCTTCGTAAGACAAAACTGTAAGATTAAGAACAGTGATTTATCTATATTTTTTCCACATTCAAAAGTGAAGGTTTTTGTCAAATTTTGTCATACTGTACTACTTCTAATCATTTAGATTAGTCTGTTTAAATACACTGCAATGAACTTTTAATAGTGTGGAGGCTGTGGATTTTTTTCTTAAGTGTGTTTGTCAAAAATGTGGAGAATTAGCTATTTGGAAACTGTATTTGCACACTTAATCAGGCAGTTTTTGAAGTTACCTCTAAATTTTAGCTTTGGCATTTTGTTTCTCCATTAATGTTATGACTAATGGTGCACATGTGTTTTCTGAATGATTTTATGTGAGCCTGGTTCATGTTAAGATCCCATCAGTGTATATTTGATAGGTAAACATCATCTATTGCACTTGAGGTAGTAGGCTTTTTTCCTCACTGACTTTTTTCATAGAGTAAAAAATTAAAATAAATGTATTTGACTAAGTTTAAGATGAGTTCTTTGAGTGTACAAAAACATTTTCAAACGCTAAGAGTTTTTGTTGAATTCTTTGAACTAGTCTTGTCTTACTGAGAGGCTGCATTGCAGAATTTTATGTAGATTTGTATTTCCAAATAAGCTAAGTGGCCTTATCTGGGTATTTTCAAAATAAAACTAAAGGGGAAGTAGTAATTTGTTTCTCCACTACTGCATAAAGTGAGTTTTCACTGCAGGTCCCCTTTTCCATTTTCTAAAAGCTGTAGAGTTTGCACAATAGATAGACTAACAACCTCCATACTAATTATTTGCTTTTATGTTTTCCAAAAGGAGTGGCTTTCAAAAGGACATGGAGAATACAGAGAAATCCCAAGCGAGAGAGACTTTTTCCAGGAAGTCAAAGAAAGTAAAAATGTGGTTTGCCATTTCTATAGAGATACAACGTTCAGGTATAGTAAATAAGCTGTGCTGAAGAAACCTTTTGTTTAAAGATGTCTACAAAAACAGATGTGTTTTTTTTTTTCTTTTAAATCCCACTCATGAACAGGCATTTTTAGAAGTATTCATGTTGCGTCATTATAAATCTCAGTCACTTTTCAAGGCATTTGCTTTTTTAAAATGTATTTTTTCACTACAGTTAATCTGAACATGATTTGACAACAATTAATACTCTGCTATATGGATAGTTGATTAGAACATAGATGTATAACCTCTTTGGCAGTATTTGAGAGACTGCTGTGTTTCATTATTGATTTAGTTTGAGACAGCCAGGTCTGTAAATGTAGACCATACAAGAGCAGCATTTCAAAAAGACAGCTCCATTCTATCTATTATTCTAGAAAGAGTTACTCTCTTTAACAGAAAAAAAATATAACCAAAATCTTGTCTAGGCATCTTGAGAATTTAACCTTTTACTTTGGGATGAAAGGATCAGTTGCAGCTGCTTTCCCTTTGTGCCTGTGCTTTTGTGATTCTGTTTTTAGAGTGTGAGACACCTAGATCTGAGAATATGTGCTGACTCAGAATAGGAACCCAAAGTAAGATGTCCCACTTCCTTGGGAGAATTTCAGAAGTTCTGGGTTGTAGGCTGTTCATCACTGTGTCTCTCTCAATCAATGTGTTCTGTCACAATGCAGCTGCAAAGTAGAATAGTTTATTGAAGGAGGAGCCAGCCAGTTGTCCTGATTTTGGTTCTTAGGGTTTTTTTCCCCCACAAAGATGTTATGTTCTCCCTAGCTTATAGAAGCAGCCTCCATGTGAGAAGTTGAAAGAGGTCAGTGGGGATTTTGCAGTGAGGTATCTGTGTCCTACATTGCCCAAGTGTTTAAAGCCGTTCTTTTTGGCTAGCTTTTACTCAAGAGTGAAAGGCTGTCACTGCAAATATAGTAGTAGCTTAGGGTAGGTTTGGGTTCTTGTTTACTGAATCAGTGAGGTCTGTAGGCTCAGACAGGAAAGAAGGAACTTTGAGAAATGTGTGTCATGCTGACAAACAGGTTGAAGCTCTTGTGTTTGGTTTACCAACCACTGTATCAAGCTGCTTTCATCTTTGTCAGTCCAGCTTTTTGATCTGTCCAGCTCTCCTCTTGAGTTTAAGGACAGTCACATCACAGAGTTCATGCAGTTCTTGCCAAACCACTTAAAGACATCCCAGAAAGCTGAGATTGCAGGTGACAAGTCACAAATCTCTGTGATCAGACAAGTATTTTGAGCAGTTCACATCACTGTCCCAATAGCTGAGAAACAGTAACTGTATGCTCACTCCTATTTCATGCCAATAGAGAAGCAGAGTATTTTGCCTTTAGCACTACTGTGCAAAGCAGCCTGTGCAAATTGCTTTTTTTTTTCCACTTACACTGAGTTGCTGTATCTCAGCTGTGAAGGTAGTGACTGCAAAAATCCAAAACACTGTAACCCATTGAGAGTACTTCTCTGAAGAAATCTTTTATAGAGAAATTTTTCCAGTTGACAGGCTAGTCTAGTTGAAGCTAGAGCTGGAACAAGAGAAAGAAATGTCATCAGTAAGTGCAGGCCTCAAGAAATGAGAGCAAGACTTCCAGGTGTATGGAAAGTAATTAGGAAAAAATTAGAGAAAGGGATGGTATAATTGTACAGCAGAGGTGCTCCAGGCTGTTCCATTATTAGTCATTAAATCCAGCTCCCTCTGAAACATAGTTTATCTTGAAACTAAATTCTCAATTACAAAGGTCACATCTAAGTATTAACATGATAGAATTAGCTCTTTATTGCTCCTTTTAAACTTTCTCTCGAACACATATTCTTCAGCTTACTCATTTTAACACTATATATTTTGGGTTAATTTTTCCACAGGTGCCAAATAATGGACAAACATTTGACTGTATTGGCAAAAAAGCACATTGAGACAAAATTCTTGAAATTAAATGCTGAAAAATCTCCTTTCTTGTGCGAGAGACTGCGCATCAAAGTAATTCCCACTCTAGCACTAATAAAAGATGGAAAAACACAAGACTACATTGTGGGCTTTACTGACCTCGGTAACACTGATGACTTCACTACAGAAACCTTAGAATGGAGATTAGGCTGTGCAGACGTAATTAATTACAGGTAATTAAGTGTTTTGTGATTCTTTTCAGATAAAATACAAAGAGAATGAGCTTGCAGATGGGAGAATCTGAAAGGTTGTAACTTTAATGTGTTGTACACTATAAAAGACATGTAAGAGTTTAATCTAGTTACTTAATCTGTATGCTTCATCAAGGGAAAGAAGAGAATCTCTCTGGCAAAGTATTGAGACATTGTAATGAGCATTGAGTTGTTGTTTTTGTAGAGTAATAAAAATAAACCCAGTTCTTGTCATAAGGTGTATAGAGTCACAGTGATGCTCTGAAATGGCTTCAGAATCATGCATCTAATGTAACTCTATGGCATCCATAGATGCTTCATGTCACAGTTGCAATGCAGTGAAGTTTGAGCATTTTTAATCCACTTCAGAGAAAACTCAGCAAGTCTTCCTTAAACTGCATCAGAGTCAGTATTACATACATTACTTTTTTCTTCAACAGTGCTGAAAATGGAAAATAATTTGAATAAGTGTAAATAAATTAAGTAGCAGTACAATATAATCATTATAAATACCTTGCTAAAGAGTACGGAACAAAAGGCAGTAGACCATATCTGCCACCACAATAGGGCTAGCTTTACAGAAGAATTATTTACCAAAATTCTGCTTTCCTTTCCAATGTGGCTCAAACATCATCTCTTTTTCGGTTAATTTTGCTATATTGTTTTGAATGTCTTTAGTGCTTTTGTAATTTTAAATTTCATTATCTGAATTTATTTAAATGTCTAATGAGCTAAAACTTTGGCAAGTATTGTATATTAAAGCTAAAGAAACTAGTACTCAATTTGGCTTAGTAACAGTTGAACTTTAGGTGAAATGACTGAAATTTACAATTTTAAAACAACTGATTTTTTCCAGTTTAGTAAAAAGCAAATATGCAGAGACAGCTTGGATGCATATTCTAGACAGCAACAGCCTTTTATGGGAAAAATCCTTCACTGGAGTTGTATCAAGCACCGCTGAATTTGCTAAACATTGATGCATCGGCTTATAGCAAAATTTTACTTCTACTTGACTCTCCTAGTACTGTGTATTTGTTCTTAGCTCCTCATGGAGTGGGGGAATTTTGTTCTTCCTTCATTTTGGCAGACCCTGGCTTTGCAATGAGAGCCACATTTGCACACTGCTCTGAAAATAGTCTCTCTGGAGTTCCTGAAAATAGGCCTCTTCAGAGCTTAGAAATAGTTCTTTTCCTTCAACATGTGGGATAGCAGATGGTAAAAGGGTATACTTTTTTTAAGGGAAAAACTCTTCAGGTCAGATTATTTGCCCAAAATCAGTATTCAAGTGGTATGTTGACGTATGTAATGAAACTGTGATGAGTGAACTGTATATTGGGGATTAATATCAGCAAAATAGCATTAACATTTTGTAAAGAACTACAATTTTCTAAATACACCTTTACAGCTAATTCCAGAATGTTGTAATTGTTGTAATTACTCATTCACTGATTGGTTGTGCTGACACTTGGATGCAAACCCCTCACAGGTAATGTGAACAAAAGCAGGGCACACCCTTTATTGAGCAGCCAGAGGGGATTCCCCTTCTTGCTCAGCTCTGCTGGAAGAGAAGCAGGTGCTCCAGCTTTATGTGAAAACCTGTTATTCCTAACAGGGAACACGGGTCCATTCCCATGGACACACATGCTGGTGAGAGAGCCCCTGCAGGATCATGGGGGCACTCTGAGGTTTGAGTTCCCCCACAGTCCTCTAGATGTGCAGTTCTGTGGGGAAAATGCTCTGTCTGGCCTAGGCAGAGATAGCACTTCTGGCAAACCCCAGTTCTGGCTACAAAGTTTCCATTAGCAACATTTTAGCTTCTTTTGTACTGGTAGCTCCTCACCAGTTTTGAAAGTGTCTCTGTAATTCCCTGGTTACAGTTTAATCTGACAAATGGTTGTCTTTAGCATGATCGGTATCCAGGAAAAGCCTCTTCAGACAATTTTTTTCTACAGCTCCACTCACAGTGCTGTTTACTTTCACACTGCTGTCTTAACTCCAGTTATCTAGGCCATTTTGACCAGGATGTGCTATGCTAGCAACACCACAGTGCTGCTTAGGGTGGCTGTAGCAAATCGGTATTGTGTTCTCTTAGAATGTGTTTTTCTGGAGAAACAGGTCATTAGAGATGATGCTTACTGTCTGTATGAATATGGCTTTAATCAACTTGTCTTACTCTTTTTCTGTAGTGGAAACTTGATGGACCCACCTTTTCAAAGTCAAAAGAAATACGGAACAAGCTTTACAAAGGTGGACAAGAAGACCATCAGAGGAAAGATATATGATTCAGATTCTGATGATGATTAGAAGAGCCACTAAATATATTTGTAAATCATCTTTTGTTTATGCGTGGTACATTTCTAAGAATGTTTTTTATAAAGCTTACTGCTTTTCATTACATCTGCACATAATTCTCATTTTTCTATACAGTTTTATACAACTGAGTCATAGCAGAGAAAAGCTTAAGTATTTTTTTTTTTCCTCTTTTAGAAGTCATTTGTAATTAGAAAATCTTAGTCCTTTTAACTAAGCAACATGGCAAATGATGAACTTAAGCCCTTTGTCTTAAGTATAAGTTTATGAAATGTTTTGAAATAACTTAAAAACAGCTGTATGAAGTCAGACCGAAGGTCCCTCTGGCCCAGGATCCGGTCTCAGTGGCTAAAACAAGATGCACAAGGAAGAATGGAGACAGGGTGACCGGATAGCAATGCTTCCCCACAACCTACTTTAAGCAATCTGTAGCTTGGGGAATGCCCTATCTGGGAGCATTTGCTGCTTAAAATAATGGAGAAAAAAAATCTCTTTAAATCCTCATAGTATCCAGGCATCCACATCATGTGACAAGGAGGCCATAGTTTAACTGGGCTGTGTGAGGAACTACTTCCTGTTGTTTTCATAAAATCTGATGGGGTTTTTTTCTGTTTTTCTTTATTAAAGGAGGTAACAGACACTTCTTAAAAAAAATTGTTCTCTGTCAGTTCCTCTTCCAGTTGTCTTTTAAAATTTATTATTGCTTACATTGTCAGTAAAGCACCACAAAATTATTAGTAAAGAAATTGTGCATTTTAACAAATAATTGCTTATCTTATGGTGCCATATCATGCCATTGAATAAACTAACTGCATTGCACTATAAGTTGTAAAAACACTCATAACTTCTGTGAATTCTGAAATAGATGGCCAAGAGAAATGCCCTTTTACCATCTATGAATGCTGCATGTCAGAGCTGATACAGCAGGTAATAGCACATAGCAACAAACATATTGAAAACAGCCTTGTTCACGGGTTTGTATCATTCTGTGGTTGTGAATGTGTGGATTTTATAGCAGATGCTTTGTACAAGAGAGTAGAATAGAGAAAAGTATTTGGGAGAAACCTTGATTGTTAAGTTTAGATATAGTGCCGCATACTGTGTGCTGTTCTTCAGTAATGGACAGAATTTTTAAGAGATCTTCCTTGGACACAATGTAAAATTCCTGGCTAGGTGAATAGTTGATGAGTTTTCTTTTCATTTAAAAAAAAAAAATGTTTGCTTTGTGCTGAAGGACCCTTTTGAGGTGGTACTTTGAATCCAGTTGGTCCAAAAAGCAGTGAAGTGGGTCTAGCCAGTCTTGCTGCCTTGTGGTAGAGAACACTTGTGATTGGGCCAGCCCAGCAATATATCTCTTTAAGTTTAAAAAATTATATTTTATTTCTGTTCACGTACATTGAAATAAAATTATTTTAATTCTAATGTTGACTACTGCATCCTTTCAAAGAAGGAGATCTAGGTGCTGTGGTTTAATTTCTCTGTTAATAAAGTCCATCAGAAAGTTTGTATGAGCCCTTTCTAGATTTCTAATAGAGAATATACTGTTCTTAATGTATGTACTTAACATACAAGATCACTTTGAGAACACAATCAGCTTAAGATGTACACAGCAGCCTGTTGATCTACGAAAAGCATAAAGGAGGCTTGCTTCACCTTTGATCCCCTTTTTAATGCACAAACTCTTTAAATACATTAGAAAGTGCTGCTTTTTTTCTCCTGCATCCAGTTGCATGAAATTCAGGAACCAATGTTCCAGCAGTATTTTAACAAGTGTCTTAGCAGGACTCATCACTGAGCCCTAATTGTGTTGAATAAGCTGTGGAAATATTACCTCTAATGTAGTTGCGTGCTGTGTGGAAACACATGGGCTTGTCAGGATTCCAGCACAGTGCGTTGTTGGAGGTTACTCAGTTCCACACGTGAATAGCCTCATTACAAACAGTGCAAATCCTACTTGGAGTCTGTGGTTTCATGTCACTTTAAGCTGATGCTTTTTTTTTCTAGGTTAATCTTCCTTCATTCTTCCTGGGACCTCTTCCTTCATCAGGCTTGTAACATGACCACACATACAAGGATACAAGGAGTTTGCAGGAATGTGTGGCTTGGGTAGAATCAGACTCACAAGTGGGCTGGGTTGCAAGGGACCGTAGAGATCATCTAGTTCCAGCCCCCCTGCCATGGACATGGCTAACAAGGAAAGTTGTTACTTGTAGTTGTTCGTACTATAGGCTTATATTTATTTTGAAGTAGCAATCTCATAGATTTGCTCCTTCAAATCTTTAATTTCATGTCTGCTTTCTACATAGTCTGTCTTGATTAACATTAAAATTGTTACTGAACAGTCCTCTTGGTTACACCTCCATCCTGGTTATTACTTTGAGATGAACAATTCAAACCCAAAAATTTTGTTTTTGCTGAAACCTAGAAGTTCTTTTAAAAATGGGAAATTAATCTAGTTTGAGGGGTAAGAAAGTAATTACTCTTCTGTGGTAGAGTTTAATGATTTTGCTGTGCAGGTTAAATTAATGAATTGTCCATGATCATAAGACCTGGGACAGCAAGCCAGAAGTGTCACAATACAGAGAACACCAGCTTAAATAAATGTCAGTTGTACAGACTTGAAAAGCAGAAAGAAAGATTAACTTTGTCAACAGCAGTCTAGTGGCTGTATGGCTGACAGATGAGATGATGATGATGATGATGATGATGATTTGCAGTATCCAGAAGGAATACAGGTTTTATGTGATTAATTGCTTACAGCAGATGGATGAGGTATGCAAGGACATGACTGACTAAGGTTCCTGAGCCTAGACCAATCACAAAATGGTACCTGGTCTGGTATGTGTCAGCCATGAAGGGTTATTAGACAACAAAGAGATGAGAAATATTCAGGTATAGCTTTGGAAGTGATGGGGCTAATGCCTGAACTCAGCATATAACTTTAATAATGATCAGTGCTTAAGTCTGTGCCTGATGCTTGGTACGAAATAATAAAAAAAACCATGAAGGCAATAATAATAACCAAACAGGATCTCAGTTGTTCAGCTCTTGATGCTGAATTATGAGGCCTTCACTAGACAGTTCTTGATCAGTGATTGGTCCTGGGTTTTCCTACTCAATACTGGGTATTTCTACTCAAGAAAGCTATCCTGAAGTGAAGTGCTGAGTTGAGCTTTGGCATCTGAAAGTGTGAAGAAGTCTGGTCCCAGAAAGAGGCAGGATGAGAAACAAATTCTGGAGAGGGCAACAACTGAGTAGCTGCTTTCAGACCCCATTAGTAGGCTGGATTACCTGCAAGTGTCACAGGGTGGAGGGAGGCAAATTCAACATGAATCGGAAGGTGAGGGTATTGATGTTACAGTAGACTGCTTGATAACTCTTCTGAGGGGTATGTTGCTCCTGAGCCATGTTTAAAGGATAACTAGAGATGGGTTCCACACATTTGACACAAAAAGGTCTGCTCTGATCTTTTGTTCTTGTATCATGCTTGGGAGCCTTCAGCATTCAGCCACTCCAATATGATTGTGGTGATCCAAGGCATTGCAGTCTGGCAGATGCTCCTTGTTCCCCATCCCTCTGCAGAGCACCATCTGTAGCATATGCTACAGGAGGGAACTTACGCTCATACCTTCTTCATCAATTTAAGGTAACACATCAAACTGGTTAAAACAATACAACAGACCCCAGAGATTCACCCAAAGATACCTTGTTCAAATTTGGTTAATTAATTTAAGTGCATGTACTCTGAGAGATATTGGGTGCTTGTTGGTGGAAAGGAAGTAGTTAGGAAGTTACTTTTAGAAAGCTCTTAAGGTGCATATTCTAAAGCTACTTTTTGTTTTTTGATTAATTGTTACAGCCATGGCTTGAGCTGCCTAAAGTAAGCCAACACTGATCTAGTAGTCACATAGCTGTGTCAGCTCAGTGTTGCATCTGTGTTAATATAATCATTTTGGAACACAGCCTGTTCAACCATCACCCACCTGGTGGCATGACTTCATCATATGACTTATAGAAAAGGTTTAAAAATTAACTTACCTTCTTCACAAACCATGCAATCTCCAGTAACAATTGGCTTTTCTCAAGATGCCATTGTATGAAAATCAGGTGATTGTAATATACAGAACAACATTAATTAGCTTCCTAATCTACTTCCTCCTTGCTAATTATTTCTTTTGTTAGTCCACTGCCCTAGAAGAAACCCTTGTTTCCTCTTTGTTTTCTAGAATTTAACAGTCCTCAATTCTTTGTATCATTAATTCTAGGCACACAGAAATACCCTTAATAGTTATCCTCAAAACAGAGAATGGTTTGGGTTGGAAGGGACCTTAAACATCACTTAGTTCCAAACCAAATGGGCAGGGACATCTTCCATTAAATCAGGTTGCTCAAAGCCCTGTCCATTGTGGCCTTCAACATTTCCAGGGATGGGGCACCCACAACTTCTCTAGGCAACCTGTTTCAGCCTCTCACACAAAGATTTTCTTCTTTGTATCAAATCCAAACTTACCCTCTGTCACTTTGAAGCCATTCCCCCTAATCTGATAGTGTCCTTCACATGCCCTTGTACAAAGTGCCTCCACAACTCTCTTGTTTGGTCCCATAGGTAGTGGAATGTGCTATAAGGTCTCCCCAGAGTATTTCCTTTTCCAGGCTGAACAATCCTAATTTTCTCAGCTTGTCTTTATAGGAGAGGTGCATCAGCCCTCTGATCACTTGATCAGAGTGACCCTCCTGTGGACTTGCTCCAGCAGTTGCACATTCTTCTTGCTTTGGGAGCCCAGAGCTGAATGTGTTAAGCCAGGTGGGATCTTATGAAACTGTAGTGGAGGGGCAGGATCCCCTCCCTCAGCCTGCTGGCCACAACTGACTTTGGTGCAGCCCAGACACAGTTGCTTTTCTGGTCTGTGAGTGCACATGGCTAGGTCACATTTGGCTTCTTGTCAACTAAAACCCCCAAGTCCTTCTCAGGGCTGCTCTCAACCCATTCATCCCTCTGCCTGCATTTGTGCTTGGGATTGCCCCGACCCATGTGCAGGACCCTATCCTGGCTCAAACTATGAATTACTTGCTTTGAGTGATAGATCTGTCTTTAAGATGGAATGGGAACAAGCTCTCATAGAATCCAATCCAGTGACCTTTTTGCTAGGACACCTTTCCTACAGTAAAATTAAAAACCTAATTTTAGAGAATAGAAGGAAAGTACTTGTTTTCCTACCTCACAAACACTTCTGGCCTTACGTATTTTATGTGAAGGCCAGAGAGATGCAGAGTGGGATGTTACTTCAATGCTCATCTGCATTCTTCAGAAAGGCAAGACAATGGAAGAGATTGGGACCCTCAGCATTTTTTCACTTCTGAATACAGTAAAAACTGAAAACCTCATGTATTACAAGTTTGAAGACTTTTGAAGATGTGTAGATGTGCTTAGGGACGTGGTTTAGTGGTGGAATTGGCAGTGTTGGGTTAATGGTTGGACTCAATCATCTTAGAAGTGTTTTCCAACCTAAAAGATTCTGTGATTACTTCCAGGTACAACAGATGTAAAAAACAATGGAAATTTCATTATTAAACTGGGTGTGTCCCTTTAAAAGCTGGGAAGGACAACCATAGAGGATTTGTCTGAGATGATGCTACACATGCATCTTTAACTGGTCAGTTAGTGGTAGGTATCCAACCTACGTCAGCAATGATGGGCAGCTTCCCTATAAAGCAGTTACAAAGTCTGAGAATGCCTGATGTTACCTATAATTACACCTGAGACAAAAGGAACAACCTGAGAAATTCATCTGCCTGTCGATGTTATGAAACAAGTTGAAACTCACAATGGAGACAATAATTAATTCCAAGTAATTTTAGATGGTGTTCTCACCACCCAGTGACACGTGATGCTAAAACCTGCAACCTGAAGAAGAATAACATGTGCAGTATGTAGTGCTTTTCAAAAATGTGCTCCATTTTGATCACTTCTCCATTAAGCGGAATGAAAAAACTTCCCTCGGCATGAGGGGGAAAAATATAAAGTGAAAATCTGTGAGTAGGAAAGAACTGTTGGTACTGAACCTTGGTGTGCTTTAGATCTCAGGAGTGGTCCCTTCTAATTTATGTAAGATGAAGAAAATGCTCTTGTGTCAGGTAACATTTTTTGTCCACTCTGTTCTCCCTTTACCTGAATGTAATCAACAGTGTCACTGACAGATCACAGAGAAAGCGTGTCTGTGGTCACCAACTGCAGCTTAATGCCCAGGATGCCCTAATGCTAACCAGGAACTCTTCCTGCTTCTTAAATTTATGAAGATGCAGATACTATTTGATAAGTGAACTCCTCTTTCCTTGACTTTCCATCACCTCCCTCCCAGTCACATGCTGTGCTGACCAAATCCAGCACAAGGAGAATGGATACTGACACTGTACTCCTGATGTAATTTTCCAAATTAAATCTATGATAAAAATGAAAAAGATGTGCTGTACTAGAGACAGATTCAGACCACTGTCATGAAGTGGCCCACCTACACTCAGTGCTCTGCACTTAAAGCCCCACAAAGACCTTTGAGCAGAAGATGGTGTTTTCTAACATCATGCAGTTCTCATTAGATGGTGGTGGTGCCTTGGACAAATACATTGGCTGAGAGCCCTGTTCCTTTCAGGGTATATGAGCATGTTTCCATAGAGGGTGCTTGCTTTTGGCTCTTACTCTAAAAGGCAGTTGGAAAAATTTGTGTGGATAAAGAGGTTTTGACTGAGAAAAAGTCCCTAACACTGCAGAAAAAGTATCCTCTTAATTGGACTTACAGTGGAATTTGTATGAATACAAGGAATCTGTCCCAGGGACCCAAGAGTTTATAACAGCACAGATAAAAAAACTTTGTATTTATAACATAATATTCACTACTCAATGAGTACATAAGGAGTATTGCAATGCAGAATAGGCATTAAGAATTCATGTGACTACAGTAAAATGTAGAAAAATGTGATTACATGGTAACAAATTAAAGAGAAAAATATGTAGCAAAGACAAACAGTATTTAAATTCAAAACTTTATCTTAAGGACGGTCAGCAAGTGGACAACACATTAAGAAATAAATCTTACCTAAGGTTATAGGCTGCTTCTCAAAGAAAGTGCTAAGCAATCAGCATGGACACAGGCTCAAGGACAGAGGAACATCAGTTTTTTGTCACTAACATGATGCTGTTTTTATGAAGGATACCCAGATGTTAATACTAAATTTTCATAATCTATTTAAGAGAATACATCTCCTTCTAATACAAATTGTCCTGTTCTGTAGAGGATAAATGAATGTATCTACTGGGTTTGCTGCCATCAAGCTGTGCACTATGAGCTTTTCCCAGATCATTTCTGGTTTTCCTTCCCTCCAGCATTTAACCAGTTGCTATGCCCTTTGAAAGGATTAAAGCACACTATACTCTTTCTATTTTCTAAGTGTTAAACCATGACAACACCACAAAGATGTGCACCTTACACTATGTCAGACCTTACCTTCTGCTGTTCAAAATGTTAAACCCCAGAAAAAGGATTACATGATAGTCTAGTCTGAGATACCATAATGAGATGTCAGGTTTGTACATGAAGAATGATTGCCTAGCATTGTTGTAATTGTTGGGAAGGTTTCAGTAGGAGTTTAACATTTAAGACCCACCTTAATCCTTACAAACCTCCTGTAACAATGCCTGGTTTTGAACATATTAATTAGTATCTGGCCAAAACAGTATTTCCTACCTGCCACATCAGTCCCAAAAGAGCAATGGGAATAGGTGTATTTGTGATGCATTAAAGAATGAAGAGAAAGCTACCAGAAAAAAATCTTGGCCTTCCTAACTTCCATGCATGCTGGGCAAAGTCTAGGGAAGAGAAAAATGTAGCAAATAGAACAGAATTGAAGGGTACTGGCCTCCCAAACTGTCTTTCCTCCTCCAAGTGTCTCAGATGCTTCAGATATGTGAAAAGTGTCTTGGCTGCAAAGTGCAAGTCTTCCAGAGCTCCTCTGTGTTTCCCCACTAACTTTTCCCACTGTTTATTTCTCCTAATTTCTGCTGCAACCTCCTGCCTCCCCATGTCTTAAACTCAGACCCTGCCTCTGCTTGCCTCTGCCTCTGCTCTGGAAGTGTCCATCCTGAATTAGATTTGTTGTAAGCAATGAAGCAGTGGGATAATTTTCCTTAATTGTCCTTGTTAAAATTCATATGGAAGTATGATACTTAAAAGCTTGCCTATCTGAAATCATTGAGGAAACAAGACAAAAACAATCCTTCCAGAGATATGTCCAGGTGCAAAGCAGGAGAGGACTACAACAGGGATCTGATTTTTTGCCTGGCCTCTGCCACTGATTCACTTCAATAATTTCTGCAAGTCATTTACTGTGCATCAATGTCCTTATTGATGGAGTAAAACCAGTGTTTATTTCCTTTCACAGAGTTGTCCCGAGTATGACTAACCACCACTTGTGCAAATCTTTGGATGAAAGAAATCATTTGAGTTCTAAGCTCTTAATATATATTAGTTATTGTACTTTAAAACAGTCATCTCACTAGGTAGGAATTAACATTCCAAAGCCCATAGGGTGGATACCTTTTCCTACATATATATATAAAAGTCATCAAGTGACCTGCCTCAGAGGAAGGACAACTGAATACAGGTGAGTCTGAATTCATTCATGGAATATTTATTTAGAACAAGAAGCCTTGATTTGTTTTGATTTAGCATTTTGCCAATATTGTGATTGCTATGCTGTTTCTATATAAGGCCTCTGAGGTTTTTGTGATGGGAGTGAAAAAAAAAAATTCCTGCATGTGGAAAAAGCTATGTCCTGTAGCTTTCAGTAAGGACCCAGATGGATTTTCCATTGAATTCATAGGTGTTGGGTCAAGCTGTATAGATCTGGGCTTGTGAGTACTTAGCTTTAGTGTCAGAGCTCAAATGGAGCTACCTAGTGTACCTTGATCTGGTCACGGGCATTCCTGGCCTGAATAAGCTCAGTCAGGACAAGGGAGTCTTTCCAATGATACTGGTGGATTTTTTGTGGATTATTTATTCTACATCCATATGAGCTGGTTTGCAGATGTAGAAATGCAGCCTAGAGAAATGGCCACATGCTATTAAAACTGATAGTGTATTTTCAAGTGTTAACAGGATTAGCGTTAATTGCCTACAAGACTCATGATGTGTTTTGTGTTTGAAATCTACTTGGGAAAAAAACCAAAACATTTCTAAGCCATAAAAGCTGCTCAGTGTAAATGTGTTCATCGGTAAGGCAAATACAGTCAATTTTTTTTGCATTTGATAGCTATCATCTGATGATATTTTGGAATTTTATTAACAGGCACAACACATGCATTTATTAATAAAGTGGTTACCTGCCAATATCACACAGAGAAGTATTATTTCACCAAATAAATCTTGGAGTTGCCTTGCATGCTCTTAGCAGAGTATTAAGGGTCATAGTTCTTGATTTTTGAAATCAAGTTTTTCCAAAAGCTAAGGAAAAATCCTTTTTGAACAGAGAGGCAGGGGTTGTGTGCACTTTATAGCACATTAGACTTCAAACACCTAAAAAATTAAAGCAAAGCTAGTGGACCTGCTCATCATAAAGGCACACTATGGGCCTTCAGGAGGGGCCATGTGAGCAAGCAGTGACAACTGACAGGGGCTAAAAAGACCCCTGCTAGTCCAGGCTGCCAACAGGGACCTCCCTGACCCCAATCTTCCCAAGGGGAGAAAATACCTCTGTTACCCAAACCCTCTTCAGCTAATGCCATCTCTGTCTGGTGCCTCAGGGTGGAAGCTTTTGTCATGCCAACTTTGCTAGAGTGCTGTTGAAAATCAGTAGTAATTTCTTCATGTTTTGCAAACCACTGTGTTTCCAGGTCGACCAGGACAGCTGAGGAGAGCCATCACCATGATCCCCACACTGCTGTTGCTGGGTCTTTCAGCTCTTGTTGGTGAGACAGGTTTGGGTTGCTGTCAAAAGCACACTGGGAATTGTTTGCAGAAGGGTCTTGGAGAGGGAGTGTGCAGTCAGGCCTGAGGCTTCCTTCCTGCATGGCTCTGAAAGATC
Organism: Cyanistes caeruleus; assembly: GCF_971803275.1. Taxonomy (NCBI): domain Eukaryota; kingdom Metazoa; phylum Chordata; class Aves; order Passeriformes; family Paridae; genus Cyanistes; species Cyanistes caeruleus. Next base: position 30,977,057 of record NC_141703.1, read on the forward strand.
CTGTGTGGCTGAAGGTCCTCAGCTGCTCTATGAGGCTGCTTGCTGCCCACACGTGTCTTTTAAACCAGCTCATCTGGAGGATGGGACTGAAACCAAGGGAGTCACAGATATGTCTCCTCTTGGTTTTCCCAGATAACTTTATCCAATCTCCCTGCCTTCCCAGAAATGCTCTCACAAAAGTGGCAATCTGTTTGATGGAGGCTCTTTGTTCTTCAGTTACCAAGGAAAGGGGGTAATTTTCTGAGACTGAGGCAAGCATTCTCCTGAATGAATTCCTCACCAAGTTATTGACACAGGAGACAATCCCAGCTAGGGTGCTCAGCTACCACCAGCCATCATCTCAGTGGTTCCAAGCACTGGGAGGCATTGAGTGGGAACAGCCCTCTGAAATAAATGCAGAGGCTCTGGTTCTCCTCTCCCACACCAGCCTTTAGACCTAATGGGGCAAGTGCATATTCATCTAAATGGTCATTAGAACCCTTTGCTTCAATATTCAGTTAGAAAAGAACCAATTTCTGCTCTCTACCTTTCTTTGATAACATTACCGATGGAGAGCGGCGGCAACCATACAAGCAGGGCCACCACAAGGGGATGTGGATTGCAGGTCTGGACTCTCTCATGCTTGACTTGTATGCACTTGCATACAAAACTGCTCTGAGATCTTACGTGCTCAAACACCTTCATTTAATATTTCAGCTCCCTCTGTGAGTTCCAGTTGCTATGGCGATATAAGAGCTGTACAAGTCCCCATGGTCTCCTGTACAAGAGATCCTGCAAGATCCTCTGATTGTGGTATGTATCATTCATTGCTTGATTTGTCAACTTGTTTGTACCTGGCAGAGATATGCCTTACCTTCTGTTATTGCCAAATTAAATGTGGTGCAGCTATTCAATCAGCCAAAAGGGAGAAAGCGACACTTCCTCTCCCAAAATAGCTGGTGAAGCCTCCAGACTAGATGGGAAGTGGAAGGACAAACTTCCATAGTCAGGATCTTTGGACTCAAATCAAAGGGAAATAGTTTCAACCCTTTTTAATTTAAAACAGCTTCTTCATCAGCCAGGATTTTAGCATCAGCCTCCTCACAAAGCCTCAGGGCTCGTCTGTTTCAAGGGTACCAAGGGTATCCAAGATACACAGAGCCAGGTCCTGAGTGCTAGCAAGACAGCTGAGCTGGCCAGTGCTGACCTGCCAGTAAAGTCCCAGGTGTCTACCAGAATCTACCTCTGGTTGATTTATTTTTGGTAACTCCTTCACAATTCTCTCTTTCTTGCCTGCTGTTACTGCTTGGTGTCACCACGCAGCTGACTATGTCACATTCATCCTGATGACTATCATCATGTTGGTATCTCCAGGGATTTTGCCATGTTCCTCAGATGTAGGCTCTTCCAGAGCAGACACCTTACTGTGGGTGTTCAAGCATAGATCTGAATCTGCTTGCTTGTTTCCAAACTGCTCCAAGTTTGCTTTTAAAAAGCTCCCCCTCTCTAGCAATAGAATATAGCTGTTACTGCAGTGTGGCCAGTCTGTAGTAACACACCCCCTCAATTTTTTCAAATCCATTTTGAAACTTCATTTTTCTGATTCCAGAGGTGCAGAAGAAGAAGATGACCATGCATTCCACCCCCTAAGAATCCTCCCTGTTCCCCTGGTCATCCTTGGGTAGTGGAACAGCAACTCCCAGGCCATGGTCAGAGCCAACAGAGCAGTGCTTGTTCCTCAAACTCCACTGCCCAACTTGATGGAGATGCAATTTCTTAAATACTTGAGTTACTCCTTTGACACACCTGCTCAAGGGGGAGGCAAGGGGTTTGGACAGGGGTGTGTGTAAGTCTGCTTTTTCCTATGCTGCAGGATATGCCATGATACAAAGGACTGCAGAGCCAGACCTCGTACGCCTGAGGAGATACGAGATCCCAATTAAGAGAGTAGCCAGAAACCTGTGCTTGGACCCATCGCTCATCGGTGCCATCATGTCCCAGGACAGCCGTGTCGGCCTGCTCCTGGACAACGGCTGGGACCAGGGACGGCAGAAGTATGGCCTGATGCAGGTACTCCAGGGTGATAAGCATGAGCAACAGCACAGTAATGTAGTCCATACCCCAGGGCTTTATCTTAGCAAATGACTGTTCCATGTTTGAAAGAGCACTTTATTGCAATCCCTCTGCATCAAAGGCTGTGCTTAGGTGTTGTCCTGAATAAGGTCACTTCAATGAGTCAGAGCCTGGGAGTGCAATGAAGAGAGGGTGGCATTCAGAGGGAAATCCATTTTCTTGCTTGTCTTTCCTAGATCAGCAGGCAACTGCAACCTTATGCGGTGTGGGATAGTGAAGAACACATAAATCAAGGCTCAAATATGCTGGTTCTTTCCCTTAATGAAGTACGGGCAAGACATCCTACCTGGACTTGGGACCGGCAGCTGAGAGGTATGGAATGGGCTTTGTACTAGGAAGGGATAGACTGACTGATGGACTGATGGGAGTGTTGTGTGCTTGTTGGTGGCACTTTTAAGGGAAAAACAGCATCACTCTGGAATATTTTACAGCATCTCTTACCAAAAAAAAAAAAAAAACCAAACACAAAAAACCCCCCCACAAAAACCCCAAACAAACAAAAGAAACCCTCAAAGCCCTGAAATAACAAGAAGAACAGCAGAACCAGACCAGCAGACTGGCAATGAGAAATGGCTGTTAGGTGGATAAATAAGATAGAAAGCAACTAAACAAAAGTCACTAGAGAATGCAGAAACTGAGGCATCACAACACAACAGGATTATTGTGGCAACTTGTTAAGTTGCATCCAGGAAGACTGAGATCAAGGTTTCCTTGTAGTCCATGCTATCTGTGTGCTGGTTTGTTCACCCTAGGCTATTTCTTACTCTCCCTTCCTTTCCCTGCTACTGCCCCTCCTTTGCTCTGATTACACCCCTTTCTGGTAACAGCTTTCCATTTCCACCTGCATTTGGAGAGAGTCATGGGTTCCTTCACTATAGCAATAAAGATTTTACAAAATCAGTCACTTTTCAACAATAATGCACAACTGGGACATTGTCAGGCAATTCTTGTTTGGTGAGATGCATGGCGTTTTTTGCTACAAATTTTTGCTCTTAAATCTCTGTTTCTTACTCACAAGCACATAACAATTCCTTCTTAACTCTTTCCAGGGGGTATCTGCACCTACCATGCAAGAATGGGCAACCTCCCTGTCTATGAGGCAGACCCATGCATGAGAGACTACAGCTACGCCAACAACGTGATTAGGCGAGCCCAGTACTTTAAGAGACATGGGTTCTAGGTCGTAAACCCACCGAGCCTCCCCTCTGCAGACTGGCCCAGCAGTGATAGTAGTACCCAGAGCAGTTCCTCAGACTCCTGGCAGGACTGATGCTGGTGGCATTACCAATGCCACCTTGCTGGCGTCAGCAAATCCCAGCCTCCGGCTCGCTGATGGGCAAGATCAGCACAGCCTTCCAGGAGACCCCCCAAGGATGAGATCCCACAAGCTCGGGGCCTTTGAAAGGCAGATGGGGACAGACCAGTGCAATGTTTAAATTATGAGTGAGGAAGGTGACTCTTCCCATTCAGAGCTGCACCTCAGGGCGGTTTGTGCATCTCCCAGACGTGGAGACAAACAGCTCTCCCTGGGCATCAGCTGTGCTCTCCCCATCTGCGTCCACCTCCTTCCCTCTCCATGGCCAATGCAGGAGATGAACACCCTGTTTTCCTTCCCTTGGTGCTGCTGGCTAAGGAGCATTGAAGAGACTTCTCGGTGAGCCTTTGGTTTCTGCAGTAGCAGTTTTCCTGTAGCCAGTCTTGAGGGAGACAATACTAAAACATGCTTTGGTTGGTCTCCTGAGTCCACGGCCATGATGCAACTGTGGAGCTCATCAGGGCATCTATATGGAAAATACTGCAAGTGCCACAGCAGGCAAAATGCCTTTCTGTCAGAGAGCAGCCCTTGGAGCAGGAGTCAGCCTCATGCACACCCGTGCCGGGAGCTGTATCACAGCAATAGTTTTGGTAAAAACCCCCACAGCCTTTCCTGCCTTAGCTTTGGCACATTTATGCTGAGTTTCCTCCAAATTTAAAAGCATTTCAGCATCTGTCCCTCTGCCAGGATTCCCAGTTTGTAAAAGAAGTGAATGAGCTCTGGTCTGTTTGAAAGTGGATGGGTCTCTCGGTGCCAATTTATTAATTAGAGAACAAAAATGAGAATAAAATAGAAATAAAGATAAGTGTTAAATCCCAATGTTTATTTTTTTTCAGTTTCATGGGGCTTGGTGGGTAGCAATCTACTTGAGTAAATGACCCCTTTGAGTACTCTTGGGAGGGGTCTAAAACTCAGTTTGAGAACAGGGAGTGAATAATGGTGCTGCAGACTGGATAGGTCAGAAGAGCTGGGCCTGAGCCTGCCTGCTGACCCAAACTTGTGAACGTGGTAATAGGAATATTCACATTTCAAATTACCATTTTGGAGGTGTCAGAGTACTTTTCTTCCAGCTGCCACCATTGCTGATGCAGAAGTGATGTGCCTGGCAGTCCTTGCTGGCAGAAAGGGGCAGTGCTCTGCATGTGCCTGGGCTGCTAGGCAGGGTCAACACAGGCAGCATGAGAGCTGAATTGCAGACAGCTTTTGCAAGTAGAGCAATTTTAATGCTGTTCCCCTTGTCTTGCCAATCACTCATCTGCTTACCATCATGGCAAGGACAGCATAATTAGCATATGTTACAAGCAAACTAATTTTATCACCTCTGGAGACCAGAGGGAGCCATTGGTTGTCTCAAATGTCACCGATTTTTTTTTTTTTTTTTAAGACTACCATAAACAGTTCAGTGTTGAGCAACCACAGATATTGAGCTATATTTTGTCTTTAGTGAATTCTGAACTATGTTACAATTTCACTAAAATCATTACTTTGTAATACAAACTTATGAAATGTATCACATGGTTGCCTACTTGACATAACTTATGTAAAATTCATAGGATGAAGTCTTTGGTGTATTATGTTATGTAAACCTCTGTGTTACATAAGCCTCTTATGTAAAGCCTATGAATGAATTTTTTGGTAGATGAGTATAAACTTCAGATGGGGCAGGGAATCTCATTGCTGCCTATGTGTACAAAACTGGGGGTTGAGTTCCAAGGGTGAACAAGAGTGGAGCTTTCTTTGGTTGCCTTCATGTCATCCTCAGTTGCTGCCAGCAAGCTCCTTGTCACCACTACTGGTGCTGCCAGCTCTGCAGATCTCTGAGCTCCTCAGGAGTCCAATTTGTGCAAGTGTTACCTATGAAGCTGCTGCTTCATGTTGTGGTAGCATAGCAACACCCAAGGACCTGCCTGCTGAGTTGTGCAGCATCACCACGAAGGATAATTTATATTTTAAAGTCTATTTAAAATTCCAAGTTCTGAAAATTCCATATTTTGTTCCAAATGTTGTTTTAGGGTATCAGAACTTTGCAGTGAATGCAGAAAATCTCTGCAGAAAATGAGTTAAAGCTTGATAAATTGGTAGGAAGGAGTAAATAATTAAGGAAAGTTTAACAGTAGCATGCTGCCTTAAATTGTGAGCAAGTTTCCTGACAAATAATGAGCTCAGATTGTTGTTCCCTTCTGATCTTTTTCTAGTCATGCTACTGGAAGTTTTTTTCTGCCTGATGTAGACAGAGCAGATGCAGTCACACTCTTGGTCACCCTTTTGATCCATGGCCTGGTAAAAAAAAAACAAAACCAAAAACAATAAACATCTTGCAAAGCAAATGATCCAACACCAAGTAACACACCAGAAAAAGTGGAAGCACAGGCAAGGAAAAAGAAAAGCCACATCAGAGGGGAAAGAAAGGTCCAGGGAATCAAAGACCAAGACACCTGCCTGAAACATTGAGGAAGGTGCTAGAGTAAAGGATTGACTAGTTCCTTCAAGAGATCCAGTGGGACAACAAAGCAGCAAGAAACTGTAAGGAGGGTTCTGGCAGCCTGGCTTGGCAGGGAAAAACCATCTCAGATCAATTAAAATCTTTATCTAATGGGATCAGTGGTCAAGAGAGAAGCCATGGCTGTGCCATATCATGCCATGCCTGTTGCACCAGCAAAAGTATGCTCAGGACAATCACAACCCTGATGGAAAGTATAGCCTATGGAAATAGAGAATTAGATTCTTTTTTCCCAAAAAAATAAAGAGAGAAAGCACAGAGTTATGATTTTCTAATATGCAAAAGAAATGAAGGGCAATGCCCTACATCCTTCCATTCCCTTTGAGGGTAAGACAAATAGCAGTGAGTTTAGCAGCAGATTTGTTGGATACTTTAAAAAAAAACCTTTCAGGATAATGAAGCAATGCAACATTTCCTGGGTGTTTTAAATAACATTAAAGACCAACATGTAAAAGTAGCTGTACATCATATATAATCACAGAATGGTTTGAGTTTGAAAGGATCTTAAAGACCACCAAGTTCCAAATCCTCTGCCACAGGCAGAGACACTTTCCACTAGACCAGGTCACTCAGGGTGCCATCCAACCTGGCCTTAAACACTTCCAAGGATGGAGCATCCCATTTACAACTTCTCTGGACAACTTATTCCAGTGCCCCACACTGTGAGTGTTCACAATAACAAATTTCTTCCTAATATCTAATCTAAACCTGCTTTTTTTGCCGTCATGTTTTGTAGAGAAGGGAAATGCAATAGGTGTTGTTTAAGGACCTTTCCAGGCTAACACTGCTGAATCAGAGTCAGCAGCCAGAAAATGGAAAACAAATTACAGACACTGAAGAAAACCTTTCGCTGTTGAGGTCCAGTGATTTGGTTTTACAACTGATGTTACTACTGGGAAATCTATTTAAATGTGCTTCCTACAATAGAAAGCAAGTGTGAGGTGGAGTCTTTCTCATCAACTCGTTAAGCTGCAGGTGGCATGGGCTGATCCCTCCGTGGCTCAGGCAGGGATCTGCTGGGAGTCTGGAGCTGCAATGACTGGCTTTCAAAGAAACCAGGCAGAGGGACCAATTAAATTAATTACCTCTTTCAGCAGTAACTGAAGCAGCAGGAAAGCAGTGTCAAAAGCAAGGCCCTGTTGGGTCAGAGCCCTAAACCACGTGGGAGAACAGATTTTTCCAATGGTTGATTCCAAATGCTGCAGCTGGGTCTGTTTGAGCCACGTGTCCATGTCTCTCTCTGAGATATGCTGAAAACAAAGGGAAACACAAGCACACCAACACAGTGCTGAATTACTGTGTTTGTTCTGCTTTGTTACTCATTGCAAAACTGGGCTGAGATTTCCTAGCCAGCAACTTGTCCCCAGGATAGCGCCTCTTACATTGCCCAGGATGGGCACCAACCCGTGGTCCCAGGGACCCCTATGGAGCTAATGCTGCAGCTGGGGGGTAACTGTTTCTAATACTTGCCTCAGTTTGTTTAATTGCCTTCCTTGAAACTGAATACTCCCACATTGGATGCCCAGAGTCTGCTTTCTCCCATTTCAGTGTTAAAAGGGATCATGTTGTACGATTGCAACCCCAGAGCAGTTTTCCACCAGCATCCCTCAAACAAAATCCTTGCACCTCTCTCTAGCATTTGTTTCTGTGGGTTACTCAAATCCTAAAGCAGGGATTTATTGCTACCAAAAATTCTGCTTCTACACCTCATCCTGACGAGGCACTGATCCAGACAGTATGCAGGCTCCCACTCATGCCAGCAGCCCACATTTACTGCTCCTCTGGCCTCACTGACCACTCCCACAGAACTCAAAAAGGGTAGTACAGTTCTACTACAGCGTTTTTATCAGTAGCAACTGGGATTTCCACCCACAGATTTTTAGGGTGCTTCTCTTTTCCTGTTTTTAGATATTTTTTTATATTTTTATGCTGTAACATTTTTATCCTTCACATCCAGAATCACTCCTCCCCCTCTACATCCTACTCGGTCGTTCCTGTGAGGCTGGCAGTGCTGTATCTCATTGGTGTTCTAGCCTCCACTAAGTCTCTGTGACACCTTCTGTCTCAGGGTTGTCATTTGGTACAGGCTTTTGGGTTCTGGCTTGATTTTGAAGTCTCTAGCAACTGTGCAAAACTGTACAAAAAAGTTTTGATAAAAAAAAGTTTATCTTTGCTTTGTTGCTTAATACTGCATGTGCCAAATCCTTGCCACTGTATTCTATTTTGTCTTCCTCATGTATCATGATCATGATGTTTATTTCCCTTGTGTGTTTTTTCAGAGGTAACCTGAATGTCAGCCTTGTCCACCTTGCAGATCACAGGAGTTCAAAACTGGATACTCCTCTGGATTTGTCAGCTTTCCTCTGCTTCTAGTGGAAAAGTTCCTCTAAAAGCTCTTCAATTCCCAGTGACACAGGTTGTCTATGCCACAGCTCAGGTGCAGCCTGTCCCTTCTACGCTGCACCTCTCATCTATGTTTTGTCAGTTCCTCACACGTCTCAACCATCTACAAATCTCTGCATTTCCCTATGAGGGAAAGGCTGTCAGCTTGCAGCCTCAGGACACAGACCTTCTTCCAGCATCCAGAGCACTGTGCCATCCTAACACGGGCTGGGTAACCTCTCACAGCTTAAATGGGCTTGATTGCCTTGGAAAGCTTATGTCAGCTTAGTTTCTCCCCTGAAAGCATAACTAGGATCATTCATTTCTTATGCACCCTTTATTAAGCTAATTAACAATTAGGAGAAATGTTCAAGAGCATGAAGAAACCCACACAGTGAGGATGTGGCTGGCCTGAGACTCTACTGCTGCAGCCCTCAGTCTTCCACAAGCACTCAATTTCCAAGAAATGGAAAGGTTTCTTGTTCCAAAGCAGGCAAGGAGAAATTTGACTCATTTCTGTCCTTTAAATCAGGTTTTATTTTATTAATTCCCTGCTTATTCAGCCACCTCTTAGCTGATTCAGATCAAGAAACTAGCAAAGTTTTCAAAGGGATTTGGGTGTTTGCTTGGTTACAGAAATCAAAATTATAGATTCCTGTCATAATAATAAAAATCCTGGCAGCATATTTTTTCCTTTCCTCTAGAAATGAAGACAAACTCTAAAAAGGCACAGATGCATGCCTGAGCCATAAATGCCATATAGAGGACCAGATTATCCCACAGATGTTTGCCCTGAACCATTTAATTGCCATTTAATTCTTCCTTCCTGTCAGACACAGGAGAGGAAAGAGTAGCTGGTCCTAGATCTGGTCCAGTGCCCTGCAGCCTGGATTCTGGGTAAACCAAATTGTCCCTTCCCTGCAACTCTTGTGATCAACAAAGAGCTGCTTGCTAATTGATAATGGATATTGAATGGATCATTGTGGCCCTTACTATATCTGCTATAGGTGGATGACATACACTTACCATATGTACAAAATATTTCAGTAGCAGGGCTGTCAGGTTGCTCTGTATGGAGGCTGAAGAGCTAGCTGTGTATAAATAAAGACCCAGGGAATTCAGGTGAAACTGCCTAGGTGTGGCAAAGGAGGTTTGTACAGAGAATATGGGCAGGGAATAAAGTTGTTCATGGTGAAAGTGCTTCAATTACTGTGATGTAGAAGAAGCAAACTAGTATATCCTTTATGTTTCTGCCCCAGAAATAAGGGAACAGTAGCACAGACCATTTGGAGATTACTAGTTTGTGAATCAACTTTGGTGGTATTTTGAATTTTTTAAATGTTACTTGTTTCGAGCCACATCTGTTTTATTCTCCTTCCTGCCAGATGTGCTTGCCTCTGTTTCAAACTTCTTTACACTCAGTCATAATTGTGAGTGTGAAGAGCCCCATGCCTGAGCTGCTGTGATTTTTTGCAGCTGGTTCTCTATGGAAGGTATCAACAGTACAGCAAAAACTTACAGAATCTCTCAGTGCAATGACACGGGATGAATTCCCCCGCTAAAAATGTAGCAGAGCTGCTGAAAGAGCAGAACAGCATTTCACACCCACATAATCTACCATGGGGGAGAAGCGGGTCAGGATACATTCTGCCGCGGGAGTTCTGCCATCCGGTGGTTGTTTTCCTTACTGCTGCACAGCTACAGTAGCTTTGAAATCCATCCTCACTGCCTGCTAATTTGGGGTTGTTGACCTTTGTTGTCTCTGTGCAAGAGGGGATAAAAACTGGGGCCTGGCACAGTCTCTGCATATCCGAATTCTCAGCAGTTGCAGCTCTGGTCATGTTATTGTTCCTGGAACTTTGCCTGCAAAAATTCGATTAAATCCAGAAGCGCATTTTCCCATTGTCAGCGTGTTATTGCTTCCAAGAACTGAAGAGGAGCAGTTGTTTTCAGACAAGGTTCCTCCTAGTTCCAAACTTAGTAATGGGACTTTAAATTAAAGCTGTTTCATGTTTTAAATTCTAATTGTGTTTTTGCTGTAGAACAGAATCCGTGTTATGTTTGGGAGGATGCACAAGTTGTTAGGTGTTTCTGCTTCTCGCAAGACCAGTGGGGGTGGGAAGTGCACAGAGCCAGCTGTTCCAGAACACTTCCAGCAGACCGGAAAGCCCATTTGTCTCCAGGAAGCACATGAATGTGGGGAGACAACCTGCAGCAAACATGTCAGGTCTATGATCTTTGTTTAATATTCTTGTAAATGATTCACTGTACCAAAGTCTGTTTTCCATCAGGTGTTAGCATTGCTCCTCTCAGTTGATGTTTGTGTGTTTTCCCTCCTGCAATGGTGTGTTAAGACAACAGATAAATGCAGATAAATTGCAAGTCGAACAATCTGCAAGTCAGATAAATTGTAATGGGTGTAATTGAAGGATGCTTCTCTTTTATTTTCTTGTGCTATGGAAAAGCAAGCTGGAGCCAGTAAGTAGCATAGGATTTCAATTGACTCTCATCTTTTTCTCTTTACTTTTTTTTTTAATTTTTTAATAGAAGACCTACCTTTTTAAGATGCCTTCCTCCACTGGCCATGCAGGCAGCCCAAGACAAGCTTAGAAAAAGACAGCTAAGTTTTAGGTAATTAGGGGAGATAAACTGGACACAAAGCACCAGTTCACCTCACGAGGTATACGTGAGCTAGCATGACCAAGAGGTAATCCCCTCCAGAGCAGGCCAGACACACCATGACTGCATCTGCTAGCACAAACACCTGCACTAGTATCAAAAGGATGACATGGGTTTCAGTCATGGATCTGAAAGCACTTTAACAGCATGAGTCACACATTGCATTGGCCTGACAACTGGTTGTAAATACTGCTCTGTGCTGGTTTCAGCTGAAACCAGCACATGCTCTTATGCTGTTCAGAGCATTGTGGGAATATACTGAATGTTGACACAACTGGAGCTTTGGAGGCAACTGTGAAACCAGACGGTCTGAGCTGATGGTAGGCACTAATTCAATTGTTCACTCTTCCCTTACACCCATGCACAAGCTCATGCCTATTATACATCCTGGTCTCTGTCAGTCATTGCCAAGTAAGCAGATTTTTTCACAATCAACGAAGATCCTACTTGGGCACATACATTTATGCTGGGAACTGAGCTGACTTTGAGATGACATTTAAGACCATCACAGAAAAAATGAAAGTCTGCTGGGTGCATCCAACCCCTGAACCTACTTTTCTCTCGCCATTGAGAGTTTCCGCAAAACCTGAACTTCTGAACATTTCTCCACTATTGTCCTAAATTAAAAGAGACTAAATCTGGGACTAATCCACACAAAGGCTTAGATTTAAAACAAGATTCACCTCACTCTCAATCTGCATGCTAGAGAACTCCATCTGAATCTGAAGAAAAAATTATTTTATATAATCCGTGTATTGATTTCTAGGCATCCTTCAGTAAAATTAGTCAATTCTATCTTTGTTTTACTCTAAACAGATTCAGAAGGATTTAAAATGTCAGCTCAGCCATAATGACCTTTAGAAAATCTGTGTTTAGATTCTAAAAATGAAAGGAAAAGCAATGCAGTTCATACTGTAGGAGTTCCTGTCTCAGAGAAGACCGCAGAAGAACAACATGGAGAAATACCATGCCAAGATGGCAAAAGCTGGGAACTGTGAGGGTTTTGCTCCAGCTGCGATTGATTGCTGGTATTATCTCCTGAAAAGAGTCACATGCTGGGGCAGTGCTGAAGGATGGTCTGGGTGACCATGAGAATGCATTTGGTCTAATGCAAGTATGGTCAACCTTCTTAAAAACACAAATCTCATCCTTCCTTTAAGGCAGTCAGAAGAGTGGCAGGGGCCCTGTTGAAAGGCAACCCCCTAAACTTTTTCAGCCAACTCTTTGGCCAGGCTAAGGCAAATGCTGACCAGACTGCCACCTCCCAGAACCAGGGAAGGACCCCAGTGAGTATCAGTGCATGAGCAGACTGCCTTTACACTGTGAAACTTATGATTGCTTCCCAGCACTCCCGTGAGATTGAAGAGATTAATTGTTCCTATTTCACATTTAGATAATAAGTCTTGTTTCAAAAAGCACATTTTAACTGAGCATGCTGTAGGCTGCAGCTACTACCATCAGGTTAATTACATTTTATGCACCACAGGGGCCTGGCTAGTGGGGAATCTTGCTTCATTATTCATGCCTACATTTGTGCCTAACTTGTTTACCAAGCTGGATCCTTATCTGTAAAATCCCTAAACATTTGTTGTGTGCATAGGATCTGCTTTTGTAACAGCTCCAGCCCCCTCAGACTTGTGCTTTACTACCTCATGGATTAAGGGGAGGAGAGGAGCACCTGGAAACACTGTGAAGCAGAAGCAATCCTGCTTTCTGCATGCTATCACCTTTACAACAGTTGTTATTTTAAGGGTCTGACAAACAGTAGGGCTGGCATTCCTCCTCAGTGCCCAGATGTCTGCCCTTCACACATCTGTTGGCTTTGCCTGTGCTGTGAGAAGTACTTGTGTCCTCTCCATACAGTCACAAAAGAGGTAAATCCTGATATTAAGGACCAATATGAACACAAGCAGCCTGTAAGCAACAAAGAGCTCTGGATAAATAGTGGATAATAGTTCTGGTGTGGTGATGTTGCTGTCTCACTTTCAGGCTGGCAAACAGTTCCCGAAGACTGGATAACCATGGGACACTGAAGAGCACTTAGCCCAAGACAGAGATTTTATACTGGATGATAAATGCAGAAAAGTATCCCCAGCTTGGACAAAGAAGGGCACCTCAGAGGTTGAGTTTTGTCAGCTTTTAAACACTTCACACATATAAACTCAAGCATGATAATGCTCCAAGCACTGCTGAAAGCTAAACACATTCCAGTCCCTATGTTCACATGGAATAATATTCCTTAGTATGCACTAAAAGGAATAGAAGAAAAAGATGAGCCTTCTAGCAGGTTTTTTTTTGAAACCTGGCAAAGACCATGACATTTTTCAATTGCGAGGAACAAGGGTGGGCTTTCCTCCTCGTCTCTCCATTCCATTTGTTTTGTGGTTCTATACCCACCTACAAAAAGCAACCTATCCTGGTTGCCTTTCCTGGCAACTCTGAAGTACTATTTACCGATGAAGTAGCACCTCTGCTTACATTTTTCTTTCATCCTCATTCCAGGTGGGATCTCAGCCTATAATGCAGGAGTTAACACTGTCCACACCTACAACAAAATGGATATTGGCAAAACACACAACTATGCCAATGATGTGGATGTGAGAGACAGGTTTTGTAAGACAAATGGGTATTGAGATCTCTGAATAATGATTATATTTGAGGCCCCGATTGTATACTTTGCTTCTAATTAAGAACATTCTGGATTTATCCTCCCCAGAAACAGTAAGAAAGGGGGAGGACAATGAAGCCAGGAACAAGTACAAACTTGCAGTAGGGTTTTTTTCCAGCTAAGGCTAAAAACGTAACTCAAAAGATAACACGGCTCATAGTCTAAACTGTAACTTACCTTTTGCCTTTTATTTTTCATCTTACTTCATGAGAAGTAAGATTTTTCACCTGTGCCTGCAGTTTCTCAAGCAGCAGATAATGCTGCAAGGAAGTTGTAACACTACTTAACAAGATTTTACCCACCTTACGTTTTATCTGTCGACTCAGATGTCTAACAGTTGTACAAAGCAGCAGCACCGGCCATTGAGAGAGGCTGAGCTGTCCCTGTCAGAGGCTTTAAAGACCCAGCTGGACAAAGCACTGAGTAACCTCATCTGAACTCTGTGTTGAGCAGGAGGTTGGACTAGAGACCAAAATGGTACCTTCCAACCTGAATTTTGCAATCACCTTCAGTCAGTCTGTTTGTTCTCTACACAAAAAGGCAATGTCTCTTACCTGCTTCAGAAAGATCTACATGGAGCATTAAAAAGCTCCATTACTGAAAGAATGTGGACACACACTGTGTTTGTGCAACCGGCTGGTTCAGGTTTTAGGGTTGAGAGCAAATCTTTAGAGAATGTATGGTCATACAGAGAAGGTTTGGAATAGCAGACTAACTCCACAGGAGTGGAGGCCCCTGGGGGGAAATACCATTTCAGAAACACCCAAACATACACTTATATTAAAAAGTTAAAAAAAATACAATTTTCTTTTTCATTGGAACTGTCAGCTTGTCAATTAAACACCTCTGTAAACATCTCTTGTAGCTGAATCTTACTCAGAAATAACAGGTACTATGTATTATCCCTTCTCTCCATTTGGGAGCCTGCTATTAGCTCTGCTTTAGCTTCCGTTGTTTATCAGACACTTTAAGCTGTGAACTGTACCACGCCTTTTCATTAACACAGTCCCTCCGGGATACCTTGCAGTACTTTTGTAGGCTGCAGCGTCAGAGATCCATACGCATATCCATATGCGGGGCGTGTGGGATGGAGCTGGCAGAGCCCTCTGCTGGAAGCTCCCCAGGCTGCAGTGCCACGGACACGAATCCTCAATGCACCTGACAAGGCTGAGCCAGCCTGGCTCTGGTGCTCTGGGACACTGATCCAGGCACAAGTCTTAGTATCTGCTATCCACTAGCAAGATCCATTTGCCCAATGTTTTGTGTCCTAGTACTTGTACCATCTCTTTAAAGAATGCCCTGTGCCTTGGATGTACTACACATGTCCTTCAAAAGGGCTCAAATTCCAGCTTGTACCTCCCTGTGGAAATACCATCAACACCTTGCAGACTGCAGTTATAACACACTGCAGCACAAGATGCTGTGCAGATGCTGGAAGAGAGAGGTGAGAAAATCATCATTAATTTATCTTAATTAATTAATTCCATGCTATTTCAGCTCAAATTCTCATTTCTGCCTTCAGCCTGGCCACAGGGGCCATTAGACTCCTCAATGCCACTACCACAGCCTATCTTTTTCCTTCTGCACAGCACCTCCAGCTTTTGTCCCTGTACTATCTCTTCCTTTGAACTCCTACAGGTGTTTCCTCTTCTCTGCAAGCAGGCAGAAAGGATAAACACTAATTTTCAGTGACTGCATCCCTCTGATGTTCTCGCAACATGCAGTCATTAAGATTAACTCCTCTTCAGTGTGTCTAATGTGGGAGAGGCTCACAGTGTGCTAAATTACAGAATTTATCCTGGCTGGAATGCAAACTACTTTATCATTTGATACAGCAGCAGCTTGCTAACTTTAGCCACAGTTCTTAAAACTGTAAACAAAACTACACACATAGTAGTATTTTATAAGCTTGCAGCCCATAATTCTAACTCACATCAGAGGTTTCCTTCAGGGTCTCTACACTTCTAATGTCTGCCATTTTAGAAAAGGAAAAGCATTAACTTTCACACAGACTGCAGCTCTTAGGCTAATCTTACTGAACACTTAGGATCAGTATAGGGGATATATATGAAGACAGCAGGTTTCCTGAAATCAGACAACAAACCAAGAGGTGAACAACTCCTGTTATTCCCAAATGGAGAGTTCACATGCTTTGTAAGCTACAGAACAAGCCAGATGACTGATTGCTAGGGAACAAGCGTGAGATCTGGATAACCATGGTAAATCACTCTCTGTGGACAGCCAGGGAATTCTGACGTGACTACTAAACAGAGGGCTTTTCAATTCCAATTCTAATTCCCTCTGCTGTGCAGTGAAAGTTCTGCAGTACTGATGTAAATCTTTACTGCTAGCTGTGAAATGTCCCCACCATCATTAGCTAGATCTATTCTATTCACTTCCCTGCTTATTTGACTTTATAAATTAAGTTCTCTTACAGTTAGCCAAAAACTGCAGCAATCTAGCCACAAAATTAAAACACAAAGACAGAGAGCCTGTAATTCATTTAATATTTCAGGTAACTATTAACAACATTGAATTTCATATCTGTACACCTGCAATTCTTCTTTAGGCATCAATATCACCTTTGCCATTCATATCAGAGTAAGAATTTTTACATTTCATACACAAACTCTTAACTGGGGATTTAAAGTACTTATTTTATAAAATGTAAATCCAACCAGCACACCCTATGACTTAATTTCTTTCTGCTCCACAGGTTTCAGGCGTGTTTTAATGACAAGCTCTCCCCTGTTTGTCAGAAAGGTGCTGGAAATTTCCTCTTCTGTTGGCAGTCCATGGGGTAGTTTCAGTGGCTGTATTCTACAGGCAAAAGAGTCTGCTTAGTGAAGTCCTGTGACTAGAAGAGAGTTACATTAAATGTTCCAAATAAACAAATAGATATACAAATAGTTAACAAACCTTATCAGATGTTTAACAACTTTCAGTCTGGAATTCACAGAAGGGATATTTTTGTGCAGTCTTGGCTGATGTGCCTACATAAGGGATAAAACAAGTTTTACAAGTGTGTTTCCAAATCCCAAATCTTTGTTCACTGAACTTTGCACACTACCAGTAAAAAAATTTGCAAATGTAGTAGAGAACTGCCATGCATCAAGAACATACATAAAAATATGCAATCAAAATTTGATTCCAGGAAAAAGACAATTTCAGCTTTATTCCTATTTCACTATAAATGTATAAATTTTCTTCCAACTGTTAAAAATACTACAAATGTACATACAAGAGTTTAGGTGCAAAACTGCTTTCTTCATTTCTATCTTAAACTGATCAAGCACACATTTCTTTCTCTGTAATATAACAGTGACTAGACAAATATTTGCAGTTAGCCCAAATACCTTGGATAAACACATCTTTGACACAAACTTTTAGAGTCTTAAATTTGGAAGCCTTTTCATTGATAAACAAATTTTATTTGCCTTCCTACAATTTCTGAATAACATGACCCACAGAGACCTAAATTCAAAATGTTTACAAACCTATTTCTATTGTTTTAGAAGAATTCTCAGGGTAAAGCTCTCCTCAGGCAATGTAGCACAATACCATACAGGGATATTTTGAATTCCCATTAAAAGCACATTTGCCACAAACATTCCTCTCAGCTCTTAAACACATCATCACCTTCTCAGACCGCTTTATGGCTGCTATAAATGTAATTCTGGTTTGTGACTGCGAAATGGAGGTCCTTGTAAAACCCACCACATTAGTGCAACATTTCTGACATACACAAATATAAAGAACAACAATCTTACTTTATCCAGTCCCAGATCACGTATTATCTTCTTTTCCCAATATGGGCGACCAATGACACTTTTTATTCTAGTAATAACATGGATTTTGTGGGGCTCCTCAGGGTCACCTCCATACTTTTCATGATCTCCAGGCCGTGGCTGAAATACCTAGAATAAAAAGTTCACAAAACCAGAGGTTTTTTCCCCAAATACCTGGCCATCAGTACTGCAGTTTACTGTCCAAAACATACTTCAACCTCGGTAAAAATTCTTACATATTTTTCTTTTCAGGCTGTCAAAGCACCAACAAAGAAACCTCAAATTTAGGTTTTACAACATGAAGTCAAACTTATTTCTACAATGGTTTGCTGATAAATATAGTAACTCTTGAGTTCAGCCACACAACGGCATAGAAATACATGGACAACACCCAGCACAACACCTAATTCACATGCATTTTATCAAGGAAAACGATAAAAGGCTGTGCTCAGCCTCTCGATGGCAAGTTTCCCACAGGTCTTAAGAAACACTTTAGGGAAAACAGTCAACTAACACTAGATGGTACCTCGCAAAAATAAGCTAAAACTTTAAATGTGAAAATGTAAAGCGCAAGTGAAGCACATACCGAGTCTGGAATTCTCGACCTGGTAAAGAGACAACGAACCCACACTGGGGACACAATCCCCTCCGTCCTCTTTCCCAGCACCTGCAAAGAGAGGAGGGCACTTTCACATTTGTCTGCACTTTCCTTATAACTCTGAGCATTTGCAAACAGACGACACAGCTACGAATGCCAGCCCCACCTTCCCAGCGGCTGCGGAGCCCCGAACAGGATCCCCAGCTGGATTAACCCCCACAAAACCCCGCTTGGATCCCTTTCCCGGAATCCCATCTACATCCCCACTTTCCCGGAGGCTGCAAGCCTCAGCCCCAGCCTAAATCTCTCCTCGGCTCCCCCCTTGGCTTTTCCCATACAGCCCATGCCCACTCCAGCTCCTCACCTTCCCGAGGCCTGCATGCCCCAGGCCCGCCCGGCCCGCCGCGACCGCCATGTCGGTGCGCACCCTTGTGTGTCCCGGCCGCACAGCGGTGCCGCGGCACTTCAGTTCCGAGCGGGCGGAAGGACAGCGGTGCGACACCTCCGCTCCGTGTCCCCGCCCGTCCCTCTCCCATCGCCATCCCGGTCCGTGTCCTCATCCCTGTCCATGTCGCGGGCGGGGAACAATAACACTGCCGCGCTGGAGCGGGCCGGGGCGGAGACGGTGAAGCGGGCGGTGCAGCTGGACGTGGCGTCCCGGTTCCAGGAATCGCTGGTGTGCTACCAGGAAGGCATCGACCTCCTGCTGCAGGTGGTGAAAGGTACCGGGCTGGGCACCGCCGTCGGGGCCCGCGGTGGCCCTGGGGACACACGAGCGGTGTTGGACCCCGGCGTCCCACGGGGAGGAAGGGGGAGCTGGCGATCTCCTCCCGGGGGAGCCGGGCCAGGCAGGGCTCGGGAGGGCCTGACCCCGTGTTTAACTGGCCCGTGACTTTTTGTGATTCACAGCCACGACAGATGAGGCGAAAAAGCGCCGCTACCGGCAGAAAATATCCGAGTACATGACCAGAGCCGAAGACATTAAAAAACACATTGAGAAAGAGAAACAAGGTATAAATACCTAAATGGGAGGGTACTACGAGGAGGAAGTCAGACCATTCTCAGTGGTGCCAATCACCAGGACACAGGCAAGGGGTAGAAACTGATGCCCAGGAAGTTCCACCTGAGTATGAGGAAGAACTTGTTTACTGCGCCGGTAAAACACAGCAGTGGGACAGATTGCACAGGGAGGGTGTAGAGTCTCCCTCTCTGGAGATACTCAAGAACTCGCTGGACACAATCCTGTCTGTGTGCTTTGGGATGATCCTGTTTGAGCAGGGAGGTTGGATCAGATGTCCCACTGAGGTCCCTTCCAACCTGACCCGTTATGTTATTCCATGAGCTGTGATGTACCCAACATACCCATTTGCTTGTAATTGTCTGTTGTTACATGAATGTTTGAAGGGCGAGGTGGTTTAACATGGAAATTATGTCCTGACCTTTCCTTAAAAAGAGATTCACTTTCCTTTCAGATGGCAAATACCATAAGCAGATCAGGATAGAAGAAAATGCAACAGGTTTTGGCTATGAAAAGCTTTTCCACGAGTACCTCACTGAGATTGTTTCTGAAGTTTGGGTGGAGGACCCATACATTCGGCAGGTTCATCAGGCAAGTAGATATTTGGTGTAAGTGATACAGATGTAGCCACTAGAGAAATTCCAAGCTACTAAATTAAATAAAACTTTTTCAGTTGTATAACTTTCTACGATTCTGCGAGATGCTAGTTAAGGGGCCATGCAAGGTGAGAACAATCCACCTCCTCACTTCCTATGATAAGGTAAGTATCTAGATTTTGGGTTCTATTTCCCTGTACTCATATCATGTCACATGCAAAACAAAATATAAAAATGCAGTCTTGTTCCTACTTACCAGGACTTGTTATACTCAGGGTATCAGCAGAAAACACAGATTAAGAGAAAAATTTGATATTTGAACATAATTAATTTTTTAAGTTCAGAGTTTTCTGGTTAACAAAATCTGGGTAAGCAGAACCTTATGATTTCTGTGACAGTTTTGTTGTGGAAAACATCATAAAAACTTAAGCATCTGCTGAGACAAGGGGTTTTTTTTCTCTTGTGACAGATGTATTTGTCATTTTAGAGGCTTTCATGAGCTGAAATCACTCAAACTACCACTGCACTTATTTAAACTATTACTGCACTTATTTTGGCTCAAATAGTACATGTTTAGTTTCAAAGGGCTGGGAGTGAGCTCCTCCTCCACACCTCTTAGCAAATATACCTGTAGTCTGTCTTTGAAACTGTAAATCTGCCTTCATCCAGATTACTTTCTTTTGGTTTACTTTGATACTGAAAAGGTTTTGTGTGTGAGTTGAAGAAGTGATGACCACAACTAATATATATAGTTAAAAAAAGAAAACAAAACCCCATCACATTATTTTTACTTTTGATAGGGTGGTGGGAGTAGTCAACAGATGGCTGCCTTGGAAGAAATAAAACAGTCATTGAGTAATTATGGAGTAACACTGAATATTGACTTTTCATCTTCAATACATGATCGAGAAATCAGGTGGGTGATATTAAAAATTACCAAATCCCAGTTATTTGAAATCAAACTATTTAACCCTAACTTTTGAGGTAATTACAGCTGTGGTTGACTAAGTAAAAGGTTGTGGCCCTCATTGGATGAAATCAGCCCTCTGTAGTTTATATTTTCTGATTGTGAATTGAATATTTGTTGTCTCTACACAGAATGGCGTCTTCTGTGGTTCACACAGGCATTGGTGATGCTAGCAAATAATTGTGATTGAAACAATGTCGTGGTTTTAAACTACTAACTAAGAAAATTACTTACTTCTTGCTGTGAGATATGGATTAGAATAAGAGCAAAACAGGCATACAACTTAAAAGGGGAAAAAAAAAGAAAGTTTATTGACAAACCACAATAATAAGAACACCAGAATAAACTTCCAGAAAAACCTTTCTATCCCCTATCTACCCACTATTCCCTTGTTCACATGACAACAGAGACAAAAACTCTGGAACTCTGATAGTTAAAACAGTCTCAATTCTTGCTAGTCTTTTTACCAATCTTTATAGAGAAACAGAAGTTTCTTCCTGTTAATTTATGGAGTTTCTCACAAGAAAACTATTTTTGTTATAGTTTTCTATTGCCCTAATGTTAGCTGTCCAGAGATGCTATTATTAGAGTTCACTCCTCCCATTCTCACATCACTCTGAGGTGTGTATGGGCCATGGGTCTAGAGATAGCATTTTTAAGGATAAGTTATTCAAAGGCAAAAAAAAGAAAAAAAAAAGTCTTCTTCATCTGTTTCTGTGAGCTTCACTAGAAAACAGTTTTCTCATGGCCTCTCAGGGCTTCAAATCTCTCAACAGTTTTCTCATGGCCTCTCAAGGCTTTTAATCTCCCAGTACTTCACTATACTATAATTACTCTTTACTCAAATTTACACTTTGAACACTATTCCTCTCTAGATCCTATATCATGAATTAAAGGAGTTCTTTTCAGGACTTTATTGTCCATCTCCATAGTTTTAACAGGGAGATATTTCAGCTTAATTAAAGCATCTTCTTAATTCTCTACCTTTCCTGAAGCTTCTTTTCTTTCCTGTCACTGGTAGTTTATAAAGTCTCTTTTCATGTTGATCTTTCTTTCTCTCTCTCTCTGGATAAAAAGATTAATCCGCAAGTCTCATCTGGGTAATGAAAGAGTTAACATCTTGCCCAGGCTTTTGTAGATGGTTCGGTGATCTCTGCCGAACAGGAGCTGGAGCCGTCTGCGATGGAAGGTTCTTCATGGCTGCTCTGGAGCGTGTAGTCTCTGCTCCAACCCGCTGCAAGTCCAGGGTTTCCCTCTTTCTTCACTGGGCAGTTTCTAGTGAATTAGTTACAGCAAAACCTGCAGCCGAGCCAGAGATCGGCCCGGCCCGGGCCCGAGGAAAACCTTCCCCAGGCCCCCCCCCCCCATTTCCCGGCCGGGAGACGGGGCAGGCCCGGCCCCATCCCCGCCCGGCCGCATGGCCTGGGCAGGGAACGGGAGGCCTGGAGCTCCGGACCCTCCACAGCCAGAAAACAAAAAGAGCCCAGAGAGCTCTGCTTTTACATTTTAAGGTAGGGTTCACAAGTTGATCCCACTTTTCAATGGCCTAAACTGCTGTCAATTCTCAGCAATGACCGATAATTGGTCAGGAGAAAAGACTCCAAGCACTTCCCAGCAACTCCAACTCCCTTAAAGGTGAAGTAACTCCATGACAAACAAGGAGCTTGTGCATCATGTGGATGTAACCTTTTTGTTCAACATACTCATAGTATTCAAATTTGTGCATTTTTTAAAACAGATTCAACAATGGGTGGATGATTAAGATTGGAAGGGGTCTTGATTATTTTAAGAAACCACAGGTAAGGACGCTTTGACTTCTTTAACTTAAAACAAGCTCTTCTACCGTATATGCTCACCATGTCAATTCTCTTAATTTCTGCAGGGTCATTTCAGCATTGGATACTGTGACTTCGACTTGAGACCTTGTCATGAAACAACAGTGGATGTCTTTCATACTAAACACACAAAGCAAATGTGATCAGAAATGACTGCTTTTAATAAGTTTTTTCATAAGCATGAAAATGTGAGACTGAAAGATGTTGCTTGAGTCCAGCTGGTTGCTGACAGAAGCAACTCTTCTAAGTACTTAGTGCAGCAGAGCTTTTATAAACTGTATGTTTAAGAATATTTGAGACTTTCCAGTCTGAGAAAACAGAACTGCATGATGCCTTCATTGTATTTCTGTAATCTTAGTTAATATAATCCATGTCTAAATTTTATCTTGATTTCATAACAGACCCTCAATAGTGGCTTTCAAAAGCCTCTTTATTGCCATTTCTATTTTTATTATTGATTTGGTCTTGAACCTGTTTTGGATTTTATATCTTTTAACTCACAATCATTGGAAGCTGGGTGGCCACATGGCCTCTTTTATAAGCAGTCTTATTTATTTCCTTTAATTCCTGTATTCTAGTCATGAGTACTATTTTGCTGGGTTTTTGTCAATCCTGCAGTACTTTATTTCCCAGACTTTACTAGTAATCCCAAATTTCACATTCCATTTTCCAAGCTCTTTGCCTACAAACATGGTAGTGTTCAGTACACAGTCATTTTAGGGTTGTCTTATGTGTCTCTGCATAATGGCTTTTGGACTGGAAAGGCTGCAATCAGCTGTATTCTCCTCTCTGTCACTCCTGTGTGTCCTTTTATTCCATGATACATGGCCATATACCTGATACCCATCCTTTGTGTGGAAAGGATGTGTGATCCTCTCCCAGTCTTACTCCCTGACTTTAAAGTCCAATGACTGGCTTTTCATGCCACTCTCAACTGCAGTAAGCTATTTCTCTGCTACTAAGGTAGTCCCCTAAAAAGAATAAGATTTTTCAGAAGTTGGATACCCTGAGTATCTCAGCTGGTCAGAGCATGGTGTGAATAATGCCAAGGTCATTGTTGTTATTCCTGGAAGGGCCTTCCACTAAAGAGCTGGACTTGATCCTTGTGGGTCCCTTGCAATTCAAAAAACTGTGTGATTCTAAGCAATACACTGTTTAGAATAAAAACCAAGTCTTCCATTGTCATTCCTTCAGCCTTTGGAAACCAGAAGGTATTACCAGAGGTGCTGCTCTTTTTTTTTTTTCTTTCTCATACAAGAGTCCTTTGTTAGCAAGAATCTGCCTAAGTCATACACTCTGACATAAAAAACAGGCAGTGGCCTCTTTTTTAGGTCCCATCAAAGTCTTTTCACCCTCAGGACTGACACGTGCCTTACACTTTATGCCTTGTAATACAGTAGGCCTCTATATTCTAGTAGCATATTTATTGCTAGAACATTTTTTTGTTTCCTGTATTACTTTTCCCTGATGGATAGTGTATTCCATTGTCTTTCTTTTTTCCTTAATGTGCTTTTTATTTCATTTTCTGTCATCTAATGCTGCTATTCTTTTCCTCTTGTTTCTAACTGTTCCACAGCAATCAATAAGAAACGGAGCTGGTCTTTGCCTTGTTTTCTGGGTCATAATTTGCCAGTGGTCTGCCTTCTTTATCCTTTCTCAGAGTAATTCAGCTTTGCAGTGTTGCACCAGCAGAATGAATAATATATGTGCCACAGAGCTGTGTGCTATTAGTCATTCTCCTAAACATTCCATAGGAGCTTCCTGGCTTGCTGCTGTGATATGAAGTTTCTAGTCACTTGTGAATTTTATTCAGTTGTGTATAATATATGCCTATTTTTTAATGGGAATAAAGGTTATTTTTTACTATTTGTAGCTTCAATCATCTGTTTGATTTCTTTACTACATCAGGAAATTCAAGCAAGCTGTGTAATGCCTCATAAGATCCAGCCATGTTCTGGAGAAGGCTCACTGTAAATACAGTAATTTCCCAAATGTGAAGTGAGGAAGTGTCTTCATATCTTTTAACCCAGTCCAGAAATTTCAAACATAGAGAATCACAGAATTAACTAGGCTGAGATCATTGAGTCCAACCTATGACCTAGCATCACCTTGTCAACTAGACCATGGCACTGAGTGGCACTTAATAAACACCCCCAGGGATGGTGACTCCACCACTGCCCTGGGCAGCTATTTCAATGCCCAATCACTCTTTCTGTGAAGAATTATTTCCTAATGCCCAGCCTAAACTTCCCCTGGTGCTGCTTGATGCCATGTCTTGTCCTTTCGTGTTACATGGGAGAAGAGCCCAAACCCCACTTGGCCACAGCCTCCTTTCAGGTATCTCTTCTGACCTAATCAGAATCACATTACACTTATTCTTCAGCAACAGTGATATATACATCTTGAGCCTTTCTTTTGTAATTTTACTATATATATATAGATATTATTTAACATTAAAACTGTCACTTTCAGTTCATAGTTGCCTTTTATGGGAGAATCTTCTGCTAAGTGGTAACATAAGGAACCTCTTTCTCCTAGATCTGTATTTGCATTTCCAATTGTTTAGCTTTGATACCAGTACCCTTGGAAGAAGGAACTCCCAGCTTTGTGCCAGGCATAAGACAGGCACAAGAACAGAGGAGGCATATGTGGCCTCTGTCCCAGTTAGTCCCTACTGCCCTCATCACATAAACCCACACACTGAACTACCTAATCTTCCTCTGCTCTTGCACATGCATGGACAAAAGCGCGAACCCAGGGTGGACCTACAGTGATTCGCTACCCTGTGGTGAGCTCAGCTCACTATGGTGCTTGTACAGCAGAGGCACAGGGGCACCAGCACTCTGCAAGAAATGACTTTCAATCAGAAACCAGCGACATCCCTCTCCACACAGCTCAGTGGCTGCGACACTGCCTTTGGGCTGCTGTCCCCAAGGAGCAGGATGCAGGCTGGGGCACCCAGTGCAGCAGCCCAACACCAGTTTTACACCTTCCCCATTCCATCTATGTCAGCTATTTGTACCTTTGCTGCTACAGGGCCAATTTGGGATGCCTCCACCATTTTCCCTGGTTCAAGCAGCAATGATGTCTTGTGAGCAGTGGTTTCAATTCTACAGTTTGGGAACATCAGGTGCAGGCAGTGTGGAATTTAATTGCAATATTAAACAAAAGCACAAGATTGAACAGTTTGTTTTCTACAAGCTGAATTTTTCCCTTACTAGTGAATGTTTTAATTTTGTTTTCAATACATTAAATAAAAAAGCAGCAGAAGTTTAACTTGTATTTTCAAAATGCAAATCACATTAATCTTATCATATTCTCACATAGAAGGCTCCACCTGCTGTGCAACTCATTGTCTTGTGGACACACTCTTAGCAATGTTGTCACAAGCGCAGTGGTTTCGTTTGGGCAAAACTTGCTGCCCGTAAGACTCTTAACCAGTTCACTGTACAGTCCTGGTGGCAGCCACTGCTCTGGCAGATCAATGTTACAGACTTCAATCCTCCCATGCTTTACGTCCATATTTACTTTAACGTCAAAAACAGAATCTTTATAGGCCATGTTAAGACATGTGCTAACACTGAACTTCGGTGTCTTTCCATACACCCATTCCCAGGTTTGTAGTTCTTTAGTTTTGCTACTAATTCCAGGAAGCAGAGTCTCGTCAGCTGGATTTATTAAGGTGATATGGTGATCTATCTGGTGCTGCACAGCATATTCTTTAGCAATGGCATCCAGTAGCATCTCAGAAGTTAAACTAGGATCATCTTCAAAGAGATTTTTCACTGAGGCAGGCACACTAGGAGTGGCATTGCTCTTTAGCCCTCTATAAGGACTTTTTAGCACAGAAGATAAAACAAACTTATCTGCATTACAGAGTAAGGTACAGTGATGATAAGCACTTGTCCGTCCCAGCTTTGCAGCAGTTCCTGAGATTTTGTATTTCCCGTCTAGCAAGATGTCATATCTGTCAGTGACATGTACATCTAACTGGGGCCGCAAGGCTTTCAGTGCCTTCACCACAAGTTTCAGGTTTTCCATTCGTTCATATTTTTTTCTGGTTGTGAAGAAAGTCAAATTGATATTACCTAAGTCATGGTAAACTGTCCCTCCTCCACTTCTTCTCCTGGCTAGTTTTATATCTTTTTGCCTCAATAACCTGAGGTTGCATTCCTGCCAGGGATTCTGATGTCTCCCTATTACCACAGCAGGGGAATTTCTCCAAAGGAAAAGGACCTGTTGCTTCTCTAAATCCATATGGTCATGGATCCAGTCTTCCACAGCTAGATTTTGGTAAACATCATTAGAAACAGACTGGATAATGAGGCCTCCACTAGCTGTGCTCCAGAAGCAAGCTTTTGGAGTCCTGAGGGTGCAGGACAGCCAAAGGTAGTTTTTTAATGACTGGAGTACCATGATTTTAGTAACTGTACAGCGGATGGAAGGACTGCCTGCTCTGCTAATGCTGAATGTGGCAGGAGTGCAGCCGGCTCCTGTGACAGAACTGAAATGCCCGTGGTGGGCATGAGACAGCCGTGCTCTTCCCACCGCAGCACGCGAGTTCCAAGGCACGGTGCTCCTCCGGTGATGCCGCTCAGACCCTGGCGGGAGCCTCACAGGACATCCGCGGGTGTCACAGCAGCTGCTCCTCGCAGTCCCTGCTGCCTGAAAGACCAAAGGAAGAAACGGAATGCGTATTTTCCCATCCTTCATCGCAGCCTTGCTAATGCGGTTTCACTCTGCGTAGTCCAGCTTTGTCAGGGTTTTCTGCCTTCTTTCCCATGGTGTTCCCTCAGCCCCCGACACCGCGTTCCCGCCCGCACAGCCCCACCGGGCGCCCTGCGCTACTCACGGCGGGGAGCGGAGCTGTCCCGGCGGCCGTCCCTGTCTCTGCGGGCTCCTTGGAGCGGGGTGGCCTCGGGAGCGCCTTCCGCTTCCCGGGTGAGAGGCGCTGGGGGCGGGCGCTGCGCTGTCTTGCGGCCGGGAGGGCTGAGGGCGGCGGCCGGGGAGGGCTGAGGGCGGCGGGCTGCGAGTGCGGCCTGGTGCTCGGTGAGTGCCGGGGTCCCGGCTGTCCCAGCGCAGCCACGGCACTGGGCTGGGGAGGGAGCTGGGGGGAGCGAGAATGACCAGGTCACAGAATCACAGAACGGGTCAGGCTGGAAGGGACCAGATTGGGTCATCTGGTCCAACGTCCTGCTCAAGCAGGGTTATCCCAGAGCACATGGCGCAGGATTGTGTCCAGACAGTTCTTGAATGTCCTTAGTAAAGGAAACTCCACACCTTCTCTGGGCAGTCTGTTCCAATGCTCGGTCACCTGCACGGTAAAGGTCTTCCTCATGTTCAGGTAGAATCTCCTGTGCATCATTTTCCGGCTATTGCTTCTCATCCTATTGCTTGGCACCTCCAAGAAGAGCCTCACTTTTCATCACACCTTCAGATACTGCAGGGGTTGTCCACAATATTTACAGGGCAACCAGAAGCCAGTGCACAGTGCATAAAATGGATGATTTTTCTTTCAAGACCCAGATGTGCAGTTCCTCTCTGCAGGATATTCTGGATGCTAGAAGCTTTTCTGAATTCACAAGGAGAGTTAACACAAATGCGCAGAGACTTGTGAAATATACCCTCTGTGGTGCTCATGAGGATACAGAAGCCAAATGTCGATAGCATAATTCATTAACAAGTTGGAAAGTGATCAAAGACTAGACAGGAGTCAGACAAAAGAATTTGCGGTAGCAGATTGTCTTCAGATCTGCATTTAAGCCATTCTTAAAGTCTACCAGACCTAAGCTATAATTCTTTTTCAAAAGCTATTGTCTGTGCTTAAGCTTACACCGTGGGACAATGTTCACTGCTAGCTGAAGTTTTTTATCCATAGTAGTATCCCTATGGGCAAATACGCTCTGTATTTCTCTTGTTCATGGATGTAATTTCTAAAAGGTACATTACATGCCTTTGTCTTCCATTCTGCCTTAAAAGAACTGTGTGGGTGTAGTAGGACAAGTAAAAAGTAAGAAACCATCACAAACATGTATACTGGTGGTGTTTAATGAGAGAAACAGACTCTAAAAGGAGCTCGATGTGATGTGTGTGTCAGCACCTTTAATGTACTGTCATGAAAAAAAAAAAAGGTGTTTTTTTTTTTTTTAAGCAATTTGAAATGGATTAAACTTTTTGCTGGATTAGACTGGTAATAATTTTTCACTAGGGTGAAATGTAATGCACAAAGTAAAAAGCATGTGGACTTTGTCCATAAAAATGTTCTGGAAATCAAAGTTGACAGCAGTTGACAAAACGCAAATGCGAACCCGTGCATTCTGGCACTGGTCAGAAGTATGGAAATTCATCTTGTGAGCCAACTGATATTACCAAACCCCCCCCAAAAAATGTGGAACCACTTGTCTCCATTTTGGCACTTGATTCTTGAAGGTTTGCAATGTGTCATTTTGCCACGGGGTGTCCCTAAAACCCTACTGTGAGCTGTTGCAGTCTGTTTCTGTAGTAAAAAAAAAAAAAAAAATCTGTTTGCATAGTTAGAACCATAATTTGCTAAAAAATGTAAAATGTGCAGAATACTAGGTGGACAGATAAAAATGGCATGGAACTCTTTCTGGTAAGCTGAAGGATGAAATACACATGCAACAATAAATTATAAGGAGAAAGTATGAATTTGTAAATGCACATCATGATTTATTAATCTCTTCTGGATTGGACATATGATTTTTTTTTATGTCCCAACTACTATTGTATAAATAACGTATCTGTAAAATACACCAATTATTGTTTTCACTTTTGAAAACAATCCTGCATATGAATTTAATTTCTTTTTTGATCAACAGAACATTGTTTGGTATACAAAAAGCAATGCAACTGCTCTGCACAACATTAACCAGTCTTAAGATATAAAAGATGTCACCATATGTCCCTTAGAGGATACCTTAGACATACCAGAACAACAAAAAGCAATTAAAAATGTATAATTTGACTCATAAAATGAATTTTCATGAAGAATAGTTTTGTTAAAGTTGTGAAAACATGAAATACCCTTTTCACATCTCTTTTGGAGATAAACATGATAATGCAGAGTCTCATCTTCCACCATGCCAAAATCTGAAAGTAAGATTTACAAGAAATCCAGGATGGGGAAAGGAAAAAGAAAAATACTTGTTTCTGTAGCTCTGTTTCTGGAAGTTAAAATCTTCCAGTTTCTTTTCTGGCTTTGGATGGGGATTGTATTTCAGAGGTGTTACTCACACTTTATGTCTGAAAAGGTGAGTTGTACCCATGTGTGCTTAATAGTGGCTGCTTGCCAAAAAACCTCATTATTCACCCTGCACTGTCTCCAGAATATAAAACCTAGGCTAGTTGCTAGCAGGGAAGAGAGAACACTTTGTTTTGTTTCTTAGCTTGACTTTGGGACTACCTAAAGCAGCCTCTTTCAAAGGCTGTTTATAACCTGGCTATGAGCAGGCAATAGGAGTCAGAGGGTTCACATGGCCTCCTTACCCTTTTTGCATCACTTTCTTCAGAGGCACCAGTTTGCGTGTCCCTGTCTGTGCTATTACAAGATATGTGCAGCCAGAGGTACTCTAAATAACTCCTATCTTGGAATATAAGAAAACATAAGAAATAATTTCTCTCAAATTATTTTGTTGGTGGAATAAAAAAAAGCTTAATTAGTCTCATAATACTCTGATGTTTTAACTTCACCATGTTTGTAAACCACTGCTGTAAGCCCCCTGTAGAAGGCCACCAAATTTGTCAGGCATGATTTGCCATGGTGAAATCATGTTGACTGCCACTAATTACCTCCTTATTTTCCATGTACCATGGGTTGTTTTCCAGGGGGATCTGCTCCATGATCTTGACAGGTACAGAGGCAAGAGTTACTGGCCTGTGTTTCTCTGGGTCTTCCATATTTCTTTTCAAATCAGTGGTGAAATATATCGCAGCAGTAAATTCTAACTGCTATATGGCAAGTGTAGTATATTTTAGGATATATAAATACTACCATGTTTTCCAAAAAGTGCTCTTTCACTAGTTGGTAAAAGTAGGATTCTGAGTGAGCAAATACTGTGTGTAAATTCTGCATGTAAATTTGAGTCCTCAGTGCTCAGTGAGGTACTGAAGGTGCCAATTACTTGATTGCTCTGATCTGTTCCCTAGGACTAGGGAAATGCACATAACTGTAGAACCTGAGTACCTCTTTCAGAGAGAGCAGTGTATTAGGATGGGATTCACCTAATTTAATTGATATGTCAACAGTAATGATGACTGTAATAGATATCTAGGCTGTCTTTATCATCAGAAATACTCCAAGGATATGATTCATTTTAGTATGAATGCCAAAATCTATTGTAGGAATCACTTTCTAGAAATTATTATTTGTAGTGATTCAAAATTACATTGGTTTACTCTTAAACAAATGAGATTTATTGTGCAATTTTGAATTTCAGAATTGCAGTTTACCTTCAGGATCTGTTTTAGGCTCTTAAATGATTGTCTGGATTTCAACAGTCTTACTTGCACATTACTTTATTTCCATTGCAAAAATTCACCTTTCATGGACCTTAAACAAAAATGGTGGCCTACTTTCTATCATATTTAAAAATCCATTAGGTATTCCAGTACAAATCTACCCTTAGTTTTGAACAGGTTTATTTCAAATTAATTAACATTTAGCTTCTATGTCCCTTTCTTTCTTGTTAGATCTATATTAGAAGAACATTCAGGCATATTTCCAATATAACAAAAAAGAGAAAATAGAGATATTCAGAAGTTACTTTTAAGTATTATATGTATATTTATTTTAATTAGATATCTACTTAATCTTCATTTTGAAGAGTATATTTATCCATTTTTCATTGAAATATCAATAATTACAAAAGTTTTATTTCAGTGCATGCATTCTCTCATTTATGCTAATGCAGGTTATGTTACAAACAAAATCTGAAATAAAGGAAAGGAGTCACCTTCAAGGCTTGATGCCTTTATTAAGTCACTGGAAAAGGACAGAGACTGCTATAAATGTGGGACTGAGAATTTGTTGAAGGAATTTAGAAACGCATTCTCAAGTCCTAAGTGAACCTCTACATGTGGCAGCATTTAAAAAAAATTAAAAAAAATAAAATTGAAAAATCATCCATCCAGGTGAGCTTGGGAAATCACTTTGGAAGAGGAGGAATGTATTTTTTAGAGTATATCTCATGTTAAACTACTAAAGCTATAACTACCATGAAGAAAAACAAATTGATTGTAAACAGAAGCATGCATAAGATGGGAATGGGCCAGTAATAGAAGTTTTCAAACTACATATAATAAGAAACTGTTTCAAGCATGTTTGTTTTTCTACTTTAATACTATATCACCATATTCTTTAAGGGAGTGGTTCCTGATTCAGAAGTCTTGAAAATATTGAGAGAATGTGAAGAACTTGAGTCAACATAGAAAATAAATGAACGTCATGGCAGAAATTCAGGGCAACTTCAAAGTTTTAACAGCTGAGAGAGACAAAATTCTCAATCTTTATGAACAGGCAATTTTATTTATATTTGTGTGATTAATTGAAATAACAAGGTAATATGCAAGAAAAAAATATTTTTGGCTTCATATGAAAAAAGAAAGAATGCAAAGTATTTGTTTAAAAAATAGGGGGAAAAAGTTACGGAAATTTTGTGATTTGGGTCTGTCAGTTCAATACAAGTTTGTAAGTGCTTTCCTGAGTTAAAAATGCTTTCCTGAATCAAAGAATGTGTGCACAAGTTATTACTTCATCTTCGCTATTCCACAGTTTCTGGGACACTCCACATTACTAGCCACAGGACCCAGTAATATATTGATTATCTATTCTATGTTTCTGTTATTCTTCTGTTTTTAAAAATAGGCAAAGGAGATTTCCCCACTTTGTCAAGAAGTTATAAAATGTCCCAGGACTCCTAAAGCCACAGTTCAAGCTGTATTAAGACACATGGAGATAGAAAGGGATAGACCACTGTCAGATTTCCAAAGGATGCCTGCAGAACATGTTGGCCTCAGGGAGCAGTTACAGGTTTTATTCTGTCCCATCCCACCTCATCCCCCCACCACAGGTTATTTAAACGTAGAAGCTACTTAACAGTGTAATTAAAGTTGTTAAGAATTTCTGTTCTGGTCTTGAGAATGGATTGCTTCACAAGTCTGTGTTGAGTTGAGACTTGTTCTATATGTGATTTTGTTGTTGCTGTTATTTGATACAGATTTCCAGAGAAACTTTGTTTATTAAAAGGTTCATTTGGAACAGAGAGTTGAAGAGCTTGAAACTACTGTTCACAATGTAAGGGAAAAGAATTATTTATAGAATTGTAAATGTAATACAGGTGATGTTAATGGTTAATCCTGCAGGACCAACCTGACTGCTACCAGGAAACAGCAGGCTGAGAGCAGTGGGTGTTATTTACCAAAACTCTTTCCCTTCTACCCTGCTCTGGTAAGGCACCAGCTGGAGGACTGTGTCCAGCTCTGGGCTCTCCAACTCACAAGGACATGAACCTGTTGGAGTAAGTCCAGAGGAGGCCATGAAGATGATCACGGTGGTCTGGAGCACCTGTCCTGCAAAGACAGGCTGAGGGAGCTGGGGTTGTTCAGCCCGGAGAAGCGAAGACTTTGGGGACATGTTTTGGCAGCTGGGTTAGGGTTTGGGTTTAGGGTTGGGGTTAGGAGGTTAGGGTTAGGGTTTGGAGTTAGGGTTGGGTTAAGGTTAGGGGTAGGGTTGAGTTTAGGGTTAGTGGGTTAGAGTTTGGTTTAAGGTTAGGGTTATGGTTTGGGGTCAGGTTTAGGGTTTGTGTTAGGGTTGGGATTGGGGATAGGGTTATGGTTTGGGTTAGGGATTAGGGTTTGGGTTGGGGTTAGAGTTAGGGGGTTAAGGTGTGAGGGTCAGCGTTACGGTTCAGGGTTAGCGTTCGGGGTTACGGGTTAGGGTCAGGGTTTGGGTTGGGGTTAGCATATGTGTTACGGTTATAGTTTGGGTTAGGGTTAGGGCTTAGATTAGGGCTAGGTTTAGGGTTTGGGTTAGGGTTAGTTTTGGCTGTTTAAGTTAGGGTTAGGTTTTCGTTAGTGTGGAGGAAACCCCATCCTCTGCCAAGCACCCTCCTTGGACATCTGCCCCCTAATATAAGACAAAACTGCCTAGTCATGGTGATTAAGCTGTGGACCCCTTCCTGCTTCAGGACCCCATGTTTTCTCCCTGTTAACTATTGGTTGTTTTACCCCCGTGTCAGACCACTAACGCTTTTCCAATTCTCCCCTTCCCTATAAAAACCCCATCTTTTGCCCAGAGCAGTGGTAGATCATCACCAGCCCCCTTCGTTGAAGCCTGCATTAAAGAACTCCAGCAGAGCACCACATGCTCTCCTGTCTCTTGTCTACGTGCAGTTGGGGTAACCCATGCATGGACCTGACTGGGCTGATCTGAGCTGATCACTGCAAGAGCAGAAATCACTTCTAAAAGAGCTATTCACTTGAAGCCTCTTCCTACATTCCTAAGGGTTACCCCTGGCTGGAAACTGCCTGGAACCCCCCAGATGGCGGTTCCTTTCCCAGGATGTCTGTCTGGGCTTGTTGTCGGCAGAACTGGAGTCAGAGAGACACCCAGACCCAGCTGCAACAGGTTAGGGTTTGGCTTAGAGTTGGGTTAGAGGATAAGGGTTTGTGTTTGGGTTTATGTTAGGTTTATAAATTCTAGTTTATCTTATTTTTCAGTCTCAGCCTTCTAAAATCCTGCTAAGCTTTAAAATGTAATTCCACAGTTTATACTATTAAATGGAGTGCATCTGATATGAAGAACAGACTGTAATCTGAATTAGCTCTGAGTAGTTAATTAACTTTAATCACAAGCCTACATATGACATATAGTGAGTATAGAGAGCCTTGTTTTAGGTACATCATCTTATTTCTTCAGTTGTTTTTGTACTCCTTGAGAGCGATGCATCAACATGAAATTTATGGCACTAGTATTGAAACAGCTACTGTATACAGATGCCTATTGACTTGCTCTTTAGAGACCTGACCTTTGATTATAGTAACACAGAAATTAGTACTGAAAAATTTGGTTAAGGAGGAGAGGAATGAGGTCAGAAGCTTTTTACGTTAAAAGAGGTGTTTCAAATAATTTTGAAAGCACAGTCCCTTGCATGTTAAGTATAAGCATTTCAATAAAAGATAGAGGTTTCTTTAAACTGAAGATTTCAAACTGACTTTTGTGGAATCTGTGCAAGAAGCTTTGGATCTGTTCTTTTTTTAGCTACAGACGTGAAAGCCTCATGGTGATAATTTGGTTACATTTATGCAAGTGTTTTATAGTGATTTCTCTACATGGTTATTGGCGTAGGTGTGTAACTTAATAGAGGCCTAAAGCCATTATTGGTCATGTTTGGTCCCAAACCATGATTTCTCCCTTCCTACACTCATAATAATGTCTTCTTTTATGTTATTTTGCACTGAAAACTTTTCATGTTGATCAATGGCAAACATTTTTGCCCTTGGGCATAATTAACAACCAAAAATTTACATGAAGAAATTAAAATATTCCCAGAGATCTAAAAGATGGGAAATTGATTTACCTTCAAAATAAATGAAAGTCACATTTCAGGTCTTTGCCAGCTATCTTCAGTAAACTGAGTCAGGCCTTTAGTAAATGAGATGCTTGGACATTTCTTCTTCAGCAAAATGTTTTTGCTAAAAACAGAGTAAAAATTGAAATAAATTCTATAAATCAGCTCTTTTTTTTTCCCTCAGCTGTTAATGTTTGATTATATTTATAGTTAGATAGTGAACAGTTAGAACAGATGTCCAAAGTGGCACTAATGAAAGACACCACTGATTCTCTGGAAACTGAGATGAAAAGATTGACAAGAAAACTATTGAATTCTGAAACTGAGCTGAGTTAACAGGAAGCTGAAAATTCCTTTCTTAGGTAAGTAAAAATATGTAATTGCATTAATCTGACTAGTAACATCAGCCTAAGTTCACTGGTTTCTGTAACTGTTATATGGCTCAAAGAGAAGGGAATTTATGAAAGCTGCTTACGGATTTCCTTCATTTTGGAATGAAGTTGTTTTCCTCATTGCTTATTTATATGTAAATGTACTTGTCCTATTGATATGATGATATGGTGGAAACCATCTTCAGTGAAAAAGTAAAATTTGCTTAATTTAGAGTTAGGAGCTTTCTATTAGAAACTACAGGGATTGATGGGTTTTTGGTAAATAGCATATGAATAACTTTATTTTCATTTTTTAATTTTATTTTTTTAATAAAAGCAGGCAAACTTGCATAAACTAGTGAATGTCATGTCATTTGTTTTAAAGATCCATTCCTTAGTCTTGGAGCCTTTTCACAAGAAGAAATAAAACTGAATCTTTGCTTAGGACTTATGGTCTGCTGCTCAACTACAGCTCCCAGCCATGTTCAGAAGCACAGTAGGACTAGACTCGATCAAAGCCTTTAGGGAATAAAACATATGTCAGTGAGTGCTGCTTTGTAATAAATTGTCAGACTTATGAGCACTATTGAATTGTTGAAAAGTAGTTGCTTCTACTGGAAGATCTTTTTCTTTACACCTCCAAACCAAGCTGATAATTTTTTTCAGTTTCTTGAACAGTGTGAGAATCATTATTATTACTACATTTGAACAGATAATTTGAAACAGGTCAGGCATTCCAATGGATGCCTCAGGGGATGATTTTTATTTTAATTCTTTTTGTTACTTTTTTACAATCATCTGTTGCAAAGAATTCTTCTTACTTTTCTGTAATCCTTTACATGATTATTCAGAACTTAATACACTGAGATTAAAGTTAACATCAATAAAATATTCCAAACAGTCTAAAACAGATAGAAAAATCTCCATTTTTGCTATCTTTTGCAATTTTAGTGACCTTTCCAAAAGAAAAAAAAAAATATATCAGTGTCTGAATTCTCCTGTTTAATGTTTCTGCTTTTCCAGTTTATTGAATGAAAAGACAGAACTGAGTCTTTCAGAGATTCAGTGAAGCCTTGTGGAGAAAAAAACTTGAAATACAACTTAGCCAAGAGAAAATTATGCATTGTTTAGATGAAAAAACTGGTGAGTGACAGATCCAATTTTTATAATAAAAATCAATAGGCTAATTTTCATATCCTGCTGTCATCTTTTTTTTTTTATGGGTTGAAGGAAAAAGCATTGAATGCAAATAAATATACTTCTGAAAGTTTTAACATTTCACAATGCAAATTTTTGTTTTGCAAAAACAATGCAAAACTTTTGTTTTCTTTAATTTTTGAAAGGTTTTTGCATTTTAAAATTATGTGACAGAGCTCTGGGAAGTGTAAGTTTCAGTGACAACACATGCTGTGTTGTCAGCATGTGCTGACAACATGAACAGCATGTGCTGGTACTAGTATGCAGTGTGTGAGCATATCAGTTATATTTGTGATTCACTAAGACAGTGGTAGCACTTCTCAGCACCACTGATGGTGGAAATCAGGAAAACATGCTATAGAGTATATTGCAGTATATATCCTGTATATCATTTTTATATTATGGGAGTAAAGGAGATGGATACAAGGATTATTATTCCTGTCAAGGAATGCCAAGGAATATGTTCTCCCAAATCTACAGCTGTAGATGGTGATACTTTCCCTAATGCAGAGCAAGATACTGCTTGCCTTCTTTACAGCAAGGGCACATTGGTGGCTTTTGTTCAACATGATGCCCATCAGGACCCCCAGCTTTCCTGCCAAGCTGCTATCCAACAGGGTACTGGTGCCAGGGATTGTTCCTCCCTAGGTTCAGGAATTCTCTCTATTGAACTTTATGAGGTTGTTCTCAGCCCATTTCTGCAGCTGGTGAGGGTCCCCCTGGATGGCAGCACGACCCTCTACTGTATCAGCCACTCCTCCCAGTTTATTACCTCCTCAGTAATACCAGAAAAACAATCTCTTACTTCATCTGTAATTACATGCTGCAGTCTACATGTTGCTACTGTCTATAGTAATTCTGTTTAAACTTTTGTTATAATACTGAAGAAAGTTATTTTTAATGATCTAAATATTTACTCTTGAAAAACAGATTTGTTCTGAGCCATGTAATTTAAGGCCCTGAGCTAAAGAAAAATCCAGTTCTATAAATATAATTTATAGATTATTATTACAATATTTTTAAAAGGTGCATGCTTCAGTGCTTTCTTGAAGGGGAGCTTTTGCCTTGTTCTTTTATGCTTCAGAAGTGTATTAAAAGAATTTTAATTTCAAATGGCTTGAATTAATAAAAAAACTGAGACGCTTCTGATTGCATCCAGATAACTTTTCAATATAAAGTCTTGTACAACAAGAGATCTGTATTTTGAAAGAAACAATTGCACAACTTAATATGGAGAAATCATCTCTGCAAGACTGTGGAAGAAGGGAGAGGATTTCTACTTTTCAGTAAAGCCTGGCAATTAAAGTATGTTCTAATATTCAAATAGTCACAAAAATTAAATAGGGAAAGGCACATCTATGCTGTATTGGTATCTACAGCAGTGCCGCGTGCTGGTCTACTTCTGTTCCAGTTTAAGTGCAACAATAAAAACTCCAACAGCAGTAGGTTTGACCTGTGGTGATCATCTCGGTTTAGGTATTTTGAATTAGTTATGCTTACTGAGAGAGAAGACTTTACTTACTCTCCTGAAGTGGAGAAAATTAGCCAAAAAAATATTTCATTTGCCATAATGTCATGGCTTTAAAGCAGTAACAGAAAAAAACAGAAAGCTTACTTATTTCTTGCTGTGAGATATGGATTAGAACAAGAGCAAAACAGGCTTAAAACTTAAAAGGAACAAAGAAAGTTTATTAACAAAATCTACAAGAATAAGAAACCAGAATAAAACCTCCAGAAACCCTTTTTCTCCCCAACTACCCAACCATTCCCTTGTTCACACGACAACATAGAGACAAAAAAATTTTGGTGGTTAAAACAGTCCCAATTCTTGCTATAATCCTTTCATCAGTCTTTGTAGAGAAAAAGAAGTCTTCTTCTGCTAATCTATGGAGTTTTTCACAAGAAAACTATTTTTCTTCATAGTTCTCCATTTCTCTGATGCCAGCTGCCCCGAAATCTGTCATCAGTTGTCTCCTCCCATTTCACATCACTCTGAGGTGTGTATGAGTCATGAGTCTAGGGGTGTCATTTTTAAGGATGAGTTATTCAAAGGCAAAAGTTCTCTTCATCTGTTTTTGTGAACCTTTCTGGAAACATAAGTTTTCTCTTTGCCTCTTAAAGGCCACAAATCTTCGACTATTATTTCCCGCGCCACTACAGCATCTCGCAGGATCACAACTACTTCACCATTTGCTCAAAATCCACACTTTGAAACACTCCATTCCTCCCAATACACTCTGTCTTGAATTAAAGTTTTTTTTCAGAACACTATTGTCCATCTCCATAGCTTTAACAGAAAAATATTTCAGCTTATTAAAGAATCTTCCTATTTTCTCCTCCCTCTCCAAAACTTAATTCTTTTCTTCACTATCTTTGTTGGTTTTATGGTGTCTCTTTACATGATGATTACTCCCTCTCTCCCTCTCTCTCTCTGGCAAAAAAAAGGATTAATCTGCAAATCTCATCCAGGTACTAAAAGAGTTAAAGTCTTGGAAAGCTGCAGATGTTCATGGTGTCAGGTTTCAGTTCAGCAGCAGAAACTGCAAACCAAGTCAGGAACCGGCCCTGCCCGGCTGGCCCCGCTTTCCCCCCCCACCATCTGCGGCCTTGTCTGGCCTGCTGCGGGGGTGGGATGAGGCCAAGCCGGAGCCCTGTTACCTCTTCGGAAGCCGGAAACCAAAGAGACTCAAAAATTCCCAGGCTTACATCTTAAGGTAGGTGTGCACAGGTTGATCTCACTTTTCAATGGTGAAAATTACTGTCAGTTCTCAGAAATGGTTAGTTGTTGGTCAAGAGAAAAAACTCCCATCAGCCTCCAGAAGTTTCAACTTCCTTAGCTCCCAAAGCTAATCTTAAAGGTGCAGAACTTAATATATAACATAAACCAGGCCATTTGGGGATACCAGTATCATAAAGTCAACCCAGGACACATAAAAATTAATCTCACTTCTTCCTTGGGGTCCTGGGATGTTAAAGATGGAGAATACTAAATAATATTGCCTTGCTTTTCACTAAAGAACATCTGAATTATGTTGTTTTTATCATAAGGTTTATTGCCTAATGTGATTTCAATCTATATAATGAAGCTGCTTAGTTACTAGATATGAAACTTCATTTTTCACTTCAGCTTAAGTGGCATGGATGTTGATTTAGGATGAACTAAACAAGGTATTTTTAAACTGATGTGGTTTAATGCAAGAATTTGCAGTGATTTTTAACAAAATCTAAAAGAAAAATTATTGCAGCGCATCTTGCCATAAGCATCGGCTTTGCAGTTTTAAAACAGCAAATTGTAAAATTGTATCTGTTTTAGAGAAGAGATGGCTGTCTCTCACCTCTCTTGTGTCTCCAGTAAAAGATGTTTCCTAAGCTATGCTTCTCTTACTATCTGTGTCCAAAGAAAAGGGAGTAAAGTAATATACTTAGTGATGGAGTTCTTTTTTATCAATTAAAAGCTACCAGACCAGAATAAACCACCAGTTTATTCACTGTAGAAGAGCTATGTTAACCTACCCAATAGGCAGAAGTATAATTTAGGTTTGTGTCTTTGAGTCAAATGCTATATTTAGAAACAAAGGATTTAAAAATTAAAATAAAATTATTATATTCTGCAAAAAGATAACATTTGTTCCTTTATTTGCCAAATAAAAAAAAAAGAAAAGAACTTTCAGTATACTAAACAGTATATGATGAAACTTGGAAAATCATAATCCATTTTGCATTAAATAGGTAATTTATTCAGTTAGGTGAATAAAATGAGATATAATATTCTTTCAATTTTTTCACACTTATACTCAGCAGTGGTTAGAGATTTATTTTAACTTTTCATTTCTTTTCAAGGAGAAAATTATTTCAGATTTCAAGATTCTGATTTCAGAGTTGGAGCATTCCAAAAAGTAAGGATGAAAATTCAAGATCATTATAAAATTTTGATTTATTTATAGCTTTAAATAAAAAATGGAATCATAAGATGTGTTAATGTGTTACAGCTTTGTTTCATGAGTTGAAAAACACTGGAAAAGCTGTAATTTATATTTGGTTGGGCAGTATTGTTATACCTGAATAAGTTTTTATTTGCTACTTGGAGAATCTACTGAAGTCTCCATCTCCAGCTTGCATCAACAGCTGCAACAACCAACAAAGAACTCAGACTAGCAAGAACAGAGAATCACTAGCTCAGGAGAATGACAGATTACAAGAGAATCTAATATTAAGCAAGAAATTCAGGTACATTTGTAGAGGGGACCCTTGACTAGAAAGAAAAAATGGTACATTTTTCAAATAGCACTGAGAATTGGTGGATCCTCATCTGAAGTAAATCCAAGACTAGTTTTTAAGTTCATGTTTCAAACTCAGATTTTTCCCCTTATTGCTCAGCTCACTTGTATAAAGAGGACCAGCTATTCTTATGCAATAGTTTGGATATTTGTCTTGAGGAACAGCTAATTAGTTTGTTTTCCCCCTAATCTTAAAGTAAAAACAACAAGGCAGCTATAGTTATCACTTACATGGGAAAGAACTATAAAAGAAGCAGCAAGTATTTCTTATAGTGTGCTGTGACTGGACTTGAGGATTTAAAAGCTTATGAATTTGACTTGCTAATAATTCAATACAGTACACATTTTAATGAGGTTCTAAACTTTATTAAAATTATTGTATTTATGTTTCCTCAAGAGCTGCTTTTGGATAAAAGGTACTTGAAATAGTGGGTTATAATACAGCTTTACATTATCTGCTGTGTTATTTATCTCTGTGCAGTTCCTGGTGAAAGTAGTTAAAATATTTCAAGTGTCATCTCATGCACACAGAATACTCCTGCACTGATATGTTTTCCAGGCAGCTAGAAATTTAGCTTAATACCTGTTGATGTTCATCACTTCTGTGGGTGATGTGGATTTTCTTCTTTTTCTTCAGGTTCTTGCCTTCATTCAGGTTTTCCAGTACTTGATCACTTTACTGCTCACTTGACCTTCTTTTCATCTAGAAGTGCTATTCAGTTTTAAAGGAGCAACTTAACTGTACCTGATGTCAGGTATATAGAACTTTTAAGTCATTAAGGGTCCCTTTTAAGTGAAGAAAAGTCCTCTAAAAGATTCATCCCACCTGAGTTTTTAAAGTGATAATTTTACCTCTCTCACTTTATATATATATATATATTATATAGGTAGTATAGCTAATGGCTTTAGATCAGGTGCTTAATTCTTAGGTGAGACCACTTGCATTCTAAATAACTTTTCTCCCAAACAGTGCCCTCCTAGGAAAGGTGAGGTTGGTAGTGGCTTTGACTGCCAAAGGTTCACCAGAAAATCACTTCTTCACCTTCTCTTGGAATCAGAGTTTATAAGGATGATGTCAACTGGTACAAAATGCAGCTTCCTGTTGCTCCCAGCTACTTTTGGAAGATTCACAGTTTTCTTTGCAATAGCTGGATGCTTGTAAAAGCAGTTGGAAAATAAAAAAATCTTAGTCTCATAGGATGAAGTACTTTTTAGTAGGATTGACTCTAGAATATGTGTGGGTTCCTCCAGGCCCTTCCATTAATTTAGATGATACTCCAAGTATTTAAAGTATTATAATTTCTTTGCTTGGGTTTACTGGAAAACTTCCGGAACACCTTTCTCAATAACTCACAGCCTTTTTGCAACAGGAATAGGGGTTTCTCCATAAAGCATTCCCCACACTACCACACTTTCCCCCAGTTCTTGTAGCTCAGTTCTCCTGGTAATTTTGCACAAAAGAAATTTCTGATCTGTGCAGTTCAAGACAGCCTTTCTGCAGTTCTTTTTCCTTCTTCTGTCCACTTTCTCAAGGAATAATTCTCAGAAGTTCTGTGTGTGATCTCCTAATACTTGTGCCTTTATTTCTCCTCATTGGGAGATAACCACTTGATTAATTAGCATGAAAGCAATTCTGTAATAATTAAATTACTTCATTTTTTATCTGTCTTCTACTTTTTAAAATATAGGCTTTTAAAAAACTGTAATTTAAAAAGAGATGGAACTGATTGAGCTCTGCCTGTTGAATGGGACAGGCTGGTTTTTTATGACAATCTATCTGCTAAATAAGCCATCTGTTTTTTCTTTATAACTGCTACATTCCTTTACAGACATTTTTCTTCTTTCTAAGAAGATTTAGCATTACTTATAATTTAAAAAAAAATGAAAAATTTGGTTTATAAAAATATATATAATTTACATTTCACTTAGCCTTTAAAAACTAGTTAATAAATCCATAGACCTTAGATACATACTAATTCTTTTTTTTTA
Organism: Cyanistes caeruleus; assembly: GCF_971803275.1. Lineage (NCBI taxonomy): Eukaryota > Metazoa > Chordata > Aves > Passeriformes > Paridae > Cyanistes > Cyanistes caeruleus. Next base: position 31,019,936 of record NC_141703.1, read on the forward strand.
AGGTACAAATAGTATACTAAAACCTTTTGGAAAAAACCTTACTTCATTGGTACTATATAAAAAATTAGCAAAGTACCAAACTGAGCTTGATGATATGAAGTTGAAAACTCAGGATTCAAACAGAGATCTTTTTGGGCTGAAGCATGTGCTGAAGTCTAAAGTCAGTATAAAAATTAAAACTGTAGATATCTCCACAGAAGAATTTGCTTCCTAACCAAAGCTTAGTTGCATTCCCTTAATTTGGTTTTAGTAGTTTGAAGACATTTCCATGGCTGTTTTTACAGTACAAATTAATGTAGAATATTTTGTTGTGGTTTTATATATATATATGTCTCTGTGTGTGTGTGTGTGTGTGTGTGTGTGTGTGTGTGTATTTTTACATGCACATGTCTGTTTATTAAACTTCAAAAATCAGACAGGGAATAATACAGAGCCTTGGAGCTATTTTGTCTTTATTACTTTATGGGATTAAAATAAAAAGAAATATTGCTGCACTATATTGCTATACCTTGTATGTCTAATGTTAACCTAGCCATTCTTAACAGATATTTATTGATCATTAAAACATACTCATCTTTAACATAACTCTGGTTCTTGAGAAGTCTCTCAGCATTTTCACTAAATTGCAAAATTTTCAGTGGAAAGGATATATCCAATACCATATCTGTAGATCTGTAAATATCCTTATTTTTTGGAGCTTACTGTAAATTATTAAACAAACAAGCTTTATGCATTAGGAGAGAGAGCTGTGAGCTCTTGGAGAATTATCACAAAGCCTGTGAACAAGGAGAAAGTTGGGAAACAAAATACCATGAAGCAGAAACAGGCTTTTCCTGTTAGACTGGCACTGATCAGTGCAGTCTGAGAGCCACAGTTGGAAAGGGAAAATAGAGTCCCTGGAAACACAGATGGAGCAAGGGATCATTCTTTCCACAGTTCACCCTTGAAATGGTCTGGTAATATTTTTAACAATGTTTAATGCCACTTCTATATCAGGGAGATTTTCCACCATGCACTGTATGCATTTTACTTTATATAATAATATTAGAATTCCACTAGTCACACTTGGGAAAAAATTCTTTTAAAAAAAAGAAAATTCAAGGAAAACAAAAAATTTAAATGCTCTCATGGTTTGGAATCACTGAAGGCATAAAGTCATACACAACTCCACAGCATACCTGAATCATAGCAAGTACTTTGTCACCTGTCATGTTCTTGTCCCTGCTCTTCTTGCTTTGAGCTTCTTAGCCTTCTTTTCACTGCTTTAGAAGTCCCAAAGAGCCTCTTCTCACTTGAAAATCTGAAGAACTTAAAGAAAAATTCATACCTTGGTTTTGGAAATACATTGTGAGCATATAAACATGGTTTGGGGCTCTCCAATTTTTGTTGCAGATCATCTCTACTTCCTAATATCACATAAGCTGCTGAGGGCTACTCAAGAACATTAGATACTCTAGAGGAACCAAACTGTATCTGTTCAGAAAGTAGATGAGAACACAGCAATGACAAAACAGCACAGGAGGGTGGTGTGGCAGATTTTGTCATTCCTTTAAGACATAATAAAACTAGTACATGGTTCTAGTTTGTTCAAGAAGCCTGAAACCAGCAGACATTTAATCCTTTCATTTCCTTTCCACATGCCTGCTATTAAGTATAGGAATAAATAGGCCTCTTCATGAGCCCTATCTCAATATATTGGGTCAGAATTCCAAATGCCATATTCCAATTCATATAGTTACATGCAAGACACATATCTAAAACACAGAAATTTGTCTTAATGTGCTCAGTAGTGCTCTGTGTTCCTTGTGTTTTTTTTGTTTTGTTTTGGTTTGGTTTGGTTTGGTTTGGTTTTTTTTGGTGAGACAGAGCTAGAATTAATGTGATGTGCTCCCATAAAATAATCTCTTTAGATGTAATTTCTGGTAAATCCTTCAGGCAAATCACAGTGCTTTACCTCTCATTTTGCTTTGTTAACCTCCCACACTCATTCTGCCACTCACTGAAACTTAAGGAGTTTAAAGTGGCTGACCAGGAATATCACTGGGCAAAGTACAGGCATTTTTCAAAAAGGAAAAACCTAGGTTATGTTAATTTTAAATGTACAAAAATTCTTAATGCTTTTAGTCAGACCTGCTCCTGCTGCTGCCTTGTGGACTCCACTTTAATGTAACTCATCTTAGTCATGCCTGAATTTACAGGTGACAGGAGTATAAATACGACTCTCAGATATGAATCTCAGCATTCACATATCATCTACATACAAAACCAAATTTTATTGCTAAAATAAGAGAATCTCATCTGAAAATAAAATGTGGTCCATGGAAGAATTTTCAACCTTATTAACTCTGCAAAAGGAGTAGAATTCCAGCAATAGAGTTTAAAATGCCAGTGGCTAATTTTGCTGTCAGAAGCAAGAATTCCTCTAGTTCTTATATACAGGAGTTATTTAAAGAAATAACTTTAAAGTTTACTGTAGAATAAATTAATGCAGCCTCTTAAAATTTGCCACAATTATATAGAGATATTTTGTAGGATTTTGGAAGCTGTTTTAATTCTTTTTTTTTAGTAGAGTTTAATATTGCTCAACTGTAGCATTTAACAACAGAAAAGGCATACAAGTCTCCTATTTCTGCCTTAAGCAGCTCTTGAGTGAAAATGGGCAGAGGGCCTTAAAAACATATATTAGGAGAGAGTCTCTGTACTTGCAAATATCACATCTATACCAGAACTTTGTGTTAAACTAGATGCAACCAAAGAATGATTAAATTAGCATTTAATTTCCAGAGCAGAGAAGGTAGAAAGCGTATGTGAAATATAATAGAAAAATAAGTTTATGTTAATGTTATACTTAAGGGATCCAAATATACTTTAGGATCACGAATGATCACTTTTTCAATTTTTAAATGTTTCATTTGGCATTTCTCAGGGGCTTACTCCTCAAAGGGTATGAGTTGAACACTCTTTTAAAAGAACACTGCTTCACTGCTTTGCAGGGCTTTACGATGAACACTCAAAAGTCAGGGCTTAGAATTATTGTTGTTTTCAAGAAAGATATATTGGATTTTACATCTAGTCACTAGGTAATTAGAATAGCTGGAGCTGTTTATTAGCGATGAAACTTGACATGGACTTTAAAATGATTGACTATTTTAAGAATAGTCAATTTAATTTTTTAAAATTTAATCTTTTCTTAATTTCCCTTAGAAATCAGCTTTTGTTGACCTTGATTTTTACAAAAACTACAAAATTAATGTGTGATACACACATTTTTTAAAATTCAGTTTCGATAAACTTTGAAAAGTTGTTCATATATACTCCAATTATTCCAGTATTTTCAGTATGATTCTATTACTGACCTGTCCATCCTCTGCTCCAGCTGAGATAATTTCTTGTTCTTTATAGGCTTCCAGCAGTCTCTTTAAACCTTTATGCCTTTTGAAAGCACAGTGGGTAAAGCTGCTGTTTGCCAGTTGCTTATGCATTCCAGCCAAATGTGTGTGATGTCTTTTGTATCCTTGTGAAATCCTCTATGATTCTTTTGATAGGGAAGGGTTCCAGCATATGACATTTACCTGAAACTTTTATGAGATCTAATATGGCTAAGCCTCCCTAGATCCTTCTGTGAAGGGAATTGCTGGGACTGTGGAGAACAACAACAGTTTCAGGAAAGAAAACTGCAGAAATGCAGCTGGAGAGTTGGAGATAAGTCAGAAGTTGGGAAATTTTCACTGATTTTTCTGTATTTTTCAACCAGTAGTCTTTCATTAGCCTTGTTCAGCCTTTAGATAAGGCTCTTATTTTACACAGTATTCCAGTGCAGAATCCACATTATTACATTGTAGCATATTTATATTCAGAAGCAGAAACTGAACCTGATTCTGAATTATATTGTTCTTTCAATGTTTCTAATACTGTTTATTTTCTTAGATCTTCTTCGGTCTACAGTTTTCAGTATTATTTTGTTCTGAAATACAAATGTAGAATATTAAAACTGTTTCTCTGCAAAGGAACTAGATTTTTGAGTGACAGTTCAGAGAAAATGGGATCTTTCACAATGAAGAAACCTTTCAGTTTAGTTTGGTGCAAGAAAAAATATTGACTTTTTTTGATAGATGCCAAATGCTTTTTTTTTTCTTTTTTCTTTTTTCCCCCCTCCCTTCTGTTGGCCTATGATCCGAGTTCTTCCAGTATCTTCCTCCTTTGAACACAAAAATGGTTATCCTCTGAAATTTCTGAGAAATGTGCTGGAGAGGTGGAGAGTTTGTTAAGATGTCACAGTTCATAGATTTCCCATGACCTTTGGCTGAGCATTATTGTGCTTAATGTAAACTAGGCTTGAGTAAAATACAGATAAAAGTGTTGCAGCACCCCAAACAGATTCAGTTAATCAGACAATAATGCATATATGAAGAGATGAAGGGAAAATAGCATCCGGCTTACTTATGTTAAGATTAAAACAGAAAGTTTTCTTTGTCTCTGTAGCTGACCCAATACTGATTTTCCTGATTCTCAGTCTCTGAAATTATTTTTTTCATGTGTGTGTGTAGCTGTGTCTCAGGTATGTCCATCATTCCCTCTGCAGTGGAATGTACTAGTATTTTGGGTATTCTTTTCTTAGGTTCCTCAAAGATATATAGGTATTTAATATATATTTTTTTAAATTTTTATTAATTTTCCCTTTCCCCCCATTTATTCTTCATCCTCCTGTAAGTAAAATAAGTGTAAACTCACTCTGCTGGTGATGCTGGTACTGGTTTGTAGTACCACATGTTATTTCCTGTGTGCAAACCGTTAATCAATAGCTTTTTGCCTCAACAAAATGTGAAACTTCCTTCCTCTTTGTTAATGATTCTGTCTACTGAATCCATTGATCCATATATTTCATAGCAGTTTGTTATTTGTACCAAATACATTTATATTAAGATACATACATTGGGTGATTTTCTAAATCTGACAGAGGTTTTTGACTGGGAAAATATAAAACTAATCACACATCTTGGAGTGAAAACAAATTTTGTCATTGATGCCAGACTTCCTTTTTTATTTAATCTTTTTTTTTTAAAGATTACCCCAACAGAATACCAGTAAGCTTGATAGACATGCACCTGAAACTTTAAAATCTTTGTTTATCTGCAGAGCAAGTGTGAGTCAAACCATTCTGAAACAGAGCTGCTAAGAAAATAACTGAGAAATGAAAAAGCATCGATGAAAAACCTGGAATCTTTGCTTGTGTCCAATTGTGAGAATAAATTTTGGTCAAAGAGAGCAAAGCAAGAGAAAGACTCTGAAATTCAGTTTCTCAAGGAACAACTTGCTTTAGTAGAAAGTAATCTGTGAGTAAATGACCAGGAGTGTGTTGCAATTTTTCTCATTCTTTTCAAGTGTATTAAAACAGAAGTGGTTTTATATCTAGCGGCATTTTGAAATGGTCAGTGTACCTTGACTACATTAATAGCAGAAGATACCAAAAACCTGCTCTGGCTTTCTCAGTTAAACCCTAATATACTCTTCTTCATAGTGTTATATTTTGCTCCAAAAAAATGTTCTTAATCTCAATTGCATGGTAGCTGCCCTTTTAATTTTGAATAATTGCATATGGCTACATGCTTGGAGAATTACAGTTGCTATCTAATTAATGTGTATGGACTTCACAGTGCAGTGCAGAATCAAGATTTTACCTCAGAAACAGAGCAGCTCAGTTAGAGTCAGAACTGGATATCACCACAACACAGCTGGGGACTGAGCGCTTTGATAGGCAAGTATATGTTTTTGTATTGTGCTTCCTGCAGCTAATTGGGGTGAAATGCAGTATAGTACTAAGGCTAATTAGTCAGATAAACAACAAAGATTTGGTTTACACTGCTGTAAATCTCCTGTGTGTTCAGAGACTATTCATGTCACTAAATATAGTCTGTTCAGCTGTTACACATGCTGTCTAAATCAGTTGTGTAGGTTGCCTGTATAACCAACAGAATGAGACAGTGAGATTAACTACCCTCTGGAATAGCCTGGTTTAGGATGAGATGGGTCACTTTCCTGAAGATGCTCATCTCTCTTCACTTTTACTTATACCTGACTTAATCTATGGTGAAAATCCAGGTGACTTGTCATTTATACAAGCGCTCTATAGTCTACTAGTTCTCTGCACCCTCTGGAATGATTTTTGCCTGTACCAACCCACATTTTCCCATGTACTACTTGAAGTGCTATGGATGGCTCCCAAATGGTAGTATGACAATTTTTTCTTTTTTTCATATATGTTTTAATTTTGCAAGAAGATAGTTTAACAACATATAGGAACTATTTCACCTGATTTGGCCACAGCACCAGAGAACGGTCCCTGTCTTGCCTCATGCATTAATTTATCTATGTAGTCTTGGTGTCTTACATAGTTTTCTTATCTTTGAGACAACAATATTTCTCTACTTCATGGATGTATTGAGGATAAAATATTACAGTTTTGGGTATTATTTTGGATATGTAAAAGAGTGAGCTAAAAGAAGCAGAGTAATGGGATTATAGCACAGGTCTGAGAATGAGATGTCTCGTTTAACTGGTAAACTGTTGATATTTTGTTCTCTCCTAAGTAAGGACAAGGGCCCTGAAGAGGACATCTCTGCCTTCATGGAGAGAATTAAGCTGCTTCTTAGAGCCAATCTATTTTTCTGGCAATGGCAAGTGAAAAGCAGAAAATTGGCCACATAAGAAAAATACTATCATTAGAATCAATATCTTGTTAGTATATAATGGAAGCAATAGCTGTGAGTAGTGACTGGTTTGGTTTTGTTGTTAGTTTGAGGAAGTGGGTATATACTATCCTTTTTATACCAGTGGCTGGACTAGTCGTACTGATTTACTGTCTTGGTGCAGAATGAAATAATGCCTGAAATTAGGAAGTACCAACATTGTCAGGTTGAATTGACATTGAATGGGCACCAAAATAGTGATACCAGGAGGCTTGATCCATCAGTCTGGCTTTTTCTTTACTAGCCAGGAAAAGAACCTCCCCATCTCTCCTATTCCTCTGACTGCAGAAGCAATTTGGACTCCTGTGGAAACAATAGGTTTTAATTATTGTCCTCCCCTGGCTGTGGTGACCAAGCACAGAGACTGTTGGGCTTGCTGGGCTGCTGTTGCTGGACCAAGTCCTTTTGTTGTCCCTAGATCCAGCTCCCTGAGCCAGTGCTGAATGTCATCAATCCCCTCTTTAGTGGCCTGCTTCAGTGGTTCACTCCACAGGTAGGTCTGTGGTATTGGCTGAGCTACACTGAAACCCAGGGGTTGTTGTAGCCACCCTACCTAGTAGCTTTCCAATCCAGCACAGACTAGATTCTCCTTATGTAAACAACTGACAGTCTGAAGCCAGGATCCCAGAGGAGTATGTACCTTCAAAACTTTCCAATGGATTATCCAATCCCACATATTTCCTTCCCATACAGCCAGATAGATGTAGGAGTTTTGGATTGATCTAATATCCAGGCCCCATCTCTTGCACTCAAAATGACTGGATTTCCATTTTGTGACTTTACCTTTGGGGATTCCAGCATCTCTTAAATATCCATCAGTTTCAGGGCACTTCAGTAGACTCTAGTCCACTTCCCTTGCCAACTCAAACAGCACAGGAATACCACAAGCAGCACTGTTCTTACTTTTGAATAACCTTAAAATTAGGCTCCTCCTCCCTGGAGATGTTTACAGTTTTTAGTTTTAAAACTGCAGTTACCATGGCTATCTTCTGTCTTTCAGGGAAAATTGAGGCAAAGTTTGTTGAGAAGTATATGATGAAAACTACATTTCCTTTTAAAATAAAATTTAGAAGCTGACAATCTTAGGGAAAAAAAGGCTTATACTGACTATGAGAGAGTTTTAAAGATTTTTGAAAGAATGTTTATTCTTACGGTAAAATAATGTTTATTTAGATAACTGCGGGAGCTTCAACATCAGAGTTGTACAAATTCACATCAGTTCAGCTCTACATTAAAAATATCATGACATCACTGATCTCTTGATGGGTCTCTCGACTAATCCCTGGGAGGCTAGGTGGTTCCATTACATTTAAGTTCCAAACGCTGAGTGGGGAAATAAAAATGAAAGCATGAACTCTGATACTTCTTGTCAAAACATCAATTGAATTCCATGGAATTGCAATCATGTAAGAAAAGTTACAAGAAGATTCAGGATCACAATCTTATGATGATACTCCTTTTATTTTGTTTTATTGAATTGTATCAAACTATATAGTCAACAGCACTTACTTGTACTGACATACCGTAGTCAAAAATTCTTAAAACAGTAATGGAAATAATGCTACAGAAAATCTCAACTTGTCACTGTTTTGTACAAAGTGTAGATGTAAATATTTTCATCTTTCTTACATAAAAAATCTTAACTATCTGGTCTTTCTTCTAGTTTTCAGAGTAGTTTTTACTCTATGTATGCCCGTGTTTTTACAAGAAATGTAAATGCATTCTATAAATATTCAAGTACTCATAATCCTGAGGATAAGCAAGTGCAGCTTTCTTTTTAACAATTAGTGGATTGGAGCTTCCACAATATGGAGTCACTCTTGGCAGTTTCAGTCTCAGTTTAGTTTCCTATTTGGTTGCATGCTTGTTGCATCACATGTTTTTTGATAGATTGATGGCAGCATACATTAAAAAATTATTGCCAGTTGAAGGGGGAAGAAGTCTCAGTTCATGACTTGCTTTTGAGGTGACTGTGTGCTTCCAAATTTAATTTATTCGCTGAGATTATTACCTTTGGCACTTCACTAATCTTTGCTATCAAAGGCTCCTCTAAGTATTAAAAATGGGTCAAAATAATATGCATCAAGTTTCCTTGGGTCAGCCAGCTGGTTCTGGTGCCCTTAGGAAGAAAAACAAAGCTGTGCAAGAGAGTTATTTTTTAGCTACTGCCAATCCTTGATAGCAAGTACAGTGAGTCTTCATTCCTCTGATAGAGCTGTCTACTCCTCCTGCATCTGAGTACAGTGTAGCTCTTTAATTTGTTGAAAGAAACATTGTGTCATTTGGAACAGTTTCATCTAATTTTAATTACCATAACACTTTCTTCTATTTTTGATACTTACAAGGAAAAGAGGAAACAATCCGTGTAGTCATCACACTGACACTAACAATCATGGTGTTTTCTCTATTTGCATTACTCCCTTTTCAGGGTGATAAAATTCCATTCTAAGTAGTAAACTTCTGGCTAAATAACAAATGAAGACTAATATTCTACAAGCTGGATTAGGAATTCAGATCCTATCTTGCTTAATGTTACTTTTTTTTTTTTTTTTCGTCCTGGTTTTGTGGAGGATTTTTGCTTGGTATTTTGTTGTTTTGGTTTGATTTGTGGTTTTTTTTTTATCCTGGTTGGCCTTATGTGGGTTTTGCACATTTCTAGGGTACAATGAGTTTGAAGACTGAAAATGAACTAAGTGAGCCAGGTTTGTTTAAAATTTTCATACTGTTTTAAGCTAATTTTTTCTTAATTGAATCTATGTATCTTTTGCATGGCAATGAACTCAATTTTTCTTCTGCTCAGTTATTTTCCATTTTTGAGAGTTCAAGAGATATAATTCATATATAATAACTAATATATTAATAACTTTTTTCTTCATCCAAGTCCTCGTTGCACTTTTATTTTTTGCTACATGGGAAGAACTGAGGTTGTTTCAGACTTACAGGCTCCTGGAAATCCTAGAATGGTTTGGGTTGGAAGGGACATTAAAGACCATCTAGTTCTAACCTTCCAGTAGACTAGGTTGCTCAATTCCCTTCAACACTACTTAGTTACTTGTTTATGCTAAAGGGTTTGGGACTGTTTTCATTAAAAAAACCCATGCAATAATAACTGAAATGCTGGCAGTCTGTGCTACATTTTAAAAGCTTAAATGAGAAGAATTTATCAGGTTTGTGGAGTGTAGTGATAAAGGGATGAATGAAATAGTCTGTTAGAAAAGGCTCTTATAAAACAGAGCAGAGATCTGAATCTGGAAATATCTGCTTTGTATAAGTGATTTACATTTGATTTAGATATTTGCTTTAATGTCCACAATACTAATGTTCCTGATAAATTTTATGTCAAGAACTTAGAGTATCAATCAAGAATAAGATGGAATAGTAGAAATGTATGAAATATCTATGAATGGTGATTTCCCTCTCAGCTAACTCTAGAAAGATTTAGAAAATTCATTGAGACCAGAACGAAATAACAAATATAAAATATTGCCTGAGGGTAAAAGCAAGAATATTACTGCAAATATTTGGGTGTAATAATCAGCAGAATCAAAGAATTAAGACTTTTAAAATATATATTTGGGGAATTGATGAAATACAATCTAGGTGTAAGTTCCTGTTAAGTAGTGTACTACTCTTCCAGGAGAGTCCTCCTGGAGGGGAAATGTCATTTTACAACCACTTTAAGACAAGTCACCAGGGATTGAAAAAGACATTGTAGAAACAACTGCTGGAAACTGGAGAGGCTTCTTCCACAGCTAATGTGTGTATATATGCAGTATACATGTATAATGAGAGAGTAGTGTTGGAATCAGTGTTAATGCCCTTCCTTCTCTCCAGGTGCTATTTCAGCAGACAGTCTGTGATGGGAGATGAGCCATACAGTCATGTCCTCATTCTATGGAGGATGTGGTATCAGAAGTAAATTGGACAGTACCTTTTTCTTATTATTCCATCTTTCTGTGTGTATTTATTGTACCAGGGTCCTTCCTCCAGTGAAGTGAAAAGAAGGTGCCCAGCAGTTTGTGTTGCATACCTGGTGGGAAAGACCTTTTCCGTCCGATTTTCTTAAGTGATAGGTGTCCAAAGCTTGCCTTACAAATCAAATGTGTTACAACATTTTTATTATGCAATAAAATCTAACCTATCAAATGATCTGGATTGACTGTTAAAGAGACTAGGAAGTGTCCTCAAAGTGCTTTCAGAATCCAGACCTAGATTAATCCTTTTTGCTATCTTCATAAAAGAATTTATTAGGTCTCTGGTTTATTTTTGCAGGCAAAGGCATGTTGGTCACAATAATGGGTTAAGCATAAACTTGCACATATATTCCTTTATATATTTTTTTGTGATTGCCTGACTGCTCAACATTAACATACATATCTGAGTAGACAACATAACCTATACGAGTGCTCCTAATACTGAAATAAAGCAACTGTGTTGGTTTTAAGGAACAGGTGGCTTTAAAAAGCCTCTAAAAATAGTTTAGTGAATAATGTTTTAAAAAAATTAAAGTATAAATATGTATGTGCAACATAAATTTCAGGATTATCTTCCACAAGAGTAACAATATTTTTCAGTACAGGTGAACTGATTTTAATTTGGAGGTCCTAGTTCTTCATTCCTTATTTGGCAGACAGCCACAGAAGTCATATCACCAATCACCAGTGTTAATGGGACTGCTTGCAAGTGATAAATACTGTAGGAGAAGACATAATGATATTAACTATTGCCACATTATGCAGTTATTAAAAGGCATATTGTACACTTTTCCCAGATGAGAGAAGATGATAATTTCATTATCCCGGGAGATGAAAGAGATTTGTTGTTTTGCAATCATACTGTCATACTGATTTTTGGTTTTTTCTAGAAGATGATCACAAAACAGTTTGAGATATGTGATCTTGGTCTATAAAACTAATACCCAATCATCTAAAAGATGAAAAGCAGATATTAGATAAACTTAGTACAGATAAAAGGAGTTATTTTGGGGAGTAGATATGCTGTGTGGAGGCCCATATAATAAGATGTAATTATTTAGTTGCAATAATGATGCTTTTCCATGTAACATAATAAAGAAGTCAGTAAAGAGGTGCTCATGTAAAAAGTAAAAGCAGAAGGTTCTTAAGCAATTTGGATTTAAAAATTCTCCTCTTATGCAGAGAGGAATAAGGGAATATGAGATTATAAATATCAAGATGTAACAAACCTGCTTTTTCTTGAGTACTCTGATAAAGTAATAGTCTTTTTATTAGGGTTAGACTTTTCTTAAGAAATGTTTTGGAAATGAAAACCTTAATTTTTTATGCAAAAATTCAAGGGGATCATGGAGCCAAAGGAACTTTTGTCAATGATGATGACATATAGACTTCTGTCATCAGAAGTGATTTCTGACTGCATTTAATTGCTGCATAATTTTTGATGGTTAAGAAAAAAAAAATTCAAGCGAGTATATTCAGAGAGCAGGACCACTGTAATGTTAATCCCCCTATATCTGCTCTAAATCAGAAACTGAAAGAAAAAAAAAGAAAAAAAATAAGTTTTCTGAAGTTTGAAAAGAATATGTTATATTTGACAATAAACTTGCTTGTTGGCAATGTCTATAGCAATAGCCCAAGAGGACTGGAACAGTGTTTGTTGATTGGGAATTACATGCACTGCCCCAATAGTGTATTCTAAAAACCTTCAGCTCATGACTGAATATTAAAGGCCACTAATGAGCTCAGAGTTTTTACTGATCTTTACTTTTGGTTGTAAACACTCTAATCTGTAATACATCTTAATCTTTTCAATACCCAGGAATTACTGTTGTATATGCCCAGTCTGAAACATGTTACACACTTTGTGGGAGTATCTATTTCCTCATGATGTGGGTTACTTGTGATTTTCTTGTCATTGCTTAGTTATATTTTGATGGGAAAGAGACTAAGACAAAAAAAATCTACTTATCACTTTCTATATTTCTTTTTTTTTCTATTTATCTTTTGTTTGCATTTGTGACACTTAATTGCAACCATGAACAATATTACACTTGATTTTTTTACATATATTTAAATTACCTCTTACCACAATATTTTTACATAGGCAAACCTGAAAATACAATTTGTGTTTTTATAAATAATAAGAGTATTTTAAATTAAACTATACTTTTATGACCTAAAATCATGTGGATTTCATAACAAAGAAACCTATAATACTTGTAAAAGTGTTCATGATAACTTTTAGACACTGGTTATAGAGCTGTTTCTCACTAAGTTTGCTTACCTGTGGCAAAGAAAACTGTGCCCACTACTCAGTAGAAGATATTTCACTTGAGCATAACTGGTTTACAGGGTTTGTAGAAGAAAGAATTCAGTATATCTGGCATCCTCCTCCTTATTATCTTTTCTGCATACTAGAAAAAGCAGGATATATGGATACAGAGTGTATCCATTACAATATGACATCTGTTGGTCTCCCCTTGCTGACCACTGCCATCATTCCATCTTTTCTTTTTCTTCTTTTCAGTCACTAATAAAACTTGAATTTTAGCAACATGTAATCAGAATTAAGATTCTGATGTCAATGTTAAAGCAAGTGGTTTTAGTCTTTGAGCAGAAAAAATGGTCATGGTATGGAGTAGTCTTTGGTAGTACTACAACTGAATTTTTTGTTCTATCCCCTTCATTTCTTCTCAGACTAAATAGTCCTGTCTGTGTCAATGTAGGCAGTGGAGTATTAGCAACATCTAATTAATCTAATTAGTTAACATCTAATCAGGCTATCAGCATCAGCTACAGTTTAGCATTTCTGTTACTTGGGTGCTTTTCTATATTTATTTAATCTTTGATATTGTCAGTTACAATGATACAGTAGAATGGATAAGAACTTAACATATATTCCATATTTAACTAGTTAATTTGCATTAGAACCTCCTTTCATATAATTTTGGAATGAATAGCCCTGCAACAAGAAATGCAAATTGATTTACTGATACAGAATGAAGGGTCTGTAAAGAAGTGTAATATTTTAATAAAAGAGGCTTTTTAATGTATATTGCACTCTTAGAGTAATCTTTCCTCTGATCTACTGAACTTTCATGCTAATTCCCAGCAGAGGGAGTAAGTGAAATGAAGATGAATAAATCATACATTACTTTGTGGTATTAACATGCACTGTTATCTGAACACACGGAAAGATATTTCAGTTAGTTTTACATTTTGGACGATTTCTAAACAGAAGAAAAAGAGCTTGATATGATGGATAAAATTTTCATGTGACTCCAGACTGAATATATAAAAACACAACTTTATTTCATGACAAGGATCAGATTTTTTATTAATAAACTTTGAAAAAACAAATTTGTAATTTGCTTGTAATTAAAACATTATGTATGAAGGCATGGCCTGAGATGATGTTCCCTCCCAATCGATTTTTTTTTTTTTTACCTGACTCTCTAATGTGCTGTAATTAGATTTTTCTTTAGGCTGTCTCACATTTTATTTTTATTAAAATCCACGAAGCAGTTTAATAATTTATTTCAGCAGATGAAAAAGTCTAAGCTTAGTTTTCAGTTTTCTATCTTGTGCTTCTCATCTATGTTGTATTTTTGGTGCTTTTATTTCCTGAGGTGGGAGAAGAACAAACATTTTTTATCTTGAATGCAGCCTACACCCAAGCAATTATGTAGAGTACACAAAGCAGAAAACGTCTTTGTTGTCAGAAGTGCAGTGCAACCAAGCAAGTGAACAATGTACTTCTCAGATTGGCATTACATGAGGGTATGTCTTTCCTGCACATAGAAATATTTCATAAAATCACTTTTGCCAGTATAGCGTGAATATTTTTAAAACAATGCTACTTGGCAGAAATAAAACCTATAATTGAATTTCTTTTTTGACCCACAGTGACTGCTCTGGAACTAGTGTTGAAATGATTTTTCATCTTAAGAATGAAGGCTTTCCAATTTCATTTCTGCCTCCCTTATCAGTGCCCTGAGAAACAAGCAACCTCCACAGCATTTTTCACTCTAATGCTTTTGCCTTGGACTGCAAGGCAGTGTGGTGTGATTTTGATTAATTTATCAGGCAACACCTATGTTTTCTATCCAAAACTGCTGTCCTCGGAGTCACTGACTTTACACGGGTGAGACTCTTTAGAAAAAAACAAACCAAAACCAAAGTTATTACGTTGAAGCAGAACGCAAAAGTTTGAGAGAAATTTACTGTAATAGATAAGATGCCGGAGTGGGGAACTAACTACCCAATGTTATTTTGGTCAATTCTTCCAGTCACTTCGTCCAGTCTTCCTTTCTCACCTTTTGCATAGAAGCTAAGTTTGAAACACCCCATTTGAAGAGTCAAGAGCACTACTGTTCACAGATGTAAGCAGCTTCAGCTAAACCCTGATACCACCTCAAGGATCCTGACTGTAGCTACGCGCTGCAATTACCCCGCCACCTCCAACACTCGCTCGAGAAAATAAACTGGTGATGGCTCATCGCTACCTTAAACCACTTAGGGTCGGCGAAGGGGGAAAGAAAAGCCGAGGCGGAAAGCTGTAGCGGTGAAATCGCCCTTTCAGAGTGTCTGGTCCGCTCCTTCCCCTCACCGCCGTGTGGCTCCGTGGCCCGGCCGCGGTCAGTATCTTACCGAGGTAGAAAACACCTGATCGCCGCACCCCGCCCGCCCCGGGGCAGCGCCGCGGGCTCGCCTCGCCTTTGGCCCCGCGGCCGCGGGCGGGTCCTGGCCGCAGGTGGCGGCGGGCCCGGGGAGGAGCGGGCAGGCCCGCGGGCAGGTGGCAGCAGGTCCGCGGCTCGGATGGGTCCCCGCCACCCGACTCCGGCGCTCCCCGCCGCCCCCACCGCTGTCGGGCCGCCCCGGGCCGCCGAGGGCTGCGCCGGCCCACACGGGCTGCAGGTGAGTGAGGGCAGCGCGGGCCCGGCCGGGCAGCGGCTCCCGAGGGCCGAGCTCGGACGCTGCCGTCTGGGGAGGCTGGGCGGCGGGCAGGGCTTCGCTTCCTTCCCCGCGCCTTCTCCTGAGGCTGTTTGTCTGCGAGCACAGTGACGGGAGACGCTTAACCTGAAGCAAAACAGGCATTTAATTTAAAGGCCACATGCACCTAGTAGGACACGGGTTTCCATGTGCACGAAGGGCTCTGTTGGAGAACGCTGGCCGGCGTTTCCAGGTTTCTGGAAGGTGTGAATTGGGTTGAGGTGAACAGGTTTGTGCTCCCACCAGCCCGGCGCCCTGCAGGAAGGCAGAGCTCAGCAGACAGTGTTTTCTTGCCCTGAAAGGCTATGGCTTTTCCTCTCCTATTCCTCAAATATCTCTTAAAATGTTGACTGATCCTCTACCTTGAAATTAGCCATAAATGGTGTGACATTTCCCCCTATTTAATGTATTTTCAGACATCAGACCTGAAATACCACAAATACATTGTTCTTGTTGTTATGCTCACTTCTGTTGACAAACTCTACTGTCCACAGGATATTTAGTGTATTGAATTTAAATTGTCACTGATTGTTCTTAGGTTACTGCATAGGAATCACTTCAGTTCAAAACCTTTTAAGAACACAATGAAATTTTAGTTGTGAAAACATCATCTTGCCAGTTTTGCCATACAATTAGCTGAAAACCACCTCGTATATAAAGAGAAGTTTATAGAAACACCCTAACAATAGAAACACTGATTATTTGCATATTTTCATGCTAGTTAAAAACCTCAACTTTTTTTCTATAGCTATTTTAATTGTATTTAAATTGGATAAAGTAATGCATGTCTTAGGCTTTATATGTGTATAAATACCAAAGCAATGTAAGTATTATTTAGAAGCATGCAGTGGACTGTATATTCCATTCTTTCTCTGAAAGTAAATTGTTATTCCAGGTTGACACACAAGATCTTCCAGAAGCTTTTCCTGTTCTCTTATTTTGCCTTTATAAATCTTAGGTACCATAACTATCTCCCATAAATCTTTCTTTGGTTGGACATCATGTTCTCTACTCGGTACTGTACATTCTTCTGTATTTGTCATCATTAAGAAGTTCATTTGCTTTATCACTCACAGATTATTAGCATCCAAAAATAGCAACCATGCATCAATGCCTGTTTGATGCTGTTACAAGGCTGTACATCATTTTTGCATCAGACTAATTTCTCAGTCTTTGTAGCACCATGCCAATAAACACTGGGGCAACAGTCCTTTTCCATGCAACATGATATGGATTGTTTTTTTGTAAATTTTAAGTGGAACTGAGCTCTCATCAGCAGTTTCTACAGGGCAAAGATTAGATTACAGAAGGAAAAAAAATGTAACTTTATTACTGGCACTTGCCTTGTAGCTCTTTAATCATTGAAAGAAGGCGGTTTCAGGGTTGGAGTTGGCTTATCATTAAAGAAAAGGGAGCAGGTGCATTTAGGCTTATCCAGTGATGAGGTAGGAACTGTCTGTGGTTGTTTATAGTGACGGGTAATTAGTTTGTCTATGTACAGACGTCAGAGTTTATAGAAAGTAGAAGGTCATGTTTCTTTGCTTTCACAGAGACCTTGTGAACTTAAATTCTGCTATGCTTTTAATTAAAAATGTTTTCTTTAGCATGTACTTCTGGGTGTATAGAGTCTAATTCTTCTGCTGGAAAAAAAACCAGCTAACCTGGCAGTGTTGCTTCTAAGGCAGTGGATGGGAATATGAATCAGTGAATAGGAATATGAATGTGTACTGCCTGCCATTGAGCTCTACTGAGGAAAGGGTTCTGCTCACACTCAGCCTGTGGTGGTGCTGACAGCCTCTGCTGTCCTTTCTGTTGTGCAGGACATTAACAGCTGAATAGTACTTGGCTATAGCCTCAGTACTTATAGTCATGACACAAGAGTAGCAAAGAGGAGGAAAAAAACCACTCCTTAATAACAAGGACTGGCAGTGAACTGTTACTGAGGAACTGAAAATAGGATTGAATTATGGAAATGTCTCAGGCAAATATTTATTGCAGTAGCAAAGCTGTATTTCAGATTCACCAGGACAAAAGTGAAATAATCAATGTCTAACAATACATAGACAAGTTCTCCCTGTTTTATGTAAAGATTTAATAAATGTTTATTGCCTCACAGCCCAGCTGTTCCACTCTTGATTTCAGATGTGTTTCCAGCAGCACAACCAGTCTTTGACTGGAGAGTATAACCAAGATACATTGTAGATAGGGATCTGCAGAGTACTCACTGTGAAGAAAGTGAAGGTGACTCTGAAGCCTATTGTTACTAGTGTCACAGATCTGTCATCCAGTGCCCTGCACAGCTGGAATGCAGTTCTCTTCTTCTCTGTGGTCTTGCTTCATAACAGCAAGCTCAGGCTTTGGCCCATTAAACGTAGTATGTAAAGCAGTACACAGTTCATTTATCTTTCTGTTGCAGAAGCCTGGAAGTGCCTTTCTGCAATTGTAGGTGCTGATGAACTGCATATGGCTAGTTTGTTAAAGTCCAAAATACTAAAGGACATCCACTTGAACATGGAAATCTTTGTTGGAAGGCAGCAGAATGAAGGCTGTACATGCCAGGATTGTAAGATGCTCTTAGAAAAAGCTGCTTCATTTCCCAGCTGTTCATGTACTGGAAGAGAGTTAAAAATCACAAGAGAGATGGAAATTCAGTCACAGAATGTAATTTATCCAAGGTATTAAATATACAGTCTTCTCTTACTGCAAGATTTATGGTTCTGTATTATTAAAGAGAGAATATATGCAAAAAGGTCAGGAAATGAGACCGTATACTTACCGATTTTATTGTAGTGAGACATCCATTCATGGATGTTGTCACTTAAGGAAGATGGCTTTATCTGTACCAGAGAATTTCTGTGCATTGCTGCTCATCCTCAAGTCAACAGAACTCCCTCAGAATTATTTGGGTTTTATAAGCTAGGGTCCTCTCAGTTATGCTTTTGAACTGGCCAATAATTGTAGAAATCTCTCCCCAGTGCCTTCTCAGTGTGGTACTGCAGCCTTTCTGCTCCCATCACTACACATGAAGAAGGTTAAGCTAAGACAGGCTTATTAAATGTGCCATCTCATAAAGTCATTAATGGAAAAATCTTCCTTGTACAGTATCAAATTTGATTAACATTTTGGAGGTAGATGTGGGTAAAATGGTGCAATATAAGAGGCAAGGGGGTGTCTAGCTGCTCTGAAATACATTTAAAATGGAAAATTTTAAAATTAAACATAAAAGTAAACAATGCAATCAGTACAGGAATTCTGGAGTACTCCATTTTTTTGGTGTCTATGAAGAGTGCACATAGTGGGTTGTAGAATTCTGAGTGTAAAATGCCTACATCTGTTTGATAAGTTATAACTGGATGAAACTAAAAGTCTTGGCAGCTTAAAACCAAGCAACTGGGTCTGTTGGACCCTGAGAAAATACTGACAGCAGTCTGGGAGCAGAGTGTAAATGTATTAGTAGATGTATCTGTAAAAATGATCAGCAGTGATGCTTCTAGTGAAGTTCGGATTTAAGTAATCATTGTCTTAATTTCAAGGGTACCGTTTTACTGTGTTCATACCTCTTGCAAGTCCTATTACTCTTGATTCCTATACTCTTTATAGCCTCAAAGGGAGTCAACAGAATTCCTCTTGGCAGTAGTAGCTTATCCAGTAGTTGCAGGAATGTAACAGAAAAATGTCTTGGAACCCTTTAAACAGCAGATGGTGTATCTGCTTTTGTGCAGCACTTTTGAAATGCACCTTGGGAGCAAATTTTGCTGTAAACATTGGTGATGCCTGAAATTCTGACAAATTTTGAAATAATCAAGAGGAAGATTAAGTCAATGACTCAGAGAAATATGCATCAAAACAGGTATAAGAGATAAAGTGGGACTTTTTTAGCAGTTTATCACCATTGACTCTTCATGACCTTGAATTGGTCTAGTGAAGTGTAACTACAAGAGTGTTTACTTAGGGCAAATGGGTTTTTAGCCAGACTGTTGATGTTCAAAGAGAATGAGATAAAACAGGACACTAATTTCTTTGGTATTTCTTCCAGTGCATTTTGTTTCTCAGAATTCTCAGGCCCGTGGCTCTCCATGCTCCCAGCTGCTTCAGAGCAGATTTCATCAGTCAGCTCCATGAGTATGGAAAACCTACACGAGTATAAGCTGGCACATACACTCAGTGGTGTCCCCTGCCAGCTGGTTCTCTGGTGAAGTTTGTTGCTAAGTTAAGACAGAAGTAGCTTTGAAAAGAGTCCTTCAAGGAAAATTTCTTGACAGTACTTGACAGCACAACTTTTTTTTTTTATGGAAACACCAAATGATTTTAGGGATAATATCTGAGTTTACAGGCAAGACACTCCTGAGAGTACACAGTTATAAAAAGTGCTTCAGCTCACACTGCTAAGCTAAAATCCCCATAAACACTTTGTTTGTTCTATGGATAAAAAATACACAATAATTCTTCTTTGTTTTTTTTTAAAAGAAAAGGAGTTAATTTTTTTAAAAAGTCAATTTATTTTTGATGAAATTGTTTAATATTGCATCCTTGAAAAGCTAAAAACTAAGTGTGTTTTGGTTTGTTTGTTTTTTTACCTGCAGCACATAAAAGTTCTAGGCAAGGGAAAGAGGTTGCATTTTTACTCCTTTGTATCTTAAAGTGGTGAGTGAGATGGGAAGATTACACAGTTATCATTCTCCATGTCATTCTTCTTTTATCACATCAGCTTTGGCAACTCTGCTATTTAAAGAGAAGTAGAATATAACAAAGGAACTGCTTCATCTTCTAACTCATTGTCTAATACAATGCAATCAGCTGCCTGTATTTTAGAATTATGGGGTTTGTTTGATTTTACACTTGAGTAGATTTCTTTCCTTCCTAAAATGGAAAATATTCTAGAACTGAACAAAGAAGCTATAAATACAATATAATGTGGAACTTAAAGGACACAGTATACCATAAAAATTAGTAGCTCTTTTAATCTTACAGTTGTGGCATTCTTTCCTTAATATTGGAATCAGTATCACTAAGGTTTTTTCAAGGTATTGGGGGGTTGGGCAGACACAGGTGTTGGACTGTATCAGCTGACCATGGAAACACTCAAGACTTTCCATAGGTACTTAGACAAATGGGAGGTTAAGGAGGGACAGACACATGATCTGTCTATCTGTCCTAACTAATTCCATTCCTAGAAGAAGAACAAATTGGTAGTTTCTGCAGCTTACAGGTCTTTTGAGTTGGTGTAGTGTTTAATGCATTACCATTGAGTCAACAGTTTCATAGGTAGGAGCGCTGTGCAAAACATCCCTGTGGCTTAGTTCTTGCCTGGTAAGATTACCAGGACAGAGAGATTCCAGATCCACATCACTTTGTGTGTTGCTCTGCAGTGGAAGGCCTATGTCTGGTTTATTTGAGGTCTGATTTTTACTTAATGATAAGATAGCTTCAGAAAACTACAGTACAGAAAAACATCACGAGAGGAAGTGAATTAATGTCTCTGCTTAGTGGTCTTAATCAGCATACAGAAGTAGAGCATGAATGAAGTATGTATGGGAGTATCTGGTAAGAGTTCTCCATTAGGCCTTGCAGAAACTTCAGACCTGGTTTCCATCCTGTCTTCTGCACTGGTTGTGTAGTGTGTTCAGGCATGCTCTCTGGTAGTTGGCAGGAACCATTCATGCTGGTTTGGTAGGTATTCACCTCAGAGTCACCCATTCTTCTCAGATCTTCTGAAAGCACTCTCTTCATCAGAGAACATCAGAGTATCCAAAACTGAGGAGATTACTTGGTGGGGCTGGAAATCACAGAGAAAAGATGACAAAAGCATGTCCCCCCAAACATTTTATTTGATGTTTTCCTTGCTGGGTGGGGTGATGTTGAAAGTTTTAGCAAAAGACAAACAATGCAGTTTTTAGAAATTTATATGTAAATCAAAACTGTGCAGAAGTAGTGTGGTGTTTAGAAAGACTATAGGTGGCAGCATCATAATAAAATAGAGTTTATTTGATGTTGTTAGTCAAACAGAAATCAGCCCTTAGTTTCTTCAACAGCACGTCATGAACATATATTTAAGACAGTGTGGAGTAAAAAGAGCAGATGAGAAACCTGGAGTTGATCATCATTTAAGCAAACAGTTAAAATACACCAATCATTATCTTAATCTGTGTGATGTCAGTTTTTGTAAACATGAACGAACATGCAGATTTGCAGAGATCCTTCTCCATATCTTGCAATTCAGTGCACAAATTCAGTGGTAGCTAAATTTTGCCACACTGGCACATAATCCAAGCAAGAAAAAGAAAATGCCAAAATGCCATTCTAATTAGAACTGTTGTCTCAGGATTTTAAAAAGGAGTATTTGAAGACAAGTTTGTATATTTCAGTGAAGTGTCCTGAATTTTCCTAGGTGGCTAATGTCTTTGAGACATTGAAAATGAACGAACTAAAGGTTGATTTTTTTTTTATAGAGAGGAGTACTCAACAGCTTATGAAAATGGAACACATTTCAGGTATTTTAGATCTATCTTCCAAACATGAATTTTTCTAAGTTATCTCTGAAAAAGAAATCTGTTGTTGAAATAAGGAGGACAACATTTTTTACTTTTGTCCCTCTTACCATTGAGGTTTATAGGAACTGTTAATGGGGAGAATTTTCTTGTGTCAGTGTGTGCTATAATTTTCTCCTATTATTGGTTTATGGGAGAAATGAGAATTTTTTTCCCTGCAGCCCAGGCAGAACTGTCAGACCCATTTGGCAGGGCACAGATTCACTTTCTTTCTTGTCCTAATGCATTCCCCTCAAATCACTCAGTCCAAAGTTACCAAAATGAAGTCATAGACTGTCTGGTCCATGGGTTTCTTGTTCCTCAGCAGCCTGCTTTATAAGATACTGTAGAGGTTACTACTCTCAAATATTCAATTAAATATGTACTTCTCTCAAAAGTTATTTGATACAAAATCATGGGAGCACAGGTATAGATTTTTTTTTTTTAATTTTATTTTGTAGCCTAGCTCTTTTTCAAATCTTGTGAGATGGAAGTATGGTGCAGACTGTAAACTCATTTTGTGTAATTGCTACTGAACTGAGTGATGAAGAGTATTGTGTTTCTTTATTTGGTTTATTCTTTAAAGTGAGGAGCTAACTGTACATCTGTGTAAACCATTACAGAGTGCAGATTACAGAGTTCTGGGTAACTTGCATCAGTGGAAGGATGTTGGGGGTAAAAAAAGTCAAGTGTCACTGTGAAAATAATTTCTTCTTTCTAATGACTTAAGGTTCCCCTTTTTTGATTATGTCTACAAAACCTCTTTGACCAAATGCCAAACCAGTGTGAATTAAACTGCTTAACTATTTCTGCCTGTCTTGTGTCTCACACTGCCAGGCACTGTTGAAATTTACCTGAGCAGCTCCACAGGACTTCAATTTGTTTGCTCAGAAATAGACATGAGGCAAGATTGCAAAGCTGAATATGCAGGTATTATTTTTTTTTACCCAGCAGAGGGAGGAAAACACTTGCCTGTACTATTACTCTTGTATTTCTTTCTTTTATAAGTCAGTGTAATGGATTAGAGACATTGTACTTTAGTGTAAAAGGATAACAAAGGCATCACACTCAACACAGGCTTTTAACATCTTCAGGGATAAATCCCAGTCAACTGCAATAGGAAGGAGATACCTAACCTGAAAATCCTGCTGTGCATGGTATTGGATAATAATTCCTATTGACTGCAAGTGATGGTTCTCATCTCTATCTTTAGGTATTTAATAGCTGTGAAAACTTGACCCTCAATAACTATTTACCTAAAGAGTTGGTGCTTGTAGGGAGTACTTCTGAACTTGTGGGCTCTGGGTGTGCCATGTCTGTAGTATAGCTCTCTTTGGGAAAAAGCTGCATGTGTCATTTTCACTGTCTTTCCTTGTTCACATACCTTGATTTCAAGGAACGGAAATTTGGTTCTGTGAGCAGAGAAGGCAGCTGTCATGTACCTTGGACATGCCTCACATCTGAACAGTTCAGGAAGATGCATCTAAACTACTGAACAGTGCAGGAGATATTCCTGGGTCCGGCTGTCATTGATCTTGGGTTGTTGGATCCCTGGACACAGTGGTGGTTGGATAGGCTGGTGATGGTTTTCAACAAGCTGAGTGGATGTATTCAACCTCTTTTGAAGATCATGAGTATTTAGCAATCTGGTTTCGAGCAATGTCTCTGGTACCATAGAGCAGTCCTGAAAGTATTTCACTTACAAGAGGAGATGCAGCTTGAGGCAGAAGCTCCTGGATATGGGCTGGACTGTATCAACCACATCAGGCAAAGTGATTTTGTCCTTACTCTGGCTGATGTCAGTAGGTGAGCATTTAGGTTTATTGAAGGGGAGGGGAAATTTGGTCTTCTGTTTTGATGATTTTTTAAAAGCACAGTCTATTTTCTGTGCTAGTCTGTGGACTTTTTATAGCATAGTATGAATGATTTGTGTTTGATCCCACAGCTAGAGAGAGCACTTCCAGTCTGTAGGGCAAAGGAGGTCATTTATGTGTTGCTGTGAAAGGCTGTGGGAGCAAATGCCAATTTTCTCACAGACACAGCTCACACTTCTCTTTACACTTCGGAGCTGGAGGTAAGGTCAGTGGGCAGCAGGGTGCTGACAAGAGTAGGAATTCACTGGAACAAATGAGTATTCATCTGGCTAACACTTATTTCTGTCATTTTTTTTTCTGTAAGATTATAGTCCCTAACTCAAAGATGGTCTAGTACAACACTGTTCCAACAGCTGCTGTAAGCAGAAGATATTCTGGGTATAATCGGACTCTGTACACTGATGACTGATCACACAAATCTGATAAATTCTTATGACAGGATCTGTGGCTTTGAGGTTCATTGTAGAAGCCAGATTGTGCCTTATTTGCTGTTAAGGCTTAATAGAATTGCCCATTGATTTCTCTGCAGCCACGTCCCCCAAGGGATTTATTCATTCAGGGATTAAAATTGTTCCACGGCTGTCTGATTTGTTTAAAGCTCATGCCTTTCTCTTAATTGGAGACAGTGACCTCAAAAATAGCCAAAACCTTCCATTATCCTTATGTGGAAGAGAAAGGTGTACAAAAAAAAAAAGTCAGATTCTAATTAATGAAGGCTCCTACATCTCTACTTTTGTATCTTCCTACTTCTGTTTGCTTGAGTCAAAAATGACTTGAAATATCTGTCTGATGAATTTGTTTGAAGTGGAAGGAAGCCAAGAATTATTTTAACAAATGTTTTAGCTTGACACTGAGTATGGAGGCTTAGTTTGCCAAGCTGGAAAAGTGAATAACTAGGCAGTTTTTGTGAGGCTTATGTAGGGTGTGGGTCATCTTGAATGTCAGTTCCAATCTGTGTTACATATTTGTAGAGGAGCATATATCGTGAATGAATTGACATGTTCTCCTCATAAGTTTCATGTTTCTCTGAAACAGCAGATAAGTTTTGAGAAACTGTGGCACATAGTGCAGTTAGCTGAGAAGCTGAAAGGACTTCAGGAAATCGGCTCCTGTGTTCTGGACCAAATTTTTGAGCTACCTGCAAATGTGTCTGGAGGAGTGTTGTGTTGGGTGCCATGATGGTGCGAAAGGAACGTGTCTGGTAAGCTGGGGTGCAGGATTCAGTGAGGAGCATTATGGCTCCTGGGAAAGGTGGATGGAGTTGAGCACAGGAGAAGGGACCCTTCTAGCACAGCTCCTATGAGCACAGGTCCCATGGCCTGGTGTGGTAAAGAGCTGTTGTACTGTCTGTGGCCTCTTGGTTGTAGAACAGGCTCACTTGCTTCTTTTGACAAGTGTGCCAGTGTTAATTCTTGCCACAGCTGTGAAAGAAATCAGCAAAAGCCACCCAAAAGTCGATCTTCTACTGCTTCCACTTTTGCATAGGCATTTGAGATCACAGTGTAGTGTGTATGAATAAATCTATATGTGGGCAAGACAGAACAAGGATCCGCTGCAAGATCAGAATTGGTTTGTGTCCCTGGATTCACTTGAGATCTGAGGTGGTCAAAACCAGGTTTTAGTTAATGTTAATCTGATGATGAAACCAGATCTAATCCTGGTAATTAAAAAAAAAAAAAACCAAACCCAAACAAACCTTGATTCCATGGATGAAGTAGAATTCATTGAAGAGGACGGAGGCTTCTCTGAGGATCACTCCCTACTTTGTTCTGCTGCCAGTGAAGTGGTGCTCTGTCATTAGCCCTTTTTAGGAATTTTCTTTCAATAACTCTTCTTGCTTTCCCTTGGACTTCTTGCTGCCTTTACTACTGTTTTTCCTGCAGAGTTTCTCCTTCCTTGCTTTTTTCTTTTCCACAGAAACATCTCAGCCATACAAATAGCTGCATTTGTGATAGCAATCTAAAGGGACACCTCTTCTGCCTCAGAACATTGGTTGCTTCTTTGGACTTGCCATGCATCTATAGATGATGGTTCTGCTGTTTTCATTATGTTCTTGGATAAAGAAGCTCTTGCATTTTGCACTTGCTTTGAATTGCTTCAGTAATGCTTAAACCAGTTGTAACAATGGGTTATTAACTTGAAATTTTACAGTGGAAGATGATAGGAGAAAATGAAGCATATTTCTTTCCTAGAAGCTAGCTGAAATCATGGGTTTGTAATAATATACTGCATATCTGATATTCTAGGATCCCCAAGGGGGCTTCAACCGTTGAACAGGCAAAGTTCAAAGTATTATGACACTGAAGGTTAGTCCATTTCAGAGATACCTGAACCAAATAAATGGTTTGGCTCCTGTGACATTTGCATTGAGTCTGCACTGTACAGAAGGGTAATAGTAGCTGGCCTGCTGTTTTGACAAAGTTATGCTTTTTAAACTGGTTACCAGCGCTTGTGTAACTCAACATTGTTAGCACAAGCATATGAGTGTTCCTATTTGGACTCTGATGGAGTGCTTTAAGGAAGTGCAGTCTGCTCTAGAGTAAAGAGGTTGTTTTCATGACCTTTCTCATGGTGAGAGGATTTTTTTAGCAATAGCTAA
Source organism: Cyanistes caeruleus (assembly GCF_971803275.1). NCBI lineage: Eukaryota > Metazoa > Chordata > Aves > Passeriformes > Paridae > Cyanistes > Cyanistes caeruleus. Next base: position 31,046,648 of record NC_141703.1, read on the forward strand.
TCCTGTAAGTCTGATATGAAATGATTCTGTGGGCAGAGAGCACTATAAATTGTCATGCATACACAGAAGATTTTTGTTCAGTTTTCTTGAAACATTCTTCGCAACTCTTGCAATGAGCCTGATGTAGCAAGTTTCTTAGGGCAAAATATTGACAGACTGTAACTTTAAAATCAGATTCTGTAGTTTTTACTTACATTCCCTCAACAGTCTAGTTTAATAACCAGCTTTGCAGTTTTATTCTGAATCAGAGTCAGAAACTGTAGCTCAATCACAACAAAATGAAAGGACCATGTGTGCAGGTAGGTACATCTCAACTTCCTGTTGAACTCCTTGGTATTTTGGATCTATAGATGATGGTGTGGGAATCTCCAGCAAGGGCTTCCTGGTTCCACCTCTACAAAATGAACTTACAAATTCTGCTGAACAGTATTTAATTGTTTTTTCAACCACATCTGCTCCTAAACAGCACTGCATTTGTCAGCTGTATTTCCATAAAATAGTCTCATTTCCTCCTAGCTTTTTGTATCTGACTAGTTGTTATTTTAACAGCCTCTATTTCTGAAGCATAGGGAAAAATAAAAGTGACCAATCTAGTTTTCTTCATAGTATTTATAAGTGATTACACCACTTTGTTTTCTCTGTCCACTCTTCAGTATGGAATGTGGCTGGAATTTACAATGGCACTGAGCATCCTCCTAACTCTGTGTTTGGCTATTAGAATTAGACTGAAGCTGAGTGCTTGTATTAGCTCAGCCCAAGAGTCTGCTGTGATGTTATTAAAACTTTTTACTCCACAACAGTTTGTACAGTTTGTAGTGATCTGGAGACAATATCTGCATTAAGAGGTTAGGTAAGGAAGCAAAAGCCATTTGCTAGTGAAGGAAAGATTGCTACTAGTGATAGGAACGTGCAAATGGTCTACTTACATGAGAAGGTTCATTATCAAAATGATCTTCAAGTTTTAGCTAGTCTTTGTGATGTTTCTTATTACTCAGCTACTTTGTTTAGGAACAGCAAATTGCCAAATAGAGGGTGAAATGACTTCAGTTTTAAAATGTTTAATTATATTGGATGTGTAACGCCTGATAACATGCTGTGTGTTAAACCAGAATGCCCTGGCAATTTTGTGCAGGCTGCTTGTAAGGAGCATTATTTACTTTGCTGAGTCAAAGCAGAAGGTTGAGTGTGTCAGAACCAAAGTCCATTGTGCAGCTGTAACCTGCCTCTTGTATGTGGGGTGGACTCCAATTACACCATCACAAGTTATTCATCCTTTCGTTCCCCCACTCAAAGGACCTACAAGTTACACCACCTGCCAAAGTTATGAGTGACTGAATGTAATGAAGGAAATTAATACAAGTATCAGTGTTATCTCTAATAAAATATCAGTGGCTTACAGTGAAAACCGGAAGGGTGTGCTGCATAAATCAATGCTGATTTCATGTAGCTGTAAAAGTGAAGGTATAAATTGTTTATGTGCAACTGTCAATTCTAAGACTTTCAAAACCAACTAAAATAGAAAATTACTTTTTCCTGGGCTTACATGTCATTGGAAAAAATAAAAGGTACTTAAGTCCCATTTTCTTAAAGACACTGTAGAATTTTACATTTTATTCCAGATTAGGAAAGTAGTTTGCTCTGCTGTGTAATTATCAAATCATGCAATATTAAGAACTAGATCACACCCAACTTATTTTAAAACAGACTATTTAAAAACATACCATGTAGTTAGTATAGCATGGAAACAGAAGATATTTTTAAAAAGAAGAATGAACTTTTCTTCTTCTGTTTGAATGTTCAGACGACTTTCTGGGTATGTAAAGGCTTTGTTTTCCTCAGTTTTCTTTCCATTCTCCTTTCTTTTTGATAGCAGTCTTTCTTACCTCTAGTAAAACCCAAGGAAAACCTGGACCAGAAGTAAGCTGAAGAATTGGACCATGTGCAGAGAGCTGCCAGACTTGTATACCTAAAACTAAAAATTGTGGCTAGGCAGGAGAATAAGAAAAGGAGATTATTAAAACAAACTGTATTTGTAGAAATTTTTCATTGTTTTGCTTCAGAGATTATGTGCAGCAGCATGGAAGATGGTGCCTGTTTCTTCTGTTCTGACTTCTGCCTGGCAGCTCCACATACAGGCACACAGAATCCAGTCCAGATGGGCTCAGCTCAGTGCTGGTGGTAGTACTGCCCTCCTGCTCCAGTGATGGCTGTAAGGAAACATAGGAGATAGATGGCAGTTCTGTGAGTGTTGTCTGGGGAACACTGAGCAATTGGGAACTCAAGTGGTTGCCCTTTGAATCATCAGAGTAATGGCATAGGCACATGTGTGAGGACACTGGTATCACTCGGTGTTGCACAGAGTCTTTTGGCTTTTTATTTCTTTTGAAATTGCTTATACTTTCTCTAGACATTGTCCTTCAATAGTAATAGAACTTTTATGACTAGTCATGAAACAGTAAAGATTGTTGAAACCAGCCTAGAGCGGATGCAGTTGCACCATCATAAATGTATTCAGAACATACTCATACACATAGAGTGAAATGAGCTACACTGGTACTTCACAATGCTAGATTAAAGGTTGGACTTGATGGCCTCTAAGATGTTTTTCAGCCTAAGTGGGTCTATGATTTGTGCCTAAATACTGTATACTGAGAGCTGCATAGAAGGCCATTGTTTCTTTCTGTAGCCTTCACATCCCAACCAGCCAGTGTATGTTTTGGGTACTGTACTGTATTATGTATATTATAATGGGTTGCTTGTATGGCCACTGGGTGTGTTTGCATCAACTTCAGCCTAGATGGAACAAGATCTGTGAACATGCAGAAACATGGACTGTAGTGCAGGCTAGACAAGCCTTTTGAGGACTGATGATGCCATGTTGCTCTCTTTTCCTTGTTGCTTTTATAATCCAGAGGTGCATGTCTCCAGCCTAAATAATCTCACTAGATAGTGTGAGCTATTTAGCCTTCAAAAGGGAAAAGAATTCTTTGTTCCCAATCTCACAGCTCCTTTTCTCAGGAGATCCTCTCTTAGTTACCATGGATATGCAAACTGGTGCAACAGTCTTCTATCCTTTATTCATACACCTACTAACATCTGTACCAGTGTAAATTTCAAATATAGACCTGGCTTGTGCTGGATCTGGCTAAATCTGGAGCAGTTTTACACATTTCTTTTGACACGTTGGTTTTGGCTGGTCGTTCTACCTTTTTGAGCAGATGTAGCATTTCATAACTTGTCACTGAATTTTTATCCTTCCATTCATGATGGTGACAACCAGAAATCTGATTGTGAACCACCAACGTGAAGCATATAAAGAAGTTTGGGAATTTGAAGAAATCTGTTTCTCAGCACCCCTCCCTTGAGCATTGGGTGGTGTTCGAAGTACCAAGATTACATGGAGACCTGGAGCACGTGGGTCAGTTCCATACAGCTCAGCAGCAAAGGAATTTGCCTTGCAAAAGAAATTATACATCTGACTCTTCAGTGACACTCAAGTCTAATTGAGCTTGATTTGACACTAAATGCCTAATTAAGGAATCTTTCTTTAGGCTTCAGTGGGCATTGGATCAGAGCTGCTGAGACCAAGGGCACTGAACCACTGGGTTAGGTTTATTACCTTTATAACTGAGATAGGAAGCTCTGGGACACTAGGACCAGCTCTGTAATATCAGCATTTATCTAAGCATTAAGAGATCAAGACACTGCAAATCTTGCACTGTTCCCACTTACCTGACCATGTAATGTGTGAAGAAAGTGGAGAGTAGACAGGCTACTGGATGTCAGCTGAGCCACCAAAACCACAGGGGAAACAGAAAAAGGCAAGTGTATTTGCAAATTTAAGTATACAGAGAAGCATTGAAGTAGGAGTTCTTAAGCTTTTGTTCACTTACGCTGTTTGGATAAACTGCTGGTCTTTTGTGGCATTCAGATATGAAATACAGTTAATATGTTTTCATGACATATTTTCTGTCTTTACCTTTAAAAGAAAGCCACAACAGCAATGAGAGGATTAGCAAATGTGGTTGTTGAGAGTGTTGCTGTGGCTATGATTTGTCAAGAGCTATGTGAGATCTTCTCAAGTATGAATAGCATCAAGCTTTTTACTGCTCTTATTATTTAATTGTATTCTTTCAGTATTCAAAGGACTCAGCCAGCACAAGAAGCTATTGTACTTGGAACTGTGCAAACACTCAAGAGACAGAATCTAAAAAATTCTGAGTTTAACATAACAAGATGGGTAAGACATGCGCATTCAGGCAACTCAGTAATACCTTGCTGTTAGGCATTTAGGTGGGGTAATAGCAAGGCTTTTTGGCACCTTTCCCTTCTTCCTCCTCTTGTACTGCTCCTGTCCTCCTCCTGACACCCTTCCCAGCCAGCAGCTGTTGCAGTTTTGCAAGCCCTGTTGCCCCAGGCACTGCCCCTGTAGTGCAGCCCAGGCTGAGTACCCTGCAGGGTGCAGGCATGGTCCCATATCCACATCAGTTATTTCACAAGAATCCTCATACATTTTCACTGAGAAGAGCAAGACAGTTACTGAAGACTCTGGAAAATAATTCGAAGGTTCCAAGTCAAGTTTTTTCCCACACAGCATTTGTTGCTTTTGGAACCCCACATGCAATTCCCTGCCCTTAGCTGCTGCACAACTCGACGTCTTCTCTTTGTACAAGAACACACAATGCTAGGTGCTGGGGCTGCAAATCCTGCTTTCAAGAAATAACTGCACCAGAGACCACTTTCAATCATTGAGACAACACAGTTCAGAGTTCTTCCTGGTACCTGTCTTTCACTGTGGCTTTGTACTTTGCTGCTTCTTAAAAACTTTGCTCCTACGCTAATGGCTCAAGGAGAAAATTCCTGCTGGTGGAGCAAGGCCTTACTCAGATCTGCCAGTCTGCCTGCCATACTATTTTGGATGCCAAGTTGACAGCAAGAATGAATTTATGCCATGAGATTGAAAAGGAAGTGTATCATTCAGCTGTTTGAACCAGCAGATGGCAAATGTAAAGGAAAAAAAAAAAATGGATCTAAGAGCCAATCCAGAGAACAGACATTAAATAAAGCCATCTGGCAAACATATGAAGGGAAAGAAGATGATGAGACCAAGTTCTGCTTTAAATATCTGCTCATATTGAGAGGAAGTTGGTGGGAACTCACACCATGGGAGAGCAGGCTTTGAGCCTGTGAGGAGTCCTCTGTAGTGTCAAAGCCTGTAGTAGTGTTGAGGACTTATAAGAAGGACCCTAAACTATGAAGTAGGCAGCATCTAAGCAGCATCATTCCTGCCTGTGATAGATCCTGGTGATACTCTACATAGGATAGTGAATACAGATCGGTTTGATTCCCCCATGATGGGATTGAAAAGACCACACCTAGGAACCTCCTTTGTAGAGAGGGACTAGAAAGATAAGCATGGAAGTAAGCCAAGAGGGTGATCTAATATAAATTGTGGATGCCCCATCCCTGGAAGTGTTCAAGGCCAGGTTGGATGGGGCTTTGAGCAGCCACATCTAATGGAAGGTGCCCCTATGCATGGCAGGGGGTTTGGAACTAGGAACACCTTTATAGTCCCTTCCAACCCAAACCATTCTATGATACCACAAATTCTGAAAGACATTGATAAATCTGTTTTTATGTCAGTGCCATGGCATTTTCTTACTTTGCTCTACTACTATTAATTCCTGGAGAAGAAAGATGTGTGTGGTTTTGCACTCAGGCTCTTACTTAAAATTTCAAAAGAGAAACATTGTCCATTGAAAAGGGAATTGGTATCTTACGTAAGTGCCCAGCCTTTCTTTTGGAAACTTGCTCTCAGGCAATGTGATTTCAGAGCCCAGAAGTCTAGCAGATGTTATTACTATTTCTGTTTTACAGGTCAGTGCTTTTGGTTTTCACGCTCTGAGAAATGCCTACAGCTGCTAGCCTGTCTTTTATGTTATAAAAACAAGTCAATTCTGTATCATATTCTTAATTTATACATGATTTTGTAAATTTTTTTTCCTGATAAAATGGGGATACTGTTGAACATTCCAAAAGCATCTAGTAACCAACAGTTTCATTGGCAGATTGTGTCATCTTCATATTTCCATAAAGGGCAACAGCTGATAATTTTGCAGTGAGTTTTGTTCTTGATATCCAGGCCCGTTGCATTAAACAGAACAAATAATCCCACCACTTAACTGCAATGAAATGAAAATATTTCAGTATTGCAACCTAATTTTTTAATGCCTCTGTTGATAATAAGGTTCACATGAGGGATGATATAGTAGCAGTATTTTATGCATTAACTGTTGATTTCAGACATTTACATGGGAAAAAGTTGCCAGCTCTCACTGAGCAAAATTTTCAAATATCTATTTCCTTTCCTTCTCATCTGTGTTGTTAATGATTGCCTGCTGTATCTGAGAAAGTTTTCCTTAATTTTCTTCAGCATCTAATAGCCAGGCTAACAAGAAGACAGTATTTCTGTCCCTCTGCTCAGATGAATAATTCATTGCCCTGCATTTTTTGTGTAAAGTAAATTTCAACTCTTTCTTTTGTTAAGATGAGTTACAAGAGGTCCTGGACACAAAGAAATTAATTTTCTGCCTTCAGGCACATCATTATCTGTACTGAGAGGGAAGTAACAGTGTATTTCTGTTAAATTTTGGTTAAAGAATTTGCTATGCCTAGTGTTAGAGGGATGGTATCCTTTAATTGAAGTTGGAGTTTGGCAGGTTTTTTCAGTGCTGTTCTGCTGCTGTTCTCCCTAGCTCAGCTGAACAATGGGCTAGAGAGATGCTGGCAGTGTTGCTTGGTTACAATTCATCAGTGTGAATCAGTGCTTCACGCAGCTCCTTCTGCAGCTGAACAACCAGGAGACTTCTCGGCACTGTGTCACTGATGTGAGCGGAGATGTGAGCAGATTACGGACCATCTCAATTACTGTAATACTACACCTTTGCAAAGGGGTTTGGACAGCAGTGTTTGACTTTCAGTGGTTGAAGTCAGGCAATTTGGAGCTGTCTGTTTTACATGGCTTTGCAAGTATATAGCCAAGTAAAGCAAATTTTTAACTGTGTGTTTTGTTGCAAGGTGTCTTTGACAAGTTTGGCACTTTGGCATCCTTCTGTATTCATCAGGAGGATGAAATCCTTCATTATGTGTGTTCCCCTGGAATAGACATGCCATTTACTGAAGCCTGCCTGCAGGAAAAGTGAAACATGTAAGAGGAACTGCTACCTTCCTCATATTGCATTTGACCAAGTCTTAAGCTGGCATAAAATGAAGCTGGTGGAGTTATGCCAGTATAGACAATAGGAAGATGTGACAGGTTATTTTTAACACCATGGAGTAGATTTTTTTCTACCCCACTTAAATCTGTGTTACTACTTACCTGTTCTTGCTGTTCAAGACATGACTGAAGGAAATGTTAAAAGAGAGGAGAGGTGTCCAGTTTTGTGCTGTCCGTGGAATCAGCATTTCCAACGGCATTGATGCATCTACATATTTTTTCTAAATTTTACATGAATCCTGAAATTATTTCCTTCTTCCTCTCTCTTTTGGGCTCAGCAGTCCTCCATTTCTTCTCAAATCTACTGTACTTGTGTCTTTTAATTTCTCTTTGCCTCTATTAAGGGTCTCACTGGAAAAAGCTTGTATTTTTCACACCTTTTATCTTTGCAAACTTTGTTTTCCCTAATATCTGCTATTTAATGCAGCTCGTTGCATGGCTGAACATAAGGACTATTTGGAAGAATCTGTAGGAAAAGATGCACTGAAGTGCCATCCACTTCACTTGGTTTGCAAAAGCTGAATCTATAGCAAAAAAATTAGTTTAGAGCTATCTAAAACACAAATACATCTATGCGTAGTTTCTCTGCACTGTTTTGCTTCCTGGTGATGGTCTCTGTCAGATGGCCTTTGATCAGAAAATTGTTTCAGAGTATCTGCACTGTTTAAAAATCAGTTGTGCTGCACAGAGCTGTGAATTCTGATTTGTGCAGTGTTGTTACGTGATCAGTTTTTCTTTAGCAGCAGATGAGTATGTATTTAATATCTTAAATTTTCAGTATCTTTCCTCCAAATGTCTATTGGTTATCTATAGGGCTTTTTACATTTTGGCACTACTTAAAACCTGGATTAATTTAACCCTGCTGTATTCAGACTGCAACATCCATAACTATTTTGTCTGGAAATTTAAGTGCTTGTGGGATAGGGCTTTTCTTCCTGTTTCTTCAGTAAAATGACAAAGGAAATGAATGAAAGAACTATAATTTTCCTATCAATATAATGAGCTTTGGCTCCTGTTCAGAAAGGTACTTGAAGCCCCATAATACTCACCTGGTTTTGGGCAGTTGTAATTGCTGCAGGGATAGACTGATTCCCTGGATAATTTATGGGGAAGGAGAGATCTCAAGCATAGCTAAGAACCTGCTTCCTGACCTCAAGCCTGTGCTGAACAGAGATTTATCAGGCCACTGAACCTGGCTACAGTGAAAGGAGAGCCTTTTTGGGGATTCACTACATGCATTAGGAGTAAGCATTAGGTGTGCCATTGCACAGCTGAGCAGGGCTGGCATCCTGCAAAGACACTTGTGTGCCTTTCCCTTCCATTAAAGCATTGCTTTGTTTCTACCAGATAGAAGGCTATTGTGGAGTAATTCCCTTGTAAGGTCATAGCTGGACTTCTCTAGACATGACAGGCCAGTTCTCCTGTCCCTGAGAGCCTTCTTTAAGAGAGCAGTTGCCTGTGTGGTGGTTGGGTGGTAGGTACACCCACTGCAAACTCATGCAGAGACACAGGAGCTGCTGCCCTGGCTGAGCTGGAGTCCTCACAGATATTCCTGTCTGGGACTGGCAGAATCTACTTGAGCAATGAGGGAGCTGCTCACGTGTGAGAATGTGCTCAGATGCGATGGGGAAGCAGCCGGCTGGAATGAAAGGACTTGTTTCTGCACCGATACCCCTCAGCCCTCTCAGCCTCATGGGCCCCTCCAGCCTGTGGGAGCATTGCCACACGTGGTGTGCACAGCACTGCTTTCATGCCATTTTTGCCAAGATGTTCCTTGGAGCCAGCAGAAAGCAAACACATCTTTTCCAGATAATTGGGTCTTTGACATTTGTGTTATATGAGGAAGCATTATTTCCTTTTGCTATACAGGATGATAGGGTCTGCTATACCCATCCAAGGGACTCAGAGGCACTTTAGCTCTTCAGGTCTGGCTCAGCATTTACTTTTCATCTTTTAGAAAATATATCCTGAGTAATTTGCAAGCTAAATAGAGTAACTAATACAGTGGCATGGCAATAACTTAAAATATTTACATGGCCAGAAATTGTGGAGTTCTTGTGTCATCATAAACTTCCTCAATTTGCTTCCTTTCAGTTTTCTATGTTGAGTTTGGCTTTAGATTATTCTTCATAGTATGGTGTATGGAATACCATTATTTTTTAGATTTTCATATGCTTAATGTTCTCTCACTGCATTTGTTAATGTTGAGGCTGGACACATGGTGGGTGGTTTCTTCTGATTTATTTAATGACCAGATTTGGAACAGATGTTATTTTAAGGTTAAAAAACTTTCTGGTTTCATTGGCATGAAGAACAGAAAATGTCTCCCTCCATTTTTGTATGTGTGCTTCCTATTTTCACAACAGGTACCTTTGTATCATAAAAATAGC